>NW_026521954.1:25283654-27930481 GCF_021234435.1 Artibeus jamaicensis | reverse complement strand
GTTTTAAATAAATATATTTCTTTATTTTTCCAATAGCATAATAAGTGTCTCATGATGTCTATCGCTGTGCCAAAAACTGAGTGGTCCCAGGATTAATACGTTACATATTTTGGAAATAAACTAAGAGCTCACTTTATGATTAATTAAGAAAACTGTAAAATAAGTTTACTAAATTTCCCAAACATTGACCTATATCTTTCCTAGTTAATTATTATATTGAATATAATGTCAAGTTGTGTTCTCAAGATGTTTTTATGTATTTCTTTTTAAAACATTATTAAATCAAAAAATGAAGGTTTAAAAAAAACAAGCATTTTAGAACAATTTTATATTTACAAAACAAATGAACTGATGGTCCCCCGTTTTCTAACCCTAACACCCAATACCAACCCCCCCCCCCCCCACTGGACTCCTACGTTAGGGTGCCATTGTTACCACGAAAGAGCCAACGCCGATAAAACACTTACCTTAAGCATACGGTATACTCAGATTTCCTGCGTTTCCTGCCCGTCCTTTTTGGGCAGCGGGGTCCCGCCCTGGAGGGGATGTCCTGCTGCTCTGCCCTCACGGTGTCTCGGATTTCCCTCCTTCGGTGAGCTCCGCTCAGTCGACGCTGTGGGAACTGAGGCTGTCTCAGACATCCCTGGGACTGTGGGCTTGGGGTGTAAAAAGGTGGCAGAGGAAAAGGGCCATTTTTACCAGGTCATATAGGGACTGCACATCACCACATTGTTTCCGCACCGCACTTGGGGTCCTGCTGCCCGCTGCCCCTTCTGGGCAGAACTGCAAAGGCAACGCTTTGCTGCTAAAGGAAAGGAGTCTCTATTCCCAAGCAGTCCTTTAGCCCGTGGAGTCTAGCTTCAAACGCTTCCTCCAACCAATTAAGGCTAAACTCTGACACCTGAGTTCCCTTAGCTCTTCCAGGTGAGTGGTTATCTTGTTCCTGTAGGGTTATCTTGTTCTGTTTTAGTTTTACAAACTAAAACAACATAATCTACAAAAGCTATGTAATTTTGGAAGAATGGCAGGCTTCGGCCTCAGAGCCTGCTCCCTCTAGAACCCCCAAAGAATAACCCTGCCACCCTCTGCCAGGCCAGCCCGACCCCAGGCTACACCTGGAGCTCCTTCCCATCCAAAATACCGTCCCTGGAAAACGCCGCTGCAGCTCGAGCGTCCGGGCATCCTGGAGAAGAAGAGCCCTGGAGCCAGAGAGGTCCGGAGAGCCAGAGAGAGCCCACCGAGGAGCCCGCGAGCCCGCGCTCCCCCTGCTTCCATTGGCTCTGCAGGCCTCAGCTTCTCAGCCAACCGGGTCCCAGACAGCCCCACAGTCCCTGCACAAACTCCGCCCACCACCTCCAGCTTCTCAGCCAACCGGGTCCCAGACCGCCCAGACACTACGGCAAACTCCGCCCACCTCCACTGCCTACTTCTCCTCAGGGTTCTGAGTTAGTATCTCAGATAGCTCTGTCTCACCCGGACTGCCGACCTTGAAGGTTGAACTTGACCACCTGTCGAGGTGGTCTTTCTCCGTCTCTCCACCGCCTGACCATTTCTCCAGCCTTCCCCACGCTGCTCTCCCCAGAAGGGAGTCCCGGTGCATAGCACACGCCCCCGGGGGCTGTACGGCGCCCTGATCCTGAGTGCGGCTGCCCCCCAGGCTATAGGAGATGCTCCCATTTGCGTGTGCACACGCGCCTAGACTCACAGATGTTCACACTGTGCTCTCATCCAACGCTGCCGCTGAAGTCGTTCCAGGTTGGGCCAGGGGAGGCTCGCTCACTTGCTGCTCGCACAGATTCCCACCGAGTATTTTCCACTCGTTCGTTTCCATTCGGGGGCCACTTCCCTGGGTTCTGGCGCTACTCATGGCTCCAGACCCACGTCATCCCCTGGCCCTGTCATCAACTCAGCCGTGAGACCAAGGGTCTGGTTCCTCTTACTGGAAGGTGGTGGTGGAGACCCAGACTTGGGCCCCAAGTGTTTAATTGCGAAAGGGCATCTATCCTTGTAAGCTCTCTCAGAAGGAAGAAATATAGGTGCTGACTTGTGCACAGGCACACGGCCACGAGCACTTATCTACGTGCATAACCACGTGTACCCACAGTGACCCCAACACGAGGCCATAATGACACCTCCAGCTCCTGAGCACGGGGGTCACTCCGGATTGTCCGGCTGGCTTGCCTGTAAATTCCTTCCCCAACAGTGACAAACCTTCAGCCATCTGCTGTCCACTCACTTCACTGCTCCGTTCCCGGACATCTGAGGAGCAACAGTCGAACTGTTAACCTGTGCGATCTTTGCTAAGGGCGTTGTCAACTCGCGTGCCGCTGTTCCTTCCGCCCTGAATCTACCAGGTTTCCCTCGCTCCTCCTTCGCCAGGGTCAGCACCTTCCCCCCTCCTTCTGCGGCGAGGTTGGCTTTTGTACTTGAAACCGTTCCACTTTGTTGTTAAAGCCCGCGTTCCTTCCAGGGATTCCTTGGCCTTCTGGATGACTTTTTAAAAAGATTTTACTTACTTATTTTCAGAGGCGAAGGGAGGGAGAAAGAGAGGGAGAGAAACGTCAATGTGTGGTTGCCTCTCACGCGCCCCCCTACTGGGGGCCGCAGCAACACACCAGGACAGCCTTCTGGATGATTTTAAGTTCCATGCACTAACCTTCGCTCTTTGGGCTGGGTTTTGAGGAATGCATAATGTCCCTATCCACCTTTGTGGAATCATACATGGCTCCCAGCCTTTAAAAGCCCATCTTTCAATTATTTGTTTTCTGACCCACTTTCCAAACCCCAGGCCACCACTGATTATCTCATTATCTCTATAGCTTTCAGTTCCCAGAAGGCTATGGAGTTGGAATCATACAGAATGTACATCTTTGGTCTGGATTGTTTTACTCGGCAATAAACACAGGAGGTCCCACATCCCCGAATGGCCTGGCCGCTCCCTTCTTACGATCGCTGGGAATACCCTCTTGTGCAAAAGTGCTGCAGATCGTTCGCCGTTCACACAGGGGTGGACGTCTCCCTGCCGTTAGTGTGGCCAGGGTGAGTGAAGCTGGTGTGATATGAGTGTGCAAACTGTGTGTGTGAACAGAAGTTCCAGGCATGCCAGGGCACCTGGTTACGCACAGTGAGAGTGATTATGTTTGTAAAGCTGAAAATCCGTCTTCCTGCGTGGCCACAGCATTTGGTGTCCCCACCAGCAATGAACGAGAGTTTGCTCCACACCATTGCCAGGGTCGTGGTATGTTCCACGTTTTGCATTATAGCCCCGTTCAGTGAATGTGTGGTCATGTGGGGCGGCCGTGCCGCGGTGGTGCTGGTCCTGCTGCTGACTCCCTGGAGGGGGAGCCCGGTGGGGCAGAAAGCACCCAGATAGACACCCTGCTGGCTTCATGATGTAGCCCCAGGCTGGGTCTTATTCACAAAACACGTCACTCATACAAATCCAGCACTAATATCGTCGGAGACCCAGAGAACAACAACAAAAAACTGCCCTTGAGAAATAACACAATTAAAGAAACCTAAATTATACATTTTCAGAGAGCGAGTTCACGTTTACTACCCCGCATTGCAAGCCTCTCATTCGGGTGCATTTTGCTGTGATTTTACAGTGTTGCTAGTTTGACTTTGAACCACGTGCACAGAGTCACAAAGGGAAGCAGCCAAATTGTTTCATCAACTGAAAAACTCTTGCTAATATTGTATTTGTTTTGTTAGGAATGAAGAATTTTTAACTCTCAAAACACACAAAATTTTAGTTTGGGGAGTCTCTCTCTATATATATTTTTTCTATATAGAATATATAGAAATCAATCCTTAGGTGAAGAGTATTTCCAAGGGCGCTGGGGATATACAGGAAGAAAGGAATCTTGAATGAACCCGCAGTTTAGTTTTAATTACCAAGATGAACTTGCATTTATCACAGACCCAGAGCAAAGGGACAGTTTGCTACAGCACAGACCTGCGGCTCACCTCCAAAGCGGGACACTTTTCAGGCAGGTCAGACGCAGGCTGAGAGGCGTTTGATGGACGTCACCCCACTTATTGATCCCCTGCTGCCCTGAGGCTGCCTTGGCGCCCTGGCACAGCGCCTGCCTGCGTGGACTCGGCAACGCGGAGCCATACAAAGGGGAAATGGGGGAGACCCTGCGCACCCCACAGGGTGCCCTGAAATCCAGTGTGCCCGCTGGATTACAGCTTCGATGTCGGTTTTCTTTGTTTTCATCTGTTTGCTTCTGATTGAACTTGCGTCCTCAGGTGTGCGGTGAGGGCCTGGCTAAGGAGTCCCTCCTGTGGCTGGAGCCTCGTCACCCCGCCCCCCCCACACCCCTGCCTGGTCTGCTGCAGAACTGAGGGCGCTGCTTCAGCTGCTCTCTGTGGGCAGAGTCCTTCTCTGCCTTCCCCACTCAGGACCGTCTGGACTGGGGGCAGAACTGTGCGGATCCGCAGGGTGGGGCCCCTCATCTTCCGAAACTCCCAAACCCAGTCTCGCCAACTTGTCTCTATTGAGATAATTTGTTCATCGGGAACAGCACTTTCAGGGGCTGCCACCGCACGTTCTTCTGGAAGGCATCGTTCAAGTTTAAAAGCCGCTGCTTCGAAGGCGGAGTCCTGGGCCCAGCAGAGACCCCCTGGAAAGAAGGGCCATTGCTCTCATCTGGTTCTGGTCCTGGTTCTGGTTCTGGTTCTGCTTCAACACGGGAGCTGGTTCTGCCAGCAAACGCCGGGTTTCCTGATCGTCCCTTGGGCCAGCCCAGACAGACATCCTGTCACATCCCAAGTTCAGCCTTTGGTCTAGTCCCAGGCCCCCTCGACTCGCACCAAGTGGGAGTCCTGGGCTTCACGTCTCCCCCGCGTTCAAACCCCGTCGTCTGTGCCACAGGCGGTGGTGGCATCTTTTCTAGCTCAGTCACCAGACGGGATTGTAAGCCTCGGTGGGAGGGAGTCTGTGGTGTGTGCTGAAAAGCCCTCACACCAGGTCTCCCCGTGCTCTCTCTTCTTCCCGGCGCTCCGAGGTTCCTCCTGGCATCCTTCCTTTCGTGTTCGGAGAGCCTGCCTTAGTCTTGCTCCGCGGGTATGTCTCTGTTGGCAACACGTTGCTTTTCTGCTGTCTGGCAGCGAGCCGGTTCTCACTGCACTCCCGAGGATACTGTAGCAAGGCCTAGAGTTTTCTACACCTTGCAGCTGAAGCTTTCTGCAGCGGGAGCCCCCTGCCGGTGGCCCGGAACCACAAGCTCTCTCTCCGGAGGGGAGGGGCCCTTCCCTGAGGCTCAGACCTCACCTCCCCGTCCCCAAGGTGTGACGAACAAAAACTGCACCTGCGCGTCATGATCTTTAAGATGCGATGGAGAAGATCCTGCCGAGCAGAATGCCAAAGAGGGACACAGCGACCACCCCCAAAACTTCATCTATGATATGTTTACTCGTTAAAAAAATAAAAGTCCCAACTCTAACAATATGACAAACTTACTGAGACAAATGCTTATTGTTCCATGCTTATCACACTGCATTGCCACCATGTTTTAATGTGTTTTTGTACACTTTTGCTAAACCTCAGGAACATAAACATTCTGAGAGTAAAATGACCCGGACACCAATGGATATTTTTCATTTAAGTTTCACTATAAGTAAAATTGTAAAGCTTAAATTAGTTTAAATTATATATTGCTATTTCTGTGTGACAAGTAAAATTATACTCTCCCCTTTAAAAATATGTGTGTGTGGGTGTGTACATGCATCAAAGCTCCCCATGTACGCCAAGAAGCTGAAATTCCTACTTCTGTATTGTGCCATAATTTTCTTTACAGGCTGAGAAAATAAGTCCACGGCAATGATTACAATTATAGTGGATTATGTTTTACAATATCTACATCCTTATGGAGATAACTTCAAAAGCATAAACATCAAAGAAAACGATAGTTTAAAAAATTCACAATAGAATGCCATAGAAAAATTAACCAAAGCAAATGAATAGTTTTGGAAATGTCTAATTAGGCAAATACCTAAAATATAAACTAGTTAATAGTCCAGAACATGCTTAATTGTCTATTTCAGTTTAAGGGCAATTAGCCATGGATAATTTAACAACAGTTGTAACCATATGTAAAGTTTCAAATTAGTCATAGAAGATACACTGTCATTCCATTTGTGATTTTTTTCTGAATTTAATACTGGTATAAAAGAAATAATACAGCTCAATTTTCTAAGTGCATCTTTATGAAACCTTATTGAGTTTGTTGGGGTGACGTTGGTTAATAAAGTTGTGCAGGTTTCAGGTGTACAATTCTGTAGCATGTCATCTGTAACACTGTACTGTATGTGAACCCCCAAAGTCAAGTTTCCTTCTGTCACCACTGAGCTGCCCCGAACACTCCCCCCACCTCCCCACCCCCCTCCCCTGTGGTAAAATCACCATGTTGCTCTCCAAGTCTGCGAGTTTTTTTCCTTGCTCAGCCCCTTCGCCCTTTCCGCCCAGCCCCCCAGCCCCCTCCCGTCTGACAGCCGTCAGCCAGCTCTCTCCATCCCGGCCTCTGTTTCTACTTGGTTAGTTCAGCTCGTCCATCAGAGCGAACACGTAAGTGGAATTGTGCGGTGTTTGTCTCCCTCTGACTGGCTTATTTCACTCAGCATAACGACATTTTCTCATTCCAATCCATGGTTTGTCTATCTCTTAGGCATGCCAAATCCAATGAAAATGGAAATCTTTTTACAGTACAGGCCAACCCCACGCGGCCCCTATCAGCGAGATATGTAGATATTTGATATCTTCCCCATGAATTTTTAATACTCTCAACTCCATGTCACCTGGCTTCTCTGCAGAGAGAAGTAATTTACGCATGCAAATCGCTGCTCTTCATTCTGTATTCAGGAGGGAGGCAAGGGGGTGGGTTGTGAGGAGTGCATTGAACTTCACCTTAACTGTCATTGGCCCGGGTGGTCTTTTCATGTGATGGGTTTCCAAAGTGTTATAATAGAATAAGATGGAATCCATATTAATGAGCATCGCTGTATTTTGAAGAATTATGCAACAAAATAAGTCGTATCTGAAAGGAAAGTGGGCTGCTGTCTAACCCAGGAGGAATCAAGTATTGTGGTAGCAGAAAATTTAAATAAAGTTAAGTCTTCCAAACGTGACAGGAGAGCCTGGTAACTGCCATTCACACACACACACACACAGAGGCACAAGCGAGTGTGTGTGAAGGTGTTCAACACACAGACTTTCTTCTGGGGGAGGAGGGGTGGACGCTGTTTCCTTGTTGCAGGAAGATGAAGGGACCAGACACCGAGGGTTTCTGGAGTACGAGGTTTATTTAATGTGCACGGGCCCAGAGGAGTCAGTGTTCAAATTCTGAGCCCTGAACAAAGGATTCTTGGGGTTCTTATAGTTTACAGGGTCTTCTTGTCTTTGTAGCAAAGCGGGATACAGAAGCGGAATGCGGAAGTTAGTTCTAGCTATGGGGCAGAAGCAGAGGACAAAGGCCAAATTCAAAGGTCAGTTTTTAACAGCAGGGGTGTTAATCTCAGTCCTAGCTAATGCACTGTTGTTTACTTATCCTAGACGGCCCCATCATTCTTTCTGGGGCACCTGGGGCCTGGGCAAATAAAGGCTAAACAGAGGTTTTTCAAAGTTTCCCGTATCAATTTCTGTTGGGCAACTCCCACAACTTTCAGATGCAACGAGTACAGGAAGAGGGTCAACAAGCTCCTATGAGCATAGGAGTCTTACTGTCTGAAGCTGAGGTGATTGGGCTGAAGCTCTCTTCCTAAAACAAATTGTGGCACCTAAACCTCTTAGGAAGAACCAAGATGACAATCCTAAGGCATTTCTCAGTCTTCCCTTTCTGAACAGCAAGTTTAACATCAATGTGCCAAGTGCATAATGCTGGCCCTCTCATGACTGTCCCTGATACTTTACACAGAAGTTGTATATCCACCACCTACATTAGTACATTGTTCTATATTTCACTGGCATAATCATTCAGTTTTGAGAATCAGTTACTTTAAATTGTTAAATCTTACTTAAGTAAATGGTGACATGCATGTACTCCCCAAATTCACCCCATAGTAAATACCCAACGTGGGGAAACAACCTTTTCTGGAACCTCCAGAATCTTTGGGCTGCTCTAATAATTCAACAAGTATGACACAGATTAGCAAGTGAAAATGGCCAAGTGTCAGACATACACAGCCAGGAAACCTCACTCAGAGGACAGAGTCAGAAATCCCACACAGACAAGAGCATAAATGAGGCGGTGATGATGTGAGGTGCCGTGGTCATTTTCTATGATAAAGATCTCTCCTTAGATCTGTGGGAATATATTTGAGATGTAATAAAAGGGGTTGGAACAACTGAATGAGAAAAATGTTGGGCCCCCTACATTACATCCTCCACCAAAATCAATTCTTTAATAGATTTCAATAGCCACTCATAACTAACATAAAACACTGAGAGCCATCTAAAACATACCAAGAGATCTAAATAGAAAGAATTAAAAATATATACTATAGAAACATGAACCAAATGAAAAAAATACAACATACAGTAGACATGAAGGCAAAAAAATGAACCACTACTACAAATAAAGACCAGTACTTCTTATCAGTAAGTTCAATGTACCAGTTACTTCCAAATTTTTATTCACTGACTAACATAAGCTCAAAAATATATGCATGGAAAAATATACAAATTACCAATCATAATAGGAGAATTATCCAACCTCTATCATTCAAGTTCTGTTTCAGAATCAATAAAACCCACAAAACATAGTACAAATATTTTTAAAATAACATGAGAAAAAATGGCATTCAGTGTGCATAATTACTTCACTACAACCCAAAACTGCAAATTACAGATGCTTTCCAAGGTGCCTGGGAATTTTTTTTAAAAACTGACCATATAGTGATATAAAGCAAGTTCCAACAAACTTTAAAAAGACTGGAATTTATATATATTTATATATATTTATGTATTTATATGTGTATATGTATATATAATGTATATGCACATATATGTGTATCTATAAACATGTTTATGTTTATTGCTCTCACTGCCATTAATCAAGAAATCAATAACAACACATAAATAGAAAATATTTTTATTTACAAATTATGAAATACACTCCTAAATAACCACCCAAAAATAAACCACAACTAGAGTTAGAAAATTATTTGCATGGAATGATAGTAAAAACACTTCTTACCAAGGACAGATCACTGAGGTTCCAAACATGATCACAGCTTCCAGCTCAGTGGTTTTCCACCTCAGGTGCACTTTTCCCCCAAGGGGACATTTGGCACATTGTATGGAGACCTTTCACATTGCTCTTGGGGTGGGGTGAAGGTGGGAGTTACTGGCATGCACTGAACAGAAGGAAGGATTACTAATAAGCACCTACAATGTGGAGAAAAATCCCCCAGGAGAAAATATGATCCATAGCAATGAGAAACTCTACTCTCTATGGAGCAGGATGGAGAGTCCATTAGAATACAAACAGCATGTGACTTTGCACCCTAGATCTGAAATCACACCTCTCTCTGGACAGGCAACCTGGAGGCTGAGAGCTAAAGAACAACAGAAAATAAATTAAAATGTCAGCCATCTTGCAAAGACTGGGGAGGAACATGTTTGGCTAAGAAGACACCCAGGAAATCTCAGAAGCCAAGGAAGATATGACACTTTAAGAGACTGAACCACAGTGTGATAAATCACAGCACTGAGGGTCACTGTCCCTTTTCACTGCCCAGAAATCACTCTGCAGTTGTTTCTTAAAATTACTTAGAATCTACAATCTTACTCTTTTACATTCCAGAAGTCACCATCAAATGTTCTTCTTTTCAAAAATGTGGACATTGCCATATTGTGAGTTCCTCAGATAACCTACAAGGGGCACAATTTTACTTACAAAATACTTCTGATTTCTAGAACACCACTGCTCCAGGCCCTGAACTCATTTACAATGCTAAGAAGCATGTTACTATTTTATCTAATTATTAATGAACTTATAAGTAGCACTTTTTTTATTTTATTTATTTATCTTTAGAGGGGAAGGGAAGGAGAGAGGGAGAGAAACATCAATGTATGGTTGCCTTTCGTGCATCCCCTGCTGGGAACTGGCCTGCAGGGAACCGGCCTGCAACCCTGGTATGTGCCCTGACTGGGAATCGAACCGCGATTGTCTGGTTCGCAGGCCCGCGCTCAATCCACTGAGTTACACCAGCCAGGGCTTAAGTAGCACATTTTTAATTCTTCATATCCTCATGTTTTTTTCCAAGCTCTATTTTTCATGCCTTATACAGCTAAACTAATGTGATTTTATTATTGCACGATATCTTATTTATCTTGACAACTCATGAATATCAACCTAAAGGTATCATAAAAAGTACAACTTAGTAAATTGTGTGGTAAATAACATGCAGAAGTAAGTATCTTTTATATATACAAAGAATAATTGAAAGACATAATCAAAGAACCAAGGGTGAACCTCGAAGTTTGATGTCTGGTCCAGATGGTGTGCTCATAAAAAGTGGTTCCAGGGAAATGGTCACTGAAATTGGGACCTGAGACTTGTACCTCGAAACAGTCTTTTTAAAAAATCAACAGTTGATTGATTTATTTTTTCATTTATCTGTTGATATTCCACTATAATCAACCACTTTTCCTGCTGTCCTGTACTAAGATGTTATTCCCAAATGTCCCACGAGATGGCAGCAGAGGTGCACATTTGACAAGTATCAGTTGCTCGGCCAGATAGTTCGTTTGATTTTTATGTATAAAATAATAGCGTTTTATTTTTTAACCTCTTGGGTAAAAATTCATTTTAAATATATGTTACTTTCTTTATTGTTTAAGGAAGCTGCAACACACAAAGCACATTACAAATGTGCTTTTCACACCTGCATCTTCTAAAAACCAGACTCTATTATACTATAAAGCTAGTTCCAACAAATGGCACATAAAACACATTTATTGCTTCCTTTCCCTAATGTGAAAACCAGTCACAAGGTAACTGGGCACTCCTTACATTTAGACATTTTAAAATACTGACATTTCTACCAGCCCCACTTACAGCAAGTTTCAACCAGCATCGCAGCCTCAAAATTCTATACAGTATGTTTTTGCCCTCATAGCACTTAAGCTAGCATTCACTGAGAATGGATGACTAGAAAGTTCTGTGGTGTGGGAAATAAACTCCTACAGAACCTCTGAAATAAACTGCCATTGGAATTACAAAGTAACTGGACCTGAGTGCTGGTAAAGATGCTCCGTAACGAAACTTGAGAAAGAAATCTTCACCTTTGAGTGCACAGCTTAGAAACAGAAGCTGAAAACGCACGTGTTCTGCACCCGTACCAGGAACCTAAAATAGTAGACGAAGTCCAGGGAAAGGGAAGAAACGAACCCTCAGACATGTTCCAAAGGGCAGGTACATACAATGATGGCGCTGGTATTTTACTTTGCTGTTTTTGTATTTCTTGTCGTAGAATTATATATAAATTTTTCCTCCACATTGTTTTAGGAAGCTACAACAGACAAAGCGAATTACAAACGACTTTCAAGCACAATTGGCACTTGTGAAAACCTGCCTCTATTATGCTACAAAGCCACTTCCAAGAAACGTGCCATAAAACACGCTTATTCCTCCATTGGCCATTACTCTGGAGACTAGTCACAAGGTAACTGTATAGTCCTGACATTTAGATGTTTTCGAATGCACTTGTAAATACCAGTACCATCAAAACTCATTGATATTTCACTGGAATCAGCCACCCCTCCTGCTGACCTAAACACGTCATTCCCAAAATGTGCACCAGATGGCAGCAGAGACCGACACTTGGAACACATACTGTACTACGGGCTTGGCCACAAGGCTCCTTCACGTTTTCCAGTAAAATTCAAGGACAGGCACATTTTTTTCATTGACCTCAACAATGTGAGTGGTCCGTGGATTCATCATTTACTTCCATTGTCCTCTGCTATCATTCGGTCCACTTCACCATACCATCTGCCTACAACATTGTTATCTTTCTGAGCACAGAACTCTTCCAAGTGCTTTTTTCAGTCTTCCACTGACCGGAAATTTTTCTCCACTAAGAGAATTTATAAAAAGCTGCTGAAACACCTGGCAGTTCAAGGATACAATGTCTTATGAGCACTGAGGATGAATCAGGACTGCCCGCCAGGCTGGAACCGTTTTCCCCTGGTCACCAAAGAGAAACGTGTTCTCTCACCTTTTCCTGATGGACGATTGATTGCACATCTTCTGCTGACAAATTCAGGACTCTTCCCCTGGGGCAGTGAGTTCCACTGGTCCAATGGGGAGCAGTACTTTGGAAGTAACCACCTGGTATACGGCAAGGAGCTCCTAGTACAGCAAGACTCCCTAGTGATCCCACCATATCCACAGCATCACCTTCTTTGGGTGCAGACCACACTTCGGAGTGGCTGCTGGCCCTGATCAAGGGCACTCCCTTCGTGTTCCCACCATCTCTCTGGTTCCACATTAGTGTCAAATATCAACGATTCATCCCCCTGTCCACGATGTCTTGGAAACACAACATTTTTCTCACATATGAGCAGACAATTTGATGTGGAAATGTGGTCAGGCAGGGATCCTTCCTCCTCCCCCCTTAACTTCTGTGAACCCAAACATCAAAGCAATTAATGTAACCATACTGGTGGAAATGAGTTTTGACACTTGCTTAAGGGTTTTTTACTATGTTGCCTGTCTCCGCATGGCATAATGTGGTCTCTCCTTGATGAACGTCTGGACTGGATGGCTATCGACTATGACTGGTCCATCTGACGTGTGGAGAAACCTCACACAAGAAATCTCCAATGAGAAACTTCGCAAACCACTTCTGACACGTTCAAGCTGTCATAATACCTTCTCCTACGTGGCACAAATCTGGTATTCCATTCAACCGACATTTAACCCTCTTGAAATGCCACAGTGTAATATAACTGAAAATATTACTTCTATTCATCCATCTTCAATATGAAAATGGCCACACATTCAAGACTTCTGATGAGTTTTTTTTTAATGCACACTGATATGACATCTGTCATGATACAGTTTAACCAAAGTGTTTCAATTGAAGTTACAGATAAATGCGTGAACCCGAGTCAACATGATGGGAGAGTGAAGGTGGAGGTGGTGAGGGAACCAACTGACTTTTTGGCCAACCTGGTGTTAAAGCAGGCGTCAACAAGCATTGCAGCGTGGAAATCATACACAGTGTGTTTTTTGCTCTCATAGCACTGAAGCTAGAATTCACTGAAAGTGGGTGACCAGAAAGTTCTGTTGTTTGGTATTCATGAAGCAGACAACTAAATAATCTCCAAAGTGAACCATCCTTTGAGATACAAAATAACTTTAACTGAAATATGCTTAACACACTATGTGCCACAACTTAAGAAAGAAATTTTCACCCAGGAATACGCATGTCAGAAACAGAAACTGGAAATGTACCAGTTTTTGTACCCATATGAGGGAACTGAAATAGTTAAACACATCTAGACCAAAAAAAAAGAAAGAAAAAGAGCCCCAGGACATATCCCTAAGGCTACATACACAAAACGATGACACTTTCATTTTCTTTATATATTTTATTTTATATTTGACACCATGGTACAGAATACCGAATAAACTTTACTTTTATCACTGTTTCAGGAAGCTGAAAGAGACAAATCAAACTATGAAAGATTTCCAACCATGCCTGCAACTCATCAAAGCCTGACTTTATTATGCTACAAAGCCAGTTTCAAGAAACATCACATAGAATGCATTCATCTCTCCCTTCACCCTTAACCTGCAAACCAGTTCCACGATAATTGGACAGTGCTGATATTTAGAAATTTTCTAATGATTTTATAAATACCACTGTCATCAAAAGAGCCATTGATATTCCACTGGAATCAACCACTTTTCCTGCTGACCAGAAATGAGGTGTCATTCTCAAAAATGACCACTAAGTGACAGCAGAGACCGACAGTTGGAAACACACTGTTGCTATTGGCTTCACAAAAAGGTTCCTTTGCTTTTTACTGGTACAATGAACTAAAACAGTAAAGTCAATCCAGGCAAAGCTGAGGAAACGAGCCCATCAACATGTCTGTAGGAGCACACACATAAAATGAGGGGGCTTGTGTTTTACTTTACTTTCTTTTAACTCTTGGTGGAGAATTTCAAATTAATTTTACCTCTGTGTTAAGAAAGCTGCAACAAAGCAAATGACAATTTTCAAGCACACCTGGAAATTGTAGAACCCGACTCTATCACACTACACAACCAGATCCAAGAAATGTCACATAAAACACGCTAATTGATCTCCTGGCTGTTAATCTGGAAACCAGTGACAAGGTAGATGGACAGCCCTGACATTTAGACGTTTTCAAATACACTTGTAAAAACCCCTGGTTTGCACTTGATTGCATTTCAAATGCAGTCAACTCCTGGCTGTTGTGGCTCAGTGGATTGACCGCTGGCCTGCAAACCAGAAGGTCACTGGTTCCATTCCCAGTCAGGACACATGCCTGGGTTGTGGGCCAGGTCCCCAACAGGGGGCATGTGAGAGGCAACCGATCAATGTTTCTCTCTCATACATTGATCTGTCTCTCCCTCTCTTTGTCCATCCCCTCCTCTCTCTCTAAAAAAAGTAAACAATAAATAAAATCTATAACAAGACACTTAAAAAAAACCCTGTCATCAAAAGTCATTGATATTCCACTGGAATCAACCACTTTTACTACTGACCTGTACTGAGGCGTCATTCCCGAAAATGGCCAGGAGATGGCAGCAGAGACCGACACTTGGAACACATCGAACTTGGAAGAAACCTTAGTTCATTTTTTACCATCAGGTGCCATGACAGGCACGCTTTTCATTTCCCCCAAGCGAAGTGACTGGACAACATAGTCACCACTTTGTCCCACTGCGCTATGAAACATTTCAGGCAACTTCACCATTCCATCAATCCCACGATGTTGTTCTCTTTCAGAGCAGAAAACTCTTCCAGGTGCCTTCTGCAGTCTTCCAGGGAATGGAAATTTCTCTCCATTAAGACAAGTTTGGAAAGACTGAACTAAATGGCCTTGCGCCTTCTGCATCTGCTGCTGACAAATTCTGAACGCTTTCCCACGGGCGGCTTTCAGTGGCTCTGATGGGAGGAACCCGCTGGGTTTCTGCAAGGAGCTCCCACTGCACAACACCCTCGGGAATCCACCACATACACAACATCACCTCCTTTGGATGAAGACAAGCCTTTGGAGGGGCTGCTGGTGGTGGTCCCTTTCCTTCCCTCAACTCTCCCATTCCACATTATTCTACCATATCAACAGTTCATCCCCCCTCAAAATTTGTCTTTGAAGCACAATGTTTTTCTTAGGTTTCAGTAAAGAAATGCTTCAGGAAATGCAGTCCAAAGGGGTCTCCCAGAACCCCATTTCACTGCTTGGAACCCAACAGCAATGCAATTAACATCACTGTGGTAGTGCAAATAATTCTTGATACTTGATTTCTATCTTCTGAGTAGGTGGCCTGTCTCCTGTGTGCCATAATGTGGTCTGTCCTCAGTGAACATCTCCCCTCCATGGCTCTCCACTGCACCTGGTCTGCTGACTCGTGTGCCAACTGTACGCAAGAAATCTCCAGCATGAAACTTCACAAACACTTCTGACACATTCCATCACTCACAGCAATGTCTCCACATACACCATGAACATTTTGTTGCCTTGCAGTTGCGCTTGTACCTTTCTTGAAGTGACAAAGCCAAAGGGGCCGAAGATGTTGCTTATGTTCCTGCATCTTCAGTGGGAAAAGGGCCACACACACATTCACCACTTGTGATGAGGTTTTTTATCTTCCAAAAACTTTAAGACACAAGAAGTAAGGTAAGAGCTCTTGCTAGGAGTAGTACTGTCTAGAGCTGTGCTGAAGCTCTCTTCCTAAACCCAGTTTTGGCAACTACATCTCTCAGGAATAAATGAGATGACAATGCTCAGTAATTCCCTCAGTCTTCCTTTTCCTAACAGCCAGTTTAAAGTCAACGTGCCAAAGGCAAAATGTTGGTCCGCTTCATTACCGCCTCTGAAACTTTACATAGAACTTCCATATCCACAAGCTAAATGAGTACATCGCTCCATGTTTTATTCAGATAATCTTTCACTTTTGAGAATAAGTTACTTCAGTTAAATTATTAAATCTTACTTAAGTAAATGGTGACAAACATGTACTCCCCACATCCACCTCCTATAAATATTTGACTGTTTGCTTACGTGGGGGAGAAACAAACCTTCCTCTAACCTCAAGAATCTTTGGGCTGCTCTAATAATGCAACAGGTATAAAACAGATTACCAAATGAAAACAACTAAATTTGAGAAGTCCATAGGCCTTAGAACCTCACTCACATGAAAGACTCAGGAACCTCACATGCAGAAAAGCGTCAGGGATAGAATGGAAACGTGCACACACAAAATGTACTGAGGCAGTGATGGTGTGAGGTTCCATGGGGCTTCAAAGTGACCTTGCAAAAAAGGATAGGAGCAGATGCTGTGAAAAAGGTGTTATTTCCAAGATGTCCACAAGGTGACGACAAAAAGAACATTTCCTGCTGGCCTCAACTCAGGTGCTGTTCCAAAGATGCACACTAGATGGCGCGGTGCAGCGGAGTATAAAAAAGGGCCCCACTTCCAGAGAACAGGGGTCCTGCCAAGTCAGCCCTGGGTCTTCTGACTGCTGGGAGAAGTAATATTACCTAAGAGAGGATGGAGCCTCGTGGGATGAGCTCTGGGTCCTCACCAGAGACCATAAGAAGGCATGTCAAGTCACCTCTGGGTCTTATAAGCAAAGGAGGGTCCTCGCCTGAGACCTGTGGGTCCAAGGGTCCTGTGACCTCAGCCCTGGGTCACCTGAGTTTGGAAAGGACCAAATGAGAGACAGGAGTGTCCTTGTTATTCACACCTGTGTCCTGTGAGGGTTGAGAAAGGTCCCTCTCTGTGAAACGTAAGT
Organism: Artibeus jamaicensis; assembly: GCF_021234435.1. Lineage (NCBI taxonomy): Eukaryota > Metazoa > Chordata > Mammalia > Chiroptera > Phyllostomidae > Artibeus > Artibeus jamaicensis. The sequence continues at coordinate 27,913,477 of NW_026521954.1, read as the reverse complement.
GTCCTGACCCTCCCCCTTTGAGTGTAGTGACTGTGGGGAGGGGTCTGACTTGAGACAGCAAGGGATCCTGTCACTTCAACTCTGGGTCCTGGGAGCCTGAACACAGCCCCCCGCCAAGAGTACAGGGCTCTGCCACACCAGCCCTCTGAGGTGCACAGAGGATCATGAGGTGCACAGAGGCCGTGGGTCCATGACTGCGGGGAACATCTCTGCCTGTAAGTATGACGGGTCCGGTCCCGTCGCCTGTGTGCCATAAGTGCAGCAACAGGGGCTTCTCAGAGAGAGCTGTGTGTCCTGTCACTTCAGCCCTGGGTTCGGGAATTGCAGGAAGAAGCCCCACCAGGAAGACGAAGCTGTGGTTTCCCATCAGCACTGAGTGTTGAGCAGGAGGAGAGGCCCCACCCAAGAGGACACCTGGTCTTCTGACATCAGCCAGGGTCCCAGAGAGTGTGTGGGGGTTCAACATGGGATAGTCTGGGATGTTCTGATCACCTCGGGGTCTCATGAATGTGGGGTGGGCCCCTCACTGAGAAAGTAGGGGGCCCTGCCATCTGAACTCTGGGTCCTGGGAGTGTGGGAAGGGGCCTCTCCCTGCCAGGAGTGGGGTCCTGTCACAGTGAAGAGGGACCCGACCTGGGAAAGACCTGACCTGCCTGACAGCCGAGTCCTGTGGACGCGGGAAGGGCTCCCACCTGATCGAGGAGGGAGCCCGTCACACTGGCTCTGTCCCCTGTGTGTCTGGAAAACAGTCCCACCAGGGAGAAGACGGGTTCTTCTTCCACTCGGCTCTGGGGCCCCTGATTGTGGGGAAAGGTCCCTCCCAGAGAGCTCAGGGGGTCCTGTCACATCAGCTCTTGGGGGCTGGGACCCTGGGGTCGGGTCACACTGGAGACAGGAGAGGGCAGAAGAAGGCAGCCAATGCCCTGGTTCCAATTATTCAGCAATGCAAGTCACAGACCAACACCAACCCTGAGGACTCCTGGACCCAGTAACTCCTGGCAAGAAAGGTCCCAACTTCAGCAACGGGGTTGGGCGGGAGCTACCACCCTCTGACACCTTCTGCCTGTTTCCTCGAGTCCATATGCCACCCGCCTAGTTTTGTTGCAATAGCAAAGTTCACTTTCATCTTTAAGGAGAACTCCTCACAGTGGCTACAGCAAAGAAGACCCTCTCCGTCAACCACTTCACTTAGGGGACAAGAACTGCCCCCAAACTCTACCTCGGCCCTTCCCCCCGGGCCGAGCACACAGTGAGAACCAGACCCCCACTGGGGAGGCGTCCCCTCGGACAGGGACGTTCGTCTCACCAGGGGCATTTCTGACATATAAACGCCGACTCTCCCTACTGGCACCTAAACAAGCAGAATGTCTGGGGAGAAAAACGCGCGTGTAACGACCCTGCTGCTGGAGGCCGCCCGTGCGCGCAGGTCCCCTGCTCAGGGGTCCGGAGCCTCTGCGTCCGCACTTGGGGTCCAACGACCCTCCCCCTGTTCACGCACCGTGGAAGGAGAAGACCTTCACCCCCTCACCACGCTCCTCGGACTCCGATTCTCCAGGGTTTTCGTCTTTCACAACCAGGAAAGAGAGGGGGGAGCTAGGCGGCCTTGGAGAGCGCATCCACGTGAACTCTTAGCCGGCTCCAGCTCCGGCTCCGGAACCCCCGGACCTGCGCTGCGCCCCGCCCGCCCGTGCAAAGCCTCAGGCCAGGTGCGCAGCGCTGTTCGCGATGAGACCGCTCCCCTGCGCTCTCCCTTCCCGCCCACGGGGGAGAGGACCCCCAAACCTGTAGGAGCGCGTGGCCCACTGTCCGGTTTCCCGCCCCATCGCCCTTCTCCCAAACCCTCCTACGGTCCCTCACGGTCTCCGGCACCTCCGCCCACGCTCAAGTCCCCGTCCCCAAGCCTCCGTTCTCTCGGTTGCACCCGAATTCTGCGCGGACCCTTCCCCGTCCCTTCCCCAGTGTTACAGGTTCCAACCTCCCCCAGCCGGCTCCGGTCCAGCCCCTTAGTTAGTACCCGCCGCTTCCCAGCAGGGTCCAGTCCTCCTTCCAGACTCTCCCCACCCTTCCCTTCTCACCCCGGCTTCGCCCCCGAACCCCGACCCCGACCCACCGGGATCTCAGCCCCGCCAGCACCTTCGGGATCCTAACACCCCTCCCCGACCCCTCCGTTCCTCACGGGGCAGGATTCTGGTCACTCCTCCTCTCAAAGTTCTCGAAGTTCTGGGACCCGCATCACCCTCGCCCCCCTGCGCTCTCCTTCCCAAGACCTTCGCCCCGGGAGAATCCCACCGACGTCCCTTTGCCCACGGGGGATCCTCCGCCCGGCACGTCCCCATTCTGCGACCGCTGGGAGGGGGTTTGGTCAGGCCGAAGGGGGACAGTCTGGGTCTGAGAAGGGCCCTGAGACAGGCCAGACCATCGGGACAGTAGGGACCGCAGGGAAGCTGAGCACAGTGCCAGACAGGTGCGGCCCCACCCGCACGCGGAGCACACGGACCAGAGGGCGGTCTCGGCCCGGGAAGCGAGCGCGTTCACTCGGTAAGTGCCTGTGAAGACGCATTTGCTGGTGTCAGGCCCGGGCACGGGCATCTCGTGCGTAATACAGGACACACACTGGTGAGAGGGACACACGTGCCTTCGTGGAGCTCACGAGCCGCGGTGGAAGCGTCCAGGCTGAGCCGGCACCTGCCCAAGCGCAGCGGGCGGAAGGGACCGCACACCTGGGGAGACTGAGTCACGGTGGTGAAGCTCCGCAGGTGAGTGAGGATGACAGGTTTCTTGTCATTGCTCACACGTTACTCCTTAATAAGTGTCTATAACGTCACTATAAGTAAATAGTCTTGCTTTGCACATTCCAAAGTTCACCATCTACAATCTCCCTTACGGGAAATGCGCACATTTGCCATATCGTGAGTTCCTCAGATAACCTAGAGGGGGCGCCATTTCACTTACAAAACACTTCTGCTTTCTACAAGACCAGGGCTCCAAGCCCTGAACTCACTTAAAAATAAAAATCCTGTTCCTCTTTTATTTCAGCATTAATGAATGTTACATCCCGTCCTTGCGAGCAAGAAGGGTCGGAGACTGCTGGGTAGTCAGAGGTGTTTTATTGGCCAAAGTTTCAAGACCTGCGCCAACCCTCGGGGTGCCTCCGGAGACACGGTGCCAGAATGGCTGCAAATGAGAGTCGCGCCTGGCGCTTACAGCCTGGGGTTTTTATTGGGGTGAGCAAGGCAAGCAGCAAATCAGAAGCAGACGTATGTTAGCAATTGGCTATTTTGAGAGGACACATACTATCTCTGCTTACTACAATGGATACTTTTCTGCAAAGACAAGGCCATGTCTTGAGGTAAAAATTTTCCTCCTGTCCGAGAGTAAGGCCTTGGCTAAACTCCCTGGAACATCTGCCCACGGCCAGGTGTGGTTTTCTGCCTAAGTCTAAAAATAAACATCTAGTTTAAGCAAACATCTCGGCTCTTCTCCTCACCCCCTAACAATGAACACCAACAAAATTTTTTCTAACTCTTCATATTACCTCGTTTCTTCATACTTTCTTTGAAGCGTTATCTATTTTTACATGCTTTTACATAACTAAAGTAATACAACTTTATTATTGTTTGATAGCTTATTTACCTTGATGAATCATGAAAAGCAATATAAAGATTACAAATAATAGAATTTATTACAGTGAGGGGGAATAACACAGAGCAATAAATACCTTTATATATATATATATATATATATATATATATATATATATATATACATATAAACACTCAGTTAAAGATAGAATCGAAAAGAACCAATAGTAACAAAACAGATACAAGGCCTAACATTAACCTCAGCAAGAATCTGCATGATCTGTGTGAACAAAATGTTAAAATGACGCCCAAAGAAAGACACTTGAACAACTGGAAAGTAACATCATATTCTTTGATAAGAAACATAAGGACAGCCCTGGCTGGTGTAGCTCTGGGGATTGAGCACGGGCCTGTGAACAAGAGGATCACAGTTTGATTCCCAGTCAGGGCACATGCCTGGATTGCAGGCCAGTTTCCAGCAGGGGACGCAGGAGAAGAAACCATACATTGGTATTTTTCTCCTTCCCTTCCCCTCAAAAGATAAATAAAATTTTTTTAAAAACATAAGGATGTCAATTTCCCAAAGTTGCTTATAAATTTATTCTGATACAGTTTAAAATATCAACATTTTAACACTAAAACTCATGTGCAGTACACTCGTTAAAATGAGGAATGAAAGATTTCTGGAAGAGGAAATTAATAAATACAACCTTGCCCAACCGAACATAACTATGTATTGTGTTATAAATCTACACTAATCTAAACAGTGGGGTAATGGCCTTTGAATAGACAGATTAATGGTGTTACCGAACAAGAGGTCCGAGGGAGGGGGCAATATTTGGCCCACCTAGGGATGCCAAAAACTGCTAAAGAACAGGGAGTCCTCCCAAGGACAGAACACTAATATCTATTGGGCCCTTCTGTCCACCGCCAATTGGAAAGACATCTCTCAATGCCAGAGATTCGTGGAAAGGAAACAAAATGTTTATTTAATGCTATTTAGGATTAATGCCACTACTAAAATAGCAAAGTCCTTTAGGGTATACACCTACACCCACACAGCGCTCCCTTCTCCCACTGTCCCAACTCTGGATACCGTAAATCAGGAAAAGAGCACACGTCTGTGTTGCAGGCCGCTGGTATTGTCAGCTGTGTTGCCGTGCAGGATCTCTAGTTAATCCAAAGTACTGTGGCACCTTCTCATGGTCCACTGGCAAGAGTTCTTTGTACCCAGTTCCAGTCAAAGTCTCTCCTGCTTTCCAGGCCACGCAGCCAAAGGAAGCACCCCAAAGCCGCGTGGGTCTCTTCTACCAAAGCTGCAGGGGTTCACACTCCAGCAAAAGCGGGTTGTCTTTCTTCTTCACCTGGCTGCAGGGACCTCCATTCTGGCAAAGCTGCGTGATTTTCCCTTTCACCTGGGCAGTTATCGCCTCATGTCCCGGAGCCAGTCTTTTCCAAGCTCTCACACAGGCGCTTCATTCAGGGGTGCAGCCCCTAGTTACATCTTGGGTACCAACCACTCCCTTCTCCCTGGCTCAAAACTGGGCCACCGCTATTTAACAAATCTATGAAACCAGTTAAAGGCTATAGATATGTTAAATAATCATTCCAGAGGTTAGCTGCAAAACTATTGCTATGCAAAACAGCTCTCAATAGCCTAGCTCCATTCATTTCTTCCCCTGGGGAAGGGGGTGGTGAGAACATCTTATATGTCTCTCCAATATTCCTATACACTTTGAATTCTGGACACCATTCCAAATCTGTTTTTGCCCCCCCCCCCCCCGGCTGCACCCTGTATCAGATGGATTTAAGTAAAGCAGAAAACAAATGACACAACATTCCGAATAATGTGAAGGAAAAGCAAGTTTTCCCCTCCATGCTGCCCAGGCCCTGATCCCGGCACATAGTCCCTGTGTCTCCTCTCAGCGCGTCCTCTGCCTGGCTTTTTTAAATATAATGTGTTTTGCAGGATACTTTTCTCACATAATCACATTATTTACAAGTTATTCTCTGTTAAAATCCATTAGCACCACCTTATTAGGTTTTATTTCTTTAATGAACTATGATATATTCTCACCCACTTTTAATGTTCTATAATATTTTATAATGTGAGCAAATCATAATTTAACAAATTCTCTTCTACTGAAAACTTTAAAATTATTTCTGCTATTATATGTGTTGGATAAAATATATTAACCATACTTCATTTCATACACAGGGAACCATATCTGGGGAAATTTTTTAATGCTTTTCCTTCCATTGCATTTATTAATTTGAAAGAGAGAGACAGCTAGTTGTTCAGCTTATGTATTCATTCATTGGTTGCTTCTTGCATGTGCCCTGATTGGAGAATGAACTGACCACCTTGGCTTATAGGCAGATACTCTAACCAACTAAACTACCAGGCCAGGGCTACTAGGAGAAAATTTTGAAAAGAGGAATTTCTGGGTTAGAGGGTATGAGGATGTTGTTTCTGGACGGCTATTCTCAAATGATCACTGGGAAGTCTGCACCAAAGGACCCTTCCTGGAGTCTTTTAGAGCAAAGACACTGCACCTGCTTGCTCATCAGCCTCAGAGATGTCAGGAGTCCTCTGGATCCCCATATGGGCCAACGCATTATGTTGACCTTAAAAACATAGCTGTCGGTTATTTTACCAGCAGATAAGGGGTTTCAGAAACAGTCAAAAATGCAGTTTAAGACAAGCTGTAGCAAAAGTCATTGGCAAGATTTATAAGTAAAAGAGAGGAACGTTATGTTACGTAGAGAAAGGAGGAAGTTGGGAGGGATCATCTCAACAGAAAGTGCACTGGAGGAAACCATCAGGGTGATGATGGTTTCTCTCTGGGGTTGTGGGGATAGTCGGGAGTTTCTTGGGGTGAGAATTGTTTTTGACCCTGGGTGATGCTATGTGACAGCACCCCCACTGACACCCAAGTCCACTTTAGTGAGGTTTCCCTTTATGCAATTTCACGGTAATAGTTAGTTGGCTTATTTGCCATCTGCGTGAGGTAAGGACCTTTCCCACTTTATCACGTGACAGTAGCAGCTAAACTGACTCTGCTCTGTGAACCCCTGTACTCAAATTTGATTTTATTTTCACGCAAAATACTTGTAGGTTTTTCCAGTATGTCTAAATGTATTTACTTTTGCTTGGTTTTATCTCGTCTTCCTATTTCTGAAATGTTTTTACACCTGAGTTACTTCAACATACCTATTGCCCATAACGCCACTACTTTGAGATGTGAAATTCTCCAAGTGTGTTTTCCAGTATACTTATGTCATTTGTTGTAATTAAATATTTCAGCCCTCTGGGACTTATTTTGTGTCTATGAATTGCGTGGTCAGAATTTACTGACTTAAGTTTCCACGGAATGCAATGCAGTCTTGACCGCGCGTCCTCACTGCTTATGCAGCTCTAGCTGAAAGTGGGTTTCAAAAGGGGAGTGGGGGGGGGGGGGGGCACGGACAGGTCTAGATGTAAGTTGGGGATCCCGAACATAGTCTAGTGGAACAAAGACACTTTGTCAGGCGGCAGGAGGCCCACGTCCACCCTAAGGTCCGGCCCCGGCTCGAAGATCCCAGGTCCTGCTGGCTGGATTCCTCACCAGCTGCAGGACAACCAGCCTCGGAGCTGCAGGCTGCGGTGACTGGCGGTAGGAGACCCAGGGTAGCCAATCCCCGCGGGGCGGGGCGGGTCTTCCGCTGGCCAGTCCGGAACCCAGGGGGCTCTGCCCCTCTGCCCCGCCCTTTCAGCTTCTTCTGACCGCCCATTGGCGGGCAGGGCCCAGGAATCCCAGCACTGATTGGCCGCTATCCAGGATGAAACCTCCCTCCCTCAGGGCGGGAAGCCCCGGAGCCCGGAGCAGAGCTCCGCGGAGGTGGGCGGTGCGGCAGGGTCCCCGGGAAATTGACCGGTAAGCGGGGAGCCTCGCTGCGTGGAGCCCTTAGCCCGAGACCTTCAAAGTCCAGCCTGAGAGACCCCAGAAGCCCTCACCATGAGGGGCCCCAAACCCCGTCAGCATCGAGGGGCCCGCGTCCGCCAACCCGGAGGACCCACATCTCCTGACCCCCAACGCCTAGACCCCCAAACAGCCCGAAAACCCCAGTTCCCCTCGGCTCGGGGCCCCCAACCTGCAGCTCGCCCGGAAAGACCGAATCTCCCCAAACTCAGACGCTAAATGTCGTCGTCCTGGGACCCTGAAGCCCCTCGATGGGAGGCCCCAAATCTCCGCAGCCGCAGGGTCTGACCGTCCCCCCAGACCTCAGTGTCCTCAGCCCGGAAGACGCCCCAGGCCGTCCAGCCCCTCTTTGCTCAGGGCCCCGTGCCCCCCTGCCGCCCAGACAGCCAGGAGAAAGCGGTTCAGCCCTCAGCGCCTTCTCCTTCCACAGGCACTCGGAGGACTCGGGGCTGGGACACCATGAACCCCGACAGGGGCCCGCAGCACAGCCCCGAGGGAGAAGCGGGGCGGACGCTGCAGGTGAGCTGAGGGGCCGGCGGGGAGCGTGGGACAGGGCTCCGCAGACGCCCGGGCCTCGGGGTGACCCGGGCAGTGCGGGTGCAGAGCGCTGGTGGGAGAGAAGGGACTCCGCGGGGCAGGGCCGGTCAGGGTGTTCCGGAAAAACAACTCAGCCGCTTTCGGGTGTACGGAGTGGAACTTTTTTGATGCATGCGGACCCAGAGGAGGCAATCTCCAAATTCTGGGTCCCGAGCTTGGGCAGGGGCTTGTTTTTATAGTGTGGCATCTTGAAGCGATTTTACTAAGCCTACGAGCGGAAGCAGGTTTACAGAAGCAAGAAAGCAGGGCTGCTGAGAAAGCAGGACTGCTGACAGTGTTACGGGAAAATGAAGCAACCAGACACCGAGGGTTTCTGGAGTACGAGGTTTATTAACCGTGCACGGGTCCAGGGGAGTCGGTCTCCAAATTCTGAGCCCCGAAGAAAGGATTCTTGGGGTTTATATAGTCTACAGGGTCTTCCCGTCTAAGTAGCAAAGCGGGATACAGAAACGGAATACAGAAGTTAGTTCTAACTAGTGGCAGAAGCAGAGTACAAAGGCTAAATGTGGAAATTAGTTGTAACTGTGGGGGTGCTAGCCCCAGCCCTTGTGACTGTCCTGCTGTTTGCTTTTCCCAGATGGCCTTATCACTCTCCCAGGGCGCTTGGGGTTTGGGTGAACAAAAGTTTCCCAAAGCTTCCCACATCAATAGGGTCATCCAATGTTCTTTTGTTCGTACTTCTTAGTTACTTAGTTGCTCACCCCTCCTTATCTTAGTGGCTCAGCGTGTCCTTCTGACTTGTCTGGGCTTGTCTGAGCAGGTCTCCTGCTACAAGGGAAGTGGGAGAAGGCCTAGAGTGTGAGCAGACCCGCCGGACGGACGGACGCACCCGGAGGAACAGCCGCTGGGGGACCTGGGAAATGACTCAGACAGGGATTCAGTGCTTGCAGCACAGCGACCACCGAGGCCCCGCCTGCTCCCTGCAACCGGGGGCTGTGCACGTTCTTACATCACCGAGTTACTGTGTTTCCACTCTCCAGGCAGAAGAAGCTTCGAAAGACGCTTTCCTCTACTTCTCCAGGGAGGAGTGGGACGAGATGGGAGACCGGGAGAAAAGTCGGTACCAGAATGTGAAGAGGAACTTCGAGGTGCTCCCCAGCCTAGGTAGTACACAGGTGCTGGGGCCAGGGGCCTGGTGAACCCCCCAGGCTGCTGAGCTGGCTCCAGCTCAGGCGGCTGCATTGGCCTGCAGCTCCCTCCTGCAAGGACACCGATCAAGGGGTATTTGCTCCTCGTGTCAGAGCAAGGCTGGTGCTGATGGTGTGGCACTCACAGCAACTCCTTGCAGACTCTCCCATCCCATCAGAGCCGGTCACAGGGGCTTCCTGGAGCTTCTTCCTCCTCCAAGCCCTGGGCTTTCAGGACAAAGGTTTTGTCTCTTTCCAGGTCTCAGAGCCCCTCGACCAGCTTTCCTGTGTCACCACCGCGAGCGGGCCACCGAGCTGGAGGAGGAGGACCCTGAGGACTCGGATGAAGAATGGACTCCAACGAAGCAAGGTGAGGGGCAGGAGGAGCCAGAGCCGCCCTCCTGACAGGAACCTGGTTTAGGTCAGGCTGCATCTCAGGAGTTAACCACTGAGCAGGGTTTGCTTGTCCAGTGAACACGCAGGATGCAGAACAGTGTGTGGTACAGTGAGGGGCTATTGCTATAAACTTTCAAGTGTGCAAAATCATCTTATATATTTATAGACACATTAATAACTAGTAAATGTATAAGAATATACAAGTGAGTAAGAAATAACTAATTCAGAATAGTCATCTCAAGAGAGGGAGGCAGGTTTGGCAGGCAAGGAGTGTTTGGACACCTGGCTGCCCGATGGCTGCATGGAGACAGACGGTTCGGACACCTGGCTGCATGAGACACCATTAACATGGTGATGACGGGGGATGGGGGGAGGGGCCAGGGTAGTGAGTAGTTTTATCACTGTATCATTTTCTGATGTTGGCCATGATGCCGTTCCATCCTGTATCATGAGTGTTTGCTGCGTAGAGTCAGTCCACTTTCATGGGTCTGGGGTTGAAACACAGCTGAAGCCAAGATGTGATCTTTAACTTGACTGGAATTCTGTTGCTGTGGTCATCAGACTGTGGATGCCGACCAGAGTCTAATGATAAGGAAGGGGACGTGGATGGCCAGTATGTGCACAGGGGGGAGGATACCAGAGAAAGGAGGCGAGGTGGTCGTGGTGCCCTTAGTCCAGACAAGGCCAGTTTGAATGAAGACAACAGAGCAGAGAAAGGGTTATGTTGAAGACATGGACTTTCTGTGCAGTTTCTTTTATTACATTTTTGTCGAGAGGCCAGTGTGTATTTTTTTTTTTTTTTTTATTAAAGGGGGTTTTTTTTTACACTGATTTCTCATCATCTTACAGCGAAACCTTCTTGGGTGGCCTTCAGAAGGGAACAGAGAAAACATCCGAAGGGTGAGTATTTCCCAAATCCTGTTGACAGGAAAATTTTCCCCATGGATAGAAATGCAGGTAAGAGTAGGGAAATGCAGAGAGTATCCTAGGAACTGCTGCCTTCCTTTCCTGGTCTCCTCAACACATTGTCCAATATTACCATCTTTTTTTTTTTTTTTTTAAGATTTTATTTATTTATCTTTGAGAGAGGAAGGGAAGGAGAGGAGAAGAGAAACATCAATGTGTGGTTGCCTTTCGTGCATCCCCTGCTGGAAACTGACCTGCAGGGAACTGGCCTGCAACCCAGGCATGTGCCCTGACTGGGAATCGAACCGCGATCCTGTGGTTCGCAGGCCCGCGCTCAATCCACTGAGCTATGCCAGCCAGGCCATCTTTTTTTAAAATATATTTTATTGATTATGCCATTACAGTTGTTCTATTCTCCCCCACCCTGCACACCCCCTCCGCCACTGTTCTCCCCCTTCAGTTTATGACCACGTGTCTCAAGTTCTTTAGATTCTATATTTCCCCTACTATTCTTGCCCTCCCCCCTCTCTATTTTCTACCTACCATCTATGCTACTTATTTTCTGTACCTTCTCCCCCCTTCTCCTTCTCCCACTCCCCTGTTGCTAACCCTCCATGTGATCTTCATTTCTATGGTTCTGCTCCTGATCTAGCTATCCTCTTAGTTTGCTTTTGTTTTGTTGGTTTTTTTTTTTTTCCCTGGGGGGGCGTGCCCCCTGTGTCGATCAGGTGTGGTTCTTAATAACTGTGAGTTTGCTGTCCTTTCACTGTTCATCTTTTTTATCTTCTTTTTCTTAGTTAAGTCCCTTTAACATTTCATATAATAAGGGTTTGGTGATGATGAACTCCTTGAGTTTGATCTTATCTGAGAAGCACTTTATCTGTCCTTCCATTCTAAATGAAAGGTTTGCTGAATAGAGCAATCTTGGTTGTAGGTCTTTGGATTTCATGACTTGGAATACTTCTTCCCGCCCCTTCTTGCCTGTAAGGTCTCTTTTGAGAAATCCGCTGACAGTCTGATGGGAACTCCTTTGTAGGTGGACTATCTCCTTATCTCTTACTGCTTCTAGAATTCTCTCCTTCATTTTAATCTTGGCTAATGTAATTATGATATGCCTTGGTGTGTTTCTTCTTGGGTCCAACTTCTTTGGGACTCTCTGAGCTTCCTGGATTTCCTGGAAGTCAATTTCCTTTGCCAGATTGGGGAAATTCTCCTTTATTATTTGTTTAAATAAGTTTTCCACTGGTGGCTGTTCCTTTCCCCCTTCTGGTACCCCTATAATTCGGATGTTGGAGCCTTTAAAGATGTCCTGGAGGTCCCTAAGACTCTCCTCATTTCTTTGAATTCTTGCTTCTTGATGACTCTTTTCTGTTTGGCCATTATTTGCTTTCTTCTGGTCCACTCCATTGATTTGAGTCCCAGTTTCCTTTTCATTGCTATTGGTGTCCTGTGCAATTCCATTCATTTCAATTACTTTCACCTTCATATGTTTGTCTAATTTGTGGCTATAATCAACAAGTTCTGTGAGGATCCTGATCACTAGTGTTTTAAACTGTGTGTCTGAGAGTTTTGCTATTTCTTCATCGTTTAGATTTATAGGCTCTGGGGCTTTGAGATATTCTTGAGCCATTTTTGGTCTGTTTGCGCCCGTTAAGTATGAGGAGCGGAGCTTTGGACTCCCAGGTCGCTGGGTTGTGACGCTGTATGTGGGGGCGTGGTCAGAGCGGGGAAATGAGACCCTCCGCCTCTGCTTGCTGGTGGGGCTGCTGGCTCTCGTCCAATCGCCCACTCCGTCACTTGTCTATCCACACATGAAGGCGCGACCACAGTCAACCCGCAGACCTGCTCCCTCACTGTTTCCCTGTGGTCACTCGCTGGGTTGCTCACTAGGTCCAACTCTGGGCCTGGGTTTTGCACACCTGAATCCGTCCAACAGAGTTTTCCTGTGCAACCCCGCTCTGCCAGCTGCAGGTTTCACCCCTTACCGGTCAGGCTGAAGAATTTGTTGTTAACAGACTTCCGAAAAGTTCAATTTTCTGTGTTCTGGCTGTGTTTTCTGTTGCTATTATTTAGTTGTCTCTAAACTTGGTTGTGTGAGGAAGCACAGCGTCTCCAGCTATGCCTCCATCTTGGCGGAAGTTCCTCCATACTTCTAAATAAAACATTTTTGTTTGTAGGCATTCATTATTTTTTAAAGATTTTGTCCTGGCTGGTGTGGCTCAGAGGATGGAGCACTGGCCTATGAACTAAAGGGTCACCAGTTTGATTCCCATTTGGGGCATATTCCTGGGCTTTGACCCAGGTCCTCAGTACGGGGCATGTGAGAGGCAACCACACATTGATGTTTTTCTCCCTCTCCCTCCCTCCCTCCCTTTCCCCTTTTCTGAAAATAAATAAATATATAAATAAAAAAATTTTAATGAGATTTTATTTATTTTTACAGAGTGGAAAGGAGGGAGAAAGAAAAATCAGTGTGGAAGGGAAACATTAACCGGTTGTCTCTGGCACACCCCCAACTGGCCCACAACCCTGGCACGTGCCCTGACTGATTGAACTTGTAACCTTCCAGTTTTCAGACAACACCCAACCCACCAAGCCACACCATTCGGTCAGGGCACATTCGTTCATCATTTCAGTGAATTATCATGAGAGATCCTATTCTGTGGTGCATGGTGTCCTGGGACCTGGATATACAGGTTGATGTGAGGATCAGAATCACTGCTCTTGAGGAGCTGAGGGGTGAAGGAGGGAAACCCAGGCACACGTGCTTCTGTGTGCATAACACCACACAGCGGTTAGTGCTTTGGAGAAAAGTAATCTAGGACAATTGCCTGGGGATCAGTGTGAGGGGAGGCGTGTGGCAGGTGGTCCGGGAAAGGCTCTCTCAGGAGCCAACATTTACAAAAATACCTGCGGGCACAGGATCCCAGGCAGAGGGAGCAGCTAGTCCAGGGAAGGAAAGAGGTGGGGCGTTGAATTGGCTGAGGGTCACTCAGGTCTCGCCTCGGCACAGAGGGTAAAAACAGATCAGACATGCAGTGCCGATGACCCGAGTTGAGACACTGGGGACTTTCCTGAGCGAAAGTGTGCAGTTGTCAGCTATGGAGTCGTGTGTTCTCTGTTGTGACTATGTTTTGTTAATTTTTAGAAAATAAACACCAGTGGGGAGTTCTTCATCTCCAAGTAAGAGAGCGTGGTGGGTTGGCCAGAGAGAAACAGGAGTCAGGCGCGTAAGAAATGTGGTTGCAATATTTTGAAACAGGTCTTCTTAGTGTATTTGAAATAGTCTAACACTAAATGAGATTAAGCATAAATAAATATTTGGTGTGAGGCTTGAGGAAGGACATTACATTTTACTATTTTGGAAAACAGAGAAGCGATTCCTAGTTGGGACCTGTGGTTTTCCTCTTTAACGTGACTTAGAAGGTACCTGTAGATGAGAAATGTCACTGCAGTTTGATCCAGAAAGGGAGTAAAATGTCCTTGATGTGGGCTTTCTGGGTTTCTGAAGAAGATGCACTGCATGAAAATAAAAAGGAAAATAGACGGCGAGTGGACACTGGGAGACAGACGTTGCGTTGTCACCACAGTAAGAAGGACTCACGGGGCAGGTCTTACCAGGAGACTAATCATACAGCCCAGGCATTGTCCTCAACATCTGCCCTGACCAAACCTTTCTCTTTCAGCAGAACCAAAGCCAGAGGTGCACCCATGTTCCTCCTGTTCTCTGGCCTTCTCCAGTCAGAAATTCCTCAGCCAACACGTGAAACTCAATCATCCCTCTGAGATTCTCCAGGAAACATCTTCAACAAAACAGCTCCAAGCAGAGGAACCCTGTCCAGAGGATCAGAATCAGCAGCAGCAACATACTAGTACACACAGCTGGAATGATAAAGCTGAAGGTCAAGAGGTCAAAGAAAGGTCCAAACCTTTGCTTAAAAGAATCAGTCAAAGGAGAATCTCAAAACCCTTTTTCCAACCATCCAAAGAACAAATGAGCTCTAGTGAGCATGAGAGACTGATGGAAGAAGAGCCCTGGAGAGGCCAGAAAGAGAATCCAGAGGACACAGGCAAGTTCTTTGTGAAAGGAGGAATGTCAAACATTGTAACAATCGAGCATGGAGGGTGTTGGCAAGGCTTTAATGATGGATCACATCTCATCACACATCAGGTGACACAGTCTGGGGAGAAGCCCTATGTTTGCAGGGAGTGCGGGCGAGGCTTTGCATACAAGTCAGTTCTCATCACACACCAGAGGACACACTCTGGGGAGAAGCCCTATATTTGCAGGGAGTGTGGGCGAGGCTTTGCATACAAGTCAGTTCTCATCACACACCAGAGGACACACTCTGGGGAGAAGCCCTATGTTTGCAGGGAGTGCAGGCGAGGCTTTACACAGCAGTCACATCTCATCACACACCAGAGGACACACTCTGGGGAGAAGCCCTATGTTTGCAGGGAGTGCAGGCGAGGCTTTGCATACAAGTCAGTTCTCATCACACACCAGAGGACACACTCTGGGGAGAAGCCCTATGTTTGCAGGGAGTGCGGTCGAGGCTTTGCATGCAAGTCAGTTCTCATCACACACCAGAGGACACACTCTGGGGAGAAGCCCTATGTTTGCAGGGAGTGCGGGCGAGGCTTTGCATACAAGTCAGTTCTCATCACACACCAGAGGACACACTCTGGGGAGAAGCCCTATGTTTGCAGGGAGTGCGGGCGAGGCTTTGCATACAAGTCAGTTCTCATCACACACCAGAGGACACACTCTGGGGAGAAGCCCTATGTTTGCAGGGAGTGCAGGCGAGGCTTTGCATACAAGTCAGTTCTCATCACACACCAGAGGACACACTCTGGGGAGAAGCCCTATGTTTGCAGGGAGTGCGGGCGAGGCTTTACATGCAAGTCACATCTCATCACACACCAGAGGACACACTCTGGGGAGAAACCCTATGTTTGCAGGGAGTGTGGGCGAGACTTTGCACGCAAGTCAGTTCTCATCACACACCAGAGGACACACTCTGGGGAGAAGCCCTATGTTTGCAGGGAGTGCAGGCGAGGCTTTACATGCAAGAGAAATCTCATCAGACACCAGAGGACACACTCTGGGGAGAAGCCCTATGTTTGCAGGGAGTGCGGGCGAGGCTTTACATGCAAGTCACATCTCATCACACACCAGAGGACACACTCTGGGGAGAAACCCTATGTTTGCAGGGAGTGTGGGCGAGGCTTTGCATGCAAGTCAGTTCTCATCACACACCAGAGGACACACTCTGGGGAGAAGCCCTATGTTTGCAGGGAGTGCGGGCGAGGCTTTGCATACAAGTCAGATCTCATCAGACACCAGAGGACACACTCTGGGGAGAAGCCCTATGTTTGCAGGGAGTGTGGGCGAGGCTTTGCATACAAGTCAGTTCTCATCACACACCAGAGGACACACTCTGGGGAGAAGCCCTATGTTTGCAGGGAGTGCGGGCGAGGCTTTACATGCAAGTCACATCTCATCAGACACCAGAGGACACACTCTGGAGAGAAGCCCTATGTTTGCAGGGAGTGCAGGCGAGGCTTTACATGCAAGAGAAATCTCATCAGACACCAGAGGACACACTCTGGGGAGAAGCCATATGTTTGCAGGGAGTGCGGACGGGGCTTTGCACGCAAGTCAGTTCTCATCACACACCAGATAATACACTCTGGAGAGAAGCCCTATGTTTGCAGGGAGTGCAGGCGAGGCTTTACATGCAAGTCACATCTCATCACACACCTGAGGACACACTCTGGAGAGAAGCCCTATGTTTGCAGGGAGTGCGGGCGAGGCTTTACACGCAAGAGAAATCTCATCACACACCAGAGGACACACTCTGGGGAGAAGAAGCCCTATGTTTGCAGGAGGAGTGAGTGAGTCATTAGCATTAAGTCACATATCAATAGCCATAGGAAGTCCACAGCCCCTTACTCTCCCCAAGATTGTAATTAGTATAGAAGTAACTGGTTAAACAAACCTTCCAGTTTCATTACAAGAGATGAAATGGACAAACAGTTCCATAGTGATATGGGGATGTCAGCACCAAGCTCGTTCATGGTTTTTTGACCTATTCTAAAATGTTTTGTCTCCATACACATCTCTCATTTTCCCCATCACTGAAAGCAGAGGATTCCTAAAGAGCCATAAAGAACTCATACTCTCAGCCACAGAAATTCGACTCCTACAAATGTGTAAATGTGAAATCAGTCTACTTTCGTTACTCCCGAAAGAGAGGGATTTGAGACAGACTCGCCTGGGAAGGTAATTCCCCAGTCTCCTGGAAAGGGCCTTTTCTCCTAATCAGCTCCCTATCCCTTCTCCCTTGGCTTCTCTTGGCTCTTCTGGTTTCCTACAATGTCTGGAGTCTCGGAGATGAATGGCAGGGAGAGATGGATGCTTGTGCATGGACATGAGCTGCTCAGTCTGGGCACTTGGTCTTCCTCACTCTCCTTGCTCCCTTTTAAGGGTCAGTATTTCCTAGTGCACAGCATACAGATTCCATTCAGTCCATACTTAGTGTGAGTCTCAGCTCTGTCTCCTCCAGCTGTGTGACCTAAGGCAAGATTCTCAACTTCTCTCTGCCTGCTTCCTAGTCTGTGCAATGGAAATGGGAACTCCAGTCTTTTGGTTTGACATTCAAAGTTGAGTCAGCACAGACAGAATCTGGCAAGAGGATCACTGACATCGCAAAGCCCTACTGAACAGCCTTCAGTGCCCATGTCTTCCTGGTCTTTAGTGGTGGACAAAGGAAGATTAGGACAAGGGTGTTTAACCAAATTCAGAATTTGAGCAGACCCCACTGCTTTCCCCACACAGACTGAATTGCCCTGAGAAGGAAGCCTGAGGTTGGGGAGGTGCCTCCCCCTGATCACCATCCTCTCACTGAGCCTGGGCATCCTCAGAGCCTCCTCAACACAGGCAGGTGGTGCTGAGAGTGAGCTGTGAAACAAGACCCTCACCCACCCCTTGCTGAGAACTGACACTGGGAACAGCACCTGCCTGCACTGGGGTGTTAGGGTAGATGGTGAGCCAAGGCAGGGAGGACGAGGAAGAGGAAGATGGGTGTCACCCAATGACTCTAGTCCTGTGCCTGGTCCAATTCCATTGTCAGATGTTCCAGCGTCACAAGAAACACCATGCTCACATGTTGAAATTCTAGGTATTGTTTCCACTATCTGGGAAAGAAAGGCTTTCAAAGTGTATTCGTCCCAAGGGCTAGAAGATGGAAGGGTGTCTACAGCACTCACGGAAAGGACCCATAAAACAAATCTGGTTAATTCCTTATGTCTGTCCACTGTCTTTTATGAGAGGGTCCCTAGTGCTTACAGAAAGAGCCCATTGTTAGCTTTGGGTAACTGCCTCAACTTAAACTGTCTCCTGTCATGGATCTATTTTACAAGATGACCAAGTGGGGTCAGAAGCAAGATAAGGGTTCAGGCTAACAACCCCCACACATACCTACGTTTGGGTAGTCCATCCTCTTGGAAGCTGGCACCACTTTTACCCACTAACTATATAAGTCCTTAGGACAAAGGGCCTGGTGCTCTTACCTTTCACCCCCACCTCAGCAAGACCTGTCCTCTCCCATGAGAATGTGTCACTAATAAACCCTGCTTGCACAGCAATACACTTGATGACCTGTGATCCCTTACTGCGTTGGCAGGAGCTGAGTTTCTCCTGTGACAGGTGCACCCCATCTGCACATGGCATTCATGAAGCCTGCAACACAGCAGGTTCTGTAATGCACCCTCCTTGTGCCTGGGCCCCACAGAGTTTAATGCACCGCTGACACCATCTCAAAATTATTACTTATTGTATCTTTGAACTTGTTTGTGAAGTCTGATGGGATAATAGACATGCACAATGTTGGTCATTCTTGGCCACTTGTTCCCAGATAATGTCCACAATGGCCCAGGAACACAAAATTCCCATGGACCCAATGGGTGGGAGTCCAACAGGACTCAAGGTGAGAACAGGGTAAACATCTACATCTGCATGAGCATAAGGAAGGGTGCCAACAGCTCCCAGAGGCCACACTTTTCTTAGAACCAGAGCTGAGTTCAATACACAGATGTCAAACATTCAGTGAGGACCCCATCATACCCTCTCCTGCACGAGGGAGACCTACGCATGACCCACCCCATTCCTGCTGCAGTGGGTTCACCAAAGGGGGACAACAACCCCCATGACCTGGAAGGATGATCTCCGTGCCGCAGGTCTAAAGTTCACCACCTCGATTATCAATCCGGGCATGTGCCTGAGTTGAAGGTTCAGTCCTCAGTTGGGGGCTTGTGAGATGCAACTAATAGATGTTTGGGGTTTTTTTCTCTCTCTCTCTCTCCCCTTCCCATCCCCTGTCTCAAGTAAGTAAAATCTTTTTTTTTTTTCAAAAAGACACTTGAACAATAGGAAAGTAACAGCATGTTCTTGGAGAGATAAATACATATCTCCATTTCCCACGGTTACCTACAAATATAATATGATCTAGCTTAAAATATCAGGAAAAAAATTTTTTATTCCTCACCTGAGGACATGCTTATTGATTTCGGAGAGAAGGGAAGGGAAGGAGAGAAACATCGATGTGAAAGAGAAACATCAAAGGGTTGTCTCCCCACTGGGCACCAAACCCACAACCTAGGCCTGTGCCCTGACTAGAGCTTGAACTGCAACCTTTCGGTTTATGGAATTGTTAAGGGAGAAACTCAGTTCTCCTTGCTGACACAGTAAAGAATTACAGGTCAGCCAGTCTATTCATGAGGAAGCAGGGTTTACTAGTGATATGTTCTCATGGAAGAGAACAGGCCTTGCCAAGGTGGGGGTGAGAGGTGTAGATTCTGGGCAGGACAAGGTAAGGATGGCAAGAGCCTCAGGTCCTTGGTCCTGAGGAATTAGGTAGTTGGCAGGATTGGGGTGAAGAAGTGACATATTAACTGGTGGGTAAAGGTGCTACCAGCTTCCATGAGGGAAGTAACTACCCAAATGCAGGCATGTGTGGGGGTCTGTTAGCCTGAATCCTTATCTCACCCCAGGCCCCATTTGTTCCTCTTGTAAAACAAATACGTGACAGGAGCCAGGTGAAGCCGGGGCAGTTACCCAAAATTATAAATTATTTATGGGCTTTCTGTAAACATTAGGTACTCCCTTGTAAAACAGATAGTGACCAGAAGTAGGCAAGTAACCAAAGTTGCCTTGTGGGCTTCTTCTTTGGGCACTGTGGACACCCTCCCACCTACCACCCAGACCTTGGAATTAACACGGTTTAATTCCAAGGCTTTCTTTCCCAGACAATGGGAACAGTACATAGAATTCCCTCCTCCTGTGCTACCATGTGTTTCTTGTGACATTCTGAACACCTGGCACTATTATCAAATCCGGCTCAGGACGGCTGAGTCAGGGGGTCAGACATGTCTCCCTCCTCCTTTCCTTAGTTTGCTATCTTTCCTACCTTACAGGACAATGCTCCAGCAGACTGAGCCACATTGGCCAGGGCTCAGCAAAATTTTTTAAAGTAAAACAAGCTCAGTTTCAGTTTACCTGTTAAAATAAGGAACAAGTAGAAGTTGTATTACAAAGCTGCGGGAAGTACAACAGTGGATTAATGCATCATGAATAGACAGATTGATGGAAAAGAATACTAGGTTCATTAATATATACAGATCCACATAGAAATTGTGTTTTACTTACTTTTTAAAATTTATTGACTTATTTTTCATTTGGAACATCTATCCTTTGCCTCTTGTATGCTCCCAACTGGTGATCTGGCCCACAACCCATCACAGGTGGGCACAGATAACCAGGTTCTTGATGATAGCAAACAAAGAATTGAACAGACCAAAGAGAGTTTATAGCAGACAGAGAGCAGATTTATTGATAGTACACTGCACGGAACACGGGAGCAGGCTGACTCCAAACAGACTGATCTCAGGAGCTGGAGGGATTCTATACTTACAGGGTGATACTTCTTGGCTAGTTTTAGCAGGGTTTTATTGCCCATGTACAAGTAGTTCTATTACTTTAAAGCTACTGCACATGTGCTCTCCCATGAACTTCCTTGACTGACCACCAGGGAAGGGGGTCCCACAAGGCTGATTTATTACAATGCTATTAGAATGAAGCAGGGGTCATGTAGCATCTTCTGTGCAGGTGCAGTTATGATTCACCATGATTCAGTGCTTTTCCAGAAAGCAGGAACAACTGGTCTTAGAACAGGGTCTCTGTCCTGTATCAGTGTCCTTTCTCTTAGCCCTGGAGCACCTCCAAAGTTTCCTCCTCACCATCTCCTGCCTCAAACCCAGGTAAGTGCTCTGACTAGGAATGGAACTGGTGACCTTTTGGTTTGCAGGCAGATAGATGCCCAGCCCACTGAGCCACACCAGCCATTGCTTGAGTCTTGCATGTGGCTTGACCAGGGATCAAACCTGCAGCCTTCTTGACTCCCTCCCTCAAAAAAAAAAAAAAAAACAACCCTGAAGAGATATAAAAAAAACTTCACATGACCCCTGGCTGTTGTGGATCAGTAGACTGAGCACACAGGCTTGTGAACCAAATGGTCACAGTTGGATTCCCAATCAAGGCACATGGCTGGGTTGCAGGCCAGATTCTCAGTTTGGGACGTGTGAGAGGCAACTGATTGATGTATCTCTTACACACATCGGTGTTTCTCTCTCTGTCTTTCTCCCTTCCCTCCCCCTTCTCTAGCAAGTTTAATTTTTTTTTAAATAAACTTAACATGAGCAGCAAAATTGGATTCAACATTTAGGGATGACCCACTATACCCAACGTTTCCTTCTGATCTGCACCAAGGTGTTTTCCCAACGCGAACACCAGGTGGCAGAAGAGAGGCACACTTGGAACACTTTTTCAGTGGTCATGTACTGTAAAGCAAGTTTCAAAAAACTTCAAAACATTGAAATTATGGAAAGCATATTGCTGACACTAACTGCAGTCAACCTATTAATCAGTAACAAAGGGTTACTAAAAAGTCCTTTTTTTTCAAAGTGATGAAATGTACATCTAAATAACATTTGGTTCCACATTCCTAGGTGATACACTATACCCACTTTTCCCTTGGACCTGCAATAAGGTGTCATTCCCCAAAATGACCACGAGATGGCAGCAGAGACCGACAATGCAATGCATATCCTACTAAGGGCCTGGCTGAAAGATTCCTTCACTTTTTACCTTGAGTTACAAAGACGGGCACACTTTTCACTGTCCTCCCACAAAGGAACTGAACA
This sequence comes from Artibeus jamaicensis, assembly GCF_021234435.1. Taxonomy (NCBI): domain Eukaryota; kingdom Metazoa; phylum Chordata; class Mammalia; order Chiroptera; family Phyllostomidae; genus Artibeus; species Artibeus jamaicensis. Next base: position 27,891,646 of record NW_026521954.1, on the reverse strand, counting down.
ATGTCACCAACGTTTTCTTCCACTGCTCTCTGCCACCTTCACACAATTTCACCATTCCATCGTCCCACAACATTGTTCTCTTTCTAAGCAGAGAGCTCTTCCAGGTGTTTTATACAGTCTTCCAGAGAACAGAAATTTTTCCCCATAAATAAGAATTCAGAGAGACAAACTAGATGGCCATGGGAAGGAGCAAGGTCTTCTGAGTACTGTGGAGGAATCAGGACTGTGCAGCCAGGCTGGAACCGTTTTCCCTGGTCACCAAAGAGATATGTGCTCTCTCACCTAATCCTAACCTTCCGCACCTTCTGCTCACAAATTCCGGACTCTTTCCCTCAGGTGGCACTTTCAGTTGGTCTGATGGGGAGCAGTACCCGTTGCCAGTAACCTGCTGGCTTTCCGAAACCAGCTCCTGTTGCAGGACTCCCTCTCCAATTCACCACAAGGGCACCGTCACCTCCTTTGGGTGCAGACAGCCCTTTGGATGACCAAGTGGTATTTCCTTTGTTTGCCCACAATCTCTCTCATTCCACATAACTCTCAAATGGCAAAGATTCGTCCTCCCTCCACACACACGATCTTGATGGAAATTGAGCATTTCCCTTATGTTTCAGTGGAGAACCACTTGTGGGAATCCACTCATGAAGGTCCCCCACCATCCTGCTGAACTCCTGTGGAGCCCAAACAGCAAAGCAATTCATGTAACCAAGCTGGTGCAAATGATTTTCGAAGCCTGAGTAGGACACTTTCAACATGTTGCCTGTCTCCCGCCTGCCATGATGTGATCTGTCCTCAGTGAACATCTCCCATGGAGGGCTCTCCACTGCACCTGGCCTGCCTACCTGTGGGAGAAGTCTCCAGCATGAAACTTTGCAATAAACTTCTGACACATTCGGTCAGTCACAGCATCTTCTCCACACAAACCACGGATCTTTTCTTGCCTTACAGTTGCCCTTGTACCTTTCTTGGAAAGACTAAGCCAAAGGGACAGAAAATGTTGCTTATGTTCATGCTTCTCTGTGAAAATGGCCAAACATACATTTACCACTTGTAGTGATTTTTTTATCACACACTGATAGTACACCTGTCGTGATACAGTCTCACGTGATGGTTTCAAATAGTTAAAGACAAGTCATGGTATCCACTGCAACCCCAACCCCTAATCCTAACCACGAATCATGCCACGCACCAGACATGGGACTGGGTGTCCCAAGCCTGTTCCTGACTCCACATGCCTGACTCTGGACATCATACTCCACAGAATAGTCTTTTCTCCTACTTAAACCTGTAAACCCTTGAAATGTAATCAACTCATGTCTAAAGCCATAAAGCAGGTTTCTGTGAAACAAGTTATATTAAATCAAGCAAATTAGATAATGCAGTGATGACATACATAAGACCTGAGATGCATGAGGCTGCTGCTTCCATATCAAGGCACACCCTTCCAAAGCAAAACTGATGAAAGTAAATGAGTAAATGTGGTGTCCTCCTGATTAAACAATTCTGGGTAGCAGGAGAAGCTATCCATAGTGTAAGAAGACCACCCACGGAATTGAAGAAAATGGCTGCACATTATACTTTTGATCAGACTCATTCTTCCACAACAAAGAACTTTATGAGTCATCAATGAAGAGACACCTGTTACTCCGGCCCGCAGAGCAGTCAACTGCAGCTCAACCACCTACCAAGAACAAATGGGTTGGGGGGACAAGAGGCGCGAAGAATGGCAGCAACACAAAAGATTCTGATCAAGCTGCAAACTTTATTTTTCCGAACTGGGTATATATATAGGGGAGGAGGGAGAGATTAAGTTGCTTGCTATTGGCTAGCTTGAGACAAAGAAGGGCCCGCTTATTGGTTACTTGGGTGCAACTGATACTCGAGGACACCTCATGTGCCTGTAGCTGATTGGCTTGTGGAGCGCATGCACACCTCATGTGCCTGTAGCCAATTGACTTGTGGAGCGCACAGGTTCCTGTAATCAACGCAATGTTTTTAGCTAGAAGCCAGGTGTAAGGTTCCCAACATCTCCTCCCCTTTTTATTACTTTGAGGGCGAGGAGAATGTAGGTAGGGTAGACTTTAACCGGCTGGGGGAGGCAGAGGCCTGACTCCTCCTGGGCTCATTCTGAGCTTAGGGTACCTTTTGGGAGGAGAGGAGTTGGGTACCAACCTCTTTGCAAGTCAGCTTACCTCTCAGGAGACTCGAAGTGGCCGTATGTGCAGGCCTCTCCTTGCAGTGCTTTGCCTTGCACCCAGCGGTGTCTATCACAGCTACTTGGCTGTGAAGCATATCTTCGAGGGTTATGCTGCTCCCGCAGGAGGGGAACCTGGCAGGAATCGTGGGCTAGCACCCCAGCGGCTGTACGGCTCAGAGTCCGCTCCATGTGCTAGCATTTCTAATTGTTGATAGTGCACCTGAATAGGTCTTCCTAGTACACTGTTAAGTTGGTCTTTGACTAAGTTGGTTACACGTCTAAGAATCCAGGGGGCAAAGGAGAGGATGAGGGTGATAGAAACTAAAGGTCCTAAGAGGGGAAGGAGGTAGGGGAGAATTCCGTTGAGTCCACCCCAAAGCGGGTGTTCGGAAAGTTCTTTTCTTCTTTTTTCTAAGTCTTCTTGTAACTGTTTTATCTTGTCTCGGACGATGCCTGATTTGTTGGCATAGAAGCAGCCGTGTTCCTGTAAAGCCAAACAGATACCTCCCTGTTCTGCAGTAAGTAAATCTAGACCTCATCTGTTTTGAAGGACAACTTCTGCTAGGGAGTCTACTTGGTCTTGGATGTCACTAATGGTACTGGACTGTGGGCGCCACTAGCCCCCTTGGCAAAGCCAGGGGGTCAGGCCGGCATAGCTACTGCTCGTGGAGACGTGACCGTAAGCCCCCCTTGGCAAAGCCGGGGGGCCGGGGTCAGCTGGCAAGGCCGCTGCCCGTGGCACAGTTCCTCTCCACCTTGCTTGGCTCCCTGCCTGGAACCTGCTGTGGCTAGACAATAGGTCTCCCAAGAAAGCTAGAGAGCCTGTTTCCCTGTAGAAGGGGTAGGTCATGCACCGGTGCTTGATAAACAGAGAAGTTTTGATAGCACCCTGTGTTCCCCTGTTGTTCCGTGGAGTAGCTTTGCAGAAAGGACAAAGAAACTGGCTTGGGTGCAGCCCCCCTCCTCCTTATTCCCCATAATTGTAATAAAAGCCTTGAATAAACGGAGTTCGGGGCTCAGCGGGATGCTGAGACCTCTCCAACCTGACTCCCTGCGTCCTTAACTCATTTCCGCCCCCTCCCCTCTCCTGACGAGGCTGGTCCGCGGCAGGTGGCGCCCAACGTGGGGCCCGAAGAGGTACGAGGGATTTGGTGAGAAACCCCCGGGGGGGGCCCGTAGCAAAAAGCGGGGGGATTTAATAGGAAGTGCCGTTATGGGTGCTTCAGAATCAAAGGAGCGGAACATGTACGTGCAATTGCAGAAAATGTTGCTCCGTAGACGAGGGACCAAGGTTGGAGAGAAACAGATGGAAAGGTTTTTCAAATTTGTAGAGGAGATATGTCCCTGGTTTCCCGAGGAGGAGACAGTCTCCCTACATACCTGGGAGCGAATAGGAGAAAGGCTCCGCGACGCTTATCTAGCCCGCGGGCCCGAGAAGATTCCCATTGATGCCTTTTCCCTTTGGAACTTAGTCCGTGACAGCCTTGATCCAGTACAAGAAATTGAGAGAATGACCCGTAGTCTAGCAGTATCCACCAGAGAAGATCGGCTAGATACCCAGTCAGTGAAGTCTAAGCATTCTTATACCAAGCCCCCAGTGGATGCCACGTTGCTGGCCCCTCCAGGGCCCCCACCTCCTCTGAGCCCTTTTGCCTCTGCTCCTCCTATAGACGAGGAGATGTTATCCCCCTCCGATCAAGAAGACTTAGAGGAAGCAGCAACAGCGTATGAGGTAGAAAGAGACCCTCAAGTGTTCCCCGTCTTAGGTGACCAGGTAGAGGTTACTGCAGAAGAGGAGGAGGGGGAAGATGAGGATGCTATCTTGGATCCTAGAGCTTTTGCTAGACTGGCGGATACTCTGCAGTTGCTAAGGCAGCTGGCAGGTACTAAAGAGTTAAGCCGCCAGCAGAGAATAAAAGAGAAAACCCAGTGCCAACTCCAGAAGTTAGGAGAAGGGTGTGTCTGCCGCCGCTCCGGCTGTGGCGGCGGCGTTACGAGCAGGTCCCCGGCCGACTGTAAGCCCCCGTAATCGGGGAGCCCTTACCCCCTTGCAATTATCTTTGAGACAGGAGGGATTGTTTGCAGGCACTTAATGATTTTCAAAAATTACTAGGTAATATCAACTGGCTCAGACCCTCCGTTGGCCTCACCACGGAACAGCTGCTGCCCTTGTTCAACATTTTGCGTGGGGATCCTGACCCCACGTCCCCGCGTGTCCTCACGCCTGAAGCTGAGGACACGCTCGCTTTAATAGATCAAGTTTTGAGCCAGCAACAGATTCTAAGAGTGTCTCCTAATCAACCTTTTTCTTTGTTAATTCTAGATACCCCTTACTTGCCGACGGGCCTCCTCTGGCAGGGGGGGCCCCTAGAATGGCTGCATTTGCCCAGCCAGCGGCGTAAGGTGATTTATCCATACCATCAGGCTATAGCCACTGTAATCCAGAAAAGGCGCTCCCGGGCCCTGGAGCTTTTCGGCCGGGAGCCACTTCATATTGTCCTCCCCCTCCGAAAGGACCTAGTGCAACGATTGTTCCAGAATGATGAAGACTGGGAGACGGCTCTCGTAGGATTCCCCGGCCAACTCACATATCATCTCCCCAAACATCCCTTACTTAACTTTTAGACGGCTCATCCCTTTGTTTTCCCTAAGGTGTGCTCTCCACGCCCTCTCACCAATGCTTCACTAGCATTTACGGATGGCTCCAGCAACGGCACAGCCGCCTGGGTTATTAATAACATCCCTTATGTTTTACAGACAGGAGAATCTTCTGCTCAACGCGTTGAACTCGCTGCAGTCATCAATGTCTTTGAACAACTATCTAACCGCCGCTTTAATTTATATTCTGACGCTCAATATATTGTATCTCTCTTTCCTCACCTGGAGACTGCTGTGTTGCCTGGACCGGAGGCTTCTCCCGTTATGCCTTCTCTTTTGCGCCTTCAACATTTGCTTCGCACACGCACTCAACCTTGCTTCATAGGGCACATTCGCGCCCACAGCAATTTGCCTGCAGTCCTTTTCTCTTCTTAGGCTGCCCCGCCAAATTAAAACTGATAATGCCCCTACTTATACCAGCGACAGCTTTCGCGGCTTCTGTGCTACTTTCACTATTGCCCATGTGACGGGCATTCCTTATAATCCGCAGGGGCAAGCGCTCGTCGAGCGCGCGCATCAATCACTTAAGCTTTTGCTTAAAAAACAAAAGGGGGGAGGCGGGGACATGTGTGTGTTTTCCCTAGGAACGCGCCAGCCCCCCTTTGGATTCCCGAACGACTTGCTCGTCCCCAGAATGAAGAAGCAGAACAAAGAGGAGAGAAATCTTCCCTTCCGTTTGAAGAAGTTGTCGCTCGGGGAGGAGGACCCCGAGCTCCTAGTCGGCCACCATCTCTATCCTCTGCTTCAGATGCCTCCTGAGGCACAGGGCCCGCCTCCTTGCCCGAATAGAGGCCGCATGCGACCCCCCTCGCGGGCCACGCGAGAGTCGCCGCCTGTCACTTGGGGGCAGATCAAGCGCCTCACCGGAGAGGCGCAAGCCGCCGTGGCCCATGCCGGGCTTCCCAGCTGTCCCAGCACGCTGTTATTGGCCATGGTGGCTGTCCTCACTGCTCAGCACTGCATGCGCAGATTCAGCGGATGTCCAAGGCCCACCTGGACCTGAGTGCTGCAGACACAGCTCAGGACATTCTGAACAGCCTGCGGGACGCTTGGGGGAACGATGACTGGTGGACTCGAGTGGTTGGAGGGGCGGCAATAGTTGGGTTGTTTATTTGCTTCCTTTTTTGTTTTCCAGCCCTCCTCCGATACTCCTGCAAACAGTGGCAAGCCCTGCAGCTCCAACAGTTCAGATACCATCTAGAGGAGATGCGGGCGCCACAAGCCCCCCTTGGCAAAGCCGGGGGGCCAGGACCAGCTGGCAAAGCCGCTGCCCGTGGTGACCTTTCAGCTTAGAAAACAAAAAGGGGGAGATGTGGGCGCCACTAGCCCCCTTGGCAAAGCCAGGGGGTCAGGCCGGCATAGCTACTGCTCGTGGAGACGTGACCGTAAGCCCCCCTTGGCAAAGCCGGGGGGCCGGGGTCAGCTGGCAAGGCCGCTGCCCGTGGCACAGTTCCTCTCCACCTTGCTTGGCTCCCCTGCCTGGAACCTGCTGTGGCTAGACAATAGGTCTCCCAAGAAAGCTAGAGAGCCTGTTTCCCTGTAGAAGGGTAGGTCATGCACCGGTGCTTGATAAACAGAGAAGTTTTGATAGCACCCTGTGTTCCCCTGTTGTTCCGTGGAGTAGCTTTGCAGAAAGGACAAAGAAACTGGCTTGGGTGCAGCCCCCTCCTCCTTATTCCCCATAATTGTAATAAAAGCCTTGAATAAACGGAGTTCGGGGCTCAGCGGGATGCTGAGACCTCTCCAACCTGACTCCCTGCGTCCTTAACTCATTTCTGCCCCCTCCCCTCTCCTGACGAGGCTGGTCCGCGGCACTGGACAGAGCCTGGACATCATCAATTAGTTGTTTAGAGAGCTTTGTGTATGAATGGACTGCGACTCCTAATCCTGCAGTCCCTGTGGCAACTGCTCCAGAGACGCCTAATCCAACTAATAAGGGTATGAATGTTAATGCTCTTTTTTGTCGCCCCGTAATATGGTCTAAGCTGGGAATGGGGACAGGCTCGTCTCTGGGGAGAACACCTATATCTGGTAGTAAGGTAGCCAAGACACATAGCCCGGTCCAGTTAGCGGGCAAGGCTGAAAAGGCCAGGTTGTTTCCACAAACAAATATTTGTCCATGACTTGGGCAAAGGGGGTTACTATAATTGGTTATGCTTCTACAACTAGTAAATTCTATAAAGCTGACGAGAATGTCGAAGCTATTATTTTGAGCTATGCCTTGTAAGCACGGGGAGGGTGGGAATATTGTAGGTTGGACTCTAAAAGGTAAACTAGGGTTACATTGTAGCTGGCTACGGCCATTTTGTTTTTTTCTAAGGTTTTTAAACTGAGCCGCTTATAGGAGTGGGAGTATGAGGGTTCGGAGGCAGAAGCCTCTTCCTCATCAGAGCTAGAGCCGTTAGAATCTCGTTCATCCTCACTACTTGGGAGAGGGTGTTGGGAGCTGTCGGTCTCGCGGGCTCGGCTACTTGAGGGCACGTCAGCTTGGCTGTTTGAGGGCGCATTGGCCTGACTTTGGCTTCTGGTGACGGGGAAAGCGAGTAATTCAGTGGAGGTGGATACGGTCAAATCAGTGAATTCTTTAGCCACGGCCTTGATTTCTCGAATGAGAATTAAGGCTTCTTGAATGGAGGTTTTTTGGAGAAGGGGTTTTGGTGGATTGTTGGTGGCTCGGGGTTGTTTAGAATGGGGGCCAGAATACGGGTGGCCGCAGGCGGTAGGTTCGAGGGTGCATAGGGGGATGGCCGAAAAGCGGGGAGATCTTTAAGTAAGGGAGCAGAAGAGAGGGGAGGCCAGTCAGGGTTATTGTAATGAGCGGCCTCTTCTTCCAGTTCGGCCTCTTCTGCTGGGTCTAATTGGTCGACATGGTTATTTGAGGAATTACGGGAAGGGTCAGGGGGTTTTTTAATCTCTTCCTCTACATTAATGGAAATTGAGGGGGCCCTCGAAGGGGGCCGAGATTGATTTTTTGAAATTTCTTGTCCCTCTTTACAGAGGCTCTGGACATCCGGAGAATGCCCATGAGTGACTAAGATTTCTTTAATAAGATTAAAATAACTGAAGGTGGTGATAGGGACGGTCTGGGGGCCAAAGACTCGATAATAGTCGTTAAGGCAATCTCCGACCCGGTTCCAACACCGCGGGTCAATCGTCCCCTCTTGGGGGAACCAGGGGCACGTTTTGAATATAAAGTCAAAAAATAAAACTAAATCCTTTTTCTTAACTCGAGTTCCTCGCACCTTGAGAGTTTGCTTTAATTGCCTTATAAAAATATCATTTTGTGAACATGCTTGTCCCATGATTGGGCCTTATCTGGCCGAGTTTGCCAAGAGGGGAGGGGCTCCTGGATCTGTCTCGCCTTCGAGTAGTTGCGGCGATCCGCGAGGGGAAATCACTGGCGGGGACGGCGCTTTGTTCCAGCGGCTATCGGGCCTCACGTTGGGCGCCACTTGCCCGCGGAGCAGTCAACTGCAGCTCAACCACCTACCTAGAACAAATGGGTTGGGGGGTCAAGAGGCTCGAAGAATGGCAGCAAGACAAAAGATTCTGATCAAGCTGCAAACTTTATTTTTCCGAACTGGGTATATATATAGGGGAGGAGGGAGAGATTAGGTTGCTTGCTATTGGCTAGCTCGAGACTAAGAAGGGCCCGCTTATTGGTTACTTGGGTGCAACTGGTACTTGTGGACACCTCATGTGCCTGTAGCCGATTGGCTTGTGGAGCGCACAGGTTCCTGTAATCAACGCAATGTTTTTAGCTAGAAGCCAGGTGTAAGGTTCCCAACAACCTGTATTATTTTAAACATTTTATTTATTATTTTTAGAGAGGGTGAGGGAGGAAAAAAAGAGAGGGAGAGAAACAATGAATCTGTGATTGCCTCTCACATGCCCCCTACTGGGAACCTGGCCCTCAACCCAGGCATGTGCCCTGACTGGGAATTGAACCAGAGACCCCTTTGATTTACAGGTAGGTGCTCAACCAGTGAGCCATGACACCCAGGAAGACATCTATATTATAAAAAAGAAAACTTGAATAGTCTCTTGTAATGAGAAGATATTCATAGAAGTGGTAAAAAAAAAATACCAGAGAAGATGTTCAATGGCTACATCACAGCACAATACCCCTTCACAGACACTACAAAGGCTATAATGAGAAAGCAAAACTGAGAAATGTTTATGATCACAAACTAATATTGGAACAATTGACCATTTCTTTTGAAAATATAAAATATTGCAGACCTTGTATAAAATGGTTTGACATTTCCTCAAAAAAATTATCCTACTGTGTTCAAATCTACTTTGAAATACAATCTGAGAAATTGAGGACAGATGTTATAACAAACTTGTACATGATTATATATAACAGCACTGTGAATAAGAATTGAAAGGTAGAAAGTATTCAAATGTCCATCCACAAGTAAACGAATACACAAAATTTGGTTATTCTGTCACTGAAAAGGGACTGGACCCAAGGGGTCCAGTTTGCCCTGGAAAGGTCTCACGTGTGTAGGTTCTTGACCTCCTGCAGCAAAATTTCACAACACAAATCTAGAGAATTTTGAGAGTTTGTATATTAAATCTAAGGACAGTGAAACAAAGGAAGGGCTTCAGAGAGAAGAGGCACAATCACAGCAACAAGAGTGAGCACAGGAGGAGCTGCTTCTTGAGAAACAGAAATTTAGATGCAAAGAAGGTCTTTGGAGACAGGATCAGGGGGTGAGTCCGGGACAAGCTGCTGCTGCCCACAGCTCCCTGCCTGCAAGTCCCAGGGACCTTTGGAGATAATGAGAAACAGTGAAGATATGCAGCAAAGAAGAGAAGGGAAGGTGCACGTGAACTCAATGAACAGCTCACACTGGGTCCTTTTTTAAGGGTTTTACCTGTTTTCTAATGTTGAGGACTTTAGAGGAGGTCTTAGAAGAGTCATCTCCACAGAATACTCTGCTTCCCAGGACCAGGAGTGTCATTCATGTGCTGATGCAACAAAACAAGCACACAGAGTGATCAGGGTCCTGCTCTGGTGACTTTCTCCTTCAGAAAAGTCACCAGAAAAGGGCTGGGACTGAGGTGGGTCTTCCCCTGTGTGATCTGGAATGTGTGAACCATTTGCTCTCAAATGTCCTTTGTCAGGGAAGATAAGGGCCTCAGATTTATTACCTGGCTGTAAATTGCTAGGCCTTATTTAGCTATCAAACTTACTTTTTCCATTCCACTTGCCAAGGAATTTTCCTATTTTTTTTTTTACAAACCTACCTCAACTCCATACACTTGTGGATTCATATTGGCATTGAATTTGTCAAAATGGTCATCTCTTGACAAACACCAGAGCCAAACTCAGGATCCTGGACACAGACCTTTGACTCCAAAACCTGCACCCTGGAGTGGACCCAAACCAAAACCAGGACTGCAGGCCCAAAGCCCCAAACCCAAAGCCTTGTGCCGTCACCCAAGCCAGACCATGAGGTCCGAAGACCAAACACCAGATGCCAGGGACTGATATTGGACCCTTAATACCAGATGCCATTCACCAAAACCAAAAGCTTCATCTGCACATGGACCTCCATGCAAACCCAGGACACAAAGCCACATCCTAAGAGGTACAAGACTGTAGACCCACAACCGAATACACTTTGACTCTGAAGCACAGACCCTGGACACAGGATGCGGATCTCTAACCAGGACACCAAGGCCAGATTTTGGATTTGGAGCCCTTTGCCAGGCCCCTGTGGCCAGAGGCCGGAGGTAGGAGCTGAACCAGTTCCTCCCATTTTACACAACCCCGTGATTCAATGAGATAAAACCCTTGTCTCTCCCAATGCAAACTTCAAAATTTACCAAACCCAGCAGAAATAGGCCAAAAGACAGAGTCAAGAAAAAGGATGCTGACCTTGGAAGGCAGATGTCCATGGTCTCTCAGTTGCAACAGGTTCAGGAGTTAGCACTGTCTCACCATTCATTCCACACTGCCAGCTTTTCAAACCTGTGGGGAATTATTTTCCACAAACCTTGTCGACTCTAACACCTGTGCGATAATAATTAAAATAGCACAATATAAGATATAATCTTGTATCATAAGATCAATACAAGATATTCAACATTGAATACATGCATGAGTACAAATGAATACCGGACAATGAGGTGTTATCACGCATACAGGACCTTTGGGAGTCTGGGGAAACAGGGCCTTATAGAGGTAAGATGGGTGATAGAGACAGGAAACTTATGAAAAGTGCAACCTTCATGGAATGTTACTTTTTGGCAGACAATCCTACGAACTATAGGATGCAAGCTAAGCTAATAAACTTTTCCGAATTTCATTAACGTAATCATTCAGTTGAAAATGGATTGCTTTGCTAAAATTGTTAAATCTTGTGGCAACAGCAGCGGACACAGCCTGGGAGAGCGACCAGCTGCCAGGAGGGCCTTGCATCGCCCACAGGGGGTCAAAGGTCTGAGCATCTCTGTCCAGTGCAGTGTGGACTGTCCTCCTCTGCCTGTAGCCATCGGAGTGCAGCAGAGCCCATGAGTACAAGGCAAGGGACCGTGAAGCCACAACCAGCAGGCGAGCCACGGCCACATAGGTGGGACAATAAGATTTGTCATCTCTAGTGACACATGACATGGCAGCAGAAAGCCACACTTGGGACATTTTTTCAAAGGGACCATCCTGTGCTAGGGCAAGTTTTAACAAATTTCAAAGGACTGAAATTATATACAGTATGTCTCTTTCTGTCATTACTGTCAACATAGAAATTAGAAACAAAAGTTAACTAGTTAGTCCTGATATATAAAACTTACTAAATACACATCTTAATAACATTGCAATCAACATTCATTGATATTCTACTACAGTCAACCACTACCCCCCACCTGCCACTAACATGTTATTCCCAAAAGGTCCACGAGATGGCAGCAGAGATGCACACTTGGAACGCTACCATTTCCTTAGCCAAAGGGTTCATTAGATTTTTAGGTAAAGACACAATGAAAGTGACGTGTTTCGTTTTCACCAATAATTTTATTGAACAAGGTATTCACTGGTTCGTCCCACTGCTTTCTGTAGTCTTTCAGGCACTTTCATAATTCCATCTTCCCAAAAGTTTTTATCTTTTGGGGAAGACAATAAAAAGCCAGTGTCAACAAGCATCGCAGCATTGAAAGTATGTACGTTTCTCTAAGTGCTATTATTGCACTGAAGCTAGAATTCATTACGACTGGGTGACTGGAAAGGCCTTATATTTGGTAGTTATGTAATACACTTCCAAATAACCACAAAAATACAACAATTTGATTTACAAAATAAACAGAATGGGGATAAAGATACCACATACTAAAACTTATGAAAAACATCTTCGCCCTTAAATGCACAGTCTCAAAAATAGAAGCTGAAAATTTACAACTTTTGTGCCCATACTTCTAACCTAAAATAGTAAGTGAAATCCAGAGAAAGTAGATAGAAACATTCACGTCGACTTATCTGCAAGTGTATATACGTAAAATGATGGCTATTCTTTTCAACTCTTAGGTAAACTTTTGAATAACTGTTTTCTCATTGTTGAAGTAAGCAGCAACAAAGTAAGTTAAAAATGCTTTTCACCCACACTTGTAACTTTTTAAAAAATGACTACATTTAGCTATAAAGCAGGTTTCAACAAATGTCTCACAAGCTATGTTTATTGCTCTTTTTGCCATTAATCTGAAAACCAGTCAGAAAGTAACTACAAAGTCCCTATATTTAGATGTTTTAAATACACTTCTAAATACCTTCCCAAAGTAAATCACAGTCAGAGTGGAAAATAATTTACACAGAAAAATAATAAAAATACTGCATGCCAGACCAACATCTTTCTGGTTTCAAAAATGATAAAAGCTTCAAACTGTTTCTAAACCAAAGGTGAGTTTTGCCCCAAGGGGACTTCAGGCAACGTACTGAGTCATTTTAGATTGTCCTGAGGGGAAAGGAAGTGAGGGTGATTGGCAGCAAATAGAGGTATTGGATGCTAATAAGCACCTACAATGCAGAGGACAATCCCCCAGGAGAATGAATTCTCTGGCCCAAAACGTCCACGGTGCTGAGAATAAAAACCCCTGCTCTGTATCATGAAGACTCCATTAGAATACAAACAGCACGTCCCTTTGCATCCTACCTCTGAAAGGCTGCCTTTCTTTCAGATCTAAGAACAGGAAGCGTGGAGGCTAAAACTTAAAGAACAAAAAATGCCAGCCGTCTTGCCAACATTGGGGAGAAGTGTCCTGGGCAATAGGTCAGGCGGCAAAGGAAGATCTGTCCACTTAGCAGACCAGATCACACTGTGACTACACAGAGTAGTCATCTGAGGATCCTGCTTCTTTCCATTGCTCACACATCACTTTCATAACTGACTCATAATGTCACTTAGAACAAAGAATCTTCCTCTGTTACATTCCACATTGGACCATCTCAAGTTTTCCTCCTTGAAAATGTGGACATTTGCTACCTTCTGTGTTCCTCAGATGACCTACCTGGGGCACATTTCCTGTCACAAAATACTTCTCATTTCTGGAACACCGTGCTTCCAGGCCCTAAACTCACTTAAAATGCTAAGAAGGATGTTACTATCTTATTTAGTCATTAATATATTCATGACTAACAAAGACTATTTTTCTAGCTCCTCACATTACCTCACAACTTCCTGTTTTCATTCAAGCTTTAACTATTTCTAGGTCACCTACAGCCACAACCATGTAATGATCATTATTGCATGAGAGCATGTTTACCTTCATAACTCATTAGAATCAACAGAAAAGTATCACAATAGAATTTAGTGCCGTAATGGGAAAATAACATGCAGAAATAAATATGTAGAAATGCTAAGTTAAATTTGTAATTTTTAAAAAGACTCAGTAGAAACAAAACAGGTAAAAAAACTGGAAATAAACTTAACAACAATGTACAGCATCTATATGAACAAAATTGGAAACTGCTATGCAATAACAGAAACTTTAACAAATGAAAAATGTCATCTTCTTGTGAGGTTAAAAAGTAGCTATCTCTGTATATCTATTTACCAAAGTTCTCTATAATTGAAATATAATCTACATATATAAAGAACAGTGGTCTCACAGGAAGTAGTCAGCTAAATTGGACCTGAGATATGTACCCCAGAAAGTCTGGCCCCCCTTTCCTGCTCCCCACAGGGTGGCTGTATCTGCCCCCCACAGCCCCATCACCTCAGAGCCCCCACGCAACTCACCTCCTGCCCTTGAACTGCATTGCTTGCATCACGTTAGAATGTGAGCATCACCTCGTGACCACGGAGACCTGGAGCCGGCAGCGCCTAACCTCCAGCCCGCATACTGGTTCATCTCTCCACCAGAACTGCCTCCCCCCTCACTCCTTCACGCATAAATATGCCTCCCTCCCACCCCCACCCACATCTGCGGCCTGGCCACCTCTCACCTCCAGCCCACTCCAGCCTCTGACTTTAGATTCCGCCGCCATCTGTAAGTTTGATATTTAGTGGCCCATTTTTAAAAAACCAGCCAGGACTCAGGTATACTTGTGGACATGCAGTGTAATGAAGAAATACATTAATAGCATACACTTTATAAAATAAAATAATACTCTGAAACGTTCAGAGACTAAAAGGACCAGACACAAATTGGGAGAAAATAGGAATGACCTAAAACATAGGGTAAAAAAAACATTGAAAGTTAAAAAATGGGAAAAGACACACAGGATGGTACAAAAGCAGCTTTACAGTTGCTCACATTAACAATAATGTCATAATTATTAAATAATAACACAACAGTAAACTTTGTTTCTCGTACTAACAACTCTAAACCTACTTTTGTCCCACCCTGTCTTACGCAAACATAAACCACATGAAAATTACATACTAACATGCAGTGGACTTCACAGTAACAAGCATGACTAGAGATGATGAGCACTTTATTTCAATGAGTTTAATTTACTAGGAAGATCCAAATTTATAAACAATGTCATAAACTTAAATTGTATAGAACAGAGACAAATAAAAAGGTATAGTCATAATAGATTTAACAAACCTTTCTCATGAGAAATACAGCATTCCACTTTCAGAAACAAGAGAATACCTCAAAAAATTCAGTAAGAATATGAGAAACACCATGAGCAGCAAATTGGATTCAACATTCACAGGTAACCAACCATACACAGCTTTTTCCTGCGGGCCTGCCGTAAGATGTTATTCCCAAAAATGACTGCGAGGTGGAAGCAGAGATGCACACTTGGAACATTTTTTATATTGACCATATCGTAATGAAGTTTCAAAAAATATTCAAAGGATTGAAATTACATGAAGTTGCTGGCTCTCATTGTAGATAATCTAGAAATCAGTCGTAAAGGTCACCAGAAAATTCTTGCATTTGGAAGTTATGAAATGCACTTCTAAGTAATCCTCCAAATAAATCACAATTGGAGTTTAAAAATAATTTGAATAGAATATTATTAAAATACTTTAAAAACCTATGGGAAAATGTAGGCATTAATCTGCACATTAGGGGAAAACAGTTGAAAATTCACATGTTTTGCATCCATACTACGAACCCAGAAAAATAAATTAAATCTTGGAAACTAGAAGAATGGAAATAGGCAAGGAGAGATGTCTGGAAGGGAATATATTTAAAACAATAGCAGCTATTACCTGTTTGGGTAGGATTTTGAACTCATTTTTATTTCTCTGTATAATTCGAGTAAGCTGCCACCAACAAAAACCACCCTCACTTTGGGTAATGAAACAGTACAAGAGGAAAACGTGGCATAATTTAAGAAGGGCGATAACCTAGACCGCTGCGGAAACAACACCACAGGCCTTTTCTCTGATCTCCCAGGCTGACTTCAAAGGGGCCCCTTCTCCAAAGTGCACTTCTCTGTGTGCAAATGCAGCCCAGCAGAGAGGAAATGACAAGACCAGACCTGAATGAGCAGAGCACTGCTGGGCAGCTCAGCCTGAGGGGGAACTTGCCCTGGGGCTGCCTCATTTGGGGAGGGGCCCTCACAGCCAAGACGCTTCACAACTAAGCAGCAGCACCACTGGGCTGACCCACACAGGGGCTGCTTCATGATTCACCTGGACCAACACTGAGCTTCCTAACAGCCATGCTGCACTCACACCCATGAGTACCAAAACAGAGCTATTTGCACTAAATACAGTTTCCTTCTCCCCCACACCCAACTCTGGAACTCCTGCTGGCTTTGACTTGGAGCCAATGACCATCAGTTCACAGACACCAGATGCCACAGACAGACTCAGAACCAGACACAGGCCCTAGACTCCAGAACCTGGGCCCCAGAGCAGACCCAGAACCAAAAGCTGAACCCCAGGCCCAGGCCCCAATCCCAAAACTGTCCCCACGACCCAGGCCAGACCATTGACCCTGAATGCCAGACCCCAGACACCAGGGACTGATGGCAAATGCTGGACACCAGATTCCACACATCAGAGCTAAGACCCAGAGCTGCACCTGGACCCCACACACCCTCCCAGGACATGAAGCTGCACCCGAAGAGACTCCAGATCCCAGACACACAGGCACAGATTCAACCCCAGACCACAGACCCAGGAGACAGAACCCAGATCTGGAACCAGGACCCCACATCCAGACCTCAGAGCTGAAGCTGGACAATGGACCCCACTTGCCAGATACAAGAGCAGAACCAAGTCCTCACAATGTAAACAGAGCCAGGAGGCAATAAAGAACGTTCCTGACTCTCTAAGTCTAAGCAGCCAGCCTCAGAAATAGCTTTTCATATCCACGTAAGTGTACAAGGGAAGAAAACAGCTCCCGGCACTACTAAATGACACCAAGCCCTGCAGGAACACACCAAAAACACCGACAGAACCAAAAATAATAATAATGCTTATTCTTGCCGGGAGATGTCCAAGATCTCTCAGAGGCTGCACTTTCCAGAAGTTAGTGTCCCGGCCATGAATGTCACACGGCTGGCTCAGAAAACTTGTGGGGGAACAAAAAATTATTCTTGTTGTACTGATATGGGAAACTTTGAAGAACCTCTGTTTAACCTTTATTTGCCCAGGCCCCAGGCGCCCTAGGGAGAATGGTGGGGCCGTCTGGGATAAGTAAACAACAGTGCATTAGCTAGGACTGAGATTAACACACTGCTGTTAAAAACTGACCTTCGAGTTTGGCCTTTGTCCTCTGCTTCTGCCCCATAGCTAGAACTGACTTCCGCATTCCGCTTCTGTATCCCACTTTGCTACAAAGACAAGAAGACCCTGTAAACTATAAAAACCCCAAGAATCCTTTGTTTGGGGCTCAGAATTTGGAGATTGACTCTTATGGGCCCATGCACATTAATAAAACCTTGTACTCCAGAAACCCTCAGTGTCTGGTGGCTTCATTTTCCTGCAACAGTACCTTCTAGTTCTAACAGCTGGAATAACAATCAAATTCACAAAATCTGATTAATGGGAGGAATTCAGAGTCTACTACATGGGCAAGGGGAATTCATATTAAAGTGAATACCAAACATAATGAGGTAATATTGAGTATATGGAGTATTTTGGAAAATGGAAGAACAGAGTCTGAGATTTCAAAGGTCAAGTGGGAGACATGCAGGTAATTTAGGGAAAAAGCAGCATATCTGCCAGGCTAATTTCTGTTGGGCAACTCCCACAACTTTAAGACACAAGGAGTACAGTAAGACAGTCAACAGGCTCTTGCTAGGAGTCTTACTGTCTGAAGCTGAGGTGATTGTGCTGAAGCTCACTTCCTAAACCAAACTGTGGCAACTAAATCTCTTAGGAAGAACTGAGATGACACTCTTAAGTAATTTCTCAGTCTTCCCTTTCTGAACAGCCAGTTTAACATCAATGTGCCAAGTGCAAAATGCTGGCCCTCTCATGACCGCCCCTGATACTTTACACAGAAGTTGTATATCCACCAGCTACATTAGTGAAACATTGTTCCATATTTCACTGACATAATCGCTCAGTTTTGGAATCAGTTACTGTACTTAAATTGTTAAATCTCACTTAAGTAAATGGTGACATGCATGTACTCCCCAAATTCACCCCATATTAAATACCTGACTGCTTGCTTATGTGGTGGGGAAACAACCTTTTCTGGAACCTCCAGAACCTTTGGGCTGCTCTAATAATCCAACAGGTATGACACAGATTAGCAAGTGAAAATGGCCAACTGTCAGACATACACAGCCAGGACAACCTCACTCAGAGGACAGAGTCAGAAATCCCACACAGACAAGAGCATAAATGAGGCGGTGATGATGTGAGGTGCTGTGGTCCTTTTCTATGATAAAGATCTATCCTTAGATCTGTGGGAACATATTTGAGATGTAATAAAAGATGTTGAACAACTGAAGGAGAAAAATGTTGGGCCCCCTACATTACATCCTCCACCAAAATCAATTCTTTAATTGATTTCAATAGCCACTCAGAACTAACATAAAACACTGAGAGCCATCTAAAACATACCAAGAGATCTAAAGTGAAAGAATGGGGAAAATAATCTATATGAACATGAACCAAATGAAAACTATATAACATACAGTAGACTTGAAGGGAAAAAATGAACCACTACTACAAATAAAGACGAGTACTTCTTATCAGTAAGTTCAATGTACCAGTTAGTTCCAAATTTTTATTCAGTTAATAACATAAACTCAAAATTATATAGAATAAAGCTGCAAATTAAAAATCATAATAGGAGAATTAACCAACCTCTATCATTCAGGTTCTGTTTCAGAACCAACAGAGCCCACAAAAAATAGTAAAAATATTTTTAAAATAACATGAAAAGCAAATGGCATTCAGTGTGCGTAAGTACTTCACTGCACCCCAAAACTGCAAAGTACAGATGCTGTCCAAGCTCCCTGGGAATTTTTTTAAAAACCGGCCATATTGTGATATAAAGCAAGTTCCAGCAAACTTTAAAGAACTGAAATTTATATATATATATTATATTTATATTTATATACACACATATGTGTATATAAACATGTATATATTTTTTGCTCTCACTGACATTAATCAAGAAATCAGTAACAACACATACCTAGAAGTACTTATATTTACAAATTATGAAATACACTTCTAAATAACCACCCAAAATAAATCACAGTTGGAGTTAGAAAATAATTTGCATGGAATGATAGTAAAAACACTTCTTACCCAGTACAGATCACTCAGGTTCCAAACATGATCACAGCTTCAAGCTCAGTGGTTTTCCACCTAAGATTGACTTTTCCCCCAAGGGGACATTTGGCACATTGTATGGAGACCTTTCAGATTGTCCTTGGGGTGGGGTTAAGGTGGGAGTTACTGGAACGCACTGAACAGAGGGAAGGATTACTAATAAGCACCTACAATGTGGAGAAAAATTCCCAAGAAGAAAATATTACCCATAGCAATGAGAAACCCTACTCTCTATAAAGCAGGCTGAAGAGTCCATTAGAATACAAACGGCATGTGACTTTGCACCCTAGATCTGAAATCACACCTCTCTCTAGATAGGCAACCTGGAGTCTGAGAGCTAAAGAACAACAACAAAAAATAAGTGAAATTAGTCATCTTGCAACGAGTGGGGAGGAATGTCCTTGGCTAAGACACCCATAAAAACTCAGAAGCCAAGGAAGATCTGACGCCTTAAGAAACTGCACCACACTGTGACAAACCATAGCACTGAAGGTCACTGTCCCTTTTCACTGCCCATAAATCACTCTTCAATTGTTTTTAAAATTACTTAGAATCTACAATCTTACTCTTTTACATTCCAGAAGTCACCATCTAACATTCTCTACTTTGAAAATATGGACCTTTGCAGAATTCCGCCAAGATGGAGGCGTAGGTGGAAGCACTGCACCTTCTCACACAACCAAGTTTAAAAACAACAAAGTTTTAGCAACAAAAACAGAGCCAAACCACAGAAAATTGAACTACACAGAAGTCTGACAACCACGAACCCTTCAGCCAAACTGATAAGAGGGGCAGAGCCAGCAGCAGAGCAGGTTGGGCAGGAAAGATCCACCAGACCAACCCGGGCGCACAACCCAGGCACACAGGCGGCCGTGGGCGAATCCCAGGTGTGGAGTAGCGGGCGGACCCACTGAGGGCTGACCACAGTCATACATTCAAGCGCAGATAAACCGGTGAAGGAGCAAAGTGGTGAGACAGACCGTGCAGGCCCCGGTGGCGGGAACCAGCAGAGGGGACTGCCATCGTCCCTCTCTGACCCCACCCCAACATACAGCATCACAAACCAGTGACCTGGGTGGCCCTGCCCTGGTGAACACCTCCTCGTACGTAACAGGCACGAACAGATCAAAACCTGGCTAAAGAACAACTCAGAGCCCCAGAGCCCATGAATCTAAGTGATGAAGAAATAGCCAAACTTTCAGATGCACAGTTCAAAACACTGGTGATCAGGATCCTCACAGAACTGGTTGATTTTAGTCACAAATTAGAGGAACATATGAAGGCTAAACTAATTGAAATGAATGGTAATGCACAGAAAACCAATAGTAATGGAAAGGAAACTGGGACTCAAATCAATGGAGTGGACCAGAAGGAAGGAAAAAATTACAAACAGAAAAGAATGAAGAAACAAGAATTCAAAAAAAAGGAGGAGAGGCTTAGGAACCTCCAGGACATCTTTAAACATTCCAACATTTGAATTATAGGGGTACCAGAAGGGGAAGAGGAACAGCCACCAGTGGAAACCTTATTTGAACAAATAATAAAGGAGAACTTCCCCAATCTGGCAAAGGAAATAGACTTCCAGGAAATCCAGGAAGCTCAGAGAGTCCCAAAGAAGTTGGACCCAAGAAGGAACACACCAAGGCACATCATCATTACATCAGCCAAGATTAAAATGAAGGAGAGAATCCTAGAAGCAGCAAGATCTAAGGGGACTGTCACCTACAAAGGAGTTCCCATCAGACTGTCAGCCAATTTCTCAAAAGAGACCTTACAGGCAAGAAGGGGCTGGAAAGAGGTATTCCAAGTCATGAAATCCAAAGACCTACAACCAAGATTGCTCTATCCAGCAAAGCTTTCATTTAGAATGGAAGGACAGATAAGGTGCTTCTCAGATAAGATCAAATTCAAGGAGTTCATCATAACCAAGCCCTTATTATATGAAATATTAAAGGGACTTACCTAAGAAAAAGAAGATAAAAAAGATGAACAGTGAAAGGACAGCAAACTCACAGTTATCAACAACTACACCTGAAACAAAAGCAAATTAAGAGGACAGCTAGATCAGGAGTGAACCGTAGAAATGAAGATCACGTGGAGGATTAGCAACAGGGGAGTGGGAGAAGGAGATGGGGGGAGAAGGTACAGAAAATAAGTAGCATAGACAGTAGATAGAAAATAGACAGGGGGGAGGGTAAGAATAGTATGGGAAATATAGAATCTAAAGAACTTGAGACACGTGTTCATTAACTAAAGGGGGGAAATGGTGGGGGAGGGGTGTGCATGGTGGAGGGGAACGGAGGGGGGAAATAGAACAAATATAATGGCATAATCAATTAAAAAAAATAAAACCATTGATATTCCACTGGAATCAACCACTTTTCCTCCTGATCTAAACTGAGGTGTAATTCTTAAAAAATGAGCACAAGAAGGCAGCAGAGACCGACAGTTGGAAACACATTGTTACTACTAGCTTCACAAAAAGATTCCTTAGCTTTTTCCTTGGTTCATTTTAGGTACAATGAACCTAAAATACTAAACTCAATCTAGGCAAACAAAACTGAGGAAATGAGCCTATAAACATGTTGTAGGGGCACATACATAAAATGAGAGTGCTTATGTTTTACTTTCCTTTCCTTTAACTCTTGGTGGAGAATTTCAAATAAATTTTACCTCTGCATTGTTTAAGAAAGCTGCAACAAAGCAAATGACAATTTTCAAGCACACCTGGAAATCGTGGAAACCTGACTCTATCACACTACACAACTAGATCCAAGAAATGTCACATAAAACACGCTAATTGCTCTCCTGGCCATTAATCTGGAAACCAGTGACAAGGTAAATGGACAGCCCCGACATTTAGATGTTTTCAAATGCACTTGTAAAAACCCCTGCCATCAAATGTCATTGATATTCCACTGGAATCAACCACTTTTACTGCTGACCTGTACTGAGGAATCATTTCCCAAAATGGCCACCAGATGGCAGCAGAGACCGACACTTGGAATACATCGAACCACTGGCTTGGCAGAAAGGTTAGTTCACTTTTTACCATCAGCTGCCAACATACTCACCACTTTGTTCCACTGCCCTTTGCCACTTTTCAGGCAACTTCACCATTCCATCAATCCCACAACATTTTTCTCTTTCAGGGCAAAGAACTCTTCCAGGTGCCTTCTGCAGTCTTCCAGGGAATAAAAATTTCTCTCCATTAAGACAAATTTGGAAAGACTGAACTAAATGGGCTTGCGCCTTCTGCATCTGCTGCTGACAAATTCTGAATGCTTTCCCACAGGTGGCTTTCAGTTGCTCTGATGGGAGTAACCAGCCGGGTTTCTGCAAGGAGCTCCCACTGCAGAACACCCTCGGAAATCCACTACATACGGATGAAGACCAGCCTTTGGAGGAGCAGCTGGTGGTGGTTCCTTTCTTTCCCTCAACTCTCCGGTTCCACATTATTCTGCCATATCAACAGTTCATCCCCTCTCAAAATTTGTCTTGGAAGCAGAATGTTTTCCTCAGGTTTCAGTGGAGAACCACTTGTGGCAATGCAATCAAAAAGGGTCCCCCAGCACCACACTTAACTGCTGTGGAATTCTATGTCAAAGCGATTAACGTCATCGTGCCGATGCAAATAATTCTTCATACTCGATTTTGACCCTCTGAGTATGTCGCCTGTCTCCTCCGTGCCATAACGTGGTGTGTCCTCAATGAACGTCTCCCCTCCATGGCTCTCCACTGCACCTGGTCTACCAACTCGTGCAACTGAGCTTAAGATATCTCCAGCATGAAACTTCTCAATCCACTTCTGACACACTCCATCACTCTCAGCAATGTCTGCATGCACACCACAAACCTTTTGTTGCCTTGCAGTTGCGCTTGTACCTTTCTTGAAATGACAAAGCCAAAGGGGCTGAAAATGTTGCTTATGTTCCTGCATCTTCAGTGGGGAAAGGGCCACACACACATTCACCACTTGTGATGAGGATTTTTATCTTCCAAGAACTTTAAGACACAGGGAGTAAGGTAAGAGGGTCAACAAGCTCTTGCTAGGAGTATTACTGTTTAGAGCTGTGCTGAAACTCTCTTCCTAAACCCAGTTTTGGCAACTAATCTCTCAGCAATAAATGACATAACAATCCTCAGTAATTCCCCAGTCTTCCTTTTCCTAATGAAGGGAGAAGCCCTAGGAGACCTTTGCTCACCTAAGACCCCAGGCACCATAGGAAAACGATAAGGCCGTCTGGGAAAAGCAAATAGCCAGATAGTCAGTAGGACTGGGACTAGCACCCCTGCTGATAGAACCAATTTTCACATTTAGCCTTTGTACTCTGCTTCTGCCCCGTAGATAGAATTAATTACCACATTCTGCTTCTGTATCCTGCTTTGCCACGTAGACAGGAAGACCCCTAGGCTATATAACCCCCAAGAATCCTTTGTTCGGGGCTCAGAATTTGGAGACTGACTCCTCTGGGTTCGTGCACGTTAATAATAAACCTCGTACTCCAGAATCCCTTGGTGTCTGGTTGCTTCATTTTCCTATAACACTAAGAGCCAGTTTTAAAATAACATGCCAAATGCAAAACGTTGGTCCTCTTCATTACCAGCTCTGAAACTTTACATAGAAGTTTTATATCAGCAAACTTAATTAGTACATTGCTCCATATTTCATTCAGGTAATCATTCAGTTTTGAGAATAGTTACTTCAGTTAAGTTATTAAATCTTAAGTAAATGGTTACAAATATGTATTGCCCAAATCCACCTCCTAGTAAATATCTGACTGTTTGCTTATGTGGTGGAGAGACAATCCTTCCTCTAATCTCAAGAATCTGTGGGCTGGTCTGATAATCCAACAGGTATGACACAGATTTGCAAATGAAACCATCAAATTTGAGACGTGGATAGGCATGACAACCTCACTGACATGAAAGAGTCAGGAACCCCACATGCAGAAGAACATCAGGGATAGAATGGAAACGTGCACACACAAAATGTACTGAGGCGGTGATGGCGTGAGGTGCCATGGGGCTTCAAAGTGACTTTGCAAAAGGACAGGAACAGATGCTATGAAAAAGGTGCTGTTCTCAAGATGTCCACAAGGTGGCGACAAAAAGAGCATCTCTTGCTAGTCTCAACTCGGATGCTATTCCAAATATGCACACTAGATGGCGGTGTGCAGCAGAGTGTGAAAAAGGGTCCCACTCCCAGAGACCAGGGGTCCTGCCAAGTCAGCCCTGGGTCCTCTGACTGCTGGGAAAAGTACTTTCACCTAAGAGAGGATGGAGCCACATAACATGAGCTCTGGGTTCTCACCAAAGAGCATAAGAGGTCATGTCAGGTCACCTCTGGTCTTATAAGCAAGGGGAGGGGCCCCACCTAAGACCTGTGGGTCCAAGAGTCCTGCGACCTCAGGCCTGGGGCACTTGAGTGTGGAGAGGACCACGCAAGAGACAGGAGTGTCCTGTTACTGCACACCTGGGTCCTGTGAGGGTTGAGAAAGGTCTGTGAAATGTAAGTGCCCTGACCCTTCACCTTTGAGCCTGGTGACTGTGGGGAGCGGTCTGACTTGAGACAGCAGGGGGTCCTGTCACTTTAGCTCTGTGTCCTGGGAGCCTGAACACAGCCCCTCTAGGAGAGTACAGGGCTCTGCCATCCCTGCCCTGTGATTGAGAGGTGCACAAAGGCTCTGGGTCCATGACCTTGAGGAACGTCCCTGCCTGTGAGTGTGATGGGTCCAGTCCCATCACCTGTGTCCTGTGGGTGCGGCAACAGGGGCTTCTCGGAGAAAGCTGTGGGCCCTGTCACTTCAGTCCTGGGTCCAGGAATTGCAGGAAGAAGCCCCTCCAGGGGGAGGAAGCTGTGGTTTTGCATCAGCACTGAGTGTTGAGCAGGAGGAGAGGCCCCACCCGAGAGGACACCTGGTCTTCTGACATCAGCCAGGGTCCCAGAGAGTGTGTGGGGGTTCAACATGGGATAGTCTGGGGTGCTGTCTCATCACCTCGGGGTCTCGTGAATGTGGGGTGGGCCCTTCACTGAGAAACTAGGGGGCCCTGCCATCTGAACTCTGGGTCCTGGGAGGGTTGGAAGGGGCTTCTCCCTACCAGGAGTGGGATCTTGTCACAGTGAAGAGGGACCCGACCTGGGAAAGACCTGACCTGACTGACAGCCGAGTACTGTGGACGTGGGAAGGGCTCCCACCTGACAGAGTAGGGAGCCTGTCACACTGGCTCTGTCCCCTGTGTGTCTGGAAAACTGTCCCACCAGGGAGAAGAGCGGTTCCTTTTGCCTTGGCTCTGAGGCCCCTGAGTTCCGGGAGGCGTCCGCTGGGACAGGGACGTTTGTCTCACCAGGGACATTTCTGACATAAACCCTGACTCTCCCTACTGGCACTGAACAGCCAAAGAAAGGTCTGGAGAGAAAAGTGCGCGTGTAACGCCCCTGCTGCCTGGAGGCCGCCAGTGTGCACAGCTCCCTGGCTCAGGCGTCTGGAGCCTTCGTGTTCACACGTGGGGTCCAGCGACCCTCTCCCTGTTCTCGCACCGCGGAAAAAGGGAGAAGTCCTTTACCCCTTTCCCACGCTCCCCGGACGCTGTTTTCCTGCTTTTTCTTCTTTCAGAACCAGGAAAGAGAAGAGTGGGCTAACCGGCCTTGCAAAGACGCATCCGCGTGAACCCTCCGCCCCACGCGCCCGTGAGAGGCCTCAGGCCCGGCGCGCAGCGTTGTTGGCGGTGAGGCCGCTCCACTCCGCTCTCCTTTCCTTCCCGCGGAAGAGAGGGGCCCCCCAAAGCTGCGTGAGCGCGCGACCCCGTGTTCCGTCTCCCACGTCACCGCTCCCCCCGAGCCTCCTGGAGTCACCTCCGCCCACCAGCAGATCCTCCCCCGCGAACCTCCGTCTCTCGGTTCCACCCGATTTCTGCGCTGGCCCTTCCTCGTCCCGCCCCCAGTGCAACCGGTTCAAACCTCCCCTAACTGGCTCCGGTCCAGGCCCCTTGGTATCCACCGTTTGCCGGCAGGGTCCAGTCCTTCTTCCAGACACTCCACACACTTTCCTTCTCACCCCGGCGTAGCCCCCGAACCCCGACCCCGACCCCGACCCACCGGCATCTCCGCCAGGCCTGCACCTCCGGGATCCTAACACCCCTCCCCGACCCCTTGGTCCCTCTCGGAGCACGATTCTGGTCACTCCGCCTCTCAAAGTTCTCCAAGTTCTGGGACCCGCATCATCCTCGCCCCCCTCCGCTCTCTTTCCCGAGACCTTCGCCCCCGCAGGATCCCACCGACGCCCCTTTGCCCACAGGGGATCCTCCGCCCAGCACGTCCCGGTTCTGCGGCTGCTGGGAGGCGGGTTGGTCAGGCCGAAGGGGGACAGGCTGGGTCTGAGAAGGCCTCCGGGACCGGAGCAACATCGGGTCCGCAGGGAGCACAGGTTCTCCCGTGGGGAGTCAGGCCTACATTGTACCTCGGCCACTTTGAGACTTGCTTTTTGCTAAAATTCCCTCACCCTGAATTGAGGCAGCAAACATTTACTGTATGTCTTTAAAGTAACTTCCTAAAATCTACGCTAAACCTTCCAAGGATGAGTGTAACCAATTCAACCACTTTTCCCTTTTCATTTGCAAATATTCTTCTGTGACGTGATTGGCAGCGTCCTCTCCTCTGTTTTCTGTAAAACGTAACCATCTAAAGCGAACCTCTGCATAGTAAATGGGGGTCATCATGTCGTGTGCCCAGAAACGCAGTAAAAGCTTGTCAGGGCAAGGGTCAGGGTGCGCTCCCCTTGAGAGAGTGGCCGTGCTATCCCTTTTCCTCCACAGGACTCTAATCCATGTGAATTTCTCCCATATCTCATCCACAGTGTTTGGGGCCCCACGAGCTGTGCCAGGGTCTGCATCACTGGGAAGCGAGCCTTTTCTCCTAATCAGCTCCCTACCCTCCTTCCTTGGCTTTTCTTGGCTCTTCTGGTTTCCTACAACCTCTGGAGCCTCAGAGATAAATGGCAGGGAGAGATGGATGCTTGTGCATAGATGTGAGCCTGGCTCAGGCTGGGCACCTGGTCTTCCTCACTCTCCTTGCTGCCCCTTCAGGGTCAGCAATTGCTGGTATACAGCATACAGATTTCACATGAGTTCATAGTGGTTGTCAGTCTCAGCTCTGTCTTCTCCAGCTGTGTGACCCAAGGCAAGATTCTCAACTTCTCTCTGCCTGCTTCCTAGTCTGTGCAGTGGAAATGGGAACTCCAGCCTTTCAGTTTGACGTTCAAAGTTGTGTCAGCACAGACAGAATCTGACAAGAGAATCACTGAGATGACAAGTCCTGCTGAACAGTCTTCAGTGCCCATGGTCTTTAGTGCTGGACAAAGGAAGATTAGGACAGGGTAGGGGTGTTTAACCAAATTCAGAATTTGAGCAGACCCCACTGCTTTCCCCATATAGACTCAGCTTCCCTGAGGTGGGGGATTCACTTCCCTCTCCAGGTCATCCCCCCAACTGAGCCTGGGCATCCTCAAAGCATCCTCAGCACAGGCAGGTGGTGCTGAGAGTGACCTGTGAAACAAGACCCTCACCCACCCCTTGCTGAGAACTGACACTGGGAACAGCACCTGCCTGCACTGGGGTGTAGATGGTGAGCCAAGTCAGGGAGGACGAGGGAGATGTGTGTCACCCACCAACTCAGCAGTCCTGAGCCTCGTCCAATTCCATTGCCAGATGTTCCAGCATCACAAGAAACTCCATGCCAACATGTTGAAATTCCAGGTATTTCTACCATCTGGCCAAGGCTTCAAACTGTATTCATCCCAAGGCCTAGAAGATGGGAGGAGGTCCACAACACTCAAGGAAAGGACCCATTAGCCAAACAAATTTGGCTAATAGCTTGCAACTGGCCACTATTTGATTTATGAGAAGGTCCCTAGTTCTTACAGAAAAAGTCCATAGGTAACTCTGGGTGACTGCCTCAATTTTAACTCTCCTGTCATGTATCTGTGTTACAAGATGACCAACTGGGGTCTTAAGCCAGATAAGGATTTAGGCTAACAACCCCCACACTTACCTACATTTGGGTAGTCACATCCCCGTGGAAGCCGGCACCACTTTCACTCGTCAATCAATATGTAACTTCTTTGCCTCCATTTCACCAACTATAACTCCTCAGGACAAAGGAGCTGGTGCTCTCGACACCCAAGCCTTTGCCTTTCACCCCCACCTCAGCAAGACCTGTCCTCTCCCATGAGAACGTGTCACTAATAAACCCTGCTTGCGCGCGAATACACTTGCTGATCTGTAATCCTTTACTGCGTTGGCAGGAAGAACCAAGCTGCTCCTGTGACAGGTGCACCCAGTCTGCATGTGGCCTTCCCGAAGCCCACAACACAGAAGCTTCTGTAATGTACTGTCCTTGTACCTGGGCCCCACAGGGCTTCATACATCAATGACACCATCTCAATATTATTACTTATTGTATCTTTAAACTTTTATTTGTGAAGTAAAGCCTGATGGGATAATGGACATACACAATGTTGGTCATTCCTGGCCACCCATTCATAGATAATGTCCACAATGGCCCAAGAGCACAAAATTTCCGTGGACCCAATGGGTGGGAGTCCAGCAAGACTCAGGGTGAGAACAGGGTAAACATCCACGTCTGTATAAGCGAGGGTGCTAATAACTTACAGAGGTCACACTTTTCTTAGAAACAGAGCTGAGTTCAATACAGAGAGATGGTGAACAATTGGTGAGGATCCTGTCACACCCTCTTCTGCACGAGGGACACCTAAACATGACCCACTCTGTTCCTGCTGGGGTGGGAAACCCAAGCCCCATGACCTGAAACGATGACCTTGCCGTCTTCCCAGTGCCAGGCTTGTGAAGAAGAGTAGCTGAATAAACTATGTGGATTTCAATAATAAATATCCACTATTATTTCCTTTTTTGTGTTTTTGCTTTTTCTTAAGGATTTTATTTATTTGTAGAGAGGGGGGAAGGGAGGTAGATAGAGAGGGAAAGAAACAACACTGTGTGGTTGCCTCTCACACGCCCCCACTGGGGACCTGGCCCGCAACCTAGGCACGTGCCCTGACTGGGAATCGAACCCGCCAACCTCTGGTTTGCAGACCAGCACTCAATTCACTGAGCCACACCTGCCAAGGAAATAATCATTATTAGAATGAAAATTAAAGCCACAGTGAGATATCTGTTTCCACATACAATAGTATGAATGTAATTGAGAAATTGAAGGTAAGTTTTGACTCGTATATGCAGAGATTAAAACCCTCTTATGCTGTAGGAATGTAAACAGTTTAATGTGTCTTCAAAAAGTTAAATATAGTTACCTTTTAACTCAATTCCATTCCTAGTTATCTACTTCCTGAAATTTAAAACAGGTTTTCCACACAAAATTTGTTCATGAACTCGAGTGTCCATTGATGGATGACAGGCAAGCAAGAGGGGGTCCAGCCACACACTGAACATTCCTCTGCCATAACCAGGAGCGCAGCTCTGACACAGGCTACAAGGAGGCTGGACCCTGAAGACACGACGCTCAGCGAGAGAAGGCAGTCACAGAGGGACACACCGTGTGCGATTCCATTTACATAAAATGACCAGAAGGGCCAGATCCACACAGATGCAACGTGCATTAGCTGTTGCCAGGGGCTCAGGGGAAGGGAAAGGGCAGTGACAGCTGAGTGGTAGGGGTTCCCCATAGGGTGGAAAGAAGGTTCTGGAACTAGGTGGTTGCACATTGCGAATGTAGGGGATCCTCCGTGTGGGTGGCCCTGGCCAGTCACAGCATCAGGCCAGCTGTCCCGGCAAGAAGGCAGGGCCTGGTCTGCACAGGAGGAGATGGTAGTCAGGCCTGGGCCAGAGTCAACTGTGCCCTTTAAATCCATCAAGATGTGAGGATGGGACTCAGTCTCAGGGGCTGTTCCAGGAAAGCTGGGTCAGAGTAAAACACGGTATTTCATACCCCGGGGCCAGGTGTGGAACGTGAGGTGGGCCCGGCGCTGAGTGGTGACACTGAGGCCACCCTGCCGTCCTCACTGGGGCCTACATGGGCCTCTGTGGAAGTGCCCAACCAGGGTGCACCATCCCAAGCACTCGCGTTTGGGACCTGTGTGGCACTTCAGGACAGTGGGAACCGAGTGACAGAGCAAGGACACTTTGTACTGATGCTGTAGGTCTTCTGTACATGAGACATTACTGGGACTAAAGTTCTGGGAGCAACCACATCCACTGATGCCAAATGTGGTGGCACCAGCATGAGGCAGGGGCCTTGCAGAGACACTCACATCTCAGCACGTGGTCACCGGGTTTGGGTGCACCTCCCAGACCCCACCGTCCACATCAGCCCCTCTGTGGCTGTTGTGCAAGGCTTCTCCCCCTCCTTATGCATCTGTCTTCACTTCTCCTCACCTGTCCTCACACAGCCCTAAAATCCCTGACTCTAACCCCTAACCCTTAATACCTGGTCCTCACTCTAAAACCCTGGTTCTGACCATAACCCAGACCCTGACCCTTGAACCCATACCCTAACCCCTGACCCTTACCCGAACCCCTGAACCCATACCCTAACTCCAGCCCCTACCACTCACCCCACCCTCACCCGATTCTGTAACCCTAAATTAAAACGTAACCCTAACCCTAACCCACAGCCTTCACATTCTCCTGTTCCATGACCCTAACTACAAATACCAGATTATGACCTCGAAATCGGAACCTGTAAATCCAGCCTCTAACCTTGAATCTACGCCTAGTCCCACACATCGCGTCTTCGTGTAACTGCTAACTCACAGCCCCAATCCTAAACCCAGTCCTGAACCAACTCTGGCAGTCACCCCAACTTAGCTCTCACCGAGGAACCTGACCCTAGCTCTCACCTGCCTTTGTCCGTCTTGTCACAGCCACACGGACCGGCTGCACCCTAAAAAACGGGCGCAGGGTCCTAACAGAACGTCCACACCCAAGACTCGGTGCACCGCCCCACGGAGTCCCGAGTTCACAGCATCTCAGCGCCTCAGAGACGGCGCCCCCTGGTGTCCGTCTTCCGCTGTTCACACCAGTGAGGTGGCTACCCGTATTCGTTTGGCTCGTTTAATCATTATCTTCATCTCTTGCTGTTTCTAACATCTTTTCATTTGTTTTGGAGTTGAAGAAATTTATTATGGTTTGTGTAAATGTGCTGTCCCTTTTCTGCTTGGGATCGTAGAGTTTGCATGTCTTTTGGGTGGAAATCTCATTATCTCTTTAAATACTATTTCTCCGCTGTGGAACGTTATTAGTGGATGATCTGATTTGCCCGTCTGCCCACTGGGCGCTCGACTCCCGCAGGGCAGCTCTGCCTTGCTCTCGGCTGGAGCCTCGGCCCTGGGAGGACGGCCAGCCTGGCACCCACCTGCTCCGCGCATCTGGGCCAGAGGGAGCCCTAGGCGCCCTGCTGATTCTGGCTCCGTCGACAGGTGGAGAGATTAGCTGGAATTCACCTCATCAGAGAATTGCAAACTTTAGAAATCATCAGTCTTGTTCCCTCTCACCTGGGGTCCAGCGCCCTCACCTCGGGTCCCGCCACCGCACGAGGCCTGTGGCGCGGGAGCCCTGACCCAGCCCCGGCCCGCAACCTTCACCGCCCGCTTCCCGCCTCTCGGAGCCCCAGGCAGGCAGGCCTGGCTTCCTCCCCGTTGTCCTCCCGCCCGCACCACGCGGGACGGTCGCGCCTCGCGGCGTCCTTCAGGCCTTCGCCAGGGCAGCCCGCGTCGGGGTCCTTCCAGGGCTGCGTAGCCGCTGCGGCGACGCGGCCCAGTGGGAAGCGGCGCTGCGTGAGCCCCCGTCCAGGTCAGCCGACTGGGGCGTGTCCCTGCGGCCCGGGGGGCGGCCCGCGGCGTCCGCGGTGCGCAGGGCCGCCCGAGAGAACGTAGCCGCTGCTGTGGCCGGACGGCGGAGGGCGGTGCGCGGCGGACTTGGTCGCCGCCCCCAAGGGTCTGTTGAGTGGGAGTTGCCAGTGGGTTGGAGAGCAGCACGCAACCACCGCTGGTGTTCGATCCTCGCGCCGTGTTTGGCTGCCGCGGAGCGCTGCGGGCTAGCCCCGCGGAGCTGCTGCCTGACTACAGGCGAGAGTCCCGCGCTGTCGCGCAGACGCGGCCGCAGAGGCGCTGCTGCCGCTGGGTCTCAGGTCCCCGACCTGAGGCGGGTGGTGCCCGCGCTGCCAGCTCCGCGTCCGAGGCGGCCCGGGCGCGGCAACGTTTTCAGAGGGACCTTGGCGTGAGGCGATGGGCTGTTGTCCAGGTGTCCGCGCGCAGGGGAGGGGAGGGGCAGGGCGTGCGGGACTCCTGGGTCTGTGTTTCACGCGTGGTACGTGTCTCCGGTGCAGGCCCAGCGCAGCTCTGGCCGGCAGTTGTGCATCCCAATCCCGCCCCAGAGAAGCGATCCTGGTGGAGGACCACTTTGGCTTAAGCAGGGACTGCACTTGAAACTAGTAAGAGGTTGAGAAACCGCAGAAATGGGTGTGAGAACGCCCTCGTCGGGGTGCGGGGCGGAGGCAGAATCCGGAGGACCGGGTAGGCTCTTTGGCCAGGGACGGAGGGTCTGTCATTGCCATTCAGCAGAGACAGTTCAGGCTTCCAGAGATCTGTGTCCTTGCCAGCCATTGTCTCACACTAGTCATACGATATGGCCACTGTTGTGTGTCCCCGTTTTACAAGTGAGAAGCCTTGCGTTGTGAGGCTTGTATGGCCTCTACCAGGGTCAGTGGGCGCGGTGGCACTGAGCACCGCTGGAAGAAGAAAACAGCCGAGAGGTACTTGCTGGGGACAAGATTTCCACCAGTGGTTCAGCAGGGGGTAGCTTGGTGGCACTGAGTAGAGAAGGATGTGTGTTTTGGGGCCCCTCTCACCCGCTCTTCCACACCCTGTCCATACAGACAAAAGCTGATTCCCTGGAGCTGATCCAAGAGCAGATGGCAGGGGACACAGCCAGACCCTGTGTACTGAACCAGGAGGAATACGATGCAGAGGACAGCGTGAAGATCATCTTTCTGGGAGACAGCACTGTGGCAAGTCCAAATACGCTGGGAGACTGGGAAAGGAGGACCAGGCCCACAGTGGGTCTGGGTCATTGGGAAAGCCCTCCAGGGGCAGAGGAGCTCAGCTTTTGTGGGAACGTTGAGCATAGTCCCAGCGGGAGCCCCAGTGTGCCCTGAGAAAGTGACGGGAGAGCAGGGGACCAGGACGGCACCAGAGTGGGCCCTGGTGCAGCTGTCCGGGGCAGGGAACCGAGACCTGTAAGTGGTTGTGAACTGAGAGACCGAAGGCGGAGGCTGTGGGAAAGCCTAGAGGAATGTGTGGCCGGTGTGACCAGCACAACCAGTGATAGACTGAGTACAGGTGGCCAAAATGCCTTCTCCTAGAGGGCCTCACTGAGACCGAGGAAAGTCAGTAAAAAGGAGGACTGACTACTCAGAGTGAAGGTTGGTTGGTTCTCCTAACTGATGCCGGTGCCCACGTGCACAGGGGGGGATCTCCCAGGTGGAGACTGGACCAGAGGCTCTGCGGCACTGTTGCTCACCCATGTCCATTTCTGCTGTCGAAGGATGAAGGTGGACTTGCCACTGTCAGGTGTCTCATGTGGTCTGACCTCCCAGAACCACGTAGGATTCCACCTTCATCTTTCACTAACATGTCCTTGGACTCAAGTAGCCGTGAATGATTCTCTAAGGCAGGGGTGTCCAACCTTTGGGCGTCTCTGGGCAACACTGGAAGAAGAAGTGTTGTCTTGGGGCACACATTAAATACATCGTGACATGTAATCACAAAAACATCTCATAATGTTTCAAGTAAATTGACGATTTTGTGTTGGGCCGCATTCATAGCTATCCTGGGCCACATGAGGGCTGCGGGTTGGACACCCCTGCTTAAGGCTTTGCTGGTTTCAGGCCGTCTTCATGAGCTCACACCCCCAGCACCCAGTGCAGCTCTGGGTTAGTCTGCTGTGGTCCCATTTGTTTATTTTTCCTTTCGTTGCCCTTGCCCAAGGAGACATCCAAACAAAAAATTAGGAAGAACAGTGTCAGAGAGTTTGCTGTCTATGTTTTCTTTCAGGAGCTTTGTGGTTTTAGGTTTTACATGTAAGTTTTTAATCCATTTTTAGTTTGTTTTTGTATATGGAGTAAGAAAGTGGCCTACTTTCGTTTTTGTGTGTGTGTATCTGTCCAGCTCTCCCAACACCATTCACTGAAGAAACTGTCTTTACCCCATTGTGTGCTCTTGCCTCCTTTGTCATAGGTTCATTGGCCACGAAGACTTGGGCTTACTTGTGCTCTCTGTTCTGTTCCATTGGTCTGTGTGTCTGTTTTTATGCCAGTACCAGGCTGTTTTGGTTATGATGGCCTTGTGGTAGTTTGATATTAGGTGGTGTGATACCTCCAACTTCATCCTTTCTCAAGATTGCTGTGGCTATTTGGGGTGTTTTGTGGTTCCATATAAATTGCAGGATTATTTGGCTTAGTTCTGTGAAAAATGCCATTGGTATTTTTATTGGAATTGCATTGAATCTATGGATTACTCTGGCCAATACAGACATTTTAACAGCATTAATTCTTCCTATCATTGGGTCTTTACTTTCTGTGTAGTCTCCTATTTCTGTGCAGAAAAATAGCCCTTTGAAGAAGTGTTGTGTATTTCCATTTCCCTCCAGCACATCTGCCGTCGCCCAGTGGTGCGTTTTAATGAAGCTACTTCAGCAGCCTTGTCAGATGACTAACATCTGGACCCTCACAGTGGTGGCGCCTGCAGGTTGTCATTTTACCCTTTTTTTCTTTTTTTTAGAGAGAAAGGAATGGAGGGAGAAAGAGGAGAGAAACATCGAAGTACAAGAGAAACGTTGATCGGTTGCCTCTAGCATGCCCCTAGCTAGGGACCTGGCCTGCAGCCCAGGCCTGTGCCCTGACTGGGGATTGAACCAGCAACCTTTTGGTTCACAGGCCAGCACTCAGTCCACTGAGCCACACCAGCCAGGGCGCTGCATCCTGTTGGAGGGTTTCCTGGTTCTTGGTATGAGGAATGGTTTTTCGCTGGAACTTGGACATGCCGAACTTCATGTTATTTAACCGAGGAGCCGCACCACACATGCCCACCACCCCTGACTGCTCTGGTCTCAGCTGATACTGTAGGAGGGAGGAGTCTGCTTCCCGCTTGGCTTTGTTGGACACCCACCGGCTTAGGGCTGTGTTTGGGAGCCTCGTCACAGTCTCAGAAGTGAGGAAGTCTAGGCCCGTCACTCAGCCTTTACTTGTGGGGATGGAGGCCGCTGGTTTTTCCATGGTGTTTGGGTGGTGGTTAGAGTCCACACATTTTTGGCCTAGGCCCCGGGATGCAGTAATACAGAAAACATTCAGATCCTGCTTTCATGAGCATCCCCTCTACCTGAGAGAGAGTCAAGGGAGAGACTGCTGTTTCAGCAGGTGTCGCCTGCAAGGTGGTGATTGAGCACACGGTGACAGCAAGCTTGGTGCTGGGTAAGGTCACAGTGCTCAGGTGACACCTGAACCCGGCCCAGGAAGACCCACACAATGCTGGGGATCAGCTTTCAGGCCAAGGGCACAGCCCCCGGCCTCAGCGTCCCATGGGCAGAGCAGGGGTGGCCGTGGTGCCCACTGTGTGCAGAGGTGGACAGCACAGACCTCAGCCCCGCATGGTGGTGCTCACGGTCGCAGCAGCGAGCTGTATGCTGTGAGAATTGGGCACGGCGAGTCCCAGGCAGTCGGAGTGTGTCGTACCACACCTCCCATCAGGTCTCGCCTCCACCCCCTTACATGTTCCGGCTTCACAGGGTCCCCCACCCAGCATCTGGCAGCATTGCATAGGGCTGTCCCCAGTGTTCTCGTGGGGCTCACACCCAGGCAGATGATAGGTCCCAGCTGGTCCACTGCTGGCCTGTGCAGGCTTTCTTTCTGGAGCATCTGTCTCGCCCAAGTTGCAATTTCCAAGCACATGATGGCATTTACGACAGCCAGTCGGTGAAATTCTGCTCCAGGGTCCCCTGGACCTAGGTGGCTGTGCCTGCCAGCTGTGCCCACCCCT
The DNA here is from genome assembly GCF_021234435.1 of Artibeus jamaicensis. Taxonomy (NCBI): domain Eukaryota; kingdom Metazoa; phylum Chordata; class Mammalia; order Chiroptera; family Phyllostomidae; genus Artibeus; species Artibeus jamaicensis. The sequence goes on along the minus strand of NW_026521954.1, from coordinate 27,855,527 downwards.
GACCTTCCAGGGAGCTGGTGCCAGAGACACCTGAGGCTGATCCCCTGACCCAACATCCTTTCAGTGTAAAATCTAAATAATGCTGAAAAGAAAAGGAGAGAGGGCCCGTTCTGCCCCTGCTTCCCTCCCTTGTGCATCCTCACTCCTTAACCCGGTAGCAGTCGGCCCCAGCAGCTGTCCACCTACTCCCTGACCCTGTACAAAGCACACAGCCATGGTGGACGGCGGGATGGTGCTTGTGGGTGAGTGACAAGGCCGGTTCCTCTGATGCTGAGGCAGGGGACGGGGTTGGAAGGGAGGACACTGAGGGCCTGGAGGCCTGGCGGGGGAGGCAGCACAGGGCTGGTTCCTGTGCTCTGGCCTGGGCTTCTCAGCTAGCCGGTGTGCAGAAAGAGCAGCGTGGTCTCAGTATCTTCTTCCCCATAGGGTTCCGACTGTCGGTAAAACGACACCCCGCCCCTGGCCAGGTTTCACATCCTGCCCGGCCGTGGCCACCATCTGCAGTCACCCCACAGGGACTTTGACCTGGTTTTGGCCTTGGAGAGCTCTGCATGTTGTGGGATGGAGAGAGGGGGCACTTGCCTTCTTCCTCTTGGGCTTCTTGTCTGCATTCTCCATTCCCCTGGACCATGTCTCCACTCACCTGCCCACATGCACACAGTGGTGCACAGGCCTGTGGGGCACACACAGGCTGCTCAGGTCCTGACAACACACACCTGCACATTGTGGGGTCCCCGAGCCTCTGCAGAGACCTGCGTGGAGGCGCATGGCATCTCTGTCCTCCAGCTCCTGTCAGGTGGTCAGAGCTGTGTTCGAGTTGCAGTCTTTTGGGACACAGCAGGCCGGGAGCATGCACGCTTCCTACTGCCACAAGGCCCATACCTGCATCATGGTACGAGCCCAGCTGGGAGGCAGGTACAGGTTCAGGGCAAGTCTGGCCTGAGGGCTGGGGGGACAGGGGCCCAGCAGTGCTGAGGGGGCTCCCAAGGCCTCCCATGACCACCACCTGGTGCCCTCACTGGGGGCAGAGGCTGGGACTGAGAGGACCCTCCCTCCCAGGTTTCACTCTCTGTCCAGAACACAGCCTTCCACCAGGTGCCCACAGCCAGGGAACTGTGTCACAACGGGATACAACTCAACCATCGGAAGAGCCAGGACAGGGGAGAAGATTCATGTTAACCTGTGTCCTTTAGGGCCTGCCTCTGAACTCCTGGGCTCTGTTCTCAGGCCCTAGTATCCCTTAAGCACAAGAGCCTTTGAAATCTACCAAAATTTTAACTAGTCTGTGTAAAGGGACAAAACCAAAGAGGGTGACAGGGTGAGGCAATGAGGGCCGTGCCATGCCGGAAGCTGGGCTTGGAGGCTAGCATTCCCAGCATCTGGGGGCGGAAGAGCTGGGAGGGGTCCCAGCCATCCCAGATCAGCTCTGTGCTGGCCTTTGGTGCTCTGTGCTCACTCCCCCCTTCCTTCAGGAAGTGACCTCTCCCTGCTTCAGATGTGTCTCCAGGGACTTCTCTTGGACCCTCCTCTGAGGCCAGGGGTGCCCCAGCCTGCTGCATGGGACCTGCCTCCAATACCCCCAGAGGGAGGTGGGGTTCCGAGCAGCCCGGTCACCCCTGAGCCCAGCCCCCTCCTGAGTCTCAGAAGGAGGCCTCTCCAGTCCTCCAGCCTGACGCCGACACTTCCACCGTGAGCCCCTCCTGTACTTCAGGCTGAGAGGACCAGCCCCAGCAAGCACCCTTGACATAGGGAAGAGGTCCGCCCCAGGTCTTGAGAACAAATGAGGGACCAGTCCCTCCCCGCAGGGTCTGCCGTGAAGAGCACCCTACCATTCACCATCTGTGTTGGTTTCACAGAACCATCTCGCATCAGGATCCCTAGAGGCGGGGCCTGAGGAAGCAGGTATTCACATACCTACCAGGGCAGCGCTCTCAGCAGGCTGGACGGGACCAAGGCAGCTACGAGGTGGCCACAGCCAACACCCCAACGCTGCTCAGATTCACCTGCTTCTTAAAGTTCATCCCACCCTCGCCCTGACCCACACAAGGAACGTCACCCCTGAACTCCTTTAAAGTGGAATTTATGTAACAAAATTAACCATTTTACAGTAACCAATACAGTGCCATATATACAGTTACAATGTGGAGCAACTATTACCTCTAGTTCTAAACGTTTCCATCACTTGAAAGGGAAACCCTCTGTTCATTGAGCAGTTTCTCCCTTCAGTCCCTGGCAGATAGGAGTCTGTATTCTGACTCTGGATTTGTGTCTTCTGGACATTGCATATTATAAATGGAATAATACAATTGTCACCTTTTGTGTCTGTCACTTATCTAATGTTTTCTAATACATGTATATATATCCATGTATCATGTACTTCATTCCTTTTTATGACTGAATAATGATCCATAGTATATATACACAACAATCTGTTTATCCTCTTGCCATTGGTGGGTGTTTGGTCTGTTTCTGCCTTGTGGCTGCTGTGAACAGGCTCTTATGCGCACTTATGTGAGCACCAGTTTTCAGCTCTCTGGGGCCAAGCCAGCTCGGGTGGCTGTGACGACTTAACCACGGACTGGATGGCCTGCAGCAGGTGTTTGCTCCTCACTGCTCCAGAGGCTGGGAGCTCCAAAGCACCGAGGAAGCGGAGTTCCCACTGAAGCCTCTCTTAGCTTGTATGCAGCCATCTGACTGCACTCACATGGCCTCTGTCTTGTCTTCAAGCGGGGAGAGAGAGAGAGAGAGAGAGAGAGAGAGAGAGAGAGAGAGAGAGAGAGAAAATGAATGAGAATGAATGAATATGAATATCTTCGTGGAAGATCACACATCCGATGACCCTGTCTTGACATCTGGGTTAGGAGCCCACGCTTAGGAACTCATTTAACCTTAATTCCCTCCTGAAGATCCAAGGTTTTTAGGGAAGCAATGTTCAGAACACGCCCCCTCGTGATCAGGAAACCCTGAGAAGACTCTCAGAAGCCGTGTGGCGGTCCGCAATGCTGCCTGCAGTGATGGCTGAGTAGACCAGTGGACCACCGAGGGGCAGTCGCTGTGGGACGTTGGTAGGAGACACGGGAGGGGTCTGGAGCCACATAGAACCGTGCGCACGCATCTTTCCACCGGACGTGATCACACGCAGCTTTTACGACTAGAACAGAAACACCCGGATCCAGAATTTTCTACTGTGAAATAATTCCCAAATCCTGAAGCGGGAGAGCCGGAGCGGGACTCTGAGACTCGGTGCTGGCGGCAGGGCGTGTTCACGGAGTGGGGTGGATCAGCGATCGCTGACGGTGTTTGTGTGTCAGCCACTACACAAAACTCTGAAGCCATTTACACTTCAACAGGGATTTCGTTTTGAAGAAACATTACCTGGTTCTAAGCGGACTGGGAGTTAGTGAAAAACCTAGAAAAGGGGGAAAAGTCCTTTCGCCTTTTACAGTCTATGGAATTTCCGTGCGGAACATTAATTACTATCGGAGGTTCGCGGGTGGGCGGAGCCGATGTGGGGATTGGGGCCAGCGCCGGAAGTACGTAAGGCCTCAACACAGGCCCCGCCCCCGTGCACGAAAGTGCCCGTCCCCTCAGTGCGTACTTCCGGCGCGCCGGTGCGTGACCGCCGGGCGGCCGGCACGGGTCCTTGGCTCGTTGGCTCTACAGCCCGCAGCAGCTCTCGCTGGGCTGCTCGGCCTGGGCTCCGGGACCCGGGTCCCGCCCGGCGCGAGCGCGCGATGAGGCTGGGTTCCGGCACCTTCGTTGCAGGCTGCGTAGTGATCGAGGTGCTCGGGGTCGCGCTTTTCCTTCGTGGATTCTTCCCGGCTCCTGTGCGTTCCTCTTCCGGGACGGAGCACCACGCCGAGTCCCCCGCGCCCGAGCCCTTGGCAGGTACAGATCCCTTCCCGGCGTCCCGCTCCCTGGGTCCCTACTCTCGGGCTCTTCCATCCTGGTCCCTAGCCCAGGACCCCTTGCCGCTCCCGCCCTCTTTTCCCTATGACTTGGCAACCTCAACTATCAGCCTCACTTCAACCCTCCTTGGTCTCCGAAAAGTAAGCTTCCCGCGGCGGGCCCACGCGTCACTCCGGCTCTCCTGCCTGGACGCCCGCATCCCTTTTCTGAGCCAACTCAGCCACTCTCTTCCCGGCAACTTTTTTTGCTCAATAAGTCGCAACAGATAAAGATTTCTGCTTTCTTTCTTCTTCTTCTTCTTTTTTTTTTTTTTAACATTTCTCCAACACCTGTTAACCAGGCAGCATGGAAGATCGCCCCGCATGGACCCCTTCCTGGTTCTCACCTACAGCAGAACATACTATGTAGAGGAGCTCCTGTTTTGGACAACAGGAGTCCCTGACTAAGTTCACACAGTTTGTAAATGTTTTCATTCACTGACGGACTTTTATTCTAGGTCAAGTTTCCTAGATGCCTCAGGCCCTCAGGAAGAGACTCCCCGGTCCTATAATCCCCACCATGCCAAGGGCAACTGATTGCATAGTACCTGGGCTCTCTGGGCTTACTCGGAATGCCCCCCCTTGCCTGCACTGTGCGCTTTTTTCTGGGGTTGGTACTTACAGGTGTGTCAAGTTATGTGCCAGAGAAAGGCAGAAACTGGATTATAGGTGATTGAATGCTAAATGAAGTTTAAAATTCAATTTACTTTTTTCTAGGAGCCACTTCCAATTGGACCAGCCGCCCACCTCCTCTTTTCAGTAAAGTTGTCATTATGCTGATAGACGGCTTGAGAGACGATTTTGTGTTTGGGTCAAAGGGGGTGAAGTTCATGCCGTATACAACTTACCTTGTGGAAAAAGGAGCATCTCACAGTTTTGTGGCTGAAGCCAAGCCACCTACAGTGACTATGCCTCGAATCAAGGTAAACAGTTTGACTTAATGTTTTATAAATCATGGTTTGGCTGTTTAAGAGGTGTAGAGGGGCTCTCTGTAGTCTTACTTGTCCAAGTTTTAACTGTGTGGTCCACCTGGCTGGGCAGGAGAGCAGGGCAAAGACAGACAGACAAGCTGGATCTGAGACCCACGATGTGCACCCCTTTGCAAACACCCAGAGCCCATACTTGCCGGGAAGCACGAAGGATTTAGCGCCCAGTCATCCAGGCCAGCTTGCTCTCAGAGGTGCCATCCCCCTTGCTAACCTCTTTTCTGTCATTGACATTAAGTCAGGTACAACCCTGGAAAGCCTTCAGAGTTATCTAGTTCAGTCTCCTGACTTTGCAGGTGAGGAAGGAAATTCAGCCTTGTCCAGCCGGGGAGCACGCACAGTGACCAGTCCATCATGATTGCGCTGGAGCAGGTCTCACTGTCCCTGCTCTGGAAAACACCTTTGGGTGTTCAGCCTAGCAAGGGTGGCTTTGAAGTGCACAGTGCTTAACCTAAGAACTGTGGGCAAAGAAAAGACTAAAGCTTTATTGATTGGTTCAAGAACTATTTATTGAACAAATAAGGACCATTTTCCAGACAAGGAAACAGGCTTGAAGTGCCAAAATTACACCACTGGAATTGGGAACTGCAGCATGAGACTCTGGAACCAGTCTCTGTTGATCACGCTGTAGCACACGGCAGAATAGGGGCCCAAAGCACGTCCTTTTTCAGTTATCTTTTCCAGTCCTCCTTCCTCTCCAAGGCAAGAAGCTACTATTCCCAAGGCCACAGCCACCACAGGAGATCTCCAGACATGACAGACTTGAGCTCTCACACTTCATGACCCCCAGCTGCAACTCAGTGACTACCTGCATGCACCCTTGGTGAAGGGACTGCCACACTATCCCTGCCTTCCTTAAAGTACCAGTGGGAGCCCAAGTTATTGTGAGAAGGAGGGGAAGCACCTTGTAAAAGCCCCAGAAGAATGATGGACAGATTTGACTACATGAAAACGGGACATTATAAACAGTCAGCAGACAAACAATATTCTGGAAAAGTTATTTACAGTTGACATAAAAAACAAGATGCTAAGCCCGTGACACATAAAGAGGATCCAATCAGGCACAGCAGTCCAGTGGCAGCTGGACACAGGACATGAAGAAATCAACAAGGGAAGAAATCAAAATGGCCAATGAACATGGGAAAAGATTCTTAACTTCACGAGTGATTATAGCAAGGCAAACGAGAACCATCCATAAGGCCAGATTTTGTCTATCACCTTGTAAATATTTCAAAATTGATGATAACCTCCTCTTGACGAGAAATGAGGTGAATAGGTGCCTTAACACCGTGGACATCACTGGGCTCAGCCGCCACCCTTGTCTGGTCCGAGGTGCCCCCCGGGCCTCTGCACCCAGGCTGGGGACTGTGCTCCCGCCTCGTTCCCCTCTCTGCCTCCATCCGAACTGTTCTCCCTCCTTGGTGATCACACACAGCTCCACTCCCCTGTGTGCTAGGTACTGTCCCCTACAGCCTTCACAGTTACTCGTGTTCGCTGCCCTGACAGCCCTTCTGGCTCCGGGTCTCAGCTCAGACAGCTTGATCGGGGGAAGGCTTTCAAAGTAAATGTCTATTAAAATGGTCTTGGTCACATATGTTAAATGTATTGTATACTCAAGTATTAAATACACATATAACAGCTGATCTGTTCATTGGTAAACAAAAGCAAGTTGCAGAATTATTTGTGTAGTTTGTTACCATTTGGGTGTAAATCTGTCTTGTATGTTTGTGATTGTACACATACGGAAAAAAGTATGAAAAGGGATTCACCAAAAGTAACTGGTTCTCTTTAGTGAGCAGAATTTGGGGGTAAGAGAAAAGGTCACTTTTTAAGAAAAAAGTGTATTGAGATAGAATTTTTGTACCTGTGTGTGTGTGCTGAGGGTGAAATTCAACATGTGCACATCCATGTCTTTCAATTCCGCTTGTGATCCCCACCCAGGGGTGGTGGGTGTTCTGGTCATTTTGTTTGTGGGTGTTACTCGCCTGAACTGCGTTTAGAGGTCTCCCCAAGTGTGCAGTAGCTGGTGTCTGTGCTGGGTCACTTCCTAATCCTTGTTTTTATTTTCAGGCTACTTTCTCTAAGGGCCCCCAGGTCAGGATAGGCCAGCGATTGGTGAAAGATTGTGCATAAATACCCTACGCCATGAAGCCCCCCCCCCCCCCCCGTCTGCGGGGTCACATGTGGGATGGGCAACGTACTCCCGGCCTGGGCATTTCTACGTCTTCCCCAACTCCCACCCTCTCTTTGAACAGGGACCCTGTTCAGCCAGAAGGATCTGGTAACTGGGCCCTCCCTAGCATCTCTGAGTGGATGGACACGCAGCCTTATGGATCCAGGGATATCTGGGGGCTTATACCTGTCTCACTCCCCAGATGCCCTGTTCAGTTTTGGGCTGATATCTTACCACAACCAGTGTGGAGCCTTAGGCAGCTGTGAATTCCTGTTATTTCACACCCCTGGTGTGGCGCTGTTCCACAGACCTACCTCCCAATGAGCCCCCCCTCGGCTGCTGCAGCGCGAGGCTGGGGGTGGGTGGACCGTGGGAAACGCCACAGGTGCCCTGTGTGCTCACAGAGCTTCAGTGCTTTGTCTGGAGGAAGCTGTTCTTGATTGGTTGTCCATTTTCTGTCCTTGCGAGTTTTCGAAGTCCACAAATGGTGGTTTTTGACCGTTTAGTCCAATTTTATCATTGCTCTTGGTGGAGAAGATTTGTTGAGCTTCTTGCTTGCCTTCCAGGCGTTCGGTAAATTCACCTTTGCTCTTGCTGTTAAAAAGGTCTTGGCAGAATTTTAATGTCTTTGGCATGATTCAGGTCCCCGTGTGTTTTCATTGCACGGGTCCCTGGACGCTAGCGTTGTGGGTCGTTGGAAAGTCCAGAGCATGGGGACCGTGACCCATCCTGTGACCTCTCAGACTGTGTGCTGAGTGGGGGAGGCCGCTGTCTTACGCCTCGAGCAGCGAGGGGTGAGGGGCCTCATACCCACCCTCTCCTCCCAGAAACTACGGGGCCACATCAGACTGGGGGGGTTGGGGAGCACCTGCATCCATGGGCCAGTTTACTCTGAGTATCCCTGCGAATTCTCATTCCGAGACCACTGTCCTCCTACATGTGTGAGGAGCTGCTTCTTCCCTTGGGGTGGACGTTAGAATCTCTGGTTTTTCTGCCAGTACATAGAGTTTCCAGATTTGAAGCTGATGATGGGTTAGAACATAGAGGTTTATGTTCTCAGCAGGTCCTACACTTACCCACTTGCTTTGGTTTGTAGAATCCATAGCTTGTCCTCTGGCCACCACAGTCATCCAGCTACCCACGTCCTCCTCCCGTAGCCTCTCCTTAGCCGAGCTGTGGTCAAGTGCTCACGATGGAGCTTTCTGGTTTGCCCCGGAACCCACGTGTAGCCTCCCCTGTTCTAATGCCGACCCAGCCTCTGGCAGCCTCGTTCTGTGCCTGCGTCCTTTGTCTGCATTGTGGTCCGCGGCACCGCTTCGCTTCCCGTCTGTGCTCTGCACCCTGGAGTCTAATCGGGTGTGTCCCCTCCTGCAGGCCCTGATGACGGGGAGCCTCCCGGGCTTCATCGACGTGGTCAGGAACCTCAACTCCCCTGCGCTGCTGGAAGACAACGTGATCACGCAGGCCTGGGCCTCGGGGCGGAGGATCATCTTCTATGGGGATGAGATGTGGGTGAAATTATTCCCACGGCATTTTGTGGAATATGATGGAACCACCTCGTTTTTTGTGTCCGATTACACAGAGGTCAGTTTCCACAGTAAGAACGTAAGTCACTGCAGATAGAGCAGGAGCGTTGGCCGTCCTGCGTCACGGTGCTGGGAGTGGCATGGAGATAGTGCCAGTGCGGCTCATGCGCACTCACAGTCACAACTGGGGGCAGAGACCCTGATGCCAGGGTGAGGATAGTTCTCGGGAGCCCACAGGCTACAACAGCTGAGTCCCCGTGGACACATGTATGTAGGATCCCAAGGGGCTTCCCGGCAAGGAGACATTTGAGCTGGGTCTTATGGGTGAGTGTGGACTTCCGAGGAGGATAGCAGGTGCCCACACCTATCCAAGGCACAGCCTGAGGGCTGCCAGGGACCCCCAGTTCTTCTGTGAGTGGGGTGGCATGGGACATGGGAGGGCGAGGGCTGGCCTGGTGCTGAGGGGCATCTGCCCAAGGCTGGGCTTATAGCCCGAGTTGGAAAGTGGAGCCTGGGTGCACAGGGGAGACCCACGGGGCAGGGACACCCACGTGTCTGAACTTGGCCTGGGGGTGGACAGTCTCGCAGAGTCACTCCTGTCCCTTTGCTGGTCCTGGTGGGGCACCCGCAGGCCTGCTCACGCCGATGCCCTTGGCTGTAGTGATCTGTGCAAGCGCCACAGTACGGAAAAGCTGTGACTGGGTCTCCCCATCCTGGGTCCGATCACGCAGACACCTTTTCATTGTCGTAGGCTTTTCTGTGGGAGGGAGAGGGGTCCAGGCTGAGGGGCTGATGCCTCTCTCGGGGCCAGTCGATGGCTCCCCGTGGAGTGCGTGTCTCTTCCTCCCAGAACAGTTTTCTGGCAGGTGCCCGCACGGTCCCTCCGCTTCCCCTGTGGTTGCTCGGGCTCTGGCTCCTCTCTCGTCTTCACTCTCTGCCCTGTGCCCCCCATCACCTTGTGGTGACTGAGCACCTGTGTGATTTGGTCATCCGCTCAGGCCTGAGCAACAGTCCCACAGAATCTCTCAGAACACACCTTGCTCGTTCACATGACCTGCGCAGTGTGTCCTGTCTGTAACCTAGAGGCAGAACAACAGTGTTAGTGGAACCTTAATCTCATGCTGATGTTTAGTTCTTACGGAAGGTTTTATCTTTTCTCGGTCTTTTCAAACTGCTCCAAGTCCTGTCACCTAAAATGAACTCAGGAGTTTGTGACAGTCCTGCAGTGTTTTCTTGGGGAATGCAGTGGAAGGGAGGCCAGGGGGCTTGTCCTGTGCACTTCCTCCCTTTAAGGTGGATGACAATGTCACGAGGCATCTGGATACAGTCCTGAAGAGAGGGGACTGGGACGTGCTGATCCTCCACTACTTGGGGCTGGACCACATCGGCCACGTTTCCGGGCCCCACAGCCCATTGATTGGGCGCAAGCTGGGCGAGATGGACAGCATCCTGATGAGGATCCACACCTCGCTGCTCTCACAGGTGAGCTGAACCGCAGTGCATCATGGGGCTCGGACATCCAAGTGCCCACGTCCCCTAGAACTGAAGTGGGACCATGACCGCAGGTGGCCGCCCTGTGGGGTCACTGGCACTGACTCCATCTCTGCCATCATCGTTTATCCAGCTCATTTCCCAGACGTGTCCTGTATCCCTGCCTGCCTGCCTGCCTGGGTCACTGTGGAACTTACGCTGCAGCCAGGGGGCAAACAAGAGGCCCATAACTGAGTGCAGAGGTGTTCTGGAAGGTGCCACAGGAGAGCCAGGCCAGGGGGTGGGGATGGCCCTGAGAGGTGGTGGTTTTCAACACTGCAATCAGAGTAGACAACGTGGGATGTGAGTGGAGGCTGGAGGGGAATGAGGGCGGACAGGCCTTCCCCAGGCCAAGAGCCAGGGCGAGGCTGGGCCTGCTGGGGCAGGGGTTGTTGGCTGGCTGCTGGATCAGGGAGGCAGCTGCGTGGGACAGAGGAGGACCCCAAAGCACGCAGAGTGACGTGTCCCCGTGCTCACCTCTGGGGGGGGGGGGGCAAAGAAGTCCAGACCCACACCCTGGGCCCCGAGAGGCCCTGGTCCGAGCCTCCTGTGCTGTGTGACCCTCATGTGATTGTGTCTGTTTCACGTATGATATGTGACTGACCCTTTGATCTGACTATAAGCTCATAGGTAAAAAGGAAAAACAGCTAATTTAGAAAGGGCAACTTCATAAAGCTAAAATCTAAAGTTGATGTCTGAACAAGATTACGTGTTCTCAGTATGCACACAGTTGAACTGTGTTCCTTTGCTTTCTAGGAGAAAGAGATGCCTTCGCCCAGTTTGCTGGTCCTTTGTGGCGACCACGGCATGGCTGAGCGCGGAGGCCATGGGGCCTCTTCTGTGGAGGAAGTGAACACGGCTCTGCTCCTGATCAGCTCTGCCTTTGAGAGGAAGCCCGGTGAGAAGTTAGGGACGATTGACATGTTGGAACTGTTTCATTTCTGCTCCATATAGTCTGGTTTTAACTTTAAAAACTGTATTGGGAAGCCAAGGTTCAAATACCAAGCTGAGTAATGGTAGGATGAACACCAGTGGGGCAGGTGGCAGTCAGTGTTGGAAGGGGAGGTCTCTTTCCCTGATTCTTACAACACAAACACCCTTGGTGGGAATTGCATCGTGTGCACGTCAGTGCCCAGGTCTCTGGAACTGGCAGCTCAGAGGCACCCAAGCCACGTGTGTGAACTGAAACGGACACAGACACTGCAGCTCTGTGAGCAGTGTCCGTTGCTGGAACTGCTGCGTCAGCAAGAGGCATAGGACCCATCTGTGGACACTGTCACACCCAGCTCCGCATCCACCCGCACACCAGCCCTCCAGCCCTCCAGCCCTCCAGCCCTTACCCTCACCCTCCACAGGAGCCTGCTTTTGCCTCCTCACTTCTCTGGCTTGATGGCAGCTCACTGTGATTTCCAAAGACCCTGTGGCAGCTTCGCCTGGATCCTCAGCATCAGCCAGCACTGCAGGAGCCTGCCTTCCGGTGAGCGGGCACAGCACCCACCAAAAAGCACTGGCCTCTCCACCCCGCTGTTCCCCACTCAGGGCACAGCAGGGTTCACGTTGCCGCCGGGCAGAGTAAGAGCCCGGGCACAAACCCACCTTCTCTCCCAGCCACTTGTTCACCAGTGCAGGTTACTGAGCTCCTGCTCCTGCTCCTGGACCTGCAGGTCCAGGAGTGCAGTGACCTGCACTGGACCAACCTGTTTGGGAGGAGAACAGGCAGCTGAGCTGGTGGGTGCTGCTGTCAGGGATTGTGACTGTTGTCTGCCTGAAGTGTGCATCTCATAGTCCCCTCCCGCCTGGAGGCCTGACCTCGTCCCCGTGGCCAGGAGGGCCTTGGGGGCTTCTTGACGCCTGACAGTGCCAGCAGTGGTTCCAGTGTTGTGTTTTACTTTGTGCGTTTGCTCCAAGAACAACCGTCCTCATGGAACACTCACTGCAGGAGCCAGGACCGCTCCGCTTCCAGTTCATGCGGAGATGGGCAGCATCAGTGCCGCTCCTACATCTCGTTACCTTCTTTCTCAGTGGCCACGCACCACCTCCGCCAGCCCGGGGTGCCCACCCCCACCCGGCTGTCTTTCTGCCTCTATCAGATTTAACTTCTCCGAGCATCCTGGACGAGAAGTCCAGGCACGTGTGGTCTCGTGTGGCTGGACACTGGTTTCAAGGCCCACACGCGGTGCTGTGTGCACCCGGTCTCCGCACCTCTTCCTTGCACCTCTCGTCTGTCCATCAGGCGACGGCCACTTGTTCCCACACTTTGGCTTCGTGTGAGCGTCTGTGAACATGTTTCTGCGTAGACGTGTTCTCGCGTGGCGCCGTTTGTTCCCCAGCACAGCTTTGGCCACTTCCCTGCTCTGGGCCACATCCGCCAAACACACTTCTCTGTGGGGCAACGGACAGCAGAAACCACATCCGTAGTTCCACACTCAGGGTCCCTGCACTCTGGGGCCTCGGAACAACAGCCGGCCCAGCGCCCTTTGCCAGTTCCTAAAGGGGGCTTCTTCTTTGGGGTTCAGTTTGTTTCAGACCAGTGCTCTTAATGTAGGAACGCTACAGGGAAAACTCATTGACCTCGGAGAGAAAACCTCTTTCCAAGTCCACCCAGGGGCCGTCAGGGGAGAGTCAGTCAAGAAGAGATCATAAGTTTGACTCAATTAAAAAGAAAAATTCGGTGTAACTGACAAGTACCACAGACAGTGCTGGTTGTGTACAAGTTCACACTGCGGCGTCCGCGAGACCCCCAGCGGGCTCTGCTGGTGGTTCCACAGCCCCTGGCAGCCTGCGCAGAAGCTCTTGGGGCGCAGGGGCCGGGGGCCCAGGGCCTGCTGCACAGGCAGGATGCTGCCTGTGCGGAGCTTTTTTTTAAAATTATTTGTTTTTACAGAGATGGCAAGGCTGGGAGGAAGAGAAAGAAACATCGATCGATATGTGGTTGCCTCTCATGCGCCCCCTACTGGGGACCTGGCCCACAACCCAGGCCTGTGTCCTGACTGGGAATCCAACCAATGACCCTTTGGTTCGCAGTCCAGCACTCAGTCCACTGAGCCACACCAGCCAGGGCTGCGTGGACCTTCTTGTCTGAGGCCCTGCACTGGAGGTGCAGAGCTGGGGCTGGAGCCCAGTGTCCTGGGTCACACCCACCTCCTCACAGGAGTTACTAGGGTGGGGACAGCTAGCCTCTGTTGGTGCTGGGAGCACTTCAGGCCGGCCACAGGCCGGCTCCGGGACACGCTCCCCTCGTAGCAGTCCCCTACCGCTGCTCAGGAGTCGGCAGGAAGGTGGTAGGTGCTTCATGGGGCCATGGGGATCAGTCGGAGTCCTAGGGCCACCAGAGCAGCCATCGCCCTTCTCAAGGGTTTGTTGACTTTGCTGAAGGGGCCGTTTATTAGGTGAGCATCTGCTGGGCCACCTGCTCACCCTGCGCCATGCCCCACTGAGGAGCTCACTCAGTGCTGCGTGTGTGTGGGCTGGATCCCCCCAGGCATCACACGCGGGTCCAGGGAAGGCAGCGCACCCTCCCAGTGGGTGTTCAGTCAGTTTACTGACCTCAGGCGGCCAGTGTGTTCCACGCGAACCCACAGGGAAGGGTTCAGAGGGATGGGCGCTGTGACTGACGTTCATTGCGGAGGTCAAGCTGGAGAATGACTGCCATCCTGTGTGTCCTAGAACCTGTCACCCACACGGCTTCTTCCCCAGGTGACGTCAGGCAGCCACAGCGCGTCCAGCAGACAGATGTGGCTGTGACACTCGCAGTCGGGCTTGGTCTGCGCATTCCGAAGCACAGCGTGGGCTGCCTCCCGCTCCCCGTCGTGGCGGGGAGAGCGATGCGGGAGCAGCTGAGGCTCCTGCATCTGAATGCGGTGCAGCTCAGCAGGCTGCTGCGGGAGAATGTGCCTTCCTACCAGAGAGGTGAGTCGGGCGGCGTCCCTGCACCCGGCAGTTGGAGCTTGACCTGCCTACGCAGGGTGCACCCTGTCTGTGTGACCCTCCTCCCGCAGAGCCTGGGTTCGAGCAGTTTCAAATGTCAGAAAGGCTGCACGCCAGCTGGGTTCGCCTGTACCTGGAGGACAGCCGGTCCGAAGTCCTCCTCAGCCTAGGACACAAGGTCCGCAGGCAGTACTCGGATGCCTTGAGGACCCTGAGCCTGTCCCTGAGCACACAGGGCGCCCACTACGACGTCTACTCCATGGTGGTGGGGGCCGTCGTGGTGCTGGAGGTACGTGCCCGCGTGGCAGTGCGGCTCAGCCGTGGGACTGACACGGTGACCCGGCCAGGGTGTTCTGGTTTAGAGAATGTGTAACGTTGGTGTAGGAGTTTGCTGTGCATTCCTGCGTGTCCCTGAGCACACCACGGCAGGCGTGCGTCCAGGCAGCGCCCACAAGCCCCACAGTCGTGAACATGCCCTGCTGTCCTGTTCCAGGTCCTTGCCCTGCTCCTGCTCAGCATCCCCCAGGCACTGGGTGCCGCTGCCGAGCTGGACGCGCCCCTGTCATCACCTGTGTTCTGTCTGCTCTTCTATTTGACACTCCTGCTGCTCTGGGCCGTGCATGTCATTGTCTGCACTTCAGCCGAGAGCTCCTGCTACTTCTGCAGCCTCGCGTGGCCAGCCGCGGCGGCAGTGCTGGCACTCATCTCTGCCCTGTTCTGCGCAGTCGTGTCTGCCCTGACCAGGACGCTCGTGGGTGGAGAGCCCCTGAGGAGGGTAAGACTGGTCCCCGCAGGTGCGACGCCATCTTTGGTTGCTTTAGTCAGTCCGTCACTCCCTGGCAGCACTGGCTGGTGAGGAAAGGCCCGTAAGGGCAGCCTGTCCCTGAGCACTAGGTCCCAGGCCCCGTCTTGGGTGGGGAAGTCAGTGCCTCTGTGCCTGTGACTGTCACATGGGGGCTGCACAGAGCTGCGGGTCACAGGTGGGTAGGCAGCTGGCTGACGGGGAAGCGTGCGCGTCCACCCGGCTCCAATGGCAACGGGGGTGCGGCTAGGGGAGGCAGGAAGAAGCTCAGCCCCGTGGGAGTTTTGCCCTCCCCAGACCCCTTCCTGCCTCATGCGGCACAGCCTCCTTTTCCAGGTGGGTGCTTTCTGTCCGGGCGCTCAGAGCCTTGCGCCTCTCGCCCCTCACCGGCTGTTCTGGCAGGGTTGTGAGGGAGAGGTGGGCAGGCGGATGGTCCCAGCGCCCAGGGGACCCAGCACAGAGCCGCTGCCCTTCCCAGCCGTGTCTGAGGGGCCTGAGCGGTGCTGGGAGAGCAGGCTTTCCCCGGGCCCGACAGTGTCCACCTGCCATTTCCCAGCTGGACACACATGGAATCGACATGAGGAGCTACCTGGTGATGGTCACCGAGTGCTCATCTTCCTTTTAGATGGTGCATTTAAGGGACGGTGCTGTGATGCCAACTTAATCGTTTCAGTAGAATAGATCGTTTTAGTGTAAACTTTCTGGGTTTCTGGAAAATTCATGGAGACATCGGGGGTCTGGCTTAGTGGGAACTATCCGGTAGCAGGATCTGGCAGTGGCCCTCTGACGGCTTGGTAGGTTGAGCTCTCTGCAGCCTGGCAGCGCCAAGTGGTTCGGGTCTAAACGTCCACCATCTCATTGCCACTTGGCCTTGGACGGGCGTCCTGTTCAGGCCTGTGTCCCCTGCACGTGCCGAGGGGAACAGGCCATCTCAGCAAAGTTGAGGGGGGCACGAGGAACATGCGGCAGCTGCCCCCGTGGGCTGTGTACTGTGATCAACAACTTTCAGCATGTGGCTCAGGATTCGTGCGACGTTTAGGGTTTCCCCTTACGCGGTGCATATTCCTCTTTACAGAGTCTAGCTCATGCCGGCTCCAGGCGGTCAGAGTTAGGTCTCCTCATCTTGCTGGGGACACTGGGCCATGCCGCAAGTCTGGGCTCGAGCAGCTTCGTGGAGGAGGAGCACCAGACCTGGTACTTCCTTGTCAACACTCTGTGTCTGGCCCTGGGTCACGACATCTGCAGACACTGCTTCCCGGGGGACGACGGCAGCAGGCCGGGAGGGTGCACTGGTGCAGCCCCAACTCGGCCAGACGAGAGCGCTCGCCGTTATGTGTTGGACCTGGACCGGGACACGCCCCATGGCCATGAGAAGTGGATGGTGCTGGCAAGCCCGTGGCTGGTGCTCAGCTGCTGCCGGCTGCTTCGGTCCCTGAACCACACGGGGGTGCAGTGGGCCCACCGCCCCGACCTGGGGCACTGGCTCGCCAGGTGAGAATGCAGGCCACTCACAGTCTCCTCCTGCAGAAGGTGGGCCTGTTCTTCGTGTTCAGGACGCAAGTGGTATCTGAGATTGCAAGGAAGGGGAAAATGTGCCCGAGCCCCTAAGCTGATGCCGAGGGGGACTTCTATGAGGCCTCATGTGTTTTGCTCTTACTGCCAAATCCTAGTGATCGGTGGTGTCTGAGAACATGTGAGCTCTCAGTGATAATTGTGGCAAGGGTGCAGTTCTGCCCCTTGCTGCCCTTCCCCAAGAACACTGCTGTCCTCACGTGGAGTGAGGGCAGAGGGGAGCTGCACTGTCCACCCAGCGTGGCTTTGCCAGGTGTCCAGAGCCCGAGCATGGCACCCACTAGGACAGCACCATGACACACTTGTTTTTCTGGAAAACTGTTGCTGTGCAGGGGAATTTGCCAATTACCACCACAGAGACACCCCTGTGGGTACAGGCCTGGCTCCCCTGTCGTAACAAGTTGTTCATGCCAGTTTGCAGAGGCAGCAACATGACCCCACCCCACCGTCCCAACAGAGCTCCAGGGGCGGACCAATCTTCTTCTCAGTTGTCACACTGAGCAACCCAGGGCACAGTGTAAAATGTCCAGTTCAGTCCACCACGGAGAATGGACACCTACACGACCATCCCTGAGAGCAGCGTGGTCCCAGGCCACCTGCTGTCCCCAGGACCTAGGTCCTGACCGCAGCTGTGTCCGTCCTCAGCATTTCCCCAGGCGTCTCACTCACATGTGCAAATACCTGGGCAGAGCATTCACCTGACCACCTCCAGCTAATGTGTGTCTGGCTCTGTGAGTAGTCAGCGCTGCCCCATGAGCCTCTGACCCTCTCTGGAGCCCCCCACCTGGGAAGAGGGTCACACCAGAAGGTGCATGTCCCCATGAGTGGGCTGCATCCTGGGAAGCACGTGGTTTGCCCTGCACCTGCACTGGGGAAAGTACACCGTCCCGAAAAGGGGCGTAAGGCCCAGGGTTTCCTGTGGGTCCCTGCCCCAGGCGTAAAGCATGTGAACAGCCTTTCATTTGTTACCTTGTGCGAGCCTCCGCGTGGATTGAAGTCACCGACGGTTTTCTTGTTTGCTTTTCTGAAGAGCCATCTAGTCTCAGTGCAGCTCTCAGAAAGCCACTGGGTGTAGACCCACGACACCGGCAGTTAACACCCGTCACTGATTTTTGGCACTTTCCGTTTCATTTCAGCTCCGATCACAAAGCCGAGCTCTCCGTGCTGGCAGCCCTGTGCCTCCTGGCGATCTTCGTGCTGGCTCACCAGCGGTGCTCCCCAGTGTCCAGGGTGGCCATGGCACTTGGCCTGCTGGGTGTCTACTGCTACCGGGCGGCCACTGGCCACCTGCTGCTGCCATGGCAACAAGACAGCAAAGGCGTCTCCAAGTATGTGGACCGGCAGGCCCCAGGGCTGGTGCCTAGGCCTGTCCCCTGTTTCATGCGCTGAACCAGGCTGTGCTGCCTTTCGCGGTCTGTGGTCCAGGAGTTGGTTCTGCCAGCAGGGAGTATAGCAGGCCTCAGCGAAGGGCTCTGCTTGCCTTTGTTCTGGCTGGAGGGAGACGGAGACCTTGGGAGGGAGATGTTTGAGGCTTGTTTTTTTAAACGTAGCAGTTTTTAAAAATAAGGAATATGTATTCTGGTTCCTTTTCAGATCGTATAAATTTTTTGCCTTTTACTAAAACAGGGAATATAAAGCATTCGGATTTGTTTGGTCAGGAAGCTACAAGATGGTAGCACGTGGGTATTGCCTAGCAGTTGGCAGATGCCAAATGTCCAGAGTGCCGGCCAGGTGGGAAGGCCCTCAGCCGGTCAGCAGGGCAGCTCCTCTGTGTTTAATGGAGACGGCAGGGAGGACGATGGCTGTAGGACTGTGTGTGAAACATGCAGAGCCTTGAGTGTGTCCAGCCTCTGGCCTGGGTGTCCTCTGCCCAGCTCATCTCCAGAAGAGAAGCCGAGATGAGGCCGAGGTTGGGGCGCAGCTGCTCTGCTCTCCGAGGCAGCAGCCAGGGCACAGGGTGAAAGTGAGGCCAGTGGCAGCTGTGGTGGGTGAGCCCCTGAGTTAGGGGGTTCAGGATTCTCACAGCCACTGCGTAGCTCGGAGAGTGGTGGGTCCTTGCAGAGCTTGCAAAGGCAGGGAGCAGCAGCTTGGACTGTCGTGTGGCCCGAGCCCAGTGTGCCCAGGAGCACATTGTCACGTTTGTGGGACACTGCACCCTGTCGCTGGTTGTGATGGTTTCCAGCACGCAGGCCATCTGGTGGCTGATCTCGGTTTCGCTCGGCTTTGTGTCACTTTTCCACTCAGAAGGAGAAAAGCAAGTGTCATCTTTCCTCCCAGGTCAAAGGTGAAGACTGTGGGCTGGGCCAGGCCACGTGGTGGCCCGGTGCCCAAGGGGAACCCCTGGAAGCGACCCACCCACAGACGTGGGGAGTCGAGGGCTGGGCTGGGTGCCGGGCCTCCGCCGGAGATGGAGGCTGGGAGGGGCAGTGTGGCGGCTTCGGAGTCTGAGACTCTGGGCCCGGTAGTCCCGTTTCACAGTGTTTGTCTCCACCTCGAAGTGCAATACGCAGATGAATTCCTCACTTCCTCTCGTATTGACGCACCTGCTTTCAGCATCACCCACATCCACACCTGGATCCCTCCTTTCCTTCCTTGCATGTGACGGCCACATGGGCCGGTGCCCCCTGCGCTCAGTCTGTGCCGCTCGGTTCCCCTTCTTCTGTGAAACCTGCTGCCCCGCTGCCCCAGTTCCAGGCCCCTTCTGGTTCCGGCCCCGCGGTTCTGCTTCGCTGACAGCTGCATCGCCCTTTTCCAACCCCAAGTGCTGCCCCCCGCTGAGGAGCGCTCCTCTCCAAGTGGAAGCTTGGCCTGCGGCGGGAGAGGCCCTGCTGGGCAGTGCTGTTCCTCCACGCCCCACTGCGCCTGCCCTGGAGCCTCCGGACACGGAGCCCAGCCCCTCCTGTAAACTTCTGCAACTGCTCCAGCTTCTGCCGTCCTCTCCTCCTCTAACTCTGTGGGCCTCAAGTGAGCTCCCGCCTGGGCTGTGAGCGCTGGGACCTCAGCTCCGCAGCAGAGGGGGCCCAGGGCCGCTCCGCGCTGGCACGCGGTGGGCAGTGCTTAGCTATTCAGATTAAACTCGTCACGCTAAAAAGATAATCTTAAAAAAGTGTGTAAACCTTCCTAAGAAAACTGAGATAAAAAATTCAGCTTTTCAGAACAGTTACATTGTTACGGTGATTATTTCATGATAAAGTTTTCACTTGGCATTACTTTAAGTGGTCAGCTCTTTCAGTGTATGTAAAATATTTGGCTTTTGGACTCCACTTAAACGTGTTTTGGGGGTACAGGAGTTTCACAGGTGAGATGGCTTGGCTCAGTGCTCTGAGTCGCATCCCTCCGAGCAGCCGTAAGCGACGTGCTCAGACTTGATCACGCTGTGCCAGACCCTGGCCCTGCAACCTCTGCCTTAATTCCCGGGACAGCTCTGGGAGGCGTGGCTGCCCTTTCTCCTCTTGTGCGAGTAACTGAGCTCAGTGTCCCTCGTCTTCACTGACTGACCGACTTGCCGCCTCTCCCCAACCGCAGAGTTGGGCGCTGCAGGGCCTGAACTCGCCTGCCTTGCCCCAGGGGCCATGGTGGTTGGGGCTCACCACTGGGTGTGTGCACAGAGTCTTGCAAGCAGTGACTTCCGTCTGCTCGGTCGTGGGCCCGCAGCTGTATCTTAGTGTTTGTGAACTCACGGGAGCTCCTGGCAGAGCTCGGCTTCATCGAGTGAACAGTGATCCACGCCCAGGTCACGCTCGAGCAAGAGGAGGATGGCCTTCCCTGTGCCAGCTCCGTCACAGCAGGGCAGGCCTCGAAGACCAGTGCCGGCCTCTGGGCAGGGGCCTTGGGCCAGGCACCCCCTCCACCGCACCCAGGAGGGGGCAGCACTGTGGCTTGTGTGCTGAGCAGACTCATGGTCTTAGTGGGAGAGTGTGCATTTGGATCTGTCTTGGTGGTGCCAACACATCTGCTCTGTTTTGGTTTTTTTTTTCAGGGGTATCGTTGAGGCTCGTTTTGTTTACGTGTTTGTCCTTGGCCTTCTGTTCACGGGCAGCAAAGACTTGCTTAAGTCCCGAGTCATTCCTGCAGACCACACACGCCAGCCCGCAGGCCTGTGGGACCTGCACGGGGGCCTCGTGCTGCTGGCGGCGCTGCTGCTCCGGCCGCACAACCTTCCCGTCCTGCTGTGCAGCCTCTTGGTCCAGGCTGTGATGACCAGGTTCGTCTGGAGGCCCCTGAGGCACAACGCCGCGGAGGTCACGGCCATGCACTATTGGTTCGGTCAAGCGTTCTTCTATTTCCAGGTAGGTTTTCCTTATTACTGCGGGTAGGAGACCACCAACTCTATGCCACTTACCACTCACGTTCTTTGAGAAGATCTCAGCACAAGTTGGGAGGCTGCAGCATTTGTTCGTGAAAGAGCCGTCAGTGTGGGTGACACGTGTTATGTCAGATGCTGTGCGGCCAGTTCTTCCGACCGACGCACACGGCAGACCGGCTGCTGAGCCCACACGGGGCTGGGCGTGTCCCCACAGCACACAGAACGCCATGCGTCCTCGTCTCACAAGGCAGGGGCTGTGCTGTCGAGGCTCCACTTGGTCATCTGTCCCCTGGGTCCCTGGGTTGTCACCCCTCCTCTCCAGTGATGAAGGGCTCACGGAGGCCAGGCCAAGCCGCCTCCAAGGTATACCTCAGGGTGCACTTCACTCCTGGAAGGGCACCGGGACAGCTGGACAGAGGGTCTAGCTCCTGCCTCACAGGCACCCGGCTCCATGCCAGCTGAGCACTGCCCTCGACCTGGTGGCAGCCAGAAGCTCCTGCCCTTGGTTGGCGACTCTGCACAGCTGCAGTGTGTCAGCCACACCTTGTCCTGCCCAGGCGCCTGGTCACACAGCTTTTCTGTCTGTTTCCTGAAGCCCAGAGGGGTGGGGGGTGAAGTCCCAAGCAAGTGGCCTGATGAGGACCTGCTTCTGCCCTGGTCCATCTGTGCCCCCGCCCTCAAACCTGCTTTCCCTCTGCCTGCCACGCTCCAGCTGCCGCTGCCCGCCTGGCCCACGCTTCTCTCTGCAGCTGGGCCGGCAGCTCACGGAGGGCATATTCCTGCCAGGGGCCGTGGTGCCCCCCACCTTGGCCTCGTGGTCGGCACTGGTCTGAGGGTTGTGTCTGAGAGTCGGGCCTGGCGTCTGAGCCTCGGGAAGGTGTGGTGGTTGAGGACACGCACGGTCCCCAGGGTGCTGGGCGGGGAAGTCTGGTCATTCGGCCCCACAAGGCCTGACTTCGGTGCCTCCGGGGGGTCGAGCCCCCGAAGTTCAGAGGCCGTAGCTTTTTACCTTTCAGAAGAAATCTAGAAGCTCACAGGCGTCCAGGATGTGGGGAAGTGCAGGTTGCCCAGGACTCCGAGAGCACCCAGCGGGAATGGAGAAGGCCAAACCCCCTGCTGTGTGTGTGGCATCGCGGGCACTGGGCAGGTCCTCGGGTTCCTTCCAGCCTGGCAGCTCCCATTGCCTCGGAACCAGGCACACTCGTGCGTGGGTCCTCCAGCGTTGAGGAGCCACACGCTAGGTGCTCCTTCAGCGTCACTGCAGAGGTTCCCAAACGGCCAGCATCGCCTGTCCCCCTCTGTACCTGGGCATCACACACAGGACTGCCTGGTGGCTGCCTCCGAACAGAAGCCCCAGAAGGACCCCCTCTGCTCCAGATACGAGGGGCTCAGCGGGGAATGCTGTCACCGTGGGAGATCAGCACGTCCACTCTTCCCCAGACTGTGACGGACGCAGTGCCCTGCCCCGGGCACCTGCCAGCCAGCTCCCGCCCAGTCATAGCCTGCAATGTGTCCTCATGTTTGCGGACAAGGACTTGGCAGCCGCTGATGCTCCTGAGCCACAACGCTGGTCGACAGCATGACCAGCCCTGAAGCCTCGGTGTCAGGAAGACTGGAGTGAGGACACTCCAGTGTCTGTTTGCCGCGCCACGGCGTGTGGCCTCACTCCTTAGGGGCGATGCTGCTGCATCTCGGGCCACCCAGGGCCGCCACAGTCATGTGTCCAACGGCCTCTGGTGTCCCTGCCATGCTCACCACTCCCATGTTGGGGTCTGTCAGCAAGTGAAGTCCATACTGATCTGGTCTTTCTGCCGCAGGCCCCACGGCGTGTGCCACAGTGACAGGCAGCTGCCCCTCTGTCAGGCTTCCTGCCCTGTGCTTGCAGCTGACTCCCCAGTGGCACCTGTGAGCCCTGCCCAGGCTCTCATCTCTGTCTGCCTCTGTTTCCCCGCTGGACGCTGAGTCCCGTGGCACCGAGTCAGGCCTGTTGAGGGTTAAATAAATGAGTTTGTGCCCAAAAGCCCCAGCAGGTGGTCCCTGCCCGAGCTGCACCCACAGTATTATATCGACCTTTCATGGGATGCCCAGCCCCCCACTCAGGGACTCTGCCCCCCCCTCCCACACACACAACTCAGGGGTCTCCGTCTCCAGGGCACGGCGGGGGCCTGCTAATAGGCTTCGGGGGTCCAGGTGCCCGGGGGCAAAGTGGACTGAAGGGGAAGCTAAACACAGGGTGGCTGTCAAGGGTGGGGCCGGGGTCAGATGGTGAGAGCAGGGTGTTGGGAGCTCACCAACTGTGACCCCGTGACCGCCTAGGATGACGTGCAGCCCAAGGAGGGCAAGCGGGGTGAATGACTGAGCGTGCAGAGCTGTGGACGCACAGTGGGGCCCTGTCCTGGGCTGCTGGTAAACCGCTCTGTGGGGTCCCTCACTGGGCTGGGGTGCGGTCACATGTGTGACCACCCCGGTCTGTGAGGAAAGGTCTCCAGCATTGATAAAGACTGAAGGAGGAGGGAGGGGCCGAGTTGTAAAAGACCCTTCCTGAACCCAGAAGCCCACCCTCAGGGCCAGCTGGGTGGCAGTGGCCTCCTCGCTGGAGCTGGTGTTTCTCTGCCAGGTCTTGGGTCTCCCGCTGTGCTGGACACTGAGCAGCCACGCCCTCCCTCCAGGCAGCCAGCCTGTGATCTAACAGCAGTGTCCACCCATCCAACAAGCCCTCAGTGGGCAGTGCCGTCCTCCGCCTCCAGCGAGTGCCCTTGACCACGCTATCTCCCAGGGTCACATGCAGCCCTTGGACGTGGTTGGTGTGGGGGGGCGGTCTCTGGTAGGCGGACAGATCTCAGGACATTCGGGATTGGCCACAGATGGGTCGGCTTGGTCTGTACGGTTCCTCGCAGGTCAGACCTTCCACTTGCCAGTCTCTGAAGGAGGCAGCAGGTAGAGGGACAGTGTGTCCAGGGTCAGTGAAACAGAGGGGTGGATGGGTGGCTGGGGCTCCTGCTCGTCCCCATCACTGTGCCTGTGCCTTGGGGGGCCATGTCAGCACTGTCTCCTTGCCTTTCAGGGAAACTCAAACAACATTGCCACAGTGGACATCTCGGCGGGCTTCGTGGGCCTGAACACCTATGTGGAGGTCCCCGCCATGTTCCTGACGGCGTTCGCGACGTACGCAGGGCCTGTGCTGTGGGCCAGCCACTTGGTGAACTTCCTGAGCTCCGATGCCCACAGGTGAAGCTCCTCTGTGTCTCTCAGTGTGTGGCTGCCATGCACCCTCCCAGAGCGCAGATCACCCCTTGCTGAGGTTACGGGAGTGGCGACCCTGGGATGTGGCTTCAGGAGCCCCCTGCTCACTTGGGTGGGATCGGGCGCAGCCTCCAGCTGGGCAGACACACTCCACAGGCGGGGGTGCTGAGGCCTGTCTATGAGGCTTCTCCCAAGTTTCCCTCGTGCCACTACTGTAGGAGGGGGTGAGCTCCCTGGGGTCCCCCCTCTGATGGGTCAGATCCCTAGTGCAGACGCTGAACTCCCTGAAGGGGCTTATGGTCCTGTGGGGCCACAGCTGAGCCACGGCGCCAGGGACAGGAGGGCATGCAGGCAGCAGGCATGCTGGCCTGGTGAGCGGGGGCCAGCCGTGGGGCGTGAGAGGGGAAGGCAGCAGAGTGCGCGGAGGCCGAGGGTCTCACCTTTGAGTCTTTCATCCGTCGGGAGTTGATTCCCACAAGTGGTGCGAGAGCATCCTCTCCAGTCCGTGTTTCGCACATAATCTGTCCAGTTTCCCCGGCACCATTTATTGAGGAGACAGCATGCTCTTGTCCCCTCCGTCACGGGGCCGTCGGCCGCAGGGGCAGGGGTTGCTTCCTGGACTCTGGGTGTAGCCTCGGTCGCAGTGTGTGAGCTTTCCGACACTTCGCTGGATCTGGTTCGCTGATGCTCTGGTGGGGATTTCTGGGTCTGTGCCCACCGAGGATGTGGGCCTGCAATTTCTTTTTCAGTAGTGTTTGTGTCTGGTTCTGGAATGAGGATAATACTACCCTTAAAAGTGAGCTTGGGAGCCTTCCGTCTTGAATTTTTGGAGCAGTCGGAGGAGGTGGTAGTTCTTCTTTGAGTGTTTAGTGACATTTGCCTGTGAAGCCGTCTGGTCCAGAACTCTTATTGGGAGTTTTTTGGTTGCTGCTTTGAGTTCATTAGCAGTTATCAGTCCCCTCAGGTTTTCTTTCTTCTTGACTCTGTCTTGGAAGATTGTATATTTCTAGGGATTAATCCATTCTTCCACATTGTTCAGTTTCTTGGCATATAGTTGTTCATAGTCCCGTGTGATTTTCTCCTTGTTTATATTTTATTATGCAGGTGAGAATATAGTAGTTACAGGCATATCATTTCTAAGTAGGTAACTATGCAAACTCTGGGGATGCATTTTTTCAAAACTGCGTCAGGGACTGTGGCGGCAGGAGAGTGGTGGAGGTGCCTGCCGGTGGCCACCGCCTCTTCGAGCCTCGCCAGACGGACTGGACACTCCCCTGGGCCACGCGTGGCCTCGCTCACAGCCGTTCCCTCCACAGTGGTTCGGCCCTGGGACACGCCTGCCTCTGCTACGCACTGCTCTGCTCTCTCCCGGCGGCTGCGTACATCCTCCTGGTGACGGCCCTGCGCTACCACTTGTTCATATGGAGCGTGTTTTCTCCGAAACTTCTCTACGAGGGCGTGCACCTGCTCCTCACGGCAGCTGTCTGCCTGTCCTTCACCGCCTCAGGTCAGAGCCACACCAAGTCTTAGACACTGGAAAAGAAGATACTTTCAAAGTCTACTATTTATTCTGTGGATCTGGATCTAATCTAAATGCAAGATTATTCTAAAAAAAGAAAGGTGTGGCTTCTGCGATGTTGACGAACACCTTCGTTTCTTGGACTGCTGTGCTTGAATTCAGGTGCCCTTGCAAGTGGCTTCCTTTCCCCTGTTGACAGTCGTTTCAGCCACTTCCGAACTTTTAACTCCTGGGTAAGTGAGGATATGACCCAGAGTCGTGTGTCTAAGTGGGTGCCTTGAAAGGTCACCAGGGTGTGTGTGACCTTCAGAGCCCAGCCGCCGTGCGGGAGCAGGATCCTGTCTGCCCTGTACCACCCGGGACACCACGGGGGTCCCGGGGTCTCTGCCGTCTAGGGGCAAGTCTGTCAGTGTGAATGACTTTGAAAGTAAAGTTAGGACATTTCAAAAAAAATTGTTCATTTAAAAATAAAGGTATAATCCTGTTGTAAGTTAATATAACAAAATTTTAAGAAAAATAACTATTCTCAAAAACATATTTAGCAAGAAAAGTGGCATTATTTTACATCTTTGCAACCTTCTTCATGTCTGGTTTCACCAAGGACAGTTGGGTTCTGCGACCACTTGGCTGCGATTTACATATTTAGGGGAACTGGTCACACAGACCCGTCTGTGGGAAAGGGAGGGTATTTTTTTTTTGGGGGTCATTGTGGGTGTTATTTTTGATACTGCACTGAAACTGGACGAGTGAGGGTCTCTTAAAGGTTTGTTGGAGAAAAGTGACGAGTTGTGGGAAAACCAGCGCAGCCTGTGAGTCTGCTCCGCGTCACTGCCTTGCCCACCAGGTCTCATCCAGTCCCAAGGCCCTGACCGCTGCGGGGAAACCTGGGGGGGTGGGTCAAGGGGCTCTGCACTGTTCTTGCAACTTCATCTGGTTTTTAAACTCCTTGAAAATAAACTTCCTTGAAATAGAGAAGCTCAGCTGTCCCGTGTGGTCTGAAAGCACCTCACGGCTGCACTCGGCTGCACTGCCTCCCTTGACCTGCCGGGAGACCTGAAGGGCATCCCCCTGTTATGGTTCTGCCACACAATCACCATAACTGTCCCAGATGCTGACACGGCTCGTTACTCAAAGCAAAAAATCGCTAGTTACATCACTAGTAGAAATCTCTTTGAATACTGGGAGCACAATAGTAGGCGCAAATTTCCTAAGACTGAAACTTAGTGTGAAAACTGAAATTTCGCGGCCATCTCCCTTGGTTTTCAAGTAAACAGCGTCCAGTCACCCAAACGACCAGGTTGCCCTTCTGCCCCGTGAAGGGGGCGCTACTGCCAGCACCCGAGTCCCTGGGGTGCCTGCCCTCCTGTCCCTGCATGTCCAGGGCACCTCTTTCCAAAGACAGCGCAGGACACAGCACCTTGAGCCACTGTTGTCTTTGCCTTTACAACTTCTGACCGAGAGAGCAACACGATCTAAGACGAATGAGCAAATGGAACTCAGCCCTCCATGGGCTTGACCTCTTCTCCTCCTCCTCCTCTCCTGCTCCTCCTCCTCTCCTCCTCCTCTCCTGCTCCTCCTCTCCTCCTCCTCTCCTGCTCCTCTCCTCCTGCTCCTCCTCTCCTGCTCCTCCTCTCCTGCTCCTCCTCTCTTGCTCCCCACGGGTGCAGCCGAGGCTTCCCAAGCTGCTCTCCGAACTTCTCCCCCCGCCCCCAACCTCGGCACCCCAGGGTGTGCCTGATCTTTTTAAGAAAAAATGACTTGGTATCACTCGTAATTTTTAAATTATGAATTTAAATACTCAAAGAGTAAAAACACATTTCTAAAAAGAAGTGTTTTTAAATATCACCACCCAGAAGCGACATCATTAACACTTGGTAGGCATGTCTCTCTGAGGGACCAGGCATGTGTGAGGCTCTAATATGTATTGTTTTTAACCCAAACTATTTAACAGAAAAGAAATTAAAGTGAAACCAAAGAAAGTACTGAACTTTAACTTTATTTATTACAAGAAGTATTAGTTCATAACATATGCCTATAAAATTAAGAGGAAAGATTTTAAAGTACTCATTTTAAAAGTAAATTTTCTATTTTAGTCCATATCTATGGATTCCCTTTTATGAAACATGACAAAATTATCACACACTTTTCTTCTTCCCCCACTTGCCGAATTCTCTTACAGGATTACCATCACCATTTATAACACATGTAATTTGTTGTGTGATTTACACAACTGGTCGGTTCTGATTCTGTAATAAATGGCTCCCAGCTCATCCTGCCCTTTCTACATTGCTTGTTCTTTACTTTCCTCCACTTGCAGGACGGTTTTATTGTATGAATTTTGTTCGAAGAGGAATCATGGATGTGGACTTGCGACACTTCGCATCTGTGACATGTCTGCTGGGATTCCCGTGTGGCCGTGTGGCCCTCGCGTGGCCGCAGGGGTCACGCTCCCGGCCTGACCTCCACTCGAGCGCAGCCTGCTCTCCCTGGCTCGTTCCTTCTTTTCTCTTTCTTCCCTCTTTTCTCCCTCTTTCCTTTCTTACGTTTCTTCCTTGTCTCTGGAGTTTTTCCTTTTCTTTCAAAGGTATTGTAGGAGGTACTTTTTCTCTTTGTTTTTTACTACTTGTTGTCCCCGTAATTTTGCCTTTTCCAGGATGTCACACAGGTGGAAAAATGCAGTGTGGAGCCTTTTCAGATTGGCTTCTTTCACTTAGCACTATGCCCTCAAGCGTCTGCCAAGTCTTTTTGTAACCTGGTAGCTTATTTCCTCCTAGTGCTGAGTACTGTTCCATTGTCTGGATGGCTCACAGTGTGTGTGTCCATCTGTCTGGTGAGGGACATCTTGGCTGCTTCTGGGTTCTGGAGACTGGATAAAGCTGCTGTGAGCGTCCGTGAGCAGCATCCGTGGGCAGGAACTTGGCCGCCCTTGCCGCTCAGAGACCTTGGGTACCGCATGCAGGGACCGAAGGGGCGCAAACACAGGTGCCTGCCCCTGAGCAGGTGAGACCCACAGAGCCCATGTCAGGTCACAGGTAAAGGCCTCCTGGGAGGCCCGTTGGGCACCTTTGATGACAGGGAGAATGTTTTCACCTCTTTCAAACGGGGGGTGTCTGGGCCCAGATTCATGGAAGACATCAGCCAGTTGTTAACTTCAGGGAGCACAGGAAAGGAGGTCACAGACCACCTCACCAGGTGCCTGTGAACCGTGTCTGTGACCCTAATACATAGAATACTGATTCAGGGGGAAAAAAGCCAAAGTGTACTGGGAGGGCAGGAGGAGAAAGCAGTGTGTCTGTCAACTTCTGGGGTCAGAAAACAACCCGCAGACCTCACTAGTGAGAGGTCAGTAATCCGGCCCAGCGGAAATACCTGGAGCACCAACATCACCGTTTTCCGAAGAAATGGGGACAGAGGTGCTTTAGGGGTGGAGGTGCAGAGCCGAAGGGGAAGAACAAAAGCACACCTGCCTTTTAAATCAGATGCAGCATTCACTTGACTTAATTCACATATATATTAGTGTAAATTACCCCCATAACAGATTGTTCCAGAAAAAGCAAATGACTATTATTAATACAAAAATAAATCCTGGCTGATGTGGCTCAGTGGATTGAGGACCGTACTGCAAAGCAGAGGGTTGCTGGTTCGATTCCCAGTCAGCACATGCCTGGGTTGTGGGCCAGGTCCCCAGCTCGGGGTGTGCAAGGGGCAACCACACATTGATGTTTCTGTCCCTCTCTTTCTCCCTTCCCCTCTGTCTAAAACTAAATAAATAAAATCTTTTAAAAAATAAATAGAACCAATGGCGGTGTTAAAAACAAAACCCAGCTGATTAAATTTGATGATCACTGGCCTTACTAATGAATGATCCATGAACTGGGCTGCAGCCCACCCCCCCCCCCCAAGCCCAGGGAGTCTCAGGGACCACCTGGAACCAGAGGCTTTTATAGAAAGGAGGTGGGACAGGAAGTCTCAGCAAGAGAAAAGGGGGAGTTCAGTGGGGGAAAGGGGGAGTCCAGGTGACCACGGCTTCTCATTGGCTGATCTACAGCCACAGATGCTGCTTGGGAACAGAGCTGTGGGCCCTGTGGCTGGAACAAGGCGGGGCCCCACCCTAGCACCAGGGGGGACAGCCGAGGCCTTCGGCTCTCACACAGGCCTGTCCTGGGCACACGAGTGCACTTCCGAAGCCTGGCTTCCCCACCTGTGAAGCGACTGAAGATTAAGGGAGGAAGTGAATGTAAAGTGCTCGGCAGGCAGGGCCTGGCCTCGAGGGGCTCCCAGAACCCGTCAGTCCTTTACCCGCTGGTGCCCGGAGCCGAGGCTGCTCTACAGGTGCCCTGCAGGGTCCCAGGGGCTGCAGAGCTCGTTGGGTAGGCAGGTGAGGGTGGGGCCCTGGGGCTGCCAGTGGAGCCTGGAGGGAAGGCTGGGAGGGGCTGCCTGTGAAGGGGGCGCTGTGCCCGGGGCGTGTGGGCATGCCACGGGAGCAGACAAGCTCCAACACAGGACGACTGAAGTCACGCGTTTAAGAAAAAAGAGTCACCCAACGGAGGCAGAAGGGACTCTCAACAAGCAGTCCCCCTGGGACCGGTGTTAGGAACCCTGGGCAGAGGGGCCGGTGGAGCAGGTCCCTGCAGTGGATTTGGGGGAGGCTCCCAGCAAAGGTGACGTAGCAGCTGGTCAGGAGAAGGGGGCTGGAGGACAGGGGCACAAAATGGACAGGGGGCAAGAGAGGAGGCACAAGAACAGCCTCTAAAATGAACAAGACTATGTTCTAGTTAAAGGTGAGATATGGTATTTGTCCCTCACCTCCTGGCTAATTTCACTCAGCATAATGCTCTCCAGTTCCATCCATGCTGTCGCAAAGGGCAGGAGCTCCTTTCTTTCTGCTGCATAGAATTCCATTGTGTAAATGTACCATAGTTTTTTGATCTGCTCATTTGCTGATGAATGCATGGGTTGCTTCCAGCACTTAAACTAGAATGTAATCAACAAAAGAAAAAAGCAAACAATACAACCAGAGACATTGAAATTAACAATCTAACAATGGCCAGAGGGGAGGGGGGAGGGGACTGTGGGGAGAAGGGTTTTCAGGAACTACTATAAAGGACACATGGACAAAACGAAGTGAAAGGGTGGAAGCAAGGGAGGGAGGGGGGTTTGGCTGGGCTGCAGGGGAGTGGTGGGGAAAAAATGCAGACAACTGTAATTGAACAACAATAAAGTAATTTATGGAAAAAAATAAAATAAAATGAATAAGACTGAGGCCAACTCACAGTCCTGCCAGCTGTGCTAGGGTGGGAGACCTGGGGGCGTCCTCGTCAGGAGGATGAGGTCCTGGCCACTTCTGCCCGCTGGCCACAGACAGGAACGCAGCCTGCCAGTGTGGGTTTGCAAAGTCAGTCAGTTACTATCTGAAAATGTTTGCGAATCAGCCGAAGGCAGCTTTTCTCCTTGGGCAATCAGTGTTAATGTTTGAGCATCTCAAAGAATATTCATCCAGCCGTGACCCAGTGCGACTCCGTGGGTTGGGTGTTGTCCCACAAAGCGAAAGATCACCAGATCAATTCCTAGTCAGGGCACAGGCCTGGGCTGTGGGTTTGGTACCTGGTTGGGGGCGTGTGAAAGGTGGCCGAATGATGCTTCTCTCTCTCTTTCTCCCTCCCTTCTCCTCTCTCTAAAAATAATATCTAAAAAAAAGAAAAGCCCAAATATACATTGGACAGGAGTATTCAGGTTCATGAACACCCTAGTCTGACAAAGCTCCTACTTCACCCTCAGGGGGCCCTGGCCCAAGCAAGGGGGTGCCTTGGCCCCTGAGGCCTTCAGGGCAAGCCCCACGCAAGAAGAGAAGAGCGAACTGCTAACCTTGACTGAGTTCTATACTGGATTCAGTATCGTCCCCCCAAAATGCTGGTCCACCCAGAACATGGCCCCATTTAGAAATGGAGTATTTAAAGACCAGACTGGATTAGAGCTGGATCTGCACTGAGTGACAGTGTCCTTACGAGAGACACAGACGTACGAGACGGCCACATGGAGGCAGAGGCAGACATGGGGGTGACGAGCGCACAAGCCAAGGGACACTAACCAGCAACCACCAGAAGCCAGGAAGAAACAAGGAATGGAGCCTTGAGATGCTCCAGGCCCTGAGGCAGTCCAGGCAGCACCAACCTCCGTCCCAGACCTGTCACCTACTTATTCACGCATGGGACCCCGCAGGTGAGAACACCTGTCCTTTGGCCCCTGGCCCCGGGAGGCCCCAAGAGAAAGCTAGAGCATTCGGCTGGGCCAGGTTCAGGAGGTACATTACCTTCCTTCAGGAAAAGGGCAGTTTTTGCAGGTTTCTGAGTGGGAAAATGTTGAATCAGGAGTGGACATCAGGAAAGAGATCCAGCTGGTGCTTTGGGGAGTGCGAGGTTCGTGGCAGACGTGGGGGCCAAACTCAGGCTGGCAGGGGCGGGGGAAAGGCTCCTCGCCTGGGCGTGGGCAGACCCGGGGGCTGCAGGGCCAGAACGACCACAGTTCACCGGCGCTCTGTCTGTCCTCCCGCCCTTGGGGCCTCCGGGCAGGTCTGCAGGGCCGGGAGGAGGCCATGGGAGGGGAGGCAGGCCCTCCTCTGCGAGTGTGCGGCGCCTTGGCCCAGGTTTTGCGGACCCTGTGGCAACAAGGGTTCGCTGATGTGCAGTTGGGGGTCCACGGCAGTCAAACGGTGGCCCGGGATCAGGCTTCTCCGGACAGACACGTGTGTGACAGCAGGTTCCCTCGACACGTGGGCATTGTAGGGAAACCGTGGCGCGCCCACCTCTGAACGGAGATCGCTGGACCTCCCTGCCGCTTCGGGAATCCTCAGGAGAAGTCACGTTGAGGACACATTAGGACACGCAGGCTAGTTCCCGAGTCACACGTCGCTCTTCCGTGTGGTTGGTGTTTCGTTCCTGTGCTGGAAAGTAGCAGGTTTAGCAGCAGAGACATGAGGTTGTCTGAAAGTACCCGGATGACGGACTTAGGCTTGGTCTCTGTGTTGTGTTTAAAAACGGGTGCGCAGGCACATCGAGTTCGTTCGTAACCGGACTCCCTGTTCTCAGGTCTCCGCCGCCTCTCCTCTGTCGTGCCTCGGCGAGAAGACGGTGCCTGTGGGCACTGATCACCCAGAGGCCTGTGCGGCAGGTGCCAGCCGTGCTCTGGAGGGAGCGTGACCCCAAGGTGACCCCAAGGGTCAGCACCCACCGGCCACCCTCCGGGACACGCTCCTCGTGTGCACACCTGCAGAGCTGCGGGAGGGGGCCCTCAGACACGCTTTGGAGGCAGTGTGAGCACGCACACGCCTGTACACGTGTGTGCATGTGCAGGACCACATGTATGTACACCGGTGTGGTTCTGTGTTTGTGTGCACTCCTGTGTGTGCACTTGTGTGCGTATGTGCACTGGAGGCTTCCGCCTTCACTGGGTCGTGACACCTGCTAGGAATAAACATGTAACCACCAGCAGTTTGATCTCCACCATCATCTGACTGATTTTTAAAAAATTTTTTTTAATGATTTTCTTTATTTATCTTTAGAGGGAAGGGGGAGGAGAGAGGGAGAGAAATATCAGTGCATGGTTGCCTTTCGTGTGTCCCCTGCTGGGAACTGGCCTGCAACCCAGGCATGTGCCCTGACTGGGAATCGAACCATGATCCTTTGGTTCGCAGGCCCGTGCTCAATCCACTGAGCTACGCCAGGCAGGGTCTGTGCTGCCGAGGGCAGAGCCCCTG
Organism: Artibeus jamaicensis; assembly: GCF_021234435.1. Taxonomy (NCBI): domain Eukaryota; kingdom Metazoa; phylum Chordata; class Mammalia; order Chiroptera; family Phyllostomidae; genus Artibeus; species Artibeus jamaicensis. Next base: position 27,822,243 of record NW_026521954.1, on the reverse strand, counting down.
TGCCTGAGGAGCTCGGTCTGTCTGCACACCTTCCTTCAGGACGCAGCACTGGCCTGGCAGGTATGTCTGGGGTTAATGTGACACAGGACTCCCTTAAGAGTAAACAACCTTTCTGTGTAGGTGACAACTTAAAAACTCAGCATTAAGCCATGCAAAAACGCTAACGTGTGTTTAATTTTGGTATTTCATCATCGTAATAAACTCTGGGTCTGACTTCCAGCACGCCAAGAGTTTACTGCTGCTCTGAGAAGCAGACTAAGACTAATTTTAAGAAAGGCCTGGGGACCGGTGCTGTTGTCCACGGAGCATAGGAAACCCGTTCCGAAAGCACTGACTCACACTTTGAAGGGTAGCAGCAGCGTGGACGAAGGGCTGCAGGGGGCGCGGTGACCCCAAGGCTGGAGCCCTCTGGGGAAGTGGGTCCTGGGGCTGTGGGGGACCTTCGCAACCTCACACGCTCCCTGAGGACCACACTTGGGAACAACTTCAGCTTAGGCATATTTGGGACTTTGTTTCCTGTATTAAACTTTCAAAAATAAAACTCTGGTATCTCACATCCTCATATCAGTCTCTATAAAGAGGTTAAGAGTATTCGTGAAGCTAGAAACATTGGCACCTGAAAAACTGTCACCTGGTTTGTTGGTCACATAGAAGTTCGCTAGGGGCACAGCAGCTGTCTGGGCCCAGAGGCTCTCTGCGCCCGGCCAGACACACCCTGGGGCCAGACACAGAAGCTGCTGCTGGCACTGGCCCTGCAGCCCCGCCGGCTCTGCTCTGCCTTCTGCTCCATCACAAGACGCGTCTGACCCTTTAGAGAGGCTGCTGGTTTGGACGCGAGCTGGAGACACATAAGGCATCTGACTGTCAGCTGCACAGAGCATGTGAAATGAACAAGCTCAGAGAACAGGGTCTGGGGAGGTCTGAGGCCTCATGTCCCTGTTCCATGTGCCCCTCCAGACCCTACGCCCCACTGGGACTGTGCTGACCGGACCCCCACCACGCAGGCCCGAGCCGCCTCGCCTGGCTGGTTTGACTGAGGCAGATGGGAAACACTTTCACAGCCACTTCGGCTGCCACTTGTCCCATTTGCTGCTTTAGGTTGATGGCCGGGGTCAGGGGTGGGGTGCAGGCTGCAAGGGCCAGCGGGGCAGCATGGCTATGCTCTCGGCCTGGCCGCTCCAGAGGCCTGATGTGCACACGCGTGTGAGGAGAACCCAGCACACTGAACGCAAGTGACCATTTCTCCTCTAGTGGCATTGATGTGTCAAGGACAGGACATTGGCTTGCTGCCTCTTTGATCAGAGAGTCAAGTTTCACAGACATGGACTATCAGGCCAGCGGGTCTGTCACCACTGCATGGTGACAGGTCTCCACTCCTCTGCGGCACTGCAACAGCCTGGCCACATCCCAGCCAGGATGCGGCCTCGGTCACCCGGGGCCCAGGGGACCTCTGGCCCTGCACACAGTGCCCGGGAGCGGAGGAGAGGTCTCAGCCTAGAACCTGGACTTGGAAACTCTACCTGCGCCCCTCAATCCGGGCACTTTGTCACAGCTGGAGGAGTGGACACTCAGCACTAGCGACACATCTTGGTTCGTTTGCTTTTCTTACCTAAAGCGTTTGCACGGTGCTCACCCCAGGCAGAGCACCCGTGTGTCCCCACCTTGTTCTGCAGCAGAGTCCCTTCCTTGCGCCAGGGAGGGCTCTGCTCCGGGCAAGTTCCGAGTCAGCACATACCTGCCCGACACCACGATTCCAGTGTGTAGAAACGGCATCACCTTTCCTAAGATTCAGCCGGCCTGGCCCCCAGCCAGGCCTCCAGAATGGATGGACACTCCCTTCCAGCATCTTCACCGTCCCCCGGTGCATGTAAGTACGCACACACGTCCTGACGCTTTAAAACTATGGCCTTCGCATCAATTAAGGGGTATATTTAAAATGAAATGCTACAAGGCTCCAATTCCCAGATTAATGAATTAATCAACAGGAAAGTAATCTTTGCCAGAAAAAAAAAAAAACTATGACTGTGGTTTTCCAAAATAGGATTGGGTTGTTCACATGTATTAACCAAAAATAAGCCCAGTTTTGCCATAGGAACCTCATCATCAGTTTCCAAAAAAAGACACATATGGGACCTGGCACAGCACACTCCTGTTACAGGAGGCCGGTTCCGCCCGCCCGCCCGGGGGCCGCAGTTGCTGGGATCTACATCCAAGTGGCCGGCTCAGCCATTCCCCCACCTGGGTCTGTGTGCAGACACCCTCCAACTCCAGTAACATAGCATCTGATTTAATAAAGGGACTCACCAAGTTTAAACTGCAATAAATTTACCAAACATTTCCACTGTTTATGGAGCTTTACAGTAAGAAATTATCAACAAAGCAGGCACATCCGTGTACAAAGTGTTGCTGTCGGGTGCTTCCCGGGCCTTCATTCCTGAAGTTGTCCTGTCCTTGGGCCAAAGGAGTCCTCCTCCCTCGGAATCTCCCGGCGGGGCAGCTTTCACCCGGCACCTGGGAGTGTCGCCCCAGGGAACGGACTTGCCAAGAAGTGCGGTTGGGGCGAGCTAACCCCAAACATTTATTGTAAACTTTAAAATGGAATCTGGATACGAAGAGACACAGAAAAGAAGAGAAACCTCCCAGACACAGAAGTGGTAATACCAGAGGGCCATTCTCGTGGCCGGGAGGCCTCACGCTGGGCTGACGGGCCCTGGAGATGCACCCCCAAGGCGGTGGCCTGACTCTGCGCCCTGCCAGCCCCGGCCTCCTCACGGTGGTGGCCGGCGGGGAGGAGCGGGGAGGAGTGCTGTGCGGTCTGTCCTGGGTTCAGCAGGCCCGGCCTGGCTCCCAGGGGCGGGCCGCCTCGCAGGGCGGCCGGCAGCAGTAGGGGTAGGAGGCGTTGAGGTCGGGGTCCGAGGGCGCGTAGCCCGGGAGCTCCACAGACGGGTGCCCTCCGCAGCACACCTCCACACCTGCCTCGTCTGACGCGTGGAAGACGCCCACGTTGATGTAGGAGACAGCGTGGTGCGCGGCGAATCCCACGCAGTCCCCGGGGGCGGCGAAGTCCGACTCCTCCGGAGACAGAATGGAAGCCTCGCTGGGGCGAGGCTGCAGCCGTCGGCCCCGCCGGCTCCGCCGGCCCCGCCGCACCCGGGAGGCTGGCAGCTGCACTCGGAGACCCGGGCCGCTTCGGGGCCGCGCCAGGGCCCGACTGCCCCTCCGCCGGCCGCGCCGGCCGCGCCGGGCCTGTGACGACCTGTAGTTCTTGACCAGCAGGAGGCTGAGCAGGCCCAGGAGGCACTCGAGCGAGTTGAAGACGGTGGACAGCACCAGGCCCCGCTGGTAGTCCTTCAGCTGGCGGCACTTGGCGGACGTGGCGCTGTCCAAGGTGCTGCGGGCGCGCGGTGCTCCAGGGGCTGGGCCGGGGGCGGCAGCCGCGGGGCCCGGGGCCACAGCCGGCGCGCGCGGGGGCAGGCAGTAGTGGGAGTACTTGCGCTCCACTAGGGACACGGTGTCGCCGTCGATCACGGCGCCCGCGAAGGCGCTGAGGACACCAAGCATAAACACGAGGACGCCGAGCAGGAGCAGGTTCTGGCTGTTCACTGGCCCGGGGGGCCCGACTGCGGCCCCGGGCTCGCCCGGCGCAGCCTCTGGAGAGCCTCCCGGGGCTGCGGAGACCCCGAGCCCAGGGCCCGACCCCGGCCCCGCGAGGGGCGCTTCCCGGGGCCCGCAGCAGAGCAGGGCGGCGCCGAGCAGCGAGAGGCCGGCGGCCAGTAGCAGCCCTGAGTAGAAGGCACCGGCGGCCGCCCCCAGCCGGAACGGCTCCCCGCGGAGCTCCGAGCCCAGCGAGAAGCACTTGAGGCCGACGGCGGCGGCGCTGAGCGCGCAGGCGAGCAGGAGGCAGGAGGAGAGCGCGGCGCAGGCCCCGCGGACGCTCCACTTCATCCTCCGCGCCCGAGCCGGCCCGCACCCCGCGCGCCCGCCGCCGCCCGCCGCCGCCCCCGCCGCCTGCGCCTCCTCCCGGCGCCGCGCGGCCGGACCGCCGGCCTCCTCCTCATCCTCCCGCGTCCTCCCGGGCCCGCGCCGCCGCCGCCGCCGCCGAAGCCCGCATCCTCCGCCTCCCGCCGCCGCCGCCGCGGCCCCGCGCTGGGAACCGATGCGGCGCGGAAGAGCGCAGGGCGCGCGCCCCCTCCCCAGCCCGCGGCGCCCCTCCCAGGACGCGCGGCTCCCCGCACCCCGCCCGCGCCCGGCGCGCCCGGACCTGGCGCCGCCCAGCCCCGCCCCCCAGCCCTGCAGCCCCCAGGACACCCCTCTGCCGCTGCCTCAAGCAGAGGGCCCCCCCGCGCGTCTCTCCACCTTCTTCCCGGTGTGCGCGCCCCGGCCGCTTAGGCAAGGCCACTCCCCGCCCCGGGGCTCTCTACCCAGGAGCCCCCAAGCCCCACCCGCAGCACCTCCCACCTCCCGTGCGGTACGTCTACGTTTCTCTGACAACGGGGACCGGGACGCCCTCCACGTCCACCGGCTTGCCGGAGGCCACGAAGACTGAGGAAGTTATCTGGGTTGCCGGGGAGACCGGGGAGCCCGGTGCGGGGGGGGGGGGCGTACGGGGGAGAGCCTAGGGGGAAGGGGACGGAGGAGGGGAGCCGAGCCTGGGGGAGGGCCGCCCAAGTGCCGGCTGGATCTGGGCGGAGGAGCTCGGGGGCCGCGACCAGCCCGCGGGGCCTGACCGGCTGGCGCGCGCAGTGGGTGGGTGCCTAGAGGTGAAACCTCACGCAGAACCTTGGGTAAGCGCCTTCTCTCCGGGTCAGGCAGCTGTTTCTGCCCCCAGACGCGGGTGGTTGGAAGTTAATTCCATTCGAAAGCGGTGCAAGGCCCGAGTGCACCTGGTGAAGGGGATGGGGGGGGGGGCGGTTAAATCGCCTCGTTCCGACCGAGAGATCACAAGGTGGGTGCGAGGAAGGCGCGTGGATGGGGGCGGCGGGACAGATTGCCTCTCCCAGGCCGCTCCGGGCTCTCCATCCGCTTCCCGAAAGTAGGCTCGGGGAGGGGGCGACTCTGCAAGGTCCGGGGAGGTCCCACGGGCCGAGCGGCTAGGCCTGCGCCCGGTTCCTTCCGCGCGGTCCCTGCCGCTGCAGCCGGAGGCCCGGGCAGCCGATGACTCGCTCTGCCAGCTGGCCGCAGCGGTAAATAACTTTGCGCTGGATCCCGGAGAGGCGGGCGTGGCTGCTGCGAAGGGACGCGGGTGTGCGCGCGCGTGTCGGGGCCCCGTGAGAACGCACCTCTGCTCCTCCGCCCACTTGCTAGCTCGAGTTGTGGAGACGCCCCCGGGCGCACAGCTCACGCCCTCTGCGCGCAGGGTCGTTGGCGCTTCGTGAGCAGCGGCACAGCCCCCAGAGGCCCCTATTGCGTGTGGACAAAGTCGCGCCGGCATTCGCCAGCAGCGCGCGCGCAGGGGCCCCTCGCCCACCGTTCGTGGAAACCATCTGCCCGGTGGATCTGCAAAGGCCGTTCCGCGGCTCTGGGCACATTTGCGTGGGACTGACTCGAACGGCGGCCGTGTCGGGAGGGAGCAGGTTTCGCCATGTTTCAGCAGGTTTCACAGCAGCAGCTGAACCTCCTAGTCCTGCCCCCACCCCCCATCCCCCCTCGCGAGGACTTCCCAGAAGAGCTGGGAGAACGGGCTTCCTTTCACCTTGTTGCCGTAGGGTTTTAAAAGGACAGTGTGTAAATCAGCTTGTCTGATAACCGTGACACCCACGCACGTGAGCGGAGTTGCCATGAGCTGACTTCCAAAGATTATTTCAGTTTCCAGGGCAACGAGGTTTACAGCCAGATCGATTTGGCTTTGGGGGCGCAAGTGAGCCGGGCGTGGGGGCGGGGCCCTGCAGGCAGCGGCTGTGCAGCCGGGGCGCCCACACCCGCCCGGGCGGCGGCGGGGGAGCATTTCTCCGAGCTCTGACCTCCTTCTCCTCCCCGGTCCCCCAGCCTTTCCCGCAGCACTTCCACCCCCACCACCTCCCTCTTCCACACACTCACCCGCCTCTCCCTGGCACGAGCCTGCGTGTGCGGCTCCCTCTGTCTGCAGTAGGCTCCCCTTGCCACATTCTCACGGGGAGTAACCTCCATGGGCTGCCTGCCGCCCTCTGCACACTAGGGAGAGCTTGGCGTGGGTCTCGTACTCCGTCGGTCGGTGCCCTTAGCCCTGTTATCCTCATGGAGGCTCCCCATGTGCAGCCAGGACGCAGCTCTGCACCTGGACCTCCCTGCTGCCCTGCTGCACTGTCCCTCCCCGCGTCCTGTACCCCGTTCCCCACATCTCCCTGCCCCTACCGCCTCTGGACCTCCCCACCTCCCTTCCTTTCAGTAACTCCCTGGCCGAAGTCGCTAGCAGAGCCTCCTCCTGCCAGCCATGGTCTCCCTGGGGTCCAGGTATCCGTGTCCCCACCAGGTTGAGGGCTCAGGGTGGGCGGAGTCCGTCTCCAGCTCACCCCCCCCCCCCCCGTCAGGCCTTCTCCCAGCCCAGGCCACACAGAATGCATGTGGCCTGCAGCCAACCCTGGGTCACTGTCCTGTGGCAGAATCTAAATGTCCGCCAGCTTCTGCTCACAAGGGAGCACAGTGCCGGGTGACACAGGCCAGGCACCACCTGGTGTTGAGGTGAGGGAGCAGGAAGAGGGACAGCAAAGGCCCTGGGGAGGGAGGTGGGCCTTGAGGAAAGTTGGAGCTGAGAGTGGCCAGCAGGTGCCTAGCAGCAGGGTCTTGAGCTGGGCCAGTTTGGGCTTCATCCTGAGGGTGGGGAGACCTGGAAGGGCAGCGGGTGCTGGGAGTGAGTTTCACATGGAGCACCACCACCCTGCCCCGTGGGCCGGGGAGGTGGGGGCCCTCTCAGAGTGGGGGGGGGGGCACAGGTGGTCTCCCGCACCATCGCACTGCTCATCCTGTTGACTGAGGTCCTGGGTTTGCCACTGCCTCATGCAGCCGGGCATTCCGCAGAAAGTCGGCTGTCTCACCCCCCCCCTCCCGCCAATGCCTGTGTCCACAGGAGGAGGGGTGGCCATGAATGGGTTTGTGGCCCTGTCGTATGGGTCTCTGTCGGGCTCCCAGGGTCCCCGTAGCTGCCCCTCTCACTGTGCTGCTTTCTCACACTTCTAACCAGCGGTGTGCGTGGAAACAACCCATGCACAGTTCAAAGCTGATCCTGTTGCTTTCGGGGGGAACCCTTCCCCAGTCCCCCAGGCCTCTTCTCTCCCAAGCACCTGCAGCAGGCTGCCCCACCCCCACCACAAGGACCTCAGACAGGAGAGTCAGGTGCCTGGGTGGGTGTTCACGCTGAAAGAAACCTCATCCTAGTGAAAAATGACTTTCCGCCAGTGACTGGGTAAAGAGGAGGTACTTTAGAACTAACCGCAGAGCCCACTGCGTGCCACGCACATCTCCAGGCTCCCTCGCAGCACCGCCAGGTGGGACGTGCCACCGCTCTCCTGGACAGGGACCTGGCCAGACACGAGGTTTCTAACCCTGAGCTCACCCACCCATGCCCTGGATAAAGGGGGTGGTGAGCACACAGCACCCATATGGAGATGCCTTCCCTAACTGTGCCCCTGGAACCTGCGTGACTGTTAACTGGCGTCACCCCGGGAAATCCCACACCTGAGTCAGGAAGCCCTTGTGCGGGTTTTCCTGACGACACAACGGCCGCACGCCAACTGAGGACCGTTTTCCCTTCACCTTTAAGTCACATTTTACTATTTGTGTTTCTGTCAGTGTTTAAAATTCAATCTCCCAGAATATTGGCTTCAGTTAATTTGGCTGATTCTAATTATCTTTTAAATATACTATTTATCTTTCAGTGTTAACTTGTATCTTTTTAACAGACTAAACGCTCAAAATTTTCCTTATTATTAACAGTCAGCCCCATTTTCTACAGGAACAACCAGTGTTGACTGTCACTCACGGACGTGGTGTGTACACCTTAGTGCCACCTGTGCTCAGGTGCCGACGCACCTGACGACCTCTTCTCACAACACCAGAGCCAGCGAGATCTTGGGGACACAAGAACACACTTCGTTATTTTAAAAGCCTTTGCCTGTGAGATGCAGCAGAGCCGCAGGAAAGCCGATCAGATCTGCGGGTAACGGCACCTTGTAAATGGGCGGCGGAAACTCGACTGCAAAGGGAGAAACAGAACCTGGGGTGTGAGCCCACGGTGGCCCTTCCTGGCCGACGCGGGTCGGCCCACGTCACCCACAGCTACTCCCCGTGTTTATTTATATGTTTCAGGGACTGGGAACCGGGCCGTACTGTGTCCAGCTGCTTCTGTCCACTCGACGCCTGGAATGCGTCCGTGCTGCCGGGTCATCTGCAGGCCACTGGCTTTCACACCGCGTTTGCCCACTTGGCTGACACGGCCGTTGGATTGTGTCCAGTTTGGGGACGTTATGAACAAAGCTGTTGTGAGCTTTCTCACGTGTGTGCACATTTGCACCCAGCGGGCATTCGTGGGGTCCTCGGTAATATATACGTTCAGCTTTCTGTGCCCTTTTTTATCGAGGTGACTTTTATGTCATGAGACGAGAAGCTCTGGTTTTAAATGTCTGATTCAATGGCTGTAGGCAGCTGTGCGTGCTGGGCTGTGTCCCCACTGCGGTCACAATTCAGGACCGTCCCACCTCGCCCCAGACTGTCCCACGCACCGTCCTCCACTCTTCTGCTGCCACGGTTTTCGTACAAAATCTGTAGGCCTAGAATCACAGACTTTGCAGCCTTTATGTCTGCCGTCTTTGACTTGGTGTAGCGCTCTGTTGGATTTTACTGCTGGGTAGAATTCCGCCAGAAAGAGTCTATCCATTCACAAAAACACGGACGTTGCAGTTTCCCCCCTTGGGGCTGTGAATACTGCTGCCGGGAACACTCGGGGGCCAAGCCTTTGTCAACTTACAATTCGTCGCTTACAACTGGGACGGCGGCACGGCTGCAGCAGAGTTCACGCCTCACCCAGGAAGACCCTGACGGGCCTCCCGGTGGCAGCGCCCACCACCTACCTGGGGGTCTGCCCCGCGCCCCCATCCTGGGCGCCGCCAGCCGTCTTCCCGTGGTGTCGGCCACTCCGTGCGGGGAACTGGGCCTCACTGTGGTTCTCCTCTGCGTTACTCTGGCAACTCCTGACGCCCGCCATTTCCCCACCTCCTCTTTGCGGAAGTATTTGTCCCCGAGAGTTCCTAAGAAGGTAATGAGTTCTTGTCCTTTCACACACCCTTCAGTAAACTGTCTTTCCAGATCTTTCACTGATTTTTAAAAATCGGGTTGTCTTCATATAATTGAGTTGTAAGACATCTGTATATAATCTAGATACAAATTGCTTACCAGACAGATGTTTCACAAATATTTTCTCTCAGCCTTCGACTTGCCTTTTTATCTTATCATCAGTATCTTTAAAAAAGCAAAACTTTCCATCTTGATGAAGATCCAATTTACTACTTTTTAAAAAAGATTTATTTATTTATTTGTAGAGAGAGGGGGATGGAGGGGGAAGAGAGGGAGAGAAACAGCCGTGTGTGGTTGCCTCTCACAGGCCCCCACTGGGGACCGGCCTGCAACCCAGGCACGTGCCCTGACTGGGAATCCAACTGGTGACTCTGGCTCACAGGCTGGCACTCAACCCACTGAACTACACCAGCCAGGGGAAATTTACTGCTTCTTTATTTTATGGTTTTTATATCTAGGAAATACTTGCCTGATCCAAGGTTACAACATTATCTTCTATTTTCTAAAAAGTTTGTAGTTTTAGTTCTTACATATTTATCTGTGATTCCCTTTCAGCTACTTTTTGTGTGCATTGTGAAGCGATGGCCAAGGTTTTCATCTTCACACGCAATGTCGGTGGTTCCAGCACTTTGCTGAACACGGTGCCTCTGCCATCGAACCACCTGGGCCCTTTCACTGAAGGCCGGTCGCCTGTGGGAACGTGGGTCTGCATCCCCCCCGCCCGAATCTGCCCTCACTGCAGCCCCAGTCAGTCTCAAAAGCAGGGTGAGTCCTCCAGCTTTCCAGCCCCAGAGTCGTTCTGGCCGGTCTGGACCCTTTGCGTGTCCACGAGGACATGGGAGCCAGCCCGCTGATGTCTGCAGTGAAAAGGCCTGTGAAGGTTCCGGTCGGGACCCCACGGAATGTGCAGTCATTCGTGCCTGACTGACACGCTGGCAGGGTTGGACCTTCTGACCCATGAACGTGAGTTATTGCTACATGTACTTAGGGCTTCAATATTTCCCTTAATGTTCTACAGTTTTCAGTGTATAGGTCTCGCACACGTGTTTTCCAATTCACCTGTGTTTCATGTATTTTATGCTTTTGTGTTTGTTACTTTAAATATTTCATTGCCCAGTGGCTTGTTACCAGTGGGTAATGATACAATTGATTTTTTAAATTAACTTTATTTTAAAATGGGTGAAGATCACAAGCAGTGGGAGGTGGAACACACAGGGGTCTGTCTCCGCGGTTCAGCGGTGACAGGTCAGGACACCGAGCAGCCCACAGCCAGGACCGGCACTGTCCCCAGGGGGACTCCAGGTCACTTCCATTCTCTCGTTTGGGTTTTTTCTTTTTCAGATTTTTAAAAAGATTCTATTTATTTATCTTTAGAGGGGAAGGGAAGGAGAGAGGGAGAGAAATATCAATGTATGGTCGCCTCTCATGAGTCCCCTGCTGGGAACTGGCCTGCACCCCAGGCGTGTGCCCTGACTGGGAATCGAACGGCGGTTCTTTGGTCCTCAGGCCCGCACTCAGTCCACTGAGCTACACCAGCTGCAGCCGCACACTCGATTTTTAAAGACTGCCTTTTCACTCTACAACCTGGCTCGACCCACCATCAGTCCAGCGGCCATTTGTGTAGCCTCCTCACCATGTCGTGCCCGGCCTTGCAGGGAAGGAGGAGGTGCTCGCTGCTTCCTCCCCCGCCGCCGTGGCTCCCTGTCCTGCCGTCCCCGAGGCCCGGGTGCCCACGGCAGCGGGCAGGGTGGTCTCAGGGGCCTCGGGTCTCCAGGCCTCCAGTGCGACGGGAGCTGCAGGTCTCTCGCAAACAGCTCGTGTCAGGTTGTGTCGATTTCTGGTCTCAGAGTCCTCCCCTGACGGTGGACTTGGTCCACATTATTTCTGTTGCGTCTGTCGAGCTTATTGACGGCTTTTCTTTCTCAGTCATCCATGTGGTGGCTGACTCCGCTGCCTGTGACCAAGGCCCACGCTGTGTCCCCAGGGCCTGGGAGTGGGGTCCGGCTCTGCCCACACAGACACGTGGAGGCCGGTCCACTGGGCGGGGCAGGTCACTCCCCTGCGGTCATCCCACAGTGGCTTCCTGGGGAACAGCACCCCCACCTGCCTGTGGCAACACAGGAAGACCTGCCCCCCTGGGTGGCACAGACGCGGGGGGGGGCACGGACCAGCCGGGGGCACCTGCAGGAGGGAAAGACAAAGCCGCTCTTGCAGCTGAGGGGGCAGGAGGACCACGCGCTCTGCCCTGTGTCCGTGACCCTGAGGGGCCTCGCTTTCAGTTTTCTCCGCGCGACGTTTCTGCCTTGTTTTAGTGGGTTTGGGGGCTGATGGTGTAAAATGAGCGGGGCGGCCCCCTTCTCCGCCTGCTGTAAGAGGCCACGCAGCCGGCCGTGTTGCCTGCTCAGGAACCTGGCGGAGCTCACCTGCCGGCCCGCCCAGGGTGGAGGTGTTCTTTCTGGGGAGATGATGAGACTTTAATGTTTAAACACATTTAGGGCCGTCTGTGTTATTTTTTTCCTGGAGTGAGCGGCAGCGGTGTCCTTTGAGGAGACTGTCCCCGCGCTCTCTAGATTTGCTGGCATAGACCCGGCCACGTCATGCCCCACAGGTCGCTCCTCTCATGGTGTGAAAAGTGTTCCTTAATAAAGCTGAAATGATTTTTTAAAAACTTTTTCATTCCTTTTATGTCTCTAGGATCGGTATGAAATGCCCTCTTTCATTTCTGGTATTGGTGATCTGTGTGCTTTTTCTTGATAAATTTGGCTATAGGTTTATCAATATTTTTGATAATTAAAAAAGCAGTTTTTGGTTTTGTCATTTTCTTTATTTTCTGTTTTCCATTTCATTGATTTCTGCTCTTTATTGTCCCCTTTTCTCCGCTTACTTGGGCCTTAGTTTGCTGTCTCTCTGGTTCTATTTGAGACATTTCTTTTCTTATGTAATCACTTAATGCTATAAACATTGCTTAGTGGCTTAAAATAACAATAAGTAAATTAAATCCCTTGGTGTGAACTTGAATTCATAAAAGAAAAATTCACTTTTTATATATGTGCCCCCTCAAGTTTTTAAGGTGCTGTGTGGTGGCAGGTGCTGGAAGGGCGAGTGGAACCTGCAGACGGGAGCCGGGAGGACAGAGGGGGACGAGTAGGGGCTGGTGGGTGGATGGGGACAGATGGTGGGCGCTCGGTCACATAGGGAGGACAGGTCCAGTGAGACACAGAGAGGCTGTGCGGGGGCGACCACGCGGACAAACTGGAGGACAGGTGTGACCCCGCTCCCCGGCGATGACGACCACGCTGCTCCTCACGCACGTCTCACGGCGGCAAGAGAGCCCCGTGTGTCCTCTCCGTCCCAGGGCCCCAGCCTGGGGGCCGGCCCCCTGGGGCAGCGACGGTCTCCCTCCCTCCCACCTGCCCGTGTCTGCTAGCCAAGGCCGCCGGGGTCCTGTTCTGTCCCGACTGCAGGTGCTGAAGCCACTTCACGTCTGGCTGCAGTCCCTTCCGAGTGGACCGATCCCTGGAGCCAGAGTATTCAGTCCGGAGACTTTCACATGACCCTTCTGGTCCTGCATTCTGCGATCAGCCCTGGGGGGCTCCGGCCCCTCTGCCCCTGTTATCTTGTTTCTGTTGAGTTTGGTCTGTCTCTCACTCCCACTTCCCGTGCTGGGGACTCGGGACAAGCGGCCTCCCTGCCTGGTTGCGAGCAGGCCGAGCAGGGGAACCGAGCCTCCGTGGCTTCAGCAGGCACCGCCAGGTGCTAACAGGACCCGGTGTCACTCAGACCCCCTCCCGTCCGGGTCGCTTGAGGTGAGCTCTGCTGCAGCCCCACGAGGGGCAGCAGACGTTTCCGTCAAGGGCCAGTGGGGAGCTGCCTCCGGCTTTGCGGCTGCGAGTCCGTGTGATGCAGGCTCTACCGCCAGCTTCTCCCTGGGGCCCTGGCCCTGGGGGGGTCCCTCTCTGCTCCGAGCTGGACGCTGCTGGGCTCTGACTACCTGGGCCCTGGGCTAAGCCAGGCAGCCCCTGGGATCTGCTGGTGGCTCTGGGCGCCTGCAGCCCTGACAGCCACCAGCAGGGGACCCCCAGAGCCACAGGGACCACAGGCCACCACTGGTCCCCCCTCCCACCTCCCCACATGGGCTGTGTGAGGTGACACATTTGGTCACTGTTTAGGGCCTTGAGAGCTGGTCTCTTCCACTGCCCAGCTGCCCGGAGCAGGGCCCGGCCTTGGCGGTGAGTGCCCAGTTGCCGGTGCCCACTCAGCAAGCCTGCCTCCAAGCCAGCGCCCTGCCGCTGTGCCCATGAGGCTGTGGGATGTGTTCACCTGCCGGGGGTGTGGTGCTGGGGGCGGCCTCAGGGTGGCCTCCCAGGCCAGCTGGAGCCAGGGGCCTCCTCTGGGACCGTGAGCAGAAGGGCTGAGAATGCACAGCTAAGACCAGGGCCAGCTCGGCCCCAGCCACGGCGCCCTGCGGGGCACAACCTGCACAGCTGCCCCTGGCAGGCCGTGTCCAGTACCAGAGCACAAGCGCCTCCCTGTCACCGGCTGAGTTTGACTCGGAGGAGCCCAGAGCTCAGAGCTGCTCTGTGGGGTCGAATTGCTGACCTTTAAGAACCACAATGTTTATTTTTGTATCAACCCAGCTGGGTCCCGGGGTGCCTGTGTGTTGGCTAAACATTATTCTGGGTGGGTCGGTGAGGGTCTTCTCAGATGAGGTTGGCAGCGGGGTCGGGCAGCAGACAGCCTCACCCAACGCAAGCGCTCAAACAGGGCGGGTGGAGGATGCACAGCTGAGCTGGGAGCCCCTGTCTGGCACCAGCTCCCCAAGACTCCAGCTGACAGGCGGCTCCTGGAGGGACCTGTGTGCCCCAGAGCCTCCTCAGCGGTTCCTTCAGGCCTCCTTTCTTCTCTGCACCAATGGCTCTGTTTCTTTGGAGAGGCCTGCTGCCGACGGCAACTGAACTGGATGCAGGGAGGCAGCTCGGGGGCTGATGGAGGAGGGCAGGTCCCACTCCATCCCTGCAAATCATCCTGCTCTGCCCGCTGCCGTCCCGGCTCTGCCTCAGCCATGCGGTCCCCAGGCTGCGGGACAGGGGCACCGGGCCCCTCTGTGTGTGGCCAGAGTGGAGGAAGGCTAACCGGCCTCCGTGACTGGCCGTGGTCAGGAAGCCATGAGGCGGCTTGGGCTGGCCCCCAGTCAGTGACCGGCGGGGAGGATGAGGCTGCAGGGGCCCCGACTGGGCAGGCAACCGCCCGAGGCACACCTGACCCGCTGTCCACATTAGTCTCCGAGGGCAGCCCGACCACAGACAGCGAGTGGGGGGCTCCACGCTCCGGGCATGTGCTGTCTCTAGGGACGGCGCCAGGGGCCAGTTCCCTCTTGGCACCCAAGGGGCACATGTCCCCAGCCTCTCTGCAGCCGGATGGTGACCGACCGGCAGTGCTTCCAGACGTGTCGTTCCAGCTTCGCCTCCACCCGCCAGTGGCCTGGGCCTGCACCTTTCCCCAGGAAGACGCAGAGTCCAGCGTGGCCCCGACGGGCCCTCTCACGCTGGCTGCGTCTGCAGAGACTTTGTTTCCAAAGCAGGTCACTGGCAGATTTCTGGTTAAAAAGCGAAAGTCAGGAGCTAATGCACTGCAGCCTTCTCAGACAAGCCCCTGGGCACTGAGGGACATTGGCTCCTGCTTCCCTGTCCCCAGGACCCCTGTGCACGCCACTAGCCCATCCCATGCTGGCTGCATGCTGTCTGGCTGGCGCTCATAGCCTTGGTCCTTTGATTCAGTGAAACGAAACGTCAGAATTCTGAGTCTGAGAGGTTCTGCCTCCCTCCCTGGATGGTGTCAGCTGATGCCCAGCCAGGGAGCAGGCGGGGTGAGCGAGGCCCTGTCTGCTGTCAGCCGTGAAGGCTCTGCCTCCAGCGGGTACGTGTCCGAGCCCAGGCCCAGGGTGCCCTGCTGCAACCCCCGGAGTCTCGTGCCCACGGCCTGGCTTTGCGGCCGTCCGTAGGAGGGACGAAAGAGCGGAGGAGGATGGCTGGCAGGGTCTGCGGGGCTGCAGCACCCAGAGTGGGCCTCAGGGTGGGCTCAGCTGAGGGTTTGGGGAGTGCACCCAAAGCACCAGGTTCCCGGCCGCCCTGCACACCCAGGCCCAGAAGCAGGGTGCCTGGGGACAGTGCTCCGGGAGCCACCAGGGCTGAATGCAGCGCAAGGTGACTGCAACTAGCCCTGGATCCAAGCGCCTCACGGGGCCACCCCCACTGCTCCCCACCCCCAGTCAGAGCCCGTTATTTTTAGCAGAAGTGGGGCCTTCGAGCAGAGCCCTGAAAGGAACAGGCTGCGTGACTCGGCGGAGGCAGGAACATCACAGCGCCCTCGCCTGCCACTGGCCAGCTGGGCCATTGTGGCCGTCACAGCTGCAGGGCCCAGAAGGTCCCCGGGGCTCTGCGTGCCCACTGCATGCACATACGTGCACACTCACAGGCACACACATACCGCTGAGTCCTGCGGACGTCAGGACCACACGGGAGCCCCGTGTCCTGATGAGCAGGGGGGTGACGGCGTGGACACAGGCCATGAGAGGAAGGCACAAACCCCCACAGCCGTTCTCCTCTGTCAAGGCTCATGGCTACGAGGGACTGGAATCCTTCCACCTGAGGGGCTCTGCCGGCCCCTCTGTGACCGGCCTGCTTAGCACGCTTTACGGCCGCTGCTTCAGGTGAGTCTCGATGGCAGGTGCCGCCAGGCTCTGCTGAGTGGTGTGCGCCCTGGTCCTCCCCATGGACAGAGCTCCTCCCCACAGCCTTCTAGAAGCCCGCAGGTCCACATGCACACGCACACCCAGCACACACGTGTGTGCACTCACCTGTATGTGCACACGCCCACACACTTGCACAGTCTCTTTCTGTGCAGGGAAGGACACTCCGGTGGTAGGAGCGGCAGACAATGCGGGCGAGCCCTCCGCTGTGACTCAGCCTCCTCCTGCATCGCAGCTCCCAGGGCGGCTGACGCCCGCCGGCACCGGGGCAGGGAGGGAGCTGGCGGCAAGGCCCCGCTGCTGTCCCGGCACGCGGTGCTGTCCGAGGCACAGATGCTCAGGAGCGACCTTGTCCGTGGAGCGTGGCGATGTGACCGTGGACAGATGAAGGTGCGCTCGTCGGAGGAGCAGGGCGCAGGGGCGGCCGTGGCGGCGTTCAGCCGGACTGCTGAACGAAGGGCACCAGCTCGACAGAGAAGCCCTGCCCTGCGTCCCGGTGACCGGCTCCTGTGCAGACTGCCCACCTGCCAGGCTGAATGCCCAGGGAGCCCCTCCACCAGCGAGGAGGAGGGAAAGTGCGTGTGAGCCCTCCCTCCACACCAGGTGCTGGCCCACCTTCCTCACTTGTCCCCAGCTCCCTCTGTGGGAGTGGGGCCCACGCTGTACCTGCACACCTGCCCCAGCCCTGCAGGGACCCCTGCCTGGGACTGGGGTGCATCTCCCCAAGGCAGGCTGGTGTTTCACCTGCCCAGCACACCTGAGCCCAGGTCTGGGCACCAAGGAGACCTGGGGCTACCTGAGGGACTAGGTGGAAAGGGTCACTTCCCTCCACGGGAAGCCAGCACCTGCCCCAGCTGTTCACAGGCAGGAACCCCCAAACTGTCTCCCGAAGTTCCATTCTCCCCAGCGGAGGCAGCGAGTCCAGGACCAAGGCGAGGGGGGCCGGCGCGGGTGCGTCAGCTGGTGCCCTCCCCGGCCTCTAATCATCACTAAGAAAGGCTTTGCTGATGACAGTGTTTGCGGGGAGCCCCTGTGCACCTGGGGAGGACGGCGTTTCCAGGACAGGCGGCCGGACACCATGAGCCTCAGCGAAGAGCAGGTGAGGCAGTACCTGGACCAGAACCCGGGCTTTGCGGACCAGTACTTTGAAGGGAAGAAGCTCAGCCCCGAGGATGTGGCCCGGGCCTGCGAAGACGGGCTCCCGGTGGACAGCGCCAGCTTCCGGGAGCTGTGCCAGGTGGAGGAGAGCGCAGCGCTGTTCGAGCTGGTGCAGGACATGCAGGAGAGTGTGAACATGGAGCGCGTGGTCTTCAAGATCTTGCGCCGCCTCTGCCCCATGCTGCGCGCTGACCGCTGCAGCCTCTTCATGTTCCGCCAGCGCAACGGCGTGGCCGAGCTCGCCACACGCCTCTTCAGCGTGCAGCCGGGCAGTGCCTTGGAGGACTGCCTGGTGCCCCCTGACTCCGAGATTGTCTTCCCCCTGGACATTGGGGTCGTAGGCCATGTGGCTCAGACCAAGAAGATGGTGAATGTCAAGGACGTGACCGAGGTGGGTTCTGGGCCTTACCTTGCAGGGCTGTGAGGGTCCCCCAAGCCCGTGGGACAGATCAGCTATGGCCCTGTGGGGGTGCTTGGGAAGGTGGCAGGGTGGGGGGCAGGGGCAGGTTGGCCAGAGCTTGTGGGAAGGAAGCAGTTCCTCAGGCACCTGGGAGGGGTCCTGGTCAGGTCCCACCGCCCCTGAGCTGGGGCTCCCTGGACAGGGCTTGGGGGCGGGGTCAGAACTGGGGGTTAGCAGCAGGGAGGGGGTGGCTGGGGCGGAGGGTGGATAGCAGCACAGGGGCTCCAAGGTTCAAGAAGACGAGAGCTTGTGGGTGGGAAGGAGCCATTTGGGAGCCACAATACTGGGCCCAGGGTGGAGGGGTCGGGGGCTAGGGAGGGGACGTCACATGTGGGAGGGTTAGGGTTGGGGTTGGGGAGAGGCGGGCCTGGGAACTGGAAGTGGGAACCATGACCTGGATCAATCTCTTCTGCTCCCGAGAAGGAGCCCATAGGGGCTGATCCCCCCATGCACCCACTGCCCCCTTGTCCCTAGAGACACATGGGCATATGAACAGACCCCGAGAGCCCCGGTGCCTGGAGAGGAAGCAGCCGGCTGCAATCCTCTTAAACTTATCTGCTCTAAACCAGCCACCATCCAGCGACCTGAATAGAGTAATCTCGGGGATTAGCCTTGCCTTCACTTCCTTCTTGAGAAAGGGTCACCCAAGCATCGGAATATCAGGAGCATGAGTTTCCTGGACACAGAGCGGACCCACAGGGGGGCGGGGGTGTTCCACCTCTGCCGGGTCTGGTCCCTTCTGGCCCCAGGGCTCGTCCTCCAGCCTCGTCCCCGCCAGTGCTCTGGGTGCCCTGTGGCCTCTCCAAGGGTCTGGTTCAAGCTTCAGGGCTGTCCCAGGCCATGTTCCTCCCTGGCAGGGCTGTCTCCCTGGTGCCTTCCAGCCTCCCTCAGACGTCTTCCCAGCTGCCTGGCATCGTGGACCAGAGCCTGAGGGGCAGGCCCAACACGGGGTTCATCCCCAAGGCCATGCGGGGCTTGTCTCAGGTGCCAAGGAAGAGAGACCACAGGCAAAACCCACAGAAAAGCGAACTCCATCCTGTGTCAACAACCCCCCGCGTTTCCAGGCATCAGGTTTCAGGTGGTTGTACAGAGGGGAGGCTGAGGCAGAGCCTGGGCTGTGCCCTCGGTGCCAGCACCCTGCTCAGAGGGCAGGGACAAGAGGGGGCTGCTACGGAGCCAGGTGTGAGCCTGTGCACGCAGCAGACACACCTGGGGGCCAAGGGTGCAGGGTGGGCAGGGGGACCCACAGGGCTGCGATGTCAACACTCCTGTGCAGCTCCCAGACCTGCAAGGGCTTGTGGCAAAGCAGGTGGCAGAAGGTCATGGAAGGGCTGTGGCTCAACTATGGCCACCAACCCTCCGGCAGATCTAGCCCCAGGTCCTGGCTCCGTGCTCCCTGACCCTTCTCCCCACCCAGAGGGCTGCGGGCCACAAACACCTTGCCATGGGTCCTGTGAATAGCCAAGGAGTCTGGGCCCAGTTGTGGTGGCCAGCAGTGTGAGGCCGAGGGGCGCAGGGCTGGCATTAGGGACAGGGCTTTGCAGGGAAGCTCCCGGGAGCCAGGACAGCCCGGCCACGGGGGGGAGGGGAGCGGCAGGACCGGCTGTGTGGGGCATGGGAAACCCAGGGGGTGGGTGGAGGCCCAGGGATCCTGACGTAGGTCTGGGCAGTGGGAACAGAGTTGGGGACACTTTAGAGAACTCACAAGGTTTGTAATCTTCCAGGGTTGGGGTGGGAGGGAGTTGCCAAGGGGCCACCGGGCCACCTCCGTGGGGCGGGTTGGGGAGGGCCCATCCCTGGAAAGGAGGCACAGGAGGCAGGTGGTTCTGGGAAGGAGGTTTAGGGTGCAGTGGGTCTGAGGCTGCCCCACTCTGCTCAGAGACAAGTCTGTCCCACAAACATGCCACCAAGCAGACTAATGCTCCCCATACACTGAGCTCACACTTTCTGTTCTGAGAGAAGCCGGCGGGGCTGGCCCAGGCAGCCACCTGCTGGAGGAGCTGAGACCTGGAGTGGGAAGGGCTGCGGAGGGGCACCCAGGCCTGCCCACGGCCTGGGGGTGAGGTGGGCACAGGACAGGAGGTGTTGTGAGGATTCTGCAGAGTCTAGGCTGCAGAGTGGGGTCACTGGCTCCAAGCTGGGGTGACAGAGTCTGAGCCAGGCCGGCGTCCAAGGACAGGCCAGTGCTGTGTCCTCCTGCACTTCTTGGGCTCCTGATGCCAAGGGTAGGGTCATGGGGGGTCAGCACTCACCGGGGGGTCTCCATGGAGGTCGCTCCAACCCCAGGTCCCCAGAGCAACAGCCTCTGTCCTTCCTCCGGTTGCCTCACAGGACTCCCACTTCAGCCCCTTCGCTGACGAGCTGACCGGCTACGTGACCAGGAACATCCTGGCCACACCCGTCATGAATGGCAAGGACGTGGTGGCTGTGATCATGGCCTTGAACAAGCTGGATGGCCCGTGCTTCACCAGTGAGGATGAGGACGTGAGTGTTGGGGCCTCTACCCTGTGCTGGGGCGCGTGCGGCTGTCGACATCGTCCGTGCCCACGCTCATGCAGGCAGGCACCCGCGTGCCGTCCACGGCCCCTGTGCAGAGACCCACAGACGCGCGGCTGCACGCACAGCTGAAAACCAGGCTTTCATGCCTGTTTGTGTGACTCCCATTCCAGGTTTTCCTAAAGTACCTGAACTTTGCCATGCTGAACCTGAAGATCTACCACCTGAGCTACCTGCACAACTGCGAGACACGCCGCGGCCAGGTACCTGCACCGCCGCCCAGCGGGCCTGCCTCCCGGCCCTCTGGCGGGGGTCCAGATCCCCGCTATCCCTGGACAGGGATGGGCAGGGCTGTGGTCACCTGGGCAAGCTCCAGGGCGAGGGGCAGGTGGCAGCTGTGCCGTGTTGTGGGCGTGGTGCCGGCACTGCCCCCCCCCCCGGGCGTCGCAGGCGGGGCCCCTCTGGGCCTGGTGGGCGTGAGCACCGGCAGGTGCTGAGGGCACCGCCCTGCCTGAAAGCTGCCCCAAGCCCTCTCCGCAAGGAGCTGGGGGAACTGTGGACAGACAGCAGAGTCCAGCTGCTCTGCCGGCCGAGATCCCCCCAGTTTGACTCTGGCCAGAGGGTACATGGGTCAGCATGTGCTTCCCCTGAGTGACGGGCATAGGGGCTGGAGGGAGTCGGGGGACCGTGTGCTGTGGAAAGGGGTATGGAGCTGACGGGTGCGCAAGGGTCTGCTGTCCCTCCTGTCCTGCTGTCTCCACATGCCGGCCCACAGGAGCCTTGAGTAAACAATGAGTTGTGAGGCAGACTTCACACCACGGGTCTGGGGCTAAAGAAGCTGCCATGACTTGGCTGAGCCTAGGAGGACACAGCGGGTGACGGGTGACGGGCGACTCCACACCGTCCCGCTGTCCGGGCCGCCCAGTGCAGCCCTGTCCAAAGTGATGAGATGTGTCTGGGCTTGTCTCCACCTCAGCAGAGAAGGGCCATTTGGGGGATCCCTCTGGACCCACGGATTTCAGGGGGAGCAGCCTAGGCAGGTGGTCCGGAGGGTCTCCTTCCCACGAGCTGTCCCTGTGATGGGCACCTGTGACAAGACCCTCCTGGACAGACACTTCCCAGGCTCAGGGCCATGTGGAGATGACGCCCAGTGTCCCGGAGCTGACGTCTGGCCCGTGCAGAAGGGGCCGGGGGAAGGGAGGTTCTGGGCAGTGGAAAGGTCATGGGTATGACCTGAAGCCATGCAGAAGCTGAAAGCCAGTGGGCAGTTAGGGGTCGACTGTGGCGGTTGAGAGCAGGGGTCTTGGAGTGTGAGGCTGGGCTCACAGCCAGGTGGTCCCAACCCAGGGGCCAGGAGGTCAGGCGACATGGCCAGAGCGGCATTGGCCACTGGGTGCACTGTGCTGCTGGGAAGAAAGTTGCTGTGACCCATAGCGATGGAAAGGGGTTTGCACGGGAGATTTGTCTCTGCTGTCCTGTTTGTCGCTTTGTGTGATTATTGCTTGTATTTGTCTGGACTTGGGGTTATACGGCTTAGGCTGTAACCCAGCACGAGGTCACTGATTTGCAGCTCAGCTTGTCCCACAGGGTCCCTATGCCCTCCACCCTCCCCATCGCCCCCAGTCCTGCTGCGGGGTTGCTTTTGTTTGGTTGGCTGTGGGTGGTTGCACATCACTCCTCTCTGGGGCCACCAGGTACTCCAGGCTCATTTCTGCACTCCACGTCCGTTCTGGAGCGAGCCACTTCTCAGGGAGTCCTGGTGCCTGTCACTGCAGAGGGGAGTGCCCACTGCTTCTGGGGTGTCCTAGCTTCCCAGCCCTGTCACCCCACCCAGCAAAGATGGGTGTGAGTAGGCAGCCTGTGCACACACACATGTCCTGTTTGTGCACAGAACCCCTGAGTCCACAGGGAGTGAAATGTGGGTTCTGGCTGTTGTCTCCTGCCCTTGCCGTGTGCAAATTTCACTCTGACGGTGAGGCCCCTGCTCCCACCACGCACCACCTGCACTTCTAACGGCTGGACTCCAGTGTGTGTGTGCTCGGCACGTGTGAGCTGTTGCCAGCGTCCCCCTGGAGCACCAGAGGACAGTGCTCATGAGCAGTGCTTTTTGCCTCGGGTGTTAGCAACGGCGCATATCCTTGTGACTGAAGTCGGTGCCCTCTCCAGCCCCTGCAGAGAGGGGCCTGTGTTTCAATGCAGTGAGACTCTGGAGCTATAGTCCACACTTGGTTGGACTCCCCCAGCCTGCTAAATGATTTTTTAAATTCGTGAACTTTAAGGTTAGCTTTTCATGCTGTGATTTCTGTGGGTCTTGACAAATGTGCCAGGACATATATTCACGATTATGGTATCATAAAGAAC
This sequence comes from Artibeus jamaicensis, assembly GCF_021234435.1. NCBI lineage: Eukaryota > Metazoa > Chordata > Mammalia > Chiroptera > Phyllostomidae > Artibeus > Artibeus jamaicensis. The sequence goes on along the minus strand of NW_026521954.1, from coordinate 27,799,756 downwards.
AACTTCGCTGCCCTAGAAATTCTCTGTGCTCCACCTATTCATCCCCTCCCCCTGCCCAGCCTCGGGCAACCGCTGACCTTTCCACTGTCTCCACCTTTTGCCTTTTCCAGAGTTTCCACAGCTGGCATCACACATGCAGCCCCCTGAGACTGGCCCCTGTCACTCAGTCACGTGCATTTACGGCTCCTCGAGTCCTCTCTGGGCTTGAGAGCTCATCGCTTTTCTGTGTGGGGCAACTTTCCACTGTCCCTCACCTGCTGAAGGACACCGTGGAGGCCGGCTGCGTGGGGCAGCCATGAATGAGACTGTTGTGCGCTTTCTGTGGGCCCGAGTTTCCAGTTCAGCTGGGCGCACACCAACGAGCGGGCACTGGGGGGTGACGGCCTGAGCATGAGAAGTGGCCAGAGGTACTGTCACGTTGCGTCCTGTCACTGGGCCTCCTCGTAGCTCTGGGTGTCGTCACTAGTCTGGGTTTCGGTCACGCCGTGCAGCGTCACGCTGTGCAGCGTCACACCACCCCTGCGTCGCCGTAGCCACACGTTCCGCGCACCACTGGGCCTGTGTCTGGCCTTGCTGACCCCGGCCTGCTGCATCGCTTGGGTCAAAGTCGGAGTGTCCAGCCTCCGTCTGTTCTTTTGTGCGGTGCTGCGCGTGCCAGTCTGACTCTTTGCTTTCTCGTGGGCACTTTAGGGCCGGTTTTCCCACCGCAGACCGCTCTGTGGTGGTTTCACAGAGGCGGCGTTAATTTTCTGCGTCGAGTTGGGAAGCATAGATGTGTGAACGGTGACCGGTCATGGAGTATGGTCTTTTTTGTATGATTACATTTTTTTGTTACTATTTTAAGAACTTTTGCATAGGGGTACGTGAGAGATTTTGGTCTGCAGGGTTTTTTCCTCGGAATATCTCTATCCGGTTTTGGTGTTGGGGTCGTGCTGGCCTCAGAGTGGCCCGGGGAGCGTTCCCGGGCTGCGGTGCTTCGGAGGAAGGGGCAGGAAGGGGCAGCCACTCGGCAAGTTCTCCCCTGGACGTCTGGTAGAATTCCCCAGAGAATGCGTTCGTTCCAGAAGGTTAATTGTCAGTGGTTGTAGTTCTGTTCCAATTATTCTGTTTCTCCTTGTGTGGGTTTTTCAAATTGAAAAATTCATTTCAGCCCTGGTTGGTGTGGCTCAGTGTATTGACTGGCGGCCTGCAAACCAAAGGGTCGCAGGTTCGATTCTCAGTCAGGGCACATGCCTGGGTTGTGGGCTAGGTCCCCAGTAGGGGACATGCAAGCAGTAACCACACATTGATGTTCTCTCCCTTTCTCCCTCCCTTCTTCTCTCTCTAAAAAATAAATAAATAAAATCTTTAAAATTTTCATTTTATCTAGGCTATTTTATCTAAGTTATGACATTTGGGGACATAGAATTGTTCATTTTTATTATTGATTTTCTTCCGCCTGCTTTGGGCTTACATTGACTGGTTTTTCTAGTTTATTCAGATTACATGATTGGATTCGGATATTTTTGTCTTTGTGACATCTACTCGTAATACAGTAAACTTCCCCCGCCCCAGCATGGCTTCTGTTGCAGACCACAGATTCGGGTGGGTTGTATTTACATTTTCATTTAGTTCAAGGTAAACTTCTCGAGTCTTTTTTTTTTTGGACTCATGTGCTGTGTGGAAGTCTGTTCTTTAATCTACTTTGGAACATTCCAGCTATGTTTATGTGATTTTTTGCTTGTTGAATTCCCCTGTGGTATGACAGGGCATTTTTATGATTTTTATTCCTTCAACTCTGCTGAGATATGTTTTGTGTCCAGAACGCAGCCCGGTTCATCGAGTGTGTCCCGCCGTTGCTGGGTGCAGCGGTCCTCGCCCAGCCCGCATGCCCAGCACTGCCTCTGCAGTCTTCCCACTGGGTTTCTGCTCGCTGAGCTGTGAGCTGGTGGAAGGGACTGGCTGGAGTCTCAGCCGCCATCGTGCATCTGTCTGCTGCTCACAGCTTCACCAGGCTTTGCTCTGTGTGGTCCAGTGCTCTCCCGGCTGGTGCATACACATTAGGAACTGTGGTATCTTCTGGAGAAGTGACCCCTTCATTGTTACGTGACACCCCTCCCCACCCCCGACCATTCCTTCTCCTGAAGGCTGCTTCGTCCCAAGGCTGACGTAGCAGCCCCGCAGCCCCTTTGGCTGGCATTAGCATAGTCTGTGGTCCTCCATTGCTTCACTCTTTTCCCAGTTGTTCTACTGTGGTGTGACACATGGGCCACAAAACTTGCCACATCCACCACCGTTAAGTGCACAGCTCAGTGACACTGACCCGCCTCTCGGGAGGCGCGTGTGCAACTCTAGTGACATTCGATGTCCAGAATGTTTGCCGTCTGGTCAATCGCTTCTGTTTTTGAAGAGCAGCCAGGCTGTTTCCCACGGTGGCTCACCTGTGTCTCACCAGCAGCGCACAGGCTTCTGGTCTCTGCACAGCCTCAAGCACCTGGTTCCCTGCTTTTCTGCAGCGGTTGTGCCAGCAGTGTGACGTGGCGTGCTGCTGCGCGTGTTATTCACGTTCTCGCCACCGGTGACATCAGGCGTCTCCTCGTTGCTTCGAAGAAGCATCCATTCAAGGTGCTGGTGCATTTTGAGTCTGGTTGTTGAGTTTCAGGAGTTCTCTGCATTGTGGGTGTTAACCTCTTAGTGGATGTATGATTTGCAAATACTGTGACCCATCCTTGGGCTGTTTGCCCTCTGATGGTACCTTTGGCACACAGAAGCCTACAGCTTCCAGGAGGTCCGATTTTCTGTTGCCTGTGTCTTTGGTGTCATGTACAGGAAATCACTGTCAAATCCGATGCTGTGAGGCATTGATTGTGTGCTTTTTTCTAGGACGTTTATGGTTTTAAATAGCATATTTCAGTTTTGGCCCGCTGTAGTTGCTTTTGCACACAGTGTGAGGGGACGCTCCCCGTTCACTCTCTCGCGTGCCGCGGCCCACTTTCCCGGCACTGCTGGTAGGACGACTCTTTCCTCACTGAATGGGCTTGGCACTGTTGATACCAGTTACTTGACTGTATATGGAAAGGGTTATTTTTGGACTCTGCTCCAGACCACTGATCTGTAATTTTGTCTTTATGCCAGTACCACACTGTTTTAGTTAATGTAGGTTTGTAATATGTTTCCGAGTCAGGAGTGCGAGTTGTTCTTTTGCTAGATATTTGCCTATTCAGGTTCTGTTGAGAGTCCATATAACTTTTAGGATGGGCTTTTCTACATCTGCAAAAACATAATTGAAATTTTGGTAGGGATTACATTGTATCTGTAGATACCGTGGGGTACTATTGGGATTTAGTAAGATTAAGTCCTCCAGTTCAGAGGGAAGGTATGTCTTTTTTGTTTAAGATTTTATTTATTTATTTATTTATTTATTTATTTATTTATTTATTTATTTTAGGGAGAGGGGAAGGGAGGCAGGGAGGGAGAAAACATCCATCAGTTGCCTCTCACAACCCCGCTCATGGGGACCTGGCCCGCAACACAGGCGTGTGCCCTGACTGGGAATCAAACCAGCGATCCTTTGGTTCACGGGCTGATGCTCAAACCATTGAGCTACACCAGCCAGGGTTGTCTGTATATTTACGCCGTCTTCAAGTTGCTTCCAGTAGTTTGTGGTTTCCATTGCATCGGGGCCCGGTTTTGGAACTGCCCGTGCACCTCCCGTGGAGCGTCCAGAGCGTCCGGGCCCACGCCCCTGGGCCCCCGAGGGCTCCCTGCACGGCAGCTGCGTCGGCAGCAAAGCCTTTCAGGTTCTGTTTGTCTGGGAGGGCGTTCCTTTCTCCCTCCCCTTTGAAGGACAGATTTGCCACGTACATGAGTTTGGGTCGAAAGGCTTTTTCAGCCCTTCCAGCACGTCAGCCAGCTGCCTTTTGGCCTCCAAGGCTTGTGAAGAGGGGTCTCCTGACACTCCCACTGAGTTTCGCTCATAAGTGACAAGTCCCTGTTCTGTGGCTGCATTCAATTTGCCTTTTATGGGTCTCGGAATAGGTGGCCTTGAGTTCATCCTCGTGGGAATTTGTTGAGCTTCTCGGATGTTAATATTTTTGTCTTTCATCAAATTGGGAGGGTTTCCGGCTGTGACCTTCAATTACTGTGTCTGCGGACCCCTCCGGCCCAGGGATGGGGCTCCGAGGGGCTCTCGCTGAGCAGTGCTTGTGGCTGCCCCCTGATTCCGTGAGTGGGCAGTGCGACCTCCCCTCGGCCAGGCCCTGTGCTTACCTGGTGTGGGGGTCGAGTGTGACACACTCGCACTTGGACTCAGGTACAGATTGAAACCGGCAGTGAGAACTGGGTAAACATTATTCTTGGGATGACGGTCATGAAAAGGCTTATCAAATTACAGTTTTTATATAATGTGGACACATCTTTCTCTTACAAATGTTACATGTGGTTGGTGTGTTAGTAGAGTTAATGTAAGTAGTGAAATTACTATTGAGGAGGCAAATCGCTTTATTACTTTTGTTTGGAGTATTTTTCATTATCTTACGTGCTAACACACATGGATAGTCTCCATCCTTCAAAAGTTCCAAAAGCCGCGCTGTCGCATGTGAAGGCACGAGTGAGCATTTCTGCAGACTTCCTTGGTTAGTAACACACTTTACTTTGTGTTATTGGATTCACATGCAGTGCTCCTTTGCACTCACGGCGCAAAGCTCACAGAGTGACTTGGGTTTGGTGGCCAGAAGCGCAGAGTGGAAATTGTGGGGAAGGTGTTTTCTCGGGTGGCGGCAGCAGTTTTGTGTGGTTGCCGTGGCGTGTGCCTTCCCTGCTGCCTCAGCAGTGGGGCTGCTCGGAGCGCCACCACACTGTCAGCACCGTCGGAGGGCGGGAGGTGTGCGGCCACGAGCTGCCGTCACACTGCAGCGGTGAACTCGTTCGCCCTTTGAGTTTTCCAGGCAGGACCGTGCTAAGGGTGACAAGCCAAGTGTGATTAGGACCCTCCTTCCTTCCGATTCTGTGGCAGCCACCGACACGAGTGTCTGGGCAGGGCTGGGTGATGGCCCACTGTGGGCCTGGAGCCGGCTACTGGGCTCCGTGTGCACTTCCCAGGCCAGGCCTGAAGGGGCAGCATTGCTGTGAGCTCGCCCTGCAGACTGGTCGTACAGAAGTGGCAGGTGGTGTTCTTTGAGGGACATATGGCTCCTGGACACAGGTCTGTGTGGGGACACCCTGGTGAATGGGAGCACAGGCAGGAAAGAGCCACTTGTAACCATCCCCTTCACTTCCTGAGCAAGTGGCTGCAGTCACAGCGGGCACTGGAGCCCTTCGCAGGGACCATGGGGGGCCCACTCAGCAGAACTGCTGTCTGGGGAAACGCTGGCCGTCGGACCCGTGAGGTGATAGGCACTTGCTTTCGCACGTGTGACAGTTCACGCGCAGGTGCTGCTGTGGTCAGACAGGTGTGCGGGTGTGAACACGAGCCCACAGCTGTGCCACTCCCGCAGGTGCTGCTCTGGTCGGCCAACAAGGTGTTTGAGGAGCTGACGGACATTGAGAGGCAGTTCCACAAGGCCTTCTACACGGTGCGGGCCTACCTCAACTGTGAGCGGTACTCGGTGGGCCTGCTGGACATGACCAAGGAGAAGGTGAGGCCGCAGCTCCTGGGGCTCAGGCCAGCCTGCCCCCAACCCCCGGGCGGGCTCACTGACTCCCTCGCTTCTCTGCCCAGGAATTCTTTGACGTGTGGCCTGTTCTGATGGGAGAGGCCCAGCCATACTCAGGCCCGCGCACACCTGATGGCCGTGTGAGTCATGTGGGGGTCGGGGGACAGGCTCTGAGCCCCGGGCAGGAAGGGGCCCATCCCAGCCAAACCCAGGAGGGCAGTGTCCGGGGACCTGTGAACCAACACCTCATCTCCTCGAGGTTCCGCTGGGTGCAGGCCCAGGGGCCCCTCACCACCACCATGGTCTGCCTCTCAGGAAATCCTCTTCTACAAAGTCATCGACTACATCCTCCACGGCAAGGAGGACATCAAGGTCATCCCGTAAGTGCCAGGGTTTTACGAGAAGTGTCATACCACGGGGGGTGGGCACTGACCTGCCAACCTGGGCGAAGGTGAAGGGGTCCCTGAATGAGCAGGGAGCTGATGTCTGAGGCTCCATGAGCATCGAGATGGCCATCCTGGGACCTGGTGAGCTGTCCTGGTGGCCCTGGCAGCAGCAGCTGACCTTGCAGGCCCTCAAGGTGTCACCTGGGCGCCTGAGCCTCCACGGCAGGTGGAGACCCCAGGACCACAAAAGGGGAACATGGACACACGTGCCCAGTGGGATGGGATAGGCGGGGTCACCCAGCCCAGTGAGCAGCACAGCGGGTGGGGCTCAGGGCAAGACTCCAACCTGGAGAGACCAGGTCCCAGCCTGGTGGCCATGTGGCCACAAGATCCCATGCCCTGCAGGCCTGTCAGAACCCCCACAGGCCCCACTCAGGGACTGGCAGCCACAGGTCAGAGCCAGGCCCTGGGGCGGGGAGCACCAACACTCAGCTCCAGAGGCTGGGATGCGGTCCTGGTAGGGGAGCGGGTTCCCGTGGGGCAGGGGTCTCGGTGTGGGCAGAGGCAGGACGAGGTGCCCCTCACCCCCACCCTCACCTCCCTGCTCCCCACCTCCCCAGCCCTTGTGCCTCCTGGAGCTCAGAGAATGGAACAGACCTGAACACCCAGACTGCACCACACCACACACACAGGTCACCACCCAGGGGTCTGGTCGGCCTGACCCCCTGCTTCCCTCCCCAGCACACCGCCGGCGGACCACTGGGCCCTGGCCAGCGGCCTTCCCACCTACGTGGCGGAAAGTGGCTTTGTGAGTCCCCGAGGCTCTGCCCTCACACCCCAGCCACCCCGCCAGCCCGGGTGCCTCCACCAGCTCCTCCCTCCCAGCTTTGCCCATGAAGAAGCTCCGGGGCTGGCTCGTCGGTGTCAGAGTCACACTGTCCGCTTGGCTGCTTCCACTGAAACCGTTTTCTGGTCCTTTCCAGATCTGTAACATCATGAACGCCCCCGCTGAGGAAATGTTCAGATTTCAGGTATCTGTCTGTCAGTAGAAAACACATCGCACTCAGGGACTCGGGCTCCGAGACGGGGGTCTGACTCGGTTTTTGCTGCTTAAGAAACCACCTCAGAATCTCAGTGACAAACAACAGCAAACGTGTGTTTCATGCTCGTGTGTCTGTGGGTTTGCTGAGTCCAGCTGGACCCCAGTGAGGGCTCCCGGCTGCTCCCTATGTCTTCCCCCGGGAGACGCATGGCCAGGGCTCTTTTCGGGAGGACACCAAGGGTCCGGTGTGCCGGTGGAAGTGGGCTTTGTCTCTGAGGCCTCTGGGTGCAGCCAGTGTCTGTGTTTCACTGCTGAGCATCAATGGCGTCGGGACAGGACTGGCTGTGCGGTTCGTGGGACAGTCCATGTAAACGGGACAGCACACTCTGCCTCCACGGCAGAGGCCACGACACAGACGTGGATGCAAAGCTCCCCTGCGGGCGGGGGTGAACGGACCACAGAGGAACGATAACCCAGGGCCGACCCCAAGCAGCAGCCGCGTCTGGCCGCCTGTCCCTGCAGGGAGGCGCCTTGGACGACTCCGGGTGGGTCATCAAGAACGTCCTGTCCATGCCCATCGTCAACAAGAAAGAGGAGATCGTGGGGGTGGCCACGTTTTACAACAGGAAAGACGGGAAGCCTTTTGATGAGCAGGACGAAGTCCTGATGGAGGTAAGCGCCTGTCACAGGTACGGCTCCAGCCAGGACACCCTGCGACGGGGCAGGACACGTCATCCGCTTTCGCCTCCTGACGCAGCCCTAGGCCAAGGGGAGTGGGGCCGAGCGAGGGCGAGGCCGTGTCCCGGAGCTCCCTGGCGCGCGCCCTGCCACCCCATCGGGAGCGCTCATGGCCCTGGGAGCTGCAGCCTGGGCAGCTGGTGCTGCCGGGAGGGTGACGCGCCGTGTCATCCGCCGCAGTCCCTCACGCAGTTCCTGGGCTGGTCGGTGCTCAACACCGACACCTACGACAAGATGAACAAGCTGGAGAACCGCAAGGACATCGCCCAGGACATGGTGCTGTACCACGTGCGGTGTGACAGGGACGAGATCCAGCTGATCCTGGTACTGCTCCGGGCACCCCAGGCTCTTCCCTGCCCCAAGGGGACACGCGCCACCCCCATACCCCCCAGTGGGAGTTCCCACACGCTCACGCAGCCCAGGGCGGGTCCCTCTCCGCCTGTGTCCTCGGCTGTGTGCAGAGAGGGACCAGCGCCGTGCTGGACGTGGTGTGTGGGGGCTGTCGGCAGAGGGAGGGGCAGGCCACTGTCACTGCCCTCTGAACCCAGGGGCCCAGCTGGGGCCTCCGGCAGCAGCAGATGGTCCTCAGTGCCAGACGTCCCCTTGCCCCGCAGCCACAAGGCTCGGTCGCACTGTCACTGTCTCTCGTAACACACCTGTTTCTCTCCCAGCCGACAAGGGAGCGCCTGGGGAAGGAGCCGGCGGACTGTGAGGAGGAGGAGCTGGGGGAAATCTTGGTCAGAGTCTGACCCCCGCCCGGAGGTGGAGGCTGGAAGGGCCCACGCGTGGGGGCAGACTTTTCTGTCCCCGGGAGACTGAGTGACCTAGGCATAGCGTGGCCGTGTGCCGTGGCCACTGTCTGCGCACATGTGCCCGTCATGTGTGTCTGTGCACCTTTGCTCGTGCACAACTCGGCGCACGTTCCACTGACGGCAGTGCCGTGTCTGCCCAGTCAGGCGCGACCTTCCTGTTGGGCCCCGGGGGGCGGGGAGGGGTGGGGGCTGAGCCGTCAGGGCCCGGGTACCAGGCTGCAGGCCCAAGGGACTTGAAGGGCAGATGCCACCTGACCCCAGGGGCGTCTGAGGCCGGACGAGGGTCCCGGAGGAGAAGAGAGGAGGAAGCAGTGGGGTTGGGAGGGCTGCCCTCAACCCTCTAGTCCCCCCACAGAAGGAGACACTGCCGGGGCCCACCAAGTTTGAGATCTACGAGTTCCACTTCTCCGACCTGGAGTGCACGGAGCTGGAGCTGGTCAAGTGCGGTGTCCAGATGTACTATGAGCTGGGCGTGGTCCGCAAGTTCCAGGTGCCCCAGGAGGTGAGGGCTGCTGGTCAGGGGTCCCGGGCGCTGCAGGGAGTTTGTGGCAGGCGTGCTCGCCACGGAGGGGACGGTGCAGGCCAGCAGCGCACAGGCAGCGCACCGGCCTGGAACGGTGACTGCGGGAGGGGAGGCGGGAGGCCCGGTGACTGGGAGTGCCCGGCGGCGTGGCCACTCGGTGCGTGGCTGGGCACTCGTTGGGTCCCAAGTGGGGCAGAAAGCACAGCTCTGCCCGGGCTCCTGCTGCCCGACTGAGGCCCCTGACATCAGGGCGGCAGGTGGCATTTTCAGAAGACGTTTTACTAAATACTAAAGGAAAGCACAAAAGGGGAAAATCACAGAAAATAGTAACAGAAAAAATTATTTCCAAATTATTTTCTGGCCCTAGAAACCGCAGAGCAGCGAGAGGTCCCCCGGGCCCCAAACTCTCTTGGCCGGAGACAGTGTCACTGTCCCCACGCCCTCCCCGCCTCTGGGCCTCCCGCACTCCCTGCGCCAGGTGCCCACGCACCTTCCTGACTCAAATGCCTAAAACACGCATGTCCCCCAGAACACCCCAGACCCCTAGCTGGGGTCCCCTTCCCAGTTTGGGGCTGTGCAGTGCACCCGGGAAGCCCCAGGCAGTGGCCCTCGTGCCCCCCAGGGCGCAGGGGCCGGTCCCAGGCTGTAGGCTGTGGGGCAACCTGCCGAGAAGCCTGGGCGGGAACCCCGTCTCCTGACCCCCCGCAGGTCCTGGTGCGGTTCCTGTTCTCCGTGAGCAAAGGCTACCGCAGGATCACCTACCACAACTGGCGCCATGGCTTCAACGTGGCCCAGACCATGTTCACACTGCTCATGGTATGTAGGCTGGCCAGACCAGGCCAGGTTCCCTCCACCACCACCAAGGTCAGGGGTTGGGGCGGGGGGGGGGGCAGTGATGAGAGTTCCCGAGGAGGCAAGGGCTGGGAGGGGCACCCCCTGGAGGTGAGACTGGACCCGGGTGTCTGTCTCCACAGACAGGGAAGCTGAAGAGCTACTACACAGACCTCGAGGCCTTTGCCATGGTGACGGCGGGCCTGTGCCATGACATCGACCACCGAGGCACCAACAACCTGTACCAGATGAAGTAGGCACGAGGGGCCGGCAGGCGTTGGGGCAGGGCTGCCGAAAGGCCCCCACGGTTGGCAGGGGCAGCGGGGCCCTGCAAGGGGCCGTGGTGTCCACAGGTGGCCCCTCCTGGCCACGCTCAGGGCTGCTGACAGGGCTTGTTTCTCCATGACCCGGGGCAGGTCCCAGAACCCCTTGGCCAAGCTGCACGGCTCCTCGATTCTGGAGCGACACCACCTGGAGTTTGGGAAGCTCCTGCTGGCGGAGGAGGTTCGAACCCGGGTTGCTAACCTCGGCACCTCCTGGCTGACGACCACCTTGGGCGGCGTCCCTGCCACACACCCTCCTCCAGGGATGGGAGTTCCCGCCACACAGGCGTGCACCCTGGGGAGCGGAGGGGGCTCACCCTGGCTGAGCCCACCAGGCTCAGTCTGGCAGGAGGCCACCTGGCTCCAGTGCCCGAGACCTGTGGTCAGACCCTGGGGTGGGGGGATGGAGCCAGGGCCACCAAGAGACTGCGTCCCCCCCTCCCACCTACAGGGCCTGAACATCTACCAGAACCTGAACCGGCGGCAGCATGAGCACGTCATCCACCTCATGGACATCGCCATCATTGCCACAGACCTGGCACTCTACTTCAAGTGGGCAGCCTGTGGGCTCCGGCTGAGGGGGCTGGGTGGGGGTCCTCTCCTGGAAGGGCCACAGGGTCGGGAACGTGCATGTGGCCAGGTCCTCTGTGGGGGGGAGTTCGACCCTCTCTCCTTGATCTTGGGGTCCAGGAAGAGGACGATGTTCCAGAAGATCGTAGACGAGTCTAAGAACCACACGGACAGGGCGAGCTGGGTGGAGTACCTGTCGCTGGAGACCACGCGGAAGGAGATAGTGATGTGAGCGGCGGCGTGAGGGTCAGAGACACTCTGCTTCTGCCAAGGTCCCTCAGGGGCCTCAGGGGCTCTGAAGGGAGAACAGCTCCCTGCCTACCAGCTTTGACACCCCAAACAAGCGCTCTGCTTCAGCCCTCATTTTGGGGGAGACCCAGGGATTCGGGCTCAGCCAGGCCGGCTCCATAGTTTGCAGGGCCTGGCCGTAGTGTTCTCATTGCAGGAGCCTCATCGCTTCATATGCAGTCAGGGTTCGGGTCTCACACAGGGGGCCGGGGGAGCCCAGGGGGCCTGGTCAGGGAGCCTGTGCGCATCAGCAAGGTCCTGGATAAATGCTGGCTGACCGCAGCGTGTGGGCAAGTGGGGGGAGCAGGGGCCAGCATGGGACTGCCTCCAGCTCCCTCTGCTCACAGGGCCATGATGATGACGGCCTGTGACCTGTCTGCCATCACCAAGCCCTGGGAGGTCCAGAGTAAGGTCAGAAGGCACCTGGGGCTGCGCAGGGGGTCGGGCAGGGGGAGGGGCCACAGGCTGTGCTGAGGGCACCGCCCTGCTCTGGGTCAGGCACCGACAGCTGCCACGGTGGAAGGTGCCCCTGTGCCCCCTGGGCAGCGGACCGGGGGCTCCCAGAGGGTCCCAGGTGGAGAAGACCAAGGGTGCGAAGCCTACTGGCAAGTTCTCAGGACAGTTGCTGGCCAAGCACCGAACTCTCAGCAGGTGAGGCCCCTTTGTGTGCCCTCCAGGTCGCTCTGCTGGTGGCAGCCGAGTTCTGGGAACAAGGTGACTTGGAAAGGACCGTTCTGGATCAGCAGCCCATTGTGAGTGTTCCTTCCAGAACCTTCTGCTCCCCCATGGTCAGAGCCTCTGTGCTGGAGTGGTGCACACAGGCACCCGGGGCTCTGAGGTCCTGGGGCCTCCAGCTCACGTTGTGGGTCACGTGACACAAGCCAGTCTCAGTCAGGTGGCTTGGGGTCTGGGTGAAGAGGCAGTGCCCATGGCAAGGCTGCCTCGGGCAGACCTAGGCTGCGGCTCCCCGCAGACAGGCTCCATGAGCCAGGCAGCTGCACAGGGGACGCAGCAGGGCCTTCAGCTGCCCCAGGAAGGCCCAGGCTAGTGGCGTCTGGCAGCCACGGAAGAGATGGCAAGAGGGCTCATCTCACAAGTCAGCTCCAGTTGGTGAGGGGCTGCCTGAGTACAGGTTTGAGGAGGCTCTGTGCAGAGACAGCAGGAAAGGGTGCCCTGGCCCACCAGCAAAGTTTCCCAGGGGAAGGACACGTAGCTGGTTTGTCCCCTGCAGGCCAGGCCTCTAGGCTCCTGCCTGGCCTACTCTCACCAGCCTGAGCTCCAGGCCAAGCGTCACTGGGAAGGAGAGGCTGGCAGGAGGCAGCTCGGTGGGTCCAGAGTATGTGAACACCAAGGCCCAGGCACCAAGCCCCAGGTCTTTTTTCAGGACCACGGAGAGCTCCTGGGGCCAGGAGCCTGGGGGACTTGGGACCTGGACAGGGCTGCCCTGGGGGGGATCTCAGGGGCTTGTCCTGGCTTTTCACTCCCAGGAGCCAGGTCTGTCAGGCAGGCCGGGCCCTGGGGCCAAGGACTCCACCTTCCTCCCTCCCAGAGCTGAGTGGGTGTCAGCTCACCCTGGTGCTTGGGGAATGTGTTAGGCACACCTGACCCAGCCCTTCACTGTCCCTCCCCGTCCCCAAAGCCGATGATGGACCGGAACAAGGCGGCTGAGCTCCCCAAACTGCAGGTTGGCTTCATCGACTTTGTGTGCAGCTTTGTGTACAAGGTGAGTGGGCAGGGCAGGGCCAGCTGGGTTGCAGGAGGAGGGGGGAGCTGGTGGGGTCACAGATCTCCCAGTGCCGCATCGGCCCCACCCTCTGCACACCTGCACTTGAATCCGAACTCGTCAGTGTAACCCCAAGTGTGTCCCTCCTGCTCCCTGCACCCAGCCGGCTCCTCAGCAGCTTCCCCACCAGCCTTCTTGCTCCCACATCCTCACAGTCACCTCAAGGTCTTGTCTCAAATGTTCCCCCCCAAACCCCATCTGGGGTACCCTCCATGGCCTTCCCATTGTTCTCGGGCCCTGGCTGCAGGTGTGTCTGTGAACCATGGGGAGGGGGAGGGGTCCCACTCTCGACTCCCTTTCCAGGAGTTTTCCCGTTTCCACGCGGAGATCCTGCCCATGCTGGAGCGTCTGCAGAACAACAGGAAGGAGTGGAAGGCCCTGGCAGATGAGTACGAGGAGAAAGTGAAGGCCCTAGAGGAGCAGCAGCAGCAGCAGGAGAGGACAGCGGCCAAGAAAGGTCTGGGCTCGCGGGTGCAGGGCAGGCTCAGGGGTGGGGGGTGGGGCACTGTTAACAGAACTGAAGAAAAGGCGGGGCTCAGACAGCCCTGCGGTTAGCACCCTCGGGTCACTCGCTGCAGAGGCAGCTGGAGGAGGGTGGCAGCGGGAGGCCGGCAGCGGGAATGGGTCCTGCTAATTCAAAGCGGCTCACGAGCCTGGCCCTAGCTGGGGAGTTCTCTCATGTTCCCTGAGGAAGAAATAACTGTTACTTCCTTTCTGAGGGGGAGGGAGGCCTGGCTGAAACATCATGGACTCTTAATAGACCTTGGTTCAAAGAGCAGTCCTTCCGAGTCACGCAGAAAGTCAAACTGCACTTCCATTCCACACACACACAGGAGAGCAAGAGCCAGGAGTCAGGCGTGCATGGCATTGCCTGTGCTGTGTCCGGAGTGGTGGTTTGCCTGTTCTCCACCTGCATCAGGGGCCTGGCTGCACTGGGGCAGCCCAGGCCGGAACCAGGCTGTCCTGCTGCCTCCTGTCCACCTGTGCTCGGCCACCTAGGCTCTGGGACTCTGTGGCTCTCCCTGCAGTGCCCTGCTGTGGGGAGGGAACCAGCGGTTTCAGGGTCGTGGGAAGTCAGGGCTGAAAGTGTCACCAAGGGCTGTGATCAGAAGGCTGAGCCCAGCTAAGCAGCTTAGGTTGCCCACGGGTGTCTGTGGCCACCCTTCCCGCTGCAGGGCTGCTGGAGGACACAGGAGCGGGTGGGAAGGAGCCTGGCTGGGGCACGTGCTGCTCGTGCCCCGTCTTGTGTTCTCTTGCAGGGGGCACAGAGGTGGTCTGCAATGGCGGCCCAGCACCCAAGTCTTCCACCTGCTGCATCCTGTGAGCCACTGGGCGGGGCCTGATAGCTCCTACAGCCACTGGATGCTGCCTCCCACCACTTGGTACAGGAGTTTGTGAAGCCTGAGAAAATGAAGACAGTTTTGAAAATACTGAATTTAAGGTTTATGTCTGTCAGCTAAAGCCAATTACAAGTAACACAGTGTAGCCGACCCTACACTTACGCACTGTCTTTGGATACATAGTAATACCAGAGACCTTTGAAAGTCTGGATGTGTCTAAAGCATCGGTGGGAAGTCTGTACATGTACGTATGTGTATATGGGTAGACAGATGGATACAGAGATGCTGTTTTCCATGTTTTAGAACCAATATATGGCCAGAAATCTAGAATAAAATGCAAAGAGAACAAATTGCCCTTTTCTATGGTAGAAATTACAGCAGCGGCACATTGCATACGACCAACCAGAAAGTTCTGGCACGAAGGCCAAAGCCTTGAGTACGGCGGGATCAGATCTGAGTGACCTGTGCAGAAATCACTTGTGACAAAGGCTCCGTGTTGTTGCTGACGGACCCAGAGGTCAGGGCTGACCTCCCTCCAGTGCCTGCAGGCTCCCCGGTCCCAGCCTCTGCCGCAGCGGGTCCACTCGCCCCAGCGCCCCGTGCCTCCACTGGTTTCGCGTCTGAGTTAGGAAGGCATAGTCACCCCACACTGAGACAGAGACCGATTATCTGGCAGAAATTAGGAACTTTTACCTCAGAATGTGTGCCCCTGTCCCCAGCACTGGAGGACAACTGCACAGGAAAGTCCTAGCAGCGAGGGTTCAGGTCGGCTGTTACAGAGCTTCCCCCAACTCCCAGCAGGCACTAGGTGAGGGTGAACACAGCCCACAGTGCCAGGCCACACAGGAAGGAGCGTTTACTTCCATCTCAGCAGTCAGTGACACCTGGTGACTTGGTCCTGTGACTGGAGCTGGGCTCCCCCGGGTTCCCTGAGGAACTCGGCACCAGCCGACTGCTCGCCCCACAGGTGCGCTCACTCAAACCAGGACTTTGAAGTGTGGGCACGTGGCTCCCCAGGGTCCCTTCCACTTGCACGTGAATTCGTTTTATAATAGACCTGACCGAGCCTTCAGGTTCTGGGGCGGAGCCGCCTGAACAGCTTCTGTAACACCCTGTCCTGGTCCTCGGGCCACATCCCCTCCCTGAGGCCAAGGGGAGGGTCCGCAAGGCAGGCTGGAGAGCCACACCTCCGCTGCGAGGCACCCGCACTACCCTCACTTCTGCACTGCGGCCCCCTGCCCTGCGTGTCCAGTGTCTGGCCAGGGCCCGGAGGGGTGAAGATCAAGTAGCAGCACAACACCCAGCTGTGCCTGTTACAAACTACCTGGGTGCCCCAGAGAACAGGGGATGGAGCTGCTGTGCTTCCCTCCCTCCACCAAATCCTGTCTGTGGTGGGTGACAATTCTTCTGAAACCTGGCCTGTCCCCACCCAGCACACACAGGACAGAAAAGGAGAACCAGAGCAGCACACGGTACAGGAAGCTTTATTCATGCACACAGCTCAGACAAGGCAGGCTCACTTCAGTATGCTGTCGTCGCGGGCTGAAAGGTTGAAAGGAAAACTCCTGTTATTACCTGGTCAGGTAACTCAAAAGGAGCACTTCAGTTATTTGGGTTAAACATTCCAGGTCTAGTTCCATGAAGCCCGACTATGCTCTGCCTAAACTGTTCCGGGCGGTCCTTTTCTATGCACACCAAAGGGACGAGTGTGTGGTTGCTGGTCCGCTGCCTCTGAGAGCGACTTGGCCACCTCACGTTCCTGGAGTTAACCTCCGGGGCCTAGGGGCCTGGGCCTCATCAAAGGCGAGGTGTCCCCACGTTCCCATTGGACCAGTGCTAGGTGAAAGAAGGGGGCCCGCCCCACCACTGTGGGTCACCAGCAGCAGAGGTTTATTCCTGAAGATCCGGGTGGAGGGCAAATCTATAAGGTTCAAAACACCAGTACCTTCTGCCAATTCTCTCTCAATCCGTTTGAGTTCATCCTGCTTCTTTTTCTCTTCCGCCGCGATTCTCCTTTCCTCCTCGGCCCGAGGTTTCAGGTAACCTGGTCAGGGAAAACGGGAAGGGAGGCGCTTCCACTGAAATGCTGTGTAAAAGGAACTCGGTCCACACGTAACGTTACCTTCAGGTCCAGCGTGAATCCCACGCGTGCCTGCCTTTAATTCTCCCTAACCTCGCCGGAGGTCAAGGTCCGCCAGGTCCCCCTTACCAGAGAGCACGGCAGGGTCCCGCAACCCAGCCCTCCGCGGACCCCGCCCCGCGTCCACCAGAGGTCAGCAGCCCCCAACTCCCAGTTCCCGGGCAGGGCGGACAGGGGCTGCTCCCAGCTACGCCCGTACCCGCCCTCCGCGCGCTTACTCCCCGGTTCACCGGCCGGCACTGCGGACACGAGCGAAGCCCGGGGTCACTCACTGTAACGCTTGGCTCCGTAGGCCACGCCGAGGAACAGGGCGGAGTAGCGGCCGAGCTGCGGGGAGAGGGCGGTAAGAGACGGCGCAGCGGGACCGGGCCCGGGAGCCGCCCACGGAGCGCGGTGGACGGAGAAGGAGTCGAACTACGGTGTCGAGAATCCAGGACGCGGGGCCGGGAGGGACTGGGTCGCACTCGCAGGGTCCCGGGCGCGGGGAGCGCGGTGGACCGAGAAAGGCGTCGGGGGCGCGCGGCAGGGGTGAGCAATTGGGTCGCACCCGCGGGGTCGGAGTCGGGAGTCCCGGGCTCCGTAAGGTCGGACACGCGGGGGGCCCGCTAAGCCGAGGACCGAGAGGCGGCCGAGAACCCTAGTTCACCTTGATGAGCGGAGAAACCTGAACGGGCGGCACCATCTTGTCCGTGACCTTCGCACCGGAAGCACAATCCGAAGCGAAGGAGGACGTCTCAAGGCTTAAAGCCTGAGTTACAAAAAAAAAATAATTAATTAATTAAAAAGGTACCGGGGAGAGCGCATGCGCCGTCAGCGACCAGTGAGAGCGTCGTGGCACCCCTAGTGGCCAGAAGGAGAACGGCGCACGCCTACGTGTTGCGTGTGACGTCAGGGTGCGTGCAGACTGCGCGGGCGCGCAGCTATCTGTTGGCTGTACGTTTGCAAGGTGAGCGGGATGGCAGCGCAGGCGCATTCCTGGCGGATTTGAGTTGCCCCTGCAGCCCCTGTGGTCCCCGGGCCCGGTGGAGAACAAGGTGGGGCCCGCACCGCAGGCCCAATGTATGAGAAGGTTGAGTCGCGCTTACCCGGTGCGCAGAGGGCGCTCTCCCCGGACTCTGGGGGCGGTTCGATCACAGTGGGGCAGTCGGGAAGGAGCCCTGCCACATGACGAGTCAGCTCCGTCCCGGTCAGCTCCGAGGACGGCCAGGGGAGGGGGCCCGGCGTCCGGCTCCCCTGGGCAGGCCCCTGGCCCCCAGACCCCTCAGACTGTGCAGGCGGGTGGCCGCCTGCTGTCCAGTCCCCTAGCACAGCTGGAGTACCCTGATTCCAGGAGCTTTCGGGGAAGACCTCCCCCGCCCCCGGGTAGAGCCGGCTCCCTGGGTTTCGCTGGCTCCTGCCCTCAGTACTCTGCAGTCCAAGGTCCTAGGTCCACCTCGGCCTGGGCTTAGGGGCCACCGACCCCCAGATCTCATGTGTGGAAAGGAGGGGCGCACAGTCACACCGCAGGGCCCGGAGTAAACCCTCCATCTCGGCCCCCTGCCACCCCTCCTCAGAGCAGTCCTCTACCTCCCTCAACTCTGGTTAGCGCTGCTGAAGCCCGGCCAGCCTGGTGTGCAGAGGGGCCACCCGGAAATGGGGCAGTGGTGGCCAGGCAGCCCCACCTCTCCACCATACTTGCGCGTGGTGCCCATCGTATGGGGCTCGAGGCTTGGCGGGTACGCTCTCCACGCCCACAACCTGGAGCTGCTTTGGGAGAAGTTCCCTGAGAACCAGGGCTTGGGACTCACTAGGGTTCCTGCTCTGCTGAGGGGGCGCCCACTTCTTACTCTTCACCAAACCCTTGAGTTTCGGAAGGGAACTGAATTGAACCTAAAGGAAACAGAATGCGGGCACAGCTAGCCCAGTGAGGCAGGGACTGGGGGGGGGGGGGGGGGGGGGGGGGGGGCACAGGGCCGCCTCCAGGGGCCTGGGCAGGAACTGCAGCCCACCCGCTTTCTCCACAATCCCAGCTCTAGGCCTCCCAGCTGCACAACTGGAAAACCGTCTGCACTGTTTCCTGGGCCGGGGAGGAACTTGGAGGCTGATCCTCTAGGCTGGGGGGGCCCTTTCCTGGAAAGCGCAGCCGGGGCCGGCCTCCTGGGCACCCTCTGGGCTCCCTGTGGGAGATGTTCTGCACTCTGACCCCACATGGTACCAGATAAACTCCCTGTGCGGGCAGGACAGGCTGGGTGGCCGTGCTGGGAGCTCACAGCATGCTGCCCTGGAGGAGTTGGGCAGATGACCTCAGGTGACAAATGTCTTTGTCCTCCCCTGAGTTTTAAAATAAACCAGGCTCCTCAGCAACTGCTGCTTCCAGAATCAAAAATAAGTGTCTCTGGGGGTGGAAGGCTGGGCCAGAGTGCTGGTGGGGGACCACACACCGTTAGCTTCCACCAGGTGAAAGATGGTGACCCCTGGGGACACACACAGGCGCACACACACAGCGCCACCCAGGAAGGCCCCTGAAGATGGGGGACACATATAGCCCAGGGCCCTTCCTGGGGTCTGCTGGTGGGAGGGTTCCACTTGGCTCAGGATACCAGGATTGCCTGCGGACACCCTGCACCTGTCAGAGCCAGCTGTCCACGTCGAATCCCGATACTCTCCCAGGAGCCAGGCTCTGAGGCTATGTTTAGTGCAGTGCTCAGACCCCGGCGGGCCCCAGGAATCCTCCCCTTCAGGGCCCTGTGAGCACAGATCCCACATGCCTTCTGTGTAGGTGGCACTCCCAACTCCTGCTGGGGTTCTTCTAGGCCCAGCCAGACCCTGCCCAGCCAGGGGTGAGAGAGGCCCTGTCCAAAGTGCAGGCCAGGCCCAGGTCCCCACTTCGGGCACATGTTCTCTCTGGGAGTCCTGCAGGCGGAGCCCTGTCCCCCACCCCCGTCCCTACAGGTCCCTCAGAGGGCCTCTTGTTCCACTCGCTGAGTGTGCCTCTGGGGACAGGGCCCCCACCACAGCCACGGCAGAGGCAGAGATTCAGAGAAGCACCCACAGAGACAGCCCCCCACGACTGCAATTGCAAAGGCTGCACAGCACTCACCCCTGCCCACTGAGGGCTGCCACTGCCACCCACCCCCACCTGGGGCTAGCACACCTGGCCTCTCACTTCATGGTGACAGGCACCCACAGGGCCGCAGCATAGCGGGAAGGCCAGGCTGAGTGCTGGTTCTGCCTGGCCCCTCTGGCCCTCAGGCCCCTTCAATGTGCCTGCAGTGGGGACAGAAGGGTGGCCCCAGCACCAGGGTGGGGGGCCTGGGACCTCTCTGCCACCCAGGCAGGGAAGTGAGGGCACACAGAATATACTTGGGGGGCATGTGGTGACTGGCCACTAGGTCCACGTACAGGAACCTTGTGCGGATTTTCATGTGGGAAAAGTGCCCTTTTTTTCTGGCTCCTGCAGCTCCTAGACCCTCAGCCCACCTGCACATGGCCAGGTGATGTGCAGAGTCCAGGACAACGGGGGCCCTGAGTGGGAGCTGGTGGGAGGTGCCTAGGAAGTTGGGGGCCCCATTGGGCAGGGCAGGATGGGGCGCCTGAGTCACTGCTGACTGCCACAGCTCACTCTGTAGTTATCTGGTCCCCTGGGGGGCCCTGAGCCTGTCCTTGTAGGGAGTGACAGCCAGCATGCAAGCCATCCTGGGGGACTGGGCAGGAGCTTAAGAGAGCTGACCTGGGCAGGGAGGGTACAGATCACTCCACCAGGCAGACCAGCATGGTGAGTAGGCACCAGGCCATGTGAGTGACTGTGGGTGTGAGTGCGTGTGCCCATGAGGGGAGTTTGTACACATATGTGCAGGTGTGTGTGCACAGTGGGGAAGGGGACACCCATGCCCCTTGGCTGCCCCAGCAACAGTCTGAGAGGGAGAGGCCTGGCCTTCACCTTAGCGAGATACCCAGAACAAGCCCACCCACCTGCTGGCCACTTGCACAGTCCATTTTGCTCCTTGGACACCCAGCTGGATCCTGGTTGGACCGCAGACCTAGCACGGCAGAGTTCAAGGTGAACCCTGGGTGCTATGTGGTCAGGGCCTTCTCACCGAGCACTTGCAGCTGCCCTAGCCTGGGGACCCAGGACCCAAAAGCTGTGGCCCAGCCACCCTCTGCATTAAGTCCCCCAAAACCGCTGGGCTGGGGGACCCTGAGCCCCAGTGCTGTCATCACAGGCCAGCAGGAAGACCAAGAAGAAGGAGGGGGGGGCCCTCCGGGCCCAGAGGGCGTCCTCCAATGTCTTCTCCAACTTCGAGCAGACCCAGATCCAGGAGTTCAAGGAGGTGAGGCTCCGCTCTGCCCAGCAGGCCCCCAACCCAGAAGTCCCTGTCCCGGGGTGGGGGGTGGGGCTTGGGAACCCGAAAGCAGGCAACCGAGAGACCTCATGTGGGCCTCGCTCCAGGGCCAGTATGAGCAGGTACCTCTGCTCACGTGGGCGGCCTATTCCAGGCCTTCACGCTGATGGATCAGAACCGGGATGGCTTCATTGACAAGGAGGACCTGAAAGACACCTACGCCTCCCTGGGTAGGTTCCCAGTAGGGCTGTCACGGCCCCCACCTCGGCTCTGGCCTGACAGCCCACAGGGTGTGACAACTGAGCTGGCAGGGGTGTTGCTGGGGCACACAGGGAAGGGGGCGGCCGCTGCTCCCCACCTGCGGCATGCTTTTCTCTGCCTGAGGAGGTCCTGCCTTTGCAGCCAGGGGGACAGGCTGGCCTCTACCTGGGGGGGACTTGCACAGACCCACCTTCCCTCTGGGCCCCACTGATGCCCGGGTAAACACGACGCAGACCCTTTCGGCTCCACATGGCTTCCTGTCCCCACTGCTGGCAGTCTGCCTGCCTGGGGCTCAGGGTCTGGGGTTCAGTTCACATGCAGAACCCATACCCACTACACCTGGGCCAGGTATCCCCAGTCTCCCCACTTTGTTCTGGGGCCACCCGGAGGACGACGGAGAGGGCATCCCTGTGGGGCACCTGCCAGCAGGAGCAGCCCTGCCCATTGACCCTGCACCCACAACAGGCAAGATCAACGTCAAGGACGACGAACTGGATGCCATGCTGAAGGAGGCCTCGGGGCCCATCAACTTCACCATGTTCCTGAACATGTTCGGCGAGAAGCTGAGTGGTGAGCCCTGCGGCCTCGGCCAGGCTGCATGCGTTTATTTAGAAATGCAGACATTTCTCACACAAGTCTGGATTGTCACATCTCCTGAAAAGCCCCAGGACCTTTCTGGGACCCCCACGTGTGCCTCACACACCTCACGTACCTTTCCCCACTCTGCCCCAGCCCCGCCCCCGCTCCCTGGGCATGTGCGCAGCCCTGGGCCCGGGCAGGACTCTGAGCACAGGTGCCTAGGGCAGGGGCTGCCAGGTGCTTGGGGTCGGGAGGGCCCTCTGGGCTGGCAGCACAGGGTGGCGGGAGCACAGGTGGCCAGGGCAGGCCGAGAGTTTCTGTGGGCAGGTACGGACACTGAGGAGACCATCCTGAATGCCTTCAAGATGCTGGACCCCGAAAGCAAAGGCAGCATCCACAAGGACTAGTGAGTGTGGCTCCGGCTCCCAGTTTCCTAAGCTCACGCCCCACCCAGTTTCCCTCAGAATAACAGAGGGTGAACCCGTCCTGCCCCTGCGGCCAGTGCTGGGTCTGGGGGGCTCCCTGGGCCAAGCCCTGGGGGGCGGGGTGTCTGGCTCCCATGCCCTCAGTCTCCGCCCCACAGGGACAGTGACGTGTGTGTGTGTGTGCACATGTGTGTATGTCCGGAAAGGCTCCGTGAGCCCAACTCCAAGCGCCCCTACCCCTGTGGACGCCTGTGCTGTGAGCTTCGCCCCCCCATCACTGTCCAGCTGTCCTGTGCTGACCCCTTCTTCAGAGCAGCTAACTTGGGCCTCTCTCCTCATCCTCAGCATCAAACGGCTGCTCATGTCCCAGGCGGACAAGATGACTGCAGAGGAGGTTCGGCCCCTTGCCCCACCTGCTGCCCTCCCCCGTGGCCCCCGGGACTCCAGGGGTCTGCTGGGAGTGTGCCCCAGCCCAGAGATGCTGCAGTGCTGCCATGGGAGGGGACGCCCTGTGGCTGGGCCCCAGCTGGCCCCTCCTCAAGTGTGGCAACAAGGCCAGAGCCAGCGGGAGCTCAGGGCCTGTCATGCAGTCTCGGGCCGCAGCCCTTAGGGACCCTTTGGCTTGTCCCCTCCTGCCTGAATCTGACCCCCAACACCCTGCTCACAGGTCAACCAGATGTTCCAGTTTGCTACCATTGATGCTGCAGGCAACCTGGACTATAAGGCGCTGAGCTATGTGCTCACCCATGGGGAGGAGAAAGAGGAGTGACGGGTGTCCCCACCCCGACCCGGGCTGTGGCCAGTTCAATAAACCTGAATCTACAAACCTGCCTGCAAGTGTCTGTAGGGACAGGGACGTGTCCATCTGGGGCAGTAGGGCCCGGAGGGCACACACGCCTCTGGGTCCTGCCTCTGCCACGCCCAGCCCGGCCCGGCCCCACCTGTCAGCGCCCAGGCTGAGGGTCTGCCCACTCAGTGACCCAGGCTGAGAGAGGCTCTGGGAGGGACTCCTTCGAGGAAGGCTCCCCGCACCTGTGCCTTCCAGACACCTAGGACCCTCGGGAACCCCAGCCTATCCGGCTCCCCGTCAGCCACGTCCCCACGTGCCCCTGTGCCAGCCACTGCAGGTATGGTGTGGCCACTGGGCCCCCCTGCCGTGCCCAGGCTCAGCAGTGGCTGTCACGACCCAGGTGACCAGAGCTCCAGTGCCCCCCACACCTCCAGGCCAGCTTCTCAGCCCTAGGAGTGAGCTGCCGCAGGGCTTCCTGCATCTTCGGAGCGGTCCGGGCCCCCAGGGTGCCTGGGGGGGGCCTCCGGGAGGGTCTGCCACAGGGCCGCCCTGTCCCTGCCACAAGGGCCAGTGCTGGCCTCCGCTTGCAGGCGCCGGTATGAGGGGTGGAAGAAAAGCACCAAACAGCAGCTGAAGAGTGTACACAGGCCGGCCAGCAGCAGCATGGACACTGGGGGGACACAGTCAGCTCTGCTGGGGCTCACCCGTGAGCCTGGCCAACCCCACTCACTGGGAGCACAGGGTGACCCCGGACAGCACCACCTCTGGTCACCACGCCCACGCCCATCTCTCCTGCTATCCCTCCCCCTCCCTCTGTCTGTCTGACCTCTTTTTCTCTTCCCAATCTCACTTTAAGAATGACTCATGCAGGGTTTAGAGGCTGGGCTTTGTGAGGGTCCCAGGGCTACTCCCACCAGGCTGAGCTGGGGAATTCTGTCTGTTCTGTCCCCTGCCCCCCACCTCATGGGTGCCCAGCACCCACCCACCAAGGACAGCACCGGGGCAGGTGAGGGAGGTTCCCAAGGTTGGAGTGGGTGGGGACCCAGGCCTGGCTCTCGACACTGGCACTCTCAGGACTCCCATGGGCTGGGACACTCACCCTCCCAATCCAGGGAGTTCTGGTCCCCTTGGCAGGCTGAGAAGCCTGGCTTCGCGCGGCGCACAGTCAGGGCAGTCAGCAGCAGCATGATGAGCGCGCCCTCCACCTGCCTGGGCAGCCACGGGGCCCTCAGCACAGCTGACGCCACTGCCGCCCAAGTGCCCGGCGCTCTGGGCAGCGCGGGCCCACAGCAGGTGGTCAGAACACGGCAGCCTTGCCGGAGAAGGTGGGTCCCGGCCATGTGGCCTGGGACGTGTGAGGGCAGGGTCAATGGGCTCCCGAGGGAAGGGGCAGGGGGTGCACTCACCCCAGTATGAAGACCAGGCCGGCAGCGGCGCCCTCCCCGACAGGGAAGGAGCACTCCACCGCCAGCTCCATGGCGACGGGCGCCACGGAGAAGCCGAAGAGCCCAAACAGTGAGCAGATGGCGGCCAGCGCGATGGTCTGTCCCCGAAGCTGGGACACCTGGGCGAATGGTGCACCGGAGCGGCAGTCAGACATGCCCTCCAGGCCCTGTGCCAGCACGAGCGCTGGCTGAGTGGGGCGGGAGGCACCGTGCCCAGGGCCCCCCACCCCCGCTGCCCCCTGCAGAATGGTCTCAGCAGCAGGGGACACTCACCAGGGCAAAGGCCACGCAGACCAAAGAGGTCAGGCAGAAGCCAACCTTGACGGCTTCTGTGAAATGCCTGGTCCGGTCCACGTACAGGCCGAGGCCCAGTGCCCCCAGGATCCCAAACACGATGAACAGAGCCCCACAGAGGCCTGCGAACTCCTGGAGGCAGAAGGAGGCCCAGCAGCCATCACTGTTCGTCCTCGTGCACACACCATTCCCAGGGAGACCATGGCACAGGGCCACTGAGCGCACTGAGGCCTGGGCAGGACTGCAGAGCAGGTGGAGGGTGTGGGCCAGGGGGGCCTACACCCCCCAGGTGGGTCCTCTTCCCGGTGCCTCCCCCACCCCGAGACTCAACCACTGCTAAGGGAAGAGCCTGGTCACTGCACATGCCCCTTCATCCTTGAGCCCCTGAGGAGCTGGGAACATCTGGGCCCCATGCCCACTCGTCAGGCCAATGCCAGACAACAGAGGGCACAGACAGGGCCACCGTGAGTAGGCGGAGGCCCTTCCCTCGGACAGACCGTCTGGTGTCAGAGGGGTACCCTGCCCTGGAGCCTGCCTCGCTGGCTGTCCTGCTCGGGCACCGGGACAGAGTTGAAAGCCCTAGTGCCCAAGCAGGGCCGCCCTTCCCATGGCCCTAGCCCACCGTCTGCAGGCCACGTCGGGCACCTGACACTCTTTGCACACGGCAGCTGGACAGTGTGTGTGACAGGAGGCCACCCTGGCCAGGTGTGGAAACCCGGGGCTTGGGGAAGTCACATGCCACAGCCACGGGTGGGAGCTGCAGAGGCAGCCGGCCTGCGGGTGGCGGCTTCCGAGGCCAGGCGGGCACTCACGTTGGAGTAGCCTTCCACGCAGAGGACCTGCTGCAGGAGGACCGAGAAGCTGGAGAAGATACCAATGCCGCCCCCGAAGCACACGGCCAGGATGACGTAAGCCTTGTTCCTCAAGAGCTGGAAGGGGAGAGGCCACTCAGCACGGCAGCCCCACCCAGCAGGACAGGTGGGGGGAGCCCTACCCACCCCCTCCACTCAGCCTCCTCCCAGGCCCCAGACCCTCCCCAGCCCCAGATCCCACAAAACCAACCAGCTTCAGCCCGTCCAGGAACTTCTCCGAGGTGGACTGGGCTGCTCCGGCAGAGGGCGGGGTGGGGGGCTCACTCTCCCAGAGGCACGAGGTAGCCAGCAGGCAGGCGAGTCCGGCGGGAATCATGTAGATGCCCAGCTGGGGAGAGGGCGTGGCATGCAGGTGTGTGTGCGCACGCGCGCACACGCAGGCCGCAAGGACGCATGTGTCGGCACAGGCTATTCCGGCCGGCAGCTCCAGGGCACCCCAGCCGCCATCCCGAGGAGGGCCTCGGGGAGCCGTGGCGGGCCTGCTCAGCTCTGCTGCACCGGAACCCCAGCTTTCGAAGTGCCGCCAAAGGACGGCTCCACAGTGACAGCCCTGTCCTCTCCCACAGCTCCAGAGTCACCCAGCCAATGGCCCTGGGGACCCCCTTTTCCTGCCTCTGCAAATCTCCCCAACAGCAGCCATGGCACAGCTGGAAGCCCTTCATCCCCCACCGCACCTCAAACCCTCAGCCCGAGCCTGCCCCGCCTCCGTGACTCCTCAGGTGCCCAGCCACACCCTCATGTCCAGGGGGCGGTTCCAGACAGGACTGAGCCACCCTCCCACTGAGAAGCCCACAGAGCTTTTCCCAGCCACACCGGCCGCGACTGACCCTTCCTCCTGCCCTCCTGGCTCAGCACCCCCGCCACCTGCACCCCCTTCCAGGCCTTTCCCTGCCTGTCCCTCACCTTTTCCGCCCCCGCCCTCCAGTCGCCTCCCACCTCACTGAGGCCTCCCCTGACAAGGAAACCGCCTGGCACTAAGAAAGTGCCAGCTCTTGTCCACTCAGAAAAGTCCTTCATGCACCCAGGGCACTGACCCTCGTGGCCCGGGGGGGGGGCAGGTGCACACCCACACACAGGTGTGCACTAGAACCCATCACACATGCATGCACACATACCACACATTAGGCACATGCATACAACACAGGAACATATGTGCACACAACACAAAAATACATGCACGTGAGCACACCACATGGAAACAGGCTTCCTACATCACACACAAACTCGCACATGTGTAGAGGCTGCACCCCGTGAGCTCCCTCACCATTATGGGGATGTCACCCTCCTTCTTCACCAGGGCAGGAGACAGCACGTTGGCCACCAGGACACCCAGGGGGTTTGCTGCAGGGACAGACAGAGCACAGGGTAGATCGGCCACAGGCAGAGCTCTCTGCCCTGCAGGAGCTGGGAGTGTGGAGGGGCTGGAGGAGACGGATGCCTCGCCCCTCGACTCACCCATGGTGCCGATCATGTTGGCTGTGGCTCGCTGGTGCTCAGGGAACCACAGTGCGGCCAGCTTGGCCGGAGAGAAGATGACCAGGGTCTGGGCCAGGGCACAGAGGCTCTGGCCACCCATGAGGAAGGCAAATGGGTCCTTGACGCTGACAGGCATGCAGGGCACGGCACGGAGACCGCTCCCGATGAAGTTCAGCCATGCGCACAGGATGGTCTGCAGGGACGAGGTCAGGAGCTTGGCGGGCCAGCCCATGTCCATCCAGCTCACCCCGACGGCTCTGCCCTGGAACCCTGGCCTGGGGAGGGGCCGATGGCCCTCCAGCCCACACCCGGGGGCCTCACCCCATCCCAGAACAGGCCGAGGCGCAGGGTCTGACTCACCGCCCAGCGGAGCCCAACTGAGTCCAGGACCCAAATGGCCACCAGGCCAGATGGGATGGACACTATAAAGTAGACCAGTGAGAGCCAGTTGACCTGATTGGTGGACAGGCCGAAGCGCTGGGCGACGGTGTCGGCCACGGGTGCAAAGCTGAGCCATAGCTGTGGGGCACATGCCGATGTCAGCGGTGGGGCCAGTGCCACAGGCACTGAAGCCACCTGCTATCCTGGGCTTGGTCGGCCAGCCTGGGGAAAGGAAGTATCCTGCCATCCCCTGGTGGCAGGGTCTTCCCCTGGCCGGCCCCGGAGAAGGCTGCCAAGTGGAAGGGCTGAGACTGCAGGCCCAGGGTGTGGACACTGCTGTCCTTTCGGGCCTGGTCCTGGGGCAGCATGGGCTGACAGCTGGACAAGAGCCCGCAGGACTGTCGGTCCCCCTGGGGCTGACCCACGGAGGAAGAGGCCTGAAGGCTGCCCGTGGGGCTGGAACTCCTGTCCAGTGGGCTGTGCGGCAGACGGGCGTTGGGCGTGGCTGGGGCCCAGAGCCCATGGGTGTCGGGGTGGGGGAGCCAGCGGCCCTGGCCCCCAGTGCGTGCCCGGGCCAGGCAGACATGCAGGCAGGGTGGTACTCAGTTCCTGCGGTAGACGCCCAGGTGGACAAAGGCAGGAGGCAGGGGGGACCAAGAGCCACGGATGGGCAGAGTGAAGAGACCGTGGGAGGGATGCAGGGAGTGGGAGACAGAGACAGCCCGAAAGACACCTGCAGCCCGGCTGCAAACTCGTTCCCAGGTGGAAACCCCTAGACTGTGGGGTGGCACCGCTCGAGCCCCACCCCCACAGCAGACCAGCGTTGGGAGGTGTGAGCTGACTAAAGCGAGTTCCCCAGCTGTAGGCTTCTTGGTATGCATGGTCCTCCACTCAGCCAGCCTGCAGGGAGAAGTGGGTGTGGCTGGGTCAGCCTGGAGTGCTTCCTGGAGGAAGTGAGACACCCTCGGGTCCTTGGAGGGTGGGTGAGACAAGAGGGGAGGAGGGAGGTGAGACACAGTCTGGTCCCTGGAGGGTGGGTGCGGAGGAAAGGAGGGAGGTGGGCCAGTGTGGACCAGGCACTGAGAGTCACAAACCCAAGTTCCCGATCCCCCAGCAGGAAGAGGGCCCTGGGGCTTGGCCCAGGCCACACCCTCTGCAGCCTAGGCAGCAGACCCAGGCTTCCTGGCTGAGAGCTCTGACCACAGACCTTCACATGACAGAGAGCTTTGGCAACAGCTGCCTTTTCTTTCTTCTTTAAAGGACAAAGCAGGGGACAGATCTGCCAGTGGGCAAAAAGGGCTCCCTGGGCAGGCCCGAAAGCTTTCCATCCAGCCCGATGCAGCTGAGAGCGTATGGGGTATCTGTCTTCCACACCTGCCCTGTGGACCGAAGCCCATCCCTCCTCCCTGGCCTCAGGTCCCTCGCCGGTCTCGCCCTCCTCCAGTTCCTCCCCAGAGCTCAAGGCCAGCGAAGCAGAGGCGGGCCCTGCTGCTGACTAGCTTGTCAGCACATGACTGCACGGCAGCCAAATGCTGCCTGACCAGTCCCTGCGGTTCCGGTTCCGTAGGAGGCTGGGGAATCGCCCCTGGGCTCCCCTGGCACAAGGGGAGGTGGGATGTCGGGTGGCCCAGGGAAGCCCCGTGGGCAGTGCCTCTGCAGCCTGACCTGCGAGCAGGCAGCCGCGTGGGGGTCGGGGTGGGCAGGGCAGCTCCAAGCCCCTGACGTCCTTCAGAACAGGTTCCTCAAGGTGGCCATGGTTGCTGTGGCAGGTGAATTATTTTGAGCGGAGGCTCCCTGCAGGGGCAGGATCACGGAAAACTCCTACCTCTCCCTCAAAGAATGTAGGTTAAGGGCCTTGCCCGGGATTAGCTGTGGCCAGATGACTTTACATCCTCTCTACAGAGCCAGGCAACTTCTCCTCCCTGGGCCTCTGCTCCCCGATTGTCCTGCCGGGACGGACGACCTTCCTGCCACCCCGGCACCTCCCCTCCCCACCCTCAGCTCAGAAAGCCCTCTGTGCCTCCTCTGGCGGCTTCGGACTCGCACTCTGCGCGGGCTCCTCCCACGGGTGCCTGTGTAACTGCATGTGGTCACTATCTTGTTCATGTGTCTCCTGTCAATCTGAGCATTAGACCTGCTGGAGGAACCTGGAAGGGCGGAATAAAGATTCTTTCTCCCCCACACCCCGCTCTGCTGGAGTGCATGGAGGTGCCTGTTTAGGGGACCTGCCGATGGCCCAGCTGGGGTGCGGAGGTGGAGAAAGGGTCACCCGCTGAGCCTGCCTGGATGTTCTGGCCCCCGGGCTCCAGGCTGAGACCCTGCCAACAGTGGGGACAGCTCTGGAACAGGTGTTGGAGTCACTGTGGACCCCGGCCAGGAAGCTGGGGAGGAGGGTGGCCAGTAAGGAAGGCCTTCTGGGGGGACCTCGGACGCGAATCAGGGTCCCAGGAGGGCACGGGTAGCCAAGGAGGGTCCCTGCCCTGGGTGGGAAGGGGGGCCAGGAGCGGGGTTGGGAAGGCCTGTCCCACGTGTGGGGTTTCTCAGAGGGGTGGGCACATTTGGAGGGAGCCTCTCATCTGTCCACAGTGTCTCCCACCCCGTCCTGTCGCAGGAGGATGCGCTTTGGAAACCGCCTTAGAGCAAACGGGCAAATGGGCAGAGACAGCGGCCCTCTCTCCCCTCTGCGAAGCCGCGGTCAGACGGGGCTCCCGTCGCGGCACTCCCGCCCCTGCGTGGTGGCAGGACTCCCCTGCCCGTGGGGTCCCACCGTCCCTTCCAGTCTCCGCAGAATCGAGCCCCGGCCCCGCCCCGCCGTGGGGGTGCCCCGTCCCCCGCTAGTACCGTGGCGTTGGAGCAGCTGAGCAGACTGACCACCAGCAGGAAGACCCAGCGGCGCGCGTAGGCGTGGTAGGCCCCCAGCTCGGCCAGGGCCAGGGACTCGGAGGCCCACTGCGCTGCCCCCGACGGCCCGGCCATCCTGCGCCCGCCGTCCGCCTTCAGGGGCGGTTCGTGGGCAGGGCTGCCCGCGGAGGTGGGGCCGGGCCCGCAGGGCGGAGCTCAGGATCAGTCCCCGCCCCAGGGCCAGGGGTCACTGCTCCGCGGAGTAGGAAAGGGGCCCGTGGTGAAGCCGGCACCGCTCGGTCGGCCGCGGCGGAAGGGACGGCTCCTCGGCTGGGGCCCAGCCCGGTCACGGCCGCCCGCTGTGTGGTCCCAGCTGAGGACACGTGCGTGGGTGCGGGAGAGGGTGGGACTCTGCTCAGCAGGAAGGCCGCATTTCCCGAAGGGGTGGGAAAGATCCCCTTCGGCGCCTCTCAACCCCAATTCCGTACAAGTCCCGCAGGCCAGCCTGGAAGAGGCGGCTAGGGTCGGGTTTCAAAGAGCGCGGGATGGAGGAAGCAAGAACCCAGGGGGAGGTGGCGCTGGACCTGGGCCTGCGGGGTGACGGTGGTTCTTATCTGCAAATCACCGCCGAGGAAACAGCAGAGGGGAGAGTCGGGTTTCTGTTTGTTCCAGAGACCCTAGGCCTGGAAGGAAGACAGGGACTGTCTCTTCTCCGGCGTCGTCCCCACCGCATTCCACCCAGGACCTGTCTCCCTACCGACCCAGCTCGACTCTTCCCGAGGTCGCCCGTGGTGTCCCTGGGGCACCGCGATTCCATTAGGAAGTCCTGTGCTCACCACTCCTGGGACCGTCCTGCTCCACCACCGGGCCTGTCCCCAGCCCGGGGCCCTTCCACGGAGCAGGCAGCTCAGCGAGGGCCAGAGCACTTCGGCGACACGATCGTCCCCGGCATCCGTGTACACCAGCCACGGGACGTGGAAACCGCGGCCAAAGACACGTGCCATTTACAGTTCAGAGAAAGTCACATTCTTGTGCATGAAGTTAGCAAAATGCACGCAGCACTCGATGCTACAAATTACACCACTAACACCTTAAAGACGGAGGCACAGCAGGCTCATGGATCACGGCGATCAGCAGGGTGAGACTCGGTGGCAGGTTGAAGACAATTCCTAGCGGGAGGGCTGTGCAAGCCCAGAGTGGGAGAAATCACACACCCACCCCACACACCCAGCAGAGGACTGGTGCCTGACGTTGTACAAAGGCCTCAAAACTGAACAGTAAAAAACAACAAAAACGTCCTATTAGAAAATGGCCAAGCCCTGGCTGGTGTGGCTCCGACGGAGCATCGTCCTGTAAACTGAAGGAAGAGTCACAGGCTTGATTCACAGTCAGGACACATACCCATGTTGTGGGTTCGATCCCCCATCAGGGTGTGTGTGAGAAGGCAACCAGCCGATGTTTCCCCCTCACATCAACCTCCTCTTCTTCTTTCTCTAAAAAGCAATGAAAATATGTCCTTGGTGAGGATTAAAAAAAGGAAATGGGCAAAAGACATAAAGAGACATGTCACCGAAGAGGATACCCAGATGGCACACAGTGACACATGGCTACTGTCATCAGCGTTCAGGAAAACGCCAGTTCAAACCACGGCAAGGCATGACCGAGTGCCTGTCTGAACGGCTACAACAAAAACAGTGGCCTCAGAGGCTGCAGGGGCTTCGCTCACTCACACGGTGCTGATAAGACTGGGAAGTGTGGGAAATAAAGCCTTAAAACTCACGTGATGTGGAAGGCGTATTCACTTGGGAACAATGCCTTCTTGTATTCTTAGTGGGACCGTTCTGTTTAAATCTGGACGAGCGTCTGCAACGTAAGCACGCATGCTGTTCGACCTTGGAGTGCAGGTCAGGCACCGTCCACGGAAGCCACACCTGGGCCCAGGCCCACACGTGGCACCCCGAGGCCTGTTAGTGGTCTCCCCACGAAGACCTCCCGCGTCGTGTTCTTCCAGCTGTCGCTGAAGGCTTGTTTGCAGTACCGTCAGCACTCAGCACGCAGTCATGGCTCAGCCTGTTTCCGTTTCCTTGCCTCCTTTTTACCAAACATGGGCTCCCATCAGCATCCCAGACAGAGCGGCACCCTGCGGGGCTTCATCAGGCTAGTGTGTCTTCTCTAAACACCGTTTGCTCAAAACGAAGCAACCGAGAGCCGTCAATGTGCCAAGGCTGGTGCGGAGGCACCTCAGTCGTCAGGGAGGGAACCTCACCTTACATGTGAGGTGGCGGAGCCATCCCGCTTGTTGTTTTTCACGAATGTTTTATCTGCTCTGGTCGAGAGAGTGTCAGTGATGTGGGGACAGAAGCCAGGTGTGTCCTCCCCTTCGTGCCTGAAAGCTGCATGTGGCTGAGGAAAGCAGAGGGCTGGGGAGCGTCGGGCAACCCTCTGCCTTTCACCCCTGCACCCCCCACATGCTGCCTGGCAGGCTCTCCACAGGTCACCCGTTCCCCCACGCACAGCTGGCCCCCGCCCTCTGGACCCGATCCCAGGAGGCATCCCACACTCCCGGTGTTCAGGCTGTCCTTCGTGTCTGCTCGTGCCACTTGCCTCCCCGTCACCACTGCTGACGGCCCACACACCCCAACACTGCCCACGGCAGGAAGCTGAGTCGACAGGTCGGAATCCGGATTCTCAGGCTCCTCAAAGATGACGTGTGACTCCCGCCTTCTCCCTACAGAAGCTCAGTCAGCGACTGGTCCACCCAAAGCCATTTGCGTGGGTGGCAGGTGGCCAGGGAGACGGCTCTGCTCACAGTGGTCTGCTCTCCCCTCCAGAGAGAAGCCCTTGCGGTCGCCCCACTCCAGCATAGCTGGGGAAAGACCAGCACAGGGGCTCACATACACCCCAACGTTGTGGCAACAAGTACCCGGGATGCAGATTGCTGGCCCAGCCCCTCCCACCAAGAACCCCACAGCCCCATTCCATCCACACTGCTCAGACCTATTCAGCCCGCAAGTGTGTAGGCTGACTTCTGTGAGTGTGTGGGTGTGTGTGTGACATGGGTATGGGATGAGGATTCTCTGGGGTGCATGTCTGTGAGAGAGCAAATGAGCAAGGGGGCAGAAGGGGTACCTGACACTGTGGGGTCCTGACGGCCCCCACGTGTGTGTGTCTTCTGTGAGTGGGGGTCTGGTGTGCGACGCAAGGTTGTGTGGGCTGTGGCGCTGTGGGATGAGGTGGGTCTCTCTCTTCTGCATTGTGTGGGTGTAGTTACCTGAGTCCTCTGTCTGAAGGGGAAAGAAAGGGTGATATCTAATTCTTCGGTTTGTAGTGTGTGAACCATGTTCCTTGTGTGTGTGACTGGTGTGAGATTTGTGTGTGTTAAATCCGACTTTGTGAAGGGAGTGAGATTTCTCGCTATTGCAAGCCAGGGAGGTAGCCTGCCATCCCCACGTCCCCACGTGTGTGTTCCCAGGACACACGATGCGGGAGCCAGAGGCAGAGAGTGTCGGTCCTGCCAGGAACAGCCACGCCTGCATCCGGGTCCCGCGGCCGCCCCCTGCGTCGGGCGGCACCTGACCTGGCGGTGCCATGCGTTTCGGAAGAAGAGCCTTGATATTAGGAAACTCACCCATCTGCCTTCTACAGGGAAAAACTTCTCTTTACTCAGGATCGTAAGCAAATCTCCTCCAGCGAGGAAAGGCAGGGGCGTTTTCCTGTCTGCCTGGACGCCTCCCAGATAGACATTTTGAAAGTGGCTGTGAGTGACTTTGCTCTGAGAACTGGGACAGGCAGACACAGACACATCAGATGTCCATGGACAGCCGCCCCCCGTGGGATCTATTTTTTAAAGAATATCTTGAGGTGGGTATCCATTTTGGGGGGCGTGTGAGCTTTTCATGGTGGATCTTCTAGCACAGTGCTCTGAGGTGGAACATTAGTATCATATGTGTGACTGAGTGTCTGCTTTACCTGTGTAAAGTACGAGGATGTCTAGCTGTGTTCTCTGTATGGTTGAAATTAGAATCTCATTTTTCTGTCTATTGAGTGTCATGAAGTTTTGCGTACAATGCGAGACAGTTAACAGGTGTTTCTGCAGACACTGGAAATGCATGTCTGCATTTTGTGGGTTTGGAAGATATGTGTCTATTTGCATATGCCTGCTGCGAGCTGAAGATCTAATATTTTGCATAAGGTGAAATAGATGCCTCATTTTTGGTATGTATGGTAAGAGTGGGTATGTAACCTTTCATTTTTGTGTTTTCAAGATAAATATCTGTTTTCTGTATGGGGTAGGGTCATTATGTATGTATACATGTGTGTATTTATGGTGTGAGTTACTTATGTAATTTTACACTTTTCCCATGAGGAAAAATGTGCAGCATTTCATTTTTATGAGTTCTAAGTATTTTGTAATTTCTTTGTAACAAGGGTTTTATTGAGGTGTAATCCTCATGTCACACAATTCATCCATAAATGTGTACAAGTGAATAGATTTCAGTATATTTACAAATGTATCAACCATAATTACAATCAATTCCAAAACATGTCATCACCCCAAAAGAAACCTTATACCCACTATAGGTAACTGCCCATCCCCCAGCTTTCCAGCTCGTGGCAATCACCAATCTGCTCTCTGTCTCTTTGGTGTTGTGGTTGTATACATTGCATGTAAATAGAATCGTAATATGTGGTTGTTTGTGACTGTTTTATTTTCTGAGCCTAATGTTTTCAAGGTTCATCCATGTTGCACTGTGTATGAGTACTTCCTTTCTCTTTCCTAAATAATAGCTCCGTTTATGGATACGCCCCGTTTTATTTATCCATTCATCCGTTGGCTATGTGTTGTTTCCACCTTGGGGCTACATGGATGTTGCTATGAACACTGTTTTCTGATTTGGGGGTGGACATATGTCTCTTATACCAGCACCACACTGTTTTGATTATGGTGGCTTTGCAGTAATTTCTAAAGTCAGGAAATAGAAGTCCTGCAAGTTTGTTCTTCAAGATTTTCTTGGTTATTTTGGGTTCCTTGAATTTCCATACGAATTTTAGGATCAGCAATTTCTTCAGAGAAACCGACTGGGTTTTAATATGGTTTGTGTTGAATTTGTAGATCAAATTGGGCAATATTAATATCTTAACACTATTGTCTGCAACCCATGGAGATGGATATCGGTCCGCCTATTGAAGTCTTCTTTAATTTCGTTCTGCACTGCTGGTAGTGCTCAGACCCTGAGCGTTGCACTCTTCTGTTACAGACATCTGCAGGGCAGGCTGCAGCTGCGCCCCTTCGGTGCACATCCGCTCTACTGCACCCCACTGCCTGCCCAGACAGCTGTTTCCCTCTGTTATTGTCCCTTGCACAGTGTGGCCCTCACCAGGACGTAGATGTCACGGTCACTGATTAATTACAGCTTCAGAGGGGGCCTGCACAAAGGTAGACACAAGGACGAGTTGGGGGGTCAGCCCTGCTGCCCAGTGTCCACAGCACTCCTGGCTAGTGCACGCAGGGCTCTCGGTGCTACTTCTCAGGAAGAACATGAATGTGAGAAAGATCGTCTGCGCCAGAGGAAATCCTGATCCAGGAGCAGCAGAGATCCGCAGGAGCTGCCTGCAGGGTGCTGCAGGGTCTCATGGGCTGGGTGGTGGCTGGTTGAACGCCCGCTTCCGACAAGCCCCGCCCCACGAGTCCCCGCCCACCACCAGGGCCCGCCTCCGCTTTGCCCCGCCCCCGTCAGGCCCCGCCTCCTTCCTCACCTCCTCGACCTATCGCCGGTCACACGCACCCAGCCAAGTTCCTCCGCAGAGCTGCTCCCTCTGACCACGTCCCCGCCCCAGACCCCGCCTCTAGCACCCTCTGCTTTCCGGAAGCCTCTGAGCCCTGGTCGAACGCGCTTGCGCCTTATGACCACGCCTCGGACCCGCCCCCGCTAGGACCCGCCCTCGCCCGGCTGCAGGGTGGGAGCCGGAACGCTCAGTGCGCATGCTCCAAGCGCGGCGCCCCCGACTCGCCGCTCGGCTTTATTCGGGCATTTCCGCCTCTTTGTTTTAAACTCCGGACGGGTTTTTTTCTCCGGCTCTTGGGGGGGACCAGGAGGCAGTGGCGCCCCCTCCCATCCCTTCGCTGCCCCCGCGTGCGCCCCGCTCGTCCGCAGCCGAGACGGCAGGTCAGTGAGCCCGCGCCCCGCCCGGCCTGGCCCGCGTCGCCAGCTGCTCAGGCCGCGGCCTCGGCCCGAGAGGCTCCGAACCCTGACCCGTGCCCTACGCCCTCGTCGGCCCAGCCGGAGTAGCGCTACACCGATGCTCAGGACCCCGGGGGCCGGACTTCACGACTGGTCACCGGGGAGGGACCGGGAGGACTGGAGTCCGGGACGGGCCGCCGGGGAGGGCCGACCCCGGGACCCAGCAGGCAGGGACCACAGCAAGCGCCAGACTCTGAGACGGATCACTGAAGAGCGTGCAGCCGTGGGATGGGGCATTGAGGACGGTCCGAAACCAGTACGGGTCACCAAGGAGGGTTGGGACCCCAAGTCTGGTAGACCCTAAGACCCGTCACTGCGGAGGGTCGGACCCCAGGACCAGACAGGATCCGGGGAGGGCCGGGGCTCTGGGAGGGGTCAGCGGGAGGTCTGGACCCTGGGATAGGCCATGGAAAGGTCAGGACTCAGGACCCGCTGAGGAGAGCTGGGACTCTAGATCCAGAGAGGACAGGGGTCCTGGGAACAGTTCTCGGAGCCCTTCCTAGACCCGAAACAGCCCCTCCCCTGGACGCTGGGACCCTGGCACAGCCCAAGGGGTCAGGGCTTGTGCCATGTGACAGGTTCCAGCAATGAGCAGCGCCCCACACAGGTCCCTTAAGAGGGTAGGGATGCTGGGGCAGGACCCTGAAGAAGGCCAGGCTCACAGGGAGGCCAAGACCCTGGTCAGACCTGGACTTGGAGGCAGGTCACCAGGGAGGAAGGACCCCCAGCAAGTCATGGAGAAGCACCCAGGCCTCACAAGTAGACCCTAAGGAGTGCTGGGACTTAAGCCAGGCCCCCAGGAGTTGACAGCCTGGGACAGGATCTATGGGTGCCCCAAATCTCCCCAGTCCACTCAACTGGACCCCCACGCTATGAAGGCTCTGGGGGATCGCGGATCCTGGTCACTGGGGCATAAGGCCCCCAAGCACCCCTGAGGTCTGAGCCCCAGGGCCCTTTGGCAGATGCAGCCACCTGGGTGGGGCCAGGTTGGGGCCCATCTCCCTGCCTCTGGAGATTGAAGGGAGGCTCCTAGTCTACCCTGGCTCCCAGGCCAGCAAGCACAATGCCCACCCCCAAGACCCAGAAAACTGCCCCCCTGTTCTCCCAGTCCCTGCTCCCGGGCTGCAGGCTTTGCCATGGCCCTCTGGGCAGTGTCTGGCACCTTCATGGCTCCTGTCCCCAAACCAGCCATGTGCCCCAGAGAGTCCGGGTGCACCCTCCCTCCTGAGTCTGGAGCTGTTTTCAGTGCCAGGAGGGGTGGGTCCAAGCCAGGAGTGTCGGTTTCAGGGCATGTTTTGGGGGCAGTTGGCTCTGTGCAGAAAAGTCGGCTGACTCGAGCACCTTCTCCTCTCCAGGAATGGGACATAGCAGAGGACCTTGGGCTGGGGCCTTGGCTTCTCGGAAACCTTTAACTCAGACTTTTATCCAGAACTTGCCTGTGTTTAATTAGGAAGTGGGGATGAAAATGTAGGGTGTGGTGAGCACGCTCTTCGCCTGGGGAAGGGCTCCAGCGTGAGGTACTGCTAGGGGTTCGAGAGAAGGGGCAGCCTGTAGGCCAGGGCCTGGCCCAGCACTGTGTCCAGCCCCACAACCCTGCAGCTGGCATGGGGCCAGCAAGCAGCCTTCTGGCAGCAAGTATGTGGACAAACACAGGGGAGCAGAACTTTCAGAAAGATCAGTTGCTTTAGGCTTGCACACTTACCCAGCAGGTGGGCAGGAGGAGATATAAATCTCACTCTGGGCTGCTTGGACTCCCAGGAGAGACACTTGAACTTGTCAGTTCGGTATTTCATTTTGTGCCTCAGCGTCCGTTGGCTGCTCGGGAGAAAGCACTTTAGATTTTCAGTTTAACATTTCCTAGTTGCAAATCTTAACCAGTGGAGTCCCCGAGTAGTCCAGGTTAGAAACTTTTATTTGCCAAATGTAACCATTCATCTTACTCAATGCTTGCTTCCGTTTTTTTTTTTTTATAAACATACACTTTACTTTTTCTAAAACTTAATTTGATCTGTGAACTTTTGGGAAAGACTTGCAGAACTGGGTGTTGGGTTTGGTTAGGCTCTTTATTTTCCCACTTTTGGAATTTTAAAGGTGTGATTATGCTGGGTGGTTGTATTATTTATGTTTTGCTGTGAACAAATTATCCCAAAACTTAGCGCCTTAAAACAAATCCGTCATTATCTCCATTTCTGCGGGTCAGGAGTCTGGGCACCACTGAGCTGGGTCCCCTCGATGGGGCTCTCAGGCTGCGGCCGGGGTGCGGGTGGTGCCCCCCCGGGGTCCCCTTAGGGGAGGCGGCTCCTTTCCACGTGGAGCTCCCTGTCCTGCAGCTCAGAAGGAGCAAGTGAATGAGAAGGGGGCCAGTTTCCTGACCTTGACTTGCACTGACATTCATCCCTCCCGCCACATTCTGTTGGGAGAGTCACTGGGCTGGGCCCACTTTCAGGCGGGGAGCTCCACAGGGGTGTGTGCGTGCTGGGAGGGAGGGCTGGTCCCCTGGGCTGTTGTAGAGCCTGACACGTGCCCTGTGTCAGCTAATGCCTATACCTGCAAAGGACCCCAGAGGCCCATGAGCAGCCTTGCACACAGAGGAGGGTGTCACTTGAGTTGCGTGGGTTCCTCTGATATCACCATGAAGTTAAAACTGCTGGGAGGCTTAACGCTCACGCGCGAGGGATAGTCACTTGCAGACAGGACAGATGTTTAGGACCCCTCCCCACCCCCACCCAGTTGCAAAGCCTGAGCCCCGCCAGTTAAGTCGTGGGTGTGCGTGCTGGTGATGCTGAAGTCTGTCCTAGCAGTTTGGAGCACGGTGGTGGTGGTTGTTTCCAGAGCGTATTATACTCCTGCTGATGACTTTGCTCCAAAGATTGTAAGCTGGTCTTTGTAAGAAGTTTTCTAAGACGTGAGACCCTAAGGTGTTTGGGGCATTTGACCCTCGTAAGGAAGTGACGCTCCCAGAACTGGTGTCCAGGGGCTGCCACGCACAGAGCCGTGGGGTGCTGACGCCTCTGCCTGGTGTCCTGGGCTGCGGCTGGGGCTCAGGACTGTGAGGGCCCCGAGTGGGCACCACGTGGAGGCACCCCCTGCTGCCCGCTGCTCTCTGCAGCTGAGAGTGGGGGGAGTTAAAGGTTCAGGGGGTTTGATTTGGACCATAAAGTGAGGGGTTTTTTGGTCTATACTCTCTCTTTAATCTATTAAAGGGCAAGATTTATATTTATTTGGTTAATGGTCAGAATTGAATCTGAGTAAAAATGCAGTTTTCTTTTACTCTTGAAGTAGGTTGAGGTTTGGGAACAGTTCCTTTTTCCTGTGCAGTGGCTTTTTGAACAGTCTTCACCACGGCTCTTTCCCGACAGGTCGAGTCTCTCCCTCCAGCAATGACTCACACGAGGGACAAGGCGGCAAAGAACCCGCTGGACACTTAGCGCACGGCGAGAGGGTTGAGGTGCGCACACCAGCTCAGACGCGTTTTCGGAGTTGTCCGTTGAATGTGCAAAACTCTTGTTGATAAGAACTAAAACTCACTAGAAAATAGCATTCTTAAAAACCGTTAGGTCATTTGGTTTTTTTGAAGAAAACTTCTAATATATAGGTGAATTTAAAGAGTGGGGGTTAAGAGGTTTTCTTGCAAATACGTCAGTGTTCGTGGGACTTTGCTACATTAACAGCAGATTGCAGATGCTTGCCAGGAGGCCTGCCAACTGTGGGGGCTCACAGAAGACCCCGACCCCACTCCAGGGGCTCCCAGCGGCGGGGCCTGGCCGGTGTCGGGTGCTCAGCCCAGGGGGACGGAAAGCTGCTGCCGGCAGGTCAGCCCGGAGCCCTTGGAGCTGCCTGGCAGCTGCCGGGGAGGTGGCCCAGTCTCAGGTGGGCAGTGGGGGCACAGACGGGCTCGCCCTTCCGGTTCTTTCACGTCGAGTGCTGTCATTTTCTTCTCCCCCCATGCTCTCTGTGGGAAAAGCAGCGGAGGGAGCCGACAGCCTTGTGCAGGGAGCGCCTCCCCGTGCGCCCAGCGGTGGCCGGCCGGCCCTGTCTGCTTCACCTCTGTCTGAGTGCACGTTGGCTGTTGCTGAGTCAGGCGCTGGCCCCAGCTGACCTGTGGGTCCAGGAGTGGGTTGGGCTCCACTGGCAGCCGTCGCGCTCCCACCTGGGAGGTGGGCGCTTTTTCTTGTGGTGGCTGCTGTCCAGTCCACTTTCGGGTTTCCCGGGTGCGGCGCCATCACCATCCCCACACGCCGGCAGGCCCCGCCCCGTCCACCTCTGGGGGCCAGGCCCCCACTCCCGGCAGCACCGCCTGTGCAGACAGCTGTCTGGGGGGTTCCAGTTCTGCCCCGCCGTGTTGTCCCTGCACCCTCTGTGGCGCTGCGCTGTCTGGGGACGTGTGATGCTTGGGTGTCACTTGGGTCACCCCTGACGCCACCCTGTTGGCCACTGTCTGGGGTCCTGTGGGCTGGTGAGTCCACAGGAAGCCCGGCACCTGGGTCTGGCGGTTCACACCGTCCACGGACCATCTCCCTGTGTCTCCCAGGAAGTCAGTGGGGCGCCCCCCAGGTGGCTTTAGAGCATGAAGAAGACTTTGCAAACGGTTTAGTGGTGGGTAGAAAGTGCTTGAAGTTGTTCACAGAAACGTGATTTCTGCTGTCAGACGCAGTAACTGCCTTTCCCTCTGCAGAGATGGGTCCACTGGAGGCTGGTTTGCTCAGCCACAGTAACGAGGCGCTGCAGACGCCCGCGGTCGAGGTGCTGGTCGGTTGGCTGCTGCCTCTCTCTGGGGGCTCACAGGGAGCCCATTGTGCTCACCCCCTGAAACTAAGCCTAGGCACCCCCACAGGCCCCGTGTTTGGGCGAGTTCAGTCCATGCGGAGGGCTCCAGCCCCTGCCAACCGTTCACCAGCCTGTCTCTTGTTTCTGGGGCTGGCAGGGTCATCGCTGATGAGTTTTTCCAGAGTCAGTGGCCATTCTCTGTTTTACTGCCATTCTTCTAGAAACTGTTACATTAACTTTCTGTGGCCATATAACACACTGCCGCAGCCTGGTGGCTTCACAGGACACCCCTCACTGACCAGTCCTTGGGTCGGCACAGTGTGTGGCGCCCCCTGGCTCCGGGCTGTGGACGTGGTCGCCTCAGCCAGGCCTCAGGACTCAGCCGTCAGACCCGCCTCTGCATCGCAAGGCTGAGCAGTGCACTTGGATGAGGCCACCAGGGACTCGCCCTGTCCCAGGTCCCCTGATTTGGGACCGTGATTACTTCTTCAAAAGCCCCTTTGTCACAGTTGCTAGGTAATAAGGGTAGAGGCTTGAGTCTAGCAGGGCCCACATTCTCAGGCCACCTCCAAATCCTGCCCCTGGCCTGCCCCCCACCCCCATGCTTGTCCTTTCTTCCAAGGAGCCCCTGGGTCTCCTGGTCAGGGTGCTCCCTGAGGTGTAGCCCCCAGGCACCTGCAAACCCAGAGAGACCGGCACCTCCTGCCCCCCGCGCAGTGGGACAGGTGTGGGATGGCAGGTGCCGCCCTTCGGCTTCAGAGGGAGCCATGGGGTGGCGGGGAGTCCCAGGCCCCGCGCCACTCCAAGCTCGGGGTGACCTGCTGGCCCCCAGCATGGCCTTTGGACCCCAAGGTCCACCCTGAGCCGGCCTTTTCCGTGAAGGGGTGCGCGTCTGCGGCAGGGGCCCTGGCAGCAGGGCCCCGCGTCCGTGCGTCTGCAGAGGTGCACCCGAGAGCCGAGGGTCGCTGTGGTTACAGAGACGTGTTTGTGGTTCTGCTGCTCTCCGACCCGCCTCCCCTACTCCTGACATTGCCCGACGTGACTGTCTTCTACTCCACGTGCAAGAGGGTCCTGTCTGAGCCTGGGCCCTCCTCGCACCCCTCCAGCTCACCCCCCATCCCCGTCTTGAAGCTCCATCCGGGTGCCTAGAGTGGGGACTCCTCAGCCCAGGCAGAACAGAGAAGGGGCCGGGGGACCATGGGGCTCCCAGGGAGCAGCAGAAAGGCCACCTGGCCCTGGGGAGGCTGGGCCTCCATCCCTCTGGCTAAAGTGAGGTGAAGAGGGGCCCAGTGCTCCTGTCAGGAGACCCGGCCTCGACATGGGGGTTGGGGTTCAGCAAGCCCAGGGGGTCCACATGCAGCGCCAGGGGTCGGAGGGTGTGGGCGGCAGGGGGTTTGCAGGTGATTTCCCAGGCGGGGAGCGCCCCAGTGGTGCCGGGACTGTCGGTGGTGGCTACTCTGTGTCCTCAGAGGACATAGAGAAGGGACAGTTGTGCGGGCGAGGTCCGGGGGACCCAGGCGCAGTCTCCTGGGTCCTGTGAGCCCCCTGCCCAGGCTGCTGGCAGTGCAGGTGGAGGTCGGAGCCACGTGGGTCGCAGGGGGAAGCCCCTCGCAGAGTCTCCCTGTGCCGCCTTCCCACACGTGGGCCCGGCAGGCCGTTGCCAGCACTTGGGGAAAGTGTCAGTTGGCCTGGAGAGCTGTCACCAGCCTGGTGCCCAGGCACCAGCCAAGGGGCCGACATGCAGGCTTCTCCAAGGACAGGGAGGGTGGGACTGAGCGCCCACGGCGGCCGTGCCACAGCCGGGCCAGCACTCGAGGGCAGTCGCAGGTCTGAGGCAGGGCCGGACACTGCCAGCCAGTGCACGGTCTGCTGGAGTCTAAAATGTGCTGTTCCCTTTTTGTTTTATATTTAATTAGAAACTGGTTTTTAGTGTTGATAGAATTAAGTCTTTTATTTATTTACGTACGTAGTTACGTACAGCGAAGAGTTACCCTGGGCCGCTTGGCACGCGGTGCACAGGGGCACCTCTGCCCGGCTCTGCGGATGGTGCCAGACGAGCTGGGGTCCCCGGGTGCTCCTCATAACTCACCTCAGTGAGGACGGTGCCCCATCACACCTGTCCCCGGGGCCACCTCCACTCGGGAGGCTGCAGGGCTTCCTTTTTTAACATCGCACTTGGCTTGGCGAGGTCAGGAGGCTGACAGATGAGACCCGTGAGGAGGTGCCGAGGGACTTGGCCAGGGAGACGCGCCTTCTGGAGGTGGCTGAGTTCCCACGCACGCTCTCTGGGATGCCTCCCCACTGTGGGAGTGGGCTGTGGGCTCCCAGCGCCAGCTCCCTGTGTGAGCGCTGCTGCTTTTCTCTCTCTGTGCCTCTGCCTCGCCGAGGTCAGGGTGAGGGCCCCGGGCCCCAAACCCTCTAGAGGGTCAGAGCCGCGCCTTCACACTGGTCTTCATC
This sequence comes from Artibeus jamaicensis, assembly GCF_021234435.1. Classification (NCBI taxonomy): domain Eukaryota; kingdom Metazoa; phylum Chordata; class Mammalia; order Chiroptera; family Phyllostomidae; genus Artibeus; species Artibeus jamaicensis. Next base: position 27,756,195 of record NW_026521954.1, on the reverse strand, counting down.
CACCTGGATCCGACTCTTTGGGTGTAAAAATGGTACAGGTGTGAGTTTGGGAAATACTCCCCAACTTCACCACTAGGAACGGTTTCCACGGCAGTTTAATGTAAAACACTCTTTTCTGGGGAACACAGTTGCCACACCCTGAAGTTCACAGTTCTGTGGTGGTTGGTGTCCTTTGGCTGTGTCTGGTCATGTGACCACACCCCAGTCCTGACCCAGAGCCCTTGGTCCCCTCAGAGTCCCCATGTGCCCCTGTCCCCTGTGGCACTGAGGGAGGCCTGGCTGCGGCGTCCCCAGCCCCCTGGGCTGGCCCTGTGTCCGTGTGGTGCTCGCGTGACCGTGTCTCTTTGCTGCAGAGCTCTTTCAGGAGGGAGCGCCTCGTGCTGCTCTCGTTCCTAAGTGCTCTGAAGATCAAGAACAAGAATGAGTTTCACCAAGTGATTTTTATGTGTTTGGGGGAAGATCTTACCATTTTTCTCTTTTTCGGGCACAAGTTGCATTCATTTTTCCCACTAACCCCCTTGTACTCTGGGGGAAAGCCAGGGTGCCTAGTACGGCTGCTCCCGACCCTCCCCCGTTGGCCCCCTGAGCCACCTCTGGTTTCTGCCCCGTGGGGCCCGGTGTGCGGTTCCGGTGTCCTCGGAACACAAGGTGGGGATGCTGTCCCCCACCGCCCTGCCAGGGCTGTTGGTGAGCTGGCCGGTCCCGAATGTGCCACTTGATTGACGTGAAGCTGTTCATAGCATTCAACTCTTGCTCACACTTCACTGTCCCAGGGACATGCTGGCCAGTCCCCACAGCCACTGCTCCAACCAACAGCGTTTGTCGCCCTCTGGCCCTGCCCCACCCGCTGCGGTTGCCCTTCCTGCCGCCCCCTTCCCGGCGCGCGGGCACCAGGCTGGGCCCTTGCTCCCCAGTGGCAGCAGGTGGCCGTGGCCTCACTGGCCTCAGCACGTGGCCCCTCACCACAGCCCTTCGGTGAGGCCCGCTGGTTACCTCCCTCCCATCTGCCTTCTGCTATGAAAGGTCATCCAGCTTCAAAGACTGCTTAGGAACAGATGCGGTTGTGGGGACACCCAGGGCAGAAACGGCACGACTCGGACGCCGTGTGGACGCGGTCCAGGCGTTTGGCCCACTGCTCCCAGGGCGCCACCCTGCTGTCCTCCAGCCGCAGCGCGTCCGTGGTGCCAGGGCCGGGGCCGCATCGCGCAGTCCTTGCAGGGGCATTCCCAGTCCCACCTCGACCCGGTGCCTGTTGTCTGTCTCCCACCAGAGCGCTGTGTTCAGGGCCCTGTCCCTCCCGGGGCCCCAGCCTCCCACCCAGCCACCCGAGAGTCATTGCCCCACCCGAACTTTCACAGACCTTCATTCCACCTCCCCGGGTACCAAAGCCAGGATGGTGCCCCCCATCCCCTGCGGTCCTGTGATGCCCTCAGTCCCTATCAGTGCCACCAATGGCCATGGGGACCTGCCTGTGTCTACCTGGTCAATCCTAGTGCTTCCCTGGCATTGGTTCTTGTTTTTCTTCTGGTTTTAAGCAAATAAAGGAACAGGTGTGTTCGTGGGCAAGGCCCAGACCACCAGTGAGGCAGGGATACGGCCCGGACAGCACACCCGGCTGACGCCCCCTTGCCTTGTGTCTCCGCAGGCCTCAGGATGTAGCGGAGGGTTCCCGGCCCCACGTCCAGGTAAACGCAGCTTCCCCTTTGATTTCCTCTTCTCCCTGTGTGTGCAAGTGGGCTGCATTCGACACGCGTCACTCTCTGTGGGTATGTGGCCACTCCTCGGGGCCCCTGGGCAGGCGGGCTCAGGCACGCACGTCTGCCCAGCTCGCCTCTTGGTAAGCGCTTCGGGGAATCTGCCTGCTGTTGGCTCGCGGAGAGTCTGAAAACTGCAGCCGGAGCTTCACCACAGGGCTGGGTGCTGTGCACACAGGGACACAGAGCGAAAGGACGGTGTTTCTGTGCTAGAAAATGGGAAGAGAGCAGAGGGCCGGAGGACGGCGCAGAGGCGAAGACTCGGCGAGCGGACCGGCGCGGCTGCCCGAGAGCGACAGCGCCACAGCCGAAGCCTGAGCGCCGATGCGGAGGTGGAGGGAGGGGACCGACTGCGTCTAGAGGAGGTGAGGCCACGGGGCGGGGGATTATGGCCCTCGCTCCCTGCCCGGGCTCTTGCGTCCACCCTGCTCTGATCCCTGTCCAGGTGGGCAGGCCCTGCGGGCAGCAGGTGTCCAGTGTGCTGCTCGGGCCGGTCTTCTGGCCTGGTGGTGACGGGCCTTTCGATTCCAGAGTGCAAGCCTGCAGGTCCCAGTGCCGGCCAGGGACAGGGGGTCTCGTCTCCAAGTGGGGTGGTCAGCGGGCTCAGGCCTCCTCCCGCCCTCTGCCAGGGCCACCTCCGGGTGCCACCGCCCCCTGCCCCCGCTCTGTTTTCTTTCTCGTCGTGGCCCCAAGGTTGTGGATGGCCACCTCCCTCGCTCAGGGCTCCTCTCTGCCTCCTGAGGGAGAGGTGTGGCTGTACCCTCCGGTCCCCGCCCTGGTGTCACCGGGCCCTGCAGTGAGTGGTGTGAGTGGGGTTCCCCTGCCTGTGCCCCGCTCTCATTGGCTGGGTGCCGTGAGGCGGCGGGTCTTCTGCTCAACGGAGCCTTGCCACAGGGGGCGCCCACAGAGGCCTGCGCCGCCCGGCCAGCTGCCCGGCCAGCACCCCGGGCTCCTCGCAGCAGGCGTGGGGTGTGCGCACCGGGCTGCGGGGGGGCTGCCCTTGCAGGCAGAGCCTGGTGTTGGAGGTGGAGCGTGTGTGTGCACATCGGCATCTCCCACCCACCCACCTGGCACACGAGCACACGGACCACGGTCCCCAGAAGAGATGAGGGTGCTGCTCCCAGCGAAGAAGCCACGGTCTCTGCTCCCAGCAGAGGGGACGCAGACCCCAAGCCCCACTGAGGCCAGAGACCCGTCCTTGCTGATGTGACTGTGGAGTTTGCGTCTGGCTTTAGTGTCTTCAGGCGGCTCGGTTAGCTGGTGTTGGGAGACTGCTGTTGCTGAGTGTGCTGCTGTGTGGTCACAGTGCTCGCGTGTGGCCGAGCGCGGCCTCCTGTTCTCAGCAGCCGCGTGACAACACTGCCCGGCAGGGGGCGGAGACACGGTGCAGCTCTCGGGGGTGCCACACGCAGGGCCGGGGCGGCGTCCTGGGAACATGCGCCGGTCGGCACGCTCCTGCCCTCCGCCCTGCATCGCCTGGGCGCGTCCTTAGGGTTTTCGTCTTTGAGGTGGTTTCTCCTTCTCCCCAGCTCTCCCCGGTGCTGCTGGGCCCTTCTTCACTGAGCCCCTTCCCAGCAGGTCAGAGTTACTTGGCTGGGGCTCTCGCACGCGCTTGGGGAGGGTGATACAGGAACTCAGAGGCCTCAGAGCGGCCGTGGCTGCCGCCCCGGTGCTTCCTGGGGCGTTGGTGCAGTGGGGCCGGGCCCACAGGGAGAGCTGCCGAGAGCAGGCGCCCTGCTCCTGGAGAACTGGGATTGAGTGCGGGCCAGCGCGGGGTCTCTGCACGGCCTGCCATCTGTGGGAAGCTCAGCCCACCCAGCTGGCTCCAGGCGCTCGGTTCTGCAAGCTGAGGCTGGCAGCCTTGCTGATGGCTGAGCTCGCTGCAGCTCAGGAGTCTCCTGGTGCCAGTGTAGGTGACAGCCGCCTCCAGAGGGCCCCCTGCCACGTCCTCGCCCCCCCACCCCACACCAGGCCCTGCGCCGGCACAGCCGGGTCTCCCCTCTGACCTCATCTGAGCGGAGATGTCTGCTGTGCACGGTGAGCCGTTGGTGCTGTGGCTGCCGCGTGAGGCACACTGTCCTCCTGGCTGTCTGCCCGCACTTGCCATGTGGCCACCGCCCCGGCAACCTCACTGACCCTTCTGGCCTTCGACTCTGATGGCCCGCAGTGCCTTCTCTAGTCTCTCTGGGCAGAGTTCCGTGGGGTGTCCCTTGGCACACTGCTCCACGCGGACGTCAGCACCAGCTCCTCCTGGCTGCGCAGTGCTCTGCCCCAGAACCAGCACTCTCCTGGATCTCAGCCTCCCAGCCACGGTCCAGGGAGCGCAAACTCCCACCAAAGGCTCCAGGGAGGGCTCATGGCCCCACTATCTTGCCCGCAGCGCCACTGTCCCCACCTCTCCCTGTGACCCTCTTACCTCTCCCAACGAGGACCTCATGATGCCATGGGGCGCGCCCCAGTGAGCTGTCCTCACCTATGACCAGGGCCTCTCGCCATGTGAGGGGCCGTGTGGGTTGGGGGTGGGATGTGGACTGTCTGCCTGCTGGCTGGGGGCGTGGCGACAGGCAGCCGGACCCCCCAGCACACCGTGCTAGCCTCCTGTGGAAGTGACAGGGACGTCGGAGCCCTCAGTCCTGGGCCAAAGGCTGCTGAGGCACCGTGGGGTCAGGGTCCTGGGGCAGCTTGGGAGCTGGCAGCCGGGAGGAGGGCCTGGAGCCCCTGCTGGTTAGATGGGTGGGTTTCAGCTGCCCTCAGTGCGCCGGCCTGTGCTGGGCCATTTGGGACGGTCACAGTGACTGCGTTTTCAGCCTGTCTGGTTACTGCGGTTAATGTCCAGACACAGTCTTCCCCAGTGTCAGAGTCTGTCCTGCTGTGACCGCACATTGGCCACTCTGCTTCTCTAGATTGGGGGTGCGGGTCTGCCACCCTTACCAGTGTCTCTCAGGCCTCAGGGGCCTGAGCCCTGAAGCAGAAGGGGGGGCCTCAGCCCCCCTGTGGTCACTCGTCTCCTTGGTTGTGGGACCAGCCAGGGCCCCGCAGCCCCAGTGCAGCCCTGCCCTGGGGCCCACCTGCCTCCCCCCCCCCCATTCTGCTCAGCCCAGCTCAACGAGGGGAGGGGCCATCCCAGTCCCCCTGGAGAGTGGCTGGGTTGTCACTGTGCTTACGGCCCGGCCCGGCTGTGGCGCCAGGCTCCACCCTGCACGCAGGCCGGCCTCCTGGAGGGCGTCCCGCGGCTTCGTTTGCCCTGCAGCTGCGCCTCCAGTGCGAAACCCCAGGGCCTTCTGACGCTCACCCGCGTTGTCCTCTTGCAGAAGCCAAAGATGTTGACCAGAAAGATTAAACTCTGGGACATAAACGCCCACATCACCTGCCGCCTGTGCAGCGGGTACCTCATCGACGCGACCACGGTGACCGAGTGTCTGCACACGTGTACGTGACTGTGTCCTGGGACGCGGCCTTTTTCCCCCCCTTTTCCTCTGCGTATCCCTCGCACACCTCTCCCACCCCACCCACGCCTGTCCCGGCCTCGCCACGCCGTGGTGCGTGTCTGCATGCACTCCCTCGTTTCTGCTCGGCCCCCCGGCCCCCCCACTGTCAGCCTGCTCCCCGCTGATGCGTCTGCCTCCGTGTCGGCGTTCCCGCAGTCTGTTCGGCAGACGCCACGTGTGGGTGACGCCGCACGGCACTTGTCTCTCTGGCCCTTCCTTCACTGAGCGGCCTGTGCTGCGGGCCCATCTACGCCGCCGCAGGGGGGACCCGGCCCTTCCTGTCGCAGCCGAGCAGGACCCCACTGCCGTGGGCGGCCGGGACACAGCCCTCGGCGGCCGCGTGTGCTCTCCGGCCCCGGGGCTGTGTCTGTGGCTGTGAGAACGTTCCCAAACACGGCGTGGACAGTTGCCAGCAGTCTGTTCTTTGACGTTTGGGCCCTTTTCTTTCCCCCAACAGCTTCTGACTGAAGCACAAGGCGGGACACAGACGCCTGAGTAGAAAGAAGCACCTTGTTCTTGATTCCTGGCTGGTTTGGCTCATTGGGAACCCAAGGGTTCGCCAGCCAGCCCTGACTCAGTCCACCGAACCACACCAGGCAGGGCTGGAATACCCATAACTTTTTGATCCTGTGTTTTTCACTTCAGAAAGAAAATATTTTCCCATTTTCACAGAATTTCCATTTTAAAGTTAATTGTATTTTTAAGTAGTGGTGGGCATAGTTCATATTGTTTTCACTGAAATCATGGTGTGCAGAGAAACCCCCATCGTCTCTCAGGCTCCCAGAGCACTTCTGACCTTTCGCCTCGGATGGGAACGCGCTCAGTGGCTCCGCCTCAGGCTCCCGAGCCCCCGGCCGAGTGGGAGGCGGAGAGTGTGCGGCCGACGGCCCCACTGGGGACCGGGGCGCGTTGCCGTCGGGCACCAGGGGCGGCTGGCCCTGCCCGGCCGGCTCCCTGACCTGGGTGCGCCCCTGCCCGCAGTCTGCCGGAGCTGCCTCGTCAAGTACTTGGAGGAGAACAACACCTGCCCCACGTGCCGGATCGTCATCCACCAGAGCCACCCGCTGCAGTACATCGGGTGAGCTGCCGGCCGCCTCCAGCAGGGCCCCTGGGTGCGTCTGGGGCGGGACAGGGCTCATCCACTCGGCCCCGTCCGAGCCACCACGGGGGGGCGCCGCAGTCGTCGTGCGCGGACTTGAGAAACCAGCAGGCAGAGGGCACAGGGCGCCGGCGGGGCCCCGTCTGTGCTGCCGTCTGAAGCCCCGCGAGCAGCGGGAGCAAGACCACGTGCTGCCTTGGTCGGGCCGCTTTGCTAGCTGGGCTGGGGGAGGACCACGGTGAGCCAGCTGACCCCGCCGTTCTGTCCCTCGGCAGTCATGACAGGACCATGCAGGACATCGTTTACAAGCTGGTACCAGGCCTGCAGGAAGGTGAGTGTCGGTGGGGCGCGTGGGCACAGCGGGCGCAGGGGGGCCGAGAACTGTAGCTGCATTCGGGGTCGGGTCTCCCGGGGAGTCAGGGCTGTCACGCACCTGCAGGTGGCGGTGGCTGTGCTCTTCGAAGTGGTGCAGTGCTGGCCTTGTTGGGGGGAGGGGCGTGGTCAGCGCCCCGTTTCTTGGGGACGGTGGGGTGGGGAGCCGCATGCAGGGGGCACTTGGGTGCTCTCCCCAAGATGAGGTATGTGAGGAGTTCTGTTTTCCCGTTGTTAAATTTCAGGAGAGCATTGTAGTTTGTAGTTTAAAACTCAGCTGCTGCGCTACATCCGTAGAGATCATATCTGGCCTTTAATAAGTAACTTGGAAGGACACCGTTAAAGCCTTTCACCCTTCACAGAACCGACTCACAGAGGACCTCAAATTTCCTGAGTACACGTAGCTAGAAGCAGTCGTCGTTTGGTTAGTGTTTAGTTCTGGGAAAAAGCAAACAAGCATCAGGGTCAGACGCTGCCGCCTTCTGAAAGCCCTCGCGGGCTGCTTCAGACGCAGGCAGGCCCGTCGGCGGAGGTTACTTCCTCTTGGTGGCAGCTGCCGACTTCGTGGTCATCCTCTGCGTCCTTCACAGGACATTGGTGAGCAGAACGTCAGTGTAATTCATTGCCTACTTAGGGTTAAAAGTTATGTATTAATTTTTAATAGCGGAAATGAGGAAACAGAGGGAATTCTACCACAAGTTGGGCATGGAGGTGCCTGGAGACATCAAGGGGGAGACTGGTTCTGCAAAACAGCACTCGGACCCCCACCGGAATGGTAAGGCGCGGAGGGGGTGCCATCCCTGTCCCTGTCCGCGGCAGTCGGTGTCACAAACTGCAATGACTTGGGTGGGTGTCTGCATGGGAGGCAGGTGTCCTCACCGGGTCCGGGGTGGAGGGGGACACAGGCGGGCATGGGCGGTGGGCTCCAGAGACATCGCTCAGGGGTCTGTGTTTTGCTGTAGAACGGTGAAGTGACGTCTCGTCTTTGATGTGAAATTGATGGCATTTAAATCTGCATATGCTGTAACAAACCCCTGAAATCCTGGTGCCCTGATGCGTCCAGTGGGTCCCGTGGGTCCCTACGAACCTGGAGATGGCCCCGTGCACTCCTCACTGTCCGAGGAGAGAGGGTCCCTGGGCGGCGGCGGCTGGGAAGCTGTCCCTGCCCTGCCACCCACGGTGGGGGGGCTCTGTGTGCCGAGAAACGTTGGGGCGGCCGAGCCACCCGGGGAGCCTTTCCATCCGGTGGCTGCCGTCCACGCCCCGCGCCACGCAGCCACGCAGCACCGGTGCTTTGTCCCTCACCTCTGACATGTGCTTCACGGCGCCCATGCTTCCTGCGCTGCCTTCCATAGTGTTCCTAGTGCGTGCAGGCGGCGGTGACAGTGTGACGCTTCAGGTGGGACCGCACAGCGTTCTCTCTCTTTGCCGCAGGTGAAACCAAAGCGGATGAGAGTTCCAACAAGGAGATGGCCGAGGAGAAGCAGGAGGAGGACAACGACTACCACCGCAGCGACGAGCAGGTCGGTGGCCCGCTGCCTCTGCGCCCGCGCGCGGCCGGGGGCTCCCCGGGAGAGCAGAGCGACGCCGGGACCTGCCCGGGGTGTTTTCTCGTTTAAAAAAGAAAAGGGTAGAGACACAGAGCAGTGGCACACTGGCTCGGTTCTTTCATTTTTCTCTTTTAATTATCAAAGCAGCGTGCGCTCGTTGTAACACATCTTACCCAGAGAAGAAGTCGAGGCCCCGCTCCTGGGTGTCCCTGTGAATACCTTGGTGCAGGTGTTTGTGGTGCAAATAGTCGTAAAAGAGAATTTTAAATGTGACATTGAGGAATCTGTCCCTGTCATTTACTGCATTGCTAGATTAAAAAGGGAGCACTGAGCAACCCCAGAGATTCTGTAGAAGAATTTGATAAAATTCCGTGTCCATGTAACGTGGAAGCTGTAACAGCCACCACCCTGTGATGGAGCAGAGCCGTCCCCACAGACACCAGAGACAAGGGGGCGTCAGCAGCTGCTGCCGCCGGCGGGATGTGCCGCTCCGGCCCCCAGCCACCGAGGGGCAGAGCAGCGAAGGGCCCGGGCGGGGGTGGGAGGAGGGGCAGGGGAGAGAGATGGTGATGGAAAAAACGAATAAAGTGTGAAAAAGGAGCGAGATGCGTGTGAGACAGACACGCCACGTCCCAGGTCAGCCCGTCTGGCGCGCCGCCCGTGAGGAGTGGCGGCGGCTCTCGGGGCCATGAGGTCAGTGAGGTCGTCGGTCAGTGAGCCTTATTCACGCGGCCGACGAAAGCTGTAAAGTAGCCTCACGAGGGACGTGGAGCCTAAATGAAGACCCTCCGGCCTCACGGAGCGCACGAGGCAAGTCTGAGTAACCGATGGCCCCGGATTCTTCCCAAGTTAATCTCACTGGTTGCGGTCTCACCCACTCGTTATGGAATTGAACCCGCTGCTTCTGACGCTCCCCTGGGAGGGGGTAAGCTCCGCAACAGCTGTGAGAACCAGGGGCTGAGTCCTGTCAGAACATGCCTGTGACACGTGTATCTATGAACATGTTATATACTGCACGTGACTTTATGTGTAATAACGAAAATACACACATAAATATATTTGTTTAAGACGTCATTGAGAGAGCGTGGTTCCGGTGCAGGCACCGCGGAGATTCCTTCCCGGCGCGCACACTTCTCGGGGCGGAAGGTCGCTGTGAGCATTTCAGAGACACCAGCGTGTCTGTGGGGGGGACTCCAGAGGGGGAGTGCGGCTCCGCTCAGTGAAGAAGAGGGTCCCTCTCCATGGCCATGGGCTCTGCCCAGCCGCCGTGTTGACCCCACAGACGCTGCTGCCTCCCTGCTTCCCAGGTGCCCAGTGGGCGCCCGGCTGAGGGACAGGGCAGGGGGCCGGGAGGGCGGGGCCTCGGGGCAGGACAGGCGGCGCAGCTGCCCAGTGGGGCGGGCGTGCGCCTGCGCAAACCGGCACACGTGGTGAAGGGAAGCTGCTGGCGTGGCTCTGTGGTCCCCGTCCCCTCCCTCTCCGTCCCCAGTGTCCTCAGAGCTCCCCGGGGGGGGGCTTCGTCAGCCGCTCCTCCGCCTCCGCTGTGCAGCCTGCAGTAAAGGGCCGCGTGGTTTTCTGTTAACACCGTCCTCGTAATCATTCCTGGGGTGACCTGGATTCAATCGTGGCTTTAAACCACGTCTCTGGATTTGCTAGTGTTTAGGTAAGTGTGTGCCTGTTGGTTCAAACCCACTGGCCGTGCTTTTCTCGGGGGGCGGGTATGGGCGTGTCTGTGGTTAGGGGCCAAGCTCACGTGTCCCACAGCTGGCGGGTGTCCCATGTGGCCCGTTTTTTAATTCTCTGGGAGAACGTCTGTGAATCGAGAGTGTCGGTTTTGTTGACCTTTGTTCCTTTGCTAATCTTGTGACTTGATCATTCGTACAGTTTTCTCTACTACTCGTTCTAAATACCTTTAAGTTTTCATTGTGATTCGTCTTTTGAACCATGGGTTGTTTTTTAAAGTATGTATTAGAAATTCTACACATCAACCCTGATCAGGAAGCCAGTTACCAGGTCGCTGTGTCAAGCCTTCGGGTCAGCGGCCCCAGAGCCAGAGGCCCCTCTGGGTTTGCGGTTGTCGGTCTTCAGCCCAGAGGTGACGGCTCTTCACCGGGAGAGGATAGAGTTTGGTTTTGTTTTTAAAGATTTTATTTATTACTTATTTTTTAGAGAGATGGGAAGGGAAGAGAAAGAAAGGGAGAGGAAGATCAGTGTGAGAAAGAAACATCAATCGGTTGCCTCTCACACACACCCCGACCGGGGACGGGCCCACAACCCAGGCTTGTGCCGCGACCAGGAATCGAACTGGCGACCTTTTGGTTTGCGAGATGATCCCCAAGCCAGTGAGCCACGCTGGTCAAGGCAGGACAGTGTTTTTAACAGGCAGTGTGGGAACACCTGCAGGCAAAGATGAGTGTGTGTCCCTGTCTCACACCATATACAGGAGTTAACTCAGAACGTACGAGATGTGAGAGAAAGCCTGTGAGGCCCCGCGTCGGGCCTGGTGTTGTCAGACGCGGCGTGGAGAGCCCGGCCCACGGAAGGACAGTGGCGCCTGACCCCACCGTGAAGCGCTGCTGCTCTGCAAAGGGACCGTTAGGAAAACAAAAAAAGATAGGCCACCGACTTGGGGGGAGGCGTTGCAAGTCATGCTTCTGGCAGGTGGTCTGTACCTAGAATACGTAATTCGGACAATTCAGGAAGCAGGTGATGCGGTTGAGAAACGAGCAGGAGTCCGGCAGACAGGTCCCCAAAGACGTGAGTCCGGCCACACGGCCGGCGGCTCTGCTCCTCGGCGTGATGAGCGCGTCCGACCCGAGATGCACGTTCTCGGCGGCGGCACTCACAAAACCGGCCGGGGACGGCCCCCACGTCCCGGCCACAGGCCAGGGTGCAGAGACGGCCCCTGACGCGTCCACAGGCAGTCCCATCTGAGAGCCGGGGGTCAGGGCCCCCCTTGGTGCCTGGCCGGGGTCCCGTGGGGTCGCAGGTCTCCCTTGATTTTTTTGTGTTGGACTCTCTGCCCCTGAGTTTGAGGGTTTATGTCTCTCACTGCTTGGGGGTGGCCCTCTGGTGTTATTTCTTAACGTTTGCCTTTCCCGCACCCTCTCCTCTCCTCTGGAGCTTGCCCTCTGTGCCCGGCAGACCCTGCGGTCTTCGCGTCTCCCCTTCATTCCGTGTCCTCAGACTCTTCGTCCCTGTGACCGCCTGGCGCCAGCCCTTCGGAAGGCCGGCCCCTTCTGAGGTTCCCCCGTGGCTCAGCCGTCTGCCGAGCTTTCCGTTTAAGTGGATGCGTTTCACCTCTAGAAGTTACGCCGGGTAGTCTTTTATCTCCGTGGCGTGTCATGTCTTTGACCTGTTCTTCTGTGTCCCTAGTAATTCCAGATGTATACACACTATGGTTATCCATTCGGCGATTCTTCCCTCTGAACTTGGGGGTGTGACTGAGCCATTTTGGGGGCAACTGCTTGAGGGTTCAGTGCTTGTGTGGAGCGTCATGTCTCGGGTGGGCTGTGTCTCGGCGGCCCTGCACAGCCCAGTCGTCCCTCTGGAAGGCTCCCCAGGCCCCTAGAGTCACTCTCCCTGAGTCTGTCACCTGTGGTGCCTTGTCCTCCGCCGCACGCACGCACGCAGGCCCCTGCACTGTGGATGGTCCGAGAGGTGGTGAACCTCACACTGCCCACAGCACCCCTCCTCTTCCAATGCCGACGGGGCACCGGTCCCTGTGCGTCACCCCCATGCTGCAGGTGGGCGTCCTGGGGTGTGTGTGTGTGTGTGTGTGTGTGCGCGTGTGTTCACGCGAGCACTGTTGTCATGCCGCCTGGCGTCAGCCGTCTGCACCTACCGCCCAGAGCTCTGAGAGCGGGGCTCCCGCCTGCCTAACCGGGAAGCGCCTGCAGGGGACACATAGTTTCGGACTCGCTGTATTGTGCCGCCACGGAGACTGAGCCGACAGTGTTAGATTGTGTTTCACAGGACAGCAGTAAACCCACTGCAAGATAATGTGTGTGAAGTGGTTTTGGAAAACCCCTCTTCCACGGTGTCGGGGTCTGTTTGGTCCGTGGTTTCCAAGCTGGCCGAGTTCTCAGTGGAGAGGCGCCGAGGGGCCGAGGCCGCCCCCGCCCCTGCGGGAGGCCGGCCCAGCTGTGTCCTTGCCCCGCAGGTGAGCATCTGTCTGGAGTGCAACAGCAGCAAGCTGCGCGGCCTGAAGCGCAAGTGGATCCGCTGCTCCGCCCAGGCCACCGTGCTGCACCTGAAGAAGTTCATTGCCAAGAAGCTCAACCTCTCGTCCTTCAACGAGGTAATGGCTGTGCCGGCTGTGGCAGCGCCGCGGGCTGCCTGCGCCACTTTCTTTGCAGAGTGTAAATGGGGCGGAAAGATCTCGGTTCGTTTGGCCCGCCACCCAGCAGTGTACCAGGAGGCCGCGGTGAGGACAGTGGTCGGCCCAGGGTCCGTGATGTGGGGACCCGCCGCTGACAGGAGAGAGAGCAAAGGGGACCCAGGGCCATGGGGTTGTTGGAGTGTGTTTGGGTCTCGGCTGGGAGAGGAATTATTTAATGTCGGGGGGGGCCGGGGGTGACAGGGCAGACAGGTGGGATGACAAGACAGTTTCGGGTTGTGGCAGGTGATGAGAACGTGACAAAGCCTAGAAGCCCAGCATCGCTGGTGGGGGCGGGGGCAAGAGCCGGGCGGAGTCTGGGGGCATGGCAACCACTCGGCGGGCTCCGGGGGCCTCAAGCACGGGTGCGGGTGCGCGATCTGAACTACGGTCTCCGAGTGCTCCCCAGGCTGCGGGAAGAGTGGGTTGTTGGGGTGCAGAAAAGGAAGCAGGGGGCCCACCAGGGGTGTCTGCGGTGGGCGTGTCGGGGGAGGGCCTGGTGGGGGGGGCCGCTGCGCAGTGTGCAGTCCGGACACGCGTGTCAGGGTCAGCGGCAGCCCAAAGGCTGGTGTGCCCTCCTCTCCACCCAGACTGTCAGCGTGAACTTTTTGGGGAGAAGGCTCTTTCTGGATGTGATTAAGTTAAGGATCTTGAGGTGAAAGGACCCCGGGCTACCCGGTGGACCCCAAATGCAGCAGTAGGCGCCCTCCCTGGAGGGAGGCGGCGGACACGTGAGGCTCACAGAAGGGGCCCCGGAAGCTGGGAGAGGCGGAAGGCCCCCGCCTCGCTCGAGCCTGCAGGGTGGGCTCTGCCTGCCCTTGATTTTGGACTTGGGCCGCCCCGCATCTGAGAGCCGGTGCATCTCAGGTGTCATAAGCCACCGCGGTCACGTGCTCTGTCAGTTGCCTCAGGGAGCGCAGTAGGTGGTGGTGCCAGGAAGTGCATGCGGTGGTGCTCTGGACTTGGAGTCGTGGTGGAGGCCGGGGATTCTGTAAAGCCCCGTCTGAAGGCCGGCTCGCCGTGAGGGTGCCGGCCAGCACGCGGTCGGTCCACGACTCTGGGGCCAGCAGGGGCCTAGGAGGAGGTGCCGGCGCGGCAGAGAGAGCTGCCTGGGGCTGCGTGGTGTGGAGCAGGGTCGGGGGGGGGGGGGGAGCAGAGCTGTCGGGATGCCTGGAGGGAGGGACTGCGGAGCTTGGTGTCGCAGCCGGAGCAGAGGGGCCCGTGACTCGGGCCGCGGTGCGTCTGGACGGCGTCTCTGGTGTGTGGACGCAGAGCTGGGTCTTCGGCCGAGGAGATCGCCAAGCGCACAGTGTGGGGGTGCCTGAAAGTGCTGGGACACCCGGAACCCCGCTTTTCCAAGGTGCCTCTTGAGCACCTGAATGGCCTAGAACCGCTCAGGGCCAGCCGAGGTCCCCGAGACCCCGACATCTGGAGCAGCAGCTGCTCGGAGGTTCTGGTTCCGGCAGAGGCGGCCCAGCGCCCAGCACTGATGCTGCTGCAGCAGCCGGGTCCCCCTGGATCTGAGGGAACGCAAGCGAGGTCTTTTAACGAAGGACAGTGACAGAAACACCCCTCTAAATGGCTCCCAAGTAGCGTCCGAGGGCCTCGGAACAGATGGGGCTGGAGCAGCTCTCTGGGCGCCGGCCCTGTCTGTCCCCAGCCCACAGCCGTCGGGGGGTCTTTGGGTGCCCAGTAAGCCCCCAGCACGTTGCCCATCAACAAAAGGTGGCCGGCCCTGGCTGCTGAGGCCCCAGGGGCTGAGTCCCAGACTGCGAACAGAAAGGCCCCTGGTTCAGTTCCCGGTCAGGGTGCGTTCCCTGGGTTGCAGGCTGGGTTCCCTGCCCTCACCCCTGCCCCGCTGTCAGGGCTCAGACAAGGGGCAGCTGATTGATGTGCCTCTTCCTCTCTTTCTCCCCCTCCCTTACCCTCTCTCTAAAAAAATAAATAAAATAAAATCGTTCTGGCTGGTGTGGCTCAGTGGATTGAGTGCCAGTCTGCAAACCAGAAGCTCACCAGTTCAATTCCCAGTTGGGGCACATGCCCGGGTCACAGACCAGGTGCCTAGTAGGGGGCGCATGAGAGGCAGCGATCAAGGACGGAGGACATAGTCCTCGGGGCTGCAGGCGACAGGCGGCGGGGCCTCCCCTGGACCTTCCTTCTGTCGGGTGGGAGGCCTGCCGTGGGTTCCGGTCAGTTCTACCAGCCGCGGGCACTGGGGACGGCCACCCCGTGGTGGGCAGGCCCTCGGTGAGCTTTTGGAGCTGTGCCTTGCAGGTGATCACAACGAATTTTATCTGTAGTTTGCACAGCTTTAAAACAATAAAAAGTTGCTACATATGAAAGAGACAGAGGGAGTGTCCAAGCGCTTTGTACCAGGTGAGAGCAAGACCCTCCACCTCCACCGGCACCGAGGTTACAACTCGCCTTCCTGCTCCTGCAACTGCACACTCCGCTGCTCTGAGGCCCGGCCAAGCGCTCCCCAGGGCGGCCTGTGCCTGGGGACCGCCCAGCACCCGGACTCGGGGCCCTCCTGCAGGCCCTTGGCCTGAGGGACGTGGGAGCACCTTCCTAGGGCCCCCTGTCACGTGGGGGGATGTACAGCGAAGCAGCAGGAAGACCCCCTGTGGTCCAGGCAGGACGTCCGGAGCCCAGGGCCCGACGCAGCAGGTGCTGGCGGGACGAGGGGCAGCAGGACCACACCCTCACTGCTGGGGGTGGGGGACGTGGTGCGGTGACTTGGGAGGCGGTGTGGGCGTTCCTCCCAAGACTGACCGCACCCTCAGCACCCCGCCCAGCAGTCGGGATCCCTGGTCATTTATGCAAAGGGGCTGAAAACTCACCCCCACGCAGGGCCCTGTGCATGGAGGTGCACAGCAGCTTCGGCGACAGTCGCCAGCACTCGCGGGAACAGCGCGGATGTCCTTCAGCGGCCCATCCAGACAGTGGGGTGCTGCTTAACACGGAAAGGAACGATGGGGAGGGGCTGTGGGTGCGCGCGGCCCAGTGCCGGCCAGGCTGGGAGACCCTGTGCTGTGACTGCGGCTGCGGGCTCTGGAAAAGGCAAAGCCGCAGAGACAGTGGGAAGATCAGTGGTCGCCTGAGGTTGGGGAAGGGGGGCGGACAGGCGGGGCCCAGGGGGTCTCCGGGCAGTGGGACTGCGCTGTGGTGGGCGCTGGTCACCCTTCAGACCTGCAGGGTGTCCCCAGTGTGCAGGCTCCGTGACTCTCGACACGTGTCCCCTCCGGGGGGCAGGGCAGGGGTGCTGGCAGTGGGTGAACCTGGGCGCAGGGGGCATAGGGGCATCTCGGTGCTGCTCCAAACCTAAAACTGGCCTAAAAATAACCTTTTTTTAAAAAAGGAGGAAAAAGCCTACGGAGTCTGTTCCTTTTTCCACTGCGGGGAGAGGGACCAGCTGCCCAGTGGGGGCCAAGGGGGGGCCGGGTCCAGCAGCCTGGGGACTCATGGTGGGTGCGGCCTCGGCCTGGAGCCCTGGGCCCCCTGCGGCGGAGTGGGCTTCCTCCTGCTCCGTTCCCAAGGGCGCGGTCAGGCCCAGCCAAGCGCCTCGTTGGTGTAGACAGGCCACAGGTGTGGAGAGCTGCCCTGCAGGCCCACTGACCGGAGCTTCTTCTCCCCCCAGCTGGACATTTTATGCAATGAGGAAATCCTGGGCAAGGACCACACACTCAAGTTTGTGGTCGTCACAAGATGGAGATTCAAGGTGAGGCGTGGCACTCGGTGCCCAGCGGTCAGTTTCATTCCGGAGCACAGGTGGCGGCCCTACTGCACGTCTCCGTCCGAGAGCCCAGATGGGGTTTGGTCGCAGGGTGGTTGTGACACGCGGTCGGTTTTAACTCGGCCCCTGGGCTGCCTCCCACTCACTGGCCACGCAGCCCTGCCCGCCCGGTGGGGGTGTGACCCCAAGCTGTGGGGGGCACGTCTCCTGCCCCAAGTGGCTCTTTGCTCTTTGTGGGCATGGGGGCAGATGGTGGTGCCCTGTCTTGGGAGGGTGCACCCCCGAGACCGGCCCTGTCGCCCTCTGTCCCTGACGTGGCGCCCAGCGCGGTGCAGTCCTCACGCCAGCCTGTCTTGCAGAAGGCGCCGCTCCTGCTGCACTACAGACCCAAGATGGACCTGCTGTGACGCACGGCGCGTGCAGGACCACGTGCCCGCGGAGGGGCCTCGGTCCTGGGGACCGGACTTCTGAACAGAGTATTTATCACTTTTGTACGAGAGAGTTCGCACTCAACAAGACACTACCAGCAGCACGGTGACAAGGTGGCGACACCTCACAGGCTCCCGCCCCTGACCCGGCCCGCGGTCCCTCGGCGCCTGGGACCGGCCGTGGCCGCAGCGGCCTCTCCCGCCGCCGTGCGGCCCCGCCTGCTTCCAGGTCTCAGAACCACAGCGTTTCGGTTTAGTTGATGAATTAGGTTTCAGGATGAGCCTCAAAAATACTTGTACGTGTGTCGAATCTTCCCTAAGTTATTGAAAAAGTATCTTTTCATGGTGAATGACGATATTTATGTTGCCTTTAGCTTCCCGAAGGCTAGAAGACCTATAAAAAAATTAATTTAAAAGCATACCAAAAGAGGTTGCTGTTCATATTCCACATCCACCATGGCCTTCAGTGTCCCTGCTGTGAGACCCCACGAAGCCACGGATCTCTCTGACCCCCTCGTGCTCCCGGCACCGGCGGCCCCAGCGCAGCTGGGACCTGGCCCTGGTTTGCAGAGCCTCTTGTTAGAAATCCCTTCTGTTATCAGACAGGGCTCCAGCCGCCGGGCCCCCTGCCCACCCTGCCCCATCTTCCTTTTGCTGGAGAGGGAGTGGCAGCCTTTTGGGGGGTGGGGGGCTTTCCCAGCAGAGGAGGGGCTTGTGCCTGTGGGGACTCGGCAGACCCAGGTTCCCCACCATACCTGCCCTCCCTTTAAGGGGCTGCGGCCTGGCCCTCCTCTCGCGCCCTCTGTGGGGGGAGGTTCTCACTGAGCCCCACGGGCAGGGCAGCAAGGTGGCGGCTTTAGTTGCTAAGGACCTGCAACCAGCCGCAGGTGACTCACAGTGTCTAACCCCTTTCTCCTCCCGAATGTTAATATTTTTGTGGAATTAGAGAATAAACTTTTTGCCAGCACATAAACGTGTCCCTTTAAAGTGGTACCTTGGAGCGTGTGATGTGAGATCAAGTAGAAAGACCGTTCTCAGTGGTGACAGTGTTGTCCTGGAGCTTGGCTGCCACTGACTGTGTCCCGCTGGCTCCTTGGTGATCTTGCACTCCGGCTCCGTCACCTGCCCGGCCCAAGGGCCAGGTTTCCATGAAGTGTTTCACTTCAGCGACCAGACTGGGTCTCCAATGTGCTCCCGCGGCTCTGGTGGGGCTCCCCGACCTGCTTCTTGCATTATGTGCACGGGCGTCAGAAGCAGCTGCCAGTGTGCCCTCCTCGTGGAGAAAACATTCTGATCGGTTCAGTCCCAGCGACTCTAACGTCAGGCCTATAAAACCGTCAAGCACCTGGTTAGGAATCGGCCAGAGTTCAGTGTCTGTTTCAGCCCCTTCTCTCCCGGTTCTGTGCGGACGCCCCGTCACCGAGCTTGCTGTTCTCCCAGGCTGTTCTCAGTGACTCTCCGAGGGCTTAGCGAGCAGGTGTGTGTGAGTAAATATGACCTGTCTACCTCAACACGCACATCACTGCTGACGCGTCTGTGCGACCACGGAGGGGCATAGCGCGGTCTCAGTGGGTCATTGGGACGCGGGGATTTCCCCTGCGGCGTGAGGGGGTGAACAGGTGAGCGTCCAAATTCAAACAGAAGCATTCGGGCTCGGACTCCACCAAATGTGTCTGTAACAATCTCCTCCTGATGTATATTTGTAACTTTGTAGTTCTTTGAAATCACTTGAATTTGCTATGGTGCTAAGTTGATACATTTAAATACACAGAGAAATGGAGGTAGGTCCGGGTGTGGACATCACAGCTGGCTGCCCGCCGCTCTGGTGTGATCCCGCTTTTGTAACCGTGTTAACCGGATGAAACCTCAGCAGCAGAAGTACCTATTTTTCTAAGATTTCCTCGTGCAGACTGTCGGCCTGCAGGACGGTCCCTGGCCGCCTGGCTGCACCGGCGGGAGCCGCTGCGGAGGGACGCGTCGGGGCTGCTCCGCTCCACGGCTCCGCGTTTGCAGCACTAAAGTCAGGGGCAGCTCTCGGCTGGAGCCCGTCCGGGTTCACGGGTGGAGTCGCTGTGAAGTCGCTTCACGCGTGTTGGTGCTGCTGGAACACGGCTGCTCCACGGCCCGTGCCCTCAGCAGCCTGGGACTCACCGGATGGTTTTCATGACAGCAGAATTCAGATAGAGTATATAATATGGAATTTAAGATTTGGGGGGGTGAAAAAAGAAAACTTTATAAAATTATTTATTCTATTTTAAGCCTTCTATCATATTTTCCCACCCATGTTCCGTTCCCGTGGCTCGGCTTTAGTTACAGGCATATAAGTGAGGCCAGGCACTCTGCAAGCTTCCCCTCCCCTTTGAGTGGTTCCGACCTGTATGTTTCTTTTCTGCGGACGAAGAGCACTGTTGACGCCTTCTGTGCTTTTGTGCAATAGGCTCCGGCACATCGTCAGACGTCTGTTAAGTTGTAAGTAGCATCTTTCCGCTACATCAAAAGGGAATGTAGGTGGAATCTGAGAATCTACATTAAGCTCTTCGGTTCCTTCCCCACTGTCACACCGAGAATGCTGTTCTTGGGACTGTGTGTGGGCCTGTCCACAGTATTTGCAGTGAGCGACCGGCAGGCAGCCAAGAGGGGACCTGCAGCACCGTCCCCAACCAATCGCGTGACCTTGTGTGCCCCGGTGCCACCCCATGTCAGCCAGGATGTGACCGTGACGTGTTCCCTGGCCTCAGAGCCCTCCAGAGCGGCCTCACTGGAAGTCCCTGGGGCCCCTCCCATGTCCTAGCACTGGGGCGTCGCCACCAGCTGGAAAAGCGTCACTGGATCCAGTGACCTAGGAACAAGCCAGCTGACTTCCAGGTCACGCGTCGGTACCCGATGCGCACCGTCAGTGCAAAACACGGACGGTGCCCGTCGTGCAGGTACCAGAGTCAGCCTCTCTATTTCCTCAGGAACCCGCGCACGCCCCACCCAGCCCCTGAGACCTTCCTGTGAGCCACGTCTGCCTCTCTCTGGCGTGAGCTGGGAGGGCAGACCAGAGGGGCCCGGCAGCCACCGCGTCCCCCAGTCACAGGGTGGACTGTAGTGTGACGTGCCCTGGGGTGTGCAGCCTCCATGCAGACGCGTCCCCACACCGCTCTGGGTGTGAGAAAACCACGTCTCCCCGGACGGCGTCGGGCTCGGGCGGAAGCTCCGAGGCCTGAGTGTCCCGTGTGGTCTGCGGGTGCTGCTCTGGGTTACGGAGGTGCCGATGCAAATACATAGTTTTGATGTTTAATTTGAAAGTTTACATTTTTATGCTTTGTGTTGGTGTGTAATTTTTGTACTATTGGTGGCTAGTTTTTGTCTAAAATCTTTTTTGGAATATTGCTTAAATGTTTTGATTTTATGACAGTGAAGCTTGTATTCAGTGTTTTGCCAATTAATATTATATGCTTGTAATAAAAGCAAGAGAAAAACTTAACCGAATTTCTCTCAGGCTGGACATTTGTCACCTAAAATATCCGTAAGAGCCTAAGTGTCCTGACAAACCAGACACGCACCCGGGCCTGGGCCCTCGCGGGTCCGGCCTTCGCCGCCTGCTCTGTGTGGCTGTTGGGGACAGACCCTCGTCTCCGTCGGTCC
Organism: Artibeus jamaicensis; assembly: GCF_021234435.1. NCBI lineage: Eukaryota > Metazoa > Chordata > Mammalia > Chiroptera > Phyllostomidae > Artibeus > Artibeus jamaicensis. Next base: position 27,735,763 of record NW_026521954.1, on the reverse strand, counting down.
AGGGCTTGGTGAGGGGACATCGGCGACGCCCCGCGGCGCCTGTTGGCCTGGCGGGAGCTCCTCCAGGTCGCAGGCACGTGCCTGTGAAGCTGCAGGAACCCTGCTGAACCCCGTGGGGGCGCCAGGTGGGCGGAGCTCCACTGGCCCCCACCCCTGGTGGCATTTGTCAGGGTTCTGGCGGTGGACCTGATAGGGCAGGAGGTCATAGACCCGTGTGCGGACCTGCGTCCGCACGGGCACCCGAAAGTGCGCTACAGACTCTCGGGGGCGCCTCCCGGGGCGGGGGGCGCAGGAAGGCCCTCGCTGCGCTCTGCTTGCCCCGGAGGGCAGGGCACTGCCTCCCTGCAGCAGGGAGGACTCGGGGGCATGTGCTCCCGGCTGCCGCAACAGCCCCCCACACACACCTGGCCCCCCAGGGTTCAGTCAGGTTGACGATCGAAATTAACCACCTCAGACCATGTGGAAGGGAAAAAGCACTGTGCTCGAAACTTTGATTTTCATAAAGATTTTGTTTTATTTATTTTTAGAGAGAAGGGAAAGAGAGGGAGAGAGACATCGATGTGTGGTTGCTTCTGGCACACCCCCTACTGGGGACTGGCCCACAACCCAGGCACGTGCCCTGACTGGGAATCGAACCTGCGAGCCTTCAGTTCACAGGCTGGCGCTCAATCCACTGAGCCACACCAGCCAGGGCTGAAACCTTAATTTCTTAAAATAATGTTTTATTTTTCAATTATAGTGAAGGTGCAATATTAGTTTCAAGTATACACTGCAGTGATTAGACATTTATGTAACTTATGAAGTGACTCCCTGGCACCCACCTGGCGCCACCTGCAGTGGCGACATCACCGATTGTGTCCCCTGTGCTGGATCCTGTCGCTGCCGGTCTGAGCTCCTCTACCCTCACCCAGTCCACCCCCCCCCCCCCCGGCAGCCTTGAGAATGTTTTCTGTGTCTACGAGTCTGTTCCCGTCCTGTTCGGTCGTTTTTGTTTTCTAGGCTCCACATATAAGTGCGGCCGTATGTGTGGCATTTGTCCCTCTCTGTCCGACTCCCTTCACTCAGCACTGGGCCCTCTGGTCCGTCCACGTGGCCGCGAAGGCTGAGACCTCCCTGCGTTTCTGTGGGTCTCACTCCCTCGCACGAACGCACCACTTCCTCACCCACTGGCCTGCCACGCACAGGCGTGTCCACACGCCGCCACTGTACGTCGTGCTGCGGTGTAAACGTGCACATGGATGCCGACGTCTTTTCGAATTAGCGTTTCGGTTTCTGAAGATACGGACCCAGAGGAGGAACTGCCGGGTCCTTCCCTGTCTCCTGTTACAAAGTCTACTCTGTCTGTTGTGAGTATTGTTACCCCAGCTGTCTTTTGTTTACATTTTCACGAAACTGAATTATTTTCTTTTTCTTTTAAATTTATTGATTTGAGAGAGAGAGGAGGAGAAACATCGATTTGTTGTTGCACTTATTCATGCCTTCATTGGTTGATTCTTGTACAAGCCCTGATGGGATCGAACCCTCAACCGGAGCGCATCGGGATGACGCTCCGACCAACCGAGCCGCCCGACCCTCGCCAGTTCCCGCACAGTCGCGGGCTGAGGGCTCCTGTGCCCCGCGCCCACCTCCCAAGGGCGGGTGTGCGGCGTGCGCCTGTCTCTCCCGGCTGCAGCGGGTGTGTCCCCTCTCGATACTCGACATCTTTGGCAGAACGAATGTTTTTGACGTTGACGAAGCTCCGCTTTCCTTTCATGGACTCTGCTTTTGGTGTCACGTCTAGAACTCTTTGCCAGATGCCAGATCACAAAGATATTTTTCTGCTTCTGGCACCCCTTTTACGTGGTTAGGTTCCACACTTCTCTGTGCTCACTTGGAGTTCACGGGAAGGGGGAGGTTCAGGCCAAGGTCCCCAGTGGCTGAGGACTGGCCCTTCACGGGGCGGCTTCCGCATGGCGGTCGGATCAGAGCGGCCGCGTGGGTCTGTTCCTGGACACTCCCTTCTGGCCACACTGTCTCCTTGCTGCTGTGCTTTGTGGAAAGTGCTAAAATTGGGTCGTGTGGTTCATTTCACTTTGCTTTTCTTTGTGGAATTAGTTTAGCCACCTGAGGCCCTTTGCCCTCCCATAAAGTGTCTTGCTGGAGTTTCTGGAACTTCGGAGAGATCGCTGTCCTGACTCTGGAGCCTTCCAGTCGGGAGCGCGGTAGGTTTTTCCTCGCTCTCCCAGCAGGTTGCAGTTTCTGTCACACAAACCACGCACACGTGTGGTTAGGTTCAGATCCAAGTCTGTCTGCCCCTCCCTCCTTTTTTCTTTTAAGGAGGTTATTGTTTTCCTTTTTTTTTTAATTGCTTACATGAAGTAATAAGATTTATTTTTGTGTGTTATCTTGTGACGATGTTGTAGTCAGGTTAGTGTGGCATTTTCTGTGTAGATAATCAGGCGCTGTGTGAACAGGGGGTTTTATTTCTCCCGGTTGGTGCCCCGCCAACACCTAGGAGCGGTGGTGGGAGAGGACGTCCGCACGTGGCCCCGATCTTGGGGGAGGAGCTTCAGTATTTCACTGTTAGTGTTACACAGTTACACTTACACTACAATCCCTAGATCTGCACATTAAAGCCAAAAAGTCTGTCTTAGTGTATAATACATTAAAAAAAGACCACTACCAGCAATGAACAGTTGGAATTTGAAACTTAAGACAAACTAGCATTTACGTTCGTACCAAAAAGAACTGAAATACTTAGGTATGAGTCTTACAAAATCTGTACTAGGAAAACTATAAAAATCCAAGGAAAGAAATCAAAAAGGAACCCTGGCTGGTGTGGCTCAGTGGACTGAGCTCCTGCCTGTGAACCAAAGGTTTGCCAGTTCAGTACCCAGTTGGGACACAGGCCTGGGTTGTGGGCCAGGTCCTCAGTAGCGGGTGTGCAAGAGGCAACCACACATTGATGTTTCTCTCCCTCCCATTCTTCTTTTCCTCTGTCTAAAAATAAATAAATAAAATCTTAAAAAAAAGAAATCAAAGGAGAACGAAATGAATGGAGTGACTCCTGTTCATGCACAGAAGACTCAATATTGTCAAGATGCTGTTCTTCCTAAGTTCATTTATACCGACACTTCAATCCCCGTCAGAATCCCAGCAAGTGATTTTAAACTTGACGCGGTGGCAAAAGACCCAGAACCTGAAGGATGAAAACAAAGCAGCGCCTGGCGCCACGGCCCCCAGACGTGCTGTGAAGGCGCCGTCCCCAAGGCAGGGAGGTGTCGGCAGGACAGCAGACAGACCGCGGGGCAGGATGGAGGGAGAGGCGGAGCTGTCTCACGGGAGCAAAGGCAGCACAAGAAAGGGGCCGTCTTTCCCGTAGATGGTGTTGGAGTCGCCGTACATCCAAAAAAGAAAAAAGGTAAACACGGACCTCCTACCCTTCCTCTGTGAGGAACTCAAAATGGATTATAGACCTAACTGGAAAGTGCAAAATTATAAATTCCTCAATGATAATGAGAAAATCCAGATGACCTCAGGCTGGGCAATGACTCTTAGATACAACATGAAAAGTGTGAAAGAAAAAAATCGGTAAGTTAGTCTTCATTAAAATGAGAAACTTGCCCTGCCTGGTGTGGCTCAGTGGATTGAGTGTCAGCCTATGAACCAAAGGGTCACTGGTTCAATTCCCAGTTGGGCCACAGGCCTGAGTTGTGGGCCAGGCTCACAATAGGGGGCGAACGAAAGGCAACCACACAATGTTTCTCTCTCTCTCCCTTTCTCCCTCCTTTCCCTTCTGTCTAAAATAAATAAAATCTTTAAATAAAATAAAAAATGTATGCTCTGGGAAACGCACCATTGAAAAATAAAAAAGACAAATCTTGGACTCACAGAAAATATTTGCAAATCACTGATGCCCGATAAGGGACTGTTATAAAAAATATACAAAGAATTCTCGAGGACTTCCGCCAAGATGGAGGCACAGGTGGATGTGCCGTGACTTCTCACACAACCAAGTTTAGAGACAACTAAATATTAGCAACAGAAAACACAGCCAGAACACGGAAAATTGAACTTTTAGGAAGTCCATTAACAACAAATTCTTCAGCCTGACCGGTAAGGGGCAAAACCAGCAGCTGGCGGAGCAAGGTTGCGCAGGAAATCTCGGTCAGACAAACTCAGGTGGGCGGAATCCAGGCGCAGGGTTGGACCTAGCGAGCGACCGCGGGGGAGACAGCAGGGGAGCGGTGCTGCGGGTTGACTGCGGTCGTGCATTTGTGCGCGGATAGACAAGCAAGGGAGAGGGCGATTGGACCGGAACCCAGCGGGTCCCCGCAGCAAGCGGCAGGGAGGGCGCCGCCATTTCCCAGCTCTGACCCCACCTCCACATACAGCGTCATAACCCAGCGACTCTGAGTGGCCCGGCCCAGGGGAACCACCTAAGGCTCTGCTCCTCACCCAGCGGTGCAAAACAGCAGAGGGGGTCGCCATTTCTCTGCGCTGACCACGCCCCCACGTACAGCGTCACAACTCAGCGACCTGGGAGTCCGAGGCGATGCTTCTCACACTTAGAGGGCGCAAACAGACCAAAAATGGCTCAAGAAGATCTCAAAGCCCCAGAGCCTATAAATCTAAGCCATGAAGAAATAGCAAAACTCTCAGACGCACAGTTTAAAACACTGGTCATCAGGATCCTCACAGAACTGGTTGATTATAGCCACAAATTAGACAAATATATGAAGGCAAAACTAATTGAAATGAATGGAATTGCACAGGACACCAATAGCGATGAAAAGGAAACTGGGACTCAAATCAATGGAGTGGACCAGAAGAAAGCAAATAATGGCCAAACAGAAAAGAGTCAAGAAGCAAGAATTCAAAGAAATGAGGAGAGTCTTAGGGACCTCCAGGACATCTTTAAAGGCTCCAACATCCGAATTATAGGGGTACCAGAAGGGGGAAAGGCACAGCCACCAGTGGAAAACTTATTTGAACAAATAATAAAGGAGAATTTCCCCAATCTGGCAAAGGAAATAGACTTCCAGGAAATCCAGGAAGCTCAGAGAGTCCCAAAGAAGTTGGACCCAAGGAGGAACACACCAAGGCACATCATCATTACATTAGCCAAGATTAAAATGAAGGAGAGAATCCTAGAAGCAGCAAGAGCTAAGGGAACAGACACCTACAAAGGAGTTCCCATCAGACTGTCAGCAGATTTCTCAAAAGAGACCTTACAGGCAAGAAGGGGCTGGAAAGAGGTATTCCAAGTCATGAAATCCAAAGACCTACAACCAAGATTGCTCTATCCAGCAAAACTTTCATTTAGAATGGAAGGACAGATAAAGTGCTTCTCAGATAAGATCAAATTCAAGGAGTTCATCATCACCAAGCCCTTATTATATGAAATGTTAAAGGGACTTACCTAAGAAAAAGAAGTTAAAGAAACATGAACAGTGGAAGGACAACAAACTCACAGTTATTAACAACTACACCTAAAACAAAAGCAAACTAAAAGGACAGCTAGATCAGGAGTGGAAACATAGAAATGAAGATCTCAAGGAGGGTTAGCAACGAGAGTGGGAGGAGGAGAAGGGGGGAGAAGGTACAGAAAATAAGTAGCATAGACAGTAGATAGAAAATAGACGGGGGGGGGCAAGAATAGCATGGGAAATATAGAATCTAAAGGACTTGAGACACATGGTCATAAACTAAAAGGGGAATGGTGGGGGAGGGGTGTGCAGAGTGGAGGGGAATGAAGGGGGGAGGAGAACAACTGTAACAGCATAATCAATAAAAAATTAAAAAAAAAAGAATTCTCAAAACTCAACAGTAAGAGCCCTGGATGGTGTGGCTCAGTGGATTGAACACTGGCCTATGAACCAAAGGGAACCAAAGGGTCTCCAGTTCACCTCCCCGTCAGGGCACATTCCTGGGTTGCAGGCCAGGTCCCCAGTAGGGGGCACGAGAGAGGCAACCACACACTGATGTTTCTCTCCCTCTCTTTCTCCCTCCCTTCCCCTCGCTTTAAAAATAAAATAATAAAGTATTTTTTAAAACTCTCAACAGTAAGAAAACAACTCCATTAAAATATATGCAGCCCTGGCTGGGCGGCTCAGTAGTTCAACTGCTGGCCTGTGAACCACAGAGTCACCAGTTCGATTCCCAGTTGTGGCACATGCCTGTGTTGCAGGCCAGTTCCCCAGTAGGGGGTACACAAGAGGCAGGCACACATTGATGTTTCTCTCCCTCTCTAAAAATAAATAAGTAAAATCTTTTTTTAAAAAGCGTGTGCAGTCCTGGTTAGTGTGGCTCAGTGGATTGAGCGCCAGCCTGTGAACCAAAGGGTGGGTGGTTGGATTCCCAGTAGGGGCACGTGCCTGGGTTGTGGGGCTGGGTACCGCAGCAGAGGGACGTGTGAGAGGCAACCACACACTGATGTTTCCCTCTCTTCCTCCCTCCATTCCCCTGTCTAAAAATAGAATCTTTAAAAATGTATGTGCAAAAGACCTGAACAGACACCACCTCACCAAAGAGGAGACACAGATGGCACACAGCATACAAATAAGTGTTCAGAATCACACGTTATTAGAGTGTCGCAAATTGTAACACTGAGTCACGGATCAGAAGGGCCAACGTCCCGAACCCTGACCACAGCAGGTGCAGGCGAGACACGGAGCAGCAGGATCGCTTGCCCCCTGCTGGTGGAGGGGATGTGGTGCAGTTTGGGAGGCAGTCTGCCAGTTTCTTACAAAACTTAACATTCATGCAATTGAGCAATTACGCTCCTTGACGTTTATCCAAATAAGGTGAAAACTTACATCCACACAGACTTTTCGCAAATGTTTAGAACAGCTTTATTCATAGTCATGAAAACCTTGGAAACCACCAAGCTGTCCATCTGCAGGTGACCGGTCTGTGTCACGTCCAGACGACGCAGTATCATTCAGCACTAAAAAGATGTGAGCTACCAAACCCTGAAGACACGGAGGGGCCGTAAATGCACGAGACTGAGTGGCAGAGGCCAGTCTGAAAAGGGTGCTTCCAGCTATGGGACATCCTAGAGAGGGCAAAACTATGAGTTTGGTGAAAAGAGCGGTGAGTGGAAGGCTTTGGAAGGGGAGTGAGCCGATGAGGCACAGAAGGTTTCAGATGAAGCTACGGCCCCGTATCTTGGGTCTCTGTGGCCACACTTTGTCCAGTTCGTAGCGCGTACAGGAAAGGGAATGAACTCAAACTGAAGTATGAGCTTCAGTGAGTAACCGTGTACTCACGACAGTTCCCAGTTTTTAAACTGTAGCACATCAGTGCGAGATGTTAATAACAGGGAGCCAGAGGGGGCAAGGGGAGGGGAAAGTGCACCCCGTCAATTATAGGGAAACACAAATAAGCCCGGATGAGACCCCACTGCAAACCCACTGCAGTGGCTGAAGCCTTAAAGGCGTTATGGTCTGAATCTTTGCATCCGCCCCACCTTCACCTGCTGAAACCCTAGGAGGCGGGGCCTTCAGGGGACAGCGAGGCCTGCAATGGACCACAGGGAGGGAACTCTGCTGTGGGCGGGCAAGGGGCCTCACCGGACACCGAGTCTGCGGCACCTCGACAGGAGCCAGTGAGAAGGGCGGGTCTGCTGTGTACGCGGGGCCGAGACTGACACCAGCGCTGCTTAGGGCAGTGTTGCTGCTGCTGCAAACACTTTGGAAAGCTTGGAGAAGTTCGGTCATTTCTTCGAAAGTCGGACGTGGCCCCGCAAACCTGGGGTGTTCATCTGGAGAAGTGGGAGCAGAAGGCCCTAAGCGGGGCCGCCGCTCCCCACACGGCCCCTGCAGGTGCCGCCCCGACGACAGGTGGTGAGGTTCGACCCCTCCTCTGAGTCCTGAGCGTCCAGTCGGAGCCCTTCTGGGCTACTGACAAGCTGTCCGCCTCAGCAGCCTGGGGGCCAGGTGGGGCTGGGCCAGGTGGGGCTGGGCCAGGGCAGCCGTCGCCAGGCTCCAGTCGCTGCGGGAGCAGGAACCAGAGCCCACCGCCCCTCCCACCAGCTGGGGCTTTACTCTGTTTTCCTGGTGGTGAGATGGGGTCATGGGTTTGGGGGAGGCAGAGCAGAGAAGCAAAGTGCCTTTGTCAACGTGACCTGTCACTGTGTTGACCTTGACCTCGTGGAGGCGATTTGTCAGCTCCTCCTCGAAGTTCCTCTCGCTTGTTCCCCACCAGCCCCCACCCCACCCCCCATGCGGGCCTCACTTAGAGGCAGGAGCTGGCTCCAGCTCCAGGGGGGCAGTGTCTGCATCCACTTTTTTCCTCATGTCTGAGCCCAGTCCCGGGCGCAAGTCCCACACACAGTTCAGGGAAGTGCACCGATTCTCTCCCCGCGTTGAGCGCCTCACCCTCGGCCCGAGAAACCCGGGTGACAGAGCCTAACGGGGCAACGGGGCAGGGGGGGCGCGCCTCTGGAGAACCCCCAGGCTGACCAGGCCCACCGCTGACTGGGGGGGGGGGCACAGGGGGGGGCGGGCAGTCTCGCCAGCCGCGGGCTTTCCCCACCTCCGCTCTAAACTGGAGAGTGAAGGTTTGGATGGCGAGGGTTTTCCGCCTCCCGTGAATTTGGAGTCCCTCTGCTCGGGAGAGGTCTCCTCACGGTGGGCTCATAGATGGTTTTTAAGATTTACTTATTTTCAGACAAAGGGGAAGGGAGGGAGAAAGAGAGAAACATCAACGTGTGATTGCCTCTCACTCTCCACCTGGGGGACCCCGCCTGCCTCCCACGCATGTGCCCTGACTGGGACTCGAACCCCTGAACCTGTGGTTAGCCACACCAGCCAGGGCTGCTGGTGCTTTTCTTTTCTTTTCTTTTCTTTCCTCCCTTCCTCCCTCCCTCCCCTCCTTCCTAAAAGGGGAAACATCAACGTGTGCTGCGTTGCTTCTCGCGCGCCCCCTACTGGGGACCTGGTCCTCAATCCTGGCATGTGCCCTGACCAGGAACCGAATCTCTGACCCTGTGGTTCGCAGTCTGGCATTCAGCCACTGAGCCACACTATATCTGAGTTCTAAGGCAATACTGTTGTCGTCACGTTGTTCTGACTTGGGCCGCTGGCAGCTTGGGTCACAGCCCATCACTATGGGCGTGTGCTCCTTGTTTAGCCTCTCCTTGCGGCCATCTGTCAGGGAATTTCTCCTGGTGGGTGAGTGCTGATTATCTACTTAGTTATTTAACTTTTTTTCTGGTCACTTACAAGGAATTCACTGCAGGAGCGAGCACCTGTGTGGCGTGTCCATGCTCCATCTCAGCCCGGAAGTCCCACCTCGCCCAGCCCCTCTTCCGTGGTTCCCTGGCCCCAGGACAAGGGGCCAGGCGGTGGGGGTGAGGGGATGGAGCGGGCCCTCTCATCCTCCGGCCCCACAGCCAGGGCATGGAGGTCACGTCCGAGCCGCCAAGCTGACTTCTGACCTTGCAATCCCGGGACACCCGGACGCAGAGCACAGGCCTGGCGGCGCGCACGCTCCTGCGGCCGCCCACAGAGTTGGTCCGCGGGTTTGTTCGTAGAGCGCACGCCAGCCTGCAGGTTGCTCACGCACAGCGACAGCGGCCTTTCCGAGGAGCGGCAAGCGCAGGGCCCTTGGGAGCTGGCGGGTGGAGTGGCGGCGGCTGCATTGCCGGGGGCCTCCTCGCGCCCCGCAGCCAGGCCCCCACCGCTCCAGACCGAGTCCTCGGCTCGCTGCACCCCATGAATCTCACTGAACCCACTCTGGGCTGCAAGATGTGTTTTATTTTGTAGAAATCAACCCAGCTTCTGCTCCCGTGTCTCCTCCTCTGGGGCTGGAAGAAACCACCGCGGGCCCTTCCTCTGGCAAGAGCAGGACCCAGGCGCCTTCGGGCCTCGGGTCCCGCTATCCGCGTGCTCGGCAGCCAGTCCCGGGCAGCGGGAGGAGGACCCCACCCAGAGCTGCTGCCCAGTCCCAGGACGGCCGCTCAAACCCGCCCGGTGGTGTGCCCCCGCCCCGGCACCAGACCTCCGGACCCCGTCCCGCCCGGACCCCGTCCACCGCCGGGACCGATTGGCTCCATGGAAAACTAGGACCGTCCGCTCCGCGCCCGGAGTCTCCCCGGCTCCCATTGGCCAGGACTACGTCACATAACACTTAGAGCCAATTACGGTGGTCTGCCTAGCAGATGCTGATTGGCTCAGGCCGATGAGGGTGGGTCCTGGAGCAGCTGCGACGAAGGTGGGGACCACCAGTGGCCTAGTGGCAGCTCCTGGCTTAAGGGCCACTGGTCTGGGGTCCTGCCCTGAGTCCCTTCCAACCTCGGGCCACGCAGATGAAGCCCACACCGAGCCTCGCGGCAACCCGATCCCGTCCCCGTTGGAGCCGCCAGGCTCCCAGGGACCCGCCGCCCACGGACGGGAACCAGCTGAGACTGGCGTGGAGCTGTTTCCAGTGCGGACAGATGGTACAGACCCAGGGTTCGCGGACCGCGCTGGCTGTGCCTGTGGACAGCAGGGTTCGTCTAGCTGCGGATTAGCAGAACTAGACAAATGGTCCTTAATTGCCAGACCTTTAAAAATCTGGCCTGTGGGCCTGGATGGTTAGTAGCTTGTGATGGCTTGTGACTCCAGCAGCTCACCGAGTGCAGGCCTCCTGGGCAGAGAGCACTGCCTGGGGCGCCCGGGGACTGGGGAGAGGTCCTCAGAGCCTGCTGGGGACCTGCCTGCGCAGTAGAGGATGTCTGTGGAGAGTGGGCTCTGCTTTGTCACAGTAGTTAAACATCCAGAAAGGAAAGAAACTGCTATCAGGCAGCGTGGCTTAAAGCAACTTCCTGGACAACGCCACTGTCAGCTGGAGTCATGGTCACCACTGGGAAGCACCCAGGGCAGCTCCTGCCTCAGGCCCTGGCATGGCTGTCCCTCGGCCCGGAATGCCCTCCCGCGGGGCTCCCTCTGGTCACGTCACCCGTGACAGCAGCCTCACCATCCTGTTTCCTGGTCCTGGTTGACATTTTCCATAGAAGAAGTCTCCATTCTGCCTTTGCATTGGTTTATGGGACCTCAGTTACCCTCCGTGCCTGGAACTGAGCCGGGCACATGGTCGGGCTCAATAGACGCCAGGTGGTGCTTTCCCTGGGGCCCTAGGGCCCCGACACCCAGGGCTCTGCCCGCCCGTTGCTGAGGAGGCGCTGGCCAGGGTTTGGGGTACACCCAAGGCGCTTCAGACCAAGGTGGGTCCGGCCGGGCTTAGTGGGGGGAAGCCGCGTGGTGGGTGCCCTGCGAGGAGCAGCCGGACTGGGGACGGCGTGCAGAGCCCAAAGCACAGAGTTGGCTGCAGAGACTTGCTGTGAGTTTTGGGTCCAGACAAGGAGGGTGAACAGCTGCTTCCTTGGCACGTAAAAGGTGCACAGGGCAGCTCAGTGTCCTCAGAGCTGAGAGCCACACCCCACCCCACCACACCCCAGCTGGAAGGGCGGGGAGATGCTTCCCTCTGCACCCAGACCCCTGCATCTGGGGCTGGGGGAGGGGCGGCGCTGGCTGCCTGGGGTCCCTTGGGGCACAGCTTGTGTGTCGGGGTCCCCGGGGCAAGGTGGGGATGAGTGTGGCCTCTCTCCTTGCTGAGACTGGATGGGCTTTGCTGGATGCTCCCTGTGTTCTCCCAGGCAGCAGTAAGAAAAATCTCCTGGAACCCAGACTCCCCCCTCCTGGAGAAAGAACCCCAGGAGTGGAAGTCTAACACCCTTTTTGGGGACTCAAGTAGCTACAGCACCGTGGGGTGGACTTGGGCACAGGAGGGACCTGGGCGGGGTCCACAGGAGAGACAGTAGGGCGGTTCTGTTGCCGGTTTGGGGTTCCCCCGGTAAGCAGGTCCCACTAGTACCTCAGCCACCTGGGCCCCAAAGGGCAGGCATTCCCCCTGGCGTGGGGGACCCAGAGTGGCAGTGGGGCACCAAGGCCCCCCAGAGTACATAGGAGAGGGGCACCTAGCACAGGACAGACCAGGGGCAGCCCCTCAGGGAAGTGCAGGAGGGGCCCAGACCCCTAGGGCTGGGGTAGCTGTGGGGAAGGAAACTCCTGGGAAGGGTCTTGGAGATGGGGGGGGGGCGCTCACTCTGGCTGGGGCCGCCTTAGTGAAGGGGAGTCGGGTCAGGGTGGTGGGGAGACCCCACTGCTGCCCCAGCCGGAGGGGCAGGTGCTTCCTGTCTGGCTTGCCCAGGGACAGCAGGACCTCGCCTCCTGGGAGGAATCAGGACTCCAGAGAGAATGTCTACATGGTATGAAATCACGGTGTTGTTTATTGGCTGTGATTCCATCCGGAGAGAACACACGCAGTGCCCCTGACATGCGGGAGGAGGCACAGGCGCAAGGACAGACAGACGGACGACATCCAAGGTCTACGCTAAGCTAGGCTGCCCTGGCGCCCCAAGTGCTGGGATTGGGATGCGGGGTTTCCGCCGGACAACCCCCTGGCCACGCAGAGCTGGCCTTCGGAGGTGTGGACACGGGCATTTAAAAGACCGGGAGGCGGGAGGAGCGGGTGCACAGGGCCCCGCGGGTGGTATTGCAGTCTGGTTGCTATGGCTTTTCCGCAGCAGTGTGGGGCGCACCCGGCCACAGCGGGTGCAAATGGCCCGGGGCCAGGCCACCGGCTTTCTGTCCAGATAAACTCCCCAAACACATTAGACCTTTACCTGAGATTCAACACATTGTGATGCAAGTTACCCATGACAGGGGACAAAGCAGGGCTTGGGGAGGCCACAGTGTCCCGCAGGAGGGAGGGGCAGGGACACACCGCCGGCTGCCCCGCGCTCAGGAAGCAGCGGGCTCATCCTCCCCTGCACCGCTGAGGGGGCCGGGGTTAAGGGGTGGCGAGCCGGCCTCCCCCAGAACAGCCTCGGAGAGGATGGTGACCACCTGGGACGGGGGGCGGGGCAGGCCGGCTGGGCCCAGACTGAGGGGAGCTGACCTACTAGGGTGCGTACCACCACTCTGGGGGTGGGGGCTTCCCCCCATTCATATTGCTTTGTTTCCCTCAGCTTAGAAAAGGGCCGTGGCGTTCAGAAGAAGCAAAGCCTTCGGGAGGAGCGAGCCAAGGGGGAGGGAAGGACAGACAAGACGGACGATGAATGCGATGGGTTCAGACGGAGGTGGGTGGGCAGCCAGCGGATAGGCCTCAGTGTGGGAGGAGGGGCTTGGGGGGTCCAGGCTGATCCGGACGGGGAGGGGCTAACCACCCCTGCCCTGAGGTTGGGGCCCAGATACCTGCCACTGCCCTTCCCGCCCCCTCCCAGCCCGCACGATGCCCCCTTCCCCCACTATGGCTGTGCTCCTGAGTTTGGGGCCGGACAAGCACGCATCAAGCGCTGAGGGGTGGCCAGTGGCCCGGCCTCAGACGCTGCTGGGTGGACGGTGAAGGGCAGGAGCGATAAGGGGGTTCCAGGCTCTGGGGAGTGCGGGGGAGGTCCAACCGTCCCGCTCCACAGGAGCCCAGAGACTGGACCCAGGTCTCGGGCACGGACCACAGGAGCCTTGGGGGTCAGCCCCCATCCCACCTGGCGGTGCGTGGCCGTGCACGGAGGGTAGGGGCGGGCGGAGGCTCCTGCGGGAGGGGCGTGGGGCGCAGGGATGGGGGCTATGGCTTATTTCGCACTGGGGCTGCACTCTGCTCCTGACCTCCCCAGGGGCCTCCGAGGGGCTCGGGCAGGGGGTGGGGGAGGGCGGGGCGGGGCTCGGGCGCGGCGGGCATTACTTCTTGAACATGTCCTGCAGCGGCCCCGGCAGGTACTTGATGACCGTGTCCAGGATGCTCTCGTCCTCCGCCTCTGGCTCGTCCCCGCAGCCTGGTGGGATGGCCTTCTTGGGCCGCGTCAGGCTGCCCTCCGAGTTGGCCTCCATGGCAGCCTGGGCCTCTGCCTCGCGCTCCTCCTTTTTCTTGATTCCGTACTGTGGGGACAGCGCTGGGTCAGGGGTCCCCGCAGGCCAGTGCTCGCAGGACCTGGGGTGGTGGCAGGGCCCTCGCTGCGGGCCTGGGCGAGGAGCCTGAGGAGTCCTGTGCACCCGCAGCTAAGGGGGGCCCCACCAGCAGCCACCGGGACGTGGGAAACAAGGGGAAGTCCCCGTCCATGAGGGGGCCCGGAGGGGACTCCCGGAGATGCGGGCAGGAGAACAGGTGTAGGGCATCTTCCTATCCGGGGGCGTGCGGGCGTCCTGAGCCTGGCCCTGTCCCCAGCGGTGCCTCCTTGAGGAACCCGCACCACCCTCAGTCTGGCCTGGGCTTGTTACAGGAGCAGCCAGACCGGGAGCCTCGGCGGAGAGAACCCACTGCTCTGTGGCTGGCTGACCAGACCCTCGGTCCCGGTCTGGACGGCCACACTGTCATGCCTGGCCAAGTCTCCCTGGACACAGCCATGACCCCAGCCCCTGGAAGACCCCTCTGCACTCCGTGAGCAGCTGGTGGAGGGATGTGACCCTCAGCCCATACTGCTGGCTTCCTGTGTGTCTGCCCTGGACCCTGCCCAGGTCTCACTTTTGTAGTAGACCGTTCCCCCAAATCCACGTCACCTGGAGCCACGGCCGGGCAGCCCAGGGGTTAGGGCATCACCCCTGCCGATCGCTGCAGGCGCCGTTACCGGTCCGGGCGCACCCGGCTGTGGGCCTGAGCCCTAGGCAGGTGCGTACAGGAGGCAACCTCAGGATGTTTCTGTCCGTCCCCCCCCCGCCCCACTCCCTCTTTCCCTAAAATCAATAAATATGTCCTCAGATGAGGATTAAAAATATTCCTTAGCCCTGGTTGGTGTGGTTCAGTGGATCGAGTGCTGGCCTGTGAACCAAAGGGTCACTGGTTCCATTCCCAGTCAGGGCACATGCCTGGGTTGCAGCTGGGCCCCCAGGTGGGGGTGCACAAGAGCAGCTGATCAATATATCTCTTGCACATCAATGTTTCTCTTCCTCTTTCTCCCTCTCTTCCCCTTTCTCTAAAAACAAATAAATAAAATCTTTTTTAAAATCCTTAAAAAATAAAATAAAATGCATCTGTGTCCCTAGAGCCTCAGAATGTGACCAAATGTGGGGAATAAGGCCTTTACAGACATCGTTAAGGCAAAACCAAAAACGAGACAGCCCTGGGCCCTGAGTCTGACGAGCGCATCTGTGAGACACAGAGGAGGAAGCCGCGTGGAACCCGACAGGTTGGCACAGGAGCCGAGGATGCTCAGAGCTGCCAGTGCCCCCGAAACCAGCAAGCACAGGGGAGTGTCCTCTCCGTCAAGCTTCAGAGGGAGCACAGTCCGGCCTCCAGGCCTCTGGGACCCCGGGGCAGGCTTCTGGAAGACCAGTACAGGCCCCGTCGGCCCGTCAGCGTCCTGGCCCCCGGGGACACTGCGGCCCCAGGCAGTCCGGGAGACGCAGAAGGACCTTCTGCCCTAGGGCTGGTGGGGCCCTCACCCAGGGTGAGGCCAAGCTGGCCCCTTGGCTTTGGGGGTCTGGTCACCCACCAGGCTGTGGGTAGGGGCACCTCTTGGTCTGAGGCCCCGGGTTCCCTGGGGGAGCACACAGGAACAGCAGCAGCAGTGGGGGTGAAGAGGTAACGGGGGGAGGCTGTGGGCGTCTGCGGTGGTCAGTCACCAGCAGGCTGCAGGACCCCTGAGGACACACAGGGTCATCTCGAGGGAGTGTTTCTGCCCAGGTCGAGGGCCCCCGGGGGGGGGGCAGGAAGGCGGCCAGAAACAAGGGCAGAGCAGAGAGAGCTTCTGTCCCAAGGGGCAGGGAACCCAGCAGCCGCCTCCTGTCCAAGGACGTGTGTGCGCCAGGGTGGCGCAGGACCCTGTGCTGCCCCAGGACACCGTGCCTCCCAGAGCCTGCCCCTCACTCACAGCAAAGGTGAGTGTGCTCAGGGGACATGCGGTCCTGGTGGGAACACAGTCGGGAACGTGGCACGGAGTTGAGCAGAGGAACATCCTCCCGGGTGGAGGGACCCTGTCTTCAAGCAGCTGGGGATGCTCCCCTGTGGGGTCCAGGAGACGCCCCCGGCCCCCAGCCCAGTTGCTCTGGAGGCTCGAAAGCTTTCTGAGGTTCAAGCCACTCACTCCGGACTTGACCCAAGGGTCCTCGTTACTCTGGCGTGAGGCTCCTGAGCTGTGGTGCACCCCAGAGCGTGGCTTGACCGGCTGAGAGCCGGCTTTTGCTGTCCACCAACAGCTGTTTACCAGAGACGCCCAGACGCCAGCCCCAGAACAACACGCCCTGTGGCCGGCAGGGAGCTCCCGGCGGCCAGTGCCCCGGGCGATGCGGCGAGCTCTTTGGGACCGGCCATCATGAGTGACGATCGGCGACCACCACCACTCTCTCACCAGCACAAACCTCCAACTGGCCCAGTGACTTCAGGGGCAGGGAGAGGGGCAGGTTGCTGGAACCCGTCAGCTCGGCGCGGGGAGGGTGGCTCCCCGTCTCAGAGCCGAGGAACCCGGACCCGGAAGCCCCAAATCCGGCGGCGAGCAGACAAATCTGAAGGTGGGTATGCAAATCAGGAAGCACGTGGCAAACCAAGAGGCGCACGTGTAGATGACGCGCAGGGGGGCCCAGCTGCCCTCCCACCTGGGCCCGCGCACAGGTGGGCAGCGGGAGGCTCTACCAGCCGCCTTCCGCTTCCCTCCGGTGAGGTGGCCCGGGGAGCTGGACGCCGCTCAGCTCCCAGCTGATGGGGCCTCGGACCCCGCAGCTCAGCGCCCCCTTCGCTAACCGTTCCCCACGGGTTCTGGGTGCGGGGTTGGGGAGGAAGCAAGGGACGGCGAGGGCCACCGGGGGAGGCACACCTGCAGAGCAGGAGGGCTGGGGGCGAGTTACCTGGGCCCGGCCTAGCAGAGAAGGGCTTGGGGCCCCGCCAAGATGGAGGCCTACAGGTGGAGGCGCCGTGCTTCCTCACACGACCAAGTTCAGAGACAACTAAATAATAGCAACAGAAAACACAGCCAGAACACAGAAAATTGAACTTTTTGGAAGTCTGATAATGACAAATTCTTCAGCCTGACCAGTAAGAGGGACGAAACCAGCAGCTGGCAAAGCGGGGTTGCACAGGAAAACTCGGTCGGACGGACTCAGGCGAGCAGAACCCAGGCGCAGGGTGGGACCTAGTGAGCGAACGAGGGAGCGACCGCGGGGAAACAGCCAGGGAGCAGGGCTGCGGGTTGACTGTGGTCGCGCCTTCGTGTGTGGATAGACAAGCGAGGGAGTGGGCGATTGGACGAGAGCCAGCAGCGCCAGTAGCCCCAGCGGCAAGCGGCAGAGGGCGCCACCATTTCCCCGCTATGAACCCGCCTCTACGTACAGCGTCATAACCCAGCGACCTAAGTGGCCCGGCCCCGGTGAACCATGTAAGGCGCTGCTCCTCACCCAGCTGTGAGAAACAGCAGAGGGGGCCGCCATTTCCCCGCTATGACCCCACCTCCACATATAGCGTCACAACCCAGCGACCTGGGAGTCCAAGGCTCCGCTCCTCATACTTAAAGAGCACAAACAGACCAAAAATGGCTCAAGAAGATCTCAAAGCCCCAGAGCGTATAAATCTAAGCCATGAAGAAATAGCAAAACTCTCAGATGCATAGTTTAAAACACTGGTCATCAGGATCCTTACAGAACTGGTTGATTATAGCCACAAATTAGACAAATATATGAAGGCGAAACTAATTGAAATGAATGGAATTGCACAGGACACCAATAGTGATGAAAAGGAAACTGGGACTCAAATCAATGGAGTGGACCAGAAGAAAGCAAATAATGGCCAAACAGAAAAGAGTCAAGAAGCAAGAATTCAAAAAAATGAGGAGAGTCTTAGGAACCTCCAGGACATCTGTAAATGCTCCAACATCCGAATTATAGGGGTACCAGAAGGGGAAAGGCACAGCCACCAGTGGAAAACTTATCTGAACAAATAATAAAGGAGAATTTCCCCAATCTGGCAAAGGAAATAGACTTCCAGGAAATCCAGGAAGCTCAGAGAGTCCCAAAGAAGTTGGACCCAAGAAGAAATACACCAAGACACATCATCATTACATTAGCCATTAGATTAAAATGAAGGAGAGAATCCTAGAAGCAGCAAGAGCTAAGGGGACAGTCACCTACAAAGGAGTTCCCATCAGACTGTCAGCGGATTTCTCCACACTTGATCTTAGCCAAAAGGCCGAGAAGCGATGTCAGCGGATTTCTCAAAAGAGACCTTACAGGCAAGAAGGGGCTGGAAAGAAGTATTCCAAGTCATGAAATCCAAAGACCTACAACCAAGATTGCTCTATCCAGCAAAACTTTCATTTAGAATGGAAGGACAGATAAAGTGCTTCTCAGATAAGATCAAATTCAAGGAGTTCATCATCACCAAGCCCTTATTATGTGAAATGTTAAAGGGACTTACTAAGAAAAATAAGTTAAAAAAAAAAAAAACATGAACAGTGAAAGGACAGCAAACTCACAGTTATTAACAACCACACCTAAAACAAAAGCAAACTAAAAGGACAGCTAGATCAGGAGTGGAAACATAGAAATGAAGATCTCAAGGAGGGTTAGCAACAGGGGAGTGGGAGGAGGAGAAGGGGGGAGAAGGTACAGAAAATAAGTAGCATAGACAGTAGGTAGAAAATAGATGGGGGGCAAGAATAGTAGGGGAATATGGAATCTAAAGAACTTGAGACACATGGTCATAAACTAAAGGGGGGGTAATAGTGGGGACGGGGGGGTAGGGTGGAGGGGAATGAAGGGAGGGAATAGAACAACTGTAACAGCATAATCAATAAAAAAATAAATTAAAAAAAAAAGAGAAGGGCCTGGGCTCCCGATGACCTTTCGGGGGTGAGGCGGGGGGGCGGAGCCACTGGGCGGTGCAGGGGATGCCGCGGGGCGGAGGCGCCAGGCCCTAAGCTCCCCACCAGGGGTTCCCCCCCCAACACCCTCTCCCCTCCCTGTCCGCGCTTCCCCTTTGCAGGGCCTGTGGGGCTGAACCGCGGGCTCCTCGCTGGGAGGGGACCAGGTTTTGGAGGCGCCGCAGCGGGGAAGCCTGGGGCTCCAGGGTCCGGAACCTGTCAGCGCTCTCCGGAGCTGCGTCTGACGCAGGAAGGCGAGGCAGGGGGGGGAACTCCAAGGCGATTCTCTCTGCCTCTGTCTCCCTTTCTCTCTGCCTTCCTCTCGGCCTCTGTCTTCTTACCACCCCCGCCCCACTCTCTTCCTTTTGTGCCCCAGCACAGCACCCGTGGGGTCTGGTTGATGGTGCCCATTTCCTGGCTCTTCCCCAAACAGTTCCTGAACGCGGCAGGGCCATGGGGAGTGGGGGGGGGGCACGGGGCTTAGGAGTGGCAGTCCCCAGGGAAGGACCCCCCCCCCCCCCCCGCACTGACCACTCGTGAGTCCTGGCTTTCCCACCAGCCTCGGGAAGCTGGCCATTTCCGGATCGAACCAAGGCAGAGCCCAGCAGCTTCTCCATCCTGCATCCCAGCTGGTGCAGGCCAGCCACCGTGGACGACCTCTCTGGAAGCCTACCAGACCCCCACCCAGCCCCAGCTGAGGGTTTCATCTACAAAGGCCGGGGCCACCCAGAGCTGGGGGCCTGGAGGTTGGGGTCAGGAAGGAACCCAGTGAAGCATCGCGCCCACGCCGCACTTCCCAACAGGGACCTTGATCCAGAGACACTAGTGCCGTTGATGGGGGAGGCCCAGCCTGGGAGGGGCTGGGGGCGGGGTCAAGCACCTCAGATGGCACGGCCTCAAGGACCTTGGGAGGCTACGTCATTCACTGGACAAGTGGGCTCACCCTTCATGCCACGGGAGCCCCCACCCCAAGGACGGGTCGTCAGGAGCAAGAAGGCCTGGGGGTCCCCAGAGTGCACTGTGATCCCTAGCGAGCCTGTGTGGCAGATGTGAGGTCCCCTGGGGTGCAGGACCTCACTTGTCCTGCAACCCCATGGGACCACCTCCCAAAGCTCCTGAGTGGATAAGCCAAAGGTCTGTCCGGTGCAGCCAGAGGGGTGGAAAGGGACCTCAGGCTCCACACAGCCCCTCCCCGGGCAGTATGTCTCCATCCAGGGCGGGTCCCCAGCACCCAAGCCCAGCCCTGCAACCCCAGGGGTGAAGGCTCCCTGAGTCAGTTCAGGTTCAAGGCTGTCCTCCCAGTGGGCGGGTGGGGGGCTCCCCTGCCCCCAGGGCCCAGCTGTCCCTGCCCCAGCTGGCCGGTCCCCACCTTGTCTCGGATGCCCTGACGCATGGCCTCACGCTCCGCCTCCATCTTGGCGTACTTGGCCTTGCGCTCCTCCTCCTCTTGCCGCAGGGCTTCCTGCCGCTCCTCCTCCTTCTTGGCGGCGTCAGGGTCCTTCTCCTCCTCACCCCCGAGCATCTTCCCCATGTCCTTGGTGGCCCCTGGGAACAGAAGAGAGTGAGCCAGGCAGCCCGACATGGACAGCCTGCCGGGTGGACGCATCCCAGCAGGGCTATGGCACGTTCTGTCCAGAGAGGGACGCGTGGGTTCGTGTGTGGGGGTGTGTGGAGGGCCGCACAGGTTGTTTGTGAGGAAGCAGGATTGCGTGTGTGTGACTGTGCTGTGGTTGTGTCCCTGTGTGTGCGCACACACGTGTCTCTGTGAGCCTCTGGAGCAGGCTGGTGTGAGTCTCCCCTGGGACCTGTGTCCAGCCGAGGCTCAGCCTCCGAAGGTGCTGGAGGAGTGGCTGAGCGCTGGACCATTGTGGGTGGCTGCCGAGTCTGGGCACTCGGGGCCTAATCTTTCCCGCTGCGCCGGCCACCACTGTTCTGTCGGGCTCCTGATCCACAGGCAACACGGGCCCGTCCCCGGACGCCCCTGTGTCCTGTCCCACAGGGCAGTGCTGTGGTTACAGCCTCGGATTCCAGAAGGCACCACAGTGAGCCTTGGCCCTTTGGCGGCTCCGGGGAGCAGAGCAGCAGATGTGCCCTTCACACTGCATCCCCAGGGCAGCAGAGGGGGCGGCACTGAAGGTCAGCATCACTAACCGCCCCCCTGCCCCCCCCACATGGCCAGCCGGCCCACCCCACCGAGGAGACCCCCCTGCTCCCAGTGACAGCGGCTGCCCCCTGATCCCTCACGAGCACTGCCCCAGGCCAGCCAGGCAGGTGCCTCAGGACCAAACCGTCTGTGTGCTCAGGTGCCCACACAGCATCTCCAGAGGTGCCCATGCCCGCCCCAGCCTGGCTCGAGGCCCAGCCCAACCCGCTTCCCTCAGAACGAAGGCAGCGGCCCCCTGTGCTTGGCGCTCTTGGTGCTACTGGGCTACTACTGTTCTACCTCACCGGGTGGCAGGGCCGAACCTGGACAGGTCCCCTTTCCTGCAGGTTTGTCTGCTGGACGCAGCCTTTGCAGGCCAATTGCTCAGGAGCGCCCCCTCCCATGCGCGGAAGGCATAGTTCGGAAAGCCACCGCTGTGGGTGGAAAACAAAGCAACTTTGTGGCTGAGCTCCGGGCTGAACACCAGCTGCCTGGGGCTGGACCGTGCAGATCACACAGGCCTTCCTGGCTGCCGGACACTTCTGCCGGCAGGCCCTGCCCCGGGTGCTTGGCTGTGGCACAGACCCAGACAGACTGACACCCCCAGGGCTGGTTCTCAGCCACATCTGCAGAAATTCGAAAAGCGGATTCCAGGCCAATGACCAGGGAAACTGGGTCATAGAGTCGCTGACACGCTCTCCAGCCAGTTCCCCTGGTAACCAGGCCAGGCCCACGCGGGGGCAGGGAGGCAGGGACAAACCCCACCGCCTGGCCGCCACCTCCCAGCCCTCCCCGCCTCCTCCCTGGCCTGCGGGTGCCCGTGGCAGGTGGTGCCTTGTGCATTGTTCTCCGCATACAAGAAGCCGGCCTCTGGAGAGAGGCCCCGGGAAAGCACAGGTGAGTTGACGTGGAGGTGCGAGCGGGCCATCCGCCTCCCTCCCCTGAGGGGAAGAGCAGTGGCCAGTGGGGGGCCGGCGAGGCCACACTGACGTGGCGGGCTGGGTCCCTGAACCCACACACCTCACGAATCACAAGGCTGTCGCTCTGGCAATTGTAACAAGCATTTATTGAGCACCGACTGTGTGCTGGGCTCTGCAACACTGGCCTTTGGGTCTTGCCCGGGGCCCTCGAGTGCCACCATCCCCGGTGTCCACCTGAGCTCTGGGCTGGTCCACTGGCCAGAGGGGTCAGGGAGGGTCTGGCAGCCCAGCAGAGGGCGGGGCATCGGGGAAAGACTGGATGACCTCTCCTGGGCCAGGGGTGAGGGCAGAGGTCACGCCTCTGGGGAGCAGATCCACGCTGGGGACTGGCTGGAAAGCCACTGGCCATGGGCATGGACCGGGCTCTTGGGGCGTCCCCAGCAGAACCTTGGGCAGCCCACAAGCCCTGCCCAGTGCCAAGGGCTTGGAGCCCCGCGCTGGGGTTAGTGGTGGACCCTGTGAGGAACTTGCATGTGCCCTTTGATCTCCCCCTGGGACGTGGGGTCAGGCTGAGTGGTACTGTGGGGGGGGGTCTCTGCCTTTCGCTCCTGGTTCCAAGCAAGAGGACCCACCCCACCGCCTTCCTGAGAGGGTCTGCGGCGGCCTTTGACGGACGAGGAAACTAAGGCACCGCGCAGTTCTACCTGGAGCCCCACGGCCCGGGTGTCTGACCGAAGGGGGTGGGGGAACGGGGGTCCTGCGCTGGCCTCGTGGACGCAGGAGGGGGGTCTCCAACGGCAAACGAGTGGGAACGTGAGTCCAGTCCCCGTGGCTGCGTCTGGGAACCAGAGACCCGAGGCCTCCACATGGCGAAACGTCAGGGGCCGCAGACTCCCAGGAACACCCGCCACGCCCCCGGGTCACATGGGACACTCCTGTGCCCTGGCCTCAGCCAGGGGGCCTGGGCCGAGGAGCTGTGGGCACAGCTCACCACCCAGACCTGCTCCGGGGAGAAGCTGGGGTCCGGTGCCCGGTTCGGCCCGGACCAGCGGCCTGCTGGGCGGAAGGAAAGCGGAGAGGCAGGCGGGGCTCGGACACTCCTGAGAGTGGCCGCCGACCGAGGGAACCACGCGACCGGAGCGCTCTGGACGCGCTGTCCTGACACGTCTGAGAACTGGAATGAAATGGCCTCTGAAAAATGTCTAAACTGAGAACGATGTCTAAGAATCCACAGACGGAGCGTTTCAAACAGTCAGGAAACGCAGGTCCAGTGGTATTTAGAGTGTCCTTGGAAGGGAGAAAAAAGGAGGAAATTCCATAGTTCATTTTTGTGAAATCAGCGCAAGAATGATGCCAAAAATCAGCGTAGAGAGAGAAAGACAGAGAGGAAAAGAAGAAGAAGAAGGAGCAGGAGGAGGAGGAAGAAGAGGAAAGGAGGAGGAGGGCAGGTGTCCTCCAACAGCAGCTCCTCAGAAGGGCGCTCCTGCTTCCCCGCGCTTCCCAGTGGGAAGTGAGAGATTTAACCTAATAACCCACCAGGACACACAGGGAAGGGAGAGGGGGACAAAGCCACGCAGGCACCACATTTTGGGGCTGGGTTCCAGCAGTGGGCGGCGTTAGGCTCTGGGGGCGGGGGTGGGGGCCGCGACGGACAGGCTGAGGTCCGGCCCCACGCTGGGGCCCCGCCGCCAGGCAGCAGCAGGGAATCCAAGTTGTTTCCCTGGAGAAGCTGAACCTGAGGCCCTCTGAACGCAGACCAGCCCTGGCACTGGGGGCAGAGGCGACGGGCCCACCGCACGCTGGGGTTAGGCGGGCGCCCGTTTCCTGAGAGGCCCCGCCCGGGCCCTGCCAACCCGCACGTCCTGTTGTCGGCTGCACAAAACCCCTGAACAGAAAAGCCGGCACGCACACCCCGCAGGGAGCCCAGGAGGCCCCGCCCGCCACAAGTGGGGAGAGAGGGGGTGTCTGGGAGAGCGACAACAAGCCATGGCCTGGAGCTGAGGGACGTGCCTGCGGGGAGGACGAGAGACCCACAGTGAAGTCTTGAAATCCTGGCATCTCGGAAAGCCAGGAGGGTGGGAGGAAAACCGTGAGAGCCCCCAGAGAGAGGGAAAGGTCACGTGAAGGCCCTGGAAATAAAAATAGCACTTGGCTTTTCCACAGCAGCTTTAGGGTCTGGAAGTGCATGGAAGAAAGACTCCAAATGTTGAAGGAAACTGTTTTGAATCTGGAATTTTGTACCCAGTCTAACCACCTCTCCCGGGTGAGGGCGGACAGGGGCCTCCTCCTGGCCTTCGGAGCCCTCACGTCCGAAAGTTCCCGAGGGCGTGGCCAGGAGGCAAGTGAGGGCCCGACAGCCGCCTCGGATGGCCGTGGACGTGCCAATGTCCTGGGGCAGCTGCTGCGGTTCTCCTGGAGCCTGGAGCATGGAGCATGGTGTTCAGGGGGGCTGCTGGTAGGTGTAGAATAAAGATTCCACAGAAAATCAGGTGGCGACGAGATGCTCATTAATTACAGGGCAAACCGAAGGGTCACTTATGTTCTGAAAGCAAGAGGAAGCTTATCCAAGCTGAGATCAGCAAGGCCAGAGGGGGCCCTTGGAAACAGGATCGGGATGAGCTGCAGCGGCCCCCTGCTCTGCGGGCTGCAAGTCTCGTCGGAGCCCTTACAGCTCGGGGTGGGTTGAGGGTGGAGAAAGTGAAAGTACGGCCCTGGCTGGTGTGGTTCAGTGGGCTGAGCGCCGGCCTGTGAACCACAGGGACACCAGTTCGATTCCCAGTCAGGGCACATCCTGGGTTGTGGGTCAGGGCCCAGACCTGTGTTTCTCTCTCTCTCTCCCCCCTTCCCTCCCTCCCTCTAAAAATAAGTGAATAAAATATTTAGAAAGAAAAGTACACGGCTGAGGGAACGTGCCACCAGGGTCCCACACCAGAGGGGGGCAGCCTGGTGAGCAGGGCCACGAGGTTGTGCAGGGGCAGGAAGGGAGGGGTGAGGTCTGTCCCCAGCAGGGTCCCCAGTCTGTCCCAGGACACCACAGAGGTTCTGAGGGGGCCACAGTGAGCTCCTAACTGAGAAGCACGAGCGGACTTGTCTCGGGGGCGGCCTGCGAAGTGAGTCACTTCAGCCCCATGGCACTGCGTTCAGCCTGGATGAGAACCACACCGTCCCCCCGGGGCCGGGCCAGGGGCAGCAGGAGGTGGGCGAGGATCTGCTCACAGTGCCCGGGACTGGGGTGGGCTGCTTCTGTAGCCCACCCCCAAAGGTGAGTTTCTGTCCACACCTGTCTACAGAACAAACAGAGACCCCTGACGCCTCCCACTCATGGGGCCGAGGGGCCAGACACATCAGCGGTCATAGCTGAGAGCCACTGTGGCCGCCCTGCCCAGCCTCTGCCCCAACCTGCCGCCCCGGCTGGTTCTAGTCAGCAAACAGCAGAAAGAGCTCTGCACAGTCTTGTGCAATTAAAACGGGATCTGAAGGCATTCCTCCAGGAAAAATTATTTTTAGATTTTATTTATTTATTTCCAGACAAAAGGGAAGAAAGGGAGAGAAACATCAATGTGTGATTGCCTCTCACACGCCCCCTGCCTGGCCTGAAACCCGGGCATGTGCCCTGACTGGGAATCGGTCCGGCAATGAATCCAACTGGCGACCCTGCGGTTCACAGTCCGGTGCTCAGTCCACTGAGCCACACCAGCCAGGGTAAAAAAAATGTTTTTAAATAAAGCCATGAGCGATAATAACAGGTGAATTTTAAAGTGAGGCAGCATTTCCACTTTCTATTTAGTATTTCTATCTCCTATAATGAACATCTACTGTTTTAATAATGGGGAAAGTCCACTTCCACGTTAACAAATTAGATGCATCTAAATGTCTCTAATAGAAGTGAACGCAGGACTTCCGGCCAGGGTGGAGGCGTAGGTAGACATACTGTGCCTCCTCACACAACCAAAATAAGGATAAGAATTTCGAAACAAAACAACAACCAGTACTGACAGAAAATTGAACTGTATGGAAGTCCGACAAACAAGGAGTTAAAGTAGACACGTTCGTCCAGACTGGTAAGAGGGGTGGGGTCTGGCGGCTGGGCGGACAAGGGTCAAAGGCAAAAAAAAGCCGTGGCTGGTGGACCCCGGGTGCATAGGCAAAGGGGGTGGACCCAGCAAGGCGGTGAATTGTGGAGGGGCGCGGCAACGAGGCAGCTGGCAGATCGGGTGGTCCCGCATTCAGAGGCAGATAAACCAAGCAAAACTGGGGAGCGAGATAGACCACACAACCCAGGGTCCAGTGCTGGAAAATATAGCTTCAAAACACTGATTGGAAACATCTGTGAAGGTTGAGGTGCCAGGAGACTCCCAGCCTCACAGGAGAGTTCATTGGAGAGACCCACAGGGTCCTAGAAAGCACACAAGCCCACCCACATGGGAATCGGCACCAGAAAGGCACAGTTTGCTCGGGGGAAGTGGCGGAAAGGACTGAAATCTGACAGAGAGCACAGCAAGTACCATTGTTCCCTCTCCACCACCATGTGCAGGGTCACAACCCAGCCACTGGGTTGCCCCGCCCTGATGAACACCTAAGGCTCTGTCCCTCATACATAACAGGCATGACCAGACCAAAAAAAAATGGCCAAAACAGAAGAACAGATCAAAGCTCCAGAGCAAATACAACTAAGCAACCAAGAGATAGCCAACCTATCAGATGCAGAGTTCAAAGCACTAGTGGTCAGGATGCTCACAGAATTAGTTTAACTTGGTTGCAAATTAGATGAAAAAAAATGAACGCTACACTAAGTGAAATGAAGGAAAATGCACAGGGAACCAATAGTGTGGGAAGGAAACTGCGACTCAAATCAATGGAGTGGACCAAAAGGAAGAAAGAAACAACCAAACAGAAGAGAATGAAGAAACAACAATTCAAAAAAGTGAGCAGAGGCTTAGGAACCTCCAGGATATCTTTAAACATCCCAAAATCGGAATCATAGGGGTACCAGAAAGGGAAGAGGAAGAGCAACAAGTGGAAAAGTTATTTGAACAAATAATAAAGGAGAATTTCCCCAATCTGGCAAAGGAAATAGACTGCCAGGAAATCCAGGAAGCTCAGAGAGTCCCAAAGAAGTTGGGCCCAAGGAGGAACACACCAAGGCACATCGCAATTACATTACCCAAGATTAAAATGAAGGAGAGAATTCTAGAAGCAGCAAGAGATAAGGAGATAGTTACCTACAAAGGAGTTCCCATCAGACTGTAAGCAGATTTCTCAAAAGAGACCTTCCAGGCAAGAAGGGGCTGGAAAGAAGTATTTCAAGTCGTGAAAGGCAAGGACCTACACCCAAGATGCTCTATCCAGCAAAGCTTTTGTTTAGAATGGAAGGACAGATAAAGTACTTCTCAGATAAGGTCAAGTTAAAGGAGTTCATCATCACTAAGCCCTTATTCTATGAAATGTTAAAAAGACTTATCTAAGAAAAACAAGATAAAAAACAAGTACAGTAAAAGGACAGCAAACTCACAATTACTAACGACCACACCTAAAACAAAACCAGAAACAAACTAAGCAAACAACCAGAACAGGAGCAGAACCACAGAAATGGAGATCACACGGAGGGTTAGCAACAGGGGAGGGGGAGGGGGAGAAGGGGGGAGAATAAGGAGCACAGACGGTGGGGAGAAAACAGACGGGGCAGGGCAAGAATAGTAAGACACATGGACACGAGCTAAAGGGGGGAATGTGAGGGGAGGGGTGTGCAGGGAGGAGGGAAGTGAAGGGGGAAATGGGGAAACTGTAATAGCATAATCAATAAAATATACTTAAAAAAAAGAACTAAATGCAGAAATCAAAACACTTTTGCGAACAAAGAGTGCAGACCCCACAGGTCTGAGGTGCTCAGACGCAGGGAGATGTGCCTGTGGGGAGAGCCCCCCCCAACGTCCCTGCTGGGCTCAGATGCACCCTGCCCCTCCCACACGACAATTAGAGCTGAAGTAATGTTGTAAAAGGGCACCTCGGCTCCAGAACGCTGCGGAAGCTCTGTAAATTCACAAAAATAGTCCTGTCCTAGCAGGCGAAGCTCAGTGGAGTGAGTGCTGGCCTGCACTCACCAAAGGGTCGCTGGTTTGATTCCCGGTCAGGGCACAGGCCTGGGTTGTGGGCCAGGTCCCCGGCAGGGGGTGTGTGAGAGGCAGCCACACGTGAATGTTTCTCTCCCTCTCTTTCTCCCTTCCCCTCTCTCTAAAAGTAAATAAGTAAATAAATAAAATCTTTTTTTAAAAGATTTTATTTATTTATCTTTAGAGGGGAAGGGCAGGAGAGAGGGAGAGAAACATCCATGTATGGTTGCCTTTCGTGTGTCCCCTGCAGGGAACTGACCCACAACCCAGGCATGTGCCCTGACTGGGAATCGAACCGCGATCCTTTGATTCACAGGCCCATGTTCAATCCACTGAGCTACACCAGCCAGGGCTAAATAAATAAAATCTTTAAAAAATAGTCCTCATAGTCGGATAAAATCAATGAAACAGTGAGGAAGCATCTTGCACGTAAAGGGCAGGGAGACAGGGGCTGGGTGAGATGATGCAGCCGCCCCCAAACCACAGCGGCATGGGCGGGGCTCCCCTCAGCACCCTGGGTCAAAGAACAAACCAGGTTCCAAGGACAAGCAAAGCTGCCACCTGCAGGGCCTGGGGGTGTCCCGCCCCGAGGCACAGCCTCCGACTGCTCCTCCGGCCCCGGGCCCCGGGCCCCGCTTACTGCCCACCGTTGGTCGGTCCGGGGAAACAGCAAGGCTGCAACGGCGGAAGGAAAGCTGCTCCTGCAGCGCCCTTCCTGGCGGGGACAAAGCCCGCCCCTCCTGCGTGTAAGGGGCCCCCCAGGCCCCGCTCCCTGACCCTGGCTGAGGGTCACTGCCACCTGGCTGGCCCCAGGGAAGCCACCACCCCGTGGGCTCGGACCGCACCTCCCTCATTTCCTGAGATGCTTCTGTGGCTTTTGTACCCACTTGGAAATGCCAGGAAACACCTCTCCTGTCCCATCAAGACCTTTCATGGCGGGACTTCCACCAAAATGGAGGCATAGGTGGATGTGCCGTGCCTTCTCACACAACCAAGTTTAGGGACAACTAAATATGAGCATCAGAAAACACAACCAGAACACGGAAAATTGAACTTTTCGGAAGTCCGTTAACAACAAATTCTTCAGCCCGACCGGTAAGGGGCGAAACCGGCGTCTGGTGAAGCGGGGTTGCACAGGAGGACTCGGTCGGACGGACCCAGGTGCGGAATCCAGACGCGCGAATCCAGACGCACGGGTTCCAAACGCAGGATTGGACCTAGTGAGCGACCGAGCAACCCACCAGGTGAGCGACTGCAGAGGAGACAGTGGGGAGGCGGTGCTGCGTGTTGACTGCGGTCGCCTATTTGCACGAGAGCGGACAGGCGAGGGAGTGGGCGGTTGGACCGGCCGCGGCGGTAGTGGGCGCCGCCATTTCCCTGCTCTGACCACGCCTCCACATACAGCGTCACAACCCAGCGACCTGGGAGTCCAAGGCGCCGCTTCTCTCACTTAAAGGGCCAGAACAGACCAAAAATGTCGCAAGAAGACCTCAAAGCTCCAGAGATAAATCTAAGCGACGAAGAAATAGCAAAACTCTCAGACGCACAGTTTAAAACACTGGTCATCAGGATCCTCACAGATCTGGTTGATTATAGCCACAAATTAGAGAAACATATGAAGGCTGAACTAATGGAAATGAATGGAATTCCACAGAAAACCAATAGCGATGAAAAGGAAACTGGGACTCAAATCAATGGAGTGGACCAGAAGAAAGCAAATAATGGCCAAACAGAAAAGAGTCAAGGAGCAAGAATTCAAAGAAATGAGGAGAGTCTTAGGAACCTCCAGGACATCTTTAAACGCTCCAATATCCGAATTATAGGGGTACCAGAAGGGGGAAAGGCACAGCCACCAGTGGAAAACTTATTTGAACAAATAATAAAGGAGAATTTCCCCAATCTGGCAAAGGAAATAGACTTCCAAGAAATCCAAGAAGCTCAGAGAGTACCAAAAAAGTTGGACTCAAGAAGAAACACACCAAGGCACATCATCATTACATTAGCCAAGATTAAAATGAAGGAGAGAATCCTAGAAGCAGCAAGAGCTAAGGGGACAATCACCTACAAAGGAGTCCCCATCAGACTGTCAGCAGATTTCTCAAAAGAGACCTTACAGGCAAGAAGGGGCTGGAAAGAAATATTCCAAGTCATGAAATCTAAAGACCTACAACCAAGATTGCTCTATCCAGCACAACTTTCATTTAGAATGGAAGGACAGATAAGGTGCTTCTCAGATAAGATCAAATTCAAGGAGTTCATCATCACCAAGCCCTTATTATATGAAATGTTAAAGGACTTATCTAAGAAAAAGAAGTTAGAGAAACATGAACAGTGAAAGGACAACAAACTCACAGTTATTAACAACCACACCTAAAACAAAAGCAAACTAAAAGAACAGCTAGATCAGGAGTGGAAACATAGAAATGAAGATCTCAAGGAGGGTTAGCAACAGGGGGATGGGAGGAGGAGATGGGGGGAGAAGGTACAGAAAATAAGTAGCATAGACAGTAGATAAAAAATAGATGGGGGGGGGGGGCAAGAATAGCATGGGAAATATAGAACCTAAAGGACTTGAGACACATGGACATAAACTAAAGGGGGGTAATGGTGGGGATGGGGGGGCAGGGTGGAGGGGAATGAAGGGGGGAATAGAACAACTGTAACAGCATAATCAATTTAAAAAAATAAATTAAAAAAAAAGAAAAAAAAATAGAAAACCTGGAAAAAAAAAAAAGACCTTTCATGGCTCCACAAACCTTGGTTAGTTGTCTGGGAACAAAGCCCCCTGCTCCCCCCGCCCCCCTGGCCCCAGCGACACCAGACACCCGCGGGGGTGGGGGCAGCCCCGGCCTGAGTACGGTGTCTGCCCCCGGCTTCCAGGACAGGACGAACGGAGACAGAGGCGAGATGAAAATGCCAATGAGAGAGCCCGACAGATGGCGCGGCCGCCGGGCGCTGGGGACAGTTGGGACCCCCTTTGGCTGTCTCTCCCTTCAGCCTCTCGCTGCTCACCTGGCCGCCCTTGCACCCTGGGGACAGTCTCAGGCGCCTGTCTGCTGAGGGGACAGGCCCGGGGGTGGGAGGCAGGCCCAGGAGGGGGGCCCGGCCATCCTGGACCCCCACCCCACACCTCCCGGAGGGCCTGGCAAACAGAAGCCCCTTAGAACCCATCCCCGCCCCCCACATTACACCCCGTGGCCTCAGCTGGACTGGTGGTGCAGCAGCAACTCAGGGCAGCAGGTGACCCACCAGCTGGGGGCACTGGGCGAGTCACAGGTCCTCCCACAGGGTCTGCGCTCAGCGGACGCCCCAGGGGCCAGGCGCCTGCTTGGCCTGGGCTTGAAGTCCAAAGACTTCTGAAGGAAGGCTACATGCAGGTGGCCCAGCGACGCAGAGGGCCTGCCAGGGCCCCAGGCCGGCCGTTCTGCTGGGGTCTCTGCAGGACTAACTCCCCGTCCGTCTTCGCTTAGCACCCAGCACCCAGCTCTCAGCATCCTGAGCCCTCCGCTGGGGCCTGAGCAGCTGCCTGGCCTCAGTCCACCCGGCTGCCCGGCTGCTAGAGTTGAGTCAAGCCCACGGGACCAAAGGGGACCCGTGGGGTAGGATGGGGGCTGCCCCTCACCCTGCCAGGCTGCCCTTAAGGAGAGGGAGTGAGAGTCCCTGACTGAGCCCACTGGGCTGAGGGGGGCCTGTCCCCCACAACCGGAGAAGTGAGGGTGTCTGTGTGCAGACCCTCTGACAGGGCCAGGGACCTCAGAAGGACCTTCGCTCCCTCGGCCCCCTCGCCTGGTCTGCCGACCTGGGCTCGGCCAGTGAGACTGAGTTCTCTGAAACGCACCAGTGCCGGGGTTTGCACAGAGTGGCCGCTGCTCCCGAGTGACCCCTGACCCCTGCCTGACCCCTGCTCCACGCACCGCCCCAGCACTCGGTGCGGCAACGCCACCCCGGGCGAGCAGATGCGGTCACGCCAGCCAGAAACCCCTACCAGCCGACGAGGCAAAAATAGACCAGTGTATCGGCTGATGGCACCATGTCCGCCGATTCCCCACGCCGAGTCCGAGGGGTTTGTGGCTCAGGTTCAGCATGACCGACCAGGAGCGCCCTGACCTCAGGGGAGCCCCGCTTGTCACAGATTTGGTAGAAAAAGCAGTTTCTCTAGAGCATCCGGGCTCCACAGCCTCTCCAGACCCATGAAGTGGGCGGGGCTGGGACCCCCCCTTGGCCCTCTTGGCGCTTTGTCATCAAATGCTCACTGCTGCCGGCGGGGCTCACAGTCTGGCGCTCTTGCCTCTGAAAATCAAGCTTTTCCGAGTTGGTGGGCCAGACACTCTGCCCAATACTAGGCCACCCCTGCTGTGCTCGCAGGTGAGGTGGCCTTGACACATGACACATGAATGAAAACCCTCCGAAAGGTTTCACGAACACACGGGCTGAACAGATGAGGGGTGTCCCTCTCCTCCCCCGGCCCTGACTGTGGATGGGATGTCGGAGCAGCAGCAGCCGCTTCGCCACTGCAAGGAGCAGGCTGGGCTGACAGTGGCCCGGGAGCAGGTCCCTGAGGACACTGCTGAGCAGCCCAGCTGCCTCCTGACACCCCTCACACGAGAGAATCCAACCTCAGTGCAGGCCAGTCTGCCTGGTTCTCTGCGATTTCCGTCAAAAGCAGAATTCAAAAGTTTTCCCCCAAGATCCGCTCCTTCTGCAGCCCACCCAGCTCAGGTCCCAGCTCCTCCAGTCTCCCAGACACCAGAGCCCGGCCTCCCCTGGTCAGAGTCCCTGTGGGGCAGCCCCAGGTCCATGGGATGTCGCGCCAGACAGACAGACAGGCAGACAGGGGAGAGAGTGGGACCACCCACCCTCAGAACCTGTGTTGGGACTGGGGGTCTGGCCTCATCCTCTGTATAGATTCCAATGGGTGGACACAGGGGTCGGGACAGGACCACTGGGGGCCGCAGGCTGCCTCCATGACCCTTGACCTGAGGTCCTAGGAAGCAGGGTGAGGGACAATGTGACCGGTAAAGGCCTCAGGGTCCCTAGTGTGGGGTCCATGGAGCAGGTGCCCCAGGAGGCAGAGCAGATGCCACCCGAGTGGCTCCCAGATCATGAAGGAAGGTGCCCCCACTGGCACCCCAGTCCCACTGACCTGTGGGAGCTGTGAGGAGGGCGCTCTGCTCTCCCATACCTGCCCCGACCTGGGCACATCTGGGGACCCCAGGGGCGACCGGGCTGAGAGCAAACAGCCCACCCCCCACAGGGTGCGGAGGCCCTTGGCTGCAGAGCCCTGGAGGTGTCCAGGGCTGCCCATGGAGGGCTGGGGTGGTGGCCCAGCCCTTCCCACACCTGGGGACTGCTGTCCAACTCAGTCGTGCAGGTTCAGGACGGCTGTTCCTTCCCACGGGCCCACAGCCCCGGTGTCCCTGTCCCTGAAACAGCGGCCTCCCCACTTCCTGGGTGGCCAGCTCCCCACAGGGCGTGGTCCACACTGACCAGGCCACTGGGAGCCCACGGCTGTCCCTCCAACCTCCACGGCTTTCTGTGCCTGTCCCCGCCGCCGTGGCCCTGAGCCTTTGCCCGAGCGGTGTCCCTGCTGCCTGACCCTCCTTGGAGCCGCCTCAAACGTCCCACCTCCAGGAAGCCCTGCCTTCCCTCCACGCAGCACCCAAAGGCCTGCACGTGTTCTGGGCACAGAACGTGTCTCACTGAGGCAGACGGCAGGACAGCCAACCGCCATGTCCACTGCCGCATCCACTGTTGGATCCCTCTCTCCGTGACAAGGTCCTGAGAGGGGGTGTAAGACTTCAAGGAAGCAGTTTCCAACCTGGTGGACGTGGCATGGAAGGGCTTGCAATACCTATTGTGATTGTGCTTGCTTTGGGGATCATGACCCTTTTTGCTTTAATCATTATGAATACCCTGGCAGTGATTCAGACAGTGTGCCTAGACCTTTCCCGGCTCAATGAACAGAATAATGATATCATACTAGAAACGTCAGGGAATATAGGTACAAAGAAACAACCAGAACAATCAGAGAATTCAAGCTTAATCAATAACAGATCATTGGAAAAACACCCAAGATAAGTTAGAAAACTCTAGGAAATCAGGAGATGATCTCACTCTTTCTTAGAGGGAATCAAAGTACAAAACATGTCTATAAAAGAACTCCTAGAGAAACTTAAAAGAAGTACCCTTGGAAGCCCCCTGCAACATAGGAATAGCCCCTCCTTTACCTTGAATAAGAATATACATCAACTAGACAGGCAAAGAAATAACAAAAGCTAGTTAGTTATTACAAACTAAACAGTCACTAGGGAGTCAGAATTTATGGTACACAGAAAAACATTTTAGACAAAAAAAGATAGATAGCTAAGTTAGACATCACAAGGGCCTTATAATAAATTTCCTATTTTCTCTACTCAATCTAGCGTATCCTTTTGTCCTATGACAAATTCTGAGAAACTTTAATATACAATAAGATACTTCTAATTGTCTGATTAATAGCTCTCCTGGTTAAAATAATCTTTGTTTATTATAACTAAATCTATGAGAACCTTCATACTTTTCCTGGTTACCTTTGTATTGATTTTTTCTCCTTAACTGATCATGCTATACACCTGCAAATGTTAATCACTACCTCAAATGAAAATATAAAAACCTGCTTGTCCTTGCAACAAACGGAACAGAGCTTCACTGTCCTTTGAGGCGTGTTGTCGTCTGTTACCCAGCGCCGACGCCCACCCTCACCTGTGGGACCCCTTGACCCGCTGTGGCCGGACCGGGTCTTTTGGTCAGAAATCGCCCAATTAGCGTCCGCCCAGCCCTGAGAACCTGGCACCAGCCCACACGCTGGCCTGGGGCAGACTCAGCTCCAGGGCCATGCTCGGTGTCCTGGCCTCGGGGAAAACAGTCTCTTCAAACTGCACCCTGAGGACTGAGCCACGCAGACCGTGCCACGTGGCTGGGGTGCCAGGCCCCAGCTCCAGGCCTGGTCCCCACGTGGCTACCACGGGCTCAGCCTCTGTCTCCTTTGTCCAGGACTGACTGAAATCGGGGGTCCTCTCCCGGCCCATGGGCAGCACTGACCTCTAAAGGTCTCCAGCGCATTCTCTTGGAGAGAAGCTGACCACAGCTGACATGTCCCTGTATGATTTGGCCCTGAGAGAATCCTGCCCCCACCGGCCCTCGGGCTGACCCCAGCAAAGCCATTGGGGGGGAGGGGGGAGGGGTGTCTTACAGACGCTGCCCTGTAAGGCTCTGGTGTCCGCCCCAGGGCCCAGAGACCGAGAGTCCTGTCCTTGCAGGGGAGCCGGCTGTCCCTCCCTCTGTGGGCACCACCGCCACCTGCCCTCAGAGAGGCTGCTGGGGTGACAGGCCAGGATGGCTGGTGAGCTGGCCCCTGGGCCCCTGCTCGCCACCCAGGGCCATGCCAGGGGTGCCTCGTCCCAGGGTGCCCTGAGCCCCGGAGAAGACGAGGCTCAGAGGACAGCCATGCACGTGGGAGGCCTGCAGCCTCCCCTGGCCTGCCTGTCTGTCTGTCTGCCTGTCTGTCTGCCTGTCTGGTGCCAGATTCCCCACCAGGCAGGCACCTTGCAGCCTCTGTCCCCAGCAAAGGACCTGCCTCGGGCCCAGGTCAGGGCAGCGGAGGAGGCACTGGGGAGTGTGTCCTCAGCAGAGGACTGGCCACTGCAGACCACTGGGCTGGGACAGCCGCAGGTGGCTGGGACTTAACTCGGCTGCTCCAGCTCTGTCCCCAGAGCAGCTCGGGAAGGCCTCCCGGGCTCCCTCCCCCGCTGAGAGCCTCTGAGGCGTGTGTGGGTGGGTGCGCGGGGCCACTCTCAGGCTTCTGTCCCCGACTCTGCTTTGTTCCTGACACATCTGTGTCTGTCTGTCTGTCTCTGTGCCCGTGTGTTCTGCCCTCACACCTCCAGGCCGTGTCCTCGGGACCCTCAGCCTCGCTGCAGGCGTTGCTGCAGGGCGCCACCCTCGGCTCTCGCTCTGCCTGGCTCTCTGGCCCCGCCGCCGCCCCCGCCTGGCTCCCAGAAGCCTCGTCGCCTCTGCAGCGCGTCTGCCTTCCTCCACCTCTGTCTCACGGGTCCTGGGGCATTTCCATTTCTGTCTTGTCCTGGGTCTGTTCTGGGCTGTACGTTCTCCACCTCCATGCCCTTGCCTGTGTCTCGGTTCACTTCCCAAGACTGTTGCCCGGGTCCTTCCTACAGGCTCCTCCGCACTCTCCTGTCTGCAGACAGGGGGCTCCTGTCTGCCCGTCTCGGGAAATGTGTCTCTGTCTGTCTCCCTGTCACCCACGCTGATCCCCAGTGCCTGGCGAGAGGAAAGCAGGTCTCACCCGGGGGTCAGGCACAGTCCCCGCCTCAGGCAGCACCGGGGCAGCAAATGTGGGGGGTCACCACGCAGCCCGGAGCACCCTGGGGGTGCCTCTCCGTGGTTCCCCCACCTTTGAAAAGCCGCCCCGTCGCCACCACAGAAGAAACTCTGGGCTGACAGCAAACGAAGGGAGTGCGGGCAATTACCCGGCTGATTGCAGGCGTGTAGACAGCCGAATCAGGTAGTTCGGTGTTCCTGTAAGCCCACCTCAGGGCCTGAATTAGCCACCTAATTAATTATCTCTAACTGCCTGGGGCGGGCTGGGAGGAGCAGGGCTCCCTCCCGGCGCCTGGATGCTGGCTGTTCCTGCATCACGTCCTGGTGACGTAATCATTATAATTAGATGCAACCTGCAGCCTCTCCCAGACCACAAAACCTCCCAGTGTGGCCCCCAGCCAAGCCCGAGTGTCTGTCCACGCACTTTGTCCTAGAGACAGGGCCGCACGGGGCTGCTGCCCCGGCACAGGGCCTCGGCACCCACCTCCGGCCCTGGCGCCCGACCCCCTGACCCGGCGGCAGCACCTGGGGTGACTTGTTGTGTGGCACCGGTGAACGCCCGGCGGGGACAGCACCGGGTCAGGCGTGGCCGAGGATGACACCCAAGGAGGAGCCTGGCCATGGCTGTCAGGCGCTGGCCACAGGTTTCCATCTCAGCTGCTGCAGAGCCGAGCAGGGGTGGCCCCGGGCCTGGGCTGAGCTGAGGGCCCTGCCCCAAAGCCTCTGCACCAGTGTGGACCTCGGCCTGCGGCCCGCCACCTCCTGGGCCAGGGTCTGTGGCCACAAGGTACAGGACCCCCTTCTAAGGACTCTGCAGGGCTGGGAGTGGTCCCCTCCCTGAAAACGCACAGGTCACACTGCCTCGGGGTGGGCGGCAGGCTCACAGGGGTCTGGGGCCCGGCCTCCTGCCGCTGGGCTCAGCCTGCTGCGCCCACCCCAGGTTCAGCTCTGTCTCCGCGCCCCCCACCCTCACTGCAGCAGCCAGGGCTCACTTGCCTGTGGGGCCCTGAAAACCGTCCTGAGGTGTCCCCGCCAGGCTGAGTGGGCTGCTCGCTGCTCAGCCCTTGACCCCTGCGGCACCCTGGCCCCGAGTGTGCAGCGGCCACCAGCAGGCACGGCCCACCTGCCCTGCCCCCGTCCCTACCTCCCAGGGCCTGCTTCATCACAAACTCCATGACGATGGCTCCTCAGAGGGTCTGAACTCACACTCGAGTGCGGTGAAGTCCTGTGCCTGGAAGAGAGGAGAGGGTCACAGGCTGGCCCCACCCACTAACCGACCTGCAAGGCTCCCTTCTTGCCCGCCCCCCAGGGGGTGGTCTGGGGTCTGAGAAAGCATCATGCCTTGGACTCCAGTCCCAGGAGGGTCCCTGCAGTAGGGACTTCCACCCCACACCCTGCCCAGGACCAGCAGATTCCAGGACCCCCACTGGATCTGCACAGTGGTCTCACCAGCCCTGGGGGCACACCCCAGGGGTGCTCACCACCTAGGGGAGGGCACCGCTCAGAGAAGCCAGCCTGCGACAAGCAGGGGCAGGGCCAGGGGCGTTTGAAGGTGACCGGCTCTGCTGCTTCCCTGGTGGGCCCTGGGCCACGGGGACTGGGTCCAGCTGAGAAACAGGGTGCAGCTGGGTGGGGCCTGAGTGGGTGCACCTCAGGGAGATCCTGGCGGCTGCTGGGGGGGGGTGTTGGGAGGCTGGGCTCCCTCCGGGGGATATTGGGTGCTAACTGCAAACTCTGGGGTGGGACAACCAGCGGGGGCCCCACTGTGGGGGGGACCCCCCAGCAGCGTCTGCATAGGTGGGGCCCTCCTGGGCCCCCGCCAGTGGGAAGCTGGTGAGGAGGCAGGCGCTCCCGGTAAAAGCTGCATTTGCACCCCCCGCTGGGCCCCCGTGGGGTCTCTCCTGGCAGGGACCCCAGGTCCCCGCAGAGCTACTGTACTGTGGGTTTTCCTCTCCTTCCTCTGAAGGAGAACCTGAGTGTGAGGGCTGGGCTGGGGGGTGGCGGGCCTGCCCCCCCTCCCCGCAAAGCACCTCTGCCGCAAAGCAGATCCGCTCCCAAACTTCTCCTCCGGCTCCTGGCTCAGAGGAAACCGCGAGCCCAGGTGCAGAGAAGTGGGGGTGAGGCCGCTGGAGCCCCCCAGGGGCGCAGGCCGGGCTCCCGCCGCCGCACCCCCAGGGCTTTGCGGCGGGCGAGTTGCCCGGCTCTGCGGAGCGGTCCTCAGGCGGGAGCGCGCCAGGAGAGAAAACGCAGCAGACAGGGGACGAGGGAGGAGGACGAGGGGAACCGCGAGAGGCAGGGGACGTCGAGAAGGAGCCCGAAAGAGTGGGGCGCGGGCCGGGGCCGCGAGGCCGCGGGGCCGCTTCAGCACCGCGCCGGCGGACAGCGCCGGTCGGGCAGGAGCGCGCCCGCGCGCGGGGCTCGGGCCGGGCGGCCCGGCGGCCAGTGGGCTGCGCACCGGGAAACAGTTACCTTCCCTGGGCCGGGGCGCGGGCGGCGTGCGGACGGTCAGCGGCGGGGCGCGCTCGGGCTGGCCGGGTCCATGTGGCGCCCCAGGAACTGCGGCGGCGGCTGAAGGGCACGGCGAGGAGGGCGCGTCACAGGGAGGCGCCCCCGCCCCCCGCCCGCCGCCGGTGACGAGGAGGGCGGGGCCGCGGGCGCCCGCGAGGGCGGGGGCGGGCGCCGCGCCCCCGTCTGCCTCCGGAACCTGCCCTCTCGGCCAGATTCCGAGGGTCCTGCGGTTCCAGCCCTCCGAGCCCGCGCGCGCGACCCCGGCCCGCTTGGTGCGGCACAGAATCCGGAGGCTGTGGCCCCATCCGCGCCCCTCGGTGCGGAGCCGGGTGCGGGGCCGCCTTCCCGCTCACTGGGGGCGCTCGGTGAGCGCGTGCAGGACCGACAGGCGTGCACCCCCCGCGGGAAAAGTCCTCCCTCGGGCCGAGCGGGGAGGTTGGGGGTCGCGTCCCCTTTCGCTCGGTCCGGGTGCGCACGGGAAAGGGGTCCCCGGCGCGGGGGTGACAGGGGTCCCGGCCGCGCCGCCCTCGAGCGGGAGAACCGAGCCCCCAAGACTCCTGAGCCGCCCCCCGCCCGGCAGAGAGAGGCCGGCAGACCGGGTGGGACCTATTTTTCAGGGAAACTGTCGCATAGACACCCCCGTTCCCACGCGGCGGGGCCCGCGGCGGAGGGAGCGTGAAGGTCGCCGCGGACGGGCCGCCCCGCCCCCTCCCGGGCCTCGGGATCGCCGCTGCAGCGCGCGCTGCACTGCGGGGACCGCGGGGGCGCTGCAAGGTCGAGGCTGGGCCTCCTGCCCGCGGCCCCTTCTGGAGGCTGCCAGACCCCGACCTGAGGTCTTTGCACGGGGGCGTCCTGCGAGCCCAGCCCTAGGGGCCCTGCCTGCCAGCACCGCCCAGGGCTCCCCTGGTGGCCACTTCCTCAACATGTCACCATCCCCGCTGGCTGAGTCATCAGGAGTCCCTGGGCTGGGGTGGAAGCGGTGGATCCTGGAGACCCCTGCCCCTGACCTCACCCCGGGGTCACCCTTCCTTCTGCGGACCCTGGACGCTCAGCAAGCTCAGGAGGACGCGGCCATAAGGCCTGTTTCCTGTCTGCTGGGCACCTTGTTCCAGCTCCCACTCCTCACCGACACCGCCAGGCCCCACGTGGCCAAGGTGGGCTGGTGGGCAGGAGGGGTGCAGGGGCACTTCCCACTTAGCCCCCACTTTTGCCAGTGTGGGTCCAGGACGCCCAGCTGCAGGGTCCTGGGCCCTGGGAGCCTCACACCGTCCATTCCTGCTCACAGGCCTGTTGCCTGGGTCTGGGCCAGGAGGTTCGGGGCGGGGGTGTGTGTGGCCCTGCTGCCCAGAAGGGTGGGCCTGGGGACAGGCCAGCGGGGGGCCCCGGCCAACTCCCTGAGGTTGTGAGGAGCACATTCGTTTCATTTCTTCGTGGGGGGGTGGGTCAAAGCCCCAGGCCTGGGGCAGGTCTGCGGACAGGCGCTCTGTGGGCGGTCACCAGTTTCCAGGTGTTTGGGGGCTCCCAGCTCAGGGTCTGCTCAGCTTGGCCCTTTGGGGCTCCTTGCCCACGAGCCTTGGGGGATGACCCACAGCTGACACCCTGCCAGCAACCCGACCTGCACAGTGTGGGTGCCCTCACAGCCACCTTCAGGGAGGCACACGGCCGCCCTCAGCGGGGCCCGGTCGGGCAGCTGTGGCCCACACAGACCCAGGGAGGTGCAGACCCATCGGGACAGAAGGGGGTTGGGGCCCAACACTCACAGAGTCCACACTCGCCCTGAGCCTGGGGCTCCAGTGACAGGTGTGAGCTTGGGCACACAGGACAGCCCTTCCCTGTCTGTCTCTGCTTCTCTGGGTCTCTTTCTCCCCCCTCCCTTGGCGGGGTCACTGGCTCACTGTCCATCCACGCCGCTCTGCCTCTGTCCTGTCTGTCGTCACCCATGTAACCCTCACCCTGCACAGCCGGCCCTCAGCTCACATTTGCCCTGAGGGAGGGGTGGGTGGCCCACTAGGACTCAGACCCTCCCAAGAGGAATAGACCAGGATGGGGACAGTTTGGTCAGAGGGACTGGTGCTGGGGGTGGGAAGGAGAAAGGCCCCGCAGCCAGGGGGCAGGAGTGGAGGCAGGACCTGAGGCGCCGGGGGCCCAGCAGCCGTCTGCCGCCCCCGTAGGGCCCAGACCCAGCGAGTGCCGGGCCCAGGCGAGCAGCCAGCAGTCCGGCGGTCAGTCAGGGGACCCGTGGCGGCTCAGTGGGCATAGTGCCCAGCAGCCGAGAAAGGCTGAGCAGGGTGGCGGGTCAGCGGCCCGAAGATCTGGCAGGTGGCACCCAGGGCTCCGGGAAGTGGCCTCTGTCCAGGATAGTACTGGGCCTAGAGGACGTGGATGGTGACGGGAGGGGAGGGAAATGGCCGGAAGCTGGATGACAGGAGGGTGTCCCAGCAGGGGGCCAGCTCAGCCCTGCTCTCTGTTCAGATCACTGCCCCCACAGTGGCCAGGACACCCCGCCACACGCGGATCTGTGCCACAGGAGGCCCGGTGCTGCCTGCGTGGTCCCCTGTGGTCACTGCAGATGGCAGAGCTGGCAGCCTGCTCCAGTCCCAACCCTGCCTCCCCAGAGGTCCCTCCAGGAGCCTGCCTGGGGCCAGCTGTCCCTCGGTCCCCTGGCCTCCTGTGCCCCAGGGTACTGCCCTGGAGGGGGTGGTGTGTCACCTCGGCCTGGGGGCGGGCAGGGAGCTGCAGGCCCCGAGGGAGGGCCTGAGAAGGGTTCCTGGTGCACCGGGGCTCACACAGAAACTTCAGATGGAAACGCAGTAACTTAAGAAGCTGAGTGACCCCGTCCCCGTCACAGGCCCCGCTGCGTTGCCCCACTGCTGCTGGACGGCACTCCGCTCAAAGAGCAGCGGCAGCGAGAAGTGGCATGAGCAGCTGGGACGCTGCCCTGGCCTGGGGCGTCCTTCCGTCCTGGGATGCTGAGACAGGAGCCTGGCCAGACCCCCTCCCCCACTGTCACAGGACACAGTGCAGGGCAGCTGTGGGGCTCCCTGGGGGCCTGTGCCCCCCCCCACCGTGTTCCCTGTGTCCCCCTTGGCTGCCGCCTGCAGCAGCTCCTCCA
The DNA here is from genome assembly GCF_021234435.1 of Artibeus jamaicensis. NCBI lineage: Eukaryota > Metazoa > Chordata > Mammalia > Chiroptera > Phyllostomidae > Artibeus > Artibeus jamaicensis. The sequence continues at coordinate 27,693,789 of NW_026521954.1, read as the reverse complement.
GGCCCGGAGGGGAAGAGGGTGAGCGCGGACCTGGAACTGGAACCCAGCTTCCTGAAGCTGCTGCCTGGGGGTGTCGGCCACAGGCAGGAGGCTCAGGGTGGATGGGGAGTGTGGGGCAGGGGACGAGCGGAGCCCGGCCGCCAGTGGGCCCTGCCCTCACTGTAGACTGGGAGGCCGGCAGGCTGGCCTCCGGTGTCCGCGTCTTTCACATCAGGGTCCCCTCCACAGCCACCAGCAGGGTGGACCCTGAAAAGAGAGGGGTGTCCAGGCTGAGCAAATGCCCTGGGACGTCTCTGAGGCTTGGAAGACACCTGGCCGTGTCGGCTGGCGTTTGGTGGTGGCCCATGCCCACGCCGACCTGGGGTTCTGGGCCCCTGTCTCTCTGGGTGGGCGGTCACGCCCTCTGTCACGTGACCCCACAGGGGGAGCTGCCGACCGGGTGCTCCTGCCTCCTCGGCCCCCCCACCCCCATTACTGACAGCCTGGAGCGGGAGGTGGCCTCGGGAGTCACGTGGTGACGGGAGCAACGGTGCAGGGAACAGACAGAGGAGGTGCCTGCAGCTCGGGGAGCAGGTGCCACCCCAGAGGGACTGGGCGGGGACTGACTGAGGCTGGCGGCCTCCTGGGTGGGGGCCTGGGGTGGACCACATGGGGCGGGAGCTGCTGCGCACCCCGGGGGGTCCCGTATGGGAGACGACAAAGGGGTCTGTCTGCCTCGAGCCGGATCCTGCACGGACAGGCAGCGCCTGGCCCCGGCCACTGGGATGGCCTGGCACCCTCGCCTGCAGCCGGCCCGGGGCCGGCCAGGTCTGGAGCCTACTCTCCGCCTTCCCCGGGCCTCAGGCGTCCAGCCCTCCTGCCCTCCCACCTGTCCTGGGGGCCGAGGCCCTTCCCCAGCCCCAGGGGCCAGCGGATGCAATCCCATGTCAGGTGCCCCCATGGGAAGCAGGACCCCCACTAGGCACCCCCCCAGTGTCTGGAGCCCACCCGTGTGTGTCCCCCCACCTCAGTCTACTTGGGCTAAGTGCTCGGCCCACCCCGCACTCACCGCTGTCAGAACACAGGGCTTGACCCACTGCCTGAGGGGCCCCTCTCCTCCTGCCCCTGAAAGCCCTTCCCCTTCCCTTCCTGCCCCCTCTCTGCTTCCGCGTCCCCACCTGCATGTGCTCCCGGGAGGGGCCCCAGGGCTTCCGCAGCCCTCATTGCTGCTCTGGTTGGAGCAGGGCTGTGAATGGACAGGTGGGGCAGGGTGGACAGGGCAGGGGGGCCGCAGAGGCAGAACAGACGGCCCGGGGCTTGTCTGGTGGGCGCGCACCCTCGGGAGCAGGGCTGGGCTGTGCTTGGGCCAGAGGAGGGCCCACTGCAGCTCCCGCACCGTGTGGCCCAGGCGGGGCTGGGCGCCCCATGCCTGTCCTGACAGGCACCCAGCAGGTATGTGCTGGGTGGGCCTCCTGCTCCCTCCGACAGGTGGTACCAGCTGCGACAGGGGGTCCTTTTGCAGCAGCGAGTGCTCAGCAGCCAGGCTGGGCAGGGTGCACACTGTGGGGAGGAACACCAGGTGCCAGGGCTCTGTTTTAGGGGTGCAGAGCCCCTCACACCACCCCAGGCCGCCCTGTCCCCACAGACCTGCACCGTGGTCCACTGCAGCCACAGGGCCAGCAGCCCCCCCCCCACCCAGCCACAAACCCCAGTGTTCGCCCAGATGGCTGTGAGGCAGAGCCAAGTGCCCATCCACGGGCCCTGTGGGGAAGCTGTGGAAACCGCCTGGCACCCCTCTCTGGCTGCGGGTGCCCACGGCCTGGACCGTGAGACAGCTTCCCTCCCGCTTGGGGCACCACTGTCTGCCCTGGGCAAACCCTGGCTCCAGCACCGGCGCCAGCGCAGGAAGGAACGAGAGAGACCCAGCTGGCAGAGGTGCCCGGGGTGTCCACACAGCTCGGTGACGCCTCTGGTGGCCTCGGGGGGCTTGTGGTGCACCTGCCCTGTGGGTCCTGCCCCCATGCTTGGCCGGGGCAGAATGGGGGCACCCTCTGCTCCGGGCCTCCCCTCCCCAGGCCTGCGGGGGGGCTCTCCTTGGGAGATGCTGTGTCTAGGCCACACCCACCGCCCAGGAGAGGCTCCGGGCCTGGTGTGGGGACCACGGGGCGAGGGGTATGGAACTCTGGGGGTGGCAGCAAACCGCAGACAAGCAAGTGCCACACCTGTGCCCTCCTGGTGGCCAAACTACAATGCCGAAGGCAACCGCCTTTGTGGGGACAGGATTCATCATGGCACGGAGGCTCAGCCAGCTGCTGTCACTGAGGTGACTGAACTGCAGGGTGGCTCTTGGTAAAGGTCCAACCCTAAGGTCCCAGGCTGGGGATTGGGGGCATCTTCAAGATTGTCACAGAGCAAGACTCAAGGCCCCAAGGGCCAGCCCAGGGCCTGCAGGATGGGATGAGGCCCTAGGGGCCTCTGGAGGGAGCGGGGCCAGCCGAGGTCACCGGGGCTCCTGCAGGGGCTCAGCTGGGCGCTGTCCCTGAGCACGGGATCCGTGCCAACTGCTCTGAGGGTCAGCCCTGACCTGGACGGGGAGAGGCCGATGGGACTGTGGGACCCAGCTCAGAGCAAGGACTCCCGGTCACTTCTGCACAAATCTGTGGGGTCCGGCCTGGGGCCCCCCAGGCAGAGAGCGTGCAGAAGCTTCAGAGGCCTCAGGAGCAGCCGGGGTGGATGGGACGCCAAGGGTGGTGCAAGGCTGGGTGGTCCCTGCCCCTCAGAGGAGCTCTGAATTGGGGTCCCGACAGTCCTGGGCCCATTTGGGGGTGCCCAGCCTGTCTCTGCTGAGCAGGGAGCGTTTGTCTCCCACAAGGGCCTCTGCTGGAACCTGGCAGGACGCAAGGCTGTTTTTGTGCCAGAGGGGGGGAGGGCCCCGTGCAGGGCCGTGGGGCATCCCAGGATGCTCGCTGCACGGAGAGAAGGGGCACTCCCGGAGCTGCGAGGCCGCAGCGGGAGAGAGAACGTGTCGGGGCGCACGTTCACTGACTGGCGGGCGCTTTCTCAGGACACGGAACCCGACACCCTGGCCCGGACCCCCGGATATCTGGGAGCCAGGAGGGAGGGCTGAGGCAGCAAGGGGGACGAGCGTATGGGGTGGTGCAGTCACTCCCAGGCGGGCGGCACGGAGGCATGTTCTGCGCCGGGACCCTCATCCCCACAGCCCCGTGTCCAGGCCTGGAGCCTCTGAGGGGCGGCCGGCCAGGGCTGCTGTCCAGGGCCTGTCTGTCCTCTGGAGTGGACAAGCCTGGCCCTGGGAACAGCCCTGCAGGGGTCCCGGGGGGCGCTCCGGACCGGCACCCAGGCAGCCTCAGCCACACGGAGACCTGAGGGTGGGCTGGGCCCCAGCCCCCTGTGTGAAATCTCTGTGCCTACTTAGGTGGCTCATTATTTTTTAAAAGAACTGGAAGCTAAAAATAGCATAACAAGCAGGGTCCTTGTTCCGGAGAACGAGGGGGGGGGGGGGGAGCTGCTGACGCAGGGGCTGTGTCGCTGGCTCCGCGCCGCCGGGCCCGGGGAAGACAGGCTGCGCGTGCTTTTCCCTCCCTCAGTGGCCGCCCAGCCACGTCCACCAGGGGGCGGGTCACCTCAGCAAGAGGCCGGTCGGGGGGCGTTTGTACAGCTGCCCCCCACGATGTGCCCCAGCTGGGAGCTTCGAGCGCACCAGCACCGCGCTCTGCAGACGCCCGTATCCCGAGGCCGTGGGTCTCCCCTGACGTGTCCCGGAACCTCCCCACCCCACGCCCCCCGAGGCACCGGGAGGACGGCTGTCAGAGGCCTGCTGACCTGGGGGCAGGAGCGGGGCCACACCTGCCACGCCCAGTGGCAGAGAGCGAGGCTGCGCCCCAGGGCTCCTGGACGGGCGGCGTCTCCAACCTGAGAGGCACAGTGCCAGGTGGTGGGGAGTCAGATGAGCCTTGGGCCCCGTGGACAGACCCACGGGTCCGGAGGCGCACTGTCCCCCAAGTCTGTGGCCACGTCCAAGCCTGTACACCTGGTGTGGACATGCCTCCGACAGCACTTCCCACAGAGAAAGCCGTTGTTTGTTCTAAACTCCTTGAACACCCTGCCCCACTCTGAAGGGGGACTGAGTGGACAGGGGGCCATCCAGCTGCAGGGGGCCCACCAGCCCCAGGCACCCTGGCTCAGGACAGAGTGACCAGCAGCCCGGTTCGTGCGCGGGGTCAAAGCCCGCACCCGGGTGACAGCAGGATAGGCAGAGACGAGCGTCGTCAGAAAATAGTTTACTTATGTACAGGTGGCCCGGGCTGATCACACCCAGGGTCACCGGGGCTCACGGGGGGGTCGGGGGGACAGAGCAGCAGTGTGCCCAGCCCATGAGGGGGCGGCCACTGAGCAGAACAAATCACAAACCGTGACGACTGGGAGGAGCACGAATCAACACTTTCCTTTGGGACAAAGAAAACAGGAAACCAAGAGGCTCCGGAATGCTCTCTTCCCGCTGCGGTGCGGGTGCTGAGCCTTCGTGTGGGCGGCAGGCGGGCCCCCGGGCGCAGCTGTGTCAGCCCAAACCGCCTCGGCCGGGGGGAGGTCGGCCCGACGATGACTTCTGGTCCCACTTGTGGCTGCGACAGCTCAGAACAGGGGCCGAGCACCCTGGCTCTCGAACTCGGCCCAGGCGTCGCTCAGCTCCATGAAGACCAGCCGGGCCTGCTGTTCGTGGGGCTGCCCCGCGGCCTGCGGGCGAGTGAGAGGCGGCCTCAAGCCGGTTCCCCGGCCCCCAAGATGCCCGCCTCCCGGGGGGCCCGGCCCGGCACTCACCTTGTCCGGGTGGACCACCAGCACGGCCCGGCGGTACTGCTTCTTCACCTGCTCAGGCGTCACCAGGTCGGCCATGCCCACGGGCGTCCAGCGGCTCTCCCCGTCCCACAGCACGGTGTGCAGAGTGGACAGCAGGGCGCGGATGTTCCTCTCCTTGCCCTCCGTCCAGTCCAGCAGCTGTGGGGGGCAGGGGCTGCAGGGCAGGCGTCCTGGCCGCAGCCCCCGCCCACTGCTTGGCTAGAGGCTCCGCATGCTGCCCACCCCGTGGGGCAAGGCTCGGGCTGAGACACCGGGCCCACGTGCTCTGTGATGACCCCACCCAGGCACGGTCCACACCGCTCCCCGGGCCTGGCCAGTCGCCACCCAGACAGACACACGCAGAACCTGGTGACCCTGGTCAGCGGGAAGTGATGAAGGACCTACCCGCATGGCCTCGCCCCGCCTGTCCCCAGGCAACAAACAGGCCAGGCCCCTGGGGGACGCTGTGGCGCGCAGACGACCTTGCAGGGAAGACCCTGAGCACTTGGTGATCGGGGCTCACAGCCAGCCCCGGAGGGCAGAGGCCAGCATGCTGGGCGCGGCAGACGTCCCGCCACCCCCGGCTTCAAGGGTGACCTCTGGCCAGGGTTGTGTGTGGTCAGGACTCCAGGGACTGAGACGCTTAAAAACAAAAGGAGGAGGCAAAAGCCTCCCCTCTGCAGCCTGCAGGTGACGGGCTCTGTGGGGACACTGCGGGGGCGGGACGGCCTGCACCCGCCACAGAAACGCGCGGGGAGGTGAGCAAGGCTCCCAGGACGCGTCGCACAAGCCTTTCCCAGTGTGAGTCCAGAGCCAGGGTGTCTGTGCGGCTCAGAGGAAAGGCGAGGTACAGCCACGGCCCCGGGGGACCTGCAGCGAGCCCGGGACCCCGGGTGCCCCGCCCCGCCCCTGGGCCGCAGCGCACCTTCAGCCTGAGGGGGTCAGTGCCCCTCGCCTGGTCCTGCCGCCTCATCTGGGCCATGGTCCTTGGCCCCTTCTTGTCGGACTTGGAGGAGAAGCCTTGATTGGACAGCAGGTCTTCAAAATCATTCTCGGACACTCGCGGCTTTTGACCTGGGGAAGGACGGGGCCTGCTGAGGCGCCTGGGCCCCATGCCGACCTCCTCTGCAAGATGCTGTGTGTCCAGCTCGGTAGCCCTTCGGGACTGAGAGCAGCCAAGCAGTGGGAAACCCCTGGCGGGGCTCTGTGGGCACAATTTGTCTGACCACAGGGCTGCCCATCAGCCGCCCCAGGACACCACCATGCCAGACTCTCCGGACCATCCGGCCCAGGGACGCGCAACACCCACAGACACCTGTCTGAGCCCCGTCCGCCCACACAGACTCGGCCCCTCCAGGGAGGCTCGAGGCCTCACGGAGCTGCTTTGCCAGGAGACCATACGTGGGGGTGGGGGGACGACTCACCAAAGCTGGGGGCGCGAACACCCCGCTCCTCTCGGCCGCCGATCACGCTGAAGTTCGCGGCATAGTTAGTCCTCGGCTGCGCACAGGTTTTGGGGGGCGGCTTGGTCTGGGAGGCCCACGGGGCACCCTGGGCCGGGGGCCGGCTTCCCTGCCAGGAGCTGCCGCCCTTGGGAAGGGGGGCTGTTCTGGGACCGAAGCCGCCAGGAGCGAACCCGCCAGGAGAGCCTGGGGAGACAGACGGGGTCTCAGGGCGCACAGGCCAGGCAGCGCCTGCGCACGGTAACCCGAGTGGCCCGGTGCCAGGAGGGGTGGCGTCGACGCGGCCCCCGGGTTGGGCAGCGGTGGAGACTGAGGGGCTGGGGGAAAATGGAGGCGGTCACGGGTGACCAGCGCCTGGAGCCTGGCTCAGCCCACATGCAGCAGACGGGCACCGGTCAGTCGGCGGACGTGTCCCCAGGAGCCTGTCTGTGTAGACGTCTGCACTAGACCCCGGCGGGAATGGTGTGAGACCCACGGGCCTGGGGAGGCCGGGCCACGCCCCTGCGCTGGGCCCACCCTCAAACTGCCCTGCTGCCCGCTTCCTCTGTCGGGTCTGCCTGTGCGCGTTCACCGCCCAGGCTCCGCGCAGGTCACACGGAAGAGTTCCTTCCCACTCAGTGACTGTGGATGGCGCTGTTTTAGTCCAGGTTCCGGTGTGCACTGCCAGCTGACAGCCACAGCCAAGGTCCGTCCATAACTCGTGAATCTGACTCCTGGCAGTGGGACCCACTGTGTATGCCTGGACAGTTCCCGGAGATGACCCGGGGGATCCGCCCAGAAGACAAGCAGGTCCGGCAGGGCAGGCGGCTCTACCTCCTCCTTCCTGCGTGTCCGGCTCCTACCGCCCTTCCCGCCTGTGCAGGCCGGGCCACAGGGAGGCAGGGGGGCAGGGTGCGCTGGCCTGCACCTGCCTCAGGTGAGGTTTTGCAGATGCCTGTTGTCAAGCCACTGAAGTGTCCCCTCGGCACTGGTCCAGCGTCTCTGTCATTGGCAGGCACCGAACTCTGTCGAATGCCTTCTCTGCACTGGCGCCGGGTCTGGCTGGCACGGTGCATTCCACCGACTGCTTCTGGGACGGCACCGGCGCAATTCCTGCTTAGTGGAATCACCGGCGAATGGCCCTGCCTCCCCCCACTGCCTGGAAGAGGTTACCCGGAACTGGTGCGACTTCTTTAGAAGTTTGCCAAAAGTCTCCAACGAAGCCACCTGGGACTGCAGCTTCCGTTTGAGAAAGTTTTAGGGGCAGATTCACTTTCTTCAGTTACAGAGGATTTGAGCCACCTGCTGCACACGCCTGAGTGGTGGCTGGACAGGGGGAGACTGTCCCCAGCCACGTTCTCCAGCCTGTGCTGCTTCATCACCCGGGTGACACCTGTGTTCACCTCGAGACCTGAGTCAGCTTTGCTTTTAGAGTTTCCCTTAGTAAAGCTTTGTTGATTTTATCAACCTTTTCGAAGAACCAGCTTTTTATTTAATCAACTTTGAATTTCTTCTGCCTTCCTTCCCGGGGTCTCCAGATGTCTCTTCCAAAGCGGTGTCCAACGCACACGCTCCCTCCTCGCACCAGTGAGCCACGCCCACTGCGCTCCCAGGTCTAGGGTTTCCGCCTGCACTTGGCTCAGTGTGTCCCCTCCCCAATGTTCCGAGATGGCCTGTGTGTCACTCACAAGTACCGTTTCCAAGCGTTCGGAGATTTTCCCGTGACCTTGCTGCTACTGCAATCTGGCTTGATTCCATGTGGTCTGTGTCCCACCCAGGACACAGCCTCTCCTGGTGGAGGCTCCCCAGGGGCACGGGGACACATGTCCCTCGGCAGCTGGTGTGACAGGACAGGGTCTCCAGCCCTCCTCTCGCCTGGTCTCTGTCCAGGCAGCTGCCCCACCCTCAGTGACAAGGGACACGGAGGCCTCCAGAACACAGAGCCTGAGTCTGTCTGCTTCTCCCTTCGGCTCCGCCAGCTCTGTCCAGACCACCTCTGGGACGGCCGGAGGGTCTGGGGCTGCAGAGCCGAGCTCAGGGCTCCACACTGGGAACGAGGCTCAGACCCTGACAAGCCCTCCCCCAATGGGCCCTGGAGCCCACAGGCCAGGCAGTACCTGGGGGGCTCTGGGCAGCCCCACCCCATGCTCCAGGGGAGCAGCCACAGCGGAGGTGAGGGGCCGCGGACAGGCCTGGACTTCCGGGAGCGCCCCCGAGAGACTCTGCAACCCCAACTCCAGGGAGCCGTCAGGAACGTGGACCGGAGGAGGAGCCCTCTGGGGACTCGGCAAGACAGCAGCAACGAGGGCCGGGGACACACATCGAGTGGGCGGCCACCGCCCGACAAGGCCCGGCCACCACACAAGCCTCTCGAGCGGGAGGCAGGGAGGCAGAGGCCGGTCAGGAGCAGCAGGGAGCCCCTGGTGCTGAGGGGTGTCCCGGCTCTCAGGCTTCGAACGGAAGGCTCTCGAGCACCAGCACCAGCCTGGGGAGCAGCGCCCACTCCCATAGGAGGTGCATGGCCGGAGGGCCGGGGCCGCATCGCCCCGAATGCCAGGCAGACGGGCTGCCTACAGCCTGCAGTTCCAACGCCACCCAACTACGAAGGACGAGAGACTCTCCTGGGCACGGACAACCTGCCCCGCACATTTCCGGGGCAGCCCCACAGGGGCAGGTGGGACGCTGGGTCCCCTTGGAGGCTGCCCAGCCCCCAAGCACCCACAGCACCCACAGCACCGCGTGGCTCCTGAGGGCCAGGTGCCCCTGGGAGTAGCCAGGCTGCTCCCAGCGTCACTGTGCCCTGGAACCAGCTGATGGAGGTGAGGGTTCATCCAGGCAGCTGAGTCGGGCAGAGGGAGCAGCCCCAGGACAGAGGGGTGGAGCCCACCTGCAAGCAGGCCTGGCGAGGTGTGTGCCCCAGCCCCCACACGCTACCTTGGAGGCTGGAGCTGAGGTCGCCCAGGTCTGCGAACGGGTCCAGGCTCTGAGACTTGGTCTGGCTGGCCGGGGGACCAGGTGGGGCCGGCTGGCCTCCAGGACAGAAGAAGGGGCCTGTGGAAGGACAGAGGACATCAAACTGAGAGCGAGTGAAGAGAGACCCAACCGCTCTCCAGCCTGACACTGCAGGAGGCCTCGCTCGGTGCCGTGACGTGGAGCGCCAGACCAGGACACAGCCCCACCCAGCGCTGCCCCCCACCCCAGCGCACGTGGTCCCAGCACCTCCTGGAAGGGAGAATGTGCCTTCGACAGAGTCTGGGGACCCTCTGTGCTTCAGACACGGACACGCCAGAGGAGTGTTAGTGTCACAAAGACAGCTCCTCCTACAAAGGGCTCTGCCGGGTGACGGACGAGGCCGCGCTTCTCGTGCAAAGAACACAGAATGGCTCCCGAAAGACACCGGGGATGTGATGGGGACAGGAGGTCCGGGGCCCGTGCTGCATGACTGTCAGCTTGCAGGCGATGTTTCCCGACAGGACAGAGCCACTGATGGATGCACGGAAAGGACAGACGTCCCCAAGGCAGGCCCCAGAGACACTTCGGTGGTGGGTATCTCCCAGGAGAGGAGGGCGGGGCAGCGTGGGGGGCGCCGGGCTGCACCCAGGCACCTCCCCCTGGGGGCGGGCCCAGCCACCCAGACCTGCTGGCAGGCAGGGTCGCACCTTCTGTGGCGGGGGTGGGGGCTGGCGCGTCGGCCCAGGCGGCCCATCCTCCCAGCAGGTCTGGGTGGCTGGCTGAGGCTGTCATCCTGCTGGACTCTGCTGGCACGTCCCCTGGAAGAGATCACACATGAGTGTGCTCCCTGCAAAGGTGGACCCCAACCGTCCCCTCACCTCTGGGGGGCCCTGAGAGGCCGGGGCGTGGAGGCTGTGCTGAGAGACGGGTGCAGCCAACACTGACCAGGCCCTCCTTCCGCACAGCCCCCCAGCTGCCCAAGGAGCACAGGAGAGACAGGCAGGGCCGCCCCCACTCTCCCCCGCAGGTGGCCCACTCGCTCACTCGCAGCTGCACACAGTGCCCCTGCAACAGCCTCCCACCCACCCCCAAACAGAGCACAAGGCGGCGGCCTGGGGCCCACAGTGGCCCTGCTGCTCACCTCTTGGCCCAACTTACCCAGCTGCAGGAAGTTGGTGCTGCAGGTGGGGGGCGGGGCGCTGTGGGTGGAGGGGAAGGACGAGGACGGGGTGGCCAGAGCGTCTGCATTACGAAATCCGCCAAAGAGGTTGGGCTGGGAGCAGGGCTGGGCGTCTGGATCGGCGGTCAGCAGGAGAGGGTCAAACGGGTCGGCTGCAGAGACACCCCAGGAGCAGGTGGCGTTGAGGCTGTGCAGACCCTGGACCCCGAGCACCAGGCACCCTGGCTGCGAGACAGCCCCATCCACAGACCAACACCCTGGCCTCGGACTGTCTGGGAGACGGCAGCTCAAGGCAAAAGGGGGGGCGGGTGTGGGGTGTGAGCTCAGGACAGGCAGTGGAACCGGGCTGCAGTGTGGCCGCCGCCTGCTGTGGTCCTGTGCCGCTAACCACACCACCCACCTAGCCCGCGGGGCCAGAGGCTGCGCCACTGAAACCTGTTCCTCGGGCCACACCTACCAGCTGTAGTGGGCTCACTTGTGTGCTGGGCTGAGCCTGTGAAGAGCAGGGTGGTCTCCCCTCCGAGGAGGTCACCTGAGTGACTCTCAGGGGTGGCCTCAGGGGTCCCAAGGAGGCAGCTGAGCAGGTCGGCATTGCTGGGGGGGACCCCAGCAGCCTGGGTGGGAGGTGCTGGCTCAGAGTGCAGGCCCAGCAAGTCCACGCCGTCCTCCGGCTGCCCGGGTTCCTGGGGTGCGGCTGGTGTGTCCGCCTCGAGGGCCCAGTCCTGCCCTTGTGGCCTCGCCTCCGAGTCTGGCCTGTCCTCCTCGGCCGTGTCCCTGCTCTCGGCGGAGAGTGTCGCTGTGTCCTCGTCCGATGGCTCGCTCTCCCCCACACCCTCGGCCGGGGCGGGTGGCGTCTCCTGGGCGAAGCCGCACTCTGGGCCCGTCTCCACGTGCTTCTCCTCTGGAAAGACAGCGGCTCGCTGACGGGGCTGAAGTCACCGGGGACAGGACAGGACAGGGGCCCGGGAGCGAAGGTCTGGGAGTGGGCTGAGCGACGGGCAGGCCCCTGCAGAGACTCGGCCACGGCGAGGGCCCCGGGCGCGCCCGTGGGCCTACCCTGCCAGTCCAGCGTGCGCAGGAAGTGGCTGCTGTCAGCGCCGCTGCTCTGCGGCGACTCGGACTCTGGGGGCTCCGGGTCTGGAGACCCCGTCTCGGCATCATACTGGGCGGTGGAGCCCGGCTGCCGGGGGAGCTCTGGCTTCCCTGCCGGGAGAGGAAGGCATCAGCCCCCAGCCCCGGGTGCCGCCCCCACTGCAGCAGCCAGGTCCAGACCACCGGGGCCCGGTGTGTGAACGGACCCCAGCGTGGGCTCAGGCACACGTATGCACACACAGGCACACACACGTTCACTTTTCAGGAGTGCTAAGCTGTCTTCACGTGAGAACGTGTAAAAAACACAGAACCAGGACTGGGAGGAAAACTGCTGTGGCTGCATGCAGTGTCGTGGGTCTCGCCGGCCGGCACACTCGTTACACGCTCGCGTGACTGCTCTGAGGTGAGATGTGCGGGCGCGGAGCTGGGGGCGTGTGTGCTAGCGGCTCCTGTGCCCCACTGGCCTGGAATGAGGCCTCCACCCCTCGGGTCACTTGTGAAATGGATGCGCACCCACAAATGCGCCCTCACCGACTCGGCCCGTCACTCAGACCCGACCTTGGAGGGCCCTGCCTGCCACCGTCCCTGGGGGTGGGCTGCCAGCTGCAGGTGCCATAGGCAGACGCCGAACAGCAGCCCCCAAGGCTGGCGCCCCTAGACCCTTAACTGCGCCCACACACAATCTGACCCGGAAGGGCTTCCAGGCACTGGGGTCAGGACAGGCCCTCACCAAATTTAGAGAGAATGTCCTGCTGCTCCTCCCGGCTGGAGAAGAGGATCTTGGGGTTCAGCCCCCTCATGCTTGAGCTCTCCCAGGGCAGGGCCTCCTGGCTGGGCCTGTCCCGGGGCTCCACCTCCACGTCCAGGCTCACTTGGAACAGGTCCGGGTACTTCTCCTGAATGTCACACGCGTCCAGGTCGTACCTACAGTGCGATGCCAGGCCCCATCAGGGACGTGCTCACAGCCACCCCGACACCCAGAGCCGGGCAGGGTGCTCTCCGGCACGGGCGAAGGCCACAGGGAGAGCCGGGTCCCTGCCCTCCAGCCGCACCAGCCACCGCTGGCACAGGGGCCAAGGGTTCAGGCCGGGCTGGCCGAGATGTGAAAGGTGTCTGCATGAAAACGCTATGCCGTGTCCCCGACTTCGGCTGTGCACAGGTGCCCGAGCCCTGCCACTGCGTGCGGGACGGCAGCTCCCGACGTCCCTGCTGGGGGAGGGGCAGGCAAAGCGCGGAGCACTCTGGCCGCCAGGCGCCAACTGGCACAGGTGGGAGGCAGGTGCGTCTTGGCTGCCCCAGCAGGCGGAGACTCCAGCTGCCCTTTCCCTGCCTATCCCGACTCTGTGGGTCTGCACCACGCTGGGGAGCCCAGGGCGGCCACGTGTACCCCGAGACCAGGCCTGACGTCGCCCTCACAGACTGTGTGGTCAAGCCCCGCACCGCGGCTGGGCACGGGTTCCCCAGGTCAGGTCCTCCATGCTGCGGGGCACCTGTAGGAGTGACTGTCCCACGTGACACAGCAGCACAGTGACAGAAAGGTGGCGACTGGAGAGGCTGAGGGAGGAGCCCTGCTGCCCGACACAGACCCACCCCGGGCACAGGAGGGCCGGCGGGTGCTCCACCAGACAGACTCAGCGAGCTGGTCCAACCCAGAGGGCAGGGTCCGAGGGCCTCCCGCCTTCCCTCCTGCAGACGCGGACGGGGTGGATGGGCCCAAGTCTCACACCCTTCTCAGGCGGCGGCGGCGGCCCCTCTGTCCACTCAATCCCGGCCCGGCAGCCACCACAGCCTCCTTCCTTTGCAGGTCAGGGACCCACAGCAGGAAGGCCCTGCGGCCAGGCAGCTAAAGCAGAAACAACCAACAGGCGTCGACCCAGAGACGGTGATGCTGGCAAAGCAGGAGCCAAGTGGCTAGCAAGGACCAGGGAGCAAGGGGCGCGGCGGGCCCGTGGGGGGGAGCGTAGGGCCTCTGTGGGCTGGGCCGGGTCCCACACTGCTGGCCCCATCCCACTGCCCCACCCCGCTGACCCCAAGAGACTGCCTGGGCCCCCGCCCGGCGGGCCAGTGAGGGCACAATGAGGTCTGTGAGTGAGGAAGCACCCGGATGGCACCTGGAGGGCCGGGCAGCCAGGCCCCGCTGGCCTCCTGACCCCGCTCGGCTGCAAGACGTACCTGCTGACCTGCGTCACGGTTGCCACCCTTCCCCGCCTACGGTGGAGAACGTCCCTGTCACAGGAGGCCTCCCCAAGGACAGACTCCTCCAGGCCTGTGCAGCCCGGTTTCCCGGCACCGGTGTCTGCATCCCTTGTGAACTGCCCGTGGGGACACACACACCCATCCCCGTGTCCTGGGGATGCCACCTCCCCGTCAGCCCCAGCGGCACACAGGCAGTGTCTCTGGCACACCCACCACCCTCCTTTCGGCCCCCAAGGCCATGGCCTCTCCAAGCTGACCCCCGGCCCCCTGGTCATTCCAACCCCACCGAGGCCTGAACCGGCAACCACAGGACCCAACGCCCCTGCTCATCATGCCCCTGCCACCGTCCAGCCTGCCATGGTCAGCACCAGGCCACGTGTTTGGAAGTGGCCGAGAGTGGATCTGAGAAGCTCTCATCACAAGACTCTGTGTGTACCTACGTGTGCGAGTGACACGCACACGCCCCCCAGGGCCGTGCCCCAGATGCGGAGGCCCCCACGTGCTGCACCGGCCACACCCATGTCACTCACATGGGCGGGACAATCACCGTGGGGGGACACTGGTCTGCGTCCAGTTCTGCCCTGGGCACATGCCCTCGGGGACACGCTCAGGCGCACGGTGAGTTCACAGAGCCGTAGAGCAGGCCCCTGGCCCTCGACACCACAGTTGTCCCTCTTGGCCCTCCTGTCAGGGCACCAGGCGGCTGTCCCCCTGCTGACCGCAGGGTGAGGGCCTTCCTGTGGAGTTACCGACCCTGGGGACCTCCCCTCCCGTCAGGGACGCCTCAGGGATGCAGGCGCGAGTCTCCCGTCTGAGCTCCTGCAGCCGAGACCTCTCACTCGTCTGCGAGTTCCTGTTCTCGGGAGCTCCGAGTCTGAAGGGTGGTTTCACCGAAGATGAGCCACTTCCAGAGCCCCCGCAGAGGCCGCCGGGCGGCTCGGAGTCGCTCCCCTCCTGCCAGGAGCCTCTGGAGTCCGCACCTTGGTTTCTAGCCCCTCACTGCGGCACGCGAGACAATGGGCTCCTCTCTTTCCCAAGAACCCTCGTCACGGAAACAGCTCACGAGTCTAAGCACTGATGTCTCCGTGAGTGTGACAACGTCTGAGCCAACGGTTTTCCAAGTGTCACTTCTGGCCTCGTTCTCCTGTCTGGTCTCCCAAACGCCGTCCCGAGCTCCCTGCTCGCTCGCGGGGCCCGAGATGCTTCCACTCCCGACGCCGAGCCCTGCCAGCAGCTCTGTCACGGCACAGCCCCCGCCGCACTGCGTTCGGTTCCTGAGCCGAGACGGCACCCTGGGCACAGCCGGGTCTGCAGGGAACCCCCCCGCCTTCCTGTTCTTGCACTTGCTACGCAGTCGCTCCAAGTCCTCAGCCGTCTCCAGCACCTCCCCCCGCTTCTTCCTCTCCGTCTCCTGCTTCCTTTCCCTTTGAAAACAAATGCTTTTGGAGCAAGCTGTCCTCGTGGTTGGACGCTATCAAAGTTCTGGGAGTTTATCTTCCTCCGAAAGAGGAAAAACCCAGAAAGGCCAGAGCTGCGACACCTGTCTCTCCTTTCCAAATCGTGACTTCACCTTTTAAGTGCCCGCAGGAGGGAGGCACCCCAGAGACACGGACGTAAGCCACATGACGAGCGATGACACACGGACACGAAGGTCCCCCTCGGTCTCCCAAGGCCGGCGCCGCTCATCTGAGTCTTGGCCACGGCAAGTGCACCGAGCCCACCAGGCCCCAGTCAGAGCTCTGTCCTCCCAGGACCCAGGCGTGGGTCCCAGTGACCCCGTCGCAGGGCAGGACACAAGGAGTGGCAGCAGCTGCCTGTGGACCGTCCCCATGGCTCCCCTTCTGCACGGACCACGTGTGTGCCTGAGACAGGGCACCGGGCTGGGCCCGGGCCCCAGGCGCGCTCGAACACTGCGTTTCAGTCAGTCAGGGCCCCGGAGAAAGCAGCCCACTGCCTCGTGCCGGGTGTGGCTGGGGCTCAGTCCGCAGCGGCAGTTCTCCACACTTCCGTCTCTAAACTGGCCCACGAACTTCCATCGCCCGCCCCCCCTTAACCCCCCAACCCCCGTGGCCAGCAGAGCCCTGCGCACAGAGCAGGTGCTCGGCACCAGGGGAACACACAGGGGCGCCCCCTCTGGCGCCGCCACACCCAGCATGGAGAGCGCCGTCTACCGAGGAATCAAGGGGCACAGGGGCGGCCACCACCCCTTCTGACGTGGGCATCCTGGACACTGAACACCTCAGATCGGGGGACACGCCTGGGACTCAAGTCTGGACGGAGACTGGCGAGCCTCCTGCTGTCAGCTCTGTGGTCGGCTCCCTCAGCCTTCGCTCCACCCCACCCCTCCCGCAGGGACACTGGCAGGTGTCCCTCTCACTCGGGTCAGCGAGGAGCCAGGAAGGTTCCTTGACGGCAGAAGAGCAGCAACCTGAGACACGCAAGGGCTCGCGCAGTCGCGACTGACGAGTCGGAAGGCGCCGGCCTCGGTGACCGCACGCTCTCGGCCTCTCCTCGCTGGCCAGCGGGCGGGGCGCCTGCAGCCCACACTGGGGGGACGGGAACAGCAGCCCGGCTGGTGCTGGACTAGCTGAGGGCAGAGGAAGCCAGAAACCAGCCCCCAGGAGGCCGGGCAGGTCCCAGACGAAGGGCACGCCGCCCGCTGTCGCGGCAGGGACGCTGGGGGGCTCCCCAGGGACTCGCCCCTGGGAAACAGACCGAAGGCCCCCGACAAAGGGCCCAGCGTGCGCTCCCCGAGCACGTCTACACCCCCTCACGCGCTTCTCTCTCTTCCTCCCTCCTGAGCTCGGGGCCCGGCCGTGGGGCCCGGCCGTGGGGCCCGTCCTCTGGCATCGCCGTGACCGTGAGGTCGCAGCTTCCACCTGCAGCCCTGGGCCTGGCCGCCCCGGCCTCGCCTCTGGAACTCTGTCCTGGGCGCGGTGGAGGGCTGCGGGCCCCGCACTGCGCCAGCACCAGCCTCGGCCCCGCCCTTCTCGGTGGCACCAACGTACTTGGCGAACTTCACCGTGGTCGCGTTCCGAGGCACAAACCCCGTGTGGAACTGGATCTGGAACATCTTCATGGATGCCATCTGCAAAGGGAGCACACAGGACACACCTGAGCTGAGAGCGTGGCACCGGGCCTCATGTCAGACACCCTCCGGTCACCGAGCTCCGAGCGCCTGGCGCACACCTCCAGGTGCTGAAGACCCAGGGATGGTGGGACTGCACCTCAGGCAAGCGGCTCCTCGGGTCCCAAGACCCCAAGCGGGCGGCAGCGCCATGATGTGGGGGGACCCCCGCGTCCCCGGAGAAAGCCCTGCCCCGTGAGCTGCCAGGGGAGGCGTGCCAGCCCGTGGGACCCGGGCCGCCCAGTGCGCTCACCTTGGCCTGCAGCCGCCCCCCCAGGGTGGACCTCGCGTGGTAGATCACAATGAGCACGTCCCCCTGGACAGTGGTGCCCAGTGGAATGACCGCTTTGCCGTCCTCGATTTTGAAATCTCTAGGGTGGAGTGAGGAGGAGGTCAAATGAGACGAACACCACACTGCGGAGAGGCGCCGGCCACACACCCTCCCGAGGGACCGCAGTCTCGGTCCCCACCCCACCACCCGCTGTTCAGTTACACTCGATGACGTTGGGGGAGGTGCCCCAGGGAGTGACTCCGGGAAGCTCCTCCTCGGCGTGACATCACAGGAGCCCCCGCGCCCGCCTCCCCACGGCGCCCCCCCTCGTTCCCAGAGGGGCCGGCGGCCCCGGGTGAGCGAGGGCGGCCCGCGCACCTCATCTTGTCGTACTCCTGGGACGTGGTGGCCACGCGCTCGTCCCCCACGTAGACCTCGCAGAAGGGCCGGCAGCCGCTCCTCTGCTTGTTGAACAGGGGCACGGGCGTCATGGCGACGGCCCGCACCAGCACCGGCTTGCTGTGCGGCGTGATGGGCTCCTCGGCCACCATGTCACACATGTACTCGATGTACCTGCAGGGGGCCCGGCAGGGCGTGGCACGTCACACGACTGTGCGTGGCCGCATGCCACGCCACATGCGTGCTGGGCAGCCTGCACGCCACGTGGCAGGTGCTCCAGTCAGCACACGGGATCTTTTTTCGATCAAACGCCCGTGTTCGGTGCCGCCGACTGCCCCTGAGGCGTGGGTCCCGGCCCCCAAACGTGCGGCCTCCCCCTCGCTCGCCCTGCGGGTCGCAGGCCGTCTCCCGTCACCCTGCTGCTGCTGCTCGGGAGGAAGGGCTCCCCCGCCTCTGGGGCCTTCCAGCTGGTCTCTGAAGCTGTTTTCTTCAGTAGCCACGGGGTGAACGCTGCCCCACACCCCCGCTGAGCCCTCTCCTGGGCTCTGCCCCTGGCCGTGGGCAGCAGCTCACTCAGCCGAACCCTGCGGCAGCCGCCCCATGCAGGGACCCGCCGTGTATTTGGGATTGGGGAGCAAAAGCGGCTTCTGGGCCAGTGTGTAAGAAGGGCCATCAGCCCCTCACTGTGCTGGGGGCCTCGCCCGCCCTCCTGCCTCCCTGCACACAGGTCACGGCCCTTGCGGCTCCCTGGGCAGCCGAGGGACAGGACACTGTGCCCTCAGCTCCAGGCCCCACCTGACCCACCGTCCACAGGCTGTGTGACACTTTCCCTTTGTCCCGCATCGCCACCCAAATAAAACCCCCATGTGTGCAGATGGTGCCGCCCCCACTGTCCAGGAAAGCAAACGGCCCAGCACAGGCCTCACGGCCACACCTGCTGCAGGAGCCCGGCCCGCTGGCTCGGGCCAGGAGAGCTGAGACGGGCCTGCCTGGACCCACTGGCCAGCTGGTCTGCAGAGCAGGGCCGTGGACGTCAGCACAGGGCAGGGCTGGTTTGCCAGGCCAGAGCCCCACCCCACACTGCACCATCCCCACCCCTTCCCAAAACCCTTCTGTTGCCCCCTCACGGCTGCAATGACCCTGGGACACTACAACTGTCAGTGTCCCCAGAGAGGCACATGGGTACCTTTTGTGGGACGGCCAGATGCCCGGAGGGCAGCGCTTCATGCTGAACATGTACACCGCGGCCTCGGCGGTGCTGAAGAGCCGGCAGAAGCACAGGAAGGAGCAGATGGCCACGGCCGAGGCGGCCCTCCCGTCCTAGGACAGGGGCAGGCGACCGCTCACTCAGGGGCCCAGCCTCGCCCCCCTGGGGCGGGGGGCGGTGCCGGTCCTCTGGGCTGGGAGCGCACTCTGGAACTTACAGAAAGGCACCCGAGCAGCTGAGGACCCCGCCCCCAAAGGAGAACAGCCCCTTCACGAAAAGCGCAAGGCGGCAGCGTGTGCCAAGGGGCTCGGCTCACGCCCACTGTCCCGGCCTCACGCTCACCGATGCCACTGAACCCTCTTTGCCATCACTCCTGGTGTGTACTGACACACAAGCCTCAGCAGCCAGGGCCAGGGTGGTCCCCAGCCACAGTGAGGAGGGACAGAGCCGGGACCCACCAGACCACGGCCTCAGCAGCGGGCGGTCGAGACCACTGTGGGTGCTGCTGTGTGGGGGGACGAGACAGCGGGGCGCTGCCTGCCGCACTCAGGCCGGGGCAGGGCACTGCGGGGCCCAAGGCCTGGACCGCTGCCCCTCCAGGGCCTGCAGGGGTCCACACACCGGCCCAGGGCCCCCCGCCCCTGGTCCTTGGGCAGCGGCAGGGGGCTGGTGCTCAGCAAGGAGCCCCACACCCCAGCCCACATCACTGCCTATCACCCCGGTTCACCTCTGCCTGGCCCCGGGGCCGAGCAGGGCAGGGACACCCCCCAGCTCACAGAGGGGAGGGTGGGCGCGGCCTGGCACTCACCGTGCAGTGCAGCACGCAGACGTTCCTGTGGTCCTGCCGCAGCCACCAGTGCATGTCCCGGCACACGCTGTACAGACTGCGGAGGCTCGGGGCCCGGCGGGCAGCCCAGCCGTACGTGGACACCTGTGGGGACCGGGCCAGCTCAGCCCCTGCGCCCGTCCACGACCGGGTTTGCGCCAAGTGGCTGCACACCTGGCAGTGAGACCCGGCAGCAGGCCCTCCCCACACTTGGGCCGGCGGGAAGAAGGGCTCACGTCCCGGAGGTGCAGGCACCCCCGTGGGCGAGAGCAGGAGGCTCTGCTGGTTTCTGCTGTCCCGCCGCCTCCCCGCGCCCCTCACCCGGTTGTGAAACTTGGAGGGCCGGTACGTCCTCGGGGACAGGTTGTACACCGTGTAGCGTCCCGGGTGCTTGGAGTCCAGGAACAGCCGCACGTCTTCCGCGTTGTTTTTGATGGCGGACTCCACCCCCTCGGCCGGGAAAGACATCACTGGGGGGAGCAGCCTCGTCAGCACCAGGCAACAGGGCCCCACCCCACCCACCTGCCTGTCCACCACCCACAGAAGACCCTGGGGGAGCTCTGGACCGCACGCCCGGGAGGGTGGGCTCTGCCCAGGCCTGATGCAGGGTCTACAAGCATCCGGGTCGTGCTTGGGTTTTGCCTGGAGACTCGAGCTTTAAATGTGAGCTTGGGTCTCCACGCTGCGCATCACACCTCCCCTGGCCTCAGGGCGCCAAGAAGGTTCAGACCGGAGGGGAGACGCTGGGTCGACACCGGCAATGTCCACTGTGGGCCTAGGGCCCCCGGACACAGGGACAGATGCCTGGCCACGTCGCAGCCGGTGAGTGGTCCCCGAAAAGTGCCCTGGCCCTGCCCAGCGGCCACACTTTTGTGCCCCATCTCTCAGCAGCAGGGGCAGAAGTGCCCGGCAATTACAGCAAACGCACCTGCAATCCTGGACGTGATGTAAGATATGTCCAAGTCTCCCTTGGCGTAGCTGCAATTTGAAAGAGGACTTCGTTAGTGCAGGATGTTTCCATGGTTACGTCACAAAAGCTTAAGGCAGACTGAGCCCCAGGGAGGCCACGGTGGGTGGGGGGTCTCCCATTCAGGCTGCAGCCCACGGGCACACGTGTGTGGGGCTCGCGCCCACCGGAGAAGTGGGGAGGAACCTCAGGCCGTAAGGGGGGCCCGGCCCCTGGTCTGCACTCAGTACTGTCCTGTGTGCGACAACCACCACCACATCTGGCGATCGGGAGACAGTCCCGGGTTTGGATGCCGTAGGGACTGGATCGGCTATCGGAATCGACTGCCGTCGGTGAGCTGATGGGGGAGGCAGGTGGCACATCAGAACCGTCGGCGACACGGGCAGAGAGGTGGACGCCCAGAGAAAGGCCAGAGGCGCACGTGCCGTGGTGGGCCGGTCAGGCTGGACCCGGCCGAGGAGAGACTCTCTGACCAGAACCCTCAAAGTCTGGAGAGCAAGGAGCACAGAGGCTGCAAAACCCAGCTGGGGAGACGTCGGGCTGTGGGAAAACAGGAGCAGGGACGCGCACGGTGGGGACGGCGGAAAGAGCAGGAGAAGAGATGGGAGAAACAGCCAAGACAGCGGTGGCCGAGTTTCCAAAGTCACGTCAGACACCACACCACAGACCTGGGCAGCCCAGAGGACACCAAGCAGGGAGTGGCCGGAGAGCGACACCTGGCACGAGTCCCGTGCGACCTGCAGAAAATCTAAGGTCAGAAAACACCTCGAGGGAGTGGGGGGCACTGCACCCCGATCTGAGAGGAAGGAAGTACGACGAGAACCAGCCCGAGCTCTCACCCACCACGCGACTGAGAGCAGGACAGACCGTCTGGGTGTGAAAGATGATAACGAGACGGGACTGTGGGCCCTGGGAAATTATCCTGCAAAGTGGGTGAAAAGGAAGATTTTCCCAGACAAACACCGGAGGAGCTCACTGCGGGCAGCTACTCCTGCTTCACGAGCGTCGTGGCAAGTGTCACAGGAAGAAGCGGAGGTAAACGGGGACTTGCACTGCAGTCGCCCTCAACTCTCCAACGAGTGGCCATGCCCGTGGCTCAGGCATCCGTGTGGGGGCACAGCAGTGACAACGGGGTCAGGGCCGGGCGTCAGACCACACGGCGCCCGCCACAGAGCTCTCCCGACACCTGGCCGGGGCACGGTGTCCCTGGCGTGGGCCCCAGGGCGGCCGCACGGGACAGTGGAAAGAAGCAGAACACGCGCAGAGTGGCAGAGACGGAGCCACACGAAACACTCAGTTCCAACCGTGGACGGCGGACGAAGAGCGGAGCCAGAACGAGGCGCACAGGGCAGGGCGGCCAGAAGCAGGGCTCGCTCTGCTCGCCGGCGGCCCGGCCCCACGGCTCCCGCGTGTGACAGACGCCGCCCAGTTTTGCTCTTTTTAAAGAAATGTCAGTTTTTCGAGGAAGAGACTTTTTAAGTTACTGAAATTTATTGTTTCCTCCAAGACATGTGTTTTTTTGCCTCATCTAAGAAATCTTCTGTCTCCAGTGTTACAAAAATACCCCTCTATAATTTATTAATTTCTCCTTTAAAAAAACTGCTTCTCACAACTAGATCTTTTTCACTTACTTACTTTTAATTTTTATAGAAAAGGGGAAAAAGGAGAAACAGGAAGAGAGAAACACCGATCAGCTGCCTCCCGCACACCCCAACCACAGACCAGGCCTGCAACCCAGGCGTGTGCCCTGACCGGGAGTCGAACCCGCAAACTTCTGGCTTTCAGGGTGACAGCCAAGCCACTGTGCCACACCAGCTGGGACGGAATTAGATCCCGTAACTACCCAGCACGTTGCTGCCATCAGCTACGGACCCATGTGCTCTCTTCCCCTGGGACACTCGCGGTCTCCGCACAGGTTATTCACAGGCCCGCGTTCCTTCCTGACTTGCAGGGTCCCGCCCCGTTTCCCCTGGCCCTGCACGCGTGGGCCCGTCCTCGGCCTGACCACCTCACACCACAGCCTGGCGCTGCTTCCCAGCTGGAGCACCAGAGACCAGCTGTCCCTCACCTGGTGGCAAAGTGAGTGAAACGCACCGTCCCAAGTGAGTACACAGGCAACACGTTTACAGTTCGTCTGGAGAAAGAGCTGAGCAACAACCTTCATGGGCGGGGAGGAGGAGGAGGAAGGCCTGCGCCTCAGACAGCAGCGGCTCTGGCTGCAGGGATGGGGTCAGGGCCAAACGGAGGACCTGGACAGCAGCCTAGGGTGGCACCCAGCCTGTGGTCAACAGAGGCCACGCTTGTCAGGGAGAGCAGACGGGAACCAATGACAACGCCCCATGAGCCCTGGCCGGTGTGGCTCAGTGGACTGCGTGTGGGCCTGTGAACCGAAGGGTCACTGGTTGGATTCCCAGTCAGGGCACCTGCCTGGGTTATGGGTTATGGGGTCAGGTCCCCAGGAGGGGTGCATGACAGGCAGCAGATCAACTTCTCTCTCCCTCTCCTTCTCCCTCCCTTCCCCTTGCTCTAAAAATAAAGTCTTAAAAAAAAAAAAAAAAGCCCAAGTAGGATCCACGTGGATTAAAGACCTGAATGTACAAGAACGTCACTAAAAACACGTTCGTTCGGCACACGTGTTCTAAAGCACAGCCAACCACGTGAATTGGGCGTCGAAGGGCCTTCCTGCACGGGGAGCACGGAGGCTCGGTAGGCAGGGGCGTGTGGGGCGCACCTGTGCTTCCATGAAAACCGAACAGGTCACGGTGAGTCCCTGTGCAGGACGTCGGATGTAAACACCTGACAAAACACGACCCCGGGAACTGAGCTGCATGCAGGCGTGAAGCGCATGTCGCCAGAGCGCCGAGGCTCCCCACCCGGGCGCCTGGTGCCGGGGGACGGACGCGGCACGTTCAAACCCTCACAGGGCGGGAAGTCCGGGGACCGGCGGTGTGGGGAGTGTGGGAGTCCCAGGCCTGGCTTCAGATGGATGAGGAACAGCAGACGAGAAGCCAGGTGCAGGTTCCGGGACACGGGCTGGCTGTGGGCACACTGAGGCCACACCTGCAACTCACACAGGGCCCTCCCCTGAGGTCAGGCCCCCCAGGACTTCTGGGTCCACACCCCTACAATGAGGCAGCAGAGGAGGAGGCCCAGTGGCCCAGAAAGTCCCTGTTAGCAGTGACCAGGGCCACACCCCCAAGGCCCGAGCTGGGCGCCCCCGTGGCACACAGCACCCTGGCGGCCAGAACCCCTGCCCAACACCCAAGACAGCAACCGGAGGGCCTGCCTACTGCGGGGGCGGTGCCCCGCCTCCACTCCAGCTGCCTGCACACACGGTCAGGTGCACGAAGGCCCGGCCACCGGCCACGCCTGACCCCTGCAGGGAAAGGGCCACCCCTCGTCTCATGACCAGCCTTTGCTGTGTGTCTGAGAAACAGCACTGCGCTGGTTTGGGAGTTTCACGGCAAACTCCTGAGTCTGCCGGCACCCAGGTGGCTCCATACACTCCCGCCAGTACGCTTTTTGGGGCTCCAGCAGTCCCGGCTTTGGCCGGCAGGCCCCCCGAGTCCGAGTCCACGGTGGCCGCCCTGCTTTCAGAGAAGCCCAGGGCTCCTGCCAGCCCACCTGCCGCTCATCGAGGACAGAAAGGCTGTGATGGGCCAGCTGCTGGGCCACCACCTCTCCAGAGCCTTCTCGGCGAGGACAGCCACAAACGAGTGACTCACACTGTTAATTCTAAAGCAATGAACACAGGGCTTCTGGGACTTCTTTCGTTTAAAGTGTGTGTCCCGGGCAGCAGACGGCCACCCAGAAGACTGACCACTTATCCAGAGAGGCCTGCCCACACGCCAGGCTGGCCTTCGCTGGCACCTGGGGGCTCTGGGAGGGCACCCCTGGCGCTCGGGATGGACAGGATGCCCAAGGCGACCGTGTGCAGAACGTGGGGCCTCTGCCGAGGCCTCTGCCCTCATGGAGACTGCACGCTGCCCCTGTGACCCACCTCAACTCTCGGGGTCGGCGCGACCACAGGGAGTGGGGGCTGGCAGCCATGCCTGGTCCCCAGACCGTGCAGCATGGGGCTCTCCCTGTGCTGATGTGCACCTGGCTCTGAAGTGGTCGGTTACGAGGGCTCCGTGCCAAAGCTGCTCGGGGGTTGTCCTGGAACCCCGACAACTCCCCTTCCCTGATCTAGAAACCCTGGCTGCTGATGACGGGACGCACCACCTTCCTCATCCGGCCAGCACTGCAGCTGCCGCCGCCCAGGCCGCCCAGCTCAGTCAGGGCTGGGCTGCTCGCTCCCCCGCATCAGCATCAGTGTGGACGGGGTTGGGAGGGTGGCTCCATGCAGGGTGACTGTCACCTCCACCCACAGAAGCGCCTGCTCTGCCCTTGGTTTATGCAGACCCTGTGCCTGGGCTGTGAACAAGGCCAGACTGCTGCCTCGCATTCCCACCAGGGCCGCCAGCGCTCACACTCACCCCGCCCGTCACTGTCCTGAAGCTGGTGGCTGAGGCCCAGGACCCCGAGGTTGTGGCAAAAGGCTGTGAAGCACTGGCCCATAGGGAAAGACGTCCCCACCTTGCCTCACCTGCGTTTCCCTTTCTGAGAGAGGCTCAGCCACTTCCTTCACGCCCAGGACTCGCCTGCTCTCTGTCCTCAAGGCTGTGCTGCGAAAGCCCAGCTGGGACCACGTGCCGCCCCCACTGGTAGGACAAGAGACGTGCACCCGGCTGCCCTCCTCGCCCGGAACTCGAACCTCAGCCCCCCGACCGCCGCTGCCAGGTCTCCAAAGCACACGCACTAGGAACGGCAACGCTCCTGGTTGAGGCGTGGCCTGGGGAGTCACCAAGGAGGTGCGAGTGACCGCCCGGCTTGGCAGGACCCGGGGCCTGGGCAGAAACAGTTTCTTCCCGTTGTGCAAGGTCACCAGAGACCAAGCACAAAAGCACACGGAATCCATGAACGCCATAGTATGAATGTGCGCACAACTGCTCATACCCACGGACACCCACACACATGCACACACATGTGAACATCCGTGTGCACCCACTCACACCACACACGCTCACTCACCTGTGTGCATGCCTACACACCTGCTGTCGCATGTGAACACACACACTCCCGAGACACACCTGCTTAGACAAAGCACGCCCACATGCAAAGCATGCACCAGCTCATGTGCATATGAGCACACGTGCACACACCCTCTCACATGGGGACAACCCCACACAAGACCACACGTGTGCGCACGTGTTTGCACCTACCACATACATGTGTACACATCTGCTCATACAATGCATACACCCAACACTGCACATGAAAGTGCCCAATGTCACACACCAGTGTTCACATGTGCACGCCCCACTCACATGCACACACATCCACACGAGCTGCTTACACCCGTGTGCACACCAGCACTAAACCCATGTGCTCACACACATATGCTCTCGCACAAGCACTCGTGCCTCTGCCTGTGCTGTTGACACAGTCCTGCACACGCAGCAATACCAAGACGCCAAGGGGGGACAGAGAACATGGCCAGGCCTCCACCACGGTCAGCAGAGCGTGCTGAGCATGGCCACAGGGACGGACGCTCCTCCCTGGCATGAGCTCACGACTCACTGAAGGCTGTCATGGCTCAGCTTCTGGAATGGGAACAAGAGCGGTGGCCTCACGGTTAGGCCGATGTCATGCCAAGGCCAACATCATGCTGGTGACACTGGGGACCGGGGTCAGGTCGCAGAGCTGCTGCCTGGACACAGCCGGGGTGCAGGTCACGCAGCCCGGCCATGGGACCTGCGCAGACAGGTGTCCATGCCATAGACGGGGCCTGCGTGGGGACCCCGGACCCCTGCAAGTGACGCCCTTCACACACACAGTGGCGTCCAGCCCGAGTCTGAGCTCACGTACACTGTCAAACGAGGCACTGTGTCCCCCCCCCCGACCCCCAGGAGGGCACGGAGCACACATGACAATGCTGCTGCAGAGAAAGGACGCCAAGGCCGCGTGAGGTGACGCCGAGGCCGCGTGAGGTGACGCCGAGGCCGCGGAGGTGACGCCACCCCGCAGGGCTGGCAGAGTGACACCAGCTATGCTCCTCCGCTTTCCGCCGCGTCCCTCGGGGGAGCGGGAGTGGGGCTGCGGCACAGAGCCCACCCCGAGGTCCAGGGGCCTCGCTGACGGCCACAAGTGCAGGTCCCGCCAGGTCCGGGGGCAGCAGCGCCCACGGGGCAGAGCGACCGTGTGCCGTCACGCAGGGCCTGAGCCCACGCACCCGCAACTCACTTGGCGACGGACTGGATGACCTTGGAGGAGGTGTCCTTGATGTTGGTCAGCAGGCGCCCGGTGCCCCCGCGCAGGATGTCCAGGAGCCCGCCGTAGGGTTGGTCGTACTCAGCGACCACCAGACCTGCAAGCAGGGACGAGCCTCAGGTGGCAGCCGGGCTGGGGTCGGGTCCCAGAGGTGGGGGCGTCCAGAACCCCAGAGCCGGAGGTGAGCGCACTTCCTGTCCACGCCGACTGTCCGCACCCCACACACGGGCACAGAAAGCACACGGCAGCCGGCGGCTGAGGCCTGCCAGCTGCTCTCCCGGGGCCGCGCAAGGCCCTGTCAGTGGGAGCCCTGGGTGCCCGTGACCATCCATGCCCATCTCTGGGATGTCCAGCCACTTCCACTCCAGCACCCAGTCGCCCAGGGGCTGCTGCACAAACGCAGACCGAGGGCCCCACAAAGGCAAGAGCCTCCATCCTGGAGGTGAGCGGACTCGGGTAGACGGGGGGGGGGGGGGGGGGGGGCAGGAGCAGGGTCGTGCAGGTGGCCTCGGCCGCGCTCAGAAGGCCACGTGGCCGGACAGCAGGTGAATTTCTATTGTCTGGGAGGGGAAGGGCCAAGGACAGCCCAGCTCCCCGGGCCTGAATGTGAACAGAGGAACAGCAAGTGAAAGCAGGTCCCGAAACCTGCAGTCCTCAAAGGCAGCTCAGGGGGAGTAAAAGGAGGAAGGCGTGATCCGCATCCCGTGTCTGTCGGGATTACCTGTGGTCTCTGCCACGGCCCACGACCACCCGGCAGCACAGGCCCCCAGGTGGCTGGGTCGCAGCGAAGACCAGGGGCCAGCTGCTCTCGGGCTGCTGGGCAACCACTGATACACGGCAAACACATCTTATGCGTGTGACATGTATCGCATGGACACATGCAAGTGCCTGTGGCGTAGTCCCCTCGTGCTCCAGGCAGGGTGGGGGGCCCCAACGCGCATGGACACGGCGTCCAAGATGTGGGCTGGCTGCTGGCACCGTACCCCCCCCCCCGAAGAAACAAAGAGCTGACCCCACACCCTGACAGTGAGGGGCCAACAGGGCGGGTGTATGGAGAGAAGTGCTGCCTGGCACTGCCTGGCGAGCCCCCCGGCACGCCGCCCAGAGCCCAGGCTGAGGGCTCCTCAGGGCGGGCAGTGCCGTGGTGCCAGCAGGGGTGCCCCGACCCGCCAACACACAGGCCAGGGTGCGCCTCACTCACTGAAGGTGACCGAGTCACGGGGAGACCCGCCGAGCCTCCTATACCACGGCCAGAGCCTGTCTGCTGCCCCAGGGGGCCCCTCTCCAGCGGCAGACCCCCATTCCTGCCAAGGCCACACCTTCCCACGTGCCCCTTCTCGCACCGCCATCATGGTCTGCAGCCCTGGGAATCTCCCCCTGTGCCTGGGCCACAGTGGCACACACCTGCCAGACCCCCAGGGTGTGGAGACCGAGCCCCTGCACTATCCTGGTGGCAAGCGCTCGCACCTGTCCCTCATCCCGCCCTAAACACGGTGCTGAGTTCTGGGAGCTCGAGCCCACCTCGGTCTGGAGGGTGGTCCTGGGGACCTGGAGGAGCAGCTCTCCCGCTGCCAGGCCACGCGCCAGGAGCAGCACACAGCAGCTGCAGCAGCGCCGTGGCCCAGGGGCGGAGGGTGGGTGCAGGCAGGGGAACTCACCTCCGCTGTGGCTGCAGCTGGTGGGGCCCCCGGGCGGGGGCGGCCCTCGGGGCGGGGCGGCATGTCTGTAGCCCCCGTTCTGCTCCAGGAGCTGTGAGGGTTCAAAACCAGGTCTAGAGGGCTCCAGAGGTCAGAGTTCACACACCCACTGCTCTGCCCACCCCAGGGAGACGACCGCACAGGCCGTGGCTCCCGTCTCCACCTGACTTGGCATTGAGTCCCAGACACCACAGTCACGCTGGTGACGCAAGCCGGCTCACATGGCCCTGAGGGCTGATGCCCGACACCACCTGGTGGCCCTGCCCGACTCCCCGGGAGCCCCCCGCACACCCATCTGCAGCACGCAGGCTCTGCGGTGCACGGGGGCGGCGCAGTGGGGGGCCCACCTCCCGGAACTGAGTCCGAGGGAGCACCGGCCAGAGCCTTGATGCCGAAACCTTTGGACACGTGCCCGGAGGCCCCGGCGATGGGCTAGCTCAGCCGTTCCTGCCACCCCGCTCGGCCTTCAGCAGGCCGTGGTGTCCACTGTCACCCTCCTTGAAGGTTTTTCAGAGACGTGCTTTAGCTTCTGGTGCAGTTTCTAAGAATGTTCTGCACAGGAGGCTCAGAAAGCAGGGCAACGGGAAGCTTGGTCTGTGACCTGGCAGGCAGTCAAGGTTTTGATGTCCGTTCTGTGACCATGGGCGGCACCTGGCTGTCCCATCGACGGCGTCCCCTCTTCACACATCCTCTGATCAGTTTGCCTGCCAGGTTCTGGCAGGAACAGGACGCCCCTGTGACTGGGCTGCAGTGCCACCTAGTGTCCCGGGGTGGGGTTGTCGCGGGCAAGCAGAGGGCCTGGTTCTCGCCAGTGGCTTTCACGGCACGGCCCTGTTCTTCCCACTGCTCTGTCCTGGGCTTCAGGCGTGACCCCTCACCTGTCCGCCCCTCGTGGGGGCAGCTGCTTCACTGCCCAGGGCAGAAGAGCCCCGTGGAGGGGGCTGGACGTCTGCAGCACGGCCCTGGCGTCCAGAAGCGCCGAGACAGGAGGCACCCTCTGCCCTGGGCATCAGCAACGCCCCGCGGGGAACTCCAGGTAGCATGTGCGCAAGTGGCAGCCCAGAGCAGGTGTCTGCCCGCGCCTGGCCTGCCACCCCACGCCCTCCCCGCTCTCCTCCTCAGTTGCTGCCGGACGCATTGGGCCTCTCCGGCGGTGCTGCTGCCTTCCTGTCAGGTGGCCCCCTGCCCCTCCAAGGAGCACCTGGAAGGCTGTACATACCTCGGTGACAGGCGACTTGGGGTTCACGTCCCTGGCAGCCGCGATCTCCTGCAGCTGGTTCACCAGCTCTGTGATGGAGAGCCGCTCCTCTGGGTTGACCTTCAGCGTGGCGCCTGCAGGGGGCAGCGTGTGCTCAGGGGCCCCGCATCCCACAGCCCTGGCCCAGGGCCCCTCCTTTCAGGGAGGTTCTGACTCTCACAGCAGCGAGGCAACGCTGTGAAGAGCAACGACCAGAGCCCGATGGAGTGAAACTGCCCAGCACCTGCAGCGCTGTGGCTCACAGGCTGACAGGCAAGCCCTCCCTGGGGAAGCCCACGTGGGATGAGGCGGGACCCGCCCTGCAGACCCTGCACGTGGGACTCACGGATGAGGCCGTGGAACACGAGGTACCGGGTGTCATCTGCAGGGATGGAGTACTTCCCGTTCAGGATGCGCAGCCTGGCTCCGTCCTCGAAAGGGTGCTGCCCAAAGCACAGCAGGTACAAGATGCAGCCCAGGGCCTGGGGGGGGGGGGGGTAGGGGATGGAGGTGAGGGGCGGAGCACGCAGGGCCCAGAGGACACGGCCCAGGCTCAGGCTGGTGTGACCCGCACACTCGGGCACAGTGCTCCCTGCACAGCCAGCTGTACCCCAAGCTCGTCCGGGGGCGGCCGCACCCCAGTCTCTTCCTTCCTGGTCCAAGTCCCCACACTCAAGCCCTGGGGCCTGTCGGCTGGGACAGCCGGGTGGCTGACTCTGGGGGAAGGTGCCCACCCACGGAGCACACGCAGGTGGACCCGCCCGAGGCAGAGCAGGCGGGGTCGGCCCAGACGCCCACAGAGCTGTCCCCACAGCACAGAGCCTCGTGCAGCAGAGGACTCTCGGCACACGGACATCGGGGCCTCCAGCGTGCACTCCTGCACTCACATTTTCAGCTGTGCTCACACGCGTGTGCACATCTGTGTGTGCGTGCGGGCCCTCGGGCTGGGAAGGGAGGTGCAGCACGGGTGCAGCAGTGCGCTGCCCGCTGCCGGGGACGGCTCCGGCTCGCAGGCCCCGGTGCGTCCCTCACCCCACCTGCCCTGCCTGCACCGAGTCCCTGCACCTCCTGTCCACAGCACCCAGCACGGGCGCAGGCCCAACAGGCCAAGCCTCTGGGCCGGAACCCCACCGTCCACTGCTCAGTCCGACCCTGCTGACAGGAGGGAGCAGAGAAGGGAGGGAGGCCGAGGGGGGCAGGCGGCTGCCGCCCACCCGCAGCTCCGGGGCCTCACCCAGATGTCCTGCTTCTCGCCGATCGGGAAGTTCGAGTACAGGTCCACGATCTCCGGTGTCCGGTACATGGGCGTCGTGTTCCTGGTGACCTGAAGGGAAGCCACGCCTGTCACGGGGAAGCCGCAGCGACAGCTTCCCTGCAGGCGGCCCTTCACCCAGAGCTCTCGCCGCCACCTGCCGACGTGGCTGAACCGAAGCCACACTGGGAGGTCAGCCGCACGTGGGAGACAGACGGCCCCGCTGACAGGCGACCTCCTCCAGAGGCCCACAGCCGGCCGCCTGCCCACGTGAACGGAGGTGCTGTTCTCACATCAGCTTCCAGATGTGCTCTTGTGGACAAAGGACTTTCATGACAGGAGCAAACTAAACCAAAGTCACAGCCGAGTCAGATTTTCATGTGAAAAACCTGAGGCCCAGGTACCCAGGGGCTGGATGGAGCACAGCCTAGGGAGGGACAGCACGGCCCCCACATGGCAAACACACACTCTGACCCAGGGCCAGGGACACCGTGGGCACAGCACCGTGACCTCGGCAGACACAGGGTGACTCACAGTCTCCACAGGAAGATGCACTTTAGGGGGCGGTGAGGCCAGTCTAGGCAAGTGGACAGGAGACACCCGGGGCCTTGACCAGGTGCTTCCCAGGACTGCCCTCCACGCTGCACTTAGGCAGACTGGCCCAGGGCGCCGGGAGGGGGGCGGGAGGCACTGGACGGCCCGGACGAGGTAGAGGGGCACCCAGTGCACAGGGTCCTGAGAGCACAGCCGAGCGACTTGCTGCGCACCTTGCTGTGCGGAGCCAGAGCCGGTAGTGCAGCTGGTGTACGGCTCCGACCCTCAGCCCCACACGGCACCCTTCCCACACCACCAGGGGCCACACACGGGCCGCTCTCATGCCTCACCTCCTCCTCCACCAGCGCCCGCCGCTGGGCGCTCCAGCTGTAGTCGGGGACGTGCGACACAGTGGTGGCGCTGCCAAAGTCACACAGCTTGATGGTCCCCTGGTTACTCAGCAGCAAGTTTTCAACCTGGGAAATGCCAGAAGACAGTCCTTATGAACTTGGGGGCAGACAGCCCGCTGCCCGAGGGAAAGTGTAACGCCGTAACTTCTGTCCGATCAAAACCAGTACGCGCACCTTTAGAGATGGGTCGTCCAGAAAAAACAAGTCAAACCCAACCACAAGTCAGAGACAAGTGCTGAAGACAGCGTAGGGCACACAGTGGCAGCCTTCAGAGGAGTCAGGAGAAGAAGGGGTTAATGTGCCGTGAAAAAGCACCACACACACCGAGAAGCTGGGAAGAACCCAGCTAGGAAGCTGTCTGCTGAGATGGACGTTTAAAATGCAACAGGACCCACGGTTCTAACGGCAAAGGAACAAACAGGTCCCAGTCACACGAGACCCACGGCCGAGGACAGCTGTGCACGGAGACTCAGGACAACCAGGAGCTACGCACCCCCCAGGGCAGACACAAGCCTGCCTGGGGCCCTGGTGGGCGAGGGTGGGCCCCAGGTGCTGGGGGAGCAGCACAAGCCGGTGAAGAGCAAGGCGGCCACAGCCTGGTGGACCACACGCTCGGGGCAGGAGCAAGCAGGACGGGCAGCCAGCACCCGCCCGCAAACTGCACGCTGACCGCTGCGAGCGACCACTGCGAAAGCGTGCACGCGCGCGCGCACACACACACGCACACACCCCGGCTTCTGTGATGAGACAGAAGCAGCAACTCAGCAGAAATGCAGGCAACACTGTCGCGGGTGCCTCCCCAACGAGGAAATCCAAGTGCCCGTGACCATGAAAACGGCCACTTGGTCTCCCAGAAGGAAAAACGCCACTAAAACCAGTCTGCTGCCAGCAGGGGGAGCAGAATGCGGCACAAGGATCCCTGTGTGACACTGGCAGGGGCTCCCACAGGTGGATGTAGACGGCTGCCCACAGCCAGGGGTGTGGCCGTCCAGAGCGCAGAGGGCACCGGCCCCACTGGCCCGGGCAGCAGGGAGCCCAGGGCACCCACTCTGCTAACCACGGCCCAGGAGACGGGTGCACCCCGAAACCACAGTGCTGAGCAAGAGCTGGCTCAGAGGATGCAGCCCGGGGCCCACGCAGCTGCCCTGGGTACCACCTGGCACTGCCCCGTGGGAAGGCGGCAGGCACACTGTGCACAGGGCTCAAGGGAGGTGCGTGGGGCATCCCTGCACCTGCTGTGACGACACAAGCAGCAGCCGCGGCAACCGTCACGAGAAGGGCAGGTGCTGCACCCCATGGACGGTGCGCTCACCTGGCGGGGAAACAGGAGCTGCACCCCAGGGCTGTGGGGACCGGTGGGGGTGCCCAGGTGAGGGACACTTGGGACCCTGGAGGAAGCCCCAGGCCCAGGTGCAGGATGCTGGGTGTGAGGGCCCCATGGCATCTGCAGTGTCGGACAACAGGCAGGGAGAGCTCTCTAACTGCTTCAAAGGAGAAGCTTCCGAGAGACCTGTGCGCTGTTAAGAGGCGCCCACGTGGGCGTCCGAGGCTTCTCGGCGGAGCCTGACTGCTGGGAGCTGCGACCCGCTAACTAGCGGCGGGGCGTGCGGGGCACCTTGAGGTCCCTGTGGATGATGGGCGGCTTCTGCCTGTGCATGTGCTGCACGGCGCGGCAGGTCTGGTAGAAGATCTTCAGCACAGCGTCGCTCGACAGCGGCCCTCTGCTCTCGCTCTTCTTCAGAAACTCCACCAGCTGCCCTGGAAGAGACGGGGGCTCTCACCACCACGGGCTCCCACCCTGGATGCTCACAGGGTGGGGAACACGGGCGGAAGCAAGCCCGTGGAGGGGGCCCCGCAGGGTCGGAGCCCCCTGGCCTCTGCTGTTCAGTGCAGAGAGGGGCTGAAACAGCAGCCCTGCCGGTGCGGAGGAGCAGAGGGCCCCAAGGAGGGTGGGGGTGGGGCCCGAAGGCAGTACCGCCTGCAGCTCTCCCTCCAGACCGGCCCCTACGCCCCGTGCCAGGCCACTCCTCCCAACACCCACCCGCAGGCACCACAGGCGTTCTGCCCAAGCCTTGCAGGCAGCTCCTGGAGCAAGGGCTGAGCAGCCCACCTGCCCCACGAGGGCAAGGCCGTGGCCACACCGGCACTACCCACTCGCTTGTGAGCTGGGTCACTCGGCTGCTGAGGAGCCCACGGGCTTTCGCAGCCCAGCGTCAGTGTGAGCCTCTGACACGCTGAGCAGAGAACACGAGAGAAGACCCAACACTCATGGCTGAGGACCCGGACGCACCCAGGCTGGGGGCGGGCAGCAGGGCACGGCGGGCAGGCAGGCTGGGGGCACGGCGCTCCCACTGCCAGGGGATGCCGAGTGGGCTACCCAAACGGCCAGCAGGCCCCCGCTAACCCATCCATGGGGACCCCAGGTCCCGCGTGGCACCCACAGCAGCTCTGTGCGTGGATGCTCGTGTGGGAGACAAGGTGTGCGTCCACAGGCGAAGTGACTGGGAGGGTCAGGCTTTCGAACTCCAGCCTCAGGGAGCACCGGGGAGCCATGGGAGCCAGGAGACGCCAGGCGCAGACCCGAAGCCTGCTCTGGTCCGCACCCGCACCCCACTTTCCAGCAAGCACAGACTCTCGCAACTGAAAACCACAGTCACAGGGACACGCGGTAACTGTGGCCACGGGCAGACCTGAGCCAGCACCGGCACCTGCCCCACCGGCCCCCGAGAGCCCAGGGGCCAGGGGCCAGACACCCATGCCTGTGAGCACGCTCGCTGCCCCACCCCCTCCTCCAGGACAACCCCTCTCCTGGGGGTGGGGACCGGGTCTCGTCCCCTGCCCAGACAGCCATCTGCCTCAGTGCCCCCTCTCCCCAATGCACACGGTCCCCACCCAACGGAGCGGCACTGTCAGGTGCCGGCAGCTCCCTGCAGGCTGGGCCTGGTGAGCCTTGCACTCACTCCTTCCTTCTGCGCACCCTGCGTTTGTTACCCACTGAGCCCCTGGCTCTAGGAGGCCTGGCGTGCCCCCCATGGCTGCCTCTGCAGGACAGGGCAGACGCAGACTGGGCTTTTCCTGGCCCCTCTGCCCCAGTGACTGAGGAGCCATCAGCCGAGAAGGCAGCCCCGCGGGACCTTACCTCTGCAGAGCTCTGTGAGCAGCAGGAACTCTGCCTGCCCCGTGTCCGACTCCTCTTTCCCTATGGACGCCGCGGAGCAGAACTGGACGATGTTGGGGTGGCCAGAAAGCTTTTTCTGCAGGTGTCTCGTTAAAGGAGAGAGTGGAAGGCTGCACACTCACACTCAGACACGGGGTGGGGAGGGTTGCGGGCAGGCGCAGGGAGAACGGAGCTCGTGCTCTTGTCCGCCAGTGTGCTGTCTGCCACGACACCGCTGCGCACCTGGCTCGGCCCCGCCCTGCACCCACGCCATTTGGACACTGAAGACCCAGCAGCGAACAAGGGGACCTTGGGGCCTCCGTGCATCAGAGCAGAAACATGGGGCAGGCAGAGGGGCAGGACAGCAGCAGGCATGTGTGCAAGGCTGTGCGCAGTAAAGGGGTCCACCTGGGCCTCAGCAGGGCAAGCACCCTCAGGGCCTGCGGCCATTGGGCTCACTGTGGACAGAGCTTCAAGAAAGAAAAGAGCAGATTCTGGCAGCAAAAGGGAAGACCCCACCTCGTGGGCAGCTCCAGCTACAAGGGAGCAAGCAAGGAGCCCCTACCATCCCAGAGGGCACGGCCCCAGGCAGAACCATGGGCGGCAGCAGGGTGTCGAGGGGCTGCCCAGCCCTGGGCTGGGAGACTTCTGGGGCGGGACCACAGCTCCACCCCAGGCCCCAGAACCGCTCGCTGCTACCCTGGGAGAGAACAAGGACACACCCCTCCCCAGAAACAGCCCGCAGGTGTGTGCAGGAGCAAGGCCGGTCCCTGCTTGCCCGGAGGGCTTGGCGGACAGTGGGAAAAGGATACCATGAAGCACACCTCCTGGATGATGGCCCTGCTCCGGTCCTCCTCGCCAGACAGCAGTCGCTGCGTGGGGAGAGCGCAGATGAGGTCAGTGCCCACAGCCTTCGAGTCTGCACCTGCAGAGCGGTGCAAGGGCACGGGGCCCCAGCCTGCGTGGGAGCTCACAGGAGCTCGCAGGGGCCCGGACCCTGAAAACGGCCCCTCGCCTGTTCCCAGGCACATGAGAACTACGCCCAGGAGCCCGTGTGTCCAAGCAGTGGAATAAACCAAGACAATGAAAGGAAAGGAGACGTGGCGGAGGGGAGGGTCCTCGCCCTGGCCCAGGGGCAAGTGGGGCCCGGCCTACACCCGGGATGGCCGCTGCCCTGCACAGCGCAGACGGGGCCCTGCGTCCCCCGACAGAACCCAGAGGCCTGCCCTCCTGCTGTCCCGTGAGACCTGCCCGAGGGCTGCTGTGCTCACACCAGTCACACAGTGGCTGTGCCACTCCTGCTGGTGGGGGCCTCACTGGGCACTTTCAGCACTAGAGGCCACACTCACCCCCAGGCCCCAAGGCCAGACGCCATGGCCGAGTCCAGGGGTGTTGTTGGCTCCTCACCACCAGAGGACCCGGGACGGACACAGGCCACAGAGAAGCAGCCCACCCATTGCCACACTGCCACAGGTGATCTCCAGAGTGACCAGAAGCACACACAGACCGCGGCGCCCTCTCTTACCTTCAGTGCGTACTCTCTGCCACTTCCCAGATCCTGAGCTTCATACACAAACGCAAACCCTCCTGAAAGTCAGAAGAATAAACAGCGGTTCAGGCGTAACCAGCTGAGCAGTGAGGGATCATCACAAAGTGAAATACAGACTGGGCTTGGGGACAGCCCTTCGTTTTCTGCAAAAATTCAAGTGATACTGCTTTTTATTTTTATTATTATTTTTAAAGAGACTATTTATTTATCTTTAAAGGGGAAGGGAAAGAGAGAGGGAGAAAAACATCAATGTACGGTTGCCTCTCATGTATCCCCTGCTGGGAACTGGCCTGCAACCCAGGCATGTGCCCCGACTGGGAATCAAACCGTGATACTCTGGTTCGCAGGCCCACACTCAATCCACTGAGCTACACCAGCCAGGGCTGTGATACTGCTTTTCAAAAATCACCCTGCTTCAGAGGCAGGAAGGAGGTGAACACAGGAATAGGGATCAATGAGGGGAAGCGCAGGCACTCAGCACGGCCAGAGGCAGGTCTCTGAACACAAAGGCACTCGCGTGGACTGGCGAGGAGGTGGAGAGCTGTCGGACGCAAGGACAGAGCACGGACCACACGGGCACAGTGGGAAGTGGACCCATGGGGCAAAGGTCGCGCAGTGCCGAGGGGAGGAGGGGGCGAGGCCCCGCCTGCACTTTGCGCACTGCTGTGCTGACCAAGGGCTTCTGGCTGGGAAGCCAAAAGAAAAGACACCTCAGCAAACACACGTTCACCGCCACTGCCCAGGAGGGAACGCAGGCGCCAACTGCGATGCTGCCGGACGCCCAGTCGGGTGTGTGCATGTCTGTGAGCTGACCGCAGCGGGTGTGGGGTGCCGGGAGGCGCGCATGGTGCTGTGACCACCGTGGAGGACGACGGCCTGGCAGTTTCTGGGGAAATGACACACACACACCGGCTCCACAGCCTGTTGCCACACTGCTGGGCGTTTACACCTCTGCATGGAGACGTGCACACCAGCATGCACACACTTCGCTGTGCTCACCCACACAGGAAACCACCACGTGTCCAGAGAGGCGAATGGATAAACCAACTGCCCCATACAGAGCGCAACTCAGAGGAAGTAGGGGGACTGACTGCTGACAGGCAGCAGCGTGGCGGCTCCAAATCAATGACACCGAGGACGACGCCGAGGAAGAGAGAACAGACTCAGGACCTCACTGACGGACACGCTGGGAAGCAGAGACCCGTGCAGAGCCGCAGGCCGCCTGTGGGAGGCGCCTGGGGCAGCTTGGAGGGGACAGATGCACTGAGTGCAGGGCCGGGGCCAGGCGTGTGCATGTGTGTGCGCGCGCACTCACACCCCATGGGCAGGGCGGGGGGGATTATATACACACATGTAGTTTGTGGGTTGTTTTTAGCTCTATGTGGCTGCTAAGAAATTAAAACTCGTCAGTCCATATGAAAAACAGATGAATGGAAATAAATGAAAACCCATGAAGTGGAAATAACAGATCGTTTCACTGATAAATTCTATCAACACTTAAGAGAGAAAGCGCGCGGGCCTTGTACAAAACCAAAGGCAGCGGAGGAGAAAGCAGCTCCCGACCGTTTCAGAGCAAACAACGAAAACACGACTGCAGACCAAACCACTCCCTGATGTGGAAGCCCCTCCAGAAACCACCAGCATGGCGTTCCTGGCGGGTCCTACGGAGGACAGCATGGCGTGGCCGCAGGACCGACTCCGGGAGCACAGGCCCGTCCAGCACCGCAAGTCGGCCACCGCACGTCCTGGCCAGTGCGGCTCGGCAGGCTGGGCGTCGTCCCTCAACCCAGAGGGCCGCCGGTTCAATTCCTGGTCAGCATCGATGTTTCTCTCTCTCCCTCTCCCCCTCTTTCTCCCTCATTTCCTGTCTCTAAAAATAAAGTCTAAAAACCCCAATCACTGCAGACACAACAGGGGAAGTGGATCTTCCCAACACAGAGAAAGCACCTGTCAACATGCAAAACCCACTCGTGGTTTTTAAAAACAGCACAATAAAACTCGGCCACCTGGGAATCGAAGGGAACATCTTTTCTCAGAGAAATGGGACCCGCTGAGCACCTGCGTCTAACGAGGGGCCTCTGCGGCTTCCTTCCTAAGAGCGAGACGGGGGTCTGCTCTCCGAGGGGCGGCAGGGGGTCTGCTCTCCGAGGGGCGGCAGGGGCGTCTCCAGGAGAGACGCCAGTCAGCGCACGGAAGCCAGAGAGAGAGACGCAGAGCCGGGAGACCAGGAAGGAGGGACTCCAGCTGTGGTCGCCTGCAGATGACATGGCTGTGCAAACAAGCCATGCGAGGATGTGACCGGGAACTCCAGAACCACAGAGCAAGCTGGCTGACCGAGCTGCTCACAGGTGCTCGGCCTGTGGCCAGGCCCCTCTGCAGCTGGGCCCACATGGATGCCGCCCTCAGACGCAGCAGCCGCCCCACGCAGGGCCTTTCCAGCCCCACAGACCCAACGGCGGCTCCTGCGCCCCTGCCCCCCCCCCGTGCCTCAGACTCTGCTCTCCCTGAGGGGCCCTCCCTGACTCACCGTGTCCCCAGTTTTGTCCCTTCTTCCTGACATGTTTTGACACCTGATACCGTGTCACACTCCTGCGAGTGCCTGTCTCCTGTCCCGCACACAAGCCTGGAAGCTCAGCAGGGCAAAGCCTTCGTCACTGGGGGCCATGCAGAATGCCCAGCACCTGCAACCGTGGCTGACACACACTGGCAAGCAGACTAGTCCTGAACAGATGGCTGACAAAGTGGCCAGAATGCCCATGAGGACACGCATGTTCACAGTGCGCCTGACACCCAAAGCAGGTGACACGCGTGTGCGGATGACACACGGCGTCTGCAGCACTGGCTGCTCGGGGGGAGAGGAAGAGGTGGACAGGCAGTGGGAGGCAAGCGAGCGTCTAACAGCAGCCGCGACGCTCAATTCCTCGCTCAAGAGGCTGCAGCCCAACAGTTTTTAAAGCTGACCTTCACTAGTTCTGGGTGGAAGGGACAGAGCCGCCTGCTCTGCCACTCCCTTGTGTGCACCGCTGACCAGCCGCAAGGACCAAGCTGCAGGGATCCAGACTGCGCGCTGGGGGAGCCACAGGCTTGCTGACCGGGCGGAAGTGTCGATGGAGGCAGGACGGCGTTTGCCGCGGCGCACCCTGCATTTGCTGAAGCACTGGGACTTCTGACCTGCACTTTGCACCCAGCAGCAGCTAATGTGAAGAGTGCGGATGTATGACCACAAGCGCCCAGAACGCACACGGGATAAGATGCTCCCACTCCGGTGCTCAGCAGAGCATCTCTGAGTCAACGGCAGCAACAGGGCTCACAGGAGGGGTGGTGCACAGACCACATCCAGGGCGAAGACCGCGCACCTGCAAAGACCTGTCCAGGGCACCAGAGGACCCGCGGTGGCCCCGGGGGAGCATGTGCAGGCGCCAGTGCTGCTCCGAGCCTGCAGTGAGTGACGAACTCCCAAACTCGACAACGAGGGTGGCAGGTCCTGGGCTGGCCTCTGGAGGAAGGCGCCTAGCAAGCACAAGGACATGTCCCTGCGCACCGAGGACAGTGACCCGATGGAGACACAACACGAGTGCTGCCAGGGACCCAGGGACCCAGGGACCGGACCGACCGCTCTGGGCCGGGGACTGGCTGGTGGGACTGTGCCTGGAAACAGGACGCCAAGGGAGGCAGAGGGGGCCCCGAGAGTGAGGCCCCACAAGAGGAAGAGACAACGCAGCTGCCCCCAACTCGGGCACAGGGACAAGGTGTCACCCGCCAGCCCCAGGGACGGGCCACACCAGGAAGTTGCCCATCAGCACTCTGAGCTCGGACTCAGCGCCTCCAGAACCAAGAAAACACGCCTGTCTACGCCACCTGGTCTGCGGCACCAGCCGCGGCCGTGGGAATGGAAGAGTGGCAGGCTGCCCTAGCAGACAGGTGGGCGGTTTTCATTAATAAAAAGTACGCCCATCCTGTGACCTGGCCCCTGTGCTCCTGGTGCTCACCCCAGAGAAACGAAAATGTGGCCACACAGAGCCTGTTCAGTGCAGCCTCGCGTCTCACTGCAGAGACATGAGGGAACTGCCGCTGAGCAGGCAGTGGGAAGGACCGAGGACCTGCAGCACAGAGACAGACAGACAGGCAGACAGGGCACAATGCCCCGGTGCCTCCGCACAGCCCTGGGACAGCGGGCAGCCAACCCCACAGAGAGCCCCTCGGGGGGACAGAGTCAGGGCCAGGGTCAGACGTGCAGCTCAGAATCGCTAGT
This sequence comes from Artibeus jamaicensis, assembly GCF_021234435.1. Taxonomy (NCBI): domain Eukaryota; kingdom Metazoa; phylum Chordata; class Mammalia; order Chiroptera; family Phyllostomidae; genus Artibeus; species Artibeus jamaicensis. The sequence goes on along the minus strand of NW_026521954.1, from coordinate 27,652,894 downwards.
AGAGGACACACACAGGGCCCTTGGGAGGACAGGAAGCTGTGTGTCATGACTGTGTCAACCTCCAGACCCCGAACGAGACATTCGCTCTAGTTTTCAAGATGCCACCACGGGGGAGATGGGTGCTGGGACCGCTGTGTCATCTCTTACAGCTGCACACAAATCCACACCTGCTCAGAATCAAAAGTTTAGACAAAACCAGTAACGCCCCCATCTAAGACCCCTCGGAGAGCGACAGGTCGGCTAAGAACTAAGATGCCACCACACACGTGTCCTTGGAACCGGGGACAGCTTGGCGCCTCCGCAGCTGCTCAGGCCGCAGCCTTGCTGCTCCCTGCCTTGCCTGTGTGTGTGTGATGTAAAAGGGGACCTGTGTCCAATAAGGAAAGACTCCTTTTAGTAAGAAAGGGAAGAGTCGGACGGACATTTCACACGCAAAAACCCATGACTGGATGACAGGCAGGCCACACCCCTTCCCGTGGCTTCATCCAGGAAGTGCAAATCCAACCACAGGTAGACACCACTGCACACCCACAAGCATTAACAACACAGAAATAACAGCTGGCAACGTGTGTGGGGAGGGAAAGGGGAAGCAGGAACTCCTGCCAGTGGGACAAAACGTGGGCAGGCACAGTACAAGGGTCTGGCTGCCCCATGTGCAGAGACCCATGGCCAGCAACCCCCTCCTGGGCACTGCCCCAAAGCACTGGAGAAAAAGTGCTCTTTGCAGCTTCATTTCTAACGGGTAACAGCCCCGTGGAAAGGCCCCAATGTCCCCCCACAGCCTAGGGGACCGAAAAGGGCAGCAACAAAGGACTCGAACTTCAACACCCCAGTCCTGCAGAGAGCTGCTGGGGGTGCCATGGGGGGCTGCCCAGGGCCGGAGAACCGGGTTCTGGGCGACTCATCAACCCCGTCCCAGGTGCATGCAGCCAGCAAAACACTTGCTTCCTGCGCCTCTTCCTCTGCGCCAGTCACTTAGCTTCCGTCGTCTCAGGTGGGAAGATGAGCTCAGGCTGTGAGTGCGGAACTCCAGGCGGGCACGCACGGCATGCAAGCCCTGGAAGACGCCCATCCACAAGCAGACACCACTCTTCCCCGTCGAAGGAGGGGAGCGGGGAGACAGGAGTCTGGCGGGGCCTCCCTGCAGGGTAGCAAACACAGGAGGCAAGGGGCGTCCCATGCTGGGGGGTGTGAGGGTCAGCAGCACACGAGCACTCGGGGACCTTACTGTGTGGGACCCATCAGCACTATCTCTAGGAAATAGACACGTCCACGGAGCAGAACTCACGTTCCACATACACGTGGTCACTATCTACATGACAGGGACACATGTCCATGCAGCAGTGGGCGTCTGCGGAGAGGAGCGGTCAAGCCCAAGGGAGAACAGAGAGCAAATGCCACAGGGACCCCCACCACAGCAACCTGCCCTGTGGCGACCTCCTGACACGGCCTCCCACTCCAGGCACCCACATGCCCACAGAGAGAAACCGCAGGGTGGCAGGTGCTGGTCACTACACAAGGTCAAGCGAGGTGCAGAGCGAAACAGAACGGTAGCCTGTGCTCAGCTCCCTGCCGGCCCGGCCACTCCCATCGTGAGCTGCCCCAGGAGCAGGCACATTGCCACTGGGACAGAAGCTGGATGCCACTCCCTCCAGGAAAAGGTAGACAGGTGGTCTGCCGTTGCAGAGCAGCACACTCTGCCAGATGCCAAGGAGCCCAGGCGAAGCAGCCCCCGTGGGCTCCCAGCTCCCTTGGCGAGGCCCCATAGCCCAGCCCCATCCGCATCACAGTTTGCGTGAGGCGCTGGGGACCACACCTGCCCAGTGACCAGAGCCCATAAGTGCTGTGGTCCTGCCCACACTCCTGTCTCCCGTGGGTGTCAGGCATGGTCTGCCCCACCCAAGGGTGCCCCTGCTCTGCACTGCCCTCCTGTGACCAGAGTGGGTGTCTTCTGTGAAGGGAGAAGCCTCCCACCATCCGCGCTGAGTTTCGGAGAGCTCAGACCATGGCCTGGTACTTTCAGAAGAAGCCCAGTGGCCTGGGGCACCCTCACTACTCTTACAGATGTGAGAGAACGCCACTCTCCAGGCTGTTGGCACGGGACTCCGGCCCCTGTCTGAACAGAGAAGAGCCTGTGGTTTTCTTGACACATCACACCCAAGTCTGCTTGCTTCTGACCACAACACAGGGATGCTGCAGCAGCCAGGTCACCTCCTTGGGCCTTGAAGAATGAGGACAGCAGACAGGTCAGGTCAGCTGGCTTCCTACCTCACGCTGGCAGCAGGGGTGGCGAGGGTGCCAGGCCAGGCCTGCTGCCCTGAGAGCTACCGTAGGCAGGTTTGGTCCTAACCACTGGGCCGCTGCCCCGCTCGAACCAGCGTGGGGAACAAAGACAACAGCTGTGCTCAGCCAGGGAGCGTGAGGACTGGCAAGGCCAGTAAGGCCAACAGAGGGTAAGGCGAATCCGGGGCCGACAAGGGCACTGTACCAGCGTGGTGGTGATTTCCGTGTGAGGCAGGGACTAGACAGCCCGGAAACTAGGTCCAGCCTACAGGGATAGTGCCCACCAGGGCTGACCCCTCAGACCAGGTCAGAGGAGGAAGCCGGGGCCAGACGCCCACCGTCCGCCTATCCCGGGAGACCGGGGCAGCAGCTGCTCTCAACAAGGTGCCCGACTACCCAGGCTCGGAGCCCCGTCCACGAGGCTGTCCGCGCCCCGCAGCAGCCCTGCACGGGACGGGAAAGGCCAGGTCTTTCCCACCGGGCCGCGGGGCTCCCCTTCGGACTTCCGCCTCCTCGGAGGCCCCTCGGCTCCCCCGAGCTCTCCGCCCGCCCGCCCCTCCGGCCCCGCGGCCAGCCCCCACGCCCCATCAGGAAGTGCCCGAGCCCGGCCGGGTCTCCCCGCGCCTGGGGCCGCGAATGCCGGGCCCGGCCGTCCGCCCGCGCCTCACCCTCGGCCAGGACCCGCCGCACCCGCAGCCGCAGATCGCCCAGCTCCACGGTCTGCCCCACGAAGTCGGTGTGGTCGCGGCCGGCAGCGCCGCCCAGGGAGCCCGGGCCCGCCAGGAAGTCGAGCGCAGACTGCAGCAGCGACATGGCGGCGGCCCGCTGCGAGCGCCCTGGGGCGCGGGTCCCGGTTGTCGGGGTCCGCTCTGCAACCGCCGACCCCTAGCCGCACCAGCTTCCGCCCCGACGCCGTGACGCAGGCCCGGAGAAACGCCGGCGCTCCGCTTCCGCCCTGAGGAGACCGCGCGTGCGCAGAGTCCTGGTGGTGGTGCGCGTGCGCGGTGTCGCCGGTTTGGCGGAGACCTTCCGGCCCCGAGGTCCTGGCCGTCGGTTCTCTGCTCACTGGGGCACCGACCCGCGAAACCGTGGCCGCACCAGCTCCCACCCAGGTAGTCCGCCTCCCGGTGCAGCTCTTCGGCTACCCCGGAGGTCAGAGCCGCGTCGCGGCTGGGGGCGGAGCCGGCCTGAGTGCGCGGCGGGTGGCGGGCGGTGGCCCCTGCGGGCGAGGACGAGAGATGTGGGCGGGGTGACACCCAGGTGAGGCTTAGCCTCGCCCGCAGCGACTGGAAGCCTCCGAGATGTTCAGTAAGCCCGGTAGCACCGCTCATGGCCCTGGCTTGTGGGTTTGGTGGGGGCGCCACACGAGTGGGTTTCCCTTTTCTTACAAAATTGGTTGTTGCTAAAGACTAAAAAACTTAAACCTAAAAACTCAGCTTCTGTAGAAAAACCAGGCCCAGAACCGCGTGTGTCCCTGGTCACCTAGAGCCGCCCGCTCAGGGCAGACTCTTTCATCCGATCCACTTGGTTTGGCTCGTTATTGCTCCCGGAGGCTCACGGGGGCTCCCGAGGCAGCACGCCCTTAGATAAAACATCCGTCTCAGACTGAAAAGCGGACCTGGAAGCCTCGATCGGCATCTTTGCAAAATTCGAAGCTATTAAAACCTCTTCCCAGACAGGCTACTTTGTGACCGGCTTTGTACAATACTAACGGCAGCCTAGTTCGTCCAGCGCTTCGCTGCTCACTCGCCCTCCTCTGTGCAGTGGTGCATTTCAGTGATACAGCTTGGAGAAGACAGTCTGGATAATCCCTCTTTTTTCTTTCTTTCTTTCTTTCTTTCTTTCTTTCTTTCTTTCTTTCTTTCTTTTTTTTTTTATAAGAAAACAGAATGCAGCTATGTCATTACTTGGCCAAGGTCAACAAGGGATACAGCTAGAATTGCACACAAGTCACGTGCTTTTGGAGCCAGTGCATTTGTCTGGCAAATGGGATACAGGGGTGGGGGGCCCAAGGAAGAGTGCAGACGGCCATGGGGATGTATGTCTTCAGCATGCAGATGGCAGTTGACATCTAAAAGCTGAGGACACCTTTTAGAGAGGGGCTAGAGCTCCAGGGCAGGAAGCCAGGCAGTTTGTGGCCAGGGAGCTGAAGGAAGGATGTGTCCAAGGCAAAAAGAGCATCAAATGCTGCCTAATAGTCAAATAGGAAAAGGGTTAAAAAGCGTAGGATGGATTTAGCAGTGATGAGGTTGCAAAGAACAGTTTCAGGGCAGTGGAGAGGTGGGATTTGCAGAAGTGCAGGGTGGAGGGGAGGAAGAGAGCCAGGAGCTGGGAATAGGAAGTGGGAGGGGAGGGAATGGCATCAGAGCGGAGGGGCAGGCTTTACCTTGGAGGGGGAAAGACACTTTGTTGTGAAAGGAAGGGAGGAGGGTGGGCTGTGGCTGGAGGTAACTTTCTGTGTTTACTGGAGTGAAAGTGTTCCACTGGAAGGAAAAGGAAACATCTACTGAGAATGAGCAGGAGGTGAGAGAGCTCGAGTTAAGCAATGTGGAAAAGATAAAAAATAGCATCGTGGGAAACCTCATGAGGAACCCAACCGGAAAACACGGTGAAGGGCTCACTTGGACTTGGAGGCCAGGGATTTATCCTCACAGGACCTAGGACCAGGTGGAGAATTCTAAATAGGGTAGTTACTTTTTAGTTCATAAATATTTACGGATCACTTTTTATATTGGCTCTGCCCGTGGGTGATATAGTAATATAGTCTTAAGTCAAACCGAAATCTCCACACTACGCCTCTCTCCTGAATTCCACACATTTGTTCTTAAATAGCCTACCTGGTATGTATGTGCCTAAAACTGAATTTGTGGTCTCCTTCCTCAAACCTGTCCCTATGTAGTAGCTCGAATGAGGGCAAGTGGGTATGACTTATGTGACCTAACTTCAAGAGTTACAAAGCTACAATGATCAAATCAGTGTGGTGTTGAAATAAAATAGATGGGGAGATCAACAGAACAGAATAAAGATTCAGAAATTGGCCCACAAGTATATATATGGTCAATCTATCTTTGACTAAAGGATAAAGGTACTAGGAGAAAGAATAGTATTTTCAACAAACGATGCTGGGAAAACTGGATGTCCATGTAGAAAGGAATCTGCCTTTCATCAGGTGTGCAAAAATCACCTCAAAATACATCATAAATCTGTGTGGCACCTAAAGCCATGAAACTTCTAGAACACAATCTGAGGGGTTTTTTTGATGTGACGCCAAACCACAATTCATAAAAGAAATAAGCTAGACTTTGTAAAAACTAAGAACTTTGAATCATACTGTTGAAGATGCCCCTCTACAGATGAGTGGGTAAACTGTGGCACAGCTTTGAAGTAGAGTATCATTCAGTGATGAGAGAAAAGAGCTCTGAAGCCACAAAAAGACACGGAGGAACATTAAATGCGCGTTGCTGAGTGAAGTCAGTCAGTCTGAAAGGGCTGCGCAGGGTCCTTCCAACGCCACAAAGGGGCAGAATTACAGTAAAGGCATCGGTGGTGTGGTAAGGGGTTTGGGGGGGAAAGGGGGAATTGTTAGGGCTGCACAATTCCTGTGTGATTCTGTGACAGGCCCCACACGTGTCAGAACCCACGGCACTGCCGTGCAGAGCCAGCCCCTGTGCTCCGTGACTGCTCGGCGTCCCCCCTCTGCGCACTTCCCCAGGCCCAGCCGCGCAGGACGCCTGCTCCCACAGCACCCTGACCTGTCTCCGCTGCTGGGTCACGGTCCAGTTCGGTTTATGTCTGGAGCCCGGTGCCGCACGTAACACCCTCCTGCTCCCAGGTCTCCAGTCAGCCCTCTGTTATAGGAGTTTGCAGCTTCTCCCTCTCGTCCCCACCAGGACTTAAAACTTCGGTCTCTTCCCTCAGCTGCACTCTTGCCAGTGTTGGTTCTTTGTTCTTCCTCCATCACCGTGATGCTGAGAGGCGTGTGTGATGCAGGCAATGCGTGGCTGAGGGGCACACCGGGCACTGGGGCCTTACGAAAGCGGAACCACGGGAGCCACTGTCAAGGGTGCGGTTGGGGGTGTCGGGCACGTCATGGGGCTGCACGGCCGCCCCTACCGCCACGGCCCTCTTCCTCTTGCGAGACTGAAACTGCCCCGTGAAACAGTAACTCCGTGCTCGCCCCCGCTGGCCCCCAGCACCCACCAGCTCCTTGCACTCTCGGATCCTGGCCTCTCTGGGACCCCTGCAGTGGGGTCGCTGCTTCAGCCGTCGGCTTCACTCAGCGCAGTGTGCTGCAGGCTGGCCAGACCCTCCTCCTGAAGGCTGGACGGTGCTCCCCCACGCGGGTGGGCACGTTTGCTTGTCCATCCGCCCATGGATGGACGTGCAGGTCACTCCTGCCTGTAGTTGTGAATGACGCCGCCGCGAGCCTGGGTGTGCCAACAGGCACGGCAGCTCCGTTCACGTCCGCCCCACGGTGGGAGCCACCTGCAGTCCCCTGCTTCTGGCTGCAGCCGATCATTGCCCGCATCCAGCGGAGGGGCTCTTGGCCTCCTCCCTGGCACAGATCCCCTCGGGGCCTCACCCGCCCCACTCAGCTCACACGCGGTCCCCTAGGCCCAGGGCTTCAACACATGACTCCTTGGGACCATGAACAGTCCATAGCACTTTCGGGCGTTTAATAGTTTGAGGGTTCGTGACGTTCGTTGCTGAGCCGTGCTCAGCTGGGGCCCCTGGGTGCTGCCTCGTCCTGCACGCTCCACGCGCACCTGGAAGCCGGCTGCCACCTCGGAGCACGCGTGCACTGCCGTGGTCACCGCGGAGGCCACCCCAGCAGACTCAGACCTGTGCTTCTCCGCAGGCCCCGCCATGTCCAGGCCCCAGGGCCCAGAGCCAACCCTTGATGTGCAGGGAGACCACCCCGTGGGCACGGGGGACGAGGACGCCGCCGAGGGGACGCAGCACTCCCACCGCATGCTCAGCTTCAGCGACGCGCTGCTGTCCATCATCGCCACCGTCATGGTCCGTGCGGGGCCCGCCCAGCTCGAGCCCCCCACCCAGAGCCACTCACTCGGGACCCAGCTCCACCCTCCCAGGCAGCCGGGCCCACATCAGCCCCATGCTGGGCTCCCCCAGCCCCACGGGTGTGTAGAGGGGGTGGGGGAGCAGCCGGCGCGGGGCCCGTGGCTTCCAAGGAGCAGCAAGCGCACAGCCCGAGAGACACCCCTCAGTTCCTTCTGTGTCTTGTTGGTAGATCCTGCCTGTGACCCACACGGAGCTCTCCCCGCAGCAGGTACCTGGGCGTGGGGTGTGCCGCCTGGTGTGAGGGGAGGGTCCCTGAAGCCGGGAGGGACACTGGTCAGCCCCCACCCTGGCCTGTGAGCAGAGGCAGCGTCCTTGCGGGGAAGGCACGGGCCCCTCGCGGTGGGCGCTCGGGGAGGAGGTGCCCGTCGGGAGGCCGCAGGCAGGGCCCTTCTAAAGCGGCGTCTCCGGGTGGAGCCAGCGGGAGCCTCTGGACTCTGTGAAGTCAACAGCAACACGGTGAGGGACTGGACGCAGATTTGGAAGATATCAGAAAGTCCCTGGGGAACCTCCTCATTTGTGACCGGGGTGTCCTCGCAGCTGGGGGGGGGGGAGGTGCACTTGGCTGTGGTCCATCTAGACTGGTGCACATGACCTGGGTGCCTTTTCGGGCCATGGGGCTGCTTGGCTTGGCCTCTCCATTTGTGGAAAGGCAACAGCAGCACCTCCCTCAGGGCTTTCCTGGGAGTTAGTTGCCTAGAAGGGGGGGGGAGCCCACTGTGGGCACCAGCACCCGGACAGGCTGGTGCCGCTCTCTTCCCGAGTTGCCCCCATGAAGGGACCCTGTGCCAGCAACACCCAGGAAAGCCCTGCTGCCCAGGGGCCGTGGGTACCAGGGAGCACCGCCACCTGATGGGGATTCGCTTCTGTCCCAGCAGTTGGATGAGAGTGTACAGAAACTTCTAGCAACCAGGATTGCTGTCTACCTGATGACGTTTCTCATCGTGACAGTGGCCTGGGCAGCACACACGAGGTGCGGGGCCGGGCGGGGGCTCCTGCAGGGCCGGGGTCTGAGCGCCAGCGCCCGTCCTCGGGGTCGTCGAGCTGCCCCCACATCCCGGGCTGAGCCTGGGGGTGCCGCTGGGTCAGTGGACAGCCCTCCCGGCCCGCATCCCGCTCTCCAGGCCTCTGCTGGTCCTCTGCACCGGGCGGTGACCTGGCGTTGCACGGGACAGTGCACGGAGGGCTGCGGCCAAAGCCCTCTGCCCTTTGGCACCCACGGGTGTGGGCCAGGACCAGGCTTCGGCCATGCCCTGGGCCTCAAGGAGGGAAAAAGGCTCCTTAGGATCTGAGGAGAAAGGGACTCAGAGCTGCAGGGGCCCCTGAGCCCCCACCTGGGTGCCCACGGGCAGAGCTGGGATGGGGGCAAGCCTGGAAAGGACATGTTCTCAGCGGCAGGGGGCCGGGTGCGAGGCTCTCGGGCATTGGCTCTTCCTGGTGGGGACGGGCTTAGGGGACAGCTTCTCTCTTCTGCGTCCCTTGTTCACAGAAGGCGGGAGCCAGTGGGCCACAGCCACCCTCTAACCCACCTTGTCCTGCTGTGGTAGCCACAGGCTCCTCTGTGGTCCCCCCAAGGCCACACCCTGCTGCTGGAGTGCTGGCCTCTGGGACCAGCCCAGACGCCTGGCCCATGGACCTCAGGGCAGTGCTCCTCACCTGGGGCCTCCCTGAGCGCTGGCCTGGGAGGCCCCCCCGGAAGGGGGCCACAGCCCACAGAGCCCAGTCCAGGAAAAGGCCCATCTTCAGAGGGGCCGGTGCTCTGGGGAGACCCCCGGAGGGGCAGGAGGGGAATGGCAGGTGCAGAGCTGGCTCTGGTGAGCTCCGCTGTGTCTGGCTTGCTCTCGTTTTTCTTCACGTCCCAGCACAGCGTGAAACTGTCCCTGCTGAACAGGCCGTGCCAGCAGGTGTCCTGGGAGGGATTCCTTCCCAGAGGTGGACACAAGGCCTGGAGAGCAGGCCCACGCTGGGCAGAGCTCACCCCTCGCAGGGCCTGGTCTCGGAGGCACCGGTGTGGGGCCTGGCTTACCCTCGGCACAGGCCCCAGTAGCCCCAGGCCGGGTCCTCCCAGGGGTCCGTGGGTCAGCCTGCCCTGCTCTGGGGACATCGACCCCCAGAGCTACCACACGTATCAGTTTCTTCCCAACTGCGGGTGCAGCCCGTGAGTGCAGAGACGGGAAACTAGTGGCGGAGGCGACCCGCGGTCTCCAGAGCACTCGGTTTTCTTCTGCACGTTTTAAGTCTCTTCCAACCTTTGTGCACAGGCCGAGTTGCAAACTGGCCAGAAACAGGGTTGGGATGGCCGAGTCAGAAATACTTGCTGTGGCGCCTCGAGGTCCACGTTACTGACGGGGTCTCCTTGTGTTTTTCTCAAATCGCTCAGATTGTTCCAGGTTGTTGGGAAAATAGACGATACCCTTGCCTTGCTCAACCTGGTGAGTGGCCCTTCCTTTCTGGGACGTGACTCCCTGTGTAGACCTGCCCTCCAGGCAGGAGTGGGAGCCAGTTGGCTTCTCTGCGGCCCTGGCTCCCTGTGTGGGGCGGGCAGCAGGAGGGGGTCACCGGCAGCCCGGAGTGACCTGCCTGCCATCCCCCTTCGTCCCTCCTGCTTCCCAGGCCTGCATGATGACCATTACCTTCCTGCCCTTCACGGTGAGTACAGGCCAGCTCCCAGGCCCCGTTGGGCATGGGGTCCAGCCTACCTCCTGCTGGGGGACAGGACACTGTCCGGTGGGCATGCAGGGCAGGGAGGTGTTCCCTGAGTTTGCAGGCGGGGGGCTCTCAGGCCACAGCAGGCCTGCAGTGGCAGAGACACCTGGGTCCCCACAGGCTGATGGGGGACCCCCCTCTGCGCTTCCTGGTGCTCCCAGCTGCCGCCTGCCCCTAGCCCACAGCCTCCTGGCCACCCTGGCCTATCCCCAGGGTGCGGCCTCTGGGGCCACAGCTCCCCCTTGCCCCCAGCCCTGCACTGCGCACTCGGACAGGGAGCAAGGCCTGCGTGTGGGGGCTGTGCATCCTGGAGGGTTGGCCTGTGGAGTGTCTCGGGGACGGGGCACTGCTCCAGCGTCCAAGGGGGAAAGCATCCCCTGGGCTCGCTCTCTAGAGGGGGTGCCCCCGGGGCAGACCAGCCCAGCCCAGCCGGCCGCAGCCCTGCGCCCTGTGGAACCCGGCTCTCTGCTTTCTCGGCCGCAGTTTTCCCTGATGGTGGCCTTCCCCGCGGCGCCTCTGGGCATCTTCCTGTTCTGCGCATGTGTGATCGCCATTGGGGCCGTGCAGGTGGGCTGCCCCTCCGCACACGCGGTCCCCTCAGCGCCCAGCGGGGTATGCTGCAGGGAGAGGTGCCACGCAGGTGCCGCCAAGTGGGCTCCAGTGCCCACACAGGGAGAGCCCGGGCCGCAGCGGGGGTGCATGAGCCCGTGGCTGCACAGCACAGCAGCCTGAGCCCCCACGCGCGGCAGAGCAGGGGCTCTTGTGCCCTCTGCCCTGGGACTTCGGGACATCCCGCTGGGAGCCTGGCAGCAGAGCCCATCCTCCAAGGGCCCGCCCTGCAGCCACTCCCCCCCACAGGCGCTGATTGTGGTGTACGCATTCCGCTTCCCCCACCTCCTGAGCCCCCAGATAGGCCGCTCTGCCCACCGGCACCTCCACCGGCAGCGTATCCTGCACCTTGTGCTCCGGGGCCCGGCGCTGTGCTTCCTGGCTGCGGGCTTCTCCCTGTTCTTCTACCCGGTGGTGAGTAGGGGCGGGTCCAGGGGAGCAGTGCCTGCAACGAGCCCGAACCACAAGGCTCTGGAGCTGGCTCCTCACTGGGCAGGTGCGCTTCAAGGCCTGACCACCGCGGCCGGTTCCCCTCCACTCCGTGGTCCCGGCCTGTGGCATGGGCATCCGTGCTGCCCACCTCTCCGCCCACACACTCCCGAGCTGCCCTGAGCGCCGTGCAGACGCCCCTTGGAGAGGGAGCCTGCTCTCGCCGCCGGGCCCCATGCTGTGCGGTTTCCCAGGGCAGCTCCGTCAGGCTTCCACCGCCACGGCTCCTTCTTCACTCCCGCCATCAGGGCGTGAAATCCCAGTGTCCCCTCCCGCCAGCACCGTGTTCTGGTTTTGAGCGTGGCTGTCCTGGTGGGTGTGAGGTGACGGCTTGCTGTGGCTGCATGGTCCTTCCCCCATGGGTAGTGACATTGCGCATCCTGGGGCTTGTGGGCGAGGGGCTCATCCCTCACCATCGCCAGGGGGTGCCGGCGCCCACCCAGGGTCCTCCGCAGGCGTGGCTGCAGGCACTGTCCCCTCCGGCCATGCTGTGTGACACACAGCCGCTCCCCTGCCGCGAGGCTCCCTGCGCTGCCGCCCGCCCGTCAGAGCCGCCCTGACCTGCACTGCCTCCCCTGCAGTCGTACCTGCTGTTGGCAACGGTCATCGTCCTCCCCTATGTCAGCAAGGCCACCACCTGGTGCAGAGACAGGCTCAGGGGTGGGTGCCCGGGGCTGTTCCCCTGCATGGTCCTGGCCCTGTGGGGAGGGGGGCAGTGACGTCTGAGCTGGGCCTGCGCGCTGAGGGCTCGGCCAGCTCCTCCTCCCTGCCTCGTGCACAGGCCCCCAGGAGCTCCCAGCTCCCGGCGTGGAGTTCTTCACGTTCGACCTGCAGGAGCCGCTCAGCAAGGAGCGGGTGGAGGCCTTCAGCGACGGGGTCTATGCCATCGTGGCCACGCTCCTCATTCTGGACATCTGGTGAGACCCACGCTCGGGCCGCCCGGGCTTGTGGGACGGGTCCCCAAACCCCGCAAGGAGCCCCACCCCAGGCAGGGCTCCCAGAGTGTGGGGTCTCTGTGCCAGCCATCCCCCGTCTGGCTCTCCTGCCCCACCCATCTCGCTCGTGCCTCTGAGGCCTGCCTCCGCCGGCCCCTCCTCTGGGTCCTTGGCTGGGCCTCCCGACGCCGCTCACCTGCTGGCAGCCTTGGTTCCATGCTCGTGTCTGACAGTCTAGTCTGTCTAGTCTTTGGTCCAACCCTCTCTTGGTCACCTTTGCTACTGTAGTTTGTGAATTTTTAAAATTGGGAGCAAACGTCCCCTGGTACTGATCTCTGCGGTCTAGACCTAAGCTTCCAGAATCATCTGCAACTAGTACAGATCCCCTCCCTGAGTGCTGTGAGGGTGGCTGGGTCTGGGGGCCGGGACTGGGATGTCCTTCCCTCTCTCTCTACCCAGAGCCCCAGCCGCCCTGCTGTTGACCCTGAGGACCTTGCAGGGTCTCCCAGGCAACCCCCCACTGGGCTCGCTTTCTCGCTCCTTCCTTCAAACCCTCGGGTTCTGCCCTGTCGCCTGGCTGTGGGTGCAGTGTCTCAGGCAGCTCATCCCCTGGTGGGTCGAAGAGTGGCCCCCACCGGTGCTCTTGCCCTGCAGCTGAGAGCACAGCCCCATGACCTCCAGGAGGGGAGGAGACCAGGGCAACACATGCCTCAGAGTCGCTCCATTCCGTGACGGCTGCAGGCCCACCCCCGAGTGGACAGGCTGCTGCAGAGGGTGGGTAGGCCTCACGGCACCCACCTGTGGCAGCCAGAGGGGCTCGGGCGGGTGCTCCTCGCCAGCCCCTGGGGTCCAGCAGGCAGAGCTGGGCTGCCAGTTAGCAAAACGAACAGGATCAGCTGGGCTTCAACTTCAGGTGATCACCCGCTGTTCTGAGTGTATGTAGATGCAGGGTAACGTGACCTTAGGGTCCCCAAAGTCCCTGTTGGCCCCCGAAGCCTACACACGTGGCGGCAGCAGCCTGGCCGGGCGGGGGTGTGGACCAGCCCTACAGGTGCCGTCTGTTCGCACCCACAGCTCGGACAACGTCCCGGACGCCAAGGAGGTGGCGGAGCGGTTTCACGGCAGCCTGGTGGCCGCGCTGAGCGAGTCTGGGCCGCAGTTCCTGGCGTACTTCGGCTCCTTCGCCACCGTGGGCCTGCTCTGGTTTGCCCACCACTCGCTGTTCCTGCACGTGCGCAAGGCCACGCAGTCCATGGGGCTGCTCAACACGCTCTCGCTGGCCTTCGTGGGCGGCCTCCCGCTGGCCTACCAGCAGACCTCGGCCTTCGCCCGCCAGCCCCACGATGAGCTGGAGCGCGTGCGCGTCAGCTGCGCCATCATCTTCTTCGCCAGCATCTTCCAGTTTGCCATGTGGACCACGGCCCTGCTGCGCGAGGCGGAGACGCTGCAGCCCTCCGCGCGGTTCGGGGGCCGGGAGCACGCCTTCATGTTCGCCAAGCTCGCGCTCTACCCCTGCGCCAGCCTGCTGGCCTTCGCCGCCACCTGCTTCCTGAGCCGCTTCAGCACGGCCATCTTCCACCTCATGCAGATCGCCGTGCCCTTCGCCTTCTTGCTGCTGCGGCTCCTGGTGCGCCTGGGCCTGGCCCTCCTGCGGGCCCTGCGCGGCCTGGCCCCGCCGGTGCAGCTCGCTGAGGAGGGCCCGCAGGCCCCGCTGCTCCCGGCGCCCTGCTAGCCCATGCCCTCCTGGACTGGCTGTGTGGTGTTGCACACGCCCACCTGTATCCTAGGCACGCACGGGCTCAGGCGGCCACGGGGCTGCTGGCAGTTGAGTGGCTCTGGTCCTTGACCCCAGCCTGCCCCCTGGCCCCCGCACAGAGCTCCCCAGTGGCTGCTGGGCTACAAACCACCCTTCCCACCCACTGTTCCCTACACACCAACGGGAGTGAGACAAGGTGGCGGCACCCAGACTGTATTGTGGGGGACTTGAGTCAGTGCACGTAGTGTGGGCTACACGGGGGGCGCCTCTGGGCATAAACATGGGGTTGCAGGGCAGGGTCCCCAAGCACACCTCACGGGTGGTCCCACAACAGCAGCAGGGCCCACAGGGCATAGACAGGGGACACCACGGGGGCGAGGGCGGGCCACACACCCTGGAGGCACACAAGACAATACCACAAGCTGTTCTGTATATTACGGGTGCAGCTTTGGCAGAAGCTGTGGGGGCACAGACTGGGCGGGGCCACGTCTGAGGTTGAGGCAAAGCCACCAGCCCTGCCAGAGGTGCCAGCAGCAAAGGGACCCTGCCCAGGGTCAACGGTGGAGCCTCCGGGGCAGCCAGAAGTTCCCCGGGCAGGCTGAAGCTTTGGTCGGGTTCCTCCTGGGGTCTGAGGTGTGGGTGGTCCAGACTTGGGCCAGCAGAGCTGGCAGCTGCAAGCAGCCTGAGACCGCGGAAGTCGTGTCTGCTCAGCAGACACTGGGAGCAGCCACGCTGACTGTTCACAAACGAGACGCAAAGTGCCAAGTGTCCTCAGTGATTAAAGCTGGTTCCCACGTGCTTTCTGCTGTCGTTGCTTCCTGGGCCCCGCTGCTCAGCTCTGGTCCCTTCTGGTCCCTGCTGCCCGCTCCTCCTGGTGCCTCCGGGCACCACATGCTTTCCTCGAGGTGGTGGCCGGGCTGCCTGGCCTCCTTGGGCCCTGCTACGCAGTGTAGCCACCTCTGGGTCACAGACAGGCTCACGGTGCCAAGGTCAGGAGGTGAGAGCAGCTGGTGGGCGGGCACCCCGCGTCAGTGCTGGGCACACCCGGGGCCCAGCTGAGGTCCAGGGCTGCCCGCTCAAGGGGCTCGGTGGGTGGGTAGGGGGACACAGGGAGGCCAGCTGCCTGCCCCTGTGGTGGTGGCCTGGGCCCTGGGGAGGGAGGGGTGACCAGCAGAGCCCTTGTCCATCCCGGGTCACCGGTGGGGAAAAAGGCCCGAGGACAGGGCTGTAGGCACATCTGTCCACCGCCGCCGCCGCTGCTGCTGCTGCCGGGCAGCCCGGGCTGCCCTGGAGCCCTCTCTACTTAGGGTCCCCGTTGGGGAGAGGCGCCCCATCTGCTCAGGCATCCTTGGGGGTCCCAGCCTTCTTGGGCTTCTGCTTGGCCTTCCTGAGCATGTGGACCTGTCCCAGGGCAGGTGAGGTCAGAGGGCAGCTCACTGTAAACCAACCGACCCAGGTCCCCAGGGCAGCTGCCACCATCTTGGTGCATTTGACGAAGGGCAGGCAGTGGGGCTGAGTGGTTGTGTGGCCTGTGGAGCAGGGGCCCAGCCCCACCACAGCCCGGCTGACACCCTCTGAGGCCCCGGGGGCTCATTTCCACAGAGGGGAGACAGGAGCTCTCGGAGATCTGGCTGACCTCTCCTGGGCCTCTGGGCCTCAGGACCTCCCAGGGTCGGGGAAGAACGGCCCACGCCAGGCCCCTCACAGCCCCATTTCCCAGCCCCACCCGGCACACCCCATGGCTCACCTTGGGGCCCACGGCCGAGATGATCATGTGGCCAGGAGCCTGTATCCAAGGCTCACCATCAACCTGCACAGGTGTGGCCTTGAGCAGGGTGACCCGGAAGTAGGCGCCCTGGGCGATGCGGATGCCGGAACGCAGCCCGCCCTGGACCTGGCCCTGGTCAGGGGAGGGTGGGGAGCTCAGCAGACAGTGGCATCTCACTGGGCCTGCCCACCGGCAGCCCACCCACCCACCCACACTCACCATGTGCATGACGCCTGTCACCCCCACCACCTCCAACAGCCCATCGTCCATCCGTGGTTTCTCAAACCTGGAGTCGCTGTCCGGACCCCACAGGTCGGCCCCCGAGCCCCAGCTGTGCCAAAGGAGGGGTGCACAGGTGAGAGTGCAGGCTGCACGGGCCCAGGTCCCACCCAGGCTGGAGCCCCTGAGAGCCCCACCCACGGCACCTGGGGATGTTGATGAAGATGAGGCCCTCGATGCTGGGCAGCTCCACCTCCCGCTGCTCCACCTGCAGCTGGATCTCCCTGTGCAGGCTGCGGGAGTGGCTCATCTTCTGCAGCCCGACCCGCACGTACACACCCTTGTTGTGGAACCTGCGGCGGGAGGGCATGCCAGCCTGTTGCAGCCCCGGGGCCAGCCCCTCCACACCCATCCCGGCTGGGAGTCTCCGGCAAGTGCACAGTCGAGGGGCGGCGGGCAGCTCCTCTCTGCCTGGAGCAGCACCCACTCCGGACCTGCTCGTGAACTTGCTGGGCTCCTCCTCTCGGGCCTGATGGAAGTCCAGGCTCAGCTCTGCATCGATGCCAATCCCACAGTAGTTGCTCATCTGCACGATCTGGGGACAAGACAAATTCTCCCGTGGCCAGGTCAGCCCCAAGCAGGCACTGCTGCCCCCCAGCTGGGCCCAGTGACAGCAGCACTGGGAAGGTGGCGCGGCAGGTGGTGCAGGCCAGGCCCTGCCAGCCAGCCCTGAGCTGCCGCAACCGCTGCTCTGTGCCTCGACTTCCCAGGGGGAAAAAATGGGGTCACCACAGGCCCCACAGCTGCCGCACCCTTCCCCAGACACACCATACCTTTGGGGGCTCCAGGTCGGCCACACTGTTCTCTGCGCCGTTGGCCTCATGAGCATCCAGCAAGATGGTCCAGCGGTCCACAAGGACGGTGTCGGCCTCGTCCACTGACACCAGCACCGAGAACAGGTCTTCCCCACTGTAGCCTGCGCCCCAGCGGAGGACGCGACCCAGGTCGTTCCCTGGGGCAGGGAGACTCCGGTAATTTGGTAACTCAGGTAACCCCACACCCACCGCCCCACCCCAGGCCTCCACAGAAACCTGGGGCGGGAAGAGATGAACCCACAGGCCCTGCCTCCCAACCCACAGGCCCTGCCTCCCGACCCACTGGCTGACCCCACCTGTGCCCAGGGGCAGGATGGCCACAGGAGGCTCCCGGCAGGCCAGACGGTGCCGCGTCTCCTCCAGGGCAGAAAGCACCCAGCCCACGGTGCCGTCCCCACCACACACCAGCACCCGGAAGTGGGGCACCTGGGAGAACACGTGGAGCCTGGCGATGGGAGACAGGAGCCGTCTGCCACCAGCCTCAGCATCGCAGGCAAGTGGGGGCAGGAGGTCAGAGCCCAGCAGCGTAACGGGCCCCAGCTCATCCCCCACCCAAGGCCCTTGCAGTTCCAACTGCGAACCCCGCCCGGTCCCCACCAGCCCAGCCTCAGGTGTGACAGCCCCCAGGGGCCTGCCAGGCTGCAAGCCCTGGGGCAGGGCTCCCACCAGACTCACCCAGGAAGAGGACCCCCATTGGTCAGCTCAAAAACCTGGTGAGGGTTCAGCAGCTTCCGGAAACTGCAGAGCAAGTCACGGCCCCTGAGGCCTCCACTCTTGGGGTTCACAAACACGAGGAGGGGGCAGCAGTCTGGGGGTAGCTTCGTGTGCTGACAGACAGGGGCTGAGTTATGGCAGGTGTCCCCCACACCACACTGCCAGGGCAGTGACTGCCCCCAACCCAGAGCCCCCCTGGCCCGAGCCAAGCTAGGGCCGCCCCTCCCTGAGGGAGGCACACACCAGGCCGAGGGGGCCACAGGGCATTCCCAGTTTACCAGACTGCTAGGGACACCCCCAAGGCACAGGGGGTACCCACAGGTCTCTGGCCAATGGGGCCAAAATGAGGCCGCCAGCCTGGGGCTCCAGGCACGCAGGCCGTGGCTAACTGCAGACACACGTCCCTGAGACCGTGGCCGCCACCTGGTCCACGTGCCACAAGCACCCAGAGGCCACCCGGTGCACAGCCCAGGACGCAGCTCCCAGGGCCACGCCCCCCACGTGGCAGCCAGGAGGCTGGTTCACGGGGAGTCCACATGTGCTCCTGCAGCTCAGGATGAAGCCGCCCGCAGTCCTCCAAACAGTGCCCAGGACCCAGTGGACAGAAGGCTGGGGTGTCCACAGGCAAGAAGCAGGAGAGGCTGAGGTCCGTACAGTGAGGTGGCTGGTTGGCAGGAGACATACAGGCTGGACGCAGGCCAGGGGCACGCTGGGGTGACACGTGGCCTGCCAGGCAGGGCTGCCCGAGGCACCACTCACCTGCCGGCACTGCCGTCAGCTCTGCCCCTGGGGGCCCTGACACTGCAGGCCGCACCTGCTGGCTGGCTGCCCTGCCCTGGGCTGGCTGGGGGTGGGGAGGGGAGGTGGGGACCTGCAGGCACCGCGACCCGTCACAAACCCTGAGCTCACGGGCTTGGGGCCAGGGGCAGAGCAGCCATGGACACCAGGAGCTCTGGGGGCCACAGGATGAGGGCCATAGGCTCTGGGAAGGCACAGGGCACCAAGTGGGGGCAAAGGGCGTGGCCCCTCACCCCAGAGCAGGAGCAGATACTGCACCAGGGACCCCTGCTCCAGGCAGTGCTGGGTCTGCAGGGCAGTGTCTGGTCAGAGACCTCCACCTACTGGCCCAAGCAGCCACGGTTGCAAGCAGGGGTCCCAGGGTCTGCTAGGCAGGGAGGGGGTGAGGCCCTGCCCAGTGACCCCAGAGAGGATGAGGCTGTGGGGGGTCCTCGTGGTCTATGCAGGCCTCCCACGTGTGTGAAGTAGGCCTGTGCTGCCACCCCCCGAGTGTGAGACAAAACCAGCTGTGGAGGCCATGCCCCCCAATCCCAGCTCCCACTCACCAGCACGTCCGGGAGCACCAGGGCAGTCAGCGGCTGGCTGTGCACAGCCGTGTCTTTGACCAGCATGTACAGCCGTTCGGCCTCCGTGAAGCAGGCCACATCCAGCACTGCAGCACCTGTGGCGGGTGGGCCGTGAGCACCAGCCACCCAGAGGCGTCTGCACAGCCCCACCCCGGGGGGGCCCTTCATGGATGGCTGGACATCACCGAGATGGGACCAGTGGGTGGACACCAGCAAGGCCACTAGGACGCAGGATGGAGCAGCGGGGTACGTGCTCACTCCTCGGCCTGCCGAGCCCTGGGGACCCACGGGGGATGAACCCACAGGAACAAAGGGCTGGGAACTGCTGAGGACCCACAGAGGGGACCTGGGCTCGGGGCACTGTTCTCCCATTTCTGGTAGGCGTCGGGTTTTCAGTGAGAAGGGTGTGAACCTGGCCTCAGTCCTGGTTCAGCCAGGAAACAAAATGCGTCTCCCTCACAGGTGGTCCCCGGGAGGAGAGAGGGGGGTCGGGTGTGAGGGCAGGGCTATCCATCCAACTGTCCAGCCGCCCTGACCGAAAGGGGTGCGGCTCACCTTGGGAGGCATAGACATGGCTCACAGACACCAGGCCAGCTGCAAAGACAGGCTGCAGTCGGGGGGTAGGAAAGAGCAGAGGCCGAGGGGCCCCCAAGGCCCCCAGGCCACTGCTCCCACCCCTGCTCGGCGTCCCCAGCCACTCTGCTCAGGGGAAACTCCGTACCAAACGGCAGGGCCAGTGACCTCAGGAAAGGGCACCCCCAACTCCAGGTGGGCAGCAGGCTCCCCACCCTGCCCCCCGGGGTCCAGGGAAGAGAAGACAGAGACTGGCCCTGAGGGGGCTTAGCAGCCCCTCAGAGGAGGGGCCCCTGCCTGGGCCCCAGAGGTGTGGAGAGACTCGCTGGGTGGGTCGCCAGCTGGGTAAGGGCTGTGACTCGGAGGGGGCGTTGGAGGCCCAGCCGCGTCCAGCGGCCCCTACAGCCTGTCTCAGGACCCCTGCCCTGTCCCCAGTGGCCAGTAGCCCTGGGCCAGCCCAAGTGGTCACACCTTTAGTGGCCACAGCCTCATCCAGCAGACTGCTATACTCCCGCAGGCACAGGCCAGGAGGCAGGCCACCAACGAACAGGGAGACTCGGGGGGCCACAGGCCTGCTCTCAGCCAGGTAGAAGCGGGTCTGACTCATCTGCCGCAGGGATGTCTGTGGGAGGGGGAGGGTCAGTGCTGAGCAGAACACAGCCCAGTGGGGTGTCAGGCCCCTGGGAGGGTCCCTAGGCTGAGCCACACCAGAGAGAAGCAGACAGGATAAAAGACACAAGCTTCCTCCCTGCACCCCTCAGGGGCTCTGGGGTCTGAAGCCCCAAACCCAGCTTTCCAGGAGCAGGTGACCAGTTAGGACGCAGACGGACCTGCCAGGCCCCGGAGGAGGCACTTCTGTCCAGGACAGCCAGCTGCCCCCCCACGTGGCCATGGGGTCCCTCTCTATGAGGTAGAAGCCATAGCCAAAGGCCAGCCGTGCCCAGGGGCCACACCCACTGACCTGCCGGATGTCACGGAGCCGGTGGAGCAAAAGCTCTTCGTCAGCCAGTACCGTCCGCTGCACTACGGGGTGGGGGGCATGGCTGTCAGCACTGCACGGCACCCAAGCCTGCAGACGGCCGCCCTCACGCCCC
Organism: Artibeus jamaicensis; assembly: GCF_021234435.1. Taxonomy (NCBI): domain Eukaryota; kingdom Metazoa; phylum Chordata; class Mammalia; order Chiroptera; family Phyllostomidae; genus Artibeus; species Artibeus jamaicensis. The sequence goes on along the minus strand of NW_026521954.1, from coordinate 27,632,430 downwards.
AGGGCGCAAGGAACAGGCTGCTTAGGGCATGGGCTGCCGGCCACCCTCTCACCTTGCCTGCTGCCCATGAGGACCTCCACCAGCTGGAAGCTCTCAGGACCCTCGGCCTGTGGGGACAGAGGTTGGGGTATCAGGCTGGGACCAGCCGCCACCTCCCCAGGACACCCAGGTGGGGCATCCACACCCAGCCGGGGCGGCTGCTTGGCCCGCTGGGAGGCCAGGACTGGCAGGCCCAGGGTACACACCTGACGCCCGAGCAGCGGGAGGGCCTCCAGCACCACAGTCCGGGCAGTGCTGTCTGCAGTCAAGCGAATGGACACGTAGGCCACACCCACCCTGCAGGGGACACGCTCTGGAGCTCTGGCCAAAACCCCCAACCCTCCCGGCAGGCCCTGCGCCCACGGCCTGGGTCTCACTTGAGCCAGGCAGGGTAGACCTTCAGGACGTCCTGGGTGCGGGGCAGGGCGCGGATGATCCGGGCCTCGGCCACAGGAACACTCTCTGGGGGCCCGGGGCCCCTGCTGCCCTCCTCCTCCAAAGCCCCGCCACTCTGGGCCTGGCCCCTGGCCGCGGGGTCGCCAGCCCGCAGTGCTGTGGGGAGCGCCTGCAGCTCAAAGTCGCCGGGGTCCTCCGTGATGTAGTAGGCTCGCAGGGCTGCCTCCTGCGGGGTGCGGTCTGGGGTAGAAGGGCTGCCCACTGGGGCGCCCAGCCGCAGCCCGGGGGTGGGGGGAACTCACCAGCACCTCCTGGCTCCCGGCCTGGCGCGGAACGCTGATGACGCGGAAGTGGCCCCGGTGCACAGCGTCGCTGCCGTCGAAGATCCTCAGCGTCTGCTTGTCTGGCCCTGGGGGGAGGGGCGTGAACCTGCGGGATGGGGTGAAGGGGTGGGGGCCGGGGCCGGGGCGGGAAGGGGTCGGGGACTGGGCACATACTGGACTCCTGCGGCGGCACCTCTCTGCCCGGGCAGGCATGAGCGCTTCCGTCTGCAGCGGGGTCCCCCTCGCCTGTGGGATGCGCACAGAGGGCCTCTCGCTCCCGCCCCACCCACCCAGGCCCCGCCCACCGCCCGCGACGGTCCCGCCCGTGCTCACCGGGCTCCGGGACCGCACTCTCGGAGATGCGGAAGCAGTGCATCTTGCTGAAGTTGCGGGACAGCAGGCGCACGCAGGCCGGGGGCAGGACCATGGTGCGCAGGCGCCCGAACGAGCACTCGGGGGCGAGCGCCGCGGAGCAGACTGCGTGGACCTTGGTGCAGGGGACCGGGAGCATAGCCTTGAGCCTGAGGCGGACGGGCAGGTCCAGGCCAGACCTCCGGGATCCGCAGGACAGACGGCTCCCGCAGGGCCTCGCCCAGAGGGAGCCCCGACTCGCAAATCGGGGTCCCCACCCCCAAGTTAAGAACCCACAGAAAGGAGGCGCCCGTGCCCCGCCCCGCCGCACCTGGACGCCGCACCACTCGCAGCGCAGACCAGCCAGCACGTCGGAGGAGCCGCATGTCCTCCTGCAGACCTCGCAGCGCGCGCCTGAGGGCAGGTTCCCCTCCCGCCAGTGGTGGTAGTGCGTGTCCTGCAGGGGGGCCGGGGCCGTCAGTGGGCTCCATCCGCCCCGCCGCCACCCCCCCCACCCGGGTCTGCGACTCCAGCCACTCACGTGGTCCCGGTGCCCATCCTGGTGGCACTGGCGGCAGTCGCTGCAGGCGAAGGGCACGCAGTCGGGGTGAAGGTGCAGCTCACACACTGGGGGGTGGGCAGCAGTAGGGGTTTCTCGCCGCTCCCCAGGGGCCCTGCCCACCTCCCCGAGCTGTCTTTTAGCTTCCTGAGCCTGAACTGCAGCTCAGGGACAGCCCCCTACCTCTGGTGGGGGGAGCCCGCCCACCTCAATGTGTGGCCGGCAGCCAGACCCCGCTGACCGGCCTGGGCAGCTCTAGAACCCAGGACACCCCACTGGGCTGCCTTGGGTAGCAGGGGCCGGGCCACTGCGTCCGTGGTACCTTCACAGCGGAGCGCAGGGGCCTCCAGGCTCTTGCGGCACACGGCGCAGAACTTGCGCTTGTAAACCCCCCGGGGGCCAAAGCAATGGGCCACAGGGACCTGGAAGGGGCAGAACACAGCCTCGGCCTGGGGCCCACTGCCAGCCCACACCCCACACACCCCTCCCAACCTGCACCATCCTCCTGACCACTGCTGTTCTCCCGGACCCTCCTGAGCACTGCTCACACAGCGCTGGGAGGGGTCCTCTGGGGCTGCCCTGCACTGCCACGGCCCCACCGGCCCCACTCTGCGTACAGCCAGAGCTGCCCTGGGCCTCTCGTGGTGACCCCACAAAGCCCCTGCCACAGGGGGTGGGGGACACTCCTGCTGGTCCTTCCCCCCAGCTGCACTGCCCAGAAAGCGCTGGCACTGACCACTTCCCAGTTCAGTCTCCCTGTGGTGCATGTGGGCAACCTGAAGGGAACACAGGTGGAGGAGGGCCAGCCCTTGGGCAGGGGTGGGGGCGGTACTGGGGACCACGGACAGGTGAGAAGCAGCAGGAAGTGAGGGGTGGCTGCTGCTCTGGGGAGGCTTGTAGGCAGGGACGCAGCCGTCGAAGCTCGGGAACCCGCCCAGCACAAAGAAACACTCCCACCCCTGGCCCCCAGACTGGCCCCACTGCCCACCCCATCCAACCTGAGGCCTGAGCACCAGCTCCAGCTGTGCCAGCCAGAGCCCCTCCCCATCCCTCCACCCACTGGGCACGCTCAGTGCCCGCACTCCATACGCACTCGGACCAGGCTGGGCGCCACGCTGGTGCAGGGGGTCTTCACAAGCTTCAGGCACTTCTCATGGGACATGAAGTTGCAGACTGCGGGAACAGAGCCGTGGGAGTTGGCCTCTGTCCTGCCCGGGAATCTAGAGGCCCCAGGAATGGCACACAGATGGGAGGCCTCAGCCAGCAGGCCCACGGAGGGCCGTGGCAGGACAGCAGCATCCTGACAGGGCGGAGTCCCTGTCACAGTGGGCGTACTCTGCCACTGCTGTGGCCACCCCCTGCAGGGCAAGTCACTGCCGGCTCCCAGCCCGCCCCACCGTGGGAGTGACGGGGAGCATGGTTCCCACCACCCACGGGCATGGCCAGCGTGGCAGCTACAGGATGCAGCAGCAACAGCCTCCCCCGACCTTCTCAGAAGCGCCAAGAAACACCCCGACCCTCTGCCCCACCCCACCCCTCATCCGGAGAGAGAGCCCAGAGCGTGAGTGGAGCAGGGGTCTGATGGCGGTGACCATACTGGGTGACGTATCCAGTGCCCGGAGAGTGGCCCCTGCTCCTAGGCTTAGCTCTCCTTCCAGTCTCTAAGAGGGGCGGGCAGGTGGGTGGGCACCTGGGCACACCCCCCAGACTGGCTCTGCCAGGGACATCCGCCCCGCCGCCCTCACAGCTGCATGGACCCTCGATTAGGCCTCGCACACGCCATGTCTGCAGGGACCCACAGCCAGTCTGTGCTGGGCTGGGACCCCACTGAGAATGGTGGGATGAGCACCCCTGCCCCTGTCTGGGTTGGGCAGGCCAGAGGCCCTGAAGGCGGTGAGCACTCAGAACACTGTTCTGAGACCCACCTAAGAAGGGGCACACCCACTGGTCCTGGGGGGGCCCAACAGGACTCAGGCTCAGCTGGGAGATGGACTCAAAGATGGACAGTACAGCGGAGGCCAGAGCGGCCTCCAGCAGCAAGTGCAGCAGGGCAAATCCGTGAGGATGGGGGCCTGGGGTGGGGTGAGCTGGACCAGGCTGCAGGGGCCTGGGTGGTGGGCAGGCAGCAGCGGGATGACTCTCCAACACAGCCTTGGGTGAGACTGCCCACGGGGCTTCGAGGCAGCTCCATCCCAGCCTGGCGAGAGCAGCCCCGAGGCCTGTCTTCTCAGAAAACTCCAGAAGCAGTCTGGGCTTGGGCAGGAGAAGTGTGGAGACACAGAGGCCAGGGGGGAGCCCCATCAGCTTCCCCTCCCGACAGCCAGGCTGGCTCTGCCACAGAAGACAGCGGCTGCGGGCAGGCGGTGCCAAGCTTCCCCTCTGGCTCAGAAAGATAGAGTGCTGTGACCGCACACCACGCATCCTGGGCGCTCCTGCCGGGAAGGGGCTCTTCCTCCACACCCTTATCAGGCTCCTCTGCTTGCAGAGGTCACCAGCCCCTTCTCCACGGAGGGGGAGGAGATGCCCACAGCTGCCCAGAGGAGGCCGCCATGTCATCCCCACACCCAGTCTCTCTCCTGAGAGGGTGGGCCATCTCTCTGAGCTGCTGGGCCCTTCACACCCAGAGCCCTGCCTTCACCAGCTCTTACCCGAGTGGGGGCCCTGGGTCGAGCCTCAGACCTGGGGCTGGCTCAGCCTGTATCAGCAAGTCTCCCACCATAGGGGAGCCTCCTGGCCTTCCAGGGGCGAGGCAGGCAGTACAGTGTTTCCCAAGTGACAGAAAAGCCAGGGCAACCGCCCCCACAGCAGCCTCACAGAGTAGGCATCCTGTGTGATGGGCCCCGACTTCTCCCCACCCAGACTGAACCAAGTCTCTGCAGACCTCTGCCTGAGTTGTGCCTCTGTCCCCATGGCCAACGGCCTGCCTCCCTGAGCAAGGCAAGGGCTCCCCACCCCGTCACCCTCAATGTCCCTGGGCAGCAGATGGGGTCCCCAGGCCTGGCCACCTGCCCTGAGGAAGGGCACAGGACTAGATGAGAGCAGACCCTGAAGCACACACCCTGGCTGCCCAGGAGCCAGAGGAGGGAGGGCCGTTTTGCCCAGCTGGCAGTTTGGCAGCTGGATGGGAGCCCTGTTGGGGCATGTCGTACTGGGGGCAGCAGGCCCCAGAGCCGGCTGTCCGGGAGCCTGAGACTGAGCAGAACGAACACCAGGCCCCAGTGGGCAGCAGAGTGCACGCACCTGAACGAGAATGGACTGGCACCAGGGCACGGAGGCCAGCCGGCCAGACCAACCCTGCCTGGGGGAGTTGGCCTGCTCAGGGTGGGCTGGCTTCACCCCCCAGTCACTGCACCTGTCCCCTGGCTCATCCTGCCTGGCGCAAGGGGTTGGGGGCCACGCTCTCCCCACATTGGATTCTGACCCAGGCGAGGAAGCCCAGGAAGTCCTGAGGAGGGGACGCCGGCACCGGACACCCCGAACCCCGGACACGGCTAGTCCTCATCACTTCCTTGGGAAGGCTCGTCCCGCCCGGTGGGAAGGCCAATGCTGGGCCAGAGCGCAGAGGCCAAAGGTGAGGTGCTCGTTTGGGGCCAGGGACTGTGGTCTGCGATGGGGTTCGCGGGCGCTCACCGTCGCACAGGAAGCCAGCCAGCCCCCAGATGAAATCGGAGCAGAGATGGCAGTAGGTGGGCTTGGTGAGCGTCACCTTCCGGAAGGTGTGGCCCGATGCAGCGGGGCCCGGGGTCCTGGCGCCCGCTCGCTCCGGCCCCGACCCCGGCCCGGACCTCGGCCCCTGCCGCGCGCGGCCTCTGCTGTCCAGATCGGGGCTAGAAGCCGGGCTGCTAGTGCGCGGCGAGCCGCCGCCGAGCCAGGCGCGGGGCCCGGGCTCGGCCGCCGCCGCCATACTCTGCCCGGGCAGCCCGGGCCCCGGCGGCTGACGTGAGCTGGGTACGCGCTATGGGAAGAGGCGGTGGTCCCGGGTCTCCCCCGCCGTCCGCGCCGTGCTTCCGACAGCGCCCGCCGCCACTGCGCAGGCGCGCATCCTGGACCCTGCCTGGCCCGGCGGCGGAGCTGGGCCGGCCCAGAATGCTGAATGGGGTGCGGCCTCTTGGGCGGGGCCTGAGGGAGAGGGGCGGGCAGAAGATAGGCCCGGGGACGGGGCTTAGGGAGTCACGGCCTACCGGTGTAGGCCAGAGGGGAGGGGCTAGGTTGGAGGCGGGGCCCGAGGAGGGAGGCGGGGCGGGCCTGCGGAGCTGAGGTCCTATCCAGGGTCCCAAAGGAGCTGTGTGGGGCGACCTGGCTTGCAGAAGTGGGTTCCGGTGGCAGCAGGCCACCGGCTTGATCCCGGAGCCGGGACTCAGCTCTCTGCTCGCGGCTTCCCGACACCGACGCCAGGCGTTTGCACCTGCGGCCTCCAGGCGCGCGCCTGAGCAGACCAACTGCTCTTACGCGGTCCAGGGATCCATCCTTTGGCTCCCGGTTGTACCGGGCGACCTAGCGCGCGCGAGGCACAGCCTGCGCTCCCAGAGTTGGCTCGCGGTCAGGCTGCCGTCCACTGTGGAGGAGGGCCATGGCGACGGTCCTGGGTTATGCGGGACTTGGGGGTCTTCGGACGCCCCGCCCCTGTCCTCACCACAAACTGGGACTGAAGCTCCGGGCCTGCGGCAGCCAGGACTGCCACGCTTGTTCGCGGCGAAATGCCCCCTCCCATCAGTTCTCCCTTTGGAAGCCCGAGGGGCCGGCCTCGCTCCCTCTGCGCTCTGGCCTCGCGTTCCTGTCCCAGCAATCCTGGACTTCTTCCCGGCATGAAACCCCACCGCATCAAGCTCCCAGGCCGGCATTGAACCCTACCCGCCCCGGCCTTGCCAGCGGGGCACCCGAGCATGCACAGCACTATTTTGTCCGGGCCCCTGTTCCTGTGAGCCTGACCGTGGAATGCAGTGTCCGTGGCCACGGTGGGCATGGTGGGCAGAGGGGCTTGCTGGGGACCCATCTGGTTCCTGCCGAGTCATGGGCTGCCCCTCCAACCAGGTCCCCACCTCAGCACTGCGACCATGAGCTGCAGGGCCTTGGAGAAGCTGGCTCCTGTGGGTGCTGGAAAGGGTGGGGTCCCAGAAGAGAAAAACGAGGATGCTGTGACCCAGTCCCCAGCTCTAAGCTCAGCCCCCTCCCCCTCCTCCCCCTTCACCGAACCTTGAGTGGGATGGCTGTGAGCTGCTGGGTCTGCTCCTCTCCACCTGCGTCCTCAGCACCACCCACCCTCTGAACCTGCCCTCCGTCAGGTCACGGGTGATGCTGCACTTAACACACGTTTGTCCATGGACACAGCTTGGCCAGCAGCACTATCTCAGCCAAAATGAGCTGCTGGACACATGGACTGTCTGAAAGGCTCAGCCCAGCCTCCCTGTACTGGGTGACCCAGCACCAGGCTTGGGGACTGTCATAAGCAGTGGGATCACCAAGAAAAGCACAAAAATGCAGAAAATGTGGCACTAAATAGATGGCAAGAAGGGCACCTGTTTCCAGTCTGAGCTGAGACAGGCCAATGTCACCTTGATCCACTCAGGGGACATACATGGTGGGTTTTTCAAGGGGCTGCGATGTCCCCAAGGGTCTGCTGTGGGGTAACAAATAGACCTGGGTGAGTAGATGGATTCACAAGCGCGGGATCTAGGAGCTTGGTGGACCAACTGCCCCTGCAGCGCGGAGGCGCCCCCTCCAACGGGCGGTCACCATTCAGTGGGGTTTCTGGCGAACAGGGCCTCTTCACTGGCCTCCCTCCCGTGTCCTCGGGCCACAAAGAGGCCCGTTCGTGGAAAACTTGTTTGCCTTTGGATACTTTTTTTCATCTTCACTTTGTATCAAGAGAAAAAAGCACAAAATAAGAAATACATTTCATGTTGTCTCTTTTTACAATGATTTCATAATATCATTTTTCAGGGAGAAAAGAGAAAGATCATTGAGCCCCACTGACCCAGCCGATTGGAAAATCAATCAAGATGCCTGTTTGCAGAGGCTCCCTCTGCGCTGCTCATCCCCGGCTCTGCCACACCCACCATTAGGACTGCTGTCTCGTTAGGAGAGAATGCTGGCCAGTCTTCCACTGGCCAGCTGGAAAGTGCTGGGTGCACTTTCCCGTGCTGTGCTAATCTAAGACGCCCCTACTGATCGGATGGCCTTCTTCCACCGTGTGCTTGTCACATGGCTGTGAGGTTCCAGGTTGTCTTGTCAGTGCCATCCGGTCAAGTCAGCAGCATCCAGCACTTTGTGTGACTCGCTCCTCTTGGTTAATTGCCATGCATGCCCCTGGATGAACTGGCATGTCTGGCATTAACTTCTCGATGTAGACAAGTAACCGCAGGCAATGTAAATACACCCGGCTAACCCCAGTGTTTCCACGACTGGACTTCCCCTTGGCCAGATCCCGAAAGTGTCGTCACCTCCCCAGTGCCCCCCAGCAAGAGGGGAAGTGGGACAGAGGCAACCCAGGACAGTGTGGAGACGTCCAGGGTCACCATATCTTAGTTTAGCAAAGTTTACAGAACCACGTGACCCCATGGTGAAGGCCCTTTGTGAATGCCACCATGTGGGTCTGCTGTGTCCCCCAGGCACCCAGTGCCATGCTGTCTCCCTGCTCTGGCCTCGGGGCCTGTCCAGGACAGCACACACCCTCTATGTTCCAGGTGTGGGCAGGGCCAGGTCCCCCAGAAGCCGAGTGCAGGCCTTGTCTGGCCCCCTGCAGTCCTGCACAGGGCCTGCCCCAGCATCAGAGCAGCAGCAAGGCGTCTGTGTTCTCGAGTCTTGGCCCAGGATTTGTTCTAATGAATCTGGTCAGGTGTGGTGAGGTGACAGGGACCACGACACCTGCCTCTGAAGGAACAACTGGTCGCTTACATGTCCCAGCAGAAGGAGGTGCCACGGACCACAGGGGCGTGTGGCGAAGCCCCAGTCTGGGCCAGGAGGCAGAGCAGGAGCCAGGAGAGTGTGGCCCCAGCCCCGAGGGGGGCCCTCTCGGGGGTGAGCACACTCAGCAGCCTGGCCTGCAGGGACGGCTCCCTCCCTGTCCAGCATCTGGCTTGGTGTCCGAGGGTGAGGTGGAGAGCTGGTGGAGTGGGCGCTGGGTGGCTCTCTTTGCCATCGCTGGTGCTCAGGGCCAGGGGGCAGGCCCGGGAGGGGCAGTGTCTCCCAGACCAAGGCCCCAAGAGTCACAAAGACAGAATAAGCAGTTGCAGTCAGCACAGTCAGGGGCAGACAGACAGATGGGGGGTGGGGGACGGAGGAAAATGGTGTCACCTGTCTAGAGACACAAGCCAGGCTTTAAGAGAAAAAACAACACTTTGTTGACAAGAGGAGCGAGGGGGAAAGACACGCTGCTGTGCACAGGCCTGTCCCGGGGAGAGGCGCTGCCCGTTTCCCGGGGGCCGTGGGCATGGATGCCCCCTTCACAACAGCCAGTTCTGCGCTGCTGTCTGGCTCTGCTGACCAGGACAAACCCCCACCACAAACATCAGAGCCACCTCCAAGTGTGTCTGCCGAGGCCAGCACCCCTCAGCCTCCCCCTCACAGACATCTAGAGCCACTCGGAGGATAATCCAGGATGATCTTCCAGTCTCAAGATCCTTAACTTACTCACACCTGCAAAGTCCCTTCACCAGCTAAGGTCAGACTCACAGGTCTTGGCTGTGGCCCGTGGGTCACACTCCATCCCCTCCCCTCAACTTCCACGCCATTGTCATACGTTTTAGTTCCCCGGATGTACTGTAAGTTCACGCGACATCATTGTTATTGGTTTCCAAGTCTCTCCTCCCCAGACTTTCTCTCGTGCCCCCTTCCCTCCGGCCCCCAGGCTGTGGCAGTCAGTGGCCCCCGAAAAGACACTGTTCACTATTTCCTTTGTGACAAGTGTTCTCAGAGTTTGTTTCTCTGAAGGTCTTCTGGACCTCCGTTTGTGAAAGCTCACTTTCTGCCGGATTTAGAATTCCAGGTTTGCAGTCATTTTCCCGCAGGACGTTGAGGTCAGCCGCCACTGCTGCGTGGGGGTGGGGGTGGGGGGGTGGCCGGCCTTCCGGGCAGCTGGTCTCCGAGCTTCACCACCACTTCCTGGTTCTGCTGCTGGTCCCTACTTCTTGGAATACTGTTGTGTCACCAACCTGAAGGACAGGACGCTAGCTGACTGCAGAGTGGGGCCCTGCGCCTGGGAGGGGCCATGCAGGGCCAGGATGGACGTTGAGTGGATTGAGGCTGTATGATCTACCGGCCAGGAATTCAGTTTCAAGTGTAAACATTCACACCGGAGGGGCCCCTCCGCTCATACCCAGCTCAGGCCACCCACTGCCTACTAGAAACACACACTTGGCTTCTCAGAGGCGGCTGGTCCCCAGCCACCCTGCGTCTTTACAACAGCCCTACTTTAGGAAAATGCGCCTCTCCCAAAACGCGGGTGTCACCTTGGATTCTGCTCTTCTTCCCCCGCCCAACCCATCAGCTGATCTTAGTGCCCCGCGTGTGCCCACCTGTCCGCAGAGTCTGAGCCGGCCAGCGGCCGCCCGACCCGCTCATGGGTCCCCTCCCGATGCATCCACAGAACAGCGCTCACCCTAGTGCCGCCGACTGGAGGATCGGGTTTCTAAGGGTCCGCGAGCTGGCTCCCAGCGGCCGGGGTAAGAACTTCCCTGGAGAAGCAGGCTGCCTCGCCCACCTAAGCCCCACCCACGCCGGCCGCCTTGGCCCCGCCCATATCCTGACCCACGCCCACCTCCCCAGCCCTATTGGCTCACATCCCCAACCTGCCCACCTAAGCCCCGCCCAACCCCAACTTGCCTTGGCCCTAAGGATCCGCCCCTTGATGTCTATCTTGTGGCGCGCGACCCGGAGGCGGAACCGGCCGGAGTGGCGCAGATCTCGGCTCCTGGAGCGCAGCGGACCCCGAGGGCCTGCAGGGGCCGGGGTGTCCTCGCGCCGCGCCCAGCCATGCCTGCCCTGGCCGGGAGGCCCCCGGGGCCCAGGCCGGAGCTGCTTGTGCTCCTGGCTGCGCTGCTGGCCTCGTCCCCGGCGGCCCTGGCCGAGGAGGCCCCTCACCTGGTGCGCGTGGACGCGGCCCGCGTGCTGCGGCCCCTGCGGCCCTTCTGGAGAAGCACTGGCTTCTGGTGAGCGTCACGGGCGGGGAAACTGAGGCTGGAGAGGCCCATCTTCTTTCTATCCCGCCACGCGCTTCTCTTAAACCTGGACTTGCACCCCGCTTGCTGGTCTCTGGGACCCCCTTGTCCCGCGTGAAGAAACTCTTAGGCTCCTGAGCCCACAGCGCACAGTAGGTGCTGCTAGGTGAAGAAGACCATCCAAGACAGCTGGCTCTTTTCTCTGGAGTCCACCCTCAGTCAGAGTGGGGGTCTCAATGTCCCCCAGTTCCTGGGGTGGGGTGGAGGGGGTTCTAGCTGAGAGGGGACCGCATGTAGTGGAGGCCTGGTGCCAGGCTCTGAGTTTGCCTGGTGGTGGAGCCTGGTGATGGGAGGCAGCCCAGGCCCTGGAAGGGGCGGTGGCTCAAGACACTTCTTTCTGCAGCCCAGAGCCCTCCCAGGTGGCAGCCCCAGGGCTGTAGGACATCCCTGCAGTAGCACCTGCCCTGCACCTGCATGTCCTCACCCCTGTGTGTCCCCAACAACCTCTGTGTCAGGCTTTGGGCTCAGGCTTTGGGCAAGACAAGGAGCAGGGTGTGGATGTGGTCCTCTCTTCTGAGGAGCTCCCATCTCCCAAACCATGAGACTTCATAACATCTCTGGCCTCAGAGATCATTTTATCATGTCAAAGACAGTGACACGCACTGGCAGACACCCCCAGGCTGTGTGCTGGGGCCAGGCCCGAACCTCAAAAGTGCAGGGTGTTGGGTGAGGCTGCTCTGTGGGTGCCCCCTACAGGTACCCATACCCCCACGTCCTCCTTCTGTCCCCAGCCCCCCACTGCCACACAACCAGGCTGACCAGTATGACCTCAGCTGGGACCAGCAGCTCAACCTGGCCTACGTGGGCGCTGTCCCCCATGGTGGCATCGAGCAAGTCCGGACCCACTGGCTGCTAGAGCTCATCACGGCCAGGTGGGTGACAGAGCGGAGGCCATCTGGGCATGGCCAGGCAGAGCCCACTGTGTGGAGGTGGAATACGAGGTTGTGTCCACCACAGGGGGCAGTGGGGTGCAAGCCAGGGGGCAGTTCTGAGGAGCTGCACAGTTCCCAGCAAAGTGTCCTCTGGGGAAAGGACATCAGCCTCCCCCTACCCCAGCTCCTGGGGGTCATGGGTGCTAGGACAGCCCCAGGATCTGACACAGCCGGCTTCTTGCTGGAGGCCACCGCGGAGGCTCCGGGTAGGGCTGGTGCTCCTGCCCTGGCTCTGTGGCTGGACCCGGTTCTGCAGGCACCCTGTGCTGGGCTGTGCAGGGAGGCCACCCCAGGGCTGGGCGAGGCTGCGCTGGTCTCACTGCCATGTACCCTGCCAGGCCTGGCCCAGCCCAGGCACAAGGTGTAAGGGACACTTGGGTGTGTGTTGGGGGCTTGGAGAGACACAGAGCCCCTTATACCCTGGCCAGAGCTGGTTCCATGGGGGCTGCAGGTGTCAAGGGACCAGTGTGCTTTTGGCCCCATGACTTCCTCAGGGCCCTCATTCAAATACAGTGGTGACACTGAGTGTCAACCCGGCCCCCACGGCCACACGGACTCGCAGCACTGGCGTCCAGCTTCACACTGTGGTCGAGTTTGTTTCAAACGCTCCCTCGTTCCTCCAGGGAGGAGGTGGAACATATGGCCTCAGGAGAATCTACCTGGGTGACTGACGGTGTTAGGACTCGGAGGGAGTGGGGTCTGTCTGGGCTGTTGCTGCCCCCACTAGAGTGAGGAGTTAGAGGTCAGCAGTCCCCTGGGGCGGGCTTGGGCTGCCTGCACAGCACTGTGCACCGTGTGAAACAGCTGCCCCTCCTCCTCCTCCACATCCCCCCGGTCCTCCCTGAGGAAGCCCCCTCTCCTCAGGGCATCCCTCACTGAGGGGCTGCAGCAGGCCAGGAGCAGGGCGATGCCCAGGGCCCTGTAGTCTCTTCGCAGCTCTTGCAATGTGGCCAGGCCAGCCGCATCCAGGAACAGCAGCGGGGCGCAGTCGATGACCACTGCGTGGAAACCGGCGGCCTCGGGCACCAGAGCAGTGGTGTGGCTCACTGGGCCTCGGCCAGGGTCCTCAAGGGGCTCTCCCTGGACGACCCTGGCCTCGGGGCCCTGCTCCTTCCTCCTGGCAGCTGCACGCCCCACGTCCAGCCCTGTGAGGCTGTAGAGGGACCTCAGGAAGAAGTCCTTGTTGGCATAGTGGAGTGGCCCTGCAAAGCGGAACACCTGCACCCCGGGCTCGGGGACCAGGCCTTCAAACTCCATGAGGTCCTCATAGAAGCTGGAGCCCCCAATGCGGGCGAGCAGGGCAGCATGGGGGCGCTGTGTGCGGCTGATCAGGCTGAGCAGCGAGAGGAGCAGACCAGCCAGCAGCCCGGCCTCAGTGCTGACCAGCACGCAGGTGGCCGCCGTGGCCGCCCAGACCAGCGCGTCGGCCTGGCTGAGCCGCCACAGCTGTGGGAGATCTCTCACCTTGCGCAGGGCGCCCCGCAGGCTGACGACGATGACGCAGGCCAACACGCTCCGCTGCAGGTCCCGGAACAAGGGTGCCAGCGCTAGCAGCACCAGCAGCACCACCGCGGCACTGACCACGCTGGACAGCTGCGTGCGGCAGCCAGTGGCCGTCTTCACCAGACTCTTGGCCAGGGCAGCACTGGTGGCAAAGCAGTGGAAGAAAGCGGGCAGCACGTTGCAGCAGCCCACGGCCAGCAGCTCCTGGTCAGCTCGCACGGAGTAGCTGTGGCTACGGGCAAACATCTCTGCCAGCGAGATGGAGAAGGTGGAGCTCACGAGGGCCAGGGGCACAGCATCCAGTGCCACGCGCCACATCAGCCCCGGGTCCGGTGCCCGCGGGGCCATGAAGCCAGTGGGGATGTCACCGGCCACACTGGAGCCAAAGTGTGCATGGAGCTGCCCGAGGTGGGACACGAGTGTGGCCACCACGATGACCAGCAGTTCCGTGGGCAGCGGCACCTTCAGGCGGTGCTGGCAGCGGTCCGAGAGCTCCTTGGAGGCCAGCAGCACGGCCAGGCACACGGCACTCGTGAGCACGTCACACAGGTTGGCCTGCCCGGCATTGCGCAGCAGGCTCAGCCACGTGCGGACCACCACGCCCGGCCCCTGGTGCCGGGGGACCCGCACGCCCAGCAGGTGTTTCAGCTGGGAGGTCAGGATGGTCAGCGAGGCCCCCATGGCGAAGCCGTCGAGCAGCGGCTGTGAGAGGAAGGCAGACGCGAAGCCAAGCCGGAGGACGCCCAGGAGCACCTGTGGGCAGGGGGTTGTAGGGCGGTGGGCTGCGCACCTCAGCCGAGGGGGAGGTGGCAGTGCAGAGCCAGACTTGCCGTGGGGGGGCAGCTCTTTCTCCTGCCCTGTGCGTGGCACTGCCCCTCCCGGGGACGTGGAGCCAATGGGAAGGTGGCACGGGGCTGTGCTTGCCAGGCCTGCTCCAGGAGCGGGTGGAGGTAGGGAGGCAGAGAAGGCGGGCAGCCCACCCGGGACAGGTGGCCACGTGGGCCAGCCGGGCATGTCTGCAGCAGAGGCCACACCCAGCCACCAATTCCAGCCCAGGCTGCAGCTGGCCTGATGGGCTCTCTGGGCCCCCTCAGCTGCTCGAACACCCCATCTTGGGCACCATCTCCAGCCCACCTCTGTCCGCACCTTGCTCTGTCCTCCTCTTGTGTTTAAACCCTCGTCCTTCAAGGCCCCCACCCTGTGCTTCCACCAGAGCAAACACCCGAGGGGGCAGCTCCCAGCAGTTCGACAGGATCCCCAGTGCATCCAGCTCCTCACCTGGTAAATCCCGGCCACCAGAGTGAGGGCAGTGGCAACTCTGATGGCGTAGCAGTCACGTCCACAGTCCTGCAGCCCAAGGGCCGGCGTGGTAGCTGAAGCGTTGAGGGCGCTGCTGTTGTCCCCAGGCCCTGGGCCGTCCTGGGCAGGGTCGAAGCCGGCTAACAGGAGCTCACGGTCCACCACCTGCCCCACCATGAGGCAGAGCAGGCTGAAGATGCCCACAGAGACGTGGCGGGAGGTGCCCATAAGGAAGTAGATGAGGTTCGCGAAGAAAGATGTGTAGAGGCTGTAGATGGGCTGCAGCCCGGCCAGCAGCGAGTAGGCGATGGCCTGGGGCACCAGGATGATGCCGATGACCAGTCCGGACATGACATCCCCAGCCAGGTCCTCCCGTAGCCGGTACCTGCACAGCCAGTGTGTGGCGGGCAGCAGGTCCTGCACCAGCCCCCAGGCCCCCTGCCTGCTGCACTCACAGCTCCACCACAGCCTGGCCTTCAGCCTCTCACACCAGCCGGGGGGTGCTGGGGTACGCCGGCGGACCAGCACCGGTCCACCCCCCTGCTGCTCAGAGGACGCTTCCATCCTGGGGTGCCAGGCCCTGTGGGACAACCTGCCAAGGAGAAGTGGGTGTCGACACTGGGGCAGTGGGACCTTCGTCATCGAGACCGAGGTACACATGCAGCCAGCCCTCACCTCGTGCCCCCATCCAAACCGTCCTCTCTGAGTGACAGGCGATTCTCCTAGGTTTTGCTTCCAAACCCCAGGGGCACATTGCCCCCAGGGGAGCTGGACCGTGCCCCTGCCTGCCCTGTGTCTGCACTCAGCTCAGTGTCTCTTGGCCTGCCCTGCTCCCCAGCTAGCGCAGCCCACACTGTGGCTCTCAAAGCTCCCCTCGTGGCGCGGAGCCCGGTCACTCCGCTGCAGGTACCAGCCGCGCTGCACACTGGTGCTGGGCTGCGGAGGGCGGATGGTGCCGCTGGTCTGGTGGGAGGCGCGGGCTGGTGGCCCAGCCCCTGTGGGCTCAGACCTCCATGGGGCAAGTGAAAGCTGTTTCCTCCCCTGAAGACCTCACCTTACAGCGGTCCCCAGGGTCCAGGACTGTTTAAATGCCACCTGCCTTTTGCCTGCAGGTCCCCAGAAAGAGCCTGTCCTGCTCCTCCACCCAGCAGCTGGCCTCACTGTGGCCACATCCCCTAGAGCCATCACTGCCCTGCACAGCCTGGGGGGACTCTCACCTGAGGGAGCCACTCAAGGACGCTGTGGGTGGCCAGGGGCCCGGCCGTCTGTGCTCTGAGGCCAGGGTCCGCGGGCTGGCTGCACCCCTGGCCCTCTGGCTCCTGTCCGTAGGTGGGGGTGCAGGTGGCGGGCTCTGGGTCTGGTGCCCCTGGCAGGCAGTTCTCTGTAATTAACCTCTGACTGCATGGCCAGGCTGGGCTGGCGGTTAAATTATTTACCCCAAAGATTGCTGAGTCACCTGTCCCCCAGGCGAGTGCTACCTGAGTAGTTAATCTGGGGGGCTGTGCTGTGTTTGGAGGCTCACAAATAATTACATCGTGTGGCCTCTGATAAGTGCCCAGCCTCCTGGAACAGGGCAGCAGGTGCCGGACAAGTAGGTCATGCAGCAAGCGGCTGGGGCAGGGTGCTCGGGTCCTAGGGCCCTTGGGGGAGGCCTGGCCTGGCCCAGGGTGGACACAGGCAGCATGTGACCCTTCAGCTCTGGGGCCAAGTGGCCTGGCCTGTAGGACCCTGGAGGACAGGTATGGGCCAGAGGAGACCAAGGGAGGGGCTGGTTTTCTTGTCCCAACCTCGGACACCCTCCCTGTCCTGATGGGAGACAGGTTTGCCGGGCAGGGGCGTACCTGGATGGCCATGTTCTTAGCTTCTGCTCTCTGTCCTTCTGTGGACAAGACGCTGCATGCGTGTGTGTTTGGGGCCATCGAGGGACTGACTGGTCCTGACCTGGAGTGGGGCAGGAGGCCAGACCACCCGATTCCAGAGGGGTGCAGATCCCCTGTGCATGGCAGGGCCTGGCTCCCCTGCATCTCCATTCTCCCCCACGCAGAAGGGCCCGGCTGGCAGCGCCTGACATGATTCTCCTGGCGCCCCACACACGTGAACTGGCAGGCAGCTGTTTTCACAGTGATTATTCGGGACCTCAGTCCCCCATCTTTTAAATGAAGGAAAGGGTGAGCAGGGTCCACCTGTGGGGTGCCAAAGCCCCAAGTGCCCCCCATCCTGGAGGGGTGGTCCCTTGGGCGGCTGGAAGTCCACACTGGTCTGGGCTGCTGTCCCAGGAGGTCTTGGCCTTGGCTCCGTCCTGCTTCCCCTGCCCCCACGGGAGCTGCCAGGGGAATAAACATCAACCGTCTTGCGGATTTCCATTCCCCCGGGACAGGGGCAGGAGGTTAAGGGACTCCATTCAGGCCCCTCCACGCTCAGCCCCACTTTGGCGCCTGGGGAAGCCTGCCCGCAAGTCCAGCAGCAGTTGTGAACCCGGGGCCTGGCCAGGGGACCAGGAGCCCCATTTGGGGGCAAAGATGGGAGTGGGGGTGGGGGTGTTGACCGCCAGGGATGGCAGTGCAGGCTCCATCTCCAGCCTTGTCCTCGAAGAGTCTTTGGGCCCCCCAGGGCAGACCCTGGGAACCACGCAGCTCCCACCCAGGCTGGAGGTCTGAAGCAGGTGACAAAATACAACTGAGTTCCCAGCTGTCCTTTGAGAGCATTGCAGGACCCCTGGGACCTAATGCACTACTGCAGCCACAGACCCCCACCCTTCGCCTGCCTCTCTGTGGTGTATTCACCGCCGACCTGTGGTCTGGCAGGGCACGTGGGCAGGTGTCTGGGGTCCCGGGGGAGGATGCTGAGGCGCACCCGAGCCCCCGCAGGGAGCCCACCGGCCCCAGGGTTCTCCTACTCTACAGACAGCGGCCGGGGTCTCTGGGGCCTTCCACCTGCTGTCAGCCTTCTGCCCATTCCCTGCCACAGCCACACGGTTATTTAGTTAATATTTGTCTTTAAGTTGCGGCTTTGAATTGTTAAGTTCACTTATTTGGAAAGGAAATATTGTGTCCCTACAAATGAAAAAAGGCCGGCAGGCAGCCCACTTGGTCTCCAGGGCCCTTGAGGACCAGAGCCGAGTTTCTCGTGAAAGCCCCGTCA
Source organism: Artibeus jamaicensis (assembly GCF_021234435.1). Classification (NCBI taxonomy): domain Eukaryota; kingdom Metazoa; phylum Chordata; class Mammalia; order Chiroptera; family Phyllostomidae; genus Artibeus; species Artibeus jamaicensis. Next base: position 27,614,672 of record NW_026521954.1, on the reverse strand, counting down.
CGGCGCGTGTGCCTGCGCTGGGGGCTCCAGGGAGAAGGCCGAGGCCGGGCAGACCCTCCTCCCGGGCTGGCGGCGGGGCGGACATTCTGCCACCCGCATCCCGGGACCGCTGAGCACGCTCTTCCCCGCCCCCACCTGCCCTGGGAGCCCCCGGCCTGGGTCTCCACCCCGCACGTGCCCCGCCCTGCGTTCCCTCCGGCGCGCGCCGGTGCGTCCCCACTGTCTAGGCGCGCGCGCGGCTGGTCCCCCACACCCCATGCGGTTGCACCCGGCACCCTCCCCGCATTCCACGGCGCGCCCGAGCACTCACTAGGCCGGGGCGTAGCTCGCTGCTCGCGGCGCACGCGCTCAGGCCCGGGTGAGGGGTCTGGTGCCGCCAACCGGCCGCGAGCGCGCGGTGAAGCCGCCTCGCTGCTGCCGCCGCCCCGCCCAGGTGCGAGAGCGACTCCTCGTGCCTGCGGTCCAGGTTCGACCCCCTGCAGGGCGACAAGATGGACGCGCCCTGGCGGGGTTGATCCAGGCTAGGGCTGCATTTGTGACCCAGGCTTCTCTGCCCGGGGAGCACTGAGGGGGCTGAGCACTTCTCCCTACCGCTCAGCACCCTGCCTGGAAGACACCATTTCCCTTCCTAACGGAGTGGAGGCGCCGAGAGCGGGGCCCAAGGACTGCTCCGGGGGTCCCAGCCCCCCCTCCTGATTCCCTGGCCCCTGGTTGCCGAGGCTGGCTGGGCCGGCGGACATTCAGGTTCACCCCGGCTGACAGACTGGGGGCGCCCCTGGCCCCAGACAAAGCAGGGACCAGCAGGGTCTGGAGAGCGCTGTGTACCTTCGCCATGGGTCACCACGGCGTGCGCCTGTCTGCCCCACCCCCACCTGTGGGACTTTGGAACCCATCATCCGCTCTCATTTAATTTTTACCCAAGTGCTCATTAAGTTTGATTTCTTTACTATCAGTTTCGACCTTTGGATGGAAGGGAGGGTGGGGGAGGGGAGGGCTGGATCCTGCTGGGTCCCAGAGCGGGAAGGCAGAGGGGCCAGCCAGGGCAGGGGGCGTGATGGGTGGACTTTCAGGGCTAGGCCCATGTTCTGCCTTGCCTGGGTACAGGGGTACAGTGAGGAGTGGGGGAGAGAAGAGCTGGAAGGGAGGTGCTGACCCGTCCAGATCCTCCGGGTTCAGGGGACAAAGCTGGGCTGGAGACTGACAGACCAGGGACTGTGGGGACCTGATCTGTGGTGACGCCACCTCGCCCCCATCCGCCGTCACGCGCGTGCACACACAACACTCCAGCTGCTCCCTGGCGGGCCCTCCTGCCTTTTCCCTCCCGCATCCTTGAGGGCCGCCCTCAGACCCCTGCTCACCTGGCAGGACCCCAGCCCACCCAGCCCCTCCAGTTCCCCTGCCCCACTGCCTAGCCCGGGCCTGATGGAGGACCACCCATCTCACCGCCGCCCACACCCCTACCTGCCAAGTGGCCTGAGCCACGGTCTGAGGGCTGTGCCCGGGCCCCACTTCCAGCTCACCCGCACCCATCAGCACGGGCTGTCTCCCCACTTCACACACCCATCTGCTCAGCCCCTCCTCATCCAGACACCCCATCTCTCCCTGGCGGACTGTCTTCTGGCTCCAATCAGCCACCAGAGGGACCCTTTCAAAACATCGTGGCAAAGACTGAGGACAATAAACAAAATGTGCTTGCCAGGGGCTGGGGTGCTGGGAAGGGTGGACAGGTGAGTACTGAGGCCAAGCCAGGTGACTTGATAGTGTAGACCCCTGTCGCCACAAGCCTTTCCAAACCACAGAAGGCTCACTGTCAGAGTGACCCCCCGGGACACAGCGCTCCGCCTGATAGGGACTTGTCAGCGTAGCTTCATCCATCATCACAAATGTCCCCCTCAGGCGGGGAGGCTGTGCAGGTGGGAGGGGAGAGGAAATCGGGGCCTGTCCCTCTCAGTGTTGCTGTAAACCCACAAATCCTACCAACGCGCACGCCCAGAGCACCGCGCTGGCTGCTCCGCTGGGATCTCCGGTAGGGCCCCCCCCCCATGAGTTGAGCCCCTCCTCCCTGTGGTCACAAGGCCCGTGTGACACCTCACGTGCACCCTCGTCCTGCCTTCCCAGCTCCCTGTCCTTGAGCCCCGTCTGCCTCAGGCCTCTGCACACACTGCCCTCCACCTCCGCTCTCCCCCAGCCGGCTGCCCGGCACTCCGGGGGCCCTGGATGCCACCTTGAGGAAGCCCGCCCTGCCCGGCCCTTTGCTCCCTGACACATCCCCTTCCTGCGCGTCTTGAGCTGAGCCATTGCCTGATGGTGCTCATCCCTCTCGGAGTGGTAGCCCCTAGGGACTGGCCGCAGTGTGGGACGTGCTGCCTTCTCCCTTCCCCGTCTGTCCGTGTTGCCTCCTGGAGTGTGTGTGGTGGGGTGGGGGGTGGGCAGCAACAGGGGCCCTGGCCTCCAGGGGCACAGAGAAGCAGGTCTCTCGGACTGCTGTCCCACAGCCCTGCTCCCGGTCAGCTCCCTGCAGGATGTGTGTTCTGCCTGCTCCACGCTGCGTGCGGGGCCTTTCCCAGCAGGCCTGCCCGCCCGGCCTGCTCCTGAGCCCCTGAGCCACTCGGGTGGGGGTTCCAGGACGGGCACTAGTTTGTTCCAGGCCGCGAGTGACAGGCTTCTGTGGCTGGCCTTTGCCAAGGGGAGGGGCCGGTGATTCTGGAGCTGAATCCTGGGTGGCACTTTGTGGACTCTGCCTGCTTGACCAGGGACACAGTTCCAGCCCAGGGCTGCCCCTTCCTGCTCTGACCTTTCCTGTCCTCCGCAGGAGGTCAGTGGGGCAGGGCCTCAGTTACAACTTCACCCACCTGGATGGCTACCTGGACCTTCTCAGGGAGAACCAGCTCCTCCCCGGTGAGTGGCGGCCCTGACCTCTGCCCAGCAGGTGCCCTCTCCCGGTGACCTGGCCCCTCTGGGTCGTCAGTGGCTGCTCGCCCGGGAATGGCCCGGCGCCAGTGTGGTGGGGCCTGGGGGTGGGGATCGTAGGACGTGTGCGGCATCAGGGCCACCCCTTGGTTGCAGGCTTTGAGCTGATGGGCAGCCCCTCTGGACACTTCACGGACTTTGAAGACAAGCAGCAGGTGTTTGAGTGGAGAGAGCTGGTCTCCCTCTTGGCCAGGAGATACATAGGTGGGCGAGGCTGGGACGAGGGGCGGCAGTGGTGTCCCTGGCTGGCTGCCCTCCTGCACGGGCCCAGCCACCTCACCGATCACAGGGGCGGGGTGCAAACTGGCGGGAATCAGCCCCCACATCTGAACAGCCCGGTGGGGGGGGGGCACTGCCCGGGAGTTGGGGTGGGCGTACCCCTGCAGCAGGGCGGGGCCCAGGTGACAGACAGCGGCGACACTGCAGATCGGTACGGACTGGAGCACGTTTCCAAGTGGAACTTCGAGACGTGGAATGAGCCCGACCACCAGGACTTTGACAACGTGTCCATGACCACCCAAGGTAGGCGGGGCCTCCTGGGCCCCACATGCGAAGGGGGCGGGGGTGGGGGTGGGGCCCAGCCGCCTGAGGCTGTGGACGCCTAACCCTCCGCCAGGTTTTTTCAACTACTACGACGCCTGCTCCGAGGGGCTGCGCGCCGCCAGCCCCGCTCTGCGCCTGGGCGGTCCCGGGGACTCCTTCCACCCGCCGCCGCGCTCCCCGCTGAGCTGGGGCCTCCTGAGGCACTGTCTCCGCGGCACCAACTTCTTCACGGGGGAGGCGGGAGTGCGGCTGGACTACATCGCCCTCCACAAGAAGGTGGGGCCCGGTCCCGCCGCCCCAGGTGGTTCTCCTGGGCTGGCGCTGTCGGTGCTGAGGCCGCGCTGCTGACCGCAGGGCGCGGGCAGCTCCATCTACATCCTGGAGCAGGAGAAGGCAGTGGTGCAGCAGATAAAGCAGCTCTTCCCCAAGTTCGCCGCCACCCCCGTTTACAACGACGAGGCGGACCCGCTGGTGGGCTGGTCCCTGCCGCAGCCGTGGCGGGCCGACGTGACCTACGCGGCCATGGTCGTGAAGGTGGGCCGGGCCCCGGACCTCTCCCGCCCCCACCGGCCGCGCTCCGCAGCGGGAGGGTGGGCAGGGGGCCCTGGAGGCCGAGGTCCCAGCTGCGGCGTCCGCAGGTCATCGCGCAGCACCAGGACCTGCTGGTAGCCAACGGCAGCTCGTCCGTCCACTACACGCTCCTGAGCAACGACAACGCCTTCCTGAGTTACCACCCGCACCCGTTCTCCCAGCGCACGCTCACCGCCCGCTTCCAGGTCAACAACACCCGCCCGCCCCACGTGCAGCTGCTGCGCAAGCCGGTGCTCACCGCCATGGGTCTGCTGGCCCTGCTGGGTGAGTCCGCGTTCCGCACGCCGCTGCGGGGCTGGGAGCCCCGGGACCGAGCGCGCACGCCTCTGGGGGCCGGAGCGGCAGAAGCGCTGGGCGGATGTGCGCTGCTGGGTGGGCCGCAGAGGTTGGTGGGGACCCCAGAGGTTGGTGGCGACCCCAGTGGAAGGGGCAAATGGTGGGAAACCCAGTTCTAGGAGGGGAGAGGGGTGGCGCCCTCCGTGTGTTGAACGCAGCCTCGTGCTCCGCAGACGGCGAGCAGCTCTGGGCCCAGGTGTCGCAGGGCGGGGTGGTGCTGGACGCCAACCACACTGTGGGCGTCCTGGCCAGCGCCCACCGCCCAGCCGGCGCCGCGGACGCCTGGCGCGCCGCAGTTCTGGTCTACGCGAGCGATGACACCCGCCCCCACGCCAACCGCAGCGTCGCCTTAACCCTGCGTCTGCACGGGGTTCCCCCGGGCCCAGGTGAGCACTGAGTTCCAGGGAGGGGGCCCTGGGGCGGGCTTTGGCCCGGGAGCCCGGCGTGTCGGAGGGGGAGGGTTCGGGAGGCGCGGCCCCAGCGTCCGGCTCCGCAGGGCTCGTGTACGTCACGCTATACCTGGACAACCAGCTTTGCAGCCCGCACGGCGAGTGGCAGCGCCTCGGCCGGCCGGTCTTCCCCTCTCCCGAGCAGTTCCGGGACATGCGTGCAGCGGAGGTCCGCGGGCAGCGGGGTGGGGGTGGGGGGGCGAGGGGCGGGGCTGCTCCCAAGTTCGAGGGTCCGGAGTACCCGCCCCTGTTCCTAGGACCCTGTGGCTACGGCGCCGCGCCCCTTCCCTGCCAGCGGCCGCTTGACGCTGCGCCCCAAGCTCCCGCTGCCCTCGCTGCTGCTGGTGCACGTGTGCGCGCGCCCCGAGGAGCTGCTGGGCCAGGCAAGTGGGAGTCCTGTCCCCCGCCCCGGCCCCGGCCCCACCCTCTCCGCGCCCCGTCACAGTGCCTCCCTCTTTCCAGGTGACCCGGCTCCGCGCTCTGCCCCTGACCCGCGGACAGCTGCTTTTGGTCTGGTCGGATGAGCGCATAGCCTCAAAGTGCGTGAGGGTGGTCACCCCGCACCCCTGTCTTTGTCTTACACTTGCCCGTTCTTCCCCCAACCCCTGCATGGACCCCTCCTGCGAGCCACAGTGCCCCATGGTCACCCCACTGTGGCCTTCAGCCCCCACCCTGACCACCCCGAAGGCCACGCATCCCTCCCCTCAGACCCCTCACACAGAGGAGAGGCACCCCTGCCTGATGCAGGGTGAGGGCACCTACAGGGGACGCCAGTGGCAGGTGGGCTCCAGTTTCTCCGCTCAGATGGCGTGGCTGGTCCTCATGGCAGGAGCGTGCCCAGGGCCCCGGGAGGGACCAGTGCGGGGCTGGGGCGATCGGCTCTGACCACCCGGACCTCCCCGGGTCCTGACTAACCAACCATCCCAGGTGCCTGTGGACATACGAGGTCCAGTTCTCCCTGGATGGCCAGGGGTACGCTCCAGTCAGCAGAAGGCCATCGACTTTCAACCTCTTTGTATTCAGCCCAGGTGGGTCTGCCTCCAGCTCCCCGGCCTCCGCAGAGTACCTGCGGTGTGGCGTCCGGGGGACCACGAGTGGTGAAGCCTGCGGTCGGGGGCTTCAGGGGCCACAAGCTCAGGAACATGTGTGTACCTCTGTGTCCCCAGACGCAGCTGGCATCTCTGGCTTCTACCGAGTTCGAGCGGTGGACTACTGGGCCCGGCCAGGCCCCTTCTCCGACCCCGTGCGGTATGTGGAGGTCCCTGCCCAGTGAGGGCCACCGCCGTCCGTGACTGGAGCCTGTGCCGACCGAGGGCTCTGCGTGTCTCCTCCCACCCGGGCCACTTGCCCCATAAAGTGCCTTCCCACACCCTGGTCCTGGCGTGCCGTAGTGGGTAGACGCAGGCTGGAGCTCGCCTTCCTGGCCTCCCCTCGACCCCAGGTGCCGGGAGGGGAAGCGGGTGCAGCACCAACAAGCCTGAGCTGCTGGAGGCGGCTGAGGCGCAGCTGCCTTTAGGAGGCCGTCCCCCTCGGGGGGGTCTCCTCGAGCACCAGGGGGCAGCAGGCCCCAGTCCCCTCCCACCTTCTGCCTGCAGGGAGACCCCCCCCTGCAGCCCCACTGTGCTTCGCCCTCTGCCCTGCCGGGCAGGGGCAGGGTGGGCTCCAGGCTGTGGGGCCCAGACTCTGGCCAGCAGCAGGCCAGGCCACCGCCAGGGGCATTCCTGTTCCATCTGTGGGCCCAGGAGGAAACAGGTGGTGTGGTCAGGTGAAGACAGTTTGGGGACACCCAGAGTTGAGGTCGGGGCAGGGAAGCCCCCCTGCTTTGTTGGGGGGGCGGCACAGAACCCCTGCCCCTACTGCTCCCAGGCAGGCAGGACAGGTGAGAGAGTGCTTTCCCAGGTGCGGAGCTCACCTGGACAGGAGCAGACAGACACCAGGGGCCCTATGAGTGGAGTGGGGGGCGAGGAGGCCCTGACCCCACTCCGGTCTCTCCGTCCCTCAGGCGGCTCTGGGCTCCGGTGCGGAGGAGATGGGCCAGGAAGGGCAGACCGGTGACGAGGCCCAGTCTGACCCTCTGGTTCCCCCAGGCTGCCTGCCTGGCGTCTATGGAAGAAGCTCGGCCACCAGCTGCCTGGTCACGGGTGGGAGGTGTCCACTGGGTCATACGTTTATCTGAACCCCAGAGCCCACCATAGGCCCCCCATACCCCTTTTTCTCATGGGGGTGCCTGAGGGCTTGGGGCCTGGTGTGGGGGTTCGTCACCCCAGCTGCAAAGCAGTCTCTCCTCCACCTGCTCACACAGTGGCTTCAGGACCCTGGCGGCCAGGGGCCGTCTCAGCTTCCAGCTCCTGGGCGGGGTCTGGGTTCCCTGGTGGACCAGGTCATTCCTTGGACACCAGGACCCGCAGATGTGCGGAGCGAGATGCCCCGGGACAGGGAGGAGTGTGGTGGGCACACGCTCAAGGCTGTGCCTCAGCCGTGGGTTCTGGCCTGGCCACTGCACTTGTCCTGGTAGGAGGGACTCCCTCTTTGCAGGTGACTGTGGCTCTGGGGCAGTCATCTGTGCTCCGTCCCCGTCTACAGGGACAGTGAGTCACCATCTCCACCATGATTGTGGCTTCCTACGTTTCGTGCACTCGGGTGGCCACCAGAGTGCTGAGGCGTCCCCGCCCTGTGCCCACACTGCTGCTGCGGGTGTAGCCTGGGCTCCGCGCTGAGACCGGCAGGGGCTGGGGAGGCCCCCGTGGCAGCTCCCGCACCGTCTCTGTCCCTGCTGCCACAGCTGCTCTGCACCTGGGCCCTGTTTTGGAGAGTCTCCCCCACGCTGCCTGGAGTGACCAAGGTGTCCCTGTGGGATGTGGTGACCCTCATTCTGTGCCTCTCCCCAGACCCCCTTGTTCCCCCAAGCTTCCCACCTTGGGCTCTCTGAGTTTGGCCAACTGGTCGTCCCCTCGGTGGCCAGCTCTGCCACCTTGGTTCCGCCCACCGAGACGCAGCTGACAGGGACCCCCCAGCAGCTCAGGCATGGGGGAGGGTGGCGGCACTGCAGCGGAGCTGCAGCCTTCGGGCCAACGCTCGCCTCTCAGCGTGTCTGGGTCACTGGGCTACGTGGGAAGCTGGGTCAGAGCTTCGCTGCGAGCCTGAGGCTTTTTCAGTCAGAGGCCAGCTGACGGAGGGGGTGACGTGGGCCCGCGCCAGGGCGCCCGGGGCTTCGCGGCTGGGGCTGCCAGAGGCCTTGGCGGCTTCAGGCGGTCTGTGGCAGGTGGCCACATCGCCTTGCCACACCGAGACCTGCCGCAGGGGCTTTCCTGCCAGCATCACCTGCTGCCCAGGGAATGGGGCGAGCAGCAGGCGTGGCCTCCCCCAAACTCACAGTCCCGGCGATCACCACGCCTCTTAGAAGGGGGCACGGTGAGGTCCAGAAGCCAACCTCCCTGTGTTTTTGTTATTTTATTATTTTTAGAGAAGGGAGAGAGAAACACCGATCCTCTGTCTCTCACACGCCCCCTACTGGTGACCTGGCCCGCAACCCAGGCATGTGCCCTGACTGGGAATCGAACCCGCGACCTTTCAGTCCACAGGCCAGCACTCAATCCAGAGCCACAGCAGCCAGGGCAACACTTACCTCACTTTAAGTCAGAAGTGCCAATATTTCTGACACTGTGAGATCCCTGACCTTCCCCGAGGCTCTGACCTTGGGGTGTGTCGCCACCCACTGAGCTTGTGAGTCACCTCTTGCCTGCCCAGTCCACTGAGCTCGAAAACAACTCTGGATCGTATTGAGATGACTGCCATCACAGTAAACCGTGAAGACGTGCCTGCACCCCTTTGAGGTGGCAGAGTGCCCCCGACTGCTTCCGTGACGGGACGGAAAAGAGCACGTGCGGGCTGGCCGAGTGCTGTGTCGTGGCAAAGCACGTGTGTCGTTCGGCGCCGGCCTGTCAGGTTAGAGCAGGAAGGGACCCCTGCCTCTCCCTGTGTTTCCGACACGTCTCTGATGTGGGAACTAACCACCTCTGCGGCTTCCCCGCGGGGGGGGGGCGCGGGGGGGGGAGGGGAGCAGGGAGGGCCCGGCACCCGTACAGCCCTCCCTCCTGTGCTGGCGCCCTGCGGGTCAGGAGGGCGTGTCGCCCCACACAACGTCGAGGACAGTTCTCGCGCTCGAGACCAGCGCACGGCAACCTCAGGAAGCTGGCACGTCCCTTGCTGCTGTTGGTCCCCAGGAGAGGGCCGCAAGGGCCCTTCCCTGCTTGGGGGTGTGCCAGCGACTGCAGCGTGGACTCTGCTTAGGGACCTGCACCCTCGTCACAAGCTCTGCGTCCGTGAACTGGCCGGAGTCTGGGGGGCGCTGGACGAGGGTGTGAATTCTCACTATGATGAGGGTCAGAGCTGCCCAGCAGCCCCCAGGCTGCACCCCGGGAAGCCCCCAGGTGCTTCCTTTCCCAGGACTCTTCGTGCGGTCGGTCACCTCACAAATGCCAAGCACCCCTGAGGGTCGATCACCTCAGAAATGCTACATGTGGGAGTTGCTGTGGTTCTGACCGGCTGGGGCGGCTGGCCCCGGGAGGGCCCTGGGGACACAGCCGCGGGCAACCGGGAGGCCAGCACCCATCTGTGGGCCTCCAGCTCCATGCCCAGGCTCCAGGCACCGTCTCGGTGGCCGCGTCCCAGGCCTGCACGGGCTGTGCAGGGGCTGAGGTCACCACCACGCTGCCTAGGTTCCTGCCAGCGCCACCAGGGAGGTGGGGTGGGGGTGCATCCAGGCCACTCGGGGAGCCAGCCTCCTTCGGGTGCTGGAGGCAGAGGAGTGCAGGTGTGACAGGTGGGGTCCTCACTGAGGGTCTCCTGCCTGTCTGTCCCCACAGCCCTGTCCGGTCTCAGGGTGTCCCTCCCAAGTCTTGCAAATGGCTGCTCCTTAGCCAGTGAGGGTCCCAGCCAGGTCCGGCCTTCCTGAGGCCGCAGCACCATGACCCCGTCCGAATGTGTCCCTCATGCTCCCTTTCAGGAGAGGAGGGGTGCCCGGTCCTCGGTGCAGCCGTTGAAATAGCAATCAGCCCTTGCCTTTCCCCTGCACTCCTCCAGTGCCGGGTTGTTTGAGTAACCGGGGCGCTCTTTCCCATTGGCAAGGTCACTGGGTGCTGGAGCCCTCATGGAGGGTCTGTGTCCTGGGCCCCCTTTAGTGCTGGTGGCCCACAGCCAGGGGAATGACGGGGACACACCGACCTCAGTGTTTGCTTCAGTGCAGGGACTGGTCCCGGAGGTGGGCCGGGGAGCATCCTGGGCCTGGAGCAGCAGGGTGGGCACCGCCCCCCAGGTGTGAGCTGGGAGGGAGGCGGCCCCTCAGGCCCAACACAGCACCCTGGCCCCTTCCAGGTGTGCACAGAGCAAACCCAAGTGGGAGCCACAGTTTGGGGGATCAGGATGTCACCGTATGCCTGGGTGCGACCTGGGCCCCCTCAGGGTTCCAGGGCTGCGGGGGCAGCCGAGGAGGAGGAGGGCCAGCCTGAGTGTCCAGGCCCGCAGCCCCAAGGGGGTGTGAGGACAGCATGGGCCACGGAGGGTGTGGCTGCAGCCTAGGCTGACACAGCAGGGCCTGCCAAGAGCACCCCCCCCCCCCGGGCCGAGAGTGGTCCTGGGTGCCGCTGCCTCGGTCCACATGCCCCTCCCACCCGCCTGGACTGTGACAACACCCGCCGGGGTGCAGCACAGCCCCCTGCAGCCTGCTAGCCGAGGGGACTTACTGGGGTTGCATGGGAAGGGGGACCCTCCTCCCAAGGCCGAGGCAGCCCGTGGAGGCACCTGCCCAGTAGCCCCAGGAGGCCAACGCCCCCTGCAGCCTGCTGTCCTGCCCAGTGTCCTGCCAAGATCTCTGGCCATTTGTTGTGAGGGCCAGCCATGAGGCAGGACCCAGATCCAAGCCCACACCCTTGTGGGGACAGCTACCCATCGGAAGGGGACCCCGGGTGCAGGCTAGGCTGGGGGTGCTGCTCTTCCGAGTTCATCCCTCAAAAGGGTGGGCACGGGCCACTCACCCCTATAGAGTCTGTGACTAAGAGTCACTGGTAGTGCCCAGTGTCCCTCAGAGAGGAAGGGGTACGTGGGTCCCAGTCCCTCCTGACGGTGGTCCCAGAGCAGGGTCCCGGAAGGAGAGGCCTTTGCCCCTGAGGGAGAAGCTCCAGTGAGGTCGGAGGTTAAGATGCAGGTCATGGATGAGACAGTGACCCCAAAGAGGCTGTCTGTGCATCGGAAGTCTGAAGGGCACTGTCATCGTCTCACGCCCTCAGCAGGCACTGGTGTGGGGTCCCCTCCGCCGCCGGGAGCCCGGCCACCACCCGGACTGAGCAGAGACCTCTGCTCTCCGGGCGCATCAGCTGGTGTTAAACTCCGCCTTTCCTGGGGTATAATCCCCACAACAAACTGCTGTTTAAAGCACTGCAGTGTGATTGGTTTTCACGCATTTGTGCCAGGAAACCGTGACTGCCACCTGTGCAGCAAACCTTTCCCTTGTCTGGTGCCCTGCCCCACCCCCGCCACCGGCAGCCACGGCTCCGCCTCTGAACGGATGCGGGGCAGATGGCCTCATGCCACCGTGTGCTCTGACCGACTCCTCTGACCCAGCACCGTCATCCGAGTTGTACTCGATGGCTGTGTCCATCGCTCACCCCTCCTTAGCGCCCACAGGGCCCCACTGGATGACCCGTCACCAGCCCATCACTTGTCTGTGGACCTCTGGGTCACTTCCAGTTCGGGGCAATTGCGAATAAAGCGGCTGTGAGCAGCTGCGGCTGAACCTCCGTCAGCGGGTCCTTCTCTTGTTCGGTGCACCCCCAGGGAGGGGTGACTGGGTGGCGGGACTCGGCTCTCAGGGGCCCGTGAACCTGTCCCCACGGGGCGTGCCGCGCCCCATCCTGCACCCCGTGAGCCACGCGTAGGTATTGCCCTGGCATCTTGCCCCCTCGCTAAGTGCCCTGATTTTATTAGTTCCGTGCCTTTTTTCTTGTATATTCTGTAGAATTTTCTACATAGATGATCATGTCATTCTGCTCATTTCTTTGCAATCTGTGCCAGCCTAGCCTGTTGGATGGTGTGGGAAGATCAGCCCGGGTCTGGGTCTGGGTCTGGGGGCGTCTTGAACAGTTCGGTGCGGCGTGGCCACGCTGACTTTGCGGATGTGTTCTAGCAGGTCGGGGAAGTCCTCCGAGCCTGGTCGGCCAGGAGTTGTCCGTTTGAAGGTCAGGCGTGGGCGTGGGACTTGGACCCGTGTTTTCTCTGCGTCCCTCGAGACAGTCACGTGGGTGTTCTTTCTGTTCATCGAGCGCTAAGCCAGTGGCGCCTCCCTGGGGTAGACCCCACCTGGCCGTGACGCGATGCCCCTTTTTCACACTGTTGGCTCCGGTGAATGGAAACGAAAAGCGGTTCGTCTGTGTCCACCAACGTTGTTCTGGCCACGCTGGCTTCGCGGAGTGAGTTGGAAGGCTTCCCTCTCTCCAACGAGTTTTATTTCCCCCGCACATATTTTGTAGAATTTCTCAGGGAAGCCTCTGGGCTTGGTGCTTTCTTTGGGATAAAGTTTTTTAACTAAATTCAAGTTGTTTAACGGCATAATCAGGTTATCTATTTCTTCCAGACTGAACTTTGGAAGCTTTTGTTTTTCAACGAATGTGTTCATTTCATCTAAAGGGTCCAATGTAGCGGCACTGAGTTACACTATGTGCTATTATTCTTTTCCTGTGCGTAGAACCTGCAGTGACCTCTCTTTCTCTTTCCCCAGGTGCATCTGTAAGGGATCTATCGAGTTCACTGCTCTCAAAGAACCAGCTTTCTGTTTCATTAAATCTCTCCATTATTTTTTCTATTTCCAGGATTTCTAATGTGATCTTGACTGTTTTCTTTCGCTTTCTTTGGGTTTTGCCTGCTCTCAGCTTTTTCTAGTTTCTTTGGGTGGAAGGGACCTGGCTTCTGTAACATGGGCTGCAGTTCGGCGCTCTCGATTTCTCTCCAAGGAGCGCGTGAACTGGTATGTGTCCGATATGCTGTCTTTTCCTTTCCGTTCTGTTCAAAGTGATGTTTAATTTTCCTTTTGGTCTCTCCTGTCATGGGAAATGAAGATGTGGATTCTTTGGTTTGCAAATATTTGAGGATTTTCCAGACACCTTTCTGTTAGTGATTCCTAGTGTTACTCCAACGTGGTCAGAGAACATTCTTTGCATTACTTGAATTATTTCAAATACATTGAGACCTAGGGCCCAGAAAATGCCGGGCTGTTCTAGGATATCAGCTGGGCCAGGTTAGTGGGCTTGTTCAAGTCTTTGGCATTCCTAGTGGCTTTCGTTTACTCGTTGAATCAAATATTGGGTGAGGGGTGTTGGAGTCTCTGAGCGTAGTTTTGGATTTACCCCTTTGTCCCCGTCAGTTTTGCTTCCTGGGTTTTTCTTGCCTGTTGTCAGGTGCGTGCACCGTCAGAGGCACCGCGTCCTCCTCCTGAGTCGAAACGACCCTGTTTCTCCCAGGAACCGCCCTTGCTCTTCGTCCGCGCTGTCCGACAGCGCCCGGCCCTCCGGGACCCTTCGGGTGTGTGTCAGCGTGGCACACACCCGCACCCCTGCACGTCCAACCTGTTTGTGTCTGCGCTTGGAGCTGACCGTTGCTCTCTGACCCAGTCTGGTAACCGGGGCCTTTTCGCCGGAACGTTTTGCATCGCTTACGTTTAGTGCGATGACCGATTTGGTTGGGTTTAAATTTACCGTCCTGATGTTGACCGTTTATCTGTCTCACCTGTTCTTTCCCCCTTTTCTAGCTGTGACCCTCTGGTAGGTTATTTTAGTGGTCGCTTGGGGATTAATACCTTTTTTCTTTGAACCTCATTTCTTTTTTTTCTACTTAAGAAAATATTTTATTTATTTTTTAGAGAAGGGGAAGGGAGGGAGAAAGAGAGGGAGAGAAACACTGATCAGTTGCCTCTCGCATGAGCCCCAACCAAGGACTTGGCCCACAACCCGGGCGGGTGCCCTGGCCAGGAACCAAACCGGTGACCGTTTGCTTTGCGGGACGATGCCCAACCCACTGAGCTCCCTGGTTGGGGCCAAGAGAGGCACTTTAATAGGTACTTTTCCATTTCCCATGTCCCTCATTGCTTTGCGTGGCTCCAGGTTTCCAGCTGGTACTGTGTCCTCCTGCCCAGAGGACAGACTTCAGCATTTAGCGTCAGTGTAGGTTTGCGCCGACTCACCCTCCCAGCTTCTTATGCCTGGAAGAGCCCTCACCTCCCTGTGTTTTCAGACGGCCTCTGTGCTGGTGCAGAATGCAGACTGGCGGCTTCTTTTCCTGGCGTTGTAAACAGGTTGCTCGCTGCCTTGGGGTCGATAAGACGTCAGCTTCTGTCCCTCAACCTCCTTCTCTTTGTTCCCACATACGAAACGCACCTGTTCTCCTCGGGAAGCTTTAAGCTATTCTGTTTATAACTGTTTTTCAGCATTAAAAAAATTGTATTTATTTTTAGACAGAGGGAAAGGGAGGGAGAGAGAGGGAGAGAAACATCAATGTGTGATTGTGTCTTGAAGCGCCCCTAACTAGGGACCTGGCCCACAACCCAGGCATGTGCCCCAATCAGGGATTGAACCAGTGACCCCTTGGTTCACAGGCCTGCACTCAATCCAGTGAGCCACACCAGCCAGGGCTGGTTTTGTTTTGTTTTTTTAGCATTTTGACAGTGATGTAGTTGCCTCAGTGTAGTTTTTTCATGCTTTTTGTGTTTAAGTTTTCTTGAGCTTTTGGGAACTGTGGGGTTATATTTTTCAATACATCTGGAAAAAGTCTGGCTGTTTTTTTCTTAAAAGAGTTTTTATTTCTCACCTCTGCCTCCTTTCCTGGGGCCTCTGGTGCCCCTGGCACACCGCCTGACCGTCTCACACTGGCCTCATCTGACTCCCAGCATTCCCCGTTTCATCTGGAGAGTGTCTGTGGCCATGTGTTCAAGGTCATCAGTCTTTCCTTTTGCAATGTCCTTATTCCCATCCCATGTATTATTTATCCCATACATTACAGTTTTCACCTCTGGAAGTCCAGTCAGAGGCTGAAAATTGTCCCTACATCTGCTTCCTGTGACCAGTCTTTCGCCACCTCCCCCCGGGGAGAGAGTCCCAGTGGGTGCGTGTGATGCTCTCATCTGCCAATTCTTCCACCTCCGTTGTTCCTGGCTCGTTTGAGTGACTTCCCCCCTCAGTGTTGGCTGCAACTTCGGGCCTCTTTTCATGTCTCTCAGTTCTGGGACAGGTGCCCAACGTTTTGTGCCCCACCGTGTCTGGGTGCTGGCTCATTTTGAATCCCCATGCATTTCTTGCACTTGTTCTGCGGCTCAGTTACCTGTGAACAAATCCTTTTGGGCCTCGCCGCCAAGCCTGGGTGGGAAGTGCCAGAACCACATGCAATCGGCAGGATGCTCCTTAGATTGGTCACAAGGTTCTCAGGGACCATGTGTGCCCCGTGTGGCTCTCTCCCACTGGGTGGTGACTTCCCAGGCCCTTCTCGGATTCTCCCCACTCTTGCACCCACCTGTTCGCTGCTGAAGCCTTGAGGCAGACGCGCCTTTGCAGGTGTCTGCTGTCCCCTTTTCGTGCCACTCTCTCTTCTCCAGGACTCTCCCCGTGAACTCCAGCCACATGTCCCTCCAGCTGGCCCTCTCCATCCCCTGTCTGCAGGGGACACAGGGGACGGGGCCATCCTAGGCTCCCCCTCATTTGCCTGCTATTTCTCAAGGATCACTGTCTTTTCTTTGTGTGTGACATCTGTGTGTGACATCAGTGTGTCCACTGTCTGTGTGTGCCTCATCGGGACCCACACCTGCTCCTAAGACTCCATCTCTGGGAGGGCTGGGGCCACGGCCTCCTCACTGCACCCCACATCTCCAGCCAGCGACAGAGCCGGGGCTCAGGGCCAGGCTCAGCTTGTCACGGTTCAACGATGACTATACGACTAGCGAATTAATACTCTGGGGACTCACCTGGGCAGGGCAGGTGGGAGACAGGTGAGGACTCCTGCAGTCCTGTGGGATCAGATTGAAGGTGTGGAGACAGAGACCCAGCCATTAGGGAACTGCCCTGAGCCTCAGTTTAAAAGGGGGAGGATTTGATGAGATTCCTTATTCCGGGACAGTTGTCAGGAAGGGGCCGTGGGAGCCCGCTGGTCGGAGGGCTTTCCGCAGGAAGCGGCCTGTGCCGCGCTGGGAAGGCTTGGCGCTGAGGTGGGGAGTGAGGCGGAGAGGGTGCGGGCGGACCGGGCCGGCTGGGCGGGGCAGCAGCATGGGAGGGGAGCCGCCACGCCCAGTGCCTCCGCCAGGGGGCAGCGCGTCCCTGCGCAGGGAGTGGGCCTGAGCCGTGGGCACCCTCAGAGCCAGGGCGGGGCGCAGAACTCAGGATGCTCCGCTTTCACTCTCACACCCGGCAGGAGCCACGCCTCCCCACCTGCCTGTACTGCCAACCCACCTGAGCCCAATCACCTGCTGTGCCCTCCTTGTCTCCCACCCTCTGCCCACTTCCTGTTCTAATCTACTTCAGAGCCACCTTCCCACACACCTGCCCTTGGCAGCCTACACACCTGTGGAGCTCTTCATGGTTGGGTGGTGTCTCCTCTCAAACCTGTCCTGGAAGTCCAAAGTCCAGGGCAGCCTGGGACCTCTCCACCCACATGCCATTTTGTCCCCCAGTGCCAGCCTCAGGTCCTCAGGCGGGCCCTGATGGTGGCTCGTAGTGGCCTCTCACCTGCCTGCAGAGCCTGACTCCAAATTCAGGACAGCTATTCAGATCTGCCTTCTTGCCCCCACTGTCCCACACATGCTCATACAGGCCCAGAGAAAGGGTCTGCAGGGCTGCCTTCTCACTGGCTGGGGAAGGGTGGGCAGGCGGGGCCTCGATGGGCCCCAGATCCTGACGGCTGGTACCCCTCACCAACTGTCCTCTGCTCTGGGGACACAGCCTGCAAGGCCTCCCTAGATCCAGTCTTCCCTGAAAGGCTTCCTGGAAGAGCGGCCTCCTGAGAGGGGAGAGTGTTCCCCGAGGAAACACTGTGGGCAAAGACCCAGGGGAGCCGGGCCCTGGGGGAGGGGAGCTGTAATGTGGGCAGAGTTGGGTTAGAGATGGGCAGGACCCAGGCATCCGGGGCCTCAAAAGTCACGGGGTTAGTATTGTGGGCGCTGGTGAACCACAGAAGGGTCAGAGTTGTGTTTAAAAGTGATTTTCAATTCAAGTGAAGTGACAGTGGAGGGAAGCTGGGGGAGCCTGGACCCGGAGGAGTTCAGGTCCGAAAGGACGAGAGGACAGCGTGAGTGTCCGAGAGACTGACGAGTGAAAGTGGGGGAGGCACGGGAGCCAGCGCGTGCAGGGAAAGAGCAGGTGGGGCAGAGTGGAGAAAGGACCTCAGGAGAGCTGGACTCCACAGCAGCCCGGTCAGTCCTGGACATGCCCCCTACTGGCTGGGAACTCTCGGGTGAATTACCTGCCTTCTTCGTGCCTGCATTTGTTCATCTGCACCAGGTGACAGACACCTGCCTCACTGTGAGGATTAAAGGAAGCGCTGTGTGTGTTGTTCTCTACTGCTATCATTATTCAGGTCCTGTGTTGTTATCAGTAGCAGGTGAGAGGCTAGAAGCCTGCTGGTGGGCGGTGGGAACACACCTGCCCTCGGTCAAGGGCACCAGGTAAGCCTGGGCTCCACTTCCGGCCGCTGTGGTCCGAAGCTGGGTTTTGGATCACGCCTCTAACTCCAACCGCAACACAAAACACAGATCCGCGGCCCAGAAGCGCCCAAGGCCATCCAGTTTTCCACTCCTGGGCAGCTGGATGCAGCTGGCCAGAGGTCAGCTCTGGGGGTGCTGGGGAAGAGGGTGCCCTGGTTTGGGGGCCTCTGAGGCGGCTGCAAAGAGATAGGGTGGGCTCCGAGGCACCTGGCGTTGCGCGGAGCTTGGTGGGGGCGGGGCCGAGGCCGGGGCTAGGACCAGGGGCAGGGACCTGGAGGAGGCGGGCCCGGGTGGAGGCGGGCCGGATGAGGGCGGGGCTGCGCCCCGGGGTGCTGCCCCGCCCGCGGGCCTCCGCACCTCAAGGGTTAAGCCCTCGGGCCCCGCGGGCGGGGCGAGCGCGCGCTCGGATTGGCGGAAAGTTCGGGCGCAGGGCGGGGCGAGAGGGGAGTGGGCGGGCTTCGGAGCGCCGATTGGCGGAAAGTTGTGCCGGGGCGGGGCGCGCGGCGGGCTCGGCGCTCGCTCTGGGAGAGTTGACAAAGCCCCGCAGGGAAGGACGCCTCGCGGCGCGCCGCCCCGGGTCCCTCGCCCCGCCGCCCCGGGACCCCGGCGCCGGCCTCCGGCCCCTAGACGCGACCTCGCTGCTCACCCTGCCCCGGACTCCCGCCCCGGCCGGAGCCGCCTGCGCCCAGGTAGCGCCGGGCCATCCCGAGGCCGGGCCCGGGGGCGCGGGGCGGCGGGGTGCGGCGCCCGGGGCGGCGATGACCGCCCAGCGCGCCCCGCGGGCCCGGCCCTGAGCCCCACCGCCCGCAAGCTCGGCCGAGGTGAGCCCCTCCGCGCTTGCTTGCGGTTCCCGGGGACAACTGGGAAACTGAGTGGGAGGGTCGGGGTCCGGGGTCCAGGGCGCAGGCCGGGAGGGTCACGGTCCCTGATCCGCGGGGCCGCCACTGGGCACTGGCACGCGCCGTCGCTGCTCCCGCCCGCTCCAGGGTCCTGCGCGCCCCGCCCCCCAGGCACCCCACGTGGGCCCCCCCCCCCAGCGCAAATTTGTCCGCTAATGGCGCAGGCGATTATCTGCGGGGCCGCCGGTGTTGTGTGTCCCGCGGGCAGGCCCGAGTTACAAGCGCCAGGAATCCAGACGGTGCTTAGAGAGGGGGCGGCGGGGAGGCGGTAATTAGTGTAAACCCTTTGTCTGCTTTGATACCCACGGTCTCCCCGCCGCCGCTTCCTCCGCCAGGAGCACCAGCCCGCACCCCACCCCCGCGGTCCGGGGCCCTAAGCCGGAGGGTGGCGCCTCGCACCCCGCGCGCCAGTGACCGCCCCCCACCCCCAAACTCCCAGGTCCGGACTGGCCGAGATGACGCCGAGCCCCTCATTGCTGCTGCTGCTGCTGCTGCCGCCGCTGTTGCTGGGGGCCCTCCCGCCTGCTGCCGCCGCCCGAGGTGAGTCCTGGCGCCCGGCCCAGCGCCCCGGCCTCGGCCAGCACCGCCCCTTTCCCTCCGGCCCTCAACTCTGCCCCAGTGCCCGCCTGGCGCGTGCCTGTGCCCCGCCCCTGCCGGCTTGTGCTAGTGGCCCCTCACCTGCAGGCCCCAGCTCACCCTCGAGGCACTCTTACCTTTGGGGTTCCCCCATTTTATCCATAGGGTACCCCTAACTTACCCCCCTTGCTCACACAAGGGCCCCCATTACCCATGGACCCGCCTCACCCATTGGGAGTCTCAGCTCACCCAGAGGGCCCCCTCTGACCCCCTGGGCACCCCTAGCTCACCTGCAGGGACTTCTTTAAGGGCACCCCCAGCTCACCTAGGGGGGCCCACAGTTGCCAGCTGGGTAGGCTCTGGCCTCCGCTCCCCACAGGACACATATCCATATACACATGAGAACCTGCAGTTGAGGGCCGCTGGTCATCTTGGACTCTTGGTGGGTGGGCTGTTTGGCCACAGTGGACCCAGTTAAGTCCCATGGTGACCAGGGTGCAGTGTGGGGATAATGGATACACTCTTGGGGTCTGGGACTTGTGATCCAGCCCTGTGGCCTGGGCCTGCCCACCCTCAGGTACAGAGTCCCCAGCCCCCAGGGGTGCTGTACTGTGTAGGGGAGGGGCCTATTTCAAGGCAGACCCCAAGGACAGCCTATGTGAGGTTGGACGTGGTGCTCTTGGCCTGCACCACGCTGGAGCCCAGTGCACACTCACATACCTGATGTCCAAGTGGGCAGGCCTGGGCTGCCCCTGAGGGGCCCCTGACCTGCCCCCAGCCCCAACCAGCGGGGCATCCGCAGCTGATAGGTAACGGGTGATGTGTACCCTCAGACTCTTGCCCGCCATGGTCTGTGCTGGCTTCCCCTCAGCTAGGCGGGACCTGTGGCCAGGCCGGCCCTTTGGGTGTGCTGACCACTCAGGATCGTCCTTGCCCTGTCCGCCAGTCCTATGAGGCTTTGAACCCCTCCCCTGCCGCCCAGTGGGCGCACCGAGCCCTATGCGGCCTTATATGGCCACGTTCGGGTGTTGGGTGGCGGGCGGCGGCCCAGGTGGGCCTCATGCCACGGTACCCCCCCTCCCGCCGCCCGCCCAGCCGGGCACTGGCCGGCTGGCTTGGGGGTGGGGGCAGCCCAGCCATGGCTGGTCTGGGCAGCGTCCTGGGCACTGTGGGCACTCGAGTTATGCTCAGCAAGGCCCCTGGCAGCCCGTGGCCCAGACTCCAACTCTTCCTTTATCTGCTCAGACGCCCCCATCCCCACACCTGCCTGTCCCCTGGCCACTACGCTAGGGAGGCTCTGGAGGCTGCTGTCCTGGCCTGGTCATTGGTGGGAGCCCGAGGTGGAGTGGGGGTGGCAGTGGACAGTGGATGGCAGTGGGCAGCAGGGCCTGGGCTGGCGCTGAGGGGCTCTGGAGGGCCACACCCTACTCTGTGCCCCTCAGCCTCTGCCGTGGAGCTGGGCCTGGTATCCAGCTCCGCTGGCTCGGTGCAGCAGGGAGCTGGGGGCCGCTGTCCAAAGGCAGGGCCTCTGTGGTTTCGGGTGGGGGCGGAGGCACTCTTCCTGAGTTGCACTGGTGTCTCTGGGCCTTGACTTGAGGTTCTCCCACTTCCCGGGTGAGCGGGTCAGGGTGGACCTCCTCTGGGTCGGCAAACTGGCACAGAGCGTGTGTGGGGTGTTTTGAAAACCACTCTCCCCATGGTGTCGCCACTTCTGCAGTCGGCACATCTCTGGAGTCGGATCATGTTTTCAAAGTTCCCCTTTTCCCAAAGTTTCACAATCGTGGTAGGTTTGTCTTGAACTGTTTTTTCCAAAGTTGAGAAAAGATAGAATTTGGCTTTCTCCATTTCCATTTTATTTCTCACAGTGGGAGCCTGAGAGGTTCAGAACGAAATACTTTTCTCAAATAGCTTTGGAAGAAGTTGTTTCAGGGGTTTTCTGGGAAGTGCTGTACTTGAACTTTTCCAAGGATGGCAACGCCGTGGAGTGGGCCCTGAGCAGCCAGCCCTCCAGGTTGCGCTGGGTGAACGGAACAAAGATGCCAGGAAGCTGGGCGCTGGCCATGTGTGTTGCCCCCCCCCACCAGGGGAGGACAGGCTTGGGGCCTCTGGGTCTGCGGTGCGTGTGACTCAGTGGGAACATGTGTGGCCGTCAGGATGCATGTGAGCATCACAGGGCCGTGGCCTCACGCTGGGCTGCGGGGAACTCCTCCCTGCCCCCCAGGTCCCGCTGGGCAGCAGCAGGCCAGAGGGCGGTGGACTGAGGTGGACAGGCGGGAGCCAGGCCCAGGCACTGCCAGGTGGGGTGCGGGCCAGCCGCCTCGCGTACTCAGGCCCCACTCCTGGACGGGAGAATAAATCACAGTCCCCTCGGGGGCGGGGGGGAGGGAGCCGTGAACAAAGTCTCCTTTGGCTGGGCCTGGAAACACAGGCCCTTCTCCATTGTGCAGGATCAATGGGCCTCCAGCTCCCGCCAGGCGCCTCGCCGGCCATGGAAATGTTGGTTTTCCCCCAGCAGCGGCCCCAACCTGTGGCTTGCCCGGGGCTGGGCTCGGGCCCTGTTGACTGTCTGGGGAAGGCAGGCTGTGGCGCTGTGCACTTGCCGCCAGCTACCCACCCACTGTGGGGTGTCCTTGGCCTCATGTGGTCTGTTCTGTGCCTCACCTGGTGTGTCCTGGTGACAGCCTCAGCGGGCAGATCTGAATGTGGAAGGGAGGGGTGTCTAAGCTGCTGTCCCCAACCCCACAGGCACCCTCTCCGGGGCTGTGATCCCTGCTGTCCATCATCGGCTCTTCCTAGTGGTGGCCATGGCGTGTCCCTGACCAAGCCCTGAGGAGTCCAGCCAGGCTGCTCTCTGGGCCCCGTCCTCGGCCTGTGGGGTGGGGGGTGCTGCCACCCAGGGCCCATAGCCCAGGTAGGCTTGGGGAGGGGAGAGGCATGGGCATCACAGGGCCAGGCCAGGCCTTGAAGGAGAGGAAAAGCTTCCAGGTGGGCGTCTCTGGCTGGAGGGGCCGTGCACCTAGGTCAGGGCAGACGTCTAGGATATGTGGGTGCCTTGGTGTAGTTGGACTGGGGACTGAGTGGGGGACAGACCAGGGCTGGGCTGAGAGGTTGGTTCCTGGGGAGTTCAGGGGGGTCGTGGGGGCTGTCACGGAGAGCTTCCCTACCTGTCCACAGCCCCGTCCCCAGTAAGGAGTCTGCACTGGGTGTGCCTGTGCTGGGTGGCTGGAGGCAGGGCCTGGAGTCCAGCAGGTCTGGGCCCTGCATGCCCTCACACTCCCAACCCCCCCCAACCCCCCCCCCCGGAGAACCAGCCTGGGTGGGGCTTCCAGGAGCTGTCCCCTGAGCAAGGCGGTAGGGAAGGCGCTGGAGCAGCAGGCCTGCTGGGACCCAGGCCTCCCGTCCAGGCAGGAAACAATTGCTTTTCTTCCGGCCTGGCCAGTTCAGCCCGGGAGGGACTTCATGGCTGAGGAGAGAATACACAGCCAGGGCGGGAGGAGGGCGCCGTGCCCACCCAGGGCCAGGGACTCGGGTGGCCTCTGTGCTCCTGCTGCACCTGCCTGCTCCTGGCAGGGCCTGTGGGCTCACTGTGGGGCACAGCATGGGCGTCCCGCACACCTGGAGGGCTGGGTGGCCCAGCCTCAGACCTGCCCCTGTGGAATGTGCTGTGGCCCTGGGCCGTGGTGCAGGTGGGGCAGGCACCGGTGGGTGTGAGGGGCTCTCTGGCCTGGAGGAGCCCTGGCTGCTGGGTGCATTGGACTGTCCAGTGCGAGAGTCCTTACAGCACTCAGAGCGTGGGTTCTGCCCACCTCTGGCCCCGGGGTTCCCGGCTCAGGAAGCATCCTCGTCGTGTTTCCCAGGTGACGTGAGCACTCAGGCGGTCGGGGTCCTGCGCTGGGATTTGAGGGAGGCCCCAACGGAAAGGGCCTTGTGGGTGCTCGACAGGTGGGGGTGGGGCCCCTCCGAGGAGCCTGTGATGGGCCCCGAGTTCCAGGTGAGTGGTGTTTGCGAGCAGCAGGGTAGAGGGGCCAGCCTGAAGTCTGGCAGGCCTGGCAAGGCCAGGACATGAGGTGGGGGCTTCCAGGTGTCCAGCTGAGACCCCTAGGTGGGTGCTGTGGCAATGGGTCTGGGCGCTTCCCTGGTCACTGTCAGCTGCCAGCAGTTTCCGTGGCTTCCCCAGGGCAGGGGTGCCATCAGGATGAGACCCCGTGTCACCGGGACAGCAAGGAGGAGGGTGTCTGTGGGCAGGGCCCCTGAGAACTTCAGGGAAGGCAGCAGACTGATCTGCTTGCCCAGAGCCCTGCTGGGCAGTAGAGGGGACTGGCCGCTGCCACCAGCTTGCCTGAGCAGTGGGTCAGGCTGTCCACTGGCTGTGCCCAGAGAGAACTTGTTTCTGAGGCGACTGCCCATCCCGCAGGCCCTGCCAGTTCCGCCACAGCCCCTGTGGGCGCACCGGGGCTGCCCTGGGCTTCGCAGTGGCTGGGAGCCGTGCCTGTGCGCGTGTGCTGCGCCAGCTCTGCGCCCGACGGTGTCAGGCCTCCCCAGCCAGCCCCTGCTGGATGCGTTCTCACAGCGGGACACGGGTCCCCCTGCCCTCCTAGGGAGGGCCCGCCTGGTGCGGGTGTCCCAGCCATGGCTGCCTCTCCTCCCCGCCCTCTGATCTGTCCCCCGTGCTGTCCCCAGGCCTCCTGGCTCCTCCGGGAGCAGTGGGCCCAGCAGGTCAGGGGCTCCTAGACGGTACCTTCAGCCCACAGTCAATCCCTGCACGACTGGCCCAGATGCATGACCACCCTGGCTGGAGAATTCCTTCCACACCAGAAACTTCTGGGGCTTTGCAGGGCTTGCTGGGGACAGAGGCAGCCCTGATGAGCGGGTTGTCCCTGGGCACCCTCGCTCCCACCTGTATCTGCCCCAACAGCCTGGGTGTCACCAGCTGGGAAGCAGGTGTGGGGCGAGGCCTGAGACAGCAGTGCACCTGCCACCCCTGCAGGGCCTGGAGCAGGGCGGGGCCTGGCCCAGCCATCCCGAAGGAGCTCAGGGTGAGCAGGTCAGAGCCCACAGACAGCCTCGGTGTGGGGAGGAGCCAGGCTGATAGTCTAGGGCCAGGCCCCTGACAGACAGACAAAGGGGGATGGGGATTGGGAAGGTCACCAGGCCGGGGCAGGCTGAGGCCCTGGGTTCAGTGCTGAGCCAGGGCACCTAGAGACGGCACCGGGCCTTGTCTCCACCCTTCCCTGTGTGTCACCTCTCTGTGCACCCTGGCGCCTGGCTCCCCTCGCCATCCCTGGGCCCACGGGGTGACAGAAGGTT
Source organism: Artibeus jamaicensis (assembly GCF_021234435.1). Taxonomy (NCBI): domain Eukaryota; kingdom Metazoa; phylum Chordata; class Mammalia; order Chiroptera; family Phyllostomidae; genus Artibeus; species Artibeus jamaicensis. Next base: position 27,590,271 of record NW_026521954.1, on the reverse strand, counting down.
CTTGTCTTACCAAACCTGGCCTGGTGGGTGACAGCAGTGGGCCTGGGGCCTTAGGCCCTCTGAGGTGGGTCGTATCCCTCTGTGGGAGGTCTGCACCCACTGTTGGGCACTGTGCGCGTGGGGGGGCTGTCTGGGGGACAGTGGGGACAGAGTTGGGCAGTCTGTGTCTCTGAGGGAGAGCCTCTGCGTTTGGGGGACAGCTGACGTGACAGGGTGTGAGTGACACCTGAGCTGGGAGAAGCCAGGTGGGGGTGGGGCCTTCAGGTCACTGAACACCAGCCCCTGGGCACCCCCGCCCCCCATTCCTGGCCTTGCCCTCACAGCCAGGGGAGGAGGAGGGAAAGGAAAGGGGGACAGACGTCCTCTCTGCCCCACTGCGTGTTCAGCCCTCACGGTGGCGGGGGAGCCCCGCTCCGGCCTCTGCCGCCTCCGGTCTGCTCCTCCATTGACCTGCGCGGCCTGCCTGTGCCCATAACTTCCCACACCTGTGGCTTAGGCGTGTGTAGGCTTGGGGGCTTCCAGGAAGAGGTGCTCACAGGGAGGGGGCTGAGGTGCGGGGGGTGGTCCCTGGAGGAGGCCAAGGCCCTGCCTCGGAGCTGCTGTTGGGCTCCCCTCCCGGGCATTTCCCCCACACACAAAGCTTCCGCCTTGCCTTAGTTTTCCCGTGCTGAGGGGTCTGGACACTCTGCCCAGGTGGCTGGTGGGGGCCTGTGTCCCCAGGCCAAGTACAGAGCTGCAGCCGTCACGTCGAGAGCCGTGTTCCCAGGGACCTGCAGGAGGGGCTTTCCTGCCCGGAGCCTGCTGCAGTCTCTGCCGGGGCAGGTGTGGGCAGCCCAGGGGCCTGGCCTGGCCCCGGGTCGGTGTGGGGCGGGGCAGTCTGGCTGCAGGGGCGGGGAGGGGACTGTTTGCTTTAGGATAAGGCTGGCTCCAGTTCGCCTGTCCCCCAGCACTGCTCGCAGGGCCGCCCTGGGGCCACACTTCCGGCCGTCTGGCCATTCTTGGCTCTGTCCTGCAGGATGCTAGACCGAGGGGCATCACAACCTCTGTCTAAACAGCTCGGCTGCTGCTGCCCGAGAGACACCCCCGCTGCTCAAGCTCCGCTGCCCCCAGCCCAGGCAGGTCAGGCCTTCCTCTGCCACTGAGCCGGCTCCTTGGGGAGAGGGAGGTGTCGGGCCGTCGCTCCATCGTGGCCTCCCCCCCACACCTGCTGAGCAGTTGCATGTATCTTCGTGTGCCCAGGTGGCATTGTGGAGGCCCAGAGTGCTGGGAGGGCTGGGGGGCCTCTTTGTCCTGCAGCCAGAGGCCTTGTGAATGGCGGAATTTTAGACAGTGACAGGTGGCAGACCGGGTCCGCCTGGGAATGAGGCTGGGACCCTGTCTGTGGGCCCTGCAGCCCCTCCCACTCTAGCAGGGTGGGGGCCTGGGGGGCCGTGCAGACCATTGAGGAGTTAGGGAGAGGTGGGTCTCAGACCCCTGCCACCTCTGCGTTCTTGTCCCTTCCCAGGGACGGGTGTGGTGGCGGCTGGTGGGCTGTGTAGGGGCCTGGGGCCATGGCGCACTGTCTAGAAGCCACGTGGTGGGTGGGAGTGTCCCAAATCCAGGCAGAATGGGGAGTGGACTTGCATCTTGGCAGGGTGGGCTTGGCGGAGTGGGGTGTGCGGGGCAGGATGAGGGAGCAGGTGGGGTTGGGAGGAGCCCCCCCCCCCCCCCCCCGCACTGGGAACCAGAGACTCTGAACCCTGGGCCGTCAGCTCCCTGCCTTAAGTGGGAGTGGCGCCCAGCCCCCCTCGGTGTCCCTAGAGAGGAGTGAGGGGCTTAGTGCTCCGGGAGGGTCCTGGAGGGGCCGGTAATGTGTGGGAAGCTGCCTCATGAGTGTCTGTTGGCCCCACAGAGGCACGAGTGGCCCTGGTTGCAGAGGCCTCGGTACACCAGCTGGTAATTGCATGTTGAAGGAACACCAGCTGGTTATTAAAAACACATGTGGCCCTCGGGCCCATTCAACAGCATCTGGGAGCCGCCGCCACCTCCAGGAGTGTCTGTGAGGCCAGGACCTGGACACCGGTCCTCTGGGCCTGCGGTGGCCCCAGCATGGGGTGGCGGGCAGGGTCCTGGAGCCAGGCTGGCCAAGCTCCTGGGCAGGGCGAGTGTGTTGTTGGCTCCTGCTCCTGGGCAGGAGATGACCCCTGTGCTTTTGGACACCTGGGTGTCCTTCCCAGTGGGCCAGTTACTCAGTGTCCTCCAGGCCTGGTTGCCCCACTGTCCCTGCACTTGACTCTAGAGGCCCCGAGACCAGATGTGGGCTTTCTGCCACAGTGAGGGGTGCCACGGTCCTCTCCTTTGGTGACGCTGGGCACAGACTGCCAACCCAACAGGGATCCCGCACCCAGGGCCGGCGCACCCTCCACTCACTCTGTGACCCGTGGCCTTGGGCGAAGCTGTGTGTTAGCTGCGGTTGGCCGCAGGGAGGCCCTTGTCCAGGCAGACTGAGTCCACGCACATGGGCCTGGGCCATCAGCCACAGGGGTGCTACATGGGAGCTACGTGACTTGTGCACATGTGTGTCTGTGGGGGCTGGTGAGAGCCCCCCCGCCCCCCCGGGACACGTGTCCCAGCGAGCTGCTCCGGCCGAGCTTGATTCCATGCAGTGGTGTGTGGCGGGGGCTTGGTGGCTGTGGCCCAGCCCTTGGTGGGCCGGGGCAAATGCAGACCGTGGTCTGGGAGGAGGGCCCTGTGTTCCCAGCCTCACGGGGGTGGAGTCCTGAGTGGGGATTTTCGGGGACAGCCCCGCCCCGGCTCCCAGCACCTACCCCACCACCGCCACCCTGACCAGGCTCTGACCTGCCCACAGGCCCCCCGAGGATGGCAGACAAGGTGGTCCCTCGGCAGGTGGCCCGGCTGGGCCGCACCATTCGGCTGCAGTGCCCGGTGGAGGGGGACCCACCGCCACTGACCATGTGGACTAAGGATGGACGCACGATCCACGGTGGCTGGAGCCGGTTCCGTGTGCTGCCCCAGGGGTTGCGGGTGAAAGAGGTGGAGCGGGAGGACTCGGGGGCCTATGTGTGCAAGGCCACCAACGGCTTCGGCAGCCTCAGCGTCAACTACACCCTCATTGTGACCGGTGAGTGCCACCGGTATGGCATGGCACGTGCTGGGGCCGGCCCTCCCCATGGCCCCCACCCGACCCCCTTAGCTTGAGCCAGGCCCACCGCCACCAGGATGTCCTGCCACCTTTTCTGAGCCCAGGATGGGGCCTGACCTCTGTCCTCAGACCCTCTGGGACCCTCCCTCCCAAGGGCCTGCTGTCCTGGAGCCAGGGGGCACTGGGGCAGCAGGAGTGGGTGTGGGGCCCCAGTGGTCGACCCACTGAAGGGTGTGCTGGGTAGGCTGGCAGCCCTGCTGTTGGCGGTGACTTTGAGGCTCAGGTTTCGGAGTTCAGAGGGGCCGCCAGGAAGCCAAGGACCGTCTGTTCCCTTCTGCCTCTGGGGCTGCGTACCCAGGGACACGCCCTGCTCTCACGGGTACCAGACACTGCCCCCCATGTGCTCCCTGTGTGGATCCCTTGGGGAGGGGTCTCTGGGGTGGGGCCTCCCTGGGGGGGTCCCTCAGGACACAATGGCCCTGGCCCGTCCACTAGGGTGTGGCCTGAGCTGGGCTCCCCCTGCTGGGGCCAGGGCGGGTGCCTGAGACAGTCGGGCCCTGGGCTCGCAGAGGCGCGGCTGTCCTGGGGAGGGGGCATTCCTCCACAAGCCCCACCCCCACGGGGGCTGTGGAATGGGAGCACTTTCTGTGCCCCCCCCCCCACGGTCCTCTCAGAGCAGGGGACGCTGGGGTGGTATGTGGCCCATGTCACTTCACCCGGCCCCCGGCCCCTTGATGTGGGCTAGGATTACCGCAGCTGCCGCCTCGCCTGCCCCTCCCCCCAGCCTGTAGACCCCCCGGAGCCAGGGTGGGGGGGCCCACTCTCAGTCCTGCCCCCCCCAGCCTGTTGGGGTCACCTGAACCCTGGGAGTGGGCTGGGCAGGCTGTGCCCAGCTGTCTCCAGGCCTCTGAGATGGGCGTGTGCGCCCGTGGCCTTTTGAAGGCTTTCACAGCCTGGCCAGATGCCCAGGCCTGCGGATCAGCCTGGGTCTGGGGGTGCCGTGGGGACCCCTGTCATGCACCCTTCCCCTTGCAGAGGACACCAGCCCAGCCAGGGAGAGCCCGGGCCATGAGGGCTCCTCCGGGGGCCGGGAGGAGCCAGCCAGCAAGCAGTGGGGTGAGTGTGGGCGACACCTCAGTCCTCGGGGGCAGGCGGGACCCCTCTGTCAGAGCCCCACTGACCTCTCTGGCGCCCACCTGGCAGCACGGCCCCGCTTCACGCAGCCCTCCAAGATGAGGCGCCGGGTGATTGCACGGCCTGTGGGCAGCTCCGTGCGTCTCAAGTGCGTGGCCAGCGGGCACCCGCGGCCCGACATCATGTGGATGAAGGACGACCAGGCCCTGACGCGCCCCGAGGCCAGCGAGCACAGGAAAAAGTGGACGCTGAGCCTGAAGAACCTGCGCCCCGAGGACAGCGGCAAATACACCTGCCGGGTGTCCAACCGCGCCGGCGCCATCAACGCGACCTACAAGGTGGACGTGATCCGTGAGTGCCGGCCGGGGGACGGGGGCCGGGGCGGGGCCGGGGACATGCCCACATGCCATCTCCCCTGCAGAGCGGACCCGCTCCAAGCCGGTCCTCACGGGCACGCACCCCGTGAACACCACGGTGGACTTCGGGGGCACGACGTCCTTCCAGTGCAAAGTGCGCAGTGACGTGAAGCCCGTGATCCAGTGGCTGAAGCGTGTGGAGTACGGCTCTGAGGGCCGCTACAACTCGACCATCGACGTGGGCGGCCAGAAGTTCGTGGTGCTGCCCACGGGCGACGTGTGGTCGCGGCCGGACGGCTCCTACCTCAACAAGCTGCTCATCACCCGTGCCCGCCAGGACGACGCGGGCATGTACATCTGCCTGGGCGCCAACACCATGGGCTACAGCTTCCGCAGCGCCTTCCTCACCGTGCTGCCAGGTGCCGCACACCGCCTGCCCAGCCCCCGCCCCTTGAGCCTCGTGCAGACGCTCTTGACCCCTCCCGCCTTCTTCCTGGTTCTCGCCTGCAGATCCAAAGCCACCAGGGCCACCCATACACCCCTCGTCTTCAACCACGAGCCTGCCGTGGCCTGTGGTCATCGGCATCCCAGCCGGCGCTGTCTTCATCCTGGGCACGGTGCTGCTGTGGCTCTGCCAGGCCAAGAAGAAGCCGTGTGCACCTGCACCAGCGCCCCCTGTACCTGCACACCGCACGCCAGTGACCACCCGAGACCGCAGCGGGGATAAGGACCTGCCTGTGTCCCCTGGCCTTGGCACCACCGCTGGCATGGGGCTGTGTGAGGAGCTTGGGGCCCCGGCGGCCCCCCAGCACCTGCTGGGCCCGGGCTCAGCTGCTGGCCCCAAGCTTTACCCCAAACTCTACACAGATGTGCACACGCACACACACACGCACTCACACACGCACTCACACGTGGAGGGCAAAGTCCACCAGCACCAGCACATCCACTACCAGTGCTAGGTGGTGTTGCTGTTGGGGCTCTGGGTGCCACGGGGGGGGGGCACCGGAGGCCAGGCCAGCAGGCAGTTGGGGAACAGGGCCGCAGCGGGGGGCGGGGGGTGTGCACTGGGGAGGATGCAGCCAGCAGCCCGGGCGCTGTGTGAGGCACGGCGTGCGGGCCGGACCTCCACACACACAGGCCTGCTCCGGGCACAGCCACACCCACGCTCGGGCCTGCGTCTGCAGCGCGCAGGGCACGCAGGGCTGGGCCACTTGGGGAGGGAAGCCCTTGGCCTGTGAGGAGGGTTTCATGGGGGCATGGTCACCGCCCCTGCCTGGCAGGAGATCTGAGAGACGCCCTGGCTTTGCAAACCAAAAACTCCCACCCCTGCCCTACGCCTGCCTGCCTGTCTCTGCCCAGGCCTCGGCAGGTGGGCGGCTATTTTTGCCGCCACCTGTCCTGGGTGTTCAGGAGCCCCCACACCCTGGGCTGGGGGGTCGGGCATAGCCGTCTCAGGCCCTGTCCTGAGAGGCTGGAGTTCAGCTGGGAGTGACTCTGGTCACACCCACCTCCCACTACCGGAGAGAAGGGGGCCTTAATATTTATATTTATGAAATTAAGATAATATTAATGATGAAAGAGCAGGGCCACAGAGACCTGGCCTTCCCAGGCCCAGGACCCACCTGGCCTTGGCCAGGCTGGACGTCCGCTCGGGGCCAGGCACCCATCACCCCATTGTCTGAGGTGGCCCAGACCTCTGTAATTTTATATAGAGTTTGAGCTGAAGCTTCGTATATTTAATTTATTTTGTTAAATAAGAAAACGTGCATCTTCTTCCTCTAAACTAGCGTTGCTGCTTGTGTGTGTATCTGTGTGCCAGTGTGTGAGCATGTGGGCCTGTGGCCTGGGCTCCAGACCAGGAACGAGTCCCACTGCAGGGCCTGAGGTCCAGCCCGGGACCCGAGGTCCCCAGGGCTCTGTGTCTGCCCCCGCACAGAAGCACTGCCCTGTGCACAGGTACACGCCAGCCTCCCTGGCCGGCTGGAACCCTGGCACCTGGCCCATGAACACCCCTCCATGGTGTAGCCCCAGGGCCCTCACACAGACCCGTCTGGCGCAGCTGGGTGGCCTTGGAGGAGGGCTGGGGCTGCCCTCCAAGGGGTGGGGCGGCACCCCACCCAGGCACCTGCCGCCTGCAGGGTGCCGTCCCAAGGGTCTGGCCACCACCCCTGGGTGGGGCAACAATGGTCTCGCTCACCACTTGGGGGCACAAGGCTCCAACTTGCTTGACCAGCACTTGAGGGTGGGGCTTCCTCGGGCCCAGGGGGCTGGAGCCTCTTAGGAAAAGGCACTAAGACAACCTGTGTGGTTTCAGCAGAGTCGTCCGTGTGAGGCCCCCGACATCCCCAGAGCCTTGGAGTCTGGTGGGGAGGGCCCGGCCTGGGCTGCTGCCGGGCCTTAGCTTCTCCAAACAAGGACAGGCTTTGTAGGTTGGGACACCCACCATCCTTCCCAGGCACTGCCGGGCCCCCCTCCAAGGTCAAGGCCTCAGCCCCTGTCCCTCAACCTCACACTGGAGCAGCCCCTCCTCCTCTGTCTCTGAGGGCTGGACCCCCAGCCCCCTCCCCCTCCACTGGGGCCTCCGGGCAGTGTCCTCAACACCTCGCCATCCTCCGAGTGACCCCACTGCAGTGGTCCTGGCTGCAGTGACTCGGGGTGCCCTGGGGGCTGTGGCTGCTCACAGCTGGCGACCCCTACAAACCCTCCAGACTGCAGGTTGGGAGGGGAGGGGCTGCTTGGATTTCAGTCTAAGATGCGGGAGGGATGGGTCTTGGGTAGCAAGAAGGTTTCTGTCCACTGGTGGGGAGACCCTGGGCAGCGGGCCATTGGGACACCTTTAGGTCAGAAGGGCAGGCACGGTGGGGGCACAGCCTCCAGAACCTGAAGGAGACAGGCCCTGACTCCTGCCTTTCTTGGCCTCACATGGGCGGGGCCCTCAGCCCCAAGGTAAGACCGGTGGTCCACCTGGTCCTCCTGAGGCTGCTCTGCCACCTGATGAGCAAGTGCCCCCCATTTGCAGACTGCACCCTGGGGCTCAGGCCCCATCCCCCCACAGCCTCCTCAGCCACTGCCCGGAGGGGGTCAGCACCTCCTCACTCCCTGCAGCCCCCAGTCTGCAGCTGTGACCTCCCCCAACACCTCTCCTGTCCTGGGCTGTCTGCCCCTCAATGCTACCATGACCCCAGGTGACCAGGGCCCACTTGGACGCCCCTTGGCCTCGGCCCAGCCGCCCCCCCCGCACACACACATTGCAGAGGTACACACAATCTGCCCATGCCCACACTGCCAGGACGGAGTCACCTCCCTGCATCCCCATCTGATGGGCATGAGGGGAGCAGCCCACCAGACAGCAGTGGGTCCTTTCCGTGGGGGGAGGCTGGCAGAGGAGAGATAGTGTCCCCAAGGGGGTGCAAAGTCTGCCCCTAACAGGTGATTGTTGACTGTTTCGCCAGCTGACCCTGCCCCCTGGCTCTCTGCCAACTGCTGCCCCGCCCTACACCTTTGTCAGGGGCATCAGGGACTTCCAGGCTGACCAGGTTCAGGGGTACAGGTGGGGGGACTGGGGTGGCAGGACTGAGGGGAGCTGGGGGGCAAGGGAGAGGCTCTGTGGCTGGGCCACATACCCCCCAACCCCTCGGGCTCCGTGGGGCTGGTCCTGGGTTCCCCTGCCCTTCACGGCTGCCCTAGATTCTAACAGACGCCAGGCCCCAGGGCGCCCTGGGCCATAGGCAGAAAGGCCCGGGGCAGCTGCCAATCCTACGGGCTTACCAGTGGGGACACAGATGCCATGATCCCCAGCTCTGCGGGGTGTTCTGGGGGTGGGCATGGTCGGGGCCTGCCCGGGGGCCCAGTCTGGAGGTGGGTGAGGGGGTCGACTGCGTCCTCAGGGTGACCCTCAGACCTGACCAGGCCAGGCCATTTCAGGAGACTTGGGTGTCCTTGGTGGGTGCAGGGCACTGGGTGGGGGGTGCCAGGAGCGCATGGCCTTAGAGGCCGAGCCAGCCGGCCGCCCTCCCTCTGATCTGCCCTGCCCTGCGCACGGTAAGCCGGTCCCCTTGAAGTCGGGCAAACTTGGAAGGGCGGCTGGTCTCTGACACCCAGGGTGTGACTGCCCCCTGCTGCTGCCCAGCTTCCCTGGTTTCAAAGGGGTGTCGGCTGGCCGGCCGGCCGGCAGCTGTCCTGAAGGGGGGCCCGAGGCTGATGCCAGGGACGGGGCAGTGTGGCCAGGGGTCAAGGATGAGGGGTGTGGGGCACAACCCTACCCCCATGGGCCTTGTGTTGAGGGGGCTGGCAGGAGATCAGAGCCTTGTCCTGGGGCCGGGCCAGGGACCCGGGACGGGTACAGAATGTGGGGCAGGAACACGGGGCATTTGGGGGACACAGGCTTGGCCTGGGCCCAGGGCACAAGGTCAAGCGTTCCTGGGGGCTGCTGTGTGGGGCCCGCGAGGGTTGGCAGCTGCTGTGAGGCCAGATGGAAGGTGGCCCCAGGTGACTTGCCTAGACCCAGGGCACAGGTACTGGTGGGCCGGGGGGTGGGGGCTGCCTCGAGATGGGGCACAGAGGCCGGAGCCCTCGTGCGGCCCCGGGCTGGGGCGTGGGGAGGCGGCTGCTGCTGTGCGCCTGGTGGTGGCGAGTCCAACACGAAGGGTCTCTGGTGGGCGGGGGCCACTGCGGCTGCTCATCGCACCAAGGGGCTGGGTCCGAGGCGGGGCGGGGAGGGCCTGGCCACTGGGGGGGCTCTCTTGGGGCCCTGTGCCTGGCCCATACAGTGAGGCTGAGCAACCAAGCCTGATTGGGCTCAGGGCCTCCTCAGAACAGGCTGGGTGGGCACGGGGATGGGTGGGGGAATCCGGGGGCCAACGGCTCTCCTAAGAGACTGGGGGGCCTGGGCGCTGGTCACCGGGGAACACAGTGCCCTGGGTTCGGGGTTCACTTTGAGGCTCAGGGACCTGTCTCCGAGGAGATGAAGGTTTGCTTTGTGAGCTGGGTGCTGCCCTCAGACTCCTGTGACCCCGCAGCCCAGGCCCCCAGCAGGCAGGATGCGGGGAGGCTGGCCCACGGTGCCCCGGGCCCTGCTGCCCCACTATGCACGAGCCCGTCTGAAGCGGGCATGTCCGTGGCTCAGTGCCGCTGGGTCTGGAAGTCGGGCTTCCAGTCTGGGCTGTGGCCCACCTACCAGCCCCTTCCCTAGCCGTGTGGCCAGGCCCTCAGGAACCCGCCTCAGGCCCAGCCAGGCTGCCGCCCAGCCTGGGACTGACCCCATCCGCAGCTCTGTGCTCCAGCACTGACTGCCCAGCCCTGCCTGAGCCCCGGTCAGTCCTCAACGTGGGTCCCGGCCCCAACTCGGGCCTGCACGCTTCTGTAGGTCCCAGACCTGGCCCTCAGGGTTTCTCCTGTGGACGCCGGCAGGTGGGTGGCCCTGCAGGCTCGTCCTGGCCTCACAGACCCGGTCAGCTGGGGTCTTGCCCGAGGGCTCCGGATCCCAGCCCCGTGTGTGCCTGGCTGGGCAGCGTTCCGGTGCAGACCGGCCACCACTGGTGTGCGTTGTGAAGGCGGCCTGGAGCAGGGCCTCTGCCGGCATAAGTTCCGTGTCCACTGGGGGCTGTGTGACGCCCTCGTGGGCCCTCGTCACATGTTTGCTTCCAGGGGTATGAGCCGCTTCCTTCTGGGGGTCCTGACTTTGGAGTTCGTCTGGGGTGAGAAGGCAGCGAGTCAGCGTCAGGCCCAGTGGCCAGCGCAGGGGCCTGAGGTGTCCTGGGCTGCAGCCCCGCAGCAGGGGTCATAGGTCACAGGCGAGCACACGGGCCGCCCTCACTGCCCTGGGGCCTGTCACCTGTTGCAGGCCTCTCTTCTGGGCCCGAGGGGCACGAGGCCGCCCCCGAGGCTGCAGGGAGCCACACATTCCCACCTGAGTGCGGTTCCCAGGGGCCCCACCCGCCACCCTGCAGCCACGCTCTGGGGAGTGGCACACAGGTGGGCGGGGGACTCGGGGGAGGGCACATCAGACTGGGCCAATGTCCACCCCTCATGCTGCCTGAGCTGAGGCATGTGCCCCATCCCAGGGCATAGGCAGGGGGGCCAATGAAGGGCCTGCAGCAGCCCCAGGTGAGGGCAGTGGGGGTTCCTGCGGCTTCCCCACCAGGCGACTGCGACTCCCACCCCCATCCCTGCTGCAGCCACGCGCCCCTGGCCCGGGACAGCTGCCAATAGCTGGCTGCAGGGGCAGGCGTCAGCCTTACCCTCTGCTGTGGGTGGAGGTGGGGTCTGGCAGGGCCCCGGACAGGTCCTCATACAGCACAGCCCTGGGCGGTAGGGGAAGAGGCAGGGGTGTCCTGGCCCCGGGGCTCAGGCTGAGGACTCCAGGAGGCTCCACCTGCCCCCGGGGGCCTCCACTGGGAGGGGCAAGGGCAACAGGGGCCAAATGGCGGGGTGCAGCCAGCCAGCTGTTTGCTAGAACGCAGCATCTGCTCTATCAGGAGGCAGCACAGGTGGGCTTCGCTGATGAGAGGGGGCCAGACTCAAGGTGAGGGGTGGATGCGGGGGTCCTTCCCAGACCCCCGACCTTCCTTCAATCCACCAGTCTCCATGGATGATGCTTTCCCCTGGGACCGCCACCCCTGTGCTTGTGGCGGCCTCCCTGCAGGATGGGCGTCAGTGCCAGCTGCCCAAAGGACTGCCTGTGTGGCCAGCGCCTGCCACGCAGAAAGTGCAGCGGCCAAGGCCAATTACGCCCCCTGATGTGCGGGCGGGAAGATGGCAGTCCTGGGCCACCGGCTCAGCCCTCCGGCCCTGGGTGGCAGAGAATGGGAAGCTGCCCCCGGCCTCACCCCGCTCTCTGTGGCCTGGGCAGCACCTCCCACCCTCAGGGCTCCCATCCGAGTCCCCACTCCGGGGCCCTGCCTGCACCCAGCGACTCGGACCCTCAACCTCCTCACCAGTGACCCGGAAGGCAGGCCTGCGGTGACAGTGTGGAGAGGAGTTGAGCCCAGGCTGGCCCCAGAGGGCAGGGATGGCTGGTAGGGGCCGCCTAACACCCCGTCCTGGACCTAGACCCGGAAAAGGTGACAGGCTCCACAGAGGCAAATTCCTTCTTTCTTCACAGCTTTTCCCTCTATTTTCCCCCACTTTTCCCCCCAAAGCAGCCCTCCACGGCTCGTTCCTGGAGCCCCTCCAAGACAACCGCACCGGCTCGCTCGGCGGCCACAAAGCCCCTTTTGACGGTGTTGGCGGAGCTGGACTAACAGTGAGGGTGGGGTGGGCGGGTGAGGCCCCCTGGCGCCTTCACGGGAAGGGGGGGTGCACCAGGGCTGCACTGGGACCCCTGCCCAGGGTTTGCCAGCCTGAGCCTGCACTGTTTCTGGCTGGGAGGATGGTTCCCCGCTCCGTCTGCCCAGAGCCCAGCATCTCCTGGCTCCTCTGGTTGAAGGGCCGACGTCACCAGGGCCTGCTCTGAGCAGCCCGCTGGCATGGCTGCGGGTCAGTGGGGGGGGGGGGGGTTTGGAGGCGGACTTCGAGTGTGCCCCTGTGCCGGTCAGCCTGTCAGGGAGCGGATGGCACTGCATGATGAGGGGGGTGTCAGTCCTCTGCCCAACATCCGCCACCCGTGGGCCCAGGAGGGCTAGTCTCTGGTGGCCACACCTGCACACAGGGGCACCCTCCAGTGTGTGGTGGAAGGCGCTGCTGGATGCAGAGTGTTGGGGTTGTGGTGCCAGGCAGTGGGGGGCTGTGACCTGGCTCCACCTTACCGTCCTGGGGACCTGGAGCCTGTTCCTGTTCGGCTCCCTGCAAAAGCGACCCTGAGCCTGAGGTACACTAGCTGCTTGGTGACCGGGGAGGGGCCTGGACAGACAGACAGCAGGGGGGTCTTTGCTTGTAGTCCAGAAGGGTGGTTGGACCAGGACCTGGTAGGAGGGGGCTGGGGGCTGGCTCGGGCTGGCAACAGGAGATGCCTGCACAGGGGAAGGTGCCCGGCAGGCCCTGCCTCTGGGTGCGTGAGGACCACTGGGGAGGACGGCAGCACAGCTCAGCCAGCACCACGGCTCGGCCAGCACAGGCTCCTGGGCTCCCTGGTGGTGGCGGGTGCCCAGGGCTGCTGCGCACAAGGCCCTTGTAGGTTGGCCAGAGGAGTCTGGCTTGGCTGCAAACACAAACGTGGCCCGCGGGGCCAGCAGGGGCAGCGCTGGGCGGAGAGTGGGCCCTGAGCGGGGCACAATCCACCCTTTGTTCCTGAGGCTGCTGGGAGCCTTTGGGCCAAGAGGAAATGGGGGGGAGCGCCAGCCAGCGGGCCTCACCCGCCCGCAGACCTCGCCGCCAGGGCCTGGTGGACGCCAGGCCCAGCCCAGCAGAGGAGCCGGAGGGGCTGGCTCCCGGGACAGGCAGCCTGCCTCCCTGCAAGTCCTGGCCAAGCCCTTTCGGGCATCCGAGCGGGGTGGGTGTCAGGTCCCAGCAAATAGATCCGGATGCCCGTGGCCACCCCCCAGGTCTCCACCGTCCTCCCCCCCCACCAGCCTGGCCCAGGCCCCTCCTGCGGGGCTGTTTAACCACTGGGGAGGGCAGGTCCGGGGCGGACCTGCTCTGGTCAGAGGAGGCCCCTGCCTACTGCCTCCTGCCCACAGTCCCCTCCCCCCTCCTTCCAGGCCCCAGACCGCAGGAGGGCGGTAGGGACTGGCCACGCCCCTCCCTGTTCCTCCTGGCTCCCCAGAGCTCTGCAGATATGACTGAAGGGTTTGCCCCCCCTCCTTAGGGCAGCCACGCTTGTTCCTCACCCATGGAAGGGGACTCTGGACCCGAAGGGCCCCAAGTTGGGGTGCTCCTTCCTGTCCAGGGCTACATGGGGGCCCGGATGGGAGTATACGCCCACCTGTGTGCATGCACACACGTGTGCAGGTATATGCGCATGCACGTGGCAGCGTGGGCCCCCCACTGCCTCCTCACACCTCCCTTCATGTGTGGCTGAGGACCCCAGGGGCCTTGCTCACCGGTCTGCCCCGTGGGCTCCCTGGGCTCCCTGGGCTAGCAGACCCCAGCGACGCCTCCCTCCCAGCTGTGCCTCCTGGGGCCCCTTCATCACATCTCTACCCTTGCCTCCCATAGGAGGGCCAGCCCCGGCCCGGGCCGGCTCTGACCCACGAAGGTGGCCTGCTGGGGGCACATCGGCTCTCAGGTCGCCAGGCAGGAGCACAGGGGCAGGGCCACCCTCGAACCCCGGGTCTGCCTGCTGGGTCCTGTGGGTAGGCCTGGGCTCTGAAGCCCACCCTGAAGTGGGAAGGCCCCAGGCTGGGGGTCTGTCTCAGGGCTGAGGCAACAGGGCCTCCCCGAGGCCCTGGGCTGTGGGGCTGACCTCTGCTGACCAGACCGCACTCAGACGACATGGCCCCCAGGCCCAAGAGCAGCCCCCTCTGGTTTGGGAGTACCTCTGGCTCACCTGGCCTTGCCCTCTCCACCCCAAGTGCTGGGTCTGCTGGATTCCCCACCAGCCTCTGCTGGCTGCAGGGAGCTAGCCTGGATTGGGGGGGGGGCAGTCCCAGGTGCCTGCCCGCCCCGGCCCAGCCTCAGACCACAGCAAAGCTCTGGACGCTCTCTCCTGTGCAGACCCCAGGGCTGGGCCCCCATTCCACCTCTGGCCCCTGTGCTCCCGCCAGCAACCGAGCCTGACCCTCCCTCTGCCCCCGAGCCTGACCTGCCTGGTGGCGTCTGAGCCGGGCCCAGCTGGCCCCTGGGGTGCAGGCCAGCTGGGCCCTCCTGTCCAGTGCCTCCCCTGCCCGTGCCCCTCCTGTCTGGCCGGAGCACGTGCCCCATTTCAGGGGAGCTGCCACCCACCACGCAGGGCGGCACCCGTTCATGCGCTGGAAGGAGAACGTCACCCAGGAGGCTCGTGACAGAGGCACCAGGTCGGTGGGCAGCAGCAACCCCTCTTCACGAGGGGGCGGGGCTTCTCAGGGGAGAAGGGTTGCTACCATCAGATTGGCCGGGTGTGCCACCGGGCCCAGAGCCGAGTTTCCGGGCCTGGCAGGGTCCTGGCCTCAGCTAGGGTGCCGCCCTCACTGCAAGGGCAGATTGCTCCTGTCCTCAGGAGGTGAAGGTGGCAGGCCCGGAAGGGGCCCAGGGAAGTGGTCACCTGGCTGGGACTTGCCCCTGTCTAATGGTTCCCCTTGGCACCCAGCACCCAGGGGACCAGCTCGAGAGGCTCAGGTGAGCCCAGCTCACAGGGGTTTGTCCTCTGGGGGCCTCTGCCTGCATCAGGGGCCTAGGCTCAGCACCGGGCGGGCGAGAGCAGACGCCACAGTGGGGTATCAGGGACAGCCGGCTGGAGCCCCGCCCTCCCCTTCGGCGTCCAGGTTCCTTAAGCGAGTGTGGCCAGGGTGGCCCCACAGGGACCAGGAAGGAGCTCAGCCCCCGGGGAAGTCCTGGGCCCTCTCTGAGTCTGCCCAGTGCCAGCTGGGAGGTCTCAAGAGGCTGCTGTTCATCTGCTGCACCCAAAAACACCTGCGAGGCCCGTGGGCCCTGCCTCCCAGCAGCGCGGAGCCGAAGGGCCCGGACTGCCCTCTCACACTGTTGCGGCTTGAGCTGAGGAGGGTGGGGCGGTGGTTCTTCCCAGGGGATGGGGAGCCGCAGGCCAGGCTGGCCCGTCAGCCTGGGGTCCTTCCCCAGTGGGGCAATCACAGCCTGGCCTGTGGCTCCCAGGGAAGGGGCGTGACAACCGCCACTCTAGCTCTCTGAGTTCAGACACCTGGAGCCTCATGGTCCATGGTCCATGGTGCCTTGGGGACATGCCTTGAGGGCTCCCTTGGAGGACAAGGTGTCTATCCAGCCACTGGGCTCCCTGAGGGGCCTGGACAGCAGACTGGCCTGGCTGGCTGAAGCCAAAGTGCCTATGGCCAGGCTTCTCGTGCCCCCAGCTAGTCAGCTGGGGGCTTGAGCGACAGGCCTGATCTGGCTGAGGGCTGGGTCCAGGTGCCACTTGGGTTGGAGTCCAGGCTGCGGGAAGGTGGGGAGCCTCCCCCGGGCCCCACTGCCTCAGCAGGGTCCCAGAAGCACCTAGCCTCACCCTCCTGCACCCAGGTCTGCAGCCAGCCCCCATCCCAGCTGGCCTGGCCTGTTTGGGGGCTGGGGGACTACAGGCCTGTGCAGGGGGAGGGCCGGCACCATGGCTGGAACCACGCTGGCGCAGTGTGGAGCTGGCCTGGCGTGGCTGCCGAGCCAGGCGCCGGCCTCATGGTGGAGGGGGCGTCGGGGCGTCTGTGAGGCGAGCGAGACACTGCTGGGCTCACGTTACAGTTTCCACTGGAAACAGCCCCGTTCTGAATGTTGGCTCAGCTTTTAAAAATTGCAAATAGACCCAGTTTCCTGAGGAGCGTTTGCTAAGCCCAGTGGTCGCTACTGCTGAGCACAGGCTCTTGCCCAGCTGGGGCGTCAGGCCGGGCGGAGGGAAGCGGGGAAACCGAGGCTGCTGCAGCCTGGGGTGGGAGGAAGTTGTCACACGGGGGTCCCGTGTCCTGGCTGGCCACCCGCCTGACCAGTAGCAGGAAGGCATCCCAGGCCCCACTGCCATGGGCCATGGCGGCTGGACACCCAACCCTGAGCCTGGGGAGCAGCCCCGGCATCAGGGGCCCTGCCTCCAGGGGCTGCTCTGAGTCCCGTGTGCTTGCTGCACACTCATCGCAGCCAGACGTCCCCACCGGATGAGGCTTCACCAGCAGGAAGGGGACCCAGGAGCAGACCCAGGCTGCCTGGCCCTTGGCTGCTGCTGTCGCGCGTGGAGGAGCTGGGCGTGTATGCACACGAGGATATGCACGGTGTACATGTGGGCGGAGTGCACACATGTGTCCACACATGTGTGAGCATGCACATGGTGTGAGTTTGGGCATGTTGCCTGCCTCCCCCACATTCCGGGTCAGGTCTCTAAGAAGGATTTGAGGTCCAGGGCTTGCTCTGCCTGTGGGCCAGGGGTGGGCTCCGGCGTCCCAGGGAGGGGCACCTGTGGGGACAGAAGTCTGCCGCCCTGACCCCGGTGGGCCCGAGTCAGGCACCCTGCTGGCCTGTTTTCTTTGGAAGACAGTGGGCATTCCTGGGCTGCACGGCTGACACACCAGATGACAACGGTGCCCACGGGGTAAGCGGGACCCCTGCCCGCCCCGGCTGTGTTCCCAGGCTCACAGAAGGCTCTTTCTGATGCCAAAAACATCTGGAAATGCTTCCAAGGAGCGGATTCGAGCTCTTCACACTTGGAAGTCGGCTGCCCCGTGTAGGATGGGGCAGCTGGAGGTTCCAAGCCCATGCCCAGGCCTCTGCCCCACCGGTGTCTACCAGGGGTGCCCCTGGCTCAGGGGGCAACTCGGGGACCTTGGTTCCCAGTGGAGGCTTCTCACAGGAGGAGGTGGAGATGGTTCCAGAAGGTCTGGCACCAGCCCGTTCTGTTTCTTAGCCGGCCAAGCCGCCCTTCAGCCTCAGGGGGGGCTCTTCCATTTACACCTGGTCTTGTCCAATGTCCTGGTGAAGGGTGATCCTGTGGGGAGTTCTAGACACCATGGGGACCCCAGCCATCTCCCATCCTGAGGGTGGGGGACCACCAGAGGACCTCATGGTGACCCTTCTGTGGCTCTCGCTGGGAGCAGGGCCCGCGTGGGTGATGTTCTACGAGCCTCAGAGCACAGGACACGCCTGTGACTGCACTGCTTGCTGCAGGCTGGCACCAGCCGGACCCACAGAGAACACAGACCGGAGCTCCCGTGCGCCCCTCACCCTGTTATTCACCAGGAGCCTTAGCCCACCAAAGTCCTCAGACAAATCACTCTTCTGCCAAATTTAGGTCTGAGATTTACAAGCGCAGGACCAGAAGCAGCAAGTGAGATGAAGTGGGGGGACAGAGTGTGCGGGGAGGTCTCAAAGGGGACAGATGGTGGCTCCACCTGCCCAGGGAAGATGCAAGACCAGGGGCGCCCACAGGCTCTGTGGACTCAGGTGGGTTCTCGCCCCCCAGGCTTGCCATCGCCCCCCAGCACCCGAGTGAGGACCAGGATAAGCACCCAGGTCGGGGGGGGCAGGTCTGGAGGGTCCTGAAGGTGCCGGGCTTGGCTGGGGCTGTCGTGCAGGTGCGTGGCATGTGGCTGGTGTGTCCTGAGGGGCCAGGACAGGCCTCCGCATCCCATGCCGCATCTGGACACCACGGGTAATAGGCAGGCTGTTCTGGTAGAGCGGGCCGCACAGGAGGCAGGGCTGGCCTGGCTTCGGGCTTCAGTTTCTCTGGCTGCGGCCAGCAGACTGCACGTGCCGCCCCCATGCCCCAACTCAGCCTGGTCTGGGTTTGGTGTTGCCGTGACTCCTGCCACTGCCCCCACTGAGTCAGCCGCCGGTGGGAGCTCCGGTCGCCCCGTGATGGAGGAAGTAGAGGAGGCCACGCCACAGGGCTTTCCACTGTGGGGGGTTTATGGGGTCTCCAGAGGCCTGGGGGCACACTCTGGGCAACCTGGCTGTCAACGTCCACTGAGCCTCCGGCGGCAGAACCCCACTGCTGGTGCCACCCTCACCACCCAGACCCCGGGACCAGGTCCAAGGGGGGCACCCCTGTTGCACCTGTAGGGACTTGGACGCGCAGCTCCTCCCATGCAACCAGGCGCCGGTGCGCAGGGACCAGGAACTGCCCACTAAGAATTCGAGGAATTTCCTCGGTCTGAAAGGGCCCTCATTCAGAGACCCCTCCCTGTCCCTGCGGGGGGGGGGACGCGGGTGGTGAGAGGGCCTTTGTGCTCGTTGGACTGCGGTGGGGATGCGCCCGCCCGGCTGCTGTTGTGCTCCTCCAAAGGAGGCTGGGACTGGTGGCCACTCCTGGGAAGACCCAGCACCGGGCGTCCTGTGGGGTCGGCAGGGGCAGCTGCAGAGCCCAGACCTGCTCTGCTTGGCTGCTCCCAGACGTACCCATTTCAGCCCTGGAACTCTTCATCCTGGGACCCCTGGCACCCCAGTCCTCTCTCCCTGCCCCGCTGGCGCCCTCAGGTGGAAGAGCCCCGGCACCCAGCCCCTGACCTGTGCCCTGCCCTCCTGGTGTCCTCCTGGGCCCTGCCCCCTGTGGAGCGGAGAAGGGGTGTGGCGAGGGGCTCACTGAGGACAGCAGCGTGCTGAGCTCGCCTCTGCTCACTCCCCACTCGGCCCATGGGAGCCGCGGGGCACCCTCACCACTGAGGTGGCAGCCGCAGAACCCGCTAGTGGTCCCGTTCTTATTCAAACTCAGGTGACGCAACCCATCCAGCAGGGCCTGCAACATGAGACCAGGTCTGGAGCTGCCACAGGAGATGGCACTGGCTTGGGTGGGAGTCCTGGGCAGGGTCCTGGGTGGGGGTGAGCTGGATGAGGGGTGCCAGAGATCAGAGGATGGGGGGCTGGTGGGGAGGCCCCCTGAGTGGGCCCCCTGTGGCGTCAGCAGAGTGGACTGCCTCCCACTCACTCAGCCTGGGGCTTGAACAAACAAGTATCGTCTTGTAATGGAAACGAGGTGAGAAGCAAAATAAAAACCGTGAGAGGAACTCACTGTCCAGTGTGACTTGGCAGGTTCTGGTGCCCTGTCTCGGCACAGGCTAGGGGTGGACACGCAGTGGTGGGTGCGTCTGAACTGGGCTCACTGCAAGCAGAGTGGGACCCGAGGCCGCAGAGCAGCTGCCTGTGGTCAGTGCCAGCACCGTCTCTGACACCTGTGCACACTCCGTCCTCCGAACACACCAGGGCCCCGTCTCGAGGCTGACCGGGGGTTGGGGGGGGCTGACTCCCGAGTGCTGTCCCTGGGGCTGCGTGTCCACCAACCCCACCCTACAGAGAATGACAGGCGGGCGCACCAGTGGGGATGCTGTTTGCCCTACAGCTGGACCAGGAGGGGGCCGAGGACAGGTCAGCCCAATGGCAGGGCTGAAGGTTCTTGGGGTGTGTTCTGCAGGGGGTGCGCGTGCACACGCAGCACGCAGAGCACACGCTGGCAAGAACACACCCGGCCAGGCATTCACAGCACGTGCTCCTTTCCAGGTCTGGAACATGCACACCCGCCGTGACATTCTGAACAACAGGCTTCACACGTGTGTCCACTCGCCCCTGGGACAGTCGGCCACAGACCGAACCCAACTGGGGCGCACACAGGGGCGCCCGCAGCCTGAGGGGCTCCCCTGGGGCCACTCGACGGGAGCCCCACCTGGAGTCGGGAGCGCCTACAGGCAGCTTCCTGACCCCTGTGACTGGCCGGACCCAGACGAGGCAACACACAGGGTTCCTGACACATTTTAGGTGACTGTGACGTAAAGGATCATAATCCACCCCATAACCTCCTTTTCAGTCTGCTGTCGTCCAGCTGGAGGGGCGAGGGCATGCGTGGCCTCCCTGGCCAGTGCATCTCACCTGCCTGGTGAGGAAGGGTCAGGACAAAACCCACAGTGTCACCTGTGCATCACAAGCACCATGTGACAGGCTGTCAGGCGCAGACCAGCAGGACGCAGGGCGACCTGAGCCGCTGGCCGGAGTCCGTGTGCAGGACTCTGTCCTGGGCTCCACGGGCTCCGGACCCTCAGCCTGCCAGTGCCAGGGCAAAGTGCCCTGGCTGGCGGTGCTCCCGGAGCAGAGACGCACACGGCCAGAGGAGGGTCTCGGGCACCCCACAGGCACACCGCCCCGGAGAACCAGGAACACGCTTTATTTGGTCACGCTGATGAATCGCGGCACTGGCAGGAGCAGCAGGCAGGTCACCTCCCGAGTGCGAGTCCCCCGGGGCCTGCAGACCCTGTGGAGGCACAGGCCCACTGGTCCCGCTGTCACGTCACAGTGGGCACGTCCCCAGTGCGGTCTGCTCACACGGGCACTTGCCTGACTGCTGTCTCTGCAGCAGCCCCGAGATGCTGATGGGCGGCCTGGGGGCCGGAGCCGGGGGGCTGCTGAGACTGGAGGAGCCCCCTCCTCCCACTCTGCCTGCGGCCTGGGGGCCAAGACTTTGAGACGATCCCCAGCAGGGGATTTGCAGAGGCGAAATCCTAGGAGTAAATTCAAAAGACGAAATGACTGACGCCTCACATGGTTGGCACACGACCACTCACGTGTGGAGTGTTTTTTAGCTTTAAAGGCCATGTCCCCACTACCTAGGTTGGGGGGGGTGTGGAGGCCACGTGCTGAGCTCAGGCTGAGCCTCCCGACGGCCACGTGCAGAAAATGTGGGGACGGCGGCCAGTCACCAGGCCCAGGGTCTGGTCTCACAGACTCTGTCTGCCATGCCGGTGCTGACCGAAGTCGAGGGTCGCCGTCACGGGCACCAGCACAGAGGGTTGGGGGCAGAAGGCCGCCAGTCTTGTCCTAGGAGCAGGCACGGTCCGGCAGTGGGTGGGGACGGTCTCTCGGACTGAGGGGCAGTGGGCACAGGTACAGCCCGCAGCACTGGAAGCCACTAAGGGGCTTTAGGTGACAGGGTGAGACCACCTGACCTTGGTGCTCAACAGAGTCCTCTGGACATGTCGTTCTTGCACCCAGGGCAGGGCCCACGTCTGAGACAGTGGACACAGGTCATCGGACACAGTCTGCCCAGAGGGCCAACCCACCCCCTGCCCTTGCAGGTAGCTCGGGGGGACACAGGTGTGCCCCCCAGCCCCCCAGCCCCCCACGCCGTGCCTGGGGTGGAACGCCGCAGCCACAACAGGGCTCCCTGACAGAAAGGGCGACAGCCGGAATTCCACATCAGCTTTGAACAGCAGAACGCAAAGCGGCCTGCGCAGCGTCCCCTCAGAGCACAGGGGCAGGGGCAGGGCCGCAGCCAGGGGGCGTCTGGGTTGGGTGCAGTGAGTCGGGCTGCGAGGGGTTTGCTTCCCTCACCTCCCGCTTTGACCGGTCGGGCCACTGTACCTGAGAGCCGGCGGCACGGTGGGGCGACCTGGTGTCAGGCTGAGCCGTGGAGGGCCATGGCAGAAGACGCTGCCTGTGGGAGACAGGGGGCAGCGGGGACAGAGGCTGCCTGAGCTCGCTGCCGTCGCTGCCCACCCTGCCCGAGCCACGGTCACCTCGGCGGGAGCACCGTCCGCCTGTATAACGGGGATGCATGTCTCACACCTCAGCCTTCACCCCATGTGCTCCCAGAATATTCAAGCCACTCACCAACAGGCAGCCGATATGGGGACCAGGCACAGGGCTGTGCGGTCAGCTGGGGTTCAGGCTGACACTGGCACTCGGCGGCAGCCTCCACCCCCACCGCCCACGGCTGGCTGGGGAGGGACAGCCCACACACAGCAGGTGCTCCACACACATCAAGACCTACACTGAGCCCCAAGCTGCCCACTATGAGGAGGTGGGGACAGTGGGGACCACATGGGGACTGAGGCGTCATCTCTGCTCAAGCCCTGCATTACTTGGCTTATAGAAACTTCTGGACGCACGCAGTCCATGGCACGCTCCAGGAACACCAGAGGGCACACCTGCAAGTGCTGCTCTTCCCTAAGACCTGGGCTCCTTGGTGCCCATGTTTTGGAGAATTTAACTGGAGAAAGGCAGAGTTTGGAGGGAAGACAACAGCCAGGTGAGCTCCCTCTGGACCTTTCCCAGCACGGGGCCTGGGTCAGAGAGGGCGCGCTTGCCCGAGGCTGCCTGGCACTGAGTGGCCCTTGGCTGTGGGGGCTGCGGGAGGATGCTGCCCCCGTGGCCCCCAGCCCCCGCAGCACAGCTGAGAGCCAGTGCTGCAGACCCTCCCCGTGGGCCGTGTTAGTGCCGGTCCTACTTCCTATGCTCTCAGGTGGTTGGGCACCTCGGGGCTTCGCCCACCCCAGAGACGCTGCTGCTGGCAGGCAGGCTGTTGCGTGAGTCTGGGGTTTGCCCTCGAGGCCCAGCCCGCCCACGGCCTGGGCTCTGGGTCACCTCCTCTGCCCTGAGTCACTCTGTCCTCTTCACTGAAGCCAGGCGACCCCGTGGGGCAACCCCTGCACCCCGACACTGCTAGCACCATGCAAACCATCCAGGGCCAAGCCTGGTCGGCCGGTTCCTGCTGTCTCAGCCTGTCCTCCCCACGGAACCTGCCTTCCCACGGGGCCGGTGCCTCCCACTGGCCCTGCGTGGGTGTGCACATCTCCAGGGGTCTGAACACGACCTTCCTCCTCGTGGTGGGTCGTCTCCTGACCTGCTGGCCTCCCCAGGCTGACTGGACAAAGGCCAGCCACTTCACTCTCGAGCGGAACTACACACGCTCAGCACCGTGGGGTCTGGGAAGCAGTGTCTCACTCACACTCCACAGTAGTTTGTGGGTTAGCTGAGGTCAACAGAGACGAGGAGCGAGAGGCCTGGACAGACCAACAACTGCCGGGGTGGCGAGGACAGTGCTCTGAGGGCCCTCTAGCCGCTACTTGGATGTGGGCCCTTGGCTGGGAGACTGCACGGGTTCGGGCTGAGCTGCAGGGCACGCAGGGTCCGCCCGAGAGGAGTAACTCAGCTGCTGCTGGCAGTGGGTGGCACGGAGGTGGAACGCGCCTGAGAGCCTCCCGAGAGCTCGGCGTGTGGCAGCGCGGCGGGACACCGAGCCCCAGCCCGGGGCTCCGCTCGGGGAAGCAGTGCTGTCGGCCGCATCTCAGAACGACGCCCTCCGAAACGCCTCCCCAGAAAACGTGGCCTCTGAGAAGGGAGCTCCACCATCTGGAGGGTGGGAACTCGGTCTCCCTGTGACCCCAGGCACGTGGGCTCCGGGCGTCAGAGGTGGTGCTGCTGCCAGTCACCTGCCCACAGGCAGGATGCCCAGGACCGCAGTTCAGTGGGGAGAGTGACGGCTGAAGGAGGACCCTGCCCAGGGGCCCGGCTGCAGGGGCCGACTTACCCATGCGCCCATCCTGTGGGGGACTGATCAGGGAGATCCTGCTGGGGCCGGCCGCCAGCTCGGGCTGAGGACACAGAAAGAACACAGTGGGTGACAGTATATGGTGCCCTTTGGGAGGGCGAGGGCCACCCTCCGCACCAGGAGCACAGCACTGTCAGCCCAGCAGGCCCGCCTGCCCCGCCTCAGCACTCCCGGTGGGGAGCGCCCACTGAGCACCCACGGCCACGTGGGCAAGGGGCTCAGTAGGTTCTTCTGAGAGTTTCAAAACAGAGAAAAAGCAAACAGGGTTCTTGGCTGATGTTAGAAGTTTAAAACTCGAGTAAATCCTGACTTTCGGTGCAAAACTCTCTCCTGGAAACCAGGTGGTAATGGCCAGGCTGGGCCAAGCAAGTGTCCTGGGTGCCCCCAGCCCCAGGATGGGAGCGAGTGATGGAGGCAGCTCCACTCCCACGGTCCCCCTGCTAGCCCTGCGTGGGCTTGGCTGAGGTGTGGACACACAGGTGCCACTCCTGGCCACCATCTCTCCATTTCCACAGCCCATCCTGGTCTCTTCCCTGTGGCCCTGCACATACCCAGCTCTGTCACCTGCCCAGACTCAAGCCACTGCCTCCTCAGTGGCCATCCTCCCAGCTCCCAGCCCTGGTTCACCCAACACTACGATGCTGAGCTCCACCAGCTCCACGGTGGTCTCACTGCAGGGCGCCCTCTGCTGACACCTCCCCGGCCCTACCTCGCAGGCAAAGCCCTGACCTCAGGGGACCAAGACATGCTCCCTGCCCCAGGCTCCCCTCTGCGTGCCCCTGGGAGTCCTCTCACGACGCCCACCTGCAGCCTGTTCTGCACGCCCTGCCCCACGTGCCCGGTGCCGGCCAACTCTGAGCACCTGCTGCAGCCTGTGAAAGCCCGACAGAGAGAAGTGTTTCCACGTGGTGAGGACAGAGGTTACTCTGTCGGGTTAGCATCCGTCCACCGTCTGCTCTCACCCTGGCCTCCAAAGAAAAGGATTTGTCTTTGCAGGGTCAGGTCCGATCCTCTGCTTGGGGGAGAACCCAGGGACAGGTGGAGCAGAACGACCTGAACGACCCGAGTGCGCAGGGTGATGGCTGTGACCTGGAGGAGTGACAGAGCAGCTGGCTGCGTGGGAAGGACTGGTGAGGAGCCAGAGCGCGGGGAACAAGCGCGCCCAGACTGGGCCGCGTGAGGACCCCATTTCTGGAGCACGTTTGGGGTTTCTGTCTAGGCTGCAATCAGGTGTTGAAGCAGGGTCAGCACAGGGGCCAGCCCACCACAGCCTGCACCCCATTTTTGTCAATAAAGTTTTACTGGACGAGCTGCGCCTGCTGGCCTCCCCACTGTCAGAGGCGAGTTTCTGGGACAGAGGCCCTCAGGCCCCAAAGTCTCAACTGCTATCTTTCCCTTGGAAGACACTTGCTGACCCCCGGTCAGCACCTTACTTAGGGACTTAGAACAAACGGCTCATTAAATGCTGGTCCCTCAGCTGCAGTTCCCACAGGGACACCCATAACATGCAAATCAGTTCAGTATGTGAGCCTCTGACCTCTGAACCCAGGGGAACCCAGGCCAAGTGCGGGCTGAGGCTGTGGTCCGACCTGTGGGAAGCCTGAAGATGGGGGGCGGGGTTCCTCAAGAGCTGCTGGTGCAGCTGGCAAGGCAGGTGGGTGGGGTCTGGGGAGCACCGGCCAAGGCAGGAAGGAGTGAGTGCTGCCCTCCGGCAGACCTGGTGGGCGGGAGGCTTGGGCAGTGCTGGGCGTGGAGGAAGCGCACTGGCCCAGCTGCCGAGGACGGAGCTGTCTCCTCCACTGGCTCCACAGAGTGCCGCATCCCCACCTTCTCCACCCAGGGACCCAGGTTCCTCCAGAGTCAGGTCCCAACGGCCTCCGGGAGTGAGCACTGTCTCCCCCTAAGCAGCATCTCCCTGGCCGCCTCCTTCTGCCTGCAAGCAGTAGGCCCTGCGCCAGGCCCCTGTGCTGCAGCAGCCCCTGGAGCAGAAAGGCACGCGTACCTGGTGAGAACGTGCCTGGTCCCGGTGTGGCCCTGCACCTGGCTCTGTGCCCCAGTCTGAGTTGCCCGTGTCCAGGACCTGACTCGGCCTGAGCAGACGATAACGGGCTGGGCGTGGCCGCCCCTCATTTCGGGCCGCTTGTCCTCTGGGCTTGTTGTCTCGGGGGCAGCCTGTCCGCTCACACTGCTGACCCCTGACCCCCGCAGCCTGTCCGCTCACACTGCTGACCCCTGACCCCCGCAGCCTGTCCGCTCACACTGCTGACCCCCTGACCCCCGCAGCCTGTCCGCTCACACTGCTGACCCCCTGACCCCCGCAGCCTGTCCGCTCACACTGCTGACCCTCTGACCCCCGCAGCCTGTCCGCTCACACTGCTGACCCCTTGACCCCCGCAGCCTGTCCGCCCACACTGCTGACCCCTGACCCCCGCAGGCTGTCAGGATGCATCCTGGACTTGCTCAGCGCCAGGCCTACTGCTCACTCAGGCTGCGGTGGAGCAAGACTGCCAGCCCACCCCCGTGTCCCCAGTCTAGTGCAGCTGGCCTGGCCCCACCTCCTCCAGGGGCCCCGCTGGGAAGGAACAGCCTCCACGTTTGTTAGCGCTGAGGAGCCCGGGCCCCTGAACATCAGCAAACAGGCGACACGGAGAGCAGACCACTCACCCTTTTCAGGGGGGCAGGCGTGAGGTCAAGCTCCATGGGCTCCACTCTGTGAACAGAAGGCAAGATGGGTTTGCTGGGGCTGAGACATGGAGCAACTGAAACATGCGTGGCGTGCCAGGACACTGTCCGTATCATCCCTGTGTGTCGAGCTGCCACTTTCCTCTCTCACTCTCCCCCAGCCGCTGCCGTCACACAGTGACACACACAGCCCCACACAGAGCCCCGAGGCCCTACTGAGTGCCAGAGGAATGGCTACGCCCGGGTACGGCAGCCCGCACGCCTTCGCTCCTGGGTGGCCCTCCATGGCCACCGTCTGGCTCCTCCAAGTCCTACCTGACCTCCTGGGGCAGCACCACCTCAGCTGCCTGGTCCACCCACTGCACATAGTTAGTATGCAGCAGCTCCTTCACTTACTGGCCCAGAGAACTTCCCCACAGGAGGAAAAGGCGCAGAGGGCGGGAATCAACTGCTTCCTCACTTCCTGGCTGCACACTCAGCATGGGAGCCCAGCCACCAGCAGGACACAGGGCCAGGAGTGTGCGGGCCTGGATGCCCCCAGGACCTTCTGAGCTGTGTGCAAACCCAACTCCTGGCATTTCAAGAAAAACAGGTGGAGGAGGGATACTCTGCAAGGAATGGCAGCCAGGGGTGGGTCGGGGCCCCAGTGGGACCCCCAGTAGGGTCACCCTCTCTTGTTCTGACCCTGTGCTGACTTGCTTCTGAACCACCTGGATGGGGGACAAAGCCCAGCCCGAGTCACATGACTACTCTGACACCAGCCATGAGGCCACAGGGAAAGGAGCTGTGACTGGCCAGCCTGGCCCGCATCCCTGACAAGTAAGAATGGGGGGCAGTGAGCTTCTGGGGGCTGTGCTAGGGGTCACTCAGCACCAGACTCTGGGGCTGGGAGGGGTGAAGGAATGGAATGGCAGGAGAAAGAAACATAGGGTGTCAACGGACGTGTATGACCTGTGAACGTCGCCCAGTGACTGTCACGGACCACCCACCCTGCTCTGTGGGCACACACACCTTTCGGTCACGGCACTGCTGGCGGGCAGGAGCAGCGGGGTGCTGGGCGTCGCTGAAGGAGCTGTGACAGAATACCAGGCGTCAGCCCAAGTGTGCCCTGGGCTCCGTCCTTGGGCCCGTCCCCTGGCCAGTGTGCCTTCACTTACTTGAGACTGGTTTTTTTGTCATGCTGAAAGCTGTATGCTGGGACGATCTCACACTGAACCGACAGAAAAAGGTCCTAATTAACCCATGAACACTTACTTCCAATCCACTCATTCCAACTGGAAGGGCCGCAGGAGGCAGTGCATGCCCCACCCAGCACTGCGCCCCTTGGCCCCTCACCAGGTGAATCTGCCCCCTGGGATGCACCTTCAGGAAGCAGCCTGAGATGGTCGCGGCTGGTAAACACAGGCAGAGCAGGGACCAGAGTCACCAGCTCCTTCTGTGGCCTGCTCCAGGCGGCACTGGGTGGGTCACCCACACATGTCCCCAGCTGAACAGCAGCCCCTCAGGAACATCAATCTATGACCTTAAATGGACGTGCGCAGACCAGTAAGCAGACTGGCGGCTTGCACGCACCTTCTGTAACTTCTACTCTCCAGTAGGGTGCTGCCTCTGCTCCCCAGCCCTCCCTGCCCCGGGAATCACTTCCTCTCCTTGCCACTGCTCCATCCCCTGACTTCTGGCCACATTCTGACAGAAGCATCTGGGAGCCAGACACGCCTTCTCTGGCTGTCGGTGGCCGAGGGCTCAGAGGTGGTGAGTGGACACAGGCTGGGCTCTGAGGGGACCTACCTTTGCAGCTGCTCCACACGCAGCACGGACTTCCTGAGGGACTCCTCCAGCCTGGCGATCTGACACAATGCAGGACTTCGGTGACCAGACTGGCTGTGCCAGGGACCAGTGCAGAGACAGCACGCAGACCTGCTAATTCTCCCTTCCTGAGTCAGAACGTGAGCCCCGTGGGAGCTGACTGGGCACCCGGGCAGGGTCCAGGGGACAGACGGGGCTTGGCCAGGTGTAGGGGGCTGGACAGCTCTGCAGACACTACTCATGGGGTCAGGGCTGGGCAGGGAGTCGACTCCCCTAGCGAATCTCTGTGCAGACCCACGCAGGGCTGGCCTGGGGCGTGTGAGGAAGGGAAACAGCAGGGAGCACCAAGCCCAAGGGCAGTGACACCCACACAGGGAACTGGCGGGGGCCCCAGGACAGATACCATGTGGCTTCCACACCCAAGGAGGTGGCCACAGGACATGTGCCTTTGAAACCAGGCCCCTTACCCTTATTACTCTATAACCTTCAAAGGTTTGGGGTTTTTTTGTTTGTTTTGTTTATTTTCAGAAAGGGGAAGGGAGGGGAAAAGAGAGGGAGAGAAACACCAATGTGTGGTTGCCTCTCGTGTGCGCCCTACTGAGGACTTGGCCCCCAACCCAGGCACGTGCCCCGACTGGGAATCGAACGGTCAAACCTGTGGTTTGCAGGCTGGTGCTCAACCCACTGAGACACACCAGTCAGGGCAAAGGTTTTTTTTAAAAGACTTGTATGAAAAACAAACACGATGGTGTGAATGATGGACTAGAGAAGGGTCTGAGCTGATCTATAGGCCCTGATGTCACTCCCTGCGAGGTGAGGAGGGTCCTTGAAGTATGGCCTGTGAGCATGACCCAAGTCCCCAGGGTTGTAGCCCCAGGCACACGAAGCTGACCGTGCTCCTTGCCTCCCCCCTCCCCGTGCTGGCTGCTCCACGCTCTCCCCGCCTCTCTGGGTCTACGGTCCACGGTCCCTGCAGGAGGCCTTAGTCTGAGTCAGCTGAGGCTCCCACAAATGACCGTTTCCCCGAAGCTTCACTTTCCCTGATTAAGTGTAGAAATCAAGGAAGGAGGACATTTGTCGGGCAAACCAGCGGGTGTTTCCAGCTTCCCGTGTGAGGATCTGCCAGAGCTCTTTAGAGCTGCTGTTCACGGAAAGCTGCCCCTCGAGTCTGGGGGACAC
This sequence comes from Artibeus jamaicensis, assembly GCF_021234435.1. Classification (NCBI taxonomy): domain Eukaryota; kingdom Metazoa; phylum Chordata; class Mammalia; order Chiroptera; family Phyllostomidae; genus Artibeus; species Artibeus jamaicensis. Next base: position 27,561,143 of record NW_026521954.1, on the reverse strand, counting down.
CATGGGTCAGAAGGGGTGACCCCAACTGGCCCTGAGCAGTAGCGTGGCAGACAGGCACCATGCGGCAGGCTGAGTCTGCAGGACAGCACCCCCCTGGCCCTCCCCTGGCCCTCCGCCTTGAGACAGGCCGACTAGTCAGCCGCTGACATGGAGTCGGAAGGCGGCCGTGCAGGCCACACAGGCACAGGGCTTACCTTCTCTCTGTAGAAGGCCAGCAGTCTCCTCCTGTGTCTTTCTTGAAATTCTGAAATCTGAGAGGAGAGCACACGCCAGTGGCTGACATGCCTCTGTGCAGGGTAGCGCTGTGCATCCCTAGACACCCCTGCCCACCTGCCTGGACACAGGCGCCACCTGCGTCCACACAAGCCAGGGGCCATCGCACGGTCCTGGGGGAGATGCAGCAGGTGCACTTGCATCCTGGGAGCGTGTCCCACTGTGGGTGGTGGAGACTCTAGGGCGCTGTCTCCCTCCCGTGCGACATGACCCCAGGGGGCCAACCATAGTGCACTGTCTCTTTGGCAATAGTGACTGGATCACCATGGCTTCCTGACCACATGTCCAATCAGGAACACCCCAACACTGCTACGCAGACCAGGGTCAGTAGGCAGGACGAGCCCAGGTGGAGCCAACTTGAGCTGCCCCGCGCCAGCCACTGCGCCTGGGCTCGCAGCTGCATCTCCACTCTTTGTGCGAGCCCACCTCGCAGGAGAGTCACCAACTGTGCCAACGGACTCAGGGTGGGGGCAGCAGTAGTTCGTGCTAGGGAAGTTCTGACAAGGCAGTGAGAAGGCTCCTCCGTGACACGGAGCAGGGCCAGCCCCCGTGTCCTCTAGCACCTCCACGGTCACGGCCACCTCAGAAGACATGACTGTGTCGGAGTGGCTGACAGCCCCTCACGTTTCCCAATCCCCGGCTCCTGCATCTTCCGAGGAATCCAGAGGGTCGACAGATGCAGGGCCGGGCCCAGGCTCACCAGTCTGGCCCAGGGCTGGCTCTGCACCCTTGAGGTCACGGAGGACCCCACTGAGCTCGGTCTCTGTGGGCTCCAGCTGTCCGCGTTTACCCCACTAGAACTCCCAGGAGTGCTGGGAGACATTTAAGCTATCCATTACTTTAAGAGAACAATAAGCCCAGCATGTTGGCATTGACGGGGAGCTGCCATCCCTCCTGTCCCGAGGCCTGTGGAAGCACCCTTCGGCACCTGGGACGGATGAGATGGTGTGACCCAGAGGCACAGGGGTGGAGGGGCAGCCAGCGTCTCCACCTCCTCTCCATGCCCCTGATGGCGGACAGTCACCCTGCCTCCTCCTGAAGCCACAGGAAGCTCTGTGGGGCTGTCTGAAATGGCTGTCTGTGGCGAGACTTTTCCAAGTTCTCTTCCAGAACCGCAGGGCTCCCTGTGGTTCTGAGTGTCATGGGGAGGGCCTCCCCCAATTTGCAAACACGGGCAGCTTCTGGGCCTCAGAGGACCTGGCCCAAAAGAGGGTCCCGCTGTCAGTGGGAAGATGAGGTAGGCCCATGTCCTGTAGGCTCTCACCTCCCACAGACGCTGTGTGCTGGGACACCCATGTGTCCCCAGGAGCCTGTAGCTGATGGGGCAGCCATGACTTTGGGCCCAAAGCCAGAAAGCAGCCTGCCGACCAGTGGTCAGTCTTGGTGGGTGGGCTGACCAGGGTCTCCATGAGGACGAGCCAGGCTGGGAATGGTGGAGCCGGGCAGGCAGTGCTGCCCCTCAGCTGCTGCTGGGCCTCCGCAGGGGAGGGGCAGGTGGGAGGCACCAGCCTACAGGGGACGCTGCTGACAGAAGGGGAGGGCAGGATGGGCTGGGCAGGGGCAGGCTCCTCTCCCAGTCCTGCAGGCCTGGGAGTCGGAGGTGCAGTGGAGCCGGGGAGGGTGCGGATTCACAATATCAGAGGCTGGCACTGGGCAGCAAGCTGGCGCAGAAAGGTCTCCAGAGTCAAATGCTGCAGCCGGGCAACCCAGGGCCCTGCCCAAACCCTTGAGTCTAAGGTCCGTGCTGGGCGTGTGAAGATCAGCTGGGCATCCTGACCAGATAGCACCTCATCTTAGCAGCAGCCACGGAGGGGGGGGGAGGGAAGAGTGAACAGTAGCAACGCAGCATAGACGGCACAGGGGCAGGAAGCTCCAACTGACCACACCCTGAGCCGCTGGGGTCTGCTCTCCAGGGTGTGAGACCTCACAGCGCTGGCTCCCACAGCTGGTGTGCACTGCATACACACACTCACCTGGGTGGTCTCTTTGGAGTACTTCCTGCACAGGTCGTCTATGCCCATGAAGAGCGCCTGGATGCCCAAGTCTGTCTGGAAGAGAGTGAATGGCTGACCCGTGTGCTGCGCGGGGTGTGCTCACAACCACAAGTGCAAAGCAAACTGCAGATCCAGAATGATCCGCAGGGGTGCACGGGGCCAGTCCTCCCCCCATCCCTGCCCCGCACAGGGCTGTGGGTTGAGGGCCGTGCCACTACCGCTTCCGAGGACAGCAGGGCAGCATGCCCGGCAGCTGGCAGAGCCCTTGGGGCCACATGTCCCCATCTGTCAGGCAGGACCCGTGCCCGCTAAGAAGAGCTGCTATGATGGCAGAGGAGCCCCGAGTTAAGGTCCAGCTCGAACAGGAGGTGTCTGAGGAAAAGCAGGGCTTCCCAGGTAGTGTCAGCCCTCTGCTACACCCCATACAGACACGGCCCGCCGCTCCCTGGGCCACACCAGCACCCACAGCAAGCCCATAGCAACCGCTGCCCCAGGGGACAGGCACGGGCGGAGCTGCCCTGAACCAGGCACAAAGCAGCGACGAACACAGCCGGGCCCTGGCTATGGACCGCTGCACTCGGAAGACGCCCCTCCTCCCATGCTCCCTCCTCAGCCTGGTCTCTGCTTCGCAACCATCAGCAAGACACAGGCATGAGAGTGGGAACCTGAGCCCTTCCATTTAAACAACTCCCCAAATTCCTCTGAAATGACAGTAAAACTAGGCGTAGGGAGGAAACTGGATCCGGTAGGAACTGGAAAATGCCCCTTGAAGGCAGTGCCTCAGAGGGACTCCTGGGGGACAGGCAGGGTGCTGCGACAGGCCCAGCCCTCCGGGTGGGCCAGGCAACCTTGGGGGGAGAGCCCGTGCAGGCCCTCTGGACAGCAGGGTCCTAGGGCCTGACCTCTGTAAAGCCCCAGCAATGTGGACTGTGGACGGGTGCCAGGTCCCTGTGAGCCCTGCTGGGCACCAACTTGTGACCTGCCACCTGGCCCACCGCTGCACAGCTCAGAGCTGCTCCCTGTGCAACGAGAGATGGAGACAGTGCCTCCCCGAAGGTCTGGGAGCCCAGGTCGCAGAAGATGGGAGAGCGCCTCCACGGAGCGCGGCTGGCCTGGGAGGCAGCAGACGTTCCGCACGGGTTACCCGGCCCGCAGACAACCTGGAACAAGAGGAGGGGCTCCGCTCCAGAAAGGAAGCAACAATAAATGCTGTCACTGATGAAATGAGATCTACAGCCTCTGTGAGGGTAGTAAGTCTGCACATGAGAGACCCTGGGTAGACAGAGGCCCTGGGTAGGACGGGGAGTGTGTGAAGCAGAGTGGCCCAGAGCGTCCACTCCAGTAACTGAGCCCCTGCACAGACTGTGGAGTCTCCTGCAGCTCAGCAGGGCACTCACTACGGGGACAGAAAAGCTGTGAAAAGCCAGAGAACAGGGAGTGATGTTATCCAAGCAAGAAAGGCTGCGTTCCACCAACGGGAAACTTCTAACCCCGGTGGAAACATGCCTCACCAACAGACCTCACTCAAGGATGAGGCAAAAGGAACTCCCCTGGGGTGGAACCTGACCCTCAGGGGTGGCAAGGAGCCGGGGAACAGGTGAAAAGCGGAGGAAACGGGGCTGTGGGAACCTAGGCAAGGCTGTGGTGGGGTTTTCTTTCTGTTCAGAGTGAGAGGCAAGCACAGCACTGGGAGTGGGAGGGCGGGGGGAGTGGGGGTGGAGTCAAAGCACCTGAGGCCCTGGGGGAGGCAGCAAACCTCGGAAGGCAAGCCCCCCACTGTGGTCACTAGAGTCGCCTTGCAGCCGAGCTTCCTGGAGCTGAGCTGCTACCGGAGTTCAGATCGTGAAGACCTCGCTGAGTTACACACTTTCTACTTACGCGTCTTCTGCATTATACTTCAATAAAAGTTAGTAAAATTGATCATTAAAATGCCCAAATGTTTCTAAATCAGTCAATGTACACATGGGTTGCAAAACTAATCAAGTAGAAATGGGAAATTATTGTGAAGCGAAGATAAAGAAAACACGCTGCAGGAGAGGATGAGCCCAGAGGGAGAGTCACGCCTGTGACGTCGACTTTAGGAAGCAAAGGTCGGAAACCAACACTGAGGGCCCGTCGTGAAGAACAAACGGAACCAAAGGGAAAAGAGAAAGCAAAGTGATAGGGAGAACACACAAAATAGAGAGGAAATGTAAAATAAAGGCAAACAGCCAACATTAGTTCTTTGAAAATACTAAGAGAAGTCAACAAACACTTGCCCTGACTGGTGTGGCTCAGTGGGCTGGTGCTGCCCCGAAAGTGGAAAGGTCGCCAGTTCAATTCCTGGCCAGGACGCACACCTGGTTATGGACCAGGTTCCTAGCTGGGGGTTTGTGAGACACAGCTGACTGATGCATCTCTCCCTCCCTTGCCCTCTCTCTAAAAATAAGTGAAGAACATGTTTTTAAAAAGTCAATAAACACTTGACAAGACTGTTCAAGAAAAAAGAGAGAAGGCACAATAACCACCAGTAAAACGAAAAACAAACATCATACAGATCTCACCGACACTGACAACAACGAGGACCGCAAACCGTTTGTGAGAGGACATCCAACAATTCAGACAAAGTGCGCAAATTCCTAAACACAACCTCCATAAGCTGGCCTGGGAAGAACGCGGAACACTGAGCAGTCACAAGTCTACCAAAGAAATTAAACCCCTTGCTAAATACCTTCCCACCAAAACCCTCCTAGGTCCAGGTGGTGTCACCTGTGAATTCCACCACACATTTTACGAATGACCCCCATCTCCCAGGGGCGAGAACGGAAGCACCTGCTCTCATGAAGCGCACACCGCACACGGCCGCCAGAGAGAGAGGCCCATGGCCAGGTCCCGTGTGGGCCCGGGCCAGAACATGGAGCTCATCCAGACACGCACTGGCTGCCTCCCCTGGTCGGGTTTACTCCTGGAAACTAGTGTGGGCATAAAATTCTAAAAACGAATGCGATTCACCACATGAACGAAAGAAAGTAGAAGTCAAACAATAATCTCACCAGTGACAGAAAAGCCACTTGATGAAGTCCAATGCCACTCCCGACAAAAGCCTTTAGTGAAAGACCTGCGGCACACATCACACTTCCCGGAAACACCGCAACCAGCCCCGGGGTCAGGAGAGACGGGCCACCCGCTGTGGCTGGCGTCTCTGCTCCACACTGTGACAGCGTCCAGGCCGCGCAGCTGAGAGAAAGAAACGTTCAGAGTCGAGGTGACCGTGCAGTCTGGAAAAACCTATGGCCAAGTCTACAGAATCACCAGGTGAACTTAGGGCACTACTCAAGTCACAGACAAAAACCAATTGCATTTCTCACACCAGCAACAGGCACTTAGGAGGTGAAGTGAATTCCTACAGCAGCATCCAAATTGTCACCTGAGAATAACCTCAGTCCCTGAGGCCAGGGCACATCCCAGTAAGTGCAGGCGTGAGCCAGGCTCACAGACCAGAAGAGCCAGTCTTACACAGACGCCAACTTTACCCGCACCGTTGATTTTGCGTGTGGGAACTGACAATGATTTGGAAGCTGCTGCAGCATGCCCAGGCTAACGGGTGCTCACTGCTACGACAGCTCCCTAGCTGCAGGGGCCCAAGGGGGCATTTGTCTTGCCGGCACTCAGGGGTGGCCTCTCAGGGGATCCAGCCTCTGGTCAGCAGCTCTGCCGTGATGGGTCCACCCAGCTGGTGGAGGGGAGCAGGGGCTGAGGGCTGTCCGGGAGGTTGTGCTGTTGTCCAGGAAGACAGGGAGGGGGACCGAAGACAGCCCCCAACCTGGGCCTGCCATTCCTAGTTGCTGGTGTCCACTTGTTTCTTCCACTACACAGAAAAGTCACCCTCCACCCGTGGAATGTCCCAAATGCCCCTGTCACTGCCTCTACACCACAGCCCAGGGCCTTGGGCGGTCCTCTCTCTTAAACCTATAAATTCAGCCAGTCCCCACCATGACCAAAGTCTACCAGAGGGGACAAGGTCGCAACCTCTGGCAGCACGAGGACAGGTAGGAGGACACAGCAGTCAGGAGGGCCCTGCAAGGGGGTGTCCTGGGGCTTGCACCCTGGGCCATCCTGATTAGGCTGGCCTGTGTCACCCAGGGGAATCTTCTGGCCCACCCCGCCCCCGCCCCTGGTTCTGCCTGCTGGTTCTTCCTTGTCTGTGGCTCCCCAAGACCACAGGTGAAGTGGGTGTGAGGAAGTGTGTCCTGGTCACTCCAGACCTTCTCAGGGGTCAACTCTGTCCAGAAGCACAGGGCTCCTCCTTCTGTGGGCACCCCCCCCTCACTGCAGCCATCCTACTTGTCTGTGTCTATGGAGAGCCAGCCAGTCCTGGCCTGGACACCACCCTCTGACTGCCCAGCACCTGCACAGGCTCGGCCCAGCCCCCGGGCTCCTGTCACAACTGCCCCGTTCCCTTGCTATCTGCCACCTGACAGGTAAGGTGGTGTGATAATTTGTAATTATGCACCGATCAACAAATACATGTATGTCACATGGCAGCCACACTATGCCGCAAAAGGAGTGGGTGTAGGCAGAGGAAGCAGTACAGGGGTACTTCCCAAGCAGGACCTGGGAGACTGGCTTAGCCTGTCACATGGTGCTGTGTTTCAATGAAAGAAAACTGCTCTGAATAGAAGCTGCCAGGGGTGCTGCATTTAGCAAGGGTTGTTAAGTGCTGTTTTGCGAAACTTTCCTCATGCGTGTACGCACAAACATATGCACACATGCATATGCACACACATGCAAATGCACACACTGTGCCCAAAGGCTGAAGCAGCCACTTCCACACAGAACCAGGGCAGAGACGGGTCAGAGTTCCTGGCCTAGGACTAAGCATCCACCAGACCCCAGGCCACAGCTGTGCACAAGACGGGCCTGAGATTTGCTCCTAGAAAGCTGGGACCTGTGACCTGCGTTTATACAGATTCCTCCGGCTGCAGGTTCCCATTCTAGAAATGTCTGCTGTGTAAGTATTCTTACAAGTATGCAGTGATATTGTTTAAAAATGTTCACTGTAAGGTTGTCTGAAATAGTGTAAAACTGAAAAAACAAAACAAAACAAAACCAAACCCCAAGGTTTACCAGGTAGAAATATCAAAAGGCTATGCAGTCATCTTTAGAGAGTGTGGCTGTGCCCCTAAATACGTCAACTGAGAAAACACCATTTTTGTGAGAAGACAAATCACAACAGCCACACAGAGCAGGGGCTCCACTCCCGGCTGCTGCTTTGGGAAACAGCACGGCGGGGCTTCCACGCCCTCCACTGTGATCTTCTGTATCGTCTGCATGATGTGTAACCGTTTTATACTTGTAATCAGGAAAAGCAATTGTTATAGATTACAATATCAGATCAAAGACACATCTTGGAGTCTAAGTGTAACAAGAACAATTATTTGTAACCACATTTAAACCAAACAGGTTAAACTGATATACTTTATAGAAAGAACAAAAGGCACTCTTTTAAGCTATTGCAATAGCAATCAATTCTAAACCTACTTTCCTCTGACCCTCTTTACTGGATAAGAATCCAAACTCTATCATCTCCTTTAAGGAGCTTATATTGTACTGAAGAAATCGATTCAACAGTTTCATTTTCAGGAACATGGTCAGCAGACTTACAGATAGGCCAATCTACAGCTCAGAAAGTTGTATGAGGTATTTGAAACCAAATTCTAACTGTACTCTCATTACTCAGAAATCCTGTGAGCTCCTCTAGTTAACCTAGCAAAATGAGAGAAACTTTTAGACACCACGAATAACCAAAAATTGAGTCTCAAATTTAAAAGGAAATCACTGCAATCAATATTCAGATGCTACAGATTTCAACTTACATGTTTTGAAAGTAAAACTGTATGGCAAGGAACTTTACAAATCAAGCATTCATCCTTTTTACCTATAAAGAAAAGCAAATGTTATATTATTGTGAGGAGTGCTTTCAAATGTGTAAATACAGACGTTGAATTACAACGATTCTTCAAAAATATACCGGATTGCAGCACTTCAAGCAGAGGCAGAGACTGTGGGTACAGATACAGTTGAAAAGATTCCTACTATAATTCCTTTTAGGATTCATTCTAAGATTGAATGAATCCTTTTTTCCCCCTGTTTTGCAAATATGCCCCCAAACAGTGACCATAAATCAGTAATACTTAAACTTGTCTATCCCAGATATTTCTTATAATTAATTTTATATCAATATCTTAATTTGCAAATAGCTCCTCCCACTCCTCCTAACAGATAAAGTAAGTTTTGCTCTATGCTCTCAACCTCACTTCTGCACACCAGGCGCAGCTCACATCGACTCTCTGGATCCGTATTTTCTAAGTATGCACTGAGCTCCTATCTGTATGGCAGCCCTTGAAGACAAAAGGTTCGTGTGCCCCACCTGCTGGCAGCGAGCTAACTCTCTGCCCTCCTCCGGTCTTTGCCCCAAATCCAGGGACCCTAGCACCTATTGCACCACCTATTCACCCCCTGAAATTCCTGCTCCCCCCGCACGTGGCTGGCGTTAACATCAGCCTGCAGCTCCTAGTCTGCACGTGGAGCCGGAGCACGGGTGTCCTCGGGCACCCAGGCCCCAGCGCCGCACCACCTCCCCAGCCAGCTTTGCTTCCTCATCCAAAGCGCCACAGCCCCGCGTCCCTTGTCCCCAGGGCTGCACACCCGGCACAAACCCAGCTGTTGTCCCCTGTCCTTGTCCCCACGCTGAGACCCAGGCCAGCCATCGCCCAGCTGAGACGTGGATCGCAACGCCACCCGCGGCTGTGCAGGCACGCCCCACTCTCCCTGGGTGACCCCTCATTCCTTCCCCGGGGTTCGTACAGACTGAGACGGGAGGGGTCCCCAGCTGTGGCCAGTCTCGGCGTTCCCGCCGGGCCCCTTCCTCTCTGTCCCCCGGCACCGCCCGCTCCCCACCGAGGGCCCGGCGCCCCGCCCACCTCTACTCAGGCACCCGTCGCAGTACACGTGGCCGCAGCTGGTCAGGCTGAAGCGCGCTGTCCGCGAGGGCGGCTGGAAACAGCGATTACAGACCACCCAGCTGGCCATGCCCCGCTCCCGCCGCTCTTCCGAGATGCCCACACGAGGCCACCACAGGGCCCCCAGGCGGCGGCGGCCCGGGAGCGGGAGTCCGCGCCTGCGCGTAGGAGCGCAGCCCCCGCGCCTGCGCGCCAGAGCGCGCGCCGCTCCCGCCAAAATCTGCACGCGACGGAGCCCGCGGGCGAACTGGCGGTGTGAGGTCGCTGAGTCCCCGCGGGCTGCTTCGGCTGCACGTCTGAGGGCAGGAACGCGCACCGAGGACCTGCCATCCTCCTTCCATCGCTGCGGGCCCGGCGACTCTCCTGTGGGGCAGTGTGTCCCAGTCCAGGCCCTGGAGAGGGTCCCCGTCAGCGACACGGGCCGCGGGAGGCGGCCGCGGAGTCAGGTGAGGCTGCGACCGCCAGGACACCGGGCGCACTGGCTGGGGTGGGCCCGATGGCCCCGCCGCTCTCCGTCCGTGACGGCGGGCGGCCTTGCGGACCGGGAGGGGGCACCGAGTGCCCGGAGGGGCGGGGGCGGGGAGCTGGGACCGGCGCCCGCGCGCTGCCGCCCCTGACGGCTCGTGGGACGGGCTGGGCTCGGGTCCGCCCAGTGTCCGCCGGGCCGGGCCCGGGGGCTGAGGGAGCTCCCAGGGGGCGCGGTCACCGCGCGGGAAGGGGGACGTGTCCCTGAAGCGCGGGAAGCGGGGCGCTGGCGGCCGTTCGCGAGCAGGGCGCCGCCGCGCGGGCCGGAGGTGCGGGGCGTGAGTGCGAGGCCGGCCGCAGCTGGGAACGGGGGCGCGCTGCCGGTTCTGTGCCGACTGGACTGGACGTTCGGGGGGCCACATTTGCGATGTGCGGCGTTAACTATGTGTGGCTCGGGCCGATTTCACCTCTTTTCAAACCCCGTTCCCGCGGCGACCGGAAAGCCTCACCGAGCGCACGTGGCCGACCCTTGACTTCCGTGGGGCACACCGGCCGCCAAGGAGGCCGACTTTAGACCTGTCCGTCCGCGTCGTCAAAGCTGCGGCCTTCGATGGATCTCCATCGGTGCAGCCTCCCAGCGCAGCGAGAGCGCCTAGCCCCAGGCGCGAGTCGGTAGCGGGGACCCCCTCGGTAGCGGAGGCCCCGGCCAACGAGGTAGAGACCAGCGGTGGGAGCTGGCCGTGTACGAGTGTTCCAGGAAGGCTGGTGGGACGAGCGTGTCCTGTTCTGACCCCTGGATACCCGCGGATTCCCGCGCAGAGCGCTCGGGGTGCAGGGCGGGCCCCCTCCCCCCACTGCTAACGCTTGCAGGGCCGCCCACACTGGGACGCCCAGGACATGTCTGTGCACGTTGTTGGGATGTGGAGGGAAACACACACACACACACACACACACACACACACACACGTAGAGAACGTGGACATTCCACAGTCAGGGGTCCCAGTGGGAAAATAAACGACATTGAACAAAACAGTGTTGTTCAGTGATCTGCTGGAATACACATTTGTGAATGTATTTTCACTTATTAACTCAACCATTATGCAAGTTAGCAGGTAGTTATTTGTCCTTGTTAATATTTTAGACAAGCTTCTTAGCTATAAAGAAGTCTTTAAGGTCCTTCATTTGTAAAATTCCAACTGAGATGAAGATTAACGTCTGTGCGAAAGCCCACCATAGCACATTGCTGTTAGTGTCTTCGCTAGTCGCTCGGAAATTTTCCTCACGGTCCTGCACAGAAGAGAAATAGGCAGGTTTGGTTTCTTAAAGCATGAATTTGAAGGGGCGGCGCTGTATGCATTCAAGGTGTCGAATGTTTCCCAGTTAGCGTCTTACACCAAAGTCATCTCTGCTTTTCTAAGCCAGGAGTGTCATTACCATAGACAGAGTAAAAATCAACCTTGTAAAATATTTTTCTGTTTTGGTCTAAACGTATTAGGTGTTTGATCTATTACCTTGTACATTTGTCACTTTGAAGCAAAGTGAACGTTACCCAGTCGTAGATTTTCATGGTTTGAATTCTTCTGTTACTTTAAGCTAAGCACTGTGTCAAGCCCCTGCCCTTTTTACTTTTCAGATAAGGAAACTTCTGCCCAGAGATGACACAGGGTTAGTGAGTGGTGGAGCATGTTTGAGCCCAGGTATGACCGGAGTCCACTGAGTGCAGTGACCCAGAAAACACATAACATCATGGGAACAATATAGTGATTTGGAAAGTAAGCATACCGAGCCTCTTTGAATACATGGGTTGTGTTTGGAAGCACTTATTTGTTCATTCCGTAAGCTCACATCCCAGTAGTGAATGGGCCATGGCCTCCTGTCCTAGGGGAGCCTGCGGTCCAGCGGGCAGAGGGCAGGACTGCCCTTGTCCCATACCCCTGTGTCCACAAACAGCCCTCGTGTCTGGCTCAGAGAGAAAGACCAAGGAACAGGCAGATTATTCTTTTTCTTGGTTCAGGAACTTTGTCTGCAGAATTAGATTCCTGGCAGGAAGAGATAAAATGAGCTGAACAGGCAAACTGACCCTTTGATAGTTTTGTTCTTTGACTATTTGCTCAATTTGCTCAATTAGATGTTCAAGCTTGAAGCTAACTTCATTAACTTTGTCCTTGGCTTGAGCAATGGCAGCATCAAGGTCATGTTCTCCAACACGAATGTCTAAGTGGATCCGCTGTGCAAACAGTGAAAAGGAAGAAACGTGTTTTTAAAACGGCTCCCCTCTCTCCTTCAATTTCCCTCTCCGTGTCCTCAGTTCCTCTCCCCTTTCCTCTTTACTAGAGCAGGCAGGCCCTGATTTTCCATCTCTTTTTGCCCCTCACTGCCACTCTGTTCCTTCTTTTGCTCGGCAATCTTTGTGATAATGTCCTAAATGGTAACCCCCAGACATGAGGGTACTTACACCTTCCTGAACATCAGAAATACTACCAGGCAAGTGTGTTTGGTCCTGAGAATCTGATTACTCTCAGGAAAGTTTCTTTACACACAGCTGAGTTTCTGATGCTAAAGTACAACTTCTCCTTTTTCATTCTCAGCACATTTAGAAAACAGCCAATCACCATCTACTGTGAAGAGTTTTACTTATTGGAATTCCATTATTAATTCACCCTCAGCCCTCACTTGTTTTCAAGCCTGAATAATCACAGCCCTTTTAACCTTCCCTCATAGTTCTTATTTTTCAAGCCCTTTAATCAACTTTGTGGCGCTCCTTTGAACCTCTTCCAAGCTCTCCAGCTCCCTCTTTGGTTGCTGTGCTGAGATCTGGGTGCAGGACTTGAATAACTTTCTAACCAGTCTGGGTGGCATGGCTCTGCATACCAATGTCACGCTTGAATAGTGCTGACATTGTGTTCATTAACGGGGACACGGAGGCGGGTACTTACCAGCTTACTCCCTCCGAATGACACAAGCCTCGTAGAATTAGATTCTAAGCAAATGATGTGTTCTCCGGGTGAATGTGAAGTGAAATGGAATGTTCCTTGTGGGCCGTATAACTTTGACAACAACACCTAGGATGGAGGATTTCCATAGTTTAAGTTTGTTTTTCTCTAGTTTCTGTTCTTAAAAATAAATCTCCTACATTTCTAGTAAAAAATGATGCAATTACTAAAGAAGAAATCAAATGGCCAATAAATGTGAAAAATACTCAGACTTGCTACTGATAAAAAAAATACAAACCACAGTAGGATATCTCTTGTTTGTTACCAGGTCAGCAAGGATTTCTAAGTACCCAAGGATAGTATTGAGGAATACTATCTCCAAACACTGTTTTGGAGGTGCAAATGGAACAACCATTCTGGAGAGCATTTTGGCAATATGTATTGAAAATTAAAATGTATATAACCATTGACCAGCAGTCCTACTTATAGATATTTATCCCATAGAAATACACAAGTAGATAAAGTTATATATAAAAGGATATCCAGTGTGATGTTATTTGTAATAGCAAAATTGCATTTTTTAGTCATTAGATTTAAAAAATTGCATTTTTGAAATAATGTTAATACCTTTCAGTTGGGAGTAATTAAATTTAAGCAAAGCCAAATAAAGATACATTACACAGCAATAAAAGAGAATATTATACCCATTTCTTTACTGAAGGTGTTCCTCATATCCTCTGGTAGAACATCTGTATAGGATCCTCTTTTAATAAATATCATTTATAAAAGTATGAATGCACATGTTTCTGTACACCTACAAGAAGATTCTAAAGAATATACATCAAACTGTTAGGTGGTTATATTCGTTGGGGTTTTAAAAATAAGTAAAGGACTTCAAGTCAGGCATACAAGGAGTTTAGAAGTTGTCACTCTGTCCAAACAACAAATAAAAAGCTGAACAGAAAAAAGTCACTTTTTCTTAGATCTGTCAGAGAATTGAGGTCACAGGGCACACTACTGCCTCCAAATAAATAAGCAAATACAAAGAACACAACTTATGAGAGAAGAAGCTCTGTAGGAACCAGTACTAGGCTCTTTTTTACCAAGGACATTAGGTCCAGCTCTTCAGAACGAGAACAATTACAAGGCACACTATAAAGCAGGAAGACACGGTTTGAGGAGACAGCCAGCATCAGAGTCAGACTCAGATATGCCGGGGTATTGGAATTATCAGAGCAGGAATTTAGGAGAACTGTGGTTAACACACTGAAGGCTCTAATGGAAAAATTAGACACAATTCTAGAACAGATGGGCACTGTAAGCAGAGAGATGAAAGTCCTAAGAAAGAATCAAAAAGAAATGCTAGAAGTAAAAATGCTGCAGTAGATATGAATGCCTTTCATTGGCTCCTTGGCAGACTAGACCTGGCTGAGGTAAGAATCTCTGAGCTTGAGGATAGGTTAATAGAAACTTCCCAAACTGAAAAACAAAGAGAAAGAAGACTGAAAAAAATGGGAAAGAATGTCTAAGAATCATGGGACAACTAGAGAAGATACAGCGCACACACACAATTGGAATACCAGAAGGAGAAGAAAAAGCAACAGAAGAAAAATATGTATTTTTAAAGACTTTATGTACTTATTTTTAGAGAGAGGGGAAGGGAAGGGAAAAGGGAGAGATACGTCAATCGGTGGCCTCTCACACACCTTCTACTGGGGACGTGGCCCGCAGCCCAGGCACGCGCCCTGACTGGGAATCTAACCAGTGACCCATTGCTTTGTGGGCCTGAGTTCAATCCACTGAGCCACACCAGGCAAGGCAGAAGAAAAACATTTAAAGCAACAATAACTGAGAACTTCTTCCAAATCTATGTCAGATGCCAAGCCACAGAGCCCGAGGAAACCAAGTAACATAAATGCCAAAAACTATACCTAAACATTTCACATTGAAACTAGATATCAGAGATAAAATTGTGAAAGAAACCAGAGGAAAAACCCTTGTTTTAGAGGAGCCAAAATAAGAATGACACTGGACTTCTCAGCAACCCCCAAGCATGAAGAGAGTGGAGTGAAATGGTTTTGGGGAGGGGGTAGAGAAACTTTGCCAGCATAGAATTCTGTATCCTGCAAAATTCTCCTTCAAAAGTAAAGGAGAAATATTTTCTCATACAAAGAGAAATTGAGGGAGTTTTTCACTGATATACCTGCCATGCAACAACTGTTAGAAGAAGTTCTTCAGAGAGAAAGAAAACAATATAGATTAGAAACTTGAGTTTATATAAAGAACAGAGCATTAGAGGAGGAATAAGTAAAGGTAAAGATGAAAACTTTATTTGTCTCTACTGATTTAACACATAATAGTCTGTTCAAAAATAGCAGCAATGTATTTGATGATTATACAATAGTTTATGTGTAAGTGAAATAAAGGGCAGCAATGATGCAAGGGATGGGAAGAAAGGATTGGAAATGCTGTATTAGAAGGCACTTACTGTACCTGTGAAGTGGTAGGATGTTGTTTGAAAGTAGACTTGGGTTAGTTGCAAATATATACGGCAAACACTAGAGCAAGCACTAAAAAAAAGTTTAAAAATGAAGTATAACTGATATGCTATGAAAGGAGATAATGTAGAATCACAAAATACTCAATTCAAACCACAGAAGACAGAGAAAGAGTAGGAGACAAAAACAAGGACAGAGAACAAGAGCAGTGAATAGAATATGGTAACATATGGTAGATGTTAATCCAACTGTATCAGTATTCTCTTTGAATATCAATGGACTAAATGCACCAATGAAAAGATAGACTGTAAGCCCTGACCAGTGGGGCTCAGTTGGTTGGATATCATCCTGCAAAGCAAAGGGTCACCAGTTAGATTCCTGGGTGGGGCACATACCTGGGTTGTGGGTTTGGTTCCCAGTCAGGGCATGTGTGAGAGGCAACTGATTAATGTTTCTCACATTGATGTTTCTCTTCCTCTCTTTCTCCCTCCCTTTCCCCTCTCTAAAAAATAAATAAATCTTTTTAGAAAAAGACTGACTTTTTAGAAAAAGAGCGGATAAAAGAAAATGAGACAACTCCATATTGTCTACAAGAAACCTACTTTAAATATAAAGACATGGAGAGATTAAAAGTTAAGGGTGGACAAGCCGACTGGAAGCTTATCTCAATCAGAAGGAAGCCAGAGCAGCTCCATGGACTTCCAAACAAGGGAAGCCGCCAGGGATAATGGAGTCATGCAACATCACCAGTCCGTTTTCCAAGGAATGAAATAGTCTTTAGCATGTATGCCCCTAATGAGAAAGCATCACACCGTGTGGGGCAGAAATTGCTAGAACTGTGAGGAGAAACAAGAGTCCGCTATCATGGTCGGAGACGCCAACACTGCTCCGTCAGAACGGACAGACCCAGCAGGCAGCAGGTCAGCGGGGACGTGGTCGAACTCAACAGCACCGCCAACCAACCGCACGTAACTGGCACTTGCAGACCACTTTGTCCACCAGCAGCAGATTCCGCATTCTTCCAAGCTCCCGTGAAACCTTCACCAAGACAGACCCCACTCCGGGCCATAAAGCAACCACAACACACTGAACATAACTGAAACACACAGTTCCCAGAACAGAATAGAATTCAAGTAAGGTTCAGTAATAGAAAGGTAGCTGGGGAACCCCAAAATACTTAGATATTGAAAGCATACTTCTAAATAGCACGTGAGTCAAGAAATAAGATATTTTAAAATATTTTTAATTAGGAGAGGATTCTGAGAAGATGGAGTACGAAGCACCAGAAATATGTTTCCTCGTCTAGACACAACTGCAAAGGCAGTCTTCTCTACAAATGGTGCTGGAGCAACTGGACGTCCCCCTGCAAGGAAATGGATGTAGACATAGACCTTACACCTTTTACAAAAGTTAACTTAAAATGCATCATAGGTGTAAATGTAAAACACAAAGCTATAAAACTCCTAGAAAATTACATAGGAGAAAATCTAGATGACCTTGGGTTTCTTACATGTAACACCAAAGGCATGATCCAGGAAATAAATAATTAAGAAACTGGACTTTATTAAAATTTAAAACTTCTGCTCTTCAAAATACACAATCAAGAGAATAACAAATCAGGTGGAAATATTTGTAAAAGACATCCATTAAAGTACTGTTATCCAAAGTATACAAAAAAACTCTGAAAACCACAATAAGGAAATTAATAAATCAATTAAAAAATGGGCAAAAGATTGGAATATCCTCATTAACAAAGACATACAGGGGCAAACAAGCATATGAAAAGATGTTCCCCATCACGTGCCATAAGGGAATCACAAATTCAAAGTGAGACACCTATGAGAATGGCAGAAATCTGACACAGTGCCAATGCCGGGCGCTGGTGAGGATGTGGAGGAACAGGAACTCTCATCCGCTGCTGGTGGTAATCAAAATGGTGCAAAGACTTTGGAAGACATTTTGGCTGTTTCTTATAAAATCAAACATATTCTTAGCATATGATCCCGCAAATATGCTAGTTATTTACCCAAATAAGATGGAATATAGGTCCACACAAAATATCTGCACATGAATATTTATAGGAGCTTTATTCACAATTGCCAAAATTTAGAAGCAGCCAAGATGTCCCTCACCAGACAGATGGACACACACACTGTGAGCCATCCATACAATGGAACAGTACTCAGCGCTAGGAGTAAATAAGCTACCAGGTTACAAAAAGACTTGGCAGACACTTGAGGGCATAGTGCTAAGTGAAAGAAGCCAATCTGAAAAGGCTCCACACTGCATTTTTCCACCTGTGTGACATCCTGGAAAAGGCAAAATTATGGGGACAGGGAAAAGATCAGTGGTTGTCAAAGGCTAGCGGGAGAGAGGGATGAGTAGGTGGAGCACAGGACTTTTAGGGCAATGAGACCACTCTGTGTAACACTGTAACGGAATCCCATAGAAGGTACAGCACCATGAGTGAACTTCAGTGTAAGCCTGTGAGTGGTGATGATGTGTCAGTGTAGCAGATGCACCACTGGTGCTGCTGGGGGTGGGGGGCTCTAACAAATGCACCATCGGTGCTGGCGGTGAGGGAGAAACTGTTTCTGGGGGCAGAGGGCACATGGTTACTCTACATTCTGCTGAATTTGGCCGTGAACATAAAACTGCTCTAAAAATAATGTATTTAATCATTGAAACTCAGATGTGTATCACACAGAAAAAGTCAATAAATATTCTGTTTTAAGTCTTTCAGTTTTGATTTGCAGAAAATTAAAGGACTATGCCACATACTTCATTTCCTTTAACAGACTGTTGAATGGGAAATTTTAATAAGTAAGACTGCATTCAAGGGTCAGATTTTACAATTAAAAAATTTTTTAAATGAATAGCAAAGACCTCTCCTCTGAAAAATTATTTAGTGACTGCTTGTTATTTATTAAATTGTCTCTGAGCTTTAGTTTCATATCAGTGCTCTGCATGGTCTACTTCCAGTGGCTGTTTTAGTCAGCACACGTTTTTAATGCCAACTAGTTTAGCGTATTGGGGGAAAAACATGTAAGTTTAAATATGTGTTGCCACTTGCTGACAGTGAGATCTTGTATGTCATTTAACCTCTCAGAACCGCCATTTCTGAGGACATGGAATATTGGCCACGGAATAATGGAAATCGGGATGCAGAATACACGTTTATGTGGTACATGCGTGTTGTTGATATGGTCTACCCTGCCTCTCCTACCAGCTACTGTTCCCTTGGGCTGTCAGTCACATGCACAGAAATGGACATATGATCAGGGGACAACTTAGAGTGCCCCATGTCCCCAGGCACACTGGCCCAAGTGGGAACAGAGTCTTTGTGGGGGTGATGATAGGGATCTTAAAAAGGGATCTTAGCTTGTAAGAAATGCTGAAATGAGAGCCATTTCTTGTCATCTTTCTAATGGGGAGGGCTTTCCTGAAAATAAGGCCTGTGAGTGAGAGTTTTGTCTTTCCCAGGGCAAGAAGAGGATTGGGTATATATTAGGCCCATGATAAAATTTGCTGGATGTTTGCAGAACGAATGGAAATCTCTCTCCTTCCTCCTCGAAGGGGGTGCTGTTTCAGGCAGTTGTGTTTTTGAAGAACAGACATCTATTACACCCATCATACAGATGGGAAAATGGAGGATCAAAGCAGGCAAATAACCTGCCCAGGCTTTAGCTCGTAGGTGGATGATAGTCTGCTCTTTAACTTGGCTCTGACTCCAAAACCCATGTTCTTTTCACTTGCTCCTGGTACCTTTCCAACTTCTTTGCTAACTCGCACAAAGACAGACCCAGAGGCTGCCTCTGGGTGTAAAGTATAGAGAAAGCCAGGACCAGACGTGGAGGCGGCCTGTCCAGTCCTCATGCTGTGGAGCGGGGAGTCGTGGCACCAGCAGAGCAGATGAAGCCTGGTCCCTGCAGAATCGCTGGGATACCTTGGCCCCGTGGGTCCCCCTGTGGTCCTCTCTGCTCAGCAGGACCAGCAGACTTAAGTTTGTGTTGTTTTCAACCTTTTTCTATCCAGCATCCACTGGACGAGGCTCTTGGGAGGCAGGCACCTTCTTCATCTTCGTGCAGTGCCTGTGTTCAGGGATCTACACACTAAGAATTTAAAGGCTGGTTCATGAGTGCTTACACAGATTTTAAAAGTTCGTGGTGGTACATGACACAGGAATTTTAGCAAGTGAAAAACTTTAGTAACAAAACATAAAACAATGCTTTACCTCCTCATTATAAGTTGTAACAGTAACAAACAGCCCCAAACCAGGAGCAGATTCGAGGAAGTCATGTCTGACCATGTCCCATCGCTGTATCTTGAAAGTCCCTGTTCCAAAAGTATAAGATGAGACACATTATTAAATAAATGCAGGAAATAGTTCTATACAACTACTGATAGTGTGCTTATATTTTTCACAAAATTTTGCTTTTGAATGGTTTACACCTTAGGAGTTCGGTCATGTAGCAGAATTGGAAAGCTGGAATGTGCAGGAAGGTAAGAGCTCTTGGTCCCGTCTCACTCCGATCTATATGTTACTTCACTGCTCTGAGCCTCAGTTTCCTATGCAGAAAAGGGGACAGTTCGTATCCCTCTGAAATGTCAGAGCTGTGAGGACTGTGGAAGAAGATGAGCTAATCTCATGAAAGCTTTCTACCCGGATCATTACTCACGTGGTTCTGGCCAGGACCAACTCTAGCGCCTCTGTAGTAGTTCTGCCGCCAGTTTCTCCCTCCTGGGACTCACTCTGAACACTTCCTGCATAATTCCTTCCTGAAGCTTAGGCGTGTTCATATCTAACCCTCCCATTGTCTCCAGAGGCTTCTGCTAAAGTTTGGATTGCTGAAAGGGCCCCGCCATCTCCCTTTAGGACCCGAGAAACATCACAGGGCTCCCCTTTCTCCTTGTTGCCTCCAGAAGTACAGTGAGAATGAAAAGATAGCTAACGTTTGTTGAAAAATATCTGATAGTACCTTATGTAGGCCAGGTACTGTGTTAAGCATTTAACATTCATTATTTCATTTATTCTCCAAACGTGCTCTTAGGAAAGCATTTTTTTTTTAAATTTACTCATTCACCCAGCCATTTGACATGTACATAATGAGGACTTTCCTTGGCAGGAGCACTGTTCTAGAAGCTGAGGACAGAAGTGAACAAAATAGACAATGTCCTTGTCCCATGGAGCTTCCCTACAGTCAGAAGCAGGCAACAAGCAAACACATATACAACGTCGAAGGCGTTGAGGCTAAAAGAAGCAGGCAACGGGTAGACTGCTAGGGGACTCGAGTACCATGCGGGAGTTAGGAAGGTTCACTGACATTTGAGAAAAGACTGGAAGTAATAGAGGAGTAAATATTATACAATTTTAGAAAATTTATACTTACACATGTCATATATAAAAGTTCCTCTCACATTCAGTGCCAATTATGTGCCAAGCATCATTCTAAGGAATTTATCTGAATTTTAGTGACAACATTATGTAGGTGGATACTGTCTTTATGACGATTTCATGTGTGATGAAACTGATGCACAGAAAAAGTATTGAATAATTTGCCAAAGGTCGCATTTCTGGCGTGTGGCAGAGTCCGGGCTCAGACCCGGCAGTGTGTGCCATCGCAGCACCATGCGATGTCGTCTCCACTGGGGAAAGGTCCTTTCACACAGGAGCATCCTCAGCTGTTACAGGAACAGCGGAGTGGCTGGGGCGAGGTCAGAAGGGCGGAATCTTTGATGCGGTTGTAGGCACAGCGTGAGCCAGACCAGGGGAGCCCACAGATCTGTCATAGGATTTGGGGAAGCAGTTGGTTGGAGGAGTGAAATGATGTGGTTTGCATTTTGAAATTTTAATTATGTGGAGAAAAGAAAAAAGGAGGATTAAGAGTGGAAGCGGGGAGGCTATAGTTATAATCGAGGTGGCCGTGTGCTAGTAGTGGAGGCTGTAAAAAGTGTCAGATTCTGTATTATCCCTACTTCACCAGTTGTGAACTGAGCATCAGAGAAATAAAGCTGCAGCCCAGGGTCACCTAGTAATAAGTTGTAGTGGCAGAATTACCACCAAAGTCATCTGCTTCCAAAGCCTAGAACTATACCCAGTGCACACCGCCTCCCTGGGAGGCGAGAGGACAGCCCCTGGCAGGGACCTGAGATGGGAGCTGCACCCAATGCCAGCTGTCAGGGCAGCCTTGGAAAGTGAGGGACTCTTTGAGGGACACCGAGAGAATATTTCTTGGGACAGAAGGCTGCAGCAAACTCTGAAGCCTACCTTTACCCGGAGTGACTATAGTCATAAGCATCTTTTGAATGGACTTGGCCTCTTCCCATCAGAAATTTGCTAACTATACTTTTCAGCATGGTCCACCTCAAGGTCTTTTAAAAGTATCATTGATGACTCTGGAAAAGATGGGGCAAGTCCATTCTACCCTATTCCTCCTGCTAATTACAGCTAAAAGCTTTGGGCAGCTGTCAGAAGACTCTGAAAGGCAGAGAAACATACTCACTGGCTAAGGACCCCTTGACTCAGAGCATGACCCAGCAGTGCCTCTTGGTTTGTTCCACATTTGTATGTCCTCACCTGGAGGTTAGAGCAATTTGCAATTGCAGGCCAAAGTGAGGGAGAGAACTCAAGAACCGTCTCTCTAGCCAAAGGGTCTGGAATAGGGTGGCCGTGCAGGATGGAACCCTCTAATTATACCTGCCACACTCCAGGTGAAAGACGCTGCACCGGTCCCCACTGGACACTTCAGATGTGGAGACGGGTGGAGCCTGTCACGATGCCTGCCCTGCACTAAGAGGACAGTGAAGAGGCAGCATTCTTCATCAACCCTGTAGACCTGAGGGAGGATCACACAGAGGAGGGAGCTGGTGGAAGGGATCTTTTTTAAAACGATTTTATTTATTTACTTTTAGAGACGGGGTAGGGAGGGCCAAGAGGGCAGGAACCTCAATGTGCAAGAGATACATCTATCAGTTGCCTCTTGCATGCCCCTAAATGCGGACCTGGCCTGCAACCCAGGCATGTTCCCTGACTAGGAATTGAACCTGTAACCTTCTAGATCCCAGGGCGGCATCCAAACCACTGAGCGACACCAGTCAGGGCTGCAAGGGATCTTTAAGACCATGTCTGAAGTCCTGCGCACACTTCTGAGCAGCTTGTGCATGTCACCAACCAGAATCGACATGGCAGAAGCTTGGAGACCCCACCTGTGCTACGGAACACTGCCCAGGTTTCAGGTTGGCCAGTGTGTGACACACAAGCAGGGTAGATCAGAACAGTAGTGCGAAGTCTGGGAAAAGTAAATTAACATTAGGGTGTGTTCTGAATATACATGGGTTGACTGCCTACTGAAATAGAATAATTAAGTAGGATGCAGGGTCATACATAATACTCAGAATGTCCAGGATACATTACAGAATTACTCACCATACCAAGAACCAGGGAAATCTCATCTTGAATGAGAAGACAGTTAACAGATGCCAACATCGAAATGACATCGTGGTTGGGATTATGTGACAAATTTAAACACCCATAATGAAAGTGCATCAACTAGAAGTTGGATCATCCTTAAAATAATGGAAAAATAGGGTAGAAAGTCTTAGCAAAAGGGTAGAAAGTATAAAAAGAAAAAAAATGGACTCATCAGGACAGGAAAAATTCAGTATTTGAAATGGAAAACTTACTGAATAGACTCAGTAAGAAAATGGAGGCAACAGAAAAGTCAATGAACTTGAAATTAGATCAATAGAAATGATCAAATATATTCAATGGGAAGAAAGCAGGTGGGGGAATATGAGCCTCAAACAGAGTCTCAGGAACCTGTAGGGCAGTAATCACAGGTCTGTAGTTCCCAAGCCTGAGGGAGGGATAGCCGTGCCTGGAGGTGCTGTGGGGGGGCCAGGCCCTGCAGTAGAGCGAGCAGCCTGAACCTTTGGGGTCCCAGTGCACTTGGAAGCCGCGTGCACTGCCATCCAAGTGCATAATAGCGTTAATGCTTAAGAAACAGTGTGCCTACCGTAAATACACTTCATCACTAACGGATGCTGGCACCATCTGAGCCTCTAGCGAGTTGTAATCTTTTTCTGGTGGGGAGTTTTACCTTCAATTTGTAAAACATGCAACATCTGTGAAGAAGCAAAGCTCAGCAAAGTGAGGGCTGCCTCTACAGGGCTGAATAAACATTGAAAGAAAAATGGCTGAAAACTTTCCAAACTTTTTTTTAAAGTTTTAAATTTTTTTTAAAGATTTTATTTTTAGAGAAAGGAGAAGGGAGGGAGAAAGAAAGGGAGAGAAGCATCAATGTGTGGTTGTCTCCTGTGCACCCCCAACTGGGGACCTGGCCTGATCCAGGCATGGGTCCTGACTTGGAATCGAACCGGCGACCCTTTGGTTTGCAGGCCTGTGCTCAATCCACTGAGCTACACCAGCCAGGGCTGAAAATTTCCCAAATTTTTTAAAAGAAAAAAAGCCTACAGATTTAAGGAGCTGAGTGATCTCCCAAATCTATTACCAGATACATCATGATCAAATTTCTCAGAATTAAAAACAAAAAATACATGTGTGGAAAATAGAGCAGAGCAGTATAGTATTGGCAGAACAGCAATTTGAGTGACAGCAGATTCTCATCAGAACACATGAAAGCTAGAAAGAAGTGTCAAATCTTTTCATTCATTCTTTGAATGAAATGAAATATTCTTAGATTTTCTTAGATTCTTAGATTCTAAGATTCTTAGATTAAGGGAAACTAGAATTTTTTTACTCGAATACCTGCTTTAAAATAATGGCTAAAGGAAGTTCTCCAAACAGAAAGAAAATTATAAAGAAACTTGGAATATCAGAATGAAGAGAGAACAGTGGAAAGGATGACTATCTTGGGAAACTGCAATAGGGTATTCTCTTTTTAAATAGTTGTTTGACAGTTTTAAAATGTATAATCATTGAAAGCCAAAAAAAATAATATCCATTGTGAATCTCGAAGTGTATAGACATGATATTTAAAACAACCATTATTGTTAAGTGTGGGAGGGCATAGGATCATAAGGTTCTACATTCTGCTAGAAGTGGTAAAATATTGATCCTCCTAGACTGTGATAAGTCAGATATGTGTGTTGTAATCCCAAGAGCAACCACCAATAAAAACTGTGCAAAGAGATGAAGTGAAAAACACTGCAGATGATGCAAAATGCAATGTTACAAAATGTTCCAGTGACCTGCAGGAAGGCGGAAGTGGAAAATGGGAGCAGAAACCAGACCTAAATCCTGCATATCAATAATCACATTCTATGTAACTGGTAGAATTCTATGTAACTAAGATGGTAGAATAGGTGTTTTTGATGATCCAATATTGCAGTCTACAGGAAAGTCACTTTGCATATAATGCTACAGGCAGGTTAAAAGTAAAGTAGAAAGGTCCACCATTCTGACATGAGTCAAAAGAAAGCTTGAGTGGCTTTATAGTAATCAGATAAATGAGATGTCAGAGCAAAGAAAATTACCAGTGACAAAGATAATCATCATAATTGCACAAAGATACAGGGGCCAGTCCATTAGGAAGATATGCATCACCATCCTAAAGGCATCAAACAACAGATATTCAAAACACAGGAAGTAAAACAATGGAAAAGAAAAATGGACAGTGGATGCTGGGGGTTCAGTGCTCCCCAGAGTGGACAGAAACACTAGGCGAAGTTGGCAGGGAGACTGAAGGCAGCCTGACCAGCAGGACCGACAGCCGCAGAACACATGGAGCACTCTCTGGCTCGTCTGAATCGGCCCCTCGGCCGAAGCAGCTGGAATGTTCTGGGGGAAAGCACACAGCCACCCAGACTGGTGGCTTCCCAGAGATGTGCCACCCAGAAGCCTCAGCTGTGTTTTCTCCACTCTCCCAACAGCTGGGAGCCCCTCCTGCAGCCCACCCCCACCTCTGACATGGCTACCTTGCCTCCTGCAGAGACAGTATCTTTCCGCCACACAGTGTGCTCACCTTGCAACCCACTCCCCTCCTGCCTGCCTCTGGCTGGAAGGGTTGGGGTGTCCCTGCTCCACCAGCGGCCACCCTCCCACTTCTCAGGGACTTGGCTCTTGTCACTCTCCTATACTTGCCCACACCTGGTGCCTGTTGTGGTGCCTGCCATCTGCTGTGCTCGTCATCCCATGTCTGGACTCTGAACCTTCTGGGGCACCAGGGACGTGCTGTGTCTGCTTTCCTGGGCCCTGGGGCCTGGCAGTAAGCAGAGGGCCCTGTGGGCTCCATAGCAGAGGCTCCATGAGGATGTCTGGGATGAGTGGAAGTGCCCCTCAGTACATGTTCGGGAAGGGTTTGAAGGAGTGTCAGTGGGCCCATGGTTAAAATGACAGTGTCCTTAGCGCACCGCCTGAGTTATCAGACCATCACCCCTACCCTGCCTGAGCCCCTCTATAGAAGGGAAGCATGGATGGAGGTGTCATGTCCCATATTTACCACCAGATGGCAGAAGAGAAGCACCGCTGAGGCGCAGCCTGCCAGCCCTCCTTAGGGTCTGGGTGGAGCAGCACTGGTACGAGCAGGGTCAGGCTGCCCCCTCAGGCTTCCTTCCCACAGGCTGGTGACACACCAGCAGGGATGCTGGCTAAAAACAGGTATTTGGGCAAGTCACTGAAGTGCATGCCTCAGTTTCCCCATGGGTAAAACCAGGATAGTAAAGTTATATTTCTTAGGGTACAAAGAGGGAGTTAATATTTGACTTGGCACATTGGAAGCACTATGCAAGCACTTGATCAATGATTCTTGAAGTTATTGTGGGCTTTCACTGCAGTGTTTTCTGTCAGTTCCCACTGACTCCCACGACCCTCTCAAACTGGTACAACAACCCCCAGTGTCTCAGAGGAGGAGCCTGAGACCCCAGGGGCTGAGTGACTTCTCTGGAACCATCCAGACAATAAAAGGCTGAGCAGGATTAAAACTTAGCTTGATTCGCTAATCAAGGGCCCTGTAACCTCACTACGAAGTATGCTTACCCTACAGCCAGGGACTGTGTGTGTGCTTCAAAGCAAGTGTGGTTCTTACACAGCTTGCAGGCCAGCCTCACTACCCAGGGCCCTTCTGCTGGGGTTTAACCACAGGTGTGTGCAGGCAAGCGGTTAGTAGACTGAGAAACCTCCCAGGTGCAGAAGCACTGTCCGTCCAGGGAGGAACCTCAGCCAAGACGTGTGTTCACATGGCCATGGTGGGCACTGTGTATGCCCGCATCGCATGCTTTGCTGGGTGGGACCTGAGACCTGCCCCTGCTGGAAGCCAGTGGCATGTGAGGGGCAGATGCTCAACTCCTTTGCCTGGAGGGAGGACAAACTCTGTGGGTATCTCATCCAACTATTTTTTAACGTTTTAAAAAATCATGGTAAAATATGTATAACAAAGTTGAACTGAACCATTTCACATGTGCAGTTCAGGCGCATCAAGCACAATCACATTGCTGTGCCGCTGCCGCCACCGCCGTCCACAGGGCTTTCCCATCACCACGAACAGACACTTGTCCCCACTGCAGTTTTACCTCCCCACCTCCCCAGCTCCAGGCAAGCTCTAGGCTGCTTTTTTCTTTTCTTTTTTAATCTTCTTCACTCAAGGGCATTTTTCATTGCTTTTAGAGAGAGAAGAAGGGGAAGGGAAACATCCATGTGAGAGAGAAGCATCGATTGGTTGCATCCCATACATCCCTGGACCAGGGATCGTACACGTCTGGACTGGGGATTGAACCTGCAACCTTACAGCTGCAGGTAATGCTTCAACCAATTGAGCCATACCAGCCAGTGCTACTTTTTGCTTTTTGAATTTTCCTGTGCTAGGGATCTCACGTAAGTGGAATCACACAGTATTTGTCTTTAGCGACTGGTTTATTTCACTGGGAATAATGTCCTCAATGTTCATCCATGTTGAACCAAGTGTTAGAATTCCGTCCTTTTAAGGCTGAATAATGTTTCCTCGTGTTGTGTTCATCTGTTCATCTGTTCAGTGGACACTTGGGTGGCTCCCCCTTTTGGCTGATGTGGGCAGTGCTGCTGTGACATAGGTGTGCCAATAGCTGAGGCTTTGCTTTCACTTTTTCTAGGCACCTACTCAGAGCACAAGTGCTGGGTCGTGTGTCTGCACTATTATCTTATGTTCCTGAGGGTCCTGGGCTCAGTCTGAGTCTGGGCTTCACCAGAAATCTCACCTCCCCTGGCTTCTTTCCCTCTGGTTCCAGGGAGCACCTTCTTAATGAATCATTTGTACTTCACTCCTTGTCTCGGAGGTGCTCCAGAGAACACCCAGCTTCAGACATCCTGACGTGCGGTGTGGTCTTCTGTGAAGGCACGAATGAGGGCAATGAAGGACGACACTCAAATTTAACTTGTCTCCTAGTCCCTAATAAGTTTTGCTCTGAAGAAAAAAATGGCAGTAACCTGAGTACCTGGCACAGTAACCTGGGTACCTGGCAGAGTGCAAGAGCCATATCTGGGACTTTTGAAAGAGAGCAACCAGAAGCAAACTCATTGGTTTAGAATTCTAATTATTTTTTAAAGATTTTATCTATTTGTTTTTAGAGAGGGGAAAGGAAGTAGAAAGAGAGGGAGAGAAACATCAATGTGTGATTGCCTCTTGTACACCTTCTACTGGGAACCGCAACCCAGGCATGTGCCCTGAGTGGGAATCAAACAGGCAACCCTGTGGTTCACAGGCCCACACTCAATCCACTGAACCACAGCAGCCAGGGCAGAATTCTAATTATTTTCTTTTTAATGATCACTGTGCTCCATGACACCTCTCCATTTTTTTCAATGCCTGCTGTTTACAAAAGACTAACAGCCTTGTTTTTTAAAAAAGTATCTACAAGGATCAGCAAGTAGTTTTAAAACTCAGGCTGGCTCCGGAAGTTACACCGTGGCCTCTCCCTGCTCCTCCTCTCCCTGAAATACCTCTCTCCCATTTAAAAAAAAAAGTTTCATTTATTTTTATAGAGAGAGGGGAAGAGAGAGAGAGGAAAACACCAATGTGTGGTTACCTCTCACACACACCCCCTACTGGGGACCTGGCCCACAACCCAGGCATGTGCTCTGACTGGGAATCAAACCAGCTCTCCCCTTTTTTCACTGAAGACAATCTGGAGTTAGTTACTAAAGAACATTACTAAAAGAGTGAAGAGAAACACTGTATTTGACTCGAAGCTTCTAAGCGAGTAGCAAGCAAGTTCTCATCCTAGGTTTGGCCACAGCGCCCAGGTCCTGTTTCATCATCTCCCTCTCAGCCCCGAGCAAGGGAACTCTGGCTGCTTCTCTGCTTTTCAGGGAATTTACTTCATTTGGGGAGGGGGGAGCTTAGGGCAGACACTGGGACGCCAAGTGACAAAGTTGGAAACAGAGTCCAAGAGAGTGGGAACTGATATTGATGAACACCTGCAGCTAGTCACCTCTGCTCCAGGTGTAGCTTAGGGGCAGGTGTAGCTTCAACTTACAGATAAGGAAACAACTCAGTCACCAGCTGTTGGGCAACAGAAGCAGGTGCAAAGCATGTCTTATTGACTCCAAAAGCAGGTTTCTGTCCCTTGTGGCCTACGAGCTGCCTCTGATGGGGGGGGGGGCGGTGAGAGAGGGGAGGGCAAGAGGCCAAGCCCTTGAATTCCTTGCAGTTTGTTTTTAGTCCCAATGAGAAAAATTACACTTTCAGGTAGATTTTGATGTCTCTGGAACTTTTTAGAGGAGTGTGTTTCATGGGACGCCATTGGACCTCAGCACTCTGAAGAGAGAAATGAGTAGCTGGTGTGTGCTCTTTGTGAATGAGGGGTATCCAGCACAGTCTCAGGTCCCCACAGATGCCCAGGAAAACTTCATCTGTTTTTTATGTTGGTGGGGGGACCTAAAAATTAAATATAAGCATACTCTGGATTAGCACTTAATCATGTGCGTTTGACACGTGTGTTCACCATCGAGCGTGCACTGAGGGGAAGTTGAGGGTCTCACAGGTGGCCTGGCACCGGCGGCACAGGCGGCTGAGCTCCTGGCCCGCAGCAGGCAGGAGCCAGACCGCAGTCCCGGCCTCAGACATAGGGGCGTACAATAAACATGAAATGAAATTTTTTTCAAAAAAGGGACTTTTAAAGGACATGTTTGAGAATTGTATCTTCGTGCACACTATTATGTTATTTGGGCTAATTATTAAAGCCATGATTATAGTTCAAGAAAATGATCACAAGAGTAGAGACTTAACTGATGGTCATCGTGCTCAAATTCCTGTAGAAGAGGTTCGCTAGAGTCCGGTGGGAAACACGCGTGGACATCTTTCTCTCATCACTGGACACCGACAGTGGTGACCTCTGCATCCTTCTAATTACAGTGGTTTCCTTAAAGTATGTTTGATGCCTACTTGTCTTCAGTTCATATGTGCCTGTCTGTCTTTCCATTCTTTTATTTCCAACCTTTCCCTACAGTAAGTGTTTCATTTGGAAACAGCATACACTTACTCTGTTTTTAACTACAGCCAACCTTTGTCTTTTCCTTGGAGCTTTGTCCACGCACACTCAGTGTGGCATGAAATGCTGCTGGGCTCGTGCCTGTTCTCCTGCTGCTTGTGTGCTGTCTGTCCTCTTCATTCCTTCTTGCCTTTTTTTATATTTTTCTCAGTTTGCATATTACACATTCTGGGACTTCAGGACCACATTCTCTTTTAAAGAGAAATTTAAGTGTGTGCCCTGACATGTTTCCAACTGTCCCTGTAGTTGCAGTAGGCTTTAGAAGCTGAGCTCTGAACCTACATAATTGTATGGGGTGGTCTGACTTACGTGGCTCAGTTGGCTGGGCATCGGCCTGCAAAGTAAAAGGTCGCTGGTTCAGGGCACATGCCTGGGTTGCAGGTTTGGTCTCTGGCTGGGATGTGCACAAGAGGCAGCCAGTCAGTGTTTCTCTCCCTCTCTTTCTCCCTCCCTTTCCCCCTCTCTATAAATGAATGAAGGAATAAATGTACGGGGTGATGACTACAGAGACCACAGAGTGGAGACAACTGAGATGGAGGCTTGAGAAGGCAGGAGAGAGGGGAGAGGTGGAGGTAGGGAAGGACCAGAGCAGGACAAGGGGGTAGACTCAATGTTCATGGGAACACGGACTAAGAGAGGCTCCTGACTGGGGATGAGGGACCTGGCAGACTGAGGTCTGTCTTTCTCACAGCTGCTGATCACCGTCCGGCCACATCCGCCTCCTGCCTCAGACCCTCTAGTCAGCCAGGTGATTCTCAGGCTTACTGCCAATGAGTGTGTCCCAAGCCAGGTCCATCCAGCTGGTGGACCTCCAGGCAGCAGGTGGGGGGTGGGGGAAGGCTATTCCTATTTCTCTTAATTCCTTCACCGTCCTTTCAAATGCAGGCAGAAAAGTTCATAGGTTACTAGAAAAACAACCACCTGACGCAGAGCTACATGCCCAGGGATCAGAATACCCCTGAGAGGAAAAGCTGGGGTCAGAGATACAAGGAAACCCTCAAAGTACACTCTGCGGGTCTGGCTGGGTCCTATGGGCTTGACGAATATTGATTTGGTCATTATCACAACCAAAGAAACAGGTATCATTACTAATTTATCCTGTTTTACAGATGAAGCAGAGTGGTTAAGTCGCTTGCCCAAGGGCACACAGTTACTAGATGGCAGAGCTGGGACCTAAACCTGGGTGGTCTTGTTCACACTCTGCAGGCCCAAGCATAGCCTCTTGCCACAGTGACCATGACAGCAGTGAGGAGGCGCTGACACCACCCAGTGCTTTTCTGTACGTCTTCCTGGCAGTCTTCTCGACCCTAAAGTCTGTCTCACATTGCAGTCTCTTCCTTTGCCTCCTCACGTGATGCGTTATTTGACTTTTTGCAGGGTGGGCATTAGTCTTTGCAGAACTCTCCAGTGTGGTAGCCAAGATACATAGAGGGGAGCCGGGCACCCTCTGTGAGATTGAACTTGCCATACGAGTCCACCCTCGGCACTGATAGACAGTGACTGGGCTTACATCCTGCTCCTTCTTTCCCTTTTGTGTATGAAAACCAGGGCATTTAATGTTGATTCTAACTTGAATATTAAACACACTGGATTTTCTATGCAATTCAGAGGCACTGACACTTGCTTCTTTCTCAGCGGGCCCGTGACGCTCACTATGTGAGGCAACTGGGTGGAGAGTGGAAGTCACCATGACGGTGGCAGGTTGTGTGTGCAGCTGGCTCAGGCGGCAGGGTCAGGCTTGCACCCACAGGGCCCCTCAGCACCCCAGCCTGTGGGACACAGACACTCATAGGATGCATCAACGTCTGCTATACTAGACCTGTCTGGAACATACATCTCCACAGAATTCAGCCACACTTAGCACAATGAATGGGATCAGAATCTTTTACTGAGGGAAACCTGACAGCCAGAAAAACAAGTCAAGCTTGGAGTCTGTGGTGTTGCATCTGGGTTTCCTGTTTATGAATTAGGCAACTTACTCTAAAGGCCATGTTCATGTTGCGTTTGCATGACTTGATAAACTGTCTCAAGAGGAAACCACATAGCCCGATACTGACAAACAAAATGTACAGCAGTGGTTGGCATGAAACCACAGCACGGCTTCCTTAGTTCTACACTCAGAAGAGCACATTGCACCTACCTGTGATCAGCGTGTCACTCGGAATGTCTTCTATGATGCATTTCTCCTCCCGTTCCCCCGTGTGGAAATAAAAAGCAGTTGTAAGTGAAAAACAGAAACCTAAGAGAAACGTTAGCACTTGCATTTCTGCTGCTTTAGACACCCCTGGGCACTTGCTGTGAAATGGATCAGTTGCAAGTGATGCTGCTTATTGAGTGTTTGTATTTCACTGGCTAAGTTTGTACATTGATTTTTGTGGGACGTGACATGTGGTGGCTGCCCTTGAGCAGGTATTGCAGCAAGTCTCAGGGAACAAGACATCTGGGCCTCAGGGCCTTCCGAGGCATGCTGACGTCAGAATGCTAATGGAATGAAGGAGAATGTGGGCCTGGAGCAAACCGCAAAGGACTGAGCCCAGCAGATGGCTGGTGACCAAACCTACATGGCCAGTGGTCTCCGTGACTTGGCAGGAGGTAGGAAGGAGGATGTGAAGGCTGTGTCCTGGCCTTGAGAAATGAGAGGAGGGAGGTGGGTGTGGAAGTGCGGCCAAGGAGCAAGCAGGTTGCTGAGATGGGACATGCTAGACTGGGAGGCACTGACAGCTCCGGTCAACAGAGGCCTGCCCTGAACGCAACTCTCTGAATCTTGGTTTCCTCATTTTAGAGAAAGGAGTTGAACTTGCCCAGTGTGATCCATTGGGTCCTTTCAGTCTAGGCAGCCAATAGATTTTTTAAGGTTTTTATTTCTAAATATTTATAGACTCACAAAAAGCTGCAGGAACAGTCCGGAGAGGTCCCATTTGCCCAGCACCTGGCCGCCCCAACTGGCAACATTTCTCAGAACTGAGAGGCCGTGTAGCCACATGGTGGGAGTGGAGGTGGATGCTGTCTCTGAGCATCTGTAAAGAGGGTCTCTGCCAAGCAGCTCTGCCATTGGATCTTTCTCAGGGACAGCTTCCTTAATTTATTTATTTTTGAATAGTCCACACTTTCTTATTTCTCTGTAGTCCTCTGATTTTTTGTTGTTGAACACTAGACATTTGAATCCAATGGTGTGTCTCTGGAAATCACCCTCTCCCCCTTTCCCAGGGTTTGCTGTTCTGTGTTATTGCTGTTTGATTTTGATTGTTGTAGGTTTTCTCGGTGGAGCTCCACCAGAGGGGTAAACCCCAGGCCTTCTGAGGCCTTTCCTGAGACATTCCCTGGGCCTGTAGTCGCTTTCTAGTGCTCCCCAGATGTGCAGTTGTTTTTGAATACCTTCCCATAAATGTTTGGCTCTGAAAGGGGAAAAAGTGAGAAATTAAGGGGGAAGGGAAAGGGTGCCAGCTTTTTAAATCTTCTGCAAGTCACTTCAGCTGGAGGGGGCAGGGCTTGCAGGGGGTGGGGGCGGCTGGAGGTGCATCGACAATGGCTGCTCTCCCTTTGTCTACATTTCTGTGATTAGGAGCAGCAACCAACATCAGCTCACAGGTCCCCAATGCTTGGGACACAGGGTCCTGTTTGCCCACCTTGGTTCCTGCGAGCTGTGTGTGGGATGCTCCAGGGGCTTGTGCCCAGCTGCAGCCCCCTGGCATGGTGGGGGACGGGGTAGCTGCTGCTGTGCTAGGAGCTGATGTTGACCCTCCTAGTCTTCCCCGGAAAGTTGCAAGACTTCCACAGATTCCAGAGTCCCAAATAGTTCTATCAGATAAAGCAGGCAGTTGTTCAGGTGGACACAGGTGCTCCCTGCTCCATCATCTGCCCCTAATCTTGGCTCCTTTGATGGAAGAACATAAAGGGTGTTTGTTTCCACTGGACAGTCTTCGCCTTCAAGCCTTTCTGGAGGACAGAGAGGAGGTACTCTTTTCTGAAGCACATCCTCAAAAGGTGCTTCAGGGTAGTCATCTTGCTATTAAACTCAGTTTTGGTTCATCTGAAATCGTGTAAAGACCTTCATCCTTGAAAGATAGTGTTGAGCTCACAACTCTGTCTGGGTCAGTAGCCTCTCCACGTGTTCAGAGTGTTGACAGCCTTCTGACGCCTTTGGCTGGTTCTGGGAAATGGCCGTCCTTCCACTAGATGCTCCTTTGGGGGCGGTCTGCCCCTCCTCTGGGCCCTTCAGAGGTCTCCTCTCTGGTTGGTGCTAAGCAGTCTCATGTCACATGCACGGCTGTGGGGCCTTTATCTGTCCCGTGTGGGATATCATGTGCATTCTGGTTCTGAAGACACCTTTCTATTTTAGCCAGTTCTGTGACTTCGGAACTGTATTCTATTTAAATACTCCCTTCTCTCTCCATTATCCCTATTAAATCCTCAGAGTGCCCAATTTAAAACATTTTAACACTGCTCATGTCATCTTCCATATCTTCTTGAAATGTCCCGCCTTTTTGCCTCTCTCCGGGCGTGCTCTGGGCAAAGTCCCCGTAACTCTCCCTGCAGCAGTGAGAGAGCCCTGTCCATGCACAGTCTTCCTCCCCAAATGTGCCCGTTTATTCCTGACACCTCTTGTTGCCTGGCCACTGCCGTGCCTGTTCCTTTCTGACAACTTGCTTATCTCAGGCCTCTGAATCTGCTGTTTTTTTTTCTGCCGACATTCAATCAATTATAGTGGCTTGTTTTCTTGTTTAACTAGTGACTTTTGGATTGCACTAATTGCTTGATTTTGATTGGGTGGGAGGCCTGAGTCCCACATTGGGAATTGAAAGAGCTTCCTCCAGAGAGAACTGAATCTGTTCTTCCTCAATAACGAGGGACACCACTGTCCTTGAGGGCCCGCTCAGCAAGGGGGTGCCAGCTTGTCTTCTGGACTCTGCTGCCCGCCCCTGCTCAGCCGCAGCCCCCAGGGAGCCCTGTCTTTCCCAGCTGCTCGCATAGTTGGGCCTCATCCCAGCTCCACTTTGCTCCAGCCCCAGTTCAGTTTTTTTGTTTGCTTATTTTTGGAAGTTGGGGGAGGAAGTGAGAGTTCACCTCTGCCTCATGGACAGGACAGTGTCTCAGACGGGGTTCCCACCCAGAGTTGAGGGCCTGCTGTGTGTGTGGAAAAGGACCTTGGGGCAGACGTTATGTCCAAAGCAGTCATCCGAGTGTGTCCTCCAAACAGCCTTTTCTGTAGCTTCTGTGGGATTCAGGCAGAAGTGGGGTGAGATGGGAGTGTGCGGTCCACCATCTCTGCCAGGAGGCCCCTCCCATTACTTCTCAATGTCCTACCCACTGCCTTCACCCCCTCCCAGTGCCACCAGCTGCTCAACCCTGCCCCCAGTCATGTGCTTGGTGTTGCTGAGCCCAGCGGACCATGCCCAAGGTCCCCCCTCCTCCAGCACTGGCCCTGCAGACCACTGCCGCTGCCTCTGCAACATGCTGACTCTGGGTCCTGCCAATGCCAGGCCCAGCCACCACCCCCGGGAACCTCGAGTGCACGTTTCCAGCCTTTGTGAGAGGCCGCAGGTGAGTGTAGGTGCTAGAACAACCCCTTCTGTCCCGGAGCTCCTCATCAACTCAGTGTATGGTGGCACCACACAGTCCACCAGAGCCCCCGGAATGGGCCTGTCCCCACTCATCCCCTCACTCTCCCTGGGATGACCCGGATGGCCAGAACCTTCCTGAACTAGATGCTGTGAACAAGGCGGCTTCGACTTCTCTGAAGTCATGTTGGACACCAGCCTGCGTGTGTCTGGATGGCCTTTGTGTCGGCACGAACTCAGAACTCACTCACTTCTACTGCTGTCCTCGTGCCTCTAGGAGCCTCGCTTCTAGAAAGCTTCTGTGAGTTAGTGCCCTGGTCTCTAACTTGCTCTCTCTCCCTGCCTCCACCCCTGCACTCAGCTCTCAGAATGACAGGCTGACACTGTATACTTTATACTCCGGAGCTGCCACTCTCACTCAGCCCTGCCATGACCCCCACCCCACTCCTCACCTCACTGGGGGAGAAGCTCATAGCCCATCTGACCAGGCCTCCTGCTGGCCACCCCTACTCTGTGCCAGTCACACAGATCTCCGAGCTGTCCCCACAGCAGAGCAGGGCCTATGCTTCTGGCTGTTCCCCTGCTGGGATGCTCATCACCAGAGAGAGACTCCCCTCTTCTCATTCAGAGCTCTGCTCAGAGGTGGGCTCATCAGTGAGGGTGACCCCAGCCACCCTCCTGAAAGAGCATGCTGCACCACCACCAGCACCAGCACCTTCATCAGCATCACCAGCACCACAGAGGTTGTTTCTAACTGGGCTGAGGTCCTAGGTACTCTCCAGGGCGGGTGTCGCAGAGTGTTGGCTCAGGTGGTGTCTGTGAAGGCACCTCCCTGTTGACATGTGTTTTGGGGTCTGCAGTAAATGTTCTGGCACCAAATAACACTTGTCACTTCAGCCCCCTGCCAAGGTCCCACCTGCCCCTTGTTCCAGGAAGGAGGGGCACATGGACATGGGTGTCCACAGGAGTCTCCACCGCAGTGTCTGTGGTCCTGTGTCATTTGACTGGATTGTGTAGTCTGTGTGATCTCATTCGAACCGGTGGCCATTGCTGTGCTGGGCTCTGGAGTCTGTGCTCAGGCTGACTAATACAGCGCATGCTCAGTCACACCCTGCACATGGTGATTGCAGCACCTGTGGCTTCTTGGGTCTGACTTTGTAGTTTGCTGTTTCCTCTGACTTAGAGGTGTCCTGCTGATTTCCTTGTGTGTTGGTCGGTTTTGATTGTGAGTTCATGTCACGGTGGAAATCTTTGAGTCCTAAATCCATTGGGGTCTCCAGGGAGGACTTAATGATCATTTCTTCCAGGGGTCTCACCAGCCCAGAAATTTCAAGCAAAACTTTTAACTAGGAGCTTTCAGATCCCATGTGTGAACATGGGCTTGCATTCAGGAATTTTCAAGGACTATTTTTTTCTTCTCTATAGAGCCAAGTACAAGAGAGGCTATACCCTTGTAGGACCAGCTGTTCACATGCTCTTGCACTGGGGGTGGTGCCTGCGAGGTGAGGGCCTCCAATACCCCAGGTCAGCAGGGCATCCAGAGTGGAGTCTGTCTCCTGCATGTACCACTTACCCAGGGGCTGCTTGTCGTTATGGCCTTGGAGAAACTCCCCACCTCTGCCACTTCATCAGTGCATTATTTACTTTAAAAAGAGATACATCTCATGTTGTCTAGTATTTTAGGTGCTCATTGTCCAGGCTCCTGCAAACAGATGAAGAGTATTGAGTTCCTTGCTCATTCAGCAAATATTTGCTGTTTCTGCCACTTGCCTGAGCTGTGCTGTGTGGCTCTCATCATGCGTGTGCCCTGTATCCTAAAGCCACTCAGTGGGATCCTTCAAGGCTTACACCTGGGGCAGGGGCACCCATGAGCAGACAGACTCAGTGCAATGCTTTGCAGGACAGCAGGGGCCATGCACCTGGAGTGCAGGCTCTTCCTGGGCCCTCCTAGGACTGTGCCCAAGATTACATGCCCAGAACATTCCAAAGAAAAGTCCCTTCCTCTGGTGAAATGCCTGCCACCAGTCTGTTTTAGCATCGGGTCCAGGCAGCAGCGTGTTTAAGGTACTCATTGGGCCTCCCCCATCCCCCTCCCCCAATGGGTGAAATGGTCACCGGCAACTGCCTTCATTCCTTCCTTCCTAAGGTCAAGTGTCAAAGTAGCCACTGGGGATCTGAATCTGTTGGGCAGAGAGGAATGGGGCCAACGAAGAAGCATCAGTAGCAGATGGAGGAGTCTGAGTTTGCGGGGAGGCGTGTCAGGGAAGGGAAGGGCATCGCCCGGCCAGTGGGGGGATGGGCGGGAGCCTGGGGGCCAAAGGAACTTGATGCATCAGGTAGGGGAGCTGAAAACCCTGTTTCTGAGAGAGCTAGGAGGATGGGCAAGGCATGTGGCCCTGGTGCAGTGGTGCAGGTGGGGCACTGGACCCTCGACAACATGAAGGGGGAACTTTCGTGGAGGGCAGAGGCTGGAACCAGGACCTGGGGAACCCTTTCCAGGCATGTTGCCACAGGATGGACAAGAAAGCAGGGCCTGCAGGGCAGAGGAGGGTGGTGGATCTGATTCTGTAGGAACCTAAGCAACAGGAAGAATGGCTTGACAATGTCCCATCTCCCGCTGTCATCTGAGGTCCCAGCCCAGCCTCTGCTCCGCTCACACAGGAGCCCCTGAAGGGTCCATACTGGAAACAAGAGGTTGTGAATCCTGACCTCAGACAAGGGCCAGGATCGTCTGTGAGGTCAGGGCCTTGGTGCTCTGCAGCCTGGGGTGCTATCTACACTCCCTGATCTTGTCCCATCAGCAGCCGCCAGGTGCGCGCTGGGTGTGTGCAGTGGGTCTGCACACCATTTTTACGCTATTCTGACATGTGCCAGGTTCTCTTTCGTGAAGTCTGTGGGAAGACCCTACACCAGAGGCTGGTGGGCAACCCTGTGTCTGCTCACTCTGCCCTCGCCCAGTGCCCATTCGAGAAATGCGAGACGATAGCCACCAACATCAGGAAATAGTCTTTATTTAAGTGCACAGATCAGTCATGTGACAGTGCCAGGTGAGGTGTCCCAGCCTGCCCCCTTTATTTATCTCCCATGGTATGGCCTGTTTGGATGCCAGGAGCAGCGGGTATCTGGTGGCAGCCTCGCTTCAAGCAGCAGGTGTGGTGCAGGGCTCCTGTGCCAGTGGCCATCTGGGCACCAGGACCGAGGTATTTCACAGCCAGCGCAAGGGGCAAGGGGCTCCTGGACCTGAGGTGTGTGGCTGTCCTGTAGGGCACCTTCCCAGGCTCTGTGCTCACATCCTCTGCATTGAGGACAGTGGCCCACACAGTGATAAATACACTGGACCTGACTTAGAGCAGACTTGTGAGTCTCCATGAGGGTGCACCTCAGGACGAGGTGCCTCAAGGGACAACTTGCAGAAAGGAAGCCCCTGTTCATGACATCCCCTGTGGCCCGTGAGCATGTCTGTGCGCAGGGTCGGTCAGCAGTGGAGCTCAGAGGTGATGAAGCTGCCAGCTTGGCCAGCTCAGTGTGTGGCCCCAGCACCACAACTGGGCCTGTGGGGCCTAGGCTCACACACAGTTGTCAGGAATGCACTCCACCTCCTCCTCCAGCTCAGGGCAGGGTGCCCCATGGTTGGCGGGCTGCACACGGACATAGCGTGTCCTGGTCTTGGCTCCCAGCTTCCCGCATGGACCTCTGCACAGCCCCCAGGATGACCAAAGAGAGACCTCGCAGTCCAGTGGCGTTTCTGGAACTGGAGCAAGCACAGAAGAGACCTGTGAGCCACGTGGAGGAGGAGCTGGTGGCAGAGGGGACCCCTGGATTGTGTTCATCCATGAGACCCGCTCCAAACTTTGGAATGGAGAGGAAACGCTTGCTTTTCTCGGCATGGCTCGGAGGTGGCTACAGGAAGATGCCACCAAACTCACCTCCTAAGGAACCACTAAAATGATTTGAGTTAGTGTTTCAATGCCAAGAGCCTGATGCTGTGTGCTCAAGTCTTTGTGGGGCTTTGGAGACCAACTCTGATGCCATGGTGGGGGTGCCCCAGGGGACTCTCAGCCATGTTCACACACCCAGAGGAGCGAGGGGCGTACTCCTGTTGTGAAACACGCTGCAGCAAGGCCCACGCCGAGGGTCTCGCCTTCCTGCTACAAACCCAGTCACTGTCGTGCTTCGGAGCAGACCGTGCCAGGAGCTCAGCCCCCGTGCTTGCCTAGTACCTGGTACACAGGTTCCCACCCTGGTGGGCAGTGCTCCCTCAACTAACACCCCCACCATCCCCTTTGCCATGGAGGACACAGAGGAATCCACTTGTTGAAGCCCTTTCTGTCAGCCGTGACACAGGCCATGTGGGCACACTTCTGATGGGAGGCTGGGGCCTCCTTCCCACCTCACTTCTGGACCATAGATGTGTAAAAACTGTCACTTACAAGTGTTGGGCAAGAGTTTACAGTTTACAGTTTGAGTCAACCAACTGCCAAAGCTCCCAGAGTTCTAGCCATCCTTACAGAACTCTCCGAATCCCTAGAGCCCACGTCACCTTGTATAGCTTGAGTCCCCAGAATCTCCGAGGTCTCGCACCGAACCCATTTCTGAAGTTGCTCAGGGACACAGGTTCGTGTGGCCCCAGGCTGTCTGAGCACCAGCGGCCTCTTGCTGGTTTGACTCCCTTCCTGACACCCTGGTGGCCTGGCCCAGCCTGGTGGTGGACATGTCACACCAAAGAGCCTGGTTTAGAATTGGGTGATCTCGATGACAAGTTGGGGCTGCGGCAGGGGCACACTGTGGGGCTACGTGACAGGACCTGGTCCCTGGACCATTGCCCCTTGTGGGGTCACATGTGGGCCACTGGCTTGGCCTCCAGGAGATTGGTGGATATCAGGTGTACTGCCACTTCACAGATGGTCCCTCTAGGGACACTCCCTTTCAACGTTATTCTAGGACCAGGAAGTAAGAGCCTGGTGCAGGGGGCTGGGGATCGGTAGCTGCCCGTGGCAGTGGAGGCCGAGCAGGTGCCTTGGCACACACTGACCAGTGGCGGACTTGGCAGCTCCCTGGAGCCTGATTGCCTAGCCCTAGAACTGTTGAAGGCAGGGAACGATGCCACATGGGGGTGGGACCTGGGCTTACCGGAGAGGCTGTCCACGATTTCGTTGCTCTGGCCTGCCAGGTCTATGGCCGGCGGAACGTAGGCTCTGGGGCTCTGCCGGAGACGTACCAGGGTCACCCTGGCAATGGGGGGCAGGGCCTTCAGCCGTGGGTAATAGAAGGAGTTTGCCGGGTGGCTAGGAGAGGAGGACGTTATCTGTGGGGGGTGGGGAAAGGGATGTCAGCATGGGCTGGGAACCCAGGAGCCTCCCTGCACCTGCTGTGTGCGTGGCCCAGGCAAGAGCTAGTGGAGGCCAGCAGGGCAGTGTGGAAACATCCCAGCCTGGGCCTCCATATGCACTGGGGTGCCTGGCCCACAGCCTGGGAAAGGGACCAGCCTTCTCCAGGCCACCGCTGTGTCCCCCATCCTATAGCACAGCCAGCTCCCTCCTGAGCAGGGCCTCACCCCTGCTCACTGGGACTCTAGAGAAGGGGTGCCATCCAAACAAGGGACAAAGTTGAGCATTGGGAGCTGCCCTGAGTGGCCTTTCCATTGTCCCCTCACCTTGGTCACTGTGTCCTGTGGGATGGTTGCGAAGTTGGGGGAGGAGAAGGTGAAGCCACTGTCTGTCCCAGCATCATGAGGATAAAGGTCCATGGTGACCTGCTCCCTCCAGTGGTTCCCGTCACACAGGTTTAAACTGTCGATGCCCACGAACCAGTCAGGGCTGGGCACGATCCGGACCACAAAGGACACCTGGGGGACCAGGCTCTCAGCAAGGTGGCCAGCATGGCCCATGCCTCTGCCCACCCTCCCGCCATCTGCTACTCACGAGCGAGTGCCTGGCATGGGCCTCAAACTCCGTGGAGGTCTGTCCTGTGCCGCTGGGCACGGCAGGTGCTGAGAACACCTCGTGCACACTCTGTAGCTTCTCCCCAGCTGCCTCGATCTCCTTCATCAGGGCCCAGGCCTCGCCACGCTCTGCGAAGTCCCTCAGCCCATTGCTGGCATACTGGCTCTCCCGCCACATGCTGTAGTCGGAGCTGTGTGCTGCCCCTGCGGGCCCCTTGTCGTGTGAGCAGCCATCCTGAGTGGACACACCCCGCCTCCCCACCCATTACATGTGGATGTCCTGTGGCCTCATGCTGCCCAGGCATCTTGCTGATGTGACCAGTGTTCAGAAGCCCTCCCCACAACTCTGGCCTCCTGCCCACCCCAGAGCCCGGGTAATCACTGACCAGCATGCAGTAGGTGCCCAGCAAATATTTCTTGCACTGAAGTGAATTGGATAAGGGGGCCTCCAAGCTGAAGTGTGGTGCCGCTATCAGGTGGCTGGGGCTGTGCTTACCCAGCAGGGAAGACCACTGTGCAGGTGGCCGATAGAGTGGGTACTGCTTGGGAAAGGCCGTCTGGCTCCATTTGCCCGTGAAGGTGATGCTGTACTTGGCCAGGGGTCGGGCTGTACACATGGAGTCTCCTCTTAGCGGCTGGCCAGCCACAGAGCTGAGTGTGGCCAGGAGGAGAGCCCAGAGGGCCCTGCCCTGGGTGGTGGCCAGGGTCTGCATTCCCATCACCTAGGGGGGGAGGGAGAGGGCCATGTGCTGACACCACTGGTCCCCAGACACCCTACAGTGTGCCTGCCGGCCAGGGACCTGGGGGGCAGCCCCTGAATATCCCTTCCCTGCTCCACCTCTGGGCTCAGGCTGGGCCTGATCTCCATTCCGGAAAGTGGAACTGGTCAGGTTACAGCTAGACTTGCAGGCATGTCTCTAGAACCCCAGGGTGCCCAGCAGGTTTAGGGCCTTGGTGCCCAGGCACGGCATCCCCGGTAGCACAATTCTGGCACCGCCATCCGAGGAAACCTAGACTCTGGAGGGCAAACTTACGGACTCATTATGCCCAGGACTACATGGTTTCTTGGCGGGGCAAAGTGCCAGAAGGCCCAGGTGATATAGGGGTTGGGGACAGAGGTGCACACACGTACTCACCCAGTGGAGCAGCAGGAAACCAGGCAGCTGGGCTGTGGCCTGGGACGGTCCCAGCAAGAGCCCAGAGCTCTAGTTTGTGCTGAGGATGACACCCCGCTGGTCAAGGAGACCCCAGGTCCTCCCCTGTGGCCTGCAGAGCGCGGACAGTAGGATGTTGGAGAGAGAGAGGGACTTTGGTGCCCTGGAGCTGCCCGGCCGTCCTGCGTCTGAGGCTGAGCAGAGGCTTCTCCAGCGCTGAGGTCACTCTCCTCCCTGGTCGGGTGTCTGCCAGCCGCCGCACCCCTTTCTTTGTCTTTCCTCCCTCCCGCCCACGCCTCCCTCTCCTCTCCCTCCTGCTCTGCTTTCCCATCAGGCCTTCCTAGTGTCTCCCTGGAGGTGGTGCCAAAGCCAGCGGGTTACAGCCACAGTCGCAGCCTGACGGTAGCGTGAGTGTTGGAGCCCAGCTGGGAAGTGGGGCCTCAGGGCTCTGGTTGCTTCGAACACAGCTGCCTCCTTCAAAGCACAGTGCCGCACAGAGACATGCCAGCCACACTGCTGGCCAGGGCTGCTGCCGCCAGCCTCTGAGGGGGTCCGAACTCTGTGGCCAGTGCTCAGGGATGAGCCCCAGAAAGGCTGCCCCACCCCCAATGAACTCGCTCCTGAAAGACTGCCAGGCTCCCTTAGAGCAGGAGGCCACGGTCCTGGACCCACTTCCCTCTGAGGCACACCGTGTCAAGAGTGCTTGGCACGCAGGACACTACCGACAGATTCTGCAGTCTGTCACTGCTCACTGTCAGGAACATGTTCCTGGAACCTGAGTCACGAGGTCTGGGAACTAGGAGGAAGGATAAAGGGTGGTCTTGCTCTTCAGAACCCCCCAGGGAGGCATTAAACAGAAGCATTCTGACTTTTGGAGCCGTGTTTGTGTTTGGTGTGTTCAAAACCAGAGAAAAAATAAATAGAATCAACCAGAATAGAATGCAAACAAAGTGAGTGCTGTCACCTGTGTTTCAGATCGGCAGCACAGGCTCAGAGAAATGACTGGGGGCATGTTGACGCTACGGGCCCTTGGGCAAACACAGCCTGACTCCTCGGCTCTCAGACGTGGACGGAGGACCCTCATGCCCAGAACCTTTGTTTGCGTGAGTTACGCAGCACCATCCAGAACACTCAACTCCCTTAAAAATAATGAGAGCAAACCTGCCACATGGGAACAGAAATAGCATGTTTTACAAAAACAGGTACATTTTTCCAAAAGAAGACCTTTGTGAGAAAAGTGGCCTGGCTTTGCCCGCGAGCCCATCTCTCCCTTCTCCCGTTCCTGTCAGACAGGTGTGTGGTGCTGGTCGCCGTCTGTGCGGCCCTCGCTGGGGAAGGGCTGTGCTCTCGTGGCCGGTAGGTCGTGTGGATGTGCCCCCGGCTCTGGGAAACCCCGCCCACCAGCAGGAGTGCGATCAAGCAGCAAATGGCGTCTTCCAGCTCTTGTCTTGTTCTCTTTGGAGAAGCGGGGGTCCAGGGTTTGAGGACAGAAGCAGAGTGCCTGGCACACCTCATTCCCTCTCTCTGCATTCACTCGGGCTCCATCCAGGTCTCAGCGGCTGCTCAGTGGCTCTCCCAGTTTTACAGGAGGCCCAGGACAGCAGGAAGGTAGCCCAACATCATCAGGAGGCTGCTCCGCCAGCTCCCACACCCACATGGAAAGGCTCTGCAGCTCTTTGGGGCCCCACCTGGGATGTACTGCCAGGGGGGACCAAGAGACAAGTGGTGGAGAGGGCCCTGGGAGGAGGGTGGCCAGGGCTTCCCTTCCTGGTGGAATGCCCCTCCTCAAGGTCATGCCTTGACCTTGGGACACAGTGGGATGGGGAAGGGACCCAATTATTCACTGTGCTCAGAAAGGGGCACAGAGAAAGACCCTGGGACAGGTTCCCTGTGGCCCTCTGGTCTGGGCCGGGCCTCAGGTGGGGAGCCCGGCTGGTAGGGAATAGGCTCACTCCGTGATTCCTGGACTCTGCTGCTGACCACTGACCCTTGGGCTCCCCCTTGCAAACCAAGGTGCTACATTCTGCTCCTGCTGAGGATTAAGTTGAGCACCTTTTGGGCTGAGCAGCATGGACACAGAAGTGACCTCAGTAGACAAAAGTCCTGTTCCCCAAGGCTCTGGGCAAAGGAACTGTGGATGGACAGCATGTGTTTTGTAAATGGAACTCCGCTATTCAGTGCGTTGTGAACTGGTGACACTGATGCAAGGGTCCTTTACTGTAAGTCACTCTGTGGTCAGTCACCCCTGAGGTGTTTGTAGGAGAATGAGGCTCCAGGTGTGACCGTA
The DNA here is from genome assembly GCF_021234435.1 of Artibeus jamaicensis. Lineage (NCBI taxonomy): Eukaryota > Metazoa > Chordata > Mammalia > Chiroptera > Phyllostomidae > Artibeus > Artibeus jamaicensis. The sequence continues at coordinate 27,516,558 of NW_026521954.1, read as the reverse complement.
GGCCAGGACTCCTCACCCCAACTCTCCCTACCTGCACCGCTCCCCCACGGTTCTAACAGCTGCAGCAGGCATCCCCTTCTCCCCAGACCCCAGACCCCGACCCCAGCACCTACTGCAGCTCACATGAGTGTGAGCACAGGGTGAGCTCTGCGGGAACTGCCTCAAGGGACATTTGTAGTTTTAAAAGGTGTCTTTAACCCAGGGGTGCTGCCATGGTGGGTGTGGGGCAGCTGTGAAGTCCTTCCCAAGGGGGAAGTGGGGGGTGTGCTGCTCAGACTAGCCTCAGGGCTGTGCGGCATCCAGGAGCTGGAGTTCGTGAGTCGCTGAGGAGGGGCCTACCATACAGGGGGCTCTGGGGGAGCTCTGTGTTGTGGCCCTGCCATGGAGCCTAGGACCCAGGATGCCTCAGGGGGCTCAGCTTCCAGCTGGACTAGGGAAACCTTGCTTACCTCTCTGTTTGGGTTCTGGCCAAAGGCCCTTCTAGGTCTGACTAACAAGGGCTCTTTTCAGGGCACTGCCTGAGACTGGCTTGGGCATGGGGACAGGCTGGCTCCTCCCAAGTGTACAGACTCAGGCCTGGTGTCTGGCTTCCCAAGGGGACCTGCCAGCTACACAAGCACCCATTTGTCTGCTCACTCACACACTCAGCAGACATTTACCAGGGATGTTCCTTCCAGACACCGCAGACAGCACACAGCTTTCCCAAGGGCTGCTCCAGTCCTGCAGGCTATGCTTCCCAGCCTTGGCCTTAGCCCCCCCTCCATCTCAGCTACTCTTCCTGTGCCCACAGAGGTGGGGCACTCTCAGTTTCCTCACCCAAAGGAGTCTCCACTGCATCCTCCCTCACAGGTCTCAGGGAGACCTCCAGAGTCCCTGGCCAGAGGAGTGCCTGGTCACACCAGGAGCTCTCCTAGTGTAGGCAGAGGTGTTTGCCTCACATGTAAGCTGCTTGCAGAGTTGTGGGGGGCTGGACAGACTGGGCTGAGCTTCCAAAGCCACCAGCTGCCCGGGAACCTACCAACCTCCCTCCAGCTCCCAGGTCAGCTCCACTGGACTCAGGTTTTTCTCTGAGCACTTCTGACCCATCGGGAATCCTGGGTCCTGGGCTTAGCTTTGCAGCCTCTGCTGTCTAGGATCAGAGAGATGCTGAGCAAGGGCACCCCATATCCATGCCACCCACACCCCTTCTCCTCTCACTCCAGAGTTCATACCCAGTGGAGGCCTTGCCTGCAAGATTGCTCTGTAAACATGACCCCTTCAACCATGCTGGGGTCAGAGGACCCAGACTCTGGCCAAGCATGGCGCTGATCTCCAGCTCCACTTTTCCAAAGAGGCGGGGCCAAACTGCAGAGCCGCAGACCTGGCCCACGTGCCTCTCTGGCTGTGAATGCAACTCTGCCTGCCTCTGTGCAGCGGCCTCCCAGGAACACAGAGCTGTCTCTGCCCAGCCACCGTCACCACTGCATCTTCACCCAGTTGAGAAGCCAGGAGTTCTGAAAATGCCGTCCTTCATAAAAGAGAGAACAGGCAGAAATAATGAAAATCAACTTTCTCAGTACAGTGAGTCCTCAACGTCACCATAGGTTCTACAGGTTTAAGCAAAGACAAAACCAGTTGTACCCCAGGCTCACTGATGTTAAACAAGGGTGAGTTCTCTCGCAGGCATGTCGTTACGTTCTAACAAAACAACTTGAACAACCAACTTTGACTCAGGACCCGCTGTATACGATTAACCAAAGGCTTGCTGCATTTTTAGAGAGGATTTTTGGTTTTTACCAAGAAAACTGTCTGAATCTTGCTAAGAACAGAGCAGCCAGTTGTGAGGTGTTTTTGTTTGTTTGTTTTTCTTCCCCAGTTTAGCCATTTCCAAGTGCACAGCTCGGCAGTGTCGATGCGCCCATGCTTTCGGGCAGCCATTCCCACCACCCATCCTCCCGTCTTCATCTTGTGAAGCTGAAACTGTCCCCACTGAACACCCACCCCTTGCCTCTACCCGCAGCCCCTGGCTCCCACCATCCTCCTTTCTTTATGAAATTGGCAGCCCTACAGACTTCACGTAAGTGAAATCAGCAGTATTCGTCCTTTGTGACTGGAAGCCTTAGAGTAATATCTTCAAGGTTCACCCATGTGGTGGCATGTGCCAGAATTTCCTTCCTTCCTGAGGCTGAATAATATCTCATTGTATGCATGGACCACATCTTGCTTATCTATTCATTCGCCCACTGACACTTGGGTGGATTCCACGTTGTGTCTGTCGTGAATAGCGCTGCTGCGAGCGTGGCTGTGCAGACACCTGTTTGAGTCCCTGCCTGCCGTCTTTTGGGTGAGTACCCAGAGGTGAGAATGCTGTGTTTTCTCTCTAATGCAGCACTTGTACTTCTAGTTTTCTGAGGACCCTGCACTTTTCCACAGTGACTGTGCTGTCGCACATTCCTGCCCACAGTGCACAAAGGTCCAGTTTCTCCCCATCCTCACCGGCTATGGGGTGTGTGGATTTCCCCTACGCTCATCCTCACTATCCAGCTCTGCAGAAGCCTTGGAAATCCACAGCACACATTCACGGTGAACACCAACAGCCTGTCTGTCCCTGCCTGGAACAGAATTGGGCTGGAACTCTTTCAAAGAAGCCTTGCCGGAAAGTTGTCTGGCCCGTCTGGCGGTTTCTGGGAAGACCCCACGTGCATGCCTGCCTGTATGTAGACTCAATTCAGAGCTCGCCAGTATGGAAGCTTTTTCCCTGAGAGAAGACACTCAGGGTGGCGTGGGCCACTTTCAAGATGCGGCCTTGGAGAAGGGGCAGCCACTCCCTCCCGTTCTTCACTGCTTCACCCTCTGGCAGGCCGGGTGGGGTGCTTCTGAACCCTTAGAGGTGCAGGCGAGGCGGGTGGAGGGCACTGCACCTGAGCCATGGGAGCAGAGCGGCTACTGGGCGCAGGAACTAGGGATGCCTCTGGCCTTGGCGTCTCCCTATTGTTGGGGCTGCTGGTCACAGCCCCTCTGCCCCCCCACTGCGCAGTCACCGCTGTGCACACGTGTCTTTGTTGCTTCAGTTTGCTGGGAGCCTGGTGCCGGAGTGGTAGGGAGTGACTCATGTTTGTATGTTCATCTCGTGTCAGATTTTCCCATTGGTTTTTAACTTAATTAGGGTCAAGGGAAGTGTCTAGGTTTGCAATCATGCCATCAGCACAGAAAGTTTATCCATTGTTTCTTGATGTTTATTTCATTTATTTGATTTCCTTGGAACAGTTTTGTGTTTCTGTGCAGAAGGACCTCGGCCCCTGTCGTATGCAGAGTCACTTCTTTCTCCATTTCAGTTTGTATCACTGACTGACTGCTGAGTTTTGTCACATTGCTTGTCAGCACTTAGGGGTTTGGTTCGGAGCTTCTGTGCCGTTTCTGAAGTCAGGTCAGTCCGTCACGGAGCAGCCCTTGGACCTGTGCAGACCTGTGGAGTCCTGGCGGGCAGACCTGCAAGTGTCTGCCTGGTTCTTTGCTCATTTTGTCCTTATCTTTTCCCTCGTCTTCATTTATAAGTCATACTTATCAGTGGTTTTTGTATTAAATTGTACTAGTTTCCTGAGATTAATTAAAAAGTATTTTGTCTTTTTAAATTTGTCTTGGAAAAGTTAAAGTAACACTGGAATAACTTCTCTTCCAGTTTAGGGTTAGATCGTCACCTTACATTGTAAACATCTGCTTGCGGAGCTTCCTTTACTCATCCACCATCAGTCCCCTTTTCAGTTTCTTGTGTTTGCCTGTTCATGTTTCCCCTGTTTGGTTATTTTGGCAATTGATACTCACTATAAAATGACCTGTTTGCCCTTGATTTTCAAAGGGTTGCCCCAGGTTTTCAAGCTGTGGTACTGTGGCATTCTCTCTGTCCTTTCTCTCCGTGGGCATTTGTCATTCCTAGTCACAGTTGGGTCTCCAAATTCCAACACACACAGATTCTCAATAGACTCTGCCATTGTTTAACCATCCACAGCAGGGCAAGGGGTGTCTCTCTGATTTGCTTTTATAAAGAACACTATCATTTCTCCTTTTAGTTACTTGTTTTCTGCTTAATTTCTAGTTTTATCTTCATTATTCCCTTTCTACTTTTCAAAGCGTTTTTTTATTGTCCTCACTCTGACTTTCTACAGTGGGCACACAGTCCCTTCCTGCTGCTCCTTTCCCTGAGCTTCTGAGAACGTGTCATTGAGCCCCTGGCTCAGCTGAGACGTGTTTACATTTTTGTGGCTTTTCGGAAAGCTCGCATGTTCAGATATGGTTTCCTGTTTTATTGAAGGCTTAGTGTGGAATGTGTCTCTTAGTTACCGACTTAATATGGGGGACGTGTGTACCACATTTTTTGTTATTTAAAATTTTATTGGATTAGAATAAGATCATTTTCATTAATATACTTTTTTAGATTAAGTATATAACATCGTGGCCTAATAGAAAATACTACGTTTTCCCTCTGAGGAATGTGAAGATCAGTATCTGCATCCACGTCTCTTTGTGTTTCTGTGTTGCTCAGTTGCCAGGGGCCTGGCTGTGAGGAGACCCAGGGAGAGTCCCTGGGTCTGCACTGGTTGGCTCTGGCCTGACCTTCACCTTGGCTTTATGAGTGTGGCGTCTGTATTTGGCACACAGACGTTCATGACCCACAGCTCAGCCGTTAACTATTTCACACACAGAAATAGCACACGCTCCTCACCCTCCTATTTCCTTGGCGCTCAGTCTCACCTTGACGTCAGTCCTGCAGCCTGTCTCTGAGCTGCGGTCAGCTCACTGGCCTCTTCCTGGTGTTCTTCTTGCCTGGGGGACGTGGGGGATGTGAGCACTAATTCCTCTGTGCTGCCAGTGACTGCTGCTGGGCTGAGCTGGGCTGCCTTGGGGCAGAGGGCCCCTCTGGCCCACAGATGGCATTGCACTGTCCTCTGGCCAGAGTTTCGGATGACAACTCCAGGCCTTGTTGATGTTTTCTCTCTTGAAGTAACGTGCTCTTTCCATCAGCAAGTGCGTAGCTTTTCCCTGGCCTGGCTGCCCTGTGCACCCAGAGGGCTTACAGAGTTGTGAAGGGGAGGGGAGGGGAGAGTTGAGGCCCACATGGAGGGTATAGCACCGGTGAGCCCTCCACCGGCACTCGCAGCTTCGCCTCCCGCAGCCCACCTCGGGCTTTCTCAGGCGCATCAGGTCACTGGTGTGGTGGGACCCAGCCTGTGGCTTCTTTCACGGTGTAACAGTAGACGCGAGGGGTGAGACAGCGCACATGGCCCTTTAGAGACACGCTGTCAGACCCGTGCTGCAGAGGAGGAGGAGCTGAGGCCCAGAGAAGCCAAGTAACCTCCTAAGGCCACACAGCTGGTGAGTTATTAGCTGGAATCTCCTGGCCTCTCTGACTCCTAGTAGGAGAAGGCTGCTTCTCGAGACAACCCCAGCTGAGCCTTTGCTGGGCACCAGGCTCCTGTCTACACGAGGCTTCACGGTCTGGACTTGAGAAGGCAGAAGTTGTGCTGGGGAATTGCATGGTGGGTAAGGGGGAGGGTAGGCAGCCTCAGCCTCCATGGGCCTCTGAAGCAGGGATGGCAGGATCTGCAGAGTCAGGTGGAGCCAGGAAAAGAGTCAGGACAGTGCCATCCTGTGAAGGCCCTGGGGAAGCTGGGCTGTGCTCCTTCTATGTGGCAGCCAGAGTGATCGCCCACCCACATCTCCGTTTGCTTCCAGCCAGCTCCAGGCCCACACGGCCAACCTCCAGGACCTGTCACCAGGTCTTCACACAGCGATTCCTGTGCCTGTCGGCACAAGGGGCATGGCCTCTGACCGTGAGAGGACAGACTTCCCTTGCTCCTGTGGGAATCCTGACCAAACCAGCCTCACTCCAGGCATGAGGGTGGGCAGACAGGCCCCAGTGCAGGAACTGACTAGCACCCCTCAAACCACCTGAGACTGTGGGTGTAGGGAGACATGGTCATGATGCAGCATGGGCCCTGAAGGGGTGGAGGGGCACGAGCAGGAAGGCCAGTGAAATCTGGACGAGGGCTGCAGCTGGTAGCGCAGGTGTCAGCTTTAACATCCTGGTTTTGATGGCTGTGCAGGGATGGTGGTGGATAAAGTATTAACGTTAGAGGAAGTTGGGTGGAGGGTACAGGGGGTGCTACCGTTTTTGCAGCTTTTCCGAAAGTTTAAAATTAGTTTCACAAACTGGTTGTGTGTGTGTGTGTGTGTGTGTGTGTGTGTGTGTGTGTGTGTGTGTCTTGACAATAGACTTGGTGAGAGCAAGACATATGTGATCTGCCTGAGGGTGCCCTGTCCCCTGTCCCCCCAGGACATGCCTGCTTAGAGGACACTGAGCTCACCTGGTCAGAAGGTGGATGCCTTGTACCCCAACCCCATCCCAACATGGGGTCCCATGGCCCTGCCCCACCATTTCACTGACCAGATGAGATGGTGCTGGAAGCTCCCTCACTCTTCCCTCTCACTTGTAGGTGGTTGGGGGGTGCGGACCCTTTATTTTAATCAAGGCTGTCAAACTCATTTTCACTGGGGGCCACATCGGCCTTGTGGTTGCCTTCAAAGGGCTGAATGTAATTTCAACTCCTTAACAGTTAAAGAGTAGTTACATTTATACAGTCCTAAAATTATTTGACACCCCTGATTTAAATCGTTCAGAGCAAGGCCTACTTCCTTTGCTTTAAGACAGCCTTCAGCTTTCGGGAATTCCTAGGAGGAAGGGAAGTGGGCACTTCACAAAGGGCAGCCAGGCAGTGTTGGCTCCTGCTGTGTCTCAGCTCCAAGCCCCCAAGTGGCTTCCCACTATGGCAGGTGCAACTCCAGGGTGCCCTCCTGGGGTGCAAATGCTTGGCCCTTCAGCAGTGGGGCCTCTGGCACCCAGGAGCATTGGGATGCCTGGGCAGGCCAGAGTGAAGGTGCTAGACTTGGGTGCTGTGGGTGAGGGGCCCTCTGGGTCTGCCCGGGTAGGTGTGGCTTATGGGGGTGAAGTGGACTGGGGAGAATGGGGTGCTTGCCTTTGGTGACAAGCCAGCCAGACCAGGTGTCCAATGGAGTCACATCAGGAAAAGGTTAATGAGGGACCCTGGGTGGGTGCCGGGGGATCTGGAGAGGCTTGTGTGCCAGGGTCCCTCCCTCTAGCTGAACAGTGAGGAAGTGGTGGCTGGAGCAGGGGCTCCACCGGGGTGGAGTGGTCCCTGTGGGGCTGGGGCCCCCCAGGCAGCCTGGCTCCTCGTGCTTCCTTCCACTGGCTCTGGCCTCGGGCCAGATGAGCTAATGCTGACCCACATTTCCACTGCACCCGGCACAAAGTAGGCCATGGTGAGGCTTGGAGGTGGGTCGTGCAGCCACAAGGCTCTGGGGCTGCCAGCATCCGCTCAGACTTTCCAGGCTCAGAAGTGGGTCCTGAGGAGGGAGGAAAGCCTTTCCCTGGTCCTCCTGGAGGTGCTGGCCTTGCTGGGTTCCAGGAGGGGCAGAGCCCTGCCAGGAGGTAGCTGGGGCGAGGGTGGGGGCAGTGCTGGGTTACTCTGGCTTAGGCTGGGAGCCCAACCTGCCCTCTTCCATGTGCCCCTCTGCTCCCTCACCAGAGCCAGCCCTCCTAGTGGCTACGCGTCCCCTGGAGGGAGCTTTTCCTGTGGAGATGCAGCTCCTGCCCTTGTGCTCATCAGAACACAGCTGTGTGGGAACAAGAGCAAGAAAACCATCGGGAAGAAAGGATGAGAATTAAAGCATAAACCCCTAATCTCAGGTCCCCTTCCCAGGAGCCACTGTCAGGCCTGCTGGCCCCGGGAAGGCTGCCAGCACCACCAGCCTGACTCAGAGCTTGAACTTACTTCCAGCAGAGCTGCTGGGCTGCCTGTGGGTCACAGGGGAAGGGGTCATCTCCACTGAAGTATGTGGAGGTGGAGGAGCCAAGGGCCAGGGCCATCTGTGAGCCTGTCCCATCCCACGCTCTGCAGAGGGGAAAGGAAGTCTCAGGAGGGTGTGGACATGCAGGGTCAGGCCATGGGAGCCATGAAAAGGCCTGTGCAGAACCCTCGGCCTGCATCTGGCTCAGGGCTCCCTCTGCCTGGCCTTGCGGAGGAGGAGGTGAGGGGGTCTCAAAGCCCGAGAGCATCTGTTGCCCCCTCAGAGCCCAGGAGTACCTGGAAAGGGGACCTGTGACTAGTGGGGCCCAGAAGGAAGGGGGCTGGCTATGCCAGGAGCCCCTGTAGGGTCCTTCCACTTTGATCCCAACACCACTGGGATCGTGTGCAGGGAGGCTGTGCTCTCGGAACTTCCCGTGTGCCTTCTGGGCAGTCTGAGTACAGCAACACTGCCCCTGCTGCACCCTGGTGGGAGCACCACTGCCCCCCAGGCCGTCTCTGTGGCATCAGTTCCGTGGAGGGTCCCAGAGGGGCAGTGTGCAATGCAGATCACCTCTGGCCGCCCCTCATGCTCTCACAGGCGTCTGCTGATAAACAGACATCTAAGTGTCATCTCCCCAAGTTGGCATTCTCCTCTTACAGGGACATTTCTGTGGAATGAAGGCAACCTCAGAGCCAGCTGGGCCAGGCCATGGCCCAAGCCTCTGGCCCTGAACTACCTGGGACACAGGTGCTGCCTGTCCTGTGAGTGTTACCTGGGACACGGCTGCTACCTGAGAGCCCTGCCCTGCCAGCATAGGAAGGACACTGTTGTCTCAGAAGGGGCTGAGCATGGTAAGCAGCCATCTCCTCAGCAATGAAGCTATAAAGTCTTTGACAAGAAAGATGCACACTGGACACGAGAAGAAGCAAACAGGAAGTGCTAGCCAGTGTCAAGACTCTGCCAGCTCCTGGGATTGTGGGTGCCTGTACTTCTTGTTGGAACCCCAAATTTTCAGTTGGGTGCAGCAACCTCCAAGTTACTGAGGAAAAGGAGTGCCTGGCAAGTAGAAGGAAAGAAGAGGAGGGACCTGTCCAAATCCTGGCAGCGGTCAGCTGCTTGACCCCGGCACTGACTGAGCCTCCCTGTCTTGGTTTCCACATCTGTCATATGGGACAGCGGGTGAGCACACGAGAGGTGCCTACAGCAGTGGCTGGTGCCTGGTGAGCTGAGTAAAGGTCGCCCCTCAGTAGTCCTGTTTGCAAGTCCAGCCTGTGCATCTTCGCACTGAGGGCAGGTCATCTGGCGCCTGGAGTAGAGTCTGCAGCTGGACTCTGGACCCTGTGAGAGGCCCCTGAGTGAGAGACTGGGGCAAATGGTGGTTGTGATTGAGACCTGAAGATAACATTTACAGGGATGGAGCAAGGAGGTCCTTCAGGAATGGCTTGGGGCCTAGGTCAGTGCCAAGGTTGGGTGAGGAGCTGGGACCCTGCCCAGGATGAGGGCTGTGGCCTGAAGAGGGGGTTCTGGGAACCCATGAGGTGTCCATCCGCATGACGTGCTCAGTCTGCCGAGAATGTGTCCACTGTGAGCTCACTGCTGGGGACTGTGGTTTCTGCTGGCTGCCGCAGCTGACAGCTGCTCCCCATCAGGGCCACGCTGACCAGCTGGGCTCTGGCTACCCCTTATTTTCCAGCAGGTAGTCAAGGCTGTATCTCTGTAGGCCAGGTGAGGATGCTCCTCCCACCAGCACCCCTTCTGAGACCTCCTGCTGAGGGCAGGCCTGTGGGCCAGCAGACAGGGCAGGGAGCAGGCAGAGGCTGGGTGTGCCACACTCTCTTCTGTGCGATGTTACCAGGCTGGGGTGGGGGCGGGGGGGGTGATAACTGTATTGAGGGCCCTTGCCACAGGGCACAGGGCAGCCTGTGCTCCTGCCGAGTAGTCTTGGGCACCCAGACCCAGGTGGATAGACACACCCTCCAGACTACTGGCTGAAAGCATCTGGCTCCCTGATGGGTCCCACCAGTCACAGTCTATAGGCAGGGACATTCTGGGTGGTTCAGACCCTCCTTCGGGACCTGACTCAGCCCTGCAGGGCATTTCCCCGCAAGCTCAGAGCCTGGTCCCTGTCCAGCTCCCTGGTCTGGTCCCCTGCACAAGACCAGGGCCAAACCCTTTGTGTTTGAGTGCTGTGCACTGCCTCCTCCCAACCCTGTGAGGTCTGCTGGGGGCCCTCTGGGTGCACCTTGCCTGGGTGCCCCCACCTTCCCACATCTAGCTGGGCCGAGTCCCCTGCTCCCTCAGTCCCACCCTACAGTGGCTAGTGGACAAATGGTGGGGCTCCCCCCAGGGCAAGGGGCAGCGCCAACTAAGGCTGGGATGAACGGGTTTCCCCTGCTCCCCTACTGGACGTTCTGGACTGGAACATGTTCTTCGGGTTAGGAGCTTGCTCTCTGCCCTGCTGACCTTTCCTCAGCCTGCAGTGTGGGGCCAGCCCTTTTCTGCCCAGAGCGTCCCCTGGATGGGCCCTGCCAGGCCCCAGAGCTCACCTCTCTGTACGGTGTGGGCGCTTCCATGGGCAAGGCCTGTGCTCAGCTGTCCAGGTGTTGTGCGTGTCCAGGTTGCCTTCAGGGAGGATAAAGAGGAGGCACCCGTCCTGGGAGAAGGCAGGGGGACATTGCATACAGCAGAATCATGTACTATATGGGCTCCTGCGTCTGCTCTCTCTGGCTTCATGTCGTGTTTTCAATGTGTGCCCATGTGCATACACACGTTGGCACTTCACTCTCTTTGTGCCTAAATAGTGCTCTGTTACGTGGGTTTACCCCTCAGCTACTGCAACTGACACTGCTGTGAACCCACGTGTGCTTGTGTGGACACAAGTTTGAGGTGCTTGGGGTGTGTGCACAGGTGTGGCGCTGCTGGGCACCATGGGAACTCCACGTGTAGCATCTTGAAGTTTGTCCAGCACACCCCACAGCAGCCAAGCAGGAGGGTCTGTCTGTCCACACCCTCGCCAGCACCTGTCCTTCTCTGGTTTTGGACTCTGGCCTCCTGGTGGGTGTGACATGCTGGCTAATTTGACTGGCACCTCCCTGGGGACTCGTGATGCTGAGCATCTTTTCACGTGTCTGTTGGCCATGTGTGTCCTCTTTGGAGAAATGTCTGGGTCCTCTGCCCATTCTTTAATTCAGTTGTTTACCTTCTTATTGTTGAGTTCTTTTTTTAAAAAGTTATTTATTTTTAGACAGAGGGAAGGGGAGAGAGGAAGAGAGAGAAACATCAATGTGTAGTTGCCTCTTGCACACCCCCTGCTGGGGACCTGGCCCACAACTCAGGCATGTGCCCTGACTGGGTCTCAAACCAGCAACCCTGTTGTTCTCAGGCCGGCACTCAATCCACTGAGCTACACTAGCCAGGGCATTAGTGTTGAGTTTTAAGAGTTCTTGAGCACATTGATTTTTAACCACCTCACTCTGGAGGTGACAAGCTTGAGTTCTGCTCCTGTCCTTGGCCAGAAACAGCCCCACGACCTCAACCTAGCTTGAAGACAGGTGCTGTACGGTGGGAATCTGAGAGTGGAGCACAGTAGTAAGAAGAAGAAGCAAGAGAAATTCCTTGACAAGTGGAGTGAGGGAAACAAAGTCTTAAAACAGGCCCAATGAACAATTTACAGCCAGCTGATGACCACAAAGCTTTATCTTCCCTAACCAAGGACTCAGGAGCCAATGGTTTACACATTCCAGACTGCCTGGGGGGGCAGACTGGCCTTGGTCCAGGTCCCTCCTCAATGACGTTCTTGATGACCTTCTTTGAAAATAAAACGGACCAGAAAATGACCCTGACTGCTCTGTGTGCACATTCTGGTAAGTCAGCGTGTCAGAGAACACACCCGAAAAGCTAAGGAAGACCCATCCTGAGACCTCCTCTAGGGTCCCCACTGTCACCAGAGAAAGATAAAAAGCCTCAAGACAGAGGGCCCATTGCGCACTTTCCCTAGAGCATGCCCACGCCACCCTGTTAGCTTCACTTTGTTCCTCCTAAGCTCCAAGGGTCTCCATGAGACTCGGGACCAGGGGAGCAGTGGGCAGTGGCAGTTCTCCTGGGCTAACCCCCTGGGCTAACCCCCTGAACCTGTTTCCAAGGCCCTTTTTTCTGTCTCTTGTTGCTTCTTCTACCTGGAGCCCTTCCTTGTCTCACTATTCCCAGCTTTCATAACTGCATCCTCATAGTCACCGGGCTCATGCTGTGAAGTTTTTCCCATGCAAAGTCAAGAACCCACACTGCCCACCCTGGCCTGGACCCCAGCCGGCAACCAGAGCACGGCCTGACAACATGTAACTGCTCCCCTAGCTCCCACTGGTTGGTCCCCTTTCCCGGAGGCTGGCTCCTTGTGTATGTAGCTCTACTGTGCTTTGTCTGGTGACAGATACCTGGCCATTCACACACCAGCCCGCACAGTGTTGCCAGCTGTGGCCAAGAATGCACACTGACATCAAGTCCCCGTAGCTCCCTTGCTGGTCTTCAGTCCAGAGTCTTCTCAGTCCTTGTTTGTTTTCCATCGTCAACCTTCCCATTGACTTACCTAGTGATAAAGTCTTCGGTGCCACTTCGATGAGCTCAGGATGGGGTGGCATCTTTGCAAGGCTGGGCCTGCCGTCCCAGACAGAGGTGCCCTTCCTCGGGTGGACTGAGTCCTCAGTGGCTTTCCAGGCTCTATCACACACACCTGGCACACGTGTGCATTCAGTTGTGAGCGGTGCCTTCCCTTTCTCCTCTCCTCCATGTGAACACCCATTGGTGCACAGCTGCCTCCTGAATTCCCCTGTGTCTTCCAACAGTGTTCTTGGCTCTCCCTGGGCCTGCACAAAGTTTGGGGTGGGGCAGGGGGTGTCCTGGGTTCTTTCTGGCTCTTGGCCAGCTGAGTCATGCATGGCCCAGCATTATCTGAGGCAGCAGGTCCGACCAGCCCTGCCCCTGTGCTCCATGCTGCCTGCCTGGCTGGGGGCACATTGGCAAGACAGGTGGAGGCCTGAGGCCCCTCGAGTCCGGAGTGAGGTTAGTGTCACCCTGGGAGTCCTGCAGGCCAGGGACCTTCTCTCAGCAGCTGTACAGGGACGAATGCCCATGACCCTGCTCCCCACCTCCCTGTCTGCACAAGAGCTGTGTGGTGCTTGCAGAACTGTGGGCTTTATCAAGAGGGCTCAGAGCCTAGCACAGTGTGGGGGGCTTGATGGGTGTTAGGATTTAGGGCCACGAATGGGAGCCCATTTGTCACTTGGTGGGGCCAACCCTCAGCCTGGCACCCACCATCCCCAGGGCTCCACTGGGAGCCTGCTGTGCTCTTCTCACCTGGCCACATGTCCCACATGTCTACCAGCAGCCCCTCTAGGGGTGGCAGCTTCAGAGACAGTGGGTGGCTGCAGGGGCTGGACGTCATCTGGTGCTGATCAGGCCAGAGGCCCCAGGCCCCTCTCAGCACGCCTGTCTTCACTTACCTGGACACCCCACCCGCAAGTGCCTGGGCTATCTGCCACTGCCCAGACCCCACTCGATGTTCCACCCAGGGGGTCCTACTGGACAGCTCCCCCTCTGAAGCTGGATGAGCTTTAGCTGGGTATGGAGGCTCAGGGCTCAGTGGACAAGCAGGGATTGGGGTCCTTGAGGCCCCAGGCCCTAGGGGACGGAGGCAAAAGAAAGCAACCTCATCGCTGACCCATGACCTTGAGCTCTCTTAGGGACACCCGGTGGACATGGATACCTGCCGTGGCCTCTGTCTCTGCCCAACCCCCATCCCCACAAGGAAGGGGCTGTGAGCAAGAGTAGGGAGTAGAAGCCCCCAGCCAGGCCCTGTCCTACTGACCAGCTTGGACCAGGGGAATGGCCATCCCAGCATGTGGTCCTCCTGCAGGTGTGACTGCTCCTCCCGTGGTGCTCTCCCCCCAGCCTCCTGGGCTGTGCCCATGGTGCACCCACCCCTCTAGGCCCCAGTGGCCCTGGACCGGGGGCCATGGGAGCCGAGAACAGCCAATGGGAGTTGGAGGTGGTGGCCACAATGGGAAGAGGTGGGATGATGGGGCTGGAGGGGCTGGGACACAGCAGGTGGTCTGGGCCCTGCCCAGGCCTGGAGCCCCTGCCCTGTGGGAGGACAGGTCTGCTCACTGGAGGGCTCTGCAGGCCATGGGCACTGGCCACCCCCTGGGTCAGAAGTCCTGATGCCCAGTCACAGCAGTGGGTCCAGCACACGTCTACTCCCCCAGGCTCAGGGCAGGGGCTCCTTGAGGGACGGCAGGCCTTGCTCTGGGAGTGTTGTTCAGGGATGAGAAGAGTGAGGAGTGCATGAGGAGCTGTGGTTTTAGCACCCGGCCAGGAGCATAAAAAGCAAACCAACCCAAGCCAAGCCACCGGGTGTGTATGGGGCAGAGCAGGTGAGGAGACAGGTGGGGGGGGGCATGGGAAGGGAGCAGGTGAGGGCGCGGTCCTCAACTTAAGGCCTCACTAAGGCTGTCCACCTCCCCTCCTGTCCACCCTGCACCCTCTTCTGTGACCCAGGGAGCTGAGGGCCGCTGCTCCCCCATCGCTGTCATCATCTTGGCCAAGCCTGGCTGTGCCCCAGGCCTGGTTTTTCCCCAGCAATTTCCAGGATCTTCCATTTGCTAAACTTACCACTTTCATTGGAAATCTGGCCCCCAGCCCTGGGCCTGGGCAGCCCATCCCGGCTCCCAGGGTGACTGCAGGGTCACCCTGAGCACTGAGCAGACCACAGGGACGTGGAGGCAGAGACCACCCACTGCTTGCGTGGATAGGGACCTGTATTCCCACCGAAAAGACAGAGGGGGCCTCTCTCCCTGGCTTCATGTAGGCCTGCCTAGGCCTACACCCCACACACACTAGCCTGCCCCCCCGTCCCTGAGTACCTCCTCTGCCTGCCCTGCCCTCCCAGGCCCCCTTCTCCCTGTGCCTGGCCAACAGGGGTAGGGCCAGCTCTGTCCTGGTCCTCACCAAATTGCAGTACCCTGGGGACAAAGGACTAGCTCACACCAGATGTAAAGGTCAGGAGCAGGCGAGGGGGAGGGACTTGGAAGGGCCGTTTCCGGGAGTGGGGCCTCCCCAGAGACTCACAGCTCGCGAGGGGGCCCTTCCCCTTTTGGGGTGGGGGGGATACTATGTGTGTGGGGGGTTTGGGGATTCCTGGAACAACCAGGAAGTAAAAGGCAGGTACGGGGCCTGGCGGTGCTCAGAGTTGGCCTGGCTGCTGTGGGGGATCCGTCAGTGCCTGCCGATGTG
Source organism: Artibeus jamaicensis (assembly GCF_021234435.1). Lineage (NCBI taxonomy): Eukaryota > Metazoa > Chordata > Mammalia > Chiroptera > Phyllostomidae > Artibeus > Artibeus jamaicensis. The sequence goes on along the minus strand of NW_026521954.1, from coordinate 27,501,432 downwards.
AAATGAGCCGAGAAAAATGCATTTGACCCTCAAGGACAGAGCGGAGCCACCTGCCCTGTCCCTGCCTCCAGGGTGGGACAGCTGCAGCTCCTGGATCTAAGCCCCACACACAGGCCCCACCAGCCCCTGGCCCTTGGTTGCTTTAGGATGATTTTCCTCCATAGGAAATTCTAGCTTCTGGACCCAGTTAGAACCATCAGATATTAGCTGCCTTGGAAAAGGTCCCCTGGCCCTTAACAGAGCAAGGAGGGAGCCTGTCTCCTGTGCAGGGGACTCCTGGAGGGTACCCTTCCCTCCTGACCACCCAAGGGGCACCCCAGCCTGTGCGTCTGGGCCTCGGCCTGGCCTCCACTCCCAGCAGACTGTTCAGAGGTGCTGGGCAAGCAGGGTCCCAGCTGTGCCTGGACCTGGGTGGAGTGGCCTTCAGGAAGCAGTGTGCGTGGGGGTGTCCTGCTTGGGCCACCAGCCACTCTGTGTCCTCCCAGGGCTGGCCGGCAGAGATGGGTGATAAATGTGCATGTAAACAATGAAGCAGACAGCAAATGAATTGTATTCACAACTCACGTCACAGACAAAATGTCTTTAGTACATACAGCTTTTAAAAGCCAACGAGGAAAAGCCCAGCCATGATTTCCCAAACAGAAAATACGTGTTTGAACGGTGATGCGTGGGGCATGGGGACTCGGGCAGTGCAGAGCTTAGCTGGCACCAAGAGACACCAGCTGGCCTAAGGCTGCCTTTCTCCCAGGCCACACCCGGCGAACACCACGGCTGGGTTGCACATGGGCCTGCGGGCCGTGGGGACTGAGCACTCTCACAGGCTGCTAGGCTGCGAGTGCCTACAGCTCACGTGGTGGAAATGTGTCCCCAGACTGACCTGGGGACAAGCCACAGGCTGACCCACTGTTTGTACTGGGCTGGCCAAAAAGTCCATTATGTTTTTTCTGTGTGATGGCTCTAGTAGCGCTTGGCTGTCTAACTTCATTAGAAACAATTTTGTTAGATTGTATTGTCACAGCTGTCATATCCACGTGCATTAAAGAGACTTATCAAAATTGGTGAATTTTTACACAGCCATTTTAATATTAAAGATGGAAGAAAATACAGGAGTTTTTGGTATGTTACGCTTTATTATTTCAAGAAAGGTAAAAATGCAACTGAAACACAGAAAAAAGATTTGTGTAGTGTGTGGAGAAGGTGCCGCGACTGACGGAACGCGTCACACGTGCTTTGCGGAGTCCCTGGGCACTGCTGACCTTCCAGCCAAACGGCCCCTGGCTGTGGGGCCGTCTTCTGCATCGGAGGGTGTTCAGCAGCGGCACCAGCCTCTCCCCACGAGGAGCCAATAGTGGGAGATCGCTGACAGACACAAAATGCCCAAATCAATAAAGCTTTTGGTGCAAATGAAAAATATGTCTTTCATTTTAAGGAAAAACCTAAACAGACTTTTTAGCTGATCCAGTACAAGCAAGGACGGGAAGGCAGGAGGGGGGCAGGTAGGTCAGCAGTGGCTCCTGACCATAACGCATCCCACAGACGCCCAGGACCAAAACCAGCAGTGACGACTTACACAGAGGAACTGAGTCTGCCACCCTGTGGGAGAGAAGAGCACCGTGTTTGTGCCCCATGTCCACGAACACACGGCAAGGAGCCGCCCTGGGTACCTGGAGGCACAGCTCCTGGGCAGGGCTGTGTGAGCCACGGGGTCCTTTTGCACTTCCTGGATACTGGTCCAGGGTCCAAGTCTTCTGGCAGAGACCCCTGCTGGTCTGTGAGGACTGGAGGGGCAGCAGGCAGCCAGGGCCATCTGGGTGGGGAGAGCAAACTACTGCTTGGGCCTCGGTGCTCCAAGTCTGATGGGTGGGGTGCTGACGGGCCAGTGCATTACTGCCAGGGCCACTGGGTGAAGTGGCCAGGCTCAGTGCCAAGGGGAGAGGCTGCAGGGCAGCCAGGGAGCAGGGCTGGTCACAGGGCCCAAGGTCCTCCTCCGGGCACCGGGCGCTGACCCAGCGGGACCAGATGGTTGTCTTCACACAGGAGTGCTGGCCGCCAGGGCGGAAAGCTCAGCAGAGCCGTGCAGCTGGCCCTCATCTCAGCTCTTCTCCTTGATGTTGTTTTTCCTGGAAGACCAGTTCTGCAAACCCCATGGGCCCTGGCCAAGAGCAGTGGGGGTGCAGCGGTGGGAGCCGTGACAGACTTGGACTCGACGCCTCCCCTCTTCTGTCTTCTCTGAGCCTCTTCGGAGCAAAGGCGAGGAAGCGGGGAGTGGCCAGTCTGGGTGGAGGCTGAGTTCACAGGGGAAACCTGCCTCGCTGCTGTGTCTCCTGCTCTCGACTACCCCCCAGCTTCCTGCTCAGGGCCTAGCTGGTACCCACCCACTAAGTGTCCCTAAGGCCCTGAACCCTTAGAGCAGGGCCCAGATGGAGGGGAGAGGGCTTAGGACAGAGGCTGCTGGGTTCCTCATAACCACGGGGGGGGGGGCCGCCTGGTGGGAGCAGGGTGGCCAGTGCCTGTGTCCTGGAGCCTCCCTGCTGGCACCCCCCCCCCGCCCCCAACGCATCTACCCACTCCCCCGGCCCCTCGAACCAGGCCTGAGGAACTGCCTCTTCACTCCACACCAGGCTTCTCATTTGGTCCTTGAGGATGGCAGGACCGTGAGCAGGAGTAACCCTAACCCACCCCACCCTCTCTCTGCCCACAGACAGCTGCCTTCTTCCCTGTGAGCTCTGCTGTGTCACCTGCTAAGGGTGCAGCCTTTGCCACTGGCTTGTGCACTTCTCTTGGATCACATTTGAGTTTGGGCGCGCATGCATGTGCACACGCACACTCAAACACACACGCAACCACATGCCCCAGCCAGCTCTCTTTGGGTCTGTCTTCTGTGGAGACCCCATTTGTCTCTTGTCGCTCTGTTGCTATGTCTGCTTTTATTTTATTTTTTTAAGATTTTATTTATCTTTAGAGGGGAAGGGAAGGAGAGAGGGAGAGAAATATCAATGTATGGTTGCCTCTTGTGTGTCCCCTGCTGGGAACTGGCCCGCAACCCAGGCATGTGCCCTGACTGGGAATCGAACCGCGATCCTTTGGTTCGCAGGCCTGCGCTCAATCCACTGAGCTACGCTAGCTGGGACCGTGTCTGTTTTTTAATGTGCCTTAAGTCTCATTACCCCAAATTCACAGAGCTTTGTTAGTCTCTAAATTTAGGGGCAAGATTCTTGAATTTGCTGAAAAGAGACAGCTAGCATTTTGTCTGGGATTGCAGTGAACTCCCATACTAATTTGGAGAATATGCATTTTCACCACATGAGCACAGGGGTTCTGATGGTTTAGTGTCCACATGCAGGCCGGTGCCCTCTGCTGATTCCCAGACCATTGGCTGCCTGGTGGCCAGTGCCAGGTACCTTCATTCTGGACCCAGCACAGGTGTTACTCTGCGTGTCCACACAACAGAGAAGACAGTGAGGGACATGGAGTCCCTTCCCTCATCAGCAAACACTGCCTGGGGGCCACTCGCCTGGATGATGGGAGTTAGACTAGCAAGTTAAAGCGCCCAGTGTGGCTTCAGCTCTGGCATGTAAAGAGCTTAGATGTTGTAGCTCCTGTCCTTACAACAAGGAAAAGCTGAAAACTCAACAACTTTTCTTGGGTTCCTCACAGAACCAAGGTCACCGGGCAAGCCAGCACCCTGAAATCTGGAGAGACAGGTAACAGGGTCCCCGCGGGGACCGCTCACCCAAGCAGAAGCCACTGGAGCCACGACACGCAGGTGACTTGAAGGTGACTGCTGGAGGCTGTGTGGACTCGGGTGGCAGTGAGAAGCTCTGGGGAAGGGAGCCCCCGGTCAGTAGATTCTCCGTCCTGCTGCGGGAGCTTCGTCCAGAGGAAGCCTGTCTCCGCACCACACACGCGGCCCTTGCTGTGTGTGGACCTGCGAGGCGGTCGCTGTCGTGGCTGCAGGGCTCTCACCGCACCACCACACCCGACGTCCATTCCAACGTCGGACAGGGCAGTTTCGAGAGGCACTTCTGGGTTTTGATCCTTACGCTAAAAGCAGCTGTCAATGCGCCCGTACACATCTTTTCGTCACTGTATGTCTGCGTTTGTTGGGAATTTACCAGGAGTGGAAGTGCTGGGTCTCGGGTGGGCTCCCTGGGAAAGACTCTGAGATAGGCGTGCGCACGGCTGGTTCACACATGAGCAACCTCAGCAGCGCCCTCCAAGTCACCGGGAGGCGTCACCGGGCAGAGGGCGCTCGGCACTGAGACCTTCCGAACTGTCCTCCGTGAGCCAGAGGGGCCAGATCTTTGTACCACAAGTCACCTCGGTGCTGCGTGTCAGCCTCCCCGGGAGTCAGTTCTGCGTGGCTGAGGAGTATGCCCAGGGAGGACACGTGTGAGCTGTCAGCACCCGGCGCGTCGGGTGGCCGTGGAATGGTCGCTGTGGCCCCCAGGGGAGAGGTGGGGGCCCCAGTACAGGCCGCCCTTTGCTCCCCTCGGAGCCAACGTGCAGAGCAGGTTTGCCTGTCTAGGAGCATCCCACATGTGACTCAGACGTCCTTTTTTTCTGGAAGGGATCCGGAATCAGTTAATGTAACCTCACAGCGGGAGTTGGGAGTGCACCCTCATTGGTATCCTCTGGAAGTTGGGGTGAACTTATTTCTTCTTCAGGTATGTGTGAAGACCAACCCCTGGATTGTGGTTTTCTTTGAGGAGTTGTTTTTTAGGCTCATTTCTTTAACGCGATAGAGTTGTCTGATCTTTTAGGTCCTGGGTCAGTGATGGCATGTGGTTTAGTTCTTCTGAGTGGTTGGCATATCTCGCCCCTCTGGTGACCTCAAGAACCGCAGTGATGCCCGACTTCCAAGTCCTCAGAGTGGATGTACTTGTCTGATTCTCTTCATTTATCTGTCAGTTTTCCAGGTTTACTGACTCAAAGAACCAGCTATGGAGGACTTGACTGGTCGTCTCTCCTGTTTGTTTTCCATGTAATTCTAGTCTTACAGATACTATTTCTGCCCACTATTTTTTAAAAGTATTTTATTCATTTATTTTCAGAGAGAGGGGAAGGGAAGGAGAAAGAGGGAAACATCAATGTGTGGTTGTCTCTCATGTGTCCCCCACTGGGAACTGGCCTGCAACCCAGGCATGTGCCCTGACTGGGAATCGAACTGCGATCGTCTGGTTTGCAGGCCCGCGCTCAATCCACTGAGCTACACCAGCCAGGGCTCTGGCCACTATTATTTTAAATTCTTTTCATCATTCCTTCTCTGGTTGCTTCAGACATAAATGTATCTTAATTTCAGCCTTTCTTTTCTAATCCCTGCACCTCAGTCTCTCGCTTTTCTCCTAAGTTACTGCTTCAGCTATTTCCATGGTCACTCAGCATTCCTAACAGAGAAAACGAGGGAAGCAAAGTGGGCAGAGCCCCCGAGGGCCTCCCCGAGCAGAGGGAAGACACGGGTTCACCGGCTCACGACGTCCAACGGGTCCTGGGAACAAGTGAAATGGAGGCCCCTGCGCCCCGGGCTGTGGTGACAGAAGGGACGCAGAGCAGAGGGTTCTGAGCACAGCCACAGGAGGGGACCCTGGAGGACGCGACCAGGACTGAGGCCGAGAGCTGACAGGAGGTGCGTCTGGGGTGGAGACACAGCAGCTCCTACTCTGGAGTTCCAGGCTCAGCCGACACCTAATCAAGTATGTGGGCGAGACGACACCTCCATGAACTCCCCACAAAAGGTGTGTGTGGGGAGAACAGGCTCGAAAGACCATTAAGGGTGCACACCAGGAAGGTCGATAGAAAGGAGCAGCCAGAGAACCCAAGAGGTGACCCAGGCGCCGAGTGGTGGTCAGGGGCTGCGAGGGAAAGGCAGGTTGGGGAGGGGGCAGCGGGGCACAGCCCCATGTAGTCAGATGAGTGAGCACAGCCTCGAGTTAAGGCCACGACAGTGCCCAGGAGAGTGGAGGGCGGGGGGAGAGGGGAAGGGCTTTGCGTGGGAGCTCAGGGGCATCCTGAAGCCACGGGGCACAGGGAGGGCTCGGAAGGTGGTCAGGGTGCTGCTGTGTGCGTGGGCTCTGCTCCCCACGTGGCTTTCGGGACAACTGGAAACCATCGGCTGTGGTCTGTGAAAGACACACAGTTTCACAAGCACTGGCCCACTGTGGGGTGCACGTCTCTGTACGTTGTGGAACTGGGGTCCCTGCTCTCCCAAGTCCCAGCATGCGTGAGGAAGCGGCACGGAGAGCCGGTGGGCCCCTGTCCCGGCCAAGGCTGGTGCACAGACTGCTCCACTGCCTGGCAACTCCCTCGCAGCAGCACACGGCCGCCTCACACTAGAGGACACGTGACCACTGCCCCCCAGGTCCCCAAGGCTGCCTGCTCAGCCCCCAAGGCCATGACAGCCAGGACCGAGAGCTGCCATTGTCGCATGAGACAAAGCCACTGAAACAGACGCTGGGCGTGCCGGCTCTTTCTGGGGTTTTATTTCTTTAAAATAATTCTTACAAATGGTTACAGTCACAAACATGATTTTAACCAAAATATTGCTAGCCTACCACATCAGCAGGACGGCACCTGCGCAGGCCGGGCGCTGCGCCTAGCATCCCCGGGGCAGCGCCGACGGCAGAGCGCGCCGCGTGCACCTGCCTCTCCAGCCACTGCGCAGTGCCGCCTTCATTTGGAACAGGGGGGTTCATGCCAAAATTAGGAAAAACAGCCTTTTGTTTTTCTAAATTATTCTAAAAATAAGACAAGCAGGTAGAAAAAACAATGCACTGAGTGGCATAGAAAGAAAAAGAGGAGGATTCATTGTCCTGAGAAGTTTGCCAGCTGCCTTGCTCCGGCACGTCCCGCAGGAAAGAGGGCCGGTCTGAACCGACGTGGGGCTGGCTCGGGGCGCTGGTCGTGGGCAGCTAAGCAAACAGACCCTTGTGACGCTCTACAGGCTGCACACAGACGAGGACGCTCGTGGTGGAGTTAACTACTAACTGGTTTTGCTCGACGAGGACGCAGAGAACACGGGGCGGCACAGCCGGGCGGGGCCGGGCAGCGTGGAGGAGGCCGGCGCTGCCTCCCGCGCCTGGCGCCCGGACAGTCTCTGGAGTGCCGCTGCCAACCAAGGGCACCTCCCCTGCACACGCCTGTCCAAGGTCGCGGCCCACTGGCGCCGAGGCTGCGGAGCTGCGTCCGCGCTACAACTGGTCACTCGAATGGTCTCTATCCGCCTCGGGCTTCACGGTTTGGCCAGGAGAAGGGGCGTGGGGCGGGTGGGACACGGGGGGCAGGCCGTGGGAAAGGGACATGGCGCTGGGTACAATGCCTTCCACTGCGGCTGGGATGCCACTGGGAGCCACACTCACCACACCTGGGGGGTACCTGCTGGGAGAGGGGGGTGGGCGCCATGAGGCTGGCGGGAGGGCAGGGAGCTGCACCCCAATGCTGCCCGCTGCGCGCACCTGGCCCTGGCCCGATGCCCCTTCCAATGCCCTGGGCCCTGTCCCAGCGTGGCCCCCACCCAGGCCCCCCTTGTGTCCTCTAGGCCCAAAGGCCACCCCTGCTGAGGCTCTAACACCTCAACTTGTATGGCCACTGGGGCTCACGTGAGCACACACGTCCAGGCCCAAGAGCACCCTGCTGGGCCACTGTCCCACCCAGAATCATCATGGGGACCTGTGTGCCCCTGGCCCACTGTGCCCCTCGCCCACCAGCTCACCTGTAGGCGGCCCCATTGAGCTCAGGGTGCACAACAGCAGGGTCCATGCTGGCCCAGTGGGTGGCGGCTGTCAGGTGATCCTTGTTGACACAGTTCTTCAGGCTGTCGGGGATCCGGCCTGAGCGACACAGGAAGGACAGTGTCCATGTGAGACACTGAAGGCGCCCCAGGTATGTGGCAGCTCAGTGGAGAACATGGGGCAACACACGGGAAGTCAGGCTGCAGGGCCCCCCAGCCACACCTCCCTCCCTCGGCTGTGCAGTCCCCCTCCCAACTCAGGGTCCCACCGTCCGTGAGGCCCGGGGATTTTCAGAGGACAGCTGGCAAGGTCCAGTCCAGGTTTGCAAGTGTAGTATGACTTTTTTAAAGTCTAGGGACAAATGACACACAAGCTGAAACCCCTCAGTGGGTGAGAGTGAGCAAGGGTCATGAGTGAGACAAGTGTTGAGGGCCTGGGCTGCTGTGACGTCTACCTCCCTGCCCAGCACCAGCGCAGGAAGGACTTGGCTGAAGGAGTGAGAGACAGAGGTGCCCGGCCCCGGCCACCCAGCGGGCGCGCCCCTCTGAGAGGCCTCCCGCCCAGCCCACCTGTGATGGCTCTCCGGATCTCCCGGGCTGCCTCCTCGCGCATCTCGATGGACGCCTGCTCGCTGTACCAGGCCGCGTGGGGGGTGCAGATCAGGTTGGGGGCATCCTTCAGGGGGCCCTGGCTGAAGCTTAGATAGCACACCGCAGGTCAGTGCCAGGGCCCAGGTGCCACCCTCTCCCTCAGACCCCGTGGGTCCCCAAGACAGTAATGCCTGCCCACGAGTGTCTGAGAGCAGCGGGCAGCAGCCTCACCTGGGAGGCAGGCTGCCCTGGCTCGCAGTGCAGGGTCCTGAGAGCTTCTGACTGTCAGACCCCAGGCCCCGCGGGACCACCTTTCCAGGGTGGAAGACCTCCCAGGGCTGGCCTGCTGCCCACACTTGCTTCTCAGCTGTGGGGGCTCTGGACGTTACTCCATGGGCCTGGCCGCCTGTACCCCTGGGCAACCCATCAACACAGTGCCTTTGGGCATTCAGCAGGAGGTGCAGATCTGAGTCTCTCTCCCTGCCCAGCAGGTACAGGGCACATCCACGCATCGGAACCTCACTTCACAGGTGCTACGCTGGCTGGTGGGAGGTGGGAGCCTGGGAAAGTAAGTGCCCAACTGGGGAGGGGTGCCAGCTCAGGACCACCCAAGCACCAGCAGTGGTCACCTGAAGGGCTCCGACTCATGCACATCCAGGGCTGCCCCGCGTATCCGGCCCTCCTTCAGGGCCTGAGCCAGTGCCTTCTCGTCCACCAGGCCACCACGTGCTGTGTTCACCAGGAAGGCCCCTTGTCTCATCTGCAAGACACCAACCCAGCTCCAAGCGTGAGTGAGCATGGGAGCCTTCTCACGACCCTGTCGCCGGGAGGAGGGCAGGGCAGGGACGTCACACTGGGGCCTTTCCCAGACAGGCCACCGGGCCTGTGGTTCTGCTGGTGAAGGTCCCCAGGGCTGCACCTCACGGCCCTTGCCCCTGGGCTTACCTCACCACTGTGGGAGGCGGCCCTGCTCCCAGCTCCTGCCAGACACAGGGCAACTCAAGAATGCTGGAAGCTGCACCAGGGCCACCACTCAGCTGTGATGGAAACCTCAACCCTTAGGGAACCCCAAGACCCTTGGACCCTGTTCACCCTGTTTGCTGGGAACTTGGCCTCAAAGGCCGCGGGGCTCCACCTCTGTCACAGGCCCACAGCCCTTTTGGAGCCTCGGTACGGATGGTCCAAAGCAGCTTCGGAGCAGGAACCAGGCAGCTCGGCTGCAGGGGTCGGGGAGGGAGCTGGCCTGGGACGAGGGGGTCCCTCGGCCAAGGTGGGAGGCACTGGCAGGAGCGCCATGTGCCGGCTCCAGCGGGCACCCCTGCCACCAGGCTGGACCTCCCCAGCCCATGTCCCACCTGCTTGACGGTGAAGTCGTTGATGAGGTGGTGGTTGTGCTCGTTGAGGCCGCAGTGCAGGGTCACGCAGTCGCTGTGGAACAGCAGGTCCTGCAGGGTGCTGACCCGCTGCAGCCCCAGCGCCCGCTCTGTGCCGTCCGACAGGTACGGGTCGTAGAAGAGCACGTTGAAGCCAAAGGCCTTGGCCCGCAGTGCCACCGCCTGCCCCACTCGACCTGGTGGGAGACTGGCGTCACCTTGGCAGGGGACCCTCCCTGCCTCGGCGCCCACACTGCTCAGCATGAGGTACAGCCCTCTGAGGCCCAAGGCTTCTGTCTCCAGATACTGAGCATGGGGCTACCAGGTCAGTAGCCACGGGACCCCCACCTGGCCAAGTGGGGCATAGGGGCTTCAGAGAAGGGGTGAGGGCTGGAGGCAACCCCCAGGAAGCACACAGGATGGCTGGTGTGTGGGGTGGGGCGAAGAGTCAGGCTGCTCCGTGTGTGTGCTGGGCCCAGACCACCGTGCAGCCCAGGACAGCCACCTGCTGCATGAGCAGGCAGGGACAGGAGTGAAGGGCTGCGTGGGCCCCGCCCTTACCCACAGTGGCTGCTGGGGACAGCCCTGAAGGGCCAAGGTGGGGAGAGACCCCAGGGTCATCTGGCCCTCACCTGAAGGGCACATCGCCTCTACTGTCGCCACAGGCTGGGGGAAACCACAAGGTAAATGTATGTGTGACCCTGTGGGCACCTGTTTGGTATCTGGGCATGTGGCCCAGGCCTGGTGTTCCTGGGCAGACGGGGGCTTCCTCTACCCCACACTGTACCTGGGTGAAGGGACCCCCTCATCCACTGAGCCCCACAGAGAGAGGGTGGCAGCAAAGGCTCACACACCTAGTCCAATGATGCCCAGGGTCTCCCCACGGATCCTGGCAGCTCCGGAAGCCACTTCCCGGATCTGCTCGACGCTCTGGACCCGCGTTCCTTCCCGCAGCGCCTGGTGCAGCCAGGTGGTCCTGCGGTACAGGTTGAGGATGTGGCACATGGTGGAGTCAGCGGTCTCCTCCACAGACGCTGCTGGCACATTGCAGACAGCAATGCCTGGGGACACAAGACATGCCTGGGTGGTCACCAAAGCCCATCCTGGTCTTCACCTGTGAAAGGGCTGGAGGACATGTGCCCAGGCCACCCCAGGAAGATACAAGACAGACACAAGCAGGCACATGCTCCCACTGGGCAGACAGGGAGGGGACAGGATGCAAGTGTCACACTTGGTTCTGCCCCAGCTGGACCGCCTGCCCCTCAACCTTCCAGGAAGGGATCATGGTCAGGACAGACTCCAGAGCCAGCCCCACAGCCACCAACTCTACAGGGACTGCCCCTTCTGTCTTCCTGGGCTCCCAGCCAATGGGTCTCGCTTTAGATGGGTTGGCCCCCGCCCTCCCATCCCCCACAGCCCCATGATCCTCTTTCTTCCTGTCCACTGCAGGCACCCCAGACCCCCATTACCCCATGCTCTAGCCTCTACCCACCCCCCCAGCAGGGGTCACAGGAGCAGAGGAGTGACCCCGGAGAGTGAGCTGGCTCAAGCTTCCCACATTGAGCCTTGGCCGCCACTTCTCTTTGCATGTCCCCTGCATACACTGGCTGGTTCCACTGAGAGCTGACGCTGCTCCTGGGCTCGTACCCCAGGTGGCCCTGGCCCCCCTTCCATTCACCCCCTGCCCCGAGCCCTGACCCCTTTCACTTTCACCTCTGACAGCCTCCTTGACTGCACTCTGGTGCCCCTTCTGCCTCCCCAAAAAGGAGGCTCCTGGTGGCCAGGTGGGTGCCTGGCAGAGTAGCAGGGTTGCACCCCAGCACCCTGTGAAGCGCAGGTCAGCAGTCATGGAGACTAAATGGGAACCAAGCTGTCCTACCCACCTGAGAGAGCACAAAGGTCCCAGGGACTTCCGTGTCCTCACCTGCCAGGGGCCTTAAGGGGGCGATGGCCTGGCCTGGCCCCAGACTGCCTAGCTAAAGGACAGAGCTGGCCATGAAACCAAGGGCCAGCTCTGCACAGGGCCAGGACCCTGAGGGAAGTGTCCAGGCCACAGCTTGACACTGCAGGTGCCTCCCTGGAGATGTTGCCCAGGGACAGATGTTGGCAGTAGCACAAGGGGCTCACACAGGTTGTGTGAGATCAAACACTCAGCTGCTTTGGTTCTACTTCCCCAAGTTGCACCAAAGGGTAGAGAACAAGGCCAGACCCTAGAGGTACCAGCTTCAACTGTGGGCCTGCTGGGGCACAGCCTCGCCTTGCTGAGCTGTGAGCAGCACAGCGCAGAGAGCGAACCCAAGGGGGCGTCAGGGAAACACCAGACAGCCTGGAGCGGCGTCGGTGCTGGGTGTGAGGTATGCTTCTCTGTGCCACACGTGCAGACACTCACGCGTGTCCTAACTCACAGCACGAACTCTGAGACTGGAGTGCCAACTGCCCAAAAGACAGAGAACAGGAGCCCAGCAAGGCTGAAGAGAGCAGCTGTGACCCTGCACCTGCCCAGGAAAACCACGTGAGGCCCCAGACGCCAGCTCATAGGTCACCTTCAGCCAAACCAGCAGGGTTCTCAGCGGAAGTACAACACAAACTGCAGCGCAGTCACACGCAGGACATACGACAGGACACCAGGGGGAGAAACGGGCCGTCCTACCTAAGTCCCCAGCGGACTTGATGTCGATGTTGTCAAAGCCACTGCCAATCCGGACGATTATCCGAAGGGCTTTGAATTTCTCCAGGTCCTCCCGGGTCAGCGTGATGGTGTGATACATGAGCGCGCCCACCGCCTCGTTCAGCACCTGCACAGAGGACGGCTGCGGTGAGTGCCCGCCACATGCCAGTCCCCACCGGCCTGGCCCTGGGGCGGGAGGCACTGCTCCCCCGGGACCCTAGCAGCCTGACGCACAGAGAGGCCACAGTTCCCTGCAGCTCTGGTTGGGGTGGCCGAGGGGCCCGCAGCTTCCAGGGTGCGTTGCAGGCTTCCTGGGATCAGAACCCCCCTGATCCCACCAAGGGGTCCTTCATCAAGGAAACCAGGGATCCCACCCTCACGCCCGCCCACCCAGCACAGGAAGGGCACGGACAAATGCAACACGCTGAGCCTTGCGAGGACAGAGCGCCTGGCACCGCAGACCACCGGCGGCACGGAGAGCCAGAGGCCCTAACGACACCGCCAGGGGACCGGGGCCGCCACGCGACCGTCACTGACACGCAAGAGCAGTGACTCCGTGGCGGCAGAAACGCACAGTGAGTCTCAGACCGTGAACCAATTCCCACAAAGAACCTCATTGCTTTCAACGCGCGGAGGGACACGGGCGCCATTACCGGGCCTTCCATACCGTGCGGCCCGGCGCCAGGTCAGTCCGGGAGGTCACGCCCGGCCGGAACTCACTGCTTCCGGGGGCGGGGAGTGCGCCAGGCCTGCACACTGTGGATGGCGCCCTGAGACATGGGGAGGGGAGGGCAGGGTGGGCTGGGACTGCGGAGGGTCCGCAAGGTCTGGATCGCAGGCTCAGCGGGCTCAAGCACAGCCTAGAAGTACATGCAGGCCGCGAGGGGCCCAGTGGTTGTAGCGGTGCTCTGTGCACCGCTAGAGAGAGTAGCCGCGGGGATCTGGAATGAAGGGCAGAGCGGTCAGCACAGCCCTGGACCCGCCTGGGTGGTGGCCATGTGAAGCCCACAGAGACAGGTTGGTGCGAGCGTCCCGAGAGTTCAAATGACACAGACGCGCCTTTTCAAAACCGCCAACCGGCGTAGTAACCTCGGCACCGGCAGGGCCTGTGCAGGGTTGCCCCCACAGAGCTGTGATGTGGGGGGACCCTCAGCGCCCCTGCCTGTGCAAGCCAGCCCACCTTGCTCCCCAGGGGGCGCCCGTGGCTCCATGGGGGGCAGCTCTGTGTTGAGTCCACACGGGTCAAGGAGTGGCAGGCCCACATCCCAGGACCTGGTTCTCGTGGGGAAAGGATCCAGTAACAGCCAGACGCGGGCAAAGGACCCACCATGTCCACCCTCCCGGGCCAAGGGCAGAGGCTGCGAACCTGGGCCACCCCCATGGGACCCGACGGAGGCACAGGACGATACAGAACTGTCACTGTTGGAAGATGGGCTTTATTCCGGACAGAGCAGTAGGCCTTGTTATCAGGGACACCTCAGTCTTGGTAACCCAGTGACCCACAGAGACCCATGGCTGCTGCCTCTTCCTCCTCCAGACTGAGCTTCCTGTGCTGGCCCCAGGTCTCCCGAACCCCCCGTACAAGGCCTGACACACCCAGGAAAGCCTGGACTTCAGCCGTTCTGTGAAAGAGCAGCGCAGGCTTCCACGTGTGGGACGTAGTGCTGCTAACTGCCCGTCTCCTCCTACAGTGGCTCCATTTCAGCTGGACACATGTCCATCCAGAATACAGACAGTTCCCGGGGAAGTGGCCTAGAGGATGTGGCCTTGGGGACCACTGACACAGCCAGGCAGGCTTGGACTTTGGAGGTGAAGGGGGTGGCCCTGACTCTGTTCCTGTTCTCAAGGCCCGGGACCAGCTCCTGGAGGCAATAGCTGAGTGGACGTGCAGCTGTCCCGGCTGGGTCCCTGGCCCTGGGGAGGGCATCAGGCCGGGCAGGCACAGACCCTGGTGTGGAAGGGCAAGGACCATCGTGTGACAGAGCAGCAGTCAGTGCCATGATGGGCAGAGGGGCAGTGGACACTTGAGGGTCACAGAGCAGAGGGGAGAGAGCTGGACTGGTGGGACCTCAGGAAGACCCCTCTGGACCCCTTTTGCTGTGTGGACTGGCGGGTGGCCACAAGAGCCAGTGAGGAGGGACCCCTGTGGCAGGTGAGGCAGGTGTGGTGGTGAGTGGAGTGCAGGCAGATGTGTGGTGTCCACCCTGAGCAGACAGCCGTGCCCCAGAAATGGAGAGGTAGACACATCCAGTGAGACTGCGGTGTGGCCCCAGCCTCACAGACTTGTGTTGCAGAGGGAACGAGACCAGAGGTGAGCCCTGGTGCCACCCTGAGCAGGCCCGTGTGGGTCCCTTGCAGAGAGGAGGGTGTGGAAGAGGCCTGGCTGCAGACAGGCTGGACCAACAGGCCCTGGACACACAGGCTCGTCCACATGCCGGTGGCACGTGGCTTTACTCCTGGGCATCCAGCCATGGATGGCAGTGAGGTGTCCAGGCTCAGCCTCCAGAATGTTCGTTCATTTCCTGGAGGTCTGTTCTTAGAAATGCAACTAGTGGTGATCAACGGCTTCCAGCCACACCCAGGGACTCGCCCAACTTTGATCGCACAGTGCGGGGCACACCAAGGTTGAAACAGCAAGCAAGATGGATGCAGATTGGTGCCTGTGACTTTAGCTTTAATCTGAATTTCTGAGTGTGACTTGCCCACATGTTGTTCTTGGTAAGTTACTTTTCCAGGTCCTCGTGCTTTCCCCACTGAACATGCTTTCAATAGCCTGGTGCCAAGCAAAGCACTCAGAATAAAAATTTGGACGTGACTCAAAGCTACTCCTCTCCCCACAGCACAACCAGCACCGGGGGAGGGGGGGGGCACACTCAGACGCAGGAGGAAAGCCTACTGCAGTGGCGGCTCTATCTGGAGATCCACCCATGGGCCAGGGCCGCTGAGGCCGCCGTGTCTGGTGTACAGGTCCACTCTCCCTGCAGGTTCCACTATTTCCTTTCATGGTTGCAAAGTAGCTGCGACACCCCCAGGTATCATATCAATCTCCCAGGAAGTCTGCAGGAAGCCCTATGACCAAGACTGTCTCTCAGGTTAGGAACCAGCAGCCTCTCTGAGACACCCCAGCAGATGTCCACTCAGGTACCCTCTTTCTGCAGCTGTGTGACCAGGCTAGTGACTTAGCCCTGTATCCTCAATTCCGGGATGGAAGTGGCACAGGTCCTGCTGGTAGAATGCTCAGAGCACAGCCACCAGCACTCGTGGGCAACACGGCAAAGGGAAGCCAGGGCTTGGTGGGCACCGGCCTTGGCTGGTCCCTCCTCACAGAGGCAGGTGTCTCCTCACCAAGTCACGCAGTGCTGGCTCTGAGTTCTCAGGGGCGTCTTGCTGTCTCTCTAATCTTCCCAGGTCCACAAATACAGGGAGGGCAAGTCCAGTACCACTACCCACACCTTTCAGGTAGTTCCTGTGACGAGCAACCACATGCGGGCCCAGAGCGGACGCCTCGGGTTTCCAGAGCTGCCGTAGTGCCATCAGAACACAGTGCACGTCCACTGCACAAGCGCCCAGCGGCCTTGGGCCACAGCCCAGGATGTTCCCACAGCACAGGGTGCCCTGACCTCAAGGCACGGGGCCTGTTACCAACCCCCCCCTCCACTGGTCTGTCTTTGCTGTGGGCTGCAGCACCGATCGCCTGGTCCAGTGTCAGCCCTTTGGCAGCTGCAGACCCTGCAGGCACCGCTCTGTCTCCTCCTGGTGGCCGGCTGTGTTTTCCCGCATGGCCTTCCTCCTCTTCCTCCACTCACGTAACCAGCACACCCCCAGGGACACTGCACATCTCAGACAGGACCTCAAGCTCACCAGGCCTTTGCCTAGACTGAAAGCCACTTCCTGTGTCCCAGGATCCCCCAAGAGGGGACTGTTTCAGGGTTCCTGTCCCATCCACTTGTTCAGCACTGACAAACCACCCTTCACTACAAAGTCGGTTTGTGCATTTTTCCTGGATTTTTATCTCATTTCCTACACAGCCTCAGCACCTTCTTCCAGGGGCACCTCCGTTGGTGCCTGGTCCCCCGTCCTCCTTTCCAAGGGCTGCCTCTTATCTCACAGGTGCCATGTCTGAGGAGCTCCGCCAAAGCACCGGGAAACCTGCCTCTGCTGTGGGTGGGCAGGCCAGTCCGATGCGCAATCCTGGGCTGGAGACCATCTCCCCTGAAGCTTTACAGCACCCATCTTGGTTTGTGCTGGTAAAATTTGGAACTTCAATGGCACAGTGTCCTGTGGGCCCCCCCCCAGTGTGTGTTGGGTGTTGGTGGCAGGGGAACTGGAGTCCCGCTTAGTTTCGGAAATGTGATTCGCCACACGGTGGCAGTGATGCCAAGCTTTCCTTCTATAAGGGGTAATGTCGACATCCCCCTAGTGGGGGACACGTGGGGCACAGCTCCCAGGGCCTGTGGGCAGGCATCTCCTCCCCCCTCATTTCCATCTTTCTTCTGAGCTTGGCTTGACTGTGTCTTCCAACTTTCCCACAAGAATCACATTTTTGCCCACTTGAAACTTCCAGGCTCCTGTGGGGGCAGCTGTGGTTTGTGTCTCACTGACCAGTGCTCCCTGCATCAGGGGCAACTTCGGGTGGGAGGGCAGGACTCCGGCCGTGACGCGGGGCCCGTGCTGGCCTTCCAGGAGGCAGGGGCCTGGGGGCCCGATGGAGCCGGTGTCCGTCCACCATCCTGAGGGCCCTGCCCCGGGTCAGGGTGGCCGTTCACTTGCTGAGGCGGGCTTTGCATCAGCTCGCTGAAGTTTAGATAAGTTACAATTTTAGAAGAAACCATCTGTTTTGTCTTAGTATTCAAATTTATTGGTAAAACTCATTTTAACACTGCTTATGATTTTTTCAAGTTTCTATCTGCACATCTTTCACTCCATATACTGTTATTTTAGGAATATCCTGTCAGTTCGAAATAGTGTAAGATTCACCAAAACCGTAGAGGTTCCCCAGGCCTCTAGACGGCTCCCCTGGGGACCACCTCGCCCACTCCCCCAGCCCGCACCCAGCTCTGTGTGACTCCGTCACCTGCCCCTTCCGTAGCTACCACCACACAGGGGCCGCCAGCACCAGTCACCACGTGTCAGCTCCTCAGTCCGGTGCGCACCCCACCCACGCCCCCGGCAATACCACGCCCGTCACCGCCACCTCGACCGGGAGAGGCCCGCGTCACATCCTCACAGCCCTCGCAGGTCAGCCTTGCGCCCAGGACCCGACTGGCGGACCAGTCGGCGGCTCACTCCCTTGCCTGCGTCTGTGGCGCAGAGGGCGACCGTCCGCGTCTCTGGGTCCAGTCGTTGGGAGGAAAGCCGCCGTGCCCCGCCCTGCCCAGCGGGTCCTCCTGAGGACAGGAGCTGCCTTCCTCTGGGCCAAGCACCTAAGTGTGACCATGTGGGCGTGCAAGAGGCGTGGGCCCAGCTTTACAGGAAACCACACGTGATTTCCCGGGGCCACAGTCTCACCTCTGGCCATCGTCCCTTCAGCCCTGGGAGCGGTCAGCGGCGGCTGGGCAGCTGTTGCGTCCGTCCTACCCTCCGTCGCGCCGAGATGTCGTCAGCAGCGTGCGCGCTCCACCCGCGCGGCCCCTCGCCTCTGCCCCTGCTTCCTGGGTCCCCGCCCCTTCCTGCCTGACGAAGCCTCACTGCCGGCCTGGCCCTTCACTGCTAGATCTCCTGAATCACTGACCCGCATCTGCTATGTCGCCTTCATTTACCAGTTCCTCGTCGAACTTCAAGCTTGGTTCTCCCTTTGTCTGTGGCTGGCCCTGTGGCCCTGGGGGGTTTTCGCTCGGCCCTCATCGCCTCCACTGCCCGCTCACCCTTGACTGTGGGGCAGACATCTGAGACCGAGCCCAAGGGTGCCTGCTCCTAGGAGGCTGGCACCATTTGTTGGGGCAGCTGATGTGGGGTCACCTATGACCCAAGTTCAGGGCTCAGTGCAGACCGCAGAAGGGCACGTTGGGTTCCACTTTGTCCTTTCTCCAAGGCAAAGCTGCCAAAGCTGCCTTGGCCCCTCAGCTGCCTCTTCCAGAAGAGCAGGCACCAGGCCCACACCACGGGCCTGCCAGTCCCTGCAGACTCTGCCCTCACGGGACCCCGCGGGCCCTTGAATGCTGTTGGGTTTTTAAACTGTGTCCAGCTTCCTCCCCTGTCTCAGCAGAAAGGTTGCTCTGAAGTACTTAGTCGGCCGTAACTACAAACAGAAAACCAGATTAACACCCTTCACATCTTGGGGACCCCGTGACCGTCTGAGCAGACACCAGAGGTGAGGGCTGCCCACCTGGCAGGGACCAGGAAGACACTGCATCCACGTCCCCAGGCTCCACTTTCTGGGAAAAACCTGGTTATGAAGGAGATGACTCAAGAAGCCACAGAGCAAAACCCATCTACTCTCCAGACAGGGCCAGAGACAGCAACAGCCCTGCCAAACTTCCCCAGGTCCTGTCCGGTTGGCACAGCCTGGTCCCACCTGCCACCCTCACTGCCCAAGCCCCTCTACACTTTTACCTTCTCGTGGATCTCCTGTGTGGACTGCGCGTCACAGAAGGCCACGGTGGCCACGTCCTTCAGGATGGGCATCTCCACGGTGCAGTCCCGGCCATCCAGCAGTGCCACCAGGGGCCGGGGGTGCAGGGGCCCGTTCATGATCGGAGGTCGGACGCCTGAAATGACAGGCACAGCTGCTCAGCCTCCCACCCCACAGCCACAGGAAACCTGCTGGCCCCGCCACCCAACATTGCCACCCCTGAGAACAAGCATCCTCACTCACCGTTGCTGGGATCATGAGAAACCAGCCAGGAAAATTAAAAATAAGCTGGCATTCGAGACAGCTCACTGACTCCTGAACGAACAGACCAGTGGTGACCGTCACCTCCCCTATGGGCGCAGGGTGCAGAGACAGCCTGGGGGTGGGGCCAAGTCCCTGCGGCCTTATGCATCGTCACTGTATGGCTAGAACATGCAGAGCCTGACGTCATGGAACATGCCTCAGGCTACAGCCTGGCTGTCCCCAAACCTGACAGGGATGTCTCCCAGGGCATCACTTCCCTACTGGACCTGAAAGGGCAGACACCTGGGGTGCAGCTAGAACCCTGTCTTCCCACGTGAGGCTTAGCGCGACTGCAGCCAGCTACCTCCAAGTGTGAGGCAGAGCACCTCCCTCCAGGCCAAGGCAGACATGAGGGCTTCATGGAGGATGCCTGTGTGTGCTGGGCCCCGCCAGCCCCGCCCCCACCCCACAGCGTTGCAGACTCTCGCCAGGGAGCCAGCTGTGCAGGGCAGCCGCCAGGTGCAGGATGGAAGCCAGAAGCAGGGTGACTGTGCCAGCCCCCCACTGCCCATCTCAGCTACTCCTCCAACCCACCACCTTCCCAAACAGTGAAGGTGCAGACATGCTGAGGCCTACATGCCAGTGGCCCTCTGCGTGGAGCTCGCCCCGTCCCCAGGCCCGCCCTCTAGGCAGCAGAGCTGGGCAAATGCGACTGTGCCATCGTGTTTCCGGCTCTGCTGGCAGAGCAGTCGCTTTTTTATAGCATATTTTTTTCCGTTACAGTTTACTCCCTTCTACCCCTCCCCACCAACACACACTGTTGTCCATGTCCAGGAGTCCTTGTGCTTTTTTGCTCAGTCCCTCCACTCCTTCCCCCACCCCCACGAGAGCTGTCAGCCTGCTCTCAGTCTACGTGTCTGTTTCGCTTGTTAGATCGCATGTGCGAGTGCCGTCACGAGGCATTTCTCCCACTCTGACCAGCTTCCTTCACTCAGCAGAATGCTCTCCAGCCCACCCACCCTGTTGCATCAATTTCTCACGTTAAGGTGCCCCTCACCTTAGCATGTAACGGGTTCATCGCTGCTATCTTTAAGTGACTGAATAAGCACCTACTTCCAGCATTTCTCGGCTTTAATTTCCAACACTGATTGGCACAACCCACATGAGCCGAAGGCAGGGTCCTCAGCGATCTCAGCACGAAGCAGGGAGCAGAGCAGAGTCTGAAGCTGCTGCCCAGGGGACCCTCTGCTGAGGACCAGAACAGCAGACCGGGAGAAGCAGACAGAGATGCTACCGTGGGACTGCCGAGCTCGGCGTCGGGGCCCAGGGCCCGGGGCCTAGGGCCCAAGGCCCACGGCCCTGGCCAGAGGGGCGCCAGGTGCCAAAACCACACACTCGGTGTGCAAACACCCAGCACTGAGTTCACAGAACAACCAGGACAACCTCGATGTCCACCTGCTCACAGGCCGGAGGACCAGCAAAGGTTGCGGGTCTCCACCCGTGCCTCTGAGGACCCACCCTCCCTGCCGCATATGGGGCCTTGGCTCCCACCTCCTTCAACGCCTCTCAACAGAAACCAAGCATGGCAGCAAACAAGGGCACCTGGGCATCTGTTCCAGAAACACAGAGAACGCTCCCTTGGACAGCAACACTGCCCTGACCCCCTGAAGGCCCAGGGCGCACTGGTCCCTCCAACAGCACCTGGTCCCCAAGGCCACAGACCGCTCTCCCAGGGGCAGCGCCTCCTGGTGGGGCAGTGGGATGGGTTCAGACTGCTCACACTCAGAGCCCCTACCAACCTGACATTGCCTAATATGGGCTTGGCTTCCACGACCATGAATTCCACTTTTCAACGCGCGTTATCTTCTGAATCCCCAGGCAGAACCGCGTCCTGTCACTGGATCCTCATCCCACGTCTTTTATTGTCTCGCACCAAAGCTCTCAGACTCCTGATCCACGGCGACCACTGACGCCTGCGCCGAGGTCAAAGTCTGACTAAAAATCAAACACAAGAGACACGTTAAAATCCCATCGAGGGCCCACTGGAACCCACACTCGAGGACAACAGGGCTGCTCACGCACTCTCAACCCCACGCCTGCGGCTGCTGAGCTAGGACCTACCTGGAACCAGGGGCCCTGCCACCGGGACACAGCTGGGATGAAGACTCAGTAAAAGGTTTGCCCTGGAGGTCCAGCCCCCACGTCCCCTCCATGTGCTTGGGAACCACCACGGTGCTCTGCCCCACCCAGATGCCACCCATGTCTGTGAAAAGTGCACTGGGCACTGGGAGCAGGTCTGCAGCTTGCAGCCTAGAAGCTTCTGTCTCAGGTTCCTATAGCTCCCTGGGCCTCTGTGATTTCCAGTGAGGCCCCCGTGGAGGGGCTACGGGTGCAGACCCGACAGGGACAGCAGTTTCCTGCATCCCACACACAAGCCCATATGGGGGCTCCCCCAGGTCGACGTATGCACCACCGCTCTGCCCAGACATCACCCCAGGGACCAGCACTTGACTGAGGCACGGGCCTCCCCAAAGTGCCACACAGCTCATCCCAGAGGCAACACAAGGGCGAGGACTCACATGCAGGGCGAGTGTGCGTGTGGCCACACACCCATCAGGGACCAGATGGAGGAAGTTTCTGGAGCTGGGGACAAGCACAGGGGCTGAACTGTGGGTGGCTGGAGGCCACAGGTGTGCACCAGGGGACATCAGGCAGCCCTGGAGTGGCCAGCTCAGGACAGGCTCTACAGCAGGAGAGGTGTCCCTGCCCACTGCTAGCCACGGAGAGACTGGACAACCTGACCCCGCTGCAGCCCAGGGCAGCTTTGCAGATGTGCACAGTCCTCCCCCTCACAAGCCCCGGGGCTGTCAGCCACAGCAGGGGCAGCCACACACCTGTCCCGGGAGGCTATGGTGTGCTGCTGGGGCCGTCCACTTTCCAAGGTCACCTCTGAGGCTGGACATGTGTCCCTTCCAGCCCCTCTGTGGGGTCAAGCACCCACACTGACGCCTCATGGTCTGCTCCCAGGAGACGCCATGCATGGCTCCACACCAACGACTGTGGGGCTGACAGTCCTTTCTCCCCACAGCAGGCTCTGCACCAGGCCCTTGGCAGGAGGAAGGGGTCCGAGAGACCACACCCCGTAGGGGAGCCTGGGGTCCATGCAAGCCTCAGCTCCTCCTCAGTCCCACGTGGCCATGTACACGGAGTCCCTGCCAGGCCAGACCCCCACCTGGATCCTGCTCCCAGCCTCGGCCGGCGGCTTGCCAGCATCCCCAGGCTGAACCTCCCTCCGCTGTGGGTAGCAGAGCCTCTCCCTCCGTGCCCCTCTCCAGCCACAGCCACCAGCACCTCACCGTTGGGCGGGAAGTGTGTCCAGGACAGGGCTCCACCCAGGTCACAGGTGCCAGCCCCCCTACCACGCCCACGCTGTGGGGTGTGTGCAGAGGCTGAGCTGGGGGGGGCGTCCTCCCAGTGTGAAGGACAGGATGCCTGGGGCCCTGCTCCCCGAGCTCTCCAGACAGGGACTCGCAGCCACACTCAGCTCTCTGTGCTGTGACGTGGCTCCAGAAAACACCAGGGCACTCGATGCTTCCACACTGCAGGAAGCGCTCGGCAGGCTAGAACCCCCACCGTCACCCGCAGACTGAGACACCAACTGACTCCGGGGGCTGCGACCCTCCGGGGCTGTCCGTCCCCTCCACCCTGGAGGGTGAGCCAGCCCGAAGACACAGGCTGCCCTGGGGACACCAGCCCCCAGGTCACAGCTGGCTCAGCAGGGGAGGAATCCAGTCCCCAGGCCTACATGTCCCAGCAGCGAAGGACTGACACAGACCCCCAAAACAGCAGCCTGCGTTGAGCCAACACCCTCACCTCTTCACTTCCATGCTTGCCTGACTGTCACAAGCTGACTCCAAGCACACAGCACCCCTCCCAGCAGCCAAGCTGCCTGGGCACTGTGGCTGTCACAGTGAGCCACGTCCTGCACACCAGCTACATGCCTGATGGCCAGGACATGTCCCCGCCCTCCAAGGGGCACAGAGCTCCACCCCACGTGTGACACACGGGCCCTGCGCTCGGGTCCTGAGTGTCCTTGCAGCCCCAGGAGGTAAGCCAGCCCCTCAGGTGCTCGGGGCACTGCGCCACGGGCCTCCCTGAGCCCACTGCTGGCCTTCCTGTGAAAAGTTCCAAAACGAATAACCGGGTGACTCCCGCCCATGTCAGGCACCACACAACTGTCTGCTAGGCTGTCCTGCCTGCCGGCCTCAGCTCTCCATGGCGCAGTCACTCTCAGGAGGGGCCAGAGCTTGCAGCTGGCACACTCTGGGGTCAGGAGTTGCTGAGCCCCCCACCAATCACAGCAGGCCCCTGTCGCCCTTTGCAGCTCCAATGAGCAGCTCACATTCTGCTCACCCAGAACAGGGCCCCAGGAGTCCCACTCCTCTCCAGCCTCGGTGACGTGCCTGTCCGCGCAGGCCCCACACTCGGAGCCTGGGATCCGAAGGAAGCTCACAGAAGGAACACTGGGGCAGTGACGGCCCCTGTGCCTGATACGTCGTAACTGTGCAGAGAGACCCCTGGTGGGAACCACAGGACTCAAGTCAAATCGAAGAACACCTTGCAGTTAATAGCCAGCCAAGTGGAGTCACAGCCCCTGCCACAGATGGTACCTGGTGAGTCACTGTGGACACTGAGCTCATCTGCAACAGGCCACAGTCCACAGCTGGGGGGGTCCACAAAGGGCCCCCTTCGGGCTGCAGTGCTGCTGCCCCTGTCCCCCCACTAGCTGGACCTGCCGACGTTTCTTTGGAACCACCGCAGGTCCACTCCCACCAGGTCATCACCCTCCTCTATGGCCAGGCGCACAGCCCCACCATGGCACCATCTGCAGCCAGGCTCCAGGACTGAGGGGTGATGTAAGGAACCGCCTCCCCGAAGATGATATGGGCAGGAACTATGGCACTAAGAGCCTCCCCTAGTCGTCGGTGTGACAGCAGGCCTTCCCGAGTTTCGTCAAAGGATGAATGCTTCCTCCTGGGAGTCCAAGGGGCTTGGGGGACTGCCACTCCAGGACCCCAGGGTCCTAGGCCGGCACACAGCCCATGGGCAGGTCGGAGGCTGACCTTCTGGAGGAGACAAGCCCTGACCTGTGGTGTGAGGCCCTGTGCTGGGGGGGCAGAGGGAAGGGTGGTGTTTCACTCCCACCTGCATAGACAGCAGTGCCAGGGCCACCCAGGGCTTTAAGCCCTGCACCACAAAGAGTGAGGGCCAGGGCACAGCCCAGGTCCTCCCTCGTGCCACTGGCAGAGGGAAATTTTGGGTCTTCTAGGAGAACTGTTACAGGATAAAAGGCCATGCCTTTGACCACAGGTGGCACCAGGGCCTACCTGAATGGAGTCTCAGCTACAGCACAGGCTGCTGTGGGGAAGCATCGCAGCACCTCCGGAGCACAAGCAGAGCCTACTCAGAAGTCACTGCCCTGAGGCTGCTCACACAGGAAACTCCAAGGGCAGGGGACAAACCATCAACAAGAAAAGCCCCATCACCGGCCCGATGTTCTGCTCGCAGCCAGCTGGCCACCAAGCATCACCCGCCATTAGGCTGGTGGGGAGCTGAGGCTGGACCTACCTCTGAACCTGAGTGCCTTCTCCCGCAGAGAAGGGCTCCTCTGCGCCTGGGGTTGCTGGGGGGACATGTGAGGACATGTAGTACGTGGCAGGATCCTGGGGTGCCCCCACACAGGGTGGACAGGCTGCAGTGCCCCGCACAGGCCCAGATGCCCAGGTCTCTGCTGAGTGTATTTCTACACAAATGAAGTTGCTACTTTCAAAAGAAGGCAGGTCCTGGAGAGGGGGAGAAAAGGCATGCTGTCCAGGCCCCCAGTGCCCATGTGCACACAGCCTGACCCTCCAGGGAGAGGTAGGAGCTGGGTAAGGAGGGGTTCTGCGTGCAGGGGAGAAAGCCACCGAAAGCCATCCATTCACCTCTCCAAGGTGGTGGCTCCCTTCCCCCAACAGGAAGGCGAGTCTGCCCTATCCCTAACCAATCAAAGAGGTCACCAGAGGTCACTCCTGTGAAGGAGTCTGGCTCCTGGCCAGGTTCAGGCTGCTCCAGGAACTGCCAGCTTAAAGGCTGGTTCACATGCACCTCCGAGGTGGCGCCCTGGTTTCTTCGCGAGCAGGCTGAGACTGGGCTGGGTGCCCTGCCAGAGAAGGCTCCAGCCTCCAACCCCCAGGCTCAGGTGTAGTGGCAGCCCCGCCCTCCCGCAGACCAGAGCCCCGGGGATCTGCAGGCCTGAGGGGGGTGGGCGAGGGGGCAGGATGGGGAATAGGAAGCCGAAGACCCTCCGGCAGCTGGGAGACCTACCGGCCCCTCCCTGCCCCACCCTCAACGGCCCCTCCCAAGAGGAGGCCCCAGCCCTGGCAGAGGCTGGAAGTTAACAAGGACTGCAAAGTGGACAAGATGGCCACCGGCAGTCGGGCAAGACATGAAAGCAAGCCATCGTCAGGCCAACTGCCACTGAAGGGCCATCCCCAGCTCAGCCTGGCCCCTCCACAGCCCCAGGCTCAGGGACCCCCCAGTGTGGCTTAGACTGCCCGAGAGGGCCCTTGTCTCTGACGCCTTTCAAACATGAGGGGGAAAGGGAGCCTTGTGACAAACACAGTTGGGGCCAAAGCTCTTGAATTATTAAGGTGGAAACAGACTGGCTCAGGAAAGGGCTGCAGTGTGCAGTTTGCTAAGTTCCGGCAGCGCAGATGGGCTGCAAGGCTGGGGGGGCCTCCTGATGCCCCCACCTGTGCACCCACGAGGGGGGCTGCAGGGCTGTGCCAGCTGAAGGCTACAGAGGGAGGGCCGCCTACCCCACCAGCTGGACGCTATAATTTCATACATTTTTAGAAATGGACAAAACATCCCAATGATAGTACAGAGCCAGCTGTAAAACTAAGCGCCGCTGAAACCCCCCAAATAAATGACGGGGGTTGGAGCCAGGGTGCTCCCGGGCCCGGCCCCTGTTCCTCAGAGGAGACCCTCCAGTTCCAGAGCTGCAACCCGTCAAAAGGCCCAGCGTCCGGAGCTGGACAGGACCGCGAGCCTCAGGACGGCCACCCTCCCACGGGGCCGAAATACAGTTCACGTCCTCAGGACGCACGAGGTCGTCTCCTTCCTTCCAAAGCCGTCTGCAGTGGATCTTGCCCTGTGCCACTCAAGTGTCAGTCCCTAGCCTGCTCAAGCCCTGGGGGAGTATTTACAACAGGAAGTGACACGTGAAGCTCAGGCTTCCCCTCAGGGAGACAAGGCCCGTGGCTTCAGCACAGACTTGGCTGAAAGCTAAGGGCTGAGGCCCTGTGGCCAGGCACCAGGGTCGGGTGGGGGCCGGGCACCGGCGGTCTGGGGTCCGAGGTCGGAGGGGTCGGGCATTGGGATCTGCAGCCTGGGCACCGTGGGTCTAGGAAAGCTGGGGAAGTCTGGATCAGGGGATCGGACAAGCCTGGGACTGGGAGTCACGGGATCAGAATGCAAGGGGCGGATGGGCAGCGGTCGGAAAGGTCGGAGCCCGACGCCCCTTTGTGTCACCTGCGCGGGCGGCGGGCGTGAGGGCGGCGCCGGCGCAAGCGCACTAGCACGCAGCAGCCCGCGCACGCGCTCGGCGCTCCCAGCCCCAGCCCCGCCCCAAGCCCGGTGGCGCGCGGGCACCGGCGCGCACGCGCACTCGCACACAAAGCAGCGGCCCCGCCCGCCGCCCCGCCCCCGCGGCCGGAAATGCGCGCGCGCGGCCTTACCCAGTGGCAGGCCCTTGTTGAGCAAGTGCGAGCTGCCCATTGAAAGGCGCGGGCGGCCGCGAGCTCCGACGAGTCCGGCGATCTCCGCCGCGAACCCGGCGCCTGGAGCGGCCTGGACGCCGTCCTCTGCTCTGCCGGCTTGCCTGCGCCCGGGCGCCGCCGTGCCGAGCCGCGCCGCGCCAGCAGCCGCTCCACCGGGCGGGCGGGGACAGGCGCGCGCGCGCGCGCGCGCAGGCGGGGCTTCCGGCCCGGCGGCCTCCTGTTTCCCGGAGCGGGCACCGCGCAGCACCATGCGGGCGGCTGCAGACGGCGCCCGCCCGCTCGCACGGTCCGGGCCAGGCTACCCGCGCCGGTACCGGTCCCGCACCAGCATGTGCCAAGCCTGTGCCTCCATGCTTCCCTCCTTCGGTTGCACCAAACACGCACCTGCCCCAAACATGCAAGCACGGTACTGCGCCTGCCTGCACATGCAACCACTGGTCCCCACCTGCCTTGCTTGCACCCGCACAGGCACCTGCACACTTTCCTCCCCCTCACACGCACGTGCTGGGCTGCGCTTTCCCAAGCAGGGCAGCCTGGACAGGAGGAGCCTGACGAGCTTACCTAGTCTGCTGGTAGCACAGCGCTAGAAACTAGCACCAAGACTGAGAAGGCAGAGCAGGGGCTTCCTGGACTTGGGCTGGGAGGGTCCCTGGGAGGTGGCCAGGTGTGGCTGAACCGGAGTCCACGCCCCAGTCTGTCTGGCCACCACCCCCAGCCCGAGAGAGTGCCCGGTGCTTACTTAGTTCAAGAAGTACAGAAGGGGCCCTGATGGTGTAGCACAGTTGGCTAGACCATAGTCCCCATCCTGGACTGAGCACATGCAAGGGTCCATCAAAAGATACATAGGTGAGTGGAACAACAAATCGATGTCTATTTCTTCCACTCTGGCCCTGCCCCCCTCTAAAATCAATGTAAAAAAAGTCCAGAAGTAACATTGGCCATTGGGGGAGCTAGTCTGGGCCTAAGGCGAGGTCATCCGGTAATGGGAAGAACCACAGGCCCGCCCTGGGAGAGCCTTACGTCCAGAAGGGGCAAGCATTGAACTATTGGGGCAGTTCTATAGAACCAAGTGGGCCATCCTGAAATCATTCCTCTTGTCTGTCCATTTTCTATCCGTTTTTATAACTAAGAAGTCAGTGAGAAAGTGTGGAAGGATTAATAAATGATGGCTGGGAACTGGGTATCTGTTTGTCAAACGCTGTTTTTTTCCCCCTTAGATTTTATTTATTTTTTAGACAGAGGGGAAGGGAGGGAGAAAGAGAGGGAGATAAACATCAATGTGTGGTTGCCTCTCGCAGGCCCCCTACTGGGCATCTGGCCAGTAACCCGAGCATGCGCCATGACAGGGAATTGAACTGGCGACATTTCATTTCATAGGCCAGAGCTCAATCCACTGAGCCACACCTGCCAGGGCCAAACAAGTGCTTTTAAAGCCTCACTTGGTGCCTCCCAAACTCAATTACTCAGGACATATGAGGGTATGGGGTGAGAAAACAGGATATGCGTGAATATGTGGCAAACATCTTAGAGAACTTTCTTAAACAATGTAGAGGCAAAAGGAGCCAGAAAGAAAAGATTAAAATCCCAGACCAGGGTGCATGTCTCACCCACCTGCATTCTCTCAGGCAGTGGGTTACTCACCGACATTGTCCTAGGCCAGAATTGCTGGAGACACCTGGACCAGCTCCTCCCCTCTTCCTGTTCTGCCTCAGCACCTCCCATGCTGAGATCCAGGCTGCCCTCAATACCTGCTTTTGCCACCTCACAGCTGCCCAGAGCAGGGTCTGCCACATCATTTGTTCCTGTGACTGGCCTGAGAACATAAGTCAGATTCTATCATCTCCTACTCAAAACCCTTTAAGGTTTCCATCCCAGTCAGAGAGCCCTGGGTTGGGTACCCCGGACCCCCAGTCTCCCGGTGACTCTTCAGCCACATGGCTCTCCTTCCCACCTGTCACATACCTCTGAACAAGCGCTTTGGCTGCCTGCCCCTGCTCTTCCCACAGCCACCTCCTCCTCCCTACCCTGTGCCCAGAACCAGCATCTCCACTCTGCCCGGGGTTTCTTCCTGCGACAGTCCAGTGCAGGGGTCTCTGCTGCCCCTGCTCCAAGTCTCCGAGGTGGCCCTGTTCCATGAAGACGTGCCTGTCCCTGCGTGCCCCTCCATCCTCAGGACGGGCAGGTAAGAGGGCTAAGGAGGGGTTCGTCCCCGTCCCGCTGTCCCCACCACAGCCCATAGGTGGACCTGACCCCTAGGACCACGCCTGGCCCACTGAGCAGTCACCTCCTCCTGCTAAGCCGTCCCCTCCAAGAAGAACGCATCATCTGGGAAAAGCTCCCACCCTTTGGTCTTCAGCTGGACCCAGGTTTGTGCCCCAAGAACGTCCTGGCCCCTGAGCCCTGCCTTTTGTGGGAGCAAACCAAACTCTGCTGGCTGCAGAATGCTGCCTCGGGCCCAAGGTCACAGGCTGTGCGTGTCTCCTCTCTTGGGAGGAGGCCAGGCCCTCCCTGCCAGGTCCCCAGGGGCAGAGGCGATGCCCCTGCAGCCCTACTGCCTTAAGGAATGCTAGAATTTTTCAACTGCCAGAAGTTAAAACATTTTCCTGCTCTCTCTGCGGATAAGTAACGAGCTTTCAACGAGTAGTTGTTCTGAGTACTCTTTGCTGTTGCTCAGGTACCTGCAGAGTTTGTAGATTGGGGCTCAGAGGGGACACCAGGCAGTGCTCCGTCCCCGGCAGTGGCTGTCGGACACTTGTCTGGGTTCGCTCAGGGGCTCCTAGGGGGCGTCCTGGCCACCCCAGAACAGGGCGGCCAACCACCTCTGGTGGACATGGAGAAGTAGCTCGGGTGCAGCTTCTGGTTCAGTGGAAGCGGCCTCACGATTCTCAGACACCAGGCCTGCTTGTGTCCACCACAAGGCCCAAGGTGTCCTGAGGGCACGCTGGCCACCCCGTGGGCCTGTGGGGCACATGGACGGGAGACCCTGGAGGCCTCAGAGGAGCCTGGGAACTGACGGCCCAACAGTCGGGCCCTGAGGGGTCGTGGAGGAGGGGACAGGCAGGGAGTCCTGATGGGGGAAGGGGCAGCTTACAGAGGTCTGGGAAAAGAACATTCCAGAAAAGGAAGCAGAAAACTTTGAGGCCTGAGTGAGTGCAGGGGGCAGAGGGCTGCAATGGGGGAGGTGGAGGGACAAGAAGCTTGCAGGTTAGGGGCTCAGGTTGTATTCCTGGCTGCCGGAATGGGTGGTATGGGTGGCGGGGCGCACAGGGCAGGGACCCCACTTGGAAACCCAGGGGACGGCCAGCCATAGTAGGAGAGGCCAGTGCAGATATAGGTAATAGGGTCCAGAGGACCGGCCACCGGGCTGAAGAAGGGCTGGGATGGAGGGTCCGGCCACTTTGCCCTCTGCCGCCAGTGCGAGGCTGCAGTCTGCCCAGGTGGGAGACAGGGCAGCGGGCTTGGCCAGGGAGGAAGTCCACAGCTCTGGCCGGGACTTGCTGAGTGGGACAGGGATACCACACGGCAGGGTGTCCAGCAGACTTTGAGTCAGACTCTGAACTCAGGCCTTGACTGCCCATTGTGGAGCCTGCAAATAAGGGCTGTGAGCCGCTGCCTTGTGATGTAGACCAGGGATCCCAGGATGGTGGGCTGTCACGGGGGCCAGGGCAGACAGAGTGAAGGGTGGCCCAGGGTCGAGCACTCCAACACCATAAGGGTAAGGACAGGCCACTCACAGGGCGACATTCTCAGGAGGAGCCGGACAGCGGTGTGTGTCCACAGCAGGGTGGCAAGGAGGCCACAGGCCCGGCCTGCTCAGACGCACTGCTGCTGAGAGTTTGTGACCATGGCCCAGGGTTTTCAGATTCCACGGTCCAGGCCCATTGCCCCTGTGGCAGGTGAGTTCACCAAAAACCTGGGCCCAGGACGGAAGCAAACACAGCACTGTGGGGCGGAGCTTGACGCAGTCCTGTCTGGTGCACTGGCCAGCATGAACTCACCATCGGGAAAGTGCACAGCACATGACAGAGCCACCACCTGGTGGGGACGGCTGGCAGGCCACCAGCAGGTGCCCATGCTCCCCAAAGAACATTGGTGAGTCCATCACAGCAGGGACCGCGACCCACCTGGTCTGCGTGGTAAAGGACTGATGGAACAAGAGGAGTGGGACAAATATGGACAAGGTTCCGTGGGAAGGGTGGCCGGCCCGAAGCAGAACCCAGCAGGGCGTGTGGGGAGCCCAAGTCACTGAATGAACCAGCAGTGGGTGTGCAGGTGTGCAGGTGTGCTGTGTGTGTGCAGGTGGGCTGCCTATGCCAGACTGTGCCATGTCAGGAGCACTGGGTGTGGGCGTGCCGAGTGTGTCGGGTGTGTCCTGAGAAGGACACAGTTGGAACAGTGAGCACAGATGTATGGGTAGCTGATAATCAGAAGCAAACTGTTGTAATTTCGTGGAACCAGGTGACATTGGCTTTAGGACAAACAGCATGGCTGGCGACAGAGTGGCCACTCCATGAGCACAGGACAACTCCTCAGGAAGGCTTGTTGACATTGAATGTGCATGTACCACAAACACAACTGGGAGGTCTAGGAAGCAAACACTGGCAGAACTACAAGAACAAATGATCAAATCCATAACCACGGAAGGCAACCGTGACATATGTCTCTTACGGGATAAGGTGCGCTTGAAATGAGCCAGTTCATGAGGGACCGGGGGGCACAGTTAGCAAGCATGGTTCAGTGGACGTGCAAAACCCTGTAGCCCAAGCTAGAGAATTCATTATGTCAAGAGCACGTGGGATATTTACCAACAGAGGAGATGTTACAAGGTTATAAAACCAAATCCCAACAAAATGACAAAATCCTCTGTGGATAGGGTTCCCTGACCAAATTCAATGACAGTAAATCAAGAGCCGGTCACCCAGCATTTGGACATGTGGAGCCATGAAGTGCTGTTTGGCTGGTGCTTCAAAGGAGGAGTCAGAAGGGAATGTGAAACCCTCAGAGCCCATCCCTGGCTGGTGTGGTTCTGTGGGTTGAGTGCTGGCCTGTGAACTGAAAGGACCACGGTTTGATTCCCATTTGAGGCACATGCCTGGGTTGTGGGCCAGGTCCCCGGTTGGGGACGTGCGAGCGGCAACCGATCAATGTTTCTCTGGCATATGGATGCTCCCTCTCTCTTTTTCTCACAAAAAACAGCAACCAGGTAGAGCTCAACACTGAAGAAACCCTTTGTGCCCTGGCCGGTGTAGCTCAGTGGATTGCGCACTGGCCTTCGAACCAAAGGGTGGCGGTTCGATTCCCAGTCAGGGCACATGTCTGGGTTGCAGTCCAGTTCCCAGCAGGGGACGCAGGAGAGGCAACCATACATTGATGTTTCTCTCCCTCTCTCCTTCCCTTCCCCTCTAAAGATAAATAAATAAAATCTTAAAAAAAAAAAAAGGAAAGAAAGAAATCCTTTGTGTGAAGGTTTTTGGGGTACAGCCAGGCTGGTCCGTCAGCCCCCCTGCAACTCAAGAAGTTTTTAGAAAAGGCTAGAGTAAACCCTAAGCGATTGTGGATTAAAAACTAGAAAGAAAAGCCCTAAACTGGTTCTTTGGAAGACGCATGGTGGGGTGGCCTCCCAGAAGCCCCACCACTGGGACTCGCGCCGTCACCCGGGCAACGGTGACCGCCTCCCTCCGTAGGCAATACCCAAACCGCCCCCCAGAGGTACTTGAGGCAGCTATGAAAGGAGAAATGGCGTCTCAGCCTGTAAGCAGTATTGGCAGAAATCTGGCCCTGGCGGCCCGAGCTGGGAGGACCCCTGAGCCTAGCAGCTCTGAGGCGCTAAGGTGCAGAGAGGGGCTCATCCAGTCGCAGCACACACCCATCCCTGTCCCCACCCAGCGCTCCCCGAGAACCCCCAGACCCTGCCGAAAACACAGAGCCGCTCCACTCGTCCCCCCGTTTGTTCATGACGTGTGTTTGGCACGGACCGTGAGGGGCTAGATGCAGCCCACGAGGACACAGAGGGACGGAGATGTGCCTGACCTCACAGTTGAAAGGAGGAATCGGCACCAGGAGTAGTCAGATTATTCTGGCAGTGAGTGGGTCAGCGAGGGCGCCTTCAGCTTCGTGCACCGGAATGTCTGGCCCCAGGTGACTTCAGTGCGGGTGGTTATCATCTCCCCAAGGGGCTGTCCAGGGCCAGGGGGCTCAGAGCGGATGGACCGGTCCTGTGAGCAGGGGCTGCCTTGGCATCAGCGCCCCTGGCGGTCTGGTGACCTCTTTCCCCAGGGTCTCACTTCTGCTCCAGTTTCCAACATCACATATGGACCCGGGCCAAGGGCAAAGAGCGATGGCTAATTCCGGCCACCCACCCTTCTTTAGTAAACTGCCCTGGGGCCCACGTGCCTCCTCAGCAGGCACTTCTCGGGCCCAGTGAGCTGGAGCCGGGCGGGCCGTGCGAGGAAAAGAGGGACGAACCCGCCGCGGCCCCGCCGGGGCTCGTTCCCGGGAGCGCCTACGTCCGACCCACTGCGCGGGGCACCAGGAAGGACGAGGCGCACGTGCCAGCCCCAGCGTCAGTCGCCGAGGCGGAAAGACGCCGGCGCTGACAAGCACAGCGGGGTTCGCAACAGGCAGTCCGGGACCGAAGTCCGAGTCCAGAATGGACCTTCTCTGCGGATGAAGAGGTCGTCAGAAACGGCAGCAGGACGACGTGGCCCGGCGGCGAGCCGGACTGACGTCCTCCCGGGTAGCTCCGCGGGGAGCGGGTGGCGGGCGCTGTCAAGGCGAAGACTTTTTGAGCTGGGGCGGCAGCCGCCCGGGGCCGTCCAGGCCCCTCGGGGAACTACTCCGCTTCCCGCGGCATCCCCCTCTCGGCCCCGGGCCGCCGCGGCCCGCCCAGGCAGCCCTCTGTCCCTCTCCCCCCGGAGGTCCAGACGTCCGAAGCTACTGTGCCCCGCCGGGCTCGTGATCTCCACGGATACCCCAGGGGAGGGCCGCCCGCCGGCGCTCGGGTCCCCACCCCACCCGGCACCTGGGCCCGGAAGCCTCCGCCCGCAGCTGGAGCGAACAAGGGCGGGGCCCTGAGAGCCGCCGGGCGATTGGCAGGACTTGAGTGACGTCACGGGGAGGTGCGGGGGTGGGGTGGGGCGGGAACGCAGGGCGGCGGGTATAAAAGCCCGCGCGGGCCGCTGCGGGGTTCCTGCAGCGGTTGGGTCGGGGCTCCTCCCGCAGGTGTCCCGGGGTCACTGTTCCCCGACCAGTTCTTTCCTACCCTGCGCTCCGCCTCCGCGTTGTCCTGCCTTCGCATCCTCTGCGGACATTGGGTCCGCGCACGCGCTGTCGCCGCGGCCTGAAACTGCGCCCTGCGGCCCGGCAGCTCGCCTCAGGGGTCCCCTATAGGGTGCGGCAGTGCCGGCGCACCGCACCCTCAGCCACCTCGGGAGGGCAGGACTCCAGCATCGCACCCGGCTCCACACGAGTGGGCAGATTCCCCGGACCCCGAGCCCAAGGTCTACCCCTTGGATTTCCTGCCCCACACGGGGCAGCCGCTGACGACTGAGTACCCTGGACCCCTACCCCCGCCTACCGGGAGGAGGCCACGCGGAACGCCGCTCATGGCAGCGTGGGCCCTGGCTCGCGGGAGCCTGCAAACCAAACTCTGCTGCTTGGATCTCCCGCTTCACACCAGGCAGCCACCGGTCCGTGTTCCCGGCTTCCAGGTCCCCACCCACATGCTCACAGGGTGTCCAGCCCCAAGGTGTCCCTCCACGTTCTCTGAGTCATCACCTGCCTGTGGCCTTCGGGCGAGGTGGCTGGAAGAGGCTGCTATGTGGTAGAGGAGAAATACCTCATACACGTCCTCTGTCACCCCATTATCAAGGTTTCCCCCAAGAAATCACCCCAGAAGGAACAGGTAGTGAGGTGAGCCTCCTGGCCACCTTGGTCCCAGCCATGTCCCTGGCTTCCAGGTGGTGCCCCACCACCAGAGAGGGAAGAGCCAGCCTCAGTCTCTCCGGCAAACAGGTGAAACGAGGCAGGAAGAAAGAACAAGCTGAAGCCCAACGGCACCAGGCCAGGAGGAAGCCGCCCTCCAGGTCAGGGGAGGGTTGAGAAGGGGGAGGTTGCCGCTTCTGTCAGAGGTGGGTCCTGGCAGCCAGTGGTTGGTGGCTGAGTGTTAAGGCCTGGCGGGTACTGAGCTGCAGGTGGGCCCTCGGCTGAGGACCAACCTGGGGACATGGTGGCGTGTTATGCGGGGTGCTTTTTTTCCCGGGGATTTCTCTTGCTCATAGAGAGGAAAACATGCCATTCTTTCAAGCGGGACCAGGTCTCTGGAAAGGATCGGGATTGGGGGGTGGCGGGCAGGAGCAGGTTTTGAAGGATACCCAGGCCAGAGCGCAGGCTGAGGACAAAGCTCCCCTCTTCAGGTGCCACACCCCTCCCAGCTGTCTTTGTTCCTTCAGTGCAAGTGTGGCCGGAGTAAGGGACAAACACCTGGGCCAGCATGTGAAGCAACTTGTCCCCTTTTGTGGTGGACAGATAGCTATTTAACCACTCTAACACCCTCTGCTTAGGTAAGCCACAGCTCCCCAATCTGTAACCACTTTTGCACGTTTTTGCAAATACACAATCATGTTGGGGACCTCTTGCATGACTTGTGACTTCCAGCCTAGCTCTCTGCTGGCTTCGGTCAGGTCTCTGAGCCAGCTTCTCGAGGAGCCTCAGCAGCAGGTGGCCCGAACACGGCAGCCCTGCGTGTCAGCCTCCATGGGCAGTGCTGGGAGCCACGCGAGCCCTCATTGGCCCTCCACTCCCAAAGCAGTGCCTTAGGACCCTGCTGGAGCTCCAGTGCCCACCCACCCCGGTCTCCCTGGGTTTCCTGGAGCCCCTGCTGGCTCTGCCGGAGTTGGCAGGCCCCTCACAAACTGTCACGGAGCAGCATGTTCACTCCCAGCCTCTTCCCAGGACTAGACCCATGTGCTTGCAAAGATGTCCCATCATGTTTATCTATGTGTTGAAATGACAGGCAGTTCCAGGGTTCTCCTTGGTAGGGTGAGACACATGCTGCTATGATGCCCATGAGCCACTCTGCTGCAGAGTGAGCGAAGGCCACCCGTCAGCCAACAACTGTGACAAACGGCACTCCTAGCCCCCAGCGGCGGTGGAGGAAATGACACACTAAATTAATAAAGTAGACTTCAAAGCATACATTTTTATTAAAGGATAATATTGTGGTAACCAAGTCATGCGGAAGCCTACGTACAGCAGCTGGGAAGGACCAATGGGGCAGGCCCGGTGGCTTCATAGCATCACATGTGCAAGGCGGTCTTCACTCACATGCCTGCTGCTCACATCTAAGCCCCTGACTTGTTACTTCTCGTGTGGAACTGTCACACAACAAGTTAACCCTCATCTTGACTTCTTAGAGTACAGTATTATGGGCTTAGAGACATTTTTATCTACAGAATTGGGAATGTTTTTTAATGTAGAATGTCAGTATTTGTGCACCAAGCATATACTTATTTTTTTATTTAAACTATTCCAAATACCAGCCATGGACTCCGGGACCCACCTGCTCCTCCACCTGGGTGGGAGGAGCCAAGTCCCCTCACAAGGTGTCTCCCACCTCCAGGGCCACCCTGCCTTCTCAGGGACCCTGGCTGCCTACAGCCCGTACTTCGGCCCTACCTCTCCATGGACTCTTTGTGGAAACATCTGTCAACGTGCTCTAGTCCCTCTTTGGTTCCGTGTCCTTCTGCTGCCACCATGGTTAGTCTCCTCTGCTCTACACCCAAACGTCATGGAAGCCGTGTCACCTCATCATGTGCTGTGGGACACGTGTCCCTGCCGGCTCTGCACTGAGTTCTCACAGCCCAGCCCAGCCCAGCCCGTCTCCTGGGCTCAGCCGCATGGCCATTGCCAGGGTCAGGTCCACGAATACAATGGCAGGTGTGCTGTGACCTAGAGTGTCAGGTCAACACTCTGTACACCCTGAACTCACACAGTACTGCATGTCAAATATTTCCCAACTTAAAAAACATCCAGTTCTGTGAACCCGGAGAGAAGACCTGATGTCTGAAGGATCGAATTGCAGAATCCTGTTGGCACAAGTGTGTTCGAGTAACTTCAGGACCCATTTTATTGGCCACTTAGGAAGCTAAGCATTTTATTTACAAACGTCTGAAATTTGAAAAAAAGGTTAAATAATATAGTTTCCCAAAGCTGCACGTGCTTATTTCAAGTTTAGTTTTTGTGCTTGAAATAAAAAAAAACTTTTAGACTACTGGGCAGGAGTGCTACTGTTCTGATGACCTGTGGTTTGAGGAGCTGGTCAGTCTCAGCTGGTGCCATCCCTGTGTTCCTTGGGGACGCTTAAAAAATTATAGACCAGCTGTCTTTTTCTGGTCACACCAACATTGTGCTCCAAATGTCCCCTGACACGGGGCTCCATCTTCACCCTTCTCACTGTCACACACTTCTGATATTGGCGGGTACACGCCATGTGGTCTGTTCACCCGCAGCAAGAAGGCTGTAAGCTCTTCTGGTGATTCTGAGGAATTGCGCCTGTGGCCACGATCAAGTGCAAGGAAGCTGGTGTGTCCAGGACAGGCCGCCACATGGCCCGGGGCTGCACAGAGTCCTAGTGGTTCCCACTCTGGGGAGGCAACTTCACTTGTGTTGCCTGAAGGGTTTTGTTCCAGCACTAAATTTTTTTTTTTACTGTTTCACAAGTGAGCATGAACTGTGAAACATAAGAGATGGTTTAATGTGAACATCTAACTAATGAAATCTAATTTCTTTTCTATTTAAAAACAAGGACCAGTTATGTTTGAAAGTATAAGAATATGAGATCAACCAGACAATCGCGGTTCAATTCCCAGTCAGGGCACATTCGTGGGTTGCAGACCAGTTCCCAGCAGGGGCCAGTTTCCAGCAGGGGATGCACCAGACGCAACCATACATTGATATTTCTCTCCCTCTCTCCTTCCCTTCCCCTCTAAAGATAAATAAATAAAATCTTTTAAAAAAGAAGTTTTAAGTAAAAAAAAAAAAAGAATGTGAGATCATTGCCCTGACCCCAGGGCTCAGTTGCTCAGGCCTCCTCCCTCAAAGCGGAGGTCCCAGGTGGATTCCAGCGCGTCCCTGTCAGGGAACCACACACCTGGATTTCCCAGCTTGCTAACCGGCCCCCCCCCCCGCCCGTGGGTGCATGAGAGGCAACCGATAGATGTTTCCTCTCCCTCTTGCTCCCTCCCTTCCTCTCTCTCTAAGAATAAATAAATAAAATCTTTAAAAAAAAGATTGTAAAATGGTTGAAACCAAACTCCAGTGCGGGGGCTTGCCAGGGCCATGCCCCCGCCTCCCGTTCTGCTATTGGAGCTGCTTTTCTTGTAAATTATTTTTCTAAATATTTTATTTATTTTTAAAATCTTTTACTTATTTATCTTTAGAGGGGAAGGGAGAGAAATATCAATGAATGGTTGCCTCTCGTGCGACAACTGCTGGGACCTGGCCTGCAACCCAGGCATGTGTCCTGACTGGGAATCGAACCGCAATCATTTGGTAAATTACTTTTTTTAAAAAAATATTTTATTTATTTATTGAGAGAGAGGAAGGGAAGGAGAAAGAGTGGGAGAGAAACATCAATGTATGGTTGCCTCTCACACATCCCCTGCTGGGAACTGGCCTGCAACCCAGGCATATGCCCTGACTGGGAATCGAACCTCGATACCCTGGTTCGCAGGCCCGCGCTCAATCCACTGAGCTATGCCAGCCAGGAGCCAGTCAGGGCTGGTAAATTACTTTTAAATACCCTCTAACCTCTTCAGATAGGAAACCAGGGAATCCACATGTGGATCTAAAGCAGCTCTTAATCTGGAAATGGGGTCCAACGGCCGCTGGCCTGCAGACGTTTGGCCATATTGCCAGAGGAGACACTCAGGCAAAGGACCCACTAGTGCCACGAGGGGTCCCTGTCACCTGGGATCCCTGCCAGCCGGGGGTCCCTGCCACGAAGGGTTACTGCCTACAAGCGCGGCTCCGCAGGAATCCAGTCGTCCCGACACTCGCGCCCCTCCCGGGTCCTAAGCCCACCGGCTGAAGCTGGCCGCTTGCGTCCCCCATCCGTCCCACCCCTACGGGCTCAGAGAGGCCCGCGCGCACTGACCAGGACAGCGGAACGGACTGGCGCAAACCCCGGCCACGAGGCCACCCAGCCCCGCCCTAAGTTCAAGGAGGAAACCGCCCATCTTGTCTTGCCACTGATTGGCTGGACCAGAGGAAGGCCGGCGGTGATTGGTCGTGTCCGGTGCCTCTTGGCACGCACGCCGTAACCGCGCCTTCTTCCCCAACTAGGCCGGTGGGCGGACATGATTGGTGCAGACGTGTCGCCCCACCTACACACCCGGCCGCCCGCCCCGCAACGTCACTACCCGGCGTGCCGCGCGGCGCTTCTCCTCCGCCCGCTAATGTTTTGGCCGACTCAAGATGGCGGTACAGGAGTCGGCTGCTCAGCTTTCCATGACCCTGAAGGTGCAGGAGTACCCCACCCTTAAGGTGGGTCTGCGGGTGGGGCGACCACACCTGGCTAGTGCCGGCGGGATGCGGGGGGCGGGCAGCAGCCTGGGGCGCCTGGCGGTGTCGGGGGGCTGGGCTCCCCGGGTCTGTGGGGTCTGCGGGTGGGGGTCGAGGAGTGCGGGTCTGAGGTCCGGGGAGGTCGGGCTTCCGGGGACGGCGGAGTCTGGGGCCTGCGAATCTGCGGAGTGTGCAGGGTCCGGCTTCCGGGGGCGTGGGGGTCTGTGGGGCGGGGTCCATGACTGCGAAGTCTGAGGGACCGGGCTTCCCGGGGCGGCGGGGTCTGGGGCTTGGGGGTCAGCGCGTCCGGCCCAGCGGGTGTGGCGAGGTGTGGGGAGTGGCCGTGGCTGCTCTGCCCGGCCTGCAAGGGCTTCGTGGCAGGGCGGGGAGCGCGTCGGCCCGGCGCCGGCCTCGCCCTCCGTGGCCGGAGTGTGGC
Source organism: Artibeus jamaicensis (assembly GCF_021234435.1). NCBI lineage: Eukaryota > Metazoa > Chordata > Mammalia > Chiroptera > Phyllostomidae > Artibeus > Artibeus jamaicensis. Next base: position 27,461,440 of record NW_026521954.1, on the reverse strand, counting down.
CCCTGCGTCTCAAGCAGACTGCATTGCCCCTCTGGTAGTCCTGGCGGGGCGGGGCGGGGCAGGCTGGTGACCAGGCCGAGGTGGGTTCGCGGGCGCCCAGCCTGAGGGCCCAACGATGGGTGGCCAGCTGCCCTCCCGAAGCTCCGTGTCAGGTGTGTGGCTCCCAGTCACTAATTAGGGAAGTTGTGAGCAAAGGAGAACCCCGATGGCCAAATGGTAGCCCATTTTGCGGTGTGTCACCAAACCTGAAATACAGCCCTTGCCACTTGGATACCGGTTGGGTGACCTTGGATGGTCACTTAGCCAAGTCGCATTCCATTAGGGTGAAATTGGTGTTTCCAGTAGAAGGGCCTGTACTTGCTGCTTACTGGATTGGTAAAGGATTTGATGGTGATTGACTAGCCTGAAGCACTTGGGAGTAAATGCCTTCAAAGGTCAAGGTCACAATATTCCAGGGACAGCTGTGGCTGGACAGTAGTGGTCTGGATTCTTTCCCTGGGGCCCTCGTGGGGACCAGTGGTGGTGGGTGCAGTGTGGCCTGGATGCTGTTGAGTCCTGCCCCCTGTTCACCACTTGCTGGCAGACCTCCAGCAGGAGGTGTTTGCTCCTGCCCGGCGTAGGTGCTGTGAGCTCCATGCCACCCGAGTGTGACCGCAACCTATTAGAAGATATGCGTCTGAAGCCAGGCTGCCCTGCTGCGCAGCAGTGGGTGTCCTGCTCTCCAACACAGGAGGGGCCCTGGAGCAGGCGCCTGTTCTAGGGACCTCTTTGGAGCAGTGCTGATCGGTGTATGGCTCACAGGCCTGGGTACCACGCTGCCTGAGGCCCCTCATTAAGTGGGGGCACTGTTAGGTCCTGTCCTGGGTCTCACTCAGTCCACCATCAGGTTGTCACCTGAGCTGACAGACATGGGCCGAAGGCCGGAACTGGTGGGTCCTCGTTTTTGGTCCTGGCTGGTGAGCATGAGACACCCGGATAGGACAGGGTTTCTCCGCCCAGCCCCCCTCCTCTGTCCTTTCATCACCATGTGGTGGCCGGAGTTCCACTAGTTAAGTAGCCTTTGATCAGAGTGGTTGTGGCCCCGTCCGGCTGGCTCAGTGGCTTTAGGGTCACCCCTGTGCGCCAAGGTTGTGGGTTCAGCCCCTGGTCAGGGCACACACAGGAAACAGGCCACAAACGTGCGAATAAGTGGAGCAACAGACCCGTGTTTCTCTCTTTTCTCTTTCTCTCGCTCTCCGAAGTCAGTAAGTAGAAATTAAAAAGAAATAAATATAAAGTTATTTCAAGTGAGTTTGCCATGTTTTTAAAAAACTTCTACTTCTTTTTTAGAATGATTTTAAAAGCCGAATGTTTGCATCCAGAGAAGCCATTTCCACCCCGCGTTGCCACGGGCTGGTCAGGTTCCATTGAGTCACCCTGCTGTTGTCGACACACGGCACTGCTGAGTTCACGTTTTCCCCAGAAGCTCTTGAACCGACTCCCCGTGGACAGCGAGGCGGCCCCGGGAAACCAGGGTCCTCAGCTCGGGCGGGTTTGTCAGCACAAGTGCAGCAGATGGGGGACGGCTGGTGGCTCGGCAGCCGGGCCTCACTGTGTTGTCTGGGGCCCCAGGGTGGGGGCACAGTGTAGAGTCGGTAAAGAAGGGGCCAGGGACACAGGCTAGGTCCCTGGACAGCGTTTTTGTGCTGCTCTGGTCTCTGGGCGTGTGTCCTGCAGGGTGACGGGACAGGCACGTACTGGACCAAGTGCAGAGATGTGACTGGAGTCCCTCGTGTGGGCAGCCTCGGTGGGTGGTCACGGCTGCGGGGCCTGGTGCTCCCGGTGCCTGGAGAAGCAGGATAAGAGAGGAGCCTCAGTGACGCGCGCCGCTGTCCCTGCTCTGGCACAGGCACCGCGTCCTCGCCGGTGCCGAGCCTGCAGCGGGTGGGTGGCACGGGCCCGTCCACCGCTGTGGATGTGGGGGCCCAGTGACTCTTTGCCGTGGGGGTGTGCGCTGCAGGGCGTTGCACAGCACCCCCCGGCCTCTGCCCACCAGACGGCAGCAGTGTGGCCTCAGAACTTCTCCAGACCTCGCCTGCTGTCCCTGAGGGCAGAGTCGCCGCAGTGAGAATCACGGCCGGATCTGGCCTCGTGGAAGCCATGTTTATGTTGCTGCCAGGGGCCGTGGGAAGGCGGCCTGGCTGTGTCCTTCCCTGGGGGGGGCTCGGGCGTCAGGTGTAGGGCACGCCCCTCAGGCCTCCATGGATGAAGGGGAGAAATGTGGATGCCTAGCCCACCACCTTGAACTTTGTTTTTAATAGTATTCTGATTACAAAAGTAAGTTATGTTTATTCTCCAAATTCTGCTAATTACCCCATTGATATTTTGGTGCATTCCTATTCTTTCAAGTAACTGAAGTCTTGATAGTGCTTAGATACATCCTTTATCACCCCCACACCAGGTAGTCTGCGTGGCGAGGAGGGGGAGCCTGGCCTTGGTCATCCAGCCACCTGGCTCTGGGCCCACCTCCCAGCGGTTTTCTCCTCACAGGAGGCAGGCTGGGGCGAGCAGGGTGTTGCTGCTGACGGTCATCTACAGGAATTTTAAATTGTGTGCTGTTAATCTGGTGACAGTCTTTCAACCAAGTAGTGCTCTGTAGTTTCAAAGCCTGGGTTTGTACTTGTCACAGAACATCTGGGGACAGTTACACGCCTGAAACTAACTTTCGGGGTGGTTTTCCAAACTTGGCCTTGGCTGGATTGGGGACACACGACCTGGAGTTTGCGAAGCGCTGGTAATCGTGAGGTGGGGACGTCAGAAACACGGTGCTGGGATCTGGTCCTGGGTGTGCCACGTCCTGGCAGTGGGCACGGGTGGTGGCTTATCTTCCTCCTACTTCAGGGTGTGTGACTTGCGGGGTCAGGGGTGTCTCCGGAGGGGGTGTCCTGCACGCACACCACTGCCTGCTCCGGCCCACGGCGCTCGAGTCGCAACGTCCTTCATCCCCCGGGCTCCCGCCTGTCGGGCCTTCACAGCGCGGTGCTCCTGCCCGCAGGCCTGCCAGACCACCGGGTCTGAGTGCGGGGCGGATGCCTCCTTCTCCGAAGAGCTGGGCCTGCACAGGCCCCCTTTGTCGGGTATTTGGCTGCACGGGCAGGGCCCTCGGTGGCGTGTCCTCTGCTGGGGCGTGTCTGCCCTGCGTGTGCTTGGGCCTTCCCCCGTAGTGCAGACCGGGTTGAGGGAGGAATCCCGCTTGCTGCCTGTGATTGTGGTTGAAGTATTGCTTTCAAACAAATGCCAAGTGTCAGAAACCTTGGTGGCCAGGATGAAGTCAAGGCGAGTGTGAGACGGCAGGAGGCCGGGGACCTGAGGAGTGGCGTCTGTGGGCAGCCTTGGAGTTGTGTGTGGGGAGAACCTTGTAGGCCGTATCGAAGTTTCGGCAGACCCCAGCCCCGCTGATGTGACTCAGGACGTTCCCGAAGCCACCCAGAGGCTGGGCTCCCAACAGGCTCCACAGCGGCCGGGCAGCTGGGACAGGAGGCCAGCGAGGGAGACAGTGGCCTCAGAGCAAATGGTGGCCAGTACCCCCGACCTGGGTGGGAGCAGGACGGCAGAGCCAGCGCTGCCCGTGGGCTCTGGGGGAGCGCTGTGCGGGGGCTGGGGTGAGCGCAAGGGCGCCGTGGGCCTGTTGGGTGCTTTGGCTGTGACCATGCGTTTCAGAGTCGTGCCCAGAGAGCGTCGTTTTGAAAACTTTCCGAGAAGGGTCGCCTGCCGTTGGAACGACTGCATAATGGGGCTGAGAACAAGTCTTCCTGGGCAGCGGAGGCTGCGGCTGTGCAGCCTGAAGTGGCTCTCAGAGCACTGGTGGGCTGGGCCAGTGTCCTCACTGCCCCTTGTGCTCCCAGAGGTCGCCTCGCCTGGCCCCTCACACGGCTGGGCCCTGCTCTGCCCACCCCCACGGTCACTGGTGCTTGGACCCCAGCCCTCCTTGCTGCAGCTCCAGCACTTTCTGCTCTCTGCTGCCTCAGTTTCCCCCTCAAGTGGCTTTGATGGCCGCATCCTCCCGCTGCTGCTGGCCCTCCCTCTGCCCTCCACCCCTGTCTCTGGGAGCTTCTGGTCTTTCTGGGTTAGAGAACCAGCGTTGTTAGCTTGGCCTCCAGGTCCTGGAGAGGGATCCAGGTGGCTTGGCTTCCTGTATCCCCTTCCATCCCCCCCCCCCCCCCCCCCCCCCCCGCAGTCGTGGGACACGCCAGCGTGGTGGATCCTCAGAGCTTGTGTGCTTGCTTGCTTTGCCCAGAATGCCCCCCCGCCCCCCCGAGAGTGCAGGGGGCATTTCCCTCCCCTGCTCTGGCCTTGGGGAGGGCAGAGAAGTGATTTTTAAGTTAAAAATTAGACTACTGCCATTTTGGCGACTTTGTCCAAAGCAGTCAGAACTAACACAGAAGTAAGTGCACGTGCTAGACAGGATGAGACATGACGTGTTACGTGTGCCCAGAACGCACGGCCCACTTGCTGGGAACGGACAGTGAGGAGCGGCCCAGCGCTCTGTGGGGGCTCAGAGCCCACCCCTCTCTGTACCCGGCAGCCACTGCGGCTGGACGCCACCAGCAGGACTGCGAGCCACAGGCGGCCCTGGCCCAGCTGAGGCGAAGGGGGCGTGTTTCTGTTGGAAGAGCGGTCGCAGCTGTTTGGGCACCGCCCACCTTCCTGCGCTAGCTCAGGTGCTTCCTGTTCCTCATCAGGAAGCGCCGTGATTCGGACCCTGCCTGACACCCGAGTGGCCTCGAAGTGCCGAGGTAACGACCTTGGTGCAAGCCGGCTGGTGGCCGTGTAAAGTGAGGGAGTAGCTGTGCTCTGTTGCATGTGTGGGCCGCCGTGGGTGCCCACCGTGTGCGTGTGCCCTGTTTGGTCCGTGAGCCTTCCCAGGCGATGGGCGCTGGACCGTGCGGAAGGCGGCCGGGCCTCCCATGCGCCGGCAGAGCTGGCTCCGTGCAGCATGCGCACCGGCTGACTTGGGAGGCGCCACCCCTCCTCCTCCCCTGCTGCTGCCCTTCCCACGGAGGCCAGTGGGAGGACGAGGTTTCCACAGGAGCCACCGGGTTGCGACGGGGAGGTCGCGTGAGCCGGGAGAGGACTGGGGGGGAGCTGGCCGCCTCGGGCTGTTGGTGACACCACCCATGAAGGTGACCAGAAATGTGTCATTTTTCAAGGAGCCTATTAAAACGGGGGAGGGGGGTTTGAACCACTCCCGTTAGAGGTGAGCCTCCCTCGGGGCGTGCGTTGTGCCGGGAGAGGCCTGGAGCAGGGCAGCAGGAAGCCCCCGTGGCTGGGAGTCGGCCCCCCCCCCCGCAGAGCTCGAGGCACTGCTGCAGGCCGAGGTGGGCCGGGCCCAGGACCGCTGTGAACGTGGCCCGGCACCAGGTCGTAAATTTACTTACGACGTTTCAAAATGTTTTTGTTTTTGTTAGTGTTTGTGTATTTAGCGTGTGGCCCAAGACAACTTTTATTCCAGTGCGCCCTGGAGATGCTGAAAGGTTGGGCACCTGTGCTTGATGTGTTGGCTTTGTGGCAAATATTGAGAAACCTTTTCAAAGGTTTCTTAATTGTGAAAGATAAAAATCTTCATGCTGTTGGGAAAATACTTCCTTCCTATGCTGGTGAAAGTGACTGAAAACAACGATGACGAGTGAAAATGCATCTTTTTGTCAGCAAACACTGTCAGCTGTGGTCTCAGCTGTGACCACAGGAAGGGTTGCTTTGGGAGCCCCCAAAGGCAGCGAAGCGCTGTGGGGACCACTGTGGGGACCGCCTCGGCCCCCTGGCCGAAGGAAGCTGGGCATCTTCAAAGCGGCAGCTGCCCGGTTACGAAGGGGAAACCCAGTCAGTCCAAGCCAGGCAGACTTGAGCCTCTGGGTTACCAGGTAAGGTAGAGCCAACATTTAGAAGCAAGTAACAAACTTTAAAAGTCCTATGAACCAGAAAGAGCTGAGTTCGGATTAACGAAGAAGACTGAAGGCCACTCTTCCTGTGGAGTGTCGGACACAGGTGCACACGGAGGATGTGTGGAAGGAAAAATGCGTTGGGCGAATCTCATAAAACCTCTGTTCTATAGGGTAGAAAGTGATGATGAGTGGATAGGCCTGTAACACTTACAGAGATTCCCAAAAGAACCGCGCAGAGAAAAGCCCCAGACCAGGCTTCATTGGTGAGTTCTGTTATTTGCTGAAAGAAGAATTGATGTGGGTCCTTGACAGACTCTTCCCCCCAGAAAAAAAAAATAGAAATGGACATTTCCCAGCTCCTGCCTCGAGGTCAGTATTTCCCTGATGCCAGAGCCAGACAAATCTGAGGGGAGCGGCAGCCCACATTCCATGTGAGTGAATATAGGTGCCAAGACGAACAGCGAGGTGAAACAAGCCCAGACAGCGCGTGGAAGAGGTGTGCACCGGGGCCGCTTGCACCGCAGCGCGAGGCCCCGCACTCGCAGTGGGGCAGCCCTTCCTCGCCCTGGTGGGGGCTGTCTGCGGAAGCCCACGGCCGGCACCAGGCTCCCGCTGAGGCCGGGCACATGGCAAAGGTCTCGTTCTTCGCTGCTGTCCAGCGCTGTACTGAGGGTCTAATCAGGGCGGTTAAGCAGGGAAAAGCCGGAGGAGGCGTTTTGACCGAGGGAAGAGGCGGCCCTGGCTGCTGTGGCTCTGGGTTGGTGCTGGCCAGCAGACTGGAGCCGGTTTGATTTCTGGTCAGGGCACAGCCCGGGTTGCAGGCCAGGGCCCTAGTGGGGAGCGTGTGAGAGGCAGGCGATCAGTGCGCATCTCTCACATCAAGTTTCTCACCGTCTTTCCCTCCCTCCCGTCCTATTTCTAACAATAAGTAAATAAAATCCTTAAGAAAGAAAGGGAAGGGCAGAGTGTTTGCAGATGAAATGCTCTTGGATGTGGGAAATTCTAAGGAGAGTGCACACGTCCCTATTAGAACTAATAAGCAGAAGATAAGCTCCATACATCAGATAAGTTGTATTTCTGTACCTGAGAAATGAAACTCAGAAAGGAAATCAAGAAAACGATTTTGTTTACAGTAGCCCAGGAATAATGAGGTACGTAGGGGTCGAGACTTCCTGTTAACAATGCTTCCCAAACTGATCTACGGATTCAGCATAATCCATATGAAAATTGTAGCTGGCTCTTTCCCGGAGATTGATAAGCCACTCCTGAGATTCTCATGGAAACGCACGGGACCCGAATACAGCAGTGACACGAGTCAGCCCAAGCTGCTGGAGAGGACCAGGGACTGATGGTCGCAGTTCTGGCGGCTGGCAGTTCAGGGTCGGAACGCAGTGAGGTGATGCCTCTTCTGAGGGCAGGGCCGGCTTGGTGGGAAGTGAGAGCCCTCAGGCCCCTGTGCCGGGTGCTGATCCGGTGCCTGAGGCCACTCCCTTGTGACTCAGTCACCGCCCGAGGCCCAGTCACATCGGGGCTGGGATGTCAGCATGAGCTGGGGGCTTGCCTCCTTCCTGTCTCTGGTTGTGACTGCTTTGGGGACGCTGTGGGGCTCCCACAGGCATGCCTCTTCTGCCTGCCTGCCCTCCCGCCACGGCCTGCAGCAGGGTGGCCTGTGGTTCAAGGCTGAGGGACACCCCCGTGTTCGGCCGCCCACCTTCACCCTCATCCGCAGCTGGACACGTGGGCTGCCCTACGTGCTGTGGTGCGCACGGGGTGCAGATGCCTCTCTGAGATGCTGTCAGTCTCTGGGATACGGGCCCCGCCAGCAAGCCAGGTTTGAACTTCCTCGTGGGTGTCTTCAGTACGTACAGTTGGCCCTTTGTGCCCTGGGTGTCCACTCGGAAACAGGCTTCCTCTCTGAGGTTGGGAATCCACATGCGTGGAGGGCAGACTCAAGTGTGTGCAAATTTTCAACTGTGCTGGGGTTGGTGCCCCGAACCCGCTCCCTCTCAAGGGTCCACCTGCAGTGCCCCCGGCGGAGGGGTTTGCCTCCGCCCGTCAGTGAGGGCCCCTCCTCTTTCCACCGCAGCGGCCAAGTCTGCATTCTCAGCTCAGGGCCCAGGGCGTAGGGTCCTGTGTCCCTCTGGCCCTCGTTCCTGGGTGTGGACTGGGCTGTCTTCGTGGTGTGAGCTGGGGCCTCCCCGTCCCTGAAGGCTGCAGGTGCCGCTGCGCCCGCACGTCTGTCTGAGGCCTGTGCCTGCTGCCTCCTCCGGCCGTTTGGGGCTGCGACACCGTCCTGTGTGTGTTGGGTGCCGACCATGGGAGTGGGGCGGTGGCACACACTTCTCTGCCCGGCTGCCTCTTCCCTGTGGGCGGCTCCCTCCACTTCTTGGAGCTTTGAAGTTGGGTGTGGTCCTCCTTGTCTGCTTCTGATTTTGTTGCCTGTGCTTCTAGGGATAGGCTTTCATTTACTTTATTAAGAAAACTTTTGCAGTCTGTTATCTTTCTAGTTGTGTTGCCCTTGTTTATTTTCAGGCCAAGTCTTGTTCCCATTTAGACTAACCGCGTCTTTGACCGGCTTCTTTCCTCACTGTTGGTTGTCGTGTCCCCTGCTCTGCGCCGACCTGAGCGTCTGGTTCCACTGAGGCCTTTCTCTGAGCTGGTTTTCCTTCCAGAAGGTCTGTCCCTGAGCTCGGTGTGGTTCCGAGTCCTCGGCATTTCTGGAATTCCGCTCCCTCCTTTGGGAACAGCCTTTCCGGAAGGAGGAGCCTGGGCAGGCGCTGTTGGTGGCAGCACAGCAGCAGGGTGGGTCGGGGAAAGACGGGGAGGCGGCGGCCCCACGGCTGGGCTCAGCCCGCCCTGTGCACGGGAGCACAGCACCCCAGGAGCCCCTCCGGGGCAGAGGGTGCTGGTCACACCCCCGACCGTGGACCGTGACCTCGAGCCCAGGACATTCCTCAGGTCCTGGGCTCGAGCCAGACTAGTAGGAACTGGATGGAGCTGTGGCATAGGACGCGGCTTGGAAGCTCAGTCCTGGGGAGCAGGCTGAGGGCGCAGGCCCTGGGGTTGGGGGCTTGTGAGCTCTTGCCTGGGAGGGGTAGTGGCAGGTAGTGCGGGTCCCGGCCAGTTGGGGTGAGTCTCATGGAGGTGTAGGGGGCACTCAGGTGACGGAGTGTTTGCCGCCCTGGAAGTGTAGACGGTGCCGCCGCACCCCAGGGTGGGCACCGGGTCCAGATTGGTTTCTTTCATTAAAAGGTAAAGAAGCCCTGGCCGGGTGGCTTTTTATCATTCCTACCAGTCGGCTGGAGAGACACCCTGTAGACCAAAAGGCCGTAGATTCGGTCCCCGGTCGGGGTACAACCCAGGTAGCAGGGCTGCTCCCGCGTTGGGACGCGCACCCTAGGCGACTGATGGGTGCTTCTCTCTCGAATTGATAGGTTTCTCTCTCTCGTTTTCTGCCTCCCTCTCTCTCCTTCCTTCTCCCTCTAAAATCGATAAAGATGTCCTCTGGTGAGGATTTAAAAAAACCACTAAAAAGTTAAGCTTTGTCTTAAAATACAAGTTTGGGGGGCTGATGATACCAGCCCCGCTGCCGTGTGGAGAAAAGTGGGACTGGACGCCGCGCCTGGCATCTGCCCGGTGTGAGGTCGGCTCTGTGGGTTCGGGGACAGTGTGTCTGCACTCACTGTGGTCTCTGTTCAGGAGCACGAGTGGCCGGCGTCCGTGCTGTCCTCTGCGGGCCCCAGGCGGCTGTGGAGGAGGCGTGTGTGTCAGGGAGCCGGACCCCAGGGGGCGCCGTGCCAGGTCTGCCACCCCTCAGCCTCTTCTCACTCCACCAGGTGCCCTACGAGACGCTGAACAAGCGCTTCCGAGCGGCCCAGAAGAACATCGACCGTGAGACGAGCCACGTCACCATGGTGGTGGCCGAGCTGGAGAAGACCTTGAGCAGCTGCCCTGCCGTGGACTCTGTGGTCAGCCTGCTGGACGGCGTGGTGGAGAAGCTCAGTGTCCTCAAGAGGAAGGTCGGTGCTGGCCCCCAGGGGGTCCGGAGGGAGGATCGCCATCGCCCGCGGGCGCTGGGACCTGGGATGGGCTGGGGGCCGGGGGGCTGGGGGGCAGGGCTGACGAGGGCTGTGCCAGGCCGCCGTCCCATCCGGCCGCCTGCTCTCCACGGCCCCAGGTATCTCCAGCCCTGGGCCTCTTCCCCTGGGCCCGGCCCACCTGGGGCGTGGGGCGGTAGCAGATTGAGGAGCTGTTCTAGGGTTTCATCTCGAAGCAGCGTGCAGGGTTTCTTCTTTCTGGGGACGGTAGATGGGGCGTCTGCACCAGTGTACTCACTGAAAACAACCAAAAGTGTCGTCTCTTACTTATTTATTTTTCAGCGTCCTTAGTTGGGACGTGTGTGTTGGTCTTAGAACTTCAGTCGGTCGCCTCCCACTCACGCCCTGACTGGGGATGGGACCCACAGTGCCGGTGCACAGGACGGTGCCGCGGTCCCCAGAGCCACAGGCCAGGGCAGAAGTAGGAGTCTGGCGTGCCTCTCTGAGCGTTTTAAAGAGCTGCTGAGAAGACGGGAGTCACCAGGGAGGCAGGGGCCAGAGAGTAGTCAGAGTAGGGCGTGCCAGCCATGCCTGGCTCATGGGAGCCTTGCCAGGGACCCCGCTGCACTGCCCCTCAGGGGAGGGCCCCCCACGGACGCCCTGACGAAGCCCTGCAGCCCTGCAGGCTGGTGGGAGTGGGCCCAGCTGGGGGCCCTCCTGGCACCAGGCAGGGAATGCAGTTCTGGGGCATGTACCCGATGACCGCGCAAGGGCCCAGGTGTGCAGGACACTGTGACGCTGCACAGGAAGCGCTGCGGCCAGGTCCGCAGACTCAGAGAGAGGTTGTCAGAGACCGTAGTGCATGCTATGCTTGCGGAATAAACCCGAGCTGACAAATACACACAGAGAACAGAAAGCATGGAAGTGATTCCGTTTAGAAAGAACCGGGTAAAACTTCAAGAAGTGAAAAACTCAAATGCTTGCTTATCATGGACATTTTAACTCTTTGCACGAGACGGCTGCAGTGAGAATCGGTGTCTGGAAGGCAGGCCTGAGGGAGTGTGCAGAGTGGCACCGGGCGAAGGGCTGGAGATCCAGCAGGGTCGGGGCTGCGTGTGTTTGCCAGGGGGGGGAGGGGGCAGGGACGGTGCAGGGAGCAGGGTCAGTCCACGGCCGGAACAGGGTGAACAGGGACGAACCCACACAGGCTTTTCACACAAAAACCATCAAGTCAGCCTGAGAAAAAAACCACCTCTGAAGAGCAGCAAGACAGCCCAACAGCTGACTTGGTGCCAGCAGCTGGAAGCTAGAGTCGGCGGGGTGGGGGGCTGTGGGGGAAGCCAGGCCGCAGGTGGGCCCGTTGACATGTGTGTCCAGCCTCAGGCCACCCACCCTGCCCCGGTCGGTGGCAGTGGCTGAGCCGCAGAGGCGTGTGGGACGATGCCGTCTGTCTGTGCTGTTACTGAACAGAACTCACCTCAACGGGGAAAGGACTGTAGCGGGTAGAAGATCAGCTTATAGCAACAATGGGTTACTTACTTACCTGGCTCAGCTGGCTCAGCCGGTCGGAGTGCATCGGGGGTCCATCCTGGTCGGGGGTGCACCCGGTCAGGGCGCTCCCCTCGGCCGCGGGGTCGTCCCGTGTGGACCCGGGTGCAGGCGTGTGAGGGAGGCAGCCCAGTGGTGTCTCTCCCTCTCCGCCACCCCCGCCGTCCTCTCTTCACTCTTCCACTCTCAGAAATCAACGTCCTCAGGCGAGGACGTAAAGAGATGTAGGTGACAGTAGAAGCAGATGCAGGTGGCAGCACAGCAGCGGAGCACCTGAGCCAGCAGCTGCTGTGGACGGAGCGCAGGTCCTCAGGGTGGCAGGTGTGGCGGTGGGGAAGGCGCGGCCTGAGCTCGCTCTCCGCCCCTCTCAGGCGGTGGAGTCCATCCAGGCCGAGGACGAGAGCGCCAAGCTGTGCAAGCGGCGGATCGAGCACCTCAAGGAGCACAGCAGCGACCAGCCGGCGGCCGCCGGCCTGTGGAAGCGGAAGCGCATGGACCGCATGATGGTGGAGCACCTGCTGCGCTGCGGCTACTACAACACGGCGGTGAAGCTGGCGCGGCAGAGCGGCATCGAGGTGCGCGGGGGGGCCGGGCCCGCCGGCCCGCAGCCCCGGTCCTGGAGCTGCCCAAGGGCCCCCAGGAGCGGCGGCGCGTTCTGCTGGGGAAGAGCGCTTCCCACCCCCGTTTGCTGGGGCCCCTTCCGGGGAAGGCTGCGCCCACCCGGTTCCTGCGGCTCCGGTGGAGCCGGCGCAGAAGCAGGCGCACGCTCCCCCTCAGTCACAGCTGCCCCAGGCAGCACGTGTCCCTGCCCTCACACTGTCCCTGTCCACACTCGAGGCGATGTCTGTGACCCACGTCCGTAGAGTGAGCTTGTTCCGTGGAGAGCTGTCCTGCGCCGTGCCCGGCCCCTGGGAGACCCAGTCCTCAGGGAGCCTGCTGTCCTCTCAGACGCGCGGCTCCCACCTGGGCCTGCCTCGAGTCAGGTGCCGAGCTGGGTCCCCATGCGGGACACTGGCAGGCACCCAGAGTCCCTGGGGTTCTCTCGAGAGCAAAGGGCCTTCTGTGCTGGACGCTGCCCATGTCCAGACAGGAGAGAGGTGCCCCGAAGAAGCCCCGTCTCCCTCTCGCGGTGGGGCGCTTCCTGGCTGACTGGGCATTCTGAGCGCCTGGCTCTGCTGGGACCCGTAGGTCAGCAGTCGTGGCCCCACCCATGTGCCCTGGTCACCCTGTGTCAGACCTTTCAAGTGTAAACGAGTCCTCAGAGGGACAGGCTGCCGACGGCGAGGGGAGGGCCGGCGTGTCCACGTTGCGTGTGAAGGCGGAAGTGGGGGCGGGGCTGGGGTGCCAGGGCCCCACGCTCTGAGCGCATACTCCTTCCTTTCCCAAGGACTTGGTGAACATCGAGATGTTCCTGACGGCCAAGGAGGTGGAGGAGTCCCTGGAGAGGCGCGAGACGGCCACCTGCCTGGCCTGGTGCCACGACAACAAGTCCCGGCTGCGCAAGATGAAGGTGCGCGGCCCCCGCGGGGTGGGCGGGGCTGTGCCGCCTGCTGCTTTGGAGCCCTTCCACTCAGGGCCTTGGTTGGGTTGCTGGGTTTGGGGTGTTTTGGGTGGTACGCCCCCTTCTGCGCTAGGCTTTGGACGGGTGTTCTAAGCATGGCATTCCGAGGCAGCGAGGTGGTGACCTTGTGGAAGCGGTCGGTGGCCCTGCCGGGGCTGGAGCTCGGCCATCCTGCCTCTGCCTGTCACGGGGTGCAGGGAGCCCTGGGCGGAGGCTGGCCTTGGCCTGCCTGTCGCTGAGTTTCAGGCTGGGGTGCTCTTGAACGCGGCTCTCGGGACCCACAAGCGGCTTTGGAAAGGGCACCTAATGTAATCAGAGTCCAGCGCGCCCAGGGAGAGGTGTTTGCACCAGGGCTCGCAGAGATGCACAGCGTGTGCCGACCCTCCCGCCTCCGTCAGAAAACTCCGTCTCCTGTTTTCTGAACCGAGCGCCTCTAACCCTCCCTGGTTGAGTTTGTCACGTGCACATGGTGACCAGCCAAGGGTGACACTCTCTGCCACTCAGGGCCGCCAAAGCGAGCATGACGCGAAGCCGGGACGGAAAAGTAGAGTGGCCAGTGGCTCCCCTAAGGAAAGTGAGGATCTTGGTATGGAAACCGTTAAAGGAAAGCCAGAATTGGTACGTAACCCCCGCCCCGCCCCCCGCCCCGCCCCCCAGCCGAGCTGCCCGCCCAGCGGGAGCGGGTCGGGAGGAAACGGGCGTCCTGTCGTCACAGGCGTCTCTGCGAGCCCGTTGCCTCCCAGACCCAGGGCTGCTTGGCGAGGGCGCGCGCACTCGGGGCTCGGACGGGGCCTGGCAGCCACGTGCGGGCCGGCAGGCGAGGCGGGGCCCGCCGATGGCTGTGGAACTCGAAAGAATGTAGTCACCTGAGAGTGTGCTTGGAAGATGCCCTAATGACATAACAGCGTCCGCGCAAAACGACGGCGTGTGTGCATGCGACCTCGAGCACACAGCCCGCGGGCCGGGAGGGGAGAGGAGCCTGGGAGGGCCACGCCTGGGCCGGCGGGGTGGTGCCCGCCCGTGGACGCTGGAGGAGGAAAGAAGCTTTGAGGCTTCACGTGGTCAGAAGGCGCTTCTGAAGGAGGTGGTTGTGCCAGGGCAGCGTCCAGTGTGTTGCCTGGGGTCTCTGGGCCGGTGAGGACGTGTGCACAGTGTGACACGCGTGTGTCTGTGGAAGTCACAGGTAGTGCGGGGCGTGGTCAGCGCTCCGGGCTTTGCGGTCACCTGCGAGCGGCCTGCAGTCGGCCCTCAACTTCTGCGCCAGCGGGCTCTGGCGGCCGAGGCCGGTAGCGCCCTGTGGGTGGCGGGACCGCGAAGAGCTGAGTGCCCGTGGCGCCCCGTCGATGTGTCGCGGAGACGGGGCTCGGGGTCCGCTGTTTGGACGTGTGGCTGGCAGAGCACCGGGCTGCCGTGCCCAACAGACATGTTGGCGTCAGGGCTGTGACCTGGCTGTCCCTGCAGCCCCTCCCAGGGGCTCTGCCGCTGTTAGACAGGATGCCTGGGGGGTGGGGCGAAGGCAGGGCCCATCTGGCTGTGAGCGCCTGGGGTGTGGATGTGCGGGTACCAGGTAAGTGACCGCACCTTTGCTGCAGCGGGCAGCACGCGGTGGCAGGCACCCCGCCCTTGTCTGTGGCGAGGGGGCGAGGCACTGCTGGCTGTGGGGCTGCGTGCGGTGGGAGGCCCTGGGCCGAGGAGCAGCAGCACCTGGGGTTGGCAGGTGCCGAGTGCTGGGCGTGTGGGTGGGCTGACCCAGTGTACTGTGGGCGGTCTCCGTCCACGCCACGTGGGGCTCGGGCGTGTGTTGTGTGGAAGCCACGGGCGCTGTGTGTGGCTGGCGTGCTGAGTGCTGCCTGAAGCCACGGGGAGGAGTTGTGGCCGGCGACTGCCCGTGGAGGCAGCGTGGTTTCCATCTCTGGGCGCAGTGCCTCCTCCCGTGCCCCCGGCCGTGTCGGGTCAGCACCAGTAGGCCCAAGGTCACTGCCACCCCAGAGTGCACCTGTGGGTGGCGCGCAGTGTTCTTCAACCTCCTGTACTGGTGCCTGCCAGACACACGGGCCTTGGCGGTGACCGCCTGCCGGCTCTACCCAGGCTGGGCCAGCCGCCGCCCGGGGCCTTTGGACTGGCTGTCCTCAGTGTCTGCACCGTCCTCCCCCGTGTCCGTGTGCCCCCACCTGCTGGCCTCTCCTCCCTCCAGGTGCCAGGAGCTGGGCCTCAGCGCAGGATGGGCCTGCCTCCCCCTGCAGCCCCTGTTCTGGTGGGGCCGACTGGAGGTCAGGGCAGGTGGGACTTAGACCGTGTGACTCTGAGGCCAATGGAGGCGAGGTCCCCACGGGGCTGGTGGCTGAGGAGGAGGTGCAGATAGGAGAAAGACTCGGTGCGGGGGGGACGGGCCACGGCCACCTGCTTTCCTCAAGCTGTTGTGCCCCACACACTGAATCGCTGGTGATGCCTGGCTGTTTCTCACCCAAGGTCGCCCACGGGCCACCCAGCTGTCCCCCAGGGCCTAGTCCTGTGGGTGGTAGTGCTGCTAGGCTACGTTTCACCAGGACCCAAGAGCTAATGGGCCTCGGACTGCAGCCCAGGTTGGGGTCAGGCGGCCCCGGAGGTTCCGAGCCTCCTCCGCAGGTGCTGCCTGCACAGCGTCAGGCCCGTCCGTGGGGCTGGCTGGGGTCGTGGCCGCGTGGGGCTGCCCTCTGAGCCTGCATCTCGTCTCTGCCCTCAGAGCTGCCTGGAGTTCAGCCTGAGGATCCAGGAGTTCATCGAGCTCGTCCGGCAGAACAAGAGGCTGGACGCTGTGAGGTGCGCAGCGGGTGGGCCTTCCGTTCTGGACGGGGTGCTGGGACTGAGTCCCCCCAGTCCGGAGTCCTAGGCTGTTCTGACCGCTGGGCCCTGGGAGGGGGCCGTGAGGTCTCTCTTTCATCATGGGAAGTGCCACGGCTCTCATCTCGGTGTCCCCACGTGCTGGGTCCTCTGCTGGGCTCCAGTGTTCGTAGGCCAGTCCTCCGCTGCGGGTATTGGAGGGAGCGGTGAAGGCATGCAGTTTGTCCCCGGGCCTCCTGGGCCAGTCCTTGGGGCAGGCCTGGCGGTCCAGGTGGAAGGATGGGGACACGGCACGGGCTCTCCCCCAGAGGGTGGACCGAGGCACCTGTGAGGGCAGGGTTCCTCGGTGACAGGGGTGCCTTTGGGAAAGGGGTGGGCATGCAGGCCCCGGAGCCAAGCGCCCCATAGCCCAGTGGCTCTGCTGTGTCCCTGGGGTCTCCTGGGGTCAGGGTGGGCAGTCACCGCGGGCTGGGAGAGCTGCGCTCCCTAGTCCCTGGGGGCCGGGCGCACATGGGGTGTCGGTGTGGAGTGCTGGGCCTGGTGCAGCTCAGTGTCCTTGGCCCCGTCCTCTGGGAGCGCTGTTAACTCCACTTCCAAGTGTCTGGGTGGGGGTCTAGCCCCTGGGAGCTGGGCTCCCAGCAGACCCTGTGCAGGTCACTGAGTGTAGAATGAACTCAGATTCTTAAAGATGAAAACGCAAACTTAGAAGAACTGAAACGCTGTTTTCTAGGCACGCCAGGAAGCACTTCAGTCAGGCTGAAGGGAGCCAGCTGGACGAGGTCCGCCAGGTCATGGGCATGCTGGCCTTCCCACCCGACACGCACATATCCCCCTACAAGGTAACCTGTGGGTCAGAAGAACTCTGTGTGAGCCCGGGGAGCACGGCACCTCTGCCTGGCCATTGCCGGGGCCTCCCAGACTGTGGCTGTCTTTGGAGTGCCTGCCCTGCACTCGGGGACCATGGCCGGCTGTGTGGGGCCACCTTCTGTGAAGTCTGAGGGCAGCCCCCCCGACCTGCTGATGCTTGAATGGCCCCAGGGGCCCCCCTCCTCTCGTCCCGGAAGACATTCTGCCCGACAGCCAAGCCGGTGGCCTGCCTGCCTTCCTTCCTTCGCTCCTGCCTCTGCCCACCGTGCAGTGCTGGTCGCGCTCGCTCTTCCCCTTGGCGGGGCTGCTGGGCTGCATCCTCCGAGTTCCCTCCCTCGTCCTGACGCTCCGCTTCCTGTCCACGCACAGTCCCCACCCCCAGTCATTTCTCTGCTGCCGCACTTCACTGTGAAGCCTCGGGGAGTGGCTGCACTTCCGGCTCCTAAAGGGCTCTCTCCAGTGCCTGTGAGCGCCATGGGGCTCTGTGCTGTCCCTCCAGTTTCCAGTGACTGGTCGCTCGTCCCGACTCTCCCACCGCTGGCCTCTCCCGTCCACATTTGCACAGTGCCCTGCAGACCGAGTTCCCCTTCCCTCGAGCCCTCCCTGCCCCTGCTGTCCCATGCCCAGGCTGCTGCCCGGTGTGCGCCTGTGTCCAGCAGAGCCCTCCACACGCACGTCCTCCGTCACTCTAGCTGTTCTCACTCACACCAGGCTTGTGAGCAGCAGGACACACGTTATTACCCTCCCAGAGGCTGGGGCTGGGGGGTGGGTGGGGACGTGTGGTCGCTGTACCTCAGGGAGATCAGGGAGGCCCGGGGCTCCACCCCCTGGCTAGAGTGCCTCCCAAAGGCCCGCCTCCCTCAGCTCCTGTGGGGTGAGGGTTCACCCTGGGACCCCAGGAGCCCACGAGTACAGGGTGGGACCAGCCTTGCCGTCTGGACTTGGAAGCAGCGCCACCCAGGGCGTCCCCTGCAGCCACCTGTCCTGGACGGCCTGGTCCCACCCCAGCCCCTGTCCACTGAGCCCCTGAGGGCAGTGGACAGCGTGTGGCTACACGTGGTGTGGCCTCAGCTGTTCCAGGGGTGGTTTGTGACTAGTGGGAGAAAGGCTGAGCCTCTGGCTCAGGGTGGGGTGTTGCCCCAGGAGCCTCGAGAATGTCTTCACAGGCAGGGGCCACCTCCACCCCCTTGAGGGCAGCGGGCCCCGGGGCCAGTCTGCCCTTTTGTTTGGAGCTGAGTCTTCTGCCTGCCTGGGGTCCCCAGCCAACAGCCCTTTCCACCCACGAGCCCGGAGGCAGTGGCCTGTGCGCCACCCCGGCCTCTCTCTGCCTTCCAGGACCTGCTGGACCCAGCCCGGTGGCGCATGCTGATCCAGCAGTTCCGGTATGACAACTACCGGCTGCACCAGCTGGGGAACAACTCCGTGTTCACGCTCACCCTGCAGGCCGGCCTCTCGGCCATAAAGACTCCGTATCCTTCTGGGCTCACACTGCCACCTGCCCACCCCCACGGAAAGCAGCTGGAGCGGGAACTGCTCCGAGTGGCTTTCCCACGGGCTCCCGAGAACCCTGCAGAGCAGCAGCTACTCTGTGTCCAGAGAGCTGATGTTCTGATCCAGCGTTTCTGGGTCTCTCTTGAGTGTCCTGTGGGGTCCCCTCTAGGACCCCGTCAGGGCTTTGTGTCTCTTACTTGTCACTGACCCTGGGCAGACCTTGCCTGTGATGGGAGGGGTCTGCCTCCAAGCCCGTGTTGAGCACTCTTGAGAGGAAGAGCTGGTTCGTAACTCACTGCCTTCTGGGTGCCCCTGAGGAGGTCCCAGCGCACGTGGCTTTTGCCTGTCCTGTGGTGGGCGTGGGCACACAGGGTTGCCGGAGTGTGCTTGTCCTCCGCGCTTTCGTGCTGGGAGGGGCCTGGCTGAGAGGCTCTGGCCACTGGTTTAGCTCAAGCCTCAGGCTGCTGGACACTGGCTTCTTTGCCTTGGAAGAGAAACTGCTTGTTTTCTGCTTGGTGCTTCTCAGCAGGGAGTGGTCTCCATGCCCTGTGGCCCTGTGACCCTTCCTTAACCCGAGGCACAGGCAGTGCTACAAGGAGGACGGCAGCTCCAAGAGCCCCGACTGCCCCGTGTGCAGCCGCTCCCTGAATAGGCTGGCGCAGCCCCTGCCCATGGCCCACTGCGCCAATTCCCGCCTGGTCTGCAAGATCTCGGGCGACGTGATGAATGAGAACAACCCGCCCATGATGCTGCCCAACGGCTACGTGTATGGCTACAATGTGAGCCAGGGGGCGGGGCGGGGCGCCCCGATGGCTGTGCCTGCAGGGAGTGCAGTGCCTTGGGCAGAGTGGGGTGGTTGGTCCTAATGCCGCCCTGTCTCATTTTCTAGTCTCTGCTTTCTATCCGTCAAGACGACAAGGTCGTGTGCCCGAGAACCAAAGAGGTCTTCCACTTCTCACAAGCCGAGAAGGTGTACATCATGTAGGCCCGCGCCCGCGCCCGCGCCTGCCTGCCGCGGTGTTTCTGTTTCTTGCGACCAAAGATCCGTGAGCAGCGCAGACACTTGGGAGGAGAGGATGGAAGTGTGAACAGGCTTGTGCTTGGAAGCCATGTTGCAACCATAGGGTTTTGTGATGCGAGCCAGCTAGCTGACGCTTCAGGAAGGATTTGACATGGAGGGAAACTTGGGAGCGTTTTAGAAACGGCTCCTCCCTGTGACTGGTGGGGGCCCTGGGGCACAGGCGTGTCCTGTCTGGGGGCTGGGAGCGGTGGTAGCCAGGCTGGGTCAGCTGCTGTCACCTGCCCAGGCCCCCAGGGGACCCACAGAGTAAGTCTGCCAGTTCTGCAGGGTCCTGTCACTCGGCCTCAAACGCTGCCAGTCACGGACGAGCAGCACCACTGAGTGACTGCAAGGACTTGGGGTCGAGGGGCTGCTGTAGCCAACACCGCCGTCTGTAGAGGTTTGTATTTAGTGCTCAGTTTTGCATGTGGATGTTGCTTAGCTAATAAACTGTATATGTAAAACATGTTAATAAAAGGGTTTTCTATTTCTCCTTTTCGTGTGAGGAGGAAGCTACTGTGCATTCTGACACCTCAGTGTCTGCTGTCCCACCAGTGGTCCTAGTGCAGGGGGCAGGGCCCCTTCAGGGTCATCTGGAGACCATGTCCCCTGCTGAGCAGTGCACCCTTTCAAGTGCTAGGCTACCACCCCCTCCCCACTGCAGGCAAGGTCTCCTTGGACCCAGGCTCCTGCTGAGAGGGTGCTGGGCAGGGACTGGGTGCCCGGCCATGCACTACCCGGCCTGCCCCCGCCAGCATGCACCAGGGACCTGCGGGGCTGCAGGGTGAGGCTGTGCGGAGGCTCAGGTAGGGCTCCCCTGGTGGAGGAACGCTGCCCTTTGCATCAGTCCCCAGGAGCTACCCAGCTTTGACAAATTCCTTCTTATTCGTGTATCTTCTGTTGCTGTTGCCTAAGAGGGGGCTCAGTCACAGCTGGAGACCACACGCCTGGCTACTGCAGGACCCTGGGGCTTTGGGGAAGTTAGTCCTGTACCCCACCCTGCCAGGCACAGTGTGGGCCCCTGCAAAGCTGCGGGTGGTCTCCACAGCCCTCCCCAGCCCCCAGCTTCTCTTCCGGGGCTGTGCCTCCTGCTCATTGGCAGCTTCCTTGCCCCGCCCACAGGAGGTGTTGCCGTCCTCTCTGCTCAAACCTTGCCGGATACCCCACCACATCCCAGGGGCTACAGCCTGGGCTGTCGCCACCCCGTCTGGGGCAGCACAGCGCAGCAGCACCTGGCCATTGCTGTGTTGAGAATGGACTTGGGCACAAAGGCCCCGGTGGTGGCCCTGGCCTCCTGTGCAGCGTGCATGTCCTTGGGGCTGCTGGTCAGACTGGGGCAGCAGGGCTGCTGGGGGCAAGCCTGTCTGGTGGCCACATGGAGCCCCTCCCTGGCCTGTCCTTTGCTTACCTTCTTACCAAAGTAAATGGCAGTTGCACAGGTCTGTGGCCCCCAGACCGGTCCAGCCCAAGAGCCCAGGGCCTGCCTTCTTGTCATGCCCACAGGGATGGGCCATTGTCACAGTGGTTCGGCCAGTTATCGGACCTTGTGAACACAAAGTGGCAGTGTGACTCCTGACGGGCCCGGTGGCCAGAGCCCATCCTCTGCACTGCTGGGTAGTTCCTACTGGACGAGAGCACAGTGGCCCTGCCCGCGGCAGGTGGTGGGCACGGCTTCCACACTCATCTGCAGGGACACTGGACACAGCTGGCCGGGGCGAGGTGCCGGGCCCCCACCCAGGTGTGGGAGGCTCCTGTGACACACGCTCACTAGCCGGGCACCTGCCCGCCGGGCACCCGCTCACTGGGGGCTTTAACTGCGGTAAAGACGCGCATGCCCGCACAGGCCTTAAACAGTATGGTGAGTGCTGAAGAATGTAACCCCTGAGCCCAGCTACAGCCTTCCCAGACCTCTAAAAGTGTCGCCGTGACGACTCCTGACCAGCCACACGCCACCCTGGCCAGCGATGACTGGTCAGTCCCTGTCCAAAAACTCTGCCCTGCTGGGCGCCAACACATCTCACTTGGCAAGCCCAGGGGCCATTCCACGTGTCTGGCTGTCCACGCCTCGCTGAGGAGTGACTGTCCCACAGCCAACCACTCACTACCCATCCAGTCTCTTTGTCATGGGCGTCTGCTCTGTGCCCAAGTCTTGCGTGCAGTGGGCACCGCAGGGCATCTCTCTGGGCTCTCGCCTGGTGGGCCCTCCCTGGCAGAGAGACAACGGAGCCACACTGTCACTGTCCGTTCACCCGCAGGAGGCCTGTGTTCCTCCCTCCAGAGTGGCAGCTGCGCGGGAGGCCCCTGGGCCGCACCGTCTGCCCGTTTTAGCAGACTACCAACCTCCTTGGTCTGTGGGAATCTTGAGGTATTCCGGGTACAGGTCTGCTGTCGGATGTTCCCACACTCTGCGGACCGTTCATTTGACGGGCAGAGATTTGCATTTCGGTCAAGTTTATTGGTAATTTTTTCATGCCTGTCTGTGCTCTGAGACGTGCGTGCCCCTGAAGGCCACAGCACTCTCTTCGTCTCCTGGGAGGGTTAGGCTTTGCTTTTATGTTTCAGTCTGCGGGGGGTCGCAGGCTCCCTCGTGTGTGGGGCGGAGTCGCATTCGCTGAAGGGGTCTCACTGACCAGACCCCGGCTGGACCTCTTGGGTCTGTTGCTCGGTTGCTCTGTTCTGTGCTAGTGCCAAGCGCTGGATGGCACTACACGCCCCGCACCAGCTCCCCAGGACTCTTGCTGCTGCAGCTCTGAGATCAGTCTTGAATGGGGAGCCTGAGTCTTTTGGGGGACACTTACTTTCTACTTTTTCAAAGTTATTTTGGCTTTTCTAGTTCCCTTGCATTTCCACATAAATGTTAGAATTGGCTTGTAAAAGTCTAAAGACCTTTCCTTGGCTCTGGAGGCCAGAAGTCCAAGATTGAGGCGCCAGCAGCTGGTCCCTGGCAAGGCCCCTCCTCTTCTCGTACGGACAGCAGTCCTGCGGGAGCAGGGCTCTGTCTACCCTTAGGACCTCACTTCACCACAACTGCCTCCAAACAGTCAGCAGGGGTCAGGCTCACGGCTGAGTCCCTTACGGACAGTCTTGTGCAGCCCTGACCGGTGTGGCTCGGTTGGCTGGTCGTCGCCCTGCAGGTAGCCAGTTGACTCCTGGTCAGAGCATGTGCTGGAGCTGTGGGTTCAGTTCCCAGTTGGGGTGTGTACAAGAGGCATGATTGATGTCTACCTGTATTTCCCCTCCCTAAAAAACAACTCTGAACGGCTCCAAGTGCCCCAATCCACGGACACGGGACCTCCCCACACTGCCACCCACGCTCCAGTGTCGGGGCACACACTTTCTTACCTCCAGGCATGTTGTGATTTTTAAGGCTGTCACAAACGAGATTTTTTTTTTTAAAGATTTTATTTATTTATCTTCAGAGGGGAAGGGAAGGAGAGAGGGAGAGAAACATCAATGTATGGTTGCCTTTTGTGCATCTCCTGCTGGGAACTGGCCTGCAGGGAACAGGTCTGCAACCCAGGCATGTGCCCTGACTGGGAATCGAACCGCGATTGTCTGGTTCGCAGGCCCGCGCTCAATCCACTGAGCTACACCAGCCAGGGACAAACCAGCCAGAGATTTTTAAGTGGATACTGTGCTCTTGCATGGTAAGCTGTGTAACTGATTTTGTACATTGACCATATCCTGTGACTTCACTAAACTCACTTGTCTGTCTGGTGGCGTCTTGGTAAGAGTTAAAGCATCCCGGACAAACCCTGCAGGGCCCCTGCTCCCGTCTACACCCTTTCTCATTCCTACCACCCGCCGCCCCGCACTGCCCACATGCCCGGTGTGAGGAGGGTAACCGCCGAGGCCGCCTGGTCTCCAGTGTCCAGCAGACCATGTTCAGGCAGGTTTTTGGACCTGTGCTTCATCAGGGTGTGAACATCCACTTCTCACGTTCTGTTACCGAGGATGGACGCCGAAAACTGTCAGATGTGCTTCCCTGCACCTGCATCAGTCCTCGTGCTGGTGGCCTGGCCCACCAGCCCTTGTGTTCTCAGGCAGCTCAGGGTGGCCCGTTGCGTGCAGCCCACGTCCAGAGGAGCAGGGCTCTGCGGGTAAGCCATCTGTGGCACGCCCTGACGTCCCCCAACCTGGGACCTCTGTCGCTTCTCTTCCTATTGATTAGTCCAGCCAGGGGCTCATCGGTTTTAAAGGTGATTTCAAAGAACTGCGTTTGGAGCCAGGAAGGCCCTGTGTGTAGTGTGAAGGTTTCATGGTCTCAGGGATGGGAGCCAGTGCAGGGGCAAAGGGGTTGTGGGATCTGACCTTAGGCTTGAGGGGTGACTGGAGGATGGAGAACAGACTGCAAGTACAAGGGCTGAAATGGGACCCACTGGGGGGCGGCGCCTGGGACCTGCGGGTGGCAGCAGGGTGGTGGAAGGGGCTCCCATCGTGAGCATGTTGGGAGTGGGGCTGGCAGGTTTCAGAATGGACTGGACGTGGGCTGGGAGGGAGAGGCAGAGGGGAGGTTGTTCAGGCGTGTGCACAGGAAACAGCCACACGAACACAGGGGGCAATGAGGTGGATGCCAGTGCAGTGGACAGAGACCGTGAGGAACGGGCGACCACACGGCTCTTTCCAGGGACTCTGATGCAGGAGAGGAACCAGAGGCAACAGGTTGGAGAGTGAAGACGAACAGAAGGGTCTCATCAGGGGTAGAGTGCAAAGCTGCTGCTGAAGCAACTGCAGCCCTGGGACGGGCACAGGGGCACTCACCGGCTTCTCCTGTCGAATGACAGCCTTTTCAAGGTGTAACTCACACCGTGAAACCCACCCTTTCCAAACATACACTGTGTGTTTCAGTACTGTGACTGGGTGGTACGGCCATGCCTCTTGCTGCAGATCAGCCCACAAAGGGCCCTGTGCCCAGCAGCGGGTGCTCACCCCGCCCTCCTGCCCCCACGTGCCCTTGTCCACATCCGTGTCTGCGAACTTGTCTTTCTGGACGTTTCACACAAGTGCAGCCATGACACCTGGCCTCTTGTCTGGCTTCTCTCATTTGTCGTGATGTTTTTAGGCTGAAGGAGACACATTGTGTTGTTCACCTGTTGACAGACATTTGGGTGTTTCCACCTCTGGCCACTCAGGACAGTGCTGCTGTGGACGTGCATGTCCACACGTCCATGTGGCCTCCAACCTTGGTGCTTTCGTCCCATTCCGCTGCTGCCCCAGGAAACTTCCAGTCTGCAGCTTCCAGTCTGCAGCCAGGCAGATGAGGAGGGGCCCCAGGCACTGGGCACAGATAGGGGGAGTTCCTGTGGAAAGGCAGAGGCAAGACCTGGAGGGGTGCCACTGTGGTGGGTGACAAGGTGGCCCAGGACAAAACACAAGGGGAAGGCAGAAGGGAGACTCCAGGTGAAGGTGAGGAGTCCGTCTTGTCCTGAGGACCCCTTGGGCCCCACAGAGATGGGTGCAGGGGCCTGGTGTGCTCTCCGCACTGTGTGAGGGTGACCCCAGAGAACCTCAGAGGATGCAGCCCTAGAGAGCAGGTAGGTGATGGCCAGGCTGGGCTGCCTGGGGAACACCTGGGTGCACAGGCCCAATGCAGCTGGACCACAGGTCTGGGCCTGGGAACGTATTATCTGGGCGCCTTGGTTCCCAGGCTGCACTGAGAGCAACACAAATTCAGGGATGTGCTCACATCCACACACCCACTCAGCCTCCCAGGACAGAAGTGGGAGACTGGGGGTGGGCACACCCTGACATGCGCATGGGTTAGGGGCTTCCTGGGGCAAGATGAGGCCAGGGAGAGTCGAGGGGTGCGGAGGGAGGCCCACATACAGAGGTAGATCCCCGAGGGGTTGTGGCCCTGGATGCCCCAAGATGCGTGGCCCGGCAGCGGTACTTGAAATGGCCACGTGGGCACACATCCTTGGGGGCTGGTCAGGGACCGGGCCATCCCGCCCCTCCCTGCAGGCTGCAGACTTTCTGCCTGTCCGCCCCTTTCCACCTCCACGTTGGGTCCCATGGAGCCGGTCCCTTCCCCAGAGGCAGCAGCCACCCCGTCTTAGACCCTCCAGGCAGCGGGGGTGGTGGCTCTGGTGCTCGCCAGCAGAAACACACGCCCGCTCCCAACCGACCCGGTCGGGTGATCTCAGAACAGGGTCCAGGGACCTCAAGCCTCCTGGTGGCCGTGGCGTGCACACCAGGTTGTACTCCTCCGGCCAGAACCTGTGGACGGCCGCGCCCGGGGCTCCTTTAAGAACACGTTGCGCCCTCCGGCTTCCTTTTTCTTGAACATTGCCCTCGAGGGACGCGACGCCCCGCCCCGCCCCGCCCCGCGCGAAGACCTCTGCTTCGCCCCTGCCTCTGGCGTCAGGGCAAATCAGTGGGTGGGAGCTAGGGGAACTAATAGAAGGCGGGCCCTCCGCCGGAAGGGGCGGGGGTAACGTGAGAGGGGCTGTGTCGGGCGGTAGAGGCCGTTATAGCCTCACTGGCCCCCGAGCGCTGCCGGAGCCAGGGCAAGCCAATGACTGCAGCGACCCGGGGCACATGATGGGAGGCGGGGCCTTCGCCGGAAGGGGCGTGGCAAGGCGAGGCGAGCGACCTGTTGACGCGGTAGGTTCTGGGTGGCCGCAGTATTGGGCGCAGGGTGCGAGTTCCGCCTTGGGGGCCGCAGGGGCGGTCCCGCAGGCCAGTCCTCGGGACGCCCCCTCCTCCTCCCTGCACTCACCTGCCCGGCCGGCCCCTCCTTCCAGCTAAGGAAGCCGAGTCCGCAGCCCGCCCTGCTTCGGATCCCGCGGCCCGCTGCGCCTTGCCAGCGCCACATCTGGCCCCCAGGGGGCTCCCAAGCGCAAGTCCGGTCCCCTTAGAAAGTCCGAGGCAGGCAGTTAGTTCCCTCTCCAGAGGCTGAGTCTCGTGCGCATTTAGTGCTGGCGGCAAGGGAAAAGGTAACACAGTCACACTGGGGAAAAACTCACGTAAACGAAGACGCCATGTTCTCTCCTCTGACGCGCGCGTTCGGAAACGCAGCTGTCGTCGCCACCGCACCCACTCCGTGATCGGAAAGCGCCGCAGTTAACGTTCCCCAGATGCACTTTTCCCAGTGACCACCCGGAGCGCCGTGTCGGCCTTGCCCGGAATGTCACTTTGACTGGTTAGATCTCAGTATCCAGGAGGCCACCCCACGTGGGCCGGGGCGGAGGACCCCATCCTCGGCCCCCCACCTCCAGCTCTGGAAAGTGTTGACAGGAGAACTGGGAACTGGAAAGTACTAGGTGATCCCTGAGCAGCTCCGCCTTGTATGTTTTTAGACATGGACCAAAGACTTTCAGAGTTGGTAGAGGACCTCACCACTTCGGGAGAGCCCCAGCTGAACCCTGAGAAAATGAAGGAGCTGAAGAAAATTTGCAAGTATGTCTCTGGGTTCGGCATTCCACGGCGACTGGCTGGCCCCGCAAGGTTGCTGCCCGGGGTGTTTGTGAGGCCTTCCCCAGGCCAGGCCTGCGTATACCTCAGCCCTGCCTGCCCCCATCTGCTGGGCAGGGACCCCCAAAGGACACGCCTAGCGTGTTAACCCTGGCGCTGGGGTGTGCTGGGGCTGTGGCCCCGGGGTGGAGGGTGGTGTTGGGGGAGCACATTAGGACTGCGGTTGGTTGTGCCTATGTTCACTCTCCTGTGTGGGTGACAGAGCACCTCCCTCCCTTCAGCACACGCATGTGACTCAGAGATGAGCCACACCTCTGTCTTCACTGTCGGAATGTGCAACATAAGTCGAGTTTTGCTGGTCATGCTTAGCCTCCTGTGTTTACAAAACAGGAGACCTTAGGGTATTGCTGATGGAGGGTGTACATTTCGACAACACTTTCAGCTCAGGCCCAGAAAACCCCCAGCAGCAGTGGCTCACGGGGCAGGGGGGGGCACTCAGTCCGAGCAGGTGTCCCAGGGGTGCGAGTGGGTGGCAGGGCCCCCTCAGGGAGGCGTCCGGGGCACTGACCCTGAAGCCTCGTCTAGTCATGAAGTATGATCTTTGATTCATTTCCACTGTTTTAAAATGTAAAAGCCATTTTTTAAATTCTCACCTGAGAAAAGGTTTATCCATTTTAGAAAGAGAAGGAGGGGAGAGAGAGAAACATTGGTTGCCTCTCATAGGTGCCTGACCAGGGATCAAACCCGGGACCTTTTGGTGCTCGAGACGATGCTCTGACCCACCGACCCACCTGGCCAGGGCCTGTAACACATTCTTGGCTTGTGGGTTTCATAGAAGTGGGCAGGAACCAGGTATGGCCTTGCGAAGGGGCAAGTGGGACCTGGCAGAGGGTGCACATCCCTGCCCCTCGTGAATACTGTCCCCACAGTGTTTAACTATCGTGTCCCCAAGTTGGGCACTTGGTAAGAACTGATGGCCTCGGCAGGTCATCGGAGGAGCAGCTGAGCCGCGCCTACCACCTGCTGATGGCCCAGCTGAGCCAGGAGCACGCCGAGGTCCGCCTCTCTGCCTTCCAGATCATGGGCGAGCTTTTCGGCCGGTCTCACCTGTTCAGGGTGCTGGTTGTGTCCAACTTCCAGGAGTTCCTGGAGCTCACATTGGGCACTGACCACAGGA
Source organism: Artibeus jamaicensis (assembly GCF_021234435.1). Taxonomy (NCBI): domain Eukaryota; kingdom Metazoa; phylum Chordata; class Mammalia; order Chiroptera; family Phyllostomidae; genus Artibeus; species Artibeus jamaicensis. The sequence continues at coordinate 27,433,545 of NW_026521954.1, read as the reverse complement.
AGCCTCTGCCGCCGCCCCGGGAGGTGGCCCAGAGGCTGAAGCAGGCCGTCGCCCTGGCTGTCCAGAGTTGGAACGAGAAGTTTGGCTCGGCCTATAAGAAGCTTGCCTTGGGCTACCACTTCCTGAAACACAGCCAGCAGGTGGGTGGGCCTTGGCCGTGCAGTCTCTGTGGACAGGTGTGCCTGGATGCCCAGCTGCTGGGCCAGGGCTGTGGACCCAGCAGGCCCGAGAGTCACCAGCAGGTGGCGTCAGGCTCCTGAGAAGGGGAAAGCTGGAAGCTGCTGGGGGCGGGGTGGGGCGGGTGGCTAGCCTGTGGAGCTCCATCCTGGGTGTGCCAGTGAGGCAAAGGGCAGTGGATTCAGCTCCGCAGACACAGCCCTTCTCAGCCATGAACTCCCACTGTCTGGGGACCACCCTCAGACTTTGTGGTCACCCGGGTCCCTCCACCTGTCTCTGCAGCCAGCCTGGGGGTGCTGCCACCCCAGGGCCCATGCTCAGGAGGTGTTCTCTGGCCCCCGGTGTGACCTGCCCCGGCCCCATCTGCTGGTCGGAGCCAGCCCCCTCCCCCTGCAGCAGCTTGGGGCCAGACCGAACCCACAAGCCAGCGGCTCCCTTTTGCTTTCAGCACTGAACTAAAGGTGCCCTCCAAGGTCTGGCTGTGTGCTGGTGCTGCTGTATCTCCTCTTTGGCCCGTTTTCTCTTTTTACTTGTTGAGACTTTATCTATTTAATTATAGAGGGGGAAGGAAGGGAGAAAGAGAAAGAGAAACATCGATTGGTTGCCTCACGCGTGCCCCCATCTCAGGATCTGGCCTGCGACCCAGGCCCACGCCCTGGCCGGGGGTCGAGCTGGTGACCAGTTGGCAGGCCGGGCTCAGTCCACTGAGCCACACCAGCCAGGCCATTTTTTTAAGTTGATTTTAAAAAACTTTTAAATTTATTTGTTTTTAGAGAGAGGGGAAGGGGGGGGGAGAGAGAAACAGACATTGACACGAGAGGGAAACAGCAGTCAGCTGCCTCTTGAGCGCTACCAACTGGGGACCAAACCTGAAACCCAGCCGTGTGCCCTGACCGGGAGTCAAACCGGTGACCCTTTGCAGGATGACATCCAACCCACTGAGCCACAGAGGTCAGGGCTTCTTTGCCTCATTTTGATTTTAATTTTCTTTGTGTTCCATTCGGTTGAGTCTCATCTTTACCTCAACTTCTCAGGTGGATTTTCAGGATGTGAACACTAGGACTCCGGTGGAGAGGAAGCGAGAGGAGGAAAAGCAGAGGCGCTTGGACCGGATCTACCGGGAAAGGTCCGAGCAGGCCGTGCGGGAGATGCAGGGTGAGGTGCTGGGGCCTGACCGTAGGTGAGCGACCGCAGGGGGACGAACCAGCTGGGCAGAGAACCCCTCCCTGCCCCAGGAGCCGCTCCTGGTCGGCACCCTCATCTCGCCTGCATCCTTGGTGGTTAGGCTGGCCGGGCAGGGCAGAAGAGAGCGGGTCCTCGGCTGCTCTGGCCTGAGCTTCCCCCTGCCTTTCCTGGCCTTTCTCGCTCTTGCAGCTCCTCCCCCAAACTCCAGCATTTGCTTTCTGGCAGCCAGGGTGTGAGGAACAGGGAGGCGGCCAGGCCATGAAGAAGGCGCAGAGCGGGGCCCTGGTCCCGAGGTGGGAGAGCCCTGTGGGGAGTGGTGCAGGTGCAGTGGGGCTGGAGGACCGGACGTGTGTCCTCGCTGGTCTGACCTCCCGTGCATCCTGCCAGCCTGTCCCACGTGGAGCTCACAGAGGCACTGAGGAGGCCCTGGGGGCACCAGCATGTGGGTGGGCCAGCCCCACAGCTGCGGCAGCCCGGCTGACCCTTCAGTAGCCACCAAGCCTCCACTGACCTTCAAGGCCGGGACGTTGGCCCTGCTGGGGAAGGCCTCCCTCGGACACGCTGTCCAAGGCCCTCCTGCCTGGGGAGGTGGTGCTGTCCCGGGAAGCGCCCAGCAAGCCACTTCTTGGTCTTTGCAGAAATGTCTGAAGAAATCCGGGGCTGCCTTGTGGAGGCGGACAGCTGCTTCCGGCTGCTGCTGCCCTTCGACTTGGGGCCTTGCCTGGGGGCTACCCCACCCACTGAGGCCCGTGCTATGTCCAAGGAGGGCACCCCCTGCCCAGCCAGCACCCCTGACCTTGGGGACGAGGAGCAGCCGTGCTGCAGCAAGACCCTGCCTGGCTGTGCTCGCCCTCCAGTAGCCACCAGCGGGGAGGGGCTGAGCCAGGCCTCCACAGGGGCACCCTCAGAGGAGAAGGAGGACGAGGAGGAGGAGGAGGAGGAGGAGGAGGAGGAAGATGACAGCGACCAGGAAGAGTTTGTGCGGCACCACGGGCTGGGCTCCCACAAGTATACGCTGGACGTGGAGCTCCACTCAGGTGACACGGGCTCCGCGGCTGCCACTCTGGGTGGCTGCTCCACCAGGCCTTCTGGGCCACGGCCGTGGGGTACTTCCCACAGACTCTGTGGGGCCGTGGGTGGGGCAGGGACTCCTGAGGCTGAGGCGAGGCTGTGGATCCCCAGGCCCCGCCCTGCGGCCCTCACTGTGACCTGCAGGCGAGGTGGCCAGGGTGCCCTGGAAGCTCCCGCAGTGGCTGCGGGCTGCTGGGCGCAGCTTCCTCACAGGCGTCTGCGGTCCCTGTTGGATGTGGCTGGGGACCTTCGGGTGCCTTCTTGGGTGGAGGGCAGCCAGCTCATAGCTGCAGGAAGTCCTGCCTGTGGCGGGGAGCGGCGTGGCCCAGTGCTGGAGGGGGGCAGGGGTTAGGGGGCCTCCCACTGAGGGCAGCAGAGGCAGGGATCCTGGGGCTCTAGGGACGGGCTGGCCTGTCTGTGTCCGAGGAACCACCCAGGTCTCAGCCTGGAGCGGCGGGGCATTGGGGTCAAGCTGAAGCCTTCTTCCCCAGAGTTGTCAGGCAGCGACGACCAGCGACCCAAGGGTCGAGGTGCCTGTGATGCAGACAGGTGGAACTGCAGGTGACCTGCCTGGGGCCCCTGGTCCCTCTGGTGACCCCATACACCCCTTTGCAGACGGCCTGAGGGTGCATGCGGATGAGGACAACTGGGCTGTCATCCAGTCGGCCCAGGACACGCTGAAGCTCATCCAGAACAAGTTCCTGCCCGCTGTGTGCTCCTGGGTCCAGGTGAGGCATGTGGGGAGGGCTGGGGGCCGGTGGGGGGGCCCAGCCTGCCAGGTGACGGGCCCTCTTGCTGGCAGCTCCTCACCCGTGCAGGGACACACCGTGGGCACTTAGAGGCTGCTATCGACCTGAAAGCGGAACTGGAAGCTGCCCTGAGGAGATCCCGAGAGCTGGACATCGAGCCCGCAGGGCTGCACAGGAGGGAGGTGCGTGCCATGGGCCGAGCTCAGCCTCTAAGCAGGAACCACGGGGCTCTGGAGCATCCCGTTCTTTCCTCACTAGGGCCTGGCATGGAGGGTGGGCCCAGCCCAGGGCCTCCCCAGATACGGAGGGGCTGGGGCAGGGAGGCCTAGGTCCCTGGGGCTGCTGCTGAGCATTTGGTCCCTCCTTGACTTTGCAGGCGCGCAGCCCCTGGGGACCAGCAGGGGGCGATCTTGTCTTTCTCCTCAAAACCCAGGCCAGTGAGTGAAATTCACAGCAGGCTGGGGGCAGGGCACGGTGCGGTGAGCCTGGTGTGTCTGCTGGTGTGGCCGTGGGCTCACTAATTCCTCACAGAGGCCATCGTCAGCACCTTGGTCACCTCGGAGCTCATGTGTGCCTCAACCTCTCGCTGGCGGATGCTTTGCTGCCGCCCCCAAGGCATTTGTGGGGCGATGTGTGGGCTGGGAGGCATGAGTGTCCAGGCCTGGCCACCCGCGGGGCCTCTGCGGGGTTGCCTGTGGCCGGAGCGGACTTGGGGTTGGCAAGATGCCATGTTCTGTTAGGAGGGCAGGGACCGACCTGGGGATGGTAGGGTAAGCTGAGGCAGGCACCGTGAGTGCGGTGGGGGTGCACAGGGCTGACGGAGGAGGGGAGCGGGAAGGCGGGCTTGGCTCTGCCTCCAGGAGCTGACGGAGACGGAGACAGGCTCCTTCCTGGGCTGTAGGTGGGGCGACGGGGCTGCGGGCTGAGTGGCAGCGCCCTGTCCCCAGGGCAGACTGCGGCACCTGCTCCCCTTCTGTGCCGGCAGCCACCCTCGGTCTGGTGGTTAGAAATGAGTGCACGTTGGTCTGGGCTGGTTTTCCTGTGAAATGCCTGGTGGTTGGGTCCCTGGCCTGGGCTCTCCCCACTTAGCTGGGCCCTGACCGTGCAGGGAACGGGTGGAGCCCGGAGCTGACTCGATAAGTGACACAAATACCTGAGACAGAGACGGTGCTGCTTGCTCCAGTGACCACAGGCCCAGGGCCAGTGGGGCAGCGTCTGCCCCTGGAGGCCGGCGCCAGCCTGCCCGAGACCGTGCTGCTTGCAATCCCCGTGGGATGGCGGCCGCCTTTTCCTTTTGATTTTCTGTTTTTGTCTGTTGCTGGTTTCTGCGGACCGTTTTCCTTTTGATGTAGGTGTTACGTCCTTAAAAGCTTCTAAGCTGGTGTAGTAGGTTTAACTGGGCTTTGTGCATTGTGGCTCGTCCGTCTGGGGGCGGCAGGGATAAAGCTGCCGGGTCGATGGGAAGCTGGTCGGGGAGATTTAGTCCGCAGCGTGTCCGTTGGCGAGCAGGGCGGTGATCCGGGGCCTCTGCGTCCGTCACACTGATAAACATCCTGTGAGCGCTTCCGAATTGCCTGCCGCTTAATTACGTAGCTAAGATCACTGAGTATTTTGTGTCGTGTAATTAACAGAACAGTGATTTCTCACTAATCAGTAAAGTCAGAAGAAAACAACTGTAGTCATCGCTCTGTTCAAACTCCCAGCTGTGGGTTCTTTTTACATGTTGACTTAACACGTTTCCGGGGCAGAAGTGCCCCCACAGGTGCTGCCCTTGTCCTCACCTAGCACCAGTCGGCGTGGCAGCTGCCGGGCCGCCCCAGCGCCCTCTCCCAGGGCCCCCACTGGCTCCACGCGAGGTTTCCTGAGCCTGCTGGCGGCCACGGACAGAGGCCATGCGCTCTGTACTGGCCCTGTGGGCCCGCCTTCCTGTAGGTGAAAAGGACAGAGCAGGAGGCACGGGGATGAAATGTTGGGGGCGTTCGGCTCCCAGGGAGGCAGGGAAACTAAATCAGCGACGTGAGGACCTTGGACGCGGCAGGGCCAGTAAACAGCCTTCCTGGGGACGCAGCCCCTCCATCACGCCGAAGGCCGAGCTGCGGTGGGGGGGCGCCCAGAGCAGAGAGGGGTCTGCACACGCTCCCGTGAGGCCTGGGGGGTGCCGCAGCCCGGCCGCCCCCTCCCGCCCCCCAGTGCCCCCAGTGTCTGTGTCACCTCCCTCTCCCGAGGCGCCTGCGCCCAGACCCCTTCACAGGTCCTCCGTCTGGTTCCCGCAGATGCTCCCACAGGGGCTGTGCTACAGGCGGGGGACTGAGTCAGGGCAGGTGTGTACGTCCTGTCTTCCCCTCCAGGTGGGGCCCCCTGCAAGCTGCCCCAGCGTCATGGGGCCCAGCCGCGCCTCCTGAGCACCTGGAAGCAGCCAGGGCTGGGGGGGCGGCGCGCGACTCCTCGGGGCTTCCTCTGCACGCCGCCCGACGCCAGTGCACGCCCACCCATGTCCTCGCTGGGGGAGGGTGCCACCCTCGTCCCCTGGGTCATGGGCGCACCCTACCCATCTGTCCACTGCCCTTCCAGACCCTGCAGAGCTCTGGACCCCAGCCTCACCCCAGAGACGCCCGCCCACCCCCAGCAACGGGACAGGGACGGGGCGCCAGAGCAGCTCCCACCCGGAGGCCTGCTGCAGTGCCCTCAGGCCAGAGAGGGTGGGGACAGCCCTCGGGGCCGGGGCGGTTCCAGCAACCGTATCTCAGATTCTCCTTCGGCAGGGCTCTCGCTGCACCTCGGCCCAGGCCGGCTGTGGGGTCCGACTGGCCGTGGTCAGCTGGCCCCGCGTCCTCTGCCCTCCAAAGGCGAAGGTGCCGAGATGGCGGCCTGGCTGGGCAGTTTGCGCGGCCTCCAGGGAGGGCATTAGCATATAAATAGCCGCCTGACGCCGGCCACCACAGCTGAGCACGTTTAATTTTTAGTTTATAAGAGAGAATGGGCGTTAAACGCGCAGCCGTCAAGCCCAGAGACAAATGCAGGTGGGAGCCGCTGGTCTGACGGGCTCCTGCCTTGTTTTTAAAGGGAATCACGCAAACTGAACAAAAGTGATTTCTTGGGTGAAAAGTAATTGAGATTGCGCACCAAGTTAATTAGATCGTACAAAATTTATTGAATGGTCCCAGCTGTATCTCGAGTGCGCACTGGCGGGCGACCGCTCCGGAGCGAGGCCGCTCTCCCCGGCCCCTTCTCAGATAATTAGTGACCCCGCTGCCCGACGTGCGTACACGGGTTGTGTTGTATATTTTAGCTGTTTTACTGCTTGTTTAATTATGATTGCGGAGACTCATTCTTCTAAATCCTCTTAGCTTGGGTGAGAATCGGGTTGTCTGCTTCCCCCAGCCGCCTGCAGCCGCTGTGTGTCAGGCCGGCTTCAGTGCAGGGCCGGCCGGCTCCCCCAGCCTCATCTGTCAGTGGGGGTGATGGCTGCTGGGCCTGGCCTGGCCTCGTGGCCCCCGGACCAGGGGGCAAGGTCTGCTTCCAGTGCCACTGGGAGGGGGACTGGCCTGCCTCAGCCGGTGCCTCCTTGGGCTGTGGTCCCCTTCCTCGAGACCTCGGGTGTCCTCGTCCCTACTCTGTCCCCAGCACCTCCCTGCTGCTGGGTCAGTGCTGGCTTCCGACCCCACCCCTGACCTTGCAGGGAGGTTGCCACCATGCTGCCTTGAACTACTGGGCTGGCCCCAGCTGTGCCGTTTCTGAGGTCGCCTGGCGGGCGGTGCTGCTTTTGTCTGAGCAGGCGCCTGGTGGACGGCCCATGAGCAGGTCATGCCGGGGTCGCAGAGCTGTCTGTGACTCCCCTGACGTGCAGTCCGTCTGGGGTCCAGCGCGTGGGCTCCCTGTCCCCTGACCCTGGGCAGCAGGAGCCCACGAGCCAAGCGCTGTGTCTTTGGCAGCCTGACCTGTGGTGTTCCAGGCAGGGGTGGGCCGGCCACCGCTGGGGCTGCTCCTGGACACGGAGCTAAGTCTTCGGTGGCAAGGCTCTGCCTGGGGACCTGGCTGTGGGGGCACGAGGGAGGGCAGTTCCTAGGGGCCCAGCGCCAGCCCTGCATTTATGGAGGATGCGGCTGCTCCTGGACCGGGTGCTGCCCACAGTCACCTGTGCTGACCTAAGGACAGAGGGTCCCGGGCTCCGGGGTCAGCGACAGGGACGCACCTGCTAATGGGAGAGTCAGAGGGTGTGATCCCTGGTAGTTAACGAAGCAGCCGAATGGTTTTTAGGAAATGGAAACCTCCTAAAAGTCCCCAGGGAAATGCAATGGTGGGAGCAACACACGTACCGTTTTACGGAATGACCCCCATATTTAAAGCCCGGCGTCCGTGCTCTGCCTTGTACACCCGGTCGGCCCACATCCACCTTTCAGAAAATTAAAACACATAAATCCCGTTTAGTGCCGATCACACGGCGTAGGCCGGGGACCGCGCGCCCGAAAACCCCGGGCTGCTCTCCACCTTTCATAAATTCCTGGGAGGTTCTGCACAAAAATAATTTTCAGGTCCGTGGCTCATTGTTATTCAAACGTGATTGATTGTCGTCATTTGCTCAGCTCGGGAGTTAAGTGCCCCTGTCATTTCCAAAGAGCGTAATTGGGACGTTTCACAGGTCAGCGGCGGAGACCGGCTTCCCTCTTGATCAGTGTTAGACTGATAACAAAAATTACAGTTTCCCGTGATTAATGTCCCCGCACCTCCAGGCGCAGGGCTGCGGGCTGCACCCAAACAAAGTGCATCTGCATCTGCTTAGGCCTCGGGGGTGGCACCGACGGGGGCCGCCACGGTGGGCACGGCTGGTGAGGCGCCCTGGGCGCGGGCGCTCGGCGTGGCTGTCGGGGTGTTTCGGGGCCCGTGTCAGATGGCTCCGTCCCTCGTGTGCCTCGGGCGCCCCTGCAGCCCCGCTGCTGGCCGTCCCCAGACAGGGTCTCCCTTCCGGGCCTTCGGGTGGGCGGCAGTTGGCGGTGTCGGCGAGGTGGGTGTGCCGCTCGGCTGGCCCCAGGGGGCCGGAAGTAAGAAGCAGCACCGGTGGGCAGGGGGCAGGGCCTTCTGGATGCCTCCCACTGTGACCCCCTCAGGAAGGACAGGTCCCCACGAGGTCGCTCCTGTGAGAGGAGGGGGGCGAAGGGGGAGGAGCCGGCCCTGAAGGGTTTTCTGAGTGGGGCTGGCTGTGGGCACCTGTTCCGGATGTTCCTGTCCCAGTGTCCCTGGCACACTGGTGTGTACGAGTGGCCTTGGTCACCCAAGTTGGTGAACTCCTCTGGGAGAGCTGTCGGCCCACCCCAGGGCCTCTGTTGCTCCTACCGAGCCTGATGCAGCCCAGAAAGAGGGTGGGGGGAGGTCCAGGCCCCCCCCCACGTGGGGCAGGGGCAGAGGTGCACCACCTGCGGGAGGTGGTGACCCAGGCTGGGAGGTGACCTTGTCCAAGGGGTAGAATATTCCACCACAGCGGTGGTCACGTCGGCGCCCCTGAGGTCAGAGCGGGGTGTGGCTTGGGGGGCCAAGCAGAGGCTGGCCCGAAAGGGGGGATGTCGGGGGCCTTGGCTTTTTGGCGTGAACTCTGCTCTGTGAGGCTTTGAAGCGGTGCGGGCTCCATGCAGGTCGAGACTCCGGGCAGCTGGGAGGTTACACGTCAGGTCGGGTTCTGGATGCCAGGGGAAGGCACGTGGAGCTGCTGGTTTTAGGGACGCGGGGGGGTTGTCTGGGGGACAGGCCAGTGTGCTCAGCTGGTGACGCCAACACCCCGGCCTGCAGGGCCACTGGGGTCAGGGAACCTCCAGCCTCTGGCTGCTGTCACCACGCAGGTTCTGGGGTGTCTCCACAGATGGCGGCCCCGGGGGATGAGGACGAGGACGACGATGATGACGACTTCGTGGAGGTTCCAGAGAAGGAGGGCTACGAAGCCTGTGTCCCCGACCACCTGTGGCCCAAGGGCGGTGAGTGGTGGGAGGGGCACTGGGGGAAGGGTCCTCAGCAAGGGTCCCTTGGCTGTGACCTCAGGTGTGGGACCTACAGCCCCCTGATCGGTGGGGGGTGGCTCTGCCGGGCCAGGTGGCCCTGGGGTTCATGGTGGCCGCTGGCGACGAGGGAGGTGCTTTCACTGGCACCGGCCCTGGGTGGTTGTCTGGGGGGCCTGGCAAGGCGCTTCCTGCGTCCAGTTAGTGTGGGGCCACCAGATGGCCTCGGAGGAGGACTGCAGAGGCCCCTGTGCTGACCGCCCGCTGCGGCGGGGGCCACCCTGCTTGGGAGTCGGAGGTCCCGGCCCCGGGGGGTGAGTGCAGGGCTCCACTGTGGTCCCTAGAGCGGCTTGGGGGGCCTGCTGTGGGCACAGAGGGGGCCCATGGCAGTGGCCACTCCCTTGGGTGCAGTGAGCACCCACATTCCCCAAGCCGTGCCCCCGATTGCTGTTTCTGGAGGTATCGCAAGCAAGGCAGCCCCCCTCTGTGCCGCCCGAGGACTCGCAGCCCCCGGGTCCAGCGCAGGTGTGGGTGGGCTCCAGGCCTGGTCTCTGCCGTCTGGACAGCTCCGCCCTCCACTCGCCACGGCGGCACCCAGGGCCGCAGCCCTCGGGGGCAGGTGGGGCCCAGCGGCAGCGCCTCACAAGGGCAGCAGAGACCCCACAGCCCCTGGGGCAGGAGTCGGCCTCTGCTCTGGGCAGCTCACGACAGTCCATTTGCACCTGGAGGGGCGGGTGGCGGGTGCTATCTGACCAGTGTCCTCTGGCCACCAGTGTCCTCTGAACAGCTGTGAGCAGGTGGGCCTGGAGCGCACCAGCCGCCCCGGGTCCAGAGTGGGGTTCCCGGGGCCCCGTGCAGAGGACCGGGTGGGCGTCCTGTCCCGGACCCTGTGCTGCGCTCCCCCAGCCTCCTGCCCCACGGTGCTCTCAGGCCGGCCCTGCACTGCCTGGGGCCGGGAGCTGAGCGCTCCCACCTCTGAATTTTCAGAGGGGCTTTTGTCTTCCCCTTAATCCTGGCGTCTGCCGGTGCCGTCAGCTTCTGAAATTTACATTTTAATCGCAAGGCCAGCTCGGGGAGGGGAGATCGATCGTGGCAGGCGGGAGGCTAACTTTGCGCCAGCCCCAGCCGCTCCGTTTCCTACCATCGACCGTCCCACCCTGTCCGCCTCTCTGCTCCCTGTGGACACAGTGCCCCTCGGTCAGTTTAAACAGAAAAGGGGACGCGAGCGTTTTTGTGATTAGGCGGTGGCAGTCAGCTGGCGCCAAGACCCCGGGCTTGATCAGACGCCCGGGGGTCTGAGGGCTGGGGGCTCCCGCTCTGCCAGCCGAGTCCTCCCTGAGAACCACATCCGCTTTCTGGGTTTTGCTTTGCCAGTGTGTCAGTGAGATTGATTTGCTACCACGACGTGAAGATGGTGGTGTGTTTCTAGTGCCCCAAGTATTCACCTTGCCCTAACACACTCACCCATCTTTTTAATGGTTTAAATAAAGCAACAGATCAATGAAAAATGTAGTTTATTCTTGTAACTCAGGAATTCTCACCTTGATCTTTGGCTCTCACTGCGTCCCCCGAACACTGACGCTCACTGACCAGCCTCTGCCTCCCGAGCGCGTGTGTGGCCGGCGGAGCGTCCCGCTGACTTGCAGTCAGAGTCCCGGGCGGGCGAGTGCGCGCTCTCGTCGGTGGGGCCTGCGATGCGGTGTTGGTGACGGAGCCGGGCCCGGACTCCAGCCTCCTGCCCAGGGCACCCCGGGGCTCACAGCCGTGCCCTCAGGTGGCAGAGGTGGGCCTGGCCACCTCCAAGTGGCTCTGTCTTGTGTCCTGTACTTTCAGCATGAGACCCCAGCAGTGGGGGGGAGACCCCCGCTCACGTGACAGAGTGCAGGGCAGGCCACGTGCACCCTCTGCTCACCTCCGAGAAAGGCCAGGCAGCCCCAGCCGGCAGGTGTAGCCGCAGGCAGAGCGCCGCTGTGGTCTGCCGTCCCCGACCCTGGCCCGTGCCGGGGAGCCACAGCCTGAGGCAGAGGTGGCCCTTCTGGCAATCTGGCCTGGCACCGAGTCCTCCCTACAGCCCCCCCTTCCCCAGGACGTTAATCCAGGGGCAGCACCCCTGCACCCCTGCACCCTGTACATCGGGCTCTGTCAGTCAGTGTCGCTGGGACCCTCTGCCCCAGGCAGGGCTGGGTGTTCAGCAGGGCTGTGGTTTCTCACCTGGTAGCCATCAGCCTGCGTGTGCTCGGCAAGGGCTTCTCAGCCTCGAAGCCCATGGCGCTGCTGGGTTGGGTCCCCCGTCCGCTCCGAAGCCAGGATCACACCCATTTGGTCCAAAGCCACAGCCCGAGGGCCGGGCGTGCCTAGCAGGGGTTCCCTGTCTCCTCCTCCCTCCCTGTAACCAAAAATCGCTCTCACTGACGCGGCTCCGCCCTCGGCCCTTCCAGGTCCGTCTGCAGAGTAACCCTCCTCTCAGCCTCCATTTCCACCCTTGTTGACCCACTGTTTGCAGAGACAACAGATTTTAGACGCTTTTCAACTGAGTAAGCCTGTCTCTTAATTGGTCTTCATCTCTTTAATTACCTATCACTGTACTTCACATGGGTCAGCAGTTGGTTGGTTGTTTTTAATACTTTCCGATTTGCTGTTTTGTTTCTTTCCTATTTTCATCTTCTGTTTGCTAAATTAACTTGTCTTTTGCTGGTTTAAAAAATGGTCATTCAATAGAGTAAAAGAGTAGATACTTTTGTTCCGATGGTTGTCCTTGCTAATTAAAGACTCACACTTATGAGGCCCAGCCATACACTGTGAAAACCAGACATTTATTGAGGACGACCCGCAGGTACGAGACACACTGTACAGAGGACAGTGACACCTCAGTCCCCTTCAGAGCAGGCACCTTGGGACCTCACGCAGGTCTCCCAGTCATCACCAGCTGCCCTGTTGTATTTTCCTGAGTCTCATCAACAGTCCGAAATCTCTTCCCTTTCATCAAAGGTGATTTTAGTTTGAGGAAAAGCCAGAGGTTGCAAGGCGCCCAGTCTGGGCTGTGGGGGCTGAGTCCCCCGGGCGATTTGATGTTTCACCAAAGACCTGATGTACCTGAGACCTGACGCTTGGGCAGGCGCGTTGTCATGACGAAGCTGCCAGTCGCCAGCTGCCCAGAGTTGCAGCCTCTGAACCAGCCACTAGTCCCCGTGGAGCCGTGATGCCGAGTCGGATACAGATCCGTGGCTCCGCTCACTCGGTCGTTCTGAACGTGACGGCCACAGGGGACACGCGCCCACACCGACCGGTGCAGTGAGGCCTCCACTGCTCACACATGCGCGGTCCAGTGCACTCTCCTTGGCTGCCAGGTCACATAGGTGTCACACAAACTGTTCCCGTCACGTTAGCAGTGGCTGGGCTTTTCCAGACACACTTCACGTGTTTGCTGTCCCCTGTTAATTTCTGCGGTTCGTCAGCATTGTGCATGTGTCCCCACCGGGCAGTGACCTGGCTCCTGGGAGCAGGCTGGGCCCCCACAGGGGTGCTGGTGCGGCGCTGCTGGCCAGGGGGACCAGGAGCCACTGCCCTTGTCTTCCTGGAACGGGAGGGTGGACCCTGGCCTTCAGGGGGTTTTAGCCGTGCCCCGTGGGGTGTGGGCACACTGCAGTCTCGGCGGATGCAGCTGTGAGCTGCAGGGGGAGTGGCTCACAAACGTGAGGGCTACATCCTGACCCTTCGGTCACCCCCTTCCCTCCCTTTGGGGTTTAGACCGCAGTGTCCCCGTGTCTGTCTGGGGGACAGTGCCCAGGAGAAGATGAATGTGTTTCAGGGCTGGAGACGGACCCGGCTGTGCAGGCCAGGACGAGGGTGAGGATGGACGAGGAGGCGAGTGACCCCACCTCTGCGGCCGCCCAACCTCACTGGCTGCGGGGCCACCTGACCCCAGCCCCGACGAGCCTGAGCCCCAGGTGACTCCCAGCCCCCTCACCTCTGCCCAGAGCACAGCCTGCCTCCCCAGTCTCCCAAGGTCGCTTGGCTTCTTAAAGGCAGCCCCAGAGGTGCGCCTGGGCCGGGCTGACCCTGACAGCTCTGGTGCCCGGGCAGGGGCGAGTGGGAGCGGGCAGTGGGGGCCCGAGGCTCTGGGGTGTGGGGGGCAGACGGCAGAGCACCCAGGCCCTCGCCCTGTGCCACTCCCTGGGGACAGTGGTGCCTGACTCCCCACAGGGCCTCCACGCTGCCCCGGAGCCCAACCTGGGGTGGAGAGGTCATTGGTCCCACTTGCTGACCCTGGGTCTGGGAGAGGGAGAGGCAGGTGGCTGTGGCCGGGCTGGGCATGCACGGTCAGCATGTCTGCCCTGTTCTCATGGTCCCTGCAGGGCACCACTGGGGCCAGAGGAGGCGGGGAAGCTGGCCGAGGAGCGGGCCCGGGCGCCCGTCCTGCCCTTCGGGGTGGATCTGTGCAACTGGGGCCAGGAGCCGCCGGCATCCGGACAGGTGGTCAAGTGAGTGTGGACGCATTCGGTGGGCGAGGCGGCCACCCTGCTCCTCGCCCCCACCCGGCGGGCATGCAGCTGGGCGCTGGCCCGGCTCCCCCGGCTCCCCCGCCCACCCAGACTGGCACCCGGCACCCAGGTTTCCTCTGTACCCGTCGCTCCCTGGCACCGGACCAGGTGGTCAGGTGCCAGTGCCCAGGGCGCTTCTCCACCTTTGGGCTCCTTCATCCCTCGTCACCACTGTGTGTGTCACAGCTGTCCTGGGACCCCAGTGGGCTGGGCCCGGGCTCTGCCGGGCATTTCTGGAAAGCCGCCCCCGGTGTGCTAGCGAATGTCTTCTCCGGCACCACGGACCAGGGGGCGCGTCTCCTTGAGGGCCAGGCCCACGGTGCCTCCTCACCTCCTTGCACAAAGCCCGTGACCAGGCCTGGAGTCGGCCTCTGCCCTCTGGCTGCTGGTCTGGGCCTGGCCCCCGGCAGTACTGGGCGCACCCGGCGTTGGCCCTGACAGCCTGGCCGTGCCGTAGGGTCGAGTCTCAGCACCGCTTCTGGAAGCCCAGCGAGGTGGACGAGGAGGTGACCTGCGCCGAGGTCTCTGAGGGGCTGCGGAGTCGCCGCATCACCTTCGCGGGGCGGTTCGAGCCCGTGCAGCACCGGTGCCGCGCCCCTAAGCCCAACGGCCAGCTCTGTGAGCGCCAGGACCGGCTGAAGGTTTGGGGGGCGAGGGGGCAGGGCTGCGGGCTGGGCAGGGCTGGAGGGGCAGCTTCCCCGGCCAGTGGGCTGGGACCCAGTTGCCTGAGGGCAGGGGTGGGGGCAGCGCCACCCTGGGTACGCTCGTCCTGGCTGCAGCAACCCTTTGGCTACTGGGCTGTACCCACCCGGTCCCAGCTGGGAGCCCTGCAGGCAGGACCCTCCTGTGTTCCTCGCCTCACCACCCCCGACACCCTGCCTGCCTGTGTCCGGGTGCTGGGTGGGGAGGGGGTCACTTTAAACAAGCGGACTCAGGTGCCAGAGGCCCCTCCCCTGGCTCTGTGAGGGCCCTTCTGTGGGTGCAGCACCAGGTGGCAGAGACAAGGACAGTGACAGCCACCTTGCTTTCCCATAGTGCCCATTCCACGGCAAGATTGTCCCCAGAGATGACACAGGGCGGCCGCTCTGCCCAGAGGACAGGGCCCGGGAGCAGAGGCAGCAGCTGCAGAGGCAGGCCCAGCGCCCAGGTAGGCACGGGGGCCAGGGAGGGTGGCCCCCACGCGTCCGTGTGACCCCTGCTCCTCCTGCGGCGTCACCTGGGGGGCCGAGTTGCCCGGGAGTCTCTTGGGTGCTCCTGATGGGCGGTGTGGGTACAGCCACCACCAGAACCCCTGTCTCCACTGGTTTGGTGGGACTCTGGGTGCTGAGCCGTGTTCTTAAGCCGATGAAGAAATCGAGGCAGGAAACCCTGGCTGGTGTGGCTCAGTGGACTGAGCACCTGCCTGTGAACCAAAGGGTCGCAGGTGCGATTGCCAGTCAGGGCACAGGCCTGGGTTACTGCAGGCCGGGTCCCCAGTTGAGGGTAGTGGGAGGCAGCCAGACATTGCTGTTTCTCTCCCTCTCCGTCCTGTTTCCTCAATAAAATAAATTAAATCGAGGCAAGAAAAGCCAGTTGGCCAAGCCTGCGGTCCCGAGAGGAAACCCCTGCAGCAGTGAGTGTGCATTGCACCTGCGGTGCCTGCGTGTCTGGGAGGCAGGCAGGGGCTGCTGCCAGCGCCGACTCTCCAGGGGCTCCTTGGGGCTCCTGTCAGCCAGGGTCCCCGTTTCCTGGCCAGTGTCAGATCAAACGGCTGCTGGGCTGCAGCCGCAGCCCCGGCGGTGTCATCCTGAGGGCAGCTTCGGGGCTTTGTCTCCTCACAGCACGTGCGTCCGCATGGACCAGCCGCCCCTCTGCCCTGTGGGCCCGGACAGCGGGGCCGAGTGGTGCCCAGCAGAAGTGGCGGCGCTGGCAGCATGTGGGCGCCCTGGTGGGCCGGGGTCCTGCCCCGAGGCTGGTGGCAGCGTGCGGCCGTTTGCCGTCACCTTCGTCTTCGGAGGCAAAGATTAGGGTTCAGCCTGATCCCCAGGGTGGGCACCAGGCCGGCCCTGGATGGGCCGGAGGCCTGACCTGCTAATCCGAGGGCTGTGAGCTCGGGGGCAGATTAAGTGCCTCCTTTTCCTGTCAGCCCTGAAGAGCCCCTGGTTCTGCAGCCCGCGGTGACTTGTTAACAACAGGTGCGGGCCGCGGGCCACGCTGGCCAGTCAGATGTGAAATAGGATCTCCCCACTAACTGCGGTATCGATCCCGCCTCCTCGCACGCGGGGCAATTTTCTCTCCCCGGCCCTCACCCCAGTGACAATGCGCGGAGCTCCGGGCCGTCGGCGCAGGAAGGCCCTGCGGCCTGGCACCTATTGATTTTCCTCAAAGGCTTTTAAATTGCTCCTTCATTTTCCCGAGATGCTCATTCCACCCCGAGCAGGCGGCGCGTCTTCCCGTTGTGTTTAAACAATCGCTCCATTCACTGGACTCCTAAACTGTGACGCCTTCTTATTACTGGGAGATAAACTGTTCAGACAGTTTGCCTTAATCTTGGATTAATCGCCTCTGTGTCTGCGCTGTGCGGGCCGCTCTCCTTCACTCCAAAAAATCAGCCCGGGGAGGCCTCGCCATCCGTCTGTGGGACGCACGCGGCTCCCCCCGGCCCGGCGTGTCCTGCCCTCGCCCCTGGGCCCCCCCCCATGCGTGGTGGGTGTCCTGCTGGAGCCAGGGTGCCCACAGGCCTGGTGGCTTCCCTAGCCGGCTGGGATGGCCCGAGGCTGCATGTCCGGGACACCCCGGGGCCTTCGGGAGCATATCAGCTGCTGATGGGGATGCAGAGCAGGGACCTGGCGGGCTGGAGCCTCGGCCTTTGACCCCGATGCTGCCCCTGCCCTTGGCCCAAGACCCCCTGAGACAGAGTTCTCGTCAGTCCTGTGAGTGAGCACCCGGGCCCGGCCTGTGGCTGGTGACGTTCTCTCCCCGGAGCCGCCTCTGCTGCCCCTCGTGGCCGGCCCTGCGGGACGTGCCCGGGAGCAGCAGGGCCGTCTGGGCCGGTGAAGCGCTCGTTGCCGAGACACCTTGGGGCCAACACAAACCACGCCCTGTCCGCCCTGACCCCTGGCTGGGCCGCTCTGGCCGTGCGCACCCCTGGGCAGAGGTCGTCGAGAGGCCACTGCTGGGGGTCCGGTGGACCCAGTCCAGCCTGGAGGCCAGGCAGCAGCCGTGGACAGCTCCGTCCCCTGGCGCTGCTCCTCCCGGCCCGTGCGGGCCGCGCCCGGGGTGGCGGCGGTGAGGAGCGCCTCCGAGGGTCAGCCAGCAGGCCTCCCTGCCCCGCTGCCCCTGCCGCCATGGTGGGCGAGCCAAGTGGCCCTAGTCAGGAAGAGGTCGGGGGAGGCGCCGTTGTTGGCGCCAGGCGTTTTCTGGAGTCTCGGGGTCTCTTTGCAGACTGGCAGGACCCCGAGTTGATGAGGGACGTGGAGGTAGCCATGGGGGTGGACCTCGGCTCGTCCCGGGCCGGCGGGAGAGGCAGAGGCAAGAGGAGGAGGCACCCCCGCCTCACCAACCTGAAGCAGCAGGCCGACACCGCCCGCACACGCATCGCCAAGAAGGTCTTCGCCAAGTACGAGCCCGGTACCGAGTCCTGGGTCTGGGGGTGCCGGCCAGACCCCCAGCGTCCCCAGGCCTCCGTGGTGCCCCCTGCTGCACGTTTCTCCGTGACCACGGGCCCCCAGGCGGACGGACGGCTGTCCCAGTCAGTGCGGGGGGCGGTGGGCCCTCAGGAGCAGAGCCTGACCCACGTCTTCCTGGAGGGAAGGGCCTGCGGGGCTCCAGCTGAGGCTCCGGGAGCAGGGCCCGACCCGGAAGGGCTGGGCGCTGGCCTAGCCGGGCCCTCATGGTCAGGCCCGGGGTGTCCACATGGTGACTTCAGGGAGGCCAGTTGCCCCCCAAGGCCGGCAGGACGAGCTCCGAGCCGTGTCCGTGCTGCGTCCTCAGGTGTCTGCCCACAGCCTGCACGTGGGGCACGTGTGTGGCCGCAGAGTCTGAGTGCGTGTCCCCGTGTCACTGCCTGTGTCACCCCCACCCCCAGCTGGGCAGGCGGTGCCCCGGGCAGGGCAGCTGGCCCTGGCTTGGCCACCTGTGGCTCCCGGCCGGGTCGGAGCACTGTCACTCCTCAGCTGGGAGTCTGCGGGGGGTCAGGGCCGTGGCTGCCTGGGACCCAGCGCCCGGGCCCCTCCGTCACGCCGCGCTCTGCTCTCCCTGCAGGGCGGCCGTGCGGCGAGTGAGCGCAGCCCTGGACCAGATGGACCGGAAGAAGCACAGGAAGTTCGAAAACCAGTTCAACTACGCTCTGAGCTAGGGGTGGGGTCCGCAGTGCCTCGGTCCACGGGCTCGTCAGCCCCTCTGCCTCCCCTGCAGTGGGCGGGAGGGCGCCAGGGGGAGGGAGATACAGGGTGTGCCGTGGCCCAGCCCTCATCGCCCAGCCTTCTGGGGTGGCCACTCGGGAAATCGAGGAAAACCCACACTTGTGTGTCAACGCTCTTTCAACGCAAATGCCAGGGGGCACGACCCTCCCACTCTGCCGCTCTGTTTCCTACTGCAGCCGTTCGTCTCCGCGTGGAGACTCCCTTCCTCTGTCCAGGAGAAGCCTGACAGGGCAGGGACGCACCCGGCGGGTGGCTCAGGGGCGTCAGGCACGTGTCCCGTGCGGTCCCGCGCCCCCCACCCCCGGGCCCTCCGAGCCCGCCTGTGTCCATGCTCCCCGTGGGGGTCGAGGTGGTGCATGGAGCCGTCACGGGCGTTCGTGTCTGGCTTCTTGGAAGCACCCGGCCCCAGGGCCCTTCCAAGTGGCAGTGTGGGTCGGGTGTCGGTCCCCTTTATGGCCCTGCACGCTCCACCGTGCGGAGGCCCCCCTGATCCGCCACCCCTCAGCTGCCTGTGGTGGTCGGCACGTCCCGGCTGTTGCGGGGAACGTGGCTGGAACACGGGTGTGCCACTTCTCTCGGGTGCATAAGTAGGAGGGAGGTGCTGGGTCACCTGGCATCTGTTCATCACTGAACCCGCTGCCCACAGGGGCTCGGCCTCTGTGAGCTCGCGAGGTCGCGAGGGTTCGTCTTCCAGCTGCAGCCGCCCTTGGTGGTGAGGTGCTGTTTCCTAAGGGCTGACGGCGCTGAGCACCTCTTTGTTTTTTTAACTCCTCACCCAAGGAAACATTTATTGATTTTAGAGAGAGAGGAAGGGGGAGGGGGAGAGAACATCGATGTGCGAGCGAAACGCCAGTGCCCTGCCCTGGGCTCGAACCCACAAACCGGGTGCGCAGGACGACGCTCCGGCCCCGAGCCCCTGGCCAGGGCGTGGGGAGCACCTTTCTCGTGCTTGCCGGCCGGCCGCCCGTCTTCGGAGGGAGGTCTGCTCGGGCCCCGGGCCGGAGCGAGCGAGTTCCCCGAAGGGCCGGCCGGGGCCCCGCGCCTGCCCGGCGGAGCGTCCCCCGCTCTGCCTTTGCCTTTGCCGTGGTGTGTTGTGAGGCACAACGGGCTGTTTTCTTCTTTCCTTTTTTTCCACGTTGGGGGTGACGTGCCGATGTGATGATAGGTTTGCAGGGGCACGTGTTGCACAGGGGTGTGCACACCCGGCCGTCACGCTTACGAGCTGCAGAAGGGTCAGCAGTTGACTTTGACGCCGCACGGAGCCTGTGCTCCCGCTCACTGCCCGTGCGTTTTCTGAGGGTGTCGCGGGCTCGGCTTCTGAGTTCAGGCCTTCGCTCCTTTCGAGTTGACTGTTCCCCCCGGTGAGTGGCCGGCTCCCAGTGGCGTGAGCACCTTTGGTGAAAGGGCTGTCCTTTCCCTGTGGAAACATCCGGCAACTCACTGATCGTCAGTTGGCCACAGACTCGAGCTTATTTCTGGGCTCTGGTTTCCGCCGCACAGAAGCCCTGGCGCCGGCTCGGCTGCGTCCTGGTCAGCAGGGCCTTGCGGTGTTTGGACGTGGGGAGAGTGGGCCCCCAGCCTCGCTCTGTGGCAGAACCGTGTGGGCGGTTCTGCGTCCCTGCTGCTTCCAAGGGCATTTCAGGGTCGTTTCTGCGAAAAGAGAGAACCAGCGTGAATTTCGGCAGAGGCCGCTCGGACTCCGAGCGCCACGTGGGACAGCGCCGCGCCCTGACGCCGTTCTCCGGTCCGCGGCGCCGTTTCGCGGCCGACGCTGGCGCAGCGGGTGGTGGTTTCTAGCACCGGCTTCGCACTGACCTAACTATTCTGAGCATTCCTTTTTTTTTATGCTTTATAGAGGAAATTGTTCTCCGAGTTTTTGTTTTTGGCTTGTTGGTTGCTGGTGTGTAGAAACACAGCTGATTTGCGTGTCGGCCTTGCCTCTGCGGCCGTGCTGAGCACAGGTGTCAGCCCCTTCAGTCCTGCAGGGCCGGGGGGTGTGGGCCTGTTCCCCCGGGTGGGACTGGGGGCGCCGTGCTCCGTCCTGTCAGAGGGGGGGGCTCCTGTGCTTCCCGCCTCTCAGCCGGGGTCCCGGCGGGCGTCCTGGGTCTTGACGGGCGTCCTGGGTCTTGGCGGGCGTCCTGGGTCCTGGAGCCAAGCGTGATTCTCTCTGTCTTGCCGCCGCTGAGCTGAGCAGCGTGAGGTGGGCTGGGGCCTTCACGTCTGGTCTGAGCAGGGCGTTCTCTGCGTCCAGCTTGTCTGGGGTTCTTGTCACGAAGGCCTGCGGGTGGCGAGTCCCGCCAGGTGCTCTCCCTAACTCGACGGGCAGCCCTGCCCTCCAGCCCGGCACGTGGTGAACTGCGGTGAACCGTCGTGTGTTGGACCGGCTCACTGGGAGCTCGCAGTTCCATGGCGTAGTTGGCGTGTTTTCCCGAGGTGTCTGCGTCCGTGCTTCTGAAAGACAGCGTGTGCGGCTTCCTCCGGGCAGAGGCCGTGTGCGAGGCGGAGCGGGTCCTCCACTGCCGTCTGTGGGCCTCAGACGTCGACAGTCACCAGTGAAGCCACCCGGGGCCGTGCTCTTCTCGGCGGGCAGCTGCCCTGCTGGCCCGTCCCGCTGCTTGTCCGGAGCCTGCGGGGCTGGCGGGGCGTCCGCTCCTGCCCGTGTCGGGGGCAGTGGTCGGTGTGTCTGCGAGTTTGCCTGCTTCACCTCAGTGTTTTCTAACTTTCTGGGGACTTCCGTGTTTACTCATTGGGCACTTAGGAGTGTGTTGTTTAATTACCACATAATTGTCAATTTCCCTAACTTTTCTGTTATTTCCAATTTCATTCCATGGGGCCAAAGAATATGTTTCATGGGATTTCAGTCCTTTGAAATCTGAGGCTTACTTTGCGGCCTTCCCGCTTTCCTGTGTGTCTCCCAGTTTTTTACTGTCTGTTGGACATTTTCAACACCAGATGTAGCAGCTCTGGAAGTTGGACCCACCACTGCCCGATGTGCTGTGGCTGCTGTCCATCTGTCCAGGGTCTGGATGAGTTCTGTAAAGCCTGTGTCCTTTGTCACCCGTACCCCTGAGGTCTGCGCGGTCAGCCGGGTGACCAGCTAACGACGACCAGAGCGGCCCCTAGAGGCTCTGACGCACCCTGGCCGGTGTGGCTCAGTGGATTGAGTGCGGGCCTACAAACCAGAGGGTTGCCAGTTCGATCCCCAGTCAGGGCACGTGCCTGGGGTGTGGGCCAGGTCCCAGCAGGGGACGCACGAGAGGCCACCACACAGTGATGTTTCTCTCCCACTCTTTCTCCTTCCCTTCTCCTGTCTCTATAAATAAATAAAATATTTATTTAAAAAAAAAAGGCTCTGACCCCAGAAGTCTTGCGGCGTTGTGCTGACAAGCCGTGGGGGCCCCTCAGCCCCCAGCCCCGCCTTCCGGCCTGTGCACAGCCTGTAGGTCGGCCGGACAGAAAGCGCGGCGTCTCCTCGGTGCGTGGAGACCCCGGCCTTCCTCTCCTTCGCCGCAGCCACCGGCAGGCGCGTCGCTGCACAGCCCTGCGGGTCATCCTCAGCAGACCAGTCTGGAGCTGGCCGTGTGGAGCCAAGTGAGGACGAGCCTGGCGCGCGGGGCTTTTCCTGGCAGCAGCTGGACAAGCCACGTGGGGGCAGTTCTCTGACAAGGAGGCTTTTGGGGTACCCCCCCCAGCCTCTGCCTCCAGCAGCGGTGACCTGCCGGCTCTGCAGGCAGACTCAGAACCCGCGCCGGCCGGCTGGGCGACTTTCCTGGGACACACCTCTCAGGCTGGTACGAGTCTCGGGTTAACTCCCAGAGCTCTGAAGAAGTGGCCTTTGTCAGGCTCTGCTGTGCATAGGGGGACAGGGGTCTCTGAGGTCTGGCCCTTGCCTCTGGAAGAGCCACTCTCGTGGCTGCGCAGGGTCCCGTCCGTTCGGGGGGCAGGGCCCGGCGTGGACCTGAAGGGCTCAGCGACAGGCAGAGAGGTGCTGCCTGGCCGCTCCGTCCCCACCGCCGCCCCCCGCAGTCCTTTGGCAAGTGTCCGTGGCCACCTGTCCTCTCGACACAGAGACGTCTCCCAGGGCACGACCCTGCGCGTGGGGTTGCGGAGCCAGGGCGCTGTGCACGTGCAGCCTGGCGGGGGCTCTAGGGGTGCTCCCCGGGGCGGCGGTGGGCGGGCGGCTCTCCCACCAGCTGCTGACCAGCGTGCTCGCCACCCCACCCCCACCCCCACCCCCGGCGTGTTCGCCGAGGTGCATACTTGCTAAGTGGTGTGAAAAAGTGCAGTCTCATAGTTCAGTGGGTAACGAAAATTTCTCTTAAAATGAAATTTGTTGTTTTCCTTTTCCTGTGCTTATTTTCTATTGTCTTGTTTATTTCTTACTAACTTGTAGGAGCTTTTTATTATTAAGACAACACCTGGCTGGTGTAGCTCAGTGGATTGAGTGCTGGCTTGCAAACCAAAATGTCACTGGTTCGATTCCCAGCCAGGACACTGTAGGGGGCGCACAAGAGGCACCCACAAGCTGACATTCCCTCTCTCTCTCCTCCCCTCCCCCTCTCTAAACATAAATAAATCTTTCTTTTTAAAGAAAGAAAACTAGATCTACATGTTACATTGCAAATATTTCCTCATTTTTTCTGATTTCCCTTGTGTTGCTTTTTGCTGTGTGGACTTCCTGTGTAGTTAATTTCATCGTTCGTGCCTCCTGAGGCTTGTGTGTTTCTGCACTTGAAACCCCGCCCTGACCTCTCACCGACGTCTCCCGGGCAGCGTTTGTGTCTGCCGGCTCAGCTGTCGCCGTGCTGTTTGGGTCGCGGCAGCCGTGCCGTGTTCCCGGGCCAGCAGTCTCTTCACTCTGTCCAGAGGTGCGGGGAGAGAGCTGGCAAGCTGGAGAGGGGTCCCCGTGGGCGTCTGGTGAAGACGAACCTGTGGGTCTGTGGAGGGCAGGCCCGTGTGGCCAGCAGGTGGGCGCTGGGGGCCCCCTCCCCTCAGGCCCAGGTGACGTGGAGGAGGCTGCACCTGCGCTGGCAGTGTCCTCGGTACGTGTCACTGGGCGGTTTGGGTCTCCGTGACTCGGAGGGTGAGGCGGCCTGGGGGGGCCTGGCCACTGGATGGGTTTGGTGCAAGAGGTGTGAGCCCACCTGCAGGAGAGGGGTGGGCACCCCTTACGTGGGGGACTCGGGCGAGAGCTGGGCAGCAGCTCCTCTTCCTCCCACCCCCCCACACCCCCAGGATTCAGCCTGTCCTCAGCCGCGGCGAGGTGGGGGCAGGGACATGGCTGCTTCAGAGGGGCTGCCACACAGGACGGCGGGAGGGGCAGGACACAGCGTCCTGGAGCACTGCCCGCCTGTGGGGCGAGGAGCTGGAATGAGACCCCCAGGGACCTGAGTCCCACCCTGGTGCCATGCCCTGCATCCCGGACACAGATCTGCTCAACCAGTACCCCCCGCCCCTCCGCCCACCCCACGGCGCCCACTGGCGCCCCACTTGGGGACCTCTTCTCCTCCCCCGGGGCTGGGGGGGCTTTCTCTGTGCTTCGTGACACTTCCTGGTGGCATGTCACACTCGGGGCTCCCAAGATGGAGACCTGGGGACTCTGCACCGGTCCTGGGTGCCACCCTAGGATGCTGGACGTGACAGTTCAGGCCAGCTGCCCAGGAACCGGGGCCAGGTGACGAGTGACACGGGCAGGTGACAGCAGAGGGACAGGAGGAGCACCACTGAGTGTGGGGAGGGCACCCACAGAGCCTCCTGCTGGGGTGGGGGCTGGGGTCCAGGGTTCGGTGGCTGGGCCATCAGGGGCCACACAGGGCCACCAGGGCTTGCTGTGCAGTTGGGTGGGGGCCGTGGTGCCAGCTGGGTGACAGCAGTGGCCATTGTAGGGCAGGAGGGGCTGTGACCCCAGGGTCCCTGTGGTTTGGAGGAAGATGAGGAGGGAGCCGTGGAGGAACCCCACAAGGGAGTGGGGTGCTGGGTGGGAGCAGCGCAGACAGCAGGTGCCCCCCGAGGGTGCGGCCATGGCTGGGGAAGCCCCAGGAACCCTGCATCCCAGTGGGGTGGGGGCAAGGGCTCTGTGCAGGGGTGCCAGGTCCCACACCTGTTCTCCCCTTTTGACCTGGAACAGCACTTCAACAGCTAAAAGACTACATTTCCCAGCCTCCTCGGGCTAGGAGTGGCCATGTGACCGAAGTGGCCAGTGATGTGTGAGCAGCTGGCCACGTCAGGGAAAAGGCATGTTCTCCCCCTTCCAGCCTGGAAAGGGGATGCAATGGCTGGAGCTGTGCCCTTCCCTTGGGTCTGTGAGGATGGGACCCTGCCCAGGGGGTGAGTGGGAGACAGCAGGACCCAGCTGGGTCCCCAAGGACTCTGCGAAGGTGCCAGAGTTGTGTAGGGCCACCAGCAACCAGAATGAGCTCACACAGAAGAAAATAAACTCCTTCCAACACTGCATTTGGAGTTTCTTTCCCTGCAGCCCCAGCCAGTGCTGACCAACACAGCAGGGGCCAGCCCCGGGCAGCGGGCAGTGGGTTGGTGGTGGGGCGGCGCAGGGTGGGCGCCCCAGGGAGGTCTGGTCCGGGCTGGTCCCCAGTGCCAGCCTCGCTGTTTGGCAGGAGGCACCTTCCATGCTGGGTCTTTGTTGTGGGACCCACACGAGTAAGATTTGGGACGGTGAGGTGGCCACTGGGCAGGACGAGCCCTAGGAGCTTTGGAGCCTCTCCAGATACTGACACCAAAGTGGGGCCGTGCGGAGGGTTCAGGGGTCAGCACGGTCACCTCTCTCTCTGTGCCCAGCTCAAGCCCTGGGGACCCCAAGTCAGACACAGGAACCCCTGGGCACTGGGCTGGCAGGGGTTGGGTGTGGCACCAAGCCCAGTGGGAGCACAAGAGGTGGGGCCAGCCTGGGGCTCCTGGGAAGCAGCCAGAGCAGCCCCCCCGACAGGCACACGGTGGATGCTGGGCTCCCAGCAAGACAGTGAGCTGCAGAGCCAGGGCGGAGCCAGGGCGGTGCGAGGTGGGGGCCACGTGCACCGAGCCTCCCGGCCTCCCAGACCCAGTTCTCCCCGCGCACTGTGCCGTAGCCACAGCTCAGAGCCCAGGGGTCACTGGGAGACTCGGACGGGCTGGTGCGGCCTGTGCCTTCCAGGGCTGGCACGAGCGGCTGTGCGCGCAGCCTCCAGGGCCTGGAGAGCAGCCTGCTCGGCGAGTCAGAAGAGCCTGGAGGTGGAGCAGGCGCGTGGCCGGAGGGGGGGCCGGGGGAGGGAGCGTGGCGGCTCCGTGCCTCCTCCAGGCCTCCCGGCACCTGTTCCACGCCAGGGTTGATGTCAGAGGGTCCACGGTGTGGCTGCTATGTTTAGGGTGACCCTGGCAGATCCCCAGGGCTTGGTGGGTGAAGGGGACAGGGAGGAGACCAGAGCGGGGGTACCTGTGTCTGAAACTCCCCCTTGCCGGCCTCTCTGGTGGAGAATGTTGAGGGGCCAGGCAGGTGGGGGTGGGTGCAGGCATGACAGTGCTGCTCCGCTGAGACCTACGCGCCATGCAGGGACTGGGCTGGTGTCCCGTCCACACCCAGATGAGCTCCACAAGGAGGGCTCCGGGGAACCAGGGCCCCTTGGGAGCAGAGTGGCCCCTTCAGGGCACTGATGAGCACCCCCAGCTCCTGCAGGTGGGGCACTGGCTTGCTGTTCTGGGCCCCTCAAACCCCACTCAGGCTGAGGGCTTAGCACACTGATGATTCTGCCTGCGGCCAAGGGCCTTCTGGAGACTTCGAGAGCTCCCTGGGGCTCCTCAGTTGCCTATACCCTGGAAGCCCTGTCTCAGTGTGGGGCTGGGGGTGTCCTGGCCTTTCTGCACCCCCTTCTGCCCCCACCAGCGGGGTGGTGCTGGGCGCTGGGTGCCGGGCGAGTCCGGCCTCCGGGCTCTCGACCCTGCAGTGCCCCTCCCTGTGGACCTGGAGGCTGGAGGTGCAGGTGGTTCCAGGAAGGGCCGGGACTGAAGGCCAGGAGCCACCTGAGGGGCCAGCGCCCAGGCCGTGTGGGTGGTGGCACTAGAGCAGGCTGCTGCCCCACGGCCAGGGCTGCCCCTCACTGGCCACCCACCGGTGAGGGAGAGGCCGAGGCGCTCTCTGCCACTCCCGTGGTACCTCCTCCTGCCCCCTCGCAGGGTCATTATGCTCCTGGCCAGGCCCCCCTGCCTTGGGGAGGAAGCGGACCCAGCACGGTGGTGCCTCTTCCTGGTGCCGCTCCCGCCGGGAGGCCAGGGCAGGCGCACACCCCCCGCCCCCGTGTCCTCTCCGAGCCCACGGAGGTGGCTGCTCTTCAGCACTGCTGCCCATGCCCCAGCAGCCACTTGGGTCTTTCCAGGAGAGCGGCCACACTGGAGCCCCAGGCTCCGACGGGCGGACTTGGGGAGTTCGGCTGGGGGTCTGCACCCCTGCAAGCCAGAGTTTTCCTCCACTGGGAGCGGCTGGAGCTCCCTCCTCAGGGTCTACCCTGGCCTGCCCACTGCTCAGGCCCCGCGGGGATGAGGGGTGAAGCGCTGCGACCCTGCGCCAGCTGTCCCACTGGGCATCCCGACTCACCCCCGAGAGTGCCCCGGGGCTGCATAGCGGGGGACAGAGGACTCCCCCGGGCCGCAGGGGTGCGGGGTAGGGCCCCGGCGAAGACGCTGGGCTGGCGCAGCCGGCGAACCTCTGCGCCCGCCCCAAGGGCACGGGGTCCGCCGACCAGTTTGGCTGCGGGACGCCGACCCGCGGGGAATCTGGGACCCGAGCCCCACGCCGGAGAGAACGCCCCGCGGGCCTCTCGGTCGCACTGAAGTCCCCGAGGAAGAGCCGCGAGGAGGACGGAGCGCGGGCGGCGCGGAAGCCGGAGGGACGCGGGCGCGGCCTCCTGCGGTTTATTGATTGAATAAGTTCGGCAAAGTGCTTCCCAGCGGGGCGGGCCCGACGCAGACAGTCGCTTATAAATTTAAAACTCTTCCGTATCAACCGGCTGTACACAGAGTCAGCGACCGCGCCTCACCGAAGGGCCGCCCGGGCCGCGCTCAGAGGTGCGGCGCGTAGAAGGCGGGCGCGCCGTAGGTCTGCGAGCCCAGCACGAAGGGCGACAGCACCGCCGGGCTCGACAGGAAGGGCAGCTGCGCGGCGCACACCAGGCCGCCGGGGCCGTGCGCCGGGTACCCCGCTGGGCCGTGCATGGCGAGCGGCGCGCCCATGGGCGGTGACGGGCTGAGCGGGCTGAGGCCGCCCGGCAGCCCCGCTCCCGGCCCCGCGCCGGGCCCCGGACCCCCGGCGCCGCCGGTCGGCGCGCTGGTGTCGGCGCCCGGGTTCTGCTTCTTCCACTTGGTGCGGCGGTTCTGGAACCAGATCTTCACCTGCGTCTCGGTCAGGCTCAGCGACAGCGCCAGGTTGAGGCGCTCGCACACCGACAGGTAGCGCGTCGCCTTGAACTTGTTCTCCAGCGCTACGAGCTGCTCGTAGGTGAAGGCGGTGCGCGCGCGCCGCGGCTTCCCGGACTTGGAGTCAGAGCCCGTGCGCTTGCGCTTGGGCTTGGTGGACCCGGCCGTGCCCTGCGGGGTCGTCCCCGCGCCCCCCGGCGCCGGCGCCCCCGCTGAGGCCCCGGGCGGGCCCGGGGCTCCCGGTGAGTTTCCCCGGGGGCCGGGCGCTGCGGCCTCGTCCACGGTGCCGGGCGCCTCCTCGGCCTCCGCTGCGCCCGGGCAGCCCGACCCGCGGGCCGCGAGGCCGCCCCCGCCTCCCGATGCCTCCTCCACACCGCGCGCCACCCCAGCCTCCGGCGCCGGGTCTTCGTCCTCCGGCGCCTCGTCCCCGCTGTCTGCGCTCGGACTGCGGCCGCCGCTGCTGTAGCCGTTGGCCTCGGCCTCGTCCGCCTGGTAGGGGTCGCCGGAGTCTGCGGGCGAGGACGGGACGGGACGGGACAGTTAGACTCGCGCCCTCCTTCCCTGCTCGTCCTCCGCCGCTGCGGCCGTTCCCGCGCCCCCGCGGGGATTCCCTTTTCCCGTTTCGTTGATTCTTTCGTCTGTCCGCCTCCTTCCCTTTTCCCCTGAGCCTTCGCCCTCCTTCCCCTCGCCCCTCTTTTCCACCCGCGCTCCCACCGCGCCCCCGAGCCGCGCGCCTTTGTCTGAGCGGGACCCGCGGACTTTGCGGCAGGAGTCAAAACTCAGATCGAACCGCGGGGCAGATACAAACTTAATTAAACTCATTTGTGTAACGTGCAAACTAGTTAAGGGCCATTTAATTTATTTCGGCCTATATCACCCTCTAATGACGCAGGGCGCGGGGCCAGCCAATTACCTAGCACCTATGAGCCGCGGGGCCAGCGGCGGGAGTGGGTTGGAACAGGCCGCGGGGAGGGTAGGTCTGGGGACCCAAATCGCCGGCCCAGGCCTACCCAGAGGCCCGGGGGGAACTGGAGCCGGATCCTCCAAGCAGAGGACCCGCGGTGGCTGCGTTCTGAGCCTTGGGAATTTGGAAGAACGTGTCTGTCCTGGGCAGCGCCTGGGAGTGGTCTGTGCAGCTCCCAACCCCACAAGTGGTTCTACAACCAGGAGAGAAATCAGGGCAGGTGCCCTTCATGGTGCCATTCTGTCCAGCACCCAGTCCGCTGTGGGGTCCGGTTGGCACCCAGAGACCAGGGAATAAACCACAAATTCAGCCCTGGCGTGTTCCTTCAGGGTAACCAAAAGCAGAGCAGGTGCCCAGCACCCCCCACCCCTTTAGCAAAAGCAGGGGACCCCGAGAGCCCCTGTGCATCCAGCCCCTGCCCTGTTCAGAGGTGGGATGAGGAGGAGGGGCCCCACCCGGCTCCCTCTCTGAACCAGCAAGAGCCTGGCCGTCCACCTGGGATGGGCACTCTGCCGGAGTGGAGGCTCTGGGAGCCCCAGCCAGGCAGACGCACAGGAAGGATCGCCTCCGGGAAGGGTCCGCACCTGGAGGAGCTGAGTGCAGGTGCCAGGCGGGGCCCCTGCCCCAGACCCTCCCACGCGCTGGTCCCAGGGAGCCAAGGAGCCTGGAAGTTGGAAGGAGGAAGGGCCTGGGGAGGGGCACAGAAGCAATCAGGAGCTGGTCGAATGCAATTCCTGATCAATAACGGCCCCTAATAAGTGTAATAGGTTTTAATCGAGTAATTATCCGAATTTTGACCCTATAATTTAGATGTTCGGGGGGAGACTTCGCAAGGTGCTTGAAAGAGATACGCACGCGGCCGTAATGGGATATCGACCGGCCGGGCGCGGGCCGCCCCATTACCAGCCGCTTTCCCCCGCTAAGCACATTTCCCCTTAACTGTAATCGAAGGGATTTAATTGTTTTTGCAGAGATAACCAGCCTTTTGTCACAATTAGTCTGATTTGTTTAAAAAAAAAAAAAAAAAAAGAGGGAAGGAGGCCTCAGGCGGCTGCGATGGGGGTGGGGAGGTCACCGGCCCGCCGCCTGCGCCTCCTCGTCTCTTCCGGCACCGCCGACACTGCCCTGTGGGCACACGCGGTGGCCAAACCCCGGCCGGCCTTGCGGCCCGGCGGCCTCGGGCCGGCCCCGCAGAGCCATCCGGGAGGCGCGGTTGGGTGCGGGACCCAGAGTCCGGGTCGGAAGGAGGCCGAGGGCCGGCTGGTGCGGCCCCGCGCGCTGCGAACTTTACACTGAGCTTTGGCCCCGGCCCGACAGGCTCGAGGAGGGGTTCCGGAACGTAAACGCAGAGCACTGCCCGTCCCCTGCCCCCGCCACCCGGCGCCGGCGGTGTCCTACTCACGCGCTGGCTCCGCTCCGGTGGCGGTTCCAGCTCCTCCGGCGGCGGCGAAGGCGCGGCGCTCCAGCTCCTCTGCGCGCGGCGGACGCCCCGGGGCGGCGGGGACCGGGGCGCACGGGGCCGGGGCGCACGCGGTGGGCGCCACGGGGCCCAGCAGCACACAGCGGCGTCTTCTGCTGTTGAACTTGTTGGGGTCCAGAATGTCCAGCACCGAGAACGAGGTGGGGCGCGGCGGCGGGGCGGGGCGGGCCACCCCGGCTCCCTCGGGCGCCGCGGGGGCCGTGTCACCGGCAGCCAGCGGCGGGGCTCCGGCCCGGGGGAAGGCAGGCAGCTCGGCGCGCCCGTCCATGGTGTCCCGGGCGGCGGCGGCGGGCTCAGGCGGTGCGGGCCCCGGGCCGGGTGCGGACGGCAGCGGCGGCGGCAGAGCGGGGCCGTCCCCGGGAGCCGCCGGGCCGCTCGCGCTCATGCCGGCCTCCCGCCGATCCCGCCGCTCCGGACTCGCCGGCTACTGGGCTCCCATCCCTGGCGGTCCGCGCGCGGCCGCACAGTCTCCCGCAGGCCGCCGCGGCGCAGCTGGATCTCCGGGACGCGCCCTGCGCCCCGCGCTGGGCCGGTGCTGCCCGGCGCTGCCGCCGCCGCCTCAGGCGCCCGCCGCGCCCGGTCCGCGCATTTATGGCGGCCCCGCCGGCGGCGCCTACGCGCCCACACGCCGCACACACGTGCGCCCGCAGGCGGCCGCGGGGCTCCGCCGCCCTCGTTAGCGCGCGCGCCTAATTGGCTGCGAACGGTCCCGGGCGGAGGAGGCGGGCCTCTCGCGGACACACAGACGGAGTCCGGGCCCGACAGACAGACGCGAAGCCCGGAGCAGGAGCGCGGCCCTCCGGCGGCGGTCGCGGTCAGCGCGCGTCTCTGCGCCTCCGCTGGTCCGGAAACGGCGCTCCCGCCTCCTGGGCTCAGGGGGAGGAGACAGCCCGGCTTTTAAATAATTGCGGGATCAATCGGCGGCGAAGGGGCTGCGGGGGCCCCGGGCGCGCGGTCGGGCGAGCGCTTGGAGTTGCTGGGACATCGCGGCGCGCGGGCCTCTGCGCTCTGTGGGCTCCCGAGGCTCCGGCGACCCTGGGCGGCGGGGCGGGGAGTGAAGTCCGGCCCCCTCCCGGTCGTTCCTTCGGAGCTCCGACTCGCCTCCCTCGGTCGCTCCTCTCCTGTCTCGGGGTCCCCCTTGACCAGGGTCTTGCCCCTCCCCCCTCCCCCTGCCTCCCCCTTCCCGGCGTCAAATTAGGGTCCGGCCTGGCGTCTCCGAGGGGGCGGGGCGGGGCGGGCGGCCCCCAGGGTCCCCCCTGAGAAGCGACGTCGACAGTGAGGACGGCAGGACGGCCCTCGCGCCCCTGCCCCGCCCCCAAAAGGGGGACCGCAGAACCGGACGCGCGGCAGACGACCCGCACACACACCCGTGCCCTTCACGTGGCGGCGACCTCCCTTCCCCACGCGAGGGGAAGCGGGACGCCCGCGGCCCCGGCCTTTATCTGTGCACGTTTATCCACAGCGGCGAGGGCCGCGCTGCAGGCTCGGCGCCCTCGCCCTCGGGGACCGCGGGCGCCTGACCCCCCTCCTCCAAGTCCCACGAGCACACCGGCCGCCGGTGGGACCCAGGTGGGAGCCGCGCACGAGTGTCCAGAGCGTGTGCGGCTGTGTGTGACGGCGGCGAGTGCGCGGGCGTGCGCACGAGCGGTGTGCGCGCCGCCTCACACTGCGGTCCCCGGAGCCTGCTCTGCGCACAAGGACAGGTCCTTTGCAATTACCGCGGGCAATGATCCTTTGGAAGCAGAAATTAAAAGTTGGGAGAAATAATGGGGGGCCGATGGGTTGTAATTTGGGCCACGCTCGGACATGCTGAGCCCCCGGGAGGCTGGGACTGCGGGGGGAGGCCAGGCAGCCCCTCCCCCCGCACGGCCCCTCCCCCGCGGGCCAGTGCGTCCGAGATTCTAATCAGACCCACAACACTGTGTCCTTCCTCGCCAGGACTTGATTATTCTTTATCTTTAAATTATAAATCACCTCTGGGGGAAGGAGGGCGGATAATCTCTCATCTCGGGGAGGTAATTATCTCCTTCCCGCCCCCACCTTCCTGGAGGGCTCGGGCTCTGTCCGCCCCTCCCCCGGCCAAGTTTGAATAGAGATGTGCTCACCGTTCACACACACTCACACGCGCTCATTCACCAGCACAGCCACGCGCCAGCACATTCATTCACGATCGCCCAGGCGCCCGGTGCGGGCGTGTGGCCCCGCCGCCTCGCACCCTGCAGCCGGCCTGCCCTCGGCCCCGCGGTGCCTGAGCCGCCCTCCGCTGCCCCACAAACGCGGAGCTGCCGGGCGCCCAGGGAGGCAGGTCCCAGTGCAGACCCCTGGCCTGGCCCCGGTGGCCTCCGTGTGACCCAGCGTCCCACCCCTCAGATGTGCCCTGGGACCACAGGCCGCCGTCACAGCCCCCACGCCGCGTCCCCCCCCCTCACGCCCACGTGCACACCGGGTGCCTGCAGGTGAGGAAGGGAAACCGGTCTCTTTGGCACACTTTCACTGACCCGGAGCAGAACACGCGTGAAGTCACGTTCGGCATCGCGCCGAGGCAGTGCTGTGTGTGGCGAGAGTCGCTGAAACGCGGCGGACGGCGCAGGGCGCACTGAGTCTGACGTGTGGGACGAGCAAGATGAAGGGACACACCCTGGCGGACGGCCACACGGCCCCCACCCCGGACACACGCGCGCGGCAGGCAGACCGCGCACCCCGCGGAGGGCCGCTGCGGCCTCGGGGCCCAGCGCTGCGCGGGGAAGCGCGGAGTCCGCCTGGAGTCTGGAGGGGCCTGGAGACCCCTGCTTGGCCTCCCCCTCCTCCCTGCCCTGCAGCGTGGTATCGGAGGGGGGGGGGCGGTGGCAAAGTCTGCTGTGGCGACAGGGAGGTGGGAGGCGGAACCCCAGAGCTACGGAGGGGACCCAGGGTCGCTTTCTGGTGGGAAGGGGGCGCCGGGGGGTGGAGGGGGCTCAGGGAGATCACCGCCCTCCCTCCGACCCCTTAAGGAGCAGCCGGAGTCAGACAGGGCGCGGCCTCCCTCCTCCTAGCTGCCCGGAGACCGCCCCTCCCTCCCCCAAACTTCAGCCGGTGTGTCTGGGACCCTGAAGACGTCCTTTCGCCCCTAATCACGAGGGATTGCCACTTAGCCCTCATTTGGGCCATCTTCGCCCCGTCCGCCATACCGGGTTATGGCCCAGCCGCCAGCGTCCCCGCAGGGCCCCAGGTGGGCCTGCCAGGTGGGATCAGTGCCGGAGACCCCAGGCCTCTGCGGGCCGCGGGGACGGCAAGCGCCCCCCCCCGTCATTGCTAAGCCCCGCCCACTGCACGTGCTCCAGGACTAGTGAGGTGGCTGCAGGGCTGGGAGGGGGTGTCGAGGCAGGAACCCCCCGGGCCAAGCACAGAAATCCGGGTCAGGGACTGGTAGTCACAGGCTTTCAATGCGGAGCCGGAGAGAAGAGGGGCGGGTTGGATCGCCTGCGCGCTGGGCCGCGACCCCTCCCCAGCTTGGGGGCTGCGGAAGGTGGGGCAGCAGAGAGCAAGAGGGCACCTCGCCGGCCCGCCCCCGCCCCGCCCGTGTTTATGGCTCCCCTCAGCCTTGCATCTGTCGGCTGGGGGCTGCGTTCCGTGGGACTTCTAAGGCTCGCGTGGGGCGGGCGTCTCCCTCCTCCTCTTGCTCCTGGAGAGCTTCCCTGCACAAACGGAGAGGGCGGCGGAGTTCAGGGGTCGCCAGGGGCCCCCGGATGAACACCCCTGGAGTATTTGTACACCGTTTGCTCCATGCAAGTCGCGCCCCACCCAGGCCTCCCGTGGACCACCAACAGCGCTGTGAGAGGCGTCGCGCAGAGGCCGCCATCCACACCCGAAAGTCAGGGCTCCGCCCGGGGCCCAGCCTGGGTGGTGTGGCTGACATCGGCGGTCCGTGAATGGGCAGGTGCTCCTGTGGGCAGGACGCAGGAGGCGCAGGTGGAGAACGGGGACCGAAGGCTCCTGTGCCCCCCTCCCTCCTTGCTCCTCTCCGCCCCCGCTGCTCACCGTTGGGAAAATGACCTTTTCTGCTTAGTGGCTTCTTTGTTCACCTTCTGAAAGGTGCACCTCCCCTGGGGTCACCTTACCCCTGAAAAAGAGTGCCCCACACTCGGAATCCCAGACAAGAGAGGGAACACGGGCTGCGGATTGCCACAGAGCCCCGCGGCCACGGGAAAGAGAGGCCCAGCCCCGGCGGCCGGTGTCCCTCGGGCACCTGCAGCACCGCGGACAGCGCCAGCCAGGGACGGCGCCCCGCCAGGACCGCGGACAGCGACCCGCGTCTACCCGCTGCCCCCGACCTCCGCGCGCGTCCCCGCTCTCTTCCGCAAACCCCGGGTCGCCACGGAGGAGGACGAGGCCCCGCGCGCGGGGCGCAGCCCGGGCTCAGGGCAGCGGGCCGGGATCGCGCCCGCGCCCGCACGGGGGTTTGTTTGAGGTTTTGCTGCCGGTTTTAAAAATTCTCCTGTTTTAAGCGTTGTGGTTCAGAGACAAAAGGCACAGAGCGCTGCGCCCGGCTCAGGGCGAGGCGTTTAAACCCTTTACACTGAAAACAAAAACCAACAGCCGACACCGCGGGGGTGAGGCCGAGGGCGCGGCGCGCACAGAGTCCCGACCCCCGGGGCCTGCTGCTCTAGAGGGGTCCCTGATCCGCGCCTCCTGGGTGGGTAAACTGAGGCGGGGAGGCCGTCCCGCCGAGTGCCGGCCCGCCCACCCCGCGCCCCACGCCTCGTTCTAGGTGTTCGTACAGACTGTTGCGCAGACTCGGGAGCCAGCGCGTCCGCCTCAGGGTGCCAGGGGCCTGGGGGGGGTGCCCTCGGGGGAAGGGCAGTTATTCGCCCCCAGAGAGGGCGGGAGACAGGAAACCGGAGCCAGGCGGTGAGAGATGAGGTGGGGGGTGTGGGGGGGCCGGGGCCCCGGAGGAAGTGGGGGTGGGAGGTGGGGCTGAGGGAGTGGAGCCCCAGGGGCGCAGGGGGCGGCGCAGGCACACGGTGCTGCCCAATAAACGGAGTCGTCCGCGCGCCACAGTCCCAAGCGCTTCCGCAGGGCCCGCCGGGGGTCGGGAGGGCACGTGGCGGGGGGCTGGGTCGTGCCGCGTAATGAGCTTAATTGAGGTTAATGCCTCTTCCGCAGCTCCCTGATTATTAAATTATTATTATCACTCGCATGAATCATAATTAGAAGGTTGAGTAAAGCTCTGGGGGAGCCTCGCAGGAGTGATTCTGGTGCGCGCGGCTGTCTCGCTACCCTGACGGATCGGGGTGGGGGGATCCGGGAAACGTGTGCCCCCAGGGGTGTCATGCGCGGGGTGGGGACGGAGGTGGGGAGGGTGGTGGGTGTAGGGCATGTCCCTGGGATGGCGGACAGCGGGCGCCCGGGGTGGAGCCCGTGCGGGGGCGGACGGGCGTGTCCGCCAGGCCTTGCTCTCTGGCCCCCCCCCCCACCCGGCAAAGCCTAGGGCTGCTGCGCGCTCACGGGAGGTGCGATGGGGAGAGACTCGCGGTTTCACATCCCCTCCTCTCAGGCTAGAACTGCAACGCCCCTCCCTCCCCACTTCCCACAGCCCCCTCCTGTGGGGAGAGTGGCTGTGACGCCCCACCCGCACCTAAGCCCCTGGAAAGAGCCGAGACACCCAGGGGATGTGCGCTGGCGGAGGGTGTGGGCGCGCTGTTGCTCTGTGAGCGGGCCAAGGTGTGCTGACGCGCAGCCAGTGTGGGCTTCTGTGTGTGTCTGTGTCCACGTGTGTTTGCGTGAGTGGCTGAGTGTCTGCTGTCTGTGTCTGTGCGTGGGTGTGTAACGGCGTGTCCTTGCGTGCGGGAGCGTATCCGGGTGCACTCATGTGTGGGACTCTCCGTCTGGGCCGCCTGCACACCTTAGGCCTTTGGGTGCGTTTCGGGGGACATGGGAGTGCAGCCTGCGTGTGTCTTGTCTGTGTGTGATGCTTAGCCCCTGGGCCCCGCCCTTCAGCCCCTCCCCCTGCACAGCTGGGCCGAGACAATCCGGGGAAAGACGGCTTGGGAGGTGGGGCCCAGCCCAGGTCCCCCCCCCCTTCCGCAAGAGACACATCAGTCCCCAGTCCCCAGCCCCTGCGAGCGCCCACCTCGCCCCTTCCCCTTCTCTATTTATTCCCCTTTCTGTTGGTGAAACATATCGAAGGGAGAGAAAAGGGAACATTAAGACCCACTGTGAGCCACGCGGCAGTTTAACGATTTCAAATGAGCCCCGGCTCGGGCGAGGGCCTGACAGCCCCCCGTCAGGATGGCAGATGACGGCTAAAATTACCCGGAATCAATATTCTCACCGGGTGTCCCGGGCTGATAAGCACAGCCAAGACAATGTTGACTATTAAAGTCGACAGCTTGAGATATTACACTATTAGTTATGCTATTTTTAATAATCTATAATATTTGGGCTATAATTAATTAATTATACGGGTCAGATAGTATCTCGGGCTGGAATGAGGTCTGAAGGACCTATCACAGTGGTAATGAGAAAGGAGAAATCTAATCTGGGGACAGGCTGGGCCCTGGCGCGGCCCGGGCGGCCAGCTCGCCGGGAGCGAGCGGGGCCCGTGGGGCCAGGGCAGGGCCCGCTGCGCAGCTGGGGACGATGGACGGTCTGCCCGTCCTGCTGGGCGCCAGATGCCTGTTCCCGGCCCACCCAACCTGCTTTCCCTCCTCTGTCTGAAGTGAGGGTCCCACTTCACGGGCATCCCGGGCCTCCCCTCGTGCCCCTCCAGTGTCTTCCCCACACAGCCGAGGATTGGAGCCAAGCCCGTCCATTGCTTTGGTCTGAGAGGCCTGGGATCTGCACTCCAACCCCGTCCCGCTCTCCCTGGGCCAGCCGCACCCCTGCCAGGCGGCTCATCGGCTGCGGTGATGTCAGCCAAGCCGGCTTCTGCCCGTGGCCCGCGCGCTGGCCGCCCATCTGTCCTTATCTGTCCCCTGGCGCTGGGCACCTCCATCCTCACAGACGCTCGTTTCTCTGCCCCAGTGGCACCTCCTCGAGGGCCTGTCTCAGCTGCGCCCCTGTGACAGTCCCCAAGTGCACGCTTTGCTCCCCTGCTGGTGGCACAATGGAGTGACAGACCTGTCCTGCTGCTCCTGAGTGGAGCCGCCATCAGCCAGCACAGGACACCAACGTGGCCTGGGCTGAGGGCCGCCCGGGCACCGGTGGGCACTCCATCCACGGTGGCTGTCCCCCAAATCCTGCTTCAGGAGGCAGAACTTGAGGGGCAGCTCCTCCCTCACCAGGGCCTTGAGGACAGAGGACTAGAAGCAGTGGCCTGGAGCTGGCCAGCGGTGGCCGAGAGCTAAGTCTGCCTGCCGAGTGGCCTTGGGGCTCTAGACACTGAGGGGCCTCGACCTCTGGGTGTCCTGAGACCTCTCCAGCCCGGGTGCCTCCCCTTCCCTGCCAGCCAGCCCCCAGGCCTTCACCCAGGTGGCCCTTTCTAGTCCCCGGGTCCCCAGCACCTTTGCACTGGGTCTGTGCTGCAGGCAGCGGCTGCGGCCCGGTGCAGTCCCGGAACCGGACGGAAACTTCTGACTCCACCCGGCGGGCTTCTGCTCCATAAGCTCGAGCTGCTCCAGAAGCCGCGCTGGACCTGGGTTCCAGGGGCAGGGGTCAGGGCAGCACTGGCCGACGGTGACGGATCCCGAGTGGGAATGACAGACCCGAATGAACTCGTGGGGGCACGGGTCCTCCCCTCTGTCCGGGCGGAAGGCCATGCCTCTCCTCCCGGAGCCTTTTCCCATAAAAAATCCATTGATGTGGACCCCGATGGGGTGGCCCGACCTCAGAACAAAGCCAGGACGTGACTGGAGGACAGCTGGTGAAATGGAGTAGAGATTTCTGGTAGTTGGTTCACTTCCAGGGTTGCACCTGTGCTGGGTGCAGGGGCTGCGTGTGTTGTGCTGATGGGGCCTGGGGTGCAGTCGGGCCCCCCGGATCTAAAGTCGCTCCAAGGGCAGAAAGTCACTAAAACGCACTGATGGGAAAACACCAGCCCTTTGCCTCTTGCCTCCTGCCTCCTGCGCTGCAAGAGGGCGTTTTGTCCTCACTGAGGACGGAAAACTCCCTTGAAGGGAGTGTCACTGCCGGCACGGGCTGGCGGTGGTGGCTGAGTTTCCGGGTGGCTGCTGAGAGTCACTGTGCTCATGGGCTCCTGGGTGTGACGCTGAGGGGCACCTGGTGGCCGCCTCATTGTTCAGATGCCCCCCAGTCCTTCGGGCCCGTCCCAGGTGGGTGTGGGGTCACCTCCTGGCTGCTGTGACATGGGGACTGGGCACAGCTGAGGGTTCCCCTTGCAGAGAAGCCTGGGGGAGCCCGCTGTCGGCAGACAGGACCCTGGACTCCCGCCCCCCCTCGGCCCAGCCCCGCGGGGCCCCACGGGGCCCCACGGGGTGGACCCCCACCAGTGTTCTCAGGCCGTTCCTGACAGTGAGGCAGTCTGTGCTCATGAAAAAGTGCGGAGAAGCCAGAACACGTCCGTGATCCCACAGCACAGCGCCGGCCCGTCTGCCCCCAGCCCTGGCCCGGGTTTCTGCTTCTCTGCCTCCCCACCCCCTGTCACATCGGAGGCTGTCCCTCGACGTAGGAGACAGGACCCAGGCTGCCAGGGTCACGCACGTGGCCTGGGTTGGGGCCCCTCAGCTCCGGTGACTCTGAGCTCAGTGCCGCGTGGGGCCTTGTCCCCACCCCCCACCCCCGTGGGAGGAAGGAGGCACAGGGTCCGGGGTTGGGGGAGTTGCTGGGGTCCTGTGGGCACCTGCCGATGAGAACACTCCTGCGAGAATCCTGGTCACGCGGTTTTTATTTTCTACGACCCGCCTGGATCCCTTGTTCCTTGTCCCGTTCCAGAGCCGTTCAGCTGTGACCGAACGGACACCCCCTTTCTTACGAGTGGTTTCAAACGTACACAGCTGTGGCGCAGCCGAGGTCACTCCAGGCCCTGTCGCCCGTGGCAACTTATCCCCGAGACCTCACCTGCTGTCTGCCCTGCACATCCTCCCCGCACGTCCGAAAGTGTTTCAGGTTAAAGAACAGGGAGGGGGGAGGGGGGAGGGGCGGGGGCCGTAGGTCGGACAAAGAAAGGTGGCGGACTCTGTGTGCGGACCAAGTGACTGTCCCCCACAGCTCAGCTGGGCTCCGAAGTCCCCTCCTGTTCCTGGTCGGTCTTCGTCACACACGGGCAGATGTTGCTTTGTGTCCTCCTCCGAGAGCGGCGTGTGGCCCGAGTGCCCCTGCGAGGTGGGGCGGTGGCCGCGGGGTGGCCACACCGGGCGCTCCGAGACCTGAGCAGACCCCACTCGGTCACGGCGTCTCCGTTCTTCTGCGTGTGACGATTCCACGCGTGACGTGCCGGGACGTCCGGGCCAGGCGCCGCCCGGCCGCAGCGCACCCCGTTCTGTCCGTCTGCGGCTCAGGGAGGGCGGGGCGACCTCGGAAACGGAGCGGAGAGGGTGAGCTGCCCCGAGTTCCCGGAGATTGCGTAGAGTTGGCATTATGTTTACACACGACTGTTCCGTAGAGTTGGCCTGCGAAACTCTCTGGGTTTGGGGCTGCTCTTTGGAAAGGTCACTAGAGTGGGTGCTGCTGCTCCAGGGGCCGGAGGGCAGGCCCGCTGCTGGCCCCTCCCGGCCCGTTCGCACGCTTCTCGAAGTCTGGGACTTGGTCCTTCCAGGGAGGTGGGCTTCCCTTCACCCAGCGCGAAGAGTCTCTGCCTTTTAGCTGGTGGTCCAGACGTTGGCACTTGAAGTAGCTGTTTGTGTGTTTGGATTCAGGTCTCTCCCCCTTTCCTGCTTCTTTCTGGTACTGCTGAGCCCCCCTGGTCCAGAGGGCGTGTTTCGGGGGCTGCTCAGGCAGGTGCTGGAACTTTTGCTGTCGACTCTCGTATGTGTTTTAAAGAAATGAGAAGAAAAAAATAGGATTTGACCCAGATAGTTATGATTATAGAGTAGATGGGATCCGTTGCCCAGGGGCAGCCCCGCGCGGGTTGAGCAGGGGTGAGTGCCGTCCCCTTGAGGGGCCCCAGAGGGAAGCAGGTGGCCCTGCGCAGAGAGAGGCCACAGCCAGGCGGTGACAGGCTGGAGGCTCCCGAGGAGGAAGGCGTCGGCCTCCCGCAGCACCAGCTTCTGCCGAACCACCCCCTCCTCCGCCACCTCCGGCCCTGCCTGCTCCACCTGCGCAGGTGGGAGGCAATCCTGGGAACAAGTCTCTCAATGCACAGGGGTCCCTGGAAGAACGTGGCCGTGGGGGTGCCAGCCTGGTGCAGGGGGGAGCCCAGTGTAGCTACAGCCCCCCAGCCGCTGGGGTCCCCGCACAGAGCTGCCCCAGAGCCGTTGGGTGTGAACCGCCCGGGGCACCAGAACCACGGCCACCTGAACAAAGCCCTGGGTCGGGCCCCACGCAGCTCGCACCTCGCTGTTCCAGGGGCGCGCCGGCAGGGGCGCAGCCCGCCGATCTGTTTCGCTGAAGGACCCTGCTCCAGGCACGGGAGGGAGGGAACCCTCGGGCGTGCAGGGCAGGGACCCTCGGGCAGGGTGGGGCCCGTGACCTCGGGGTCCTCCCAGGCCCCCCTCCCCAGGCAGAGGCAGGGCTCCCTGCAGGTCCCCAAGGACCCCGCGCCCACTCACCCCAGTGTCTCTGCTTGGGGAGTGGTCTCCCAGAGCCTGCTACTGGCTCTCAGCCAGGACCTCGTCCGTGCTCCCACCGTGGGTGTGGCCTGTACCTCGGGGCCTTGGGGACTGCACGACAGAGAAGGGGGTCCACAGGGTCCCGAGTCCACAGCGACATGGAGGAGCGTGGCTCTGGTGTCCCAGTTATAGGAGGGACGGTAACTGGATGGAGGTCAGGACAGAGGCCTGATTGATGCAGAGGCCACACGGAGTCGACGGGGACACGTCAGTCCCGTGGGGCCAGAGGCCTGTGGGCGGTGTGGTTGCCTCCTGCTGTGGCAAAGCTTCTGCGGGGCTCCCAGCCAAGGTCAGTGGGCCCCGAACAGCCCTTGGCGACGGGCCAGGCCCGAGTGTACACACCAGATGGACCTGCGTACACTCGGCCCCTCGCCAGGCCCCTCGCTCTGGCTCTGTTCTCTCCAGACAGAGTGGCCAGGACCAACAGGGTGCGGGGAGGTGCGGGGAAGCGGCCCAGGTGCTCAGGGGTGACCCTGGGTTGGGGTGGGCCCCGCTCGGGGGCTGGGCTCCAGAAGGGTCTGAGTCCGGGCCCTGGGGATTCTTCCTGCCCCTGGTTACTGCCACCCCCTTTGTGCCAACGCTGGCTGCAGGTGGGGCGTTTCTCCTCCGACCCCCGCGTCCTGGGCCCCCACCCCCCCGTCTCTGCCCTCCACCTGCCAACTTCCCAGGCCCAACCATTTCCCGGAGCCCCGGACCTAAGCACCCTACTCACGGAACAGGCCCCCGGGGAGCCCTGCGGCCCAGAGCCTCCTCCCCAGCTGTACATCCAGACAGGCTCCTGGGTCCCCTGACGGCCCCTCCACTCTCCCCCACATCGCTTCCAGATCTGATGCCCTGGTCCTGCTCTAAGCCACAGATGGTGCCTGAGTGTCCCTGGGTGCCCCTGCCCCTGCCCCTGGAGTTCCAGCCCAGTCTGCTTCCCCTCCTGCTGGAATGCAGGTGAGTCAGGCCACGCCCCTCCTGCTTCCACCCTGCTTCACTGTGGCCTCACTGTCTCCCCACAGCCCCAGGGGCCACTTGGCTCCTCCCTCTGAGGGACAGCCTGACCTCCTGATAGAAGCTGCCCTTCTCGGAGGCCTGGGAACTCCCCACCCATGAAAGATGGGGTCCCTTGCACCACCACCTGCCCGTGGGGTGCACTGGGCCTGGGGCGGCCCCCCAACGCAGTCGCCGTGCAGAACAAATGGCCGATGTGGGGGACAACTCAGCCCTCCTGTTCTCCAGTCAGTGGGATTGCACCCGGGCACCTCCCTGCTGCCCACCAGAACGTGACCCTGCGTGGTCCGGGAAGACAGCGGCTCCTGTAGCCCCAGAGAGCCCAGCCCCTCCGGCTGCGGCCACAGGGGACTTCCTGGGCCACAGGGCCGCTGCCGGGACCTTAGACCACTGCCTCTGGGTGTCTGGGGTCCTGGGATTTGGCTCCACCCACTCTGGGCGAAGGGGGGGCGTGTGGCTCGGGGAACCAGCGCTCACGGGTGGGCTGTTCGGCTGCCCGTGCAGAACGTCTTTGTCCAGCTGGAGACGAAAATGGGAGGCGGCCCACGTGGCGTTCCCACCACGGGCCCCAGGGTCAAATGAGGCCCAGGGACGGGGCCACGGCTCTACGGGGGCTCTGACCCCTTCGCAGGTGCGGGTGACTGCCAGGTCAAGGGGGAAATACAGCCTTCCTGCCGCCTCCTGCTGGCTGAGCTGGCCAGCAGCTCCCCAGGCCTCTGGGCCTGTGTCCAGCCTCTCACCCTCCTGCCCGTCAGCCCTAGGTCAGTCTGGGACCCCAGTAGGGGCCCAGGGAGCTGGGTCCTCCACGGGTTGTGGCCAGGAGGTTGGCAGCGATGCCCCTGCCGATGGCTGTGCTGGGGCTGGGGAGGGCCCGCCCAGAGGGCCGCCCAGCTGGGGGAGCACCTGGGTCACAGGTCGCCTGGTGGGTGTGGGTGGCGGCCTGGGTCCTGGTGTCCTCCAGAAGCCTGGGAGAGCTGTGTGCGGGGGGCGGGGTGATGTCCCCTGGAGAGGCCAGGGACCCACTGGCGGCAATGAGCTGGGTCAAAGCCCGAGTGGGACTTAGGGCTCTGCAGGGATGGGGTGGGGTGGGGTTTACCAAAGACCCTGGGCTCCACCGGAAGCCTGCTCCCTGTGGGCGGGCCCGCCACCCACGCTGCAGCCTGGACGCGGGAGGCAGGGGCCAGGGGCTCAGGGCAGCTGTGCTGCTGCAGACACGGGGGGAGCATGTGGCGGGGAGGGGGCTCTGCTCAGAGGGCAGGGGCAGCGGGGAGCCTGGCCTGGGGGTGTCGTAGCCTCCACGGTCCAGGGCAGGCCTCCCGTTCTGAGTCCTGCCTCTGTGGGCTGGGTGTACCTGACCTGCTGCGCGAACACAGAACCTGTCCCTCCGAGGGCGATGGAGCCGCCTGTGGACACGCAGCCTGCAGTCCAGGGGCAGGCCCAGCCCATCCTGGCAGGAGGGAGGGGGACCCAGGGACGCTCAGCTCTAGAAGCTTCCTGGGCCCAGTGGGGTCTCGGAGCTGAGGCCACACTTGTGCCAAACCTGCCTCCTGGGCTGGGGCGTGGAGGGGGCAGTGAGGCCCGAGCATGGCGTGCGGCCCCACAGGGGCTCTGGGTGTGCTGGGGGTTCAAGGGGCAGAAGAGAGCCCTGGGGGCTCCGGCAAGGCTGGGACAGCCTCCGACCTCTCGGTGTGGGCCGGGCACTGCCCTGAAGAAAAAGCAGGAAACAGAAGTGGGGACGCGGCCCAGGGGGACCCGGCCCAGGGGGACCCCAGCTTGGTGGCCAGGATCCGGCCCCTGCTGGAACCGGTGCAGCGGCACCGGTGGGCAGGCCTGGCTCTTGCACAAGTGGACCTGCTCTGCTTTTGCCTCCAGACGTTCACGGTTCACAAGCTGTGTCCTCTTTGACCGCTGCTCACATGGGGCCGTGGCTCGCTGAGGTGGGGTCGCAGGCCCACCCACAGCTGGAGTCCAGGGCCTGATGGCCCTGCCTGGCCCGGGGCTGACCACCGTCCCCTCTGCTCCACCAGACTAGGGGCTTCAGCCCTGTGCAGGTGGGCCAGGACACCAGCGTCCCCAAAAGGCACCCCTGCAACTCCCAGGGACATCAGGCGGGGGCACAGGGCCACCTGAGGCCTGGGCGTTCTCACCAGGTGACCACATTCCTGGCTCCTCTCCAGGCACCGGTGTGGACACCCACCCCCCCACCTCGGACTGTGAGAGGGTTTGTCCGATGCGGCCGCCCGCCCTT
The DNA here is from genome assembly GCF_021234435.1 of Artibeus jamaicensis. Taxonomy (NCBI): domain Eukaryota; kingdom Metazoa; phylum Chordata; class Mammalia; order Chiroptera; family Phyllostomidae; genus Artibeus; species Artibeus jamaicensis. The sequence continues at coordinate 27,389,645 of NW_026521954.1, read as the reverse complement.
GGAGCCAGGCCCTCGCATGGAGGGACTCGGGCGGTGAGCCCTGCAGAGGGGAACGACCCACCTGGCCTGCGGATCAGAGGCCCCACCCCTTCCCTCTCTGCACCCACCCACCTAGCCCTGATGCGTGTCACCAGGAAACCCGACCACCCTCAACACACCTCGGCCCATAATGTGGAGAGAGACTGAGCCCAGAAAGTTCAGGGGTGGGGTGCACCCCCGTCATTGCATCCTCACACTGTGTGTGAGATCGTCACACATCAGCACAGCCTCTGCATCTGTGGGTTTGGTGCTTTGTCTGTTTCTTGCCCATTGACTGTACCACCATCACCCTCATCACCATCACCTTCATCACCAACACCATCATCATCATCACCATCATCACTACCACCACCTTCACCACCATCATCACCTTCACCTTCATCACCAACACCATCATCATCACCATCACCTTCATCATCACCAACACTTTCATCACCAACACCATCATCACCAACACCATCACCTTCATCACCAACACCATCATCATCACCAACACCATCACCTTCATCACCAACACCATCATCATCACCATCACTTTCATCACCAACACCATCATCATCATCACTACCATCACTACCCCCACCTTCACCATCATCATCACCTTCACCTTCATCACCAACACCATCATCATCACCATCATCACTACCCCCACCTTCACCATCATCATCACCTTCACCTTCATCACCAACACCATCATCATCACCATCATCACTACCCCCACCTTCACCATCATCATCACCTTCACCACCAACACCATCATCATCACCATCATCACTACCCCCACCTTCACCATCATCATCACCTTCACCTTCATCACCAACACCATCACCTTCATCACCATCACCTTCATCATCACCAACACCATCACCTTCATCACCAACACCATCATCATCACCATCATCACCACCCCCACCTTCACCATCATCATCGCCTTCGTCACGCCATCCCGAGGATGGTGCGCACTGTCTGCTGGATGGTCCCCATGTTTGCTGCTCACCGTGACCTCGCCCAGCCAGAGCGGAGGCGCCGCCCCGGAGGGCGAACACTCAGGCCACCCTCCTTGGGGAGAGGAGGACGCCTGTGGAAGGTCCTCCGACCTTCTCCCCGTTCTCGTCACCTCCCTCCGTCGGGCGGGGTGGGATTCAGTCCGCCACTCACGGACTCGGGGGACCGTACCTGGAGCACTTACTGCCCCCGAAAGTGCATCCGGTGCTTCAAAGCAGCCCCTTCTGGCTGTGCCGTCCTTCCGGACGGTCTGAGGCCTTTGTGGCCACAGCCACGGGTGGTGGCTCTGACCGTGGCGGCTTTTTTCTCCCCGGGAGGCGACTTGACTGGTTTTTTCTTTTTTGCCTCAGAAGTGTACAGACCTTATTTGTAAAGTTCAGTCTCTCTGTGCTGACTGACCAGTATCAGTTTTTCTTAGGAATCAGTGTGGGCTTTCAAATCTTGGTTTCTTCAGTAGCCTTTTCTTCAGGTGTAAAAACTTCTTGGAATTTTTGTCTTATCATGTGGGTTTTGCTTGGCCCTTGGAGGTGCCTGTTGGGCAGTTGGGCTCACACACCCCCGACTGGGGACCTGGCCCACAACCCAGGCATGTGCCCTGACTGGGAACCGAACCAGTGACCCTTTGGTTAGCAGGCTCACGCTCAATTCAGTGAGCTACATCAGCCAGGGCTTATTTCTTCACTTTTGTATTTACATTTTAAACTCTCCAGTCACCCTCCCGAAGGCCATTTTATCTGCAAATCCATTGCTTATTTTAAATTTTTATTTATTTATTTTTTCCCATCATTTTATTTTTAGTTTTCCTATAGTGTTACATTTATTTTTTAAATATATTTTATTGGCTATGCTTTTAAAATTGTCCCATTTCTCCCTGTTTATTCCCCTCCACCCCGCACATCCCTCCCACCCGCATTCCCCTGCTGTTGGTTCATGTCCATGGGTCACAGGTATTAGTTCTTTGGCTTCTCTATTTCCTACACTGTCCTCACCCTCCTCCTGTCTATTTTGTACCTACAGTTTATGCTTCTTCTTCCCTGTACCTTTCCCCCCTCTCTCCCGCTCCCTCCCCCACGAATAACTCTCCACGTGATCTCCATTTCTGTGATTCTGTTTCTGTTTTAGTTGTTTGCTTAGTTTGTTTTTGCTTTTTTAGGTTCCGTTGTTGATAGTTATGAGTTTGTTGTCATTTTACTGTTCATCTTTTTTATCTTCTTTTTCTTAGATAAGTCCCTTTAACATTTCATATAATAAGGGCTTGGTGATGATGAACTCCTTGAATTTGATCTTATCTGAGAAGCACTTTATCTGCCCTTCCATTCTAAATGAAAGCTTTGCTGGATAGAGCAATCTTGGTTGTAGGTCTTTGGATTTCATGACTTGGAATACCTCTTTCCAGTCCCTTCTTGCCTGTAAGGTCTCTTTTGAGAAATCCGCTGACAGTCTGATGGGAACTCCTTTGTAGGTGACTGTCCCCTTAGCTCTTGCTGCTTCTAGGATTCTCTCCTTCATTTTAATTTTGGCTAATGTAATTATGATGTGCCTTGGTGTGTTCCTCCTTGGGTCCACCTGCTTTGGGACTCTCTGAGCTTCCTGGATTTCCTGGAAGTCTGTTACCTTTGCCAGGTTAGGGAAGTTCTCTTTCATTATGTTTTCAAATAAGTTTTCAATTTCTTGCTCTTCTTCTTCTGGCATCCCTATGATTTGGATGTTGGAACGTATAAAGTTGTCCCGGAGGTTCCTAAGCCTCTCCTCATTTCTCTGAATTCTTGTTTCTTCATTCTGGTTGGATGTTTCTTTCTTCCTTCTGGTCCACACCATTTATTTGAGTCCCAGTTTCCTTCCCATCACTGTTGGTTCCCTGTACATTTTCCTTTATTTCACTTAGCATAGCCTTCATTTTTTTTCTCTCTTTTGTGACCATACTCAACCAATTCTGTGAGCATCCTGATCACCAGTGCTTTGAACTCTGCATCTGATAGGTTGGCTATCTATTCTTTGCTTAGTTGTATTTTTTCTGGAGCTTTGATCTGTTCTTTCATTTGGGACTTTTTTTATTTGTTTGTTTTTTGTTTCAGCTCACCTGTTAAGTAGTAAGGGGAAGAGCCTTAGGTGTTCAGCAGGGCGGGACAACACAGTCGCTGGGTTGTGACGCTGCATGTGGGGGCGGGGTCTGAGAAGAAACAATGGTGCTTGCTGTGCTCTCTGCCTGCTTTCAGTCACTTCCCCTGCTTCCCACAAGCAAACCGGGCCCTTCTGGTGCTGGTTTCCAGGTGAGTGGGCTTGTGTGCGTTCTAGGACCCTGTGGGTCTGTCCAACAAACTCTCCTGTGAGGCTGGGAGTCTCTCCCGCTGCCGCCTCAACCCCCACAGGTGTTTTTGGTCAGAGGTTTGAGGCTTTATTTCCAGCACTGGAACCCTGGTTTCATGGTCTGTTTCTCTCCCCAGTTGTTCCTCCCGGTTTATCTGCCTGTGAATGTGGGACCACCGCTCCGCCAGCCCCCGCCTCGCAGGGTCCTCACCCGGTCCTCCAGCCACCACCCTGCCGTGCGTCCTCTCCAGCTGGCTGCCCACCCCTCCTAGTGGTCTGGATGAGTGTTTCTTGAACTCCTTGGCTTTCAAACTTCCATACAGTTCGATTTTCTGGCAGTTCTGGTTGTTCTTTGTTTTTAAATTTGTTGTCCTTCTTTTGGTTGTGCAATGAGGCACAGTGTGTCTACTTATGCCTCCATCTTGGCCAGAAGTCCCTAGAGAGGTATTTATTTATTGTTAGTGAGGAGAAAGAAGGGAGAAAGGGAGAAAAACACCAGTGTGCGGTGGCCTCTTGCGCCCCCTATGGAGGCCTGACCCACAACCCAGGCACATGCCCTGACTGGGAATCAAGCCGGAGACTCTTAGGTTCTCAGGCCGGTGCTTAATTCACTGAGCCACACCTGCCAGGGTGATCTTTTGCTTTTTGTAGAGAACTGTTTGCTTATATTTTTATCTCTTCTGTGGCAACATATTCCTTGTCAGGGTCCTTCTGCTTCTATTCTGTCTGTCTGTCTGTCTGTCTCTGTCTGGCCTCTGTCTCCGTCTCACGTCAGGGTTGGCTCTGCCCTGGTCCGGTCACCCCTTGTGTTACTTCGCCTCGTCTCTGAGGGGGAAGCCCTGCGGTCTTTGGGGGTGGGCAGTCAGCCTGGGGGCAAGTGAGCCCTGTTTGGGGTGTCGTCTGTGGGACATCCAGCCTCCTCCTGAGCCGGGTTCCGGGCCCCCAGACCAGAGTGTCGGCCTTGCCCCGCTCAGGCGGAGTGTGTGACAGTGTGTGTCGAATGTGGGGCGAGTGGGTGGTCTGCGGAGTGAAGCAGAGGGGTGCGAGGGGGGAGGCGGGCGTGTGGACGGAAGAGGCGCTGCCTCCCGCTACTTTGCCCCCACCGAGTCCTGGGCCACCACAGGTCTGGCCCCACCCAGTCAAACCGGAGGCTGGTGACCCCCTGCCCCGGTGTCCTCCCTGCAGCCAGACAGGTGGGGACGCGGCTCAGGCTGGGGTCGTCTCCAGACCCAGTGCCCAGCCCAGGGCGCAGCCTATCCGCCTGCAGGACGTCAGCCTTCCCCGGGCTCAGGGACAGGGTGACACAGCGGAGGTCCCAAGGCGCAGGTGACAATGCAAGTTTCAGGGTTGGTCCCACAGTCAGATGGCAACTCCCACCACGGCCCCTGGCCCAGTGCCAGCCCCAGGTGCACCGCTGACCCTGGGGTGGGCAGCCCAACTGTCAGGCAGCCCAGAGGCCGTGCCCCTGCACCCACGGGAGCGCCCGAGAGTAAAAGCTCGAGTGGCAGAGCCCCCTCCCTGCCTGGGCGCCCGGACGGCCCAGCAGAAGCCTCGCTCCCCAGGAGGGGACCGTGCAGGACCCCCGGCACCTGGCCCTCCAGGCAAGAGACCCTCTGACGTTTACACTCTGGAGGGGAGGCTCCCTGGGGAGGTGGGGACAGAGCACGGGCGCTCCTGATGTCCCGAGAGCCGTGGACAGAGCTCGGTGGGGGGAGGGGGGCCTGCATTCCACCCAGCAGGTGGTGGGAAGGCGGGTGGCCTTCTGCTCCCGGAGGCCTGGCAGGCGGAGGGACAGGGAGGGTATGTCTGGGCTCCTGCCAGAGGCAGCTTCCAGACCTGGGTCTGGAGGGGGAGGGCGCCCCGCAGCGAGCCCACCTCCCGCACTCGTGACTATTGTTAATTAAGACTGTCTCCATTATAGGGCTAATTAACAATTAGCATAAACATAATTAGCCAGCGCTGACATTTAACTCATTACATTGTTTAAATAATTTCGGAAATTGCCCCAGCGGTATTCTGTCAGCTCGCAATAATGGTGCCACTTTGTCATGTAAATTAAATGACATTTGTGTTGTTGGTCCGCTCGGTGGGAGATAGGCACCCACGTCCTGTCCTGTCCTGTCCTGTCCTGCAGCCTCAGGCCCCCACGCTGTGAGGCCAGCTCCTGCCCTTCCTCCGATGCAAGGGGAGGGGGACCGCGCAGGGCGAACCCCTGACCCTGCCGTGGCCAGACCCCTGCAGCAGAAAGGGCCGTTGAGTTTCCCCGCCACCCTCTGGGCGGCTGGAGGGGACCCAGGACAGAGGGCCGCCCCTTCGGTGCCCTGGAACCAAGACACTGAGTTCTGGGGACTGTAGAGACATCCGCCGGCTGTTCCAGCATTGCCCTCCAGGGCCGGTGACGGCTGGGGCTGCCCAGGACACCAGGGGCAGACACACATCCCAGCGGAAGCCGCCTTCCAGGCCGGTCCCTACAGGGATCTGGGCCAGCAGGTCCCCGGGGAATGGCGGAGGCCTTCTCACGGAGGGGCACCTCCCACTGGCCAGGACCCTGGGGACCCCTGGGCCCCCTGTGCCTGGGCCCTGGCCCAGGGCAGGGGCAGGTCAGCCTGAGGCCCCTGTGCAGAGGAGCAGGGTGCCCTCAAGGACCTCACTCAAACTGGTCCCCAGACTGACCCTCCCTGCCTGCCCCCCAAAGCCCCCGGCCCTCAAAGGTGCCTGAGAATAGGGTGCGGCCCCAAGCCTCCGCTCCACCCCGGCCCTCCCTCTGGGGCCAGAGGACACGCTACTGGCCTCGCACTGTGACCCTCTCCGGGCCCTCCCCCCAGAGGGTGTGCAGCCACTCGGCAGGCCCCACGCCGCCGCCCACCGGCCCCTCCACAGCGCAGGTGCCCACCGAGGCCCCGAGCCCGTGGCCCCGAGCACGGTGCCGCCTGCTCCTGCAGGGTGCGTGTGTCTGCAGCCCCAAGAGTGACAACAGGCACCGACAAATGAGGTCTGTGACCCCAGAAGTGCCTGCCCGTCATCTCGGCTCCCCAGGCAGAACGGAGCAGCTGCGGCGCCCCGCAGCTAAATCAAGTGCCCCGCGAGTTGTTGGGGGCCGGTTCTGGCGGTTAAGTGCTTGTCAGCGTCCACGGGCCTCTCCCGACTCCATAAAACTCCCAGGAATTATAGGAGCGTCGGGGTCACATAATTCACTGCACAGTAGATTTAACCTGGCGGCCAGTAATTCATATTTGTGGCGATAATATTGTTTTCCACTTTCCGAGAGTGATCGCCGTGTCTCCCTTCCAGGTCACTATGGATATCAAAAATCAATTTGGAAAGATGGATACTGTCAGGGAATAAAGCATGAGGGTGGCTGCCCCCCTCGCCTCGCTGGCCCGGCCGGGCAGGGCTCTGACCACCTGCCGCCCGTCCCCCCGAGGAGACCTGGCTCTCACAACCTCGAGAGCGTGGGCTGGCGGCAGGGTCAGCTGTGTGCCCCTCCCCCTTCCAGCATGCCTGCACCTTGCTCCCGTGAACAAGGGCAGCTGGGGTGGCCGCTTGGGGGTGCGCCCAGTGGACATCTTGGCGGCTGCCCCCGGGCCCCCCATGCTTTGCCCGTGACCGTCCTGGAGTTTGTGGATGAGGAACAAGGACATCTGCTCCTAGGAGGCCACACCCAGGCTGACCTGGCACCCCAGGCAGGCAGGTGCTGGACAGGCCTGGGCCCCAGCTGGCTCTGGGGGCCCCTGGTGCTCAAGACCCCTGTGCCTAGGGGAGCCCCCTTGTGGCAGCTCCTCCTGACACTAGTTTTGGCTCCCCCTTTGACTAGAGGAGCCACACTAGTGTTAGGAGGACAGGACGCCCTGGAGGCACCGGTACTGGGAACGTGGGGACCTGGTGGTCACGGCCCTGGGCATGGAGGGAGGGGCCGAGGGGCCGAGGCTGCAGGGCAGATAGGGGTCGACAGAGGGGCCTCAGAGGCAGAGGCAGAGCCCCCAGGGGGCTCCACCACGTGGCTAATCCCCATGCAGGAGGCCTGGTCCTGGCCTGTGTGGGGGTGGCCGTACCTCAGAGCTGCCTGTGCGGACAGACGGACACAGTTTGGCCCAGGGTCCCCCTGGCCCTCAGCATGTGGGCCCCCCAGCTTTAGGGAGGGCTGTCTGGGTGGCGGTGACCGGGATGCGCTGGTGTGTGTCTGAGTGTGGGGGGGGTGCTGGTGGTCATGTGTCAGGGGCTGTTCGTGTTGGTTTTCCCGGCTGTGTCTGGTGATCGTGAGCCGTGTTCTTGTCACGGTCCCACACGTGTCCCTCCTCGCTTCAAACACTCATGTGGGGCCCACGCGCGGCTTTCCTCAGGGAGGCCTGGGAGCTGGCGGGGGCCAGGCAGTGACCACTGCTGGGTCCCGAGATGGTCCTGCGTCCTCCACCCGTGCTCCCGGATCCCAGCTTCCACGGGCCGGCAGGGGCGGGTACCCGCCCAGGGGTGGGCTCTCCGCCCCGCCCCCACCTCCTATCTCCTCTCCCTTCCTGCTCCTCCTGCTCTCAGCCGTGCTCCTGCCTCAGGGCCCGTGGGGGTCACCTCTGGCCCCTCCTGCACCTGCCCGCCGGTCCCAGGCTGCTGTCCGCCTACACCCGCGCTGTCCCCACCTGCGGCCCTTCTCCCCAGACGACTTCCGCCTCCCAGAGGGAAGGGACTGGCCCACACAGCCTGTGTGGAGGGCTGCTGGAGTGGGCCCGCGTTCAGTTTGGATGAGCTTTGCATGAGGAAGTTTCTAGAACCCCAGGGAACTGGCACTCTGGCCGGAAGGATGCAGGCCCCTCAGCACAGACGGCACAGGGGCGGTGCCTACCTGGCTGAGCACCCGGAGGCAGTGGGCGGGGGACCGCAGCCAGCCAGCGGCCCCCAGAGCTCACCACTGGCTTCCTCGTGGCCCGGCCCCCTGCTGGCGCCCCCTCGAGCTCCTCACCAGCTCCCGGCTGCCGCCACAGCAGGCGCTGGGCATTCCTCCGGAAACTGCGATCCAGTGCGGGGTTCCCAGTACCATGCAGGGGGAGGGGCCCCCAGGTGTCAGCGGGAAAGGGTGTCCTCGCTCTCTGGGCCTGGCTGTGGCGGGAGGGCAGCCAACGGTTAATCACAAAGCAGCTAATGAGGCTCTGAGGTCGGTGGCCCCAGTGGTGCAGGGACTTGAGCGCTGTTGGCCTGTGGATCTCTGTCCTGTGAGGGCCACCTGCCTGGGCCAGCGGGATGGGGTCCTCTGGCTGCCCGGCACCACCCTCCCGACAAAAGTGACTTCACGCAGGTTGTCAGTGGTTAAGGAAGAGGCCCACGGGGGCCACCTGCGGCTGATGGCCTTTGCGTCCCTGTTCCTGGGGGCCGGATGGCAGGCGGGTAGCCCCCTGGGCGACCCCCAGAGCCTCAGGACCCTGTGACTCTGCTGGTCAGGGCCTGTCACACCTGGCTCCCAGGAACAGGGACGCAAAGGCCATCAGCCGCGGCCGCCCCAGCAAAACTCCTCTTCGGAAGGGAAGCGGCTCCTCCCCGGGCGGCTGGTGTAGCCGGAGCCACAGGCGCAGTGAGGGGCGTGTGCACCTGGCCTCTCGTGCTGGTGGGTGGAGGGGTCAGGCTCCTGGTGCCTCAGTGAACTCCAAGGGCCCTGCCAGAGTCACGGGACCCCGAGGTGCACGCCTCCCCTCTGGGTGGACACCGGCTGGGCCCGCAGACCTCCTGCCCTGCCCCCACCGGCCCCTGGAGTCCACTGCAGCCCTGGGGGGCCGGCGGGTTGCCCGCTGGGTCCTGGCCCCTGGCGCCCCAACTTGGGTCAGGGCAGGATCAGCTCCTGGTGGGGCTCCTGCGCCTTGGGGAGCTCATGGGCTCAGCCGTGTGTTATCAGAGATGCGGGCGGACGTGACCCGCTGTCTGAGTCACCAGGGGGTGGAGACCGTGTTGCGATTCCCCGTGTCTTGGGGGGAGGCCAGGTTTCAGCTGTGCCCCCTCAGCCCCGCACTGGGGGAGGGGCTGTAAGAGGAGCTCACCCGGCATCCAGCGCCTTCCCCAGGAGGACAGGCCACTCCTCAGCTGGCCCTAGACCAGCCCCTAGCCTGCAGGTCCTCCCTGGCTGGGCCCCAACCCCATCTGCAAACCCTGAGCTGTGCAGGGCGCCAGTGCCCTGGACACACTCTGACCACAGCTGGGCACTGGTGCCGAGTGACCCCAGGCCGCAGGGTGGGCCACCAGCGGAGACATTCCCAGTCCTCCTCCCTGGTCGTGCGAATGCCAGGCAGAGGGGTGGGGGGTGGGTAAGTCTGAAGGGAGTTGAGGCACCTGGGCTGAGTCTTTCCTGGGTGTCCCCAGCAGTGGCTGCCCCCCAGGGCTCCCACTCTCTGCAGAGAGTGAGCTCAGTCTGTGTCCAGCTCCCTTTCCCCAACAGCAGCTGTGCTTGGTGCACAGAGGCCCAAGGAGGCCCCCACAGCAAGCTCACAGGCAGCAAGCACAAGGACGGTACCTGGAGCCAGCCTGACCTGAAGGCTCCCCGAGTCAGGGAGACGAGATGGATAGCACAGAGCCAGCTCCTGTCTAAGTGGCAGGTAGCCTGTGTACCCCTGACCCTGGAGTGACCGCTACTCTGCACAGCCCCCACCTGGGGACGTCGCCCACCTTGCCGGCCTCCAGGATCCATTGGAGCCCCGTCTGGAGAGGGGGCCGGGGCGCCCGGCCTCTGCCGCCACGGCCAACAGTGAGCACGTCACTCCCGCCCTGTCCGAGGGGCCTTGTTGCCCCCACGCTGGACTGGGCAGTAGTTTCCTCTGACGTGCCCTCTGGACCCCAGAGAACCACAGCACTGGCTAGCACCGGAGCCCAGAGGGGGCACTGTTCTCTGCCCAGCGACAGGCCGCACTGAAGAATGGGGGCGGGGGCGAGTCCATGGGCGACTCACGGGGCACGGCTGCCCCTCAGTCTCAAACTGCAGACGTGTGCGCTCGGACAGGCCGACAACAGCTCTGAGTGCGGCTGGGCGGGGAAGCGTGTGAGCCCTGGGTGTGGGCGTGTGCCTGGGTGTGGGTGTGTGCGTGCCTGGGTGGGCCCAGGGTGTGAGGGGACCGCCGGGCAGGCGGCAGGCGGGGAACAGAGGCCCCGTGAGAGCTCTCGAGTCCATAAAAGGCAGGTGGCGTGGGGGAGGCAGGTGCCCGGGCCAGAGCGCTGAGTGCCCTCCGGAACCTCCTCTTGGACCCCGAGCCCAGGGAAACCTCCCAGAGGGGGGACCCCATGGTTTTGGGGCTGTGCCATCAACACCGGCCTCACCACGAGCTCCCGGAGTCCACCTGCCACCCCCTTTACACCGCTTCCGGGCCGGGCTGGCGGGAAGGGCCCAGACCAGGAGGGCGCTAGGCTGGAGCGCGTGTTTGCTCGCCTGACACCTGGCAGCCCCAGCCCTGAGCTCTGAGCAGCTAAGGAGGTCTGGGAGGAAGACCCTATTGATTTTAATTACCCACAAACAGCCCACAGGGACAAAGGACTTTGGCTGTTTATGGAGCGGCCTTGCTGCCCTATTGTGGAAGGAGAGATCAAATCAGCCGCCCTCATTATTCCTATAATAATACGGCCGAGTTGCTGCTTGGGGCTGAGGGCATTTTTTTAAAGTAATAACCTCCCCGCTCTGCCCCTCACCACCCCTCCTCGGCAGGCTTGAGCAGCAAGGAGCAATTACATGCTGTCGATATTAATTCAATTAAATCCAGGTTATTTATTGGGCATTATGGAAAAGGATCCTCTCGTCTCGCAGGGCACGGCTGAGGGCGTCAGCAGGGGATGGGAGTCCTGAGTGTGGCTGGCCGTGGCGCAGGCCGGAGAGTCAGCAAGCCAGCCCCCAGGAGGGTGGCAGGGGCAGGCCATAGCCCGGCGGTGGGGCGTTTCCTCTGGGACCGGGGCACCAGGCACCTGGAAGGCCTGCGCCTCTGCACACGGGGTGGGTGGCTTTGGGCAAGTCATCTGGTGCTGTTAACCTTTGACTTTGCAGCTGGAAACTGATTCTGGGCGATGATGGTGACAGTGACAATGCAGGCAGTGGTGGTGGTGGTGACAGTGAAGAGGATGAAGACATAATTAAGGAGCTGACGGTGACGATGACGGTGGTAACGATACTGGTGGTGGTGAGGATGGTGGTGACGGCAATAATGTCCGCCTTGCGGCCCTCACACTGTTCCCACTCAGGTGAATGGTGACAGAGTTTTCATAACTTGGTGGTGTGATCAGACGTGAGTCACTCGCTATCTGGGTGGACAGCAAGGCCTTTGGGACGGGGCAGTGCATGACTTCTCAGGCGCTGGTGACACGGCCCAGCACAGGCTGAGGCTGTAAGGCCTGCAGGAGGCCCTGGGGGGCGGCGTGGAGAGGGAGTCTGCTGAGTCCCGGCCAGGCAGGGAGTGGGGGCTGTGCCGAGGGGGCTTCCTCACGTCTCCTCACTTGATCCTCACAGCAGCCCTTGGGGTGGGCAGCATTTTGGGTGGCCAGAGGCCTGGCTGTCCTGGGGCCCCTGTACACCCTGGCTGCTGGCCAGGGGCAGTTACTCCTCCCTTCCTGCCTTGCTCTCACTTGGGTGGTAAAGTATAGGTCGCCCATTGCACAGCTGCAGACATTGAGGCTCAGAGAGGCTGAGGGGTGGCCCGGTCTGTGTCTGGCCTTTAGCCCCATGCCCTCTGCCCCGTGTCCTCTCCAGAGAGGGGTGACTGCTGAGGGGACAGGTGTGGGGCCCCAGGTCCTTGAGGCACAGCGGCAGGTTGGAAGGGCACCAGGGTGCCCTGCTGCCTGGTTTTGCAAAGACCCCTGGCGTGGGGGGACCACAGGGCACTTGGCTGGGACTAAGGGTAGAAGGAGAAGGTGGCTGTGCCAGGAGGTGGGGTGCAGGTGGGGGCCCCGGAACAGCAGGGCACAGGGGGCAGGCGGGCCACGGGATGACGGGGCCCGGGAGTGGGAGGCATGGAAGCAGAGCTCCCCCGCCCACGCGCTGCCTGGCTCTTGCGGCCGCCGTGACGAGTGCCAGCACCCGGTGGCACGGGGACAGATAGCTCCCTCACAGTCTGAAGTCGGGCCCTGGCTGGGCCGAGGCCCCTCTGGTGGCCCCGGGGACAACCTGCCGGCCCCCTCCAGCTGCCGTGGGGCCGCAGTGGTCCTCAGTGCTCCTGCCAGCCTCCATCTTGTCTTCACAGGCCATCCTCTCCCTGCACGTGACTTCTCTCTTCTTAAAACGACACCGTCACTGGATGAAGGACTGGACCACGCTCTGCACGTGAGCCACAACCCTGGGCTCCAGGTGGACAAGGACCTCAGAGGGAGGCCACTATGGCAGGGCTGCGGAGCTGCCAGGGGTCGGCTGGGCAGCCCCAGTGACCCTCCCGGAGGCCGCTGCCCGCACACTCGGACCAGGCCTTGCTCTGCAGCGTCTGTGCGGGGCGGGCGGCCGGGCGGCCGGGCGGCCTGGCGGCGGACACCGTGTCTAACCGGCCGAGATTGACCTGTTTGGGCTCCTCACGGCGGCTGAGCGATTTGATCCGAGCCCCAGACAGCGGCTGGGCTGGTAATTGGATGTTATGAGAGTGAGGGCCACTCTGTGGAAGGGGCAGTGCAGTGCCTCGGGCGGCTGGGAGAGGGGGCTTCTCGGGCCAGCAGGGGGTGGGCAGCCACTGTCCACTAGAGATAAGCCCCTATTGCTCAGCTCCCTAATCTCCCAGCTGGGGTCGTGGACAGAGCCCAAGGCGAGATGGAATGCTCGTGGCCGCTGTCCGGCCGCCCGGAGGGCACCGTACAATTAGTTTTAAATATCAATTTCACGGCTGCTCGGGGAGGAGGCGGCAGGCAAGTGATGCCGCTGCAAACTGCGCATCTCGCCGGCGTGGACTTGGTCAGGAGAGGAGGGATGCCAGGTGCCTCCCGGGGCCTTGCCAGATCTGCCCGAGCCCCAGGTCTCCCCCAGGGCCCCATCCCGACCTGGCACTGTCACCGCCTCCCCCCTCTAGTCCTACTCAGGGCTCATGCCGCTGCACCTTGTCCAGTCCAGGCCAGTCCCTCTGAGCCCCCTCCCCCAGGAAGCCCTCAGGGAGAGTTCTTTCAGACCCGCACCAGGCCCTAGGCCAGGGCTTCCGCCTCCCCCAGAGGTGGGGTGCGCCACCTGCCACCTGCCTCCAGGCCTCGTCCCGCACTTGAAGCAGCTCCCGCCAGCTCGGTCTTGATGCTGAAGGGGCTGACACGGCACCTGGAGGGGACTGGCCGAGGCCCAGGACACCGTGGGTAGAGGACAGCAGGGACAGCGGGAGACAGCTGGGCCCTGCCCCTGAGGGCGGTGCAGTAGGGAAGGACCACGATGGGACAGTGGTTGACGGGGGGGGGGGGGCCAGGGGCCGGGGGGCCAGGAGGAAGGCTCTGACCAGGGACAGGGACAGCCTGGGGGTCTCCCTGGAGGCTGCCGCTGTGGGCCTTGCCAGGCCTCTGAGCCCCGGGACCAGCGCCCAGACCGCGTCACCCAGACGGGAGGCTGCTGAGTGCTGCAGGGCGGGTGTGGGCCCGGGCCTGGACCTGGGTGCTGAGCCGGCCACCCCTTCCCAGGGCCTGGACCCGGGTGGAGAGACCCCTGAGGGGCCCAGGCCCAGAGCCACCTATGCACGGGTGTTCGGGACACGCTTGCTGAGAGAGGCCTCCCCAGCGAAGTGATGGCCACGGCCTCCTTCCTCCCTCCATCACAAGCTTGTCGGGACGCACTGGGGTGCTGAGCCACGAAGGGGGGCGCTGGCTGGCCGGGTGGGCCCCCTGTCACCCGGGAACCCTGCGGAGACCGGCCAGGCTCGAGGCCGCCAGACCCGCTGCAAGGAGCAAGGGGTGAGGGCGACCCGTGTCCGCACGGCTGTCGCCCGGCGGCGGTGCAGCCCCGGCCATTCATCTCCGTCGGCCCCTCCTGCAGCGCAGTTATCAGAACTGGCGGTCACACCGCGCTGAACCGTGGTGGCCTCGCTCTTAAACGCCGTGCTGGAGATTTTAATTTGGGGAAGATTAATGCACTCCCAGGGTCGGTGGTGCCGTGCCCCTTAACCGGCCTGATGGGTGTCAGTGGTCCCCGCTCCTGTCCCCACAGCCCACTGGGCTGCTGGCCACTGTGCCCTGGGGGGTGGGGCTGGGGTGGAGGGAAGGGTACTGGATGAGGCTCCGAGCAGCTCCACAGACCTCCGTGACCGGCCCGCCGCTCTGCAGAGTCTAAGGCATGACCTCCAGGTGTTGGGGCACCTGGGCTGGTCCTGGGGCCCCTGCTGGTCCACTCCCCCACCTCAGGCTCAGACTGTGGCCTCTCAGCCTTGGGTGCAGTAGTGTTTGCATCCAGGCCTGACCCCTCCCTGAGCTCCACACTCCAGGCCCCAAGGCCGGTGGCACCTCCTGTCTTCAGGGCTCCCCAGCTCGGCCCCCACTTCCCCCGAATCCCAGCCTGGGGCCCTGCCCACCTGGGCCCCAGCTGTTGACAGCAGTACCTCCTGGCTCCACCCAGGGTCTCTCTGGAGCTGCTCTTTGGTCAGCGGCCTGTTTAACCCCATTTAACCCCGAGTTGCCCTTTGCCCCACACTATTCCTGCACAGAAGCCAGAGGGCCTGGTCAGCTTACGCCCTCTCCCGGCCGGTGCCTGCAAGGGCTCGGTCCACCGCCGGCTGCCCTCTCACGCTCCTCTGGCCGCCCAGATGGACCCGCTGCAGACACCCCAGACCGGGGCTCCACCCCCCGCCATATCCTGGCTCCTTCCCCCGCTTCATGGGCAGGAGGCCTCTCAGCCTGGAGACACCTACCGCCACCACTCAGTCCCCAGCAGCCACCAGGTCTCCCCAGTAGACGGGGCCCTGTCCCTGTCGGCCCCCAGCACCCAGAGCAGCGTGGGCTCACGCCAGGTGTTCTGTGTGTGCCCCCGCGGGTGCCCCCATCCTGGGGCGCTGGCCCCACAGAAGGGACTGACCCAGAGATTTTACCCCAGAATAAGCAGGTGGGGAGAGGCAGGACCTTGGAGAGGCGGGCCAGGGAGCCAGGGGACAGACCCAGCTGCTCCTGCTGAGACCCCTCTGGCTGCAGTGCAGAGCAGCAGGGCGGCG
Organism: Artibeus jamaicensis; assembly: GCF_021234435.1. NCBI lineage: Eukaryota > Metazoa > Chordata > Mammalia > Chiroptera > Phyllostomidae > Artibeus > Artibeus jamaicensis. The sequence goes on along the minus strand of NW_026521954.1, from coordinate 27,374,196 downwards.
GCGCGGCGGGGCTGGGGTGGCAGGAGGCCTTGCAGAGGGAGACCTCAGCCACCAAACGAGAGAGCCAGGCCCTGCCAGGTGTGTGGACCCAAGGGCCCGGCGCTGGCCTTGGAGGGGTGGGGCGGAGGGCAAGGGACAGACTCGGGAGGCCCCCCCCCCACCTTGTGGCCTGAGCACCAGGGGCACGGAGGGGCACAGGTCTGGGCCGTGGGAAGAGGGGGCCGGCAGTAGGGTAGTACTTGTGGAGCTGAAGTGGGCCCTCGGGGGGCAGCGCTGGGCCACGGAAGGGAGGCCACAGCTGCCAGGACCAGGACAGGGCCCTGGGGCGGGGCTTCCTACTGTGGGGGCGGGGCTCCTGCCAGCTGCTCACTCTCAGAGGTCTGGGCTGTGGGCTCTACTGACCCTGCTCAGCTGCCCGGGGGGTTCCTGGGGGAGAAGACCCGCAGGTCAGAACCCAGGCGAGGACAGGGGGTGCTGAGGCGGGGACGGAGGAGAGCCGGCTGTCGGGGGGAGGGTCAGGACGTGAGGGGCGGCCAGAGCCACTGGGGCCCCAAAGGCCTTGCTGAGGGCTGGCCCTTGACGGGGGGAGAGAGGAGCCACTTTGGGTGTTGAGCAGGCAGGGTGACTGGTCACATCGTCATTTAGGACACCACCTCGCAGCCAGTGTGGGGAGCAAGTGGGGGCAGCCAGGACCTGTCCCTCTAGAGAGCCAGCCGCACCCCCCACTCCCCAGCCTCTGCTTCGTGGGGCTCTCCCAGATCCGAGTGCAGCCCCTCCCCTGAAGTCTCTCCCGGTGCCCACCAGCAGGACGTGCCATCTAACACACGTCTGTGACCGAACCCCCGCTGCGCTGCCCGAAGGATGCAAACAGCCTGTGGGGGCCTCGGCTGTGCCCCCCAGATTGTCCCTGGTCTGCGCCCAGGGCTGACGCGCGGCGGGCACTTGGTGTCCACAGGGTAAGCGGGGGGAGGGTGGTGGGGGCTGGAGGGGAGGGGTGGGTGGACGGTGGATGGACAGACAGACAGAGGGAGGGATGGGGGTGAGTGGAGGGGTGACTGGGGGTGGAGAGAGGCTTCATCCACGGGGCCACCGGGCAGGTGCCCAGTGTTCCTGCCCAGTCAGTGTCCGCGCTTTCCTCACAGGAGAGGAAGGACAGCTGACCCTCCCTGGACGGAGTGCGACCTCAGGGAAGGGCTGACAGCGAGGCGAAGCTCTCCCACTCAGTCCGATGGAAAACTTCCAGCTCTGCCCTGGCTGCCCTTTCCAGATAGGCACGGGCTTGGGGTCCCAGGAGGGTGCACCTGATTGGCTAAGCCTATGCTGTCAGGGTGTGGTCACCCCCCCATGGGCACAGGAGACTCCTGAATGCTGCTGGGAAGGGGGCCTGCCTGGTGACACCTGATTCCAAGGTCTGGCACCTGGAGTTCAGAGGGGGCCTCCCTTCCCCGTCTCCAAGGCCCCCGGGACGCCCGCGCTGGTGACCGGGTGGCAGCAAGCACCGTGAGAGTCATTTGTGGGCTTCACATGGAGCAGAGAGCCCAAGTGGGTTTTCCAAAACTTTCCATCCAATTCCCACACGCACCTGGGGACCTAATTAGTCATCAGTGGCTTGTCGAATATTAGATCTGTAACCCCTAGGAAGCCCCTCCGGTCTCGGCCTCCCGGCCGGCCAGGTAAACAGCCAACAGAGCCCGGCCTCCGCGGTGGGCACTCGCCAAGTGTGGCAGAAACGAGCACGGCACCTTTTAGGGAACAAAGCCATTGAGCCTTCAGACTAAATTTAGCAGCCTAATAGAAATATGCAGGTGAAGGTACAATTAATTTTAATTACTGGACTATACACTGTTGGTTGCACAGCCATGAGTAAAATTAAAATGGCAATCACAATTAGAAAATTGCAACCTCATTGTGCAACAAATTAGTCACAAATTAAAAGTGTGGCGCCAGGCTGCCTCCCGGTGCCGCTCGGCAGCCCTCCTGCCTCTCGTCTTCCCCGCCCGGCCACCTCCCAGACCGTCTCCCGGGCCTGTTGGACCACTGAGCGGGCACCTGCTGTGCCCTCCAGAAATGCCCTGGGGTCTCTGGGGACCCGGCTGGATGTCGGGCAGGCGAGCCAGGCCAGGCAGCTCTCCGCCCCCACTCAGGTCACTCACCCAAGAAATCCCAGCTTGGCCCTACCTGCCTGCTTGGTTCACCTGCTCTGGACCTGGCTCCACGGGGCTTGAATTTGCCGTGGAGATGGGATCGCAGCTTCATCGAGGCGGCTGCCAGCCCTGCGGAGGGGGGTGGGGATGTCCAGGGACACCCTCACTGTCCTCCCGGGGCTCGAGGACTGCCATTCCCGGGTATCCAGCTGGCCTCTCCTCTCCCAGTGTTCTCTGGGCCTGCTGGGCCCTGCCGTGAGCCAGAGGTGAGGTCAACCCTGGCTGAGAGCCATGGTCCATTTGGGGCCTCCACCTGTGGCCTCCTGACATCCCAAAAGCAAACCCAACACTGACTGGGGCCCTTGCCTCCTGCCCCTCCGCCTCCGGGAGCCTGACTCAGCTCCGACCGCCCCCATGGTCCTTCCTGCCTCCCAGGAGTCAGGGTCCCACTCGCCCCCACTCCTTGAGCCCATCCTCCTCACCCGGGACACGACTCCTGCTGAAAAAAAGACCTGACGTCGCTATCCCTGCTGACCCCTGGTGCCCCCAGGACAGAGTCCTCCGGCAGCCTCACCTCACCAGCTCCGAGGGGTCTGGGCCGGCACCCCCGCACCTCTCCATCCACGGTCCCACCCTCACGCTCTGCTTTTCAGTGGGAAGGTCACTCCATGTGGCCAGGGCACAACCACCACTCGGGACCAGGTCGAGACGGGAGGGAGGCCCCAGACGTCGCTGCAGCCGAGCTGGGCAAGGTCCATGGCTGGGAGACACAGCGGCAGAGGCGGCGGAACCACTGCAGTTTCCGGTTTGCCTGTTGCTGGTTTGCAGACCCTGCTGACCTTTGTCTCCTGAGCGCGGGTCCTGCCAGCCTGCTGCACTCGCTCCAACGTCACTCTTTCTTCTTATCCCCATGAGTTTTATTTCCCCCCTTGGCGCCTTCCGGGGCAGCTGGGGGCGCTGAGGCAGAATCTCTGCTTTGTTTCGTTCCACACCGTGCTCAGCACCATCTCACTTTATCCAGCTTTTCTGACATGTAGTATTTTTGTTTTCCCGCAATTAAAGGTATTCCATTATTCCCAGTTCGATTTCTCCTGTGGCCCAGAGGATATTTAGAAGTATGTTTTTTAGTTTCCAAATATTTAGAAGTTTTCTAGACATCTTTCTGGTATTGTTCTTAGTTTAATTCCACGGTGGTCAGGTAACATACCTTGCACAACCCAAATACTGTCAAATTTATGAGATTTTTTTACGGCCCAGAACGTGGACTTTCGGGGTACCGCTGGCCATCGGCCCCCTGCAGCCTGGCTGCCGCCCCTCTGCCTGTCCAGCCGCCGGCGGATCCCCCCGCGTGTCCCTGGGGCGCCGCGGGGCCTGCTCTGGGTGCCCCGCAGCCGTGGAGTCGGGGGCGGCGCGGACGCGAACCGCCCCTTCGCCCTGGTGGCGGCCGCTTCGCCTGGTGCTGCCGCGGCCCCTGCCGCTCCTTTGGTCTCCTTTATCTTTCCCGCTCGGGACCTTCCACCTGCGTGGTTCCGTTCACGGTGGGCCCGTGTCGGGAACGCGGGGACTCGGTGGTGTTGTGGGCCGGGCGGCCTTGCCTGTCCCGTCTTCTTCCGAGTGGGACACCCCTGAGACTCCCTCGCACCCTCTTCTCGTCTGTCGGCGAGAGTCCTTCGCGGCCCTGCTTCGGCGGCTGCCCCCGGGCGACGGCGCCAACCTCCCGCCCGGCCCGCGCTCTGCTTTCCCGCGCTGTGCGCTGCCCGCGACGCGCGCTGTGCGGAGACGGGTCACGAAAGTCGCAGGCGGGGGCATTTCCGGAGCTTCGCTGGGACTTCCGGTGCCCGGTTCCTGCGCAGACCCGGCCTCGCCCTGCTTCCGCCCGGTCGCGCGTCCCGCGCGGCTCCGGCCTCCGCCAGCGCGCGGAAGCCCCGGGCCGCCCGGCCCCGGTCTGAGAGGCGTCCGCACCGCGTGGGGCTTCCGGGGCGGCCGGGCAGCGTCTTCTCGCCCCTCCGTGGAGTCGTGGCTCCCGCGGCCTCCGGCTCCCACGCTTCCGGCCGCCCTTCCCGGGAGAAGCCGCCGCTTCACGCCTCCACTCCCAGTGCGGTCTTCCCGCAGGACGAGGCTCGACTTGCCCTTCGGCGCCGCTTTTGATGACGTGTGCTCGGGGCTCGCCGCGCTTTTCGGACCCGTGGGTTTGCAGTTTCCACCAAATCTGGGGACTTGGTCATTACTGCTTGACGGCCTGTCTGCCGCCCCTGGACGGCTCTGTGCCCCCTGCCCCGCGCCCCACGCACCGCGGCGCCCCACGCACCGCGGCCGGGAGACTTCCTGAGGCAGGCCACCGAACGGTCCCATCGTCTGTGTCCCGTCTCCGACCTCCTTTCCTTTATTTGTTTATTCATTTGTTTTTAGAGAGAAGGGAAGAGACAGACAGGAGGGAGAAACGTTGATATACGAGAGATAACAGAGCTCAGCTGCCGCTGGCGCGCAGGCCTGTGCTCTGACTGGGAATCAAACCGGCGACCTCTCAGCTCACAGGCTGGTGCGCAATCCACTGAAGCCGCGCCAGCTGGGGCCCCTGTTCCTTCTAAACCCACTCATTCAGGTTTCCTTCCCCCTTGTGCCCCTGAAACCAGTCTCCTTAAGTCCCCAGGGCTTCCCCCACCCCCAGCACCCCTCCCTCCTCGGGACACTCCTCACCCCTTTGCAGCCACTTCCTCTCACTCTTGGTGGCTACCTGCCAGGTCTGGGCTACTCCACTCTGGTCCCCTCAGGTCCCTGGTGAGCTCGAAGGTCACGTGCCTGGACCTCATCTGCACACAGTGACGCCCTCACTTCCGTCTCTGCCACCGCAGCCCCATCTCCGCCTGTGCTCCCGAGAGAATGTCACCATCGAACAGTCCAGCAGCTGCTGTCCTGTCCCTCCCAGCCACTCAGGTCTCGACCTTGAGCCATCCTAATGCCTCTCTCACGCTCCCCCTACAGCCCACTCAGGAGCCGACCCCCCCCATCACCTCTCAGCAGCTCACCAGGGGGACTGTCCTCTGCACCCAGACTCTGGAAGTCCGCGCCCCACACTGGTCACCCCTTCGACACACACAGCAGGCCCTCTCATCCCCCTCAGACCTTCCTTCCACGGCAGGCAGGTCGAAGCCCCTCCGGGGCCTCCACTCTCTCGCCCGTATCTGACACTTCGCCCCCTCCCCATCCCAGGCAAGGCAGGCAGCGCCGGCCTCAGGGCGTGGCACTGGCTGTTCCCTCTGCCTGGAGTGCTGTTCCCTCCCTTCCCTCCTTCCAGTCCCCTCCCCACTGCCTCCCAAAACCGGCCTCACCTTCTAACTTCAAGGTTCCTCCGTGGCCACGGGCGTCCGGCATCCTGTGCCTGGGACGCAGCCCCATGTGGGCGGCTGCTCACCTCTGCTCCCTGCTGCCCCTTCCATGCCCGGTGAGGTGCCAGGCGCACAGTGGGTGCTCAGCGAATTAGTGCGGGTGGCTGACGAGGGAGCCGGGGGAGGGGAGACCAGTCCGCTTGCCCCGGGCAACGAGGACCCACCAGAAATGGGGTTTGTGAAGTGGGAAGACTGGAGGGAAGTGACTGGAAACAGGAGCTGCTCAGGCCCTACCCTCAGGGGCGTCTCCCCCTGCTGGGATCGTGCAGCCGAGGGGTTTGGTGCGGACCCCTCACCGAACCTGGTGGTCAGTCTGGGCCCTGCAGTGAGAGCGACCCAGCGACAGGCGAGGCTGGGCCCCACCCCGGCCGTCAGGCCTCAGCTCTGCACATCGGGCGGGTGGTCCTGCCCTGGTGAGGAGGGGTCCTCAGCTCCAGGGTCTGTGGGTGCTGTCTCCTCAGCACCCAGGGCTACAGCTCAGACACCAGCCAGGGCCCCTTCTCTGGACATCGTGGTGGGAAGGAGGGAGACTCCTCGCAAGGGTTCAATGAAAAGCCGGCTGCTGCCTGGCCTTTGCCCATCCCCACTTTCCCAGGGGCGCCGCGGGTCCCCGAGGGGAACGTGGTGGGAAGTGCTCGCTACACACGTGAGAGCCCCTCTAGCCTGCACCCTTCCTTAGGTGGCTTCAGGCGGCCGGCACCCCCGCGGGCAGGGTGGGCAGGACAGAGGGGCCCCCCTAGGACCCACCCCTGCCCCAGTGGCTGCATGCAGGAGGAGGGACTGGGGAAAATCGGTCCCCAGGGAAGCAGCGATCTGATCTGTTTAGAAAGGGTCTCAGGAACTCCCTTCTGAGGGTCTGTGGCAGGTCTTCCCGCCCCTTCTCCCCACCCGCCTAGGCTCTTGCAGGAAGGAGCTGGGTGCTGGGTGCTGGGTGCTGGGACTTCCAGGGGGGCCCTGGACCCCTGATGGGCACGGGTATGGTCAGCGCTCTGGCTCCTGGGGCAAGGAGTGGGCTCCTCACCAGGGACTTCAGGCCAGTGACCTACCGGCTCCCCAGGGGCCAGAGCAGCCCCTGGAAACCCCTCAGTGGGGACTCGGGTGAGGGCACACGGGCCCGGAGAGACCGGCGTGCGTCTGTGGGCTGTGGCGGGGGTGGCTCCCGTTAGGAAGGGGTGTGGCCAGTCGTGGGGGGGCAGGGACCCTGGTCAGAGCCCCAGAGCCACGGAGCCTGTGACACCCCCACCCCAGCAGGCTGCACTCCCAGAGGCCGAAGGGAGGACCCAACAGGGACGTCAGCATGAACCCAGCCAGCTCAGGCCTCCTTGCCTCCCTGGCCCCCAGGACCCGGGTCTGTGAAATGGGCCCGTCATGGTGGGTGTGGGCAGGCGCCAGGCTGCGGAGATGGGGGCTGGGTCCCGACTTCGGAGCCAAAACTGCTCCTGGCCGTGTCTGTGGTTGAGAGGGCAGACCCCCTGCCTGCACCCCGGCTGCCCAGGCGGCCGGCGAGGGCCCTTTGTGGGGCGGGGGAGGTGCGGCGTGGCCAGCAGGCCTCCCCGGGAGACTCCCTCCCACCTCCAGCAGCCCCAGCCCCCGCCCGCGCACGCACGCAACTATTTAATTTTGCTCTGGCAAGGAATAATAGAGTCCTGTGTATCTATTACAGATGCGGAGAGATTGGGCCACCGCAGGCCGCACGGCACATTCAGAGCCCGAACAAAGCTGGCTACAATCGCCGGGGCTGCCATTATCCATTGAGCAGCGGTAATGAATGAGCCCGGCGGAGCCTGCCATATACCACCCGGCCCAGATAACAGCTGAAAGGAGAAAATTAAATTTTGCTTTTGTTGAAACATTATGATTTATGTATTTGTAATATAGGCTGTGGTGGGCAATTGGGGGAGAAAAAGATTGCTGAGCACCCTTCAGGTTACTGATGGCCCCGCCGGCCACTCAGAGCGCCGAGCCCCGCCCACTCCCCTCTCTGGGCAGATTCTCACTAACGTGTTTCCCCCGTGGGGTGCTCGGGAGCAGGGCGGGGCGGTCCCTGGGTGCTGCTGGGCCTGGGGCTCGGATCCGCGCTCCCTGTGACGGGCTCAGAGCCCGGGCTGGGCACGCGGATGGTGCCATGCCCTATCTGGGCCCGCAGAAATAATGAACTTCTCCTGCCCGGCTCTGGAGAGACGGCTGCGTGGAGCACACCCCGTGATCCATAATCTCGCAGTCCTGTCCCTTCCTGCAGCAGGCAGGCTGGCTTATCGTGTCGCAGAAGGTAATGAACTTGCGCCTGGCTGCGCAGGAGTTCCCGAGTGAGGGTCTGGGCACACGGCTCCCCTTGGGCAGCTGGGAGCTGACATGGGGGAACAGACCGGGGGTCCCCCTTGGCCCCCAGGGAGCCAAGGGCCCTCCCCTTAATGGACAGGTCGGCCTGTGGCTCTGGCCCACGTGGCTGCCAGGGCTGCTGGAGGCTGTGTCCTCAGTGTGTGGAGATGCCGAGGGCCTGAGGAGGGTCCGGCTCAGAGAGCCCCCAGCCTGAGTGCAGCCAGGTGCTGGGCCGCCATGACCCAGCCGCATGGTTCGCCCAGGACTCCTGCTGGTTCCCAGGAGCTGGTCCATGCCCTTTATCTTACACTCTGAGAGGGGTGTGCTCCAGCGAGGAGAAACTGAGGCCCAGCGAGGCTGAGTGGCCCGGAGGTGGGGCTTCTGCTCGGGGCAGGGGCACCGAGGCATCACATCAGGGACCCTGTGGGTGCTGGCTCTCCTGGACTCTGCCCTCCAGCCTTCCCTGTTTGAGGTTGGGGAGTCGGTAGGGGTGGGGGGCAAGTCCTTTCTCCACCTAAAGGTTGCAGCCTACCCGGTGGAGGCCAGCTGGCGCCTCGTGGACACAGGGAGGCCCCCGTCTGACTCCCAGGAAGGTCTGGGCTCTGCAGGAGGAGGGAGTCCCGCAGTGACCTGGGGGAGGGGCGCAAGATGCACAGAGTGGACACTCTGGCTTCTCCTTGGCCACGGCCGCCTATGCCCTAGGAGGTCACCTCTTCCAGGAGGCCTTCCCTGACCACACCCATGGTCTCAGAAAGCTCCATCCCACCTGCCCCAGAGCCCCCAAGCTGTCACAAGGCTGCCTCTTGGCTTCTCCCTCTCCTTGCCCCAGGGCGGGTGCTGGGTGCTGTTTGGCAGGAACCTCTGTTCCTGTTGCCGGGAGGCAGGTCTTCTCCCTCGGGGGCTGTGTTGGGAGCCAGGCGAGGGGCCTGCAGGGACAGCTGCAGTGAGGGGCAGTGGGGGTCAGGGGCTGTCCTACTTCCATGTCCAGCAGGGGGACCCTCCCCGTGACCTCACAATGGTTCGCTCGGAATGGCCTCGCTAGGCGCTGGGGTGCCCTGTGGACCCCCATGGGGACACAGACGCAGGGGGAGCGCCAGCCCAGGGGACTGTGCTGGCGGCAGGCCACCCTTAGTGCGGGTGAGGTGGGCGGAAAACAGGGCCAGGATTGTCCGAACACCAGGGCTGGGAGCTGGGACGGTGCTGCCACAGAGGGTGGCGCCCCTGTGGAGGTGAGTGAGGCACCCGCTGTCCCCAGTGCAGGGACTCCCTCCCAGGCCCGCCCTGAGGCTTTGGATGATGGCCCACCTGGGGCTCAGCCCCAGGGAGACCCCAGGGAGACCTGTCCTTGGAGCACAGTATACAGGGTCTCCCCGGCTGGGTGAGGGAGGCTGGGTGTCTCTGGGGGCGGGGCAGGGCTGGGGCCCCGCTGACCGAGCCCCCGTGTCCACATGCTTCTGACCACCCTCTCCATGGAGCCTAGGCCCGGGGGCATGATGTCCTGGTCAGCGGGTGGCTACCTCCCCAGGACGGTGGGAGGACCACCAGAGCCTCCAGCTCTGGGCTCACCTCATTTGGTGCTCAAACCTGGAAGGGGCAGCGGGGGCCACTGAGGGGAGGGTCCGGGCCCACCGGGCCACAGCTGCTGGGCCTGCAGGAGGCCTGCAGCTGAGAAGAGGCCCCGGGGGAGCGTGGCCGCACCCTCTGAACTCTGCACGTCTGTTGAGTAGGCACAGAGCCCAGAGCAGACCCGGGAGGGAAGAGCGTGGGGTGCCGGCCCTGGTCACTGCGTGCGAGGAGCCCCCATGCTAGGACCCCACCCGGTCAGCATCCCCACCCCCGGTCAGAAGCAGCACGGCTCCCACGGGCCGTGCTGCCGGGCTCTGCCCCCCTCACTGTCCACACTGTCCCCTCGAGAGGAAACACACTGCATGCGGTGTGAGCCGCAGGCAGCCTGAGTGGCCAGCACAGGCACCTTCGGGGCTGGGTCCTGGGTCTCTGGGAGGCCCCTGCTGGGGCAGGGGGCCGCCAGGAGGCTCCATCTGCAGAGGCTGGGGGTTCCCAGGAACCCTGGGCTGCTTTCTCCTGGCTGGGTGGGGAGGGCGTGTGTGCGTCTGTGTGCACATGTGTGTTGTGTGCACATGTGTCAGTGCTCACAGTGCTGAGGCCTGGATGGCAGGCCAGGGGCCACCCGTGCACACACCTGCCTCCCTCCCTCCAGCCCTCAGCGGTGGGGTGGGTTTTCCAGGAGGTGGGAGTGGGTTGGGACACACCCTGGGAAGGAGGCCGGGCACCCCCGCCTTTTGACCACCTGCTCTCCTTCTGCCCCTGCAGCCTTGCAAGGCCGCCCCGGGACCCCGACTGTGTGGTGTTGGGGGAGGGAGAAGCACCCCACGGCCCTGGGTGTGACAGCAGCGGGCTGTCACATGGGCCCTGCCCTGGGTGCCGGACCCCTGCCTGCGCCACCTCTGCCCGCACAGCTGCCCCCACCTGGCCGGCCAGCATGTTCCATCACCAGCTACGGCTGAGCAACTGTGAGCACCTGGCTCTGGTCGCCCCACCTGACCTTCCAGCGATGGGTCCCTAGGAGAAAGGCCCAGCCCGGCTTCCTCCCCTGGGTCCAGAGGCAGCCCGGCCCCCAGGGGCCCCTGACTACCAGACGGTCGGCTGGATGACGGGCAGGTGTGTGGGTGCGCGTGAGCTGCCGGGCCTGGCCGTACCGCACCGTCAAGACCGTGTGGCTCTCACCTTGTCTTTCCTTTCTACAGATCGTGGGACGTGTGTGCCGTGGGGTCGAGTCTGGTCTGGAAGAGTGGGAGACACCAGAGGGAAGTGGGAAGAGGGAGGGCCCCTTGCTGCCTGCTCAGGGCCCACTGGGGCAGGGTGCAGGCCAGGAGGGCGCTCGGGCTCCAGCAACTGCAGGTGGGCAGAGAGGCCGCCAGCCCTGCTCACGGGTTCCTCCCCCTCTTCACCTTGGACTTCCACCCGCTTTTGGGGTAAGACGGCGTCCTGTTTCTCAGACCTGTGGTGGGGACACAGCCTCGATGTGTGGCTGTCTCGCACATGCCAGTGACAGCCACTCTCCAGGATCCCCCTTGCCCCACACACTCACCCTCCAGCCCCGGGCGCCGGCGCTTCTGCCCTCTGGGGGTCACCGAGCCTGTGGTCCCCCTTCTGTCACACCCCCACCCTTGGTTTCTCCAGGGAAGTTTCAGAGGCTCCAGAACTATGTGGGGTGGGAGGGAGCCCTACTGTGTGCAGGCCCACAGGCCCGCCCCACCCCTGCGGAGAGGGAGTGCCAGCCCCATGGACTTGCTGCCCTAGAGCCACTGCATGGGGACCCCGGGGCAGGGGAGGGCGTGGAGGGGGAGGGCCGAGCGGCACCTGGGGGTGGAGACGCCGGTCAAGGGTGACCGGGTGGCAGCGGCAATTATGGGATTTCTGAGAGACTCATTCCGGGCCCGGGCGGCCGACCTAGCTCAGAGGCGGGCGAGGCAGACGCTGCTGACATTTCCACGTCTGTGGTGGTAATTGAGGTCCCGGCCCTGGAACCGGGGGTGTGTCCCTGCTCATCACAGCCAGGACTCCAAGGCCCCACCCCATGGAGGCTGATGGGGAAACTGAGGCCCTGCTGAGGAGGGAGGGGCCAGTATGACCCCCCAGCAGCATCAGCCCTGTGCACCTGGGCTACGCTCAGTCACCCAGGTGGTCCCGGGGCCTCCAAAGTCCATGCAGCCCCCTCAGCATCCCGATGGGCTAGCGGCCTCATGGTCTGCGCAGAGTCCAGCTCCCAGCTCACCTGTCAGCCTCCCTCCCCACCCTCCGCACTCCCAGAGCTGCACCGCTCTCCTGTGTGCGGGTGAGACTGACCCTCCTGCAGGAGCCTCGCCCCTCCCCCAGTGCCCCTGTCCCCTGGGAAGGGTGGTTTCCACGCCACACTGCCCGCTTCTGCCAACCTCTAAAGCAACCCCTGCCCTGGGGGGTCACGGCTCAGCCCTGTCCTGCAAGACCTCCTCATGCCGCCATTACATCCTGCCTCACGACCTCTGACCCCTGGGACACTCCCCTCCAGGCCGGCCCTCCCCACCCCCCAGTGTGCTCCCCTCCCGGCTGCCGGCCTCCTCCTGTGGGGGCTTCTTGGGACTCAGTCCAGGGCCCTCAGGTCCCCCCAACACCTCCCCATCCGTAGACAGTGGCCCCCAGCCCTGCTCCCCACTGTCTCCAAGGGCATCCCCTCCCCAGGGACGGCCCCAGCCACCCAGAACTGAGCTCCCACATCCGGTTTGTCCCGAAGAGCCAGCGTGACCAGCATGACCGTGCATGCACAAGGGTGTGCATGGGTGGGTGCGTGAGCACCAACACGTGTAAATGCGGGTGAATTTGCACACACATGTGTTTGTAAGTGCACATGTGCTCACACATGCCTGTGCAAGTGTGCGTTGGTGTGAGCTCACATGCCTGTCTGTGTGTGTGTGTGCACATGAGCTCCCGCACTCACACCTCTGCCCCCCACAGTCGTCCCCTCACGGAGGCAGGCCGCAGCTGGTGGGACGCCAGCTTTCCTCCTGACCCTGTCCTGCTTCCTTGGGGGTGCGCCGTGCCCCTCCCCCACCGCCTCTGGCCCCACCTAGCTGGTCCCCACTCCTGGGGATCCCGGGGGGCCCCGTCTCAAGCCATCCCCCAGGCTCCCTCTGGCGCCCCCACCTCAGGCAAGTTGTCCTGTGACTTCCTGTCTCCAGTGACGGCCCCAGGACACAGAGGGCCCCCCTCCCACCAGCATCTGTGAGAGGGGGAGCCAGGGTGGGTCTCGCCCAGAGCAGCGTGCTCGGCAGCAGGGGGGGGGGGTTCCGGAGGCAGCCCTGCCCCCTGGGAGCTGCTGAGGGCGCGCGGGCAGCGGGGGCTCTGCGGTGCGCAGCGAAGGCTATTTAAATGCTCCATTGGAGAGGGATTAAAGTTTACGCAAGGTCACCGAGGATGTGATAATTATAATCACAGGTTTTGGCTCCACAATGACAGCCATTTGTTATTTCCGCTCGGGCGGCTCCCGCAGCCCCGACTGGTGACAGGCGTGGACTGATTTAGTGGCCCGAGCCCGCACCCTGCCCCTCCCACAGCGTCCCCCCAGCCCCCACTGCTGGGGCTGCCACGGGGCTCCACCCCCAGGGGCGCAGGCTTATTATGGGATAGGAGGGGGAGTGCACAGGGCGGCAGAGATGGTGACGGACACAGGGGGTGAGGGTAGCCTGGGACCAGGGCCCCGGGCTGTCGCTGTCCTGAGGCCTCGGCGTCTCCCTCCACCTGTGTGTGGGGGGCGGTACCGGCTGCATCCCAGGCTCCTGGCTCCACCGCTGGCCACCCTGAGAGCACCCTCCCTTCACCCGCTGCCGCAGCGAGCGGTGGCACCAGCCGAAGGGCTCTGCTCGCCCCGCTGTCTCCGCTGAAACTTACACTTGGATTCCCGCGTCTCCCGGGACCTGCGCGTTTCTCCCGGCGAAGGGCCCAGGCTCCGACGCAGCTCCGTCACAACGTGCCTACGTTTCCCCACCCCGAACGTGGAGGCGCCGGCGGGGGGCTGGCGGCGCTCCGCCCCAAGTTGGTGGCTCCCCTGCACAGAGGTCCCTAAACCCCGACACCCATATCTGGACGGCCTCAGCAGGCAGCCCTGGGCGGCCAGGGTGGGCGTCCAGCCGAGCTCCGGGTGTGCACCGGGCGCCCCGACTCTGCAGGGCTCACTGGCTGGCCACTCACCCCTCTGTGCCTCCGTGTCCTCTCTGTACCTTGTTAGGGGACAGAGTCTGAGGACGGGGCACACCCTACACGAGCTGGGGCCGCGGCGGCTGTGGGCGGCAAGGCTGGGAAAGAGGAGCCTGCGCCTACCACAGCCGCCTGCCTGTTGCTGCCTGTGATGGGCACAGCTTTTGTGTTTGTTTTCGCAATCAGAGGTGAGTGCGCTTTAATACACATTAAATGGTGATGAATGGGGGTCCGGGCATCCGGCCTGACGCCACATTTGTCTTGGAGGGAGCAGGGAGATTGATAACTCGAAGGCGGCACAAAAATCAAGCAGGGCCCGTTGGGGGAGGCCGCCTCTTCCCGAAGTGCCTGTGCTCCACCTGTTCATCCGGGGGGTCAGATGAGGGCCCTGATGGGCCTGGTGGGGGCCATGGGACGGTCCCAGGATCACATTTTAGGACAATCCCTCTTTTTTCTTCCATTTCTCCAATCTGGGCCTTGGGGAGCTGGTAGGACCCAGGTTCTGCCTCTGCAAGAGGTCCCGGCCAGGCGGGACCCGCCCTTCACCGTCTGCCTCCTGGTTCGGAATGTGTAAACGCCAGGTGCTTCTCATCAGTATGGCGCACTGCCTAGTGCCTCCCCAGGAAAGTTCTTCTGGGAGGTGATGCGCGTGTGCCCTGTGCCCTCTGGGGGGCGCTCATGGCCCCATCCTGGAGAAATGGATGGACACCCCACCAGGCCCCACGCCTAGAGGTGCGGAGGCTCCCTCTCTTCTTGGTCCAATGGAGTGGGTTTTGTTGAAAACATCCTCAGAGCTTGCGAAGCTGGTGGGGGTGCCCCCCATGCCTGAGACCATCCTGGAGAGCAGGGCTGGCTCCCAGGTAGGGACAGCTCCCTGGCCAAAGGCCCCCTGAGTCCTGGTGCAAAGCAGAGGCCTGTGACCACCCTCCAGGAAGCCTGGCTAGAAGGGGCCGCCTTGCCCCCCAGACACCCCACAGCTGGGGGGCTGGTATTGCCCCAGAACACAGCCCCCTGAGTCTCAGAAGCATCACCTGAGTGGAGGGGCAGGGCCTGGCGCCCACCTCAGGGCCTGTGCCGGTGCCACGTGCCCGTGGGGACTGGCACAGCATGGAGCCCAGGGCTCGGCTGCAGGCCTCAGCACAGAGGCGGGAAGCTCAGCTTCCTGGAGGGGCAGGGCAGCCTCGGAAGGCTGGCCGGGAGCGGTGCCGTGATCACCAGGCCCCGCAAGGCCAGGGGGTAAAGGCTGGAGGGGGGTAAGCCCAGGCGGGCGTCCAGGCACTCTGGGGGCGGGGGTCCGGGGAGCGTGGCCCAGGCGGGGAGGGGCTGCGTGTGCACAGGCCCTGAGGTCCGGCCGGTCGGGGCCATCTCCCTCCCGCCATGGCTGCTGTTTCCCACGGCGGGGACGGTCTTAATTCATTTTCAGGAGCTGCTGTCCATGGAAAGTAGCCTTTTATCTCCCCGAGGCCTCGTTCCAGGCTGTGTGAGGAGACAGTCGGTCGGCACCTCTGGCATTCTGCCCTGAAAGGTCGCCTGCAGCTGTTCCTGCCTTCCGCCTTGGCCTCACCTGCGGCCGCTGCCTGGGCCCGACTCTCAGCCGCTGGCGACCTTGAGGCTCAGCTCGCCCAGTCAGAACCACCCCGCTGGGAAGCTGAAACACCGCCCCGTCCTTCGCCAGCACTGGGCCCTCTCTCCCCCTGCCCACACCCCACAGAGCCCGTCCCTGGGGGCCGTCTCGCCGCGCTCCTCCGTGGCGAACCCGCCTGCCCTCACGCCTCCGCGGCTCGCCAGAGCATGTCATTACTGAGCTGGTTTCCGTTGAGTCTTCCCAGGCCGAAGCCACGCGACCTGTCAAAAGGGTCGCTTTTCTGCTCTTCCCTGCGGAGGTCCACTTCAGTCAGCTCGGCTCGGAGCCCAGCCCCACGGACCCGAGGCACAAACACCAGAACTTAGTTTCTCAGTCGTGGAGGCCGAAGTCCCAGGTCGGGGGCCCATGGGCATGGTTTCTCCGGGGCCTCCTCTGCCGGACCCCCGGCCTTGGCCTTCAGGCGAGAGCAGTCAGAGCTCAGGGCTGTGGCTAGGCTGGCCTGAGGGGGAGGGGGCAGAGGGCCTGGGGGCCTACTGGGGTCACTTTACCCCAGCCCTGGCTGGGCTGGGCTGGTGGCCCCAGCTCTGCCCGAGGGTCCTGCCAGGCTCCAAGTGGTGTCTCCTGCGGCTGGCGGGCCGGGTGGGGCGGTCTTGGCCGGGCTCACCCGCTGTGGCCCTGGTGGAATGTTCTATATAAATGTAAATTTCCCTCTGAGCTGGCTGCGCGCTCACTCAACAAGCTCCCCGTGTGGCGCTGTCAGTCCGATTTTCCACACTCCGCCTCTGTTTTCTGTCCGGGGTGCACTGGGTGGGCAGCTGGGGAAGTGCAGCCTGGCGGGCGCGGGCAGCCCTCCCAGCAGGCCCCCACCGAGCAGAGGGGGCGGGGGAGGAAGGGACTCCATTCAGGGCCCTGCACCTGCTCAGGGCCTCAGGGTCTCCCTTTCCCTCTGACCCCCATGGGGGCACCGCTGGGGTCTGGAGGTCCACAGGACTCGCCCTCTGGTGCCAGCCTCTTTGGTCAGGAGCCAGCGAGGCTCAGCCAGCCCTGCACCAAGGCCCTGGCACTGGGGGAGGGACAGGCAGGCAGAGCCCCGCAGCCCCGAGTCCGGCGGGGGCCGGCCTGCCTGCTCCCGCCTCCCTGTATCCTACCACCCTCCCCGGCGCTTGCCGCCCACACCTTCAGGGTGTGGGCAGCTTCCCTGGGCACCTGGCCGTCAGTGCTCTCGGGGCTTTGGTGGGGGAAGGCTGTCTGTCCAGGGCCCAGCTGCCGGCCCCACTGGGGACTCGGGCAGAGATGGCCCCAGGCAGGGTGCAGGCCGGCCCAGGACAAACCACAGAGGGTAACCTAATCCTGTCTGGGCACAGCCGCCCGCCCCCGCAGCCCACCCCACCCCCAGCCCCCTGGGCCGTGGGTCACCGCAGGTCAGTGCTCTTTCTGGCATTTCACACAAACGCATCTCCCCTCTGGTCCTTCCCCTTGGCACCACCACCTTGAGAGCAGCCCACTGGCGGCTCAGGACCACCCGCACGGAGCACGGGCGGGTGAGCGCAGTGGCGCTGGGCACAGGTGACTCGGCCCCGCGCGCCTGGCCGTGCCCGGGTGTCCATGCGGACCAGTGTTTCCCCCTCCTGGGCAAACGCCTCCGAGTGCTGTGGCTGGGTCTGCAGGCGCGTTTTTGAAGGATCAGCCAAGCCATGAGCCACTGCTGCCGTAGCCCCGGGCAGGGAGACCTGCCCACCCTGGGCACCTCGGCCTCCTGACGTCTGCCCACCTCCCCGGTGTGCTGGCCCTGGCGTGGCGTGGGTGTGCGCACCCCCAAAGGCGCAGTGTGGGGGGAGTGGGATGGGGAGGGGGGCGTCTTCTCATGGGCTCATTTGCCATCCCTGCACTTCTTTGGTAAAAAAAAAATGCCCACTCAAATCTTGCACCCATTTTTAATTGGGTTGTTTGTCTTCTTAGTATTAAGTTGTAGGAGATGTTGTTTTCCCTGTTTTAAAAAAATTGAGATATAATTCATGTAACATAAAATTCGCCGTTTTAAGGCGTGTAATTCTGAGGTTCTTTCGTATATCACAGGTTGTATAACTATCACCACCCCTAACTCCAGACCCCCGCCCACGGCCCGGACGGAAACTGTCCCCATCACTGCCACGGCCCTGCCTGGCAGTCGGCTTTGGTGACCTTGCTGTCCTAATGTCCTAACAGACGGAACCAGACCACATGCGGACGGACCCCGGGGCACCCAGGCCTCGGGGGAATGCAGCCTGGGGGGAGGCCTTCCCACCCCCTGTCTCTGCTCCAGGAGGCGGGCGGTGGGTGGAGCTCAGAGAAAGAGCGCTCAGGACTGGGAGGGGGCGGGGCAAGGGGAGGGTGCGGAAGGGAAGGGCTGGCTTTGGGCACACAGCTCCAGTCCCACCAGGGACCTGACCAGCCCAGGCCCCCCAGGGCAGGGCAGGGCAGTGACGGCGGCTTCCCAGGGACAGCAGCAGGGGCGGGGGCGTCTCTGCCTGGCACCTGCCAGAGCGGGAGCCGCCCACCAGCCTGATTGATAATGTGTCTCGCTCCAGGTCGTTTGCTTCTCCAAAGGCTGCAGAAATGTAATTGCTCTTTGAAGGGGAAAAAAGCCCTAAATAAAGCCATTAATTGCAAGCAAGTGGCTCCTCTAATGGGCAGTCTTATCGGCCTTGAGGGGCCCACACGCGTGGGACCCTGAGAGGGGCTGCCCAGACCGGAGGGCGGTGGGGTCAGCGAGCTGGAGGCCGACGCAGGGTGGAGGCGTGAAGCCCTCGCCGCGCAGCCCTGTGGCCGGTGGTTAATTGGAAGGATGGCGCCGGTGCCCGAGGCTGCTTCGGGATGCACTCTGCGGCTGATCTCTCTCCTGGGCAGATTAATTAAGTGTTATCAGTGAAAGGCCCGGTTAAAGGGCGCACGGTGGGAGCCGCTTTCTCAGCCACCGTCAGGCCTCCGGGGTCTGGGAGGAGCCGGCAATGCCAGGACCTCAGACGGTGCTCCAGGAGGCAGAAGGGGGCTAAGGACAGGGTGGGGCTGGGCTGGACGGGGGTACACAAGGGGTCACAGTGGCCACAGCTCCCGAGCCACCGCAGCTCGGACTTGTGGACAGTGGCGGGGACCTTTGCGCTGCACCACACGCGGTCACTCGGCCACCTGCCCCTCCGTGTGCGTTAAGTCCAGCTGCACCTTGCCATGGGCCCCACACCCCAGGCCCCCACTGGGCCCCATCCTGGAGCCCAGACCATGATGGCACCGGAGGGGTCCACGCTGGGGTCCAGCCCCCACTGGCAGCCGCTGCTGTTTCAGCCCCTGGGAGGGAAACACTCATCTGTCCAGTGTGCCGGCCGCTCCTGCCCATGAGTGTCAGGGCTGCCCCAGGGGAGCCAGGGCCGCTGGCCGGCCCATGCTCCTGGGCCTGGGGCCAGGGTGAGACTGAGCTGACACGGGTGGCCGCTGAGGGAGCAAGGCACCCCCGGTAGCGCCGAGTCCCCAGGCCTGGAGGACGTGCCCCTCACGGGAACAGAGTCCCAGGCCCCTCACAGGCACAGAAACAAGGCCTCTTCCCCGAGTGCCTGCCTCTGACCCTATCCCCTGCCTCTCTCCCTGGCGGCACTGGCACCCGCAGCATCACTAGACTCCAATGGCGTGTTGAAGCAAGGGTGCTGTGACGAAGAGAGCCCATGGTCACCACGGCTGCTCAGGACCCTGCTCCCAGAACCGGGTCGCTGCCGTGGAGTTGGGGCAGCAGTGCTCTGGAGCTCTGGGGGAGCCTGGGAGGGGAGCCCCCAACCACGCCTGCCCTCCCCACCTCTCTGCACTGAGCGGAGCTGCACGGCCCTTCCCTTCCCCCGTGAGCCAGAGAGCCCTGTGGGGATGGCAGGCCAGCAGACAGCTGTCCTGCGCCATGGAGAGCAAGTCATTTGCAACCGGACTTCGACAGACTTGGCCTCCAGCCCAGGCTTTGCCCTCTGCCAGCTGGGTGGCCTCGGGGTGGCTGCTCTGCCTGTGTGAAGGCAGAGTGTCCTCGTCCTGCTCGGCTGGGCTGATGCAGAGAGTAACTGTGAGCCAGGAAGAGATGGTGACGGTGATGGTGATGGTGACGGTGATGGTGATGGTGACGGTGATGGTGATGGTGACGATGATGATGGTGGTGGTGGTGATGGGTTCTCGTGTCCACCTCCCACTCCAGGGCCTGCGCGCCCCCAAATTCCCCATGAGTCGTGGACAATGACCCTCTCCTCCTTCCACTCCTCAGGAAGCCAGAGTCCCAGGTTTCTGGGCAGAGGTCTGGCTGGTGCTCGGGGACAGGTCTGGCCCCGACAGTCAGGTTGCCATGTGCTGTCCTGGCCCCCCGCCCCCCGGGACAGCTGGGCCGCTCCCTGCCCACAGGGCCACCCTGTCCCCATCCCGGAAGGAGGGTTTGCTGGAGACCCAGAGCTCAGTCACATGTGCCTGGCCCCTCGCTGTGAAGGACCCCAGCCCCAGAGGAGCCCCCAGCACACCCGGCCGGGCCCTCCCCGCTCCACTGTGTCAGTTCTCCCCTCGCCTCCCCCGTGGCAGCCCGGGTCTCTGAGGAATGAACAAAGAATCCCATAATTTCCCGGGCGCTGCCCGATGGGACAGTTTGTAATAAAATTGCTTCTAAAAACATATTTGCAAGTCGCCGGCACATTTTTTAAGCAGAATGATCTCTCGTGGTGCCTCTTCGTCTCCGTGAGTGAGTGGCTGACTTCCCGGCGCCTTCTGTCTATGCGTCTTCGCCAGGCTGCGCAGCCTCCCGTCAGCATCCTGACGTGTGACTTCCAGGCTTATCTGACGAACCCCCCCCCCCAGAGCCATGGGATAAGGCGAGGGAGGGGGCAGCCAGCCCGGTGGGGGGCTGGGCGGGGTCCTGGTGTGGCGGTTCCCGTTCCCCGGGGGGTGAGGGCTGGAGGGCTCAGGGCTGCTTTCTGAGGTGAGACTAATGCTCTGGACTTGACCGTGGTGCTGGCTACTGTCGTGAAAACGGCCACTGTGTGCGCTTGAAAGGGTGTGTGAGTTCTACCTCAGCGCAGGTGCTTGCATAAAAAAGAACAGAATTCGGGCGCCTGGGGCCTGTTGGGGCCTTGGCTTGGAGCCAGGCCAGCCCCCTCCCCTGGCCACCTCCCACCCCACTTGGGGCCACGTCTCTGGCTCCAGCCCTCTGGCACCTGCTTATCTGGGTCACTCGTGACGGCCCCTGGGATGCAGGCCTGGGGGGTAGGCGGCGGCCCCCCACATGGCAGCAGCAAGCAGGGTGGCCCTGGGGGTTCCGCACCTGTGATGGAGCTGTGACAGCCGAGACCCAGGTCTGCAGGACGTGGGGCGGGGCCTTCTTGGAGCCAGACTCCGCCCCAGGGTCCACCCCCAGGCTCTGGAGCAGCCAGAGCTGCGTGAGTCCTTAGGTGCCCGGAGCCAGAGACCCCTGAAGGGCCCCAGAAGGAAACTCAGCAGGGGGTCGCCGGGCCTGTGGGGGCTGCCCCAGCATGGGCTTGATGTGGGGGCGCAGGGGGCCAGCCAGGGGCAGGACCTCAGTGCGAGACAGCCGCTCCCTGGAAGGAGCTGTGGTTCCCACTCACTCTGGGGGCCCCTGCTTGCTGGAGAAGCTCCCCAACCCACTCTGTCTCCATGGGGCAGCCAGATGCCCTCAAGCCCCAGGCCCACCTGGGAGCCCGCTGTGGGTCAGCCCCAGGAGGGGGTCCTGAAGAGAGAGGAGGTGAGGCCCGCGCTGGACCCTCCCCAGGCCCGAGACGCGGACGAGGCACCTGGACGAGGCAGCAGTGGGCCCCCACCTGCCCGGCAGCCCCTCCCCAGCGCCCCGCTCCCCGGGGTAGAAACGGTGGAGATATATTAATTATATTTCTCCCCCTAATGGGCTGCTTCCTTTATGATGCGGGGACCCCGGAGTAAATTTTAAAATCAATTATACAATTACACATGTAGCAATAACAGCGCACACAGCTAATCTCCGGCGGGTCAGGGCGGCCACCCTCCACTAAAGCAGCTTTCATTAGGGGAAGGGCTGTTAGTGCCAGAGCCACAGAAGTAATGGGAGGGGGTGTATTCACGCCAAGTAACAAATGAGGGTGCTGGCGAGATAAGACGCGGAGCCGCTGCCTGGAGAGCCGGCGAGGCCCACGCCTCCGAGGGTCACCTGCGCCTGCCTGGGGACAGGAATTAATTTTAGACGGTTTCTGGGGCCTGGCAGGTGGGGGCTGCTGCCCACCCAGCCACAGCCAGGGCTGGTGGGGGCGAGAGGCCGGGAGCAGGGGAGCATCCCTGGCCCCCTCGCCCTCGCCGCTGCGCTCGCCCTGGGGTCCCCCAGGCTGAGAGCCCCCCCACCCCCTCAGCCTGGGTGACTGGAAACCTCACGGCTCTCGTGGCCACTTCTCACCACAGCCATTGCTGCTGGAGACGTGACCGTCCAGCACCCGTCCCGGTGTCGGAGGGGCCAGGACCAGTGCTCAGAGCAGCAGCTGCCGGGCCCACGGATCCCAGCGTCTGGGGGCGGCCGTCCCCTGGCACCCGTAGCCCAGGGTCATGTGGGGGAGGGGCGGTGTTGCTCTAAGTAGGCCTCTGCGGAGCCAAGGTGACAGCAGCAGTCGGCGTGGCTGAGCTGGGACCGAGAACCCCAGTGATTCCCACAAAAGTGAGCTCCGGGCCTGGCCTGGACTCCAGCAGGGCACTGTGGGGGCCGCCGTGTTGCAAGTCCCACCAAAGGGCTGCTGGTGTTTCCGGCCCCACGTCCCGGTCTGTGGTCACTCTTTGGTGAGACTGTGCCCAGCCTGCTTACAGCCTCGGTCCCTCTTGGGCCTGGGGTCAGGGGTTGCAGGGTGGCTGGGCAGCCGGGAGATACTTCTGGTGAAATGGTGGCCATTTGTGGGAGGTGACAAGGCCAGGCAGCAAGGCCTGGGTCCCCTGAGGCATGACTGCCCAGGTCAGGAGACACCAGGCAAAGCGGAATTTCATACAGTACCAGAGGTCCCCTCTCCCGCCCCAACCCCCGGGCTCACACTTGTTCCTTCCGCTGCCTGGACCTCGGGGTGGTGGCCGGCAG
Source organism: Artibeus jamaicensis (assembly GCF_021234435.1). NCBI lineage: Eukaryota > Metazoa > Chordata > Mammalia > Chiroptera > Phyllostomidae > Artibeus > Artibeus jamaicensis. The sequence continues at coordinate 27,351,924 of NW_026521954.1, read as the reverse complement.
ATGGGCGGGCAGAGTCCCTGAGTGATTATGGGCACGATTACCTCACATATAAATGAGCCGGGAGACACCACGGGTGGGCCTCTCCTTCCCAGGTAAGCAAATAGACCCCAATAAGGGGATCTTTGTAATCACATGGCGCTACACTGCTCAATGCTGACTTTTAAATACCGCAGGGCCCAAGAAAGGCGGCAGGGGCACAGAACGCGTGTTTCCCCGGACCGCGGCAGACCCTGTGCCCCGCGCCCACCGCACCCGCCGCCGGCCGCCACCACCTCCTTTGTGAGCACTACCGCTCCATCACAGCGAGATCATTTCCAAATTAAATTTTATGGTCCATTACTTACCGCCTCGACACCGCTCTAATGGAATCTTAAATGGAACTGACTTGATCTGTGTGGGCTGGCCTCTCAGTTAAGATGTTATTTAGTTCTAATTATCAGATAATGAACTCGGGAAATTTAATTTTTAATATTTGTATGTCGAAAGTCCATTGTGCTTTGCCGAGACTCTAAATTAAAAGTTAACGCAGGGCTAGCGCCGGTTCCAGAACACGCCCCCGGGGCGGGGGGCCGCGCAGCCCCTCCTGTGCGCCTCGTCTGTCTGTCCACAGGGAACCCACCGGACCCCACGAGCACCCGGCAGGAGGAGACCCAGGCCCTGGCCCCAGGCGGCACCACGGCGAGGGCGGACGCTGCATCAGGAGAGGCAGGGTGCAGCCCCCCCCAGAGTGTCCCTGCCCAGCCGGTGGCCACCACTGGGGTCCGGGGCCCAGAGACACACTCGGGTCCACTGTCTGTGTCTGTGCCGGCGGCCCCCAGGGCCCTTAGGCAGAGAGGGAGGGCAGAAGGAAGCAGGGCCCCCAGACCCTGGTCCTGGGGGAGACCCTGAGCCCACCTGTCCACTGACCCCGTGGACGAGGGGAAGCCCAGTGTGGGCGAGGGGCTGCAGTTTCATTCTGAGAAGCAGAGGCAGCTCCTCCTCCCCAGGAAGAACTGCCCCACCCTGTCCTCTGTCAACTGAGGGTGGCCGCAGGCCCACATAAGCAAGGACCTGGGTGAGTCACCATCTTGTCCCCGGTCTCCCTGTTCTTTCTTGCACCCTCGGCCTGGGACCCTGTGCCAGCCCCTCCCAAAGCTCTGGGCCCAGGTGTCTCCAGGGAAGCCAGGCTCTGCCTCCCTCCCCGCCCCGTGTGGGCCTGGACCAACACTGGGGCTCACTTTTGCTTCCTGCAAGGAGCTCACGTCTTGGGGGTCTGATTCAACCATTTCTCTGCGTCGGCCAGACTCGTGGGAGCTTTTCCTTGCCCTGAGCTCAGTGAGGGTAAGGGAGAGGAGGGCCTCTCAGAGAGGGAGAGATGGGCTGCCAGAGACCACCTGGTGGGCTTCCTGGAGGAAGGGGCCATGACAGGGAATCTAGAGGGTGGTGGGATTTAGCAATAGACAGAATCACAGAGCACAGGGTAAGGGCGGGGGAGACCATGGTGGGGCGGGTGCTACATGAGGGGACGGAGGGTGGACAAGGTAAGAGGGTTACGGGTCAGGGTCCTGCGGTGGATGACAGGGAGGAGGCTGGTGCGGGATGTGAGAGGCGGCCGCAGAGCTGGGCCCAGAGGCAGAGACCAGCCCTGTGCCCCCAGGCCCAGCGTTGCCCACCTAAACCCACGCTGGCCCAGCTGTCTGCCAGCCACAAGGTCACCTGGACTCCCTGTGGCAGGCAGCCGGCAGCCCTCCCTGTCGGACCCCGTCCAGGCCTCTGCCCTGGTCGGCGGTGAAAAAGGCCTGCCCATCACAGGGGCGTCCATGCCCGTCTCCGGGCAGGGCCCTCCTCAGCAGACGGCACCCTGCTCCTCAGGAGGGGCCCTCGCAGGGCAGGGCCGCGCCCTCTGTCTGCGGGCTGCCGCCCCAGAGGCCTGCTACCACGGCAGCCCCTGGGTTGGGATGTGGGGGTCCCTCAGGGGTGTCCCCCTCGGGGTCTCTGCACTTTAGGCTGAAGCCGCCCCTTTGTTATCTGCTGGCACCTCACTGGCCTCCACGATCGTGAGGCTAAAAACCACACCCACATCCGTGCTGCCCTCGGGGCTCCCTTTTCTCCATCCTCAGGACACTGTCTCTTGTCCTTCCGATGACCGCTGTTCTGACAGGAGGGAGGGGTCCCTCCCTGAGGTTTTGGTTTATGTCCCGATGGTTGGCGATGGTTGAGCATCTTCTCCTGGGGCTGCTGCCCATTTAGACACCATCGTTGAGGACGTGTCTACTCAGGTCCTTTGCCCTTCCTAATTGAGTCGTTTGGTTTGGGAATGCGCTATGTATTCTGAATATTAATCCCTTATCGGATATGAGGGGGGACCCCCCAAAAACAGAATTTATTCATTAGACTTCCGCCAAGATGGAGGCATAGGTGGATGTGCCGTGCCTTCTCACACAACCAAGTTTAGAGACAACTAAATATTAGCAACAGAAAACACAGCCCGAACATGGAAAATTGAACTTTTCGGAAGTCCGTTAACAACAAATTCTTCAGCCTGACCGGTAAGGGGCGAAACCAGCGGCTGGTGAAGCGGGGCTGCACAGGAGGTCTCGGTCAGACGGACTCAGGTGCGGAATCCAGACGCAGGGTCAGACCTAGTGAGTGACCCAGCGAGCCACCAGGCGAGCGACCATGGGGGAGACAGCTGGGCCCGGGGCTGCGTGTTGACTATGGTTGCGCATTTGTGCGCGGGTGGACAGGCGAGGGAGTGGGCGGTTGGACCGGGCCCAGCAGGTCCCCACACAAGCGGCAGTGGAGGGCGCCGCCACTTCCCTGCTCTGACCCCACCTCCACATACAGCGTCATAACCCAGCGACTCTGAGTGGCCCGGCCCAGGTGAACCACCTAAGGCGCTGATCCTCCGCATCCAGCTGTGGGAAGCGGCAGAGGGGGTCGCCATTTCCCCGCTCTGGCCACGCCCCCACATGCAGCGTCACAACCCAGCGACCTGGGAGTCCAAGGCGCCGCTTCTCACACTTAAAGGGCCCGAACAGACCAAGAATGGCGCAGGAGGATCTCAGAGCCCCAGAGCCAATAGATCTAAGCAATGAAGAAATATCAAAACTCACAGATGCACAGTTTAAAACATTGGTGATCAGGATCCTCACAGAACTGGTTGATTATACCGACAAATTAGACAAATATATGAAGGCGAAACTAATTGAAATGAATGGAATTGCACAGGACACCAATAGCAATGAAAAGGAAACTGGGACTCAAATCAATGGAGTGGACCAGAAGAAAGCAAATAATGGCCAAACAGAAAAGAGTCAAGGAGCAAGAATTCAAAGAAATGAGGAGAGTCTTAGGAACCTCCAGGACATCTTTAAACGCTCCAACATCCGAATTATAGGGGTACCAGAAGGGGGAAAAGCACAGCCACCAGTGGAAAACTTATTTGAACAAATAATAAAGGAGAATTTCCCCAATCTGGCAAAGGAAATAGACTTCCAGGAAATGCAGGAAGCTCAGAGAGTCCCAAAGAAGTTGGACCCAAGAAGGAACACACCAAGGCACATCATAATTACATTAGCCAAAATTAAAATGAAGGAGAGAATCCTAGAAGCAGCAAGAAATAAGGGGACAGTCACCTATAAAGGAGTCCCCGTCAGACTGTCAGCGGATTTCTCAAAAGAGACCTTACAGGCAAGAAGGGGCTGGAAAGAGGTATTCCAAGTCATGAAATTCACAGACCTACATCCAAGATTGCTCTATCCAGCAAAACTTTCATTTAAAATGGAAGGACAGATAAAGTGCTTCTCAGATAAGATCAAATTCAAGGAGTTCATCATCACCAAGCCCTTATTATACGAAATGTTAAAGGGACTTATCTAAGAAAAAGAAGTTAAAGAAACATGAACAGTGAAAGGACAGCAAACTCACAGTTATTAACAACCACACCTAAAACGAAAGCAAACTAAAAGGACAGCTAGATCAGGAGTGGAAACATAGAAATGAAGATCTCAAGGAGGGTTAGCAACAGGGGAATGGGAGGAGGAGATGGGGGGAGAAGGTACAGAAAATAAGTAGCATAGACAGTAGATAGAAAATAGATGGGGGGGGGGCAAGAATAGCATGGGAAATATAGAATCTAAAGGACTTGAGACACATGGTCATAAACTAAAGGGGGGGAAATGGTGGGGATGAGGGGTAGGGTGGAGGGGAATAAAGGGGGAATAGAACAACTGTAACAGCATAATCAATAAAAAATTTAAAAAAAAGAATTTATTCATTAAAAATTGTGCATTTACTCCTACACGTTTAAGCTTCAGTCCCCCTCAAAGTCTCCACTGGGTGCAGTGCACCAATCGAGGCCTTTTTTTCACTGCTCAGAACAGTTTTGAGCTCGTCAATTTTGATGCCTATTTGCGCTTCTGCTGTTTGGGTTTACCCTTTCCACAAGGGCAAAATGTTTCCCTTTGAGGACTTTCTTTCATCCAGGGAAGTGACAACAAAAAAAGTTGCTTGGGGTGAGATCGGGTGAACAGGGAGGGTGGGGCACAGGGGTTCAGCTCTTTTTGGTCAAAAACTGTTGAACACTCAGTGCAGTGTGGGCAGGTGCACTGGTAAATCCCCCATCATGAAGTGGGCAAACACACTGAATCCTCAAAACCAGTCACTGAAGCTGAACGCAGCCTCTCACACCACCAGCTGGTACACCAGTGCAGATGGTTCTAGAACATTCACCGGCAGTACCGGTGGTGGAAGCCTGTGCTACACTGTCACACCCTCCAAAAGACAATTTAAGGGGGGGGGGTTGGGTCCTCCTCAGATATGACTTGCAAATACATTCTCCCATTCTGTGGCCTTTGGTGCATGAAAGGTTTAGGTTTTCACGAGACCCAATTTGCCTGTGCCTTTGGTGGCATATCCAAGAAGTCTCGGATCCGATGTTGTGAACATTTGCCCTGTGTTTTCGTCTAAGGGTTTGATTGTTTGGGGTCTCACAGGTAGCTCCTGGACCCATGTTGAGGTCACTTTTGCATATGGCGCCAGTTAACAGTCCGACCTCTTCCTTTGCACGAGGAATCCAGGTTCCCAGCTCTGTCCCCACTGATTGGCCGAGGCGCCCTAGCCGGAGACCACGTGACCGCACTGGCGCATTCACCTCTGGAAGCGCTGTTCTGCCCCTGGGTCTCCACGCCACCTTTACGCCGGGGCCGCCCGATTTGGTTTCTGGACTTTGTGGCGAGTCTTGAAATCGGGATGTGAGGCCTCCCGATTTCGGGATTGTTTTGGCTACTGGGGTCCCTTGAGATCTAGGGTATTTTTTTAATTTCTTCAGGTACAGGTGCCGGAATTTTGGTAGGGTCGCACAGAATCTGTCAATCGCTTTGGGGAATGCTCTTGCCCAACGTGACTTGTTCTTCCAGGACCTGGACGCGGGTGTCTTTCTGCTGCGTCTTCTTCACAGCCCAGTTTTGCTGTTCTCGATACACAGTGGTCAAAGTGATCCCTGAGCACTAGGCTCTGTCTCTGCGGTTGCAAATGGAACTGCCCTCTTCGCTTCCTGCTTGTGTGGTGGGCGTCAGCGCGTTGCAATCTTCGCGATTAGTCCAACACCCGGACTTTTCCCGGAGCGCATGTGCCGACAGGTGCGTAGAACGTGAACTGCCGAGTCATGCAACACGATGCGTGTGTGCCTTCGTGCGTCCTCCTCCGGGCTCAGCCATGGTGAGTCTGCAGGCCGCTGGGCACCACCTCCCGAGGAGGCCACCCCACTGACTTCGGAGCGCAAGCCTTGCTCCGCCAGTGAAAGGAGGGTAACCCAGGGAGGGGCTGCGTCCTGCTGCTGCGCTCAGCGCCGAGCTCAGGAAGCCAAGCTGTGGAGCTGCGTGGACAGGCGATCGCTCCCCTTGTCGGTAGAATCTTTCCTTGGGTGGGTTTCTTGGAGCTGGCAGCCCCCGGGACCTTCTGGTTTGGCACCACCGTGTGTGCGTGTCTCAAGCAAACGCCTGGGCGTGTCACCACCGTGGGGTGTGCCGGGGTGGGACCTGCCGGAGCGCTTGGTTTGGCTCTGTAGTCACCCCAGTGTGTTGTCCGACGTGTTCAGACGATCCAGGCAGCAGCAGCAGTTCACGGGGTCCCCAGCGCTCCCCCCTCCCCCGCCACCCCTCCCTCCCCCAGAGGCAGGAGCCCAGTGCTGGGGCCGAGGAGAGCTCGCTGTACCGTCCCTCCCCGTCTGGGTTGATGGTGTCCCGTCGGTGCTCGAGATCACCTCGGGAGGAGCACCCGCACCCTGGAAGTCGGCCAGTGCTGCACAGCTGGCCTGCCACCGGCCCCTCCAACCGTGAATATCTGACGTTCAGGAAAGTGACTTGTGTAGCAAAGTCAGACAGCCCTGCTCCAAGGGGTCCCAGTCCTGCAGGGACACACGTGCAACCTCACAGGATACCATGTCCCACCCGCTCAGTGCTGAGCGCCCAGCCACATGCTCAGACACTCCCTGACATCTCCCGGAGGAATGCCGTCCTTCGGGACAGTGGCCTGACTCCTTCTGGGGGTCAGCTGCCTGCCTGTGGCGCTTTGGGTCGAGCTGTCTTCGCTGCCGACCAGGGAGCTCCGTCCCTTCGAGCGCTCCTGCCCACTGCAGGCGCAGGGGTGGGTGCCCTGCTCTCCCGGGCCTCCGTCCTCCCTGAAGAGACGTCTTCCGCGTTGCAGCGGCCCTGCTTGACAGCGACTCCTGCCTGGCCGCTGCTTTCAGACTCCTGTTTAAGAAGTGACGTGTCCCCTCGAAGCCACAGGGATCCTTCCCTGTTGTATTCGCCCCTTTAATCACTTGAAAATGACGTGTGTTTCTCTGTGGCCGTGCCTGTCAGGTGACTCCCTGCTCAATGCCCAGGGGCAGGACGAGGGCAGAGGCCACGCCCGAGAGGGCATGGCCAGGGTCAAAGTCCAGTCTCTCAGGAAGAAGTTGGAAGTGGACAACAGGGTCACTGGGCCAGCTGTGCCTCAGGGCCCAGTCGCCTCCCAGCACCTCCAGGCCATGGCAGGTGTGTGTCTGTCTGGGTTTGGGTGACAGGAAGTCCCCATTTACTGTTTCTGACCCTCCTGGAGAGCTCAGTCAGCAGCCAGATCATGGCAAACAAAGTGGGGTCCAAGAAGCCTAGGCCAGGGCCCGAGGGTCAGGGGCTGCTGTGTATTCTGCCCGCCTGCCATGGTCTTGCTGCCACACTGCCCCCTTGTGCTCGGATACCAGTAGCCACAGGCTGGTCCTTCCTAGGGGATGGGGGACTGCAGTGGCCTGGTGACAGGCAGGATGGACCGTGGGGTCAGCAGGAGCCCACAAGTGCAAAGGCCATGAAAGCCACAGGCTGGAGAGCAGTGGTCGTCAGGCCCCGAGGGCGCCAGGCAGGGGCTGCCCTGACTGACTGGGCTCATGACAGGGGCCTTGGGCCCCAGCAGGGCTCTGAGGCCACCCTCTCCACCGCAGGGTCCCGCTGCCCAAGCCCCTCCCTCCGGCAAATATGGGAAGAACCCACCTTTGGGTTCTGCCTTCCCAGGTACCACCCCGGCTCCAGCCCCATCTGGGCCAGCCCATCCTGCACTCAGGGGTCACCAGGCGCAGCGGCAGCAGCAGGCCTACCTGTGGCAGGTGGGGAGGTGGCTGCACCTGCCAGGAGGGGGAGGGGTGAGGTGGGGACAGGCCCAGGAACCTGGATCACGGCGCTCATCACCAAGGAGCACTGCCGGGGGGAGGGCGCGTGCAGAGCCAGCAACAAAACGTGGCTCCTGCTAAACAGTCACTATCACAGCAAGGCCCTTGGCCACGCCAGCCCCAGGGGCAGGATCGCAGGGTCGGGCCTGGGACACCTAGGAGGACAAAGGAAGATGGGGCGCCAGCTACAAGGGGTCCAAGTGCCAGAGCAGGGGAAGCCCCCCCCCCCAGTCTGTGAGAAACACCCAGAGGGAGTTGGGGTCACAGTGTTGAATCGCAGGCCCCACTGACCGCACCTCACAGGCTGGCTCTGACCAGCTGACTCTTGGCCAGGCCCCGGTGACCGCAGGGCCCATGCGCCGCCCCACAGCACCTACTGCCTCTGTGTTCCACGTGGCCCAAGGTCCCCGGTCATGCGGACAAGCCTCTGTGTCCCAGGTGGAGCAACCAGGTGCCCCTGCTGGACAACCACTGGGTGGGCATCTGGAGTGGTAACCCCTGTGCCCTGCAGCAGGCCCACCCCCAGGCCACCCTGCCTACAGTGGGCCACAGGGTCTCGGGGTGGGCTCTTTCTGGGGTGCTCAACAGGGGACAGGAAGGACAGGGCTCCAGCCAGTCCAGAGACATGGACAGGATGTGGCAAATGCTCCTTGCCCCAAACCCCGTATCTTCTGGCTCATGTTTGAGCTCTTAATTGCAATCAATAGCAGGGAAACAGTTCAATTCCCACCAGCCAGGCATCCACCACGACCAGAAGAATGGTGGGGAGGGTCATGCAGATGTGTCGGCCGGACAGGCTCCTTGTGCGGCGGCCCCAAATTATCCATTAGCCGCTCTTCCAATTAACAGGCAGCAGCCACCTCAGTCCTAAATCACTGCGCCGCCGCCCAGTGGGTATAAATCATGTCTTATTGCCACCGCGTCTGGGCGGCGTCTCTTCCACAGGGACCGTTCCTGCCCCTAAATCCCGAGGCTGCTGACGGCTGCCGCCTGCATCAGACCGCTGAGGCCGCCATCTGCTCACAGGAAGCGTAAGCCTGGAATCAGCGCGTCCTGATTGTAACTGGGCTAATTTATTGCTCGAGCACGGAGGAGCGGAATTTGCGGCAACTTCTCCAGCCACCCGGGAGCCCGAGGCCGGCCTGCACTTGCGATGGCGGCCTGATAAGGTCGGCTTCGCCGACACCAGCCGCATTGCCACGTGGTCGCCGGCCCAGAAGCCCGGAGGGAGAGGCGGCGGCACCTCCCTCGGGGGGATTTATTTCTGAATTAAACACGCGCAGCCCCTTCTGAAACCTATTCATTTTCACAATCAGCTTTCTCCCCAGTTGTAAACAGACTCTTTCTAAAACTTGTGCATGATTTTAATTACAGATAAGTTTCTCTTTAAAGGCCGGCATTCATGCCTGGGTTGCTAAGCTGAATTCGATACATCTCCACATTCCCGGTGTCCAGCGGGCACATAGGCCAGGACCGCCCAGGACCCGGCTGGCCCTGGCAGCTCTGTGGCCTCGTGCTGATCCAGTGCAGCAGGCAGAGCAGGGTGACATGCCTGGACCCTCCAGGACTGCCCTGCCCCCCACCCTGCTCCTTGGGGCTCGGGATGGGAGCAGCAGGGCTGCTTCCTGGCCTCAGGAGACAGACTGCCCAGTGGGGGCACCGACCAGCGCAGGTGGGCAGGCCTGTGGGGTGAGCGCTGGGGCCAGCTCTATGCCACCATGTCCAAGAAGCTTCCTTCTGCAGCCCCTCCTGGCAGCCCCACTGCCAGTGGCTGAGAGCCAAGCAGCCTCACCCCTTGGCCATGTGCCCACGGCCCAACACCTAAGCAGAGGCCTGGGAGGCGGGACCCACTCTATCGCCCCTGATGAGTGGGGTCTCCACTCCCCAGCAGAGAGTACTCAGGGCCCCGCATGGAGCCCCAGGCTTTTGGAAAAGGGACGGATTGTTCTCAGTGCTGCTGAGCACAGGAGAGAGTGTTGAGGACCCCAGGATGCCGAGAGGCCTCTAGGCACCTGTACCAGGGAGCACCGGCCTGGAGGGACCCCAGCTGGTCTCCCTGGCCTGGGTCTGCTGGTCACCCTGGGACGTGTTCAGTCAGATAGGGATTCGCTGGGCATCCTGAACGCACAGGCGCACTGTGCACACGTGTGTGCATGGGGCCTGTCCGTACTCCAGGCCCAGCTGGAGGCCACCCCACTGGTGAGGCAGGCTTTGCCATGCGTTCTGGCCTCCTCTGGCTTGAAGAAACGCCATTTTCCCCCCAGAAAAGATGACCGAAACCGAGCTGAAGATCACTTCTGACAGTGCCCCCTGACAGCGGCCCTGGCCCGGCCTGGTCTTTCCTCTGCGGGGACTCAGCAGAGCCGGTGGCTGTGCGGTTTTTCAGTGGTAAATGAACTGCCACGCCCACGCACTGTGTTCCTGCAGCCTCACCTGTAACCACTTTAAAGCCCATCACAGTCCCTCATTTTGCAGCACACTCGGGCCCTGGGCTCATGTATCAAGGGAGCCAAGTGCCAGTGACAGTTGGGCAGGGGGAGAAGCAGGGACAGCGTCTGCCCAGGAGTCTCTGGGGCTGCCAGCCCCCCCGTCCCACCCTGGGGACACCAGGGGCCCCTGTTCTGGGGATGCATCGCCCAGGAGAACCCAGAAAGGAAGCAAAAGAGAGAATGAAAGGGAAGCTGCCAGGGCCACAGGGCCAAGGCCCAGAGGGTCACCGGCGGTGAGCCAGGCCAGCAAGCGCCAGGGCCTCTGCTACCCGCATCACCCAGTACCAGCACCTTAGACAAGTGCTCAGGGGCCTGCTGCCGCCGCCCACTGGAGATCATGCAGAATGGCTCCCGGAACCCCACTCCTTATGCTCCCATGCTCCGTGGGACTCTGGCGAGGGAGGGGACTGCTGGGGCCCCAGGCCCATGTGCACCCCCAGAGGGAAGCACCCCCGCCTCCACTCAGTGCAGGCAGCCAGACCCGCCTCTCATGAGCACCTGCTGGCAGGTGCTGAGGGGTTGTGGCTGGCAGCTCCTGACTCCCCAGGACCCTCCACGGGCTCAGTTCCCGGATTCTTCTGGGCTGGTGACGTGGCAAAGTGGACAGATGGAGGAAGCAGAGAGACATGTAGCTCTTGCTGAACATGCTAAGAAGAGGCCCTCCTGCTTCTGAGGCCTGGCCCCTCCACAGACAGACGCGGAGGGACCAGGTCCTGGAGCCCCAAGTCCCACAGGTGGCCAGCCCCAGCCCCAGCCCCAGCCCCAGCCCCAGGGTCCTCCAAGTGTAAAATCAGTCAGCATGCTTTGCTGCGGGCCTCCAATTCCAGAGCATGAAGCCATTCCTTGCCTGGTGGGGAGCTAATGTCCAAAACGGGAAGGCAGAGAGTGCTGCCAGCCCTGCAGGCACCCAGTCCCCCCCCCCCCCCCGCTGCAGCTGCTCCGTGGGCCTGTGAGGGCTGCCGTGAAAAGCACAGGGCACACGAATGCACGCACAGAGGCTGGTGTTTGTCCCTTGGTAGCGCTCAAGCCCCTGAAAACAGTGTGCCAGCTGCAGGTGTTCGTGAGTCTGGGGCCAGCTCCCCTCCTTCCTGCCCTGCGAGGCCGTGGCCTGCAGCCAGAAGCCCCACAGCAGCCCCACGTGGGCATCACGTCCCCCACACAGCATGGCCCAGAGCTGCCTTGGGGGGCGGGGCTGCCGTCAGTCCTCCTCTGGCCCCGCCCACCCATCCTGGGCCCACCCTTCCACTGTTACCACTTTCCCCCTCACGGCCCCGCCTACCCGCTCCGGTCCCGTGGCTCTGGATGTCTTAGTCCTAGATCCTGAGTGGGTCTCTGATATCTGCCTCACAGAGCCCCCTGGGGCTTGTTTGTTTGGGGCTGGGCGCAGATGGGGGTACCCAGGCCTGGAGGCATGTTGTATGGCCTGTCACAAGGGAGTGGTGGCTGCCTCCTTTGCCAGACACACAGAGGCAGCCCGTGGGCTGTGGAAAGGCAGAACCTGACTCGACTTGTAGGCACTTGGAGCTAGGCCAGCGGAACCAGGGCCCACCCACTGCCCTGAGCCCCAGGGAGCACCCAGTGGGCTGCGGGATTGTGGGGAGGGGCCGTGCATCTCCCCAGAGGCGGTGAGGGGCAGGAGATGGGCCGGGTGTTGGGACGGGCGGTCCAGGAGCCCGGAGGGTCTCTGGGAGGCTGGGGCTGGGGCGGAAGGGCGTGGCTTGGACGCAGCAGGTCCAGGCTGGGGGGCAGGTAAGGGTGGGGCGCAAAACTGTCCCCAGAAGCTGATCCACCCTCGACACCCCCGCCCGGGCTGCCCAAGTCCAACGAGGAGACTGGGCTGGGCTCAAGTAAGGGGCGGGGCTCCAGGAGGGTGGACACAGGTTGGTTTGCGGGAAGGTGGAAGCTGCTCTGGGGCCCCTGGGAGTGTTGGACGCCGAGGAGCAGGAGGAGGGCGGGAGGCTGGCCAGCGCCCAGAGCACCGCGCCCCGCCTGCACGCGCGTCTCCAGTGATTTGGAAGTGTAGAAAATGGGATTATCCAGGAACAGATGTGCACGAAAGGGGTGAAATGGAAAGTGTTGCCGTGGCGCCCGCCTGTGATTACCTCTGCCGCCGTGCGCCCCAGCCCCCCCCAGCGCCTCCCGGCGCACGGAGCCCTGCCGCGGCGCCTCATTGAAATTGAATTGATACTTTGTGAACTTCATTTGTGAATAATGTGATCTGACAGGGACAAATGTGACGGGGGATTGTTTTCAAACCGACTCCAAATGAAACTTATTATTGGGTAAATACAGACGCCTTTGTCTGGCCTCTCCCTCCCCTCGGCCTGTGGCCTGAATATGTATCAGCCCCAGTAATTGAATTGATGAGCAGGGTGGGGGTGCAGGGGGTGGCCTCCCCAGGCCAGGGCGGCGGCGAGGCCCTGAGGCCGCCCTGCCCGAGCAGCCGGGGCAGCCCTGCGGCCGTCAAGCCTCAGATGTCCTACATATTAATTTACCTTCCCAAGCGTTCGCAGCGCGCAGCTCAAACCCAGTTAGCGGGATTGATGAAGGCGGCAAGAGGATGCGACGCACGCCGATTCCACCTTTTCAGCTTCGATTAGCTCAGCGCGGGCTCAGTCCCGTCAGAGCTCCATTACACGGCGGGGGGCCAGGAGGCCGAGCCCACGAAGGCCCAGGAAGGCTTCAGTGCGGCCCATTATCCGGCCTTCCCTGCTGGGCGGGTGGGCGGCACAGGCCCCCTCACCCAACCCTCCTGGAGCACCTGGCCTGGAGCCTCCAGCTGAGGCAGCCCTGCTCCCTGCAAAGTCCCCCTGTTCGTCCCTTCTCCCTGGCCCAGAGGCAGGGAAGGCTCAACGCCGCTGTGCAGTCAGCAGACCCAGGGCTCATCCTGGCCCCGAGTGGCGCCATCTGGCCTCCTGCACGCAGACCTGGGGTCCCGGCTCCCCACCTGCTGCCACCAGGGTGAGCATTGGGTGACAGGAAGCAGCAGCTGGCCCCGCACTGCCTCACCCCTCTCTCCTTTCACCATCCAAACAAATTCCCAAATGTGGGCCACACTGGTGACCTGCCTTTTTCAGATGTGGAAACTGAGTCCCCAAGCCCAGCCCCTCCACCTGGCCACCAACCCAGGACTCATGAAGGGGCTGTCCCCAGCCCTGCGCCCCAGAACGAAGGAGCCCTGCTGTCCCTGGGAGGACGGTGATGAGCTGCAGGGGCAACTCGGGCTGGAGATGGACCCAGGATGCTGGCCGAGGCGGTGAGTGTCCAGGAGCCCACCTGTTGCCCCACTTCCGCTGTGGGGCTCCCCCTGGACCTGGATGCCCCATCCACCCCATGTCCCCACCATCAGGGCCAGGAGGAGGGCCCTACAGCCCCAGTCCTCCACCCTGATGGATGTAGGGGTCCTTCCTATGGGTTCCCCACAAAGGAAGGAGCTCTGGGGTCCATCCGAGGTCCCTAAAATGCTGAGGGTCCTTCCCCCAGGACACTGGGGGTCTGTGGCTTGCACTGCAAGGCCATAGCCCCTGACTAGGGGCCACTGCTGGGGGGCTGTGTCCAGCCTGCCAGACCTGGGTCCAAGGTCACACGGGCCCTGGCTGTGTCTCCGTTGGTGTCACTGCTGGTCAGGCCAGAGGGACCTGTCAGCCGGGCAGCCAAGAGGGGGAGCTCCCTAAGGGTGGTGGGCTGCACCCGGGCCCCTAACTGCACACCCCTCCCCCTCCCCAGGGGGAAGATACAGTTAAAGCTCAGCCACCAGACGCCAAGGGGAACAGGCCACAGGAGGGGCACCCAGAGTCATATGGGACAGCGGCATACACAGCCATCAGCAGCCCAGGCCTCCTGGGGGCCCTTTTTGAAAGATTTTTATCTATTTATTTTTAGAGAGAGGGGGACGGAGGGAGAAAGAGAGGGAGAGAAACATCAATGTGTGGTTGCCTCTCATGAGCCCCCTACTGGAGACCTGGCCCACAACCCAGGCCTGTGCCCTGACTGGGAATTGAACCGGCGACTCTTTGGTTCTCAGGTGGACACTCAGTCCACTGAGCCACACCAGCCAGGACCACTTCTTTACTTTTTAATTCAACCATCGGCGCACCCTAAAACGAACCGCCTTCCCGCACGTTCCGTGTCCACTCAGCAGCCCGCCCTCTCTGTGACCCACATCCCTCCTCCCCCCACCAGCAGCCGCCCACCGGCTGCCCTCCCCGGCCCCGTTTCACACAGTGTCAGGACACACCCCAGGTGCTTGGGATGCCCTTCACCTGACCTGCCGGAGGTCGTCAGGGTTCAAGGCTCATCCAGGCCGTAGCAGGTGTTGGCGCTTCATCCCCTTGCGGCTGAGTCACGGGCACCGCAGGGACGGCCACGCTCTCCGCTGCCTGTGGGCGGTGGGCAGCCCTTGGTTGTTGGGGGCAGTGCTGCCGTCCAGTTCGAGGGCAGCTTGCTGTGGGAGCAGCAGCCGGAGAGGGTGCGGCGGGGAGGGCGGGCGGGGTTACCCCTGACCTCCCCACCCCCTCACCTGTGGCCAGCCCCGCCCTCTCTGGGCCGAATGACTCCTGCCCCTCGCCTGTCCCCTCCTCACTGGGCTCCTTCTGCGAGCCTCTCCGAGTGAGCCTGCTCAGCTCCTCAGGGCAGGAGCCCGGGGCCGTCCCGGCCCCACGGCCTCTGGATGAGGCTCAGAGCCCACGAAGCCCTCGGCTGCGGCCGCTCGCCCCGCCCCCGTCACCTGGTACCCGGCTCCGCCCTCCTGCACTGGCCTCTCTCCCCCGACTGCTTTTCTCCTCTTCTTCCTTTTGGCAAAATCCAGCCCCTTAGGCCCAGTTATGTCATTTCTTCCCAAGAGGCTTCCTAGTTTGGGTTCGACGCAGAGCCCTTTTGTGACGAGTGACATACACCAAACGGGACAAACACGGTTGTGTTTGCTTTGGGCCTGTGACGTGCGGGCCAGGCCTCTCACCCCCGGGCTCCCACCCCGCTTGGCCCCACGCCCGTGCGTTCCAGCTGGACCACGGACGCCTGGCAGGGGAGGCTGATTCCCTGCCAGACCCAGGCGGCGGGAGGGTGGGGGTGTGGTTGGACGGATGGGTAGGTAGGCGAAGGGACTAGTGGGGGAGTGGACGGGTGGGAGGGTGGGTGGAAGCCTGGGCGGCCAGTCACTAGGAAACGTTGGACCAGCCCAAATCCTGGGACACTCCACGCAGCACTTGACCCTCAAACCACTCAAGGTCACGAAGGATGAGACCAGTCTGGGGGCCTCCCCTCCAGGAGGCCTATGGCCGAAGCACACCAGCGGGGACCAGAGGGAGGTTGCGGTTCAGCTACCTGGACGGCAGCTGCTCTCAGACACCGGAAGCCGCTCTCAGAAGGTGTCAGATGGGGGAAGTGGGGTGTATCGGGTGTCCCCACGCTTCCTAAATCTTCTGTAAAATCAGTTCATAATAAAATGTTTTTTAAAACTTGAAATGGCGTCTGTGGTGGGTTGAGGGTTGTGTCCCCAAAGGTGCCGCCACCAAGACCCGAGGGACAGGCGCGGCCCGCCCACCTGGCTCCCACCCACACCAGCCCCCGAGGTCTGGAGACCAGCCTTCCAGGGTCGAGCCACCTGCCCGTCCGCCTGTGGCTCCCCCCAGACCAACATGGCAAGGGGTTGGCGCCCCCACCGCTGGGCCAGCCACCTGACCACGGAACTAGTCTTCATCGGACCGGGGACGGCGTGGAGAGTGCAACGGCCTGGGCGGGTGCCCCCTGTCGGGCTGCGTGGCCCCACGACACCCCCGGTGACGGTGCTCCCGAACGCCCTCCCGTTGGTGCCCGTCACATTCAGTGCGGCCAATGCTGTGGGCTCCACACAGGGGCCTGCTCCCAGCCTGCTGGTGGCCGCCACCCTGAACCAGACTGACAGGGTGGCCTCGGGCTGTGCGCCCTGGCCCCGGGATGGCCCCTGTGGCTCGCGTGAGTGCTCTGTCTGGCGGGGGGAGGAGGGGTCACAGTGTTACCCCCAGTCAGTGGCACCCCAGCACGGGTGCAGGAAGACGAGCCGGAGGCAGCTGCAGCGTTTTGGAGAAAGTTGTCCCCAGGAGCAAACACGCCCTGGGCTGTCTGTCCATGGGATCCTGTGCGGACAGATGTGGGGGCCGCTGCAGGCCTTGGGGTGCTGCCCAGGAAGCCGCACAACCCGGGCGGTAAAGGGGGCGCAGCCTGTTCGCTCGCCAGTCGCCCTCCGGGGACCAGTGGGGACATCTCAGAGGCACTGCGGCCAGCCCTCCGGGCTGACAGCCCATGACTTTCTGGTTCACAACACAAACTCCTGCTTTTCATCGAGAAGCTCCTCCTGTTCTCAAGATGATTCAGAAACTCTCAGAGCAGACCCCTCGCCTCCCGACACCCTTTCCTTTTTAACCCCAACAAGCCGTCCTGCAAACCCTCCATGTTGGGAACAGCCCAGGGGTGAGGCGGGGGTGGCTCCGGGGACACCCCAACCTCACCCGGGACAGCCCCACATGGCCGGCTCTGAGGGGTCGCCGGCTGAGGGGACACAGCCTCACGGCTCCGGGTGCGGGAATGGTGGCGTGCCCAAGACAGACAACGGGACCTCGGTGAGCCTCAGTCTCCCTCCCACGTGGGGCTGCTGTGACACCCGTGTCTGCGGAGGCTCCCTGCGCATGGCCCCAGCCTGGACCCCACAGGTGCGCCCAGAGGCCCAGCATGTTCTCCCGAACACCGCCCGGGCCAGGGGTGCTCAGCCCACCCGGCCCTGGGTGAGCGACAGGGCACCGCCGCTGAACTCCTGGCCGTTCTCGGCGCTCGTGGTCTCGGGGCTGAGGCTTGCGAGGGGTCTGCTGCCTGGCCTTTGCTCCCTGGACACAGGCGGTGGAGGGCCGGGGGTCCCCACACACTCCTGTGCTTCCCCTAACAAACACAAAGCACTTCCCCATTCCATCCTCCCAGAAACGTAGCCGTCCGCCACGGCACACCTGCCCCCACTTTCAGCCCTGCCGTTCGGGGAACCCGGCGCCCAGGGCGATGGGGCGGGTGGAGGCCTTGGCCGTGGGAGTGGAGCTCGGGCTCCGCAGAGCTGCCCTGGAAGGCCCTGTGGGCCTCCGCGTCCGAGGGGCGCAAGGCCATCAATCAGAGCGGTGTTTGCAGGACGCAGCCACAGCAGGTGCGAGGGGCCAGTGTGTCCCTGTGACGATTTCATCTTCCACGCTAACTTAAACACAAGAAAAACAGGCTTTCCAGCCCAGGGCCCGCTGCCAGCCAGGCAGACCGAGTGTTTGTGAAAATTCACAGAGTTTTCGTTTTCATGTTTCTACTGCCCCGGAATTGCGCTTACTGTTAAAATGCATGGTGACCACCACCAGCTGACCTCTGTCTGTCCACCCACCCAAAGGGAGAGGCCTGGCCTGGCCGGCGAGGGCCAGTGGGGGGGGGCTCGGGGCACCACCCCGCCACCAGCTGAGGGCTGCAGCCCCCCCACTGAGCGGAGCCATCAACCTCCTTTGCCTGCCCCACGGGCAGTGGGCTGGGTCCAGCCCCATGGGCACTCACGCTGGTTTTTTGGGGGACCCCTCCCGCTCTCCAGATGCTGCCCAGGGTGCACTGCCCCAGCTCGGGGAGCACAGTCAGGAGAGGCCTGGGGCTGGGGGTGTGGCGGGGGCTATAGCAGGAGCCTGAGGGGGCAGTGCCCCAACCTCGGTCCCTGTGCCTGTCACCATTGCCACCAGCACCCTCTCCCGAGCCAAGTGTCCCCCACCAGGACCCTCCCCATGGAAGCACTGGGAACAGGCTCCCAGCAGAACTGGAGGCCTCCTGGTGGGGGCCCTCGGCCTACACCCCCCGCAAAGCCCAGTCTCAGGAGGGGCGAGTGGACACAGGCCTGGGGTGGGCTGGGCAGATGGTCCCACATAGCAGAGGTGGGGGCACAGGCTGGCCACAGCGGGAGGCCTCCTGGATGCGTGGGCTTCGGGAGAACAAGCCTGGGAAGACCAGGTGTCTGGGGACCAGCCTGTGGGGCCCAGGGGGCCCAGCGCCTCCTCCCCCAGAAGCCCACCCTCACAGCCGCGATGCCCATCCGGCCATCCCTGAGCAGCCCCCCCACCCCGGGAGCAGCGCCTCTGCCTGTGTGCCTGTCCTGTCTGTCCCCTGGCACCCTGGGCCCATCTCAGGCAGAGTCCCAGCGTCATTCTGAGGGCACGTCTGTTTGAACACGTGAACGCACGAACGAATTCATGAGACCCGCTGCTGAAACACGTCACTCAAAGGACCCAAACCCAGCCCTCCCAGGGCCCTGCCGGTGCTCACCTGCAGCCACGGGCAGGAGGGCCGGCCTGAGAGCACCGCCGGACTCCGGCGTGGAGGCCTGGAGACTTGGGGCCATCGAGGGGCAAATAGTCCCCTGACCAGACCTGCAGCCCAACCTTCAAGGGGTACAAGGCGGGGTTCCTACTGCTGGGCTCGACCCAGGGTCGGCTCGCCCAGGGCATCTGGGGGTGTCCAGGAGGTTCCTGGCTCCACCCCCGCAGGGACACCCCCAGGCCCCTCGCCCCCACCCTGCTCTGTGCCATCTGCCAGCTCACAGAACTCTCTAGAAGCTGCAGTGAGCTGGGAAGGTGATCGTGGCTGCGCTGGCATGTGCGGAGGTGGAGCGGGACGAGGGGGCTGCTGCGTTTCCCTCCCTGGTGGCCTGAGCGGTTGCTCGGGACGGAGACACAGAGCAGCAGCCCCTCACCGAGTGTCATCAAACTGTCGTCTGTGCAGCTGTGCGTGGAGCTGTGTCAGTTAACGGCCAGGGCCCGGCCCAGTGTGCGGCCGGCGACCAGCCGAGGGTGTTTCAGCGAGAGGCCACTCCCCAGGCCTGGTGGTGACGGAGAACAATGGGCGGACAGCCCAGGCCAGAGGCAGGGGCAGGGCATCCCCGGAGGGTCCTTGCGGCAGGGGGCCGGACCTCTCAGGCCCGGGGCAGCCCTAGGTAGGGTCCACAGCCCCCTGGGGAGGCCCCGGGGCTGGGGGCCTAGCACCCCTCAGCTGACCTGTGGGAAGAAGTAGGGGGCAGCCCAGCCCCTCTGCTGATGGGAACCTGAGGCTGGGGGTGGGGAGCCAGAGGTTAGGCCCCCAGGGGGGACAGACCCACGCTCAGGGCCACCACCCTCCCTCAGCCTCGGACCCAGGAGTCTGGGACCGCAGGGGGCATGGCTTGGGTGAATTCTGACAACTGAGGCTGAGCTGGGCCGCCAGGCCTGGAGGGGGCTGGCCCCGCGAGTCCCCTGGACAGAGGGCCCCCAGACTCCCCTAGCAGACTCCCCAGCACCCACCTGGGGCTGGTGGCTGAGAGGCTCAGGCCTCGGCAGGACAGCAAGACAGCAGGCTTGAAAGGGACCTGCCCACAGGCTGGTCGCCCGCCTGCCCTGTGCCCCAGCTGGGGGACAGGGGCCGCCCTCCTGGCCACTGGGTCTTCAGAGCCCTGGGTGAGGAGCGTGCTTCCTCTCTCCTCCCAGAGAGGCCCGAGCAGAGGATGCGGCTGGGGGCCATACCCCAGGGCCGCTCGCAGAGGGACAGGCCCCACCTGGCCAGGCCACTGCGAGGGGCCAGGTGGGGTCAGTGCGGCCCCAAAGAGCCCAGGAAGGCCCCAAGGGGGCACAGAGAGAGAGCAGCTGGCCCACGCCCTGCAGCCACTGACCGGGCTGTGCTGGACGACTGTGGCCAGTGTCCCTTCTGCCTTGGTCGGGGGGCCACAGGGAAAGTCACCCCTCGGAGGGCCAAGGGGGGAGGAGGGTCCTGGCCCAGCCTTGGGGGTCCAGACTCCGAGGCCCGTGATCCGTTAACCGGGCGTGTGAGGCGGGCGATCGGAAGGTGTGTCCTACAGAATACTGATGTCTCGGTGCTCCCGCTCAGAAATACAATATTCTCAGGGTCTTTTTCATAAAGATCTTTATGGGTTTGGAAATTTAAACACCGTGGAGCCTGAGCTGAATCGGGAGAGAAAGTCTCTAAGCTTGTACATCTTAGAGGAAAGAAATTCAATTAAGTGGGATTTTAGCTGTTTCAATAAAATTGGACTCTCCCTTTTGAAGATAAGAGCTCCCAGTGCGGAGCCACCTTTATGAGCCTCGAGTCCCCACTTCTCCCAGCGGCGTAATCCTAGCTCAGGACACAATACCCACAACAGGAAATCAATGTGTGGTCGAATCCATTTGGAAATATAAAATAAACTAATATATGAGTGGGAAATTGACTTCCTATGGATTAAAAGCAGCACAAATAGTAGGAAATTCTAGCTTTTTAGCAGAGGGAGTGGTTGGAGGGCAGGGGCTCGGAGAGGCCGGGGGGGGGGTGTGCCTGGCGTGGGGCCCGCGGCACCGTCGCTCTCGGAGCTGGGAGCAAATCCAACACCGCGTGCAGCGGTCAGGATGGGGGGCTTTCACAGGGTCACCCCGAGCCCGGGCCGGGCTCCCTGGCAGGGTTAGGGGTGGTGCAGGCCCCCTGCCCAGAGGTGTGAGGAAGGGACCCTCAGCCCATGGATATCCCACAGGAGGCCCTTCTTTGCATCGCCCAACCCAGCCCCTGCCCCCGGCAGGACCTGGACCTTGGGGCAGGCTGGCTGTTCAAGGACTGGTGAGGACAGCCAGGTGGGGACCCTGCATGTCGAGGACACAGCAGCGCAAACAGGATGAGGTGGGCGGGACTGGACGCTGTTCCCCAAGGGAGACCCCCCAGGCCCAGGGGTGCCGGCTACCAGGTGGGTGTGGTGCTGTCCTTTTGCCCTCACTGCCGGGGGTGGGGTGGGGGTGGGAGGACAGTGTGTGGGCTTCTACAGCCCCCAACCACCCTCTACACAAACTCTTAGCACCCACCCTATCGAGAGAGCTCTGGGTGGGACCCCTCTCGCCCTGGAGGGCTCTGTTCCTTAGTAGCCAGCTGAGCTGCTGGCCCAGACCCAAGCCAGGTTGTCGGCTGCCTGACCCTGTCTCCCCACGGGCAATCGGAGCCAGGGAGCCAGGGTGTTGGAGATGGCAGCACTCGCCTGCTCCCCAGTGGACCCCAAGCTGCCCTGCCACCCCCCCAAAGCCAGCCGCCACAGCCACACTCCGTTTCGGTCCAGCCTGGGTCTGAGTCTGTTTCCAAGAAAACAACACAGAGAGATGACTCCTGGTCCCTTTGGCCTCTGTCACCAGGGAATTGGTCAGAAAAGATCCCACTAATGGAGGTGCACCCTGGTTCCCACCCACCCAGCCTCCCCCCAACTCGACCATGGGCTGGCCCCTCCCTTAGCTTACCCACTTCGAGGCCACTGACCTACCCCTCTCGTCAGCCGTCCACAGCCCACATGCTCCCCCACCTGCCCACTGATCCCTAAACCCACCCCTCCTGTCCATCCAACCCCTAGGCCATCAGGCCGCCCACCACACACACCACCTCTCCATTCCCTAGACTGTCCTCCTACCTGCCCATCCCCCTGCCACGCCCATGCCCTGAACCCCGCTGCCCCAGAGGCTCCCACCCATTGCCCAGCCGCCAACTGACCCCCACGGACTCCAGGGTCGCCCCGGGCCTGATGTTGCTGAGCAGCAATGGGTTCTGCTTATGGTAACGCCAACCTGGGACCCCACATAACCCCACCCTTGCTGTGCAGCAGTCTGGGGACCCTGCGTTGCTATCAACCCGGCCCCTCGCCCTTGGCACTCCTCCACTCCATCTCCTCTCTGGCCCAGGGCTCCGTCTCTCCCCTCCGCAGAGCGCCTGTCCCCACCACTGCCCTCCCCAGACTCCCCGCAGGGCCAGGCGGGTGCCCCTCCCGTGCCCTCAGGATGCGCCAACAGGCTCCTAGGTGCAGCCCCCGTTGGGGTCGCGACGGAAAAGCCTGGATTTGTAAACACTTGGTCAATATGGATTAACGCCACGAGGATGGATCTGGGACTAAACCAGAGAACCGCATCGGCTTCGCCCAAGGCCAGGCAACAATAGGTGAATTAGGTCATCATTAAATTATCACGCAGGAAAAACGCATCTTCGACCGCAGGGCGGGCAGAAAAATTAGGGTTATTTACAAAAACCGTACTGTTTGCAAATTTGCGCAAAATTATTTGTTCCTGACGGACTTTTATGGAGCTATCTGCACATTATCTCCGCCTGAGATTCCCGGCCCTGCGTATTAACGAATGCCTGTGCTTTAATTGGAAATGGAACCGGCCAAATTGTAAATCGCTTTTCTGTCATCTGTCAAGTGTCCACGCCGGCCGGCCCGGGGAGGGAGAGCCCGGGAGTGAGCCCCGCCCCCAGGCCCGCCCCGCCCCGCTCTGGCCCCGCCCCCCGCTCTGGCCCTGCCCCCGGTCGGCCGGCTCGGGCGGGCGGCGCCGCCGACACTCCCATCACAGGGGCTCAGTGCTGAGTCTGCAGTGGAACACGTGCCCCGGGTTCCTCCGCCATCAAAGCCCGGAGGGTGTCCGATGACGACCGGCAGGCGCTCGCCCGGGGAACACAGGGCGACCCCAGCCCCGGCTCTCAGCCTCACCCGCGGGTGGGGGGGGGGAGGGGCGGGGCGGACAGTGCGGCCCGAGGCTCCTCCCCCGGGGTCCTCCGTCCGGGAGGTGCCTGGCCACGGAATGGCCGTAGGGTGAGGTGGGGGCGGCGGGGACCAGAGGGCTCCCGGGAGCCGGGCGGGGCTGAGCCTGCCTTCTGCACAGGCTCCCAGTCGTGACATCCGTCACCAGGACCCGGCCTTGTGCAGACGCGTGGGTGCGGCTGACGCGCCTCTCCGTGCCTGAGGGCCCCAGAGCCGTGGCAGCCAATGCACTGGCCGATGCCGGTGGTATGGGGGCCTCTCTAACCAGGCAGCGCTGCTTTCTTTGGTTTATGAGTTCGTTGCAGTCGTGTTTTTAAGGACAAATAAAGAAGCAAACAAACAAGAGCAGAGAGGCTTGGCGTTAAAAGCTCAGGACGCAGTGGGTGTGACAGCCAGGGGCTCCTATTGGGCCTGGAATGTTCTTTTAGCTTATGGCCCCTGGATGGACGTGCTCAGGGTCAGACCCAGAGTGGCTCGCAGTCCCATAACTCGGCGAATCAGAACTTCCGTTACCACTGGGGCAGAGACCCAGGAGGGTGGGGTCCTAAGGCTGGAGGGGACACAGGGTGGACTCCAACGGACCTGGAGACTTTGCTCCAGCCCCCAGGGCCCCGGATGCCGCTCCATGCCAACGCCTCCCTGTGGTCCTCCTGGCTGGCTCCTGACCTCCAGCTGAAATCGGAGCCCACACGCCTGGCTCTCTGACAGCAGCCAGAGCCCAGGGCACCAGGCAGGCGGGCGAGGGGGAGAGGTGTGGACATGGATCCTCGGGGGTGGAATACGGGGGCCAGGACACCGGGCCAGGCGGTCACACCAGCTGGGAAGTCTGGAGTCATTCTTCCCTCTGGAGTAGCTGGGAGTGGCACTGAGGGTCTGAGTGGACCCTGTGGTGGCTGATATGCCGTCACATCCCCGGGGATGAGTAGAGGGGAGTCCGCACCTGGTGCTGCCTGAGGGTGAGACCAATGGCGGACGGGAGCAGCTGGCACACAGAGCCAGGATGACGTCCTGGCACCCGTCTGCACCGCCCTGCCCTCGCCGTACGCTTCTGTCTCTGAAGACTTGGCGGGTAATTTGGGTCACAGAATATTTAGGTGGTGTCCTGACCAGAGAGGAATTTGCTGGCAGGGCTGGGCATCTCCTGCCCACAAAGAGCAGGGTGCCCACTGGCTCGGTCTGTGAAAAGTTACAGACAGTTGAGCAGCATCACGAGGTTTGGTCACCGGAAGTTGGTGTGGGAGACAGTGCTGTCACTGGCCAGCTCGCTGTCACCTTCACCTCTGGCCAAGTGTCCTCACCACATGTTCCCAGGCTCCTAGGCCACTGGTGAGGCCTGCAGGACAGAGCGTCCTCTGGGGCAGGGCTCCCACCGGGCAGCCTGGGACGCTGTCCTTCCCCCAGACCCCACACAGCGGCTTCCGCCTGTCCGACCCCCTCCATTCCCCCAACGCCTGCACGCCCACCTCTTCGAATCACACTCCCTCTCTGAACATGTCCATGCTGCTTTTCTCGAATTCTACACTTTCAGCGTCAGGGGTCACTGTCCTGCTCACCATGTCAAAACCTCTCGCCCCACCTCGGCCCATCGCCGGTTTCATGACCCTGCCGGCCACCAAGGAGGCTGGTGCCTTGCTCTGTTGCTACAGGCGGGGTTTCCTGACCTGCGTGTGAATCGAATACCTGAGACATCCCGATCCTCCCGGGGCTTCGAGAGAGCCTCCTGGGGGCCCGGCACAGACAGGGTGGCACTCTCCCGGGGGCCCTGTGCCCTGCAGGGTGCTCCCTGACACTCCCTGAGGCATTGCGGACAGGGCCTCAGGGGGATCTGGTTGATTTTGCTGGACTGGACGCCAGGCGGGGCTGGTGAAGGGCTCAGGGCCCAGGGATGGCAGTGGAGGAAGGAACAGATGGGACGGGGTGGGAAGAGGCCCAGGGTGAGCTGGGTGCTCTGAGCCTGGCAAGGGACAGACCCAGGGATGGGAGGAAGGCTACAGCAGTGGGGGCTGTGGAGAGAGCGTCCTGAGCCGGTGCGGAGCCTGCCCAGAAAGACAGGAAGGGCGGCCCCACGGGAATTCCTGTCGGAGTGTTGACTGCGTGTCCAAGTGCAGGTGCCTCTGTGTGACACTTTCTGTTTCCACATCCATCTCTCTGAGCGTGTGTCCGCAAGTGTCCGTGTGTCTGCCTCCATGTGGGCGCACTGGGTCTGAGGACAGTGGATGGAAGCTGGGCTCAGGGTCCCGAGGGCCACCCTGATGGAGTGGCCAGATCCCTGAGAGTCTGGACCAGAGGGCGGGTCAAGTCAGCTGAGGGCGACCTGAGTGGCCCCAGTGGCGCTGGTCCAAGGGTCAGAGGCAGGAAGGTGCAGGGGACGCTCCCAGCCCTACAGGCAACTCCCAAAGCCAGCCTGGGCCCAGCCCCCGCCCAAGTCCCCAAGGCGGCGGCTCTTGTCCACTTACCGGCCACGTCTGCCCTGGGGCGGGGCCTCTGACTGGGCAGCGCTGGGCGTCAGGCTGGCCAAAGCACCTGCCCAGGCTCCCCTCCTGGCGAGCCAGGCGGCCTCCGGTGTCAACTCTGTGTGACTACCTCATTGATCGCCCGGCTGGGTTAATTAATTAGGGGTGGCTCGGAGGACCTGGGCGGGCTGCGGAGGACCCGCCTCCAGGAGCCGTATTAGTACATAAAACGAGTGTTTAAAACGCACGCGGCCCGACCACGCGGCGGGGGCTTTTCATTAAACAAACCTATAAAATTACTTGGCTCATTATGTATTTTCTCGACTTCCCTGCCGTCCGCTCCCACCCCACCTGCCTCCTGCAGCCTCTCTAAGTGCCTATTTGAAATCAATTTCTCTAATAATGGACTTAATGAGCTCATCAATTAGGGCTGCCATAACCCAGTGTAGCCGAGCTCTGCGCTTATCAGTTAAACTCTGGAACTAATTTCCATGCTTCATCTATCACGGGGCCCCCGAAATGCCGGGCTGCTGCTCCGGCCCGATAGGGAGACCCCGGCCCTTCCCTCGGCCGAGAGGGGCGGCCCGAGAAGACAATGAGGACGGAGCTGCCCCTGGGGCCGAGAGGCCTGGCGCAAGGCTGGGCCGGCGGCGTAATTAGCAGGGACGGATGACACCAGCGGAGATGAGATGATTGTTCCACACGGAAAATCCCAGGACGCCTTTCTGCCCAGCCCCTCCCCCTCTAAATAGCACCTACAGGCCGCTGCTCAGAGGCTTGTGTCTTCCCAGACTCCATGGAGCCCCGGCTGCCAGGCCAGGGCTGGGGTCTGGCTCTGCCGGGAGAGCCAGGAAGCAACACAGGAGCAGAAGGTTCTGGAAGCAGGACCAAGGGCTGTTGGGAAGGAGTGTGTCGGTGGCAAAGCTGTTGCTGGACACGTTGAGGTGTGTTCTCTGTGGAGAGGGAGGCACCAGGTGACCCAGAAGGGCAGGGGGGAAGGGACAGCAGCCAGGAGACTCCTTGAGTGGGCAGACGGGTGAGGCGGCCGCCTTCAGCAGAAGCTGGACACTGAGGACACCCCGGACAGAGCTAGACGAAGAGGCGGGTGGATGGGCAGATGAACACGGGACCGGCAGTCCTCCTGCCCCAGCGAACAGGTTCACATGAAAAGCCCCCCCCAGGGCCGGGCAGGGGCAGCCCTGGGACCCACCTTGGTTGCTGCATGACCCCCCCGAGCCCCACCCCATCTCCAAGTTGAGGACTGGCTGCCTGAGAGGCACAAGGGGACTGGGTTCCAGATCCAGAAGAGTCCGAGGGCCTCCCTGGCCATACACCCTCTGGGGGAGGCGAGGAAACCAGCCCTTCATCTCAGGACGGCCTCAGGAACCAAGGCACAGAGCGTGGGCCACCCTCCGCACACGGAGCATTCGTCCAGCTTGTCCGGGACCTCGGCTCCCCCAGGGCCAGCGCCCGGACTGTGCCCCTGCTGTCGCCCCACCAGGGACCGGCCCCAGACAGCTGGCCTGATTGCCCTGAAGCCCCGGGTGGCCCCTCGCTCTGCCTCCCACCCTGCACGCCCAGCCTCAGGCAGAGCCAGGGTTCCCGTCCGCTCCTGTCGGCAAAAGCCGTGAAAGTCCAGGAAGGCCCTGGGCCCAGCTGGGCAGCAGGTGGGCCACCCCAGGGTGTCTGCACCCCATCCAGGGACAGAGCCAGGCCCCACTCAGGAGCAGGGTGGGTGGGGTGCACTAGGAGAGGAGGGTGTGGGGGAGCCAGGAGCAGGGGTCGGGCCCCCAGGGCCCAGGAGGGGGTAGCAGCAGCCTCCCAGCTGTGGGTGTCCAGAGATCTGCCGTGATCAGCCCGGCTCCTCTCACCCTCGAATGGCCTTTCACGGGCGTTATCGGCAGCTCTGGAATCCCTGATCCCCTGGCCCCCCTGGTCTCCGTCTCCTCCTGGCTGCTCCCCAGGCTGCCCCACGTCTCCCCCTGCAGGCAGGCACGTGCCACCACACGGTGTGGCCAGCCTGCTGGAGACTCGACAAGCCCTGACTGCTCTGCCCTAGCCCTGCCTGGGGGTGTATTGAGCTGGAGTCCCTGGAGACAGCTCCAGATGCCGCTGAGCTGCCCGGGGGGGGGGGGGGGGGGGAGACAGTCCCCATGGCTCTCAGCCAGGTGAAGGCCCCCAGATCCCAGGACATGACCGCGAGGGCTCCGCTAGGGGAGGGTCCCACCCCAGGCCCGGGGGCAGTGTGCTGCCTGGCGGGTGGAGGGGCCCAGCTGCAGCACCCGTGGGAGGTGATGGGGGCCGCATGGGCGTGAGGCCAGGACAGGGCTCACCACACGCAGGGCAGTCCCTGTCCGGCCCAGGGGTGCCTGGGGCCAGTGGGGCTCTGAGCAGAGGAGGGGCACAGTCCAGGACAGAGGTGACGTGGCCTCAGGTTCAGTGACAGTAGGAGGTGACACAGTGAAGCCCACGGGTATGTGGGGACGAGACCTGCGACGCATGGCTGGGTCGGGGGCACTTACAGGTGAGGTGGGAGGGGAGGCAGGAGAGGGCGGGAGTGGGGAGAGGCTTTTACAGGAGGAGGGAGAGGTCCGCTGGGCCAGGTGACCCCGAAATGACCCCGGGCGAGGGTGTAACTTTGGGCTAGGGCCGGTGGGATGAGTGACCCGGAAGCCCATGGTGACCAGACACGCTGGGGAAGGCTGGGGCAAATGGAAGGGCCGGGGGTGGGGGTGTGGAGAGGGGGGCAGGACACGGCGAGTCAGACATGGAGAAGCTGTGTCCACGGAAGGGGAAGGCAGCCGGGGACGCGGGAGGGAGCCTGTGGGCCTGGGGCGGGCAGGACACGGGGGCCTGCCGAGCCCTCCACCACCCCTCAGCCCCCAGGCGCCCAGCCAGCCGCAGACATGACCCCTCCGCACCTCCACCCAACACCCCCTGCAGCCCCCGTCCCTCCCCAGGCACCTGGGGCCACGCCCTGCCCAGGCCTCCCAGTCCCCACGTGGGGCCACCCTTGGCAGCTCTTTGGGCCCCACATCTGCCCTCAGCCCATAGCATCCGGGCCTCGGTCACCGCCGGCTCCCTCGGGCCCCCAAACCTCAGGCAGAAGGCGCCCACCGAACACGGAGTGAGTGTTAGAGGGAGGGGAGTACGAGTACGAGGCCTGGACCCCCTGCCAGGTCACACCCACTCTCTTCTCACAGCCCCCCAGACTGCAGACAAGGGACTTTGGAGTCCTGAGCTCTGTCCTCCCGCCCACAAGCCCTGAGGCCACTCTGTCCCCATTTGTAAACCCAGTGGCTCGCCCATGAGACTGAGGGTGCTGCGGGGGAGTGAGGGGGGGCTCCTGAGCCCAAACCCAGCTGGACTCTGCAGCAGGGAAGCCAGGCGCCCCTTTGCTCTCTGGCTGTGTGGGCCCGGGTAGGAAGGGCCACCCAGGGACCGGAGCTCCACAAAGTCCCTGCCCCTCTGGGAGCCATCGACTTGTTGCTAGTGGCTCAGAAAGGGCTGTGTTAACCCCAGGTGGGGACCCACCCGTAGGTGGGACTGCTCCAGCTGAGGCTGCCTCTGTGTGGGTGGGGACCCAGCCCTGGCCCGGGCTCCCGGTGTGGTGGCCGAAGAGTGGCCGGCCACACAGCCTGCTGGCCACAGACCCCATCCGCAGCCCCGCTGGCTGCGGCTCCCTAAGGACCCCTTGGCCAGATAGTCACGAAGGGGCCACACCCTGGTGTCCCCAGAGGTGGCAGAGACCAGCTTCAGGGCATCCACAAGCCTGTGCAGGGCTGGAGTGGGGCCTCAGACGTGCCCCCTCCGAGGGGAGGGTCCGTGGGGAAGGCAGAGCTGGGCCGGCGAAGGCACAGGGGAAGCAGGCCTGGCCAGGGGCCGAGTCCAGTGCTCATCAGCTGGTCACCGGTGAGTGCGGTGGAGGCGCGCTGGGGTCCCCCAGAGCTGGACGGGACTTCAGATCCAGAAAAATGACCCCCTGTTCCCAGGATGGGGGTGGGAGGGAGGCTCACCTGCAGGGGGAGGGGGCGAGGTCTAGGCCAGTCTCCCGGGTAGCGGCATGTGCCTGGGGTGGGTGGCATCCTGCATTTCTCCCAGGAATGAGGGTGGCCCCCCTCTGAGCCGGTAGCCCTGGCCACTCTGCCCCCACTTCCCAGGCAAGGGCAGGGGCAGGGCCAGTGTGGGAGGGGGCCCAGGTCACTGCGGGCTCTCCACTCTGCCCACACACAGGGAGCGGCCGCCCGAGTCCGGCCCGACTCCCTCGGGCGGCCCCCCGCCGGCAGGGACAGGGTTAAGAGTACGCGCGGCCTCCCTCCCGTCCCTTGAAATGGCTCCCTGGTTCCAGAATGACTCTGCTTCCCCTCTTAATCTGTATTTTACGAGTGAGAAGCTTTGCATTATGCAAATCGCTAGATAGGAACAGGTGACATTTCAGCAGAGAACACGAGCGGGCGCGGGCCGGCCGGGCGGGCTGCTGATTTAGACATTAGTATTTGTCACCAGGGTGGTGGGGGCGGGGCGGGGCTCAGCGGCTCACACCTTAAGGTGGAAGTCTGCCACGGCCGCCCTTCTGCCAAGGGGGCCTTGAAGGGATGGCTGCCCCCGCGCAGCTGGCCCCGGTGCCAGGCTCTGTTCGGTGGCCTGTGGACAGGCAGCGTGGCCCCAGGCACAGATGAGGAAACTGAGGCACGGAGAGGCGGAGCTGGAGTCTCTGGCCGGACAGGGGACAGGATCCAGGCAAGGCGGCAGGTCCAAAGTCCACGGACCCTCTGCACCATCCTGGGGGCACCGTGCCTGGGCTGGCCCTGCGTGTCCTGCTGCCCAGCACAGCCCATGGGGACGCAGGCCCCCAGATGTTCTGTGGACCCCACTCCACCTCTGTGCACAGACCCCAGACGCCGCCCCCCACCGCTCCCCCAGCCCCGCAAACGCCGGACCGCCGGGCTCCACGGTGCCGCCATCCGTCATCCCGCTGTCAGAAGCAGCCACCGTCCATTTCCCAGGAAGTTGTTTTAGAGGAAATGGACGGGAGAGGGGAGCCAGGGGCCAACACACTTCACAGGGGCACCCCAGCCGCCTCCTCCAATTTCCTCTGCCTGATGGCACCTGCCCGCCCTTCCGGAGCCCCAGCTCCCTCCGGACTTGGACCCCGGAGAGCGGTCCCGGCCGCTGGCCACAGCGCACCTCAGAGGCCCCGGGCACCCTTTCCCCGGGGCTGTTTCGGAGTCTGAGTGGGAGACCTCCCATGCACGCCCAGCCCAGCTCTGCGGACAGCCGTCTGGAGGCCATGCTGGCCACGCTCCCGGTAGAGTTCGTGGCCCCCACACCCCCCCCCCGTGGGCCTGCAGGGCGAGCAGGGGCTGGGCCAGCTGCCACCATGCCCTGCAGAGCCGACGACCCTCCAGGGGACCAGACGAGCCGCCCCACCGCTGAGTCTGGACCAGCAGCAGCATTTCCTGGGGTCGCAGAGGCTCCGGCTCTGAGCAACCTTTGAACTCATGGCCTAGGTGACCCACCGGCCTTGCAGCTCACCTGGCCCTGACAGGGACAGCTGGGCCCCCTGTCCTCACTACCCCTGGTCTGCCTCAGGAGGGGCGGGCACTTCCAACAGAGACTGTTGAGCTCCCCACCATGCTGAGGGGTCCCCTCTGGGCCCCGGGAGGGCGACAGGTGGGCTGAGGCGGAGGTAAGTCACCTGGGGACTCAGGTGGGGGTGACCTCCTGCTGCCCTTGGGCTCCAAACCCCCCACAGAGCTTGAGGAGGCCCCGGGCATGAGCAGGGGGTCCCCTCTGCTTGGGCTGCCCCGGAAGAGCCTGGCACACAGGCGGCTCTCAGTGAGCGTGGATGGAGGCATTGGTTCTACTTAACAGCGCTCGGTGCTGGCGGCCCCGTGTCCAGGCGACGGCGGCCCTGCCTCACGCCAGGGCTGTGGGGCCTGATGCTCTGGCCACTGGACTCTGAGGATCTGAGGCCCCAGGACCCTCGGCCCCTGTCCAGCGCCCCCCACCGCCCAGCACTGCAGCTTGTCCAGTGAGGCTCCTCTGCAGGAGCACCTGCTGCCGTGACATTTACGTGGCAGAGAAGGTTTGAAATTAGCATTAGAAGAGGGAGCTCTCCCCACCCGCCAAACGTGGTCACTTCCCTCCAAAGACCAGGCCTGCGGGCTCAAGTGGAGCTGTTGAGGGGCTGGGAACCGTAGGAGGGAGGGGGCGGGGGGCCATCACCCTGGCCACCTCCTTGGGGGACAGCTGGGACCAGAAGTCAGTGTAAGGCGTCCCCAGCAGCAGAGCAGCCGCCCAACCCCCCCCTGGGGGGGCACCAGGTGTCCAGGGAGGAGGCCAGGGCTCCTCACAGGTGTGAGAATATGGACAACCCACATGCGTGACCACACACAACTCACACACACATAACATGCTCACACAGACTGTGCCGCCTCCAGCTTACCTCCCCCAACTCCTCCCCCCACGCCCCGCGGCCCCTCCACACTGGAGCCGGAGGGATTCTGTGAAAACCTGCCGTTTGGGGGCAATTTCAGCCTTGGAAGTTGCAGATAGCACAGAGCCCCCCACAGGCTGGAGCACCCCCTTTGTCAGGGGCACAGTCATCACAGCTGAGAGCCGAGCACCCACCCGGCATCTCAGCTACCCCCAGGCCCTCTGCATCCCACAGAGGGCCTCCTGCTGGCCTGGGATCCCCAGACGCCACACTGCCTCTCAGGCCTGACCTTAGGGGGGCGGCCCTGCCCTGCAGCCCCTCCCACCACCCCGCTGGGAGTCTGTCTCTCTGTCTCTGATGGCTGAGAGGACCCGGAGGGGCCATGCCCCCTCGTTGCTCACCCAGGTCTTGACCACTCTTCCCTGCAGGCCGTGCCAGGCGGTCACCAGAGCCTCCCTGCCCAGGGCATCCGGTCCATGCCAGGGCGGACCCTCCCAGGCCCCTGCCCTTCCTCCAGAGCACCTCAGGCCTCTGCGGGCCCCTCCCCTGCTCTGAGTCCTGCCCTCCATTCTGGCTCTCTGTCTTCTCTCGTCCACGGGCGTCGCCCCCTGGAGAGGCAGACTGTCCCCTCCCTGTCGTTGCTGGCCCCTCACTGGCTCAGGCCGCCACCACCGGCAACAGTGGCAAGGACGTTACTATTACTCAGCCCCTGATTCTCTGCAGTCTCGGCCCCTGACCCCCACGCAGCGCTGTGGGAAGTGTGGGCGAGCCGGGCAGTGAGTGGGGAACAGGAGAGGAGCGGGGCAGACCACAGGGGTCAGCAGGTCACAGAGCCTCAAGGCGGCTGGGCGGCAGAGCTGGGCTCATGTGGGTGGGGGTGCAGGCTGGGGGGGCGAGGGGCAGGGGGCCCCGACGTGGGGGAGGCAGAGGAGGCCTCAGGCACCAGCTGGGTGGCCATCCTGGCCACAGTGAGGTCATCCCCAATCCCAACAATCCGGACCCAAGGGGTTAAAGTGCAGGGTGGGTCCAGTGACAGGCCAGCTTCTCGTGAGGTGTCCTGGACACCCCGAGACTCGGCTTCTCTAGGTGACAGCATCAACCCCCACCTCCTAGAGGGGCCGGTCCGCCCAGCAGGAGGGACAGGGCCAGAGCCCACCCGACAGCCCCGCCCCGAATGGAGGGGGCGCAGGGGAGCCGGGACATGGCGGTCACGGGCCAGCAGCAGCAGCGGAAAACACGTGGGCAGGCCCTGTCCCACAGGCTGGGTCCCCAGGGCACAGAAGGAGGGCGCCCCGGGTGCTGGCCCAGGGCTCTGCTGACGGCTGAGAGCGGATAGCGGGCGGGAAGCCTGGCAGCCCAGGGCCTGGGCGGGACCCCCTCCAAGTGCCTGGGGGTGGTCGGTGCTGAGGCCCCGCCTGCCCTCAGGAAGCCAGAGGTTGGGAGGCCTGGGTAACTTCCTGTCCCCACCCAGGAAGCAGCTCAGTGCCCTCCAGCCCCCAAGGAGCCAGGGCCTGCACGTGGACTTGGGGAGACAAGCTGCCTGCTGCGGTGGGTTGCAGCGGGTCACCCAGACGCCGCACCCAGAAGGGACCCGGCCCACCGGCAGCTGCCCCGAGGGGTGGGGTGGCCTGTGGCCTCCGGGAGGCATCCGGGGAGGGCGAGCCCCTCTCCACCCTGCAGCCCCGCAGCCTGCGCTCCACCTTAAGGGGCTGTGATCCGCCCGCGCACGGACGAGCTCACGCTAATATCGGCTCCAATAAAGAGCAAATCAAGACCGCAGTCGGCCGGTCTTATCGCGCGGTGAGAACTGATGGCTGCAGAAGTCATAAAGATCCTATTTAATCTCACGCCTATCTATCACCGGGGACGTCTGCGCCCTCTTCGTGCTCATTACGGAAGCAAAGCGGCCCTGGCAGGAGCGAGCGCGGATGAAGTGCTCGCTGGGATGTGGCAGCCGATCCGCGGGGGCGGCGCCGCCCGGAGCGCGGGCTGAATTATTCCATAACCGTGATTTGAGGGGACAGCCCGCAGCACCCCACGGCTGCCTGCGGGCGGCGGCGCGTCCCGATAAAACATCCTTCCCAATTTGCGGCTGCGCTTGACCAGGCTGCCGCCGCCTTCGAGCTGTCTAATCACGCCATCAGCGCGCGCCAAGGGGCTCGATTGGGACTCAAATGGAAGGAGATTGGAAAACTACCCTCAATTGAAATTACATTTGTAAATGAGGCAGAGTTCTCTGTTCAGAGTGGGGACGCCATGGTAACTCTGCCTGGGAAGTCGTAGGCAGAGGCGGGCGCGGGCCGCCCAAGGGCGGCTGGAACCGGAGGGACCGGGGGCGGGGCCACATGGGGGAGGGGCCGTAGCTTTGTACCCCGGAGGCACCGCTCCAGAGAGAGTCAGTCTGTGGTGGGCCTTTGGCAGCATCCCTGAACCCCGCTGCCATCTCCAAAACGGGGCACAGGGGGGCCTCACGTGGGAGGGGGCGCAGAGGTGTCAGAGCTGGAGCCCCTTCCCCTGCCTCCCAGCGCAGGGCGGCAGGCTGCTGCCGGCCTTCCTCCCTGCCCTGCACGCGCTGCCTCTGGCCCCTCCCTGCAGCCCTCCGTGGACAGAGGATTCGCGTGTCCCCTGACCGAGGGGGGGAGTGCATCCTACCCCCGGGGCTGGGTCTGGAGCTTCGCCAGGGGAGGCAGTGTGAAGAGGTGGCCACAGCCCAGCTCTGGGCCACAGTTCAGACCAGGCTGCCTGGCCCAGGGCCCGTGGCCGGGACGGGTGCCCGGTCCATGCACACTGACTGGGGGAGCGAGGACGGCCAGGCATGCGTGGGGCAGGCGGCGCGGAGGGGCAGGGCCGGCTGGCTCGGAAGAGTCACTGAGCTCCCAGGGAAACAGCGAGGTACTGGCCCCCGAGGTCCTAGCTGCCTGGACCCCGGACAGTGACAGGGTCCATGCAGGGGCAGGAGGGGACGCAGCCCTTGGCCCCGCCCACCTGGGGTGGCCTGGGCAGCGCCTCCCTGCAGGCCGGGCCTGTATGTAAATCAAGGCCTAATTAGCCCATCCAGGGTTTGTGTAGAATATCATTTTTTTAATTACCGGCGCTGGGCAGGTCTGGCCGCCGCCGGTTGTGGGGCCAATTACCATAAATCCCGAAGTAACAATTAGCGACGCCGGCACCCGCGCACGTGTCTCCACTGTTATAATTATGCCGGGGCGCTTGTTAATTGGCCTATCTGACTCTTTACTTTTTATGCTGCTCATCTGCTCATTACCGCGGCCATTTAATTCAATTAGCACCTTAATTAGAGGAACAGTCTTGTCCAATGTCGGGCCTTGTCAGGGAGCCGGCTTGACGAGCACACAAACAGGCGGCGGGGGCCTGGGCGGCGGGCCGGGGGGGCTAGGCCGCCTCCTGGCAGCCAGGCTGTCCAGGGACCCCTGTGCCCTCGGAGGCCGGGAGTGGAGGTCTCCTGCCCCCCACCCCCCCCCCCGGTCCTGCAGGAGTCCCCTCTCCCCCCCGCTGCGACCTCCACATCCCCGAGGGTCGCCCACAGCCCAGGACGCCCCCGCAGCTGAACTGGCCGGCTGGGTTTTGTTTTGTGCCACTTTATTGAAATCGCTATTCCCTGCCTATTAATTCTCCTAATTAGAATTAAATGAAGCATGCTAAATTGCTAGATTAACCAATAATTAAGCAGCCACCACACTAAAACTGAGTACCCTGTGCAGCCGACTGTCCCCTGGCCCCACTTGGGGTGGGGGGTGGCACAGTGCGGCAAGGGGGGGGGCCAGGAGCTTGGCCCAGACCTGGGGTGGCTGGACCCACCATGGGAACCCCCGCCAGGCCCCTCCTGGTGGCGGCGTGGCTGCAGCCGGCGGCTGTGTGGGCTGAGCCATGGCCTGCATGGCCCTGTGGGTGCATGGAGGGCATTGGAGAGCTGTGGGCGTGGGGGTGCACGTGCTCCTGGGTGTGTGAGGGTGAGGGGCCCAGCATGGGAGTGTGGCTGCAGGTGTGTGTGAGCATGCACGGGTGGGTGAGAGAGGACACAGCTGGGGAGTCCCCCGGGAGCCTGTTAGGGGAAGAAGGGGGGCCCTCAAGGTGAGCCCCGCTGCCGTTGATGGGAGGGCGGAGCAGCTCCAGTGAGAAGCCAGCCGGGGCTGGGGCCCTGGGAAGACCCCAGGAGACCTGGTGGCTGTTACTGGGGGGTGGGGGTGGGGTGCCTTGCCTGCATGACCAGGGCTGTGACTTGGCACAACAACTACAACCCAGGACACCCCAGGAGCCTGCCCCCCACGGGAGAGCTCCCTGCCCCATGGGTGACCTAAATGTTGGGGACCCCAACCTGAACCCTGCTATAGATGAGGGGAAAGCAGGTCACAGGTGAGGGAGGAGGTGCCAAAGCCAGAGGTCCCTTCCCTCCCCCACCCACCCCAGCAGGAAGGAAGGAAGCCAGGGAGGGGGAGAGAGGGGAACAGAGTGTAGCCCAGACCCCCCCAGCTCCCACTGGTGCAGGAGGGGCCAGTCTGCCCTGAGCATCCCCACCCTCCCAACTGAGCTCCTGCTCAGGGCGCCCCCAGGGACCCCACACCTGGGAGGAGCTGCTTCCCAAAGGCCACCTGGAGTCCCAACCTTGAGTCCCTAGATTTTCCGGGGGGGAGGGGGCTCACCCCAAGGCGTGCTCTGCCCCCTGTGTACAGGGCCCCCTGGTGGCCACACTGGGCCCTGCAGTGGACCACCAAGTCTGCTTTCACGGGCTCTCTCCCTCCGCAGCCCCTCGGGGTCCCCCAGGTCCCTCCCTGCCCTGCCCTGTCCCCCCAGGCGCCCTGTGCTCACCCTCCGCACCCCTACACTCCAGACCCAAATTCAAGGTCAGAGGTGGCTCTGCTACTATCCCGGCTTGAGGCTGCATGGGCTTACCAGCTGTGTGGCAGGTTCCGACTTCCCTGTGCCTCGGTTTCCCTGTCCGTGGAGGGGGAGGATATAAAATCCCAGGATCACTGAGACGAGTGAGTGAGTCGATATTCAGATGGCCCTGGATGTGCTCGCTCACGGTGCTGTGAGCCTGGGGTGGGGGGCTGGCTCCCTGCCCCCTCTTGAACCCCTGCTGGGACAAGCGGGGAGCCAGGGACCTCAGGGACACCCCTGGGGGCCAGCCCCATGCAGGGCTTGCTCCCCTCGGGGCCCTGGACACCCTCCCTCCAGGCAGCAGCTCCATATCAGGGGCCCGGCCGTAAACTTGCCTATAACAGCTGCTCCTGCAGCCGGAAGATATTGACTCGGGGAGAAACAATAGCACGAATAAAATAAAAATAAAAAAGTTAATTATCCTTTGTGTTTGTAATTTAATTAAAGATGCAGTAAAGTTTTACTGTTTTTCCAGGTGATGATGTTTAGGGCCCCGAAAAGCTATTTGTGCTGCTGAGATTAAAGTGCATTTTAAAATGTTCCCCCAGCACTTTCACATTTGTTGATAGATTTTTAAATTAAACTTTAAATTGTAATCTAAATTACCTCCAACAATTCATGGTCCCTGTAATGAACTCCCACCGTTCCCGCTGTCGCCCAGCGATGATGGAGAGCACACGGCGCGCCTGCGGCCCTGGCGCCCGGAGCGGTGGCCCGGCCCGCTGAGGTCCAGCCCAAGCCCAGGGAGGTGGAGCAGGGCCAGGGGGGCCGCTGGCCCCTGGGACACCCGGCCAGGCCCGCATCGGGGAACATGCGGCTCCCCATGGCTGTGAAGGCCCCCCCCCCGTCCCCACCCCGTGCCCCCAGGCCGTGCACGGCACCCCGCCACCTGCAGCACCTCCGCCCCGCGAGCTTCCAGTGCCCTACGGGGCGCGGGGCCCTGGCCGCAGCGCCGGGGCTGGGCAGAGTTTTGTCATCGCGCCCCTGCCCTTTGAGAAGTGACAGTGGAAGACAAACCCAGCTCTGAGCAGTGGCACGTGAGTGCCCCTGCGTGCAAGCTTACCGTACAGGCGCTGCCAGCCAGGCTCCCGACCCCGCAGGGAAGCGCAAGCTCGTCCTTCTGCTGTGTGAGAGCACGCCCTCTGGGGCGTGTGACACCGCGGGGTGTGCGTGCACGCTCATAAATGCACGTGTGTGTGCGTAGATGTGTGTCTGTGTGCATGTGTGTGCCCTGCGTGCATGCACAGTCGTGTGCTGGTGTACATGTGTGTGCATGTGTGTGGTATGCCTATACGGGGGGTGCGATTTTAAGGAATCAGCTCGGGGGGTCAGGGGCTGGGGCCCAAACGCCCACAGGTGGGCCAGCAGGATTGGGGGGCGCAGACCGGGGGAGCTCGAGGCTTCAGCGTCCAGAGACAGAGCCCCTCCCAGGAGGTCAGTCCCTTCCAAGTCTCTCCGCCCACAGTGCGGGGGCCGCCAGCAGCACTCGGAGCCCATCCATCTAAACGCCAGTCTCATCTCAGAAGTGTCTCCCAGCGGCACCTGCCCGGTGCCACCAGGCAGCTGGACACCACGGCGCGTGGGCACATGCACACGAGATGAACCGTCACCTGCTTTGTTTTGGGTCTGGCAGCTGCTCGCTCTGGCTTCCTGGACTTCCTGAGGTTCGAGGTGACATCACACATGTGAGGGATGTGCCTGGGGGCTCAGGTGTTCAAGCTGTAGAAACCACACTCAGCCCTGGCTGGTGTGGCTCAGTGGATTGAGCTCAGCAGACTGAGCAAGCCAAAGGATCGCAGGTTCGATTCCCCGT
This sequence comes from Artibeus jamaicensis, assembly GCF_021234435.1. Taxonomy (NCBI): domain Eukaryota; kingdom Metazoa; phylum Chordata; class Mammalia; order Chiroptera; family Phyllostomidae; genus Artibeus; species Artibeus jamaicensis. The sequence continues at coordinate 27,313,588 of NW_026521954.1, read as the reverse complement.
CAGGGCACATGCCTGGGTGGTGGGCTAGATTCCCACTAGGGGGCGCACAAAAGGCAACCGCACATTGACGCTTCTCTCTTTCTCCCTCCCTTCCCCCTCTCTGAAAATAAATAAACAAAACAAAACCACACTCACCGTCACTCTCCTTCCTTTGCCGATACAAGTGTTGGGCCTGGAGCTCCCAGCAGGCTCGGCCGCCCACCCTCCCCCACCCTCCCCCACCCTGCCGTGGCCTCAGGGGCAGCTGCAGCGGGTGGTGGCCCCACCTGGGCTGAGACCCAGCCCCGCCCCCCGGGGCCGTCTGCTCCACTCAGACGTTGGTCCCACCCACAAATGCCCTCTGACCTCCTGCAGCCGCACTGGGCACCCGTGGCCCGGTCGGGTTGACGAGAACATTAACCGTCCTAACACGAGACCCTCTGTTTTTCATGTCCTCTGGGACCATCATGGGCTGTCCCCCGGGGGTCCCCCAACCCGGAAGTGAATCGCGTGGACCCAGTGTTGAGCCAGCTTTGCATTCCTGGGACATAACCGTGCCACAGAGATTGATACTTTGTGACGTTTTAATCAGAAGGGTTCCTGTCTTTTCTGATTTTGCAATAGGGTGTTACCAGCTCATAAAACGAGCCGAGACTTTTGCTGTTTTCTATTCTCTGGAGGAGTTTGCGTTAAGAAATAATGGGCCTTTCCGGAAGGTTCTTGGTGAGAAATCACTTGTGTCCCCTCTCTGGTTCTTTCATGGCTGGGGGTCTGTTTAGGTTTTGTGCTTATTCAGGTGTCAATTTTGGCATTTTATGTTCTTCCAGAACTGTATCTGTTTCATCCAGGTCTTTAAAAACACATCAGTGGGAAGTCATTCATAGTTTTGCTTTGTGGTTTCTCACTGATTTTCCATTTTTCATTCGTGTTTGCTGTGTTTGCTTCTCTGCCTTGCTGGTGGTCTCCCCAGGAGTCTGCCTGCCTCGCCGTGTGCACAGGGCCAGGTTCAGCTTCGTGAACACTTTCTGGCTCTTGAAGATGCTCCCCACCTTGGTGACTTCTGCGGTTACCTTTTTCATTTCCACGTCATCTTTTAGTTCTTTTTATAGCTTCTTGAGCTGGACACTCAGCTCACCCCTTTCTAGGGATTCTGACTGAGCGATGCATTCACAGCCACAACTTTTCTCTCCAAATACAAGTGCAAAACTGTGCAAGGAATCCGATCGCTTTCACAGCCTCTCAGGCAGGGCGGTGGGGGTGGGTCTCCGTGTGGGAACCACACTTGCTGGTGGCTGTCCCGGAGGACCACAGCCAGCCTGTCACCAAGAGCCACAAACTGCACAAACGAATCCGTGTTCTTCATGGGACACTCAAACTGATCGAGAGATAACAGAGGTGCATGCATTTATAGCCAGTCAAGTTTAAATACTGCACTTTCTTTCCATGCATTTAATCTGTCACTTTATCAAACCGGCGTTGAAAGTCCCGGCTGCCACCGAGTCGTACTGCATTTCTCGGCCGAGGCCACACACGCCCTGAGACCGCGTTACTTAATGCTCGTGCATCTGCGGCCCTCACACCTCCCTGGTCTGTGGCTCCTCTGCACCCCTGTGTGACATTCTTCTTGGTCCCTTATAATTTTGACTGCGATTCTATTTTTTCGGGTGCTACAGTCACTACTCCAGACCCTCTCAGCTGTCATTTGCCTGGAGCATGTCTCCTCCCTGCCCTGGTTTCCGACCCCCCCGCCCCCCGATCCTGAAACTGTCTCCTCGATGAGCCTCCCACGCAGCCCCCGCCTCCCGCCCGACCCCGGGGCTCCGCCTCCGCCCGCCCAGCCTTGCTCATTCACACTCCTCGGATCTGTCCTCCTGTTAGATGGGCTTTATGCGTCTTGTGGGTTCCAACCTCCCTACCTGGTAAATATATTTTTCTTTTTTCCTTTTCTATTTCTTCAGGGTGGCAAAGACCCTGCCCCCTCCCCCATGGCCGCCTCCCCCCACACTGACCCCTCTGTGGACACACTGTGGCCTCTGCTCCCCTTGCAGGGGGAGCCAAGCAGGGTGTGGCGGGAACGGGGCGGCGGTCAGTCTTGCTGCCCACAGCAGCTGCGGCACAGCGCCACCTGCACGACCGAGACCTCAGTCACACTAGTGTGAGACAGCGAGTGGGTCCTCGTTCCATTTGGACACACGGCCTGGCCAAGACCCCACCTCGCCTGGGCCTCCTTCCCCATGTGGGTTCAAGGCCCACTCAGGGGCTGGGAGTCCCAGGAGCCAAGAATGTGGGTCCCTCTAGAGGTGGTCGGAGGCGTTGCTCAGCAGTGGAAGGACCCCAAGTCCCAGACTAGGGCTTCAGCAGAGGCGCCCCTTTGTTCGTGAGTGGGGGCGCCGGCCCGCAGCTCACCCGGCAGCAGCACAGGTGTCCAGGGCCTCCCTCTGGGGCGGGGAAGAGAGTGAAGAGGGGAGACGCATAAGCCCAAAGCCGTGGGCCGCCCCCGACCTCGGGCCCAGGCCTGGCACGGCCGCCGGGAGACAGATGGGCGCTGTTTTTAGGACAGGCGCCGCGGCAATCGCCCCCATTTGTTCTCGTGCGGCTGCGCTGGGCTGCTGTGCCGACGGGTGGATGCCGTTCTCTGAGGAAGACAAACGGGGAAGCTGGGCCCTGAACCTCTCGATACCATCGAGCGCCTCGGCGAAAAAGTGCCACGTAATAATCTGGTGAAGGTTTTCTAAATTAAGAGCAAACCGATGGCCGCGGGGTGTCGCGGCATCAGCCATGTCTGACAGCGCCCCATCCATCTTCGAGGACGTGAGCGAAGGCTCAGGAGGACACCTCGCCTCAGGGCCTGCCTGTGCCCCACGTGGCCGGGGCGTGGCCAGCGTGGAAGGGACCCACACAAATCACCTGGGAATCGCTGGCGGGTAGCGGCCGGGCTGCAGGACTCCCAGGCCGGTGGAGCAGGTGTGCCCAGGCGGGGACCTGCCACACTTGCCCGGGCTCAGAAGTGGGTCCTTGAAGAGTGTGGAGGCCACTCAGGAGCAGCCAGTGGCCGTGACCCCCCCCCCCACCGCAGCGTCCCCACCCCCTGCGCCTCCTGCAGCCCCACAGCTCTGCCAGGCGCCCTCTCCAGACCAGGCCAGGCGGCAGGGCCCAAAGACCCTGGAAGCCATGGGGTGGGAGCAGGTGGGCACCAGCCACAAGGCATCAGAGGTGCCGGAGGGAGGAGAGAGCCCCTGTAGCCCCACCGTAGGCCGGGAGCCAGGGGGCAGCGTCCACCCGCCCTGGCCAACAGAGGTCAGGGTGCCGCCCTCCGGGGGTGCGGGCCACGGCGGTCAGCCAGCACCGGGCTGTGTGGACAGGGCCTGGTTGGAGCCCTGCCCTGCCTGTGGGGCCGCCTGAAGGCTGAGAGTGGTGCCTCTGGGTGCAGCTAGTGTCCTGAGGGCTGGCGACCTCTGCTCCTGGGCCGCCCACAGAGCTGGTGCCCCCCCGCCCCTCGCAGTGGCCCTGGCCTCCGGGCACCAGCATCTCTCAGGTGCCCGGAGCTGTGGTTCCAGCAGCCGGGGTGACGATGGCGACTCTCCTCGCTGAGCTGCCGCACTGGCAACCACGGGCCTGCGGCTGCCCCGCACCCCCCACTCCGGGCACGACCCTCACCCCCCCAGGTCTGCCTCAGGCCCCTGTCCCCCCACCTCCGGTCTGGCCCCCAGCACCCGGGGTCGCCCTGCTTCCTGGGCTCCCTGAGGCAGCCCCGATGGTCCCTGGGTACAGACCCCAGAGGCCGAATGTGCCCGAGTCCAGAAGCAGGAGGCAGGCACCAGGCGGGGAGGCCAGTGGCTTTGGCCAGCCCCTCCCAGCCCCCGAGCCGGCCCCTGTGGCGTCCAGGGAGCGGCTGGCCACGCCACAGCCTTTTAGGGGTCAGCGGGCCCACTTACCCTTCCTCCCGGGCAGCGCCCCCTCCTCGCCCCCCTCGGTTCCCACGCCAGGCCCAGGGGTGGCAGGGGAGCCCACGGCCCCTGCCAGCTCCCCACCAGGCCCCGCAGCCCCGCCCAGCGCCCTGGCCTGACGCCCCCCCCCCCCCCCCCCGGGAGATCAATAGCTTTGGAAATCTGAAAAGAGCCCAAACAAAGAAGTAGGCTTGTAAGTACCCGGCTTGTATCAGCTGATAAATGGGCCCCTCTTTAAGGGACTTATCTCTTTAGGGCCCGCGGGATGAGGGATGGCGTCATTTGTCCTGCCCGCTCGTCCGGACCAGCCGAGCCGGATCTATTTAAAAGATAGTGTGATACCGTCGACAGCAGTAGACAGGGTAATTGCGGAGCGACGGCCAGGGTATAAATTACATGGCTCTAAGTGGCGGAGTGGCCGCGGGAGAGGGGGGCACTCCTGACAATTTACTCGTCCCCGCGCCCCGCCGCCCGCTTATCACGGGCCAGCAGAAGAAACGCACTCCGGGTGAAAAAATTAAGTATTGATCAAATTAACAGTTTTTACTGATCTTTTTAAGGGAGAAAAGGAGTGGAACAATTAAATTTAGAACACAAAGGATGGGCAGGATAACTCTTGACCCCAGCGTGGCAAAGTCTGTGAACCAACAAGCAGGAGATACAGTCTCGGCAGTTCCGCTGTCCCCGGAAATCCGCAGGGCGGAGAGCGCCCGCCGCCGCTCCAGGGGCTTGGGCTGGGAGGGGCAGCCCCCTGGCTGCTGGGAGAGGCGCTCCGAGGGCCCCATGAGGAACAGCCCCTGCATTGTCCCCAAGTCCCTTCTGCCTATATTCCCTTGGTCCCTCAGGCCCTGGTTAAAGAGCTGGACACTCAGGGGTGGCCCGGCCTGCAGGGGCTCTCACCACACGGCTCCAGGGGGAATGGGCAACAGGGGAGCTTACCACTCCTGGCACAGCCTGGAAGGCTCCCTGGAGGTGGCAGTAAGGGCCAGGCTGGGGGTGAGAGAAGGAAGGAAAAGGACCCACACATGCCCAGGTGTGAGTGCAGCAGCCCTTGGACCTGAGGGGACTCGGCACAGGGCCAGGGGTCCCGGGAGAGGGTGACAGCAGCTTTGCTGCCAGGGGCAGGGCCTGGGTGGCTGTCAGCTCTGTAACAACCGTCGATTTGGGTCTTTTATCTTTCTGGTCCTCAAACTTCCTGAGACGCAGGTCTCTGACTTAATAGTTTTGAAAGGCATTTAAGGTCTAGAAGCCTCCCGTCTCCTTCACGAGCATCCACCACAGTGCGGGGGGGGGGGGGGGGCCCGCTGGCTCAGGGAGCCCAGCACCCACGTGGGGTCAGAGGGCAGGACAGGACACTCAAGGACCCCCGGGCTCATGGGGAGGGGAAGGTGCCGACCTCCGGGGCCACAGAAATGGGGTCTTTGTGTTGGAGGCCGGAGGGAGCGGGCCCACCCCCGGCAGGACCTGTTCTGGGCCAGGTGTCCGGAGGGCCCACGCTGCCCTGGGCCACCGCCCGTGCTGTGGCACCTCGGGCATTTTAAGTGGCTGCTGGGGGTGGCCGGTGTGGGGGGCTCTGGGAACAGCCCACCTGTGTGAACTGGGGTGTCAGACAGCCAGCAGATAGACGGCACCCGAGCAGACACCGCCAGGCCCTGGCCCCCCCTGAACCGCCAGGGAGCAGGGCCGGGGGCTCACCGCACACCCAGGGCCAGCCCCACCCCCAGCCAGCGCAGCCTGACCGGGTGGGAGCCGAGGGCCGTTGGGGCCTGTCTATGGTCCACTCGGGCCCTCTGTCTCCTCCTCCCCTGACCTGCCAGAGGAAAACCCCATCCAATGCCTAGCGGCTCCTTGGGCTGCATGGCCCTTGGGCCACTGTCCGTCCAGGAGGCCAGGCAGGGGTGGCGGCCTTGCCCCTCCGGCCGCTGTCCTGCTGAGGAGGCTCAAGGTGCACCCAGTAACGGGGACAGGGAACGCTGGTGGCTCAGAGATACCCTGGGGCCACCCTGAGGCCACACCCACAGAAGCACCCCAAAGCCACGCCCCAGGGGCGGGGCCCTGTGTGCTCCACCCAGAAGCCGTAGCCCCTCACTCCCACCGTCCCTTCCTCAGGGGAAGGGGCACGCCCTCCGCCCCGCGAGGAGCCTTCAGCGCACTGAGCCTTCGGTGGGTTTGACCGCCGCCTGGCACGGCCCCGGGCTTCCTGCCGCCTCTGGGGGTGGCCCCGGGGCCCCCACTCACGTGAGTGTCAGACACTAAGGGGGAGCCCAGAACCTTCTTGCTTTTGTCAAAAGGACTTGCTTTTTTAAAAAAGATTTTATTCATTTATCTTCAAAGGGGAAAGGAAGGAGAGAGGGAGAGAAATATCAATCTATGGCTGTCTCTCATGGGTCCCCTGCTGGGAACTGGCCTGCAACCCAGGCATGTGCCCTGACTGGGAATCGAACCACGATCCTTTGGTTCTCAGGGCCGCGCTCAATCCACTGAGCTACACCAGCCAGGGCAGAACTTGCTTTTAATGAAAGTAAATTTTCAGAAAATTATGGGTTCGCATGAAACCACCCACAGGATTCCAATATGTCCTTTGCCCACTTTCCCCCAGAACTAGTGTTCACTCCAGGGTCCTCTGGGGACCCAGCCAAGACTCCAAACCCCACGGCCCCCACCCGCCCTGCTACGTCCTCTGTCTGTCCGTCCCCACAGCTCGGTCCCGTCCACAGGGCCGGGTACAGGGCCCAGGGGAGACCTGCCCTCGGGCCCGGCCCTGCTGTACGAGTGCCCAGGGAGCCGCAGGCCCCTGTCTGCTGGCCCCTGCCCTGGTGTGGACCCTCCCCACTGAGGGACCCCTGTGCTGTGTCCAGCTGTTCTACCAACTGCTTCTGAAATGACACTTCTTTAAAAAGGAGAGACAGAGAGACAGGGACGGACAAAGGCAGAAAGGGACGTTCCGGGGCCCGCAGCTCTGGGCCCTCTGCCCTGGCCCGTCCAGCCCATCAGTGAGGTGGCGCCCACTCCAAGGAGGCAATGGCCCTCTGGAAGCGCCCAGGCCGGGGCAGGGCAGGCGCCCAGGGCCAGTGGCCTCTGGACAGCCCCACAGGGGCGACGCTCCTGCTGTGGCCAGTGCAGCCGAGGGTCAGCCCGGCCAGCCGGCTCCCACAGCAGTGGCCCTGGGCTGCCTTCCACATCCCCCTCTAGGGGCCACGGGCAGGGTCCCGAACCCAGCGCGGTCCCCAGCAGCCGGCCCGACAGGGCTGCCGAGGCAAGGCCAACAGTGAGCGCAGGGCCAGGGTCCTCCTCTCAGCCCGCCACGGGCACCACCGCAGACCTGTCTGCCCTGGGCCCCCCACCCCACCACAGACACCTGCTGCTGAGACCCCCTCTCCCGGAGGTCAGCAGACGCCCTGCAGGGAGCGAGTGGCCAGTGCCGACCACAAGGCCCCACACAGCCTCCGCTCCGGGGACTGACCCAACAGGAAGGGCCATGTCCTCTGCCGCTGGGTGGGTTCAGGGAAAGCGGCTGGAACGGCACAGCCTGGGCCCCTCCGTGAGCCTCCGGCCATCCTGCCAGGACCCCGGACGCCTTGGGCACGGCCGCTTGTCCCTGACAAACTCGGGATCTTGCCAAACTGAAGACAGAATCTCCTGAGGGCAAGGGAGGGAGCCACGCCCGGGCCCTGCAGTTCTGCCCGAGACTGTTTCCATGGAAATTTCCTGAAGGCGCCCTCGGAGAAGCCGCACCGCCCCCTCCATGCCCCTGCTCGGGCCGCGGCGTCCCACAGGAGGCAGACAGCTCCTGCTTCAGCTTGGAAGCACAGGGGGGGGGTGGCGTCACCCCACATCAGCACCCAGACTGCCGCTTTGCCCCCACAGACCTCAGCAGGTTCCACGCACTCACACACCCCACTCTGGTGCCCCCCGCCCAGATTCCAGGCTCAGACCTGAGGCTGACGGGGGTGAGGTGCTCCCACCCCATGGGGGTGAAAAAGAAAATCGGGAAAACACAGAGAGGAGAGAGAGAGACGCTGCACTGAGCCCGCGCAGGCGGCGCGTCCCGAGAGACGATTTTTAAGCGTGAAGAATGGCTGTCTCTGGATCCTTCTGGAAGCCCCCCCGCCCCGAGTCTGATGCCTTTTCTCTGCATAGTAATGTGTCTTTAAAAAAAAAAAGGAGCCACTGATATATGTTACAAGAAGTGTATCTCTTTCACCAAGACAGAACATTTTAATTCCCCGACACCTTTTAGTGATTGCTTCAATTTCCGAAGATTTTGATAAAATCATGCGGTTTAGGAGTCGCAGGCTGAGCTCCTGGCGCGGGCTGAGTGTAATGAAACACTCCGGCTCCGCAGCCTTCCTGTGGCACAGCCCGGCTCCGGGGGCTAATAAACGCCGCGTGATAAATGTTGGAGCCGCGGTTGTAAAAATATACTTGTAATTGGGTTAATATGCCTTAAAATACTACCCATCAGTTATCTTTCTTTCTCCTCTCTGCGGCGTGCACAAGGGTGCGTGCGTGCGGGCGCCGCCTCTTCCCACCCCATCCTGCTCCCCCATCCCCCCCGCCTGGCAGACCCTTCATCACCACGACAAGATGTTCTGCAGGTGCAGGGGACACAGACAGCTGCCCCGCACCCCACCTGGCACTTGGCTGAGCTGACAAGAAGCAGAACCTGTCGGGGGAACTGGGGGACTCTGATCACCCCGAGGACAGGTAATGAGTGCCTCCCCTCCTGGGGAACGGCCTGGCCCTGCCGGTGCCTTGTGAGGTCAGGGGCTGGGCCCAGGGGGGTCCTCCCCACAGACATCTGTCCCAGAGGTGGGCCCAGGGTGAGAGAGCTGAAGGTCCCTGGTGAGGTAAGGCCGAAGAAAAACATGAGTTGTGAGCAGGGTGACTAGATGGGAGGGTGGTGGGTGGATGGATGGAGGATGGATGGATGGATGGATGGATGGATGGATGGATGGATGGATGGATGGATGGATGGTAGGTGGATGGATGGATGGATGGAGGATGGATGGATGGATGGTGGATGGATGGATGGAGGATGGATGGATGGAGGATGGATGGATGGATGGATGGATGGTGGGTGGATGGATGGATGGATGGATGGATGGATGGATGGATGGATGGATGGATGGTGGATGGATGGATGGTGGATGGATAGAGGATGGATGGATGGATGGTGGATGGATGGATGGATGGATGGATAGAGGATGGATGGATGGATGGATGGTGGATGGATGGTGGGTGGATGGATGGATGGATGGTGGATGGATGGATGGATGGATGGATGGATGGATGGATGGATGGATGGTGGGTGGATGGATGGATGGAGGATGGATGGATGGATGGATGGATGGATGGATGGATGGATGGATGGATAGAGGATGGATGGATGGATGGATGGATGGTGGATGGATGGATGGATGGATGGATGGTGGGTGGATGGATGGATGGAGGATGGATGGATTGTGGATGGATGGATGGATGGATGGAGGATGGATGGATGGATGGATGGTGGGTGGATGGATGGATGGAGGATGGATGGATGGATGGATGGATGGTGGGTGGATGGATGGATGGAGGATGGATGGATGGATGGATGGATGGTGGGTGGAGGATGGATGGATGGGTGGTAGATGGATGATGGGTAGACAGGGGCGGGTGGGTGGACAGGGAGAGGGTGGAGGCTAGAGAGGTGGTTTGCTGCTCATCACACAGGCTACAGAACACCTAGGTCAACCTGGAGCAGTGGGCTAGGTTTGGAGCTCATGTGTGGAGGTGGGAATGTTCTGGAAAGCCCTTGACTCAGACCAGGCAGGGCTCCCCCTGCCCCTCGTGGCAGAGGCCTTCTCCCCATGAGCTCACATGTTCGTTCTCCCTCTGGGTCCCGGTTTCGCCCAGCACCCACCCTTGCGGGCAAAGAGCCTTCTGCACCCATCACGAACAGTTCACTCCCTCTCTGCACCTACCTGGGCTCGTCCCGCGAGCCTTCGGTGCCCAGTCCTTGAGGAGGCCGACAGGCCGGCAATGCTGCCAGGGTCAACTGGGGCACCCAAGGGTCACCAGGGGTTCAGGGCCGACTGGTGGGGCAGGTGGAGAGGGCAACTGGACAACTGGACCACACAGCGGAGAGGAGGGGGTATTGGGAGTGAGGGTGGGGGTGGTCAGCAGACTACACCTGGGCCGTCTCAGCATGGAATCTTCTGGAAGCTCCACCCCACAGGGGATAGGCCAGCTTGTCTGGAGCCCAGTGATCAGTCTGTCCCCCAGGGCTGCCCCAGGGGACACTGGTGAGAACACAAGTCCTGAGTGACACCACCCATTTCACAGGCGAGGAGCTGGGGCAGAGAGGCCAGCTGAGCGACCCCAGCAGCAGGGACAGGAGGCTCCAGGGCCCAGGCCCAGACCCGGGCGGCAGGGGTGGCGGCCGCAGCCAGTGCCCAGTCTGTTTTGAATGAAAACCACGGCACGAACTGGGGACTCCCTTCTAAAGGGACTCCTCGGGCCTCCCCACGGCCCCTCCCCCTGCCTCGGCCCCACCCCTGCTGCTCTGCGGGCATCAGACCTGCACTGCCCGGGGCGGGCAGCTGGCCCGGCTTCCGGGTGCCCTGGAAGGAGGACCCCTGGAGCATATCCCCCATGGGGGAGCCCCGCGGTGGGTACTGGGTGGTCCCTGTGGGCCTGTGCGGACCCTGTCGGGGCAGCCGTACAAGGACAAGGCCAAGGGCTCCAGGTGTAGCTGCCACCAAGGTCACCCCAAAATGGTGGGCACAACCCGAGTCTGGGGCCAGCTCCTTCCTCTGCTGAGGGTCTGGGGGACAGAACCGGGGAAAAGCCCTCACCACCTCCCTGGGGCCGGGCTGGGGGGCTGCGGGCAGAGGCAGGGTGGGTGTGTAACTGGATAATTCCATCCTAAGAGAGGGTGGGGGCCGGCCGGCCGGCTCCTGGAATTGCCTCTAAATGAACATCTGCTGGGGGTGCGCTGGTGGGCCCACCGTGGCGGGGGCTCGGGGGTGGCTGCTGTCATTTCCCAGGCCGGGAGGCAGACACCGGCTGGGCTCTGGCCACAAAGGCCGCGCCGGCCGCTGTCTGCCTGCTCCTGTGCGGAGTGATGAAACTTTAAGTGAATCACTGACCTTTCTGGGATGACAGGTGACCCGCGCCATATCGGAGGGGGTCTCGAAATTGCTGCTGCTGCCCGAAAATAAACAATAAGAGAAGAGCGTGATTTGAGAAGATTGACTCGCTTCAACCCGAGGGGAGGGAATCCTGTCGGGTCGCCCGCAGCTCTGCCCCTCCCGTGAGGGCTGGTGAGGCAGGGAGACCCACAGGGGCGCCGGCCTTGGGGACCCCGGCTCTCAGGGAAGGAGGGGTTGTGGGGGGTGAACTGTCCGGCCCCCCGCCCTCGAGGGGACGTCCGCCCGGACCGCACGCAGCTCCTGCGCCCTCGGGGCCAGCGCCAGCCCCCCTTCCCCGCCCCCGCCACTGCAGGGTCAGGACGCCGCCCCCACCTTCCCAGGCTGGGCTCCAGGGGCAGCGCCCACCCAGGGCCCACTGCGGCCGGCTGCCGAGTTGCACACAGCGCAGCTTGGGCCCTTGGCAAGGTGGGGGGACCAGGGCCAGCGGGGACCCTCCCTGCCCCTGGTGTCCTTGAGGGAGACACGGGCCGGGGCCCATGGGTGAGGAGCCGCTGAGGCACAAAATGTGCTCCCTCACCATCTCCGTCTCAAGCCCGCAGGGGCGACCCAGAGGGGAGGCTGCCCCTGCGCAGGTGACCTCGGGCTCCCAGGGGCTCACAGAGGGTGGGAGGTGGGGCCGGGCTGATGAAGTCTCTCATCCCAGGCTCTGCCACCTGCCTGGGACTCGGGCCACACGGGCTGGTCCCACCCGGCAGCCAGGACCGGGAGTCCCCGTCGGCAGGGCCCAGGCCGGAGCCCAGCACAAGGTCCCTGCCCCTGATCCGTGGGAGGCCACTGGGCTTCCTCCTCCCCTGCACCCTCCGGAACAGGCTCTGGCTCCTCGGGCCCCAAACCCAGCCCCACAGGGGGCCAGTCTGGCTCCACCCGACACAGGCAGCCCCCCGACACTCCCCGGGGGCACAGCTGCCGTGACGGGAGTCCCACCCTCCTGCAGCCCCTCGCTTGCAGGTGACCTTCGGCATTGCCCTGAGGCCCCCCCAACCCGCACGGGACGCTCCTCCCCCGCTGCCCCATGAACTCCTTCCCCTCCCACCCTGTGAGCTGGCCCTCACCTGCCACCCCCAAGCGTGATGGCCCCACCCAGAGGCCTGAGAGCAGGGCTTGATGTGGGGGGAGGTCCCACGGGGCCCGGGGAGGGAGGCGGCCCCCACAGCTGCTGGGCCTGGAGACAGGCTGACCCAGTGGGGACCCTCTGCACCCCCTCTCCGGGCTCCACCCGGCCCTTCTCTGACCACTCCCCCCGGGGTGCTGCACACAGGACCTGCTGCAGCCTCGGTCCCTGGAGCTCCGTCAGGGGTGTGGACTGGGGCGCCCTCTGCACCCGATGCCCCTGAGGAGCGGCAGGGTGCCCCCAACACCCCGCGTGGCAGCCAGGTTTCAGGGCGAGCACACGCGGCTGCCGTGCTCCCTCACAGTCGTCTCTAAGCACCCAGCTCAGCGGCCTCAGGCACGTGCCCACTGGGTGCAGCCGCCGCCAGAACTCTCCAGAACTCCCGTCCTCCCACCCAAGCCTCTGTCCCCGTTAAAGCCTCACTCCCCTCCCGCAAGCCCCTGGCAGCCACCGGTCGGCCTGCGTGGGTGGCCACCTCGGGGACGCCAGGTCAGTGGGGCCACAGGGTGTCTGTGACTGGCTGGTTCATCCTCGCTGAGGCTGGTGTTGGAGCGCCCTCCCCTTCAGGGCTGAATCCCACCCCCTGTGTGGGTGGCCCCCGTCTTGCTTGCCCATCACCCACCCGTGGGCAGCGGGGGGGCCCCCACGGCCCAGCTGCAGTGAGTGAAGGTGTGTGGGTGTCTCCTCGGGTCCCCGCTCTCAGTGTTGGGGGCACACGCCCAGAAGTGGAGCCGCTGGGTCCTGTGGTCGTTGTGTTTTAGATTTTTTAAGAATCTCCATCCTGTTCCCAGAGGGGCTGCATAATTTACACCCCCACCCACAGCGCGTGGGGGCCCAGAGCCCCACCTCCTCCCGCCCTGGCATCTGGGTTTTAGGGAGCAGCTGCCCTGCTGGGCAACGCTCCTGGGGGTCCATGTGGTCGTGCACAGGTGCCGTCACCGGAGTGGGCGGAGCACCTCGCTGCCGTCCTGGCACGCCCGCCGACAGGCACCCTGTCAGGAGTCCGGTCTCTGCGTGGCCCCCCCACAGCAGTGCACAGCAGAGCCGGGCCCCCACCCCCATCCTGTGCCCCAGGGAGACTTTCTGGACGACTACTGTCCACTGTCCTGACAGTGCTGAGCACCGGGCCAGGTGGGCCCAGTGAGCGAGGACTACACAACGGCACCGGCTTGGCCGCAACAGGACCGGACGACCCTCCTTGACGGGCCTCCCAACCTGCGAGTCGCAGGGAGACCAAGCCGCCCGGGCCCCTGACCCGGGGAACAAAGTGTCACCAGTGCCCCCCACACCCTGACCCGTGCAGCCCCCCTGCCCATCAACCCCCTGTCCAGGCGGTCCCCTCGCCTGCTCCTTGCTCACCCACTGGTTTAGGGGTCTCTGTGAGGAGCAGGTAGGTGTGCCCCCAGGAGGAAGGCCCAGCCGGCAGACGGACAGTGGGAGGTAGACAGGCCAACACCCCAGAGGCCCCACTGCAGGGTGAGGCCCGGAGCAGCCGCCCCCAACATGTCCTTCGCTGGCTCCAGGGCTCGGGCACCATGGTGAGGGCTCAGCCATCTGCCAGGGACCCGCTGGTGAGAGCGGGGGGGTCAGGGTGGAGCCCGAGGGTGGGCGGAGGACAGAGGCCTGGCCAAGGGACAGGGCAGAAGATGAGGCACCAGCTCCCGAGCGGCGGGACCCGCCCCAGGCTCCCCTCTCGGGTCCCCAGGAGCAGCCGAAGCCCCCGGCTGGTCCTGCTCTCTGGGCCCTGCACCTTTGTGGGAACACCTGGTGCCCCCACAGCACCGGCCCGGGGAGCCTGGGACGTCCGTCACCCCCTGTCCTTCAGCCGCCTGGCGCCTCGCCCGAGGGGGAGCTATTTGGACCTGCCCAAGCTGAACAATGCAATATCCCCACGGAGCTGAGGAGCTGATTAATAATTTGGAAATGAAATCGATATGGCTCTGCTTCCCACTCCTGGGCGGTCCCTGTGCCCTCGGACGGAGGCGCAGGGGCCGAGGGGGCGGGGGAGCCGGGGCCTGGGTGGGCCCGGCCCAGACTTGCCCCAAATTCGCCCCTGGGCCCTGGACCCTGGCTTCCAACCTCTGACCTTCGGCCATGACTCCCGATCAAGCCCTTTGTGCCTCAGTGAAGGGTGGCTGCCCAGCCCTCCTGGAGCCTGGTGACAGGCAGCCTTCGCCTTAGGGCCCGAGGTGGGAGCACAGTGAGGGGACTGTCCACCCCCTGCCTGGGGCCCCCCAGGGAACAGAGCCTGGCTGGGTTCTGGGGCTCCCCCTCCAGGAGCCCCAGGGGGCGGGCCCACATCCCGTCTCAGCCCTCACAGGGGGGCCGGGCTGCACACCCACTGCCCTTGAACCCGGCCCGTGCCCCTGCCCCCGCACACCCTGCAGGGTACGGCCAGCACCCCACTGTGCTCCCCCCACGGGCCCAGAGCCCGGCAGACATGCAGGAAGCCTGCTGTAGGGGCCGACGCTCCTTCCTGGCTCAGGCGGTGCGGCCCCTCCTCCACCGCCCTTGTTCGCCTGGGTCAGGGGGCAGGGGGTAGGGTCCCCAGGCTCTCACAGACCCTCTCACTAAGCCTCACTCCAGTCCAGCTCCAGGATGTCGGCTGTTTCATCTACGCCCCACCCCCACCCCATCTGTCCCCGAGACCAGCCACCAGCCACAAAGGGCGGATCAAGCCTGGCCCAGGACACCGCTTCGCCACTCCCAGGGTGCCCGCTGGCCTCAGTGGCCACAGCCGATGGGCACCCTGGGCCCGTGGAGGACAGGCGCATTGCTGGGGTCTACAGTCTCCGGGCCCCTGACCGACGGGCACTGAGGCCCGAGCAGGCGGGCTGTCACTGCACAAGGCGGTGCCGGGTGCCAATGGCACAGCAGGGCCACTGTGGAGGCCGGGCTCCCAAGTCCCGGGTCTCGTTGGCCTGGTGGACACCAGGCCAGCATGGGGCGGGGAGGGCTGCCTGCCCGGAAAGCCCTGGCTCTCGGGGGACACATGGGGACAGGCAGAGCCGAGGACTCCGGCCCAGCGGCGTCGGGAGTCGAAGTTCCTGACCCACACTGGGCGGGGGAGGTGGCTTTATGGGGCCATTGACCAGCGCGGCATTGATCCCCGAGAATGTATCGCACAAATCATTTTGCACTAAACTGCGGGATCAATGGAGAAATCTCCCGGAAAATTTATATTAAAGTCTCTGTTTGCCTAAATGAGTTCCCGGTGCCCATATTGAATATTTGGCTGATGAATTGAATGGGTTTAAATTTGAACATTGCAGACCCATTAAAGAATGAATTCTTAAATCAAAGCCTGCCATTTATGATTGAAATGAGATTTCTTCTGTGATGGGCCAGCCGCTGTATAAATCAGCTGTGCGTTTTATACCGAACCATAAACAAGATATAATTCTTTTAAATACACAACAGGTGCCCTAAATCTTCTGATGCATCTTGTGTTCATCTGACACGTGAGTGCAGCCCTCACTGCGGCGGCAGCTGCGTGCCCTGGGGTCCTACCCGCCCCGAGACCCCTCCGCGGGCCCCCAGGGGCCACAGGCGGTCAAGGCCGGGCACCGCCAGAGCCCCCCACGTGTGCTCCCCACCCGACCCTGGTGAGCAGGCACACGCACTCTCACTGCCCGTGTGTGCGCACGCGCCAATGCGCCCGAAGGGCGTGAGGAAAGCTGGCACGTGTGGCCCACGCCACACACATGAGCTCTGCACACACGTCGGCTGGCCACACGGGCCGTCACGCTCTGCGGGGCCACCGCGGACGTGGGCTGCCAGGAACACGCAGGCTGGGCCCTGGGCCTCCGGTCCCGCCCGTGGCCCCCACAGAACCTGGTGTCAAACACGGGGGTCCAAAGGCAGTTCGTTATTTTCCTCTTTTGTGAAATTTAATGTCCACATTCGACACCAGCGCACGTGAGTTTTGCTGTGCAATAATCTCAAAACCACTATTTTCTAAAATGCCCCTAATGATGGAGGATCGATGGCTGCTGTCTCAGGGAGAGGTGGCGCCTCTGACCTGCGGCGAGGGTGCTGGTCGCTGCGGTTTCCGGCACTGACCCCGGAGCGGCCGCCTCGCAGCCGTGGACAGACGGAACCTCGCCAGCAGAGGGACTCCCTGGGAGGGTCTGCCAGGGCCGTCAGATAAACCCTCTTAGTAAACAAATGCCCCTCAGCTTCTCAAAGGAGGGTCTGCCTTCTCCATGCTGAGCACCGGGGTCCACACCCGTGGGCGTGAGACGTCTCCCCTGCATTGCACCCCCCCATCCGCAGGGCGAACCCCGTGTCCCTGAGCGGCCCGCGGCTCCTGGCGGGGGTGAGAGCTCCTCCAAAGCGCTTTGCTCTCCAACGCTCACGGCCGCACAAGTTCCAGAGTCTCCGCGGCGGGTCTCACCTGGTACCGGTGTAAATACAGCCCCTTCCACTTCCCCGCTGTGGGCCTGGAGCCGCCCTCAGCCCGTGGACGCTCCTCGGTGCCCATTGACTCTTCGTGCAGGATGCGAGCCTCACGCCGTCCTGAGTGGGGGTGGGGCGGGGTGACCGGCTTCTGACAGAGTGCAGGGGAGTGACGATGCCTCTGGTGCCTCGGGGTTGCACCGCTGCCGCCCTGGCTTCCTGCATCCAGACCAGCCTCTGACGAAGGGGCCAGCGCAGGTCTGAGGCCTCCAGGGAGCAGGGCACAGCCCCAGCTGACGGCCGGGCGGTGACCGACCACGTGACGACCCTGAGCACAGCCCCGGCTCTGAGGCCCCCAAACCCCTGCCCCACAGGGACTGTGTGAGGACGTCCACAGCCAACCACGGTCACCAGCAAAGGAGCACTAATCTCAAGCACCGCATGCCCTTCCCCGCCTAACGCTCTCTGGCAGCGCTTGGTCATCCGTCTGGGAGCCAGTGCCGGTCCGCAGGAAGCAGACGCAGCCGCCCGCGCCTGGCAACCAGGCCCACGGGTGAGCGGGCTGCGTCCTGCGCGACATCCCTGCCCCCTCACGCCGCTCGTCCTGCACCCCGACCTCCCCACGCTCCGCAGGCGTGTCCCCTGAACTGTTTTCATGAACACGTGATTTTACAAGTGAACACGCAACCCATGCTTTTAAATGTCTACTCTGGTTACATCGGCAACAAAACCATGAATTTGAACTCAGTTCCTACTTGGATCCAGCTCTCGGGAGACCATTGCCAGGTCGACGTTCAGCGGGGGACGGGGCGGCCCTGGGCACCTCTCCCCGAGCCCTTTCCTGATGGGGAAGCCGCCTCTGCGGGGAGTGGCCGCAGCGGAGTCCTGTCGCCAGCTCTCCCGGACTCTCCACCCGTGACCTCACCGCTGGTGCAGAAACCCCACCCGGCGCCTGCCCTGGAGGGAACATTGCCCCGAACCCTTCTGAACCAGACGGGGGTGGGCTGGCACTTCTGGGCCTCGGCTGGGAAAGACTGCAGCCCCCCAGCCCTGCATTGGGCGTCCTCTCTCTCCCGTCCCTCACGCCAAGACCCGTCCAGCAGGGGGACAGTTCCCTCACTGAGGTAGCCCAGGGCACAGCCTGGGGTCCCTTTGGAAGCTGGTTCCCCCCCCCCCAGCAGCCCTGCAAGCCACACTCGGACGGCGGGCCCTCGGCAGACAGGAGACCGCGGTTCCGTCTGCTTTGGCAAATGGCTTCGGGGGACTCGTCACAGAACACGGGTGCGTGCACTGAGGATTCCGCCACACCGAGAGCTCACACGTGGGCTCGACACTCAGAATCCCGTTCTGTCGCTGTGAGCACCAGGCGAACGCTCAGAACCAAAACTGAAGCTCACGGGACTGAACACACGGAAACACGAGCGAGGCCTCCGTGGGGTGACAGAGAGGGACGAGTCGGGGCGGCGCGGCCCGCCACCCCCGGGTGAGAGCTCCGACTGCTCACCGTGTAAACCCCACCCCAAACCCCCAGCCCCGCCACCTGGGACGGGGACACAGATTTCACACAATCCCAGCCAAGACACTGGCCGCCTTCTGTGACAGTCCCTGAGCTGTGTGGGCACGTGGGAAGTCTACCCTGGCCGGTCTGGGAAGAGAGGAGAAGATCGGCCCGGCCCGTGTGATGTCGAGACCCCTGTAACTCCGTGGCCCCGCACGAGCAGGGGGTGCAGCCAGGCCCACTGGCTCCTGATGGGGCACTGGTGTCCGTGGGCAGGGGTGGGGGTCTCCTGGCGGCAGCTCGGGAACAGCGGGGTGGCGCCCGGGGCGGGGACGGCTGCATCTTCCTGCACATACCACAAGTAACTTAGCTGCACTGAGGACCCCAAACCGTGGACCTTCCAGGGGACAAAGGCCACAGGAGAAATGTCCCCACGGCTTGGGGACCACCTGGGGGTGCACCCCAGTGACCACGAGGTGGGGTTCTATCTAGACCCAGTCCCCCACCCCATTTGCTGACGTTGGGGGGAGGGTCCGAGCCACACGCACTGTGACTGTCCTTCACCTCCCGCCCGGCACCCAGCACAGCTGCTGAGGGACGTGGGGCCCATGGGCGCGACAGCCAAGAACCAGCCTCCAGGCAGGTGGGCAGGAGCAGCAGGGGGTTGGGAAGGGCCAGCAGAGACCAGGGCGGAGGGCGGATGAAAGCGTCTCTAGGGACAGAGCCCGCTGGGGCGAGGGCGTGTGACTCTGTGCCCCAAACATCTGGGGTCACAGCACTGTCCCCTGAAATGCCCACCTCAGACGACCCGGCACGTGGCCGGGGAGAGCAGGGTCAGGGCCCGACCCCGAGCCAGCTGCGACCTGGCTGCGGGCAGGGTGGCCGGGGGAATGCGTCTGTGTCTGGAGTGACAAATTCAGCCCCGACACAGGCAAACTCCAGGTGTGTCCCCTGGAGGGACAGCAAGGGCATGGCCTTGGAACCTCCTGTTGGTGACAGAAGGAGCCGGACCCTCCGGTCCCCAGCCAGCAGCACCTAAATTAACCCAGTCAGTAGGCAGGCGCCTGCACCCACACAGGAGACACCCAGGCCTGAGCCCAAGCAGGAGGGAGGAGAGGAGCCGAGCCATGGGGCAGTGGGGGCTGGGGGGCCGTCCGGGTGGCAGACTGTCTGTCTAGACGCCAGCAGCGCTGAGACCCAGGGGGCCAGGGGAAGGTGTGCAGTGGGGGTCTCTGCAGGGAGCTGTTTCCACATTGGGTGGGTTCCCCCTGGTTTCTGTGGGAAATTGTGCTAGCTGCAAACACCACCAAAAGCCCACACAGCACTACCAACAGACGGACCCTCGATCGGGGCCCCTCCCTCTCTCAGGAGAAGGGAGTGGGCGGCGGGCACCCCAGAGTGGGTCTGGGTCACCTCATCTTCAGAGACCAACGTATCTGTCTTCCTGCTCCACCACCGTGCACATAGCTTCCTGCCTCGAGGTTGCCTCTTGGTTCAAATGGCTGCCAGAGCACCAGCCATCACCCCTCTGTTCAGGGAGCAGGAAAGAAAAAACATGAGGGACAGAAGGAGCTTCCCCCAGAGGGGTCAGCGACGGGTACAGAGACTCCCCACAGTTCTGCCCATTTGTGCACATCTCATTGGCCAGAGTGGTCACGTGGCCTCCTTACCCAGCTGCAAGGAAGGGTGGGAAGGGGTGGACAACGGGCTTAGCCTGGACGGGCGAGGACTCCGCAGCTTGGGGTGGAGGGCTCTGTGGGGTGAGTCTGCCCCCCGCCCAGCAGAGAGGACAGAGGGGAAAGCCCCACAATTCCCGGTGCAGGACAGAGGCCAGCATGGGCCCCTCCCTGTTGGGCGCAGCAGGGCCCAGCACTCTGCCCAGGCGCTCTGGCTTGGAGACCAGCCCAGGTCTGCAGCGCACGCATACAGGACCGGCGCGGGCTTGCACAATCCCTGTCACTGTCGGCAAGAAACAGGAACCCAGCCTCCGGGCGAGGCTTGGACTTGGACTCCTGGGAGGAAGGCGGAAGGCAAAAGGCGGAGCCGGCTGGAGCGGCCCCTTCTGCTGGGGACCCCTTTCGGCCCCTTGGGCTCCCAGCTGGGCCCTCCTTCTGTGGGCCCCCAGCCCCCCACAGCCCTGCCCTCAGAGCCCACAGTGTGCCACACAGGTCCTGTCTCCGGCCCTCCACCTCACCCCCACCTGGCTCAGCTGCCAGCCCTCAGGGTCTCCACTGGCAGGCACCCCATTTCCAAGCACCCAGGGGTGCCCTGCACCCCTGGGGGAGCCTGAGGGCAGCACAAGCCGGAAGGAGAGGTCCCCACTGGAGCCCCGACGGGACTTCACGCTCGGTCTGCAGTGGCCCCCCAGCCCCACACCCTAAACCGAGGAGGCACCATGCTACCCCATGGAGCAGACAGCAGAGCAACCGAGGCGTGGCACGCCAAAGTGACCTGTCAGTCTCACACTGGTGTCCCGTCCCCACGCTGAGGTGCAGGGGGCAAGGCCTGTCTGCTCTCAGAACTGGCGCTGACCAGGCCCCGAGAGCCCCTCCCGGGTGGGGCGGCGGCCTCACGCAGGTCCCTGCCTCTGCCAGCCTGGCTCCTGGGCCGGCCGGGGTCTCCAATTCCCCTGTAGGGACAGTGCTGTGGGGCTTGGCCATGGCCTTGGTGACACAGGCCCAGGGCTCGCCTTGGCCTGACCGGAGACGGCCCGTCCCGCCGGCCAGCAGACAGGCAGTTTCCAGGAGCCCACTGGGTCGCCCACCTTCCCCAGCGCCCGAGGCCCAGCCAGCCCCTCCCACAGCGGGTGCGGCTGCGCCCGTGACCTTGTGATAACCCAGGTGCCATCCGTCAGCGGCCGGCCGCCAGGCTCCGGAACACTGCAGCAGCTCATCTGAATTCAAATTACCCCGCACGCCGTGCCGCGGTGCCAGCCATAACTCAGCGCGGCGAGGAGGAGCGGGGCCGCCCGCGGATTGGACATTACCATACATTCCTGGGGCGTCGGGCAGGGCTGCTAATGAAAATATCAATCAAAAACTCGGCTGACTTAATGGTCAATTTAAATTAATTAATTGGGGAGGAGAAAAAAGTCGAGGGGGCAACTTTGATGGGCTCCGTCTCCAGCGGGCAGCGGAAGCTTCGTGCCCGGCTGGGTGCAGCCCCCCACCCTGGAGGCAGAGCTGCCCCCTCGACTCCCCTTGGGGGTCCCCGGGCGGCCCTGGGGCACCCATGTCCAGCACCCACCTGGAAAGGGGCGTGAGGGCTGGCCTTCCAGCCCTGGCAGCTCCTGGCCGGCTGCAGGAGGCCCGTCCGAGTGCCCAGCTTCGCCATCCGACCTGGTCTCCCCCTGTCAGGCCCCCTCCCAGTACTGAGGCAGCGGGGGCTGCTGGCCAGCTGGGCTGGGCTGGGCCGCCCCCGCTCAGGTCTCCTCCTGGGCTCCTGCCGCCCGTCGAGACTTTCCCCCTCCTCCGTGAAAGGGGACGGTGGCGTCCACCTTTGGACACTGCGGGCCAAGCTCATGCAGTGACGTCAGGGTTGGGCGCCCAGAGGCCCCTGGGAGGGTCAGTAAACTGACTTCAAAACGCAGAGACAAGGCAGTGCCCAGAGCACTGGGGGCGGCGGGTGTCCCCTGGCCCTTTCAGCCATGTGGTTTGGGGGGAGCTTCCACAGGCCCCAGTGACAGGACAGCAGGGCCCCCCAGAGACAAGGACAGAAGCTCGAGACTCAGGGATGCTCAGCCCCAGGTGTGAGGCCCCCAGAATCGCTGGGCAAACCACTGGGGTCGGGTTGCAGTGGACTCCTGGGAACCCCCGCCTGACCCACCGACGGCCTCTGAGGTCCCACGAGGTCTCCCCACGGAGCGCTGTGCCCGTGGAAATGAAGATCCTCCAGGACCCCCAGCAGCTCACGCCGGGCCCCGACAAAGGCGAGCACAGACGCCCCGCTGAGCCGCCTTTCCCCACAGGGGCCCAGGCTAGAGTCTGGGCACCTGCCCGTGGGGATGGCCAGGCCCCGGGGTAGACAGGCCCCCGGGGCAGGGGCTACGGTGTGGACCACACTGAGTGGCCCCACACAGGGCCGGGCAGGGCAGGCAGCGCCCAGAGTGGGGCCCGATCCCAAACACTAGGCACTAATCAGACCGATGGGAGACCGGCCCAGAGTGAACAGGCCCTCAGCCCTCCGGATGCAAGAGGTTGGGGTGAGGCAGGAGGGGACCTGGGTGCTGCCCCCAAGTGGCAGCAACGAGAGTGAGTGGGGTCAGAAGGGGTCAGGGTGGGGTGCGGGCTGGGCAGATTTGTCACTCGGGTTTGGAACAGGTGGTGCAGGGTTTGGGATCAGCGCTGAGGCCTCCACTGTGGCTGGACCGGGTTGAGGGAGAGAGGGCCCCCACCTCCGCTGGGTGGGGTCCGAGGGAGACCCTGCCCAGGGTCCAGGAGGGGCAGTGACGGGCACGCAGAGACTCTGGGGTCCAGCGCCAGGCTGGGGCACAACTGCCCGTGGACTGTCGGGCCCTAGACTCAGAGGCCCGACCGGAATGTTGCCTCTGGCTCCACCAGGCCTGCAGGGGCCCTGGCCTCCTGGATCAGTGCCCCCCGGAAGCCCCCCCACAGCCTCCCAGCCTCCCAGGTCCCCGAAGGGCACACGCTGGGGGTACAGGCTCCATGGCCGACCCGGCTGGGCCGGCCCTGCCCAGGACACAGGCAGCCAGTTGTTCGGCAGGTAACTGTCCCTGACAGCCCCACCCTCGGGGGACGAAAGGAATCAGCCGTGAACTGACTAAGGGCCCACCTCCCAGGACCCCGGTGCCAGGGTCTCTTCGCCAATAACCGTGGGGTCCATGTGCGGGGGCCTCCGATGGAGGGGCCCTGAGGGTCCTGCCCAGCCCCCCCGAAGTCCACCCACTTGTTACCCAGCCCTCTGCGCCAACCCCCCAGGCCAGGGCCAGGGCCAGGGCCAGCACCAGCGTCCACACCAGGCCGGGGCCAGCAGGAGCTGCTGTGAGACCCAGAGGGCTAGGAGCCAGGGAGGGAGCCCAGCCAGGGGTCCTAGGCTGCACTGGTGTCCCCCGCCGGCGCTCCGCTCAGGGCCCCAAGCCCCTCACCCCTCCAGCGCTGGTCCAGAAGCAGACCCTCTGGGGTCTCCCTCAGCAGGTGGTCCTCCCAAGGTTGTGCGGCAAGTTGGTGGAAGCCTGGGGCTGGAACCTCAATTTCCCTGGGCCCCTAGAACACCCGTTCATTGCAGAATGACCCCCGGGAAGTCCCAGCTCTGATGTGAGCTGGGTGGCCTCAGGCAAGTCCCCAAACCTCTCTGGGCTGAGGATCCCATCTGGAGATTGCAGCTTCCAGCCACAGGGTGGAGGGTGCCCGACGCCCCAGGGCCACACTCACAGCCCCTGGAATGAAGAGCACCCCTCCTGCAGGCCCAGCACCCACCAGTGCTCTGCCCAAAGCCGTGGGGCGGCCCCCACAGCGGGAAGGGGCTCAGCCCGGGAGCAGCCACCTCTGTGGGCACCCTCCCCCGCCCCAGGGTGCGGCTGCACTGGCCCCACCCTGCTCCCCCCACCCTGGGCTCATGACAAGCCCCCTGGACACCTGGGCCTCCCAGGGCTGGGGGAGTCCCTTCCCTGTCCACGTCCCCCAGACGGTGCCCTCGCTGGGGAGTGGAAGGGGGCCCCCGAGGACCCTGGGGTGGATGAGACCAACAGAGGGACCCCATCAGCACCACAGCGGGGGCCGCTGCCCAGGCCTGGGGACAGACCCCCCACTCCACAGTCCACACACCCCACAAGCCTGGCACAGGAGGCCTCCCTCACCCCAAGGGCGACCTTTGCTGCCACCCAGTGGCCGCTGGGGGCAGCGCAGGTGGTGTTGTCCCCCATGAAGGCCATTTCCATTTCCATGAAATGTCCAAAATTGGCAAATCCACAGAAGCTGCGCAGACTGGTGGACGCAGAGGCACGGAGGGGAGGGGAATGGACAAAGGGGGGCAGCTGGCAGGGCGATGGGGGCAGGGGATACAGGGTGGAGCCAGACAGAGGGAGGGGGAGGCCACAC
This sequence comes from Artibeus jamaicensis, assembly GCF_021234435.1. NCBI lineage: Eukaryota > Metazoa > Chordata > Mammalia > Chiroptera > Phyllostomidae > Artibeus > Artibeus jamaicensis. Next base: position 27,289,403 of record NW_026521954.1, on the reverse strand, counting down.
CACAGCGTACATGGGTGTTTAATCGTTTTGTGAATTTCAGCTCAAAAATATTTTTAAACCACAGTTTGGATGCATAGTAATATATAAAAGCAATAACCAAGCAATAAATCTCTTCTACTCTAACATTAGAAACGAAGTTTTCAATTAGTTATTTTAACACTTACAAACAGTCACAGAGACCGGGCCCGAGTCCCAGGGTGCCAAGTGCACCCAGGCCCGGCCCCTCCGGCTGCGCGCCTGTGCCGCCGCCGGGGAGCACCTGGCTGCCCAGGTGCTGGCAGTTCGACCCCACCTCCCCTCCCGGCGGGGCCCGAGTCTCTGCGCACTGTGCTCACCACGCGGATGGCACACCACCGCCCTCTGCAGGTCTGGGCCGGCATCACGGGGACTTCCTTCCCCGCGGTGTCCTGGCTTCCCGTTCCCGCCAGAGGGGGGCTCCCAGGCAGGGGCCAGCGCTCGGTGGCCCACGAGAAAGGCCCTCTGAGCCGAAGGGAAGTGGCCGCCGGGCAGGGTCCACGGCATCGGAGGCAGCCTCTGAGATGTCATGACCCCTGCGCTGGGCTGCAGCTGGGGCTCGCTTCTAGTGAACAGAGTGGCAGAGGGGACGGGTCACTTAGAGACCAGGTTCCCCAGCAGTGGCTTCCGCCGGCTGGCCCGCTGGACCCAGTGGGTTCCGAGGGGACGTCCAAGGCCGTGCGAGGAACGGCATCTCGCAGGTGCGTCAGACCCCACAAGCAGGGCCGGAGCGGCCATCGGGCAGCCAGGTGCTGGGCTCCGCAGTGTCCTCAAACTCCCCCCGCCACACAGCTGAGGCAGGTACCGGTGATGAAGCGAACTCCCAGGCACCGCCTCACACCCAAGAGGGCGACTCTCAGAAATAAAACCAAGGGACGGGTTTGGCGAGGATGTGGGGAGGTGGGAGCCCCGCCACACTTCTGGCAGGAACATAAGATGTGGCCCTTTGGGGCGTTTACCCAGGACTGAAAGCAGGTCTGCGCCAGGTACCCGGACAACCACGTTCGCCACGGTGGAACGTGGGAGCCACCCACACGCCCCTCCATGGGTGAGCGGTAACGAGACGCGGTCCCTCCTCAGCCACAGAGAGGGAGGGAGTTCTGGCACCTGCCAGCCTGTGATCGAACCCTGAGGACACGATGCTGTGTGAGAGGACACAGAAAAAAGGCCACACCCTGTGGACTCAGGAGACGCGGTGGCCAGGTCCAGTGATGGGAAGGGTGGGGTCAGCCCTGAAGCCTGTGTGGTTTGCCCAGGAAAGAGAAGCGGCTTTTCCTTTTCACCCATCGCTGTATTGATTTCCGTATTTTGAGTATGTTGGCTGTCTCCCCCTGCTAGAACGTTGATTCTTCTCAGCTAATGTCTGGTTTGACGGCTGTCAACTTCAGCTGGTCTGCCCACCTGGGGAGCATCGTCCAGCGAGAATGTCCAGCATGAAAGCTCACAAACCATTTTTGACACATTCGGTCAATCACAGCACCTTCTGCATACACAGTACAAATGTTTTGTGTTTCAGTTGAGTTTTTACCTTTCTTAAAATAATAAAGCATAATATGCTGAAAACATTGCCTATTTTCTTCCATCCTCAATATTAAAAAGGCTGCACAAAAATTCCCCCATTTTGGTAAGTTTCTTTAAGTGCACGGCAACCGCCACAGTACAGTCTAACAAAACCGTTTCAAAGGAAGTCAAAGAGCAGCAAGCGGAAGGAGCGCCACCGTCCGGAAAACACCCCAGTTCGTGCCAGACGACGCTGTGCGGGGTGGGGGCCGGGGGAGACCGAGCTGGGGGGGTGAGAGCCCTGCAGAGTGTGGGGGGCAATGCCCAGCGGTGTGAGGGCCTGATGCCACCGGGCCGGGGGCCTGGACCCGCTTCACCACCGTAAAAAACAAAGCAAAGGGAGCAGGTGTTTGTTTGAAGTGGCAGTTAAGGTAAAATGTGTCCCCGGGATGCCCTGGCCAATCAGACCAGACTCTTTGTAGGATGACGAGGGTGGGTCGGAGGATGACCGCGTGAGGACACGGGGTGGGACAGCTGTTCACACCCCAAGGGGTGCGGCCTCGGGGGGAACCGCCCACCACACCTGCGGCCTGGCCGCGCAGTCGCCCCCCTGCAGCGCTCGCTACAGCCGCCCGGACGGTGGGTGTGCCGCTCATGGGGGGACACCACACGATCGCCCGGCAGAGGGACCGGCACCAAAGGCCAGCGTCCACTCATGACCTCGTAGCTGGTGAGGATAACACTGAACCTGCTGTTTGACGGCTCCAGGCCTGCCCAGGGCCACCCAGCTCTGCTTCTGGCCTTCCAGGTTGGGGGAGGGCCCTCCCAACACCCCGAGTCCCCAGCGAGTCCCTCCCAGTCCACCCCCATGGACGCAGACCCCTCTGAGCCTGTCCACCAGCAGTCCAGGCCCACAGACCTCAGGGGCGTGAGCCCCCGGGGACCCTATGTACGTGGGGGGCAGGCCTGTCACCCCACCCCAAGTGCCCGAGACCCCGGGGTCCACAGAAGAGACTTCAGTGAGGATGGGGCCTGACTGGGCACTCACCGGCACAGTCTACACACTACAGTGCACACACATGTGCATGCTCCTGTAAATGTGTGGGCATAGCCGCACATGTGTACACACACCTGCACACACGTGTGCGCTGCACACATACCACAGATGTGCACGCGTGTGGGTGTGTGCACGTGTTTGCACATGCACGTGCACCTCCCCATGTTACCAGAGGTAAGACACTTCCCTCTCCACACACACACACACACACGCACACGCACACACTTACAGCGTGCTCTCTGAGCCGGCCGCAGCGAACAATCAGAGGTCCTGTCATTTACACCCACACAAGGGGCCCAGAGACGAGCGGGACGGGGGGCTGGCAGTTTGGGGGTGCTAAGCCCCTCTCCCAGAGGAGTCCCTGGCCGGAGGGGCCATGACGGGTGACCTGACAGCCACACAGAGAGAGGATCCACAGCGGAGCCCACACAGCAAGAGCTGGTGAATTCGCAGCCTGAAGCGTTTTTATCGCTGAGCCAGAGAGAGAGGCTGAAAATGAATGCACCACACCTTCCCCAGAGAGCAGGGAAGGAGCATCGAGTGGGCCCAGGAGGTGGGGGTGGAGACGGGGGCGAATTCACGGGTTGGGAATGAGAGAAACAGGAGCGCGCCTCAGCGAACCGCAGGGCCGGTGCCTCGGAAGGAGCGTGTGGCGGCCGGCCACACACGGGCAGGTGCAGACCCAGGCTGGGTGTCGGGGCTGCGGGGCCACGAGGCTGCGGGGCCCGGATGTGACCAGCCACACACTGTGCACTCCCGATGACACGGACAGTTTGCTGTTACACGGTGCCACCAACAGGGGGCCCCAAATAGGGGTCTGGAATGGGGTCCAGAACTCCAGGTGTCCAGGAAATATTAGAAAGACATAAAGGATGTCCTCACCCCCTCCCCTCACAGGTGGGAATTAGGGGAAGGGACACATGGAGCAGGAACATGCAGAGCTGTTTTGAATAGCAACAGCTTTGCAGCTAACCCCTGCCATGGTCATTTAACACATCTGTAACCTTTCACTGGCCGCAGAGATATGTTAAGTAGCTGTGGCCATGCTTTGAGTGGGGGATGGAAGTGACTTCCACCCAAGATGTAACTGGCCCCTGGCTACTCCCCCTGGTTACAGTGCGCATGCGTGAGAGCTTGGCGATGACTGGCTTCACACCACGGGCCCACACCTGCCCGGACTTACTATGGCAGCCCAGTAAAGCTGGACGGATGCTGGAGTGCCGGCAGCTGTGGCTGATTGTGGGCGGAGTCGGAAACGGGGCTGCAGAGGACTGGCCGGGGGTTTCTACCGAGATGCGGTAGCCATTGTGGGGAGAACTACATGGCTTTGGCCAGAGTGGGGACCCCTGCAGTCAAGTGAAGGCAAATTCCCAGGGGGCAGGAGAGGGTCATGCAGCTTTAGCAGAGAATCACCACTCAGCTGTGGCAGAGTGGAGACTCCCTCGAAGCTTTGCCAAGGAGAACCACGCAGCTCGATCCTGGCGGACGACACAGCTGATGGTGTCGGGAGCCTGAATTGACTTCTTTTCCTGAGCTACGGTGCCCAGTTCAGGGCTGAGGGAGAAGGGAGCGCTGTGTGCATCTGTGGGTGTCCTAAAGGACTTCGATGTTCTAGTGAGGACATTAGGTCACTACTCTAAGTCTGTATAGCTATAAATAAACATTTCCTTTCCTTTTCACAAACCTCTGGCATTGAGACACGCCTTTCCTCTGGTGGCAGACAAGCGAACCTGGGGGGGGTCCTTTCGGTAACAGTATATCGTACCCCCCTTTGGCCCTGCCCTGTGCTCTGTTACACTAAGACTGCGTGAATGACCAAATCGACAGAAAGAGCCTTTAACACGCTCTGCCCACACTGCGGAGAAATAGCCGTGGTGACTGCTGTCTGGCGGGGATGCCCTTCCTGCCCACAGGACACCAGAGCAGAGCCCGGCCGTGGGGGTCAGCCCAGCTCAGGAGGGGCCAGGTCTACGGCGGGGGAGAGAAAGCAGACAGGCCTCCCCTCCCCCGCTCGCTGTCTGAGGGCCAAGGGTGGGGTGGACGCTGGAGAAGCCGGACCCCACTTGCCTGTGACCCTCTTCACACGAACAGAACCCTAGCGGGGTCAGAGGGAGAGGTGGGGCACAGGTGGGAAGGGCCTCTGAGCGCCATCCCTGCCCCCGCAGTCCCCTCGGCACCTGCATAAGGACAGGAGGCAGGGCGGGCAGTGGCCACCACAGCTCCCCCCCCGCCCCCGTCCCCATCAGGTTGACATCCCCCATCTGGCTGCCGCCAGGCCGGTGTGTCTGGCTGTCCCTGCGTCCTCTCCTTGAGCCAGCGCAGGCGATGTTTTTCCGGGAACTCCGCTGTTCCCTCTAAGCTGTTCCTAACACCCCCTCGTCACCCTGACGAGCTCTGCGACACCTCGGGCTCCACCCTTTCAGTTGGAGTGGCTGCTGGCTCAGTCTCTCGGCCGAGCCCAGCAGACCCTCAGGGTGCCGGGCGTCCAGGGCGAGACGCCACTTTGCTCGTTCTTTGCCTGTCGTCTTTTTCCTTGGCCGTCTCTTCCTCCTGGTTTGGGACTCAGCGCCTCCACCTCCCGTGTGGCTGGGTGGTGGCTCTGGGAGCGGGCGACACTGCCAGATGCTGCCGTGACCCCACAGACTCCTGTCCCATCAAGACCTGCCGCTGGCCGCTCGCCACCTCACAGTGTCGCAGCAGAGCACGCCACAGGCCTGCTGAGGACAGGAGGCGGCTCCCTGCCCGGGGCGCCCGGGACTCCTGTCTGCCACCCTTCAGCGGACGGGCCCAGGCAGCAGCAACCAGGACACGGGCCTGGAGGCTTGGCCCACCCCACCTCCCAGCCCCCCAGAAGCCCCCAGGGAGCGGCAAGATGCCGCCCATGCACCCCTGCACCCCCCAGTGCCCTTGATTCTCTGACATTAATAAGAAACCACAGAAGCCACTTCAGGTCTGCAGGACGTAGCCAGACCGGGCGCTACGGGACTGTACCCTGAGGCACGGGCGGGGCCTCCGGGGCCACCAGCACAGTGTGAGCGGTGGGGACGTGCAGGGGGGACCCCGATGGCAGCCTGACCGGGACCGTGGGGCGCAGGGGCTTGGCCTCAGGAAGGCCCGTCTGGAAAGCCGCCACTTCCTACCGCTGACCTGCGGTCCCACCCACCCAGTTAACGACAGGACTGCCACGAGTGACTTCCTCCACTCATCTCAGAGAAAGAAAGAAAACTGGGAAAATCCCCCACAGATTATTTCCATCACCATCAGAAACTCCTTCCTGGTCCCCGAAGTTCCCAGGCCAATGTCTTCCGTGCAAACTCGGGGGGTACAACGGCTGAACCCCCCACTGCACCCCGGCCCACTTCCCACCTGGGAATGAGAACCAGGCCGAAGTCGCACGTGCAAAGCAGATGTTTTTATTGAAGTCGCACCAGGTGCTGCCAGGACCAGCACTCGGCCTGCTCCGCACCGCAGGGCCCTGGCCTCGTAGCTGAACAGCACGCGGCGCCCTGGGCCACCGCAGGCCCTTCACAAGGAGCCGGCCAGGCGCGGCTCTGCCGGGCAGCAGAGCGCCCTCTGAGATCTCACCTCCGAATAGAGACGCTTCCCAGAACTGTCAAAACCGAAACAATGCAAAACACCCTTCAAGAAAGAGTGAGTCAAAATCACGTCCAAAATACAAGGCAACTGGGATCCGTCCACATCCTGACCCCACGGGTCAGTTGTTCTCAATCTGCTCCAGGTCCAGCGCCCCAGGGTCCAGCGGCAGGACGCCCTCCTCCTCGGCGCTGTCCCAGGTGCTTGGGTCCCCACTGCCCCTGCCCTCGCTGGCCACTGGCTCCCGAGGGCCACAGGGGCTGGAGACTGGGGTGACAAGGCCGTGTGGGTCCCGTGGGCAGGACCCGGCCATCTTCGCTCTGGGGTCGTCATCGTCCTCGCCTTCGAAATCGAGGGAGCCAAGGCTTTTTGAGTTTTTTAGCGTCTGCAACAGAAAAAGCAGGCGCTTAGGGTCCCCCCTGGAAGGGTCCCGGGAGGGGCACCCCACGGAGGTCCGAGTCACACTGAGTGTCCCTGGTGCCCCATACTTCTAACACGGGCCCAGGCCCTCAGCTGGGGGCGGACAAGGCCCAATGGGGGCCCAGGGGGGCCCAGGTCTGGCCCCACCCAGGACAACACCCAAGACTGTGAGCGCCTGACCCCTCAAGCAGCAGGGACACCCAGGGACGAGAGTGTGTAGCTGTCACACCCAGGGACAAGGCCACCTCACACTCGGGAGAGGCCCAGCGTGGCCCTCCACCCACAGGCAAACGAACATAAAATATGTGTTCCAAAGTCAAAGGTCAAGACTTTGGGTTCTGAACTGTAAAAGGTCTTTCAACTCGTGTGCAAGCAGGCAGTCTGTGGACACACAGGGCACTGCCCAGGCTGCACCCCGAGGCCAAGTGACCGGGACGTTCCCGTGGAAACCAGAGAAGCTCCGATGAGCTACCTGAGCGAGTGCCCTTGACGCCAGGGGCCGGCCGGCCATCGTGTCTGCCCCCCTGCCGATGCCGGACAGAGCAGATGAGCCAGGTAGTGGCCGCCTCCAAGGCCAAGGCTGACCTGGCCCGCGGCCGCCCCACACCCGGGCTGGGCCGGTGCACTGACTGGCCCGGCCAGTCTGTCCTCAGCCCCATCGGGGCCTGTTCCCTCGAGTCCCTCCCTTCAGGCTGCACAAAAGCTGCTCTCAGAAGCCTCAGTAAAAGCCAACCCACCTCAACAAGGGAGCATCCGGTCTGCAGTCACGGCCCGGCCCCACGTGTCACCTCCCCACGAGGAGCCCCAAGTCCCCGGGGGGACGGGACACGGTCCAGAGCACACAGACACACCCCAGGTGGCCTCTCTGCCCGTCCTCCTCTCCCCACGGAGACAGAGCCGCCCAGTGCCGGGCAGCTGGGCCCGCCCTCCAGCTCCCTGCTCCGCTGTCCTTGGGCCTGCAAGCCGAACTCGGCAGGGGCTGGGCGGGCAGCACGGGCCCAGAGTCCCCGGGTCTGTGAGCCGGTCCGCAGCCGAGGGCCTCACGCACCCTTTCCCGCAGAGTGAGTGGTGGAGGGCACGGTGCAGAGCCCTCGGGGAAGCGCGGGGGCGGGGCGGAACGAGTGCGGCCTCAGACGCCCTGGCCCAGCTGCCCACCTCCCAGACTCTCACCCAAAGGGCCACCAGGGTCCCCACTCCTGGAGGAGGGGACTGGCTGGCGCTGAGACTGTGGTGCTGGTTGGGGCGCCCTGGCTCCGACCACACTCCCGAGGGCTCCGACTCCCACCCCGCCACCCCCCCGCCGTGTGGGCACCGAGGACATGGTTGCAGGCAGGCCCGCCTCTCCCAGGGCCACCTCGTGGAGCAGTGGCACCAGCAGGGTGGCCGCCTGGACACAGGAAGAGGCCTCACCTGGGTCATCTTCAGAAAGTCCAAGGACGGGCGTGGCCACCGAGTGTCCTCTTCCCGCCGGCGCTTCAACTGGCTCTTCCTCCCGACGAGCACGCAGGGCTGCGAGCGGCTCCGCAGCAGGCCCAGCCGCCAGCCCAGCTCGGACGGCGAGTCCACGTGGGCCAGGTGCTCCTGGGACAGGGACAGGCGGCGACACCAGGGTGGGCCTGCGCCAGCCCCACTGTGGTCCAGGAAGCTGCTGCTGGCTGAGGCCGGCCGGGCCCCAGGGGGCGAGCTGGGACTGGCCACGGGGCAGGTGCCGCCGGGCAGGCAGGAGCTCCCACCGCTGTGGCACCGCCGCTTGGAGACCGCAGTCCAGACCCTAGAGCCACCAGGGCGCCACGGAGACCGGCAGCGGGCCCGCTCATCCGGCTCCGACAGGGAGCGGCAGTGGCGCTTGCTGGGCGGGGCCGAGGGGGGCCCGGGGCTCTCCCTGACATCCCCGGAAGTGACCGCCCCCAGGCCCACGCTCATGCCGCAGGGGCCCAGCAGGAAGGGGAGTGTGGGGCCCGCAGTGGCCTGGCTTCTGCTGGACAGTCCTCCACTCAGGGCCTTCCCGGGGCTCCTGTCTCCTAAGGAAAAAGGAAGGAGAGACACAGGTGAGCAGGAGGCCCCGCTACCCTCGGGGTGGAGCCGCTGTCACCGGACACAAAGCCGGGCCTTGCGGCTGAGGCACAGGTGCTGCGGACGCCAGAGCCCCCACCTCGGGCACACAGGCGGTCGGCGAGGGGCCCCAGCTGCGTTCCCTGGGCAGCAAGGCCCTTGTGCCCCTGCCCTCCCCCAGGGTGCAGGGAGGACCGCGGGGCGGACCGCGGGGCGGACCTCGGGGCGGATGCCGTGGCTGTGCCACCACCTCCACGCCCCCCAGGAGTGCCTCCAGGGGAAGAACCGCTGGGGAGGGCCACGCCTCCCACTCCCACCCCGTCACTTTGCTGTGTCCGCTGCAGCCCCCCACCTGAGCCTCCCAGCAGCACGAGAGGGCTGCACAGCCAAGGCGACCGGACGGGGCGGACGAGACCCGGCTCCCACCACCTACACGTCACGGGACACTCACGAGCACACCTTCCCCCACTCCCACACTCACCCGGGGGGGCTGGGCCCCCTGTCCCCCCCATTCAGACCACAGGACACCTGTGTGCGGGTCCCCCAGCAGACCCACCCACTCCAGGGCACGACTCCCCTCGCCACAAAAACGCTAGAGCTGCAGGGTGTGGACCCGCAGTGGCCGCGGGATCCAGGCGCAGGCCTTTCCGGTCAGGGTGCCACCCCTGCCCCAGGCGCAGGCGCTCCGATTTGCTCCCTGGCCGGGGCTTGTGAGCACTCACCACAGGTCTCGAAAGGGGACAGAGGGCCACTTCTGTCGTCCGGTTTCTCCGCAGAACACTGCGTGATAAGACAGAGAAGTTTCCCATGAAACTCCGGCCGCAGTGGGAACTCCAGACACGGTCCGCTGCATCGCCGCCAGGAAGTCTGTCCCCCGACGCTGTCTCTCTCGGTGACCAAACAGAAGAGCCCGGAGTCCCAGACGCCTTTCCCACTCCCCCAGCCACGGCCTTCAGGGCACGGCCAGCCCGGCACAGCCACGCGGCGGCCTGCCTCCTGCCCCCGCAGCTGCTCTGCCTCGGCCCATGTGCACCTCCACCCCTTCCCTGCTCACGCAGCCCCCCTCTTCTTACTCGAGATGCTCGCAGCCTGACCACACTCGGCTGTGTGAAGAGAACGGGAAGCCATGAGCGTGTCCCCTCCTGCTCCTGCAGCGCCACCCGCCGGTCCCCTGAGCTGCACACGTCCTCGAAAACCTCACCACTCAGCTCTGCTTCAGCGAGCCCTCCCCACCGGACACCCCTGAGCCTGGCTCCCCGGCGGCCCTGGTCCACGGCTGTGGGCACAGGCCCCGAGGCAGCTCGGCCTCCTGCCCCGTGGGACGGAGCACCCGCGTCTGCCCAGCGGACCCCCCGTCTGCCGTCTGCTGTCACGACGGGCCCCGTACCTGGCACGCAGGACTCGGGTCCCCAGCCCCCCTCTCATCACCTTAACAAGCGGCAGCCACAGAGCGAAGGCCGGGGTGCGGAGCCAGGCAGCTCTGAGCACCCTGTCTCGGGGAGAGCAGGGGTCAGGCGCTCAGCCCCTCCCGGGACCTACTCCGACCAGAGCAGGGTGGGTCCCGAAATCCATGCTGATGCGACCCTGGACCACGGCCCATGGACACGAACTTCAGACCCAGGTAGAACTAACCAAAGGCACCAGGCCAGGGCAGAGCCCATTCGGGAGGGGCCGCCGCAGGGCGCTGGCTGCCAGGGCAACACTCAGGCCGCACACTTCGGCATGCAGCTCAGACTCTGTTCACGGCCAGGTTTTTTAGTGATGCTGAAAACGCACCACCACGACAGGCTGACAGGCTCTGGGACTGCGTGCCCCCACCCCCACCCGAGCCTGAGGCCCCCGGCTCACCGGGCCAGCGTCGCGGCTCTTGTGGGCAAGGTCGTCCAGGCTCTGGCTCTGCAGCTTCTCAGTGATGAGTGTGACCATGGTCGGGGCGGCTCTGTCCACACCGCCGGGCGCCGGGGCTCCGGGACATGGGGCTCCTCAGCTGGCCTGGCCGCTGCGGGGGGTGCACTAGCCCTCCCAGCCGCACCTCCACTGCGCAGGGGAGCGGTCCATCTCCAACGCCTCCTTGGAGCTCCGCGTCTGGTGCCAGTAAAGAGACATCACTGCCTGTGACCACACACAGAACCGCCCGGGCAATGTGTCTGTGCCATGCGGAGCACCAGCTGAGCAAGACACCTGTCACACCCCTACTGACAGAGGCTCTCCCGCTGGCAAACACCCAGGCTGGTTCTCTGCGGGGAAATGGGTGAAAGCAGCTTCTACCTGAAGGACGGGAGGCTGCACACGCACCTGAGAACGGCTCCTCCCACAGCCCGACTGAAGCAACAAGGAAGGCCCCTCTGTGCTCCAGACGGACGGGGACAGCAGGGAAGACACGGCAGCAGCACCCGGAAGCCGGAAGGTGTTGGAAAGCTGAGTCTGAGCCAGCCGTGCAGAAACCCAAGAGCAGCCTGTAAACTGCTGGTGCCCACCTCCCCGCTGACCAGACACCCGGATGCCCACCTCCCCACTGAGCACCTCCCAGTGCAGTGGAACACCCCCCCCCACGCCATCCAGCGGGGCAGCAGTGCAGGGAGGGCGCAGAGTCCGCGCTGGGAGGGCACTGAGCCCCGGAGAGGCAGGGGCAGAGAACTGCCACCAAGAGCTGTCCCCTGCGCTCACCAACAGGAGGGCCCAAGCCCACAGACAGACAGTGCCCGCCCACAGTCTCCGGTCTCCTCTTCACTCCTGCCCCTTGCCCCGGGCCCCAGGAGGGGCGGGCACACAGCGGGCACTCCACAGACAGCACGGAGGGTGGGGCCCGCCCTCGTCAGACGCCCGTCTCCGACCTGCACCGTGACGAGAGCCTCCTGGCCGGCTGCTCTCTCCGCCCTCCTTCTCGGTGGACCCGCCTCCGAAAGGCGCTGTGAGGGCCCCATTCCCTGATTTTTCATCTCAGTTTCTTAACATGGACAGTACACACCTGTCCAGCCACACGAGAGGATCCAGGACTGTCGAAACGAGAGACCACGCACCGGGGGCTTGGACAGCAGGGGCTCACGGCTTCGCAGCCTGGAAGGCAAAAGTCAGGTCACGGTGCACACAGGCCCCCGATCGCTCTCCCTGTGGCTGCGTCCAGCACCCGGGGCTTTGCACTGGGACCCACCCCGCTCCAGCACCAGCGCGTCGCAGCCCATTCCCTTTGTGGCAGCCCTGCCTCCAAGGCCACGTTCTGAGCCACTGGGACCCGGCTTCGCCGGAGCAGTTTTCAGGGGACACAGTGCAGCCTGTGACAAGCCATGTGCACTTTCCCCGGCAACGCCCGCAGTCCCCACACCGACAGCGCGGCACAGGGGCGAAACCGGCGTCTGGTGAGGGGTTGCACAGGAGGATTCGGTCGGACAGACCCAGGCGCGGAATCCAGATGCGCAAATCCAGACGCACGGGTTCCAAACGCAGGATTGGATCTAGTGAGCGACGGAGCAACCCACCAGGTGAGCGACTGCAGAGGAGACAGTGGGGAGCGGTGCTGCGTGTTGACTGCGGTCGCCTATTTGCGCGAGAGCGGACAGGCGAGGGAGTGGGCGGTTGGACCGGCCGCGGTGGTAGTGGGCGCCGCCATTTCCCAGCTCTGACCACGCCTCCACATACAGCGTCACAACCCAGCGACCTGGGAGTCCAAGGCGCCGCTTCTCTCACTTAAAGGGCCAGAACAGACCAAAAATGTCGCAAGAAGACCTCAAAGCCCCAGAGATAAATCTAAGCGACGAAGAAATAGCAAAACTCTCAGACGCACAATTTAAAACACTGGTCATCAGGATCCTCACAGATCTGGTTGATTATAGCCACAAATTAGAGAAACATATGAAGGCGAAACTAATGGAAATGAATGGAATTCCACAGAAAACCAATAGCGATGAAAAGGAAACTGGGACTCAAATCAATGGAGTGGACCAGAAGAAAGCAAATAATGGCCAAACAGAAAAGAGTCAAGGAGCAAGAATTCAAAGAAATGAGGAGAGTCTTAGGAACCTCCAGGACATCTTTAAATGCTCCAATATCCGAATTATAGGGGTACCAGAAGGGGGGAAAGGCACAGCCACCAGTGGAAAACTTATTTGAACAAATAATAAAAGAAAATTTCCCCAATCTGGCAAAGGAAATAGACTTCCAAGAAATCCAAGAAGCTCAGAGAGTACCAAAAAAGTTGGACTCAAGAAGAAACACACCAAGGCACATCATAATTACATTAGCCAAAATTAAAATGAAGGAGAGAATCCTAGAAGCAGCAAGAGCTAAGGGGACAGTCACCTACAAAGGAGTCCCCATCAGACTGTCAGCAGATTTCTCAAAAGAGACCTTACAGGCAAGAAGGGGCTGGAAAGAAGTATTCCAAGTCATGAAATCCAAAGACCTACAACCAAGATTGCTCTATCCAGCAAAACTTTCATTTAGAATGGAAGGACAGATAAGGTGCTTCTCAGATAAGATCAAATTCAAGGAGTTCATCATCACCAAGCCCTTATTATATGAAATGTTAAAGGGACTTATCTAAGAAAAAGAAGTTAAAGAAACATGAACAGTGAAAGGACAACAAACTCACAGCTATTAACAACCACACCTAAAACAAAAGCAAACTAAAAGGACAGCTAGATCAGGAGTGGAAACATAGAAATGAAGATCTCAAGGAGGGTTAGCAACAGGGGAGTGGGAGGAGGAGAAGGGGGGAGAAGGTACAGAAAATAAGTAGCATAGACAGTAGATAGAAAATAGATGGGGGGGGCAAGAATAGCATGGGAAATATAGAATCTAAAGGACTTGAGACACATGGACATAAACTAAAGGGGGGGTAATGGTGGGGATGGGGGGCAGGGGGGAGGGGAATGAAGGGGGGAATAGAACAACTGTAACAGCATAATCAATTTAAAAAAATAAATTAAAAAAAAGGAAAAAAAAATGAAGAGAACCAACTATACGGCAAAACGTATTTGCCAGTGATATCTCGGACAAGGGTTTGATGTCCAAAATAAATAAAGAACTCATACAACTCCCCTACACACACACACACACACACACACACACACACAACAATAAAAAAACGGACAAAAGACCTAACAGACACTTCTCCAAGGAGGACACACGGAAGGCCCAGAGACACAGGAAAAGATGCTCAGCCTCACTAGCCATCAGAGATGCAGACTCAAACTACAATGAGATACCACTTTACACTGGTCAGAATGGCCATCATAACCCAATCCACAAACAAGCGCTGGACGGGTGTGGAGAAAAAGGGACCCTAGTGCACTGTTGGTGGGAGTGCAGACTGGGGCAGCCTCTGTGGCAAACAATACGGAATTGCCTCAGAAAACTAAAGATAGAACTGCCTTCTGACCCAGTGATTCCACAGCTGGGATTATACCTTAAAAGCCCTGAAACACCAATCCGAAAGAACCTATGCACCCCAATGGTCATAGCAGCTCAATTTATAATAGCCAAGTGCCTGAAGCAATCTAAGTGCCCATCAGCAAATAAGTGCATCAAAAACTTATGGTACATTTACACAATGGAATTCTACACAGCAGAGAGAAAGAAGGACCTCCTACCCTTTGCAACAGCATGGACGCAACTGGACAGCATTACGTTAAGTGAAATAAGCTAGGTGGTGAGGGACAAATACCATATGATCTCACCTTTAACTGGAACATAATCAACAAAAGAAAGAAGAAAGCAAAATATAACCAGAGATATTAAAAATAAGAACAATCTAACAACAGCCAGGGGGGGCGGTGGGGAGAAGGGTTTGCAGGAACCACTATAAAGGACACATGAACAAAACCAAGGGGGAGGGTGGAAGCAAGGGAGGGAGGTGGGTTTGGCTGGGGTTGGGGGGGAGGGATGGGGAGAAAATGCAGACAACTGTAGCTGAACAACAATAAAGTAATTTATAAAAAATAAAAAGTAAATAAAATAATTATCTTTTTTAAAAATGAAAAAGAAAAAAGAAGATCAAAACTATGAACAATAAAATGGCAATAAATGCCTGGCTAGCATAACTCAGTGGGTTGAGCGCTGTCCTGCAAACTGAACGGTGAGCAGTTCAACTCCCTGTCAGTACACAGGCCTGGGTTGCGGGCCTGGTCCCTAGTTGGGGGCGCATAAGAGGCACCCACACACTGATGTTCCTCTCCCTCTCTTTTCCCTCCCTTCCCCTCTTCCTAAAAATAAGTAAAATCTTTTTTAAAATGGCAATAAATGCATATCTGTCAACAACTGAATCTAAAACAAAACTACACACAAAGAAGAACAGAGACAGAGTCACGGATATGAGAGCTTTTTGGTGGTTGCCAGATGGGAGGGGGTTGGGGGCGTGGGGGAGGAGGTGAGGGATGAGGAAGCACAGACAGTCAGATACAGAGTGGAGCAGCCACACGGACGTGAACTACAGAAATGGCGTTCCCAAAGAACACACCCGCACGACCCGCAGACAGGAGCAACAGTGAGGGACTGCCTGGGGGAGTGGGGGTGCAGGGTGGAGGGGGCCGAGGGGGGGAAATCAGGAAAACCAATAGCATAATCAGTACAACATAATTTTAAAAAGAAAAGAAACAATAATAAAACTTGACAACTCCCATTTGGTTGAAGACATCAGGACCCTCTTTAGCCCCTACTTTTGGACCCCCAGCCTCCACGCAGGTTGGGGTGCAGCTGTCCAGCGGGGTCCTGGGGCTCTCCCTTGCCCTCGTCTCCCAGCTTCCTGAGTGGGTGTCCTGGGTGGGTGGGTGGGGAACGCCCATGCCGCCTCTCCTTGGATGCCTGCTGGGCTCTCGGGGTCTCCTCCCGACCGGTGCTGGAGGAGTTCCCGGGGCCTCGCCACTGCCAGGCTCCTTCCTCCCCCTCCCCGGTCTGTTTCTGGGGCCGCTGTTGGTCTGACCCTGGCCTCCTGGGCTGGCCCTGGCCTTCAGTCTCCACCAGCCTTCCTGTTGCTGCTGCTCTTCTCCCAGGACTGCCCTCCATGTCACCTGCCAATGACACAGTGATTTCTGTTTCCTGTGCTCAACCCCCAAGGCCCGCCCCACCTCTGAACACTCCAGGGAGGCCCCCTGCAGCCGTGCCCCTGCGCAGGGCTGTCTGCTAACCATCCGTGTGGGCCTGCACCGCACTGCTCCAGTGCCCTCGGTCCCCTGGCTCCTCTGGGGGTGTCTGTGCCTGCCACCTTGGTTCTCCATGCCCACTGAGACAGAGGACCTACGGTCCACGCTGCCTCCAGCCACACATTACCCCTGCACCCCCACCAGCAGGGGCTTGAGACACAGGAGAAGCTGGCAACAACAAGCAGCATAAATACATTTGTGCGGACAGCAGGGCTGGAGCCCCAGGTGGGGGGCCTGGAGTGGGAGCTACCCCCACCCCCGAGTCCCGAGCAGGGGCCTGGCGAGGCCCTCAACCCGGGCCCTTCACAGGTGACAGATCAGATGCCAAGTGTGAATCTGGGCCCTGGACCAGCTGCGCACGCCTGTCCACGGTGGCCTCTGCAGCATGGAGCAGGACGGGCTCCAAGTACGGCTCGGTCTGCTGTGCCCAGACCTGAACAGCGGCACTCAGTCCACAGTGTCTCCCAGGAAGGGGCCGGTGCCCACCCGCTTGCAGGCCCGAGAGCACCAGGTTCCTGGGGCTTTTCACAGCAGAGCCCCCCAAATCCAAGGAGCGTCGAGCTGAGCCCACCCCATGGCCCACACAGTGGCACCATCTCAAGGTCGGCGGAGCTTTCTTTCTCTCCAGTTTTCTCTCAAACAGCACTTGGCTAATGACCTGCCGTCTGGCTGGACACAGTCAATAACTGGCCACCTCGAGTGCAGCGGGCTAGCACAGGACTGTAGCTCTTTGACCCGCCTCCCACTAAAGGGTGGGGGTGACCTCCCTGTGACCGTGACAGAGCCCAGAGGACTTCCCTGCAGTGGAACACGTGCCACAGCCACTTGGCTCTCTTCTGGGACACGCAGAAAGCCCTCAGCTGGGAGACCCCAGGGGGCGACCAGAGAATCAAGGTCGGAGCCCCTGCGGTCCAAGTCCTGGGCCCAGGTACAACGCACAGAGCAGGGATGCCTGAGAGGGACACTCAGCCCAGCCCGCTCGGCGCAGCCTGCACAAGATACCCGGGCGAGGACTGCCAGCCACGTGCTCCAAAACCCTGTACCCCTGAGGCCACGGGCAATGACTAACAATGCAGGTGGTCTGACGCCACCAACTCTGGAGACAGTGTGCTGCCTGCCACAGCAACCACAGCAGTGACCCTTAACAAGGCGGACAGAGCCAAAGGCCGCCTCTCCATTGGAGCCAGGGAGGCAGGCGAGAAGAAGGACATGGCCGTGCAGGTGAGGGCAGTGCAGACCACCACAACCGCCTGTTTTCATCTGGCGGGACCCAGGTGCCGCTGGCTCTTGAACAGGACACATGCAGGCGCCCTGCGCAGCAGTCCCGAGGGAAGCTGGGGGGGGGGCCCTATGCTGGTGCCACCGCTGGCACTGCCGGTGGACTGCCTCCAGGACTGCACGCGTCCCTCTGAGGGCTGCAGCACAAGGACAGAATGGCCGGTCCCAACCCGCCAACGCCTCGCTGACTCTACGGCCCGCAAGCAGCAAGTCTGGACGGCAGGACATTGAGTTTAAAAGTGCACAGAAACGAGGCCTCACATGGAGCTTTGCGAGTCAACGAGGCGCAAAGTCACGTCTTAAAACGGAGGCTGTCATGGTCACCGCTCTCCTGGTGCAAGCAGACACGTAATTTCACTACGACAGAAAGGACACTGGTGGGCTCCCACCGGCTGGACGGAAGGCACAGGTCCTGACTGCGGCCGGCTGCACCCTGGCTGGGCTCGCTGGGCCTGTGTTTCCTTGACTGAAAACAGAAAAGAACCACCCACTTCAAGCCACAAGGAATCAAATTAAACAACACGCAAGAAAACGCCCGGGTTCCTGACATACGTGTTTAAATGACTACCACTTATAACAGATGCTTTAAAAAGTGTGAAAGTCAACTCTCCCTTAAAAGATACTGCTGTAGAAAAAGCTGAAAGGGCCCTGACTGGTGTAGCTCAGTGGATTGAGCTTGAGCCTGCAAACCAGAGTATTGCGGTTCGATTCCCAGTCCAGGCACATGCCTGGGTTGCAGGCCAGTTCCCAGCGGGGGACACACGAGAGGCAACCATACACTCATATTTCTCTCCCTATCTCCTTCCCTTCCCCGCTAAAGAGAAATAAAATCTTTAAAAAAAAGAAAAAGCTGAAAGGGTCTGTATTTAAAAATATTGGGTTCTTCCCAGCCCGTGTAGCTTAGTGGATTGAGCACTGGCCTGTGGACCAAAGGGTCCCCAGTTCAATTCTGTCAGGAGACACTCCTGGGTTGCTGCCCAGGTCCCCAGTAGGGGGCGTGTGAGAGGCAACCACACATTGATGTTTCTTTCCCTCACTTTTAAAAAAGTTTTTTTCCATGTTTGCCATGCACCTGGGAAAAACACTGAAGTGTCCCCTGGTTCTCCTCTCTCCTAATGAAAGCAGAGGAGCCTCCCCAAACGCCCGCTCCCTGGGCAGGAGGGGTAACTGTCTCTGTGACAAGGAGACGTCCCAGGGCAGCCACTTAAAAAAAAAAGACAGTGACTCTGGCGTTTTCTCCATTGCGTACGCCCCACAGCAACAAGGACTGTGCTCCCCTCTGTGGCCCCCGGATTCAACCTAAATCAAACAATGTCACAGGTGGGCCATGACGATGGCCTCCCTGCAGTGGGAGCCTCAAAGTGGCACCACACAGTGTGCAGGGCGACAGAGCCCCAGACCAGTCCCAGGCCATACACGTGAAGGGGACGAAGAGGGGTCATCTACTGAGCCACAGGAGGGGACCAGGCCTGCTACAGCCACTGCCCACGACCCACAGTGGAGTGGGAGGGGACATGGGCCAGACCCAGAATTCCTGAGCAGGGGAAATGCCACGAAGACTAGAACTCCTGCACTAACTAACCCATTTTTAAAGAAAAGTCACTGTTTCCATACAATTTCAATTTCAGAGGCATACTCAAGAACTTCGAAATAACCAGGACGAAGTGTTCCTACATTCTCTACCTGGTAGAGTCTACCATCAGTGCGACAAACAGGCTGCCCCTCTCTGCTGGGACCGGCTGGGACCCGGGTCACACTCAATCACAGGGAGTGAGGTGATGGCTGACTCGTCTGAAGAGGCAGCATCTATAGACTCAAGTTCAATTCCTTAAATACCGTAAAACTGAAGCAGGCCCTTGATGTCTAACCCATCTTTAAAAAGTTTTCAGCGCTGAACAATCGTCAAAGAGTCGACTGGAGGGGTTTTCTGACGTGTTTAAAGTTGTGGAAGCTCAGAATCAAAGCAGCGGTACTCGTGACAAAATGCAAATCGTCCTGCCTAGACGCACTCCCAGCAGTCCCGTACTGGGAAGACAGGAAGAACAGGCGAGACCAAGCACCGTGCACCCGCAGCAGCCAGCGCCTCCCTCCACCGCCCAAGCCGGAGACTTACGCCGTGCGCTGCGTGCAGTCACCGTGCACAGGTCGCTGGGAGGGTCCGGCCTCCCACGTCGCTCAGACCACCTTGGAAGCTCCCTTAACGCACAGTGTGTCACGTCAAACTTCCCGCTTCTCTCGCTTCAAAATGACCAGCACACCAGCCTCGGGAACGAAGACAGCTCAGATAGGCGACACCCACGTTGGTTCAACAAGTGGCAGCGCGGCCCAGGCCCAACCCCTTACAGCCAGGGAATGCGTGGAGGGCGAGGGGTCCTTGGGCGCACGTGCAGTCCCGGGGCGCGGGGGTCCCGGGGCCAGTCCGAGGAGTCTCGCGCGAGGCGAGAGTCCCAGTCCCGGTCCGAGCCCCGGGGCCCCGTGCCCTCAGCGAACCAGCAGCCGCACCCTCGGGGTTCAGTGGCGAAAATGCTGGCACCGACCCGGGTGGCAAAGCATCCGGCCGCCCTGGCCCGGCTGTGAGCGCTGACAGCAGCCGGACAGTCCCGTGCAAGTTCACACGCGGTCCCGCGCCGGCGCGCGCGCGCACGACCCCGAGGGGCGCGCACGCACGGGCGTCGGCGCGCTGGTCGCCGCTTCGCTGGCCGACGCCAGGCTGGTACCTCAGTGTGTTCGAGCAGCGGCGGCCACCGCCGGCCAGGCTGAGCGATTGAATCGCCGGTCCCGCAGGCCACGCTGTTCCCGCAATGCCCAATGCGCTTCAGCCGTGAAGGACCACACCGTGCGGCTACGCCCCCTCCTGCGGCGCTCATTGGCCGCCCAGCCGCGGCCATGGCCCGCCCACGACGCACCGCCCCTCAGCGCTCAGGGGGAGGTGGGGCTGCGCCTGGATGGGCGGGGACTGAAACGCCAGGGGCGGGCCCATGCTGTGGGAAGGGCGGGGCTGCATCTGGGTCGGAGCCTGCGGCGGCAGGGAAGGGCTGCACCAGTATAAGGGCGGGGCATGCGGGGATGTGGGTGTTTTCTAGACAACTTTTTCCGCGATTGCGAAGGCGGGCAGCAATTGCGACTTGAGGCAGGGGTAGGTCTCCGGACTAAGAAGACCGGTGTATCTGGCTGGCAGGAACGATTTGTTCCCGCCGGCCACCTGGCCATTCCAGGGTATCTGCCTTGCAACTCCAGGGTCCCCACTTTCAGGACAGAACCCACTGTGCCGGTGACCACAGTGTGACCTTGAGCAAAGTCTCTTTAGGAGCCTGCTATGGGCCATCAGTAACACAACAGGGCAAAAAACAAGGACAAGTTATAAGGCCTGGAAAGGAAGAATTGAAAGTGCCGTTATTTATACCAAACCATGTTCTCTACAAAGAAGTACCAAGAGAACATAGGGCCAGCATGTGATAATAGCTTCTGATGTGGACCATAGTCCACACACAGCAGTGGGGGCTGAAGCTTTTCACTCCTGACAAACGGCGGAACGTCCGGGAAAGTACCATCCTCAACAGTCGGGTTCCTGTGCGTAGACGTGAGGTTTCCAGACCTTTGCCCGGAAGGTGACGGACATACCCAAGGTTTCCTCTGAATGGAACAGCGAGAACGCCTTGCTCCTGAACGGGAGACAAGCGCGGGCATGGCGGTCTCACCAACCACCTACAGGTTCTTACGCCTCTCTGCTCGCTTCCTCATGAGATTTGTCACTGCTGAGTTTTAAGAGTTCTTTATACATTTCAGGTGCAAGGCCTTTGTCGCAGACGTGCTTTGCAAGGATTTCCTCCTGCAGCTTATCTCGTCATCCTCTTCCCAAGGCCTTTCACAGACAAAAACGTTTTCATTCTGCCCCAGGGCCAGTTCCACAGGTTTTCCTTTTGTGGATTGTGCTTTTGGTGTCAAGTCTAAAACCTCTGCCTAACTCTAAACTCCAGTGATTTTTCCACAAATGTGATACTTTCACACTTAACACTGGAGTCTGGGGCCCACTGGAAAGTAACTGCTGGTGTGTGAGGTGGAAGTTGGGATCCAGAACTGGGCCTGTGTAGCCTGTTCACTGGGACTCAGGGGCCCCTGGGGCCTCTCCGCCACCGTAACAGCTGCTGCCACTGAGCATTAATTAGTGAGCAAATGGCATCCACGCTGTCCTTTAATTCTTAGAACCAGCCTATGAAGTAGACACTTATCCCGGTTTTATGGACAGCGACACGAAGCCCCGTCACACAGCTAGAAGGGACAGAGCTGGGCCTGGATGGCAGGTCTGCATTCCTCGCCCTACACAGAGCGCCTGACACTCGGGCCGGGCAGCGCACTCCAGGGCCCTGTCCACTCAGTGCCTTTCCTGGGAGGCCATCCCTGAAGCCCCCTAGTGCCTGTATCTGGAGTCTTTGCTTCCCCCCCACCTACGCTGAGGAAGCATTTTTACATTTTTACGTGAAGCTGTATGTGCACCTTCTGAAGGCATTTTACTACAGAAAGCAATGGTTCCTTTAAGAGCTTACAGCGGGTACTTGCCAACTTCCCGCCAAGATGGAGGCGTAGGTAGACACACCATGCCTCCTCCCACAACCAAAATAAGAACAAAAATTTAGAAACAAAATAACCACCAGAACTGACAGAAAATTGAACTATATGGAAGTCGGACAGCCAAGGAGCTGAAATAGACACATTCATCCAGACCGGTAGGCGGGGCAGCCTTCCGCAAACAGCAGGGAGGGGTCAAGGCACAAGAAGTGGTGACACCGGGCGCGCAAGACAGCAGAGGGCGGACCCTGGGTGCGGGGTGGCAAAGCGAGGTCAGCTGACCGGGCAGAAGTCCCACATTCACGTGCAGATAACAGGGGAGCAAGACAGACCACAGCCCAGGGCCCCAGCGCTGGGAAATAAAGCCTCAAAACACTGACTGAAAACACCTGTGGGGGTTGAGGTGCAGGGAAAAACTCCCAGCCTCACAGGAGAGTTTGTTGGAGAGACCCACAGGGTCCTCAAACATTCACAAGCCCACCCGCCCACCCAGGAATCAGTACCAGAGAGGCCCAGTTTGCTTGGGGGAAGTGGCAGAAGGGACTGAAATCAGAAAGAGCGGAGCAAGTGTCATTGTTCCCTCTCAGACCCCGCCCCCACATAGAGCGTCACAACCCAGCAACTGGGTTGCCCAGCCATGGTGAACACCTAAGGCTCTACCCCTTATATGTAACAGGCCCGACAAGACAAAAAAAAAAAAATTGCCGAAACTGAAGAACAGATCAAAGCTCCAGATATAATACAGCTAAGCGACCAAGAGATAGCCAACCTATCAGATGCACAGTTCAAAACAATGGTGATCAGGAGGCTCACGGAAATGGTTGAATTTGGTGACAAATTAGATGAAAAAATGAAGGCTACAATAAGTGAAATGAAGGAAAATGCACAGGGAACCAATACTGATGGGAAGAAAACTGGGGCTCAAATCAAGGGAGTGGACCAGAATGAAGAAACAACCAAACAGAAAAGAATGAAGAAACAAGAATGAAGAAAAATGAGCAGAGGATTAGGAACCTCCAGGACATCTTTAAATGTTCCAACAGCTGAATTATAGGGGTACCAGAAGGAGAAGAGGAACATCAACAAGTGGAAAAGTTATTTGAACAAATAATAAAGGAGAACTTCCCCAACCTGGCAAAGGAAATAGACTTCCAGGAAATCCAGGAAGCTCAGAGAGTCCCAAACAAGGTGGACCCAAGGAGGAACACATCACAATTACATTAGCCAAGATTAAAATGAAGAGCCCTGGCTGGTATAGCTCAGTGGATTGAGCGCGGGCCTGCGAACCACATGATCGCGGTTCGATTCCCAGTCAGGGCACATGCCTGGGTTGCAGACCAGTTAGTTCCCAGCAGGGGACTCATGAGAGGCAACCATACATTGATATTTCTCTCCTTCTCTCCTTCCCTTCCCCTCTAAAAGTAAATAAATAAATAAAACTAAAAAAAAAAAAAGAAAGATTAAAATGAAGGAGAGAATCCTAGAAGCAGCAAGAGATAAGGGGACAGTCACCTACAGAGGAGTTCCCATCAGATTGTCAGCTGGTTTCTCAAAAGAAACCTTATAGGCAAGAAGGGGCTGGAAAGAAGTATTTCAAGTCATGAAAGGCGAGGAGCTACAACCAAGATTGCTCTATCCAGCAAAGCTTTCATTTAGAATGGAAGGGCAGATAAAGTGCTTCTCAGATAAGGTCAAGTTAAAGGAGTTCATCATCACCAAGCCCTTATTTTATGAAATGTTAAAGGGACTTACCTAAGAAAAAGAAGATAAAAAAACATGTATAGTAAAAAGACAGCAAACTCATAATTATTAACCACCACACCTAAAAAAAAACAAACTAAGCAAACAACTAGAAAGGAGCAGAACCACAGAAATGGAGATCACACGGAGGGTTAGCAACAGGGGAGGGGGAGGGGGAGAAGGTACGGAGAATAAGTAGCACAGACGGTGGGGAGGGCAAGAATAGTATGGGAAATGTAAACACTAAAGAATTTAAGACACATGAACATGAACTAAAGGGAGGGGATGGGGGGGGGAGAGGGTGTGCAGGGTGGAGGGGAATGAAGGGGGGAAATGGGACAAATGTAATAGCATAATCAAAATATATTTAAAAAACATTTTTTTAAAAGAACACAACAGTTTGCATTATTTTAAGTTAAAGCTATGGGTTGAGAGTTTATCCTCGAACACATCACTCAGCAATTAAGAACTTCTCAGCTGGAGTCCACTGTCCAGCTGTGGAAGGTGCAAAATCCTCCGGCTAGTGACCAACCGTGCAGTCACTGCCGGTCAAGGCAGGCTCCCGGACAAGCACGCAAGGAGGAGGAGCTGGAAGGTCCGGCAGCTACGGATGAAGAAGCAACGCACTCCGAAGAGTGACCTCCCTCCTGGGGCCTCGGTCCGCGGCTCCATGCTGTGGAGGCTGCTGCACCTGCCGGGCACGCACCTACCTGGAGTGCGAGCTGTACAAAGTGGCTTAAGTCCAATGAAAGCCTTCATGTGAAAAGCAAAGAACACAGCAACGACAACTAAGAAAAAAGCCTCCAAACAAACACCCCTCGAGATTCTGAAAGTTAATGTGCAGCCCAGTGATCCAAAAGCACGCCCCCCACACCGAGCCCCCACATGCACACAGCCGACCCGGGCTCATAGCAGGGAGCTCACACGGTGCTTCTCAAGGCACTCACGGTTGGCCGAGTCCGGAAACGTGACTTGACCCAGCAGGCCTTTCAGATTTGCCTACATGGGGGGCAGGGGGGAGACCACACTGTAAGCTCTGCAATCATCAGAAGAGCTATCACCTGGGTCCAGAAAGCCAGAAGTGCAGCCTTTGGGTCCAGGCTATTGACTCACCTGGGTGCGCATCACCATGGTCCTACCAAAGGGACAGAGGTGTCAGTGACTTGAGGGCCAAGTTGCTGAGAAAGAGCACCTGGAGGGCAGGGTCCTGATGGGCCAGAATGGCCTCACAGTGCACGAGAGCAGTGAGTGGGGGATGGGGGGGGTTGGACCACCACCCCGACGGACCAGCACGTCCATTGATACACGGCACCAGGAAAATGACTCACCAAGGGGACCCAGGCAGCCGTCAGCCTGGAACTGTGAAGAATTCATCAGACTGGACAGACTTAATTCAGTTCCCACACTTCCCACTTCCACACACCAGGCCAAGACCAAGGACACCTCCATCCCAACCAGCTGGTGGTTTGTAGCTCACACAGAAAATTCTGGATTATGTTAACAGCATTAAAAGACAAGCACAAAAGCCTGGAAGATCGATTTCCTTGGGGCTTCAGAGCCTTCCAAGAATTGAAATGTGAAGGAAGAGCTAGCAGCCACAGCAAATTCTTCTAGAACCCAAGTCAGATATCATGCTCCTGCGCAAGACCACCCCAGCTGCCCACCTCACTGATGGAAAGCCCAAGTCCACGCCACAGCCCCGACCCCTCCCTCACAGGCTCCCGTCAGCCCGAGCACCTTGACCCGGTTTGGAGCCCCACACCCCCCCTCCCCAGGCCTCTGGGTCTTGCCCTCCTACAGCATGAGCCCCAAGTCCAGACCCTCACCCCGAGACTGGCGCTCCTGATGGACGACCGTCAGCCTGGAGACCTCTGAGCAGAGAGACGACACATCTGCCCTCTGTCCCCACCCCCGGGCACACGCACCCCCTGGCACACCACGGTAACTGTCGCAGACACTCCTGATGGCAGCGGTAGGTGGGGCACGGAGGAAAGGAGTCCTGACCACAGCAGTCTCTGATGGCATCAGGGACCTCTGTGCCCCACCCTCTGGAGCCCCCTTTCCAGGAAAGGCGCCTGCCTGCAGCTGCGTGGTTCTCTCAGCCTGCGCGCTGTCCTTTTCAGTCCGAACTGGCAGCATATTTAACGTGATTCTTTCAGAAGCTCCGTAGTCTCCTGTGAGGGATACTGGGGTTCCTTTGACAAATGCCACACACACAGGCCTCCCCAAAGCAGCCCTGCCCTGAGGGACAAGGCTCCCGTCTCTCGGGAGTCCTGTCGGAGGCAGCACTCCAAAGAGGCCTTAACAATGCTTTGTCCGGCCACAGACCCCGTCCTCCTGGCTGCCCTCTGACCTCAGCTCTGCTCAGAGGCCATTTCTTGGCATTAGCCTCACCGCCGTCCTGAGACAACGGGGACCGCCCGAGGCCGCTCTGCACGGGGACCAGCAGCCGCACTGCTGCTACCTTGGAGTGAGGGGCAGGTAGCCAGAGGAGCCTTCCGAGGTGACCAGCATTCTCACTTCGGTGGTGTCACTCCCTGTCTTCCGGCACCACGCTGGCATGTGACATCCCTGCCCTCCCCGCCCCCACTGCCCAGCCTCCCGCACCTGGGAACTTGGCTGCAAGCCTGCACACCAGCCCTCTCGCGGCCTTTGCACCTGCTGCCCTGTGTCTGGGGTAAGTGCTTGTCCCCAGTGGCTGTCCCTGCTAAAATGCCACTATCAGGCCTCTCCCAACCACTTGTGTCCCAGCACCCGAGGACCACCCCCCACTCCCTGACCCTTTGACCTGACACCACATTTAGTATCTTGTCCCCACTGGGGCACCACTTCCTGCAGGTCCCGTGTCTGCCGGACTGTGCCCGGCATGGCATGGGCTCAACAAATGCTGGATGACCGAGGACAGCTTCTGCCCTTCAGAAACGCTTGGAGCCGAGTCCCGAAACCCTTGGGAAACGGCTGAAGCGAGTTTTGAAGGAGTGCTTGGGGCCTGTGGCCGGGGCGGTGACAGCGGGCAGGGTCCAGTCCAGCACTCCCTCTGCTGGGGGGGGGGGGCGGTGTCCAGGGTGAGCGCCGGCACTCACTGCACAGCCCGCTCCAGTTTCGGCTCTGAAGCGGAGGTAGGGCCTCCTCAGCAGGTAAGTGGGGTGCAGGGGAAGGGGGGACGCGCACACGCATTAACAAGCCTGGGCCACAGTTCTGGTTCTGCCCCTGCCGTGCACTGTCCCCGCCCCCCCCATCACATGGCGAGGACAGAAGCTCACTCGGCTCCTCCGAACACAGAAACTGTCTCAGCAGCTGGCCCATTTGGCAACGCAGTCATTTGGTTAAAGGTTCTTTTTATTCTTGCAATCTCATTCCATACAAAAGCAGCAGAAACAGAACAGTCTTAACAAGAAGTGTACAGCTGAGTATTTGGACAGAAAATCTGTGCACGTCATCACGTACAGCAACTTTACATGAACCCCTTTGCTGCCCTAACTCTCGGAGTATGTCCAGTAGAAGGCCCGCCTCACACTATTTACAAGCTCCCCATTAGGACTGTGTAACTTAATAAAACCTATTCCTTCAGTACCTTTGACTACTCAGTGCTCTGTACGTGGGAAAAACCACCTTGACATACTGACAAAAGGCCAAACACTAAGTTCCCATAAAGATGTCAGAGGATCTGACTGGGCCAACACCCAGATACCAGCGTGGAGAGGCGATGCCACACTGGCCCCTGGACGCGGCGCAGCCCACGCCGGACGTCTGAGCAGCGGCACCCTCACCCTGAGATGCGGGCGGGGAACCAGCTCCAGCGCGCGTCGGGCAAGCGCGCGATGGCAGGGACTGAGTGGCGAGTCTCTCGTAAGGTTGCTGCAAGGTCGATTTTTGTTGGATTTAGTTCCATTTATGACTTAAAACATGCAAAATCCACTCACTATACATAAAATTGTTTCTTAAGAAAATAAGGCAAGAACAATTCACCAGGAGATAACAAACTATCAACAGGAGCCGCCGTGTGATGAGCACACGCTTGCTTGGCGGGCCCTCCACCTGGCAGGCAGGGCGACGTGCCGTGCTCGGCCACCACGTGGCCCGGTTAGCTCATGGCAGAGAAGTCTTTCAGGGGTTCGGTTAAACAGGCTTCCAGGTCGAACTCGTCCTCCAGCTGGCAGTCCACGTGTCTGACTTTGGTGGGTGTGCCCGAGTACATGTCCTGGAACACAGGCGGTGGGTGGTCACGGCTGGCCCCACCCAGGCAGGGAGTGCCGCCTCCCATGGCCCCAGCACCCCAGGCCTAAGGCTGGTCACTACGAGCAAAGACCCACAAGTGCTGGCGTGCACGAGTGGAAACTTGTAGCTAATGAAGTGTCAAGGACGACATTTAACTCTGCTATAGAGGGACGCGTCAAATCCCTACCCCACTAACCACACACCCCCTCTCCCCCACCCCCCTTACTGAAAACTACGGGACCCTGTGAGGCTTCTGAGCCTCGGCCACTCAGCTGGGATGGGAGGCTCGGGGGCTGTTGTGCAGGCTTGGTGACAGCTGTCCTCATGACTGGTAAGGCCACCACACCAGACTACCCTGAGCAAGGGGGACGAGGACAGCCCCTTGCCGAGCCCACACCACAGGACAGCGGAGGCCACTGCTGACGCCACAACCTGCAGGAGTCCGTGGGAGCTCCGCCGGCAGGCACACCAGGCACGGTGCGAGCAGGCTGGGCGCGTGCACCGCAGTGCCGGTCGGGCTCACAGAGCCAGCGCCTTGGGGCCTGGCGGCAGGGACCGGAGCTGAGCGGGGGAAGAGCAGCTCTAGTGCACAAGCTTCCCAACTGCTTGTGCACCGTCCAGGATGACCTCACGGGACGCCTGAGTGTCCCACAAGGCCGAGCGGGGCTTCCCAGCCGAGCCTACTCTCACACTTGCCACACTCATGTGCAAGCCCATGTGTATAGCCCATGTGCAGACACTAGGTGGGCTCCTCCGTGACAACGATAAAGGGACTGACCTTTCACTTTTACGATGGACAACTGACGTGGATGTGCTTGGACAGAAAAGTCTGCAAGAGCCCTGGCCAGGCAGCTCCGTCTGAAATGCCAGGGCTGTGGCCTTGACCCCCATTCAGGACACATGGGAACAGCAGCCTATGAACACGCCCACAAGGGAGCGTCGCACTGTGTTTCTCACGCTCTAGTTAACTTTTAAAAAGAGTCTGCAAAAACATGCACCCAGCCAAAAACTATGGAGTTGAAAATGCGATTTAGTTGCTTTTAATTTTGGAAACCCACCCCCCTACTCAAAAACATGGGGTCTTCTACAACTGGCAAACGGGGGGAACCCCTAGGCACGCTCGCTGGCGCAGATCCAGCTCAGCCTGGAAGGAACGCTGGTGGCCCCGCCTGCGCAGACGCTGGGGCCAGAAGGGAAAGGCCTTTTCCTTTTCAATGAAAACGGGATTAGCTGGACTGAACCAAAAACCTAACCCAAGGCCACTACCTAGAAACGCCACCAGTCCTCCCGCTGGTCAGCCGAGAAGGGGGAGGGGCCCCTCCTCACAAGCGTCACAGTCACACTGCAGCGAGACTGCAGCCTACGAAGGGCGTGCATGGCCGACAAGTGGCCTGAGACACACGCTGAGAGGGAAGCAAGGGAAGGCACTCACGAAGTTGTTGTCCTGAGAGCTCGCCTGGGACTCGGAGCTGCTCTCTGCGGATTCCGTCTCCATCTCCCCGAGGTCTGCGGGGCGCCTGTGAAACCAAACAG
Source organism: Artibeus jamaicensis (assembly GCF_021234435.1). Classification (NCBI taxonomy): domain Eukaryota; kingdom Metazoa; phylum Chordata; class Mammalia; order Chiroptera; family Phyllostomidae; genus Artibeus; species Artibeus jamaicensis. Next base: position 27,260,294 of record NW_026521954.1, on the reverse strand, counting down.
GCCTCAGCCCGAGCAGAGCCAGGAGACGCACGCCACAGGCAAGTTCCACAGGCCTGATCACTAAGGCCACGCGGCCCCATGACAACAGCTTTCCAGGACACGCCGCCTGAACTGTGCCCACCCAGCCGGGCAGAGGTGTGGCTGTCTCACCCACGAGAAGCGGCACACACCCACGAGCACCCCTGCCAGCAGAAGCAATGACTGTCGGCAAAATCTGGAGGCAGGGGCAGTGACAGACCAGATGACACCTCGTTGCTAATTTCTCCAATTCTTCACTCATGAAGAAAAGGGGACACTGTCCCACTAGCAAAAACATTGGCATGACATCTGTGAGGCCACATCTGTAAAGCCACGTTGAAAGTCGTCGCAAACACGACAGTTTCTAATACATCTCCCTCGCACAAAGCAAAAGTTCAAGGAACTACAGGAGGCGGCGGAGCGAGGCCGAACTCTCCACCTCCCTGTTCAACCGCATCCTGACCGCGTGGCAAGTACTCAGGCCCCAGATCTTCCCAACGGGACACAAATTTAAAAACCAATAGGGAAAAGGCAAAAACCTTCCTTAAATTTTAGTGCGATATAAATTAGTCAAGTAACTTTTAGACTATTAATCTTAAAAGCAAATAAAAGAGGCCCTGGCCGAGTGGCTCAGAGTGTCGTCGTCCTGACAGCCCAGGGCACAGACAAGACCCAGCGGACACTGCAGACGGAAGTGGGACGACAGGCCCACACTTCTCTCCCCCACTTCCTCTCCCAGGTCTATGGTCTCAAATAATAAGTAAACAAAACCCAGCCGGTTTCCAGACTTTCTAACCTGTTTTGATAGCTGATTGCCACGTGACAGCTCTTTCGGTCAGGGCCCGGGTTGCAGAAATAGAGAACAGAAGGCGATACGAGCCCTGACCCACGTGGCTCAGCGGGCTGGGCGTCCTACTGTAAACCATGAAGGTCATGGTTCACTTCCTGGACAGGGCACACGCCTGGGTGTGCAAGTTTGGTCCCCAGTCAGGGCACATACGAGAAGCATCACATACATGCTTCTCTCCCTCTCCCTCCTCTAAAAAATAAATAGATAAAATCCTTAAGAAAGAAAGGCAGTAGACATACATTTCTTGAAAATCACATCCTTCTTCAGCGGGAGGGTCCCAAAAATGCAGGGCCACCTTCCAGAGTTTGATCTGCTGGTCCCACGAGCGCCGGCTGTACTTTTTGAACTTGTTGGGGGTCTTGGGGTGAATGCCCGGCTGCCGAAGGTGCCTGCGGGAGAGGAAGGTCATCCTGGGACCGGCCCAAAGACCGGCCCAGCACTGCGATAACGAGCTAACACTACAGGCTGGGCTTCTCCAGACGAGCAAAGCGCCGGCTGAGCGAGCACCGCCTCTAGGACTCCTCTGACGCTCTACAACCTGTGCTGAGAAAAGTGTGTCCAAAGCCCGGTCCTTCGGAGGACGGAACATCCTAAGGTGTGTGCCTGTGAGGGAGCAGGGAGCACGAGCTGCCTAAACACACGGGCCGTGCTCATGGCGCCCTCGGCAAGATCTGTGTGACATGAACTTCGCCTCTTCCCCACCGTGTTTATAATGACTCTATGGCTATAACGCAGCTATGAGTCCTGAAGAACAAGATGTTTATCTCATTTACTTAGACCTTCCTGCCCATGGTTTTTCCAACACGGGCCCGGGATCAGCTTTACCACCTGGGTGTCTGCGCAGACAGAGGGCCCGGCGTGGCCGGGCCGGCCACCGGCCTACCTCGGGACCTCCCTGATGTAGCGGTCGTAGGCCATGGTGTTCTTCCCGTAGTTGATCTGCTTCTGCCTCCTCATCAGGACGCTTTCATCTGTCTCCAGGTCAGCCGGCACTGAGGACGGGGTCGCCTTCGAGTCACAGCTGGAGAGGACGAAAGGACACCGGAACACCCTCACGACCAAGATCGCGGTGCAGGCAAGTGCGGAAACACAGCAACGGAGGGGTCTGTCCTCTGGGTTCCAAACCAATAACCGTGGCACAGTCCAGAACTGTGCATGGCAATCAAGGACAGAACAGACACTGGCTGGGCCGGAAAACTCGTTTGGATTTTTGTGTACCGCTCTAATAGAGCCCCAGTATTTGTCTTTAACTTCGTCAGAAACAATTTTATTAGGTTGTACTGTGACACCTGTCATAGCAACATGCGTTTAAAAAAAAAAACTCACTGCCCTGGCTGGTGTAGCTCAGTAGATTGAGCTCGGGCCTGCGAACCACAAGATCGCGGTTCGATTCCCAGTCAGGGCACATGCTTGGGTTGCAGGCCGGTTCCCTGCAGGCCAGTTCCCAGCAGGGGACGCATGAAAGGCAACCATACACTGATGTTCCTCTCCCTCTCCCCTTCCCCCCTAAAGATAAAGAAATAAAATCTTTAATAAAAAAAAAACAACTCACCAAAACTGGTGAATTTTTGTGCAACCGTTTTAATATTCAAGATGGATTAAAACAAACATTTCTGGCCTTATTATTTCAAGGCGGGTAAAAATGCAACTGAAACACAGAAAAAAGATTTGTGTAGTGTGTGGAGAAGGTGCCGTGACTGACGGAACGCGTCACACGTGCTTTGCGGAGTCCCTGGCCACTGCTGACCTTCCGGCCAAACGGCCCCTCGCTGTGGGGCCGTCTTCTGCATCGGAGGGTGTTCAGCAGCGGCACCGGCCTCTCCCCACGAGGAGCCACGAGCAGGACACGGCTGACGTCCTCGACATTCCCAAGTCAGTAAAATTACGGGTGAAAGTGAAAAACATGTCTTTTGTTTTATGGAAAAACTAACTGGACTCTCCGGCCAGCCCAGCACAATGCCCCCACCAGTGAAGAGCGGACTCACTGGTAAACGCCTCCAACACCCCAGCCCCGCCCTTCCTCGCGGACCAGCCGCAGGTCTGTCCACCCAGAACAGCTAGCAGACAGCACCTACCTTCCCAGGGGGGACTTCCGCTCTCTTCCAAAGTCATTTATGAGGAGTTTTCTTTTGTATCTGGAAGCCGAGCAAAGGTTGCGGTTGTTAAAAGACATAGAAACGGACACCTTCGGCTCTCACGGCAGCCCGGGACGTGTGCTCCAGTGCCGTGGCTGCCGAGTGGAGCAGCCCAGGCCTGCTGTGCCATTTGTCGTCTGAATGTCCCTCAGTCACTTTCTTCTAGAAGACAACCAAGTGCCCAAAGCCAGCGGTTCTGAGAGAAAACCACCGCACCGGTGCCCACGGGCCCCTGGGGACACAAGCTTCTTGAGGCCAGAGAAGCCCTAACACCGGGGCCCCGACCCTTGGGCTGCACAGCAGGAGGGGAACGAGGGTGAGCCAGCAAACTGGTCCTTGGTGCCAGCAAGGCTGGGGACCACTGCCCTAACAAGTCAGCTTCGGTAGCAAGACCCCAACAACAAGGACATCTACCTCCCCGAGCCCTGCAGCCTTAAAACACACGTGCCTGTGTTAGCTGGGACCAAGGGCTTCCCACGAACGGCACAGCTACCTGACAGAGGCCTGTGTGTCTGTGGGGCACGATCACCGCCTCGACCTTGGAGGGGGCCCAGCCCCATGAGGCAGCGGCCTCCACCACGGCGATGGCCCGATCCTCTGCCACTGGTACTGAGGACCGCCTCCAGCGACAGTTCACACGCCTGTCTCAGCTGTCACGTGGCAGTGACCTCCTTCCACAGGTCAGCGGCCGCCCGCTTTTGGGGCCCCGGGGGCCAGACAACTGGCTCATCTCCGGGGCTTCCGCAGCAGCACTGACCACACAGCTCCCGTGGGGACTGAGACACTGCCCGCCCCACATCTCTCTCTAGGACCCCCGAGTGACAAAAACCCCCTTCCAAATTGTCAGACAGCTGCCAGGTCACCCTCCATGAAGCACAGTGAGATGAATTCTCACAGCCCCCTCCACGGTGAGGCCGCCGCCCACCCCCAGCACCCACATGCCTGGAGGTTACTCGGGCGGTGGCACCCTCACAGGGGTGTGGTGGACAGAGGGGCCGCAGACAGAGTAGGCCTGCTCTGCAAAGCCGGACAAATTTGAGACCTGTGACATAACCAAGGAACACGGAGCGGTACACCTGCATGACTGAAGAGTGGCAGGGTCCCCAGCAAGGGGTGACAGGGTGGGGGCATGGAGCACCCCGGTTACTGAAAGCACTGTTACGAGCCTTGGGAGCAGAGCACAGAAACCACACGGACCAGGGCAAGCAGCCGAGCTCCACGGCCAACAAATCAAGGCCCACCCAAAAAAGACAGGGGGTCTGGAAGGCTGGGCCACGTCTGCCGACGCCCAGTGCCCTTGCTCAGCCACCCGCACGTCTCCACGCCCGTGCCAGCACCTTCCCCATGCAGGCGGCTGCAAACGCCACAGCCCCGAGGCAGTGGGGCCACGCCGCACCGCCCACCCCCCTCGGAATCAAGAGCCAGCTCCTGATTCAACACACTGGGGCTCTCACAAGCCACGGCACTGCAACTCCAAGTTCATTCAGCTGGGCGTACACCGATGGGGAGAAAGGCTCTCAAACACTAGTGAAACGTCACTGAGGGAGACGAGCAGGGTTTACGGGGGCATCCCGAGCCGGCAGGCGCCCAGGAGGAGGAAGCAGCTCAGAGCTTGGGAGAACCGGAGCACAACGGCACAGGGCTCCCCCACCAGGCTGGGCCGCCGCCTGCACCAGGCGTCAGTCAGGAGTGTGCCCCCTCTCTGTAGAGAGCACCTCCCGTGCCTGTGGGCCCGGCATCCCACAAGGCAGGCTGGGCAACATCACGGTGGTCCTCTGCCAGCGGGCCAAGGCCCGCAGGCATGGCCACCAAGACAGCGGTCTTCAGACCTCGGAAAGCAGACTCATCTGGGGGCCCCACCTGGAGTTTCCCTTCCAGCAGGCCAGCGTGCAGGGCACCCTGAGAACCCACACTTCTGCCAAGTTCCCAGGAGCTGCTGACGCTGTGGGTCTGGGACTAGACTTGTAAGCCTGCCTTGCTGTGTTCTGGAGTGGACCAACCACAGCATTTCGAAGCCATCTGAAACACGTACCTTGCGATTTCTTTGTTCACTCTGGTCCTCATCTCGTCTTCTTCCACAGCACTTGCCCAATCCAAACATCTGGACCGGGGTTTTGGGCCTTCAGGGGTGGTGAAGCTGCAGAGAAAGAAAAATGCGCCCCGAACCATGACACGCTGTCTGTGTCCTTTCAGTTGGGACACAAGAACACAGCCCAAGGGAGCTTGGGGAGGGTCAAGAGAAGGGGCGCCGCACTCTCCCCCGGGGCCTCCCTGGCTGGCTGCATCTGAGAGGCTGCGCAATGCCTCTCTGGGCTTCGGTGGAACGTGCTCTGTGCACCCACCAGGGGCCAGCTTGGGCTACACCGCGAGGACAGAGTCCAAGGGGAGGCAGACGGCGTCAGCAAGGCCTCATCTGCACTGAGAAGGGGCCTAAGACAACACGTTCTCTTCTTTGCAAAATGAGTTCATTTTCTGGTGACCTTAAAGATTTCATGCAACACACTTAATGCTAAACAGAGTGACCAACACCATGAAGTGACTTAATAAACAATGACTACGATTTACTTGCAGATGCACAAGTACTGATTCAGAACACATTGCATCACAGTTAAAACTGGAGTGGGGAGGACAAGATAAGACACAGGAGTCTTCACTGCATTAGGACTCAGTCCATGGGGAAAGGCAGCCCCCAGGGCTGGGTTCCACAGAATACAGCTCAGCTGCGCCTGGAACTTAAGGAAGTCATCAGTTGAGATTAGGCAACTTGAAAACGTAAGGCTCAACACCAGGAATTCCGACCATTAGAGTCGATGGTCTCTCCAGATTAATGTACACTGACATTTTCACAATCAGCAGCCCTGTGTGCCCTGTGTGCCCACCAACTACATGCTTTGGAAGCAGAGCAACAAATGATTCGTCCCTTTATGAAGTTATCGTTTCTTCTCCGGTTGCCCTGCCCAGAGAAATCCAAGCTGGATTTCCAAAAGTAACTTTCCAAAAACTGTTGGCAGAGTAGGAACCCAAATCAATGACCCCAAAGTAAGATGGACCCTGTGGCTGGGTCACGGACGCATAGGTGCAGGCTTGACCACCAGCTGGACACGGGCAACCCCACAGGCAGGTCGCATGGCTCAGGTCTGGTTCCCTGGCCTCGACAGATTCCTAAACGTTTAATAGGTGCTTACCAATAACCTTCTGCTGTATCTCCTATTCAGTAACATCACAGACTACCTTCTGTGGAGCTAAAACCATCTCCTAGACAAGGCAGGTTACGCTCACCCTGTTCTACCCTCAGTCGGGAGTACTAGCAGGGAAAGGACCCCAGGTGGACCCAAGCCTGCACCCTGTGACCACATGCAGCTGGCCCAGGGCCAGGCCCCACCCATAGACCCCACTCTGGTGGCCGAACAGGGGACTTAGGACAACAGTTACGCAGAACTGGCGGCAGGAGAAAGGGCCAAGGACGGGAGCCTTCCAACGGCACTGGAAGAAGGAGGCCCATGTGGCTGGTAAGCCTGTGGGGCACTTTAAGACTTCAGAGCTTGATCACAGTGGTGATGTCGGTCCCGGTCTTCAGTCCTCACATCTAGCCCAAGGCCCTGCAGGGTCCCTCCTGTCTCACCTGTCCAGCTCTACAAGCCATTCACCTCGCACCTGAGACTCACAGGAGCGGCCTCCAGCTACTCTTGGATCCCATTAGCTCTCAAAGTCATCTGCTCACCTGGCAACTTTGGAACCTGACCGCCGACCCTTCCCCAGACCAGGTCCAACTTGGCCAACAACACAGCTGCTCAGCTCTAAAACCCCGGGGCCTCTCTGTGCCCCGGAAGTCACTGGCACGCTCTCGGACTCCTGCCTCCAGTCTCTCCTGCACCCGTTTCCGGGCACTTCTGCTCAGTCTTCCAGCGCCCACTTCCTCTGCGCGTCCGCGGCCCGCCTGCGGGACAAAGGCCTCGGCGCCTGGACGCTCCCAGGGACCAAAGGGCCAGCGCCGCCGGCCTCAGGCGGCCCGCGTCCCCCCTCACCCAGCACCGGCCACCAGCACAAAAGCGGAACCTCCCTGGGTGACCTCACTCCAGCGCGCCGCCCGGCCTAGAAAATATGTAAATGCTGCAAAAGGCTCCAGGGAGAGAAGCGCTCGGCTGCCACCTCGGCGGCCTCGACACCACACCCCCCAAGGCTGAGCCTGCCCAAGTGCCCGGGATTACAAAGGGGCGGCCGGCTAAGGTGATGACACCCTCCCCCGGGGCCCCTCCTGGGGTCCTCAAAGACCACGCAGTCGCGCTGGGTGGCGCCGGAGCCTGACACACCGCCACCGTAACCATCCCGCCGCCGGCGCCTGCTGCCCGGAGTGCGCGCAGGGCTCACCTATCGGGTCTTCGGTCGTCCGCCGGCTTCGCGGGGACCTCGGCGTCCTCCGACACCCCATGCGGGCGGTCGGCTCTGCGCTTGCGCCCGAGGCTCCATCTCGCTGGGGGCGGCGGGCTGCGGGCGAGAAGCCGCGTCAAGACGGGCGAGCGGGACCGCGCCCCCGGCCGCCCCGTGCCCCCGCCTGGCCCGCCCGCAGCGCGCGGCCCGCCCTCACCTGGCGTCGAGGTCGCAGCGGCTCCGGTACCTGGGGGGGCTTCGCGGGCTGCAGGCCATTTCAGAAGACAGGCTGCCAACACGTCTTCTCCCGCGGCGCAAACACACTGCGCGCCCCGCCCCCAACCGCCTTTATCCACCCCGCCCCGCCCCGCGCCGGGCTGTCCCACACCCGGCGGACGAGACCATCGGGCCCGCGGGGGGAAGCCCGCTCGGACGCGCGCCGCGCAGGCGGCCTAGGTCCGCAGGAGACGCGAAGCCTCCGTTCGGACGCCGCCGGCTGCAGGCGGGCGAACGCCGTGGGGCTGACTGAGCACGCGACCCTGAAAATATCGCCCCTCGGCGTGGAGGCGCCCGCAGCCCTCGGACGCCGATTGGACGCTCCTTCGCGGGAGGGGCGGGGCATTGGCGGGAGATTCAGAAGCACGTGACGCGACTGCTCGCGGCGAGGCCAGCGGCTCAGCCCTCCCCATTGGCCCAGGCCCGGGCGGGGACTGTCTCCGATTGGTCCACCGGGAGGCGGCATTCCGCGCGCTGGCGGGAACTAGAACCCGGAAGGGGCGGTAGCGGGGACGCGCGAAAAGCTTGTTTTCACTCCTTGCAAGTCTGCGGAAACTGGTGAGTTGGGACAGCTGCTGGCGCCGCGCCTCGTCCGGTTCCGCCTCCCAGCACTGCTCCCACGGCCACTTCCAGCACCGCCTCCCGCGCTCACCCCGCCCCACCCCACCCAGCAGAGAGCCCTGGCCAGTAAGACGACCCCAGGTGGGAAGAGACCTCGGATTCTGGACGCAGAAAAGTCGAGTTTTTAAGTTTGTTACCGATTGTAGGGAGAGCGAAACGTCGACTCGTTCCATTACGCATTCGTGCTTGTATGTGCCCTAACTGGGGGTCGAACCTCAACCCTGGCGAATCGGCGACGCTCTGACCCGCGGAACCGCCCAGCCAGGGCTCTGGATTTTCAGTGACTTACATGTCCCTAGAACTATTTCGGGTCTGGCAGTGAGTGTTGGGGAGCTCACCCGCTCCCACCCCTGAGCCTGGGCCACCCAGGCCCCCCACACACATGGCCACAGGACAACTCAACGGTACGGGGAGGCCTGTGCCCTTGAGCCACCGGTGTTCCAGGCTGACCTCAGCCCCCGCCCCAGGTCACCACCCCTCCAACCAGAACACCCTCCAGGGACCACTGGGCCTGCTCCCCTAGCCGCTCTGGAAATGGGCTTCGCAGACCTGCACCCCAGCAGGAATTCAGAGGGGAAGTTCTCAGGGGAAGCCTCCCCTTTCTTGGACACAACCCCCACACTGAAATGTGTACATTTTTAAGATGGCTTCTCCCCACCTGTTACCAAAGCTTGAATATCAGGAAAAACAGTCCACTAGAGAGAAAGTGCATTTAACTTCAGGCTAAGGTTTTATTGAATACTGTGTCACTTAGCTACAATAGACTTATCTTTATAAAACTAGGTCATTTCCTTTCGTAGAAAAAAACTGCCCCATACTGGCCCTCCCCAGGCAGCACCTGAAACTCCAGGCTGGGCTGGGAGTTGCTCCCCGTGCCCCTCTATTGCCTTCACCTGCTGAGCACCCCAAGGGCCCACACATTCTCCCCCACTAATCTCTGGGTTTTGGCATGGCCCTGGGTGAGTTGGACCAGCTGGGTGCATCACCTCTGCATAAAGGGGCCAGTTTTAGAGGGGCTCACGAGGCACAAGTGTGAGGGCGCCAGTGGCCATGCGATCAGAGCAGGGCCCTGGCACTGCCCCCACACCTGCACCAGAGCTCGCTGAGACACCGGTCGGTTCCTTGGTTGCTGGGCATGTCCCTGCTGAACCAGGTGGGCCCTGTGGGCTGTGGCCAGTCCTGTGCTGCATCCTGACTGGTTTGTGTAAATGCAGGATGTCACTGTGGCACTTGGTCTTCAGCTTGCTGCCTCACTGGCCAGGAATCTGAAGCTCGGCTCTTCCCTGGACTCTTGGGGGCAGCAGGAGGCATACAGGCAGTGATTCTCTAGGGGATGAGTGGCCCTAGGAGCACACAGCTAAGGGACAGGCGACTGAAAGCAACCAGTGACTTGCCTAGCCCCTGATGGGAAGCTGAGTCCCTGTGGGCAGGGAGCAAGCAGGGGCCCCTTCATCTAGGAGCAGCCACCAGGAAGCCCTGGGTGGTGCTGTCACCATACAGTGACACCCTAGGTCTCTGCTCCACTGTTGGGTTCTGCCCCAGGTCCTCAGAGCAGCCTCCATGGGGCCAGCAGCCAGCATGGGGACGGTAGCAGAACTGACCACAACCCGTCCCGGATGAATATGCATCTGGCATGTAACCAAGGGGCAGATGTGCTCCATAAAATTAAGGCAAGTGGCCCAGGTCAGGGTCATCTGGGACAGACGCCAGTTTCTCCCAAAACAGCTCAAGGGGCCAGAATACCCAGGCAAAGGGCCCATGCTGTGTTCTGTGACCTGTACCACCCATACCCAGAGGGGTGGGAAAAGAAGGCAGCAGAACCCAAATGACCCATCCCACTGCCCCCACCCAAACTTTGGCAGAGAACTTCCTTTCTAAAAAAAAAGCCCTTGTCCTTCTGCAGCTGGGTAAGGAGCCCTGGGCCTGGAGACCTGGCTGCTCCCCAAGGCAGCAGTGGGGGCCCTGGCAGGGCTGGCAGGACCCCCACGGCTGCTCCCTCACCCTGACCCAGCCGACTCAGCGCACCGCACACACGTCCAGGATGCAGAAGCGTGCACGGCAGGTGGGGCAGGGCACTCGGCTGGCCAGCCAGGTGTCAGGGCGCTGTGGGTCCTGGCGGCTGGCAAACCACTTGCCCATGCAGGTGAGACACCACATGGGGCGGCAGTAGCACTGTTGGCACTCTCCCTCAGCCGCTTCCTGGCAGGTCTTCACCAGCTTCACACTGGCACGTGTCTGCATGCAGCCAATGCACGCCTCCAGCTCCTACGGGTAGCCCAAGGAAGTCACAGGAGACCACCGGACACCCCCAAGGGGTCCCCTGCTGCAGCCAGGGACCTGACTCATGGGGGCCCTGCAGTAGGAGCCCACCCGCCACCCCACCACCCAGCCCCCCCACCTGGCTGCTAGAGACCGCGTAGGTTGGGTTGACCTCCACCAGGGAGGCGAATGTCTCCAGGAACAGGTCGCCCAGGCTCTGGCGGATGACCACGTTGGCTGCTCGGAGGATGGGCGCCCGGATCTTCTCACACAGCTCGCCATACTCCGTGGAGTTTAGCCTGCACAAGGCGGGGCTGCTGAGCTGGGGCCACTGGACCCTGCAGGGCAAGACCCTGTTCCCTGGTGGCCTGGCGGGAACCCTGGGACAGGCATCAGGGAGGCCAAGGCTGTACCCTGCGGGGACCAGGGTGCCCACAAACAAACAGAACATGGAGGCTTCGGGCACAGCCCAGCTGCCCAGTGAAAACCAGCCAGCAAAGATGGCTGTAAGGCCAGAGCCAACAGACCCAGCACCTGGCCTTTGCAGGTTCAAGAGCAAGGCGTATCCCAGCAGGGGCCCAGCAGACTGATATGACCTGAACAAGATGGGAGGACCTCAGCTCCAGCCTAAGCCTCAGAGGTGAGGCAGCCACCAACCCTCTGTCCCATCCAGCCCCCAAAGGTCCCAGTGTATTCCCCCAAGAAAGGGAAGAAGGCAGCTCAGAGGACACAGCGTGGGTAAAGGGGAAGCGCAGGGGGTACCCATGGGGCACAAAGGGAACAGAAGGCCAGGGAAGAGGCCTGAGGTGGGTGACAGGAGCCCTGAGCAAACGTCACACTGGAGGGGCCACTCCTACCCGTCGTTGCCTCCCAGAGGGACACAAAGACTAGAACCAGGTGCCAGCTGAGCACGAGGCCTTGTGGAGTTCCAGCCTCGGCCCGCCACAGGCCCACCTACCGGATGTTGAAGGCCTGCACCACAGGGCTGCTGCTGGCCACTCGGATGGTGAGAAGCTGCACAGGCAAGTTCGAGTCTGGTGAGAGCTCGTGTTGCTGTGACTCCGTCACAGTCAGGTGCACATCCTGCTGCTGGGCCACGTGTACACGGTACGTGGTCACCTTCATTACCCACGTGTCTGTCACGATCACGCGGGCACCCGGTGCCCCTGTGGCAAACTTGTCAATCCTCCGGAACTCAGTGTTGACAGAGGAAGCAACAGCCTGCCAGCCTGACTGCGGGAGGGCGTAGAGGGCCAAGGAGCGGGCCAGTGGGTGGCGGGCCCACCCATCCTGGTACCAGTAGTAGATCAGGGTGCCAGCAACAGTGGGCAGGAGCACCGCCAGCAGGAAGAAGAGCCGCCAGGCCTCTGGGGCCTGGCTGGGGGCGAAGAGCTGCTTTTCCGAGGCTGCAAAGCACATGCCCACATAGTAGCCTGCAGAGGACAGGGCGGTCTCAGTAGAGGTTGGACTGCCCTGCCTGTGTCCTCCCTGTGGGGCCCACTGACAGCCACAGTACTGTCAAGGGAGCCCTGCCCAGGTCACTTCCTGTGACCTCGCAGGGGGCCTCTTCCTCTCACACCAACCCTAGAACTGACCCTCTGCCCCGATCACCAGATGGGTCTTAGCCACCTCCATGGCCTGCCTGGCCCAGCCCATGCCCACGGCAACGACTCTGAAGGTAAGAGGAAAGTGTCTGTAACTCGCTGCTTCAGTTGGCGCATGTGAGCACTAAAAACCAGCAAAACCCAGGAAAGGCGAAAACAAATGCAAGGCCTGGTGGCCCCACCCTCTCTGAGGAGGCAGATCTGAGTGTGCCCGCCCTCAGTGGGACTTCAGGTCAGTGAGGCCAGACCAGGGCCAGTGCCCCACGTTGAAATTGACGAGGCAGATGCGCAGGGCTGCACTGGCAGGTCTGAGGTTGCGAAGTTAAGAGGAAACGTCTGACTGAGCTGGTCCAGCTGCGACATCTCGGGACAGCCTGTTATGCTGCAGCAGACACTGTGCCTATAAACGTTCAGAGCTGTTCCAAACAAATGGTGAAGAGAAACGGGAGCTGGGCCTGGTGCCACAGGACAGGCTTCACCTGCATGTTAACAGTTGTCAGATGGGAGCGGGTGGGTGGAGAAGGCGAAGGGATTGAGAAGTACAAATTGGTAGTTCTGGCGCTAGTCAGTATGGCTCACTGGGTTGGCCATCATCCCGAAAAGCAAAGGGTTGTGGGTTCAGTCCCCAGTTGGGGTGCATGAAGCAATCAACAGATGTTTCTCTTACATAGATGTTTCTCTCCCTCTCTTTCTGTCCCTTCCCCTCTCTCTAAAAATAAGTAAGTGACATCGAATAAAACTGGTAGTTACAGAACAGTCAAGGGAGCCCTGACCAGATGGCTCAGCTGGTTGGAGCATCATGCCATACACCAGGCTGAGGGTTCAATTCCCAGTCGGGGCACATGCCTAGGTTGGTTGCAGGTTCCATCCCCTGTTGTGGTTGCAACTGGGAGGCAGCAATCGATGTTTCTCTCTCACATCAAAGTTTTCTCTTTCTCTAGAGTCAATATACACATCCTTGAGTAAGAATCTTTTTTAAAAAATAACAGTCAGTGCACAGCACAGAGAGCGGAGTCAGCAATGTTCTATCAGCTGCGTGGTGCCAGGTGGGTGCTGGACTCACACAGTGACCACTTGTTAAAGTCTGTATCTAATCACTGGGTTGTACCCCTGAAACTAATACTGTATACCAATACTGTAGTTGAAAAATAAAAAACTATTAAGGCAGGCTCCGCTAACCCCTCCAGGTGTGGCCTCCTTGAATCCCTCTACTTCCACGAGTTCTGGTTTCCCACAGACAGCCCCCATGCACTTCTGGCCTGGGGTGGGGGGCCCTCATGGCTACTCTCCACACCCACCAGGGTTGCTGCTTCCGACTGCCAGCTGAAAACCCCTCCCTCGGTCCACAGGGCTGTGGGCAGGCAACAGCCAACTGCTGTCCCAAGCCTGATTGTACCCCCAAGTCCTCCAGAGATCCCCTGCCTGGTACCCCACTCTTCAGCCAGTCCTCCGACCAATCAATCAGCTGACAGACTCGCCCCCCAGAGGCCCATTAGCACCGAGGTCACTGCCCAGCACAGCCCCTGGGCAAGGTGGGAGCGTGCTAGCCACACACGGGCTTTCCAGTCTCTCCTCCTGTGCCAACCCCAGGGGTGGTGTCATCCACCCGTATCTGCCTGCCCTTGCCACACCCACCTTCCAAGGCCTGGGCCAAGAGCACTCCGCTCTGAGTTGGACTCAGTTAACTTATGCCCCTCTCCTGGGAACTGCCACCCACATGACTGTTCCAGATGCGCACCAGCTGGGCGAAGCATCGCCTCTCCCTAGGGCTGAGCCTCCGTTTCTACCACTTACATACGACCAGCTGCTGCCAGTAGGGAACCCACGAGCCGCTGGCCAGCAGCCTTGGCTCTCGGGGAGACCGGAGATCCCAGAACCCTCCCTCGACTCTTCCCCAGAGAGAGTGGTCACAAGGCCCGGCCACCTCTGGGGTCCCAAAGCTCCACCGCGGGGTCGACCGCTTTCCCCCAACACACAGGGGTATACCGGCCGGGAGAGCGGGGCGGGGGACGGCCTCACCCAGGGGCAGCAGGGAGTGGCAGAACAGCGTCGCGGCCGTGCGGCGCTGATGGTAGGGCACGAAGGCGGCGTCTTCGCTGCCTAGCCAGCCGGACAACAGGTTCTGCACCGTGAGCCCCGCCGAGTGGAACTCGGTGGGCGTGAACACGAAGCAAACGGCAAACACCAGATAGGCTAGAGTAAAGGTGACCTCGGGGCTGTCCATCGTGCCGCCGCCGCCGCCCACGGAGCGGAAAACAGGCCCCGGCTTGCCCGTCGCCAGGCGCCGGTACGCCGCGGGGTGCCCTGGGAGATGGAGTCCCGCTACAGACCGGCGAGAGGCATTCTGGGAGGTGGAGTTCTCCCACCCTGGACGGAGCCCAAATCGTGAGCCGCCGCGCCAGTCCTCGCGAGTGTTTGGTTGTCGGTCAAGACCTGCCTCGAAGGCGGTGCTGCACCTGGTCCCATTTTACAGCTGGGGAAGCTGAGACTCGGGCGAGCGGCCCTCAGGCCCCAGCCTCTTCGCGCAGTACAGTCGCACTCGAAACAGAGCCCGAGATTCCCGGTCAGCAGAGAACCCCGCAATCACCGCCCGCATGCGAGCAGCCTTCCCCTTCACGTGCTCTGCTTGACACTGCTCCCAAATACTTCCGGCTCCGGCCGAAGCCGGTGTGCCCCTCATGCCGGAAGCACACCCTCTGGCTCGATGGAGGGGCGTAGCTGGCTGGCACCTCCTCCTATTGGCTGCTGGCTCCCCGTGCGTCCCAACCACGCGCTGATTGGCCGCCCGCGCCAAACGTCGGTATTTGAATCGGTAGCGGGTGGACTGACTCCGGGACTCAGCGCCTTCTACTCCATCCTCGACTGCGCGCGGCGGCCGGCAGGTAAGGCAGCGGGCTCCGGGTCTGGGGCCTCCGTTCGAGGCTCTGGCCCCTCTGGCGGCAGGTGGGCGCCGCCCCTCCCCTTGGCTCCTCCTCTGTGGCTGCTGCTGGCACCGCCCCTCCTCCCCGAGCCCGCCGTCGCTTCTGTCCGCCAGTCTCCCGGGCTCCTCGGTCTTCTCCGCCGTCCTCCAGGACGGTTCATCTGTCGGGCGCGGACCTCGGGCCTCCACCTTGGTCCTCCGGGACCGCATCCAGTCTAAATTCTACACTAAGTTGCTACTGGCAAGGGCACGTCTCCGCCCCCAGCCCCCTGCCGACGCCCCTGGACCCGCCTCCTCACTTGGGGGCCCCTCCTGCTGGGAGCCCTACCCCACCCATCACCGGCTCCAGCTGCACCCGACGCGACACCTGGGCTCACGCGCTCCCCACCCACCGAAGCGAAGCGCAGAGGCAGCCTCTGCTCCCAAGCCCCTCCCGTGGTCCCTGTCTCAGGAGGAGCCCAGACTTAGGGAAGCCACCAACCCTGTGCTGCTCTCTCCCCAGGCAGGGCACTGCAGGAAGGGGCCGCTGCCCCTTTTACCCAGCTGCTCAGACCAGAAACCTGAGTCACCCTCGACTTGCCTTTCCTGCTTCAGCACTGAGCTTGGTGGCCTGCTGGCCAAGCCACGGCTGACCCCAGTTCCTGCTGCTGCAGGGGCCACCCACTCCCCGCCCCCACGCCCTCCAAGCCATCTTGTCCCACCCACCCCAAACTTTCTTTCCTGGAGCCCTTGTTCCCCCTGCCCCAGCCACCCTGGCCTTGCCCTTCCAGCCACAGCCCCCAGGGCCCCCACCCCCAGCAGGAGCCCTGGCGTCCCCCAGGCAGGTTGATGTCCGCCCAGTGCTCTGGCATCTTCTAGATTGAGAATGTGACCATGCCACATGGTCACTCTCAGCAGTGACCATGCCAAAGACTGGGAAGGAAGAATGTGCTGTCCTAGAGCCTTCTGGGCCTGACCAGAGGCCCCTGTGGTTTCAGAGACTTGGTTCTGATGTAGAAGCTCCTCAACTCCCCACCTACTCACCTTGCCCCTCACCGCTAGTTTCGCTCTCCAGCACTGCCTCTCTGTCCCCCAATGACTTGGCCACCACCTCCAGCCAAGGCCTGTGGGGTGGGGGGCGGGCTTTTTCCACCCCAGGTTTTCTCCCAGGCCAGCACTTACCTGTCCGCTGACTTTCACCCGCAGAGGTTTTGAGTGAGAATTCAGTCCTTCCCTCTCACTGATAGCTCCTCTAGCTGTTGTCCTGGGAGGTGCAGGCTCCCCAGCCCCGTGGAGGAGTCCCAGTCCCCTGAAGTAGGACAGGGACTGCCTGCCGAAGGACCCTGCCTGAGGCATGACCCTCCTTTCAGGGGCAACTCTCACTGTCACCTCTATTCCTCCGGACAGTGTAGCCCTCACAGTGACCCAAACCGTCTGCTCTTGCAGAATGAGTCTGCTGATCTTCAATGACGAAAATGTCACTGGTGACAAAAGTACAGAAAACTGTGACTTCCTGTTTTCACCACCGGAACTTAGCGGGAGGTCGCCTGTTCTCCGTGTGTCACAGAAGGAAAATGTGCCACCCAAGGGCACGGCCAAAGCTACGAAGGTGAGTGCAAGAGCGATCCTGTGTCGCACCTTTGGTCACCCTGGAATCTGCCTTCCTGGTGACTTCACTGAGCTGGCAAGGCTGAGCGGGGTATAGCCAGTGGAGTAGTGGGGACTTGAATTATTAAACAGGTGCTCTCCTCCTCCCTCCCCCACAGGTGACCTTTCAGACACCCCTGCGGGACCCACAGACACACAGGATCCTGAGTCCCAGCGTGAGCAGCAGGCCTGACACTGGTTCTGCTCTGGGTAACACCGCTGCATTAGAGAACTCTCGTCATCAAGTCTGGACCCGAAAAGAGAAGTAAGTGTCAGTGCTTTTGATGTCCTGCATTTTGTGACGTCTCTGACGGACTTGGCAGACAGTGGTGTGGTGCTCTCGGCCACCCCACTCGAGTTTCTTCTGGTTGGTACTCTGAGTCTGTGCAGGATGAGGCCCACCTTTCATTTCTCTTTCTTTCCCCTCCCTTCTCTAAAAATAAGTAAATATATTTTTTTAGTTGCTTTTTCTTTAAAAAAAATTTTTTTTAAGATTTTACTTATTTATCTTTAGAGGTGAAGGGAAGGAGAGAAATATCAATGTGTGGTTGCCTCTCCTGTGTCCCCTGCTGGGAACTGGCCTGCAACCCAGACGTGCCCTGACTGAGAATGGAACCTCGATCTTTTTGTTCGCAGGCCCGCACTCAATCCACTGAGCTACACCAGCCACGGCTAAGGATTTTTTTTTTAAAAAGACAATCCACTTGTGTTATTTTATTTAAGCGAATAACAGCAGTCATCAGTCACAGCAGTGACAGGAGACTCCTGCACTTCTACCCACCAGAGCGCCAGGCCCATGAGGCCAGGCGGTGTCTTGTCGGTGGCTGTGTCCCCAGCCCCTGGTCTCACTCCTGGGGGCTGCCTCCTGAATTGAACCAGCGACCTTTCGCTCTTGGGGACGACACCCAGCCCTGGGCCACAACAGCCAGGGCTGGGACTTTCTTTCTCTTTGGAAGAGATTTCAGGCGTTCGAGTAAAGCACCACTGATGGCCCCTTCGCCCAACTTGACCAAAACATCTAGGGGCCCCGTGCCCGGGGCCCTGCAGGGGCTCCTCGCACCTGGACCTGTCTCTCTCCCCAGGTCTCCTCGTTACTTTTCAACTTCACTTTGTACTTTTACTTTTGAAATTCAACTGAAAGAGATGAGAGCAACTCAGACGCTGTTCCCTTATAGCGACCCCAACTCAGAAGGGGGGCCTGGTGGCCCGGATGCTGCCTCCTGGCTTTGGGGGCCCCAGAGCAGAGGTGGGGGTGGTGGGAGAGGACCCAGCAAGGCACCCCGGGAGCTGCTGAGGGCAGTCCTCTGGCCCTGCCGCCCTCTCCTCAGTGCGGACACGGCCCTCGAGAGCCCTGACTGTCCCGACTACGGAGCTAGGGGTCCCGACCGGAAGGGTAGGAGGCTAGCACAGAAAACCTCACCTCCGAGTGTTTGTCTGTCATGCTTCCGCTGAGGCCTGCGTGTCTCCAGCTGGCTCGCCAGCAGTGACTTATGGGAACACACTCGTGAAAACATCCTGAGGACAGGGTTCACTGAACGTCCTTTTTTTTCTATCTTTAGCTAATGTTTTCAGTGTAGACAAAAATCTACTCACAAAGCCAGCAGGTTGGTTAGTGTTGACTAAGTGTGTTTCCAAAAGCCAACAGTTCACCAAGGAAGTGGACCCCCCAACGGCGGATGGGACTCCGCAGAACGGGGCGGTGGCGGGCGCCCACCCGCCTCCAGAGGGCGTGAGGCCAGCCGCTGAAGACAGGCACTCCGGCGGGCCTGCCGCCGCTCCCCAGACCCAGCCCGGCCTCTCGGGCTGTGCCCAGGCCACCGCAAGTCTTGGAAGCCAGACGGCATCTCCACAGGGCATGTCTGGCAGCCCTGGGCGAGGCTTGGAGGGAAACGTCAGTTCTGATTCCCTGGACAAAGCCCTTACGTCCGCCCCAGAAGTTGTAGAAGAGCCTGCCAAGGTCGTGTCCCCAGACAGAACCACAGGAGACCCCTCCAGCGGACCCCCGGCTTCCTCAGCTGGGGCCACTTTGCTCCCCGGTACTCATCCCAAAGTGGCCCTCAGAAAAGACCTCCTCACAGACCCGCCTGGGCCCCCCGCCAGCCCTGAGGACACCTCTGGCCCTGAGGACACTGCTCTGGTGGGCCCTCTGCAGGCTGGAGGGGCCGCGGCCCCAAGTCCTCAGAAGGAGGAGGCCAGTGGCCAAATGGACAGCTCACCCAGGAATGGGCCCGTAAGGCTAGAATCTGACTTTTCTGATGATGCCCCCAGCAAAATGCCACCTCCACCAAGGAAGCTGGGGAAGGGACCAGCAGCGACACAGGAAAAGGCCCCCACGGAGGTGGGTGAGGCTTCTGCTCCTCCTCCTCGGGGGTCGTACAGCCTGGACTGGGACAAGCTGGGTGACCCCGACTTCAACCCGTTTGGAGGCGGTGGAGAGGCCTGGCCCCCAGAACGCCCCCAGAGCAGGCCGGCGGGGCCTGCGGCTGCAGAGGACTCACCTCCAAGCCAGTGAGTGGGGGGTGGGGGGGACGGTGTTGCTAAGGCTGGTCCGTGGTGCATGCGGGAAGACCTGGGACCACAAATGCTGCTCACTCACCCCCAAGAGGGAGCCACAAAGCAGGGGGCTCTCGTGGAAGAGCAGGCCTGCACCCTGCTAGGTCCCCACTGCAGAGAGGAGCCTGGAGGGGAAACCAGGGCTTCGGAGCTGTCAGCGGCTGTGCAGGCAGTCCCCGAGGCCCCAGTCCCCGTGTGCATGCCCCTTGCGCTGCCCACCGCCCTAGGGACAGCCGCTCCCAGGCTGCCAAGCACTGGGTCCTAAGGGAAGCTTACCCAGTGCCCAGTACTCACTTGCATGCAGACCCCCTGACTGTCCCCAGCTGCCCCTGGGTCCTGGCATCCTGGCACTGCCCAGGGAGGCTGCCCTCATCCTCATTCAGCTTCTTGACCAGTTTTCTGGTAAAAAGGACAAATGAATCTCAGGGCCACTGTCCCCCGAGTGGAAAAGCCCTCGGAGCCTGCTTCCAAGGACTCCTCCTAGGCCAGGTGTTCTCACGGGAGTGGGCGGGCTTCGCCTGGCTCTCTGGGTGAAGGAGGTGCACAGGGCAGGTGTGGTTCAGGGCTGGGGGGGGGGGCACAGCCCCTGTTGACCTGGTCTCTTTAGGCAGGTGGCTCCAGCCTCCACAGAGGGCACGCCTGTGACACAGACTGCAGTGTGGACCTCGGGAGCGGCGGGCGAGGTACCAAGTGTGTGTGCATCTGAGTGTGAACTCGTCTCTGCACTGTGGTCACCGTTTGCACGTTGTAATAAAGCAGGGCGTGGCCATTGGTGACCGGGCGGGACACACCCCTGCCTCCACCCTCTTGTCCTGACGGGACCGGGCGAGGCTGGGGATCCCTGGGACCCTCGACTTTGTGAGGTGCTCAAACAGAGCCGTGCAGGTGACCGTCACCTCCCTTCCAGGAGGGCATCAAGACTTCTGCAGGGGCAGCGGCCACCCCCAGCAGTCCAGACCGCAAACCCCCAGCCTCGCCGGCAGCCCCAGCGGCCCCAGCTCTACAGGGGCCAGAGCCTGCCTCAGACCTGAGTGAGGAGCAGTTCCGAGACCCAGCCGAGGGTACGTTGCCCGGGGCTGTCACTTGTCCTCCCGCCATTGGCTCCGGGAGCAACATGTGCAGGCAGCTCAGCTCCCTGGCATCGGGGAGGCCCCCGTGCGGCAGCTGGATGGTGCCAGGGACGGCCAGGGTGCGAAGGGCTTCTGGGGGTGGCCATCGCCAGCGCATGCTGGGCAGCGTGCAGAGGCGTGAATGAGGCTGTTACGGTCACAAGCACGTGGACACCTGGGCCTCAGGGGTTGCTGGAGAAACACTGGTCAGTGGGCTAGGATCAGGGTCGTGGGCTCTGAGTCTGGCCTCGCTGAGCAGCCGCAAGTGCACAGAGCAACGCTTTGCTTGCCCGCCCTCCCCCGCTGAGCGTTGTGAGCACATGGGTGCGTCTCCTGTGTCTTCTGGGCGTCGGCACCGGCACCCACGCGGCTGTCTGACTTCCCACGGGCCCTTGGGGCCTCGCCGGCATGTGCTGCCTGGCTCCTCAGTTCCCACTGGCCCCATGGCCATGACGCGCTATCGGTGCTCGGAGAGGCGTTCCCTGGTGGCCCCAGCACGGCGGGCACCTTCGTGAGTCTCCGGAGAAGGTCTGCCTCACGCCCTCTCTGAGGCTGTCCCTGGGCTGTGTGCAGACTGGAGAGGGGGCCGGACCAGCTGCATGACGGGTAGCAGTCCCCTCACCCCGCAGGCGGGCTGCCTCTCCACCTGGTTCACGGTGGAGGCCTGGACTCGGACTGTGACGTCCGTGTCTGTTTTCCAACTGCCGTGGGCGTTTTTGGTGTTTAGTCTAAGAGATGGGCGCCCGAGGCCTGAAGATGTACCCTCACCTTCCTTCTGGGGACACTCTTGCTCCAGCTCTCTCGTGGCCTTTGGCCCATTTGGCACGGACTTCACTCACGGCCCGAGGTGCCCGGGTTCCCGAGCAGAGGCCAGGTTACTGGAAACGGAGGGGCTCTGCGGGGGGGCTGTCAGCAGCGGGTCTCACCCAGGGCGGCTTAGCCCCAGGGGCCCGATGGTCGGCACAGCCCCGCCCAGAGGCCTGACCCCAAGCACCAGTCCTGTGGGGCCAGACACCCCGACTGAAAGCCAAGGACCTCGGGTTCTGGTCCGGGTGGGCCTGGGCAGGTGGTGGTCGCTCGCAGTGGGCACAGTCGGCGTGCTGGGGGCGCTGGGCACACGCTCCGAGTACCGAGGGAGCTGCAGGCTGGCTCCGTGTCGTGGAGGAAGCGCCGTCGGTTGCGTGGGGCCCGGGGGCAGTGGCGGCTGACGTGCTCCCCTCAGTTCTAGGCACGGGGGCCGACGTGGACTACCTGGAGCAGTTTGGGACCACCCTGGTGAGTGCCTGCGCCCGCCGCAGCCGTCCTGGGGGGCGTCTGGGGGAGGGACGTTCACTAGAGCAGCCCGTGCCTCAGCTGCACCTGGGCAGCCACGGCCTTCAGCCTGCAAGGCCGGCGGCCCGGCCCCTCCCTGCTCGCATCCAGGGGCCTCCCAACGTGTGGCCGTCTCCCCGGCCCTCTGGTCGCTTCCCGCGCAGGGCCGTTGTCCTTGGGTGACCAGGACCCTGCCGACACTCCTGCCCCTTCAGTTTAAGGAGTCAGCCCTGAGGAAGCAGTCCTTGTACCTCAAGTTTGACCCGCTCCTGAGGGACAGTCCTCGCAGACCGGCCCCCCTGGCCCCCGACATGGGCAGGTGTGTCAGACGTCTGTGGGGGGGGGCTCGGGTGTCAGAGACGTCAGGTCCAAGGGGTGTCACAGCTCGGCTCCGAACGGCAGGCTTTGCACTGACACCCCTTGGGGGCAGGGGGGCCACCTCACATATGACTGGGAACAGGAAGGGTTGGGGCAGTGGCACGCAGCTGGGGACCAGGGACGACAGGCCCTGGGGGACCTGGGCCCACCCACTCTGGAGCAAAACGGCGTGTGCACTTCTGGTGTAGTTCCAGCGCGCAGGGCACCGCTGCCCCGTCCTCAGGGAGCCCGCCCGAGGCCAAACTGCTGGACCTTGACTTGCCGGGAGCGCAGGACCTGCCCGTGAGTGTGTCGCTCTTTGTCCTGCAGAGACTCACGGGTGGGAGGGCCCTGAGGGCTCAGGTCGGTGGCTTTGGGGGCTGCTCAGCCGTGCCTTGTCTCTGGTCGCTGCCTTGTTGTCCCGGAGCCTCCAACCCTTCTGCTGCCCCCCAGGTGCTAGGCCCACCGCCGTGTGTCCTTGGACCAGGGGCGCCCATCGTGGACGTGCTGCAGTACAGCCAGAGGGACCTGGAGGCAGCGGTGAGGACAGGCGCCGGGAGGGGGAGCTCGGGGTGCGGGCCGCCCTGGCGCCACTGCAGGGAGGGGACTGGGGGTGTGCACTGGGCAGGGGCCTTGGTGGGGTCACCCGGCTAGCAGGTGCTCCCAGGTGTCCCCACTGGCGACTGGGTTCCACCCTGGCCTAATGGCCCCATGTCCCTGCCCCGCTTCAAGTTGGCCCTGGGGCCAGTGGGGCCCCCGGAACACACCTGCCCTCAGGGGGAGCTTGATGGGCTCTGGCACATGACACCCCTGGGGCCTGAGCTCGCAGCAGCACCTGGTGGCCCGGCCTGCTGACGTCCAGCCGGTGAAGCACCGGGGTGTGGCTTGTGCAGGTGGAGGCGGTGCAGAAGGAGAATGTGCAGCTGAGGAGCCAGTGCAAGGAGCTGCAGGAGAAGAACCTGGAGATGGGGTGAGACCCGGGGCTGGGAGGTTGGCAGGGGCCCCAAAGAGCCGGCCGCGGTGTTCACACACTTCCGCCTCCTGCAGGAAGGTCATGGACGGGTTCGAGAGCATCGTGTACCAGGCGATGGGTGAGTGTGGCGCTTCTTCAGGGCAGCGTCTCCCCCTGGGCCCCCAGGCCCCGCGCCAGGACAGCAGTGGGGGCAGGGCCTGCTCTGCCGCCCCCCAACCTCGCGCTCCCCCCTTTTCAAGAGGAGGCTCAGAAACAGAAGGAACGGGCCAGAGCCGAGACCGAAAAGGCTCTGACAGAAAAGGACCAGCTGGCCTCAGACCTGAGCTCCCTGGAGAAGTCCTTCTCGGACCTCTTCAAGCGCTTTGAGAAGCAGAAGGAGGTGATCGAAGGCTACCGGACGGTAGGTGGGGCTGAGGCCTGGCTCTCCAGCGGGCAGGAGCTGGAGGAGGACCACGAGGTCCGGGGGGCGCCCTGGGTGGGGCTTACAAGAGTCACGCAGAAGGTGACCGGGCAAGGGACGGCTCTGGTGCCAGGCAGGGCCCCATAGGAGGTGACAGCAGCCAGAGGGGCCAAGGGTTGGACCTGGTATTCGGGGACGGGGAGGCCTGGGCTGTGTGTGGAGGGGCCTTTTCCAAGAGAAAACCAGGATGTGCCATTGCCCTGCTCACCTGAGACACGGCGGGACCTGCCCACGCCTGGCCCCAGGCCCACCCCCCGAGTGGAGGCCTGCCGGCCATGACACCCTCTCTCCCCAAAGAATGAAGAGTCCCTGAAGAAGTGTGTGGAGGGCTACATCGTCAGAGTCGAGAAGGAAGGCCAGAGGTACCAGGCACTGAAGGCCCATGCGGAGGAGAAACTACGGCTGTGAGTTCGGGCCCCTGCGGGCAGTGGGGGGGGGGGGCGCTGGGGGCGGGGAGCTCAGCCCACCTGGTGTGTGTGCAGGGCCAGCGAGGAGATCGCCCAGGTCCGGAGCAAGGCGCAGGCAGAGGCGCTGGCCTTCCAGGCGAGCTTGAGGAAGGAGCAGATGCGTGTGCACTCGCTGGAGAAGACCGTGGAGCAGAAGGTGGGGTGGGCCAGAGGCCCAGGGCGCGGGAGGGACCAGCCCCCTGGGTTTGGGTCCTGCCGGCTCCCAGGCCAGGCGGGCGCCACCAGGGCCCCCACAGCCCTGCCTGAGCCCTGGGAGACCCAGGGCTGGACATCTCTCTTCCAGACGAAGGAGAATGACGAACTGACTCGCATCTGCGACGACCTCATCTCCAAGATGGAGAAGATCTGATGACGGGGTTCCTGCTGTGCACCCCCAGCCTCCTGTCTGTCTGTCTGTCTGTCTGTCTGTCTGTTGGAAGTTTTTGTGTTCTTCTCTCCTCACTTCAGCTCCCTTTTAAACTAGATTGCTTTAAAAAGATTAAATAAAGTTTCCCTTGAGTTTATTGCTGCAGTCGCCTTGTCTTGATTAAAACCGAGGTTTCCAGCCGTGGCCACAGCTGCCGCCACCGCCGCCTGTGCCTCAGAGCTGCCAGCAGGGCGGCAGCCTGCTCTGTCCCTGAGCCCAGAGCCGAACCCAGTGGACTGGGTTCTCCGTGTGAAAAAGTTAGCAGGCAAGGGACGGTCAGCCCTGTGCAGCTCGGCGAGGCCACAGCCCGCGGGTGGTGTGCTCGCTGCTGTGTGGCTGAGGGTTAACACCTGCACCACCCGTCCAGTCCGTGGGGAAGGTCTGTGCCCCCCAGGGCTCACTGCAGACAGCTGGGTGCCACAGCTGAGACGGGCTCCCCAGCTCCGGTCTGCCTGCGGAGCCCTGACCAGAGTGGGTGTTCGAAGCTGGGGGCAGGGGCTCCCTCTGCAAGCTCCCACAGAACGGTCTCGGGACAGACACCAGGCCCCGTCCCCCAGCCCGCTCCAGAGGAGCGTGTCACACACTGGACACCGGGGCCCACAGGCCCCTCACACTGCCGTGTGGTTCAGGGGCTGGGATGCAGAGGGGCTGCATTGCAGAGTGGTGGTGGGGCCCCAGACGGGCGCAGTGGGAGTACGGCTGCCCCAGAAGCCCTTGGGCTCAGGGCAGAGGCTTGGCCTGCAGCCCCCAGACACAGATGGGCCCGGGCTGAAATACAGCCCTCTGCTCTGAGCCAGCTGGAGGGCACGGGGCTCCTGTGTGCTGACCCAGTGGGTACAGGTGGCTGAGGCTGCAATTCTAACCATTCCCAGGTGAGGCCCGGAGTGCTGGGCCACAGAGCTCCTCGTGCTCCCGGCACAGGTGCAGGGAGTGAGCACCACCCGGGGCAGCTAAGGCAGTGCTCCAGCTCAGGCCTGGGGGGAAAGCCCGCAAAGGGGTATTTTCTCTGGTCAGTGGTGCAGGGGCCAGGGGTGCATTCCCCACACAGAACCACAGCCAAGTCCTGCCCAGTCAGATCTCCCTCCAGGGCCTGAGGGTGGGCAGCAGCAACATGCCTGCCCACCACCAGGGGGCGCTGCCAGCCGTGGGCCATCATGCAGGGTCCCCAAAGCACCTGCTGGTAGCATCCTGACTTGGGAGCTGTAGGGCAGCCCTCTGGCTTCCGAGCGTGTGCCCAGGGCCCCACAGGTGGAGGGCACCTTTGTTCTCAGCACATTGGAGGGCGGGGACCCAGGGGACACGCTTGCCCCTGCTCCCCACGGACCCCAGGGCTCTGGCCCTGACATCTGCTTGTCCCTGTGACAGCTTGTCTGGCCTCCTGGGACCCCTGATGCCCTTTCCAGTGAAGCCGCTGGAGGTCCTTGTACAACCGGTTGCACACATCCCTCCTGTGGTCAAGGGCCCACCTGCAGTGGCTCCGGCACCAGGTGTGAGTACGGAGCCCATAGGCCGGGCCAGCCCGACGCTGCCCCAGGCCAGAACTTCTCTGCTTCGCGCCACCCGGGGGGGGGCTCCCCCTCCACCCAAACCAGCTGCAGCGGCTGGTGAAGTTCTGCCTCAGCAGAATGCTGCCCCTCCCAGCAGCAGCCCCAGTGGCCCACCTGGCCCTCTGGCCTCCCTGCTCAGGGACCTCATCTGCTGGTGTCCTGCTCAGCAGGTTTGTGGGGTTGCGGCCCCCGGAAGGCACCCCTCCTAGAGCAGACACGATGCCTTCCACTTCACCCAGCCCCAGGGCGCTCGCCAGCTGCAGGGGTGTGGGCAGTGGGTGTGGGCCCCCCAATCCAGGCCAGAACCCCCCGCAAGTCCTGCTACTCAGAACAGGGTTCTGTCCTCTCCTCACCATGCTGGGCCCCTCCCTCAACAGGCAGCCCCCAACCCAAAACTGTGACTCCTTCCATATATGCCCCACCCTGTATCAGCCCCACCCCTGGCACCCTTTCCAACAGCCCCTGGACAAGAACCTCCCTCCCATGCACAGGGACCCCATCCTCACCTCCATTCCTAGACACAAATGGGGTGCACTCCACCTGGGAGGAGCTCCGAGGCCGAGAAGCCCCCTGGGGCTGGCCAAAGCTCACTTCACAGACCAGGAAATGGACCAGTGACCACTGGCTGGGCAGAGGCGGGGCAGGGCGCCTGGGGTCGGGGTGAGGGCGGACAATGGGCCAGTGGGGCCTGCAGCCCCAGGGCCCCGAGAGCTGCCCACGTGGCCTCGGGCCGCCCTTCTGCTGCACAGTCGGGGCTGCTCTGAAGGGGCCTGGAGGGGTACCCTCGTAACCCGTCTCTGCCTGCCTGGCCTCTCCAGCCACTCCGAAAACTGCCCAGTGCCCTGTCCCCTGCCAGGGCCTCTGAACCAGACCCCGGGACTCTGCCTGGACAAGGCCACAGGCCGCTGGGCATCATCCCGGCCCGGGAGCCTCTCTGGACAAAGGGGCCTTGTGCAGCTGAATGGATGTTTATCCTGGAGCCTGAGTTAACTCAGGGCTGCGAGGCCAGGCGGGGGCCCCTGGCACTGGCCTGCCGAGGGTAAACATGACCCGCGCCGGGCCTTCGGAAGCCTGGACTCTTGTACCCTGTGTCTCCTGCACCGCGACACACCAGCGGCATGTGGCCTCCTGCCAGGGGGAAGCTGTCCTGGGGCCCACCTCCGGGTGCCCATCTCTAAGCAGTGCTACCATGTGGACAGAGCACCCAGGGTCTGCCCCCCAGGCCCACCCTCCTGGAGCACAGGAGGTGCAGTGTCGCCAACCCCTGCCCCCCCGTGTGGTGGGCCTGGGGGCAAGTCCCGGGGACCCAGATCAAGACCCCGCAGCATGGCTGAATTTCTGCTTCCCCCCAAACTCTTGTGTTGAAACTTCGAGCCAAGGGGACAGAGTGTGGAGCTGAGTGGGGTGGGGCGAGGCCATGAGCCAAACCCCTGGGGGATTTGTGCCCGGGGAGAGGAGGCCGAGAGCCTCCCTTCGCTGTGTGAGGTCAGTAACCAGCTGTGGTGGGAAGCAGCCCGCACCAGAAACTGAACTGACGGCCACTCTGACCGAGGACGTCCAGCCTCCAGCACCGTGCAAAGTATATCTGCTGTATGTCAGATATAGTATGTCTGCTGTCTGTGGAGTTTCGTTACAGCAGTAGGTGCCTCCTGAGAGGGCCACAGAGTCAGTCACAGTGACCCACTGCCCACCTGTCCGTGGCTGGTGGCCCGCAGGGGCTCCAGCCTCAGCAGAGAAGCCCGGGCCTGTGGAAACCACTGTCCCCACGCCCTGAGAGGGTCCGTCTGGGGCGGAGTGCCTGCTGGCATCTCCCCGTGTCCCCTCCAGCCGGGCCCTCCCTCCACGTGCGGCCCATGTGTGCCCAGGGCGCTGGGAACACGTCCCTGGTGTTTATATGCATGATGGCCCACTCTGGAAGCAGGAGTG
Source organism: Artibeus jamaicensis (assembly GCF_021234435.1). NCBI lineage: Eukaryota > Metazoa > Chordata > Mammalia > Chiroptera > Phyllostomidae > Artibeus > Artibeus jamaicensis. The sequence continues at coordinate 27,232,508 of NW_026521954.1, read as the reverse complement.
CACTCGGGGACAGCCGCCCACCGCCACAGCTGCTGGGGCTGGAAGAGGCCAGAGAGCAGGGTCTCAACTCAGCCCAGGCTCCTGGGGACACTGTTAGGGCCGGTGTGGGCATCCTGGCTCCTAACGGTCTCCCATCACCAGTCCCCGGACCCCAAGACCCCTGTGCTGCCCTGGCCCCAGCTCTCCTGACCCCCAAGACCCCCCCACCCCCCCCCACCCCGCCTCCCCTCAAATTCTGAGGCCCCAAGTTGCTGGGGCTGAGCAGACTTTGCTGAGCTGGGAGGCCTGCAGGGGGCGCCAATGGGCCAGCCAGAGCCTCTGGCCCCTCAGCCACCACCTCCGGAAGGCCCAGCTGAGACTCCTGCATGGGGTGGGGGTGTCTCCCAGACTGCTGTGCTGGAGAGTGGGGGGACGGCCTCCACCCCAAGCCCATGGGCGGCAGGCGTGCCGAGTGGGTGGGCGGGGCCCAGGGTCTGGGCAAGCCGAGGGTGGGACAGGGTCTGTGGCCAGGTCTGGTCTGGGCACCCCCCTCAGGCCCAGTCCTCATCCACAATGTTCTGGGCCACCCCTGGTGGAGTGGACACTGCACCCCGGCCCCGTGAAGCACCAGCCGGAACTTTTTCGGGAGTGGGCAGGACCCTCAGGCGGCCCGTGGCCTGGCCCTGGCCCCAAGCCAGGTGGGTCGCAGGCGTTCGTAGAGTGAGGGGTGGGTGTGTGGCCCCAGCGGCCCCAGGCCCGCTGGCTCTAGGGCATCACGCCCCCTGCAGACAGCAGGTGGGATGTGAACGAACATTTCTGACATTTCTGAACGAGTGTATGAATGAACGAGTGGGCCAGGCTGTGCACATCATGGAGGCGGCCATGTCCCCTCGCCCGCATCCCCTTCTCGTGTTCCAACGCCCACTCCTCAGCTCCGCAGGGGATGACAAGACCCGCGCTGGGCTGGGTTCCCAGGCCAAGCCCCTCTGCAGGGGTGCAGAGTGGGGCAGGAGGGACTGTGGGGGAGGGCTGTGTGTTTGTTTGTTTGTTTAATCCTCAGCTGAGGACTTTTTTTCATTGCTTTTCAGAGAGAGAGGAAGAGAGAGGGAGAAACATCAGTCAGTGGCCTCCTGCAGGCAGGCGGACCTGGGATGAAACCCGTGGCCTTTCAGTGACACAGTGGCGCTCCCGCCAGCTGAGCCGCCCGACCAGGGTGCTGTGCGTTTATTTTTGACGGGACAGCGTGTGAGGCGCTCAGCCCGGCCAGCCCAGGGCACAGGGTCCACCTGGGGGTGACTCTGGCCTGGGCCTGCCTAGTGTGCGTCCACTCTGAAGTCTGGAGGAGCCTGCTCGGGGGCCCTTCGGCAGGAGCCACTGTGTGGCCTGAACCCCAAGGGGCCATCTGCAGGGCGAGCCTTTACCGTACGGGGAGATGGAGGGCACAGCCGGCCCGAGGGGCCCAGCAGAGGGCGCCGGTTCCCCGTGTGCCCTGGGAGAGGGGATTCCGGGGCAGCGCCTGCGGACAGAACAAGGACAGCCAGGGGCAACCCTGGAGGTGGCTTCTCCCTCCTGGCCTCCGGGGCCCAGCAGCGACAAGGCTGAGAGCGTCCACCGGGGTGTCTCATCAGCAGAGCTGCCTCCCCAAGGCAGTTGGGGTGGGGGGCAGCGAGGGCAGGGCCCTTAGCTCTGGTGGAGCCCACCCAGCCTTCACCAGCCCACCAGGGAGCAGGACCCCGAGGCTCTGGGGCTGCTCTCACACTGGGCCCTTTGCTCCCGCATGTGAGGACACGAGTGGGGAGCCTTCCCCGCTCCAAGCCCCGGGGGAGCCCGGCTGTGGCGGCGGTGGCTGGGGGCTGACAGGGAAGGCAGAAACAATCAAATCCAGAGCATGTCTGGAGGCGGCGGGGCAGGGGCGGTGAAGAGTGGGGCACCTGCACCTTGGGGGGCTCCAGGTGCCCCTCTAGCCAGTGTCCCCTGACCCCCACACCACACAGGAAGGGTCGCCCACCTCTGCTCAGCACCTAGGCTGGGGCACTCAGTCCCACCGTGCCAGCCAGGCAGGGGCTCCGGGGAGCCCAACATGTTCAGGGCCAGAGCAGTAATGAGCAGGGGCTTTGGGCCTGGGTGGTCTGACCCCCACCCCAGGAGGGGCCGGCCCCTCCACGCCAGCGAGGCCTGGCATGCAGTACTGGCAGCCCCCTCCCCAGCTGGCCAGCCCTGCCCCTGCTCTGGGGCCCAGGCAACCCTTCACCCTGCCTGTGTCACACAGACCCTCAGGGACCGATGGCCCCCAGGCCCCTCTGGATCTGGAAAGCAGCCTCCCACTGGGCCCAGTGCCACCCCCGCAGCTGGGCCCAGCCTCGGCCGAGGCTGGGCCGTCCTGTGCCCAGCACTGGGCGGGCTGGCCAGGGGTGGGGGCGGGTGCAGCTCTGGGGGGGCCTTCGGAAATCAGAAACACGTGGCCAGGCCGGGCCAGCATTGCTGTGTCCCCGCGTCCACCCTCAGAAAGCTCACCCACGGAGCTGGACCAGGCACCCGGCCGGGGCCCAGGCGGCAGGGGTCTGCTGGGAACCTCCTGCCCTCTCTACTTTCCCACCAAGGACAGGCCGTTGGTCCCAGGCCCTTCACCGCCCAGCTCGGCTTGCTTGCTTTGTCTGCCTAGAGGCTCATGACTTTGCACCCAGCCTTGTTGGTTGAAGGTGGACCTTTGGAGCCGAGTCAGAATTGCCCACAGGGAGGCACCTCCAGCTCCAGGAGCCCAGCATCCAGAGGACCTGGGTCTCCAGGGTCAAAGACACACAGTCCCCAGCCACTGGGAGCCCAGCCCTTCCTGAGCCCTGGTCAGTGACTTGGCCACACTCCAGCCAGGAGTTGGGTGCTGGGTCCATTCCCTGCGAGAGCACCCAGCCCCTAAGCGCTGCCTCCAGAGCTGTGGGTCCAGCGTCTGGGCCCCAGGCTGCCACGGAGTCCAGCACTGCAGACCGGGCGGCACCGCTCACCTGCTGTTCCTCTCTGTGGGCGACCCCTGCAAGCCAGCCCAGCTGGGCGGGGCAACCTGGAAGAAGGGGCTCCTGAGCTGGGCTCTGCAGGGGCAGCGGCTCGGCCAGGCCGGGGCCTCTCTGTTCACAGCAGCCAGTCTCTAGGGGCTGGCCGTGCTCCCCCCAACCCCCGGAAGACCCCACCCTGCGGAGGGCCACTCGGGCCAGGCGAGTGCGGGCCAGACCTGCGCCCGCCCGGACGTGCCCCGGTGCCGCTCCCCCCGGGAGCGTCCCCGAGCCAGGTGCTGGCTTGCCTGCGGGCAGCGTGATCTCATCCCTCAGTCGGCAGGGCGGGCCCTGGCGACATCCCACCCCACAGGCGACGTGACTTGCCCGAGGTCCCAGACATCCTGGTGGCTCCCCACCCTGCCCGTCCGTCCCCCTCCTCTGTGCCCTGGAAGAGCCCGGGGGCTCCTGAGCCCGCCTGTCCTCACTTGGACAGTGACAACTGGGGAGCCGAGGGCAGTGGGCCCAGCCCAGGCTTGGTGGCCCTGGAGGCCGAAGCCGGATGTGCCAGGAGCAGGGGCACAGGGCTGGGCCCGACTCTGCACTTCGGGGCCTGCCTCTCACCAAGCAGGAAGCGCTGGGCTCTCCCCTCGGGCCACTGGCCAGGCCTCCTCGGCGTCTGGGAACCCCCCCCCCCACGCTAAGGAGGCAGGAATGCGCCCTTGCCCCAGCCCAGGCTTGCCTGGCCCCAGATGCCCCACCAACCCAGCCTGACAACACCCCCCCACCCCGCCCGCCCCCGCTCCCAGTTGGGAGAGGCTGGCTTCCTGGAGGAGGTGCCGGGGCCTCCCAGAGGCCAAACTGGAGGGGAGGCTGGTGGGCCAGGACTCAGGGCAGGACCTTACCTTGGGCCACAGGGGAGGTGCAGGGAGATGGGGGCCAGATGACCTGGCTTTGGAGCCCCAGCCAGGGGGCCCCTACAGTCAGGCTCCACACCCCATCTTCACACTGAAGACCCCAGACCCCAGAACCAAGGCCCCTCTCTTCCACCAGAGCGGGGACCAGGTGGGGATTGCGTGGGGGGGGGAGGCCTGGGCACCCCCGCACCTGGGTGGGAAACCTGGCCTGGGACCCGGGTCCAGAAACTCGATGGGTCCCTGGGGGGCTGAGTGTGGGGTGAAGGGTTCTGAAGGGTGGATGGCCGGATGGCGACCTTTGGGGCCTGTCCTGCTGGGGAGCTGGGGGCCCCTGAGTCTGGGATGTGGGCACCACAGCCGAGTGGGGGGTGTGCTGGGAGTCCAAGAGCCAGCAGCCACCAGGCTCTGGGGGGTGACCGTCCCTAGGGACCAAGGAGCTCAGAACCACCACTTGCTCAGGTGGGGTGGGTGATGCGGCCCCACCTACGCCAGGGGTGCGCCACCATCCCCCTGCCCCCTAAGAACCTGCTGGAGCAGAGGCAGTTCACCTGGCCAAGTCCCACTGGCTGTCCCCAGGGGGTGACCTGGGCAGGGAGGACCTGAGGCCCCACTGCAGGGAGCAGGCTGCTGCTTGAGCTCGGGTGGGAGTGGGTCCAGCAAGCTGAGAGGAGCAGGAAGGCTCCCTGGATGAGGAGGCAGCGGCCTGCCCAGAGCCACCGGCACCTTCCCCCGGGGCCACCGCTCCGAGGCTCCGGTGAGCTGTCCTCATCGGAACCCAGGAGCCCTTGGTTTGGCAGAGGTTTCTGGGCAGGAGGGGCTGGCTTCGGCCCCTCATACCCAAGCCTGTCCTGAGCCCACATGCTTCTTGGGGGGCCAGGATGACCCTTCGACCTCACAACTGGGGCCCATGGCAGCATCAGCACCAGGTGACAGGCCTGGAGGGTAAAGAACCAGGGAAGGACGGGCACCAGGGAGGAGGGGCCGGGAGCAGTGCTGCCCGCCACTCAGGCTCAGGGGGCCCTGCGGGAGGACAGACTGCTGGGGACAGGGCCACACCCAGGGCCTGGGAGAAACCAATGCGGAGGGTGCCACCCCCCACCCCATGCTCCCGACGTGAACAGGGCCCCTGGGGACAAGAGGCAGCGGGCCCAGCGAAGCCATCCAGGCCTCTGAGGCCCTGGCAGCTTTGAAGCGGCCCCAGAGGGGGGCAGGCGGGGATCGGACGCGCCCCATGCCAGCGTCAGCGCGATCAGTTTCAAAACCAGCCTGGATTCTGCCCCAGCCGAGGAGGGAGCGTAAAGACCCAATATATTTTAATTATATCTTTGAGGGCCACAGCGCAATCATTTCCAGATGGGGGCCCTGCTGCCGGCCTCTCCGTGCTGCGCCTGGGGAGGGGGAGCAGGGGCCAGGCCCCCTTGGGGGCGATGGGGGCCCTGTGGCCCAGGGCTCGCTGCCCAGCCCACGCTGGGACCAGAGTGGCTGTTACTGGCTGTGGTTCCCATTCTGCAGACGGGAGCCTGAGGCCCAGTCCTGCCCTTCCCAGCAGGAAGGACCCCGGGGCGGCCGACTCAGACCCTGTAGCAGAGGCCTGCGGGGGCCATAGGAGCCAGTGTGTCAGGGCTGTGGGCCACTTGCCCAGGCCCCAGGCCAGGAGCCGGCCTGACCCACTCACACGGCCCCGGAAAGCCATCTCCACGGGGAAGGGTCGGGCCTTCGCTGTCCTGGCTCCGGGTGAGTGGGGCTGGTCCTGGGCCTTCCGAGTCCCCACCACTGCCTGAGACCCAGGGGTGGGCAGCGTCCTGCAGGCCCTTTGGCTCCCTCCAGGCAGGAAAGCGCCCTGAGGCCCAGCAGCCTTCCCAGGCCCCAAGCGAGAACCGGGGCCCAGTGAGGACGGAGGTGGCCGCAGCCTGGCCTGGGGCACTGCTTGGACCTGAGGTCCTGGTGCTGCCCGCCGGGCAGTCCCAGCCCCAGGGTGCACAGGGCAGGCTGCAGAGAAAGGTCGCTGGGCGGTCAGTGACGGGCGCTTCGGAAGCTGGCCTGCTGCTAACGAGATTTGCCCGTCAGCTTTCCTGGCTCTGGCGTCTGCCGGGGCCGTGCTCTCCACGGCCGGCTGCGACCCCCACCCCAGCTCTGCCCAGCCTGAGTGGGCAGGGCATGCGCAGGCCCTGGCTCCTCGCGTGGCCGTCAGAAGGTGGGGGTGTGGCAGGAACCTGGAGAAGCAGAGACTCCATCTCCGCCCAAGCGCCAGCCTGGGAGGAGCAAGTGGGCAAGTTGGCACAGGGCGCGGGGACAGCAGCTGCCAGGGTGTTGGTGGCCGGGGGCCAGGGTGACCTTGGTGACCAGCTCGGCGAGGCTGTGGGGTGAGCAGCGGCCCTGCCCGCTTGTGGAGCCTGGTTCACGGGCTGCTTCCGCCCCCAGGCAGGCCCTGCTCACGGGGGTCTGCGGGCGGGGTGCGTGGGGACGCTGGGCCCTCGCCAGGCCTGTCTGGTCACTGCCGCACCAGGCTGGCCATGCAGGTGGTGCGCTGTCCCTTTTCATACCTGAAAACGCAAAGACCAGGCCCCCACCAGCTCTCAGCCCCGGGGCCTGGCCCCTGACGGCCACTCTCAAAGCCGCCCCAGGTGTGGGGGAGCCGGTGAAGGAAAGGCCGCAGAGTCAGGGGTCGCAGTGCGTGGGTGGTGGGTGGAAAATGAGTTGGTGCAGGCGGAGGGGAGGGAGCACCTGCTGGGGACTCCCGGGTCCTCCGGGACTCCCGAGGCTGCACCGCGGGGTCCTGGGGCTGCTACACGGACACGGACACGGGGTGGGGCTCGGGGTGGAGGCAGGCCAGGCACGGCTGAGGTGGAGCTGGGAAAAGGGGCGCCAACCAGGACAACACAGCTCCGCCACCCAGGGCCTGGGTCGGGGCCCGGGACAGCGCGAGTCTCGGGTGGAAGCCCCTGGGATGGGAAGTGGGGTCCCGCCTCGCTGATCCCACCCACGTCCCCTCCCCTCAGCGAGCCTTCCTGTGCCGGCTCTGGGCATCCCAGCCAAGCCCCGTTCCCCCCACCACCCACAGCAGCCTCCTGGGGAGAAGGGGGCCCTGCGATCCCCACCGGCTGCTCCTCCTGTGGCTGCTGGGCCGGGGGCCCACCGGCCTTTCCACCCCTGGATGGGGCTGGGGGCTTGGACAGAAGGACAGGCTGGGCCATCTGGCAGGGCGGCCGCGGTGTCTCCTCCCCCCCTCAGCGGGGCTCGGCCCTCCCCAGCACCCCACCCTGCCCTCCTTCCCCCCAGCAGAGATAACGGGTGAGGAGGCAGAGATAAACCTCTCCTCTGCCCCGGGCCCTCATTGCCCGCAAATCCCAGGAAGTTCCCGCCCCATCCTGAAACCCCATCTGGAGCCTGGCTCCAGCGAGAGCGGGCAGCAACCCCGCCCATCCGGGCCTCCGGGCCTCGTCACCCTACAGGAGGCCCCAGCCTGCCGTGCCCAAGGGCGGCACACCCACCTCAAGGATGACAGGACTGAGGGGTCCAGGCCCCCGGGGTCTCCCCTTGAGCATTTGCTCTGACATGGGGAAAGTCCCCTAGGGGCGCCCACTCCTCAGAGGCCAAAGCAGGGGTGCAGTCCTTCCGTGACCCGGGCCCCGAAGGACCGGGCAGCTGGCAGGTCCCGAGGTGCTGGGTCTATGCTCCCCTTGCCTCAGACACCCCGCCCCCAGGGCCCCCCGAGTCTGGGCTCTTCCTCTGAAGGGCTGTGCACGCCCGCCCCGCGGCCCAGTCCTACAGACCAGAGCCCCTGTGGGAGGTGGGACTGGCCGAGCCTGCCCACCCCAAGGAGGGGGCCCCAGGGGACTTGGGAGGCACACTGGGAGCAGCCAGGAAGGTGACTGGGGGCACAGCGGTCTCTGGCTGCCTCCCCCTGAGTGAGGCGGCCCACCTGGCCCGGCCCTGGGGCCCAAGGCCACAGCTCCAGCTCACACTTGAGCTCTGGCAGCAAGGTGGGGCCAGGAGAAGGGTCACATGACGGGGGCGTGGGGATGTGCCAGTGTCCCTCCGGCCACCGGAGCAGACGAGCACACAGAGGAAGAGGGGCCCTGGCTGTGGTCACCTGCGGGCGGGAGCAAGGCCGGCAGGGCGTCACGGACACCTAAGTAGCAGAGGCCACGTGGTGGGTGGCAGTGCCGAAGAGGGGGATGCCCCTGACCGAGGCGGGGCCTCGCCCCTGGCCCAGAGCGGGAGGCCATGGTGTTGGCCATGGCATTGGCAGGAGTGGCCCTTGGTGGGCCTGGGGGCTTGCGTGGCGCCGTCCGGCAGATGACTTAATCGCAGGCGGGCTTTGTCCCCCGAGCCCGCTGGGCCTAGATCCTCCGCCAGCCCTGCCATTCGCCCCCGCCCCCACCCCCACCCAGCTCCTAGCAACTGGCAGCCGAGCGTGGGCAAATTGGAGGAGGGCCGGGGGCGCACTGCGGGCCTGGGAACAGCACGGGGGTGGCCCTGGGCGCGGCTGGGCACGCTGCCCCAACCGGACCTGGGGGACGGCTGCCCCGCAGGGCCACACCAGCCCCCCAGGAGGGCACCTTGGGAGGGGCTTCGGGCTGGCACCCTGGCAGAGGAGGCGCCGGGGCTGGGGCTGGGTGGGCTGCGTCCCCGCTCTCCTCCCGGGCTCCCACAGGCGATGCTGTCGCAGCTTTAGAAAGGGAGACAAAGGCCCGGGAGGCCCGGGCGGGCGGGACACAGGCCGGAGATGGGGTTTTAATGACCCAACTATGGCGCGGCAGCGAGGAAGCTCGTTAACCCTGTCGGGCCCTCGCGCTGGGGACGCCCGCCGCCTGCTGGGCCCCCACCACTGACCCCAAGAGGCCGGGAACAAAGTTAAAATCTCTCCAAAGAGAGTCCCTGACACCCCTACCAGGGAGCCTGTCTGTGGCCGGTGTCCTGCCAAAGGTGCCGAGGTGAGGGCTCAGACAGGCCAGACACAAGCCCAGAACCCTCTGCACTTAGCCCTCTGCTCCCAGGACTGGCCGGCCCCTGACCTCCGAGGAGGAGTAGCTGCCGCCTGCCCCGTGGGAACCTGCTCTCCCACTGGAAGCCCCTCTCCCCCCTCTCGTGGGAGCGGGGTAGGGGGCCTCCAGCCTGGGGCCCTGTGCAGCTCATGCCAAACAGTCCTGGAGTCTCCTGGCCCCTCCTGCCTCAGTTTCCCCAGCCCTGAGATCGGCGTGTGGTGGGGAGGAGGCTGTCTGAGTGACGGGACCAGTCTGCCCGGGTCCCAGGTCAGGGCCCTGGTGGGAGGAGATCTGTGGGGGCCCCAACAGCCCCACGATCCGTCCGTGTCTACTCCCCCAGCCCCTGAGGCAGCATCACCCCCATGCCCCACCGCCTCTGACTGCCTCCTGCCCGTGTCTGCCATCGGCTGTGCCTTTGGCCTTGCTTCCTGCCCTTGGCCAGCCCCTGGGGGACCTGAGCCTTGTTTTCCTGGAGGGAAGGTGTCCAGGGACCTAGGGCAGAAGTGAGGCAGCAGATGGAAGTTTCCAGTCCAAGTCACACCGGACAACCCACAAGAGCTCCCGAGGTGCTCCCTGTGGGGCACCCAGAGGGGGCCTGAGGCCCAGACAGAGCCGGTCTCTCCCAGCTGCCAGGTCCCTGTGCAGAGAACCCACTTCCTGGGCCCGAGCCCACCCTGGGCTGGTCCTGCAGCCGAGCCGAGGCGGGGCCACAGGGCTGAAATCACAGACTTCTGCTTCGGGGCCGACTCCCAGAAGTGGGCTCAGGTCGGGGGGTCCTGCAGCCTGGGCAGCAGCAGAGGTCAGGGGTTCCCTGCTCTCCGGCCCCTACCACCAAGGTGTCTGCAGAGGACGGCGTGACCCGTCCACACAGCCGCAGCCCTGAGGGTGCAGAGGAGGCCAGCAGGGGCTCCAGGTCTGGCGGGGGCCCCGGTGCTGAGTGTGGTCAGACTCCAGGGGATGCCCAGCCCAGATGCCCACTAGCCAGGTCCAAGTGCAGATGCCACGTGGAGGGACGTGTGTCCACGCCCACGCGTGTGCTCGTGTGAGGGTGCCCGTGTGCCACAGGCCTGTACGTGCCAGCCCTGGACTTGATGCCAGCAGGGTGGCATAGCGGCAGTGCTGACACCGCAGCCAGCACCGTGTCTGAGTCCCGGGCAGCAGCCTCCTCTGGGCGGTCAGGCCACTGGTCCCCCTGCGGGACCCGAGCTCTGCCTCTGCTTCAGGGCCTCACGCTTCGGCCAGCCCCTAGGGCCCCCAGCTCCTGGTAGGGGCTCCCCTACCTTCCTCCCTGGGGAGTGGGGCTGGCAGGGGGCCTGCAGCACCGCCTGTCAGTGAGCACCCCGTGAATGAAGCCATTTCCTGGCCCCGGCCAGCAAGCAGGCCCCCAGCCTGGAGCCTCAGAACAGGACAGCTTCCTGGAGGTGATGGGACCTGTCAGTCCAAGCTCCTGGGAGGAAACAAGAGGTCCAGCTGAACAGAAAAGAGCTGCAGCTGCCCCCGCAGCGGCCGCCCAGGTCATTCACCTGTGGCCGGGCCAGCCCAGGGGGCCTTGCTGTCCCAGGGCGAGGCAGGGGCTGGGCGGGGGGGGCGGGTGCTGGGTTGCGGGGGGGCCGCGTGCTGCCGAGGCGCAAACAGCCGGCTTGTTTTCAGCCACGGGGTTCCACCGGGTTTCCAACGTCTTAATAAGGAACGTGGCCTGGGCGGGGGCTCGGCGGCTAGGCTGTGAATGGCGCCTGTGAGCACCGGAGAAAGGCGGTCCTCTGCGGCCGGCCGGGGGGCCCGGGATAAATGGCCCCAGTCATCCGCTGGCTGGCCCAGCGCGAGTGCGCTAAGTTGAAGCTATAAATTACCCCGGCCTCGGCCAGCGCCACCGCAGGGTGGGCGGGGCAGCCCGGAGGGGGCTTGGGGCTCTGTAAATCGGTTCTTTCACCACTGGAGGCCGCGCACGAAAGGAAAACTTTGTTTTATTAAAGCAACACCAGGGCTGTGGCCGCCCGGCCGGGAGGCGCCAGCACAGGGCAGGCACCAGCGGGCAGGGGCTGCTGCCGCACCCCAGGGCCAGGAGAAAGGCCCCTTCAGGAAGGACGGCTTGGGGGGGGGAGCTGGTGCCTGCCCCCAGCGCGCTCTCTGGCAGCCTCACCCTTGTACCCCAGATCCAGAGACCACAGGAGCCATTTGGGGCCTGGAGCCAACCCCTGCTTGGCCAGAGGGCCTGTGCACAGAGTGGGGTTCCGGGTGAGCGGCCCCACTGCCAGAAGCTGGGTCTTCCCTTGGGGCTCAGAGCTCAGGAGGACCAGCGGGGGGGGGGGGGGTCCGGGAAGGAGGACGACCCGGCAGAGTAGCCTCATTCAGCTGTGGGTGCAGCCCCCTGGCCAGAGCTTCCACCCAGTCCTGACGGCTCCAGTGCCAGGTTCAGGGGACCTGAAGGCCCAGGGGCACTGGGGACTTCCCAGGACAATATTTACACAATTCAAGTGGAAATTAATGCAACTAGGGGGGTTATCTCCATTTGTCCTGGGCCTGTGTGGCAGGCGGCTGGCTGTGCGTACGGGCTTCTCCTGACACAAGTCGCCCTGTGGGGAGGCCCCTGGTGGGCCACAGCCCTGACCCCCCCGTGGTGACCTTGTAGGGCCCCCCCCCCGGAGAGATGCTCTGCCTACTACCACCTTCGGTGTTCCTCGCCTCCCTGAAAGCACCCCCAGCCTCACAAGCTGCGGTGGGCCCCCCGCCCTCCCTCCTTCCTGCGCCCCTAGTGCTGACAGGAGGGGGCCTGCTGCCACAGCAGCCGTGATGGGGGCCTCGGGCACCAAGTCAAGCCAGCAAGGGCTAGTTGGGGGCAGAAGGTCCTCCAGTGTCTCTGTGTGTCTGCGGTGCGGCCGCCTGGGCGGGGCCCTTGGGGCTCCCTGGACACCCCAGCTGAGAGTGGGGCAGGCACTCGGGGCCGAGCTCACTCTGAGGCCCACCCACCACCTCAGAACTCCTCTGACCCCGTCCCCCATCGGGCTGCACTGCCCACGCTGCACCCAGGGCCTGCCCCGTCCGGAGTCCAGGTCCCGCCCGGCTGCCCTGAGGGGCCTGGGCAGTCTCCCCACCCGCCCTCTGCTCCAGGTCTCCGCTGAATGTGGGTTCTCAGGGCACAAAGCTGGACAGAGGCCAGTTCCATGGAAGGAGGGGGCACAAGGTACACACACGTGTTCAGGCAGCAACTTGTCCCCAGGGTCCCTGGGCTGGGCAAGGTTCTGGGGACAACCTTGAGTCCCAAAGCCCAGTCCCACCTGCCTGGCCTGGTTCAGGCTGCTCCCTCCTCCTGTATCACCCCCTCCCCTTCCTGACTCGGCCAAGCCAGGGCAGCTCATGCTGACCACAGCCCCCTTGGGTCCCGCCCCCCCCCTCTGTCCTGAGAGATGGCAGAGACGAGGCGGCATGAAGGACGGTGGCCTGGGTGGTGTGCGGCAGGGCAGCCCAGGACTACTGAGCAGGCACTGAGTGCCCCACTGCCTGGCGTCTCCGATTCTTCCCGCAGGGATTCAGCTCCCAGGGGTCACAAGGGCAGATGCCAACCCTGAGAGGCACCAACGACTCACAGCTGCCCTCCAACTTCGGGACAGACCACAGCCTGTGGACAAGACACATCTGGATTGAGGGCAGCGGGCGTGATGGAGGAGACTCCGGGGGGCCCTCCTGGGCTGACCATGAGCAGCCCTGAAGTGAGGGGTGCCTGGTGGCTGGAGGAGGGAGAGCCTCGTCCAGTGAGGGGGTGGGCACTGGGGCCCCAGAGCATCTGGCACTATGGCCTCGTGGGCACCAGAGAGACTCTGGCTTTGGCTCAGAGGCCATAGGAACCACTTCAAGTGCAGAGGGCGGGGCAGGGCCCCCTGACTGGAGTAAGGGGGCTGGGGCCCCCATGGGGCAGGAAGAGCCTGGCTGGGAGGTGACCAGACCAGGGATCACCGGCTCCCCCCACCCCTGCTCACCACCTGGGACATGAGGCGCCCTGCCCTGGGTGGGCCACAGGGCCCTTGGGAGGCTGCTGCCTGTCTGCGGGGCAGGCGGGTGCCAGGAGCTGCCAGGGACTGCTCACTTTGACCGGGATGCAGAGGACCCTGTTCCCGAGGCCAAGTGTCATGCCCTTGCCCGGAGATGCCACCTTTCTTGACCCAGCTGACCAGGGCCTGCGCCTCAGCCCTGCACTGCTGTATGGATCGAGGTTTTCCGAATGTAGGGGGAGGGGGCAAGGGGAGCCAGGCTACCCCCCACCCCCACCCACAGAGTCAGTCTTACTGACCACAGAGGAGGGCAGACCCTTCTCCCAGCGCAGAGGCCCCTCTCTGAGCTCCACTCCCGGGTCGCAGGGCCAAGGACATGACTAGGAACCTCCACGTCATGGTCAGCACAGAAGCTTCCCCCAGAACTGGGGTTCACGGTGGAGCCTGGTGCCTGCCCTCACCCGGCCAGTGGCTGTGACGGGGGAGAAGTGCGTGGGCGGGTGGGCTGCCTCTCCCCTCCCTCTGCTCTGGCTGGTGACCCTGCTACCACGGGGATGGGGGGTCCTTCTCCACCAGACCTGCGAGCGGGGCAGGGCCTGGTGCTCCCTGAGACTGAGCTGGGCTGGAATGTTTGCGCTCACTGTTTGCCCGAAGGGGTGCCCCTGGCCCCTCCTGGGGAGCCCCTCCCCACACCTGGGGGCCCAGGCCCAGCTGAGTCCACAGCTCCAAACAGCTGGGGGGGGGGGAACCTCCGGCTCCGTTGGGGAATTCCAGGGCCGCGGCGGCACAAAAGGGTCCTTCCTGCGTCTGGCTCGTCGCGGGACCCGGAGACCCCAGCCCAAGTGCTTGCTGAGCTCGCTCCTCCCCCGCCCGGCTCGCCATTCCGCCCGGGGCTTCCCAGCAGCTCGGAGATTATGCAAATCCCGGCGGCTCCTTAATTAAATACCTAACGAGGCGCTGGGGCCGGGCCAGGGGCGGTGCTGGGGTCACGCTCCGGAGGGGCCTGGCCCGTCTGCTACGTGAGCGCCGCGCCCCTCCCGGGCCTGGGAACCGCCGCCAGCCGAGGGGGCGCAGACCGCCCCCCCCCCGCCCCCCAGGCCCGGTCCCCCCGCGCCGGGCCGGACCGACAACTAGCACCCGCCTGCGGACGCGCACGCGCCAGCGCCCCCGGCACCTCAGCCGCGTCTCGAGGCTCGCGGTCCGCGCGGGAGGCCGCGGGGTCGGGGGCGGGGCGGCAGGGGCAGCGGCCCCCCCGCGCCCCGCGCTCCCCTTTCACACGCCTGTTGTTGGGCCAACAGCTCGGCCTGGCCGCCTGAAAGGCTGGGATTAGCGAACATTAGCGGCCCTTTGAGCGGCGCCCGGGGCGCCCCTTCCGCGGCCGCCCCTCCTGCCCGCCCACCCGGGACCCGTCCCGCCACCCCGCGGCTCCGCGAGGCCAGAATTGCCCCGGGCAGGGCCAGGCCTGCGGCCAGGGCTCCTCGGCCCTAGTGGAGCCGAGGGTCGGCGGGCAGGCGGGCGCGCACCCCGCGGAGGCAGGTGTGTGCAGGGAGAGACGTCGCACCCTCCTCCGCGGCCGGGGGAGAGCCCCGGCCACAAGGGGCCCCAGGTGGTCTCCACGGGAGACAACCCCCGTGCAGCCTCCCAGGTGGGGCTGGACCCGCCCAGGATCCCCCAGGCCCCCTTCAGCTTTCAGTGCAGGGCCGGCCCCATACCCGCCTCCAGGCTTGAACCTCCCCCGCCACCCCCCACAGTAGCCTGCCGGTGTTTTTCCAAGCTCAACTCCAGGCTGCTGGGTCCCCGAAGCCGCCCTCTTTTCCTCCCGGAACCCCTGGCTCTAGGATCACACAGGTGCCTCCCTGACCCCGCGGGGTACAGAGAGGGTTGAGCACCTTACCCTTTTCTCTCCAAGTATTTCCGGGGCCCAGGGACTCCCACAGGGCACAGAGGAGGCTGCAGGTGGAAGAGCCGCCTGTCGGAAGTTGGAGGTCAGAGTGCAGTTGCCTCCTGACCCCTGACCCCGAGTCAATTACAGGAAGGTATAAGCATAACCTCATCCACCCGATGGGGAAACAAGCGCCGCGTGGGGAAGCAGCCACAGCGACCGAAGGGCCAGAGCGTGTGGGGCAGCGATGTGCCCTCCTCCTCACCCCCAGCCGCCTGCCTGTCTGGGGCACCTGCTGGCCCAGGTGCTGCTGCGGGCCGGCAGTGGGGGGCCAGACCTGCAGAGCCGCCCACAGCCTCCATTCAAGCTCATTGCTGGTTCGGGCCCAAGCTCCCCCCACCATCTGGGACCCATTCTCAGGGGCGCACATATGAACTTGTTCACACTCATGCACACACACACCACAAGGAGGGCCCAGGCTTGAGAAAAGTAAACATCTTTGCCAGAGGAAGCAACAGGCCGGTCTCTGGAGAGAAAAAATGTGGCTGAACCAGACTCAGGCGGCCTGTGGCCCCCCCCCCTTGCTACCGCCCCAGGGTCACAGTGGCCACTCCAGTCGGTGGTGAAACAATGACAGCCACCCCTTGGCCAGGCACCCCCCCAGGGCAGGAGGCGGGGAGCCAGGGGCCAGGCAGGACCAGAGGACCCACCCAGGTGCTGGTGTCCCAGCGGGCACCCCCCCACCTGGGGGCCCCCGAGGCCTGTCTCACCCCCAGGGCAGCCCCGTCTGTCCCTAGGGTCTTGCCCAGGAGAGAGCTGTGAGCCCACAGCCCGCTCGTGGCTCCTTGCATTCTGACTCAGCCCAGAAGGCTCAGGGTCAGCTGCAGACAGGCCTGGGGCCTGTGGGGCTTGAGGGGCACCCTGGCTGGGGGAGGCCTGAGGTGGCAGCCGCCTGGGTCCTGGTGGCCCCTGGGGTGCGGCTGAGTCCTGGAGTCCTACCTCGGCTGGTCGTGGGAGGTGATGACTGACCCTGACCCCGACCCCTCGGCCTCTAGAAAAGCAGGAGAGAGGCAGCCCCCGCCAGGGGCCCCTACCCTCTGGCCAGGACAAGAACAGACCCGGCCAGATCCTGTGACTGTGGAGAAACCACTCGGAGCCTGGGTTTGCAGTGGGAAACCCGATCAAGTAATCACAGGGTTGGTGTGGGGGTGACTGGCCGAGGGATCCACCCCACGGCCTCTCAGCCGGCGGAGGACGCCAACCCCCTGCTCAACGCACCTCGACCCTGCACGTCCCCTGGCAGCAGACCCGGGAGCCAGGCTCCAGGCCTGCCCATCGCCCCCTCTGCCTTTTCCCCTGGTGGCCCCCCGCCTCTCGCTCAGCCCGGCCGTCTACCTCCCAGCCCACACCAGGCCCCCTCCTGGAACCTTCTGGAGCTTCTGGGACTGCTCCTCTGAAATGGACCCCAGGAGGGGTCAGGCCGAGGGGCGGCTCTGCACCCTGCATTGTCAGCTGCGCCCCTCCTCAGGCCAGGCCGGCCCCACTGGCCCCAAGGCTCTGCGGTGAGGGTCTGGGAGGGCTGGGGACTCGTGTGAAGTAAAAGAAACAAGAGGTCACAAACGTCCTGCAGCCAGGGGCTGCACTGGCTCAAGGACACGAGAGGACCCACACAGGGACACCACCTGCTCTGGCCCCGGGGGAGGGTCTGCAGGCTGGACTGGGCCCCTTCAGTCCTGGCGTCCGGCTGCCCAGCCAGGTCTTTGGGCAGCTCCCGAGAGGCCTGCGGCAGAGGCCAGCCTGCGGGGTCCCAGAGGGTCCTGGAGGGGTAGCCACACCCACACCCCCACTCAGAAGCCAGAGTCCCCTCCTGAGCTCCCACAGGGAAGCCCTGTGTGACTTTCAGAGCAAGAAGCCCAGGGCCCAGGCGCCCCAGTACAGAGGGTGGGGGACCCGTGGGGACACGAGGAGCAGACGCAGCCGCGGGCACTCACTGCGGCCGGCCGGGGCGGGCGCCAGAACTGCCTCCACTGTCGCAGTCGGCAGGCAGCTTTAATTACCGCTCGCTGGGCCCACTGAGCCACGCTAATCCAGGGCCGCCACGGGAGGCTCGGGCGGGTGCCCCCCCCCCAGCCTGGGCACCAGGTCCCCGGGTTCTCACGTCCCGCAGGCCCCAATTAAAGCGAGCTCCGCGGGGCTGCCGCTGCTAATGAGCTCACGGGCCACTGGGCTCCACGCCAGGGGGGTGCAGGGGCGGGGCGGTGGGGGTGGAGTCGGCTTGGGTGGGGTGACTTGGGACTACTCCTAGGGAGAGGCCCAAGGGACGCCCCCTATCAGTATCCACCTGCTGGGGTGAGCTCTGTGACCCCCAGGAGGGAGAAAGGCCTGCCTGCGGGCCAAGGCCCCTGGCCACCCACAGGAGCAGGGAGGGATGCTCGGGGGGCAAGGTCCCCCGACTGAGGGCAGCACAAGGGCTGTGGGGCCGGTGGGGCCCGGCCTGGCCAGGGGCTCCCACTCACGGGAACAGCAGTGATGTCTTCCTCTCACCAGTGAATGGCTGGTGCCTGGCTGCTGTTTGACACCTTGTGGGGCTCAGGCAGGAGCAGTGTCCCCTCTCTGCCTGCCACTCAAAGGAGCAGCTTGGAGCCTGGGGGTCAGGGGCGGAGGAGCCAGAAGGACCAAGGCCTTGGCATTCCAGGCGCTGCAGCTCCGGGTGCTAGAGGAGGGCTGAGGGCAGGACCAATGGGATTGCCAGAAAAGTCCCAGGCTGACCTGGGGCACCAGCTCAGACTGGCAGGGGTGGTCCCTGGGGGGCTTTATGGGTTTTGCAAACTCCCCCAACTCAGGGCTTCAGTGCCCCAGGTATCAAGGCCCCAGCAGGTCTCTGGTTCAGAGTTGAGACCCCCCAATGGGGATGGGGACCTGGCACAGTGTATAGGTCGTACCCAGTGTCGGGGAGATCCGGAGTCCCTGGACAGACATGTGGCTGGGTTGCTGGGGTTGGGGTCTCATCCCAGGAACACCCCCATTCTGCCTGCGCAGCTTGAGTGCTGTGCAACCTCAGAGGAGCCACCCCTCTCTGCAGGCCGGAGCCCCCTCCGCATCCCAGCCCCTTGGGGGGGCTCTCAGCCCTGGCTTGTGGTTTCGCTGGGGCCTCCAGGTCTGGCCTGCGGTGCAGCCCTGCTCAGTTGCCCCCCCCCTCCAGTATGGACCCGGCTGTGGGGCCCCAGGCTTGGGAGGGGGGAGAGGGCCTTGGCAGGCGGAGAGGCCCCAATTCAGGCCGCAGAGGCCCAGAAGGGAGCAGCCGGCGCTGCAAAGAGGGTTGGCTGGGAGCACAGGCCGCGGCTTCCCGGGCTGAGAATTTGCGTGGGAACCCGGACTCGGCTGACCACGGGGCCTGATCCGCAGTCTGCCGGGGACTCTGAGGCCCTCTGCACACAGATGTGCTAGCTCACCCCTGAGAGGACAGCCCTGGGCGGTGGCGGCCCGTGGGAGGGGGCCTGGCCCAGCCTGCCGCAGGGTCGGGCCTGGTGAATATTTGTGGTGTGCGGCAGTGGAGAAGGCTGAGAGCTTGGGCAGAGGGATCTGGAGGCCGCTCGGTGACCCAGTTTCCTGGGACAGCTGAGCCAGGCAGAGAGCCTGGGACGGGCTAGGGCACCAGGGGACCAGCCAAAGTCAGCTCCAGGTCACACAGGCGGGGGCACTGAATGCACCAGAGACCCAGTGAGGGGGACCCAGGGACAGGCTAGCCCATCTGGCAAGGCGGACACAGGCCGTGGGAGAGTCCTCCTGTCCCCCGCTCACAGGCCCAGATGGAAGCAGGCCCGGCTGTGGGCAAGGGCCAACCTGTGCCCACCTGGGGGCCACGCTGCTGGCCCAGTCGACCACCCCCAGCCTCTCCCCTACCCCGCTCTTCTCTGGCTACTTCATCTGACCTGGGGTTGGTTTGGGGCCAGTTGGACACAGAACATGCGTCTGTGCTCCAGACAGGAGGGACCCCCTTGGACCCACTTCCTCTCACCTTCCCTCTGCCCTCCGGGCACCTCCGTCTGCGACGTGCCCTTGGGGCCCTGGGTTTCGGTGCTGCGGGCAGTGTGAGCCCTGAGGGGGGCTGATGGGAAGGGGCCGGCTTCTCGCCTCCAATGCCCTCCCTTGGGCCCTGGTCCCCTGCACCCCCCCCCCCGCCAGGCCAGAACCCAGTGCCAGCCCTTGTTCCCGGGACAGCCGGTGAGCGCCGGAGGCGTTATCTGTGACAGCCGCAGAATGGGCTCGTGGCACCCAGGGCAGGTGTCGGCGCCGGGGAAGGGGCCAACTCGAAACCCAACCCCGCCCGCCACCCCCTCCCTCGGCAAACCTGGCAGCCTGTCCTGAGATGAGAGATTAGCAGGACCCTTGTCCTGGCCCCTCCCAAGTCGATCTGCCCCAGATATGGGTAGGGGCCAGGCCCAGGGGGCCTGGGACCACTTCCAGAGTGGGGGGTGGGTTGGTGAGGGGGGCTCTGGGGGACCACACTCTCAGCACCTGGAGCTACAGGGGCCAATCTCAGATCCCGGCTCCCTTCCTGCTCAGATGGCAGCGAGATCTGGGTCAGGATGGGGGCCCGGAGCAGCGGGCCACGGCGTGGGCTTCCTGCTTTCACGTCCGCCTCCCGAGAGCACCGGGGCCCAGACAGTCCCAAGGGTGGGGCGGCCAGGCCTGGCCAGCTCACACGCCACCCACCGGCCTCGCCCAGCTGTGCCCTCACCTGCGGCTGCCCCTGCCGCTCACCCCAGCAGTGCCTGCGCCCTTACACTGGCCACAAGGGCCTTGTCTCCCAGGCCCTGGCCCAGCTGTGGCCTGCTCTGGGAAGCCTCTTCTGAGCCCCCAAAGTCCTGCCCTCCCAGCTGGAACCCTCCCCTGGCCTGTGACTGGGGGCTTTTGGGGGGCTTGTCTCTGGCCCCCGTGCACAGGGAGTTCGTGTTCTGACCCCCATGGCCCTGGGAAGAGGTGAGGTGGGCTCGGGGAAGGACTTAAAACCCTGGGGGGGGGCGGCCTGTTCTCCATCCTTCCGGACCACCCTCCCTGGGCCCGGTGCTCGCAGCCCTCAGCTCACCTGCGTCCTCAGCCCTGCCTGGTCTAGCCACCTGGCCCGTCACCTGGGCAGCCTGTGCATCTCCCCCCATTTCCTGTCCCCGTGCCCCTCACTTGTCTGGCCGCTGCACTGCACCCCACAGCTGATGACACCCCTCCTCTGCTGGGCCGTGTCCAGCTGCTGCCTGCAGCCCCTTGTGTGGGCCTTCACCCCAGCATGGCTCCTGCTTGAAGGTGCCCCTTGCTTCCTCTTTATCCTCACAGGCCACCGCCCACCTGCTGCCCTTCAGTCCCCTAGCCAAGCCACGCACACAGTGGGGGCTTTACGGACACCATTCCAGATTGCCCGAAGCCCTCTCCTGGGCTGAGCCTGTCCTCCCCAACCAGCCCCTGGGCAGCTGCATGGCCCGGCTGTGGGTCCCCTTGGCTCCCGTCAGCCATTTCTAGGCCCAGAGGCACCTGGGCCCCAGGATGCGGCCAGAAGAGGGGTCACACGGGACCCGCCTGTAGCCCTGAGAAAATCCCCTTGCCTTGGGACCTGTCCCCAGTCGCCGGTCTGAGCACAGCAAAGCCACACCACTGCAGCCTTAGATGTGTGAGCTGAACGAGCATGGCCACCCCACTCCTGGGACTGTCTGGGCCTCCCGGACCAGGTCTGAGGACCACAGGAGGCTGCCGCAGGTGGTACCTGGGGGGCCGGGGGCCAAGGAGGGCAGAGGTCACAGCAGGACCGGGCTGCCTGAGACCCTATGCAAGTCCCCCAAGGGACAGTGTCCACCCTCCCCCCATGGCCCTGCGGTCCAAGCCGGGGTGGCTCTGGGCTGTGCCCCCACAGACGCAGGGCTGGCAGCTGCTGCAGCAAATGGCTCCTGCATGTGACTGCATCGGATTAAAGATGTGTCCCCTGACAGCGAGCACACTGCTGGACGCTCACGTTCAGGGGACGGGGGTGAGGGAGGGGTCGAGGGACACCCCCACAGCCCTGCCTCGCCCCCTGGGGTCCCTGGACGGGCGGTCAGCACCCAGGGCGTGTCCCCAGAGGGAGCAGACCTTCGGAACTCAGTGGGGGGTCCCGGCCCCCAGCCGATCAGCCCAGGGGGGCCCGAGTGCCTGGGCTGTGCCCGAACCTGGGTGGCTGGCTCCGCACAGAAGACAGCCCCTCCCAGGGGCAAGTGAAGCTTCGGAACCGGTGTTGGGCCCCTTCCCTATCCTCAGTCCATCCCAGCGTCCAAGTCCACAGTCGCAGTGGCCAAGGTCATAGCGGGAGTCCAGCTGCCCTGATCCAGCCCGGCACAACCAGCCTGGTGCAGACCAGACCGATAAGGGGACACCGGACAGACAGCCCAGGCCAGTGCCGGCCACCCTCCCACTCTGCCAGGCCAGCCAGCAGACACCAATGCCCCCTCACTCCCGGCCTCTCTGCCTGTGACCGTCCCTGTTTGTGTCTGGCCTGGAGCAGCGTCCGGGAGGTGGCGGCCAGCGCTGGGTCAGCATGCCCACAGCCCCGGGGCGGGCGGGGAGCCCTCCCCCTCCTCCCCTCCCTCCAGGCCTAGGGCCCAGGGCCCAGGCTGTGTCTGGGAGGGGACGTGCCGCCCGTCACAGCCTATCAGCTGTGCTTCTCCCTCCAGCTGGACACTTCCACCAGGAAGCCCTCTGGGGAAGGAGACGCTTTGTGTCCTCCCAGCTTGTCTGGGGGCCTCCAAGGCCCTCATCCAACTTCGGCTCTGAGTGTAAGCAGGCACCGTGCGGTGGGCAGGTCCTGACCTCCAGGGACCTCATTCCATGGGGTGGCTGGGGAGGCCAGCAGTGGGGGTCAGCCAGTGCACTGTCAGATCCTCCTCCTGATTGGGCCCGTCTCTCCAGCCCCCACAGTGAAGTGGTGCCAGACCACCAGAATCCAACACTTCTTGCCCTCTGTCCCCTGCCCTCCTCCCTGGCCTCACACCCCCTACCCCTTCCCCTGCAAGAGCCTTGATCGCATTCTGTCCACTTCTCCGGCCAGTGTCCTGGGCTCCCCCCTCACCCCAGTAGAAGCGGGGAAGCCTCTGCCTCTCCTTCCATCCACATCGGACTCTGCGTCCTCACTGTCCTCAGACTTGCCAGCAGGTCCCAGCCTCGGGGTCCTTGCAAGGGCCATTCCCCGGGCCTGAGTGCTGTTCCCTGCACCTCAGGGCCGTGAGGTCTCCATGTCAGAGGCCAGGCGTCTGGCCATTTACTCCGAGTCCCCTTTCCCCGCCCTGGTTCGGCCCCATGAAGACGGAGTCAGGGAGCCTGGTGGCCCCTCTGAGCACAGGGGCCCCGGCCCCAGGGTTCTGCTCTTCATTATTCCTTCCCCAGGCTCGGAGGGTGGGGACCGGGCCGGTGCCCCCTGCTCTCAGATGTCTCACGCCTGGTCCTGGGGCGAGAGTGCCCAGCGGGCTCCTGCTGGCCGCGAGCCCCGCCTCCAGCCCGGACCACTGTCCTCACCCCCACAAACACGCACACTAGACTTTCCTCAAACACAGCTCCGGCCCATTTCTGCCATTGATTGTCCTGCCTGGACAAAGGCCCTTTCAGGCGTCAGAAGTTCAGCAAATAAATGAATGGACGAACCCTTGGGGAGGAAGAGGTGGTGGGAAGGGCTGAGGGCCGGGCCGGTGTCCTCCCGTGGACGGGCTGGGACAGGAGGCTGGCCAGCGCAGCAGGGCCGTGCCCGCCTTATTGGACGGGGCTTTAGCAGCGTTCTGAGGGGGTTGGAGGACTGAAGCCTGGAAATTGGGGTGTCACAGAGGGCTCCCACGAAGGCTCAGGGCTGGCTCGGTCAGAGGGTCACCAAGACACACCCTGGGCGCTCAGGGGAGGATGAGCTCAAAGGCCTGGGGCCGGTGATGGTCCCCTGAGTGTCCCTCCCTCCAAGCCAGGTGCCAGTCATGACGTTGACCTTCCTGGGGTCCCAGCGTGGACTGGAGACGGCTTTTCTTCCCCCGGGTCCCTCAACAAGCAGGCAGGGCCTGGGGGCCCCTCCGCCGCCTTCCAGGGCGGGAGGTGAGAGCTGTGTCCCTGGTCCTGGGCCACTCCGAGTCCAGAGCTCAGGGGACACTAAGCAGTGGGGTGCCAGCCTGCCTGGACAGAGGACCCCCAGGGGTCGGCCTGGTCCCCGGCCCAGCCTCCTCTGCCACCACCACTGGACTCAATGGCACCCGGAAGCCTGCGCCGAAGCCCCAGGAAGGGGTAAGGGCTTCTTGTCCCGGAGGGGCCTGGCCTGGCCAACCTGGGACAGAGCAGGGAGACAGGGGCCGTGGTCAGGTGCCAGGCCTGGCAGGGACCTTCAGGACAGACAGAACCAGGGCTTGGCAGGCAGGAGCGTGGGCTGTAGGGTCCAGGAGGGCTGCCTGGAGGAGGGGGCCAGGGGATAGGCTGGCAGGGCGGGAGGGGCTGGCCCCCCCACCGGCCTGCTCTAGTCCTGGCCTAGTCCAGCCCCCAGGGCAGCCCTGACTCCTGGCCATTCTGGGGACAACAATGGCCAGCATTTAAATTCCAATTGAGTCGGCCAGAGTGGCCAGCGGGCGTGAGAACGGGAGCCCCCACCCCCAGCCCGAGCCCCGCCCGCCACATTCCTGCCTCCCCGGAGGTGGCCAGCCCGTTGCCAGGGGGCCGGGAATGCGGAGCTCAGTGGCCAGGGACAAGGGCCCATTGAGTGCTGACGGGCGGGATTGAGCCGTCAGCGCCCCTCCGCTCGGGGTCCCCCTCCTCCGTCCCACTCCCCAGCGTCACCAACATCAGCTGCCCACACCCTCCTGGGCCCTGCACGGGCCCGGGGCCCCCGCGTCAGGCCGGTCTCTCCCCTTCCCGCTGCCAGGGAGACAGAGGCTTGCCTGGGTCTTGTCACGTTCCTGCAGGACCCGGGGGGCGAACCCATGCCCAGCGGACTCGAAGGGCACCTCCCCAGGCCACAGGGCCAGCTGATGGCCGCCTCCCCTGCCCACCCTGGTCTCTGCCCCGCCACCCTGCCTGGCGGTGCCCAGGAGACCCTCCCTGGCTGCCCCCAACCTGCTCCCGCCCAGCCCCCTCTTCTCCCCTGCCCCCACACTGCCAGCCCCACGGAGGCTGGTGTCCAGCACCTGTCCTGAGCCCGACTCCCAGTGCCCCCACGTGGGTGAGAGGAACCCGGGTTCCAGTCCCCACCGTGGCCCTGTCAGAGGAGAGGAGGGGACAGCCCTCATCCCAGCCCTACTCGGGCAGCAGCGGGCAGCCCCATGTGCCGAGGCCCCCCGAGGTACACCAGGACCGGGGCCCTCCTCCCCAGGCCTGCCCTCTGCCCCTGCAGCCTGGGCGGTGTCCGTCTGTGTCTGTGCCCGCCCTCGAGGGTCCCCGGGACACACCCTGGACCCCACCGCCCTGGCAGCGGCGCTCGGCACGCCCGGGTTGCTTTAGCGGCCTCGGCCCAGGCCGGGTGGGGGAGCGCCAGACAGGGTGCCGGGAACCTGAGCCTAGAGGGGTAGTCCCAGAGGATGGTGGGTGACCAGGAGGGACAAAGCCCCGGCTGCTGGGGGCCCCGCCTGGGAGAGAACTCGGGGGCTGCTGGGAGGCTGGCGCAGTGCCCGCCGCAGACACCTTCTTCCGCCCTTGGTGGGAAGATGAGCTCACTGGCCTGTCTCCTGGGGGCACGGCGGTGGGGGAGCTGGCTGGGGGGTGGCATCCCGCCACGTCTGGCATCCGTCCCGAGCCAGCACGGACCCGGACAGGTGTCAGCACAGATGAGTGCAATGCAGTGGGGCTGGGGGCTTGAGCTGGGGGAGCCCCTGGGGCGGAACAGGGTGAGGGCCCCACACGGGTGTGCCCTGAGGCCCTGGCACACATGGCCCGCCACCCGAAGGGCCCTGGTGTTCAGGACCCAATCCAGGGCCACGCTGCTGGAGGCGGGAACGCCGTACCAGGTCCACCCCCTTCATCGGGAGCCCAGTCTCCTCGTCACCCGCACGGCCTGCCCCTCAGACAGGCCCCAGCCACTGCCCCTGCCCTGACACCCCAGTTGGACCAGACCCCACTCTGCTCCAGGCCCCCCAGGGCCTCTCGCTGAGGGGAACCAATGCCCAGGCGGCCTGGGCACCCCCCACCCCACCTCTGGGAGTCGGCTGTCAGCGGGCACGGCTGCTTCCCCCGTTTGCCGTAGGCAGAGCCCATGCCACCCCCGGCCGCTCATCTGTATCTGGAGGGCTGGCCTTGCAGGGCCCGTCGTGGGCTGGGCCCAGTGCCCAGGTGCCTGGGTGAGCGGGGAACGAACGGAGCGATGGAGGACTCCTGGTCACGGGCGCTGAGCACTGCCGAGCTGCAGGAGCCAGGGCCCCGCCAGCCCTTCGTCCAGGAGGCACAGAGGCCGCCTCAGCCCTGGCCCCACACACAGTGCAGGTGGCTGAAGCCCCGCCAGCTAGGCCGGCCTCAGAGGGCCACAACCCCCTCACCAGCTCTGCCGTTTTTAAAATGTTTTTATTGGTTGATTTTAGAGAGAGAGGAAGCGGGGGAGAAAGAAAGAGAAACATGGGTTTGTTGCTCCACTAACTCACACATTCATCATTGGATTCCTACATGTGCTCTGACTGGGAATCGAACTCGCAACCTTGGTGCATTAGGACGATGCTCTCACCGTGAGCCACCTGGCCAGGGCACCAGCCTGGGTTTTGAGGGGAAGCCCTGGGCCAGCTGGGCCAACAGAATGGGAGTGTGGAGCCGGAGGAGCCTGGTCCCCTGGAGGAGCCACCCCCAGGGTGTCTGGTGGGCTGGGCAGGGCTGGGGGTGGTCAGCCAGGCCCACTCTGCCCGCCCAGTCTCGTGGGCCGTGTCCGAGGAGCCCACACACCTGGAGGCCCCACACTGCTCGGCTGCCTCTGGGCCAGCCCCACCCGCGGGGACGGGTCACACATCCAGGCCCTGCTGGGGCTCAGGGGCCTCCCAGGGGTAGGCCGTCCTTAAGGGCCCTCGTCCGAGGCCGAGAGGGAACAGGGCTGGGCTGGCCGAGCAGCGGCACCTGAAGAGGGCGGGGGGGTGAGGAGGGGCACTGGGGGCTCCTGGAGAGAGGGAGGGCACGGCACACAGGCCCGAGGTGGAGGCCGACTCTGTCCCAGGAGTGGCTGCGGGGACATTGTCAGACAGCCTGTTCTGTGAGCCCGGCCCTTCACCTCGGCAGCGAGGGGCCCGGGAAGAGAGTGTGTGGTCCCACCAGGTGTCGGCAGGACCCTCGGTGCCTGGGGTGGGGGGCAGGGGCGGCTGGAGGAGGCCCGCAGAGCTGCACCCGGACAAGAGGTCCTGCCCCACTTTGCACCCTGGCCTGAGCCCCAGGTGGCCCTGCTTGGTGCCCCTCAGAAACCCCTTGCCTGGGCCGGAGTCTGGGCCCGGAGCTGGCCGTGCTCTCGGATCACTGAGGCGCCCCTCCAGGGCACCCCCGTGGGGTCAGGCCATGGTCTCAGCCTTCAGGGCAGACATGGCCACAGAACACAAGGGCCCAGTCTGCCGGCAGGACAGCCTGTGCCGGTCCGTCCAGGGCGTGAGGGCCACAGCAGCACCTGCTTCCTCTCTTCGCCCTGACTGCCGGGGAGCTCGGGATCAAATCCAGGGTCCAGAGCGACAACTCTCCCCCCAGGCTCTGTGTGCTTCTCCGTTCTCGGCCTAAATAAGTCCAGGGAGAAAAGGAGCTGAAGCGCAAACCCACACAGCAGGCCCACCTGGTGCCTGCGGCCCCAGGGCACATGGTCCTCCTGGCCTCCCGGACCCACGGTGCCAGCAGAGCCCCTGGCCCCCCAGACCCGCAGTTCCAGACCTGGGGACTTCCCCGAGACCCCACTGCCTCCCAGGTTATCAGGAGCAGGTGTGAGCTCCCTGCACCCGAGAGGTCACACTGCGACCACCCACGCGTGTGTCCGAGTTCCTAGTGGAGCTGCTATGGGAGGTGCTGGCCTCAAGGAAGCATCACGGCAGTGCGGGAAGCGGGGAGCGGCCAGGTGGTGAGCCCTGACACCGGGCATCCTGTGGGTCTGGCCAGTGTCTGCCCCGTCTGGGTGCTCCCGGGGGGCCGGCCCTGGGCTCTGGGGGGCTGGCTGGGTGCTCAGTGGGCCCAAGGACTGGCGGGTAGCCTGGGGGCAGTGGCTGTGCATGG
Source organism: Artibeus jamaicensis (assembly GCF_021234435.1). NCBI lineage: Eukaryota > Metazoa > Chordata > Mammalia > Chiroptera > Phyllostomidae > Artibeus > Artibeus jamaicensis. The sequence goes on along the minus strand of NW_026521954.1, from coordinate 27,205,577 downwards.
CCACTGTCAATGGCCCTTGTGCTCCTCAAGCGCCGCTAGTCCTGCCCTCCTGGCAGAGCAGATGTGTCCCTGCCGGCAGGTCCCAGCTCCAGCTGGTAGCATCTGCGGTCACACGCTGCCAGGATGGTACCCCTCGGCCAGGGACAGGCATGCATCCTGGGGGCTCTGAACCCCCCACAGGACTCGGCCACCCCTGCGCCCAGCTAGCTGTCCGATAGCAAAGGAGGCGCCCCCTGGCCCTGCAGCTGGGGGACAGCGGGCAGCTGTCCTGCCTGTGAGGCTGCAGCCCTGTCCTGAGGATCCTGACACTTTGGGGCCCGAGTCCTCCCATTGGCCTAACAGCCCTTCCCCCGGCCCCAGGGCACCGTCGCCCCTTTGGGACCAGGCCAGGGACCGAGCCCTTGGGAGCAGCACTGAGGACCTGGGAGAGGGAAGAAGTGGGGGCCTGGCTGACACCCCGCAGCAGAGCAGAGCCCCTGCCAGAGCCGCTCTGCGGAGCTGCTCGGGCTTTCCGTTCAAGGCAGGTCGTCCCCACGGGAGAGAAGTGCGTGGTGCCTGGCGAAGTCTGCACCTTCGGCTGGAAGGCTCCGCAGCTGCACCCAGGAGGGTTTCTGACCACACACACTCCTGAGACCTCAGACATCTGGCCCCAGAGGCGCCTGGCCCAGGGTCTTGGGGTCCCTGAGCTGCTGGTTCAGAGCTGAGGACCTCAGGGGAGCCCTTCCAGGCTCTCTGACAAGGGATGGTAGGTCGGTCTGACCTCAGGGGTCCCCGGGGCAGCAGTGAACTGCCAGGGGGTGAAGAGGGCCTGAGGCCAGCCCCTCGCCGTGTGTCCCAGGTCTCGGTCCTCTGTGGGACAGGCCCCTTCAGGAGGCAGGAGCAGGGCAGGCTCGGGTACGGGCACCTGAGGCTAGAGCCGCAGCCCGGGGAGGGCGCAGGCCGGCCCCCTTCGAGTCTGCACCTGCCCGGCGAGTGGCCTTTCTGGCACTACCAGTTCTGTGAGCTCAGGAGCAAACAGGAGCAGACAGCCCGGAATCCTCTAGGCTCTTTACAAGGAGAACACGGTGTCTGGGCCATGGGGAAGGAGTGGGGGGTCTCCGCGGAGCCCCCCAGCCCTGCAACGCTGGGTGGTACTGGGTGTCCAGGGCAGGGCGCAAAGCAGGGAGGTGGGTGAACGGGGGCCGGACCCGGACAGGACAGGGATGGGTGCACAGTGTGGGGTCTTCATGCACCAGCAACTCTCGGCCTGGGGGGTTCGCTTCTTCCCGGTCTGCCTGAGACCAGCCGTCTCTCCTTAGCCCCCTCCATCCCCAGAGAAGAGAGCCCTTTCCCGAGCTGCCCGGGGCTGGCCAGGCCCCTGGGCTGCCCAGCTTGTTGGGCCAGCCTGGGAACCGGACGAGCCTGCGGTCCGCCCCGGCCAAAGCTTACCCTCAGCCAGGTCAGGAGACTATGGGGCCGGGGACCCCCAGAGCCCTGAGCAGACTGTGGGCTGCAGCCTCCGATCCTGCCCACGCCCCCAAGACTCTGGCCTGTGAGCACACACGCAGGACAGCCTGGCTGGGCCTGGGCCCCTGGGGGCCTGGGCTCTGAAGCCCCTGCCCTCGCGGGCATGTGCTCAGGCTGGTGGGGAGCCTGCCCGGCCTTGCTCTGACCCAGTTTTCTGCGCCTGCCCCCTGCACCCAGGCAGGCGGGCCGCCCTGCAGTGGGAGCGCCTCGGCAGCACAGGGCCCGGGCCTGTGCGGTGTCCTGGGGGCACCTGGCTGGCGCCATGTGCCAAGGGCTTGGCCACTGCCTGGGAGCACGCTCACACACAGACACGGGCACATGCGTGTGCTCAGAGGTGTGTCCCTGCGTGACCCTCTGCCCCTCTGAGGGCACCAGGCCGTCCTGCCCACCCCCACTCTGCCCCTGGAGGAGCCAACACCTCCTCATCCAATCCCGCCCTGGCAGCCCTCCACGGCCTACCTTTCTCCTGCGGGCCAGTCATGGAAGCTGGGGAGCCGTGGCTTTGGGGCTCAGCCTAGAGGTCCTAGGGGCACAGGGGGCCTGGACGGTGGGAGGGAGAGTCCGCTGGGCGGGGCAGCAAGTCCACTTCCAGGGCAGAGACCACTGGGAGGCGGGAGGACGGGGGAGGGCGGTGGGCAGCATGGGAAGGGAGCCCTGCCTGGTAAGTCCGTTTGATGCAAACTGAAGCAGCACAGGCCTCATCGGGGCCCGGGAACCAGCCTCCAGCCCCAGGAGCCCCCGCCGCCCCACTCCGGCCCTGGGCAGACTCTGGCCCAGGAAGTGGCTGGCCCTCAGGGCAGGAGGGGGTAGAAGCCGGGGCGGGGACCCCACGGAGTGAAGCGGGGGGCCATCTGCAACGAGGGAGCCCCTCTGCCCCGTGCCCTGCCCTGTCCGCAGCCCCAGCCCCACCTCACAGGGACCAGCCCCCTCTGGCCCTGCTCCCCGCTCAGCTCTCGCTCACTGTCACCCTGAGCCTGGGGCCCCCGAGGGGCCGCTCCCCAGCCGGGGTGGGGAGGCAGCCCTCCTACGGTGGGGGGGGGGTAAAGCAGTGTGGGCCCAGGTACAGACACAGCCCGTGCAGGGTGGGTGTCTGCTGCCTGGCACCCCCTCAGCCTCAGTCCCTGCAGAGCAGGCCAGCAGGTCAATGAAGCGGTCAGCAGCCCGGGCAGGGGAAGGCAGGCAGGCGTGGCTGCGGGGGAGGTCCCGCAAACACATCTCTATCAGGGGCCGCCACAGACCCTGCCCCATCCAGGGGCCAGGGAGGGCAGGGAGGGGCAGGCCCGAGTGGGTGGTGGCAGCCCTCAGCCCGGGTCAGCCTGGGGGCTTGCGGTCCTCGGGTCCTCCCAGCAGCCCTGGACCCGGCCTCAGACAGCAAGGCCCTCAGGCCAGGGAGCAAAGTGAGACTGGGGGCTGCATGCTGACTAGATGTCTAGGGTGCCAGCACCCCCAGGACCTCCCTCTGAGTGGGCGTGCAGGGGTGGGGTGCGGGGAGGCAGCCGGCCCGGGGCCTGAGCGGACCCTCTGCAAACAGCTGTGGGGAGACGCCCTTGTCAGCGGCTCACAGCCCCGTGCCTTCATTTTCCCATCTGCAAAGTGGCGCCATGCGGACTGAGGTGGGCACCTCTTAGAGTCAGACAGACACGCTTGCCCTGGTGCCCAGCGTGTGCCAGCCGACACGGCAGGGCAGCACACTCACCCTGCCCCTGGGTCTTCGCCGCATCGGAATTTTGAGAAGCTGAGGGCCTGGGGGACGCACGGCAGCTCCAGCCTCCTGGGTGCACAGGTGGGACCAGAACCAAAGTCAGCAGCCCCACAGCTGGGCCGGGGTCCTGCATGGGCCCTTTCTGGGGGCGATGGGTGCCCAGGCCCCTCTGCCCCCAGGCCACCTCCTCCCCCCACTGCCCTCGGAGCAGGTGCGGTTCAGAAGGGTGACGGAGGCTGTGGGCAAAGGGCTGAGACCGAGACTGCAGGGCTGGGCCGCGGTGGTGCCGGCCCAGCCCAGATTCTGTCTGCCGCAGACCCAGCCTTTGACCTTTCCCCCTGAGCCCACCCTGCTGAGTGTGGCTGCCCAGTGTCAGGACTTCACCCAGAGCGGGGTGCCAGCCTGGGGGCAGCCTGCAGTGAGGGCCACGCCCTCCCTCCCCCTCCCCCCGCTGCTGTCTCCTGGGCAGAGAGCCCAGCCACTGTGGGGGGGGGGGGCCGAGGCTCCTGGTGGGCCCTGCTGGGGGTGCACACAGGGAGCAGGGCTCCTGCTTGGAGAGCCAGCGGCCTCTGCCCAACCTCGGTGAGTTCGCCCTGCAAACAGCTGCCTCCTCCAATTAGCTCCGAGCAGCCCTGCAAGCCAGCATCCGGCACGGGTGGGTGGGGGCAGGGCCAGCCTCCCTCCAGCTGCGGGGCGCCTGCCTGAGGCTGGGGGCCCTCGCCTGCTCTCTGGGCCCCCAAACACTGCAGAAGGCACCCGCCCTTCCCTGCCCAAGTGTGGTCGAGACCCCCTGGGAAGGAGCAGCTGCACCTGGTTACCATGTACCTGCGGCACCCGAGGTTCCATGCCTCAGTTTCCCCACCTGTCAAACCGGGCTAAAGATGGGGCTGGTATGAGGATCAACGCTGGGGCTTCTTTGTCTGAAGTCACCGTCACCCCAGCTCCAGTCCCACCATCATTCCCGGTCCCACAGGACGTGGGTCACCCCAGCCTGAGTCTCCGGGGCTCCTCTGGCTTTGGCCTGGGTGGTTCTACAGCCACCAGAGGTTGAGCTCCCACTGCCTGCTGGACTGAGCTGGCCACTTGGAACAGGCGCTGTGGCCGGGGGCTGGGCTGCTGTTTGTCCACGGGCGGCCAGTGGGGGCGGAGGGGGTTGGGCCCCCGGGGGTTCTGGCTGAGCCTCGCAGGCCAGGCGGGGAGCCAGCAGGACCCAAAGGAAGGGGCATCCCCGAGAGGGCGAGGCTGCCTGCTGGAGGGCGGGGGGCACCGCTGGGCCTGGCCCGAGGGCCCGGGCCTGGATTCCGAATTCAGCCGGAGCCTGTGGAGTCGGGCTTGTTTATTCTTGGCAGGAAGGCTGGTGCTGGGGGGCGGAGGTGGGGAGTGAAGCCTTTCAAAAAATAATAATAATAAAAACGCTCATTTAGAAGGCTCCCAAGACGTGCCGAACACCAAAAGGGTCCTGGAAAAAATGCTGAGAAGGTTTAAGTGTAAATGGACCCAAAACATCATAATTAAATTTCCCTTAAATTTACCAGAGTTTGGGGTCAAAGAAAAAATAAAACTTAGGGAAAATACACTTGAGGTTTTAGGCAAATGCCAAGTGCTTAGGAAAATAGATTTCTGAGCTGCTCAGCGGCTACCGGCCTGGCCCCCACCAGCCAGGCCCAGGAGCTGTGGCGGCCTTAACTCCTCCCTGGCCGCCACGGGCTGCCTCCACGCAGCTCTCACTCTCCAGCCCGCGCCCAGCCCGCCTCTGACCCCCACCAGCTGCCTCCTGCCCCTCTGCTCTGCAGAGCAGCACTCAGGGCCAGACTCCCGCCGGGGCCCCGGCAAGCCCAGGCCTTCTTCACCTCCCACCCCCCTGACCCCCAGACGCTCCCGTGTCTGTCCACAGCCCTGGTCTCCCTGGTTCTCCTCCTCTGGAAACAACCACGTTTTCCAGATCTGAAGTCAAGGTATAAGGTCTGAGCGAGCCAAGGCGCAAAAAGAACAGATCGTTTGGATGGGGGCAGTCAGAGCACACCTGAGACTGCCTTTAAACAGCCCAGGACTCATGGTATTGCCCTTTTTGCTCGGCCTGCCAGGAAACTCAGAGCGAAAAGGAAGGACATTCTACAGTAGCTGGCATTAGCCGATGCATTTTGAAATACCTTCTCTTGTCCACGTTCTTTAAAATCACGATCCTGGTAACAGGAGCACATCCACTGTGCTTTCTATTTGAGTCCCCCACTTTTCTGAGAATAAAATTAAAAGGCAGAAATTGCCCACGATCCACAACAGCCACAGCCTCTCTCGGATTTGCTCTTCCTTCTGGGTGGGGAGGGAAGGAGCCCAGCCCAGCTCAGCCGGTCCTCGACAGGCCCTCCTCCTCCAGCCCTGATGGACTGCCCTGGTCCCCGGGGCCCCGTGCCCCCCGGAAGGCAAGGCAGCAGGTGTCAGAGCGTGGGCTGTGCGTTGGCAGATGGTGAGCGCTGGGAGGAGAGGGGGCAGCCCCTGCTGGTCCCAGGAGCCCCCTGGGGGCAGTGGGCTGGGTGGAGGGGCTCCCAGCTTCAGGGAAGGGCAGAGAGAGGCTCCAGCAGCAGTGCCCTCTCTGGGCTGGATGCTCCCTCTGGAGGGGAGCTAGGCGGGGGAGGGGACGCCCCTGCCCTGGGGTCCAGGCCTGGCAGCAGCCTTGACAGGCACCAAGAGATGGAGCCTACGGCCCGGAGGGAGCGCAGGTGGACTCCAGGCCACAGCAAGAAGGTCCGGAGGGCTGAGCACACCTCGCACTGTGTCCCCAGCATCAGCCCAGGCCTGGCAGCGGAAGGTGCAGAGGGGTACACGTGGGAGCAGCTGCACCCAGGCAGGCTGCACCCAGCTTCCCTCCCACGGAGGTGCTTTTGGAGCTCACAGCACAGGCCCCAGCAAGCCGGCCACCGGCTCTGAGTCACCCCAGGCTGGGCTGGGCACGGCTGTCCCCAGCCCCGATTCCTGTCTCCCCCTCGGCCTCCCACAAGCACTTCCACGCAGGAGCCCTGTGGGTGTGGGCCCCGAGAGACGGGTGGGCGTGCGGGAGGGAGTGGGCAGGATGGTGTGAATCCTGAGGGAGCCCTGCACTGTGCTCTAGCCCTTGGCCGGCTATTCCCCACTGTCTTGCATGGCTCACGGGTCTAGTGGCCCAGGGAGGGACTGCTCCATCGGGGTGTCAGGTGACATTGCAGATGGTCTCAGTGGAAATGACCCATCAAGGGGGTGTGACAAAATAGCAGGTACACATGGAAAGCATCACTAAAGTCCATGGCACATGGTGAGGATGGTGCCATGGACAGCAGACCTGGCCCCAACGCCCAGGGACAAGCCTGTGACACAGCATCACGGTCCAGGTGAGCACAGTGACTCAGAAGTGACGGTTGGGAAGAACGACATCATTTTTGTCAGTAACAACAGTAAAGGAGGCAGCTAGGCCTTCGGTGTTGGCCTGGGGCCACGCTCCGGCCCTTTGGAGGCAATTTGGCCAAATCAGCCTAGAGCCACAAAAATGAGCCTGACCTTTGACCTAAATGCCACCAGACAGTGCCATTGGGGAGGGTAAATGAAGGGGCCACTTGAGTTTCTCCACGGCAGCACCAAAGGAACCAGCCAGAACAGGGAGCGTGGAGGGCAGATGGGGGCCCCCAAAGGACCAGTCAATGTCCTGGCCCCCGAAACCTAGCGGGGTGACCTTACTTGGAAAAGAGGTCTTTGCAAGTAAGTTAAGCTCTTGAGATGAGGAGATGGTGCCGGAGTAGCTGGGTGGGCCCACACACAGTGACCTACCCTTATAAACCATGTGAAGCCCAGTGACTGTGGTGGCAGAGGTTGGAGGGACACCTGGAGCCCCTGAGGCGGAAAGAGGCGGGAGGAGCCCCCCCACACACCCCGCAACCCCTGGTCTCCAACCCCCTGCCTCCAGGCTGAGTGTGGAGGGTGCTCTGCAGGAGCCCTGGGACAGGAGTGTGGGTGGGTCTGTGAGTACCCACGGGTCAGCCCAGGCCTGCTGCTGGGAGACCAGGGGCTCACTCTGCCTGGCAGGCCCAAGGGAATGCCCAGGTCCTGCCTGCCAGAGGGACTTACGCACGCAAAGCTGCAGGGGCTCAGGCTCGTGGGGCGGGGCCGGGGGGTGAGGGGGAGAAGGTGCAGGGCTGAAGGGGGGGACAGCACACCTGGAGAACAGCTGGCACAGGCCCTCTGTCCCCCACCCCATGGGCGCTTCTGCCAAGGTCTTAGTGCTGGGGGCAGAGAGCAGAAAGCTGCTCGATGATGAGGAACCGGTCCTCCCTCTCAGGCTGTGGGATACAGCACAACCTTCTTGGGGGGCTGCAGAGGGGCTGTGGGCCCTGTCCTAGGAGGGGACCTCCTGGAGACCATGCAGAGCCCCTTCTGGGCCTCAGAAGGGCCCCATGGAAGGCCAGCCCTCCTCAGGTGCTCATGGGGACCAGCAGCCCACACCCGTGCCACATGCTCAGTAACTAAGAAATGGTTGATGGATTAGAGCAGAGCGTGTCACTGTGGCCCCTGGGACCCTATCTTGGGGGAGAGCCAACACGGGGACAGCCTGGAGCTACACACAGGAGGGGTCTGGACAGCCCCCAGAGTTCAGCAGGCCCCAGCCTGTCTGGGAGACAAGGGCTTGAGTGGAGTAGGCACAGAGGACAGCCTGTCAGGGAGGCATTGGTGGTGGGAGGTGCCTTTCAGGGCCATGAAGTCTGGCCTCAGAGGCTGGGGTCTCCCGCTGGCCCCTCGCAGTACAGACAGCCTCTGGAGCTGTGAGTGGCCTGAACAGCCCAGTGCCAGAGGGGCATTCATGGCGGCTTTCCTGATGAGCAAACCGAGTCCCAGTGCCCACAGCCAGGTGGGCTACAGGTGTTAGGCTGGGGTGCCAAGCCTTGCCCAGCTGACCGAAGCTCTGGCTCCCTCTGGTCACCATCCCAGGTTTGTCTGAAATCGGGAGAAGAGCCCACTTCCTCGCAAAGGTAAACACAGAAGCCACAGTCACATGGACATACTCGGGCTCTGCCACCCGCTCCCCTGGGGTCCTTCCTCAGGGCTCTAAGGTTGGGCGCCAGCCCTTGCTCTCGCTTCTGATGCCTGGAAGCACCCAATCTCCACACCTGTCTCCCGGGGAAGCCGGGGAAGGACCCGCTCTGTGAGGGGGCTCAGGCAGCTCAGCTACATGGGTGCCGCAGTCGCTTAGTAATAAACTTAGCAGGGAGCTCCTGGATATCGAGCTTCCGGGGTGCAGTCCCCTTGCATTTCAGCCCCACGTCCTTACTTACATGTAGCATTCCCCCGCCCCCATGCCGTGCTCCTGCACCCGGGCTTTACCCACTGAGACCACCCTGAGCCCCGGATCCGCGGCTGGGTGAGAAACCGGACTGCGCGCTGCGCAAAGAGAGGCCTATGCTCGGCCTCCCTGTGCGCCCAGCGGCGTGATCCGGGACCTCACCCGCCTAGCCCCCGCTCCCACGCCCTCCGAGACCGCCCGGCGCCCCCGCCCGGCCCCACCCCCCTCTAATCCCCTCCGCCGGCTCTTGAGAGTGGGGCTGTGGGCCCGCCCCCAGACCGCCCCAGGGGAGGGGCGTGCCCTTTCCGCACCGCGCGTCGGTGTGGGCGTGGCCCAGCCAGGCCGGGGCGGGGCGGGGGCGGGGGCGGGGCCGGCGCAGGCCAGCCCCCACTGGCTGCCGCGCTCCCGGCCGCCAGGACTCAGTGCGAGGTGGCGGCGGTAGCGGCTGGGGCAGTTAGTGCTGCGCGGACCTACTCGGCCGGGCGCACAGACGCACCGGCTTGCCGACGGCCGGAGGGGCCGGGCGCGGGCGCTGGACCGTCGGGCAGCTAGCGGAAGCAAGGGCAGCGCGCAGCGATTGGAAGACCAGCGACCGCCAGGTCAGTGCGGGGGGCCAGGGAGGGCGCGGGAGGGGTCCAGGGGAGCGCGCGGCGGGGCCGGAGCGCGCGGCAGGCTCGGATCCCGAGTGGTCCCTGCAGCGGGGCCCGGCCGGGGCGCGAGCTTCCCGCTCTGGAAAGTTTGCCGCCGCCGCCGCCCTGGGAGGGCTCTGCAGCAGCCAGGCAGGGAAGGGGGAGGAGGGAGGGACCGCGGCGGGGAGGAGGCGGCCGGCGCCAGGCGGCCCGGGAGCCCTGGGCGGCGGCGGCGGCGGCGGGCGGGGCGGACGGGGTCGGAGGAGCTGAGGCGCAGGACCGGGCCACAGCCGCTTCCTCCCCTTCGTGCCCGGTCCGCCCGGGTAATGAGCTGTCCTCCTTCTGCAGACTCCCGAGAGGCGCCCTCCTGACGCCGGTGCCAGGGCCGGGCCATGGGGGGCAGCATGCCCGCGAGCACTGCCTGAAGACGCTGTAGCCCCTGCCCCCGCGATGGGCGCCCCGGTTTGGACTGTCGCGCTCTGCGTGGCCATAGTGGTAGTGACCAGTGCCGCCTCGGGGCTCCCGGGCGCAGAGCAGCGCGTCGTGCGGAGAGTGGCAGGTAAGGAAGGGCGGGACGGGGGACATGGGAGGGGCCACAGGCCCCGCGGGCAGAAGCGTCCCGGCTCCGGAACAGGCGCCTGAGTGAGTGTCGGACGCCGAACTGAGAGAGGGCCCGAGGGCCCGCCGTGGGCTGCCACCACGGGGCCTGTGTCCGGGTTCTGTGGCCCTCCCTCCCCGGGGATCTCGGCCAGAGCTGGCACGGCAGTGTGTGGGGCGCCTGGAGCCGCAGGGCCACCACCCAAGTGCGAGGCTGCGGTGGGTGCGGGCCTGGCGGTGGCGTCCGCAGCACCCCCGCCTCCGCGCTGCCTGGGGTGGGGGCGCGGTCCGCCCTAGGCGCCGTCGGGAGGGCGCGGGGGGCTGCGTTTCCAGGATCCCTATTGTTGTTCTGTGGGTTTTGCACTGACGGAAAGTTTCTATTGTTGGTGCCGCTCCCCCAACCCTCTTTGGGCCCCAGTTCATGGCCAGCTTTGGCCAAAGCGAGGGGCCGTGCTTGGAGGAAGGGTAGGAGAGTGCGTCAGGGTCAGCCCGCGGCGGGTCCCTTGCTCCTCCGCTGCTCCCAAGACAAGGCGCTAACTTCTAGTGTCTCCGTCTGCCCACCCCTCTCTCATACCCTGTGGCTGGATGTGTCTGCCCCTGGCGGGTGCACTCGGGGCGCCGCGAGGTGAGAGGGCGGATATCCGAGGGACATGGAGCCGCGGACACCGGTTGGTAGTGAAGGCCCCGCGGGACGTCGAGGGTCTCGAGGAGGGCCGGGCCAGCGGGGTGATGGACGCTGAGGTGTGGGAGCGCGTCTGGGCGCCAGGCCCCGCCCAGCACACGCGCCGCCGCCCTGAAGGCGCTGCGCGCAACCACGACGAGCCCGGCTGGGCGCTCCGAACGCCACCGCCCCGCACGCGTGCCGCCAGGTTCCGGGCGGCGGGGCAGAAACTTGTGGTCCGGGTGGTGGCCACGGGGAGTCCGCCTTTTGGGGACAGCTACTTCCAGGGCACAGGCGAGGGGGCTGCGCGAAACCTGCCCCCTGCCTGGCGGCCGCGTGGAGGGAGGCCTTTGCCCGGTGAGCTCACGCCCCACCCGGGCGCACCCGAACAGCCGCTCCTTTGTACCTCGGCGCGGCCACAGACGCGCATTGATGGCGGGGCCAGGCCGCCTCGCAGGGAGGTGTGAGCGCAGCGGCTGGGGCGCGCCGTGCCAGCGAGGCGGCCGCCGGCCGCGGGCAGGACGCAGGCAGATGGTGGCCCGCCCTCCCCGCGCCCCCCGCGCCCCTTTCTCCGGCGGCTGCTGCAGCCTCCCGGAACAATGTCATTTTTTTATGAATGAAAGTGGGCCCGGCGCTTGAATGTGCGTGTCATTCAGCGGCGTGACAGAGGCCGTCGGGAGGTCAGCGCGCGCTTTTAGCGCCTGCTCCGGCGGCCCCCTCTTCCAGGGGCTCCGAATAAGCGGCCGCGAGGGGAGCCCCGCATTAGCATTCGCATTCAGATAAAGATATTACTCCCTACGGCCAGGGAATGTCAACTAGCCCCGGGGGAGGGGTGGCGGGAAGGCCACAGACCCTCTCCAGGACCCCCTGTGGCGCGCGGGGCTCGTGGCCTCCTGCATCCCTAGTCCTAAGCTGGCAGCAAAGCCTGTGGTGCTCCCGCGGGATGCGGGCTTGGGTCAGAGGACTGCGAGGGCCCCCCAGGGCCGGGGGAAGGGGTCTACTGCCTCCTGCTTCTACCCCAGCGGGCCCCTCCTCGCCCCCGCAGTACAGCTGGTGAAACAGGTAGTAAGTAGATAGGTCAATAAACTTAATCCGGTTCCTTTGAGAGATGGTCGGGTTGGGCAGTAAACACACAAAGGCCTTGTGAAATTTCTAGAGGTGCCGGCTGGCACTTTCTGGGGAACACAAATTATGGAGCCAGAGCTGGGTGGGGTCAAGGACAGCGGAGAAGGTGAGGGGCCGCTGGGCTGCCCTGGCGACCCCAGGCCGCCCGCTTCTCCGCAGGGGGTCGTGTTCTCCAGTGAGGGGGCCCAGGCAGGGTCCCCCACTGGGAAGGCAGGTTGGTGGGAGCAGCAGGAGGCTGCCCCCTGCAGCCTGGCCCCACCCAGCCAGCAGGGGTCTGGGGAGTACTGGGCACCTCCCTGGCTACAGCCTCTCCCACCTCCTCCTCCTGGGGCTGGACTTTGAGCCTGCGGGGCCTCCGGGTGGTTCATTAACCTGGGCTGAGCCCCAGGCTGGACTTGTGGCCCCTGAGCCTCCAGCATGGAGTCCACCCGGGCCTCCTCCCCCCAGGTCTCAGGCCCCACTTGGGACCAGTCGTCCTAAGAATGTCCAGCCTTAGAAAAAGCCTTGTAAAAGTTGGTTTGAGCCAAACTGACGTCACTTGGGGGAAGTGAAACCTCAGTGGATTGCTCCGGAGAATGGCCGTTCTGCAGCTTGTTCTACACTCGAGCATCCGGTGGGGCAGCCTCGGTGGAAACCGAGTGAGGTGGGAGATGCGGCGGATCCGAGGCTGGGAGCACGCCGGCGAATGGGGGTGGGTGTGGGAACCAGGAAACAGCGCCGCTTCCCCCCGCCCCGGGGGGTGCCTTCCAGAAGTCTGGAAAAGAAGATCGCCCTGATAATTCAGAAGCATTCTATCTTATCTTAGATGCACAAAGGGTAAGACAGTCTCAAAGGTCAAGACTGACCTTTGTCCAGGAAGTTCCAGGCCTCGCACGTAACCACCTGCACGTAACCACTGGCCCTGACCCCCGAGGCCCTGACCGGGTTAGTCAGGGAGTTTTACGATCAGCCCACTCTGTGTGGTGACTTTGGTCTCTGGGCCTGGCCTCCCCTGAGCCGGTCAGGCTTCGAATGTGGCCCCTTTTTCTATCCATTTTCCAATTGAACCTAGAGGGGAGAGGGGACTCTAGAGGGGAAAGAGGGGGGGTGGGGCGGCGGTTTGGGGGAGTCCTCCACTGGTCCACATAGGGCTGAGTGATTAACAAGTGAAGTGAGCGGTGAATGGAGCCCCTTCTCTCTGCAAGGGGAGGGGCTCCCTGACCCCAGGCCCTGCTGGGGGGGCTCAAGGCTGGCCCTGCTGGGCCCTCTCCTGGAGCCCCAGTTTCCTCACCTGTCCCAGAAGGCCAGCAATGGAAGGGCTGTTGCGAGGATTAGGCTGGATAATCCTGTAAACCCTCATTAGCCCGCCCACTGTCGGGGCCCCCGCTTTTTTTCTGACTTAGTTATGAAACTTTTCAGGATGTTTCCGGGTGGGGGTCCAGAACCTTTGCCCGAGGCCTCACGGCCCCTTGGAGGTGCCTCCTCCCTGGCCTCCTCTGAAGTGTGTCTCTGGCTCAGGTCCCACGGCCAGGAGGGAGGGCTAGGGACAGCTTCCGCACTCCAGGCCGCACTCTGTCCCTCTGGACCCTGTGGCCATGTGCACCTGGCAGCCCGCTCCGAGTTGGATGGGTGCTTCCTGGTGTTGCCCACAAGAACCACCTACCTGCCCATGGCTGGGTGCCCCGTAGGCCTTGGTGACTTCTGTCTCAGAGCACACGCTGACTGGCTGTGACCGTGCCCGGGGCCTGTTGGCTCAGGGCGATAGACCCAGGGCTGGTGGGGGTGGGGTGGGGGAGGGGTCTCTTGCCCAGCTTCCACGTGCTGCAGGGCTTTAACTGCACGCGGAGGCCTCCCTGGTGCCACAGAGGTGGAAACTGAGGCAGGGGCCAGGGCGTGGCAGGGTCAGGAACTCCGAGACTGGGAGACCAGTTTGCAGGCCCAGCTTGGCCCTCCTGGGGCCCGCCAGCCCTCGGGCTCTGGCAATGGGACGCCCTCGACACATGGCCCCCGATCGTGCTCAGCCCCTTGCGGCAGGAGCGGGTGGGGGGGTTGTGCAGGTGGCAGCAGGCACTAGGGAGCCCACCGGGGCAGACTCCCCCCTGTGACCACCCTCCACCTTGGCACACGGCTGCCACTGTGGCACACAGGACCTTTGTGCCCCACACGTGTGTGGGCCCCAGTGTCTGTGGCAGTAGGGAGCCCCTTTCTCTTGATCAAGAAAGACCCCTTCCTGGGGCCACTGTGGGGGTGTGGCAGAGGCCTGAACGCCCCCAGGTAGAGCAGGACCATGGATCTTGGATGTCGGAGCCCCCCCCCACCTCTGTGCACCGCGGGGCTCCAGGTGAGCCTGTGTATGGGATCTGCTGGAGGGAGACTCCGCCTGGGTGGCTGACCTGGGGTGGGAGTGACTGCCTCGTGCAGAGACACTGTGCTGCGCAGGGTGGTGGGTAGGGCAGGGGTGACCCCTCACCCCCACTCTGGCACGGCTGGCCTGGGGTGCTCCGCGTCCCCTTGGCCTGGTGCTGGACCAGGTTGAAGCAAATACTTGTGCGGACGGTCTGACCTGCCCAGACCAGACCGGAACCAATGGCTGTTGCCCTTGGGCCAGGGCCTGGGGCTGAGGCTGCGGCTCCAGCCTGTTCTTGGCCTTCTGGGGGGCCTCCGTCGGCTCCCGGCACTGGGTGGTCCCCACAGGATGTAGTGGCCAAGACTGGGGGGCTGGAGTTCAGGCCAGGTGCCCTCAGACTGTGGGGTCCCCAGGGACACAGGCTCTGAACGCCTCAGACGCCCTTCTAGTGGGCACTGGGCCCGTGAGGACGTCGGACGTCTGAGGCGGACGGGCAGAACCGGGCCTGCCCGGGGTGCCAGGGACTGGTGTGGCTGGCGGGGCAGCTGGGCCCTCGAATCTAGGCCACGCGTCAGCAGAATGACAAGTAACGGAGCAGCTGACCCAGCTGGGTGGGGAGGGCGGCCCATGCGGCAGGACCACCCAGCCCTGTCCTGGGCCCTCCGCCTGGCCGCCCGCCTGCTGGGTATTGTCTGGCCCCAACAGGGAGGGCTGGGGGTAGTCGGCCTGGCCAGCGCTGTGTCCCTGGGTCTCGGGCCTGGAGGGCCTGCCGGGAGCTGGGCGGCCACTGGTGGCAAGGTGGGCGCCTCTTCAGACGTCTTCCTCCCTGGCCTGTGTTGTGTCGTCATCTGTAAAATGGGGGTCCCAGGCACCTTCACCCCAAATGCAGAATGGATTTTGTGTTTCTAAATGGCTGAAAAAACCTGAAGGAAGATGACTGCTGCACGATGCGCCGAGATCGGTGCCCGTGACCAAGGCTCCCGCTGGGGTGCGGCCTGGCCGGCTCCCGCCCTTCACACAAATGCACGGGGGCTGCCCCATGGCCCCGACACCCTCCCACTGCGGCTGCGCTGGTGCGGCTGTGAGGTGGGGCGCCTTGGCACCTTCCGGAGGTGCTGAGCACCCGGCGTTCTTGGTGGGGAGCCCTTCCCTCACGCTCACCCCGTCTTGCCTGCAGAGGTCCCGGAGCCAGAGCCTGGGCAGCAGGAGCAGCTGGTCTTCGGCAGTGGGGACACCGTGGAGCTGACCTGCCACTCGCCTGCAGGTGGCCCTGCGGGGCCCACTTTTTGGGTCAAGGACGGGACAGGGCTGATGCCCTCGGACCGGGTCCTGGTGGGGCCGCAGCGGCTGCGGGTGCTCAACGCCTCCCACGAGGACACTGGGGCCTACAGCTGCCGGCAGAGGCTCACCCAGCGCATCCTCTGCCACTTCAGCGTTCGGGTGACAGGTGGGCGTCTGCCAGGGGTGCTCGGGGGGGGGCCGGGCTCTCGGACCGCAGGTCTGGGTGGTCTCGGGTGGAGAGCAGGGCACCCCAGGCAGCACCGCCTGAGGGGCGGACTCTCTGGGCCTCCTGGGTGGGGGGCCAGACACGGCCCTTCTCCACGTCCCTTTTCCCTGCGCTGCAGACGCCCCGTCCTCGGGAGATGATGAAGATGAGGAAGAGGAGGCGGAAGACACAGGTGAGACCAGGTTTGGGAGAGGTTTGAAATGCTGAGGGGCGGGTGCCGGCAGGCAGGGAGGGGCCGGTGGGGAGCGAGAAGCCGGGGGGCGGGCGGAGGTGAAGTGCAGAGGGGGGCCTGGGAGAGCCAGGTCCGGGGCCCCTGGGACGCGGCAGGAACAGCTTGAACTCGAGGTTAAGATCCTTCTCCCTTAGTCGCAGGGGGTTCCGAGCCAAACTTCCTGCCTGGCTGCCCCTCTGCCTCTCTCAGCCACACTCTCCTGGGGCCCTTCCTGCCCCGGCTGTCTCGGACTGGGGTCTGCTGTCCGTCTGTCCGTCCGTGTGGGCTCTGGGTGCCTGGGAGGTGCCTCCCTAGTGCCTGTCCACATACCCCCTTCCTGGGCCTCGGCTCCCTCCTCGGAAGGGCAGCAGGCTTGTGGGGAGGGAGCGCACCCCCTTGGGGGGATGCCTGTCCAGCCCCCCACCCCGGTGGGAATGCAGCCCCCACCCTGGCCCTAGAGAAGGAGAAAAACCAGTTGGGCTCTGGCGGTGGGGACAGGGGGTGGCCCCCCTCCCCCTGTCCCTACCTGCTGCCCTGCAGGCCCCGGGGTGCTGCTGAGGGTGGCGCCCGAGAGCCTCCAGGGCTCTAGGTTGTGGGAGTGGCTGGGCCTGCTTGGCCGGCCCTGAGCTTCCCAACCCGGTCTGGCCTGGTCCCTCTGTCCGCTGGGCAGGTGGGCATGCCCCCAGGGGGCGTCTGTGTCCTGCAGGCTCCCAGGCCGGCGTGTGACGCCCTGGGGGTGTGTACACGGAGGGCAGGGGACGGGGGCCAGGCTGAGTGAGAGCGTAGTGGTGTGGAGTCTGCTGGGAGCCTCACCTAGCCCAGGCAGGCCCCTCAAAAGGTCCCCAATCCCCTGCAGAGGAGAAACTGAGGCTGGAAGGGTGGACAGTGGGCTCGGCCACACCCAGCTTATGGCCTCCCTGTGCCTGTTGCCAGCAGGGGCCCCTTACTGGACTCGGCCTGAGCGGATGGAGAAGAAGCTGCTGGCCGTGCCAGCCGCCAACACCGTTCGCTTCCGCTGCCCAGCCGCTGGCAACCCCACCCCATCCATCACCTGGCTGAAGAATGGCAGGGAGTTCCGGGGCGAGCACCGCATCGGGGGCATCAAGGTGGGCCCGGCAGGTGGGCTGGGCGTGGGGCCGGAGGCCTGGCCTGCCGCCCTGACTGCCACGTCTGCCCGCAGCTGCGGCACCAGCAGTGGAGCCTGGTCATGGAGAGCGTGGTGCCCTCTGACCGGGGCAACTACACCTGCGTGGTGCAGAACAGGTTCGGCAGCATCCGGCAGACCTACACCCTGGACGTGCTGGGTGAGGCCCCGGGCCCCCAGGGGGCGGGGGGGGGGGGCTCCCCAGCCGGCAGCCCCTGAGCCTCTGTCCGCCTGTCCCCAGAGCGCTCTCCGCACCGGCCCATCCTGCAGGCGGGGCTGCCGGCCAACCAGACGGCTGTGCTGGGCAGCGACGTGGAGTTTCACTGCAAGGTGTACAGCGACGCACAGCCCCACATCCAGTGGCTGAAGCACGTGGAGGTGAACGGCAGCAAAGTGGGGCCCGACGGCACTCCCTACGTCACCGTGCTCAAGGTGGGTGCTGCCCCCTGCCGGCGGGAGCCGGGACAGGGCGGGCCGGGGGCTTGGACCAGTGCACCAGCCCTGCCTTGCTGGGGAAGTGGGGGGGTGAGTCCCAGCTGGCCCTCCCACACGTTCTCAGGTCTCCCTGTCTGCCCCTGGGGGTTCTCAGCCCTGGAAACAGGCTTGCAGAGTGCCCCTGGGGCGGGCTCGGCTCCCGGCCCCAGCTGGCCTGTGGCCACTGAGACCACCAAGCACCCTCTTGGGTCTGGGAGGCTGGGCCCTGTTCCTGGAGCTGGGAGGGCCTGGCGCGCTGGGCACGGCCCTGTGTTCCGAGAGGCTTGCCACCCAGCCCGCCGCTCTGGGCCTCGGGGCAGGACAGCCTCAGTTCTGCTCCCAGGGCCCCGGGTGGGGGCTGCCTGCATCGGGGCGGTTGCGACACTGGCGGCCCAAAGAGAAACATCTGTTCAGAGACAAGACAGGCCGACGGGGGAGGGGAGCAGAGACTCAGGCTGTGGAGGCCAGACCCGGCCGGGCGAGGCCGGCTGGGCCCACTGGGTGGTGTCTCAGCACTGGGGTCAGCACGTGAGCTGCCCGCTGGGGCACAGCAGGCCCAGCCCCGGCTCTGGGGGCGGGCGGGCGCTCGCCCACCAGCCCTGAGGGGCCTGCCCGGGCTGTGCTGTGGGCTGGGGAGAGTGGATGGGGGCAGACGCGCCGTGAAACAACAGTCTTCTGCGGAGAGGTGCCCACACGCCTCCTCCAGGCAGCCTTCTGGGCTGGTCCAGCCCCATCCATTCCTTGGGGGCCTCCCACACCTGCCTCGGAGCCTCAGGGGCCGGGGCTGCCCTGGTGGGGTCTGGACCTGTGCGCAGCCCCTCCGGGCCGGCCGGGTGGCGGCAGGCGCGCCTGAGCGGGGTCTCTTGTCCCCGCAGTCCTGGATCAGTGAGGCTGTGGAGGCCGACGCGCGCCTGCGCCTGGCCAATGTGTCCGAGCGCGACGGGGGCCGGTACCTCTGTCGGGCCTCCAATTTCATAGGCGTGTCTGAGAAGGCCTTTTGGCTGCGTGTTCACGGGCCCCCAGCAGGTAACAGCTCTGTCCCACACGCCTGCCTGGCACGCCGAGCTCCAGCTCCAACGCCTGGCCCCGCGCCCACCGCACGCCCCGTCCTGCTCGCCGCCCGCTCCCCGCTGCTGGGCTGGCGCCTCTGGCCTCCGCGCGGTGCCTGCCTGGAGCCCTGCTGACCCTGCCTGCGCCCGTGCCGCCCCTCCCCCCAGATGGCCTTCGGCCCTGTGGGGGCCGCACCCCTCTGCCTGTGGACACTGCTTTCTTCCCGCCCCCGTGGCCCCGGCCCGCTGCCTGCTCACTTCCTGTGCATCCCCCGCCCGCCGGCCTGCGTCCCCGTCCAGTGTTCGCGCTAACCCCGCACGCTGCTGGCCACCCGCCTGGTGCTCTCGTGGGACAGAGGACTCGCCGGTGAAGGGACTAGCTTCGGGCTCGGTGTGGACACGCAAGGCAGAGGACCCTTGGCCACCGTGGCGGTGGCATGGTGGCGGCGTTTTCTTTGCAGCCTGGCTGGTCATCGCCTGTGGACTCCGGCTCTGGTGCCCCCGGGGGGGCTGGCGCTCGCCTATCGCGCTCTGTTCTCTCTTTGTAGACGGCGGGCGCTAACACCACCGACAAGGAGCTAGAGGTTCTGTCCTTGCGCAATGTCACCTTTGAGGACGCGGGGGAGTACACCTGTCTGGCGGGCAATTCTATCGGGTTTTCCCATCACTCTGCGTGGCTGGTGGTGCTGCCAGGTACTGGCTCCTGCTGCTGCTTGCTCTGCACCTGTCTTCTGGTTGCTGGCTGGGGACACGCCAACGCCGCCAGGGGCAGGTGGGGGACCCCGAGGTTCACGGCCACCGTGCTCCGTGCCAGGCCTGGGATGGGATGGAAGTCTGTCTGGCCCTGTCCTAGCCCCAAGGGGCCCCTGCTGAGCCCCCACTCCCAGCTGGGACCCCCACAGTCCCCGTGGCGGCTTTGGCGTCTCCCTGGCTTTCGGGTGTGGGTGCTGCTGGTTCCGCTGGGCTCCTCCTTTTGGGTGTTTCTGACCACAGGACCCTGAGCGGGGTGTTGGCCTCAGCGCCCCGACCGGGGCTGAGCACCCTTCCCCCGCCCCCACTGCGCCTGTGGCTCCCGGCGGCCGTGGGCCCGTGGGGGCTCGCCCACGGCTAGGCCAGGCCCCGATGTCCGTGTCTTTGCAGCCGAGGAGGAGCTGGTGGCGGCGGGCGAGGCGGGCAGCGTGTACGCAGGTGTTCTCAGCTACGGCATGGGCTTCGTGCTCTTCATCCTGGTGGTGGCCGCTGTGACGCTGTGCCGCCTGCGCAGCCCCCCCAAGAAGGGCCTGGCGCCCACCGTGCACAAGGTCTCCCGCTTCCCGCTTAAGCGACAGGTAACAGAAAGTAGATACCAGGTTCCGAGCTGCCCGTCCGCCTGCCGTGGCCGCCCAGGCTCCCCCGCGACCCGCTCTCCCGGGCGGGGCCTCGCTCAGGGGCTCTCTGTGATTCGGAGGGCCCGGGACTCCCATCTCTGCAGAGGGTGGGCCGTCCCTGGGGCTGCACCCCACCCCGTCGTGCGGCCCTGGGGCGCCAACCTGCCCTGCCGACCCAAGCAGGTGTCCTTGGAGTCCAACTCGTCCATGAACTCCAACACGCCGCTGGTTCGCATCGCCCGCCTGTCCTCGGGGGAGGGCCCCACGCTGGCCAACGTCTCTGAGCTCGAGCTGCCCGCCGACCCCAAGTGGGAGCTGCCCCGGGCCCGGTCAGTGGGGCGCCAGAGCGTGGCCTGTGTACCGGGGCCCCGGCGAAGGGTGGGGGCCTACACCGGGTGGGGTCCCTGGTGGGGGAGGCCCCCATTCAGTGACCAGATGGGGGAGACTGGGCCTCGACAAGGTGCTCCTGAGGTGGGTGGGGGTGGTGGGCGAGGCCCCACCGCCTCCAAGTGCTCCGTGTGGGGGCGTAGCAGAGGGCCAGAGACCGGAGGGGCAACAACCTTCATCCTCGCGAGCATGGTCTCGGGGGCGAGTGTGGAAGGCTTCCTGGAGGCAGTGGCGCTGGGCCTCCAAGGCTGCTGGGGCGGCGCCGAGGGACAGAAGTGCTTAGCGCCGCCGTCTGCCACCAGGCTGACTCTGGGCAAGCCCCTCGGGGAGGGCTGCTTCGGCCAGGTGGTCATGGCGGAGGCCATCGGCATCGACAAGGACCGGGCCGCCAAGCCTGTCACTGTGGCCGTGAAGATGCTGAAAGGTGAGAGAGGCAGGTGGCAGGGGCCCTGGGCTGGGTAGCTGGGGCTGCGCTGCCTGACGAACCGCCTGTCACCACACAGACGACGCCACTGACAAGGACCTCTCCGACCTGGTGTCTGAGATGGAGATGATGAAGATGATTGGGAAGCACAAGAACATCATCAACCTGCTGGGCGCCTGCACGCAGGGCGGTGGGTGCAGTGGGGTGGCGGGTGCAGGCAGGGCGGGAGGGTGTCGGGGGCAGGGGGCTGCTGGGAGCGGCCCCCTGAGGTGCCTGTGCCCGCAGGGCCCCTGTACGTGCTGGTGGAGTTCGCGGCCAAGGGCAACCTGCGGGAATACCTGCGTGCCCGGCGGCCCCCGGGCACGGACTACTCCTTCGACACCTGCCAGCTGCCCGAGGAGCAGCTCACCTTCAAGGACCTGGTGTCCTGTGCCTACCAGGTGGCGCGGGGCATGGAGTACCTGGCCTCGCAGAAGGTGAGCGGGGTGGGGCGGTGGTCTCTGGAGGGGCCCGGCGGGGACGTGGTTGGCTGGCCGGGTGGCCAGAGCCCTGACCCCCGGCCTGCAGTGCATCCACAGGGACCTGGCGGCCCGCAACGTGCTGGTGACGGAGGACAACGTGATGAAGATCGCAGACTTCGGCCTGGCCCGTGACGTGCACAACCTCGACTACTACAAGAAGACCACCAACGTGAGCAGGCTCGGGGCGGGCCGGGGCGGGGCGTCCGGGCCGAGGGCACCGGCAGCTAACCAGCAGCTGGCGGCTTCCCCCACAGGGCCGGCTGCCTGTGAAGTGGATGGCGCCCGAGGCTTTGTTCGACCGCGTCTACACCCACCAGAGCGATGTGTATGTGGCCCCCAGACCTCAGGTGGGGGGCGGGGCTGCAAGGGGCCCAGGGCCGGTAGGGGGGCGGGTCCGAGGGGCAGGCCTTGGTCCCCAGCTGGAGTCCCCGCGCCTTTCAGTCTTATGCCCTGCTCCTGCCTCGGCCAGCCGAGGAGCTTGCGTCCAGTGGGAGGCTGATGGCACGTGCGCCCTGCAGGTGGTCCTTTGGGGTCCTGCTCTGGGAGATCTTCACCCTGGGGGGCTCGCCGTACCCAGGCATCCCCGTGGAGGAGCTCTTCAAGCTGCTGAAGGAAGGTCACCGCATGGACAAGCCCGCCAACTGCACGCATGACCTGTGAGAGGCCGCTCCCCAGGCGGGACCCAGGGGGCGGGGGCCCCGGCGGGGCTGGGGGGGTGGCCCGGGCAGGCACCTCACGGAGCCCCCCGCAGGTACATGATCATGCGGGAGTGCTGGCACGCCGTGCCCTCGCAGCGGCCCACCTTCAAGCAGCTGGTGGAGGACCTGGACCGCGTCCTCACGGTGACGTCCACCGATGTGCGCGCTGGCCCTGCTCCCGGGGCTGGGGCGGCCGGGGCGGGGGTGCAGGGGCCTGGGGCGCTGACTGCCGCCCGCCTGCCCGCAGGAGTACCTGGACCTGTCCGTGCCCTTCGAGCAGTACTCTCCGGGCGGCCAGGACACCCCCAGCTCCGGCTCCTCGGGGGACGACTCCGTGTTTGCCCATGACCTGCTGCCCCCGGCCCCAGCCAGCAGCGGGGGCCCGCAGACGTGAAGGGCCCTCGCCCACCGGCCGAGCCCCCCGCCAATGTGAGAGTGGGCCCCGGCCCACTGTGCTGCTCTGGGTGTGCCACCGACCACTGGGGCCAGCAGCCCAGGCCTGAGACCTGGCCCGGATGGACGGACGGACGGACAACTTTGCATCTGCGTGTGTGTGCCTGCGTGCGTGTGTGTGAGAGTCTCTAGGCCCCGGTGTGGGGTCCCCGGGGTGCCTGGCCTGCTGTACAATGACCTCCTGGCCACTGTGCCGGCGGCAGCAGCAGGGGACGGAATGTAGAATGTAGGGGGCCCCTCCTGGGGGCCCACCCCAGGCTCCCCGGTCCCGCACTGCCACCTCCAGGGAGCAGCTCCGGGCTCTGGCCTCCTCCAGGTGCCCTGGCTGAGCCTCGGAGAGGGCCCCCCGGGGTGCGCCTCCCCCCCCACCCCCATGGCACCTTGCGCCTGGGGGTGAGCGTTCGCACAGAGCCCCCCCAGGCCCCCTCCCCCCACCCCGTCCCTCAGCGACTGAGATTACGGGTACCAGAAGGCAGGAGCCTTGACCTTCTGTCCGAGAGGTTTATTCCAGAGATGAGTGTACATTTCTCTGATTAGATGCCGTGTGTGGAGGACACACACGCATATAAATGTCTCTGGAAGGAGAGAGGCCCCTCCAGAGCCCCGGGGGGCCTGGGCCCTCCCAGCAACTCGCACACGCAGAGACCACCAGGGTGGGGGCCCGGCCTTTCCCAGCACCAGTTTTGTTTTAAAAATTGTACCTGGACCTGTATATTTGTAAAGCTATTTATGGACCTTTGGGCTCCAGGCCTGCCCCCCCCCCCCCAAAGCTGTAGTAGTCAGCCCGCCACGCAGCTGTGGCTGAAGTCTTAACTTATTATTAACAGCCGAGAAGGTTTCTGCCTCATTCAGGGGGCCGCTCAGGGTGTGCCCGGTGCTGGGCACCCCAGGCTGGAGCAGCCCCTCACCCCGAGAGGGGCCAGCTGTAGTGTGAGGTCACCCCAGCGACGATGCCTGTCCCTCGGCCTCCTTTTGCAGGGGAATTCAGTTTCTATAGGGTTTTTTCTTTAGGAGATTTATTTTTTTGGACTTCAAAGCAAGCTGGTATTTTCATACAGTTGTAATTGCCATGCGCTCCGGGCAGGGAGGCAGCTTCCAGTGGGGACCGGCCCTGCACGCAGGTTCAGATGTTATTAGATGTTACAAGTTTATATATATCTATATATATAATTTATTGAGTTTTTACAAGATGTATTTGCTGTAGATTTAACACTTCTTACGCAATGCTTCTAGACTTTTATGGCCCGGACTGCTGCCTTTCAGAGCGTGGGGGAGAGCGAGCCGTGAATTCAGTTTTGTTACTTTTTGTGCTGTTAACGCCCCTGAGTTCGGGTGGCTGCTCTCTGCTTGTCAGGGGGTGGGCTGGCAGGGGCTTGGGGTGGTCTGTTCTCGGCCCCCAGCCTCCTGGGGGCCAAGGGTGTCGCCCGCAAACTGGCAGGCATGCTTTCCAAAAATAAACAATGATTCCGTTCAGAGCCTGCTCCAAGCTTCCTGGTCCCCAGCCCCTCTGGGACTCCAGGCAGCTTCAGGTCCTCACTGCCCCACCTGGAACAGGCCGCGCCGGCCCTGAGGAGGGGGTGACCAGCTGTCACCGCACCAGCACAGGCCGGGTGGCCCCTGGGATGGGACGGGCCAGACCACCTCCGACCCCCGCCCCCAGGAGTTTCCAGCCTGGGCCCAGGCTCTGATGGCACCAACCCTGACCACAACCAGTGTGAGGGGCTGGTGTGTCCAGCTGAGACCTTGTGCTGCCCAGGCCGAGCCTCAGCGAGTCATTCATCGATGGTCTTAGTTGCCCGGGTTTCAGAGGGTCCCCAACACGGAGTGCCCTGTCCATGGGGAGGTGATGGTACTGAGTGAGGAGGGGCTGTGGGCCTGCCCGGTCCCCATGCAGTCCAGGTGGGCCCTGGGGTCGTGTTTCCAGAACTGGTTCTGAGGCCTCCCTCTCTTTGACCCACCCCTGGCATCTGTGGCAGGGGCAGGGGGCGGGTGCAGTTTTTAGGCGGGGGACCCAAGGAGCCACAAGTAAGCAAACTTTTCACCTAGTGCCCGGATCCAGCCAGACTCCAGACCACCGTCTGCTCTGGTAGCCACACTTCTGCCCCTGGCTGCCTTCCTGCCCCACCTCCCCAGCGGGGCTGGTGCACTACCCTTGGGTTTCACACACTGCCCCACACCTGTGCCTTCAGGTGGGAGAGGACATGGAGCAGGGCACCCATGAGGCAGTGCTGGGGAGTGAGTCAGGAAGGCTTCCTGGAGGAGGCAGCAGTGCCCAGGCCAAGTGGGGAGAGGAAAGATTTGGGGGCAGGTGCCACGCAGATGAGAACGAATCCTGGAGCCCAGGGCTGGCCGGCTGGCCCCTGGACCCCGTTCTGCCTTGTGATCTGGGTGCTTCCTTCTGGCCCTTCCCACCTCTCTCGCTCTCTTGAGGAACTTAGCTGGGCCAAGAGCCGCTGGGTCCGGTGAGCCTGCACTCTGGCTTTTGCTGTGTTCGCTTCACCTATTTTGGTTCCAGGTAACAGGCGTGGCCCAGACCTTGACCCCACTCATGGCATTGTTCTGGCGCCAGGCCCCCAGATGCTCACCCCCAGCTCCCTGGGGACAAGCGGGGGCAGTGCCTGGCCCGCGGGAGCACACCCACTGCGCCTCCTGCCGGCCCAAGCCTGATCCTGGAGGCGGCCTGGCTCGGGCCAGAGGCGCCCTCTAGCGTCAAAGGGGTTGCGTCCTCGCGGTGCCCCGTTCTCCCTGGCCAGGCGGGCTCGGCTTGCTGTGGGCTCGTGACACCTGGGTCTTAGCCACCGGGGCTGTGGTGGTGGCCTCCTGGGACGCTGGGTGGGGTGGAGACCGCGTTGGGGCACTCAGGACGCCAGACGGGCCGGCACGGGCTGCTCGGTTTTCAGGCCTCACCAGGCCCCGCCAGCACAGCTGCGCCTCTGACTCCAGCCCCTTCCTCCACCTGCCGGGGCCCACCCTCCCCCGCTCAGTCCCCGCCTAGTCCCCGCCTAGTCCCCGCCTAGTCCCCGCCTAGTCCCCGCCTAGTCCCCGCCTAGTCCCCGCCTTCTCCTTTCCCCTCACCTCCCCAGGGGGCTCACCTGGTTCGGGGCTGGAGTGGCCTTCGGAATTAGATGGTCACAGCCTGTGACTTCCACCTGCCTACCCCACCAGGCTGGACACTAACCAGCCACCCACGTCCCATTCCCAGGTGGAGTGGATACATTCAGATGCAGCTACCCGGCTGTTCAGGTGGAATCGTCATACGGAAACCCAAACACCTGTCCTCGATGAGTTTTCCCCGAGACACGGACTTCTCGTCCACTCATTCATACTTTCATTATATGTGCCTGGACCAGGGATCAAACCTGCAATTTGGTGTATCAGGATGATGCTCCAACACACTGAGCAACCTGGCCAGGGCTGGATGAGGCCGTTTAAAATCAGAACCCTGCTGGTGGCCACTTGGTGTCCAGGCTGCAGCTGCCCCTGCCCTGCTTCCCTCTGCTGGTGACTATGAGGAGACAGCACGGCCCATGGAAGGCCTGCGTCCCTGGACACACCGGTGGCTCCTGGGGGGGCTGGGGGGTGGGCAGTGCTAGGGCACAGAGCCCGAGGCCCACACCCAGCTCCTACCCGTCTGGGCGGCCACGGGGGCTGCGGGGCAGGCTGCCTGGGGTGGGCAGGGCTTCCCCACACAGAGCTTCCCAAAGACAGGGCCGGGCCGAACCCCTTCGAACTCCGGGCTCCCACAGCGGGAGGCCCGCGATTGTTTCCCCGTCCTGCTCTTTCTGTCATCCGCACTTGCTGTCCTGGCCTTGGCCAGGGCTGTCCCTTCAGGTGGGCTGCTGTGACCCCGGCTGCCCCCCCAGCAGGAGTCAGCCTGCCTAGAGCCCTGCGCCTCCAGGTGGCCTTGAGTCGGGATGTGGCTCAAGTGCAAAAACCGGCCCAGCCTGGGCCTTGTGCCCTGCGGCACCTGCTGGGGCCCAGCTTGGGCTCCCAGGGCCCAGCCCGAGGACAGACCATAGTGAGAGCCTGCTGGAGGCGTCCTGGCGAGGCTGGGCGGGCACCTGGGCATGGCAAGGGCTGAGGCCACAGCTAGGCTCAGGGAGGGTGGCCCTTGGACAGGGCGCTGACTCCTGGCAAGGCTCCAAGTGGCCCACACATCCCCCAAGGAGCCTGGGGCCAGTGCAGGGCGAGGCCTCCAGAGACAGGGCAGACACGCTAGGGTGTGGGGCCTATCCGCTGAGGGGCTGAGGGGAGACCAGCTGTGCCTGTCCTGCCTGCCACTGGGACCCCCGTGGGTGGTGCTCTCCCCAGGCCTCCGTTCTCCTCCTAGGGACAGCGCCCCTGCCAGCAGCCCACGGCTCCTTGGGGAGCAGGCTTCGGGGAGACAAGCCCCACCTCCTCCATGACACTGCCCCACGCCCACAGTGGCGGCTGTGTCCTTGGTCATCATTATCCCCAAGCCCAGGGGCCCTGGGTCTTTCGGAACAGAACTATACTCTGCTGGGTGTACAGTTGGACCCCCAAGTCCAAGGCACCCACTGAGGGTGGAGGACCCGGTCAGGCAGCGACCACCTCACCAGCCAGAAAAACCAACCACTGCGTGGCACGGTCACCAAGACAAAGCTTTATTCACCCCCTCCGTACATCAGACTGGGTGTCCAGGCACCAGCACAGCAGCCCTCTGGGGACACGGAGGGCACACTGTCACAGAGCGGGGATGCCCAGGCCTGCACTCTGGAGGCAGAGGGTCCCGGCACCATCCACACCCTTGGCCATTCACTGGCAGCCCCCGTGTGAGGCTGGAACTGGGCCTGAGCCACAGCGGTCCCCAAGGCAGGTGCCGGGCGGCTGGGGCTCTGTCCACCTGGATCCTGGGCCCTGCTTTGAGCTGTTACAGAAACATTAATTTGACACTTTAATAAACATTTTTTCTGAAGGTGCTTACGCAGGCAGATCTGGGGCCCCAGGGGGACGCGTGGAGGCGGAGCCAGTGCACACAAGCCCAGGGGCCGCATGCTGGCCCCGAGACCCACGCCCTGCCTGCGTTTTGAGGATGTCCCTGCTGGGTCCCCAGAGCAGCTGCAGCAGCCACGGGCCAACGCCCTGAACTCCGCAGAGAAGCGGGCATCTGCGTGCAGACACACGTGCGAGCATTCCCGGCTTGCTCCCCAGCAGGTGTGGACGCTGGCTCCCGTGCACACGGGCGGCCTGCACAGCTGCCCCTTCACGCCCTCGCCCCACGAGGCCTTCCTTCCCGGGCCCACAGGTTTCTACGCTGGCCCGGGCACTGGTCCCAGCTGTGGTGAGCGCGGTGAAGGACGGTGAAAACAAACACAGAAACGAGGGGGGCGCGGATGGCCGCCGGCCTCACAGTTGGAGGCGGCTCCGGCCAGCAGCCCCGGCAGCCCCGGCAGCCCCGGGCCCAAGTTCCTCCGTGGAACTGCAGACAACTCGGGAGGCAGCAGAGGGGACGCACAGGGAGCCTGGCCTGGCCGAGGACAGCCGGACACCGGGCCACAGAAACACAGGAGGCAGGGACACGAGGGTGGCACCCAGAGCAGAAGGCCAGGCTGGCGGGGACGCTGCAGCCGCCGCACAGGGGCCCACACCCAAGACCACAAACCGTCCCCGTGGACCGGTCTCCTCGGGGGCAGCGAAGAGCTCCCAGTAGCTGAGCGAGTCTCCCCGCTCCTCCCTGACCGACTGGGCCACTCTGCTCCCGTGTTCCATGTCGGGGTTCCCCTCGACTGGGGTGCCGGACTCCTCCTCACTGGGGGCCACATCAGCCGCGCCGTTGCCTTCAAAGAGCCGAGCGTAATTTCAAATCCTTTAGGAGCTGAACTGTACATTTATACAGTCCTAACATTGTTTCAGCTCTTTGAAGGCAACCATGAGGCTGATGTGGCCCCCAGTGAACGCGAGTCTGACACCCCTGCCCTGAAAGGACATTCCGGCCTCCGAGGGGCGGGTCGGACAGAGCTGAGGCCACCGGGAACCAGGGCTGCACCCTGAGCCTTTCTGCAAGCCCCAGGGTGCCCCCCACGGGCCAGGAGTGGCCACTAGCCTGCCCCTGGGGAAGGAGCTGGGCCGTGGCAGCGGAACTCGGGGCCACGCAGCCCCTGAGTGACAGGGCTGGACGGTCCAGGCCCCGCAGGACACCGGACGCAGGGGCATCTGCTCCAGGCGACCAAGGGGGCAGCAAGGTGCCAGCAGCCTAAGTAGGAAACGTTCCAAACGCCACCACAGCACAATAATCACTCGAACGGAAACGCTTCGTTTTCAGGGCTTCATTGGTGCCTCGGCCCCACGTTACACCTGGGGCTGTGAGCGAGGCAGGCTGTCGTGGGGGCGCTCTGTGCTTGTTAGTCGGTACAGGGTCAGGTGGAAATACGGGTCGGTGGCGGAGGGGCTGACACAGAGTGGGAAGCCCGACCGAGACATGACGCCACCACTGGAGCGCAACCCTGTGGGGCTGCCGCGCGGGCCGGGCGTGTCCTCAGCAGGCGGGTCTCTGGACACCACGTCTCAGGCGTCCGGGCCCTCGGACCAGACCTCCTGCCCTGGGCCAAGGGTGGGCTGGAGTCCACGCGCCGGTCCTCCCTCCTCCGGGGACGGCCACGGCCAGGATGTGGCCCCCGGGGGGCGTGGGGACTCCAGGCTGACTCTCCGTGGAATGGCGAAAATTAAGTTACTTGATGACGGACGTTCCTGATTTGCTCCAGGTAAAACATCGGTTGTGTCCCCAAGGGTCGCCTCCGAGCAGCTGCGCCGCGGCGGCTACCCCTGCACCTCGGCGGCCTCCCGCTCCGCCCTCTCCTTGGCCTTCTCCTTCTCCTCCACCTTCTCCTCCTTCCCCAGCACCGCCACGATCTCGGCCACCTGGCTGGTGGAGACGTGAATGTCTTCCTTGTCCACCAGCTCGATCACCTGCACAGGGAAAGACGGGGACTCAGGGGTCTGGACCACCAGGCTGAGAAAGCCGCCGGCGCTCCGTGCGGCACCGGCCCACCGGGGGCCCTCGTGCGTTTCCGGGCCCCAGGCCGCGGGAACACATCCTCGTGGGGCTGGGCCGTCGGACTGTGCGTGCTGGTGCTCGTCCTCGCCTGGCCCGGTGGACGCCGTGCCCAGCTCCGGGCAGCTGGCACTCCTCCCGAGGGGGCTGCCCACCCACGACCTCCCCACGCCCTCGCCACGGCCCCAGCAGCGTGCCCACCTTGGCCAGGTCGTTGATGTTGACCTTGCCGTCCTTGTTCTCGTCCAATGCTGAGGCCAGGCTGATGAGCTTGCTTTCCGGAATGTGCTTGATTTGCCTCATGGCACTGATGAGCTCGCTGACGCTGATGACCGTCTCTCTGGGAAAGGGGGAGCCCGCACGTGGCACCGCCCGCACCCACAGCCCCAGGCCCCCAGGCCAGGCCCGCCTCCCCGTGAGCACGCCCAGCCGGCGGGGACGCCTAACGCAGCCCCGAGAGCCCCAGGCATCCCCCTCAGGCCTGTCTGCACCGGGGCCAGTGGGGGAGCTGCCTCCTGCCCAGGGAGACAGGGGGCCCACACAGCACAGCAGGCCGACCCAGGAGGCGATGCTGGCCCAGCCTGCAGGTGAGGGGCCTGCAACCTGAGGACGACCTGAGCCTGGTCCCCGGGGTGCTGAGGGGCAGCTACGACCACCTGGGAGGGGGAGGCAGCTTTGTTCTGGGTGGAGGCAGTCCTGGCGCCCACACCCACACTCACCCTTCGAGGGAGCCCGGGGTGGCTGCGCCCAGCTTGCCGGCCTGCTGGTCGGCCTCCAGCTGCGCCAGAAGCCCATCGATCTGCCCGATCATCTGCTGCACCCGCTTGGTCAGCCGCTTGCTGGCTTTGGACTCTTCCACGTCCATCTCCTTGCCGGTCTTCGAGAGTTCCTTCTTAATCTCTTGCAAGTCCTAAGGAAAGTATTTTGTTGTCAAAAGATTGTTCTAAAAACACTTACAATGAAGTCTGCCCTGTAATTAATCTGAACCAGCGCCACGCAGCAGTGAGCCGCAGCCGGTGCCGGAGAAGCGCCAACCCCACCGTGGGGGCGCCCCGTGCGGCCGGGCGCTGGGGGTGCCCTGGTCTCTGCAGACCCAGTCCCTATTTGCAGCAAAGGGAGCGGGAGCCGTTCTGAGCCTCGGCTTTCCCGTCTGTTAAAGGAGTTAGGAAACGGACGGAGGAATCAAGGAGCGGAGAGAGTCTTCTTCAATCCTGTGCCCCTTCTGCCAGGAGCAAAGAGGGCAGGGGAGGCTGGGAGGACGAGGAGAAGGCTGGGTGTCTGACAAACCCTGGCTCCTGGAGAAGCCCAAGAGCAAAGGGCTGTGTCAGGGGAAGTTGGAACAATGGCGGTTATCTTTTCCAAGCTGGAAACTCGTCACCTTTCCCCCGCAGAGCTATGAAAACGTAGCTCTTTGAAGTCAGGTTAGGAAGTACTACTGATAAGTAAAAAGGGCAGTTTTCCATAAAAAACGAAGAACCAGTCCCCACTCCAAGACAAAGTCGGGAAATCGGGCACGAGAGGGAGGGTCTTCGCGCCAGCCGGCCAGGCCCCCTGCCCCTACCTGCCCGAGCCCACAGCACCAGACGGAGCCCGTCGCCCGCAGGCACAGCGAGCAGGGCAGCTGCAGTGGCTGCCGGGACTGAGGGAGACTCGCTCAGATCCCCCCTTCCCTCCAGACGCCCTTCGGTGCCACTGGAAGCCGTGGGTCTGGCGGAAACACACGCCACCCCGGGGCGAGCCCTGGCCCCGAACCTCGCTGTAGTCCTGCACGTCGCCCTTCAGCAGCTCCAGCTCCTCCTTCTCCTTCGTCAGGGACAACTTCTGCTCCTTCAGCTTCGAACAGGCGTCACTGAGGAGGTCGATCTCCTCCTTGGTGATCTCCTCTCCCTGGGGAAGAGACAGAGCAGAGCCCTGGGTGGAGGGGACCCCTCGTGCCTGTGGCGGCCACCTCGAACGGTGGCGTCCCGGCTGCGTGCACGGGCCCCGCCTTCTTCTCGACAGGACGTGTGGACTGACATGTGGACACTCGAGGGAGAAGCACCTGTTCCCCAGGCTTCCTCGCGCCCCGGGACCCCTCCCTCCCACCCTGACCTGCCTCCTGTCTCAAGCCTGGTTCTCGACGTGGGAACTCCACACATGTGGACCTCCACCTGACTGCTGCTCTGACACCGAGGTCCCGAGCGTGTCCCCAAGACTGTGGACAGTGCAGGTCCCACTCAGAGGGGATGCCAGACTGGCTCGCCTACTGTCCTGGCTGTGCCAGGTCCTCCGACCTCCCACAATCGCTCCCGAGTGACTGTGAGCCCGACAGGAGAGTGGCTGGGGCCGCGCTGGTCTCCCGAACCCCCACACCTGCGGGTGCGGAGGCCCCCGTTTGCCTGGCCCTACTCACACCCACCGCTCAGACAGCGCAGTGTGTCCGCAGTGCGGGCAGGGTGCACCGCGTGGGTCTTGGGTACCTACTGTCAAACCTGTCCCCAAATAGACCCTTTTATCGATGCTTTTAAGTCCCGGCCAGTGTGGCTCAGTGGACTGAACGCAGACCTGCAAACTCAAAGGTCACTGGTTCAGGTCCCAGTCGAGGCATCCACCCGGGTGGGGCCGGGCCCTCAGTGG
Source organism: Artibeus jamaicensis (assembly GCF_021234435.1). NCBI lineage: Eukaryota > Metazoa > Chordata > Mammalia > Chiroptera > Phyllostomidae > Artibeus > Artibeus jamaicensis. Next base: position 27,173,866 of record NW_026521954.1, on the reverse strand, counting down.
GCGTGTGAGAGGCAGCCAGTGGGGGTGTCTCCCCCACATCGATGTTTCTCTCCCTTTCTTTCTTGCTCCCTTCCCCCCTAAAAATAAGTCAAACCTTTAAATAAAATGACGTGCTTTTGAAGTGTACGATTTCTGATTAGTTAGACATCAGTAGCACAGAAGCGCACACTGATCTTCAGGTGGTCTGCGGCCACGGGCCTCACCTCCTCCTGGCTGGCCCCTTGGTTCGCTCTCTCCTGTCACCGCCGGCCGGACCCTCAGCGTGACAGCAGGGTGGTGAGGCAGCCGCTGCACCAGCGCGTGAGCGCGGGGCCCCGTGGGGCAGAGCGTGCCCCCTCAGGCCCTCCGGGGACACTTCCCACCACAGAACACACGCTGGGTGGTCAGCCCATCCTCCTGCCCACGCAAGTGACCACTCGTGGTGTCCTGCTGACTCTCTTAACCCTCGGACGACACAGGTTGCTTTTCCGTTTCCTGGAAAACCCCAGGAAGCCGCAATGTGTCACCCTTGCCACACAACAGCTGCCTTCCAGTGCGGGGCTCCTCAGACACGAGGCCGGCTCTCTCGAGCCTGGTCTGGCCCGCGGCACACTCGTCTTGGAACGAGCTGGGGACGCCCCTCTCCCACCCGCCCTCCAGGCGCCGGCAGCACCGCAAGGCCGCTCCCGCCCACAGGGACCCCCAGCACCTTCACCGGGGAAGCAGGGGAAGCTGAGGAGGCATCTGTGGAAGCTGTTCGGCCACGAGCTGCACTTCTTGGCGGGGGCGGAGCTGCCCGGCTTCTCCACCTGAGGAGCCCAGGTCTGTGGGGACCCGGGTCCCCACGCTCTAGCGCACCCCTTCAACAAACCCTAGCTCCTCTCCGTCATTTCTCAAAGTCCGTACTTCCTGCCAACACATCTTTGGCAGCCCTCGGTCCCCAAGTTCTCCTGGGAGTTCGCATTGTCCTCTGACCCTAAATCTTCAACCCCAGGAAACAGGGCGGGGGGTCTGTCTGAGTGCAGACCGCCGCTGTCCGGGGCCCTCCTCCCACTCCTGCTCAGTGCACCAGCCAGTTGCACCTCGGCCCGGCTGTCCCTACCGTGAAAAACAGCTCTGCTATCTCTGTCCCTAACCCCCGTGCTGGAGACACACGAACACGTACGCTCCCAGCCCAGCCAGGGTCCTCGGACCTCCCCCTGTCCTCAAGGCCTCTTCACAGTGGCACCCATGTTTGTCTCCGACTGTTCCCTGGACTGTGTCCCAGGGGTGACCTGGCCTCTTTCTGGGCCTCACCGCTGTCAGCAAAATGAAGCAGAGCCCCCCACCCCCGGCTTATTCCAAGCCACACCAGTGTCCAAAAGCAGCCCCCACGGCTCTGGACAGCCCCACCCTACCCCACCTACTGCCACCGCCCGACACACAGACCCCGTAGGCCCTAGGCCGCTGACCACAAGAGCCCCCAGTCTGGGGGCTCCGTCTTTTCTTGTGACGAGTCCGAACCTTCCCGAGGTCTCAGCCCCCACACTGCGCCCTGCAGTTCCCTCCCGCCGCTGCTCCACGGCCTCCCCCGCCAAGGCCACTGACCAACCCTCGCTGCCTGTCAGGAGTCCACCTCAGGTGTCATTCCCCAGCGCCTCCCGCAGCCTCATGGCCTTGCGGTCCCACCCGGGGTGCCGTGACCGTCTGGCCAATAGACATCTGCTCCCCACAACGAGCCAGGAAGCTGCTCCGCCCACCGGGAGGCCGCAGAGGGGAGGAGTCCCGCTCCAGGAACAGGCTGTGCCCAGAGGGCAAGGGTCCCAGGGACAAGCACCCCCAGGGGACACAGCACATCGCAGGACACCAGAGAAGGTGACAGAGGGTGACAAAAGACGGCCTCTGTGGAGGGACCACACAGTGTCCCCTGCCACCGCCCCACTTGGCTGACAAGGGGCCTGGAGACCCACTTTCTCTGTGGGGGCCCGGAGCGCCCATGACCGGCAGCCCGTCCTCCTGCTCGCTGGCCCGTCCCGCCCAGCTGCTCAGCTCTGCGGCTGCTTCCCTCCCGGGTGGGTGCAGGCACCACGCACCTGCACGCCTTGCAGGACGGGGGCGGCGTCCTTCATGGCCTCCGACGGCAGAACCTCGTCTGGCACTTCCGGCTGCAGCTCGGCCTCGGGACTCCCGGCAGCAGCCTCCACTGCTTTCGGCGCCGCTTCCTTCTGAAACCCAGGCCAGGGCCGGCTCAGGGGCGGCCGAGTCCTGTCCCCGCAGTGCCCCCCCGCCCCCGCCCCCACCACTCCAGGAGGAGAGAAGGGGCCCGCCCCGCGACCCTCACCTGGGCCTCGGAGAGCCTCTGCCGCTCCTTCTCCTGGAGCTCCTGCCGGATGGCCGCCTCCTCCTGCAGCGTGGCCTCCAGCTTCGCCTTGTTGTCCACCTGCTCCCCCTCCACCTCGGCCACCTTCACCTGCGCCTCCTTCGCCTTTGGAGAGGGCGGGTCCGGCAGTGAGCCGGGGCCTGCCGCCACCAGAGAGACCCAGGCAACCCCGTGCCCCCCCCCCCGCGGCGGGGGCAGGGCGCACTGCTGGGAAACCCCTCCAGGCCCCCGAGGACCCCCTTCTGCACGCCTCACGGGAGCCCTCGCCCTTCAGGGACAGGGCAGGCCTGAGAAGGGGAAGGGTGAGTGGGTGGCACACAGGTGCCCGAGGCCAGGGGCTGGGTGGTGTTTCCAGGGTCCCTGCCCTCAGGGGCGTGGGCAACAGAGAGGTCTCCTGGCAAACCCACCACTATCTCTGGGAGCGTCTGCAGCGTGGACTTGAGCTGGTCAGCGGGCGACAGGGTGTCTGGGAGGTACATGGCCCGGGACAGGATGAGCAGCGAGGTCGGGATCTCCTGGTGCAGGTGTAGCTCCAGCCACTGCAGTTGGGAGTTCAAGACCCAGACTCACCTGCTGGCCTGGAGAGGGCTCTGACCCTGGAACTTTGCTCCAGGCTGGTTCACTGTCTCATTCTGTGACTCGAAGCTGCCTGAGCCGGCCGAGCACAAGTGGCCAAAGGCCCTTGAGTTGGTGCCCAGCAGCCAGGCCTCGGGGCCTGGGAAATACTGAGCAAAACCAGACTCACTGCCAGCAAAGTCTTCACTCTAAAATGGCACGAAAGCCCCAAAGGTGGTATTTGTGAATTCACTCAACATTTGGGGTTCACACACCTACCGTGGGCCAGGCACCACTTTAGACTATCTTCTTTAAGACTTTACTGATTTATTTTCAGAGAGAGAGGAAGGGAAGGAGAAATGAGGAGAGACAAGCATCAGTGTGTGGCTGCCCCTAGAGCGCCCCCCACTGGGGACCAGGCATGTGCCCTGACTAGGAATTGAACCTGCAACTCTTTGCTTCACAGGCCGGCACTCAGTCTACTGAACCGCAGAGCAGGCCACTGGGGGCTGCACAGAAGACGCAGCCAGCGACAGGTCAAGAGGTGAGAACACGCTGCGTGACAGTGTGTGTGTGTCCGGGACCGACGGCGCGTGTGCCTGCCTCCACCAGGAGGACGTGCAGACGGCCCTGGCGGTTGGGAGTCGAACCGTCAGGCCCCCGCATGCTTTCTGCCATCTGACTGAAGAGCGAATCGCTCCAAGTGCTGCCCGTCCCAGGTCTGATGGTGGCAGGGGGACAGGGCGGCCCCCCAAGCTGCCGGAGAGGAGCACCGAGACCCTGGCCCAGGTGAGAGACAAGCCCTGGTCTGAAAGGCGAGCAGTTCGCCAGACCCTCCCTTGTGCACAGGCGATGGCAGAGAGAGGCAGGAAGGACGTTACTGCCACCACAAGCTGCTGCGGAGGACTAGCGCCGCCTCACAGCACCGGGTGCGATGCAGCCGGACATGGGCGGAGACCACAGCGGGCCTCCGGCCCCTGGACATGCCCCCCACCCCCCCACGCGGTCCCCAGGAGCCTGAGCTGGGCTGACTCAGAAGGAGCCCCTAAGACCTCACTGGGCGGGGGGCCCAGTCGGGCCTGTGACCATGCACCTGCTTCAGCTGGTCCCGCAGGCGGTCCTCGGTGACGCCAAGGGCCCGCATGCCCCGCGCCCGGCATGCGGCCTGCAGCTCCTTGACGTTGAGGCTGTCCACACCCTCCTCAGCAATCAGCTGGAAAACAAAGGTGACTCGTTACCATCTTTGAAAGCTGCTGGGGGTTTACGGTGTTTGTGCCACACACTTGTGAACCAAGTGTCCCATAACGAGCCACTCTCCTAATGTGCTCTGCCAAGTGACAGATAAGCTGCGGCCTGGTCCCTGGTTTGCAGGGACAGGGCTGTCCGATAGGGAGGGGGCTGGGGGAGCGCAGGACGGCCAGGACCAGCCCGGAGACGAGTGCCGAAGCACACCTCCGCCCAGGCCCTGCCACGCCTGCCGGACCCGGCACAGGTCCTCGCCTCCCAGCCCACCCTCGCGGAGCCGGCTGTGTCTGTGACGCAGGGTGGGGTGACCCTGAGGCGCCCAAGATGGCTCTGGGCCTCCGCCCAAGCCCCTCCCGAGCCCGAGGGACAAGGAAGGCCCCGTGCACTGGGGTGATGCTGTGACTGACGGAGCCACCCAGCCAAGACGCAGTTTCGGGCGCCCACCTGAAGACAGTCACCGGCTTCAGAGAGACGGAGAGGAAAACGCCGACTGGCTGCCTCCTGGATGTGCCCCAACCAGGACCCGAACCCAGGCCCTTCTGGTGCACAGACAACGCTCCAGCCCCCTGGGCCGCCCGGCCGGCACCGTTTCCCACCCTCCTCGCCCCTCCGTCTGCCTGGAGAGGCAGGCAGCACACACCGTCACTTCTGCCTCGACCACCGAGGGTCTGGAAGCCACACGGGGAGGCCACGTCGGGTTTGCCGCTCTCCTGCTGCGCCGAGGCTCCCGCCCCGCGCCCTCTGCTCAGCGAGCCTCCGCCGGGTCCTGCTGGGCGAGCTTGCGGGTCACACACCCCTCGGGCCACCTGCCAGTGTCCCCACCTGCCAGTGTCCCCACCTGCCAGTGTCTCGCGTGCTCCGCGTTCCTCCGGGGCTGGACAGGGTTCTGGGCTTTTTTCTGGCAGGCGAGAGGGCCTGCCCACTCCCACGGGGCCTCCGCGGCACCCGATGAGAAGCCGCTGCTGCCCGTGCCCTTTTTGCTGCAGGCAAGACGCTGCTCTCGACACCGCGCGCGTCCGGAGGCATCTGTCTGGCTGCGACGCGTCTCGACGGGGTTTCTTTAGGTCTGTCCTGTGCGAGGTCCCCTCGGTGGCTGAAACTCGCAGGCTTGTCCGCTGCTGGACCCGGGAAGTGCTCGCCGTCCGCCTGTGCCCACTTCCTGAGCTCTGCCCGGCCCCTTCTCCTCCCGGAGCCCCCAGGGGCCCTGGGCGCACACTGGTTCTTCACTGGTTCCTCTCCGGCGGTTCGGGGCGATTCCCGCGGCCTCGCACTGACCGGGTCCTTCTGCCCGGCCTTCTACTCCTGACCGCACTTTGCGTGGAACGTCCGCTCGGTTCTCCCTTTTCTTTGCTGAGACGTTGTCTCTGGGCGCACAGCGGCGGCTGTGAGACCCTACCTGGTGTCTTTAGCCTGTCATCTCGGCACCGGCACCCACAGGTTACCATTTCCGCTTGCTCTGGGACCCTTCTGGTTCTAGGCACGAGGGGATACTTCCTGCTGAACTCAGGTGCTCTGAGCACTACGTTATAAGACTCTGGATCTTATTCCAATTGCCTGACTGAGCTGGCTCCGTCTGGCATGGCTCTGGCACGGGGTTAGAGGTAGATTTTGTAACTGATAACACAGCATCAGTGGGTCCAACCTAATGGCCAAAGTTATTCACATCTCTCAAGCAGCCCAGCTGTCCTGGGTGTGCGAAAATCTTATTTAACTCCTCTGGCCCCGAGCCCCAGCCTGTGTTGCACTTCCTGCCCCACCCAGACTGTCCCCAGCTGGCCACTCCCACCACCACAGCAACAAAGACCGAGACTGGGGCCTCTGCTTTCCCTCACTGCTGCATCTGCTTCCTGGCCCTGGCGGCCGAGGTCTCCCGAGGCCCCAAATGGCACTGTGGCCGTTTCCAGGGAACCACAAACGACAGGCCCCTTTCGCGGGCACTGAGCCCTCGGCACCACCTGCCAACCCTGGGACCTGCACCCCAGGGGCCGGGTGCTGCCGCGCTCCTGCCAGGCTGCCCACTGGGCCTCGGCAGGCCCCCAGGACCGAGGTGCCAAGTTTCTGTTGGGAGGGGCAGGGGCACCTCATTACTGGCCCCACCTGGCTTCTGACTCCACCCCAGGAGGAAGGAGCGTCTTGGGACTGCTTAGTGAGATGGGGGTCCTGGCTGGAGTCGTCTGTCCCTCTGGGCAGCCCCGTCCTGCGCTGTGGCAGAGTGGGCTTCGCCCCTGCCAGCATCTGCAGCCCCAAGGCTGGAACCTGCGGGTGCCAAGACGACCCGCCCCATCCATCCTGGGGTCCCAGGGTCTCTTCTCCCCACGTCTGCGTCTCCTCACGTCTGCCTTCTGCTTCCTGTCCGGGCAGGCTTCCTGCCTGCTCACGCGGGCGCTCCGTGAGCAAGGGGCTGAGTGGCAGCTGGAGGGCTGCTCCCGCCTCTGGCTCCCGGGCAGAGCAACGTCACGAGTGCCCCCCCAGAAACAGGGTTCACGGCACAGCAGAGACGAGTGCCCCCGTCCTGGGAGTGCCACCTGCCCCGAGGAGCATCTCCCCCAGACCAGCCCCACGGGGACACATGGAGAAGCCAGAGACAGCAGGATGCAGCACCCATGCACACACAGCACCAGAGAGCGGAGACAGCCGGGGTTAGGGCACTTGTCTGCGGGCTGGGCCAGGCCAGCACGAAGCATGAGCTGGCCTTCTGCAGGCCCACGTGCAGCAGCTGAGTCCAGGCCTCAGGCCACTGCTAAGGGGCAGAGACATCCCATCGAGCTAAGGAGAAACAGGGTGTGCCAGGGGCTGCTGGAGCAGACAGGCCTTGAAGGCTACAGTCCCGAGAGGCGAAGCAAGACGTGGGAACCACCCTGGTGCCCGGTGTCAGGCTAAGCGGGCAGAGGGGAGGAGCTGGGTGAACCCGCTGGTACATGGCCGGGGCGCCAGGCTGTGCCGTGCGGGGGCCGCGAGCACAGGGGGCTCGTCCGAACGGCAGGTCCAGCCCTGGTTCAGGCAATGGCCGTGACGGGGGGCTGCGGGAAGAGAAAGGCACCCAGAACCTCTCTGATGTTTTAGACAAGATTTGTATTGAAATAACTCAACACTACGAACAAGCAAAACTGAGGAAACAAAGACCTCTATTTTGTGCTGTTACAGGAAAAAGCACAAACCAAAATTAACATGTTGAAGAACACAGGAAAGATGGAGCAGCTTTATATGAGAAGTGAGATTTCTCTAAAGAAGCAGAGCCCCGAACTGCATTCCTGGGACTGAGACCAGGGGCGCAGGTCGGCCCAGGAGGATCGGACCCGGGGGGAGAGGCCGGCGCCGGACGGTGTGGGGGGCTGTGGGTGGGACTCCAAGGCGGCGGGGACTCTGAACTCTGGGGACAGGGCGGTGGCGAAATAGACACACCTGGTGCAGCATCGCTGTGTAGTGGCCCAATTCCGACCACACAGCAAACCTCAGAGGCCGCCAGATGGACACGTTGGCAGGAATGCCACCTGGCCCCCACCCACTGAACAGCAGCCTGGAGCTCTGCACCCAGAAAAGCGCCCGGAACCCAAAGGCAGACCAGACGCCCACACCATGGACACTGGGAGCCGTCCCGAGATGCCAGTTCAGGGTGGGCCGTCGGGATGGGGGCCACGGGCAGGAAGGCCGGGGACCACTGCTCACTGCGGGCACGCGGCACCACCCGGCGACAGCAGGAGGACACGAGTGCGCAGAGAAGCCCTGGGACAGAGGGGCGGCCCTGCCAGGAGCTGTGGGAGGGCTGTCACCTTGGGGGAACCTGCCAGAGTGACAAGGACCACGCTGACAGGAGGACAAAACACTGCACCTATGCACAACGAGGGAAGGCAGGAGGCTGAGTGCCACCTGACAGGTGGGACAGACGATGGACGAAACAGCCCGACAGACAGACATGTGGCTGGAACACCGGACCCACGGACACCGAGGTGACAGGCGCCGCCGAGGAGAAGGACCCTCCCGGAGGCTCCGGAGCAGCCCAGGCACACGGCGGCCGGGCCTGCTCTCGACTTCCTGCCTCTTACTCGGAGGCCTAATTCCAGGTCACCGTTCAAGGAAATTACCAGAGATCTTGGGTAAAAGTCCACGCTAACACTTAGTGGAGTGTTGTTTAGGGCAGCAAAGGAAAGGCTAAAGCAGTTAAGTTACGAAGCTCTCTTGTGACGAAGCACCAGGCAGGCATGAAAATTCACCCTTCCGCCCCGGCCGGTTGGCTCCGTGGGCGGGAGTATGGCCCCCACACACTGGAAGGTTGCACGTTCGATTCCCAGTCGGGGCGCACACCGAGGCTGTGGGTTCGACTCCCCGGTCAGAGCAGGTCGACGGCAGGCTGCCGACCGCCGCTTCCCTCTCCCACCGAGGCCTCCCACCTGCTCACCGCACCTGGCGGCCAGGGAGAGGCCGCAGGGGCTGCAGGGCCCAACGCTGCCGTCCCAGAGCTGCGGTCTGGGCCGGCGCCCCACCGGCTAGGCCCGCCCCGCCCTCCTGCGCCCACCTTGTCGTCGGCCTTGATGGAGCGCAGCCGCATGGTGAGCTGGAAGCGCAGGAAGCTGTTGGTGCCCATGGACTGCAGCTCCAGCAGCTTGCACAGCGCGACCAGCTGCGGCCGAGTCAGGTTGTCCAGCGTCAGCTCGTCCTCGAACAGCTTGGAGAAGCGCAGGATCTCCTCGTTGCTGGGCCTCTCCCCAGTCTCTCGGATCTGCCAGGCAAGGGCAAGGGTTGCCCGCGGCCGAGGCCGGTTCCCCGGCACACGCGCAACGCACGCACACACTCTCACCCCACACCGCCCCTCCCTGGGAGGAGGCAGGAGCAGGCCGGGAGGGCCCCTCGGACTCCACCCTCCTGGACGCCGGGCCCACAGGGCAAGGCCAGTGACTGCAGGAGGCCACGGGCCCCTCACTGCCCACCAGCAGGCCTCGCCTCCCTCTCCCGCCTTGGAGGTGACCGTGGAGCAGCCTTGGGGTCTCTCCTCAACCAGCCTGGCCCCCCAGCCTGTCGTGACTGCAGGTCTTCGCATCTCTCATGTGCCACAGTACCCCCCACCCCAGGGGCTGCCATGAAGTCAGACACAGGCAGGGGAGTAGGGGTCGGGGGTCACGCTCTCTGCAGAGGCTCGGCCTCGCCAGGCTCCACCGCCCACCTAGGAGCACCCCTGTCGCTACAGCAGAAAAAGGGAGAATGGCTACGAGGGCCACTCCCAGGTAAGGCAGGTGCACGCAGGGCCTGTGGGCTGAGGCCGGGAGGACTCCGGAGCGCCAGGGCACCTTCTGGAAGAACACGGAGAAGTCTTTGGTGGCGTTCCCCTTGGCTGCCTTGTTCTTCAAGGCCATCTCCTCAATGGTGTCCTGAAGGAACTTGGCCAGCTCCAGCTTGACCCGCAGCTCCTTCTTGAGCCTCTCCTCCTGTGGGGCGGACACAGGGCGCTGCACTTGTCCCCTGGGGTCCCCAGGGCGCAGTGCTGGAACCTGCTCCCCCAGCCCCCCAGCCCGTACGCTCTGTGGGACCCGAGCAGGTTGGCCAGAGCACACACGTGGCTGGAAAGGTACACCCCCAAAGCACCGATGGACACAGGAAGGCCTGCACGGGACCAGCCCGGGCCCCACCCCACACACAGGCCCCAGCCCGGGCCCAGAGAAGCCATGCTTTCAAATGCATTTAGGAGGGACAGCCCCGAGCCCCAGCGCCTGGTGGGTGCCCCTTGCGCCGCACGGCAATCCCAAAGGAGTACAGAATGTCACGGCAGCTGCCGCAGGAGGCCACCTTGCTGGACTGGGTCTCAAAGGTGGACGGCAGCATGTTGGGGAAGAGCTTCACAGCGATGGGCAGCAGGAACTCCATGAAGGGCACCACCACGAAGACAAGAAAGGGCACCAGGCGGAAGAGGTCAGCACAGATCCGGAGGAACTGGGGAGAGCAGCGTGGTCAGAGGCCACCGGCAGGCCCATGCAACTGGGAGCCCCAGGCCCCCAACAGCTCGCGGGGCAGCTCCTGAGGGCCACTGCCATCCACCACGGCCTGCAGGAAAGCTGGACAGGAGCCCACGCCCTGCCCGGAGCAACCCCCGCCCCCAGAGGCACTGACCCATGGCACTGACCCGGAAAAGCAGCCCAGGGCTGTAGAGCGCCCGGGCCCCCAGAGAAATGCCCACAGGGGATGGGGTGGGGGCCGAGGAGGCAGCTCGCCCTACCTGGCGGCGCTCGCGGCGAGTCAGGGTGTGGCCGTTGAGGATGCGCCAGAGCATGCGCGCGGCGATCTTGGTGTCGATCCAGAGCAGGCGGAAGCCGTGGTAGTAGTGCCGCAGCTCGTCCAGGACCCGCTGCCCCAGCGACTTCTTCACGGCCACCTCGGAAGGGGGGCTGTACACGGGGCCTCCCTCCTCCAGCTTCTTGTTCTTGTCCTTCAAGGACTTGAGAGACTTCTCCACCATCGAGTCGTCACCCAGCGGGGGCGACGAGTGCCAGCAGCGTGCGGGCAGCGAGCGTGGCGTGGGGCCCAGCAGACCCTCCGGGCCCAGTGCCCACTGCACTCGGGCCACCGCGCCCACGTGCTGGAGCCTCGGTGTCCGGCGACCCAGGGGGCCGCCTCCGAAGCAAAAGTACTTGGGGTGCACGGGAGCGCGGCCCAGAGGAACGTGCCTGGAAAAAGGGAAAGGACACCATCTCTGACTGAATAGGCCCCGCCCCCGCTTCCTGTGCCCGCGGGCGGGATGGACACGAATGCGGGCAGCGAAGGACCCGGGGGCAGACAGACCCGGCAGTGGTCCGAGGCCTGTTCCCCCCGACTGAGGATCAGAAGGTGGGGTGTGGGGCATGGTGGTCCTCGCCCTACCAGGCCACTTTCTACAAAAACCTGCAGTTCCTGAAAACCAGCGAGGATGCCCCAGTCGAGGGGGACCCAGGCCCCTGAATCAGCTGCCCCAAAGGCATCGGTGCAAAATGGCAGGAACCAAGAACTGCTGCCCAAAGCCCACGTTCTCCCCTCGGCTCCACGCTGGCATCCCTGCCCCTGCAGCACCCAGGCAGGTCCCGGGCTCGCTCTGGCCCGACCTGCAGCCCTGTCCCCCTAGCCCACACCACTCCGGACTCCAACCCGCACACTCGGTCCCCCACTGGCCGTGAGGGCTCCGTCAGGCCCCATGGGAAGCCACAGGGGCGTCTGTAGGTGAGCCCTTCAGAGCCCCCTCTGTCCACACTCTGAAGCCCATGGGCAGCCTGGGCGGACCGCAGCCAGGGCACGCCAGCCTGCACATCCTGGGCTGGTGCGGCTGCACACTCAGCACCTGCCCACAGCACCCGGTGCCCGGCCAGAGCCCAGGGCCGGTGTTCACTGTGCACGACACAAACTGGGACAGACGAGCCCACCCTCCTCTTCCAGTGCCAGTCTTCCAAGGGCGGCACCGTCGGGAGCCTCTCCCTGCAGTGCACAAACCCACCGCTAGGCGGCCACAGGCTCCCACGAACTTCAGAGGCATCGCAGCTCCTTCCCACTTGTCCCCGCCCACCGCGTGACGCCCACAACACAGACCTGAGCTCACGGGCGGACTACCCCAGTTCATCTCCAGCTCCACTACTCACTGCGGTGTGACCTTGGGAAGTAACTTAGTCTCTCTGCTTCAAGAGCATCCTTTGTAAAGGTGTGTCCTACTACACCGATGCACAAAGTACCCAGGAAGGTGTCCGGCACCCAGCGACCCCCGGCACAGAGATGGCAGCTGTTTCCACTGCCCCATCAAACCCTCTGGGAAGCCGCTGGTCGGGGCTGGAAGAAAGCTGGGGGACTGCTGGAGCAGCCGCCCCATTTATAGAGGGGGTGCTGAAGGGCAAGCTCGCAGCCTGTGCTGGGCAGGTACAGCCCGCACCGGGCACTGCTGGCCTCTCTCCTGTCCTGGGGGGTCCCTCCAATTCTCCCCACCCGACAGTCATGCGCCCTCGACCACCTGAGGCTGGGGGACCAGCTGCCGCCAGTGGCCCTGGACCCACTCAGCTCTGGTGCGGCGAGGACAGTGCCCGCCCAGAGCTCAGCTGTGCTGAGCCAACCCTCTGGGGAAACAGCCAATTTCCGACGCTCGAGTGGCTCCTACAAGGAGGCCTGGCATCAGCAGTGGCCGGGGCAGCACAGACAGACGTGTGCAGACAGACTGAGCTGAGGAGCACACGGTGTGCCCCGCAAGGGCCCACGAGGCCCGGGCTGCTGCTTGCAAGCATCTGTCACTAACACGCTAGCCAGAAAGGCTTAGCCATTTTCAAAGGCGTAGAACTGTGTCATTTACTATTTTAAAAACTCCCATCTAGCCTTGATGTGGCGGCTCAGTGGATTGAGCACCAACCTGCAAACCAAAGGGTAGCAGGTTCGATTCCCAGTTGGGGCATATGTCTAGGTCATGGACCAGGTACCCAGTAGGGGTGGACGAGAGGCAAGCACATGTTGATGTTTCTCTCCCTCTCCTTCTCCCTCCTTTCCCCTCTCTAAAAATAAATAGATAAAGTCTTTAAGGGTGGGGAGATAATACAGACAACTGTAATTGAACAATAAAATAATTTCAAAAAATAAAATAAAATCTTCAAAAATATATCTTTTAAAAAAGCTTGGAGCCCTGGCTGGTGTGGCTCAGTAGATTGAGTGCTGGCCTGCATACCAAAGGGTCAGTGGTTCGATTCCCAGTCAGGGCAGATGCCTAGGTTGTGGGCCAGGTCGTGCAGGGAGTGAGAGGCAACCACACATTAATGTTTCTCTCCTCCTCTTTCTCCTTCCCTTCTCTCTAAAAATAACTAAATAAAATCTTTCATATAAAAAAAAAAAAGCTTGGAAATGCCCATCAGTGGCTTGTCTAACTTCAGGGTACCGACACGGGCATCCACCTCAACCCAGCGCCACTCCAGGCCTGTGCGAGGAGACTCGGCAGCGCCGGGCCGGCTGCACAGCCACCGGATGCCGGGCCCCAACGCAGCCCCGCCGACCCTGAAGCCAGGTGTGAACATGCCACCTGCACGACCCTGCAGGTCACTAAGCTCTGGCTAACAAGTCCCCCTGGAAGGAACAGCTCCCCAAGACAATGGCCCGAGGCCTGGCCTGAGAGGGTGCTGACCCTTCACAAGCCACCCTGCTCTTCGGGGACACGTGGCCAGCAGAGATGACATGACACCAAGCAGCACCGTGACCGAGGAGGGAGGCTCCGGAGGAGCAGAGCCTCCCCGCCCGGGGGACCGGAGACCACGGCCTGCAGCTCCCACCCGCTGTGGGGCCCGAGGCCCTGAGATGCCCAGTGCTGAGCGTGCAGGGGGCTCCTGTCACCAACATGCTGGTGTCCCCACAGTCTTGTGAGCAGTCACAGGAGTACGAACAACCCCCCACCACACCGGTCTCCCCGCCGCGTGAGGCTGCAAAGCAGTGTGCCGCTTCACGGCCGGCTGCCTACTCAGAGCCGGGCGCGCCCGTCCTGCCTTCACTGCCGGGACCCGGGCGGGCATTGGCGACGTGGTCATGGACCGGAGATGCCCCACCCACCCACCCTGCAGGGGTCTGGACCCTTCACGTGAGGACAGAGCTCACAATAACGGACATAAACGGTTACCACAGCAGTCACTTACCTGTGTGACTCAAGTGTTCCTATACTGTGGGGTGAAAATGAAAATAAAGTTTTTGGATACTGAGACATAAGAGTTTGGCTCTCTTCTATAATTCCTAATTTGAACTGTATTGAGTTCTGCAAAAGTCTTCTCGTTCTTACTCTTTAACTTCCTAGAAATCATGAACTTATAATAAAGTTACATCAATGAAGCTCAACCTCCACTTTTCCTAACTTCACTCATTTCGGAGCAGGACGGGGAGAGAGAGAGAGAGGGCCACGGGCCTGCTGCCCATTCACCGCACGCTCGCTGGGCGAGAGTCCTGCCCGCGCCCTGACCTGGGGGTCGACCCACAGCCTCGGTGCATCGGGACGACCCTCCGACAGCAGAGCCGCCAGGCCAGGGCACTTTCGTGCTCTAGCCTGAACCTGGAGCGCAGGTGCACTTGAACCCTAAAACAGTGTTGGATAAACCCAACACCCACTCCCTACAAGAACACTCTGCAGCAGAGAGGCAGCAGCCCGCCTCGCACGGGGCTGGCGTACAGCGGGTGAGCTGGGCTGCGCTGCCAGAGCGGCCGGGCCGTCCCGACCACGGCCTGGCTCCTGCGGTGAGCGGGAGTGGCTCACAGTGCCCAGAGCGCTGGGAAGAGAGAGACAAAAGCGGGCAGAGGACAGTCCCAGGCCTGCCTGCAGAGGCGTCACAACAGTGGCTGGGGAGGCCCAGAAGGGCTGGGTCTGGGGGCCGGCACGGGGAAGCAGGCATGTCCGAGTAACGATCCCCGAGAAAGGACTGTGGGGCCAGAGGCCTGGCACCCTGCCACCACGTGCCAGGTCGGCTGGAAGGTCGCTTGCTTTTTTCCCGTACGGTGGGTTTCCTAGTGCTTACTTGTCTTTAACGTCACTTGAACAACGCTGTTAGACTGTACTGTGACAGATGTCACATCAGTGTGCATTTAAAAACTTATCAAAATGGGTGAGTTTCTCTGCAGCCTTTTAATATGGAAGATGGAAGAAAATACGTAACATTTCTGGCACATTATGCTTTATTATTTCAAGGAAGGTAAAAATATGACTGAAGTGTGAAAAAAGATGCAGTGTGTGCAGAAGGTGCTGTGATTGACCGAATGTGTCAAAAGTGGTTTGCGAACTCTCGTGCTGGACATTCTCGCTGGACGATGCTCCCCAGGTGGGCAGACCAGCTGAAGTTGACAGCCGTCAAACCAGACATTAGCTGAGAAGAATCAACGCTCTACCGGGGGAGACGGCTGACACACTCAGAACACCCAAATCCGCACGGCGACGGTGAAAGGGGAAACACTGTGCGGACTCTTGGGCCTGCCCCACGGGTCACATCTGGGGCTGTCGGAAAGGCAGCACAGGCGGCCTACGGAACGGGAATGACAGCCCTTCTTCTGAGAGAGAAAAGACTCTAATGAAACATTTACACCTGGGAACACAGTGTGCAACTTTAAAAGTTACTATTCCCCAGTGATTTTATGGGTACTGACATTCCAATTACAATTCTGCAAAGACCTGAAAGAATTCTCAAGTTCCACTAGGGGGTTGTCCAGAAAGAAGAGGTGCAAGGTCTGGTCCCCCAAACACGAGAGGTGGGGGAGCTCACTAAGGTGAACGGTGGGCACAGACCACCACGGACAACGGACGCCCTGCGTGGGGAGACAGGCCCCGCCAGCTCTGGGGCCCCCACACCTGGGCTGCTTCCCGCAGGGCGGCCCGGCCCCGCAGCAGCCCTAACCTGTCTCAGCCATCAGTACTCGGAAAGCAGAGACTCCATGCCCTGCCGGACTGGTGTGGCTCAGCGGGGTGGGTGTCATCCCACAGAACAAAGGGTTGCTGGACAGGACACGTCCAGGGTGCAGTTAGGTCCCCGTCCAGGGAACACGGGAGAGGCAGCACATCGATCTTCTACTCTTACATAGATGCTCCTCTCCCTCCGTTCGCCTCCAACACGCCAGTACCCTCAGGCCACTGAGCCGCCCTGTTTCCAGCCACCCACAGGCCCCAGAGCCCTGAAATGCCACTGGAAGGCTAAAAAGTTCACTTCCGAATGAAATCTAGAAAGCCCAAAAGTAAAGCTGTCCTATGCTGAAACACCTGAGGGTCCACGCCATAAACAGAACGGTTTCAGGACAAGCCCCGCACTGCAGAAACCTGAGTAACATCAAAGTTCGGAGCCGCAGCACTGGCAGCGGGGAGGGGTCCTCAGACAGGCACTGCTGTGCCCTCAGGGACGCCGCCCTCTTGCCAGCTCCCCCTCAGGGACACCGGCGGGGGGGTGACAGGCCCTGCAAGCTGGCTGTGCACCCGAGCACGCTGTAAGGCCTTCAAATAGAAAATGGGCTTGCGCTACCAACCAGGTTTTTATTTTACAGAATGAAATCTGTCCTGGAAAGCATCCTCCAGAAAAGCCTTCTAGCCCAGACGAGGTGACGAGTCGATCGTCTCGAAGGAGGAAGGAGACCCCTGAAGACCCAGGGCTCCACAGCCAGGGCGGGGGGCCGGCCGGGCGGCACTCGGGCGGGAGGTCCTGCACCCTCCGACGGAAGGAGCTGGGGGCGTCAGGAGAGAGGAGCTCTGCTCTGGCTATCCGGGCAGGTGGACAGGGACCTGGTGCCAGGACAGAGGCCTGGGTGTCCCAACACGGGCCTGACAGGGGGCCTGAGGCAGACCACCAACAGATGCTAAGCAGAGGGGATGGCAGGTGGGAGAGCACGGCAGCCCCAGAAGATGTTCAAGTGCATATGGGATGGCGGACAGGGAAGGGTGGGTGCCACCGCCTCCAGGAAGCCCTCCGGCCTTGCAGCAGCACCACGGAGCTCTCTCACCAAAGGGAAGTCCCCCACGTTCCAGCTGCGACCCCAGAACTCGGCAGGGGCACGCCCCATGGCCAGCACTCACTCGGCACACGCCTCTGTGCAGGAGTGCAAGGAGTGCGCAAGTGAGGCAGGGCCTGCCCGGGGCCGACAGAGCCCTACGGCGACAACGCCGCCTCCCCACGTCCTGCGTCTTCTGGCATGAATCCACGATGGCCCCCCACAAAGGGCGGCCGCATGGCAGCAGAAAAGATCGGTCCCACTCAGCGCACACTGTGCAAAGACGCACTGTATGGGTGCCACTGGGTGTCGGAGAACCCAACACACAAGAAAAAGGACCAGAGTAAAATACACCAAAACCCCAATGACATTTGTCACAGGCACCGGGACTGTAAACGTTCATCTACTTTCCACAGACTCATCAGTGGATGGGGTTATATATTTCAAATTGAAGGACAAAGCGAAAGAGAAGAGAGACAAAGAGCAGATGGTGCCACCTCCCTGGGGGTCACGTGTGCTCCGGGCGGACAGCGACACTCATTTACTTACACGCAGCCTGTCAACCCCACGGTGCTGGCACAGCTGAGACAAGCGTGATCCCCCAGACCACCTGTGACAAAAACAAAGGGAGACAACAGTCAGTCTGCGGACGCCACCTCTCGGGATCTGAGAGGGTGCCCCTGCCGTGAGGTGCGCTGCAGGGGGCCTGTCTGCACGCTGGGGGGCTTCACAATGCTGCCAGGGGCAGGGTCTGCCCTCGAGAGGGACGTAGTGTCTCGAGGCAGCCCTGGGCCCCTCGCTTCCCAAGCAGGGACACTAGGCTCCACCTGGCAAGGGCCCATGAAGTCCAACCTGCAGGTCCCCCACGTGGGACCAGTCTGCCTTGCTCCAGCTTGGCTCTGGTGGGCAATGGCCAAAGCACACATGGCCCCATGCACAGGCAGCCCCACAGTGTGAGCGAGGGCCATGTAACAGTGACCTGAAGTCCTCCCTGCTCACAGGAGGGGGCAAGGGCAGAGAATGATGGACAGACAAATGCCAAGAGCAAGCCATTTATTTCTGGGTCCGACGCTAATGACAGCACAGAGTGCAACGTTAAGACCCGTGTATGTGGCATCTAGCCCCCATGGGCCTGCCTAGGCTCCAGGTTCACCCACAGGACTGACGGTCAGGCCTGCCCGGGATCAGACCCTGTGCTGGGAGTGGTCTGTGAGGGGACAAGACCGACTCTGATGGGATGCTGGGCAGTGCGCCTGGAAGGCAGGAGCTCCTGGAGCAGGTCTGGGTGGCCAGAGGCTGGGAGGGGAGGGCAGGAGGGAAGGTGGGCAGGGCAGCGAACAGGCTCCACAACTGGGCACCCTCGGCGCAGCCGGGCAAGGTGGACCCAACCTTCTGCTCCCAGTGGACCCTCTGGGGACGCGGCCTTCCGGTGGTCACTTATGTAACCCAACAGGAGGCCAGTGTCAACCCGGGCACAACCCCCCTTTCTTGTGCAGAAGGCTAGTTCCATCCAACGTTAAATTCAGGACCTGGTAGGTGGATGCCAGCTGAGTTCTAGGGTGGGGGCTGGGCTTGAGGGCTCAGCTGCCAGGACTCAGAGGCTACAGTTTCAGTCCAAATTAAAAGGCACCAGTGAAGAAAACACTACTCCAGTGGAGGAGCACCCCCCCAGTTGTCTCCCAAACAGAAGCCCCCTCCCCTGTGCCTGGGGCAGCCCCCACCTCCGGCTGACTGAGAAACAGCTCCTGCTATGCAGGTGGTCCAGCAAGAGGGTGGCCGTCATAGCTCCCAGGGCCCCCTGGCCTGCCCCACATCTGCAAGGGGCGTGAACCACACCTCCTTCTACCTGCCCCTCAGACTCTGAAGGCTTCCCCAGCCTACCCCAGGGCTCTCCTCCCATCCCCTCGGCAGCAGGGGTGTGGTCCGTGGGCCACCCCTCCTTCTGGGAGCCCCCTTATCTTGTCTCCTGTCCAACAACAACTCTCCCACGCCCGCTGGGCATCCTGCAAGTCACTCCTGACGCTGCCCAGACTCGGCACGGACCGCAGGGGAAGGCTGGGTCCCCACTTCGCATGTCAGCTGCAGGCAGGGTGCCCAGGCCGCCCACTCTGTCAACTACAAATGCAGGGGTTCCCATGAAGCCCCTGGTTTTGATAATTTGACACAGGACGGCTTCAGGACTCCGATCCTGCTCTCCTCACTGTTACAGTGTACCATAAAGGCTACAGATAAACGACCAGACCCAGAGGTACACAGCTGGAGGTCCAGAAGAGTCCTGAACACAAGAGCTTCTGTCCCCTGTGGGGCCACCAAGGACTACAAAGCTCCTGAGCCAGCTGTTGAGGAATTTGTATCCTTGTCACCTAGGTGTGATGGATCCTGTTTTTGGCCAATGGTGAGTGAATCATTCTCCAGACCCACCTTCTCCCTGGAGGTTGGGGGTGGGGTTGGAAAGTCCAGGCCATTGAGTACAGGTACCTCATTGGCATAAACTCAGGTTAGAGAAAAGGGGCTCATTATAAATCACAGGACACATCTGGATCACTCTGGAAATCTCATGACCTTTCAGAGCTCCGGCAGCAGGTAGAAGGGGGTGTGTGGTTCACACCCCTTGCAGATGTGGAGCAGGCCAGGGAGGGGGCAGAACCATTCATATTTCTTTACATCCCACACCTTCCTTTACCTGGCTTCCCGGAGACCACACTCGTCCACGCTCCAATCCCCACCCCCAGCTGCTGCAGGCAGAGCACTCAGAGGGCCACGGGCCCTTCACACACACCCACTCCCAGACCTCCAGGCTGCTCCTCCCCAGCCCTCTAGTTCAAGGCGGGCCAGAGGCGGGACATCCCTGTGGGCTGCTGCTCTCATACCCGCCCACAGCCAATCTGGTCAGCCCACCTCCAGGCAGACCAGCCTACTCCCAAGTATGCCTGGCACTCAACATCCCCTCCGCAAGAGCAGGGTGTGAAACGGCCAAAGTGCAGTCACTGCAGAGGAGGGGCCAGCTGGGCAGCACCTCATCACCCACCAATGCCGCGTGACAGCTATAAATCACACTGCACCGGGTGCTACAGGGACACTTCTCCCCCAAACCCATAACCCCAGACTGACCCCATGAAAACATCAGATGAACCCCACCAGGGGCATCCTACGGTGTGTCTGCAACCCCCTCAAACCGGCCAGGGGAAGTCAGGAGCTGTCACAGCCAAGAGAAGACTAAGGGCAAATGGGACCAAACACAGTGTGTGCAGTAGGACAGTCTGTCAACAGGAAAGTGCGCCCCAGGCCAAACAGGTATCCGTGTAAAGGGAAGTGGACGGGATGCGTCCACAGTAAATAACAACGTAGCAATGTTAACTCAGTAATTGGGACAAAGAATCATAGTGGCGTCCTATGTCAATGCAGCGATGTATCCAGCAAAAAACACGGCACCGCAGCGTGCAGGGCCCCCAGCAAACCAGCTGTAGCTGGGTCATAATCTCAGGAAAAACTCGTACTGCTGAAGGAGCACAACCCCAGAAAGGTCTGGCCAACTCCAAACCGTAGGTTACCGGAACACGAAGACGCCAAAGCGCTCCATCCGCGCCCTTCACCAGGAGCAAGAGGCAGCAAGGCACCTGCCCGGCCAGGCTCTGGCCCGGCCCAGCCCAGCCCAGCCCAGCCCAGCCCAGCCCAGCCCAGCTTAGCCCAGCCCAGCGGGGTCGAGGTCCCAGTAGCTACCTCCAAAAACGGCAAGAATCGCGTCTCTTTCTTGCAGTATCTTGGGAAACTGTGAAGCACCGCAAAGTACATCACCTTACCTGACTCTCAGTCTTACAGGGCAAGTTTTGTCTTTGCCCCAATCTTACAAATAAAGAACAGACTCCAGAAGGTAACGACAGAAAAGAGAGAGGCTGAGAGAGTGCAGGCACCCAGCACATGGACCCCGAAGCGCCCGGCAGTAGGTGTGATTCCACGTCACCGCGAGGGTCTCCGAGGCTCTGGGCACCATGGACCTGGCCGGGGCCCCGCACGGCAAGGTCTGGGGACCCTCTACAGGCACCCCAAAGCACCAAGTCGGTCCCATGGACGCCCCGCAAACCCGCAGGTCCTCCTCGCCAGGGTCTGCCAGCCCGCCCGCCACTTCATCTCAAGAGCTAGGGAAGGAACTCAAGAACACGGCTACCCTCGCGATGGGCTGCGCGTGCCACCGAGCTCAGCCCGCAGAGCAGCGCCACGAGCGTCCCGGGGCTGGCTGTCAGCGCGCTCCCTGCAGAACTTTCCGAAGCCGCTCTGGAAGCCGCGGCCAGCGACAGGGCGGCTAAGGTCACAGCGCGAGTGAGTCACAAGCCACCGCCCGCGCTGGGCTGTCCCGAACGCACGGCACCCACCGCCGCCCGGGCGAGGCATAGGGGCAGGGCCGTCCAAGGCCCCAACCCGGGGTGACCCCTGCCCCGGGCCGCGTTCGAGTGCAGCACTAACCCAGCGCCGGGGTCAGTGTCGCCCGTTTCGGTCCCTCCCAGGCCACCGGGCCCACGCCGTGGGCCGTGCGCTTACCCCTTCGGGCGGCGGCGCCGGGCGCCGGGAGGCGGACAGGCGGGCCCCGGCAGCTCCTCAGTAAGATGGACGCCATGTGCCCGGCTACGGCGGACGTGCCGGCCTCCTGCTGTCGCCTCCTCCTTCGCGGCAACTCGCTGGGTCGGAGGCGCCTCCGCCCACCCGCGCGGACGGTTGAGGGCGGCGGTTGGTTCCCTGAGGCGGGTGCTCAGCTCAAGGAGCCGGCACCGGCGGCGACCATAACCCGGCACATACGTCCGGCGGCACGGGGCGGGGCGACCGGGCGACACTCCCATTGGGCCCCTCCGGCTCCCGCCGCCGGCCAGGTGAGGGCGGTCCCGGCGTGCCTCGCGATTTACTACCGGTCCCGGCGTGCCCCGCGGCCGGCCCCACGCACAGCATTCTGGTCCGGGCTGCGCCTCCACCGCGCGGGCGTATGGCGCGTGCGCATAGGGCCCTTCCGTAGTCTGGCGCCGGGGAAGCAAGCGAATCTGGGGGAGCAAGCAAGTCTGGCCCCGGAGTCGGGACCCGCCGCGTCGCGCGCTGACTGCGCGGCGGAGAGCTAGGGGGCGCTGGGCGCTGCGCTGGTCTAAAGTTGGCTTCGGCCCCGCCCCCGGCCGGCACGCACAACCCGAAGTGACCCCCGGGTTTACAGCTGTAGCCAGCCTGATCCCGCACGCCGCGTCCTCCGCACGGCGTCGGGTTGCGGCCAGGCCTGCCCGTCCCCGTCCGAGATGGGGCTTCCAAAATTCGCACCAGGGCCTGCCACACCCTCAGACTACCCAGCTGAGCTCCAGCTTCCGTTCCAGAACCAGACTCTCCAGGAGTGACCTTGAAGCCCCACCCCCCCTTCCTTAAGATGAGGTTACACTCGCAGAGGTCCCAGGGGTGGGGGAAGGTCGACGAGGTCACGCAGGGAGAGCAGGCTGGGCGGTGTGTGGGATCCCCCTGCCGCCCCGCACCCCAATCCAGCCGCACCGGACCCTTCGGGACTCGGCACCCGGCTTCCCACCTCCCAGCCTTTGCTCCTCTTGGACCCTGTGCCTGGAATGGCTTTTCCGCCTTTCCCGTCCTGTCCATCTGTTTGCCTTGTTCACCCGATATCCTCACAAGGCACCGCACGGGGAGGGTCTTGCAGTTCACACTCTGCACGTCTGTCCTCGGGTGCACCGGTGCGGAGCTCTAGTCCCAGCAGACTCCCTACTCTTCAAAAGCTGGTAAACGGCACGTCTTTGCAAGAGGCTTCCCCGCCTCTCAATATCACCGTCTGAAAGAAGTAGCCTGCCTGACCCAGAGCTGTAAGGCACTGGCCCAGGTGTCTGCATCCCAGTAGGGAGAAGGTGGTGCGAGTTAGTGCAGGCCCTTTGAAAAGTGACACCAAATGCCTATGTTGGTACAGGACATTGAGTATTACAGACAGCAAATCGAGTGAATCTAACCACACGTGCCAGAAATCAAGGCCTCCACTGCCAACAAACCATGAAACCAGGCCTCTTTCCTATGGATGCCCACACCCTGGAGGCAAGTGGGAGATAAGGAAGGACAGTCCTGTTCCTGCACACAAGTCCCGGCCTGAAACAGGGTGGACAGACAGGCAGTCAGGGTTACACAGGACTAACATTTTAATGCCCCAAGTGTCGGAGGATGCTTGCAGTAGCATCAGCCATGGCGACAGAGTGCCTCATGGCTCAAAGCCATGGAGGGGCGGGGGTGAGGCCCACCAAAGGGGCAGGTGAGAATCAGAGCTGGTCCCTGGTGTGGCTGAGGGGCCCCACCTGGCCCAAGATAGGGCCAAGCAGGCGGCCGTGACAGATGAACCAACAGAACTGTCTGTGTGCAGGACTTCGGAAGATGTTGGTTGGGGAGGGGAAGGAAAGCCCTCTCCTGCTCTGAGTGCCGGATGCTCCAGGTGTGAAGAAAGGTAACAACACTGCTCACTTGCCCTTCGGATGACTTACCCAGGGCCCAGCTCCGTCAGGTTGAAGGGGGAATACAAAAGCAAGGTCTCCACGGAGGGGTAGGGTGCACTGTGGCGGTAGCTTCTGGGTGCCAGCTAGCTGTGAGTTCTCTGCAGCCGGGCAGGTTGGAGTTCTAGAGAAACCCCTTTTTCAACAATAACTTTATGGGTTTCTTTAATTATCTAAAGAACATGTGCTTGCAGTAGCCTTTTCACGTTCATCAGAGGATAAACGAGGCGTCCCACCACGTGCAATGGGTAACCTGCTGCCACACGTCAGCCGACTTCCTGCCCTGCATCTCTTCATGCCACAGTCAAAGTGCACGGAATCATTGCACATCCAGTTTGTTTTATTTTTTAATTATTAATTTATTTTTAGATAGAGGGTAAGGAAGAGAGAGAGAGAGGAAACATCAATGTGTGGTTGCCTCACGCGCGCCCCCCAGAGGGGACCTGACCCTGCAACCCAGGCATGTGCCCTGCCTGGGAATCGAACCAGCGATTCTTGGGTTTGCAGGCCAGCACTCAATCCACTGAGCCACACCAGCCAGGAGTTTGTTTTGATTCTGTGGGCTCTTTTTGTTTTTTCTCTTCTTTCTGAGGGGCTTCCTCATCCTCTCCCCTGTTCTCCCCATAAATTGTGCATGACCTTGCACAGTAGCCTGCATCTACACAAGTGACAAGAGTTGAGAGAAACAATGGGATGGATGTCCTGGCAGCAAGAACGCCCAGTTGGGGAGGTTAAAGATTCAGGCTAGAGACCGGGGTAGAGAATCATCCAGGGGTTGGGGTAGGAGTCTGGTTAGGGGCCAGGAGGCCAGAGGAGGGCTTGGAGCTGTACATCAGCCATGCTCAGTGCACAGCAGGCGGAGTTGGATTTGACCAGGTTGGGGTTCTGCCCGAACGTATGGTTAAAGAAGGGAGGAACAGTGAGGTCGAGGTGTGTGCAAGAACGTGACTGTGAGGCTTGAGTGGGAAATTTAAACTGGGGAAGAGAGGGGGTGGAGTGAGGGACAGTGGCAGTTTTACCTGGGGGGCCTGATGGGGGTTTGGAGTCAGCTACCAGAGCGAGCAAGCCAGCAAGAGAGGGATGCTTGAAGCTAGAACTGTGACTTCGGGGGACAGGCCTTTAAAGCGAAGGTGGCCCCTTGAGCCTTCTGCTTTCCTCTGCCACCAAGCACCACCAGCGACAGAATAGAAAGGAGTCCAGGCTGCCAACCTTGGCCTGTTTTACATGACTGAGAAAACACCTTTCTCAGGTTCTGTTCTTTGAAGAGGTTTCTGTATATAAACCTGAACTTAGCCCTGGCTTGTGTGACTCAGAGGATTGAGTGCCAGTCTGTGTGTGAACCAACCGGCCAATTTGAATTCCCAGTCAGGGCACATGCCTGGGTTGTGCTCCAGGTCCCCAGTAGGGGGCGTGTGAGAGCCAACCACACACTGAAGTTTCCCTCTTTCTCCCTTCCCCTCTCTAAAAATAAATAAATAAAATGTTTAAAAAAAAATAAGATCACCTGAACTTAGCACAATGGATTCGAGGACAGACCCCGAGGTTGCTGGGTCAGTGTGATTGCAAATATATATTTTTATAAACCTTCAAAGTGAACAATTTTTATTTTGAATTAAATTCATATTTTCATTCTACTTATCAGCATCACAGTGAAGTGAGGCAGCCAAGTCCTCAGTGTAGCCGGAAGCCATCTCCATCATGCCCCCTAGCGGACAGCAGCACCTCTGTCCAACCCAGGCAGGAAGCCGCCGGCTCTCACGAGCGCCCTCGTCCCCCCTCCCCCCACACTGCCCCTTTGAGAGGTAACCTCTACCCCGGTTTTGACTGCTGAAAATTCACTCTGCCTGTTTTTCATGTTATATAAATGCAGTCAAATAACATACGCCTTTTTTTGTCTGCCTGCTTTCACTTACCATTACGTCTATCAAATTCACCAGCGTTGTGGGCAACCTGAGTTTCCCCCGCTGCTGTGCAGTATCCCAGTATAGGAATAGCCAGAGCTTGTTTATGGATAACATTGCTGTGAACATTGTTGCACATGGCGTTTGCCGCACAAAGGTGTGTCTTTGACAGGAGTAGAGGTGCTGGCCGGGTGAGTAGACGTGCTGGCCGGGG
Organism: Artibeus jamaicensis; assembly: GCF_021234435.1. NCBI lineage: Eukaryota > Metazoa > Chordata > Mammalia > Chiroptera > Phyllostomidae > Artibeus > Artibeus jamaicensis. The sequence continues at coordinate 27,148,690 of NW_026521954.1, read as the reverse complement.
TGCGCTGAAGCTCAGCTAACGCTACTGGCGAATGGTTCCCCTGGGTGGGTGCAGCATCCCACTGAGCCCTCCGCCAGAAGACCAAGCGGCTGCCCCGAATCCCCGCCAGTCCTTGCTATCCCCGCCAGTCCACTTTTTTTTAAAGTATTTTATTTATTTATCTTTAGAGGGGAAGGGAAGGAGAGAGGGAGAGAAACATCAATGTATGGTTGCCTTTTGTGTGTCCCCTGCTGGGAACTGGCCTGCAGGGAACTGGTCTGCAACCCAGGGCATGTGCCCTGACTGGGAATCGAACCTCGATTGTCTGATTCGTTGTCTGGTTCGCAGGCCCGCGCTCAATCCACTGAACTACACCAGCCAGGGCTCCCACTCTGGAAGATTTGAGGCTTGTGGTGGTTCATTCTGCATTCCTTTCATGCCTACCAATTTTGAAAGTTTTTCATAAGTCCCTGACCATTTGTTTCTCCTCTTTTTCGAAGTGGCTTTGGAAAGCTAGTTTTTTGTCCATTTCTCCAATGGGTCGCCTGCCTTTTTCTGATTGATTTGTAAGAGTTCTTTGTGTATTCTGGACATAGGTCCTTAGATGTATGTATTGCAGCATTTTCTCCCCTTTAGTGGATTATCTTTTCAGCTTTAATTATGTCTTATGATGAATAGAGGTTCTTGAACGTCATGATTTAATCTTTCTTGGTGAGTGCTTTTTGTGATTGAAGAAATCTTTGCTACCCCAAGGCCACGAAGACATCTTGTTATGTCTTATTCTAGAAACGTAGTTGTTCTATCTTTCACGTTCAGGCTTATGATCATTTGGAACTGACATTTGTTTGTTTCATATATTTCGAGGCAGGCATCCAAGATGACTTTCCCCTGATGGGAGCAAAATAGGCCCAGGGAATTTATTGAAAAGACCACCTTCCTTCCTATCCAGCAGGCAGCATAGTAGCCCCCCACAGATGTCCATGTCCCATCCTAATTCTGGCACTTATGAATATGTTATTTTACGTGGAAAAAGGGATTTTGAAGAGATGATCATATGAAGCATTTTGAGATTATCCAGCTGGATCGGAGTAATCAAGCACCCTTAGAAATAGAGGAGAGAGGTGTGGTGGCAGAGATGCGGTCTGTGGGAGACTGGAACAGACATGGCTGGCTCTGAGGTGGGAGAAGGGGCCCTGAGCCAAGGAATGCAAGCTGCAGTTAGAAGGTACGAAGAGGAACCTGGTCCTAGAACCTCCAGAAAGGAATGTAGCCCTGGTGACACCTCACTGTTAGGCAGTGACACCTGAGTCTGATTTCTGTCTGAACTACACACTTTAGGATGATACACTGTCATCGTTTCAGCCACTCCGTTTGTTACAGAAGCAGAAAGCACAGGCCCCACTGAATTACAGTGGAACCCTGGTACATGTGGGGCCATTCTGCTGCTTGGCCTTTCTGTTTACACTCCAGGCAATACCTGGTGGCTCTAATTATTTTCTTTTTAAAGATTTTTTTGTTTATGTTTAGACAGAGGGGAAGGGGGAGAGAGGGAGAGAGAGAAACATCAATGTGTGGTTGCCTCTCACATGCCCCCCACTGGGGACCTGGCCCACAACCCAGGCCTGTGTCCTGACTGGGAAGCAAACCGGTGACCCTTTGGTTCGCAGGCTGACACTCAGTCCACTGAGCCACACCGGCCAGGGCCAATTACTGTAGCTTTATAACTTGTCTTGATACGTGGTGTTAGCAGACCTCCATCCTGTTCTTTTTCAAGTTTGTTTTGGAAGTTTGATGTCCTCTGATGAACAAAATTTCTTAATTTTAATGCAAATGTGCCAGTCTTTCCTTTGATACCTAATGGCTTTTTCTACCATCCTTTTGGAGAACTCTTCCCTGATCAAAGATCACACAGCTAGTCACCCCTATCTTCTATAAAAAGATGGAAAGACTTTTTAAAAAGACTATATTTACTTATTTCCTTAGAGAGAAGGGAAGGAAGGAGAAAGAAAGGGAGAGAAACACCAACACGTGGTTGCCTCTCGCACGCCCCCTACCAGGGCCCTGGCCCACCACCCGGGCACATGCCCTGACTGGGAATTGAACCTATAACCCTTTGGCTTGTAGGCCTGTGCTCAATCCACTGAGCCACACCAGTCACAGTGGCAAGACTTGCTTTTACTGTTTAATAGCTGTTTCATCTGGAGTTTCCAGGAATCCTGGCACGCAGTTTGAGGTACATCTCAGCATCAAATTTCCACCCTACAGGTAATACCGTGCTTCCCAGGCCTCCAGAGTCAGGGGTCCCTCCTTCCCCTCGTTTGTGCCCCCCGTCCTGGACCAGGGTTCCATCATCTGTGTGCCTGGGCCTGGACTCTGTCTGCTCTTTCCTTCTCTTTTGCTGATCACCCTGTACCATCCACCCCATTCCCAGTCACACCCTGACCCAAGGCCCATTTGCTCTAAACCGAAAGAAGTCCCTGCATGAGACACTGGCAAGTCAGTGGGTCCACGTGGCTTTCTTTTGGGGTGAAGTTTGCAAACATGTGAAGTTTTGACTGTGAAGACCACTGTCTCCTTCCTCACTGCCAGTCCTCTGGCTGGACTCTGAGTGCCAACGTGGGGTCCGCACCACACCAACGGAATCCCGAGTGGGGCTAAGGACTCCCTGAACGTTCGGGGCGTTTAAGCCAGTGTTTTTGTCAAGCTCGGAAAAATCGTGGCCCTTATTTTGGCAGGTATTTTTTCTGTCCCTTTCCTCTCTTCCTCAGGCTTCATCACTCGTGTGAAATCCTTCGGTCGGGACCACCAGGTACCTGGGACGGCTCCTTCCACGGCTTCCTCTCCGTTCTCCAGATCGGATCCTCAGCATTCGTGAGCTCGCGGACTCCTTCCTCTGTCACCTTCCGTGTCCTTCCAAACCTACCCAGTGATTCTCGTCATTTATGTACTTTTCATTTCTAAAATTTTCATTCTGTCCTTTTGAACAGCTTCCACTTTTCTGTTTTGTTTTTTCTTTGCTCAGACCGTATTTTTCTTTAATTACCAAACACCTCGAGACAACTGTGTTGAAGTCTAACACTGGGTTCAGGGTGAGGGCTGCTGTTGGCTGTGTTCCTTGGCGGTGGACACGTCCCTCGTGTCCTTGTGTGCCTTGACTTCTCAGTACGTGTCGTCGTTGTTGTTGTGGATGGCACGTTCTAGTCTCTAGGTTGCAGTGTGTTCCTCTGAAAGGCTCAGAGTGTGCTTACCACGGCCCTATGACCAATGACTGCTGTTAGGCCGGCCTCCCCTTTGAATTCCCACTGTGGGAAGGCCAGTCCCTTTTGTGAGGAGGACATTCAAGCTGTCCACGGAGAGGCCCACGTGGGGAAGAACGGAGGCCTCCTGCCGGCGACCAGCACCTCCTGAGTAAGCCCTCTGCGGCCCATCCACAGCACCCATGGAGACTTTGGGCGATGGCAGTCCTGGGTGACGGCCGGTCTGCTGCCCCACAGGAGGCCCTGAGCCAGGTCTGTGCAGCTTGCCCAGTCTCAGACTCCTGACCAAAAGGAACCGCGTGCGACGGTTAATGTTTGTTATTCTTGTGAAGCACTACATGATACCCAGCAAGAGGTAGCAGATAGGATGAGTTTGGAGAATGTTTTACTCTAGGACATGGCCCCAGTTGCCAGGCCAGGGATCCCGGTGTCTCAAATGTGTGCCAGGGATGGTCAGGGAATGTGGACAAAGTGTCTACTTGGATCTGGCCAGAGCTCCCAGGCCTTTGTTCTCTGGTGAATCCGGGGCCTCACCCTAAGCCTGTGCAGCCCAGTCCTCTGGGCAGGACCGTGGGCATCTTGGACTCCTCTCCACACACTTGCCTCTCCTGCAATGCCCTCCCCACCCGTGACAGCCCCTCGTCTCAGCCACGCAGCGTGTCCTGGGTGGACCCCATCTCCCTGCACCATGAGGCTGCCCACACAATGGGAGCTGGGGTGGTCAAAGGGACCTCAGGAATTTCCCTTCGTTGGGGTCACAGTGCTGCACTTCCTGTCCGCGCCCCCTGAAAGTGCCGCCTCATCTGTCTGGTGATGGTTGCTTGCAGTGGGAGGCGGGGCTGGGACAGGCTCCTCTGTCCTGGTCCCCCAGCAGACGCCTCCGTCAGTCTCGCTCTCTAAGAGACCCTTCTACATCTGTGGGAAAACTGGTGAGTTCTGATCGAGTCTGGCATTTAGTTCACGGTGAAGGGCCAAGGTCGGTTTCTTAGTTTTGACAAAGCTACTAAGGAAATCTTTTATGCAAATATAAAGTTATTCCAATTAAAAAAAAAGAGGTATCCATCTTGGCTTGGGAGGGGGGTGCGTGGGGGAGGGAGAGGGCATGCTCTGTGTCCTGTGCGGCTGTCCGCCAGGCTGCTGTCTCTGGCCCGTCCCCAACGCAGGGGGCCACGCCTGTCTGCACCTGGAGGGCTCCCCAAGCTTCCCAGTCTTCCATCTCGCTGCCGGCCCAGGGCTCGGGGAGAACTTTTATTTTCTTTTTTCTGCCTTTCCGGGTTTTAATTCCCTGCAATTTTCATAATTAGAAAAAGAAGAGTTACTTTAGCACAAAACAACGTTTCTTTAGCCAAAGCCTGAGTGCGTGGGAAGCGCTGGCAGCGGGCCTGGCCCTGGGTGGTCGTAGCGCTGGTGCAGTCTGCGCGGAGGACGGGGTGGGGGAGCCGCAGGAAGGGTGCGGGCGGCCCGGCGTAGGTCTCCGCGGGTCTTCTCTCCGTTGCCCTCAGTCCGCGTGCCTCGTTTTCTTCCTTCGGAAGGATCCAGGAGATGCGAGAGCCCTGCGGCACGGACGTGGAGTCTCGAGTCTGGAGGCTGGAAGGGAAGCCACAGCTCGGGCGGTAGGGCGGGGTCACCAGGGGGCGGGGTTACGAGGTGCCTGGCCAATGGGCAGCGGCGGGGACTCAGGGCGGGGCTCCGGTCGGCACCCGCTGCCCGAGGCGGGCCGCGGGCGGGGGAGTAGGTCTCTAACTCCTTGGCCTGGAGGCCCGACCTGCTCCTCCGCCCTGGCCGCACCGATGCCGCCAGGTTCCTGCAACCGCACCACCCCCTCCCCAAGTCCCGGGCTTCCCTTGCGCGTTCTGGAGGGAGCGCCGCTGGGCAGGTGTGAGCTCGCGCCCTGGGGAGGCGGGCTCGGACCCGAAGCTGCGGTTCCTTCCCCGCTGCTATTGACATCATTTTACAGACAGAGGCCTCACACTCGCCCAAGGTTGTATCCCTAGTAAAAGAGGTGTGGGTTGAATTGCGTCCCCCCAGGAGATATGTTCATATCCCAACTTCCTGCCTGGGAAGTCGACCCTATTTGGAAACAGGGTCTTTGCAGATGATCAAGTTAGGAGCGGTCATCAGGAGGGCACCACCAATAACTGGTGTCCTGGGAAGCGAAAACACACCCGGAGCACACAGGGAGAAGGCCAGGTGAAGATGGAGCCTGGGGCTGGAGTGAGGCTCACACAAGCCGAAGACACCCAGGGACTGCCGGCCAGCAGCAGAAGCTGGGAAGAAGCAAGGGCAGATTCTCCCCCAAAGTGCTGGTGGGGAGCAGGGGTCTGTACACACCCCGCCTTTGGGCACCTGGCTTCCAAGGCTTGGAGAAAGTTACTGTGTGTTTTGTGGCACGTCACTGAGGGCCTTAGGGGATGGATGGGAAGCCTGCCGTCCAGCTGCAGGCAGCGTTGGAGATAAGCACGGACTGTGGGTGCCCTCCAGGGGACTCAGCCAGATTGGGGTGGGGGTTGGTCAAGGTAGGCTTCTGGAGAAAGTAGTGTCACAGCCAAGACCTGGCATGGGGAGAGGGAGAGGAGACATTCAATTCAGGACCTGCCCAGGGTGGGTGTGCATGGCTGTCCGAAGGGTACATGCCCAGTTGAGAGTCAGCTTCACACATGGGGAACTCTGGGGGAGAGGCTGGGCTGGACGTCCTCCCCATTCCCCAAAGTCCACCTCAAGGCTGGCTGAGGGGTGGGGTTTGTGTGAGTGGCACTGGGAGGCTGGTGGGCAACGTGGGCAAGTCTGCGGTTTATAAAAACTCCCCCGGGGACTGGGTGTAGAGAATGGACTGGAGAGGAAGAAGTGGGGCAGGGGAGCCAGTGAAGAGGAAGCTGCCCCTTGTTCCAGGAAAGAAGTTGGACTAAGGCCCTGGCGGTCATTGGTGGGAGGTGGTGGTCGGGCAGAACAGCAGAAGAGAGGAAGAGGGGAGGATTTAGGAGGTGGACTCCTTGGAGGAGGAGGGGGAGTCCTGGCTGGCTGGGGTGGAATCTCCAGGAAGCAGCCGTTGTGGGGAAGATGGGTCCGCAGTTGCCCCCAGGACTGGACCCCAGCCCTGAGCTGTCCTGGAGGTGACTACGGAAGGTGACAGGCACTGCAGGCTCTTGGGAGCCCCCAGCAGCCAGTCCCAAGGCAGGCAGAGAGAGGGCTGGGCAGAGAGGGTGGGGGAGACCTGCTCAGGCCTCTTGGCCACGACTTGGGATGGGGGTGAAGCACAGTTTCAGTCTGCACATCCATGTCCCTGCCTGACAGGGACTCCTGCTCATCAGGGGGGTGGTCCCTGTGACCTGAGGGGGCTCACAGTACTGTTTGCTGGTTGCCAGCTCCTGCGGCTGTCCCAGCAGACTGCAGTGGTCCTGGGCTGAGTGGGAGCCAAGGCAGAGCCTGGCCTTGGGGAAGTCCAGCTTTCCAGCTTGGAGAATAGAGTGCTCAAGGCTGGGAAGGGGCTTCCAGGGAGGTGGGGGTGGGGCCCCCCTCCCCTGCTGCCACGGCTGGGCCTGCCCTGGGCTGAAGGGAGGGGACCTCCCTTCCCTTCTCTCCTTGGAGGCAGGGGCCACTGGGGGCACTGGAGGAGGGGCGGCTTGAGACTGCTGGTTTCCACTTGGAAGCCCTCTTTATTTGGCTGGGGATGGAGAAAGGCTGGGGTCAGAGTGCATGCATCCCCATGGAAACAGCAATGAGCCTGGCCCCTTGGGGACCCTGGCCCTGATGGGGGATGGGGAGGCCAAGCTGGGGCTCCAGGGCTCCTTCGGCTGAGGCCTGGGCCTGGCCTTTGGCAGCAGCTCTTAAAGGGAGGTCCAGGCCCTGAGCTGCGGGACCTGTGATGAAAAGGAGCAGGGGAGGCAGGGCCACAGGGAGAACTCAGAGGGGAGAGTGGACTGCGCCTCCTGCAGCTGGATGCTCCCCCTGGGCCGTTAGTAGGCAGCCAGAGGCGGTGAGGCTGCAGGCCTTGTGGGCAAAGGGACTTCTGGTTCAGCTTGACCCTGCTCTGTGGCTGCAGGCCTGGTTCCAGAGCCCCAGGTGGGTCTGGGTACCCTGGTCCTAAATGCCTTGCTCAGCTCAGCTCAGACTCAGCCTCAGCCTGAGAGGCTCACTGCCAGGGGGTGGGGGTGGGAGCCAAGGTGGAGGACAACTGAACCCCAGCAGTCTGAGCAGGGCAGCCCTTGCCCTCGGAAAGGCTTTTTGTCTGTCTGTGGTTGCCACGATGTGTCACAACTGGATTCTGCTCTGGCCAGGTAGCTTAATTGGTTAGAGCATTGTCCTGATGCACCAAGGTTGCAGGTTCGATTCCTGGTCAGCGTACATACAGGAATCAACCATCCACTGAACGCATAAATAAGTGGAAAAACAAATCTATGTTTCTCTCTGTCTCCCTTCCTCTATTAAAAAAAGAAATGACAAAAGACTGGATTCTTAGTCCCTCCATCAGCTGCAGTTGCCCTTGTCTGTGTACAGAGTTTTCACTCAGAGAAATGATGAGTCTCAGAGACCAAAATAAGGCTCGGCCCCAGCCACTGCCATTCTTGGGTGCCCTGCACACCTCTGGGCCCACTGGGCTCTAGGCTCCGCCGCTCCATGCCCTCACCTGCCTGCCTGAGGCCAGCTGTCCAGGACCAGGTGTTCTCTCTGTCCATCCTGTGGGGGAAGCTACCCAGGCTCTCAGAAGTGCCAGCGTGTATGTGCACCAAAATAGTTGCCCCAGAATCAAGTGCCCACCCTTGGGAGCCTCACAGGTGAGTGCACCCATTAGGGACATGTACTGGTCAGTCGATAGGGCCAGCTCTACCAAGTCCGCTGGTGCATGAAGGGCTGGCGGCTGTCTGGCTGGCCAGACTTGCCCAAAAGACCTCAGAACCTCCGAGAGACGGCCATCTGGGCTCAGGGAGGCCCCTGCCGGGCAGAAAAAGACCAGCTAGCTCCAAATCACTTTCTTCAAGAAAATCCAAACACACACTTGCATGTTTTGAATAAATTTACATGTCGATCGCACTATTCTTAAGTTAGATTTTTTTCTTCTGGAAGAGGAGCCTTCATTCCAAGTCTGGGAAATAAAATGAGATAGAGGAAATTCCTCTTGTACTGCCGGGATTTAAAAGGTGCTGGGATGGCTCTAAGTTTTCAGGATTGTGCTACAGAGGGGTCCAGAGGACACCAGTCCTTCCCCAGACAGAGGGATATGGCGATACGAATATGAAAGGGGTCGCCCAACTAGACCCCTTCCAGGGCTCCCGGTGGTAAGGGCATCTCTTCTGGTTACTCCAGATCCCCAGCACCCTGCGAGAATGCAGCACACGGCGGCAAGTCCTTACCATACACTTCCCAGACAAAAGGGTGAATGATTCCACAATCCCTGGGACACTGGAGAGGGCCCTGTCTGGGCTTGGGTACACACCAGGGTGGGAAGTCGCTCAAGCTTGTAGCTGGCCCAGGTGGGGAGTCTGAATGCCCATTTCTCTTCAGGGAGTGTTGCCTGCTGGAGTCGCACACTGGCAGAACTGATCAGGCCATTGTACTCCAACCTGTCACGGATGTGGCCAGTTCAAGGAAGGGTGGGACTGGTGGTGGTGATCACGGTGGGTCTCTGCAACTGAGGCAGATTCTACAGGAGCTGGCACAGGAGTCTGGGCTGGAAGACCTGCGATGGGAAACCTGAGGGGTGAGTCTCCGTTTCCACTGTACACACTTGCTCTCCTCACCGCGGCCAGAGTGATCTTCCCAAAGCTGGACTCTGTCCAGAGGCCACTCCTGGGCCTCTGCCCCACCCCAGCCTCCCTGGAATGACACCACCCCCAGCAGTTTCAGGGACTGTGATCCCTTCGAGGACAGTTTCAGGGACTCTGACCACCATCTTCCACCCCCCGCCGGCCCCCATGCACCCAGCTCCAGGCCAGCCCTGAGTCCTGCAGGCTGGGGGACGGCTGAACCCTCCTCGCTCTGCAGGTAATCTGCAGGAAGACCGCAACACCATGGGGTCTGCCGGCCCCCCTATCCCTGTAGTTGCTTGTGACCATCTCTGCCTAGTCCATGCTGCAGGGCTCAGGAGCGCAGGCGTGGGGGCTCTGCCCCTCTTCAGCGCGGGAGCCCCTCCAAGCTACCCGGCGAGGTCCACCTAGGTTTTCACGCGTATGCGCACTGAAACCCGACCGCCGCCTTCTAGAGCGGCAGCTCCAGGACCAGCACCTTCTTCCTGCCTCCACCGTCCAGGGTGCCTCCCGCGCGAGGCGCGCACGAGCGCAGGGCGGGAGGGCGCGGCGGGCCCCCGTCCGGTGCCGGAGCGGGTCGCGCGGGGTGGCCTCCTGGGCGGTGATTGGGCGCGCGGCCGTGACGTCAGTACGCCCGCTCGCCCGGCCTCATCCTCCGGCTCGGAGCTTTCGGTTCAGCTGCCTCCTGGCGCGCGCCTAGCCGAACAGAGGGAGCGGGGCGCGCGTCGGCGCGGATTTGAGGCGGCTCGCGGGGTCTCGCGGCCCCGGCTCCAGCCTCCCGGCCCGGCCCGGCCTCCACCCGCGACCGCCGCCCCTCCCCGTTAGCCCAGCGAGGATTTGAACGGCCGGGCCACAGCCCGCGAGCGCGGCAGCCAATCAGCGGCGTGCACTTTCCCGCGGCTTCTGCGGCGGCGGCGGCCCGGCGGCGGCGGCGGCGGCGGGCGGGAGCGCGGGGGCGGGGTCGGCGCCGCGCGCGGAGAACCTCGGCCAGGCCGCGCTGCGCCCGCCGCCGCCCCCTCCCCTCCCTCGGCTCTCCTTTCCCGCGGCCCCGGCCCCCTCCCCACCGCCGCGGAGCCCAGCGCCGCGGTCCGAGAGCCGCCGCCAGAGGATGCGACGCACCACAGGTCATTGGGGCGGCCGGGGGCCTGAGAGTGGGGCGGGGGCCGGGGGGCCGGGGGCGCGGCCGGGACTTGGGCGGGCTGCAGCGGCGGTGGTAACGGGGCGGCGAGCGGGCGCGGCCATGTTGGGCCTCCGCGGCGGTTGCACCTGTGCCGGCCTGCGGGCCAGGCGGCCTTTGTTCGCGGCGGCGCCCAGCCGGCCGGGCCGGCCTTTGTGAGGCGCCGGCCAGGCCGGGCTCGGGCCGGGCGGTGGGAGGGGCGCAGCGGGCGGCGGGGAGGTGCTTTTTGTCTACCGCGGGTCCTCGGGAGACACTGGCGGGCGCTGGCCGTTGGTCAGCACGGGCGCCCGGCTGCCGGAACGGGCCTTGGCAGGTGGAGGCGGACGTAGGGCGCGGGGACCCTGCCGGGCTGCGGGCGCGCGCCGCCCCCAGACTCGCCTCGGTGCCCACGGTCCTCGGGGCCAACGAGGTCCCTCGGGGCGCGCACAAACGCGGCCCCGGTCCACACTCTGGCTTGACCCCAGTCGCCGGGAGGGCGGTTTAAAATCTGGGCATTTAAAAACCGCTGCTCTTGACTTTGGGTGGAAAGGACTTGGAACCGTTGCAGCCTTGCTGTTTTCCCGCGGCGCCCGGGACGCATGTGGTCCCAGGTTTGACATTTGAGCGGAAACTTAGTATCTGGGCGGCAGGGATCCCCTCGGGGCAGGAACCCGGCGCCCTGGGGTGCGCATGGGAACAGAGCCTGCAGCAGAGGAGCCGTACGACCGGTGACTGGGGAGCCGGTTAGGGAAGTTCTTGACTGACAGCCCGCGCTCAGACTTTGAAGGCCTTGACTTTTAAGTGGGTTAAACACCAAGATGTACGTTTCTCCGTCACTAACCAGCCTAAATGCCTCGGTGGTGCTGAGTCTGTTTTATGTGCTTTTAAATAAGCTTATTAAGGTGGAAAGTTAGCTATCCCGTTCGTGCGTTGCTACTGAAACTTTTATTTTCCAAAATAATTTAAATGTCCTTGTTACATACTTAAATGTGAGGAGAGCAACGGTATTGAAAACCCCCAACTCCAAAGGGTAACACGGAGGAAACGAGCCCCAGAGCTCAGACATCCCTTTCTGCGTGGGCTTGCCCGGGCCTGGGCTCAAATCTAGACCGCCGGCTGCCGGAGCAGGACTCATGCCTGAAGCACGTTGACTTTGAGTCACTTCCTTTCCTTCTCTTCCATTCTCTCAGCCTTCAGTTTGGGGCCGTGGTTACCAGTGCACACCGCATGGGTGTGAGCTTTTGTGAAGAGCTGGGGTCTCTGGTGCCCGCGGTACCCAGAGCCGGCCCTCCTGCCGCATCACAGCCCTAGAGGGTCCATTCTGAGGGTGTGGGATGAGGGGCTGCAGGATCTTCAGAAGCTTCAGAGGGTGATGGGTGCTTTGTCCTGTGTGTGAACACGTGCCAAATTCGTCTGTAAGGGGTGAGTGAACACAACTTGTGGCTCATGGAGGCATACAGAGTGAAAGAAGGGGTGGCTACTAAGCCTGCGTTTTTTCATGCAGCTGATTTACACAGGGCGTATAAAACCACGCCTGCTCAAGGGTGAGTTAGTAAAGGAAGCGGGGGTCAGAATCACAGGGGTTAGAGGCCAGGCAGCCCTTGCAGGGGGGTCCAGCCTTCTTCCCCTTGGACGACCTCTCCTCCTGCAAGTAGTCCAGCTTTGAAGAGTTTACTCACAGGGCAGAATGTAAACTAAAGCTAATTAGTTACTTCCTCTTACAGTTTACTGCTTAGTATATCACATGTAAAAGTAGGTGGAATTAGATTTCCTGAGAAGTGCCGGTGAGAAGACAGGAAACACTAGTAAATTGTGTGCAATGGGAGATACAGGGTTCTTGTCACCAAGCACATATGGAAGCATGAGCTGAAGTGGTGCCGAAGTTCGTCACCCAGCTTTCTGTTCCTGCTCGTTTTAATCAGGACAAAGCACATTTCCAAGGAAAGGCTCCCAGCAGCAGGGACAGAAGGTTCAGGCTTTCTGCTCACACTCTGGGCATGCCGTGTTGCTAGTGTTTGGCTGGGCCGGCTGCTTGGCCCCCGAGTGCCCGTCTTGGAGCTGCGTCATAGCCTCGGAGCCCAGCTCTTCTCTTTTGCCCAATTACAGTGAAGGTGTCCTTGCTCACCACGTGTTGGGCTCCAGGCCTTTGTGTGGACTGTGGCGGGGTGGCCCTCTGCTGTCCTCGCCGGCTGAGGGCAGAGCACCCGGCCTTCCAGGGGTACCTGGGACCTTTCTCCCCTGTGGGGTGGGCTCTTGGAGGCAGGAGGACTGTCACTGCCTGTGCTGGTGCCCCATCATGGCAGGCACTCAGTAGATGCCGAAGCCGCAGGCCCAGGACTCAGCATAACCCAACAGCTGGGTTGAATGCCAGCGCCCGGCCTGTCTGCCTGTGCCGTTCGTTCGCCACGGCAGCAAGGGAGCGTCTGCAGGAGGCTGAGTTTGGAGAGGGAGGGGCTGACCCAGGGTTGCCCTGCTCTCGTCGGGGAGCCACGGCCTGTTTGCCAGGCCGGCCTCCTTTCTTTCCTCTTCTCGTCCCAGCGAGTGCAAATGTCAAATAAAAATCAACTGTGGAACAGCAGCAGCAGGACCGACCTGTGACTAACCACCTCTGCGATGGAGAGGGCAGGGTGCGTCCGCGCCGGCCGTGTCCTGGGCAGGGCACGGGGCGCACGGAGCCGCAGAGCACGGGAGCGAGCGGCGACGTGGAAGGTGGGGGCCTAGGCTCCTGGGCTCCTGCTTGGCACAGTCTTCACACGACTGGTGCCTTTCTTTGTCACGAGTGGTTATTTATAGTAAGCACTTTGGGGAGACGAAGTCTGAAGTGGGTCACCCCAGGGACTCAGCGGCATTTTGTGTTTGTGTATTGGTTGCGATGTAGCTTTTGAAGGAGCTGATTGATTTGATGATACTCGGTTTGCTAGTTAGAAAAAATCAAGACAGACCTCAAATTAGCGTTATTTTTTGAGTCTGGCTCCCAAAAAGCAAATGGCTGATGACGAGCATCTTAACTTCTGTGATACTTGGTGGTTTTTAATACTCAATAGTTCACAAAACACACAGGGTAGAAATTGCAAAGTGCAGGCTGAGCCGAGTGCTGGCCTTTGCTAGTGGGTGTGTAGACAGTCTTTTTTTTTTCCTAAAGATTTTGTGCGTTTATTTTCGAAAGAGGCAGAGAAACACCAATGTGTGGTTGCCTCTCGCCTGCACCCACTGGGGACCTGGCCCCCAGCCCCGAGTCCCTGACTGGTTTGGGAGGCCCAGGGGTGTGTCCTTGGCCTTTTGTGTCTCACCCGCCTTCCCACCACTGTCCACTCCCACGGGCTCCAGCCACTGGGGCCCCTGGCCTGGTGCCCAGCTGTGCGTGGCCTCAGGCCGTGGCACTTGCCCCGCATCAGGAACTCTCCTCTGCACACCCGCACACGGGGCTTCCTGCCCGCCCCGCCGCCCCCCCTCCAAATGGGTCCCATTGCCTGTCCGTCTCCCGGACTGCACTGAGGTGTCTGTCAGGGCGGGAGTTTCCTTTTTCCTGACCTTCTTTCCCTTTTCCTCTAGATTTTTAAAATGTTTATTTATTTTTACAGGAGAGGGGAGGGAGAAAGAGAGGGAGGGAAACATCAGCTGGTTGCCTCTAGCATGTCAGTACCTGGGACCTGGCCTGCAACTCAGGCAGGTGCCCCGACTGGGAATCGAACTGGTGGCACCAGCCAGCTCACTGAGCCACAGCTGCCAGGGCAGCTCTGGCCACTCTCGTGTGCCCGGGGGGGCCGTTCACTCAGTGACCACACGAAGGCCCCTCAGCCCCTGTATCAGGTCCGTCGTGCAAACTCCGTGAAGGGTGCAGGTGACAGGGAGTCAGTGGCGTGAGCACATCATTCTGGTAGGAGATTGGAAAGGCCACCTCCCCATGGGCTGGCGACAGGTCAAAGGAGGCCCGTGGACCAGTCATTGAGAACCGTGGCCTTCCCACGCACAGGAGGTGGGGGAGGAGGAGTGGGCAAATGCAAGAGCGGGGCCGTTGGTGGGCTGGGGTCAGCGTGGGACTCAGACTCGGGGGGTGGGCCCCAGGAGTTCTGGGGCTGGTAGTTTGCAGGATGGGGACGGGATTGCTGCCCCAGTCTCACTGTGCAGCAGTGGAAAGGAAGGGGGCCCCTCTGTCATCTACTTCTGTCCTTCCCACACAGAAGCTCGGCCTCCCTGAGAGCGGCCCTGGGGCCGTGCTGCTCGTCCCACAGGGGAGCTCTGGTGGTGTGTGGTCCCTGCCTGTCCTCAGCGTCTTTGCTGGCCAGTCCTTGGCAGGGCGCTGAGGTTGTCCCGCTGGGCCGCCCCGGGTCCCGTCTGCAGGCCTCCCTGGGGCGTTGCCCGGCCCCCAGGCCAGCGGCCTCGTTTCTCCGTGAGCACAGGGCCCTGGCTGGGCCTGCAGTGCAGACTCTCGCCTCCCGTCCAGGCCGTGAGCCTTTGGGGGCGGGGCCCTCTGACTTGTCCTGGAGGTTCCGGGCTGCATCCAGAGGCACTTGGTTAAGGGGGGGGGCGGGTAGCTTTTGAGCCTTCTCTCCTAAAGATTTTTATTTCATAAGCTTGTGAATTCCTAGGTTTTTAAAGTTGAAATAATGTTAGATAAAGGAAACTTCTGTCTTGCTTTCCCCAGAAGATTTGAAGTCAAGTTGCCATCTGCGCAGAGCTTCTCCTTAAGTGGCTTTGCACTGCAAACCTTTTCCGAGGCTCTTTGGGTCCTCATGGCAGGAGGCCGGACCCCACAGACTTGAGGGGAGGCCCAGGGTCATCGGGCCACGTGCCGCCGGGGCGCCTGCGGGCCTGAGCCGGTTCTGTGCCCTGGGGACATGCTGCTCTGCCTCTCGGGCCCTGTCAACGGACGGCCGTCTGCCCCGGAACAGGGAGCCGCTACATGTAGTCAGCGGGGCATCCTGTCTCACTGGCCGTCAGCCGTGTGCTGGCGGTGAGGCAGGGCCTGCGTCCCATGGAGTTTGCAGACCTCGCTGTGCGGGAAAAACAGAGCAGAGTCAGTGGACAAAGGGCCACGTTTTTGAAAAACCATGAAATAGTCTTGCCAAAGAATTGAACCTGGATCTTTATTGCCAAGAACCAATTCACATGCGACACAGTGTAGGAGGAGCGCGGTGAAGGCCCCTCGGAGCTGCCAGCAGCAGGTGCCAGACCCGGGTCCCATCGACAGGGAGGCAGTGGGAGGGGCCGGGGTGGGAGGCAGAGGACCGGCCAGGGCGGGAATGGGGGCCCCGTGAGAGTCGCTGCTGGGGAACCCCCACCTCTTCAGCTGCCACAGTGGCTGCTTGTGTTTGAGAAGAGACTGAGTCCCTATTGGCGATGCGTCCAGATCCATGCTGATGCTGCGACTCACTGCCTGGGTTCCCCGGGCACATCTCAGAGGGGGGCTGAGAGTGCGGCCCGACCAGGACCGGCGCGGGGCTGTGGCGGCCGGCACGCTCGGCCCTGCCCAGTCTGTCCACCCTGCAGTCAGAGCTCTGCAGGACGAAGGGAAGCCAGGAAAGAAAGATGGTGGCATCTCACAGGTCCTGCAGGGCTGTCCCGCCCGACTGGGGCCTGGCCAGTGCTGGGTGGTGCAGGACAGCGCCAGGCTGTGGGCGCGTGTCTTCTGCGGGCGGGGACAGGAGCAGAAAGCGGGTGTGGCTGGAGCAGGGTGAGGGGCCTGGGGGCACACAGGCTGCAGAGCTGGGGTGGGCTCTTCCGGGCTCAAGTGAGCACTTTCCTCCTGAGAGCAATGGGCAGTTTGCGGTAGTGGGGGGGTGAGTGCGCGGGAGAGTGTGCGGGGGGTGGGGGGGGCCTGCCGGCCCTGGGAGGCGCCTCCCCCAGTGCCCTGAGCGGTGGGCCGAGTGCTGGCTGGAGACGGGGGCCCGTCGTGGTTTCTGCCTGCGGGGCGGAGGCTCTCCAATGCCCCTGCTCTAGGTGGGTGGTCTCCTGGACACAGGTGTGGCCACATGATTTGCCTTGGACACTGAGAAGGGACGTGTCTCTTCTGACGGGAAGCTGCCGGAGGCATGTGCTTTCTCACCCTGTGTCAGCTGGGGGGCCACAGCCGCACCCGAGCCGGAGAGGCACCTCTGGGTTCAGCCGAGGAGCAGGCAGGTGCTGCCGGGCTCGGTTCCCCGAGTCCGGTCCGCTGGGCCTGTCGGGAGTGCAGACGCTGGGGCCCACCGTCGCCCGCTGGGGCCCAGGCCCTGGGCGGGGCTGGCAGTCTGTGTCCCACGGAGCCCTTCCCTGGTGCCGGTGCCTTGATGCCGAGCACCTTGGCCAGCGAGGCAGGGAGGGGGCTGGTGGCCGTCAGGAGAAGGATGATGGTGGCCAGCAGGGAGGGTGGCGGGCAGAGGAGGAAGTGGGCTGAGGGGCAGGGTTCTGGGTGAAACTGGCAAGCCCGCTGTCCTCGGCTGTGAGAGCAGAGGTTCCCCCCCCCACCCGAAACCGTCGGCTCGTTCTCAGCGTCTGCGGGTTGTTTCTGTTTTGTTTAGTTGTCGGTCGGTCTTTCTTTTTAGGTTCCACTTGTACGTGAAGTCACGTGGTGTTTGGCCCTCTGCGTCTGGCCACACACTCAGCGAGGGGCCCTGCAGGCCCACTTGTGCCTTTTCAGGGGCCGGGACTGCTGTTTTGTCACGGAGCGGGAGTCGTCTGCAGGCGAATGTGGGGTCACACGTGTCGTTTTGAATTGGCGTTTTGGGCTCCTTCGGGTGCAGTCCCAGAAGTGGGGCAGCTGGGTCACGAGGCAGATCCGCCCTTAATGTTTTGAGGACGCTCCATGCTGCTGTCCCCGGTGGCTGCGCCCGCCCGTGTTCCCACCGACAGTGGTGCACGAGGGTCCCCTCTCCCCCGTCCTCATGGCACGTGTCTGTGGACCAGTCGGCAGAAGTGTCTGGCAGGTGTGAGGTGACAGTTCCCTGCGGTTTCCACACGCATTTCTGAGACAGTGGCGTTGGGCATCTTCTTGCGTGTCTGTGGGCGCCTGGGTGTCCTCTGGGGGGCTTTCTGCCCAGGCCTCCCCTGGTTCTCTGCGTCTCCCGACTCGGGTCGGAACTCCGGCTGCGAAGGTGCTCCATCAGAGAGAAAGGTGTCCTTTTCTCTCCAGCGTTGCCCCTTCCTCCATTGCCTCCCGCCTTGTCTGGTCTCCTCCTCTCCCCCGGCCCCTCCTTTCGGCAGCACGATGGGATGAGGGTGCTCCCTGGTTGCCACCTTCTGTCTCCCAGCAGCAGGGGGTGGTGGGACAGAGTGCTGTGATTTCTCATTGTTTGGGGAATATTTTTACATTTTTGTAATGTACCTTTAAAACTCTAAAGAGAAGCTGGGCCTCCGCGGCACGCTCCTGTGCCTCAGCGCGCGCGGCAGTGCCCGCCGCCTCCCAGGCCTCCCCCGCCGCGGTGCGCAGCCGCAGGGAGGCAGTGGGCCTGGCAGGGGCGCGTCCTCCTCCGCAGATGGGGTCGTGGTCCTTGCTGTGGCAGGGACCGTCATCATGCTGGGCATGTGCTTCAGAGGGAAAGAGGTAACTGCTTCCCACATTCGGTGAGAGTGGACGTTTCGGATCGAGGTAAAGTTCGCTAACATAAAAGTCACCACTTTAAAGTGTCTGATGCAGTGATTTTAGTCTATTCTCAGTGTGACACAGCTGTCACTACTAATTCCTGCGTCTTCCCATCACCTGAAAGAAGCCTGTGCCCGTGAGCCTCTCTGCCCCGCAGCCCCCAGCCACCCACCCACTGTCTCTGTGAGCGCTTCGCCTGGCCCAAGCCTGCCCCTGCCTAGACACTGCCCAGCACTGCCTGACGGGGACCCGCCGGCCTCCTGCCGCTCGTTGGGGGTGGGACTTGGGGCCGATTGCTCGGGAGCGATGCTGCTGTGGAGGGCTCCTGTGCGGGCGCTCACGGGTGTTTCCACTGCCCCGGGTCTGCCCCCTGGAACGGGGTCGCCGGGGGGGACGAGGCGGCTCTCTGTTGAGCTTCTGGAGGAACTGGCCATTCTCCACAGCAGCCCCACTGGTCCACACCCCCCAGCAACGCTCGTGGGACCAAGGGACCCAGTGACCGGACCAGGGGAGGGAGGCTTCTGGCCGAGCAGGAGGTGGCCTGGGCGGTGTTCTCTGGCCTGCGGCTCGGAGCCCCTTTGCAGCCACAGGAACCAATCGGAATAAATGGCTCAGCGAGAAGTCCCTTCTGTCCTATAGGCGTGGTGCTGCGGGCGAGGCATGTGCTGGGCGAGTGGGCGAGTGGGCTCTAAGCCCACGAGGCCCAGCTGCTCGGAGGGGCCTTGTGCTGGAGCAGGGCCACAGTCAGGGCCCAGCGGGCCCCCTGTCCTTCATGGACTTGGACTTGTGCTGGAGAGGTGTGGGTCCTCGCCAGCCTTCAGCGCGGGCGGGACTGGAGCAGTCGGGCGAGGGTGGCGCCAGCTGCCAGAAGGTGGGGAATGGGGGGGTGCGCACGGGTTTCCCAGTCACTTCCGTCCCCTGCCCCTGCACGGCTTCCACTGTCCCCGCCCCGAGACCTCTCCCGGCCCACGCACTGCTGCGTCACCGGTGGGCAGAGCAGCTGCAGCTGGACACCGGAGCCCCCGGTCTGGGAGGGTCTTTCCTCCCTCCCACTTCCCACCCCAGACCTTTGTCTTCCTTCTGAAAGCTTGGTCTCTCCTCTCTAGACCATCAGTGCTGCGAGAATGGGGGTGTGTACCCCCGTTTGTTGCCGGCTCTGTCTAGTTTCTGGCGTGGGCCTCGTGCCAGTGAGGACGGTGCTAGCCGCTGGTTGTCCAGGTGACCCTCTGCTGGGAGCGACACTGCCCTCCCTGGACAGGGGTGCCAGCCTCCGGTCCTGGTGGCCTGGTGGACGCTGCCCAGACTCCCAGACACTGGCTGTGCCTGGCCCCGTGGTGTCAGCGACCCTGTGACAGAAAGCAGCATAGGCAGGGCACCGGGGAGGACGGCCGGTGGCACTGAGGTGCTTCTCGGCTCCACCAGAGCACCGGCGTTGCCTTTCCTTCTTACACCAGTTGCGTGTCACGTTTGTTACCTGAGGGTGTTTTACAAGGAAAAACGTGGCTGACATCTGGCATTCTCACCCACTGGTGTCTTTATCCACGTGGGCCTATACTCTTGGAAATTACTGCCATCTTTTTTTTTTAAATTTATTTTTAGAGAAAGGGGAAGGAAGGGAGAAAGATGGAGAGATACATCAGTCGGTTGTCTCTTGCACACCCCCTACTGGGGACCTGGCCCGCAACCCAGGCCTGTGCCCTGGCTGGGAATCAAACCAGCAACCCACTGGTTTGCAGGCCGGCACTCAGTGCACTGAGCCACACTGGCCGGGACTCCTCTGTTGACATCTTCATTGAGATTTATTCCCGAAGGAGTGCTGACAAATGTGAGGAGGGAAGCCTCACGTTCTTTTTAGATACAAACGCTTTCAGAATGACCCCTGTTCCCTTCCGCGGTGCATCCCCTTCTTTCCTCTGGGTTCGGACTCTGCTGCAGAGCATCTTCTGGTGTCTTTTACGACACTGGACGCCCTGAGCCTGCGCCTCACGTTCGAACAGTGGTTTACGGGGGACTGTTCTCCCTTCGCCCTTTAGAGCAGCAGTCCCCGGCCATTTCAGCTCCAGGCATCGGCTCCGGGCATCGGTTCTGGGCAGAACAGTCTTTCCCAGGATGCTGGTGGCCGTGGGGGAGACAGGAGGTGGGGCTCGGGCCGTAGTGCCAGAGGAGTCTGGGGGGAGGGAGGCTGGGGACCCCGGCTTTAGAGGGACAGCGCCCCCTGCTGTCCATTGGGACCCTCCTGCTGGAGCTGGGCAGTGGTCCATGGTTTCAGCATGAGGTGCTGTGTCTAGGCTTCGACCTGTATTTGCCTGTCTGTGTGGGTCAGAGCCCTGGGTGCTCTGTGACCGTTTTGTCCCCCCCCCCCCCCGCCCAGTGCCCCTCAGTTTGAATACTGAGTCTCCTTCCCTTTCGGGAACAGTTTCCATCATTATCCTCGGAAAACTGCCTTGCCCCCACGCTCCTGGTCTCTGCCGGAACTCTGTTGGAATGTAAGCCCGAGGGCAGAGGTGTTCGGTGATGACATTAACATGAAGTTGGCCGATGCAACCCTTGCTCAGTGTCCAGCTCAGGGGCATTTAGCACGTCCGCACTGTGGTGCAGCCGTCCAGCGCCCCCCGCACAGCCGAGACTGTCCCCACGAGACACCCTCGTCCCGTGTGCCCCTCCCCCACCGGCTTGCAAACGCCACTGTACTTCCCATGTCTGCGAGCCTGACTGTGGAGTGATGTCGCATGAGTGGGGCACTGCAGGATTTGTCTTTTGTGACTGGCTCCTTTTACTGAGCACCAGGTTTTTGAGGGTCAGCGTCGTGCAGCAGGTGTCTGAAGGTCCTGTCTTTTTAAGACTGAGGCGCAGTCCAGCGTCCATTCCCTGGAGGACACCGTGGCGGCCCCCAGGATCGGGCAGTTGTAAGTAAAGCTGCTGTGGGCCCCATGTGCAGGCGTCTGTGTGTGGACGTGTGTTGCCAGCTCGCTCAGGTATTTACGGTGGAGAGTGGCCTCCGGACTGTGTGGCAAGTGTGGGCTGTGTAAGAAACCACCACGGTCACTGCACTGCCCCGGCCGGGTAGCTCAGGTGGTCAGAATGTGGTCCTGCTACACCGAGGTGGCAGGTTTGATCCCTGGTCAGGGCACATGCAGGGGTCCACCATGAGTAAGTGGGACAACGAATGGATGTCTGTCTGTCGGTCTGTCTGTCTCTCCCTCCCTCCCCCCTTCCTTCCTCTCTCTCTCTCTCTCTTCTCTCCCTCCCCTGCTCTGAGTTACTTACAAACAAACAAACGAAGTCACCGCACTGCCCCCGCCCCATCAGTGCTGAGTGGCGACCCTGCCTCTGCAGGTCCTGGTCAGCATTCTGGGGTTGGGCCGTTCTGATGGGACAGTGGGGGGGTTTTTTGTGGTTGGTGGAAACTGTCGTTAATCCCTAGCTACACCGGGGTTTTAATTTTTTAAATTATTAGTTAATTATTTTTTAAAGATTTAATTAGAAGGGGGATATAGTTCTTCATGTGGGAAGGCTCCAGTTGGCAGGGCATTATTTATTATTAAAAACTGTTTGTTCTACTTACTTACGTATCTTTTTTTTTAAATTATTTATTTTAGAGAGGAAGAAAGAGAGGGAGGGAAAAGGTGGGGACATGCAGTTTGTTGTGCGAGCCTGCACACTTTGGCTGAGATGCACGGGCCGTGGTCTGTCTGCTCTCCTGCTGACACCTCCCTGCCTTGGGGACGGCGCCTTCACAGCACGTCTGGGGGCCGTGGTGCCAGGCGCTGCTTTGTTCTCATCCTTCATGTTGTGTTGGCTGTTTGGGGCTTTTCGCCACCACGTCAAGTTTAAAATCCGCTTGTTGGATCCACAGAATAACTTGTTGGTTTGGACTGGGGTTGCGTGTGACCTGTAGGCCACGCTGGGGAGGACTGGCGTCCTGGCCGCACTGAGTCTTCTGTCCGTAAACGCGGGTGTCTTTGCGCCTCCATGTTTCTCTGGTTTTGCTTATCAGACTTTCATTGTTTCCTCCTGGCAGGTCTTGTTCGCTTTCAGTTAGATTTGTTCCGAAGCGCTCAATTTTGGGGGGCGCTAGTGTACGTTGTAAGTTTGATTTACACTTCTGCTTGCTCACAGCCGGCGAGCAGGCGTCTGATTGACTTCTGTGTGTTGGCCTGAACCTTTGCCATATTACTTATTAATCCCAGGATTTTGTTTTGGATTCTTTGAGATTTCCTACATATGTGAGCCAATCACGTTACCTGTGAACAAAAGACAGTTTTATTTCCTCCTTCCCAGGAACAAGTGTGCCCTCCGGTTCCTTCGCTGGCCCGGCTGCCTCAGCCGGGGCGGCTTTCACCCTGTTGGGGCTGCAGCAGGGACCACCCTGCCTCACCCCTGGAGTAGGCGTGAGTTGCGAGGCACAGTCTTCCGTGTGTCCCAGGGCTGGGAGGTGGCCCTGTGCGTGTGACGCTGCCCTGACCGGGGCTGTCGCTGTTTGCTTCTTTTCCTGGCCACCCCCCCACCCCCGCTGTCCTGCCCACCCTGCTGCTCCTGTGGGAACCGTAGGTGGCAGGCCCCACAGCCTTGGGTGTCTCCCCCGCCACACAGCTGGCCGCTGCCCCGGGCGGTGCTTTGCTGGAGAGCTTTGCACGCCTGCGAGGGTGCCCACATCCTTGCCCCTCCTTTGGCGGGAGCAGCTGCCGCCTGGTGGCCGGCAGAACCTCGTGCAGACAGGCCGGGTGTCCGTGGGCAGCCCAGCCATCCCCAGCTGGAGCTGTTCTTCATGTGTCGCAGGCCTCACCCCTACCTCCCCGGCCTCAGGTGCTTCTGGTATGTGTCCCCCACCCCCAGCTGTGCTGGGCCTCCCGGTGGCTGTCCCGAGGCCCTCTTAGTGGGTGACCCCCACTGCTATGGGTGCCTGCACTCTGTCTGGCTGCCCTTTGGGGTTTTGGCCCTTCACAGGGGACAGTGGCTGGTCCTCGAAGATGCCCACGGGGACAGTGCAGCCAGAGGGGTCTCTGCAGGTGGGCCCAGGGGCCCGTGAGGGCACTGGGGCATTGCCCTCAGTGATGGGGGGCAGCTCTATCAGGCGTTTGGCCCCTCCCTTCACAGCCTTTAGGTTAGGCCTGGGCGGGGCTGGGGGCTGCGCTGGCCAGGCCCACACCTGGACTCAGGCGGGCAGCTGCCTCCCTTTCTGGCGCTCAGCTCCTTCACCAGTCTGGCACTGGTGGTGTGCCAGGCACTGGAGCATCTGTGTTTTCTTAATTTGGGATTTTATTTCTTTTTAGAGAGAGGGGAAGGGAGGGAGAGACACATCAACATATGAGCGAGACATTGATCGGTTGCCTCTCGCGTGCCCCCATCTGGGGACCCGGCCCACAGCTCAGGCATGTGCCCTGACTGGGAGTCAAACCAGCAACCTTCTGGTTCTCTGGCTGGTGGTCAGTCCACTGAGCTACACCAGCCAGGGCAAGGAGCATCTGGCTTCCGACTTTGCTCTCGGGTGGTCTGTGCCTGTCGGTGCGCCTCTGCCTGGGGGGCTGCCTCGGCTGCAACAGGCCCACTCTGTGTCGGCCGCCCCTCGCAGGCGCAGGGGCAGCCGATGGTGTCCCCTTCGGAGTGACGAAGCAGGTTGGACGCAGTGTCCCCGTCCCCTCGACGACGAGAGGGGGTGGCCCAACCCGAGAGGTGGAGCCTGGCTTTTGTGTTCTCTTCTCTCCTCCAGCTTTACCGCTTTGTAGTTTCGTGTTGGAGCCGCCTCCTGTGACGTAGATCACTGTCCAGTCATCGTGAGGTGACTTGAAAAAGCGAAGCAAACCCGCAGTGCTGTCGGGATGTGGGTACCCGTGCTGGGCTTTAAACGCGGTGTTTCTCTCTGTTTGCTCCCTAACAGTGTAGTGTTCTAAGCACGGAAGCACCTGGACTGCATGGAATTGAGCATCAGAAAAAGCCCCGTCTCGGTGCAGAAAGCCGTCACGTGCGTGAGGATGAAGCAGGCCCCCGAGGCCCTCGGCGGCAGCGCCGGGAAGAGCCCGGGCTGCGAGGTGAGCCGTGAGTGCTCCGTGCTCCTTGGCAAAGCGCAGCTGTCCACCGGTCTGCGGGAGGGCGTCATGCAGAAGTTCAACGGCCACGACGCACTGCCCTTTCTCCCGGCGGAGAGGCTGAGAGACCTGACCTCCCGCGTGTTCAATGGGGACCCTAGTGCTCAGGACGCCAAACTGCGATTCGAGTCCCCGGAAGGGAGAGGGGCGGGGACCCCACCCAGTGCTAGCCCCACCAAAAACGGCTCTCCAGAGATCAAGCTGAAAATCACCAAGACCTACATGAACGGGAAGCCTCTCTTTGAGTCTTCCATTTGTGGGGGCGGCCCTGCTGCTGTGTCCCCGTCTGAAGACAGTGGACAGAAACCAGAAAGCAAGGCGAGGAGGAGCAGGAAGAGGAGCATAAAGTACGACTCCTTCCTGGAGCAGGGCCTTGCGGAAGCCGCCGTCGTGCCGGAGACCTCCAGCCCCTCGGACAGGAAGGTACCTAGGAGGGGCTCTGCCCGGGGGCAGAGATGGTGCAGACACAGCTCTCCACCCAGGAGCGTCCGGAGGACGCTGCCTCGGGCCGGGGAGGAGCAGGGAGGGTCCCCAGCGTCTGCGTGGACTGTGGGCGTGGATCCAGGAAGCCCCCGCGGGGCCTCCTTCTGGCCTTACGGGGGCAGGTGTTGCGGAGCCACTGTGAGGCCTGAGGGGGTCAGCGTTGTCCACAAGGTCAAAGTAGCACAAAGAGGTCACACCGCTCTCTGAGTTCCTGGCCTCCTCCTGGCAGTGGAGGTGCACTGACGCCTGGAGGGGCCTCTCAGGCTTGCCCCACCCGAGGACTCAGTGTGGCTGCCCCTCGGCAACCCCGCTGCCCCGCGGCACAGGGCCGGGCTGCGTCTCCGCCCGGCGTCCGGTGCCTGCCTGTCAGAGGCAGCAGTGCGAGCCCTGCCCTCCCCGCAGGAGCGCGGCGGGGCTTCACGTCCTCATGTCTTAAAGTGACCCAGGGTGGCCCTGCTTGGGTGAGCACGGGCCGAGCAAGGCAGCCAGGGAGCCTTGGCTGCGGCCGAAGGGACCCGGAAGGGCGCCACAGCCTCCCTGCCCACCCTGGTGGCCTAGTGACAGCCTCGTGTGCCCACCCGCAGGAGTCGGGGTGGGACAGCTGAGACTGGTTCGAGCTGGTGTTGGGGTAACAAAGTTGGAATGTGCAGTTTGAAATACGATCAAAGACTTTTAGTTACAGTTTCCACAGGTAGGAGAGGAAATGGCCAAAGTTTCCTTGAAGTTATTAAAATAATGAAGGAGTTTGAAGTTTAAAAATGCCTTTTTCAGTGCTCAGGGCCTGCTTTGGTCTCGCTAGTGTAATTATAACGGTGAGTTTCTGAAACAGCGAGGCTGATGGTGGTTCTGGAGGTGCCCGTGGCCGTGGGCAGCTCAGTGGGGAAGAGGCGGGTGCCAGCAGCTCCCAGCCCCGCCCCCTGGTTTTGCCCAGATGGGCACATTCCCTGGGTTCTGACTTTCCTCCTTCAGGGTGGGAACCCTGACACCTGTCCCCATGGGTGTGTCATGGGGCTGAAAACACACAGTAACGTGAGGCTGCGGACTCGCCTGGGGGCCGAGAGTGTGCCAGGTGCCAGCCCCCTGCCCAGCACGCTGAGCTCCGAGAATGAAGTCCTGTGGTTGGCCCAGGAAGGGGCTCCCGGGGGCCTGGGATTCACACCCAGGAAGAGGCCAGGGCCACACTCACTGCCTGTCCCCTTGCAGAATGGGGCACCGGGCAGCAGGTGGCCTGAGTCAGGCCTGCAGTCCCAGACCACCTGCGTTCCGGGGCAGGGGGACTGAGGTCCAGGCCCCAGGACTCCTGTCACTCATTGCCAGGCCTGCTGGCGTCCTGCCACCCTGGCTGAGGCATGTGCTGGGTGGTGGGGCTCCAGGGAGCCCTCTGACCAGCTGAGTGAGGTGCTATCAAGGCCACGTGCCTGGCCGGGAGTTGACGTAGGGGGCCATCGTGGTGACGTGAGACGGGCTCTGCAGGCGCCGGGCCTGCCCCCGGGCGGCGGGTGGGAGAGGCCCTCTCAGTGGTGTGTCGGGCTGCGGTCTGACCACGGTGGGGGTGCCGGTGGGGGAAGCTCCTGCCGGTTAATCCTCACTGGGACCCGCTGGACAGGGCCAGCCCGAGGGGTGGTTTCGGGTATCCCAGCAGACGTCTCCTGTTCACGTCCAGACCCCGGCTGCGAGGGAGCCCTGTCCGAGCGCCAGCAGAGAACGAGACCGCCTGCTGAAGTACAGCGTCGGCGACCTGGTGTGGTCCAAGGTGTCCGGGTACCCGTGGTGGCCGTGCATGGTCTCTGCCGACCCCCTCCTGGACAGCTACACCAAGCTTAAAGGTACGGCGTCGGGGGCTCGCGGCCCCGCTGCCTCCTCGCTCCGCCTTCCACAGCCCGACTGCAGTTCCTCTCTCTTCACCGTGTTCAAACGTGCCTTGAAATTTGCCGCTTTAGCCTTTTTTTTAACTTACTCAGGATTCAGGTCTGAGCCACTAGTTTACAACCTTGGCTTCATGATGTTGTCTCTTTGTTTTTAGAGAGAGAGGAAGGGAGGGAGACAGAGGAGAGAAGCATCAGCGTGTGGTCGTCTCTCACACGCCCCCTACTGGGGACCTGGCCCACAGCCCAGGCATGTGCCCTGACTGGGAATCGAACCAGCGACCAGTGACCCTTCACTTTGCAGGATGATGCTCAGCCCACTGAGTCATGCTGGTCAGGGCCATCCTTTAAAACTTTTAAGGCTCTTTGTCTTTCTGTGGTCAGCAAGTGAGTCTGGGGGGCACCCCCTCCTGCTGCTTCTGGGGCTGTGCAGAGCCTGTGTCGGTGTGTCTGGCGGCCTGTGTTGGAGGGAGCGGCCCCCGAGTGGCCTGCGGCCCGTGTGTGCTTGTGGGGGGGGCTCTCAGCTCACTTTTGAGGGCTTGGTTGCCTGTTGACTAGCGTCTCCCGATCTCTGGTGGCCAGTGCTCTGTATGAGGGAAGGGACTCGGGTTCCTGGCGGAGACCCTTACTCGCCGCTGGCACAGAGGTCTGACCGTGCGGCCCACTTCCTCCTTTTCGCCCCCCTTCCGCCTCACCCCTACCCAGGACCCTTCCCTGGGCTTGGGGGCCGGGCGTCTCTTCCCTCGAGTGGGCCCCTCGGGCTCCTCTGGGCCCGTGGCCGCCCTCCGTGCCTCCGAGTGCTGCCGTGGGTGGGAGGCAGGGCGGGCTTTGTGCCCAGGTCTCTGAGCCCCGCTGGCTCCCTGCACTGTGGTCTTGTCTCCTCAGTCAAATGGCCCTTGTGTGACGGCCTCTCTGGTGGTGCTCGTTTGGAATCTTCCTCAGCGGGTCTGGGGACGTGGGGAGGTGACGGAGGGATTCGGTCAGCTCTCTTTCCCGGGCAGCCCGAGCCTGACCCGGCTGTCCTTCCTCGGCGCAGGCGAGGGAGCAGGTCGGGCCGAGGGCGGCCGTCGGCACCAGGGACTGCGCTTCGCGCCCGCGCTCAGTGAGTTCTCCCTCTCCAACCGCAACGCTCTGTTCTGAACCCAGGTCAGAAAAAGAGTGCCCGCCAGTACCACGTCCAGTTCTTCGGCGACGCCCCCGAGAGGGCCTGGGTGTTCGAGAAGAGCCTGGTGGCCTTCGAAGGGGAAGCGCAGTTCGAGAAGTTGTGCCAGGAGAGCGCCAGGCAGGCGCCCACGAAAGCGGAGAAAATCAAGGTGGTGGACGCTCCCGACCCCAATGCCACAGCACGAGTTTGATGTTTATTCTTAATTGCTCACCTTGTCTTGACGTTACGGTTGCTTGAAATAGTGCGAAGACTCCTAAGCAGGCTGTGTTAGAACATACGACAGGTTTCTTACTCGTCGATGACTCCCAGATATAACTTGCCTTGTAATTTTTATTTCTCTTTATGGCTGTGTAAATAGATAACATGTGTAATATATTGCATGTGTCTGTATTTACATTAGTTAGTGTGATTGAATTTATTTCTAGCTTAAAGAAACATTTATGGGGCTGAGCTCCACGTAAAACCCTCAAGTTAATTGGTTTTTATAGTTTTTGATTTCTAAATTTGTGTGACATCCTAAAAGCATCCTTGAAAGTGGGTCAGCGTGTGTGTCCACAGTGAGACTCACCACGGCCCTGCGCCCCCTTTGCAGCTGCTGAAGCCCATCGCGGGGAGACTGCGAGCACAGTGGGAGACGGGGCTCCGCCAGGCCGCGGAGGCCGCGGGCATGCCCCTGGAGGAGCGGAGGGCCAAGTTCACCTTCCTCTACGTCGGGGGCCAGCTCCACCTGAACCCGCACGTGGCCAAGGAGGCGGGCGTGCTGGACGAGGTGCCGGCGCCAGGGCCTGTGGGAGTCACTGCTGGGGCCCCCAGGCCCCGGAAAGAAGAGGGCACCGCTGTCAAGAGAAGGGGGAGGGCGAAGCTGGCTCGCCCTGTTGACGGCCAGGACAGCGGCTCCACAGCGGTGACAGCGGCTCAGAAGGCGGCGGAGGCCGACCCCAGGAGAGGGGCGAGCGTGGTCCCCGGGCGGAAGAAGGCCGTGGCCGCCACACCGCGGAGCAGGAAGGGGGACGCTGCCTCCCAGTTCCTGGTGTTCTGTCAGAAGCACCGGGACGAGGTGGGTGCTGCTCGGTGTGGGGGTTGCCCCCTTTGGGGTGGGGGAGCGTGTGTCTGAGGAGCCGTCTGTAGTGAGCCCTGTGCCGATTCGGACCGAACAAGTAGCTGTGGTCACCACAGCCTCCCTGCTTGTGGTGCTGAGGGGGCCCCAGGCACTGGGCCGTGGCTTCTGCTGGGCTGTCCTGGGTGAAGACACGGCTCCCGTGTAGGGGGCAGGGCCCCCCAGGGGCTGCGTCGGGGCTGAGGCTGGGCTGGCCCGAGTTACTGACCCACGTGCCCGTGAGTCCTTGTCTGCTGAGCACCCGTCCCCACGATACTTCACAGGGCAGCGGTGCGAACGTTCGAGCAGGGTCCTCACTGGTGTCTGTGGGGGGTGTGGCCTGCTGGCCCCGGTGACGGCTGGTTCCCTTGTGCAGAGCTGAGGGGTGGGCCCTTTGCTCCCTGTCCCAGTGAGGGGCTTGTCATTGTGATTTGCCGTCGCAGGCTCGATGCTTGTCTTGATCGGTGGGAGAGGTATTCGTTGACACCCATCGCTCTCCGACACATAGTTTGCACGCAGCCCAGGACTGGGCACGGACGCCCTTGATTTGGTCAAGGGTTTCTCTCACAACCTCTGAGCACACGTCACACCTGTTGGTGCGAGGTCAGAAGCATTTCCTGTGCCTCTCTGTCCCCTCTTGTGGAAGGTATTGTAGTGAAAGACTGGCCAGTGCAGTAAGATAAGAAAAACCAGGAAGGTGCGATCGTGCAGGAGAGAGCTGGCGCTGTCTGCAGAGGTCCGTGTGCAGGGCTTGGGGCGCCTACAGGAGGTGTCTCGCTGGAGCCCGAGTTCTCTAGGCTGCTGGGTGTGGGGCAGCACCCGCGGCGGTCGCTGGAGGTGTCGTGTTAGAAAGGCACCGTGGCATCAATGTGACAGAGCACAGGGGACTTTGGGGAAGAGCAGCTTTAACAGGGAAGCGGGCCCAGCTGAGCCGAGGTGGCCCTCCTGGGTGGGGAGGCTCTGGGCCATGGGCGTGGCCAGTCGCAGCCCCACTGGCAGAGCAGCGTGGCCCGAGGACAGGGCTGTGGGGAGGGCCTGCCACTGGGAACCCGCCCTGTGTGTCGGGGACACTCAGGCAGTGACACAGCCCGGGGAGCCCCGAGTGGACTTGTGTGTGTGGCAGCAGGTGGGGAGGGGCGCAAGATGGCCCTGCGCCGCACCGGTGAAGTCACACTGTGGCCCCTGTGGGACAGCATTGTCACACTCGGAGAGGGGAGGGTGTCTTAAGCCAAACTGATCACACCCCAGGGTGGGACTCCATTACAGGGAAGACGTGCGAGCCTGGGATGACCCCCCCCCGTGAAGGGGACCTCCGTGGTTGCAGCTCACACAGTGAGCCGCAGCCGCAGCCGCAGGAAAGGGGCCTTGGGGAGGGCCGAGTGCCGGAGGGCCTGGGTGGCCAGTGCGCCCACAAGGAGGTGCTGCTGGGGGCCGCGTCCCAGTCAGCGGGGCAGCTGCGTGGCACAGCGCACTGGCCTGGAGCCCTTCCGCCCGGCGCCCCCAGAGCCTGCCCTGGACGCCCCGCAGAGGGCAGAAGCGAGCCGCAGCACACCGTGGGGGTTCTGTCCTGCTCAGTGGGAGCCCTGCCTGCCCTGCTGGCCTCCAGGGTCTAGCGCTGGCTGGTCCTCGTCCTTATCAGAAAAGAGTGACTGCCAGGCTGCCCTCTGCCAGCCTCGGTGACTGGTTACCGCGAGTCTGTGCTGGCTCTGCCGTAATTCTGATCGTGATCGTGAACTGGGGCCACTGTGCCCGGTCTGCCCTGTAGCTCAGTCTGGTCTCCCTGGGCTGGTCTCTATTCCAGGACTGGTGGCTCAAGACACCCAAGGCTGTTTCTGAGAGGCTGTCGGGTGATAGCCGGTGGTCAGCATGAGGGACAGGACTGGGTGGGCGTCCCCTCTGCCTACTGGCCCCTGCTTTTGTTTGTAGGGTCACTTGATAGGAGATGGTGACGGGCAGCACGTTTGGTTGCTGGGGTCCAGCTTCCTGTGTCCTCCTTGCCAACGAGAAATGTGCTTTGCTCCTGGCAGCCGCTGGCTCCCGGTGGTTTGTGGCGGTTGCTTGTTAGTCTGTGCGGCAGAGCTGGCAGGGCTGGGACGGGGCTGGGCGGCACTCACAGTGCACGGAGACAGCCTCGGAGAGGCTGGGCAGAGTGTGTTCACCACCCTGGTGGCAGTGGGGACGTCCCCATGGGAGGCCAGGCCACTGCAGACGCCCAAAGGCTGCCGTGCAGCAGTGATTCAGCAGGTGGTGGTCGTTCCAAGCCCGAGTTTTCCGCCTTCGAAGGGTCTCCTCCACCTTCCAGACGCTCTTGTTTCCAGGGCTGTCAGTGCTTCTGCCTCCCGTGCGGGGCAGGAGCGTGAGAGCCCCTCTCGGGGGCTGGGGCTGGGCCCAGGAGAGCCTTCCCCAGGCTGGGGGGGTACAGCACCGGCGTCTGAGGCCAGCACCCCCCGCGTACCCGCAGGCGTGGGGCGGGCGCCCTGGCTGCCGGGGCAGCAGGCCAGGCCCACGTGCCGAGGCCCTGTTCCCAGGGGACTTGGGGTGCAGCTGACTTTTGTAGGAAGCCTAGAAAACTGTCTCCCAAATCCCTCTGTCTCCCAGTCATTATTAAGGACTGGGAACGAGTTTCGTCTCACTGTGCACCGGTTCCTGTGTCCACGTGACACACTGGTGCCACGGGCGGGTCTCCCTGGGCCTCCGCCCCCCTCGAGCATGAATTCTCTCTGCCGCTTCAGTGGCAGCGTTTGCCACGTGGGCGCACGGGGCGGGGGGGCCGCCAGTCCCGCGGGGCCCTGCATTGGCTCGTGTGCACAGTGAGACCCGGTGAGTTTTGGGTGCACGGCCCCCTCACCTGCCCCTCCACTTGTGCCCACAGGTGGTGGCCGAGCACCCGGACGCCTCTGGGGAGGAGATCGAAGAGCTCCTGGGGTCCCAGTGGAGCATGCTCGGCGAGAAGCAAAAGGCCCGCTACACCACGAAGTTTGCCGTGCTGGCCCTGCCCCCCTCCGAGGAAGACGCCGGTAAAGGCCGAGGCACGGGGTGTGCGGGGCTGCGTCCGCTCCCCACTCTGACCCACAGTGTTGTGCCAGCCGCCAGGGTGTGCAGGCTCACAGAGAGCCTTCCCTGCTGGCTGCGTGTCCCTACTCAGGGTCCCGAGAGCGGTTCCCTGCAACCTGGCTGGCCTGCGGGTCCCTCTTACACCCGAGTGGACTGGCAAGGTCAGCCAGCCTTCAGGCCTGTGTCCTGGGGAGGCTGCGCCTGCACCTCTGGTGGGGCCAGCAGGCGGGGCTCTGGCCCCGGGGGGGCTTTCTTGGCCTGTTGGAGAGCGCACAGGGTGGGCAGCCTCCGGCTGTTTCAGTTTAAAATGCAAAATAAAAACACCCTTGCCAGTGTGGCTCACTTGGTAGGAGCATCGTCCTTTACACCAAAATGTCACAGGTTCAGTTCCCTCTCAGGGCACACGCCTAGGTTGCCATTTCAGTCCCCAGTCAGGAGTGCGCGTGGGAGGTACCCAGCTAATAACGTCTCTCTCTCCGTGTCTCCCTTTCTCTCTGAAGTCAGTGAATGTGTTTTTAAAAATCAGAAGTAACGTGGAGAAAGCTGCATCTCTCCGGGGCTGTTACTGACAAGCTCTGCAGAGGCTGACTGTGGAGTGTGCTCAGGGTCCCCTAGAAGGAGGGCGAGACCCGAGGGGTGCATTGGCCGAGTGCCTGGCGGGGCGGTGAGCTCCCTGGGGGGTTTCTGCGCGTGCACACCCCCAGACAGCTGTCCATCTGGACGGATGGGGTGCCCTGGCCCTGCACATCGACCGTCTCGTGGCCCTGATGCGAGTCTGGCCTGTGTCCACGGTGCAAGGTGGCTTGGGGCCTGGCGTTCCCTCCGGGAGGCCGAGGTCCGGGCTGCCACCGTGGGTGCGCTGGGCTGAGCAGGCGCCCCCTCAGCCCGAGGCGTGGTTCAGAGTGCGTCGGCTTTGCCGGCAGCCAGGGCCTGCTCACCCTCGGAGAGCCCGTGTAGCGGGGACGGTGCCACACTGGGGCATTCGGGACGGTCAGTGGGCACTGGGAGGCCAGGACAGAGGCCAGTCCCCACCCCGAGGGTGTCAGCTGTGGGCTCGTCTCTGGAGGCCCTTTGGCCTCCCGGTCAGAGACCCCACGCTGGTGGTCTCGACAGGCATAGCAGCCGTGGTGTCGGCTGCCTGTTGTCTGGGTGCAGGAGTTCAGAGGGAGCCTTGCTGACCTTTCTGTGGGCAGTGGCAGCCGCCGCCCCTCTGGGGGCGGGGCGGCTCCTAGGCTGCTGCCGTGGCGGGTCCGCAGCCCTGTCTGCGTCTGCGAGTGGGTGGCTGGCCGTGGGGGTGCTGAGCAGGCCTGCTGCCCGCAGCCCTCTTCCCAGGGGCTTGTTGGGAGCCCAGGGACCATGACCGGGGTAGGGCTCGGCGGGCCATTCAGCAGGCTGCCCTCTGGCAGTCTGGGCCTGGTAGCCAGCGGGGCGCTGTGTCCCGGCCTGGGCACTCCGGATGTCATGGCTGGCTGTGGGCCCCGCCCTACCCCAATGCCAAGTCCCTGGGTGGCGCTGCCTCCCCCCATGGGCAGCTAGGTCCATCTGGGGTCAGCCCCGGGCCAGAGAGGGGGGTGTGCATCACAGTAAACCTGGTGTGTGGGTTAGCCGTCCCTCTGTGCCTGCACCCGCACCGTCCCTGTGTGGGTTCCCGAGGTGGGGGGTCCCATGTGGCACAGGGAAGTGGGGAGCACAGCCCTGAACTTGCTAATTGGGCGGGAGGCTGCTTTAAGGAAATTGTATAAAGTGGAGCAAGTTGTGTATCTGTTAAAGTACAACTTAAATTCTACCAGTCTTGAAATGTTAGTAAGCAAAAGGAGTTCTTAAAATACCGGATCACATTGAAAATGAACACCCTGGGGGGGTGGGGTGGGATGGGAGAAATAGATAAAAAAAATGTACTTGAAAAGTAACGAAATAAAATTTAATTAAAAAAAAAAAAAGAAAAGAAAATGAACGCTCTAGTCCATGGGAATGTACTCTGAGCAGGTAGCAGTCTTGCGGCTCCGGATCAGACCCGGGTTTCCCAGCGTCCGGTGTGACCGGTGCCGGCTGGCTCTCTGCCGGGCGGCCCAGGAGTCAGCCGGCTGCAGGCCCTGCCCCCGGTGCTGGCGAGCCCCCTGTGGCCCGTGGGGGTGTTCATGTGAGTTTTCCATGCCACTGCTAGGTTACTTCCACGGGAGGAGGAGGGCCCACCCAAAGAGGACACAGGACCCTGCGGGAGATGCTGAAGTTGAGGACGTGCCCAGGAAAAGACTCAGGACGGACAAGCATGGCCTCCGGAAGGTATTGCGTTGGGGTTGGCCTGGCTGGGGAGCCGTGTGCGGTGTGACCTGTGGTGTTGCTGTGCCCCTGACTTCTGCCAGGGTGGGCGGTGGGGAGAGGAGGGGCAGCCTTCTTGCTCTCCCCACGCCGGCAGGGCTCACCTTCCTCGGGGCGTGTCCAGGGAGGCTGCAGCCTGTGCCCGCCGGCCCTCGGCCCGAGCCCCTGGGACTTGGCTGCCCTTCCAGTGGCGCCCGGTGTTCTGACCCCGTGGGTCGTGGGCAGCGACCTCCAGATCTCTAGGGCTTGTCACTCGGGCTGAGAGTGGCGCTGATGTCTCAGCAGCAGCATCCACAGCTGGGGTGAGGTGTGGTCTGTGAGCGGCTGTCACCGGCCTACTCATGTGACAGCGACTCGTGGTGTTCGGTGGGCTTCCCAAGCAGCCGCTCAGGCCTGCTGGGGCCACGGCCTGCCCTTGCGGTTCTGGCACGTTCCACCTCCCCTGGGGGGCACAGCCTACCCTGGGCCCTCAGGACAGGGACGCCGGCCAAGTCCACGTGGCCGAGGAAGCCATGGTCATTCGTTGCCACCCTGCGGTGCTGGCACTGAGGGCAGGGGCGCCGTCCTGGCAGCGGGGGCGTGGCCCGTTCCTGTGAGCCTGGTGTCCAGCTGTTGTGGATGGAGAGGGGCTGTGGGCGTGGCCTCCCGAGGAGCTTTAGGCAGCTGCTCCTTTCCTGCTCTACTCCGTTGGGAGGAGTGGAAAGGAGTGTCACACGGGGTCGGGTCGCCGTGCACGTAGGTGGCCCCGCGTCACCGCCTTTAAACTCGTCTGTGCAGTTCAGGGGGCGGGCTGGGCCTGCAGGCGGTGCTCCGGCCCCCTGTGAGGGCGAGCGGCCGTGCCCGGCAGTGAGCGCGCAGAAGCGCCTCTTTGCAGCGTCGTGCAGGCGAAGCATCCAGAGCGAGGCGCTGGCGTCGTGATCTCAAATCTGCGTTAAGTAGCCGGGCAGACGTGCCCGGTCAACGGGCAGTTCAGGAACTCACACTCACTACACAGTGGTGTCTGCTGTGGTGCCCGGGTGGTGCCCCTCCCATGTGCCGCGGTCACGGTCCCAG
The DNA here is from genome assembly GCF_021234435.1 of Artibeus jamaicensis. Lineage (NCBI taxonomy): Eukaryota > Metazoa > Chordata > Mammalia > Chiroptera > Phyllostomidae > Artibeus > Artibeus jamaicensis. Next base: position 27,113,875 of record NW_026521954.1, on the reverse strand, counting down.
GCGCACCTCGTCCACAGCCCTGAGGCTGCCCCTGGAGTCCCATCCTTGGCCCAGTCCTGGGGGGTGGGTGAGGGTGCCAGTGCAGGGACGTGGCCTGCGGGCTGGCAGCTGGGCCCCGAGGGTGGGCTGCAGCACCCGCCTGGTTCTAGCCCCAAGTGCGGGTGGGGTGCCCCCAGGGGTGCGTGTTCAGCTGCTTCGTCGGCGGCCTGGGTGGGGGCTTGTCTGGAGCTTCTCTGCGGATGCACGGCCTCAACGTGTGAGCTCGTGGCGGTGTTGGCACTGATTCAGCCCGGCGCCACTTTCCAGCTTGGGCAGCCTGGAGAAGGGCTCTGTCCTCTTGCCCTCGTACCCCCAGAACCCAGGAGGAAGTGTGGGGGGCACACTGAAAGCCCCGCCCCTGGTCAGTTCAGGTCGGGCTTGGTGAGGCCCCAGGCAGTGTGGACGCTGGCAGGGGCTGGGCAGGGTGGCGCTCGGGTCCTGGGGAGAGCGTGAGGCTGCTGGTGGCGGGTCCCTGGTGCTTCCCAGGGGCCGGGTTGTCGTGCTGCTTCTCAGCGGCCGGTGTGAGGTCGTGCTGGGAGACCGCTTCTGTTCCCTTCTTCTGCGTCATCCTCCTGCATTTTAGTTGTTTATTTTTAAATAACAGAGGGAGACTGTCGCTGACAAACCGTCCCGATCAGGCCCCTGCAAGGCCCTGGAGGCGACCTCCTCCCTGAAGAGCCAGGCAGGTAATGTGGCCGCACCTCCCTGGGCTCTTGGCGGGAGTCCTGGGCTGGAGCTGGTGGGAAGCTGGGCTGGGGTGCGGGGCCTTTGGAGGCCACAAGTCCTGGGGAGGCTGGACAGGTGCCCGGCAGCCCGGCACACTGGGGACGCGGCCGTCTTCACGCTTAGCTGCCTGCACAGCTCAGCTGCGTGCTGCTGATTCCTGTGTGGCTTTATTGTTTGCCCAGCAGAGTTGTGGGCCCTGGCTGGTGGCTGCAGCCCTGGGTGGTTCAAGTACTGCCCCGCATGCCACGCTGGCCGGTTTGATCCCTGGCCAGGGCCTGTACAAGCATCACCCAGTGATGCACCCACAGGTGTCACAACACATGGCTGTGTCTCTAATGCCGATAAAGCAAACAAGGACATGAGTGAGCGAGTGAAGCGCGGGCTGTGCTGGGTGTGAGCAGAGGCGCCCGCCTCTCGCGGGGGCGGCTTGTTGCCCCAGCACCCGCTGCCCAGCATCTGAGCCTCCACCCGTGTGCGGGTGACGCCGGCGACGCCTCGCTGCTCCTGCTTCACGTGTGCGGGAGTTGAGCTTAAAACGCGTGAGGAACAGCTGTCGGGTGGGAAGGGCAGGTGCATCAGCTGCTCCCCGTGGGCCCTCTGGAGGCTCACGGGGGGGAGCTTCTGCGTCCAGCTCTAAGGTAGGAAGGAAACAACATCCAGGGTCAGAGAGTGACTGGCTTTGGTGACGGCTCTGGCTTCGTTTTGGTGCCCGAGGTGCAGGAATGGCTTTTAAAAATCAGTGCAACAGACTTAAGAAAACGATCGGTGAGCAGTTTGAACACTGAGCAGGCGCTCAGTGCTAGAAAAGGGATGGCTGCTTCCATGCGCGATGGGGGGGGCTGTGGGCACGCCCAGACCACGGGCTTCAGAGGGGCACACAGCCTCTTTGAGGGGTGATGGGTCTGGGCTGTGGCGCGGAGCCCTGGCGGCGGTCCGCCTGCGCCGCGGGGTGGGCACCGAGGCTCGTGGTGCGGCACGGGAGCCATCTCCAGAACCTGGCTGATCGAGCAGGAAAGAGACTGGGGGCTTCACGTCTCCTGTTTACTCTATAAACCCAAACTCTTTTGCAGCAACGAAACACCTGTCTGATGCGTGCAAACCCCTGAAGAAGCGGAACCGGGCGTCCACGGCAGCGTCCCCAGCGCTCGCGCTCAGCAAGAGCGTGTCTCCTGCGGCGTCTGTGACTGAGAACGAGGTAAAGTAGTAGTAGGCTGGTGGCGGAGGCTGCGCTGCCCGGGCCGCACCTGCTCAGCACGGCCTCGCGCTGCCCACAGCGCAGGCGAGTTCCAGGCCCTCCCGACTGTAAACGCCGCGAGACACGGGAAGAAGTCCTGCCGTAGTCGAGTCGAGCACTCGAGACGCGAGGACTCGCACACGTGTGCGTGCGAGTGTGTGTGCTCGTGCCGCCAGACGGGCACGGCCTGCTGTCCCCGGGTCTCTGTGCTGCCCGCGGGAGCGGCGCTGATGGGACGCCGTCCTCGGGCCGCCCCAGGGGACGGGGACTGAGACACGCTCGTGCAGTTCCTGTGGCTTCTGGACGGAGGCTCACGAGGGACGTGGCTGCGGGGCCGCAGCCCTCCGTGGCCCTTCCGACTCCATCACGCTCTTAGCGGCGGGAGCATGGAGGTGAGTCCAACCTGGCACGGCGGCGACTCCTGTGCTCCCTGCTTGCACGGCAGCTGAGGCTGTGACTGTCGTTTGTCTCGACATCTAGACTTCATCAGCAAACCTCAAGTCTTTGCCACGTGAGGAACAAAATGAGAAATAGCCTCAGAATGCAGATTCAACGCCTTTTTTGGTCCAGAGGGAGTCTGGGATTCCAGACGTCAGTGGCTCCCCGCGGAGGTTATTTCTGGTTTTAGCTTCTTGTTGTTTGTCCCTGTGATTCCCTCCCCCTCCCCCACCGTAGACAGGGGTCCTGTTTCTGGAGTATCGATGAGGAGGTGCTGACTTCGGGCTTTTGCGGTGCAGGATAGTGGGGCAGGGAGTGGACAGGTGCCCTGCCCTTTGGGTCAGAAGGGGGCACTTCTGCCCTGTCTCTGCCACGGTCCCCAGTGGGACAGGCATTCTGCCAGCCTCAATTCCCCTCTCGTTCAGCGAGGGGCAGGCCTTCCAGTGTGTGAGGGTCTTCGTTCGCTGAGGTCAGAGGGGCCTGAGCTCACCGACCGGGTCCTCGGGCTGCAAACCCAGGGCACTCCTCTGGGGACACTTCCTCGGGGACCCCGGCCAGCTGGGCCGTGGGGAGCGGCTGCCCGCAAGTGCAGGCTGGGGCTTTCTGACGGGTGTGGGTGTGGGTGCGGGTGCCGCGGCACACCCCGGCGTGCGGTCAGAATCCTCCACTGAGCCCCAGGAGCTTCCTGAGCCTTCGAAGGCACATCCTGTACAGAAGGTTTTCTTTTCCTCGTCCTAAAGAGTTGACTGGAAAGGTGGCCTATAGCTCTGAACAGGAGCACGAAAAATAAAAGGTTTCCATTCCACAGACCCTTTCGGTGGAGTTGGCTTTTCAGTGACTCTTCTTGCACCGTCACACCTGGGGGCACGTGTTCCGTTGAGTGTCCCTTGCACTCTCGTCAAGCACAGTCCACGGGAAAACCCGTGCTGTTCAGGCCTGGCCCCAGCCCCGCGGAGCCGGGCGCGCACTAGGGCCGCTCTCCCGGCGCGGAGACACGCCTGCCAGACAAGCCCGAGGGCCCGACATTCATTTTAACGAGTTGAGTCTTTGCAGCCAAGACACTGGCTCTGGACTTGGGAAGCGTTTTGCAGTCATCGTATTTAACGGACTATCAGCTCTTTAACTTGGGGAGCAGACACGTTACCCGGGGTTTGCAGCAGGCTCAACCCACAGCTGCCGGCTCTGGTAGGCAGGGCACAGGTGGCAGCGTGCTGTCCATCCCTGGTCGGGGAGGGTGGCCCGAGGCCTGGCCGGCAGGCTGGCATCTGTCCCTGCCCCTGTCCTCCACTGGGGCCCGTGTGCACAGCGTGCTCCTGCTGAAACGCCCTGCGGGTGCATGGGCAGCTGCCACCCCAGCACGTCACGGATGCACACGCAGGGCCCCTTCCCGGTGTGTGCCGCGCAGAGGGCCCTGGGGCCCGGGAGGTAGAGTGCAGCCGCGTGAGCCCCCTGCTGCCCACTGGGCCTTGGCCAGTGGGGTTTGAGGCCTCCGATGAGCCGCCCGGGGCTTCAGACTGGCCCCCGTTTGGGCCTTGTGCCCTGTGCGTGTTCATGCTTTTCCTTCCCTTCACCGTTGACCCAAATGAGGACGCGGACGGGGTGAGGATTTCATTCATGATAGATCATGTTGAGGTTTAAACCCTTTTCAAAAGGGTGTGCGCCGGGCAGCGCACTTGGGCAGAGACAGCAGGGTGCGGCACACCTGTGTGACAGAGGCCTGTGACAGCTGATGTGACCGCAGTGTTTCTGTAACTCCGTTTCTTGTTCCCTTAGTAGAGCAAACACTTATTTTTTTCACCTTCGCTGGTGACAGCTTTTATGGGAGCCCACATCAGTCAAACTGGACTTGAACTCCGCTGCCCTGTGCTGCTGCTCTTAACACAGGGCAGCCTCCCAGGACGCCTGCAGTGGGTGGCATGTCATCGACACATGGAGGGACACCCCTCACAGTCACTGTGAGGAAGATGAGTGGTGTCTGTTTTTGTTGGTACTAACACACACACACAGTGAAGAAAGCCTAACACACTTTGCGACCGAGGTAAGACGCCTGATCCAGACCTTCGCCCCGGCCCTCCATCCGGTCTGAGGGGCACGCCGCTGGGCGAGGGGCCGCTGCAGGCGTCCAGGGGGCAGGGTGCCTGCCCAGGGGGCCGTCCCGCTGGAGGTCGCTCTCGTCCTCCAGGGCTGGCACCTCCGAAGCAGACACACTGGAGGAAGGCGCCATCCCTGCCCCTCGTTGCCGGAGGGGTGGGCGGCAGGAGGGCCGCGCTGCTGTCCCCTTACTGGACAGGCTCCCCGGGACACTAGGCAGGGTGACTGTGCGGGCAGTGCCATCTGCAGCGCCCCCCCCCCCCGGCTGTCACACGGGGGGCGGTTCCCTCCCAGGGGCCACCGGCCTCCTGCCTGGGGCCGCCACCGCGTGCTGGGAACGCGGCCGCGCCGCAGACTCCGCTGCTGTGGGCGTGACACGCGTGCTCAAGCCTTCGCTTCTCGTGACGCGTGCAAAAAGCACCTCAGGTGCCTGGCGCCTTGGAAGGACGCGGTGGCTCACTCTGTGACCATGTGGCTCAAACAACAAAGTGATGAAACCACCACTGAGGTGCAAATGCCCCGAAGTGTAAACGCCACGTGGGCTACAGCCCACCTGGGGGCAGGAAGAGCCACACAGGCGCCCCAGGCTGCTCCGAGGGCCCGTGGAGGTGGCCGAGGGCTGGGCCCTGCTGAGCGGTAGTGGGACTCCCAGCCTCCAGGGCACCCGCAGCTCAGCCCTGACGTGTGAGTCTCAGAGGGCCTGTCACTGTCCTGGGACGTGCAGGCCCGGTGTGTAAATGGCCCGGACAGGGCGTGGCCACTTGGGGCAAAGGCTCACGGGCAGCACCGAGGGCTCCTTTTAAAACCACAGCCCGGTGTGTCTGGACAGTGGCTGGCCAGCTGCCAGTGAGTGACAGGTGCCTTTCTCTCCAGCAGGAGAGAGGGAGGGACCCTCGGAGGAACTGGTGAGCCCGCAGAGCAGTGTAGTATTAGCATCAGCGGAGGACTCGGAGTGGGGGAGGCGGCGGGGACACAGCGGGGGATGTGCAGGCTTTCTTAGCTGGGCAGGTGGCTGGCGTGGAGGCAGGTGTGCTCAGGGGGCCGCAGTGAGGGACAGTCACAACAGCCCGGGTCAGGGCTGTTTCCTCTGGTGGCCAGGGCGGCCTTGCTGAGGACCCGCCCTGGGAGGCCCTGTGGCCACTAGAGGGGGTGGGGGGATGGGAGGCTGTGCCCCGAGAGCCTGCGTGTCTTTGGCTGGTTGGACTCGGTTTGCCACACGCCCTGGAGTGGTCCCTGCGGCACAGGTGTGCTTTTGCTCTGAGTCATTGGAGCTGCCCGGTGCTGAGACGAGCCCCCTGCAGTTCTGCGGGGGGCCCCGGGAGCAAGGCCACCCACAGTGTGCAGGTGATGGTGGGGCTGCCAGGGGAGCGTGCTCTCATTTCTGGAGGGCAGCACTTGCCTGGGTCTAGATGGGGGTGGCGCCTTGGTGAGCTGACTGCCGGTGGTCCCGCTGTCCAGCCGCTGCCAGCACGCCTGTCCCTGAGGGCCCTGCTCCAAGCAGACCTGGGCACCTGTCCCTTGCAGTTGTGGGTTTCAGGGCAGCTGGTCCCGGTGGGTAGCCTTCCCGCTGTGCCCACTCCTCCTGGCTTAGAGGCCCAGGGTTGAGGGTGTCCCCAGGAGCCAGCGAGGAACCTGAGGGCAGCCCCCTAGGCCTCAGGCAGGGGTGGCCCCTGCTCTCCAGGCCCTGGGCCTGAGCTTGCACGTGGGTGTGAGGCGCAGGGCTCAGGGGCGGGACAGCAGGGCACAGCCTCTTCCAGGGATCTGTGCAGTTGGGGACGTCGGTAGCTGAGCACACCAGAGGAAGGGTGGTGTAGGCTGTGAGAGGCGCACGTCAGGGCCGGGTTGGACACGCCCGTGGCCTCTGGCCTGGACCCACTTGCTTAGGACTGGTAACCAAAGGTGAGGAGGGTGGCCAGAGCAGAGGCAGCGTGTGCCGGGCGGCGGACGCTGGCCGCCAGTGTGCGTGGAAGTGTGTGAAGGAGAGGAGGCCGTTGGTCAGCATCTGGTTCCAGCCCCCAGATGGGCCCTCGGGAGGGTGCTTGGCCCGAAGCCTGGCGTACGCTGGTGCTGGGCACGCTGCGGTCGGTGGCCGGTGGCGGCTGGTGGCCGGTGGCGTGCTGACTGGGAGTAGCAGCGCCAAGTGTTTGAGTGAAGGACAGCCCTCCACTCCCCAGGCCCCGTCCCCCCGTGACGCCAGTCTGCAGGGGCTGGTGGGGAGGAGGGCGGCAGATCTGCCCGGTTTCTCCCTCGAAGGCTTCCTGGCCCCACGCACCCCTGGTGCACGGGAGCCCGTCTCCAAGGCCAGCCGCTCCGCTGGTGGTCCTGGCCAGGGGCCTGCACGCAAGGCCGGGCGACAGCCCTGCGGGCTGGCGTGGGGTTCGAATTTCGTGCTTTGAAAATCAGTAGTTGCGTTACCTCAGTTTTGAAAAGTCTGTGAACCGAAAAAGTAGTTGCTGAGGGTGGCCGCTTGTCTTTGAGACTGAGTCTGGGTCGCCGTCTGCTGTGAGCGCCTGTCTTGCTAGGAGAGGTTTCTCGAAATGCTCTCAGACCTGCTGGCAGCGTCCAGGCTCCTTCGGGGAACTGTGTCGAGAGCTGTGTTTTGGGGTCGGGGTTGGCGAGACTGGCCTGCTCCTGTCGGTGCTCCTCGCTGTTTGAGTCGGAGCCCTGGAGACCACCACTCGTCACTTGCCTCGGCGGGGAGGAGGTCGCGTGAGTGGCAACCCTCCCGCTGCTTGTGCTGTCTGGCCCCTGCGGGGGGCCTTTTTGTCACTGCTGTGCCACGTGCGTCACTTCCTCTGTGCTGCACGCCATTTGGGGTTGTTACACACGGTTTGTCCGCGTGTGGTTCGAAGCGCACTAACCACGGAGGTACACTGCACCCCCAGAGCTGACCGAGGTGGCAGTGGGGTGCGGCCCGGGCTTTGTGACTGTTCTCTGGTCCGCCCCCCCCCCCCCCCCGGCTCCCTCTCTGCTGAGCACAGTTGGGTCGACAGGGCTCTTGGAAGGACTTGTGTCTTCTGTGACCAAGGCTGGCTCAGCCACCTGGGGGGGGCGGGGGGGGGCTGGGCTCAGACTGAATCCGGAGCAGCGAGGGGCCGCTGGCAAGGGGGTCCAGCCCGCGTCCTCCCGATGAGCTGTCACTAGAAACTGTCACGGACTGAGCGCTGGAGAGTGCGAGCGAGTCACCAAAAAGTTACTTTAACTCCACTCTAACAGTTCGCTGTGGTGTCGACTCGGAAGGCCTGTGTGGGACCCGCCCTGTGGCTCCCAGCCGGTGTGGTCTGCTGTGCACAGCGTCCTCATCTGTGATCCAGAACGGGGTGGACGTGCTCCCAGGCCGCTGTCCGTGCTCCCGGCGCACGGTCAGTGGTGCCAGGGCCCACGACAGCCCGTTGCCCGAGGTCACAGCTGTTTCAGATGATGTGGAGCTCAACTCGGGACGGGTTGGTTTTGTCAGAGAACACGGCCTGCCCCGTGTCACAGCGTGCACGGCGGCCGGGGGGCTGCTCCTGGTCCCAGCTCGGTCCCAGGTCCCCTTGGGCCCTGCCACTTGTGCGGGAGGCTGCGCCCAGCTGCGAAGGAGCATGTTTCTCGGGCAAGTAGGGAGCCACGCAGGCGCATGCTGAGTAGAGAGCAGGGGAGGAGCGCCACTGCACGGCGGCCGGGTCGCAGCGGCTCCGGTGGCGGTGGGAAGCCACAGGGAGGTCTCGGCGGCCTGTCCCCTCATTGCTCCCCTTCCCTTCTCCCAAATGCATCCTGTGTGATGTGGAGCTTGTAGACTGAGGTGTGTGGGGCTGTGCTGGGACCGTGCGGGGGGGCCGTCACTCTCACGACCGCGTCTCCAAGTGAGTGCTGTCCCTGGTGCAGCCGGAGCCTGCGGCCGGAGTGGGACAGCCAGCCGCACCGGCCCGGGCCGTGCTGCCGCGAGGCCTGTGCCCTGCACGGCGGCCCCCACCCGAAGTGTGTGCGTGCCCACTCCTCAGAAGCTCCGACCGTGGAGGAGCTGCTGACTGCTCTGTAAATCGCAAATAAAAGGTGCTGTTCCCCCTCTGACCGGCCTGGTCTGTGTGTTCTGTCTCTCTCCTCGAGTGTTTCAATCGGTCCAGGCACAGGGAGGGAGGGCTGGGGGTCGGCGGGCGGGCGCCGGGCGCTCCTCCGTGGGGCCCCCACGAGGGCCGTTGTTTGGGTCTCGCGGCTCCACCAGGGAGGCCGCCCTCAGGTCCCCTGTGCCCCCGGCCTCAGGACGGGGCCCTGCCTCTGTCTGGAGGACACAGGATGTGGGGAGTCTGAGCACAGAGCACTTCTCCAGGGTGTCCGTGTTCACGGGCGGGAGGCGAGGTGACGGGAGGGCCCACGGGCCCTGGCGGCCCCGTCCGGGCAGCCCTGCACTGACCAGGCCTCAGCGTGCGAGGCCCTGTAACTCAGGGTCCATTCACACCGCTCTTTCCACCTTCTTGGGAGACGTGTGGGGACCGTTTAAAGGTGGCCCTCTGTTCAGGCTGTGTTGTCACAGGTGTGTCAGACAGTAAGTGTGGGGGGTGGCGGGGGCCACACTGGTGCCCCCAGCAGCCACACACACTGGCCAAAGCAACGGGTCCCTGCAGACGCACCAGCCACATGTCGGTAATGCCGACATGCCCCGCTGGGAGAGCTCACGTTTGCTGTTTTCTCCTTTTCCTCCTCCCTCCCTGTGGTGCCGGCCAGCTGAACCTGGAGGCGGCTCACTCAGGAGGCAGGAGAGCGGGCGCCCTGGCGGGCTGGATTCCCCTGTCCCGTGCCCGACCTTCTGACACGGCCCGAGGCCCAACTCTCGCTGGGCGCTGGGTGAGCAGCGGGCGCGTCACCACACGGTGCTTTGTGGGGCTCGAGTGACAGGAGACGAGCTTTCCACGCTGCTCTGTTGAAAAACGCAGCTTCCAGCTTTTCCAACCCTCAGATAAATGCTGCGTGTGTTTCCAGTTTCACCTTAAAGACCTCAGATTGGTGTATAAGCAAGTTCTCTAACGAAAGACTCAATAATTCTATTTGAACATTTGCTGTTGCCAGCCCACTGAGGGGCCCATTGAGCGGGGTGCAGGGAGAGGGTGTTGCCCGGTCGGCGGGGCCCAGGAGCGGGAGCCACCAGCCGGCGGGAGCGCCACACCTGTCCCTGTGGTCGTGGGCGGAGGACGCGCAGGGCCCGCCCCGGCCCGGTCAGCCGTGCACAACCTGCTTCCGCAACACGGAGCCTCTAGCGCAGCAGCCGCGGACGGCGGGGCCGGTGGGAAGGCCCCCTCGCGACCGCTCTGCGGCTCTTTCAGAGACTCATTTGGTGTCGATGTGTTTCTCTGTAAGTAGTCGGACGCAGCCGGTGGGCCGCGAAGGCCAGGGTCCTCTGTCCCCAGCCTGTTGGCGGTCACCACTGAGAGCACTCTGGGCGCTCGTGAGCACCGCTTCGTGTGTAAGGAACACCAGGGGAGTGTTAAACTTGCTCCCTCACACGTGTGCACATGTAGTAAGTGTCATGGGGGACGAAGTCCGTTGCCGAGCTCCTGCCCAGCTTGTGGACAGGCTGCCGCCAGGAGTCCCGCTGGCGGCCTGCGCTCACAGGGAGGAGCTGGCGTGCGGGCCTGCCTCGGAGCGCCCTGCGACTCGTGAACTGTCGTCCGCCTCCGCCCTGCAGGTCTCGGATGGCCCGGGAGACGAGCCTTTGGAGTCCCCGTACGAAAGTGCTGACGAAACTCAGACCGAAGTGTCCATCTCGTCCAAGAAGTCGGAGCGGGGAGTGGCTGTCAGGAAGGAGCACGTCTGTCAGGTGAGGGCTGCCGTGGGTGAGCGCATGTCCCGACGGGGCTGTGTGGGTGGGCCCCTGCTCTCGGGCCCCGTCCGAAACCTCCCCAGTGGGTCCTGTCTGTGCCCCGTGGCCTGCCAGTCCCCTGGCGTCGGGGGCTCTGACCGGCCGCCCGGTGTGTGTGCCACGCGTCCCTGGGGGGGCCTCAGCCGTGCCATCCCCTGCAGGTGTGCGAGAAGCCTGGCAGCCTCCTGCTCTGTGAGGGGCCCTGCTGCGGGGCCTTCCACCTGGCCTGCCTCGGGCGGTCCAGGCCACCGGAAGGACGGTTCACCTGCAGCGAGTGTACTTCAGGCAAGTGCTGTTCCCTCCCAGCTTCCCTGCACACCCGGGGCTGGGGCCACCTCCGCGGGGGCCCCTTGTGTTCCCTTGGTGCCTTCCATCGGGTGACAGGTGTGAACAGTGTCAAAAGAGTGTCACTCGGGATGAGCCCACGTGAGGCACAGCAGAGCAGTGGCCTGTGGGTGGTGGCGCCACGGCTCGTGCTGGGGTTCGCAGGGGCGCGGAGCCCGGTACCAGTGTGAGCGCACGCCACACTTGTCCCCATGCGGCCAGGACTCTTGCTCTTTGGCATCAGCTGTCACGGCTTATCTGCTGCCTACCTGGCTCTCAACTCTCCTGGAACGCGCCTCAGTCGGGAGAGGCCGCGTCTCGAGAGGTGGCCTAGGCTGCGGCCAACACGGGTGTCTCACTGGGGACCAGCCCTGGTCGGTGGCCACACTCAGTGGGACAGGGAAAGCCCTCCTGTCCTGGGTCCCGTGCTCCTTCCCGCCTCTTGCCCCCTAGAGCCAGGGCGCCTGGCTGCTGTGTCCCGGGCGACCACAGGATGGACTCCCAGGAGCCGGGCGGGACCCAGGGCTCAGTGCCGGGGAGGAGCCTGCGCCGCAGCAGCTGGGCCTGCCTCCCAGAGCCGCTGGGTCGGGGCGCAGGGGCCGCAGCTGACCCCGCTCTTTGTCCCCTCGGCCCCTCCCTTCCCCGCTCGCTAGGGAGTCACTCCTGCTTCGTGTGCAAGGACAGCCAGGCGGACGTGAGGCGCTGCGTCGTGCCGCAGTGCGGGAAGTTCTACCACGAGGCCTGCGTGAGGAAGCTGCCGCTGACGGTGTTCGAGAGCCGAGGCTTCCGCTGCCCTCTGCACAGCTGCGCCAGCTGCCACGCGGCCAACCCCGCGCACCCGCGCTCGGCGAAAGGTGCGGTGCCTGCAGGGGCGGCCCGCACTGAGGGGGGGGGGTCGGCGGCCGCCCAAGGTCTTCACTGCCCTCGTTTTTCGGAGGAGCTGCCGCTCTCCACTCTCGTCGCCGACTCGGCACAGGGGGCGTTAGGGGTTTTCTTGGCCAGCTGCCCCCTGTCTCCCCTCTCACTTCCCGACGCGTCACCTTTAGACCCTTAATCTAAAGGTTAAGGGTGGGACCTGTGAGCCCCTTGGGTGGGTTCCACCAGTCGTTACTTCAACGGCCCTCACACACCAGACTAAGACTTGAAAGCGAGGTCGTGGCGGGCGTCTGGTTTGGGGTGCGGCGTTGTGGGGGCGGGCTGTCTGTGCCTCTGGATGCCGCCAGTGGGGATGCGTGGGGCGGGGCACCGGCCTGGGGGCGGGGCGCCCAGCCTGACGCACCTGACGTACGTACGTGGTGGGGACTACAGGTCGTCGCGGGCGGGTTTTGAGCCTCCGCCCGCGGCTGTGTGCTCCTGACGTGTGTCAGGTGCACCCACCTGCCTCGCCCTCGTCCGTTCTTGCTCTGGCGCGTTGGCGCGGCACCGACTCCCGGATGTGCGGGCCGGCGGTCCCTCGCCTTCTGCTCCCCGGGCCGGGCCCTCAGCACGTGTCTCTGCCCGTTCAGGTAAAATGATGCGCTGTGTTCGCTGCCCCGTGGCCTATCACGGAGGGGACGCGTGTCTGGCAGCGGGCTGCCTGGTGCTCGCCCCCCACAGCATCGTCTGCGCGGGGCACTTCACCGCGCGGAAGGGGAAGCGGCACCACGCCCACGTCAACGTCAGCTGGTGCTTTGTGTGCTCGAAAGGTGAGGCCGGGTGCCACGTGCGGCCAGCAGGGGGTGGCCGTGCGGAGTTCCCCGTGCGTTCGTGGGCGACGCAGCGTGGCCTCCCTGAGTTCCCGCAGCCCCTGGAAGCTGTCAGTGGGGACGTGTGCTTCTGTGCCGGCGTGCAGGCTGCCGGTTGCGGGCGGCCGTCTGGGGTCAGGTGTGTGCAGGCTGCGTGGGGCGGGGGCAGGGCTCAGCGCCGCCCTCCGTTGCAGGGGGCAGCCTGCTGTGCTGCGAGGCCTGCCCCGCGGCCTTCCACCCGGACTGCCTGAACATCGAGATGCCGGACGGCAGCTGGTTCTGCAACGACTGCAGGGCTGGGAAGCGGCTGCGCCATCAGGACATCGTCTGGGTCAAACTCGGGAACTACAGGTGTGAGCGCTCGACTCCGAGCTCCCGGCGTCCTCGTTCAGACGTGTTCTTTTACTTTGCAGTGCTTGCAGCATCGACCTCACTGTCCCTCTCTCTGAAGAGTCTGTGACCCCTGTTTTTAATATTTATAATAGATGGTGGCCGGCAGAAGTTTGCCATCCCAAAAATGTCCCCCCAAATATTCAGAGAATGAAGCACGAGGTTGGAGAATTCCCTGTGTTTTTCTTTGGGTCTAAAGATTACTACTGGACGCATCAGGCTCGAGTGTTCCCGTACGTGGAAGGGGACCGGGGCAGCCGCTACCAGGGGGTCAGAGGGATCGGCAGAGTCTTCAAACACGGTACGGCCCGCCGGGTGGGGGGCGGCGGGCGCGGTGCCGGCCCTCTTGTCTGCGCTTCGGAAGTGGGGTTTCTGCAGAAAACACTGCGCTCAGCATCTGGGCTGGGCTTTAACGAAGGAAAAATCGTTTTTGCTGACTTGTCGAGGCACCGAGCAAGACAGACTGTTGGGCACTTCTGTGACCGATCACTAAGTCCTGCAGCCGTGTTGGGGAAATGAGCGAGCGCAAGTGCGGCAGCTGCCTCTCGCTCAGGGTCGCGTGAGGTGGAGACGAGGGCGGGGTGGCGCCGGGGCGGGTCGGCAGCCGCTCCGCCCCTGATCGTGCACAGTCCGGGGGCAGTGCCGTCAGGCGATGGGAGAGGAGCTTGGCTCCCTGGCTGCAGGAGGCTCACCAGGGCCGAGCGCGAGGGCGGTGTGCAAGCAGCCACAGCTGCCCGGTGTGGGGCGGCCTCTGCCCTCGGGTCCTCAGGTCTGAGGGAGGGTGGCAGGCGTCGGAGAGGGTCCCTGAAACGGCCAGGAAGCTGTGTGCGTTGATGTTGAGTGAGTGTTAGCTGGCCTGAGGCCGAGTCAGCTTTCTGGCCGCCTGACTCCTGACTGGAGTCCTGTGGAGCCCTGAGTGTTGACAGCAAGGGCATGTCTGTCCTGACTGCCCCCGACAGAGCGGGCCCTCTGGGGTCCTCGGAGTGCTGCTCCGTGGAGAAGGCGGCGGACTGGCACTGCCGGTCCGCAGCTGCACACCCTCGTCTTACTCAGACTGGCGACCGCGCACAGCAGCGAGGGGGGGTGTGGCGGGGCCGTGAGAGCACAGCGGACCTGGCGGGTGTGTGTGGTCACTAAACCGTGGGATTGTCTTTCCTTGGCTCTTCAGCGCTGCAAGAAGCCGAGGCTCGTTTTCGTGAAATCAAACTTCAGAGGGAGGCCAGGGAAACACAGGAGAGTGAGCGGAGGCCCCCGCCCTACAAGCACATCAAGGTGACCTTGGGCGGCGGGCGGCCGCGGCCTGCGCCGGGGGACAGGGTGGGGGCTGGACAGTGGGTCCAGGTTCTGCCTGGGAGCACGAGGCCCAGCCACCAGCCTGCGGAGCTGGATGGCTGCCCCCGCCAGGCTGCCTGGAGCTGGAGAGGCGCGGGGCCGAGCCGACCCTGGAGGGGCCTCGCCGGGGCCGGTGCCGGGCAGGGTCCTCCCGGAGGAGAGGAAGTGCCCGCCTCTGAGGGCGTGGCGGGCAGGGAGGCCGGGCTTATGTGCGTGGCCCCGCACCTGCTCTCTGCCCCAGGGCTTGGCTCCGTGGCGCGTGTGGCGCCCTCCTCACGCCGCCCGTGCTCACTGAGCGCATCCCCGGGGCCTGGCGGCCGCTGCCCAGGGGTGCTGGCCGCCCACGGCTGGTCACAGGCTCTGTGGTGCCCCTGCTGCCGGTGGCGCGTGTGGGGGCGGCGTTCTCCTAGTCGCCTGCGCCACGCCCCGTGGGGGGGGGCTCCCGGGACCTTGGTGGCGCAACCGGGAGCCCCAGGGGCTGGAGGTGTGTCCCTGCTCGTCCACCACGTGGCCCTGGGAGCCCCTCCCTCCTCCCACTTGCCTTTCTTCTCGGGTCTCTCGGCCGCCCTGTCCTCGGGCGCCGCCGTCCCGCCGTCCCGTTAACCGCACGTGGAGGCCGTGTGCACAGCCCGCACCTCCTGACCCCAGGGCACCTGCAGGGGCTCAGTCCGGGGAGCCGCTCCCCACAGCTGTGGGGCTGGGAGGCGGGCCGGGGGGGCAGCCGGCGCCCCTTGTGCTGAACTTTTCTGTGTGTCTTCTTGTCACACCCGCCGGCTGGACTGAATGTCAGCTGCCCTGTGTACGAGGGCACAGATGCTGTGACCCCAGGGGGACGTTGGGGGCAGGGCAGGCTGCGCCGCACACAGCCCTGTGTGAAGCCCCAGGGCCTGTCCTGGGCTGTGTGAGCCAGGCAGGGGCGTGGCCCTCGCGTGGGGGCTGAGGCAGCTCGCCTGTCCCTGCAGGTGAACAAGCCCTATGGGAAAGTGCAGATCCACACGGCCGACATCTCCGAAATCCCCAAGTGCAACTGCAAGCCCACGGACGAGAGCCCCTGCGGCATCGACTCGGAGTGCCTGAACCGGATGCTCATGTTCGAGTGCCACCCGCAGGTGTGCCCGGCGGGCGAGTCCTGCCAGAACCAGTGCTTCAGCAAGCGCCAGTACCCCGAGACCAAGGTCATCAGGACGGACGGCAAAGGCTGGGGCCTGGTGGCCAAGAGAGACATCCGCAAGGTCAGCTGGCCGCCCGGGGTCGCCGGTGCCCCTGCACATGTGGAAAGCAGTGTTTGACCCCGTCTGAGCCACCGCGGCTGCGGAGCCCCACCTGACAGCCACCTGTCAGAGCCAAGCTCATACATTCCCGCCTTCAGTTGGGATTTGGGTGGTTGCTCTGGGGAAACCAGAGTGGGGAGGCCACGCACTCGTCTGTGAGCAGCCTGGGGGTGGCCCCCGCCCACTGAGTCGGCGCACCCCTCTGCCCCCAGGGGGAGTTTGTGAACGAGTACGTGGGCGAGTTGATCGACGAGGAGGAGTGCATGGCCAGGATCAGGCGCGCCCACGAGAACGACATCACTCACTTCTACATGCTCACCATCGACAAGGTAACGCCCACCGCCGAGAGCCCACCTGGGGCCCGTGGGCGCCGGAGGGAGGCGCTGGCAGGGGCGCTGCCGGCACGGGCGAGGCCTGAGGTCAGTCCTTGCCTGTGGACCGAGATCAGCAGACAGATCAGAGGTCTGCGGGGGGTCAGCGTGCCCGGAAGAGGGTGGGTGAGGCTGTGCGTCTGCAGGTGAGGCAGCGGGAGGCGCGCGGGGGTGCGTTCGGGCCTGGCCGCGGGCCCTGCCGCGGCGACTCCTTTCACAATCACTGCCACCCCAAGAGAACAGACTGACGCCCCCTGCTGTTCCCTCCCTTTGGGGGAGGTGGGGGAGGCTATTTCATTAGAAACTGAACCCCCCACCAAAAAAGAAAAACAGTAGCAGGGGGAAACCTAACCAGGTTTCTGAGGTAAATTGAAACTACCGTGTTTTGCCTTGTATACTGTGCATCCACATGTTTGGCCCAAACTTTCAGGAAAAAATCTTTTAATTTTATAGCTCACTTAGAACAGAGTTATCCTTTAACTGCGTAAGTGAAAGAACTGGAGATGTTTACGTAGATGTGGTCGGCACCGCTCACGCAGGGACGTTCACCCTTATTCTTCCCTCAAAAATTGGGGCAAATCACGCACTGCACACGGGACACACAGGCAGCCCCGCGGGGCACGTGCTCCGGGCGCCTGGTCAGCGTGCAGGCAGCGCCGCGGCCCCGAGAGGCGGGGCGAGCAGTCGGACGTGCACAGGGAGCGGCCCAGGCGGGCGTCCCCACATGCACAGCCGGGGGCAGAGCCTTCAGGCAAAGGTCTGGGTGTTGGCGAGAACTGGAGACAGCGAGACAAGTCTGGCGGAAAACGCCGAGTGAGCCCACTGCAGGGGGCCCTGCCCCGAGGGGCCTGCACAGCCCGAGGGAACAGAGGACGTCGGGCACCCAGGGGCCTGGGAAGGGGGCGTCTGTGGAAGAAGCTGCTGGAGCAGAGGCTGAGCCGAGGACCCGCAGTGCCCCGAGGCAGAGACTGAGGGGGCCGGAGGGGCACCACATGTGCTTCTGGTCCAGAGGTGAAGCCCGGTGCGGGCGTGTGTGCCTGTTCCCAGACGGCCGGCCGCTGTCGTCTCAGTCAGCCCTGCCAGACAGCCCCGAAGCCCGTGCGGAGCCGGTGGCAGAGCCGGCCCTGAGGACAGCTGCCTGCCTGAGGCCGAGACCGTGCCTCCCACGGACTGAGCGCTGGACGGTGTGGGAGGGGTGTCGCCACGTAGGGCGGGGAGGCTGCACTGCCCAGAGCTGGCGAAACAGCCTGCGAAACCACGAAACTGCAGAGTGAGGACGGTCTCGACACTCAGGACGCACAGAAACACCACCGGGCGCCCCACTGGGGAAGAGCTGGAGAGAGCAATCGGGCGTCTCTGAGTCCGAGAGGCGTGGCAGGGACACATTTGTGCAGATGCCCCACTGAGCAGAGGGCCTCCTCTGTCATGGCCTCAGCAGTCACGGGTGGAGGCAGGCCGGTGTCCTCCACATGGGCAGTGTCGGCTCCGAAGAGCACAGCCTCCATGCCAGGGCGTGTGTGAGCGTGTGTGTGGGTGGCTGAACCAGCCCACACAGCCAGGAGCCTGTAGGTGCCGTGAGCTTCACGCTTATTTGTCCTTATCGCAGACGTGACTTTGCGTCCACTCACAACTGCCCCAGAGCAGGCACCTTTGCGCAGGCTCTGGCCCAGCCCCTTTTCCTTGCGGCTGGGCGGAGCATCCCTTTGGCTGTTGCCGCAGTTGATGCGGGGGCCCTGGTGCCCAGGCCCCTTCATCCCAGCAGGCGGGCACCCAGCTTGCTCCCTCCACACTGTTCCTGCCAGGCCTCTGGCCGCGGGACAGACCCTGTCTTGGTGGGAGGTCGGAGCCCGGGGCCCTGGTCGCACGTCCTCAGCGGCTCTCGAGTGCAGGCGCCTGCCTGCCTTCCTGCCTGGCCAGCCAGGCTCACACTGTGTGAGCCCTGTCTGTGCCGGTCTTGTCCCTGGGCGGGGCTTATCCTCCGTGAGTGTGCGTGGGTGTGCTGTCCGGGTCCTGGCTCCCTGGTCTGCCCCCCGGCGGGTGGTGAGGGCTCCCACCCCAGGCTCCCGAGGGCTCGGTCTTGTCCCTGTGGCCCCGACCTGCCCTCCACGAGCAACAGAAACTGGACTGGATTGGGGGTTTCCTGTCTCAGTGGACACAGGACACCACAGTTTCCGGTGCGACACGGGTTGCCCAGCATACGTTGTGGTTGCAAAGGCCCTTTTAAATGAGCCGTGTGGCCGAGAGTGGGCCGGGAGTCCGTGCTACTTGAAACCCAAGCTGTGCCTTCCAGGACCGCATAATCGACGCCGGCCCCAAAGGCAACTACTCCCGGTTCATGAACCACAGCTGCCAGCCCAACTGCGAGACCCTCAAGTGGACGGTGAACGGCGACACCCGGGTGGGTCTCTTCGCCGTGTGTGACATCCCTGCAGGTACCAGCTCCGCCCAGGGCAGTAGGAGGGAGGCTCTGGGGGCGGGTGGGGCGGTGGCAGCTGCGCTGTCTGGAGCGCCTGCTTTCTGAAGCGCACGGTCCTGGGTGTCCCCACCTGGCATGTCTGCTCTTCCCAGGGACGGAGCTGACTTTCAACTACAACCTCGACTGCCTGGGCAACGAGAAGACCGTGTGCCGCTGCGGGGCCCCCAACTGCAGCGGGTTCCTCGGGGACCGGCCCAAGGTGAGGCCCCGCCCCTCAGGCGCCGCCTGGCTCCGGCCGTGTTGGTCGGCGGCCAGGACAGACAGGGCTCGGTCCCAGCCATCAGTGACCAGTGGAGTCCCCTGTGGGTTCGGTGTCCCGGGGCTGCCTGGGAGGTCCCGGAAGTTTAATCTCTAACAGTCCGAGGGCCAGAAGCCCGCGATCCGTGTGGTCAGGGCCACACCCAGGCTCCTGGGAGGGTCTGTGTGACTCTGCAGCTTCAGGGGCCATCGGCGGGCCGTGGCCTCGCCCGCGTCTGCTGCTTCTCGCAACGACCCCCGTCCGGCTGGGCCCATGGCCCCTGCTGTGGTGTGACTGCCCCCGACTCAGGCACCCCCACAGGGTCTGCCCGCCAGTGAGGCTGCACTCCAACGCTGTGGGAAGGACATGAGTCTGGGGGGCGTGGGCAGCCGCCTTGGGGACCACTGTTCCTCTCACCCTCCCGTGCTCACCGCGACCTCTTGACCTCTCAAGGGTGGGAGCCCCGGTGTCCTCGGCCCATGTGCCTACCAGCAGGTCGGGGCGCCGAGGGTCTCTGGGCGCCGAGGGTCTCTGGGCTGCCGGGAGGGGTGTGTGCCTGGTTTGCTTTCTGGGTTCGACTGTCTGTGTCCCCCCCTCCATGAAGGAGCCGCCCTGAAGGCACGCCCTCTGCCGTCTCGTGTGGGGACCCCTGCTCTTCCGCCACCAGCGCTCCACAGGTGCCCACGTTGCTAAAGAAGCGTGGCTCCGCCCATGCCGTTCTTTCCTGTGACCCGGGCTTCACTCTCCATTCCAGACCTCGACGGTGCTCGCTTCAGAGGAAAAGGGCAAGAAGACCAAGAAGAAAAGCCGGAGGCGCCGGACCCGCGGCGAAGGGAAGAAGGCGTCGGAGGACGAGTGCTTTCGCTGCGGCGACGGGGGCCAACTGGTGCTGTGTGACCACAAGGCCTGCGCCAAGGCCTACCACCTGGCCTGCCTGGGCCTGCGCAAGCGGCCCTTCGGTGCGTCCCGGCCTCGGGGGGCATGCATGTCCTGGGGGGGTGGGGGCACCGTGGGGAAGGAGGACTGTGACCTCAGGGGGAGGGCTTTTGGGTGCAAAGATGGGAGAACGGAGGGAAAGGGAACGTCAGACGTGGCGGTGAGACAAATGCACGTTTGGACAGTGGCGGGTGACAGCCAGGTGAACAGGCAGACGTCCCAGAGAGGGGTCTGCGGGCTCACGGAGCCCTCCCCCACCTGACGCAGGGCCCTTAGGGGTCAACACAGACGCCTGAGTCCATCTGGCCTGGTGCCCTTGGCGGGTGGGCGGAAGGGCCCCGACCCGGCCTCTGTCGCTGACCCGCCCATCTCCGTGCAGGGAAGTGGGTGTGCCCGTGGCACCACTGCGACGTGTGCGGCAAACCTTCCACCTTGTTCTGCCACTTCTGCCCCAATTCGTTCTGCAAGGAGCACCAGGACGGGACAGCATTCAGCGCCACCCAGGATGGGCGGCCCCGCTGCAGTGAGCACGATCCGGGCACAGAGTCTGTTGCCCGCGCCCAGGCCGCGCAGCCCTGCCCTGAGCCTGTGAAGCCCAAGGGGAAGAGGAGGCGGAGGCGGTGCTGGCGGAGGGTCACGGAAGGCAAATAGCTCTGGGGGGGGGGTCCTGATCAGGTGTGGGGGGGCACCGGCAGGTGGGCGGGCCTGGCGGGGCCCAGGGCACCTCCGCAGGGACAGGGACAGTGACCGCCTCTCATCCTCCCTGGGAGGGAGCGCCCGCCACCACTGAGCCACCAGCAGCGCCGCTGCCTCTGCACTGAGCGCCCCCGAGCCGCGCACTTGGGGTGGGGGACCACGCCTGTGACACCGCGTTGGGGCTACACTTGAATTGCGGGGCGTGTTGAGGGTCTCACCCCGACTTTTAGGTTCCAGTTATGATTGAAATTAATTGGCACATGAAATGTTTTTATCTTGCCTGAAGCAGGTAGAGTAGTTTGTTCTCTTAACGAGGCTCCTGGGCCCGCTTCCCTGCCGTCCTCACTCAGGAGGGGCCTGGCCGGCTCGCTGCGGGGAGGGGCTCAGACCCTGAGTCCCTTAGAAACCATCATTTTGATCATTATTTTTGCTTTTGTGAAACAGCTGTATTTTTTGTACTAATGTGAAATTTTTCCTCAAAACGCTCCTTTTTCGTCGTAGTGAGAAGCTGTCCCAGCAGTGGGGGCAGTGGTAGTAGCTTTAAGATATTCTGAGTCGTTTCCTCTCCGTAGATTTGAACTAGGAGCCGCCTCCGGGCCTGCCTGTCCGGCGCAGGCCCCTCCTCAGGGGCCGCTCCCCCCGCATGGGGTTCTGGCCAACACGTGGGAAAAGACTGTGTACTTTTTCCTTTGACTTTTCTTTCGTGGTTTCTTGATTTATTCTCAATATATTTTTGCTAAGCGTGTTTCACTACCACCATTGATTGAGCTGTGTATTTACTGATGCGCCCGAGTCCCCCCACAGACAGTGGGCTCGGCGGGGGTGCGGCCCGCAGGCGTTGGCCCGGGCGCCGGCACAGGGGGCTCTCCAGCGCTGGGGAGAGACCTGAAGGGCGGAACCGGCGCCGAGCTGCCGTCCACTTCCTCACACCGCGTGGGTGTGTCCGTGGAGGTCAGGTGCGCGGGCAGACCTGCTCGGCCAGGGCAACACCTGCCCAGAAGGCCCCAGGAGACCCCCAGGGGGCGAGTAACTTCTGGTTTTCCGTGGAAGACGTGGTTCTTCTTTCCCAGGGTCCCTCTTGACCCCGGGAAGTTCAGAGCTCCCTGAAAAGGGGAGGGCACCCCGCTGGCACCCACGTGTGCTGAGGCCTGCCTGTCCCCATGTACAAGGGGGGGCAACCAGCCACAGACTCCGACCTTTTCAGCTTAAAGCACCACGAGGACGTGTGTCCTGCAGAAGGGCCCACACAGCTGCCCGAGGTCCCCGCTCGTCTCCCGTGGGCTGTGGGGCCTCGGACGGCAGGACAGCTGCGGCCCCAGCCCTCTTCCCCACGGGTCTGTGGGGTTTTGACATGGGCTGGCACGGGGGTCTGCCAGGGAATGAGCCGGTGCAGACCCCCCCCCCCCCGAGCACTGACTGGCCACCCGTATGGCCCTTCTCCCACGACCCTGGACAGCACACGTGGAACCAGAAGGGAGAACCAGGAGCTGTCACTTTCTGACCACTGCCGAGCGTGGCCTAGTCGGCCTGGAAATGCGCTTGCCTGAGGGGACAGTTATCTTGGGGGAGCACTGGCCTGCCATGTAGACACCCACTCCTCGCGGGCCCCACAGCCCGCATTTGAGATGTGGGCACAGGTGCTGTAGGTGGGCCCCCGCAGGCCGTGGTCCACGTTCTTTTTTTAAGAGCAAAACATCAACATGTGGTTGCCTCTCCCATACTCACCTCTGGGGACCTGGCCTTCAACCCAGGCATGTGCCCTGACTGGGAACTGAACCAGAGACTTTGGCTCACAGGCCCGCACTTAAGCCACTGAGTCACACCAGCCAGGGCTCACATGCGTCCTTCCGAACCAGCTGAGGGACGTCTGTGCTAGTCAAACCATCAGAATTTGTTTTGCAGTGCACTTTGGGGAGCAGATTAACTTATTTTTGTATTTGACAGTAGTGAAATCTTGCGATTTTTGTCACTTTGACATTTCCAAATTTTAAATGAGCTTTCTGAAAGGATATAGTAGAAAAAACATTTTCAACAGAGTTGCTCTTTCCAAACACCATTAATGAGCAAATAACACTAACTTTGAAAAAGTTACTTTAGGAAACCAGTTTATGACTCTTGAGCTGCACCAAGCTTTTGGAGGAGCAGCCGAGTGTGAAGGGCCTCACCACCGGCTTGTGTGTGTGTGTGGGTGTTCAGCCTCTTGAACCTCAGCTTCAGTCCATGGTCATTAATGTGAAGCAAAAACAAAACAAAAACCGCCCCAAACCTCAGGGTTCCCTGGGCTCAGGAGCCTGTGCCCATGTGTGGTCACACCTGCAGTGCCCTGACCAGGGAAGGTGGGCGTGGTCTGCGGCACAGAGGCAGCCTTTGGCTGCTGTGGGGGAGCCGGCCCGGCACCAGCAAGGCCCGTATGTACTCGCTTGGAGGACCCGCCCTCATTCTTGGCCCCACCCCCACTCAGGTCCGTGCCTCTGATGCCCGCAAAGTATTTCTCTCAGTGGCCGCTGTCCGTCTCTCCAACTGCCTCTTCTCAGTTGGAGGCGACTGGCCCCGTCTGACTGGGAGTTAATGTGAGCAACTGCCCGTGGCCAGTCCGGTCCCCCACGGCCAGTCCAGTCTCCCACACGTGTGCTGGTGAATGCGAGTGCACTGTGTCCACCACACCCTGCCAGAAACTAGCCGTGGACATCCACCTGCCAGCTGGCGCCTGAACTTCATGCACCAGGAGGGCAGGCCCCTTTTAGGGAGACTGGGTGCCACTCCCAGTTGCAACAGACTCGGAAGCGTGAAGCTCACTTCTGGGGGGGAAATGTGCGGAAGTGCCGATCTGGAAGTCACCTGTGCTGGGGGGAAATAGCATTTCCAGTGGGACATTGTTTGGAAAATCGTGTATTTTTATATTAAAACATTTTTAAAGGCTCCTTCCTCACACTTGGTTTATGTGGGATTGCGTTGCCGGTGCTGGGCTTCCTCCCAGTTACCGAGCCGCCTGTCACTGCGTGCCTGACGCCTGCGCGCAGGTGCGGGAGGGCTCCCGCCCGTGGGGGCCACTCTGCCCTGGACCTGGCTGGGAGTGGGCACTGGCCCCGGAAGTGGTGCCGAGTGCTGGACACAGTGAGTGCAGCTCTGATTTTGGAAAACTGTCTTTTAATTTTAAAAATACGTCGGTTCCAAATCCCCATTAAAGGTGAAGTGGTCAGGAGGGAGGTGCTGCAGCCTCCGCCCCCACCCCAGGCACGCGCTGGCCTGAGACACGGCTCAGGGGCGCCCTCCGCGGTGGAGGCCCGCTCGCCAGCGCTCACCACGACCCAAAAGGCAAACGGAGGCCTGCAGCAGGGGGTGGGGCTCAGCGCGGGCAGCTGTTCTCAGCCCTACGGGCGGTTTTTGGTCCCCTTGGCCTCGTGGGTGGGGAGAGCCCCTCCCCATGGCCAGCGGAATTTAAGAAAAATCAAAAAGGTAAAAGTCTAACAGGCAGAGCTGTCACTAAAACTAGGAAGTTGTAACTTTTTTGGTTAACTTTAACATTCAAAAGTGTAATATTGAATCCAAAAAAGTGTCTTAGATCACACAAAAAGTAACCCATATTAAAATTTAAAAACAACACCCCGGAGAACTGAATCTAAAGTGTGAGCAGCCTGCAGCACGGCAGGGCACCAGAGGCCAGACCCTCGGTGACACCGCAGCGCCACCATCCCTCGAGCCGGCGTCAGGCCCGCAGAGGTGGGTGGCAGCTCCTAAGACACATTGGCCATGGGCTTGTACTTCTTGAACCGCGTCCACTGGCCCGTGGCGTAGTTCATCTCGAACACAGTGTCCACCAGCATGGTGGTGCTGCCCTGGCCATCCGCCTTCGGCAGGTCCTCGGTGTGCTCGCTGAGCTTGATCTGGATCACGTCGCCCTGCTCCTGGCACGGGTTCTCTGTGGAGGGTGCGGGCTCTGGGCGGGGGCGTGGCCACGTGGCCTGGCCCCTCCCTGCAGGGCCCCGCCCTACCCTGCCCCACCCAGGCCGGCCAAACAGACCCACCTCGGGAGCCAGCCATGAAGCCCAGGATGAGGGCCTTCTCGGGCCGCGTGACCTTGTTGGCCGTCTTGAACATCTCCTGCGCGGCAAACATCTGCTCTCTCTGCAAAGTGCATCGAGGGGTGAAGGCCCGGGCCACCGACCCTCCCACCCCGCCAGTGTCCCCCCCTCTTGCAGGCCCAGGCCAGGCTCCCCGGGAACCTGGGCTGCAGGGGTAGAGGAGTGAGGCCACAGCACCTGCCGCGCCTGTGGCCTTCCAGGGCACACCTACCGTGAGGGACAGGTTCTTCTTGGGTTGTGGCTGGGCAGGGGGCTGGGCCTGTGGGGCCACCATGGCCACTGGCGGTGCCTGGGCAGCAGGGGTGGCGGCGGGGGGTGTGGTGGGCGTCAGGGGAGAGGCAGGCGCAGCAGGTGCAGGTGTGGGCGTGGCTGGGCTCAGGCTGCTGTTGTACATGGGCGCCCGCTGTTTGAACTGAGCCGGCAGGGCAGGGGCTGGGGTGCTGGGCTCCTCAGGGGGCCGGCTGGCCTGTAGGCTGGCTTCCCGGGAGGGTGGGGCTGTAGGCACAGCGGGGCTGGCTGAAGCTGGCAGGACCAGACATCCCACTCGGCTCTGTGCCAGGCCTCACCGTGCCCGGCCTGGAGGGGGCAGGCTCTGCCCCGCCCCCAGCCCCGATGCCAGCCACGCCCAACCCCAGCCGGCCCCACTAGCTTTTGCAGCCACTGGTCCCGAGACCTCGGCTCGAGTCTCTAGGCTCCCAGGAGGCCCAGAACCAGGCCAGGCCCCAGAGAGCCCCACCCGGGAGCCCCAGGTCTCAGGCATTTTCAGATGGGCAGACAAGACTGCCCAGGATATGGCCAGGTCTGCCCACCTTGGACCCCAAATCCTGGCAGAAAAAGCTGAGCCCCACCAAGTGGAAACCGCGGAGCGGGACCTGCCAGCTCAGTCCTCTCCAGACTCGAGGGCTGCGAGGGGACCGGTGGGCCCCGAGGTGCTGTCACCTTGGCCCCCCTTCTCATGCCCAACCCAGTCAGTGCCGTGCAGCTGGACACGGGGCTACTGCCTGTTGCCCCAGGAAGGGCAGAGCAGGGAAAACCGAGCTCATTTCTCAGCCTGTGCTCCCAGCAGGCACCGGCAGGGCTGGAGGACCACATGGGACCCTCCCAACACCCAAGGAAGCACTGGGTGGGGGCCCCTTGGGAAGGCCGCGGGCTGCCCAGCCACTCGCTCACCTGCTGGGGCCTCAGAGCTGGGGATGTAGGACGAGGCAGGGACCACGCTGGGTGTGGCGGGCAGGTAGCTTGTGGAGGGCAGCGCAGGCTCGCTGTTCAGAGCCCCGAGTTTCTGGAATATGGTGTGTGGAGAGGCCTGGGTCCCAGCGCTGCCCCCCTGGGGGCTGAGCACCTGGGCAATCCTGTGGAACGTACCTCCACACCCCCTACCCCAGGTGGGGAAGGGACCACTCCCGGCCACCAGGCCCCTGCCCGGCACAGCCCCCCAACCCTGGACCTTCCCGGGCAGAGGACAGCTCCTGTTTGGTTAAGGAGCCGCACACCAGCCATCTTTGAGGAAAGGAGGAAGCACAACCGCGTTTTTGTCGTCACACACGGGGCGGAAGGCAGGCGGGTGGGCACATTGAGACATGGCTCCAGCCACAAGCTGCTCACATGGCCCCGTGTGGGGGCCACGGCCAGCTGCCGCACGCGGGAGCATGTGCGCACACACACACACGTGCATACACGTCCTTTGACAATACCCTCTGGTGGCTGAGAATTGGGATGAGAGGGAGGAGCCACAGCTGCACCGAGGCCCTACCTGCGTGGACACCAGGCCAGCCGCGTAGTCGGGGGTGGCATTCTCAATGACCGTCTCCTCCTTGGCTGGCTTTTCCACCACCTCTGTATCTGCTGACAGAGCCCGGTCAGTGCCCCTGGAGGCCCCCTCAAGTGGGCTCAGCGAGCCAGTCCCGAAGCCTGCCCTTCCCACCCAGCTGCAGGCAGAGAGAACGGGCCCAGGGGAAGGGCTGCGACCCGCAGCTCCCGCCCGAGACGCATGCTCGTGCAGAGGGAGCCAGAGCAGGGGAGGGCAGCCCCGCGGACCCCGCCAGGAGCCCGGCACCCACCCAGCGTCTTCCTCCTCCTCTTTGCCTCTCGGCCGGCACCAACCATGTCCAGTTCAGAAATGTCCAGCAGCTGCCAAGACAGACAGAAGCCCACCCTTAACTGTAACATGAGGTGCGCTGAGACCCGCTGTGCGGGGGCTGCAGACAGCAAAGAGGACGTGCCCACCTTCACGCCCCTCTCCTTCCGCAGAGGCGTCCTCGAGGGTGGGACAGGAGTCCGGTTCCCAGCAGGGCTGAAGACGCTGGGTGTGGTGGGGCTCCGGAAGGGCGCCTGCTTTGGGATGCCTTTGAGTGGGGCTGGAACGGGACAGCACCCGTCAGTGGGCGATGGGACAGCACCCGTCAGTGGGCGACAGCAGCAGAGAGGGCCGGTCTCCGGCCACAGGTGTCCTCAGGCTCTACCAGGCGCAGAGGCACCTCCGTGGGAGGCTCGCCGCCCCCTCACTGGCCCAGGAGGCCCTGGAGTCTGCTGGCTGCTGAGCACTGACCCCACAGACTTGCCGCATCTACTGGAGATGACACCCCTGGGTCACCTGCACCTGTCCTTAGGGAGTGAGGGCTGACCAATCCAGAACAAGGCCTTGGCAACCAATGGCATCACAGCCAACCCAAGACGTTTTTGCGGAAAAACACTGAACAAAAGCGCAGCCCAGCGGCATCTGCCCTGCTGCTCCGAACTATCAGCGAGTGGGCCTGCGCACGGTCAGCACCTCCCTCACTGCCCAGGCCTTGTCCACGCCTGTCAAGGGAAAGTCGCTGGACACACCAGGGACAGTTCCTCCTGAACACGGCCTGGCCCACCCCTGGGAGCCCCGCCTCGGAACTCAGCACGTGGGCCCTTACAGCCGGGCCGGCAGGGCCAAGGACGGACCCACTGCCACCCCTGCTCCCAGGGGGCGCCACAGAGGGACCACCCACACTTCTTGTGCCTCCATGGCCACAAGGGCAACAGCCTGCCGTGCAGTGAGAGCCAGGAACCACCCCTCACACAGTGACAAGTCAGCTGGTGCCCAGACACCAGGCCCCACTCGTAGGTCCAGAACTGTGGGCCTGTGTGTGGCAGACAATGAGCGGAGCAGGCCCGCCCACAGAGTGCGGCCTGAGGACTCCCTTGGGCTCCAGTGTGTCTCGCTCATCTGTGGCTCTCACGTGCCCCGTCTTCTCAGCTGTGTGCTGGGCCCTGGGCAGTGAGCACTGTGTGCAGGGGGCACATGGCGACAGGAAACAGGAGTATGGCCGTCCTTCCCTCTGGGCTCTTGGCCCGGGCCATCTGGAGGGAAGCTGCAGGGCACCCCGTTTTTTCAATTGCTTGGGTCGTGCGTCTGGGGCGCTGTGCTCCCGACCCCAAGGGAGGAGCAGACCCAGGAGGATGGGGTGGGGCCGCTGGCTCCTGGGCACCACCCTCACTTCCAGTCATCCTGCAAGTGGTGGCGGAGGGTGGCAGCAGGAGCACAGGCCCAGCCACTAGGGGGCAGCACCACAAAGGAACGTTCCGGCCTTGGCACCTGCTCGGGATGCGCTGCACTTGCTGGAACTTGTATGAATCACATGCCACGGAAGAAAACGCTTCACCGTTTGGCACTCGGTTTCAGCACTGGCCACGAGCTCCAGAACAAGCTGCTGACGAGCAAGGAGGTGCCTCTGTGCCGCCCTCGACCCTGGAAGTGGCCAGCCCTGTGCTCTGCCCTCGGCTCCCTCTGCTCGCCAGCAGCTCTGGAGGTCAGACCTCGAGTGCCTCTGCCCGTAAGGAAAAAACCTCTCATCTTTTAGGTCTGACCGGCCTAGCGGACCAGTAGCTCTGGGCCACATGCTGGCCCAGCAGCCAAAAAGCCCTGTGGTGCCGGGTGTGGCCCAGGGCTCACTCCATGAGGGGCACATGGCCTTACTTGTGGTGTCCATCTTGCGGAGCAGCCCCCGGCCCTTGGCGTGGAAGGGCACGCCCGCGCTCCTCTTCAGCTGCTGAGCAGTCTCGGTGGCTGTAAGGAGAGGGCGGTGGCTGTCAGTGCCCCAAAGGGACACCACGCCTCCGCTGCCCATGAGTCCAGCCCCGACCTGTCAGACACGCAGAGAGGTGTGTCCCTGCAGACACCTGGTCTGCCCTCTGAGTGAGCCCTCGCTCGCTCACTGGGGGTCCGTGGCGAGCTCGGACGCTACAGCCACGTGTTCTGCGCACAAAGTAGAGCTGTGGGTGGCGTGGCCTGGGATGCCAGGCGCTCTGACGGGGCCTCAAGGGCTCTGCATGGCCACACACCCTGTGTGAGGCCCAGTGGGTGTGGGCGGCCCTGGTGCTCTCCCGCGCAGGGGCAGAAGCACGAGGAAGGACGGGAGGGTGCTCGGGGGCAACGCTCAGGGAGGGACAGAGCCCAGAGCCGGTCTGGCCCTAGGACACTGCTGGGTTTACTCGGCAGGAAATGGCATTTTCGTGTTATTAACACCCATTCTACAGCCACGCACCATCAGCTCGCTGAAGTCTGATTGAAGGAGTCTCCCCCTGCTTCCCCTGGCACGTCCCTCCCACACAAGGTCCTGACACCACGATCCAAGAGCACATTAAATAAAGCCACCAGACGTCTTTAACGCCAGCCTGAGATCAAGACTAAGGTCAAGCTGCGGGAGCAGAGCCGGCCTTTGCAAGGCCGCCTGACTCTTTGCCTTTGTGACTTGGTACAAATTCAGTTTCGTAACAAAGGTTACAGACACTTTAACCAGAAAATTCTGAAGTTTGGAAAACAGGCTTTTAGATGTTCAGCATAGCAATAAAATTTCAAAAAACAAAAGAAAACCCTAAGAACTTTTTGTAGGACCTCCAATGTCTTCACCAGACAGCTTAGGTCCCATGAAACGGAACAGCACCCGAGGATGAAAGCGCCGGACGGCAGAAGCGCAGGGTGCGGCGCAGCCCCGCCCGCGGCGGCACTCACACTTCTGCAGCAGCTCCGCCCTCAGCGTGGCGCTCTTCGGCTTCCTCTTCAGCTGGAAGTGCTTCACCGGCGGGGTGAGCGGGCCGGCCAGGGTGGTCAGGGCGCTCTTATTCAGGTACCGGCACTCCAGTGGCAGCATGGCGGACGCCTCGCACTCGGTCACTGTCCGTTCGAGGAGCAGCGCATGGTCAAGGAGGCGCGTCTCCCTTTCTGAGCGCGCAGCGTGCTGCCTACAATCAGGGGGCAGGGACCCACGGGGGCGGCTCCGGGCGGGCAGCACCCAGGAAGCCAAACCACAGCTGAGGCAACGCCCCCTGCTGGCTCAACTCCCCGGCCAGGGCAGGGGCTCAGGAAGGCGCAGCGCAGCGCACCTGCGCAGGCTCTCAGACATTTGCAAATATTTTCTAAGTGGCTTTCGGTTCCCATTCTGAACGACTTAACTGCTGGAGCTGTCTGCGCGTGCACGGCTGCGCTACGTGACAGCCTGGACGGGCGGAGGGGGCGGGGCTGCACGGGGAGAGTGAGCAGAAACACGAGAAGTGCATGAAAAGTTTCAGAAAGACACGTGCGGGGGCAGGGACAGGGAGGCACGGGCGCACTGTGGTTCGAAAATCCTCTACCAGGTCCTAAAATTGGCCAGTCCCCAGTGTGATACCCTGAAAGCCAGAGTCTTTTCAGAAAAGATGATTTGCTCTTTGGAAGCCATTTCCCTCCTCCGTCACAAGCCAAACCCACACACGTACCCTTTTCTCTAAGTTCTCCTAAAATATCTTGAACGTTGGGATTCTGCTCCTCGAGATCAAGGTTGAGTGAGCCCGTGTCTGGAAAGGACTTGAGGATGTCGGCGACCATGAGCACCCAGGGGTCCGAGTCCAGGGTGGCCAGCTGGATGACCTCGGTCAGGGCACCTTTCATCTGCCCAGAGAGGAGAGCCACCAAAGTCCTGAGCAGGCCCCCCCACCCACCCACAGCCAGTCGCCCCTCCTCTGAGGGCTGTGCTGCCCCACTGGGGATGCAGAAAGGAGTGCAGCAGGAGGGTGCGGCCAAGAGCCTTTGTTTTTATTTTTATTTTTTAAGACTTTAATTATTTGCCCTGGCTGGTGTGCCTCGGTGGGTGAACGGGAAAAAGCTCTGCAGAGGGCAAGCACTTGGTCACCCAAGACCACAAGCTGTCTGACTGCATGTAGAAGGAAACTTCTAGAACAGCCAAGTCCACAGACCCAGGAAGTAGCCAAGTGGCTGCCCAGGGCCAATAGGTGTGGGGGAGCCTGCTAATTGGTACAGGGTTCATTTTTCAGTTGATGAAGATGCTCTAAAATTGACTAGGACGACATTAAACGGGTGAATTATACGGTACTTGAATTATATTTCAGTAGAGCTGTTAATGCTCACTCATGATTAAAATAGTTCTTAAAAAATCTAGAAATACAACAGAAGTTCCATAACCAGGCGCAAGGTGTCTCTCAGGGGACCGAAACCAGCAAACAACAAAACACTGAAGGTTCCCTCCGTGTGATCAGAGACCAGACAGCACACGGGGGCGGGGGACGCAGGAGACAGTGACAGAGAGGACACAGAAAAATAAAGATTCTGCAGCAAAATAATTACAATTAGTAACATTTCAGCACCGATGCTATTCACAAACTCATCTGAAAAGAAAATAAAAAATTCTTGCCCTGCCTGGTGTGGCTCAGTGGATTGAGCATCAGCCTGCGAAGCAAAGGGTCACGGTTCCCAGTCAGGGCACAGGCCTGGGCTGCAGACTGGGTCCCCAGTAGGGGGCGTGAGAGGCAACCACACATTGATGTTTCCCTCCCTCTTTCTCCCTCCCTTTCCCTCTCTAAAAATAAGTAGGTAAAATATTTTAGAAAAAAAATATTTTCCTTTTCTAAAATTCTAATGTGTTTATAACAGCATAAGAAAATGTGAAATATCTAGAAACTTGTCTAACAGAAGGTGGAAGGCCTCTATGGAGAAAATCATAAAACTTCATAATGAACATTAAAGATCTAAGTAGACAGGTACGCCTGTATCCACAGTTTATAAGATTCAATACTGAAGTGATTTCTCCCCAGAATGAACTATAAATTCAACTCGGCCTCAGTGAGCATCCCCCGGCTGCTTGTGGGTATGAGGGGTGCAGAGGCTCCTTCTGAAGGGGGTGGTAACCGGCACAGTCTGCAGCCCGCACTGAGGCACCAGGTGGCAGTACCAGGACCTAGTGGGCTCCTGGCACCTGATCTGTCTCAACAGCTGAGTGGAGCCCAGAAAGACAGCCATGGCCCCAGTGACAGTGCAGATCAGCAATCCCTTCGGAAGCATGGAAAGCATGGAAAGACAGTCGTCTCAGTAAATGGACTGTTGCCAGGCTGACGACACATCTGTTCGGACAGAACCAGACCCCAGCTCTGCACGGTTAGCCTCTCATTCTAGGTGGATGCCAGGGTGTGGGGCACGACCGCAAGCTCTGACCCCATGGTACAAGGCCCCCTGACCCCAAAGCAGCCACACTGCAGGGCACCTGTAACACATGCGACTTAGACAGGACTGCTACCCAGCCTCGATTTTTAAAAACTTCCTACAATGCAGCAGCAACAACAACATGAAAAAGAATCAGAAACAAAAGATCCAAATAGCCCTGGGTGGTGCAGCTCAGTGGATTGAGTGCAGGTTTGCAAACCAAAGCATAGCCGGTTTGATGCTTTGCCTGGGCACATGCCTGGGTTGCAGGCCATATCCCCAGTATGGGGGGTGCTAGAGACAACCATACATTGATGTTTCACTCCCTCTCTTTCTCCCTGCCTTCCCCATCTTTCCAAAGTAAGTTAATAAAATCTTAAAAAAAAAAAAAGATCCGAACAGACAATTCACAAAACAGTTCACTCAAACAGTGAATGAACAACACTCGAGGCTGCTGGGATGACATGGGAAGCAGGCATCTGGTGCTGACAGTTAATAAATCTTCAGCTCCCCCATCCCGCCCCCCAATTTCTGTAACTACAGGCTAGGAGGGCGTGAGGGAGACACTTCGGTGAGCGTTTCAAAACACACACACCCAGCCGTTCCGTGGCACACCGAAACCAATAGGACGAAACCAATGGGACGCTGTAGATCGGTTACACCCCAGTAGGAAACGGTGCAGGTGCTTTGGAAAACAAGATCCACGGAACGAAGTCGGGCGAGCTTGGGGGAGGAGTTTAATCTTTTAAACCACTTTGAAAAACAACCAGACATGAAGCCATCAGCCCCCTTCCACTGCCACAGATGGCGGAACCGAACGCCATGATGCTGACCAATGCAAGGCTCCTGGCAGCAGGGGCCAGCCGGCTCGGGTGTCCGCGCGACAACGCGGCGGCGAGATCAGGGAGCGGGTAAGCTCCCACGCCGCACGCACATGCGATGCACACACACGCACGCCCACGATGCGCACAGCCGCGCGCGCACAGTGCTCAGACCAGGCACCACCGGTGCAGCGGCGGGCTGCCTGCGCCGTTTATAAGATTACACAGAAAGGCGCGTGGCGGGGGGGGGGGGGGGGCGTGGGGTGGCGGGAAAGCTGGGACCCGCAGGCAGGGCGGCCGCCATCGCAGCGAGCGGGTCCCAGGGCCTCGCTGGCGCCGATGCGGACGTCACAACTCACAACACAAACAGTTGTGAACGACTACTCCATGGTCGCGATCGCAGCGTAGCTGGGGAGCCTCCACCAACAGTGGCCCCAAAACTCTGACGAACGACCGTTCACTTCGCCCGAAAACAGCACAACGCACCGCTGGAGAAACACACTGACGGCCCCACCCACGAGCCGGACGCAGGCGTGCGGAGAGGACCGGAGGGACGCGGGGGCCTGCACGTGCTGCGCTGGCGCGGCCGCTGGGAAGTCCCGCGGAGCCTGAGGCTCGGCTGGGCTCGGCAATGCACGGCCCGGCCCCCCACGCCGGACCCAGACGAACCTCGGCTCGCCCCCGCGAACCCGGGGCAAGCAGGTGCCCGCGTCTATCCTCGCCGCCTGGAGCCCCACCCCCACAGCTGACGGGAGACGCCTCCCCTCCCCGAGTGGGGACCGGGTGGGAGCCGAGGGGCTGCGGGGTACTCCGGATCCGGGCTCAGTTACGGGAGGCCGTCCCCGCGCCGCGAACCGCCGCCGGCGCCTTACCTCGTCCACCGTGCGGCGCGGGAGGTGCAGCGTCCCGAGCAGCAGCTTGAGTTTCACGGCCGACGAGAGGCCGTGGAAGCAGAGGCGGATGTTGTCGATGACTGCGGGCGTGAGCAGGGACGCGATGCTGGGCGGCGCCCACAGCTCGTCCGTGGCCCCCAGCTTGTTGTGCAGCCACAGGCCCGTGTCGCTCTCCCGCATGGACGCCATCTTGAGGGGGAAAAGCCGAGCGCCGCCGCCGAGCCGGCATCTTATGAAGACACCTACGCGCCCGCCGCGAGGACCCCCAACATGGCGGCACCCGCCTAGGCGTCCACGGGCACGTTGTGACGGGGCGGGGCCTCGGCTACGTGCCGTAACGTAACATGGCGACGTCCACGGCCGGCTCTAGCGACCGCTGCGGGATGTGACTGGAGGGGCCGTGGAGCCTTTAGGCTAGTGAGCGCGCCGGCGGGCGGGGTCTTGGCGGGGTCCGGGCGCCAAACGGCGGCGCCCCTGGAGAGCGTTTCAAGGTCAGAAAGACCCTAAGGGGCACCTCCGTCCACCGTTGCCAGGGAGGGTCGAGTTTTCTTCCCTTCCTTAACGCGCCGAGCCGGACAAAAATTCCAAACCTCACGAGCTAATTTGGGTCACGTCTAAAGGCCGACCCGGAAGCAGAACCTTAGGAGGGGGGTTGAGAAGTGCTCCAAAGAATGGCAGGTGTGTAGTTTTCTTCGCGCCTTTAGTGTCCAAGAAGAGAACTAGGGATAACGGGAAGTCCCTCGGTGGTAGACTGGGCGCGGGAGCAGGCAAAGCGGGAAATCCCGCGTCTGGAGGCAGGGAGGCCACGCCAACTTCTCCCGCTCGCGGGGATGGGTCGCGGTGCCTGCGGGGTCCGGAAGAGGACGGCACTCCCACGGTCGGAAGTACGGGGTGCCGCGCGCCCCGGAACGAAGGGCCGGGGCTGTTGAGAGGACCACTCGGACGTTCGGGAGGTGCGTCCCTCCCTGTCCAGTGGTGGCAGGGCAGCAAGCTGGGGGCACGCTCAGCTCGGCCGCAGACCGGGGGGTGGGAGCTTGTTCACCACGCCACGGGCAGGCCGCCTCTCTGAGGTGGCGACGCTGCCGCTGAGGCTGGAAGAGGCCGTCGGTCCCAGGGAGCGCCTCCGAGGCCCGGGAGCGCCCTCCGCTCCGGGGAGCCTGCCTGCGCCAACACCCCCCCCCCCCGACCCGCAGCACACCCAGGGGCTCCGGCCGAGCTTGGAGGTGCCCGGGCTCGCCCGCCCTCACTGCGGGGGAGGCCCCACTTGGGTGCGGTCGTGTTGCGTCTGTTCTTCCGCCGTCGGTCCCGAAGCTCGCTTCAGCCCCCGACACCTCCCCCCCGTTCTGGCGTGTCTGGAGCGCGCCGGGTGCGTGTCCTGGGCAGACGCGGAGCGGACTGGCGCGGCTGCGCGCGTCTTCAGTGGCAGAGCAGGCAGTGCCGGCCCGTGTCCGCGGCACATTTGGGCTTCCACCCTCCTGGGTCAAACCCTCACCGGGTGCGCGCGGAGCGGACAGTCTGCGGGGGGGGGGGTGGCGGGGACCCTGTCTGCCCCGGGGCTGCCCCACCCTCACCACCGGGCCGCTGTTGAGTTTTCAGGGGTTTTACAGGCCTGTCAATTAAACAGCCATTATCAAGAATTAAATTTCACTGTACTCATTTTACTTCCTAATTCCTCACAAGGTATCTCCCTTCATTTCAGTGTCGCCCTCACCCTGGGCGTGACGCACAGCTGTGGTGACTGAGGGGTGGAGCTGCCGCACCGCTGGTCCTCAGGTGACCCAATGACTGTCCTTAGAAAAGGTGACAAAAGGAATCGCGCCCTGCTGGGCCTGTCTGCGCGGAGTGCACACGCGTCCCCCGTGTCTGCGTGCATTTACTGCGGGTCCTCGGCTTTCCCGCCACATCCACACCGCAGGCCTCTAAGGCAAAGTATTGTCCCTCTGTGAGTGTGGGTGTGGGCGGCCCTGATGGGTGGGAGCTGTCAGGATGGACTGGCTGCCCGGGGCCCTGAACTGGAATCTGCTGGTTGGAAAATAATGCTATTACCCCGGCTGGTGCGGCTCAGCCAACTGAGCGCCTGCCTGAGAACCACCGGGTCTCCAGTTCGACTCCCAGTCAGGGCACGTGCCTGGGTTGCAGGCCAGGTCCTGGGTTGGAGACATGCAAGAGGCAACCACACTTGGATGTTTCGCTTCCCCTCTCCCTCCCTTTTTCTGAAAATAAATAAAACTTAAAAAAAAATGATACTGTTTTCATTAATGTTTGTTAAACGTGGGTAGTGCCCTAGAC
The DNA here is from genome assembly GCF_021234435.1 of Artibeus jamaicensis. Taxonomy (NCBI): domain Eukaryota; kingdom Metazoa; phylum Chordata; class Mammalia; order Chiroptera; family Phyllostomidae; genus Artibeus; species Artibeus jamaicensis. The sequence continues at coordinate 27,078,227 of NW_026521954.1, read as the reverse complement.
CAGGAATCAGCCTTTGAATCACAGGTTTGGTGTTCAGCCACTGAGCTGCACCAGCCAGGGCGAGCTCATATTTATTTTAATGTTTAAATTAGAAGTGTTTTGGGTCTTTATTTAGAAGTTTGGTGATTTTTGTGTGTGACTGCAAGCATGCCATGGGAACATAACTCTTGTCCATATCCACTAGCCTAGGGTGGACCTGGGGTCCCCGTGTTGTTTTGTTTGAAGTCGGTCTCAAGAACCCACGGACAAGGCAAAGCAGGACTTCCAGGGAGCACACTGCTGCCTGACTGCTCCAGCTCCACTGTCCAGGGCCTCAGGCCTTGCACTTGAACTCAGCACTGCTGGGAGGACCGTCGCTGTGGGGGCTGGCAGAGGGCGTGATGTCTACTGACTGGCCAAACCCGACCCAGCCATAGAGGAAATGCCAGCAACGAACATCGGACTTAAAAGCCTGCTGTGTCTGTGGTCACTGCCGAGGGGACGACACACGCAGTTTCTCCAGATTCAGAAACGCCCACTGCCCGGTGCGGCTCTGCAGTCAGTGGTGCTGGGGCTAAAAGGAGTTTCAGCTGCCACAACCCAAGTTGTTCACAGACTCGGGCCGCAGCGTGGCGGTGTCCGGAGGGAAAAGGCGTGGTGAGCAGGATCGGGGAAAGGGGGCACGTGGCAGTGGGAAATGTGCCTGGGGGTGGTGAACACAGAACACAGCCGATGTGCTGTGTAATAGTGCTCCCGAAACCCACATAATTTTATGAACCAGGGTCACCCCAATAAATTAAAGAGAAAAAGGAAGGAGTAAATAAAATTGTTTGAGGGTGGGAAGTAGTCTCACACATGCTCACTTGTCAAATTCAACGGCAGCACAGCCCCTGGGAAAAGAGTGGAGTGGGAGGCACCTCCGCAGGTCAAGTCCCTGCTGTGTGGAGCCGGCAGTTGGCTGAGCAAGTCTGCAAACCGGGGCAGACACGGGCAGCAGCCCAGATGTTTGGGCCCTACACCCTGTTCGATTCGGGTCTGGGTCATCAGAAAAACTTCATTTAGCCACTGGCTTAACAAAGGGAAGACAGACCACTGGGAGGAGGTGTTTGCAACATTAAAACACCGGAGGGGTAACGTTTAGAGGAAACAAGGAGTGCCCGTTAAGTCAGAAAAAGAGGAAACAGATGGGCAAAGGGTAAAGTTGGGGGGGACCTGAAATCTGAGAAGCAAAGACCAGTCACCCGAAAACAAATAACATGATGCCTCACCACACCCATTAGATTGCAGTGTGAGAAGACCTAGTTTTTGTTTTAAATACTGGTGTCTGAGTGTCTGTGGGAAGGACTTTTCTTTCCCAGCTGAAGTGCCTTGGAGCCTTGGTTTCAGGTCCTGTCGGGTGTGGGGCTCTGTCCTGATGGTTCCAACCACCTGTCTTCACGCTGACACCACACTGCTTGATGCTGTGGCTTTGTAACCTACCGAAGTGATGTTGGCTATTTTAGGTCTTCTGCATATCTAGTATATTTTAGAATTATTTGTCAATTTCTAGAAAGAATTCGTGGACACAGAAGTTGTTCACAGTGTACCTTTGATCTTTTCGTAAGGTCCATGGGGTCTGTAGTGATGCCCCATCTTTTATTTCTGTTTTTAACAGCCACAATAGTTTGTTTACAATGGAACTATTCTTTTTAGAGATTTTATTTATTATTTTTAGAGGGGAGAAGGGAATGAAACATCACTGTGGATGTCTGTGGGGCACCCTGCACTGGGGACCTGGCCGCAAGCCAGGCTTGTGCCCTGACCGGAAATGAATCAGATACCCCTGGGTCACGGGCCGCAGCCAGTCCGCTGAGCTGCACCAACGGGGGCTGCACTCTGCGTCTACAAGACGACCAGTTTACACACCAGAAATTGTGTCAGAAGCAGGAGTCACAACGCAGACACAATACGGGACGCCCCCGCAGTTTGCGTGTGCTCTCTGCGTCGCTGCGCCTTAGCATCGGCGCTGTGGGAACTAGCGCCTGTCTTTCCTTTCCGACGTTAGTGACTTGCGGCCTTTCTCCTTTTGCCCCACGGAGGTGACTGACGTGCAACAGTACGTTCCTCCCAGCACGTCACTAAAACACTGGCAAGTGGGAACCTGGGCTACACTGCCCTGGGGCGGGGGCGGGGGGGGCGCCGTGTTGCCACACCCCGCGTCTCTGGCCTGGGAGCCCCACCCCTTCATTCTCAGCCGAGGCCGTGCTGTGGGGCTGGCTTTTTGTTTGAGGCTGGCGTGTGCAATGTGATGAGTTGCTGCGAGCGCCTTTCTCTGTGCATCTGCCAAGCTGGCCTGAGGCCTGTTGATTTTATGGATCTTTACCAAGAATCAGCTCTTGATTTCATTGATTTTTCTGTTGATTTCCTCTTTTCAGTTGTATTAATTTCTGCTCTAATTTTTATTATTTCTTTTCTTCTGCCTACTTTGAATTTAATTTGTTCTTGTTTTTCTCTCGTCTTGAAGTAGAAGAAGCTTCGATTATTGATTACAGATCTTTTCTAATAGATGCATTAAACATGTCCTCATGGTCTGTTGAGTTCGACCACGTCCTCGCTGACCTTCTGCCTGGTGGGTCTGTCCATTCTGATGGAGGAGTGTGGGCGTCTCCGACCATGATAGTGGGTGTTACAGAACAGGGACCAAGGAGGGTACGATATACTGTTACTTGAAGGACCCCCACTAGGTACACTTGTCCACCACCAGAGGAAAGGCGTGTCTCAATGCCAGAGGTTTGTGAAAAGGAAAGGAAATGTTTATTTATAGCTATACAGACTTAGAGTAGTGACCTAATGTCCTCACTAAAACATCGAAGTCCTTTAGGACACCCACAGATGCACACAGCGCTCCCTTCTCCCTCAGTCCTAAACTGGGCACCGTAGCTCAGGAAAAGAAGTCAATTCAGGCTCCCGACACCATCAGCTGTGTCGTCCGCCAGGATCGAGCTGCGTGGTTCTCCTTGGCAAAGCTTCGAGGGAGTCTCCACTCTGCCACAGCTGAGTGGTGATTCTCTGCTAAAGCTGCATGACCCTCTCCTGCCCCCTGGGGATTTGCCTTCACTTGACTGCAGGGGTCCCCACTCTGGCCAAAGCCATGTAGTTCTCCCCACAATGGCTACCGCATATCGGTAGAAACCCCCGGCCAGTCCTCTGCAGCCCCGTTTCCGACTCCGCCCACAATCAGCCACAGCTGCCGGCACTCCAGCATCCGTCCAGCTTTACTGGGCTGCCATAGTAAGTCCGGGCAGGTGTGGGCCCGTGGTGTGAAGCCAGTCATCGCCAAGCTCTCACGCATGCGCGCTGTAACCAGGGGGAGTAGCCAGGGGCCAGTTACATCTTGGGTGGAAGTCACTTCCATCCCCCACTCAAAGCATGGCCATAGCTACTTAACATATCTCTGCGGCCAGTGAAAGGTTACAGATGTGTTAAATGACCATGGCAGGGGTTAGCTGCAAAGCTGTTGCTATTCAAAACAGCTCTGCATGTTCCTGCTCCATGTGTCCCTTCCCCCAATTCACACCTGTGAGGGGAGGGGGTGAGGACATCCTTTATGTCTTTCTAATATTTCCTGGACAGCTGGAGTTCTGGACCCCATCCCAGACCCCTATTTGGGGCCCTCTGGGCTGCACCGTTCCATGGGGCTTCTGTCTCTGTTATTCTCGCCTTGCCATCCGTTTCGGCCGACTTTTAACACAGTGGTGCCCATCTCGTTTTGTGGGTGTTTGCACACTGCGCCTCTTCCCTGCTTTGTTGCCAATAAGTCTGTGCTGCACAAGGGCACAGGGCCTCACAGGCGACAGTGTGTAGTTGTGCTGGTTTCGCTTTTTTTAGGGTGCTGACTAGTTTTGTCTATTAACTGTGACATTTTGTTAGCATTGATTAAAAGTCAGTGGTGTGTCCGTTTCCTCCATTTGTATCTTTTGGTTTTCCTTTATTATTTTATCACGTGTATTAATTGAAGAGTCACTCACTCCGGGCTGTTCTTAGTGGTTTATCACAGTCTATACCATCTTCCACTTGAAACACCCACAACCTGGGACAAATTTGGAAGCAGAGCCCTGCGGGCTGCAGACCATAGGCAGTGCTGCACCTCCATCCTTGAGGGGGACCATCCGGCTGCCCCTCTGGAGCCCAGCCTGCCCCTGGAGGGTGCCTGGCTCAGGACTTGGAGGAGGAGGCCAGGCGGAGCTGGTGCACCCTGACTTGGAGACACAGAGCTCTGGGTCCGGCCGTGTGTCCCACACTCCCACCTCCAGGTCCCCTGCAGCGGCCCCTCTCTGTGCCCCGCCCCCTGGGCGGGCACTGCCGTCTGCTCACCTGGTCCCAGCAGTCCTGTGCTCACAGGTCTGTCTGGCAGACCCCACGCCCCCTCCAGGGCCTGGCCTCTGAGGGACACCACCCAGACCAGTGCACCCCTCCCACTGCCTCACCAGCAACAAAGAGGGCAGGCCCCCAGGAGATGCAGGGTCACTCTGCCCAGCTGCAACCACACATGGCGTCTGAAGAGCTGTCAGCTGTCGGGCGGCAGAGCCGCCCCGGGAACTCTGGGCACAACCAAGAGTTGGCGAGTTTGCTGAGGCGCACGGTCCCAAGGTGAGAGCTGAGGACACAACCCGAGTGCCATGTAAGGGCAGGTGGATAAGCAACCGCATCTGTCCACACAATGGATGTCACGCAGCCTTCAAAAGGAGGGGGTCCTGCTGTAGCCGCCACGTGGGTGGTCTGCAGGACATGGGCGGGTGGAGTTGCCAGGCACAGCGACCCCACTCGCGAGACGCTCAGAGGAGTAGGATCCTGGGGAGATGGGGGAGGTTGGGGGTCGGGCTGGGGCAGGCGGGGAGTTTGTCGGGGATGGAGTGCCAGTGTGGGGGGACAGAAAAACCCCACAGGTGAAGGCAGGGGTGGCTGCCCACACTGCGTGTCCCCTGCATGGCACATTTTAAATGCATGTGTGTATGTGACAATTTGAAAAAGGAGCTACAAGAAAAAGTCCTGGTTGTCCTACGGGCTGGAGGGGGAGCAGGAGGAGCCCAGCAAGGGCAGGTGGACGGGGGCAGTGGCCTGGGTCTGGGCTGCTGTAGGCCAGCCAGAGCCCCTGCCTGGACTGAGCTCCGTCTTGATGGGAGTAGGGGCACAGACCGAGGCTGGAGTCAGGTCAGCTCTGCACTCCTGATTCTGAGAAGCCTGTTCTTAGGGCGGGGACACATGTTCAGGGGACCTGGAGCTGCTGCCTGGTCTTCACAGCCGTGGCCACCTAGTATGGGGTGCAGTGGAGGAGGGGCCCAAGTACAGGACCCTGGAAAGGGGACAGGAGAGGTGAGGGGCAATCGCTGCCTAGCAGTGCCTGCCCGCAGGGGCAGGGCTGGAGTCGGAAGTGGGCCTAGGAGGCGAGGACTGTTTCCTGGACGCTATGGGCAGTTAGGGGCAGCGCAGGAACAGGAGTGGGCTCTGGGGAGAAAAGGGGGGACAACTGCGAGAAGAGGTGCTGGGGGTGGGGCAAGCAGGAGGCAGTGCACTGCATCTGGGCAGAGCCGAGCTCCGGAGTCCGCGGGCTCCCTTTGAGCACGTGGGCGCGGCCCCGCGTGTGGCGCCCTGGGGCGCAGGACCCCCCAGGCGGGGCTGCACCAAGACCCTGTCCCCAGAGCCCGGGATGGGGTTCTCGGCCCCGCGAACGCCCCACGGGCAGGAGCAGAGTGGATGCCACGAGCCGGGCCTTTGCCTTTGGTCAGAGAACATATGAGCGTCTCCATCCCGTGCCTGGGAGACAACTGACAGGAGGCCCGCGGGTGGAGCAGCCCCACCTGGCTCAGCAGGACGTGGGCCTGGGCTCCTTCCCTGGAGTCACGGCTTCTGCGCCCCTGCTGGGCTGTGTAGAGGCCGGTGGATGCCAACTGGGTCCCCGGTTCTCAGAGTGACGGGTCTCCTCGCACTCACGCGTCTGAAACGGGCCTGAAACACGCGCGCATCGGGTGTTAGCGGAGGCCACACGCGGCTCTCAACAACCGTGTGCGTTCACAGGGGAGAAAAGAGCACAGAGAGGCCTGGCGACTGCTCTGAGGTCACACAGTAGGGGGAACCGCGAAGGTGGGGGAAGGAGAGTAGCAAATACGGGGACGCGGAAATGTGGGCAGAGGGGTTGGAGGCGAGTCCGAACGCAATGAGGGCCGGAGAAGGTGGGCCCGCCCTGCCCACCAGCCTGGGTCGCTCCTGGACCGGACCTCCCGGGGTAATCAAGCCGATTGGATTCACCTACCCGGGGGGAGCAGCGGTGCACCTTTGCGTTCACTGTCCCCGGCCTTTCGCGTGCGCCCAGCTCTTACCTCCAGATCCGCCCCAGGGACTCCTCAGCTCCTGCAAAGCTCCAGCCGCAGATTCCCGAGTCCTCAGCTTTGCTCCCTCCGGCAATGGCTCTGAAGGTTCCGCCCAGACACCGCCTCCTCCAGGCTGCCGTCCTTCATCCCGTGGGCCGGACGGTGTTCGGGACAGGGGTTGTGCTCCAGGGTCCCTTTAAACCACAGTTCACACAGTCTGAGTTTCCATGACGACGACGTCGGAAGGGAACCGGTCAGGGTCCAGTAAGAGCGCATGCGCGGTGCGCGGCGAACGCAGCAGGTCTGACCAAGCCGCCGGCGCTGCTTTCGCGGGTCCCTGAGCCGCGGTAAGGACAGGGTTGGGTCGCGGTGGGGCGTCGCTGGGCCGTGGGGCGCGGTGGGGTGTAAGGGCGGGGGTTACGGGCTAGTGTTCACGGGGTGATGGGTCGCGGGGTGGAGGTGGAGGGCGGGCGCGCTGATCCACCAGTGCTCGCTGCAGGGCGGCCGGCTCTCTCCACTTGGCCATGGCCCCGCCGTCGCTGTGCAGACCCCCGAGGCCGTGGCTGCTGCTGCTGCTGCTGCTGAACGTGGCGCTGCTGGGAGCCCAAGCCCGCGCCGAGCCCGCCACCGGTAGCTCCATCCCTGCGCAGAGTAGGTGTTGCGCGAGGTCCCCGCCCCGCCCCTCCCGGCCTGCGGGAGGCCGCGCCTCGCCTTTGTTCCTGGCAGTCCCCGCGCCCCGCCCGCAGCACGGCTCCTCCGCCGCCCTTTCGGTGGAGGATGGGGGGTGGGGGAGGGGGGCAGGGCTGGGGCGCCCCCGCCTGACCCAAGTCCCTGCAGGCCGCCCGTGCGTGGACTGTCACGCGTTCGAGTTCATGCAGCGCGCCCTGCAGGATCTGAGGAAGACGGCATACAGCTTGGACACGCGGGTGAGGGGCCCGCAGAGGCCGTGGGTCTGCGTCCCCAGTCTCCCCACCCTGCTCTTGGCGCAGCGCCCTCTTCTGGCCCCGATTGTCCCCGGGCGTTCTGGGCGCTCCTCTCACCTGGGCCTGGGCACCTCCTCAGGCGCCCAGCACACTGGTTGCAGCCCCAGTTTAGGGGGGTGCAGGCTGTCCAGCAACCCCCCGAAGGCCTCACTGGGCACTTTTCCCTGCCCGCCCTCCCGAGCCAGACCCTAAAGGAGAATACCCGTCTCAGTCCAGCCTTCCCCACGGGGCAGAGAGGAAACGTGGGGGCGGGAGTGCTGGGCATGGTAGGTGGGCTTGGGCAGGGTGGTCTGGGAGCGATGGGTGCCTGCATAGGCTGCCTCAGGACATCAGAGGTGACCCCCAAGTGTGGAGTGAACAGTGAGCCCCCAAAGCGGTCACTGTGCCTCAGCCAGGGAGTCTTTTTTTTAAGTTTATTGATTTGGGGGGAGAAAGAGATCGATTTGTTGTTCCTCTTACGGATGCACTCACTGGTCGGTTCCCGTATGTGCTCTGACTGGGGATCAAACCCGCAGCCTTGTTGCATCAGGAAGACACTCTAACCCATTGAACCACCTGGCCAGGGCTCAGCTGAAGAGTCTTTACTTCTGGGTGGGGAGTTCCCAGAAGTAGAAGAGAGGGGCGGCCCAAGCCTGGCCCCTTTTTCTGGCCAGGTCTGAAGTGCCCCAAGGTCTGAGAGCCGAGTTCAGGTCCAGAGCTGGGCCCCTGAGGGGAGCGGCCCTGCCCACCCTCGAAGATGGGAGCCTTAGAGGGTGGGGAGGGGCCGGCAGGGTTGGAGAAGCCAGAATAGTAATCCTGGTGGAGGGCCAGGGTGCCCAGGCAGGACTGGCAGGGAGGCAGAACCTGCGGGGACAGGAGAGTGGGGGACCCAGGCTGGGTGGGGCAGGAGGTCCCTGAAGTGAGTGGGCTGCAGGCGGGGTCAGGAGGGGCTCTGCAGGTGGGTTGTGGGTGCAGGTGGGTTGTGGGTGCAGGTGCAGGCTGCGCAGTGCCCTGAGCTTCCCTGTTCTCTGCAGACTGAGGCCCTCCTGCTGCAGGCCGAGCGTCGCGCCCTGTGTGCCTGCTGGCCCGCCGGCCGCTGAGGACCCTCGCTGGTGCTGTCCCCATCAATAAAGGCCCAGCTCGGCACGACTGTGTCCTCTTCCTCCTCTGCCCACCAGCGCCCACCCGCGTCGTCCCCAGAGTCCCTAGCAGACCCCTCTCCAGGCCTTGATTTCCCCAGCTGTTCCACGAGGGGTGAGCCCCTCTGGGCACATGTGCGGCCGCAGTGCCAATGTGGAGCGAGGACCTGCACACCTGGCCCCACTCCGGGGCCTGGACCCTGGACCCACGGGCACTGCTCTGTGGCTGGTGGGCCTCCCAGGCCCCTGCTCCCTCACCTGCCTGCCGAGTTTCCAGGGCGGGGAACAACAGAGGAGGAGACGTGGTCCCTGCGGCAGCGGCCTCAGCGCTGAGCCCTCTGCACTGTGGTGGGGTTGGCTGTTCTGTGAGGCCCAGCCAGTGGAGCCCCAGCTGCCTGGGGAAGGAGGGCTCCTCCCAGGAGGGGTGCTGGGACCTTCCCCACAGCCTGCACCCGCCTGCTGAGTCCCTTCTGCAGCTGTGGCGTGATCCGTGTCCGCTCAGGTGCCCTGCAGGCCCCTCGGGACTTGCCCTGCTGTCCCCACCCCCACTGGCTGCCCAGCCCCTCAACCGCTCTGTGCCCAGTGCTTTTGTGCCTGGAGGCACCGGGCAGCCCGGTGTCAGCACCTCTGTGAAGGAAGCAGGGTCCTACCGCAGTCCAGGCGGGGTCGAGCCAGGACCTGCAAATGCCACAGCAGGCCAGACACTGAAGCCAGGGCAGGTCCAGCGTGGTGGCCCTGAGGGCACCAGAGAGGAGCCGAGGGGCAGCTGAGGCGGCACCTGTGCGGGGCGCTCACACCTGAGGGGCTACCCTCGGTCCCCCTGGTGGGAGGGACGCTGCCTCGCAGCAGCGTTGTGGGCTGGGCCGTGGGGTTCAGCGAACACCAACACAGGCCCAGGGACACTCGCTAGTATGAGGCCAAAGAGCTTTCAGGGTGAGCGCTGTGAGCCCTGGCTCGGGGTGGGGTGGGGGGTTCTATTGACAGAAGAAATGGGGACAGTGGAGGGCACCCAACACAGCCTCGGGAGGCTGCTGTGTGTGGTCTGTGTAGTGACCGGCCCCACAGCTGAGGGGGACAGGAGGGGTTGGGACGTCCCGCTGGAGAGGGCCCCTCAGCAGTCTTGGGGGGTGTCCGCAAGCGAGGACACGCTGTGGTGTTTGAACAGGACGCTGGGCTGGGAGAGAGTGGACCCTGGGACAGAATGGGCCACGAGGGAGACACGGTCAGGCTCAGGGTCAGGGTCAGGCTGGGTGGGGGCAGCTGAAGGAGAAGCTGTGGTCGGTGAAAGGAGGGCCAGCAGGACCGGCCAGCAGGCAGGTTTGGGAGAAAGGGCAGGGAGACGGACTGGACAAGGGAGGACAGGTCCCAGCTGCGTGTGTTGGGTGGAGGACCGGATGGGACTGGAGTGGGAAGGTGGGGCTGGCTGGGACCCCTGAGGCCCGAGTGGACAGGGGGGGGGGGTGCGGAGGGCGGTGAGGGAGCCCAGCAGAGATGGGGCAGCCGGGGGGAGGGGGCGGGCAAGGCCACTGGAGGGAGGGGTGCTCGGTGCGTCCCCTGCTGCTGAGGTGGAGCAAGGCCCCACCGAACCCCTGCATTTGGTTGTCACCAGTGTTGGGTTGGGGGGCTCTGCTGGGGGGCAAAAGCTGACAGTGGCTCTGGCAAGTGGCCCAGGCCAAGAGCACCCAGGTTCTGTCCTGTGAGGAAACACGGGCACTAACTGCAGCCGTTACCTGGCGGGAGCCTTTCACGTCTCCTGGGCCTCCAGTGTGCCTGTCACGCCCGCACTCCACCTTCTCATCCTCCCCCCACGTCCCCAGCCCCCTGGGCCTTCCCAGCCCACTGCCCACCCTTCACTCTTCTGCTTCAGGGCCACTGTGTCCTGGGTCCCAGGTCATCTCCCTGTCACACACATTCAGCCAAGTAGCTTCCCAGAAATCAGTGGTGAGTCGCCTTTCTGAGCCAGGGGTCTGGAGGCTGTTTGGCAGGTTCTGTCAGTAGGCACGACCCCCCCCCACACACACACCCTCTAGGACCTGCCTGTCTTCATCCCTGGCCCGTCCTGCCTGCCGAGGTGCTCCCCTCTCTCTCGAGGGCGCCAGTGCTTCGGCCCTCTGGCCTCCAGTTGCCCGGGGCCGACAGCTGCCTGGGCTCCCTTCTCGAGAATCCCTCCAGGCTGGCCAGCCTGTGACCAGGAGTTTCAGCCTGCAGCTTGGGGACACAGCCCTCACTGTCATCTTCTTCCTGTCCCGGGACCCTGTTCGCTGTTCCCTGGGCCTGCTGACCGGGTCCTCTGTTCTTGCAACCCACCTCTGTCGTCCTGCCCTGTCCCAGTTCCCAGGCTGCACCTGTCCCTCCGTCTTCCTGCTGGCAGCGCCGTCATTCTGCCCAGGGTTGGGGTCAGCCTGCGGGTCTGCCTGTGGAGCCTGGTGGGGGGCTGGCTACGGCTGTCGCAGCCCCTCAGGTGGGGCCCACGGGGCCCTGACGAAGGTGTTGGATGCGGGGAGGGAAGCACCGGATGGAACCGTGGGGTGGGCGGGGTTTCGTGGGCAGGTGGGGTTCAGAGGGAGGGCGCTGGGAGGGCCCGCCAGTCCTGAGCTGTCTGGCCTTGCTTTTTTTTTTGTCTGTAAAACAGGCTCCTGGTGTGGGCCGAGCTCACAGCCTCCCTGGTGTGGGGCGCACCCCCATGTCTGTGAGGTGCAGAGTAGTGGCCTGGGGCTGCCCTGCTGTCTCCACAAAGGTCACCCCATTCCAAGCGTGGTGAAGTCTCCCAGACCTTTCAGGCATCTGGCCCTAGAGTCAGCCCTGTCCCTTCTGAGCTGAGTCTGGCTGCCCCCCCATCTCATCCTGTCTCTGCCCCCCCCTCACCAGGAGCTGGGGCACTGGGCATCCCGGCCCCCAGGGGCCGTCAGGGACATGTGGGGCTGATGGGGAGGTCCAGGGCCTTGGAGGTGGGGGCTGTGCAGCTGCAGAACCGAGGTTCCCCGCCCAGGCCCCATCAGCAAGCGCGAGGGAGCGCTCCCCAAGTTCCAGACCTGGGGCTCAGAGCCAGCCAGCAAAGCCCGGCCTCCCCTTCTTCCGGAGCCCCTGGCCTACCCTGCCCAGCAGCGCCCCTCCCCAGTGCTGGTTTGTCCTGCCCGGGCGCCCTGCTGCTACTGGCTGGGCTGGGACATGCCCTGCCGTCTAAGAGCTCAGGCTGCTGCAGGGCGCCCCCCGCGCCCCCGCGTCGGTCCGGGCAGCAGTGCTCAGGCAGCACGTGGATGGGTCCTGAACGGGTCCCCCAGTTGCTGTGATTCCACTTCTAACCCCCTGCAAGGTCGCGGCCAGGGCCTAGACAAGTCTGGCATCTCAAAAACACGGTGTAGGAGTGACTTCCCAGCCGGCTGCGTCCTCCCCCCGTGGCAGCCTTGGCTGCGGACAAGTTGAGCTCTTCTGTCTGGGTCCCTTAGGACTACGTCAAAGGGTAGTCGGTCCCTTGCTGCGCCCCGGGTGACTGCAGCCGCCTCGCTGGGCCTCCGCGCGGGCCGAGGTTCCTCAGGTCTGGACCCCGGGGAGGAGTCCCCATCAGCGCAGGCACAGGGACCTCGCTCCGGGCTGCCCTGGGAGGTCACCTCCGGGGAAACGCGCGGCAAGGAGAAAGGAGTGCGGAGCTGCAGGGGGCTGGGCGCATCAAGTGGTGGGGGGTTCTGGGGATACCTGTCCCCCCACCTCCAACCTCGCGCGTGGCCCGCGGCGTCAGCCCGCCCGGCTCGCTGGGGCCGGAGGACTCCGTCAGCGCACCCCCTGCACCTGCACCGAGATCGTAGGGCGCATGCGCGGGCCGCGGAAGGCGGGGGCCGGTCCGGGAGGGGTCCTGCGGGCCCTCGAACCTCCCTCCTCGTTGCCCGCAACGGGTGTTTCTCGTTCGAGCGAGGGACGCAGCGCTGGGCGACGCGAACATCCGGCCCCGCTCCTGTCGCGTCCCCGCGCCCCCAACCCGTGCGGCCCTGGGCGCACGTTCCCAGGGGCGCTGGGCCGGAGACACCGGGGTGCCCCTTCCTAGGACCCCGCGGGGCGCCGCGTTCAGACAATGGGGCGGGAGGTGGAGGTGCTTTCGTGACTGCGCCCGGCGGCTGAAGAGGAAGAGGACGACGCGGTGCTGAGAGATCCGGAGGCCGGGTCTCACGTCCCGGCGCTTCCAGGCCCGCGCGGAGCGGCGGCGGCGCGGGGACGCAGGGCCCTGGCGGGAGGCGCGGGGCCCGGAGCCGTACCCAGCGACCCCTCCGGGCTGGGAATCCCGGCCTCGCGCTCATTCGTCGCCGGCCTTCCCCCGCCGCCGCACCGCCCCCCGCCCGGGCACATCCCCGCTGACTGCCCGCGCCCGGCCGCGCCGCAGCGCCCAAGTGTGCCATCGGGCGGGCGCGGAGGCGGTGTCTGCTCCCACCCCCGAGATCACATGGTGACCCTCGGCAGCCAATGCAGTGGACGCTAGGACCCTGCGGGACCCCGGGCGCCGCGACTGCACCGGCGCCGCTGCATTATAAATACTTCTCCAAAATGCGGCGCAGCTCCCAGCGCGCGCCCCGGCCGCCCGCCGCCTCCACCCCGCGCTCCTGAGCCGCCACCGCTGCCGTCGCCGCGGGTCCGAGGGCGCCGCGCCCTTGCCCTGGGCCGGGGCTGTGCCGGCCCGCAGCCCGGCCCACCTCCCCGCGCTGCGCCTCCCGGCCGGGTGCATGCATTGTGAGCCTCCCGACATGGTCTGCGAGACGAAGATCGTGGCCGCCGAGGACCATGAGGCGCTACCGGGGGCCAAGAAGGACGCGCTGCTCGCCGCCGCCGGCGCCATGTGGCCCCCGCTGCCCGCTGCGCCCCCACCCGAGCCCCAGCCCCTGGGCGGTGCGGAGGACGAGGGTCCGCCGGAGGGGCGCGGCGTGTACATCCGCGAGTTCCGCCCGGCCGAGCAGGAGGCGGCGCGCCGCATCTTCTACGACGGCATCATGGAGCGCATCCCCAACACGGCCTTCCGCGGCTTGCGGCAACACCCGCGCACGCAGCTGCTCTACGCCCTGCTGGCCGGTCAGTGCGCGGGGACCTGCCGCAGTCCGTGTCCTCCGGGCCCCTGCGGGACACAGGCACAGGGCCCGGCTGGCCCACCTCCGGCCCAGGACGCAGCTCGGGAGGGGAGCGGACACGCACCCGAGCGACTCCGCGCTCTGCGGCGGCCCCGTGCGGTGGCCTCCAGCGGCGGGGCGGGCTGGGCTCCCGGCCAGGGCGCGCTGGGCGGGGGCGTGGGAACGAGAGCGGGGCGGGGGCGGCGCGCGGGGGTCTCCACCTGCGTCCCCGCCTGTCCATGTCGGCCGTCCTGGTGGGGGCGGCGACAGCCCGTAGCTCCGAGGCCGAGGCTCCGCGCCGGCCGCGTGTGACTATATATAATCCGCGCGGCGGGGGAGGCTTCCTCGGCGGCTCCAAGTGCTAATTTATGAGGGACGACAGCCAGCTCCCGGGGTGCCGGGCGGGTGTGCACAGAGGACGCGAGCGGGGGGCTGGGGCCCTCGGAGTGGGCAGTCTCACACGGGCCTCCTCGGGGGCTTTCCTTGCCGCGTTTCTCCCCATTTCACAGATGAGGAGCTTGAGGCTTGGGGGTGGGGTGCGACTCTCCCAAGGTCATGAGCAGAGGCAACTGTCACTGCAGCGCGTGGGCCTCTTGGCCGCTCAGATGGGGCCAGAGACACCTTGGGCCTCCCTGCCTTATCCCGGGGTGGGGGTGGGGGGTGGCTCAGGGCGGGCTCTGCTTGGGGCCCCGGGAGGGTGGTCCCGGGGCCTTCGGTTTGAAGGTCCCTACCCACCCCCAGGCAGGAGCCTTGCAGGGCAACTCCTGGCTTCCCAGTGGGCCAGCGCCGGCCCTTCCCCCACCCCAGAGACCACAGGGTGGTGGGTGAGGGCCCCTCCCAGAGCCCCTCCGGGCTGCTCCCACCTGTGGTCATGCGCAGCTTGTTCTTAGCAAGGGGGTGTGATGGGTGGCCAGGACTGTGGAGATGGCTGAGACCACCCGCTGCTCCTCCAGAAAAAGCAGTCTTGGCATTTTGGGCGTGCTCTCTCTTCCACTCCTGTCCTTCATGGGCTCACGTCCCAGGGGCCCTGCTGTGAGTGGCTGGCTGCTGGCTGCCCACTCCCTGGGGGCACAGGTCCTCTCCAGAGCCCGGACTGCCTGGCCCCCGGCGTCCTCACCGTGTCCCTCTCGCTGGGCTCCGTCTCCCCGCAGTGCTCTGCTTCGCGCTCACCCGCTCGCTGCTGCTGACCGGCCTGGCGACCGCGGCGCTGCTGGGGCTGCGTTACTACTACAGCCGCAAGGTGGTCCTGGCCTACCTGGACTGCGCCCTGCACACCGACATGGCTGACATCGAGCAGTACTACATGAAGCCCCCCGGTGAGTCCCTGAAGCCTCCAGCCTCCTCCTCTTCCTCTCTCGGCCACTCTTGCCCCCACCAGCCGCCCCTCTGGCAGAGCCAGCTCGCCCTCTCCCCACCAGGCCTGTGGGGAAGGGCCAGGCAGGGCTGGGCCCTGGGACTAGACTTCTGGCCAAGAGTTGGGGGTGCAGTGGGCTGGAAGAGACTGGGGCGCAGAGCCACCAGGCCCTGGGTGCTGAACCAAGGTCCCTGAGTGTCCACATGGACCCCCCGGGCCTCTGTCTGTCACCCCCCTGAGGGTGGGCCTTCCTCAAGTCTCGTGGGCCCCCTCTGGTCCAAGCTGCTCCTTGGTGCCCTGCTGGCTGCTGGGCTGGCCTGGCGCACCCGGTCCTGGTGTGGGGGCGCGTGTGGCAGGGCAGCAGGGACCCTAAGTTTCGGACTCCTTCTGGTCTGTGGGCCATTCAATGAATGACCCAGACAGTCTCGCCCAGGCCCCTAGTGAGGCCTGCTGTCTGGGGGGGCCCTGTCTGCCCTCCAGGCGGGCCGGGTCTTGGGGCGCAGGACCCCAGGCTTCTCCACGCCCGGAGTGGATGACAGATTCTTTAGTGTGGCCCTCCAGGGCATGAGGGTCTCCCGGGGCTGAGGAGAGGGGACAGGATGGGCCCAAACGGCTGGCTGGCGTCTGGCAGGAGTCTGCTGAGTGCCAGGGAAGGACAGTGGGGGCAAGACAGGCAGTGTCCCAGAGCATGGGCGACCCCGGCACTGCCGGCACCTCTGGTGGCTGGCCTCGGGCGCCTTTGTTCTCCCTGGCCCTTCGCCGAGCCCAGAGGACCTTGTCTGCCTCGTGGAGCCCTTGCTGCAGCCTGGCTCTGGCTCTGTCCGGGGGGGGGGGGGGGGGGCGCAGGAGCGAACGGGGGTCTGCCGGGGGGCAGAGTGTGGCATGAGGACCCTCTCTCCGGGCTGCAGTCTGCCTGAGTGTGATGTAGGGAGGGGCTCTGTGCCTGCCCCCCGGAGACATCCAGTGGGTCTGAGGAAGGCCACCCGGGGGCAGAGAGGCTGGACAGTGGCCGATGGGCCGTGCTGGACTTATGGGGAAACTGAGGCCCGGGAGGGGCAAGGTTCCCAGGCCTGCCCCGACCTTTGGGTGAGTGGGCGGGCCAGCGGGTTGACGGGCAGTGTGCCCTCAGCAGCCGGCTCAGCCGTCCCCACGCTCTGCCCTGTGTCCGGTCTCGGAGTGTGGCCAGGGGATGCAGGGAGGCCAGGCGGCGGGGGCCCCTGGGGCCAGCGGAGGAGTGGGGGGTGTTTTCCAGGCAGGGCTCAGGTGCAGAGCTTTTAGGGTGAGGAGTTTGTCCACTCACAGGGGGAGTTAGGGTGGGAGAGCCCAGAGACTGGGGTGTCCATGAGCAGGGTGTGTGCAGGCCCCTCAGAGTGTGTGCCCCCCGTCCCCAGCCAGGCCTTGCCCCCCACTGCCCCTGGGTCTTTGGTTGCCGGTGGTCCCAGGCAATCCCAGGCCGGCACCCTGCAGTCCTCCGCCCTCCAGTCTTGACTCCCTCCCCCTCGCTGAGGTCTTGTTCCCTGAGGCCTGCCCCGACCACCCTGATCTGCACGGGGCTCTGATGGGCCTGGGCTGTGGCTGGGGACAGCTGGCCTGGTCCCCGGGCTGGCTGCCCAGGAGAGGCCAGGGTCAGTGGGGCACCGTGCCCAGGGCCGGCCTAGCCTCTTCACTTGGGTTTCTCAGATGTTGGCAGACCTCCCCCGGGCCTGCTGAAGGTCCCCGGGCTCCCAGCCCAGCAGCCTCTGATCCCAGACAGTGGAGGCCATGGGGCTGGCCTGGCCACAGGCCCCTGAGACCTTCTGAGGCCCTGAGGTTCTGGCCCTTCGAGGTGGCCCTGCCACCCCGGCCTGCCTTCCTGGACCCTCTCAGCACCCACCGTATGGACCCTTCCTGATGCTCCCTCCTGGCACCTGGCTCCCGGTGTGGACACCTGGGGGACAAGGACGGTGGGCTCCGGGTGGCTGCAATGTGACCTCTCTGTGGTTGTCACCCGTGGCTCTCCGGGCATTCAGTCTGGGGGGTCACTGGGCAGGGGAGGGGCCTACGTGTCTCTGGCCGGCCCAGCTCTTAGCACCAGGGGGTGGAATTCGGGCTCAGAGGCAGAGGCCACGCTAGGCCCCCAGGGGTAGTGGCGCCTCACAGCAGAGCCCGCAGCGCTGACCGCCCTGTTCCCCACAGGCTCCTGCTTCTGGGTGGCGGTGCTGGACGGCAACGTGGTGGGCATTGTGGCGGCGCGGGCCCACGAGGCGGACAACACCGTGGAGCTCCTGCGCATGTCCGTGGACTCCCGCTTCCGCGGCAAGGGCATTGCCAAGGCGCTGGGCCGCAAGGTGCTGGAGTTTGCCCTGGTGCACGACTACTCGGCGGTCGTGCTGGGCACCACCGCCGTCAAGGTGGCCGCCCACAAGCTCTACGAATCGCTGGGCTTCAGACACGTGGGCTCCAGTGACCGCTACGTGCTGCCCGGCATGACCCTCTCGCTGGCCGAGCGCCTCTTCTTCCAGGTCCGCTACCACCGCTACCGCCTGCAGCTGCGCGAGGAGTGACCGCCGCCCGCCGCCCGCCAGTCCGCCTGCGCCCGCCTGCCCCCCGCCCGGGCCGCTTTCAGACGCTCTTCTCGGCGCATCTGCTGGGTTTTCCTGTTTTCAACATCTTGTGGTTCTGGCTGGTTCTGGGGGTGGGGAGGGGCTGTCGCTCCTCTGTGACTCGGGGGGGGGGGGGTCCTCCGCCGCCATGGCCCCTGCTCTCCCCAGCCTGCGGGCCACACCCTGAGGAGGGACAGCACCGGCCACCACCTGCCCACACAGGGGCCCGCTCTAGCTTCCGGGGCTCCCGGCCTTGCCTGCCAGAGCACAGAACCTCTGCAAGGGGGGCCTTGCCCAGTAGACCCCTGGCCACCAGCCAGGCTCTGGCTCAGCCATCGCTCCCTAGGAGGCATGGCCCGCCAGGCTGGCCAGCCACGGCCCCGAGGGCCCCTCCGCTCTGTGCATGCTGAGCACGTGGCCTGGCTGCTGCATGCCCGTGGCTCCTGCCCTGCTGCCCCACCCGCTGGGCCCCGACTGGAGAGCGCCCCTGCCCGGCCCTGAGCTGGCCCCCGCCTCCCCCCGCTCTCGGGAGGGCCAGTCCCAGCAGCCCCTTGCTACACCCAGTTCAGCTTTGCTTTGACACCCAGTCACCTTCTTTCCTTTCCGTCCCTACCTGTCCCCTGCCTGGGCTTTGCTGATCAGAACCACCACCCTGGTGTGGTTCCCATAGCAACCCGTTGCACAGCCTCGGTCCAGGCCCTTCAGGAGGGCGGGCGGGGCCTCTCCCCCAGCCTCAGCCAGACCCAGCGGCCTCTCCGCCAGCCCAGGACCTCCCTGCCTCTCAGCCCACGGGCTCTCTGCCCTGTGACTCACTAACTAACCGAGGCCACCGCCGTCACTGAACCCACAGCTTCTCCCGGCCTGGAACTGACCTATTTTTTTAATAAGTTATTTAGACAGCATAGCACTCTGCATGTCTTTAATTCTTGGGACAAAACGGTAGTTCACACCTTCACATGTGCGCGCGCGCGCGCACACACACACACACTTGTGTGTGGTCTGGAAGATGTGCTATTTCTGGCCCAGTTTGGTGGGGGTGGGTGGCTGGGTGGGTGGAGGGTTTCAAAGTTTGGAATCTGGAGGGAGATCCTGATCCAGCATCGTTTTCCTGGTCTGTGGGAGGCTGTGGGTGGCCCCACTGGGCCCTGACCTGCCGCAGCCTCCGGAGGGGCCGGTGGCCTCGCCACGCACCTTGGCTGGGAGCTGGCTGTGTGCAGCCGGCTCTGGAGGTTGGAGGCCGGGGCTGTCAGGCGTGGGTGGTCTGGATGGGGATGGGCTGGTGGTGGTTGGCAGTGGCTGGACGCCGGCCAGAGACCCCTTTATTTGGGGGCTTGGAGGAAGGGGGAGTGGCAGGTTGAATGGGCCACTGAACCAGGGCCCACGTATGGGACCACAGAGGGGACGTTCTTAAAAGGACCTTTGGAAACTAGCAAGTGAGCGAAACGCCCGTTCCGCAGCGCCTTCTGTGCTGTCCGCAACGAGATATTTGCAGAACCCTGTACAGACCCCGCTCCCCTGTACATACCCCTGGTGGCGCCCGGGCCCCGCTCGGGGTGGGAGTTTTGTAGACTGTACAGAAATCGGCACCCTATTTTCTTGCAGTTCTCAGATTTTGTTAACCTGGATTATACAGACAGACGTAAAGTGTTTTAGCAAAATGGAAACAGTTGTGCCTTTTTCCTCTTTCTGTCCGGCTTGGTCTTGGCTTGGGGCAGCCTCAGTCGCCTTGGGATCTTGGGGGCGGGAGGGCGAGTGGTGTCCTCCGGTCAGCGCAGTGGCTCACACTGGGATAGCACGGGGATGCCACCAGCTTCCTCTGAGCCTGTGCCTTTGGAGCCTCTGGTCCCTGAGGTGGGGCAGGCGGCCAGGGCAGAGCCTGCGCTCTGGGGCTGCCAGCGTCTAGTTGGTGCTGACCAAGGCGCCCTGCAGGCATTGCTCCTGGACAGCAATGCGGCCACTTCTTGTTCTGCAGGCACCTGAGAGGGACGTGGGGGGGCTGCTGTGTCCCCCCATCAGACAGCATAGAGAGGGAGGTTGCTGCCTAGACTTGACCTTTCCTTACTGCCCTTTGTCGCTGCTGGGACTCAGGAGAGAAGTTGGGCGGCTGTGGCAGGGTGGTCACGTGTCTGGAGCCTCATGCCCGGCTGCTGAGGGGCAGGGGCGTGCTCTGCGCTCTGGGCCTTGCCCCAGCCGTGTGCAGCTCCGCAGACCCTGAAGTCCCCCCGGAGCAGATCCCCTGTCCTCCCGTCCCCCCAGCTGGGGCCTGGGCACCCTGGCTGGCCGCTGCCCGCTGGCCTGGGCACTGGCTGCCCCAGAAACGTGTGCTGTGATGTGGATCCTGCGTGTTCTCTCTGTGAAGCATCTGCTGGGGCCCCTCCTCCCTGCTGGTTCCTGGCCCACCCCACGGCTGCTCGGCGAGGCTCGGGGAAAGGCCGCCCTGGGCCAGGCATCTGCGCTCAGGGGTCAGGGCTGCTGGGACTTCCGCTGTCTGTCCGGGAGCTTCTGTCTGTGGAGTAATCCGGAACATCTTCCTAAGACAGGCAGCTCCGGGTGTGGGACCAGGGCCCCGTGGAGAGGCCCCGCCAGGGGCCATGGTGGTGTGTCCCGCCTTTTGCCCCACACACGTCGGGCGTGGCCTTCCTCCACCACCCTTGGGTGGGGGTGGGGGTGGGCTGGGGTCGGCCTGCCCTGAGCAGGTGGGAGACCTGTCCTAGGTGCTAAAGGTCAGGCTGGGAAGCCCTGCTTGGGCCCCTGTCCTCAGAGGAGGCCCTCAGAGGAGGCCGGGGGCACGCTCCCCAGGTGGCTTCTCGGGCATCTGGCAAGTGCCTGGGCAGCTCTCGGGGCCCCAGGGCCTGGCTCTGACCTTGCGGGGCACACGGGCCATAGGAGCGCCTGCCCCCTGCCCTGGGGCCTGGGTGGCGCCCAGGGAGCACCCAGCCTGGGCAGTGGCATTGCGGCTGTGTCCATCTGAAGCCACTTCTGTCAGTGTTGGCCACAGGCCCATGTTCCCGCGCAGGGAGCTCCGTGCATGGGGCCTGTGGGGGGTGTGGTCCGGGCTGGGTAGGGGCCACCCCTGGACTGTGCGCTCCTCCGTGCTGTGGTTCAGGGAGGGCGAGGTGTGGGGTGCAGGGGGGCGCCCAGCCTGCCATTGTGGGATGCGGTTTTTTAAGTAGCCATTTGAGGAAGGGGTGTGCCTCTCATGTGCAAGCGTGTCTACATGCCCGTGTGTACATGTGTGACACGCACGTGTGCCCGTGTGCGGTGAGAGGCAGGAAGCCCGGGAGGGAGGCGGTGCCCCCAGCACTGCTGCAGTGCGGGGTCTGGCCGGCCCCGTGGCTGTGACTGTGTTGTCCCCCCGGGGAAGGGGTGCTGGGCCCAGAGCAGTGTTTGCTGGGGTCTCTGGGCGTGTGGGGGGGCAGCCAAGACCAGATCTGGGGTCGTGGGGTCAGCCCAGCCCAGCTGCGGGGCCACCACTGCGGTGGATGCCACGACTTTGGTCAGGCACACCCGGGACCGTGGCAGCACCTGGTTCACTGTCTGTGAGCCCGCAGCCGGGCGGCTGCCCTGAGACCCCAGGACGTGGCAAAACAGCCCCCGAGAGGGCTGGCGTGGTGTGAGGCTGAGTTCCGGAGGAGACGGGCCGCGGGGCGGGCGTGGGTGGGGGCCCAGCCTCCGAGAGGTTGGGGGCTGGGGCCCAGGGCCGTGCTGCTGGTTTCAATAAAGCCAGAGTTGACAGAATGGGCTCCGAGCCTCCCTGAGCAACCCCAGCCCTGCACACCGGGCCGGGCCGACTTTTGGGAGACACTGGGCGGGTGCCTTCGCAGGCCGAGGGGCTGAGGTGCCCCGTCCACCACCACCACCCCCCGCTGCCTCTGCAGGCCCCTGTGGACGGAGCAGGGTGGGACCCGGAGTCTGTAAGGGAGGGATGGGGAGGGGTCGGGGAGGACACCGGCCTCGCTTCCGGGCCCAGCTCCTGCTCAGTCCCTCCCGCAGTGTCCACACTGCGGCCGCCCGAGCACTTAGCTGCGCCCTCTTCTCTGGTGTTACACTGGTGTCAGTGGGGCTCAGAGCCTCAAGGAGCAGCCCGGGATGGGCGCCCCGTGGCTTCATCCCTGCGCGACACGCGTGGGCTGGGCTGCCCCTGGGGATGTGGAGGGTGCTTGGACGTGGGTCCCCAAGGCCGGGCATTGGTTCTGAGCAAGACTCCCCTCGAGGAGGCCTCCGCTGGCTGTGCCCGAGGGGATGGCGCTCAGCCAGGCCCCTGGCCCAGGGGAAAGGGCCAGCACACAGGTGCCGGCGTGGAGGCCCCTACTGTTCCAGGCCGGCTGACAGCCCCCCCCCGCCCCCCCCGCCCCCGTCCAGACTGGTGATGGGGTCCGGGAGCCGTGAGAGAGACAGGGCTGAGCTGGGCCCCCCGAGAAGACCCAGCTGTGCCCAGTGGGCTCTGCAGAGGCAGCGGCACTGAAACCTGGCCACACTCACAGAGCAGCCACGGCCCAGGCGGGAGGGCGAGTCTGGGTACCTGCCTGCACGTTCGCCCGGCCCGGGACAGGTTGGAGCCCAGGGCCAGACAAGGAGGCTGGTGGGAGCGGCGAGGCCCTTCATGGGGCCAGGGAGGTCTGGCAATGGAGCGCTGGGGCCAGGGCTGCGGCAGAGGCCGGCTCGTTCCGGCCCTGCGTGCTGCTCCCTGTGACGCAGCCTTCCCGTGCAGGGGTTGGGGCCCAGGCTGCTGTGAGGCTGCTGGGGTGCACAGCGGGGCCCTTCCCGGGGCCCCACGGGTCTGGGAGACCTGCTTGGGGAGCCAGCCCGTCCCTAGGGCCTGTCGGCCTGCCCGAGACTCATGGGGAGACCGCTTGGCCCCGGCAGCCTGGACAGGCCCTCGCCCCGACTTGGGTCTGGGGGCTGAGGACTGTGGACATGGTGTCCCCGCCCCAGAAGGAAGTCACTCAGGCGCAAAGACAGCCTTGTGCACAACGTTTACTCCTGGTGGTGGCCCCTCTGC
This sequence comes from Artibeus jamaicensis, assembly GCF_021234435.1. Taxonomy (NCBI): domain Eukaryota; kingdom Metazoa; phylum Chordata; class Mammalia; order Chiroptera; family Phyllostomidae; genus Artibeus; species Artibeus jamaicensis. The sequence goes on along the minus strand of NW_026521954.1, from coordinate 27,055,775 downwards.
AGCGGTTCTGCTGCAGCTGGGAGCTGGCACAGACCGGCAGCCACTGACCGTGGACAAGGCCACAGCCTGAGCTGGTGGAAACCGGTTCTGTCCTCCCGCTGCTGCCTGGAGCTACAGACAAAATTCAGGGGGGAAATGCAGGCGTGGGGTGCAGGTGCTGACCAGGGGCCCAGCGGTGGCCTGGCGGTTGCTTGGAGACTCAGCAGGACGTGGGCGTGGCTGAGGGTTCGGGGCCTCCTGCAGGGGCACCAGGTGTCCCCAGGAGCTGCCGGCACTCAGGCTCACCTTCAGGGGCACCTGTGGGTGGCAGCCAGAGGTGAGCACCAGGCCCCACAGTGCACAGGCAGACACGCTGCGGACGGACGCATGCTCACAGGGACAGGCGGGCAGGCTCACATCACGTTCGCACCCCACTGATTTGGCTGAGTTACCCACCTGACCTGCCAGGACCAGTGTGCCTGCAGGGGTGGGGTCAGGCAAGGTGCCCTACCTGTGCAGGCAACCTCGAGGCCCTGCGCCCTGGGGGGCTGGCTGACCCTGAGAGATGCCAGGGAGTCCTCCCCGGGACCTTGCGCAGGACAGCTCCCTCTGAGTAGGGTGGGTGGGGGCCGCCCAGCCGCAGCCCCTGACAGCTATAGGGGTACTTGGGGGAGGGGTCCTGGGCTCCCAGGGAATAGAAGTCCCCCCAAGTCTGGCTGCACCCAAGCCTGCGTTCCTTGACCCCACCAACCACTGCTGGGGGACAAGGCAAGGGGTGCCACCCAGGGTCCCAGGGCACGCCGTGGGGCCCGCAGCCACAGAAGGAGTGAGGAGGTGAGCAGCCTGTCTACACCCCTGTCTGCTGGGGGCTCCCAGGCCTGTGGGCCGGGGCACCCCTCCAGAGAGATAGGGACAGTGACAGGAACGTCTGTCCTGCCCAGGTGGTCGCGCAGGCTTTGGGGACTCCCACCACCTCACCTTTGTGCTGTTCTCCCCTCCTCCCCACTGCCTCGGGGAGCCCCTCAGACAGGTGAGCAGGCAGGAGTGGGGCTGGGGCCAGGCTCAGCAGGGCCCAGGGTGCCCCTGAGCCAGGTGGCGGCAGCCCTGAGTGGAGGCCTGACAGTCCTCCTTGCCGAGCCTCGGGGGACACCGGGCCCGGTTCCCGAAGGCCCTGAGGACACGCCTGCTGCTCTCACCAGGCTCGGAGAGAACACGCCTTGTCACCCAGGGTAGTTTAGCTCCTCACAAGGCAGGTCGGGGACAGCCGGGGGCTCAGGTGCTGCAGGCAGGGCTGGGGCCATGCCCTGCCCCAGCTCACCTGCCCTCTGGGAGCTGGGCTCTCTCCCACCTGGGGCTCTGGCTGTGGGGGGTGCTCACCTGCAGCTGCAGGTCCAGGGTCCTCACGTGCTGCACGGACTCCATGGCTCCCCTGACGAGCGCTGGGAGAGGGAAGGGGTGGAGCTCAGCCCCAGGGCAGCACTGGGCCATGAGAACCCCAGTCTCCTGCCCCCCACCAGCGCTCTGTGCCTGGTTCCGGCTCCCCCGGCCATGTCTGTAGCAGGCTTGAAGGCCCCTTAACTCTCCCAACTGTGGGTCCCGTCCCCCAGGTATGGAGGGTCCTCCTGGCCCCACAGTGCCAAGGCCCCGCCCCCAGGTTTCTCCGCTGTGGGCCCCCTCACCCCTCAGGGTTCCTGCAGGGTCAGGCAGGTGTCCCCCAGGCCCCCAGCTGTCTGTGGGCAGAGGCTCTGGGCCCAGAAGAGGGAAGCGGCCAGGGCAGGGGCACTGTGTGCCCTCCCAGCTCCCAGGTCCCAGCAACAGGGCTTGAGCGCCTGTCAGGGCGGCCATCGGCTGGTACGGAGGCCCCGGGGGGGCCTTGGCCACAGTGCTCGGCCTCGGGGGGGGGGGGAAGCCCGGCGGGGTGCAGGGCCAGTGTGGTTCGGGGTCCTGAGTCGGCTTTGCCTCTTCCGTGGACGGGCATTTCGCTCCGTCCCGAGTCCCCTGACATCTCGGTACAGAGGTTTGGACAGACACCCAGGAGCAGACAGACTCCGCCCTGTCCTCTGCCCACCTGCTCTCACCAGTGAGGTCAGAGTGGGAGCACCCCGCCCCCACCAGCAGGCGAGACCCCTAGGAGAAGGCGGCTGCCCGGACCGGGAGTCCTCCGGGGCCTGGGCCACAGAGCCCCTGCACAGGGCCACCCCCACGCTGGGGGCCCCGAGGGCTGTCAGCCTGGGTGCAGGGCACGTGCAGCATGAGGTAGGAGAGCAGCCTGACCCCCTGCACCCCCCAGCAGACGCCTGGCCAGACCCGGGGGGCACTCGAGCTCCCCGTGAGACACAAACAACCCTGTTTCCCTTGGGCTCACCTGCGAACTCAGCAATCTGCGGGTCTTCCACTTCAAATAGCAGCTCATCGTGAATTTGGGCAACTAGCCTGAAAGACACACAGCCGCGCAGTGCGTCACCCCTCGATGGGGCAGTGAGGATGCCTCCTGTCTGCCCAGCAAGGGGGCACCACCTGGGGGTTGTGCGCACAGGGGTGCAGGCCGCCCTCCAAGTCTGGCACAGGGTGTTGGGGAGGCTGCGGCTCAGTGGTGAGTGGCAGGGCCCGGCCGAGGGCCTGCTGCCTGGTCACCCATCACCAGGACGCCTCCAGGGAGGTGGGGGCACAGGTTAGAAGTGACCTGTGAGCAGAGGCAGAGGGCCCAGAGGGAGGGCAGAAGGTCCACGCAGCATGGAAGAGCCCTGGGGGGCGTTGGGGCCACGGCGTGGGCTTGGGAGGAGGGTCTCTGCTAACCACCGGCAGTGGGGCCTGCTCCAGGGCCGGGCTGGGTGGGTCCACCTCCCACCTTGAACACTTAAGGGGAGGTGCTGGGAGGGACAGTCCTTTTTCCAAATTCACTTTTGAAGTCAAAGAAACACTTAATAAAATTTGGAAAGTGCAGTCAAAACTCAACAGTGCAAAACAAACACCTGAAGCCCCCACCTCCCATGTGCCCGGGACTGGGTGGGTCACCCCTCGTGTGGCGGCCGCAGCATGCACAGAGCGGCGTGGCCCAGCTCACCCGTGGCCCTGCAGCCCCCCTCCCCCCACCGCCACATCCCATCACAGGCCCAAGTCCTCACTGGGGGCCACCTGGCCCTGCGCCCTGGCCGCCCCTCCGAGCCCCTCCAGGCCCCTCAGCAGGGGCAGGGAGCGGATGCTGAACAGAATGGTCTGTGGAAGGACAGCCCAAGCCCACCCAAGGGCAAAGCCTCGGCAGGGCTCAGACCCCGGTGACGGGGCAGCTGGTGTGAAGGTGTGTGTGGAGCCACAGGCCACCCGGGGCCCTGAAGCTCCGTGCTGCCTGCACGAAGCAGCACTGGGGCTGGGCAGCCCGTTCTCCAGGAGGCGGGTCTGGGCAGGCTTGTGAGCCTTGGGCAGGGGACACCTGCCCCTCCCTCAGGGTGGATGCACACAGTGCCCCTGCCCCTCGGGGAGGGGAAGGTGTGGAGCGGCGACCCTCAGGACCACCTCCAGGGTCTGCAGCCCTCTGGGAAGGACGGTGGGTGTCAGGGGTCCAGTGCGCAGTGTGCTCTGCCCTCTGTGTGGCCTGGCTGTGCCCAGTCCTGTCACCTTGCTGCCTGGCAGGCACAGCGTGTTCAGGGAGGGGCAGTGGGCAGACCGCCCCGCATGGTGAAGCTGGGGGCTCGAGCTGACCAGGCGACGGGCTGACATGGAGGGCAGCTCTCCAACCCCACGGCAGACGGATGGCACACACCCTCCATGGGACACACGCAAGGCTCCGCAGTGGAAACACGGGGGGCTGCCCTCCACTCCTCCTCTCTGTGGGTTGCTGGGGGGGGACTGGGGCTGTGTCCGAGGCTCGCTCCCAGATAAGGAGGCCCCAGGCAGCCTCCGTCAGGGCGGACTGGCCCGTCACCACTTTCTCTTTGCCTGGAAGGTGCTGGGACAGCCACAGCAGCCACTCCCATTGCAGCATCAAGAGGGACAGGGCTGGGGGGACCTGGGCCCTGCTGTCCTGAACCCTGGAAACAAAGCTGGCACCTGTGGTGCTCTGGACACCTCAGGCCAGGAGTGAGGTCTGGGCTGCAGCCACCAGGTTGGGTCACCAGCACGGGAACATGTCCCCACGGAGAGACGCCCCGGGCCGTCCTGCTGGGCCCAGACCCCGAGCAGCCCCGGGCGGGGTGCCCGCATTTTATGTGGCCCAGGGCTATGGGCAGTGCCCTTCCGGACATTAGAGTGGGCGGGCAGCACGGGTCTCGCCTTCTGGCTGATTCGAGGCCATGGTGGGACCGTGGCTCCCGCGGGGACTTAGTGCTCAGACCGCAGACACCTCTTTCAAGACGGCCGCAAGGGCGTCCTCGCACCTGAGATCACAAGGTGGGGCTCTGGCTCGGTGCGGCGGCGGCCTCGGAATAGGCCTGGGCTGTGAGTCACTCTCACATCCCGCTCACGGCCACAGCTCTCACGGAAACTGGGGCACGGGGCACAGCACCGGGTCCACTGCTCGGGAGGCCAGCCGACCTGTGGTGACCCCTCTGTGGTCCTGCGCCCCGACCGTCACTGAGGATGCCAGGCCTCGCCAGGCCGTGCCACCAGGGGCCGCTCTTGAGGGGTCTTGTCTCCTGTGTCTGGGGCGGTGCGCTCTGGGCTGAGCCCCTCTGTGCCGGCCAAGCCTGGCCAGGGGGTGCCCCAGGGTGCTGCCGCCCTGGGAGGCAGCCAGAGGTCAGTGGCTGCCCAGAGGCGAGCAGGTTAGCCACCGTCCATAAGCCCCTGCAGGTACCCTGCTCTCCCTGTACCCAGGGCAAAGACCAAGTGTCTCCCTGAGGCTGCCACCTCGGCTGTGGCTTCAGGCGGGGCTCCCGGTCCCTCCTCGGAAGTGCAAGGCCAGGCTGCGGCTCCAAGCTGGGAAGCCTAGGACCAGTCCAGCTGAGTGAATGCGGTTGTGCTCTGAGCCTCAGTCCCCTCTCTCTTCACTCAGGTGTGGGGGCCGACAATGCCAGAAGCTTCTTTCGAGCCCCACCATGCTGATGCCTGGCAAGGCCTTCTCCCAGGGGCCCCGGTCCACAGGTCCGCCAGCACTGAGGATGGTGCCAGAGATGAGTGACTTCCTAGCCAACTGCAGAGCTCAGGTGGGAACCCCCCAGCCGTCCTGCCCTGGGCTTGCCCCGTCCTGCACCAAAATTGTGGCCCACAAGGCTCCTGGGCCAATGGGGTAGGGCTCTGGAGGGTGTGTCCCTGCATGATCACAGCGCCGGGACGTCGCCCCTGTCCTCCCTAGAACTTCCTGTTGCTCTGGGGAAAAGAACGGGCCACGCTTGGAAAACACAGAACACGACTTCCGGCCAAGGTGGAGGTGGAGGTGGAAACACTGAGCCTCCTCCTCACACAACCAAAATTAAGGACGACAAAAACTTAGAAGCAAAAAAGCACCAGAACTGACGGAACACTGAACATTACGGAGGTCCAGCAACCACGCACCCGGACTGGTAAGAGGGCGGAGTCGGTGGCCAACGGGGAGGGGTCACAGCAGGAGAACTCGGTGGCTTGGGGACCCGGGTGCGCAGGCAGTGGCCAGCAGACCCCGGGCCTGGGGTGGCACCGAGCAGACCCAGTGAGGCGGGCAAGGTGGCTGCCTGACCACGGTCACACATTCACGAGCAGATAACCAGGCAAAAACGGGCAGCGAGACAGACCACACAACCCAGGGCCCCAGCACCAGGAAGGAAAGCCTAAAAGCACCGATGGAAAACACCTGTGGGGTTGAGGCGCTGGGAGAGACTCCCAGTCTCACAGGAGAGTTTGCTGGAGAGACCCACGGGGTCCTAGAACATACACAAGCCCACCCACCCGGGAACCAGCACCAGAAGGGCCCAGTTTGCTTGTGGGAAGAGACAGAAGGGACTGAAATCCAAGAGAGAGCAGAGTAACTGCCATCATTCCCTCTCTGACCCCGCCCCCACGTACAGCGTCACAACCCAGCGCCTGGGTTGCCCCACACTGGTGAACACCTAAGGCTCCGCCCCTCACACATAACAGGCAGGAGCAGACCAAGAGGGGGAAAAAAAGGCTCACACAGAAGAACAACAGATCAAAGCCCCAGAGCCAATATATCTAAGTGACCAAGAAATTGCCAAACCTATTGGATGCACAGTTCAAAGCACTGGTGATCAGGATGCTCACAGAATTGGTTGAATTTGGTTGCAAATTAGATGAAAAAATGAAGGCTAAACTAAGGGAAATGCACAAGGAACCAATAGTGATGGAAATAAAACTGGGACTCAAATCAATGGAGTGGACCAGAAGGAAGAAACAACCAACCAAAGAGAAAAGAATGAAACAAGAATTCAAAAAATTTGGCCCTGGCTGGTGTAGCTCAGTGGATTGAGCGTGGGCCTGCGATCCCAGTTTGATTCCAAGTCGGGGCACATGCCTGGGTTGCAGGCCAGTTCCCGGCAGGGTACTCACGAGAGGCAACCACACATTGATGTTTCTCCCCTTCTCTCCTTCCCTTCCTCTCTAAAGATAAATAAATAAAATTTAAAAACAATTTTTTAAAAATAAAATAAAATAAAGAATTAAAAAAATTAGGAGAGGGACTTCCGCCAAGATGGAGGCATAGGTGGATGTGCCGCGCCTTCTCACACAACCAAGTTTAGAGACAACTAAATATTAGCAACAGAAAACACAGCCAGAACATGGAAAATTGAACTTTTCGGAAGTCCGTTAACAACAAATTCTTCAGCCTGACCGGTAAGGGGCGAAACCAGCGGCTGGTGAAGCGGGGTTGCACAGGAGGTCTCGGTCAGACGGACTCAGGCGTGGAATCCAGACCCGTGGAATCCAGGCGCAGGGTTGGACCTAGTGAGCGACCCAGCGAGCCACCAGGCGAGCGACCGCGGGGGAGACAGCGGGGGAGCGGTGCTGCGTGTTGACTGTGGTCGCCCATTTGTGCGCGGGCGGACAGGCGAGGGAGTGGGCAGTTGGACCGGGGCCCGGCAGGTCCCCACAGCAAGCACCAGTGGAGGGCGCCACCATTTCCCTGCTCTGACCCCACCTCCACATACAGCGTCATAACCCAGCGACTCTGAGAGGCCCGGCCCAGGTGAACCACCTAAGGCGCTGATCCTCACCCAGCTGTGAGAAACAGCAGAGGGGGTCGCCATTTCCCCGCTATGACCACGCCCCCACATACAGCGTCACAACCCAACGACCTGGGAGTCCAAGGCGCCGCTTCTCACACTTAAAGGGCGCGAACAGACCAAAAATGGCGCAAGAAGATCTCAAAGCCCCAGAGCCTATAAATCTAAGCGATGAAGAAATAGCAAAACTCTCAGACGCACAGTTTAAAACACTGGTGATCAGGATCCTCACAGAACTGGTTGATTATAGCCACAAATTAGACAAATATATGAAGGCGAAACTAATTGAAATGAATGGAATTGCACAGGACACCAATAGCAATGAAACGGAAACTTGGACTCAAATCAATGGAGTGGACCAGAAGAAAGCAAATAATGGCCAAACAGAAAAGAGTCAGGAAGCAAGAATTCAAAGAAATGAGGAGAGTCTTAGGAACCTCCAGGACGTCTTTAAACGCTCCAACATCCGAATTATAGGGGTACCAGAAGGGGGAAAGGAACAGCCACCAGTGGAAAACTTATCTGAACAAATAATAAAGGAGAATTTCCCCAATCTGGCAAAGGAAATAGACTTCCAGGAAATCCAGGAAGCTCAGAGAGTACCAAAGAAGTTGGGCCCAAGAAGGAACACACCAAGGCACATCATAATTACATTAGTCAAAATTAAAATGAAGGAGAGAATCCTAGAAGCAGCAAGAGATAAGGGGACAGTCACCTACAAAGGAGTCCCCATCAGACTGTCAGCAGATTTCTCAAAAGAGACCTTCCAGGCAAGAAGGGGCTGGAAAGAGGTATTCCAAGTCATGAAATCCAAAGACCTACAACCAAGATTGCTCTATCCAGCAAAGCTTTCATTTAGAATGGAAGGACAGATAAGGTGCTTCTCAGATAAGATCAAATTCAAGGAGTTCATCATCACCAAGCCCTTATTATATGAAATGTTAAAGGGACTTACCTAAGAAAAAGAAGATAAAAAAGATGAACAGTAAAAAGACAGCAAACTCACAGTTATTAACAACTACACCTAAATCAAAAGCAAACTAAGCAAACAACTAGAACAGGAACAGAACCACAGATACGAAGATCACATGGAGGGATAGCAACAGGGGAGGGGGAGGGGGAGAAGGGAGGAGGAGGTACAGAGAATAAGGAGCATAGACGGTGGGGAGAAAATAGGGGGAGGGCAAGAGTAGTGTGGGAGATGTAGAAGCTAAAGAACTTATGACACATGGACTTGAACTAAAGGGGGGGATGTGGGTGGGAGGGGTGTGCAGGGAGGAGGGAAGTGAAGGGGGAAATGGGACGACTGTAATGGCATAATCAATAAAATATATACAAAAAATAAAACACAGAACACGAAACCCTCCGACCCCACACCCGACTGCTCGGTCTCTATCGTGGCCTGATGCACTGTTACGGGAAGCATTCCTGAGGACAGGAAGGGCTGATGACAGACAGGGGACCGGCTGGGCTGTTCATTTCCTGGGGAAGAACTGTTATGCTCACCTCAGGACTCTGTCACTACAAAGACCCCAAGTCCTCAGTGTCCTTTCTCAACCCACACCACCTGCAAACGGACTCCAGACTTACACTGTCACAGGTGCAGCAGAACGTGTCTGGAGGGCGAGCTAGCACAGCCCCTTGTCCCCTCCCCCAACACACCCCAGAGGCACCCACACGAGTGGGCTGCCTGGGTGCGGTGGCCATGAGACGCTGTGCTGGAGGGACTCGGGGAGGGTAAAGCGCTGTCCCTCCTGCTCCTGCCTCCCTGGTCCTCACAGAAACCAGAGGTGCAGCGCCTACTGCAGGGTAGGGACAGCAGGGTCACTGGGGTCTCAGGCCAGAGGGTCGGGTGGGGGACAGCCCAGGCCTCCTGCTTGGCCAACCTTCGCTGGGGCGGAAGGCGGAGCATGGACGCAGGATGCGAAGGGGGGTGCCCGATGGGTTCCGTGCAGCCTGGGGACAGTCTCTCCCTTCCCTGACCAGGACGCCACTCCACAGCCCTGGGGTGGCCCTTGCCCCGCACGCACTTCTGTGCCAAGTTGCTGAAAGCACCCAAGGAACCCGGCTCAGAAGCCAAAGCCAACAGCAGGGAATGCGTGACAAGAGAGCAGACGGCTGTTCAGAAAGACGCCGGAGAGAGCAGAACGGTGTCGGAGGCCCAGAGGGAGCGGTCCCTCAGATGGGACAGGGCGGCCACAGGCAAGCAGGTCCCGATGTCCAAAGGCGGCAGGAGGACAGATCCAGCTGGCCTCCACTGGACACGCCTGCCCTTGGGGGTTGGGGGTGAGCGTGATGCCCCTCAGGGTGGGGCTGGTGAGGCCACTGAACATTTCATCGTCTAGAGAAGTGCTGCCTGTCCACCGTGAGCCCGTCCTCGGCGGTGGACACGCTGTCGGCCTGGGGGTCCCTGTGGCAGGACGGGACCCTCTGGCAGGTGTGCCCGGGGACGAGGGGGGGGGTGGCCGGGCCCACTGGAGTCTGACACGCTGGCTTGTCTGGGGGTCTCAGGTTGGCCGCCTGGCACACAGGGCCAGGACCTGGTGAACTTGGTGGGGTGGTTCTGGGCCAGGGCCCCTTGTCACCCAGCTCCCCAGACACTTAGGGAGTGGGCCCAGGGGGGCAACCACAGCAGCGACCAGGCAGAGTGAGCTGTGTCCCGGCAGCCCTGGCGTGGCCCCACTTCTGAGGTGTGTTGGAGCCTGGGAAGGGCCGGCGGCAAGAGCCTGTGTCCTGTCTGAAGGGCGGGTGGGCAGCGCCTGCACTCGGAGGAGCCCAGGAGCCCCGAGGGGAGGGCATGACCGGAGAGACCCCTTGGCGCCCAGGGGAGAGCGCCTGTTGCCACTCGTGCTGCTGTGAGCGGCCCCTGCGTACGTGGCCCGGCCTGGGGGGAAGAAAGGGCCCTCCTGGGGGTGCTGAGGGGAGCTGAGACTCAAGGGGTCCCTTTCCTTGGGGGGCAGTGACCTTGCCAGAACATGACCCAGGGCCACAGCGGGCGGGGGGAAGCCGGGAGTGCGTGTATGTAGGCCAGCCACGGAGCAGCGGGCCCCCCCCACCCCGCACCCCAGCCCCTGGAAAGGCAGGGGCACACCCTCACTGACCTGGCTGTCAGGGTGGGGGAGGCAGCCACTGCAGTGAAGATGTGGGTCATGGCCATCTTGCAGAGGTCTGCGGCCGAGCCTGTGGGCACAGAGGTTCCGTCTCACGTGCAGTGTCAGGCCAGGCCTCGCAGGGACTGCCCGGCACTAGCCGGCTGTCTTGGTTTCCCACACTGACCCCCCAACTGCCGGGTCCACTGTCTCATCATCCCCGCTCAGGTCCGGAGATGAGTGCGGACTTAGCAGCGGACTCGTCTGGACTCAGCCAGGGGAACGCCCACTTCACGTGACCTCCGGTGGCTGGGAAACACGCGTCCCTGCAGCCGAGCCACCGAGGCTCCTGCCGGGCCAACTGTGGGCCGAGGACATGGGGCTCTGGGGGGGGCCTGGGCCCCTGTGGCGGGCACACCAGCGCACATGCTTGTCCACGGCCAGCGGGAGGGCGCCTGCTGCTGTCAGTCCCTGCCCCACCCGAGCCCTTCCGTCAGAGGGTGAGGTTGGGCCCATCGCGGTGGCCCCTCTCCATCAGCTCAGCGTCCCGTGTGACGTTTTGGCGCGAGTGCAGGTCCCGCCTGCCCGTGGGTCGTGCACGTGGGCTGCAGACTCTAGATTCTGTCCCTGGCCACCAGCCAGCAGCATGACCCAGTGCAGATGTGGCCCGCTGACTCCCATGGCCCCCACCCATGTGCACGGCACGGGGCCCTGGCACTCGTCCTAGGCCGGGGCGGGGGTGGCTCACTCGGTCACTGGGACATGCGCCCGTCCAAGGTGCTGGCTGGCGCAGGGCGCAGGTCTGTCAGCGCCAGCCACACAGCGGGCACTGAGCTGCTCTGACCCTGGGAAACAGACCGAGGTCCAGGCTGCCCTTGGTGGTCCCAGGCAGCACCCCCAGATGCCAACTTGCTGTGTCCCCATGGCAGGAGGGCCTGGTGTCAGGTGGACCTGCTGGCTGTGTGGGGTCTCAAGGCCATGGGAACCCTGCACTGGGGGCGGGACATCAGGACGCTTGCTACTTTAAGACAGGCACCCAGAGCTGCAGCCAGGCGGTGGGAGCCAGGGTGCAGAGGGGACAGCGTGGACAGGGCGGCCCCAGCCAGGCGGGCGCTATGGCTTGTCAGCGTGCGTGTCCACCTTGCGGAGGCAGACGTTCCCTGTAGCACTGGCCACTGCTCGTCCCAGGCACCTCGTTCGGCTCAGCACAGAAGTGAAGCAGCCGCCGCCCAGGCACCTGTCCAGAGGCCCGGGTGGGCAGGGGCGCCCAGCCTCGTTAGCCTGGCCCGTGCAGCTCTCCTGTGTGCACTTCTCACGGGAAGGACTCTGGAGTTGCTTCCACAGCCCCTCACCCAACCCAGTGCACACACCTACTGAACAGACACGCGTTCATGACCGATGGCTTCCTCACACATGAGAACCTGCCTCAGCACCAGAGGCATCTCGGCATTTCAAGGGCTCTCGTCCGCTGGTCACGCTGGGAGACAGGACTTAGGAAGGCTCCACACTGAGCCCGTCCCGCCAGCTGCCGCTGCCCCCATGCTGTGCACGGACGCGGGAAGGCTGAGCCTGTGCCGAACGGCTCTGCCCTGCGGGCCTCTCTGCAGGGTTGGCTGGGGCCTCGACCTTTGTCCTCCTCATTTGCTGGGGTCCCTGGCCACCCTCTTGCTGCAGAACAGCCCTTTGTGGGTAGGGTAGCGCAGCAGGCACCCTTGGGCTGGGCTCTGGGGCCTCAGCCCTCCCTCTGTGCCCTGTGGAGTCCTGGCCGGGATGATGCCTGACTCCCAGCCGACCCTGAGGCCGTGCTGGGACAGCGCACCACACGCGGGGTGAGAAGCCCATGACTACATCTCACTGCAGCTCCACGCAGACACATGAGCTATTTGTGTGCTGGGGCTGAGGATGATTAAAGCGTTTTCATAACTGGAGGCAAACAGTGTGGTGTCACCACCAGCTGCTTCCTGCGGCGGGGGCTGGGGGTGCCGAGGACGCGCTGTATGTGGGTGCCTTGCTCGAGCCCTTACACTGCCAGGCACGAGGGTACAATAGACGGTCCCAGGCCAAGGGCCCAGGGGCTGGGCTCCAGGCCCAGCCCTCATGCCCAGCTGGGTAAACTCCTGGGGGTCTCAGGTCCCTGTGCAGAAGCAGGGACAGCCCTGCTCCAGACTGTCTTTTGGGGCAATGTTGTAACTATAAAAATTACCATGTATTGGACACCTCTCACCTTCCGGCACATTCCATTACTGCCTCCTGACAGTACCTGCCAGGGAGGGCGGAAGCAGGAAATATGGGACAGTGATCTGGTCAGTGTCACGGCCCTGCAGCTGCTGGCCCAGGAAATGAAGGGGCTCAGCAGGCAGGCTGGGGGCTGTGCATACCTTGCACCACGAAGTTCACCGCCTGCCGCTCAGCCTGTGCTCGGAGCTGCTGTTCCTGCGCACGGATCCTTGGCAGCGGTCTCCTTCTGCCCATGATGGACGTCACGTAGCCTGGGGTGCACCAAGGAAAGCGGGGTGAGGGCAGGAGCAGATGGGCAGTGTGATGCCCTGGTGGGCGCAGCTCCCTCGGACTTTGCCCAGGCCAGCCGGTCTGTGGCGGGAGACACACATGGCAGTGGGGGGCTGTCGCTTGCCTGGTGGCACGTTTTACATTTATTTTCTTCTCTGAAATTAACTCTGCTCCTCTTTTCCAAATGTCTTGGGTGGAACACACACCACCTGTGTTCACATTTCTTTCTTAAAAACCCTCAAAGTATTCCTTCAACTCCTCAGTCAGCCTGACTCACCGTATTTTGTGTGAGATGCTTTGCTGTCACTTGTAACTTTACCGAGACTCCTTTTTCAATCCTAAGTGGGTCACTCAGAAGGGCAGTACACTTCTGACAAGCAGATGGACACACGGCCATGCGTACAGATACGAGACCACCCGCGTGCCCTGGTGCTACAGCCATGCACGCGTTGTCCGGGGCAGTGCAAGCCCCGTTGCTAGGTGCAGGGAGCCAGTGTTCTGCGCGTGTCTGTGCAGCGGCCCTTCTCTGACTCCACCCTGTTGGCTCTGGTGCCTCAAGCAGAGCCTGGCTCTGGGCCCTTGTCAGGTGGAACCTTTCGGTCCCATTCATTCCACAGGGGTTGGACAATCCGCATCCTCCAGGCCCCGCCGTCACCTCCCCCCCACCCCCACCCCACCCCCGCTGCCGTCTGTCCAGCCACTGGCCAGAGGGGCAGGGCCACCCAGCTGCCACAGGTCAGACGTGGGAGGGGGAGGACCTGCCGATTGCTCTGGCTGCTGCTCTGGCTTACCTGTCTGGCGACACCTGGCAATGGTTGATTGGGCAAAATCCTTGATTTTCTTGTACTTCTGCAAAAAACTCTCCAAAAACTGGGAGGCTTCTTGAATAGTCACTCCAAGGCAAGCAGCAAGCCGCTCCTTCCCTGTATGAGCAGGAACGTGGAGATCAGAGGCAGCCCTGACCCCCGCATGGTGGGGACCCAGAGCACGAGCTCCTAGGCAGGGACCCCCACACGCGGAAGAGCCAACAGGAGGCCTCCTGGGCATGTGCCGAGTCAAGGACCAGCCGGCACCACCGGCCTCTTCTGATCGGCTTCACAACTGAGTGCGGGGTGCTGGCCCGCCTGCGGTGGCACCCACGTGTTTATTCCGTGTCGGCTGAGTGCCTGCCAGGTGCCGCAGGTGCTGCAGGTGCAGCTGGGCCCCGAGCAGGCGTGGCCCGGCACTTAGCCTGTGCAGAACTGCGGGCAGCTGGCTGGGCAGAGGAAGACAGGGGGGAACGCTCCAATGCCACATTAGGGGAAATGGGACCCGGGAGCCCACCCTTCCAAGTTCTCGGTGACACAAGCACTTTTGGTCCGGCCAGTGTTTGCCTCCTAGGGGACGCTGGTATTCTGATGATGCTTTAAAAAAATTTATTTTAAATGTTAATTGTTTTTCAAGTAATGACTCTCCTTACAGCAAGGTCTGTGGTCAGGATGGCACCAAGTCCCAGCACTGCCTTCTGGATGAAGGTGCTGGGGCCACCCTGGCCTGGGTCTGCGTCCAGGTGGCGGTTCTGTGTGGCCTTGGGGAAGTCACCTGACCTGCCATAAGCCCCATTTCTTCCCTGTGAATGAGGAAAACCATCCTTGCCCCTCAGGTTGGTAGGGGACCCCCTGAGCTGAGGCAGGCAAAGCTCCAAGCGGACTGGCCCCCAGCTGGTGTTCAGTGTGGAGCCGCTCTCCCATGTCCTCCAGAAAAGAAGGCTTCCCAGAGGGAGTGAGCAGCCACAAGGAGGGGTGTGGGCGCCTTCCCAGACGGCAGGGTGACTGACGGCACCGGGCTCAGAGGGGCTGCGTCTCTGGAGGGAACCCCAGGACACGAGTTGCGTGAAGGCCTGGGAGCACGACTGGAACCGGGATGGACCTGCGGCCTCTGCACGGGGTTGGCTCTGGGGTCACACTGGAGGGCCCGCACTGGAGGGCCCGCACTGGAGAAGCAGGCTCCGGGGGGCTTCTCTTTCATGCTTCGTGGTGGCTCGTGCCCCCTCTCCACCCACTGTCACTCTGAACTTCGCTTCCAAGGGCCAGGCTTCTGCTGTGGGGCTGTGGTCGCAGGCAGGACCGTCTCCCCGAGAGCAAGGGCCCCCAGCTCTTAAATCTGCCATGAACACACGGGTGACTCTTCCCACGGACAGTGACCAAATCCTGCGTGTGCGCATGCGTGTGCGCATGTGCGTGTGCGACTTGTGCTCTAACAAGACCCCCTTCGCTCCCTTCTCGCCAAGCGCTCTTCCACCCCACGCACCACTGCTAACAGTCCCGCACTCCTGTGGGTAACTCCGGGGCCTGGGGGCACCTGGCCCCTCCTGGGTGCAGGGGCACTGGCTGGCCCACCTGGCACCCACTGTGCAGCCTGAGGCTGGCGCACACTCGGGGACCCCACGTGATCAGATAAGGTGTGGGGTGGACTGAGGAGATGTGGAGCCGGCTGCTGAGAAGAACCAAGATGTGAACTGGCTCTTGGGGCAGCGGGAGCTCCGGCAGGACCAGAGGGGTCGGGAGTTGCTTCCTGGAGGTGGTGCCTCCTGGTGAGCTCAGAGGGGCGGGCGGAGGGCCAGGGTGAGCTCACTGAGGGCAGGAGCAGCAGGGTGCTGTGTGTGGGTCCCAGGTAACAGCTGCTCCGTGGCCGGTGTGGTGGAGGCCGTCTCGGGAGCGGGGCCGCCCTCCCTGGCAGAGGCCTGGGTCTGCGGGAGGCGTGGGGCCAGGCTGCCCCGAGGCCGCAGTGGGCTGCACAGACGTGGCGTCCTCCTGAGCACCCTCAACGCTTGTGGCCCAGGCCTGCTTCTCCCCACGCTGTCTTTCTCCGTGGTCCTGAGGACAACCACCCCACGGAATCTGCCTCTGCCCTGGGCCCCCAGCAGCCAGAGCAGCAGCTTCTGGACCCTTGGGTGCACATTTATGTGACCACATGTCCTTGCAACCCAGGAAAGCTGGCTGGTGAGACGCCCCTGGGCGGAATCCCCACAGCGTCCCGGCTGCCCAGGAAGCACCGCATTCACCCACCAGGCTCCGCCTCACACACGAGCAGCCTCAGGCCTGTGCACACCTGGGAATGCACAGGGGTCGGCTGTCAGGCTGGACGGGGACCACGGGGACAGCAGCTGCAGAAACGGAGGCTCGGGGTGGGAGCCCCGTCATCACCAGAGCTAAAGCAGCCAAATCACCCTTTGTGCCAACATCACAGTCATCACACAGCGGCTCACTGCTATTTCCAGAGGGGAGCTCTCTCCCCTCCAGGAGAAACAAGGAGAACACAGAAGGCGCCAAACCAGCACCACCGAGAAGGGACACTGGGTGAGTCGGGAGAGTGGGGGATGCCCCCTGCTGGCCTCGTGAAGCCCCTCGCCCTGCAGCCTGTCCCCCAGCTGGATCTGGGATGGGGGCCCGCAACCCCACAGTGCTGCCAGTCACTGGGGGAGTGCGCTGGCCTGGCACTGAATGGAAGGGCCCCAGGCGTGGGGCAGACAAGTGGGGCAGATGTGGAGTTGGCTGGTGTCGGCCACCGCTCCAACAACCCACCTCCACCTCACCGGAGCGAGTGACGGGGCACAGAGAGGTGGAGGGCCTTGTACAGGGTCACACAGCCAGGAGGGGTCAGTCAGGACTCGGCCAGGCTGCTTGGCCGGGGAAGAGGAAGCAGTGTCCACTGGCAGCACCAGAGCCAATGGTGCCCCATACGTAGCACGCGTCTCTGGACAAGGCTGCCAGGCACCGGAATCGGACATGATGGGTGCAACTCTGCTTCTGGCCAGACAGAGACTTGGGGAAGCTCAGGGGCACCGGAGGGGGAAGGCGGGGAGCAGGCGATGGGGCAGCAGTCAGTGCCACCTGCTGCCACCCACTCGGTCCAGTTGCTTAGCCTGTCCTCCAAAACTGCGCACACAAAATGTCCTCCCAAGCAGGGTGGAAAGCCTCCCACTCACTCCCTTGCTCCGCAAGCAGCGCTGTCTGTGCCCCACGCCAGGGAGGCGCTCAGGCCTCATGGAGCGCCAGGGAGGGAGGGTGGTGCTGGGCACGGCAGGGCCCTGGCTCTGGGGGAGGGAGGCAGTGGACAGGAGCGGTCTCCCTGGCCTCATGGGGCCTTTCTGCAGGGTGCCCCCCAGCCTGGCCCGCCGGCGGAGGGCCCAGCCAAACTGAGCCTGGACTCCTGACCCAGAGCAACTAGGAGACGACGGAGGGCCAGCCACACTGCTCAGGACACCTGGGCGGGGCAGCTGAGTGAAGACCTGATGGAAGTCAGGGTGAGCTCAGTGGGTGGGGCGGAGGGGCGAGGGGTCCCCGCGGCGGAGCTGGCCCTCTGGGTTGGGGTGGCTTCCAGACCCGTCAGAGCAAGCCACCCATGGTGGGGAAGAGGCGCTGTGGAGGCACAAGGTGGTCCCTACGTGTAACCAGTGGGCCTCTGCCCGGACGGTCTGGCTGCCTTTCCCCTGTGCACAGGCTTCCGGGGCAGGGAGTGGCCCTCGCCTGGGTCTGTGCAGGACGCCGCCGCCCAGAGCCACCTGAGCCACTGGAGGAGGTGGTCACACGGGCCTGGCCGCAGCCACCCAGGCCCTTCCTTAGGCAGGGGCTGGCTGACCCCAGCCTCTCCTGACTCTTCTTTTGCTCTCCTGCGGGGACATTAGGCCCCAGTAACTCAGCATGACCAAGGGGAAGAAATTCAAAGGGAGGAGAGAGGGGCAGTGGACAGGAGCTGGCCTTGGGCCGTGGGGCTTCGGGGGAGGGGCCGAGGGAGGAGGCCTCTTTGGGCATCTCCCGCCCCCCCCACAGAGCGAGGTGCTGTGAGGTTGGGGTAGGCCCTGCCATGCCCTCCCGGGGGGCGTGACTTTGGTTGGCTCTCACTTCCGGTCCTGTCCCCGGATCTGACAGGGAGACGTGAGCACGGGGGAACAGGTCTGTAAGGGTCTGACTGGTGTCGGGCAGGCGTGGCAAATCCCATCGGCGTTTGTGAAAGACGCATGGGACCCCCCAGGCTGACGGTGATTTCTCCCGCCATGGCCGCAGCCTACCTGCCCCGTAGACCACGGAGTACACCACCTTCTTGGTCCGCTCTCTGTCTGTGTGCGTCACACGGTCCACAGGGATGTCCTTCCTGCAGGGGAGGGGGCGCATCTCAGGAACTACTCACCGTCTGTGGAGGGGCCGCCAGCCCCGCCAGCCCTGTACGGTGCTTTCTCCTGAGGGACTTCACTGTTTCAGAGCCAGGGAAAGTTCAGGATCTTCTCGGGATTCTTCTGAGCAGGGGCGCAGCCCTGGGCGTGCACAGGAGGGGCCTTCTGAGCACCCGGCACCTGCGGGCCTCTCCCCGCCGCTCCCCAAGCTTTCAGGACCTGGTCATTTGCAGGCCGTTTGTTTACCTTACAGTGTTCTCCGCAGTGTCGGCCACCTTCCTGCCCCAAACTGAGTGCTCGGGCAAGCAGACGGGCTCCCGGGCAGGTTAGAACCCGCAAACACAATGCTTTGTGAGCAGGAGGGCCTGCTCCCCGGAACCGGGCACAGACCGGGTCCTGTGCAGGGCACGAGGCTGCGGAGTCGGAGGGGCAGGCCAAGCGAAAACACCAACAAGCTCTCCTACTGTCCAAGATGCCCTTTTCTTTTTTTACACGTTATTAGTTTTAGACAGAAAGGAAGGGAGAGACAGAGAGAAGCATGGATTTGTGGTTCCACTCATTAATGTATTGGTTAGTTGATGCTTTTTAAAAAAACGTAATTCTTTTTTTAGAAAGAGGGGAAAGGAGGGGGAGAAAGGGAGACGGCAATCAGTTACCTCTCACATACTCCCCAACCAGGGACGGAACTCGCAACTCAGGCACGTGCCCTGATCGGGCGTCAAACCCGCCACCTTTCCACGTACAGGTTGGTGCCCAACCAACAGAGCCTCACCAGCCAGGGCCACTGGTTGACTGCTGTGTGCACCCCAACTGGGACTGAACCCGCAGCCCTGGCCTACGGGGATGGCACCGCAACCCACCGCGCTGCTCTGCCACGGCCCAAACTGCCCCTTTCTCGATGCAGCATCTGCTTGGCTGTGAGCCGCTACCCATTTCCCAGGGCAGACAAAACTGGTTGTGACAGTTTTTCTTGGACTTCTTCCAAAAGGCCCAGAACCACACAGAAATGCCACCACCTCCACTATTATTTTTTTTTCTTTTTAAAGATTTTATTTGCTTATTTTAGAGAGATGCGGAAGGGAGGGAGAAAGAAAGGGAGTAAAACATCAATGTGTGGTTGCCTCTAGCATACCCCATACTGGGAATATGGTCTGCAACCCAGGCATGTGCCCTGACTGGGAATCAAACCAGCGATGCTTTGGTTCGCAAGCCTGTGCTCAATCCACTGAGCTACACCAGCCAGGGCTGCACCTCCACTATTATTTAACATCGTTCTGGGTGTTAACACCTATCATTTAACATCAGTCAAATAATTAAAGGCATAATAACTGGAAAAAAATTTTAAATTTTTTTAAATTTTAAAATTTTAAAAAATTTTTCCTGGTTGGAAATTTCTAGTGACTCACTGATAAAATAGCTCAGCACTGATAACTAATTCACTGGTAAAGTCCGCCTGGTGCAGTGCAGTTGGATGGATGCTGTCCTGCAAACTGAAATGTCGCCAGTTTGATCCCTGGCCTGGGTACATGCCTGGGTTACATACAGATTTGGTCCCCAGTTGGGGCACATATGTAAGGCAGCCAACTTATGTTTCTCTTCCTCGCTTCCTTTTCCTCTCTCTAAAAATAAATAAATAAAATCTTTTTAAAGAGTTTAAAAATAAGTCTTGCAGAAGATGGGAAAGGATGAGGGCAAAGATCTGTACAGAGCAGCACAGGAGGCCCGGCCGCGGGCCTGGGCGCGGCAGGGGCGTTCTCGAACAGGGGCCGCGGCTGGCCACGGTGGACAGAACGTCAGCTCTTTGCTTTCCTGTACCACCAACTCAGGAAATCAGAGTCCAGACAGATTAAAAGCCTACACATGAAAAAAAAAGGCGAATAAAATGAAAGAAAACCAAAAAGAATGTAAGTTCCCACTAACTGAAGAGTATTGGTAGAAAGATGCAAACAATACAAACTATAAATAAGAAATAAATAATAATCTACTACATGATAGTTTTAAAATTCAGTATGATAAAAAGCGTCGCAGAAAATTTAGAGACAACTAAAAACTATAGGCTCGCGTGCGAAGGAGAAATGGGGTCCTGCCCGGAACATACAAAGAACTTCGAGGAGGCACCAAGGACAGACAGTTTCACAGGACACTGAGCAGGGGGAGCAAACAGGCCATTTGGAAGCAGAAGTCGAAATGCTAATTGGTAGAACGTCACCAGTCCTGTGTGGAACAGATGCAAGGCACACACATGGCTTTGCACAGAGTGGATTAGCAGAAATGAGTCCCCTGCTGAGGGATGGAAAGGGCGAATGAGGGGGCACCCCCTAAAACCTCAGAATTTATTTATTAAAAAATTGTGCATTTACTCTTCCATGTTTACACTTCAGTCCCCTCCCGAGTGCTCTCCGCTTCACGTAACACAACACCTGTCCAGACGTTTCTCCAGCACTCAGAACAGTTTTGAGCTCGTCAATTCTGATGCCTTTTAGTGCTTCTGCTGTTTTTTGATTCACCTCTTTCACATCAGCAAAACACTTCCCTTCCAGGACTTTTTTCATCCAGGAAAACAAAAAAAGTCCCTCAGGGTGAGATTGGGTGAATAGGAAGGTTGGGGCACAGGGTCACACCGTTTTTTGGTTATAAACTGCTGAACACTCAGCTTGGTGTGGGCAGGTGCACTCATAAATTGCAGATCTTGAAATGGGCAAACGCATTGAAAGAGTTCAAAAAAATTCATCGCAACCAAACGCAGCCTCTCACAGCAACACCAGCTGGTGCACTGATCCGGATGGATACTTAGAGCACTAGGACCCTAAATCCTAGGATACCTAGTGGGGAAGCCTGTCCTGCAAGGGGCCCGTCCTCCAGAAGGTAATTCTGGTTTTCTGAGGGCACCCTTGTAGGTTCTGGCATGCAGAGTGGGACAGCAGTTTGGAAGGGGCCTCTGAAAAGCTGACCAAGGGGAAGAAGGGCAGACCCCAACCCAGACACTCCTGGATGCAGATCCTGGCCTTGGCCCAGGCCAGACACCGGGGCAGCCCCACGTGCTGGGAGCCAGGCTGCAAGGCAGGCAGAGCACCAGCCTGCTGTCAGAGAAAACAACAGCCAGGAGGGGAAGCGGGAGGCTCACCTACTGCCCAGGCTGTCCACTGTGACTTCTCTGGAGCTCGGGGTGGCAGGATACCTGCAAGGGCCGCTGACCTGCAGGCAAAACGGCCTGGAGCGCCTAGTGGTCCGAGAGCAGGTGACGAAGGCTCCCCTTTAAAACGCCTCGTCCATGATTCAAATACATGTTTCTCTTAATTGAGGGTTTTTTTTCTTTTTTGGGGGGGAAATATACATAACTTAAAATTAATCCTTTTGCTCATGCTTAAGTGCACCATTTGGTGGCATTAAGGACGTTCCCAGTGTCGTGTAGCCATCACTGCCATTTATTTCCAGAAGTTTTCACTTTCCTGAATTGAAACTATGTGCCCATATTTCCACCTTAAAAAAAAAAAGATTTTATTTACTTTTAGAGCAAGGGGAAAGGAAGGAGAAAGACAGGGAGAAAACCATGGATTGGTTGCCTCTCTAGGCGCCCTGACAGGGAACCGAAGCAGCGACCTTTCCCTCTGCAGGACGACACCCAGCCCTCCAGCCACATCAGTCGGGGCTCCACTTGTTCTGAACTTTAGTTGTAAAAATTGATACGAGGAGTAACTGATTACTTTTACTTTTTTTTTTTTTTTTTTTTTTTACTATTGAGATATAATTCACAGACCATTCACCCTTTTAAGGTGCACAGTTTAGTGATTTTTAGTGAATTCACACACGCTCAGTCAACTGCCGCATCTAATTCTAGAGCATTTTCATCCGCCGCTCTCCACTCCCGCCGCCCCCCGGCCACCACTCACTACTTCCCATCTCTCCGCCCTCGCCTGTTCTGCACACGTCCCACGAACGGGTCGCACAGTCTGTGGCCTTCTGTGGCTGGCTTCTTGCACCAAGTGTCTTCACGGGCTGTCTATGTGGAGACGCGTCAGAGCTGCGTTCCCTTCCACAGCCGGGTGACATCCCACTGTGCCCGGGCCACACTGCCCACCCGTTCCGTGACGGACATCCGGGGTGTTCCCACCTCCTGGCTCTGTGGCCACTAGTGGACAGAGGTCTCCACCCTCCTCGGGCAGGTTCCTGGAGGGGAATTGCTGGGCCGTGGGGGAGCTTTATCTTTAGCTTTTCTGAGGTGCCGCCGGGCTGCTCCGGTGCGCTGCACCATCTTACCCGCTGGCAACGTATGAGAATGGATTACTTTTATCTCGTAGGAGAGCAGAGGTCAAGAGCTCTTTCCTCGGACCACCCCCAAAAAATGCAGCTGGAGCCCTTTGTGAAGACCTAAGACGCTCCAGGCGGCCATCTGAGTGAGCAGGAGAGACCCTGTGGCCCAAGCCCAGCGCCAGACCACATGAGCCCCGACCGTTGCAACTGTGGCCTTGGGAGGAAGCGGCCCTGATGGCAGATTACGGCCTTCAGTCGTGGATCAGGTCTGCCCACGCCTGGCTGTAATGCTGACTAGAGACAGTCCAGGGTCTGGCCCCAAACACTGAGTCTTCACAATCGACAACCACCAACAGGCCCTGGAGGTGTGGCTTGGCTGGTCAGAGCATCATCCTGTAAACCAAAAGGTCGTGAGTTTGATCCTCAGTCAGGACACGTGCCTCACTTTGCAGGTACAAGAGACAACTGACGATGTTTCTTTCACTATAAAAAAAAAAAAAAAGCAATGAGCAAACATCCTTGGGCTAGGATTAAAAAAAAAAATTACCCCCCTCCACGAACAGGAGCCTAAAGAAAGAACGAGGTGGTGTCCCCTGTGGCTGTGGGGTGTTGCCTGCGGGCCCCCCATGTTGGGGGCGTCCAGGTGCATGTCCTGCTGGGTCCCCGTCCAGCGGGAAACCTGGCAGGGGCTCCCTCCCCGCTGCAGGCCGCCCTCCACCTTTGTTCCGGATTTCCCCTGGGAGGGCTTGCGAGACCCTCGGACTTCGGAATTGGCGGCTGTGTCCTGTGAGAATCATCTCAGGAGCCTCCTGTCATCCTGACAGGCCGTCTGGAAAATTTTCTGCCCAGGGAATGACGCCAGAGTTTGCGTGTCTACGTCCTAATCCACATCCAGGCTGGGAAGACTGGACTGCTGAGTTTAAGAATCCCCTTCCAGCACTCACAGCACCAGCTGCACAGACCCCCACGGCTCTCTGCCACGTGCCCAGAGAGTCACGCAAGAGTCTGCCTCGGAGTTAGGGTCTCTTACTGCGTGCGAATTCCCGAGTGTGTCGGTCTACTTTTGGAAGTAGTTTTCTTACCATCGCTCTAGTCCATTTTGCTTCCATACCACGTTTCCGAACTGCCTTTGTAACACACCCGAGGGCCTGGTGAGGCTTGGGCTTCCTTACTGCTCCTCTTCAAACTCTTCCCCCATGAGGATGGATTATTTTGTATCGTGAACAGCAGGTCAGCCTGTGTAGCTACTGAAAACTTCTGATCTACTACTGGGTGTGCTCACAAACACATCCTCCGCGTGCACACCAAGGGGAGGAGGATGGCGTTGCGATAGAGCGGAGTGTTCCGATCATCGACCATCATTTCCGAGTTTCTCCACCCTTTCTCCGTCTGGATCTCGCACTCGGTTATTCCGCTGCCCCAGGTGCTGTGCCTTTCTCGCCACCCCTCCCTCCCCCGTTTGCTTTCTGCCCGGCTCCACCACCTCCTCTCCCCCAGGCCCTAGTGGTGGGTTTTCTTTAGCTGACTGCCTGGGCTTCCCCGGCAGGCATTCATTGACCACCTTCCCTGGGGACACTGCTGTTCCGTCCCAGTCGATTGATGCCTGCCATCCTGAGCAGCCGCATGACAGCAACTTCTCTGTTCCCGAGTTTCATGGGACCCTTTGGTGGTCCCGCCCAGTGGCCATGGCCAGCTGGCTCCGGGGTGAGCCCAGTGGGGTCATGCATTCAGACTGCATCATAGTGGGATAAGGTTGAGTCAGGGGGGATGCATGAGGGGCACTCTGCAGCGGGGGCTGTTGGGAACTTACCACGACGGCAGGTGAAGGGGGCACCAGGAGAGGAGTGAGCACAGGCCAGGCTGGAATCAGGTGTGGGAGGCAGGAAGGGAGCAATCAGGATGGCCCCCTGCGGACCTGCTGAGTGTGAACTGCTGGGACAGCTGGGGACCCTGCTGCTGAGAACTGGAGCGGCTGGCCTGGTGCCCAGGACGGACGTGCTGCACCTCCACCCCAGGCGTCCTTCGCTCCTCCCACCTGCTCTGGCCTTCACACCTGCACCCGAGGGCCTCAGGCCTTTGCCCTGCCCCACCCCCCACCCCCTCCTGCAGCTGGCCTCCTCTCCAAGACGCTTCGTCAGAATGCAGCTGGCGGCTCTGCCCTCCGCTCCCTGACGCCCCTCAGCCGGTTTCCGTGTGCTGCCTCCCAAAGGCCGGCGCCACCCTGGGCCCCAAGGGACAGGCCTCCACAGACGGTCCTGGCGGCCACCAGCTTTCCCTGGCTTAGGCCGACAGGGACGCCACTGGTGGCGGAGTGTGGGAGGAAGGGGGCCCGAGCGCCCCTGTGCCTCCTGTGGGCACTGTGACCTCAATGCCACAGCCCCGCTCCAGCTGGGCCCTCCCCGCGTGCCCCAGGCTGCAGGGTGGGGCCTGAGGGCCTGGCCCACCCCCTTCCCGTAGCCCTGCCGCATCTCTGCAAAGGGGCGCTAAGTCAGATGGGGACCCCAGTGGGGGCTCTGACAGCCACAGGGTCCAAACGCAGGGGGCGAGAAAGAGGTTGGGCGCCAGCTCTCTGAGGACCAGGGTCACGCAAGCTGTGGCTCTAGAATTAAACTGTTGGCACAGGAAACCCTGGCTGGTGTAGCTCAGTGGATTGAGCTTGGGCCTTCAAACCACACTATCGTGGTTCAATTCCCAGTCAGGGCACATGCCTGGGTCGCAGGCCAGTTCCCAGCAGGGGACTCATGAGACACAACCATACATCGATATTTCTCTCCTTCTCTCCTTCCCTGCCCCTCTAAAGATAAATTAATAAAATCTTTAAAAATATATATATACACATAAATAATCTGTCTGTGCATGGACTCTGGGACTGGGGCCAGTGGCGTCCACAGCCTCGGCCTGAGCTTGCTTCTCTTCCCAGGACCTCGTCCCCTGCCGGCCACAGCAGCCAGAGCACGGCCCAGCACCTGCTGGCCCAGTCTGCCAACAGCCTCAGCGCATTAGGATGTTATTTGCCTTGCAAGTGATCACAGGTGACAGGGTTGCCAAGCGTTACACCATTTGCCAGATGCCATCTTCCAGCAAACACCTCCTCCCTGCCTGCCCCGCATCCCAGAAGCCACGTGGGTCAGGGTTCGTGACGGCAGCCTCTTCCTTCTGGCCCCGAGACCTGCGCGTCTTGCAGCAGGACAACGGGTGCTGTGACAATGTCCCCCCTGGGTCACTGCCCACAGCAAGCACGGCCCGTTTCTCTTCCTCACCGCACCCCATCACGTGCTCTGCCACCTGCCGCGTGGTGTCCCCTGGCTTCTCCCGGGGGCCACCCGTGCTGACAGGAGAGGCCAGGGGACACTGTGTGCGCTTCCGTGAAGCCTCAGCTTAGGAAGGCCGCAGACCACTTTTGCTTTACGGGCCATAGCAAGTCACGTGACCAGGTCTGGCAGCTACTGGACAGAGAAGCACCACCTTCCCAGAGAGGGGGTGGCCGGCAACACCCTCGAACGTGGCTGCCTTAGAGAGAACATCTCAGAACAGCACCCCGAAAAGTGTTAAGTGGAAGGAAAACAAATGTATCCTGCAGCGGAAAACTCTGTTTCGAGTTTCGGCCTGAAAACGTTGAGCCGAATGCATAGCTGTAAGGATTGCATTTTTTAATTGCATTTTGTGAACGTTTTACAAAGCCGTCTCGTCAGACAGATGTGCACGATCACTGTGGAGAAAGCTGCCTTGGCCGCCGGTGGCGTCGAGGTCCCGCAAACCATTCCCATCACATTAACCACGGCTGGCCTTTTTCCCGACAGACCTCGTGTACAAGCTAATAAAATGCAACACAGACAAACAATAGCCAGTGTGGACATGAACGTCTCAAGCTGTCTTCATGAGTGAGCAGCCGAACTTGAGTCTGAAGAGAATTATTCTCTGCCTGATACTTGAAACCCTTTTCAAAACCCATCGAGCATATTGTGTGGGTCTGTTTCTGGCTTCTCTCTTCAGTCCCGCTGGTCTCTGTGTCCGTCCCTCTGCCAGTGCCACACTCTCTCCGTGGCTTCGCATTGTCCTAGGGTCAGGCAGCGACTCCCCGGACCTTTTTCTCTGTGGAGACCATTTTAGCTCTTCCGGGCCTGTGCCGTTTCACAGATTTCAGAATCGGCTTGTCTACTCTAACATGTGCCTAGGTTTTGATAGGGTTGCATTAAACCTGTGGATTGTTTTTAGGGAAAACCGACCCACCGACGATGTCGAGTCTTCAATTCCACGAGCACAGGAGGCCTCTCCGTTCATTAGACCTTAGACTGCTTCCATCAGCTCCTTGCAGTTTTAGACACGGCGACCCGCACGTATTTTGTTAACTGAACACTTGGTATTTCCTTACCTTTGGAACGACTGTAAATAGTGTTGCATTTTAAATTTGAGTTTCTGCATGTTCATTGTCAGCTTATAGAAATGTAATTGATTTCTGTGTTGATATTGTGTCTCGTGACCTTGCTAAACTTGTTTTATCAGTTCTAGAAGTTAATTTTTTTCTTCTATATGATTTGGGAATTTCTATATAGACAATGATGTCACCTTCAAATAAAGATAGTTTTATTTCTTCCTTTCTAATATGTATACCATTGTTTCTTTTTCTTGCCTTAATCGATGGCTAGAACTTCAATACTCAATATTAATGGGTTATTCCTGATCTTAGGGAGAACCAGTCAGACTTTCACAACTAAATATGCTCTTGGCTGTAGGTATTTTTTAAGATGTTCTTTATTTAGTTGTGCTTGTTCCCCTCTCTAACTTCCTGAGAATTTTTACCGTAAGTGGTTGCTGAATTTTATCAAATGCTTTGTCTGGGTCAACTGATATAATCACATTGTTTTTATTCTCTACTGTGATCATGTGGTGTGTTAGACTGATTTTCAAACACACAGCCAGATTTGCACCCCTGGAATGGGGGGTGCACTGTAATTCTACAGTGCAAGTCCCACCAGGACACACTGTAGAATTACTTTTAGACACTGTTGGATTTAGTTTGCTAATATTTTGTTGAGGGCTCTGATTCCAAGTTCTGAGGTTTGTGTTATTTAATTTCACTTTCTTTGTCTGGTTCAGGTATCAGGGTAAGACTGGTTTCATGGATAAATTGAGATCTTTCCTCATTTTTAACATGACCATTCAGGGCTATACATTTCCCTCTTGGCACTGCTTTGGCCGCATCCTCTGTCTCATACACTGACAAAAACGTTTTGCTGTAACACTTGGTTAGCAACAGCCAAAGTAGCTCGGGGCCCACTGAACAAAGGACATGCTCAGCAGTCTGCACAGTAACTTTGAATCATAAACAGACCCTCTCACACCCTCTGCGGGAGGATGTCCAGGGCGCTGTTCCATCAAAGCACTGAGATAGCAACAGAGCTCAAGATGAACCAAATAAGCAAAATATCCTTTCTGCCTAGACAAAAACTGTCTTCTAAGACTTCCCATACCTCCGGAGGTAGGCCAGGAGTGTTAGCAACTTGATGGCATGCCTTTCAAATTCGGTGCTGTCTTATATACCAACTGGAGAGGAAGGGAAACAGAAGGACACCTTACAGGAGAAATGTCTGAGGTTAGCAAAATACCCCAGGGGGCACTTTTGTTCCAGGTGTAACAAGAAAGACAGCGAGAATAAGTGGCGAACACAGGAGGAGATGCTGAAGAGTGGCTGTCATCAGGGACATGCAAGTCCAAGCCACAGTGAGATACCAACCACATCACACCCACCGGGGTGGCCAGAGTTAAAAAGACAGGTAATAAAAAGTGTCGAGCGTATGCACGAAGTCATGCTCTATTTGTGGGAGTGTAAAATGGTATGGTTATTTTGGAAACTAGTTCAGCAGTTCCACAGAAACATAAAACATAGTTAGCTCTGTATTGTACATTTTAAAATGACTACTATGGTAATTTTAAAAAATTTGTTGATTTTAGAGAGAGAGGGAACGAGGGAGGGAAGGAGAGACTGAGAGAGTGAGAGAGAGAAGCAGCGATCTGTTGTTCTACCCAGTCACACATTTACTGGTTGTCTCCGGACCGGAGACCAACCCGCAACTCTGATGCTTCAAGACAACGGCTCCAACCAACTGAGCTGCCTGGCCTGGGCCAAAATGGTTAATTTTATGTTATGCTATTACCCCACAGTAGAAACCAAAAACAGAATTACTATATGACCCAGCAATTGCTCTCCTTGGTATATATCCAACTGAAATGAAAACCCATGTCCACATAAAAAATCGCACATAAATGTTCATAGCAGTGTTACTCCTAAGAGCCAGAAGATGAAAAGAAGCTGGACGTCCACAAACTGACGAATGGGTAACAAAGAAAACACTGTCTGCTTCTGCACACTGGGGTGCACAGAACACATTGCTCTGCACGTTGGAACATCACTCAGCCACAGAAAGGAGTGAAGAGCTGATCTGTGAAACAGCATGGCTGACCCTGCAAACAGTATGTTCAGTTGAAGAAGCCAGACATATGGCGTCATTCCATTAACATGAAATGTGCAGAACAAACAGATAGAGACAGAAAGTAGGTTAGTAGTTTCCATGGGGGAGGGACGAATAGGGGGTGATGGCTGATGGGCATGGGGATGCTCTTTGGGGTGATGGAAATGTTCTAGAATTAGTGGCGACGGCTGCAAAACCTCATGAATGTACGAATAACTGCTGGACTGGTGAGGGACGAGCCACGTGGACATTTGGGGAAAGCTTCCCAAGCCCTTGGGAGGGAAAGGCCTGGGTGAGGTGTGGGCCTGGACCGGCCCGGTGGCTGGAGACAGTGAGGGGCAGGGGCCAGCAAGTGCACTGGGCCAAAGGAGGTGGCTCTGCCTTCACGCAGCTCGCACGCCTTCACAGCAGACGGCGACAATGACCCTGGGTGAGGGTGTGGGGAGGGAAGGGCGGGGGTGGAAAACACGGCGGAGCAGACCTCGTGGGGCGTCATTCCCAGTGTCACTCCTGCAGGGGTCAGGGCGCGAGACCGGGCTCGGAGGGCGAGGAGACCCAGAGGAGGGAGCAGCGACCTTCCCGAGAGCTGGCCCGCAGCCCCCACAGCCACTCTGCTTCCGAGTAGCCGAGTCGGACTCTGCTCCAAGCAGTGATGAACCTGGTCTTGGGGAGACATTGTGACTATACCTCTCTGTTCTAGAGTATCCCCTCTTCTAGCCTCTCTCACAGCTATGCCAGCTGCCACCCTGGCTCTGGAAAGTGACATGCAGCAGTCAGTCGTCCGTAGCAGGCTCTGGGGCAGGGCTCTTACCCCCTCACCAAAGGTAGGGTGTGGGAGGGGAGCATGCCCCTTCCTCTGCCTCCTGCGTCGGAGGCAGGCAGCAGGGGCTCCGCGACCATGAGAGGCCGGCACCCTAACGACGCCGACTCGGGAAGAAGGGCAGGCCCTGCCCAACGGCCCCTGAGGCCACCTCCTCTAGGGCTGTGTTGAGGGTGAGTCACTGTGGACAGGACTGTCACGTGCAGCCCACAGGGCTCCGGGCCCACCCGGTGGGGGTGGGGCAGCAGGCTGACTGCCACCCGGGCTCTGCGCTCTTCACACTGCCGGTCACCTGGAGGGAACTCGTGACTCGCACTTCCAATTTCTCCAGTATTTGTTACTGCATTCCTTCGCAGTGCACTCCCTTTCTAGTGGTTAAGCACTATCGGTTTTCATATTCAGGAAACTCTTGGCATCCTACTTATCTACTCTCCGTTTCAGAAAGATTAACCTCTAGAGAAAAATATTATTTCTTTCTTATGAAAATAGCCTTGGAATAACTTCAGGCTTTTGAAATGTAGGCATTCCTGCAGATCTGATACTATTGTGAGCTCACATGTCTTACCACTGCGAAGTCAGGGTAGAGAACACATCATCTCTTTCAGGTTCCTCGAATAACTTCAGAAGTTCTGGGTCCCTGGATAAGTGTGCAAGAATGCGCAATTCGATCTGCGAAAAGTCTGTGAGAAAGAGCTCTGTGTTAATTCAGAACCTACCCACATGGTCCCTCCTTGGCGCTACTCACACCTCGGCCCCCCACTCACACCCTGGCAGCAGGGTCAACCCCGCCCCTCTGCCGGGGTCCTGGGTCAGCGGGGCCACTGACCATCCGTGTCTGCAAGTCCAAGAGACCCCTCAGCCTTCCATGAGGCCGGTACTACCTCGGAGGGGGCTGCATTCATTCCCCCGTTCATTCTGAACATCAGATTGCAGAAAGGGCTTATTGTGTGCCGGGCTGTGGTGAACAAGACGGGCAACAGCCCCTTTGCTCATGGAGCTCCCCCCGTGTGTCGGGAGTGTGGCAGGTGAGACAAGGCACGGAAGGGGTGGGCGAGGAGGTCCAGATGGCAGGTGCAGGAACATGCTGCTGTGACGGGGGTCAGTGTGTGCTTCATGAAGACAGTGACGTCTGAGCAAAGGCACAGAGGAGGCCAAGGAGGGAGCAAGGCACCACCTGGAAATGAGGACTCCCGCTGGAGGCCCGCAGAGCAGCCCGCACGGCTGGCCGGAGGGGCAGGCCGAGCAGGCGGGGGTAGGGATTTGCCACCTCGGTACAGTGAAGTGGGGGGCCCTGGGCGCAGACTGTACTTGTTTGCTGTGCGTAAGAACTCTTTGCCTCATATAAATATTTGCCTCTGGGTTTATTTTACAAAGTGAGTTTTGTAAGTACCTCTGAATGACTTGATTTCTAAATATTTTTTAATACTTGTTAATCTTTTTTTTTTAAGATCTTATTTATTTATTTTTAGAGAGAGGGGAAAGGAGGGAGAAAGAGAGGGAGAGAAACATCAGTGTGTGGTTGCCTCTCATGAACCCCCTACTGGGGACCTGGCCCGCAACCCAGGCCTGTGCCCTGACTGGGACTCGAACTGGCGACCTTTCGGTTCATAGCCCGCGCTCAATCCACTGAGCTATGCCAGCCAGGGCTCAATTTCTAAACATTTTAGTGGTGCGAAGTGCATACGTGAGCTCCAGTGACATGCGGCGCCTCTGCCGTGGTCTGCCCGTACCTGCTGCCAGGAAGCTGTGTCCTTCGGCTGCGACGAACACGGTCCTCGGGGCGATCGTGAGTGTGTCCTCCTCTGTCCCTGAGGTGTGAGTGCAGGACATGGGGTGAGAGTGGCCATGAGCTCACCCGCAGCTGCTCCTCATACAAAGGAACTGCACCGCCATCCTCGAGTCAGAGGGGTCCGGATTCCGGACACCTCTGCGTGGGTTTTCAGAAATGCACCCAGCTGGATGACAGTGAGGTAGCTTAGGAGAAAGCCCGCTCGTGCAAACATTTCCAGTAATTTTCAGACAAATAAAAGCCGGCTCTATAAGTGCTTTTTTATTATCGGGAGGTTGCTAGGGGGTGACGGTCGAAGGGGAGCCGCCTTCCCTGCGTAATTCTCATCAGCCCTCACTGGCAGCCGCCGCAGGGCGGGGCTGCACGGCGTGAGCCGTGCTCTGTTCATCCGTGAGCACCGCGCTCCTGGCCAGGCAGGCTCAGAGGAGAGCTCCGGGAAGCAGTAGGAGCGTGCGCACAACGGCTGGCGGGTCTTTAAGAAAAGTCACCCAGGACTTCAGCAAAGTAGACAGAAATGCGTTACCTCTGTAATCCTGAGGTTTAGTCATTTGAATTGGGTGCTTGGAGATTCCTTGGATATTCTGTTAATAATAAGAGAATAGCCTTGGCTAAAAGATTTACTTCTAAGTTAATCTGTACATTTACAGAAATTTGAAATGCGTCACGTTTTATTAAACATTAACAGTACAGCCCACGCTGATGTACTGTGTGTAACCTGACTCTGTAGCCTGGCCTGCGGCCCCAGAGAGCCCAGTCACACGCGGCGACTCTTGGGCAGCAGCCCAACTCGTCAGCTGAGTTAACCTGAAAATTCCTACATCATACGCTACACACACACTCTGGTGAGATTTGTATTTTCATTTTCCTGTAATGACATCTGTGAAGATGAAAGTTCTGGTCTCTCCGCGCTGACCACCCTTCCTCTGGAGCCCTGGGCACTTGGCACCGGCCCCGTGGCTGACGGCAAATGTGTCAGGACTCCCTGAAAGCCCCTGGGGACTGTTCATCAAGTGCCATCACAACTCAGGACGACAGCGACAGGCCACAGCCACACAGCGAGCGGCTGGCCTCTAGCCGTGTCTGCACTCAGACCGGGGGATGTCGGTGTGCCAGCCCCTGGCCCCCAGCGGCACCCTGAGTGGTGGTGCCCTGCGTTGCCCAGTGGTGCAGCTCCTTGTGCATTGGCTGGTCTCATCTCCCTAGATTTGGCCACATGCACTACTGTGAAAACTGCTGAGCACCCCAGGTGACTGGCAGCCCTGGGCCGTGGTGAGCTGGAGTGGTCACCCTCACTCTAAGGTGAGGACAGGGAGGCCTGCAGGTGCAAAGCTAGCGGCTCTCAAGTTCCCTGGACATTAGAATCCCATGAGGCTTCCAACAAATGCTGCCCGTTCACACAGCAGGCTCGCAACAGAACAGAGGTGAAACAGAGAGCCCGTGAACCTGAAGATCCGTCAGCAGAAAATGTCCAATGGAAAGGGGAGGAAACTCTGGGGGAAGTGAACAGAGCTTCCAGGACCTGTGCGGTAGTCTCAAAGGAACAACATCGTTGTGTTATTTGAACCCCTGAAGGAGAAAACAGACAATTGGGCAGGAAAAAAAATACTTAAAGAAAGAATGGCTCAAAAATCCCCAAGTTTAGTGAAAGACATATATTTCAGATTCGAGAAGCTAAACACTCTAAATGGGATAAACTGAAAGACAATCAGGCCTGGAAAAATCACACCCAAACTGCTAAAGACCAAAGGCTGAAACGCAATCCCGAAAGCAGCCAGAGCGATAACAGGGGCGCCTAGGCAGGGGTGCCAGTGTCCCGGCGGGGGTGGGGCCGAGCAGGCTGGGAGGAGAGAACCTCCGGCCCAGGGCTCTCTCTCACCACGTGCTCCAGGAAGGGGAGGCACCGGGGCGCCACCGCAGACAGCACTCAGAGAACCTGTCACCAGGGCACCTGCTCTGGAGGAAGGGCTTCCGTGAGCCCTTCAGGCCGTGGGGAGACGTCTGCAAAGTGAACTGAGAGCTTCACAGAGGGAGAATGAACAAGAGTCAACACCTGAGCAAACGCAAAATACCGTGTTTGCATTCAAGTGCTTTGGAACAGTTGTAACCATTAAAAGCCCAAGTCATCACACTTTCTGGGGATGTTCACAATGCTTGTAGACACCATCTATTGGTATATGTCACTGGCTTTTAAAAATGTTTTATGACTTACTTGAAGTGGTAAAATCTAAAAAAACATTAGAATGGATATATATACTATAATTACCATAGCAATCACTAAAAATATCAAAGAGATTTACCCAAAAATCCAATGTACACATTGAAATGAATTCTGAAAAATATTCAATAACTCAAAGGAAGGCAGGAAAGAGGAAACAGGAACAGAAAACAGAATGAACAAATGAAAAAGTAAAATGGTAGATCCAAACACAGCCGTATTGATAATTATATTGAATTTAAATTCTTTAAACATGCAAAAGGCAGGTTTTGTTAGATTGTACAAATATAAGATCCAACTATTTGTTGTCTAAAAGAAATCCATTTTAAATACGATTTGGAACGATTAAAGGTAAATTAGAGGAAAAAGCCGTGAAAATGCCGTGAAAACACCGATTAAAAAAGAAGTGGCTGCCTCATCAGCGTGAGACAAGGAGACTTCAGAAGACGGGACTCGCCGTGTGCAAAGAGAAAGTGCCGCGATGATCCAAGGGACACTTACAAAGGGCCTGTAACAATTCTAAGCACGTGGACATCTGACGGCAGAACTCAGGGGCACACAAAGGGAGCACAGGAGGAACGGGAGCACAGACAAACTGCGAGAGGACACTCAGAGGCCGAGCCACTGCGGTCAGGGCTCCGCAGAGACGCGGGGGTACAGCCAGCAGGGAGTGTGGAAGGTTCGAACAGCATGACGCTGACAACCAGCCTCACCTCGCTGCCCTTTCCAGAGCCTCAGCAAACGCCACTCGGGGTGGACCATGCCCAGGCCCTAGAACGAGCCTTTATACACAGCATGTTCTCTGACCACACTGGAATCAAACTGCAAATCAGTACCAGAAAGATAGCTAGAAAACCCCCAAATATCTGGACACTAAATAACACACTGCCTAAGCCAGGAGTCAAAGCGAGATTCTCACAGGAACTTAGAAGATTCATGGAAGCAAATGCAGAAGAAAACACAGAAGTGAAGTGTATGGGACGTGGCTGAAGCAGCACTTGGACAAGAAGAAAGTTCTCAGATCAATTATCTCAGCTTGTAACCTTGGGAAACAAACAAACAAACAAACAAAAGGCAAATTAATTTCAATGTAAGTAACAGAAAAGTAGTAAGTAGTTAAAATGAGAGAAATTGAAAAGAGAAAAGCAAAAGAGGTAAATCAATGACACCCAAAACTGGTTCCTGTAGAAGACCAATGAAATTAACTTCTACCCGAAATGTTCCAGAAAAAAAGTCCCGGGAGGACACTACTGCCCGTCCGCTGGGCCCTGCCTGCGCCTGGGCATCAGCCACGTCTCCACTGGGGGGCAGTGACCATCAGGAGGGTCACTGCTGGCCTCCTGGCACCAGCTCCACTAGTCCTGACCTGCACGTGGAGACCCGCAGCCACGCCCTCCCAGGCCGCAAGGGTGCCCTCCGCAGGGTGCACAGGGTAGTGAGGGACAACGGACTCACTAACCCTGCCGCAGGCAGGACGCAGGCGCCCAGGAGCCCGTGGGTCCGTGCTAGGCACCTACCGCCCTTCCTAGCACACAGGAGCAATCCACAGAGAGTTGAGCGAATAAAACGAAAAAGAAATAATTTTCATAATAACCCAGTAAAGACACATGATTTTTATCATTTCGTGGATGAGAAAGCTGAGGTGCCCCGGTGTTGGATAACTTGCTGGAGTCCCACGGCTCCAGCCTGGGCTGGGATTTGAACTCCGGTCTGCCTAAAACCATCAGACCGCGCCAGATGCTTCCTGAAATCGCTTTTTCTTAAGAACATGTTGGAAAAAGAAACAAGTGCAACGGAAGGCAACAGGAACACAGGAAGGGCAGCCGGTGCGGAGAGCAGAGCAGGGGCCACACAGACCTTCCCCACAAGGGTGGCTGCCGTGCACTTCTGCTCGGAGCCCCAGGGCAGCGTGCGCCCCACCCGGGGTGGGGCGGGGGTCCTGTGACCACCCCGATGGCCCCGGCATGCACCAGCTCACCTCTCCTGGGGTGCCCTTCTCCCGACATCTGTGGGGGCTGCTCCCTCACCTCCTAAAGCTCCCGTCTGGTGGTCACCACCTCTGTCGGTCCCCGGCCCCGACTCCGTTTTCCACATTTTAACATCGCCCACATCATGACTCATTTAGTGGGTCTGTGGTCTCCCCCCGCCCCCGACTCCACTGGGACAGCCAGGCTGCGGAAAGTGCTCAGCCAGTGTCTGCGGAACGGAGGGATGAATGAGTGGGCAGGGCAGGAAGATGCGGCCTCCTGTCTCCTGAACGCTGCTGCGCGGAGAGACAAACTCCTCCCCACTGCGGAGGAACGAAGGGGGTGTCCCCATGGCCCGCTGGGAGGCTGAGGACGAGAGCTAAGGACGGGGACACAGCTGGGCTGGCCCGGGCCACTGAGGCCAGATTGAACTGCACACGCAGCGTCCGAGCTGTTAAGGTCTCCGTGCTCCATAAACGACGGGAGGAAGCCCCTTTGTTCACAAGCTGTGAGAGCTGCTGTGACTGCGTTCCTCCCAGTGACACGCTGGCTACACTGAGCACTCAAAACCCAAGTTTAAGTCCCCGGTTTCATTCGTTCCTCCAGGAACATGTGGTGACTGCCTATCGTATGGCAGACACTGCGTGTTTCTGGGCTGAAATGTTGAGGCGACTTCACGAGCCGGCAGGAAAAGGAAGGCGAGGCCTGGCGCGACTGACGCAGAGGCCCCCTGACGCAGAGGCCCCCGGCCCTGGGGCTGCATGACCACGGTGAAACGTCACAAACTGCGGCCGTGTGTGGTGTAGAAGTGAACCAAGGACACAGGCCTGAGGGCCCAGAAATGGGCTCAGGCATTTGTCAAAGTCGGTGTGGGACTGAGGTGTTACAGGTTATTGTAAACTATCAGGGTAGGAACTTACAAGGCCCACAGTTATAACAAGCAGTCACCCGGATGGAAAACTAACGGGCTCTCTACCTCCCGTCTACACAAAAGCACACCCCAGGGGGGACTG
Organism: Artibeus jamaicensis; assembly: GCF_021234435.1. Taxonomy (NCBI): domain Eukaryota; kingdom Metazoa; phylum Chordata; class Mammalia; order Chiroptera; family Phyllostomidae; genus Artibeus; species Artibeus jamaicensis. Next base: position 27,019,374 of record NW_026521954.1, on the reverse strand, counting down.
CGGGCCCAATGTAAACAGTGCAACCCCAGAACTACTCAGAGAAAATCAGAGAAGCTTTAAGATCTCCCAGTACGGAGAGATGCCTTGAACAAGACACAAGAGAGCACAAACCATACAGAAAAGAGTGCAAACTTGACAAGACTGAAGTAGAAGACGTCTGTAACTCGGAGACGTAAACTAGGACGTGGAAGGAAATGCAGACGCTCAAACACAGATGGGAGCAGACGTTTACACAAGCAGACGAGAGGCAGTGTCCACACACATGAAGAACTTCTGCAACTGACGAAACACAAACCACTAAACAGAAAACGGGCTATCAGGAGATCAACAGGCATGTCCCTGAAGAAACCCAAATGACCAATACTGATGAAAGTATACTCACTCTCATTAGTAATGAAGAGAGAAATTCACACTCATCAAAGTGGCAAAAAACACACCGTCTGGAAGCCCCAGGGCAGCAGCGTGTGCAGGGCAGGGGTGTGTGCGGGGCAGCCAGAGCCCTGGCGTGGGTGGGTGAGAGTGGGAGTGGGCCCCCTCCGGGGGGTGACTCAGAAAGCGGAGCGCCGGCACGCCCCACGGCCAGGCCATGCCGGGGACACGCTACAGAGGTCTGCACATGCCCCCGGCACGCATCTCGGAGTTGTTCTCCCTGCAGCCTCGTCTCCGGTAGAGACGAGAGAGACCGTCCAACACACTTGCACGGTGAGGGGCCGCACGGGCGCCGGGGTGCACGGACTGGAGCGCCCCTGTCCACCGGGGCGGGTCTCCAAACCTAAGGCTGGACGGAGACGGCAAGCTGCAGGCGTATGTGAGTCCCACAGGGCACCACTTACACAGTTTGAAAACAGTGCAGAATCCCACCTACCATTTAAGGAAACATATTAAAATGGATGATAAACACGAAGGTTGGGCTAAAGGGGGGAAGTGATTTGAGAAGAACGCACTCCGGAAAATGCACCTCCCTCACAGGAAAGGGGCAAGCACCTGAGCCCCGTGGGTGGGAGGCCCGGGTGGGGGAGTCCGACCGGGCTTCCTCGGGGCAAGGCCACAGGGGGTGAGACTAACGGGCTGGGCTGGAGGAGCGTGTGTCTGGGCTCGAGGGGCAGAAAAAGGCGACCTCCACAGACGGAGCAGGAGGGGCGCTGGAAGGGGAGGGCAGCGCGAGAGGTCGCGACCCGCACCGAAGCATTAACCTGACAGGACAAAAGTCGCAACCTGGCTCCGACTCGGAGACCAAACATGCTAACAAAATACTGCACATACAGTTAGGAAAGTAAAGAAAATGAAGGGAAAAATACCCAAAGCAAAAATCCATCTAAATAATGCTTGGATTTTCCCATTTCCAGTCCATATATTTTCAAACTGACATTACAGAAAACATTTTTAAAGTGTCAGGAGGGGGTGACTGGAGAGAAGGGGACTGAAGAGCTGATGGGAGCACATGGGAAAGGTCCGACATTTCGACGACAAGTGCCGGAGAGTGAGCTGGCGCCCCGGGTGGCGCTGCAGCGAGACGGGTGCTGACAAAGGGCAGCCTTGTCCCCGTGGAAACCTCAGAAGGGGCGTCTGAGCCTGATAAGCGGGTATTAGATGATGAGGCCGGGCTAAGAATGCGGCCCGGGCAAAGGAAGGAAGAACAAAGGCCCCCGTGCTTCCCAGGAGAAGGCAAAAGGACACACGCTGGTTCTAAGAGCACAGACAAGGGCTGAGGGGCATAAACTTGAACATGGCTGAGTCCCCAGAGGGGAGAAGTTAGGCAAACAAAAGCCTTTCTGACCGACTTGTGACCAGCGTGAGGAGTAGGACCGCTGGGCACAGGGAAGGGGCGGGGCCTGTCCAGGCCCCTCCACACGCTGTCATCTGGATGATGACCCCAAGCCAAGTGACTTTGGAAGGTGGGCGAACAGCTCAGGGGTGGGTCACACTGGCCCTGGCCGGGAAGCCCGGCAGGTTAGAGCATCGTCCTGATGCGCCAAGGCTGTGGGTTCGATCCCCGGGCAGGGCACACACAAGAATCAACCAACAAACTCGTGAATAAGTGGAACAACAAACCCACATCTCTCTCTCTCTCTCCTCTTTATCCCTCTGTCTCTTGCTGTCAACCACCTTCCTCTCTCTCTCTCTCCAATCAGTTTAAAGACTAGCTCACACATCCGGTCCTTTGTTCAGTAGATGCCCAAGCACCACCACGGCCCAGGCACAGAGCCGCACCTGGACATAGGTCAGTGCGGCAGGCAGGACGGGTCCGGCCGTCAAGGAGCTCCCACGCCAGGGAGGACCCCAAAGCACACGGGCAGGCCAAGTGCGCTGTGGGGAGCACCCCGACAGAGCGAGTACAGGGGCCGCCTGGAAAGGATGCCCGACCGAGGCTCAGCGAAGCCCATGCTGACGAGGGCTCACTCAGTGCTGAGAGGACAGGGAGAGTGCAGGTGTGGGCTGGGCTGCAGATTCTGAGATGGGGGCTTCTATTCCCACTGGGATTGTGGGCATCTGGAAACAAGTGCTGCCATCTTCACACGGACGAAACACAGACGATCTGTACGACGACCCCCTTCTTGAGCCCAGCAGAGAGACGGGCACCTGGCAGAGAATGGATCAGGGGTCCATGGGAGGACATGACCGAAGGCCAGGGGAAGCCCGTCCAGAGGGATTAGGAAACAGGGCGGGACACTCACATGGGCAAGGAGCATCTCACTCTCCGAAAGGTCCCGATTCGTGGGACAACGAGCAGGATGTGCAGGAAGGCCTTGTTCTGGGAGTGGGCACTCATGAGCCGCAGGAGACGAAGCACTTCTTGGACCCGCCTCACACATCATAAAAGCAAGGCCAGAAAGCAACGATCTGCTCCCAGGAAACTTAGCTCATCGCAGAAGAAAGCGCAGGAATCCTCACAGGATTACACAAAGGTCCATGACCTGGCCGTGCAAAATCCACAATGTCTGGCCCCCAAACCAGACATGCAAAGAAGCAGGAAAATAGACTCATAAGAGAATAACCTGACCTGTAGTGGACACAGGGTTGGAAGTACAGACAAGGACAGTAAAACAGAAAACAGTTATTATAACTGCATCCAAAATATTGAAAAAAATTAAGTACAGGGAGCGATGACATAAAAAAAAGATCCAAGCTGAATTTCTAGAAATGAAAACTACAATGTTAATATGAAAGCACACTCAGTGGGATTGACATCGGATTGAATGTGACAAAAGATGAGTGACCTACGGGACACAGTAACAGAAACTGCCCACATTGAAACAGGAAACAACATCCCAGGGAAAGAAGAAAAACGAGTCTCGGTGACCTGGGGGACAAGCTCACGTGGCCCAGCAACGTGCGTAAGTGGGTGTCTAAAGGGACGGCAGGAGGGGCAGAGCAGGATGCGAACGAGTAATTCCAACAAACGCAACGGCCCCAAACACACTAAGGTGCATCATAATCACATACTTCAAAACTAGGGATTATAAGAAAAAAACAAATGAATAACAGCCAGAAAAAAAAAAGGACACATTTTAGGGAGAGAGACAAAGCTGCAGAGGACAGTAGCTTTCTTATCAGAAACAATGTGAATAAATAACGTCTTCAAAGTAGAAAGAAAAAAATTTCAGCTGAGACCCTCCTACTCACAGGAAGAACTTTTAGAAACAGAAGTGAAATAAAAGCATCTTTGGATGCGCAGAAGCTGGCAGACTTCATCGCCAGAGGCCTGCGCTGTGAGACGCCAGGAGGAAATGGATGCTGCCCAGAGGCCTGGACGCGCCACTGGCACGAGCGGGGCGGAGCAGGGCGGAGCGCGGGCACGGCCACGCCCACACGGCTTTCCTTAGGATTTCGATCTATTAAGCAGGTCATGGAGGATCTGAGCAGAAGGAAACAGTATGTTGTGGAACGGGTACCTCACGTACAGAGTGATACGTGACGACAATAGCACAAAGGCCTGGGAGCGACAGCACGGTGCTATGGCACGGTTTCACCACATAGGCGGCATGGCACCCGAAGACAGGCTGTGACAGGTGAAAGACGGGGGCTGTATCTGCTGAGCCAGCCTCCAGAGTGACAGAGCAGCCACTGCCGACACACTGAAAAGATAGGAGAGGACCATTAAAACTCAGTGGCTCCACTGGGTGGGTGGGTGGGCTGGGCTGGGAGTACAAGACAGAAAACTGTACTTGAACCACAATTAAAAATGAATAGATTAAAAAATAGAAAGTATAGTTATATCTATCTTTAAAAAAAAACAACTCAGTGAATCCAAAAGAAGGCAGAGGAAGAGGGAAAGGGGACCAAGAACAGTCGAGATAAACAGAAACAAAGAGCAAGATGACAGACTTTGGTCCAAGCCTGTGAAACTCAGATTGCACACAGATGGACCGAGATCCCCGAAAAGGCAGAGGCTGCTGTCAGGATGAACGAAAACCAGACCAGCGATGCGCTCCCTGTGGTAACCGTACTTTACAAGCAAAGATTCAGGTAACGGGCGGGAAAATGAACACTAACGCCAGTCACAATAAAACAGCAGTGGCTATTTTAACACTGATAGTGGGTGATATTTTCCTTGTTTATAAATTTATGTATAATGTGTTTTATTATTTTAAACTTATATTTTTATATTGGACAAAATAGATTTCAGAGTAAACATTATCAGGGGTTAAAAAAGGTCATTTCACAGAAATAATAGGACATCACAATCCTTAATGGTTTTGCCCCTAATGAAAGAGCTTCAAGTCCAGGAAGCGAAATCCACAAGGAGCTGGAGGAGCTAAACGCAAGTGGCAGAGGAAACTTGCACTGGTTGGAGACTCGAGCACCTGACAGTCGGACAGGAAACCATTAAGAATATAGCAGGCGGGACAATACTACCAGCCGCCTTGATCTAAGTGGGAGTTAGAGACCCTTCCCCCCATAACCTAATGCACACGAATAGTCAGGGCGACTGACCACTGCGTGACCCGCCTGTACAGCAGGTCTGCCCAACCTCACAAGGGTCCACGTGGTGCAAAGTGTACCCTTTGACCACGGTGGAATCACATTAGAAACCGATAACAGAAAGACATTTGGAAACCAAATAATAGACTTCTAAATAGCCCATGGGTCAAAGAAGACGCAGAAAGTGTTACTAGAGAGGTTCTTTTTAACGGACTGAAAATGAAAATACAAATAGCAGCATTTACTCAACGGCAGAAAAAAAGTATGTGAGGGCAACTTTATTGCACAAAGTGCCTGTATCAAAAAAAAAAAAAGGTTGCAAATGAATAAACTCAGTTTCTACGTTAAGAAACCTGAAAAGGGAGATCAGATCAAAACCAAAGCAGAAGAACAAGATCAACATCCAAGCGTAAATCCATGAAATCAAAAATAAAAACTATAGAGAAAATCAGTGAACCCAAAACCTGACCCTGGGGGCAAAAAGTGTGAAGACAAAATCACCGAGATTGGGATGAGAGAGGCGGCTGAGCCACAGACAGTAAAAGAACAAAACAAAGGACTAGCTGCGAGCAGCTTCGTGCCCATAAGGTAACAATTCAGAGGAAATGACACATCCCTTGAAAGACACACACTAGCAAGTTCACTCAAGAAGAAATGAACAAACTGCATAGCCTTATCTCGATTAAAGAAATTTAATTTTTGGTTGAACACCTTCCCACAGAGAAACTTCCAGACCCAGACAGTTTCACTAGTAAATTCTATTAATTAAGGAGGAAATGAAACCAATTCTACACAAATTCTTCCACAAGCTTGAGGAGGAGGGAATATGTTCAATTCACTATTTAAGGTCAGCATTAACCTGCTACCAAGACCAGACAAAGACATTACAGTGAAAGAAAACTAATAAACAATGCCCACCACTAAAACAGATGCAAAAATTCTGAACAAAACTTTAGCAAATCTAAACCAAATATATATATAAAAAGGATAAACATCAAGACCAAATGGGCTTTATTCCAGGAATGCAGAATTGGCTTAACATTGGAAAATCTACCAGTGGAATCTACCATATAAACAAACTTAAGAGGAAAAACCATAGGACCATCTCAATAGATGCAAAAAAAAATTTTTCTGACAAAATGTAACATCCAGATAAAAGCTCAGCAAATTGTTACTTGAAGGGAACCCCTCGGGCTGGTGAAGGTGCTGATGCAGAACCCGCAGCTCACAGCCTTCTTACCGATGAAACCAAGCGAGGGCCCCTCAGACCAGCAGCGAGACAGGACAGGACACCCGCGCCCAGCACCTCTGCTCGATGTGGTGCAGTGTCCTGGCCAGCACAGCCACGCGAGAAAAACCAGCAAAAGGAACCCATCTTAGGTAGGAAGAACTCACACTTCTTTTATGCACATAGGGCGTGACCATCTCCACAGAAAACCAGATGGAAACTGCAAAGAAAAGCTACTAGAACTGAGGTTTTGCGATGCAAGATCAAAATATAAAAATCAGGTATATAGCTATATATTAGCAATGAACACTTCAGAAAAGAAACAAGTTAATTCACAACAGTACCAAAAATAAGAAACACTTAAAGACAAATCTGACAAAATATTAAAAAAGACCTGTACCAGCAGACTTCCGCCAAGATGGAGGCATAGGTGGAGACACTGTGCTTTCTCACACAACCAAGTTTAGAGACAACTAAATATCAGTAACAGAAAACACAGCCAGAACACAGAAAATTGAACTCTTCGGAAGTCTGATAACAACAAATTCTTCAGCCTGACCGGTAAGAGGGGTGAAACCAGCAACTGGTGGAGCGGGATTGCACAGGAAAACTCAGTCAGACGGACTCAGGCGCGCAGAACCTGGGCGCAGGGTTGGACCTAGTGAGCAACCCAGCGAGCGACCGCAGGGAAACAGCAAGGGAGCAGGGCTGCAGGTTGACTGTGGTCGTGCATTCGTGCGTGGATAGACAAGCGAGGGAGTGGGCGATTGGATGGGGGCCAGCAGGCCCCAGTGGCGAGAGGCAGTAGAGAGAGGCAGTAGAGGGCGCTGTCATTTCCCTGCTCTGACCCCGCCCCCACATACAGCATCACAACCCAGTGACCTGGGAGTCCAAGGCTCCACTCCTCGTACTTAATGGGCGCGAACAGAACAAAAATGGCTCAAGAAGATCTCAAAGCCCCAGAGCCTATAAATCTAAGCGATGAAGAAATAGCAAAACTCTCAGACGCACAGTTTAAAACACTGGTGATCAGGATCCTCACAGATCTGGTTGATTATAGCCACAAATTAGAGAAACATATGAAGGCGAAACTAATTGAAATGAATGGAATTGCACAGGAAACTAATAGCAATGAAAAGGTAACTGGGACTCAAATCAATGGAGTGGACCAGAAGAAAGCAAATAATGGCCAAACAGAAAAGAGTCAAGAAGCAAGAATTCGAAAAAATGAGGAGAGACTTAAGAACCTCCAGGACATCTTTAAATGCTCCAACAACCGAATTATAGGGGTACCAGAAGGGGGAAAGGCACAGCCACCAGTGGAAAACTTATTTGAACAAATAATAAAGGAGAATTTCCCCAATCTGGCAAAGGAAATAGACTTCCAGGAAATCCAGGAAGCTGAGAGAGTCCCAAAGAAGTTGGACCCAAGAAGAAACACACCAAGGCACATCATAATTACATTAGCCAAGATTAAAATGAAGGAGAGAATCCTAGAAGCAGCAAGAGATAAGGGGACAGTCACCTACAAAGGAGTCCCCATCAGACTGTCAGCAGATTTCTCAAGAGACTTTACAGGCAAGAAAGGGCTGGAAAGAGGTATTCCAAGTCATGAAATCCAAAGACCTACATCCAAGATTGATCTATCCAGCAAAGCTTTCATTTAGAATGGAAGGACAGATAAAGTGCTTCTCAGATAAGATCAAATTCAAGGAGTTCATCATCACCAAGCCCTTATTATATGAAATGTTAAAGGGACTTATCTAAGAAAAAGAAGTTAAAGAAACATGAACAGTGAAAGGACAACAAACTCACAGTTATTAACAACCACACCTAAAACAAAAGCAAACTAAGAGGACAGCTAGATCAGGAGCAGAACCATAGAAATGAAGATCACATGGAGGGTTAGCAACAGGGGAGTGGGAGGAGGAGAAGGGGGGGAGAAGGTACAGAAAATAAGTAGCATAGACAGTAGATAGAAAATAGATGGGGGGGGGCAAGAATAGTAGGGGAAATATAGAATCTAAAGAACTTGAGACACATGGTCATAAACTAAAGGGGGGTAATGGTGGGGGTGGGGGGGTAGGTGGAGGGGAATGAAGGGGGGAATAGAACAACTGTAATGGCATAATCAATATAAATAAATAAAATAAAATAAAATAAAGACCTGTACCCTGAAAACTACAAAACCTTGCCAAGAGAACTTAAATAAGACCCAAGTGGATGATGAGATATGCCCTTCTAAAGAGACGGCAGACTAAATATTGTTAAAATGTGAATCCCCCTAAATCGAGTTCTAGATTTGATGTAATCCCAATGCAAAACTCAGCAGAACTTTTGGTAGAAGTTTAAAAGCTGCTTATGTATGACGTTCTGATGAAAACACAAAAGACCCAGAATAAGCACAGAATAAGCAAACTGTTTCCTAAAGAGGACAGTGTGGGAAGAGTCACACTCCTGGTGAGAACAGAGCGAGTCAGTCCTGGGTGTCAGGCGCCCACCACGCCCGCTGCAGAGGACGCCGTGCTGTGCGCAGGGCGGGGCCAAGGCGGGCTTGCAGCTGCGAGTGCACGGAACAGGCTTTCCCCTGCACTGTGACTTATTAATCACTGGACTGTTTCCACACCGACAGCTGTACGCCTGCCTTTGTGCCCCCTGGCATCTGAAAGTTGCTAAGGGGGCAGAGCTCAAAGATGCCGCCTCAGGACAGCCCTGTAACGCGGTGAGACCACGGCGCCGACCAGACTCCCTGTGGACAGGGAGGAGCCTGGCATTGTGGCCTTGTTTGTGACCCACTGGGCTCAGCCCGGGGCTGCACACGGGGAGCTGTTGCCTGCATAGCATACCCAAGGCTTGAGAACTGAAGGGACAGGTGGACCACAGCTTGGTTCCCAGACTGGCCACTGGGCGGCTATCATTTGGGGACACCCGAATCAGCCTGTAGGTGCTTTGGAATCTGAACATACGCTGGAACCAGTGCTCATGGAACGCAGGTCACAGCTTGCAGCCTGAACCTAACTGGGTGGACTGCCCAGTAAAAACAAAAACATCAACATTTTAATGCGATTCCTAAACAAGACCCATCACAACACAATGTTCAAAATGCCTAGTGCATGGCCCAGAATTACTGGGCACGTGAGGAAGCAGACAGTTCCCAAATCACACGAGACGCCAAGGACGAGATGCTGGCATTGTCCGACAGACCTTAAAACAGCTGCCACCAAAATGCTCCGACACGTTTATTACGTCTATGACTGGGACAGGAGTTGAATCAACTGAATCAACCAACTCTTTTCTCCCAGTTCTTAAAATACACTATACCCTGTCAACGACTCACTAAAGTGTCAAAATATGGGAAAGACGTGCACCAGCCAAAGACAAAAAACACTTTACATTTTCCCGTTGTCAGAAGCCACCACGAAGCAGACTGCAAGAGTGCATGGTAAGAGCACTTCTTAACAATCGCTCTCTGGGGAGGACCTGTATGTGTGTGAGAGAGACTAGCTTTCCGGAAGTGCTGAAAAACAGCTACCATGTGATCTTTAAAAATGCTACTCAAGTGTATTTGGTGAACTTTAAACAAAAAACAATGCACGCCAGGCTCCAGGCACTGTAGGGCACACGACACACTACCTGTTTAAATGCATGTGGCTGGATTCAAGTTCTATGTGTGAGAAAATGAAAACGCAGGAGTTCTGTGAGAAAACAGGATGACGGCCTCATTAATGTGGAGCTGAGGAAGGCCATTTGAAGGTGACAGTGGGGAGAGACAGATGACAAGGCCTTCAGTCCAGGGAGCCACCGCAGACAGCAGGAAGGTGGCCCACACCCACTCTGGGCCACGCCAGGAGCCGAGAGTGTCTGGAGGCCAAGCTAAGAACAGCTACGAAAAGCACAAATGTCATACCCTTGGACCTGGCAGTTCCATACCTGCCTGTGTGTCCCACCAAGTACGAGCACCAACACACCAGGGCGCACGTGCACGGTGCCCACCACCGCCCGCTCTGGAGCACGGCAGAGCAATGCAGGAGACCCCAGACGAGAGTGGGATGGGCCTGCCAGGGCCCTGCAAGCAGCCCCCATGCCGCCGGTGAGAGGAGAAGCAAGGTGTGGGAAACGAGGCCCTCCTTCTGTGGACTAAGTGGCGAGGTCACCACGTGGCCCTGTGCACGCACGGGTGGATGGCTGCTGGTCTGTGCGAGGTCTGGAAGTCCGTCTGGAGGAACACACGGATGCCCACACTCGAGACTGCCAGTGTGGGAGACCGGGGCACTGGGCTGAAGGGTGCGGGCTGCCAGCTGGTGTGATGACGGAGGGTCCGTGGTCAATGACAGCATGCAGGGTGCAACCCTGTCCATGTACATGTGTGTGTGTGTCTGTACACATGTGGAGAGAAACATTAGAGGGCAGCGACCCAGAGGTTCACGGTCGTTACCGCAGGCTCTGCACTTCTGGGAGACTCTTACCTTGTTGTTTATATTTTGATGGACTATTTGAATTTTTTACAACGACCACACATTACCTGTAAAATAAAGCCACTTTAAGTATGGCAAACAGAATGTATTTTAGAAATCAAAGGGCAAAGGAAAATGGAGGAAAGAAATCCAGTGTTTTGCAGAGGGTCGATCCTTATTGAACAGAGAGCTTCCCTGCATCTGCGCGATAAACCGCACCCTCCAGGGACACGGACAAATGGTGCGAACAGACAAGTCAGAGAAGAGTGACTGTTTTATGCAGTCAACCTCACGTAAACTTGAGTAACTATTTTAAGTAGAAACTTAAAAATCAAACCAGGAAATATTAAGTGCAATGAAGACTCTTACTGGCAAAGATGGAGGCACCTGGCACTTCACACATTGGTTGGTTGGGAACGTAAATAATTTTTTCTCTGGAGGACAATTTAGTAACGTGAAGCCTTAAAAATAAACACATATTTTGACTCAGAAGTTCCATCTCTAGGAATTTACACTATGGAAATTCTCGAGAAAATGCAGCCAAAATATGGCATTTCAGCATAAAATAACTGCAACTGAAAGCAGCCTTAAATGGCCACCAACAGAGACAGCCGCTTGTTTAGCAGAGCACAGCGCAGACTCCCAGGTAAAGGCAGTGCGGACGCACGTGCTACGCTCACAGCTCCTCCTCCCAAAGTGCAGCTGAACTAGCAGCATAAGAAGTAACACGGGAGCCTCGCTGAACACCAGGGAGGGCGCTGCCCACAAAACAGGGACACTAGAAATGTCTGGAAGCGAGTAGAGCAGAGCAGAGCAAGAGATTGACTTGGAAGTGCAATAAAAATAGGAAAGAGCAAGGACCCCCTGAAAAGTGACTTTTCCTGGAAGAATTCTGAGTAAGTCCTCGAGGAGAAGCAGCCCCAAGCAGGATGGGGCTGCAGCGGGTGCAAGAGGTGGGGCCCTGCGTGAAGAAGCACCGCAGGACACAGGACCTGCTCCTGGGCAACGGCGCGCTTCAGTCCGAATCGGCACGGTTCCAGCGTTCCTGCCAGTGTCAGTGCCCGTCCTCACCGGCAGGGTGAAGGCACAGAACTGCTCTCTGAAGGGGGACATCCAGAATAGGACCTTCCTGGAAAGGGCTCAATGTTCAAGAGACAGCCGTTGACTCAAGAGTCCTCAGAGGGCGTCCTCCACCGAAAGCCGCCGCTCCCGCCCGGCCCAGGGGAGGCGAGTCCAGCCCAAGCCTTGTTCTGCTGCGCTGTCACCCCCTTGCCTGTGCGCACCAGGTACCCACACACCCGTGGGCTGGTGCCACCACGGCAGGACGCAGTGCAGATGTGTGACTCGGGGACCCGCAGGACAGACACGGGCAGCACAACGGAAGGGAAAGCAGCCTCCTAGGTTTTATCCTCTAAATTTCTGCATCGCTTGCATTTCTTTCCCCTGAACATATGTTCATATGTGTACACAGCACAGTACATACTTAAATCACTCGTGCACTTAATTCGTATATTTAAATCATTCAATTATTTAAGTCTGTACGTTCATATATATGTGTATATATATATATATACATACATATATATATAGACATGTGATATCAAGACTTCTTAAATAAAGTTAAAAAGCAGAAGTGTAGTTTTGTTCTTGTAGAAAAGTTGTGTTTTATAAACACACGCACTCGGCCAAGCTCCTGGGAGTTCAGCCCCCCCCTCCCATGCAGCTGCAGTGAATTCCACATGGGGGGGCCCCAAGGGACTTCCATTAGTATTTTTTACATTTCTTTTCTGCACTTAAGGAACTGTTCCTATAACGAGAAAATAGTAATGGGTTGTCTTTAATTCAAAAATATAAAACCATTTAAAAAGTTGATTGAGCCCTGGCTGGTATAGCTCAGTGGATTGAGCATGGGCCTGCAAACTAAGGGATCACGGTTCCATTCCCAGTCAGGGCACATGCCGGGGTTGCAGGCCAGTTCCCAGCAGGGGATGCACGAGAGGCAACCATACATTGATATTTCTCTTCCCTTCTAAAGATAAATAAAGAAAATCTTAAAAAAAAAATTGATTGCTTTGAGATCTGTTACACCCGCACCCCACACTCGGGCGTCTGTAGCGTTTTTCTCAGGGACAGCTCCACCCGGTTCCGGACGTCAGAAGCCACCCGTTCAGCACAGATCTGAAAAACGACGGTGGGGGTGGGAACAGGGCACCAGTCGCGCCCTCGGCACTGTGGGCACAGCTCTCCGGCTGGGAGGGGCCCCTCCCTGACCGAGCAGGACAGCACAGCACGGACCATGCGTCTCATCTGCCTCTGTGTCCCCCAAACACAGTAGGTGCCGGATGAACAAACAGGGAAAACACACCCTGTCAGCAGGGCCCCCTCAGAACAGAAACTGGCAGTTAGCCAGGGGCCAGGGGCGCGGACTCACCGGGTGCTTGGAGGAAAGTCGTCCGGTCACAGTCCCGGTCTGGTTCCACGTGGAGGCCACGGAGCCCTTCATCGGTTAGAAAGGGCTCGTCACAGCTCTGACAGCGCACCGTGCAGTCGGGCCCGTGCTGCGCCCTTCAGCCTCTGCCCCTCCAGAGGCAGCCTCCCCGCTCCCGTGCACAGGCCCTGAGCCCCAACCCGACAGGTTCCAGGTGTCGGGTGCTGCTGCCATGTGATCAGGTAGACAAGGAGACACCCCCCCACCGATGGGACACTGCAGTAGGATACATGGGTCTTTGAGTCACTTAAAAACCCGGTGCGTGAGGACACAGGCTGTAGGGGTTGAGCGTGGGCTATGCATCCCAGGTGGCTGTGTGGCCTCCGGGTGCAGACCTCCCTGCCATGACCACAGAAATGAGCTGCAGTCCCGGGTGGGGTCGCTGGAGGTCAGCAGCCCAGCCTCCACATCTGGCCCGGCTTCCATAAAGAGGCCTGACTCTCAGCAAAATCATGGCTCACAGCTGCAGGTTGATTAGATTATTTCACCATTAACTAAAATTTAAAGTTCCACATCTGAACTCCCGTGAAAACCACATTCTACTATTTTTTAGCCTCAGTTACCTTTTTCACGCAAGCTAGTAGTCCATCTACAAAGGTCGACTTGATCTTGTGAACCTAAATCACAAAGACAAAAATGACCATTTTCTCTGTGCAGGTAGGAGCAAGCGTCAAAGCCACGTTTCATCGAGTGCTGGGCACGAGCCGCTGGTGCCACCTGAGGTGACCCTGGGAGGCCCAGAAGTGGCCTTGTGTGGCTCCCAGAACTAACCAGCACTGACCCACACCAAAAGGTGTCCCTTCCCCTCTTTGGATAAATGTGTCGCTCTGGAGTAATTCTTTCAGACAAGTCACGGAGATGAACGGGCGCTCCCACCCGCCCGCCACCCGGTGTCCCCTGTGGCGCCCTCTGCGTTCTCTTTGAATCCCCTCGTTACATCAAGGACGAGGATCAGCTGCCACTGCCAAGCCCTGTGACAGCTGCCCAGCCCTAGCAAAGACAGCAAGTCGCAGGTTCAGCAAATAAAACACCGAGGTTCCCGATCTGGGGAAAGCGGTGCACAAGGTTCGCGAACAGCAGAGCGAACGCAGGTGTGTGAGCGGAGAACTCGTGAGCTGCCGGAAGGGGAGGCGGGGCAGTGAGCAGCACCACCTTGCACCGGGGGTCACACAGCCGAGGAGCCACTGCAGCAGGCCCGGGGCTGGGGGGGCGGGGGCGGGTTTCCAGAGAGGCACTGACACCAGACCTTGCCCTCCGAGGTCTCCCGTGCCGCCTGCAGTGTGGAGTGGGGCAGGTTGCAGACATGAGCACAAGGACGTCAGGGCGCACACTGGCCATGCCAGTACAAGGGCAGCGTGAACAGATGCCGTGCCCCTCAGGACCGACCACGTCAGGGGCACCTCGGTGTTGTGGGCTCTGTTAACAGAGACGGCACCACCCGCACCCCCTTTGTCGCCGACTTAGAAGAAGAGAACGTGACCCACCTGCCTGTGCTCCAAGATGACCCCGGGCAACGGGTGCAGGTCTCGCAGAGCATTCAACTGAAAAGTGAGAGTAAGTATCACCGAAACAATTCCTTCACTTAATTCCGACATTTCAAGCACTTACTTTTACTGGGAGAGAGTCCTAATGAGAAAATGGTCTACGCTGAGCATGCTTTCCAGAATGAAGGCCCAGGCAGGCCGGCTTACCGAGGGTCCTGCCTGGAATCCCCTACAGGGCCACTGTGGGCCTCACGAGACCTGGGAATGGGTTTCTCTTGAGATTCCAGTGAGTGAAATCTAAATGAAGCAGCTCCTGGGAGAGTGAACTGGGAAAAACGCCCACCGATGTGTGGCTTGATAGTTCAGGAACAGGCAGCATCGGAACCACGGCAATCGGGCAGCCATCGGGGAGGTAGCATCGGAAGACGATCGTGGGTCTTGACATTAATTTCCAAAAGTCAAAATGGAACATACAGCAACATACAAGGTCCTATGAATGCAAGTTATTAAAGTATCATGAGTAAACATGCTCCGGTTCACCCAGGTGGAACGTTCCAGGCTCCCAAGCAGGTCCCTGCCCCCCACCGCCGACTGCTGCTGTCCCAGCCACTTCCCCGTTGTTGGACATCTTGCCAGTGGAACAGGACGGGTACACTCTGTGCGTGGCTTCCTGCGATCGACCTCCTAGCTTTAAGGTTCATCCACATCGCTGTGGGAAGAGCGCGTCGCTCACTGGTAAGGCTGCCTTGTGTGAAGGCAGGACGTTTACCCGTCCCACCACGGACGGCTGCACGGGCTGCTGCCACTTCAGGCTCTGGAGGGCGCCGCCGTGAGCCGTCTGGCACACAGATCTTGGTTAGCACGAACGGGCACACGCAGAGGAGCGAGGTGGCCCTGCGCACGGACAACACTGGTCAGTTCACCAGCAACACACGGAAGCCCAGTGGCCCCACATCCCTGGTGATGCGCGCTCTCCTCAGTTGCTTTTCTCGCCTGTTTGCTTGTTTTGCTGCCCTCAGTCTTAATCCTAGCCGTTCTGGTGAACTGAAGTGGTATCTCGGTAGGGTTTTAACGTCTGTTTCCCAGTGAGTGAGAAAGTGAACGGCAGCCCAACAGGTATCAACTAATTGCATGTCTTTCATCAAACCTCTTTTCGTGTCTTTGGCCCATTTGAAAACATGGTTCGTGTCTTTTCCTTCCTGGTTTGTAAACAGTCACTCACCTGAACAGGGTTCTCTTTTGGTCGGTTATAGGCACTGGAAATGCCTCCTCCCCACGGGGCTTGCTTTGTCACGTGCTTCGTGCTGTCTTTCCATAAACAGAGGCTCTCGACTGCACTGGTGCCCGATCTGCCAGTCTCTGCCTTTCTGGCTGATGTGCCCATGTCCTGTGTGCTGACCTCAAGGTCTCGAAGAGACCCTATGGTGTCTTCTACAATCTGTGCTGTTTGCTTTTACGTGTTGATACACAATTCACTTGGACTTTTGTGTGTAGGTGTGACACAGGGGCCCAGAGGCGCTGGCCCAAATTGTTTACATCCCCAGCTTGCAGGTTCTCGGTCTTGGCCCCGTGGTTGTCTGCTTGTCCTTGGGATGACCCTCCAGCATAATGATTGATTCCTGCTCATTTCTATTGCCTTGTGATTAGTATTGATATCTAACGCGCTGTCTTCCGGTCGTGCCTCGTGGCCCAAGATGATCTCATTCCTTCTTAGTTTTTGCATTTCCATATAAGTTTGGGAATCAGCTTGTCAATTTCTACAAAAACCTCCCGCTAAGGTTTTGATTGGGACCATTTTTTCGGTCTATACATTAATCTGAGATTTAGCGCGCTGACTTCAGTGCAATGGCACCAACCACGGAACTGCATCGCTGTTGGCAGACAAACCAAGGACAGGGCTCTAGCCACCCAGGGATGCTCGAGCGGGAGCACTGACGCGGCTCCTGGGAGCGGGCACTGCCCAGGTGGCAGGGTGGGGGGCAGCGGCTCTTGACTCAGTCTCAGCCAGATGTTCTGTTTTCCTAGAAAAGCCACTGCTAGGGGGATGAAAGTGCATGAAAATCCTTAGCTAAAAGACAAAAGACAAAAAAAACAAAAAAACCCCGCTTAAGATCAACTAACTCTCCTTATCCTGATACCCTACTGACAAAATACCTTTCTGAGCACAGTCTCCCAGCGCATCTCCCGGGAGCTGCCCAAGAACACTTGAAAAGGACGGGGTGTCGGGTCTCACACAAACTCTGCACAAGGCCCCGAGCACCCTGCTGCCCGCTGATCCAGGAGCTTACCGACCCCTCCCCACGCTGGCTCTCGACCCCACACTCTTCTCATCCCCTGTGCTCTCTCTCTGGCTTCTACCTGGCAGTTTCTGAGTTGTTCTCTGGTCCTCAGTGCTGGCTGCCTATCAGCATAAGATGGGGAGCTTCAAATGCATGCCTGCGATTAGGCTGCCCAGCCACTGATGCTGACGCTGTGGACCCGTTGTGGGCCTGGGCATGCGTGCTTTTCCAAAGCTCCTGCCAGGCCTGGGGACCGCCAGCCCAGGTGACTTTATTAAGATCAGCTGGCCAGCCCCAAGTGCATATCTCTAGCGCAAGGAACTCTCACAGACCCAATGGCTCATGTGACATCTGTGTCACTGTCTCTGTCTGAAGTCCAAGACTGGACTCCTCACTCCCCACCCCAGTGATCTGTTCCCTTCCCAGTTTTCCCTCAGTAGTTGCCATCTCTGCTCAGGCACAGATCTCAGAAAACCAGGAAGGACCCCACAGTCCTGACTTCCATTCACACTCACAGAGGTTTCTTTCTGTTCTAAAACTGCTCTGAAAGCCCTGTTTGGTGTGGCTCAGTGGATTGAATGCCGGCCTGCAAACCAAGATCTCCAGGTCGATGCCCAGTCAGGGCACATGCCTGGGTTGCTAGCTAGGTCCCCAGTAGGGGCGGGTGAGAGGTAACCAATGGATGTATCTCTCACACATCGATGTTTCTCTACCTCTCTTTTTCCCATCCTTCCCTTCTCTCTAAAAATAAGTAAAACAGTTTTTTTAAATGCTCTGAAGATCCACCCACTTTGCCCCATCTTCACTACTGTCACTTGGACTATGGCCACATCGGTCCCCACACACAGTGACAATGACAGCCTAGTAGTGAGCCTCCAACCAGCTGTGAGACACACCACGTACCTGTCAGAACACCTGTCGGGACCCTGATGCAGCAGGTACTGGCGGGACGAGGGGCAGCAGGACCACACCCTCACTGCTGGGGGGGGGGACGTGGTGCGGTGACTTGGGAGGCGGTGTGGGTGTTCCTCCCAAGACTGACCACACCCTCAGCACCCCACCCAGCAGTCCAGCTCCCTGGTCATTTATGCAAAGGGGCTGAAAACTCACCCCCACGCAGGGCCCTGTGCATAGATGTTTAGAAAGCTTTATTCGTCATTGCCAGAGCTGGAGGCAAATGAGATGTCCCTTGGCAGATGAACAGAAGAATAAACAGTCACATCCAGACACAGAATATTATTCAGCACTACAAAGACATGAGCCATCAAAGCCGTGAAAGGACACGGTGGGGCCATAAATGCACGAGACTGAGTGACAGAGGCCAGTCTGGAAAGGCTCCACACTGGGATTCCGCACTGGACATCCTAGAAAGGAGAAGACTAGGAGACGGCGGGAGACGCGTGGTCGCCAGCGGGTTGCAGGGAAGGCAGAGCACAGGGCGCACTCAGGGCAGTGGGACTGCTCCGCAGGGGTTGCAGTGGTGGACGCGTTTCGCCACAGGTTTGGCCGAGCCCGTAGGGTATGCAGTGCCAGGAGGGACCCGCACGCACCGGACACCGGGCGAGGGTGACATGCCAGTGCAGGCCGGGTGGCCCCTCTGGTGGGGGTGCTGACCGAGGGGGGCTGTGGCGGGGTGCAAGACCGCTCTGTGCCTTCCGCCCAGTTTCGCTGCGACCCTAGCACTGCTGTCAAGGGTGAAGCCTGATGAGAGCACAGCTGGGGTGACAGTGGCGCCCTCCCTGAGTGGCTCCGGGCCACCCACCACCTGAAGGCCACGGCGAGGGGGAAGGGCAGTGCAGGGAAGGAGGCTTCATTCCGCATCTGACCGCGCATGTGCTGCTGAGCAGACGTTTGTTTTGTTGAAGGCACGGACGGTGCTGCTGGTCCAGCTGAGAGTGAGGCAGACAGGATTTAGGTCGATCGTGCCTTTGTGGGAAAACACTGAGGGTGCCGTCTGACCCTGTCTGCGGGAAAGCACACCCAGTGCAGAGAGAGCCCCTTCTCCTCTCTGCGTGGCTGTCATCTTGGGGAGCCGAGGGATGGCCAGGGAAGGGCAGCACTGCCAGCTGGAGCCAGGACCCCACTCAGGTAGGGCCAGGGGGGACAAGGACGGCTTCCCCAGGTCCCACCCCGCTGGGACCTGGGCCTGCTGCCCAGTTGGCCGGAGCGAACTGAAATCCACCCCGGGCTCCCCAACAAGCCGCGTCCTGCCCCCTGCTGTCCAGTGCTCCACGCTCCATGTGCAAAGCCCAGGCCTCCGGCAGCACCCCCAGGACTAGCTCTGGGCGGCTTTGCTCTGCGCAGCCTGCATCCCAGTGGATAAGCAAGCAACTAAGGCAACTCTAGGTGATGGTGAGTTGTGTGCAGAGAAATTACGGTGAAGAAATGGGTTGTGGCTGAGGCCTTGCTGTCCTCTGATGACTAGAGGGGGTTTCTGAAAGTGACTTAAGTGGATGACCTGGAGGGCGGGGCTGCACCTGCTCAGTGGGTGCTGGGCAGGCGGAGGGGGTGGGCAAGGGAAGGGGCAAGCCACACCCATGCCCCCTTAGGACCCACTCGAGAGCTGGGGTTTTATTCCAAGTGTCCCCACTGGAAGTTCAAGTCACGGGCCTGACGTGGTTTCTCTAATGCTTTTGAAGACCACTCTGCCCAGATGCAAGAGCAGCAGGCAGACCGGGGACTGGGCAGGAAGCTCTGGAGGAAGGTAGGTGGGGAGGTGAAGGTGGCGACAGTGAAGGCGCAGAGAAGTGGGCAGACCCTGTGTGTCACAGGCAGGCACTCCCCTCTGCTGTGGGCGAGGCCAAGAGGAGATCAAAGGTGGCTCCTAGGCTTAGAGGAAGAAGCTAATAGTAACAACCAGAACTCATTGGCTTTTGAGAGCTTACATGCCAGACAAGGCCCCAAATACTGTCTCTCCCTCCCTCCCTCCCTCCCTCCCTCGTTCACTGACTCCTCACAAGATTCTTGTAGGGAGATTCCTGTTACAATCTTCCTTCTACAGACCAGGGGCCTGAGGCCCAAAGGTGCCCAGTAATGTGGCCACAGTTTGCAGGTGAGCATGGGGGCCGCGCTGCTGCCCTGGCTTCCCCACAGCTGGCTCCCAGGGGTGCAGAGCAGGACAGGCCATTCACTGAGGGTGGAGACTTGTGGGAGAGGATGGATTCAGGTCCCTGCCGTGGACTGGCTCGGCAGCAGTCCATGCCTCACTCGACAAGGGTGCCCCGAGCCCTCGAGGAACAGGACTGCGGACAGGCAGCACGCGAGGGGCCCTGCCAGGGCTCAGACGAGCAGACAGCAGAATGATGGGGGAGCCTACAAGGGGACTGTCCTCGGCTGCAGAGCCAAATGCTGGATGGGCCTGGAGGGTCCAGGCTGGGGCACCTGGCCCCTGCTGCTGCCCCTCCACAGGGGCCACCACCTGGGCTCTGACTGTGTCCAGGCCGTGCCACCCTCTGAGAGCAGCATCTCACTATGCCATCCTTTAAACTCTCCCCTTCCTGAGAGAAGGGCAGCTAGAATTCCCTAAAGCGAGTGTGGGGGAGGCGAGGACTGATGCCCCGTGCCCTTCCCAGTCTCTTGTGCGGCATGAAAGGGACAGCTTGGGATGCCGTTGCCAAGAATTTGGTCTTCAGAGCCAAAGCCCACCACACTGCCCTCGCGGGAATGGAGCTGACTGGTTGCTTCTGGGCAGCAGCAGTGCTGTTTCTTTCTGCCCACTGCATAAGCAGAGGGGCAGCGAGCGTGGGGTGGGGGCGATGACCAATTCGAACCATGGGCGCTGCTGGCACATCCCACCCAGGACACAGGAGGGTCTGAGAGTCGGCTCTCACATGTTGTTGACACGCTATTGTTGCACAAAAGGGGGGACAACTGTCAAGCAAAAGGGGACAACTGTTGAGCCTTACCACAGCTTCAGAGGTGGACAGGTGACTCCACGGCCCCGTCTTAGGAAGCGTCTCCACTGGGCTCAGCAGGTGCAGCTTCAGTTTGCCAAACAGGATCTTCAGTGGAGGCAGTACATGCACGGAAAGGGTCATGGGCGTGAGAGCTTCCACGCCGCACCCCAACAGGGTGACGCGGCCAGCCGGAGAAGACATGCTGGCCGCGCAGTGCGAGGTGCTTACGTGCCCGTTCACTGCTGTTCTTGGGCATACTGACTCTCAGCATGTGAGAACGTGAACTGATATACTTTTCAGATAAACAACATACAATAGCATAGATACATTCAGAATAAATCTCCCTTTAACCCCTGAGTAAGAAGTTCACTTTATAAAAGAACCAAAATGGCCCTGGCTGCTGTGGCTCAGTGGATTGAGCGCTGGTTGACAAACCGAAGGGTTGCTAGTTCGATTCCCAGTCAGGGCACATGCCTGGGTTGTGCGCCAGGTCCCCAGTAGGGGGTGCTCGAGAGGCCACCACACAGTGATGTTTCTCTCCCTCTATCTGTCCCCTCCCTCCCCTCCCCAAAAATACATAAATAAAAAATTTTTTTTAAAGAATGAAAATGGGGCTTTACCTCACGAAGCTGATTATTACTTGTTATAAGAAACTGCTCTCCTGCAACAAAATGGGCTTCCTGCTCCAGCTCCTTGAGACGAGACTGTGAATGTGATGGAAACACAGTCTCATCCCCAGTTTGCCAGCGTCACCACCCCTGAGCTTTGGGACTTTCTTACACAAACTTAGGGCCACCTGAACCCAAGCACGGAGCTACCGCGATGGCTGTCTGGTAACTGAGACTGCCGCTCCAGGGCCGGCAGAACCACGAGACAGACGCCGCGAAAGGACTGTCTCAAAGGTGCTCCAGCGACTACGGGAGGAGAGTAGGGAGGGATTTGCTGAGGCTGCAGAACAGAAGCATGAAGACTGCAGAAACGAGAACACGGCCTGAGGAACCCGTGGGCACCGCGACGGCAGAAATCCTCAAAGAGGAGAGAGGGAGAAAGGGAGGCCAGAATGTTCAAAGACACAGTGGCTCAAGACCTCTCAAAGTGACGAAAGACATGAGTACAGACATCCAAGTAGCTCGACAAACTTCCAGTAGATGAACTCAAAGGGCTCATCAGAGATCAACACCAAGACACATCACAATCAAACTTTCAAAAACAAAACAAGGGGAGGATCTTGAAAGCAGCAAGAGAGACAACGGTTCCTCGGTAAGACAATAAGCAGATTTCTTACCCAAAACTTTAGGGGCCAGAACAAGCAGACCATTATATTCAACATGCTAAAAGAAAACCACTGCCACCCAAGATACTTATCGGGCAAAACTGCCCTTCCAGGCTGCGGGATACACCGAGAAGGTTCCAGATGAACAACAGAAGCTGATGGAGACGTGAGCCAGGCCCTGGAGGAAGTGCTGCAGGTGCGCCTGGGGGCCGAGATGAAGGGCAAAGCCCGCAGCTCTGTGCCGCAGGGAGAGAGAGACAAACACACTGTAAACAACTGAGTGGAAAAGCTGATGTTACTAAAACTTTAGTTTTGTGTCCCCAATCTTGTTTTCTACATAATTCAAGAACCAATGCATTAAAAAAATTACTCGTTTATGTTTTAGGGAACATGATGCATAAAAGCATGATTTTGTGACATGGACAACAAGAGGGGCGGGGCGGAGCTGCAACGGAGCAGAGCTTTTGTGTGTTAAAGTCAGGCTGGTGTGCATTCGAATTAGAGTATGGTAGCATTACGATGTCATCCCTATGGTAACCACAAAGAAAAGAGCTGTGGAATACACACAAAAGGAAATGAGGAAGGATCTTAAATACTGAGAAGGCGGTAATGTGGGGAACGGGACACAAACAGAGCTACGGGGCGCACAGAGAACGGGCAGCACAACGGTGGATCCAAGGCCCTCCTCATCAGCAATCACTTAGATGTAAATGGAGCAAAGTCTTCCCTCGAAAGACAGAGGCCGGCACAGTGAGTAAGAACACATGATCCCACTACGTACTGTCTGTGAGGGGCTCCCTTTAAATCCAAAGACACAAACTGGTTACAAGTGAAGAGACGGAAAAAGATACTGTGTGCACACAGGGACCGTCACAGAGCAGGGGTGGCCATATGAATACCAGACAAAACAGGCTTTCCATCAGAAGTGGTTCCAAGGACAAAGGATGACATTTTATATCTGACACACACAGTGACACAACAGTTACACACGGGCACACCCCCAGTGACAGCCGTCAAACAGATGAAGAAACCCCAGCTGAACTGCAGGGAAACACGGGCAGTTTCTGCAGCAGCACGAGCCCTGGACCCGGGGTCAGCGTGATGGACAGAAAAACCCTGCTGATAGCGATGAAAAACTCTGCAGGAATTGTGACAGGGGCTGTGTTAAATTTATGGGTCAATTTGGGGATCACTGGCACACTGAGTGCTCTAAACCATGAATATGGTGTAACGGGGCTTCTCTGATCCCTTTCATGGGTGTTTTGTCGTTTTCAGTGTACAGGTTTTTACCTAAGATTTTGGGACGCTGTCATAAGAGCATTGTTTATTTCAGTAACTTGTTTATTGGCAACACATAGACGTACAACTGGTTTTTGTATATTGACTTCCCATCTTGGTACCCTGGTAATCTCATTTATTACTTCTGGGAAGCTTTATCGTCGTTTCCACAAACAAAATCTAGAGAAGGTTTCAATTTACTTTGCCCGTATCCATGAAAGGAGTCACTATAGCCCTAAGAAATGTATTTCTTCAGTAACAAGACTTGGAAACGGAAATTGCTTCTTGGTCCATGGGCTGCAGGATGGGTTAGCAGGTGTGGAAGTAACTTCACCTCCCTCAGAGCTCTCGGGTGACCAGGTGCACTGTCAGTGGGCAGCAATATTTTGAAAGGATCCTTTTTTTTCTGAGCAGTAGGTCTCAACAGTGGGCTCCAAACACTCAGTAAGACCATGCTGTAAACCAGGCGTATCCAACCTGCAGCCGGCAGGCCGCATGCCGTCCAGGACGGCTGTGAATGTAGCCAACACAAAATCGTCAATTTACTTCAAATATTATGAGATTCTTCTTGTGATTACATGTCACAGTGTATCTAACGTGTGGCCCAGAGACACCCCAAGGGTGGGCACCCTTGTACGTGCTGGGTTCCCGGCTCTTTTGTTGCATTTAAAGAGCCCGGGCAGAGCAGATTCAGTGCAATTCCTAAGGGCCCTAGGGTTTTCATGGTGAATGGGCACTGGCTTCACCCTAAGGCCACCGGCCACATCAGCCCCTCACAGGAGAGCCAGACTGCCCCTGAAGCTCCGAAGCCAGGCCCCGACGTCTACTCTCTAGCCATGAGCGTCCTGGATGGTGTCTTCCTCCAGTGGACGGCTGGCTCACCCCCACTGAAAATCTGCTGTTGGGAGCAGCTGCCTTCACTGACTGTCTGGGCTGACCTGGAGAGCTTGCTGCAGCTCCTGCGTCGGCTCTTGCTGCTTCACCAGGGGCTTGTTGAGGCTGTCGGATCTGTCCAGACCCCTAACTGTCTCATGTGTTCACTGGAGTAGCACTTTCGGTTTCCTTCCAGGATGCTCCCTTTGCCTTCACACTTACTTGCTCTGTACAAGAAGCCCGGCTCTCAGCCCACGTCGGCCTCCGACACACTTTCCTCGCCGAGCTGACTGCTTCCAGCTGTTGATGTAAAGGTGCGCGTTGTGAGGCTCTTCCTTTCCCTTGAAGGCTTAGCGGCCACTGTAGGGTTATTAACTAGCCCAATTTCAATACTGTCGTGGTTTAGGGAAAAGGGAGGTCTGAGGAAAGGGAGAAAGACGTTGGAATGACCAGTTAGTGGAACAATCAGAACACGCATTTAGACCTGGCTGGTGTGGCTCAGTGGATTGAGTGCCAGCTTGAAAACCAAAAGGTCGCCGGTTTGATTCCCAGTCAGGGCACATACCAGGGTTGCAGGCCAGGTCCCCAGTAGGGGGCACACAAGATGCAACCTCACATTGATGTTTCTCTCCTTTTCTTTCTTTCTCCCTTCCCCTCCGTCTAAAAATAAAATAAATAAAATCTAAAAAAAAAGAATACACATTTATTAAGTTCTCTGTCTTATGTGGATTGGTTACTGGCACCCCAAAACAACGACAACAGTAACATCAAAGATCGCTGGTCACTAATCACCAAGGCAAAGGTCAGAAGGAAAAAATTTGAAATGCTATGAGAATGACTAAAACGTGACACAAGGACATGACGTGAGTAGATGCCATCGGACAGTTGAGGCCGACAGACTTACCTGACACAGGAGCGCCACGGGCCCTGCATCTGTGCAGGAAAGCAGTACCTGCAAAGCACAGTGAAGCCGAGAGCAGTGACACAGGCTGTGCCTGCACTTAGGCGTCAAGTTGACCCAGGAGGTGAAAGACTCGTGCAGCCAACGCCAGAAACCATCACTGGGAGCAGAGTAAAAGGACACGAAAGCAGAAACCATTCTCACGTTGTGGACGGGAGGCTTCGGGTACGAGGGTGGGGACGCCAGTCCAGCGAGCCACACAGTCAGCTCCATCCCTATCCCATCCAAAGACTTCTGTTTCCCAGGGGTAGAAAAACCCACCCTGAAATTCGTATGGAATTCCAAGAGACAGAGTAGCCAAAAGTCTTGAAACAGAAGAACAAAGCTGGAGGCCTCACACGCCCCGACTTCCAAACTTACTACAAAGCACAGAAATCAAACAGGGTGGCCCTGGCGCAGACAGCTGGCGGCTCAGGGAAGAGCATGGCGCGTCCAGAGATGAACCTGCATGTGCGCTCACAGGATGAGGCATCATTCTGTCCTCACCCAAATGGCTGCTTTGAAGCCTGACAGCCCAGGGGGCGGGGTGGGGGGAAGGTGGGCAACGACAGGACCTTGTGTGCACTGCCGGCGGGTGAGACCTGCGCATCCTGCCCCTGGGCCCCTGACCCCAGCAGCCCCACCTGCCTTGCACTCCCGAGAAGCAGGTGCTTAAGCCCCGGAGACACACCCAAGGCCACAGCATGGTGTGTGGTGACTGCAAACTGGAACAGCCCAGACGCCTGCCAATAGCAGTGTGATGGGGACCACAGCGCGAGTGACAGGGCACCCTGAGCAAAAGCAGTCAGGCCCAGCTAGGACCCTGTAGCTCAACGGGCAGGCCGAGCACTCCTGGGGCACCGGATGGAAACTGTGAAAGCAGAGGCATGGGGGCCGGCGGGGTGCTGACAGGCAAGGTTCTACAGGAGGTTCAGGGAGACATTTTAATGCATCTTTTCGTGCATCTTCATGTGTCTCTCTGTGGTCTTCATTATTCACTGTTAGAAAGTTGTGTTTTTGCTTTTTAAAGAGTCCAAGAAGCCCATCAATTCCTGTCGTCAAACTAGGGGGCAATGCCCTTGCAAGAACCTAGCAACAGCAGGTTGCTACAGCCCCATTAAGCCCAGTGCGCACGCAGCAGGACAGCAACCGCAGGCAGCCTTTGAGCTTCCCGCCCCCCCCCCCCCCCCCCCGTCGCCCTGAGGAGGCACAGGTTGGCCTGGGTCTGGGAAGGAAAGGAGAGTGCCAGCAACACAAAGGGTCTGCAGGATGACGTACCCCGAGAAGAGCTGAGGTCCTCTCTAAGTCTTCCTTGTTTACCCGAATGCTGTGGCTTTCCATCACTGCGGTGCAAAAACCAGGCCGAGAAAAACCACATCAGTGCCTCGCTTCTGTGCGAGACGGCAGGTGGGAGCGTACCACACGGCCTCAAGAGGCAAAGGGTCCCCCAGGCCCAGTTTCCGAGCCCCGCCACGGTGGTGGTGGGCGTGAAGACATGCACTGGCCAGCCACACTCTGTCAAGGGAGCTGGGTGAGGCTTTGCTCCCCTGTACCCAGTAGGACCTGGGCAGAGGGGCGCCAAGGGGCCAGGGTGGAGAGAGCCTAGCCACAGTCCCCCAGGGTTGCACGGTTGACACCTGCTGATGCAGTGTCCAGACAGGCTCTGCCCATGCACTCCGCTCTCCAGAGCCAGGGAGCAGGAGGGCAGCGGTCCCTCGGCCAGGGCGCCCAGGTCTGGACAGTACAGAAGGGACCCCACAGGAGAGAAGTGTCGGAACCCGCTGGCCCCTCTACACCAAGACACAATGTCGTCCTACGCCTCTCATTACTGATTGGAAAGCCAAGGGCTCGCTCCCTCTCCAGTGCTCATGCGAGGAGACGCTGCCTGCCCCTGAACGCACCGTCCTCCCCAGCAGTGCAGACAGTCCTCCTGAAAGTGACCACAGGTCATCTTCATGGTAGCTTACCTGCCAGAATCGGTATCAGAGGAAGCTCCAAAGTACAAAACAGTTGCCATAAACCATAAACCTGTTTTGTAGGAAGAAATACCAATGTTACTTCTAAATGATCACTTCCACCTGCACGTTGCTGAACAGCCTCCTAATTATGGTGACCTGAATTCAGGCAACCTCTGTACTGGGCAGGGTTGGCCCCCAGCAGCCGTGCCTCGCCGGCCCCTCATGTCCATCCAGTGTCCTAGGGTATTAACAGCCCTGGGACCTAGGGGAGGTATGTAGAGGTGGGAAAGCCTGCCCTGCCCCGATTTTCTCTACTCTTTGGAGTTTGTGTGATACAGGTATTCATGTGCTTTTAGGCTTCCCTTTTAATTTCAGAATAGGCTAACTGGATTCCTAAAAATGTGATTAGCACTGTCACTGATTTCGCATCAACTTCACAGACAAAGGTGGGAAGTGGGACCTTCTGGTCGGACCACGCCCGCCCAGAGGGCAGAACACCACTCCGTCTGTCGGACCACCGCCCGTGCTCTTCCTCAGAGTCCCCATCTCCTCCTTTCCTGCCTGCTGCCCTTGAAAGGGTCCTCGGCCTCATCTGTTCCTCCATGGCCCTCATGTCCTTGGCCTGCCCTGCTGACGCCCTCCACCCATATCGCCTGGGCTCCCTCTGCTCTCGGGCGCCAGGTGGAGAGAGAAGCGGGGCTCCTCTCCCCACCTGCCCACAGTGCGCTGTGGGCTGCACGCCTCTGCCTGAGGCCACAGCTCCAGGATCCCGCTCCTGTCCAGCAGCCCCCGCAGGGCCGACTGCTCTCCCGGGCCCTAGCAGCAGCAGCCCTTCAAGCCCAGGGATGGGGAAACTCGCAGTCAGTGCCTGTGCTGGAGGCTTCCCCAGCCTGGACTGGCCCCTCGTCTCACACACAGTCCCTTCCTGCAACTCTTCTGGATCAAACGCCCTCTGCTTTGCAATGAGCCTGAGTGGCACTGTGTCCATGTCACCAGTAACTGAAAATCACTCTCAGCTTTCACGTTAACTGTAGTATAAGAAGCATTCTGACCGAATTGGAGGCTTTTAAAAATGTTACAATGGTTAGCCCATAGAAAACACTTCAAAAACTTCAGGCCTTATCATCTGGACTCCCCCTTTAAGAGTGACGTCGGCCTGGCCCCAGCACTCCACGCCTGCTCCCAGGAGGGTGGGATGCCTTGCCTTCAGCTGCGAACAGAGGTCTGTCGTAAGCCTGTAGAGAGTCCTCAGGTTTGCACATGTGTTCTGATGCTTTAAAAGATCAAAAGAATTAGAATTAGGCGCACTGGGCAGCCATGGTCGTCACAGCCTGGGGAGCGACACGACTCCCAGCAGCGCCCAGCAGCTGGGTCGCACGGTCTCTCCACGGCAGACAGCGCCCACCCGCGGCATCGCCTGTCGCTTCCGGGAGGTGAGCTGCTGTTGGGCAAACCCGAGCGACCCAGTGCCTGACCCTTTCTCCCCAGCCCTCTGTTCTGCTCATTCTCCCAGCAATGAGCCACCAAGTGGCCAAGGGCCCAGAGTGTGAGGATTACGTGGTGGCAGAGGCAGGAGGATGGGGACCTGGCCTCTGGGCCCCCACAGCTCCATCCTCCATGAGCGAGCAGAGGGGGCAGGTCACCATACCTGCCGTCCAACCCGCTGTCCATTCCCACCTGGACAACGAGCAGGGTCCGCTGCAGCCCCCACACTGGTCTGTTTCTAACTCCCCGCCCGGAGCTCCGGCCTCTGTCACGTGGAAGCCCAGGCCCTGGGCCCCTCAGACTCAGGACTCGGCAGGACCTGGGGCGGGGCTGGCCACACACCCGCAGCCTGTGTCTCCCAGTCAGCCCCGGGCCTCGCTCCCCAGGAACGACCGGGCAGGCCCTGTGAGTGCTTTCACGCCCGCTTCTCGGCCACACTGCCGCCTGCACAACGCCTCCCAGGACAAGATCGAGCCCCTTGGTGGCCCCGCATCTCATTCTCCTTCTCACGTGGGGCCTCGCTGCTCCCCACAGGAGCCACTTTCTCCCTCGGCTCCGGACTGTCTCCACGCTGTCTCTCCGCCCAGAGTCCCCTTCCCCTTCCTGACCTCTTTGCAGCCCTCAGAGCAGCACTTGGCGGCCGGCTTCCCCTCCCACAGCGTGCAGCGCAGGCCTCCATGAAGACTCGTGACTGGACAATGAGACACGCGGGGAGCTCCCGTGAGGCTGGGGTGGACGAGGCCTTGGGGAAAGCTCCCGGTGGAACCAGAGGGGCAGGCCTGCAGGGGCAGCTGAGTGAACAAGCCCCCAGCACTGGCCAGGGAGAAGTCAGGCCAGGCGCTTTGCCCCCACAGCCAATCCCTGCTCACTCACAGGTTGCACTAGGAAGAACCTAGACATCAGGGCCAGAGAGCCAAACATCGGCCTCAGACAAGACGTGTTATGCTGACGCCTCTGCACCTCCATTCTCTCACCTGTGAACTGGAACCGGTAAGACTGAGGTGGGTGACTCCTTTCAGTACTAAGATCTCAGCTTCTGTCTGCAGACAGCTCGGAATCTGGGAGGACTGCCCCTCCCTCCCTCCAGGGGGCAAAGGGGGACAAAAGGGACACAAGATAAGTAGGTTCTGGTTCACCGCTGGCTCAGGCCCCTGGGCTCCTGCTCCCTGGGTCCTCAGAGCCTGGTTCTGCTTTTCCTAGGTGACCGTGAACTACCCCATATCCCTCTGACAGATCTTTTTAAATTAAGGGACCGTGGGATTCTCTATTTTCGACCCCAAGCCCCCATGAGGCACAGATGGTGTGTGAGACGAAGGGCAGGCAGCAGGCGTCCCCAGTTCAGGGGGGCAGGCACGGCAGGCTCCCAACGCCCCCTGCGTGCTCCCCAGGCTGCCACCCAGCCTGCAACATCGCCGCCTGCCGCCCCCAGCACGATCTATTAGTCATGCTTCTGACCTGCCGCTGTGAGCTCCCACCGAGGAGGCCCGAAGAGACAGGCCCCGCTGTGCCCCTGAGGCTCCCACTGGAGTGCCTGGGGCAGGCCAAGCAGGGTCTCCCTGTCGCTGGGCTCAGGGCACGGCCCCCGAGCTGCGAGCACCCTCACTTGTGTAGAAGGCGGCTGTGTACTGGGGAGGGGCCGCCCCAGACCCTCTGCCCAGCTGCCACGGCACCAGCACCAAGGACTGATGAACGGGCAGCCTCTGCTCGTGAAGCAGGCGGCTCTGACACCAGACAGAGTCTGTGTAGAAGACAGGCCAAGAGGGGGGATTTCCCAGGAACAGCTTCTGGGGGACAGGAATCCCCCCTCCGGACTCCCCTCCTCTACCTGACAGGGGTGTCCAACCACAGCCCACGGCTGGCATGCGGCCTGGGATGGCTATGAATGCAGCCCAACACAAAATCCTAAACTTACTTAAAACCTTTTTTTGGCTCACCAGTTTTCATTATTGCATGTGGTGTTTTTTTTTTTAAAGATTTTATTTATTTTTAGAGAGAGGGGAATTAAAGGAGAAAAAGGAGAGAAACATTGATGTGTGGTTGCCTTTCCTACGTCCCCTACTGGGACCTGACCTGCAACCCAGGCTTGTGCCCTGACTGGGAATTGAACCACCCTTTGCTTTGCAGGCCGGAGCTCAATCAGCTGAGCCACACCAGCCAGGACTGGTGTTTGTGTATTTAATGTGTGGCCCAGAGATGACAAAAGGTGGGGCACACCTGGAAAATGTCAGGGCAAAAGCACCGTGATGAACGAGTGAAAATGAACACCAGCAACGTCCTTTCGGCTGCTGCACTGTCTCTGAAGTAGGGCTTCCGGAGAAAAACAAGGGTTGCCCTAAGGTTGATAAAATCTTATCTTAAAACGACTCACCACAGTAGTTTTTGAGGAGTTCCCCTGTGTGCTGCTCACTTTAACCATGATGGAGTTTTCACAGTATTTTGCCACTAAATCTTCAAAGGACAGCACAGCATCTTGAGGGTCGATGAGCCAGGCGGCAATGCTCGGGTCTAGCCCCATAAAGCCAGCCACTGGGGGGAGAGAGCACCTCCAGTCACCCTCAGATCACAGGGCTTTGTGTTTTCTATGCTTTACAAGGTTCTCAAGGTTCAAATTAACAACCCTAGCATCACTGTCTGCTCAAATACAGAGCTAAGTACCAAGAGATTTTCTCTCAATATGAAGGAATTTGGAAACTCTGCTAAGCGGCCTCCAAAAACCCAGGTCCCAGAAGGCCAATCTCCATGGAAACTGATCCCCAAACCACTCCCAACCAACTTGGAATTTGAACCTCTCAAAATGTTAAACGAGATCCCAGTTAGAATTCTCAGCCATACATTCTGCCTCCTCTCTCCCTTTCTCTCCTGTTCCCAAGCCCCTCACTGCCCCAGGCACCTCCGTCCCTTCCCCTTCTCCTTTTCCCTCTTCTCGGTCCATATGACAACTCTGTCCAAGTCCTCCCCTCCTCCAGCTGCCTTCCCAGGCCACCCTGACCCCACGACAGAAGGTTTGGGAACCCAAGTGTCACGGTTCAGAGCTGCCCATCAGATAGCATGGGGTTTGGGGAGGGCAGGTGGGTGTTCGAGAACAAGGTGCTGGACACATTGGACATGTGCCCCGCCTGCGGGAGGACATCCTGTGAGATAGCCAGATGCGTGAAAAGAGCCAGAGGGACCAGGCTGGGAGCCTGGGAGGTCAGGCTGCTTCAAGTGCTAGTTTTCTCACCTGAAAACTGGGTAGAAAGAGGACTGTGTGTATGTGTGAGACACATGGGAAGGTGCTTTTTACAAAATAAGAACACTTGCTAAATAGGTACATTTTTGTCCCAGAGTATTTTAGACACAGTGGGGGTGTTATAAAAGGCTGGGGAGCTGGCACGTTAAGAAGTATATCTGAGCCCTGAGGGACCGCTTTTTGAGTCCCTGTAACACCCCGACTGGTGCCATACAAAAACGAGGGGTCTGCCTGCAAACACCCTGCGGCCTGAGATCACTTCGCGGAGCACGTGCCGCCATCCGGCAGCCCCGCGTTGGGCAGGTGGACGAGATCCCCATTTCCCGGGGCAGCCAGGGTCACGCGCCGTTTGTCTGCTGTCTGGGAGTCTCTCACGCAGGCAGAGTGGGAGCTCTGGAGGAGGAGGTGGCAGTGGCGGGCTGCCTGCCACCCAGGCCAGCAGTGCACGACTCGACATAGCACTGGCTGGTGACGCCAACTGACCCAGCAGGGCTTTCTCCTTCCATTTGCCCCTTCAAAGCTCTGCTGTTCCGAAACTAAGGATTCTTATCGAGACGCAGTTGTGAAAATCCTTGAGGGATGCCTGCCGCGCTGGAACGGTGTGGGGCCGGTCCCCACGCCTCCTGAAACCCATGCGCCGAGGCCTGACCGGGCAAACACCACACGGGGGGAAAGGCCAGCCGTGGAAACAGCAATGACAACACAACAGAGTTGAATGAGCTAAGAAAGATCAAGAAAATAATAAATCTATAAAAAATAAGTAAATCGGAATTAGAAATACTTGGAAATCAGGTGACATGGGAAAAAGAAAAATGGAAGAATCCAGGAAAGAGAAATAAAACAAATTTTCATAAATAAAAATATTTCAGAAATAAAAACTGGCAATACATAAAGGCAGATAAGTGTAACAAATGATGCCTTAAGTAAAAAAGAAAATAGAGGAGAGGACTGTTTTTAAAAACAAGAGAAACGGAGAGATTACACACAGACCCTAGGTACGTACTAGATGCAAGAGGCACTACCATGCGACACAGGGGTTCAGACGTCACCAGCAAGGCCAACAACCAACACGCTGTGGCTCCTGACGGAAGGACACACCGCCACCTAGGGCTGGCGTGGGAGTTAGGGTCAGGGTCAAGGTTAGAGTTATGAAGCAGCCTTGCCCTCTGACTCAGCCTCTGGATCTAGCTGCCAATTTACAAGAAACAGAGGAGCGAGAGGAGCATGTTAACTGGCAAGAAGGGGTGTGACCACCGTCCCCCAGCTGTGGACACCCCACGGGACAAGCAAGCTGGCCCCACCAACCCCAACAAGTAACTGCAAGGACGTAAAACTGAGGGAGACAGCATACACGTTAGAAGGGACTTAAGAAATATATCCCACCCATCCCAGGTGTGGCTCTCAATTCAAACAAACTGTAAAAAACAAAGACAAACAAAAACATTTAAAGACAACTGGGAAGTACTGTACAAACACTGACTGGATAGCTAATAATATTAAAAATTCGTTGTTAATTGTAGGGGGGAGATAACAATGATGGTACCATCTTAAAAATGAAATCCTAGGCCTTGGCTGGTGTGGCTCAGTGGATTGAGTGCCGGCCTGTGAACCAAAGGGTCACAGGTTTGAACCCCAGTCAGAGCACATGCCTGGGTTGCAGGCCAGGTCCCCAGTAGAGGGTGTGCTAGAGGCAACCACACATTGAAGTGTGTCTCCCTCCCTTTCTCCCTGCTTCCGCTCTAAAATAAATAAATACAAACCCTTGTATCTAGTCGTATGACTGAAATGTTACAGGACGTTTATGGGTTAATCATATGGTGCTTGGGATCTGCTGTGGATGACCAGGGGCGTGGAGATGCGGGAGAAGACTGGGCGCAGTGGCAGCCGCTGGGATCAGGTGACGGTGCCCGCTGTCCTCCAGCACCCCTGACCCCAGGTGGGTGGGCCTCCGCACCTCACTTCTCCAGTTCTCTGCGGGCACCAGCAGGGGTCCAACAGCTCAGTTCGGTTCTGACGCCAAGTACCCAGAGCTGCTGTAGACCCTGCAGCTCCAGGGCTCAACCCCACAAGTCTGTTCCCATGCCAGGTGCTTGTCCCAAGTCCCGGGCTTCTTGTACTTCCAAATGACCAGCTGTCACTCACCATGCTTCCAACTGCCATCATCACCCAAAAACTGCAACACTGTTCTCACAAAATCCTTAGCATTGTAACAAATGACGGGACAGTCACATTTCAGTATTTGGAACAGCAAGTTTCTGGAAGATGAAAAGAAATTCACTGACTTAGACAAGAACTGACACCTTCTGACCTTGGTAAAATATTAGTACTACTACACTGACAGCTGCCACTGACCCAGTGCTCTGTCGCAGCCCCTCTCCTTCTAAGGCTTTACATCCATCAACTCAAAAACCCCGTGAGGTAGGTAGTACTCATTCTGTTTTACAGATGATGAAACTGAGACACAGAGAGGCTAAATAACGAGCCCAAGGTCACACAGCAGTTCAGGCAAAGCCCCATTACCGACAAAGACCCAAATTCCTGAGCACAGCATACCTACTCTAGACTCCTCCCAGACCCCAACAAGACTCTCTGGCCTTGCACCCAGCACACCCCCAAACTCTCCCCCCTCTGATCAGAGCTCTTTCGCGCCCATCAGCAGACTCTGCGGCACCCTCTCCCACTCCAGAGCCAGCCGTTCTCGGGAGGGTCTGCCCCGACTCCCCAGGCAGGAAGCTGCCCGTCCTGGGCCCCTTCCCCACTGTTGCCCACACAGCTGCTACAGCAGCGAGCACACCCGACAGCTCGCCTCAGCACTTCACTCTCCCCACAGCACGAGCTCCCAAACGGGGGGGGGGGGGGGGGGGGAGGGGCTGCCAACAGTGCACGGGCACCGACGCTTTCCGGCGTCGCTGGACAGATGGCACGCTGCACGCTTCACAGGGACTGTCACCTGGAAAGCTCATCGCAGTCCATCAGGCAGGCACAAGACACACTGGACAGGTATGGAAGCCGAGGCCCAGAGACGGAAAACCACCTTCCCAGCACTACACAACCGGCGAGCAGCAAGCTGAGGTCCCAGTCCCAGCCTCGCTGGCCCAGGCCCACACTGCGAACTCCCTCCCCAGCACCTGCGTGTGAACACCTAATGAGGGCCTGCGGACTGGCTGAGGAAGGGGAACCCAGGAGCTCAGTTAGCGCCGCACAAGCTGTCAACGCATGGTTTCGCTTTTCTGGGCTCGCTTCGCAGGCTTTTTGCATTTTCTTTGAATTCCACCTTGGTTTCTCCTGAAGAGGGAGGGTAGGATGGCAGGGCGGGGCAAAGTGCCGAGGGCACAGCTTCAGTCTGGCTCCGTGGGGCTTGGGCGGGGGGCACGAGAGGGGGAAGGGAAGCCGGCTCCAGAGCTGCTTCGCTCTGCTGCTGCCTCCACACACTGGCAGCTCGGACGTCCCTGAAAGTCGTCTGGTAACCACAGTAGCTCCACTGACGGCAGAGGCATCTCTCCGGCTTCCGTCTTGATGAGACAAACAACTAAAAGACCGTTTTGTAAGACAAAGTGGCTAAAACCCAGGGTGTTCCATAAGTCAGTCATGTAGTTCGATTGTGACACGCTGGCAAGACAAAAAAGCAGCTCAAATGTGAAAAGGCTACATCTGAGTCTAAAACATGGAGGCTGGACTTGAGATTGCAGGACTGACCTATGACTACTTCTCTGAGTCTGTTTCCTCATCCATAAAATGGAATTAATGAGACCTGACGCGTACAGTTAATGCTAACATGAAGAGAGACCATGTCTGTGGAAAGACCTTGCACGGGTGTCAATACATGTTATTAAATACATTTTGTGCAAAGAGTTATTTATTTAAATTCACGTTGAATCTCAAAGATGTTATAATAGCATTGGGATGATTATTTCCAGTTGTATGGCCCTTGAGGCAATGCATTCCTATAATTGTCCTGGAACTTACAACAATTAAACCTCAATCCTCGTTCACTGAATAACAACACTGATTAAATATTTATTAAGCAATGCTCTGTGGCATTGTTCTTGGTGTTGTGTTTGTGGAAACACAAAAATGAACAAAACATAAAAATCCCTGCCTTCAGAAAGCCCAAGACAGACAGGTCCTCTGGCTGGTGCAGCTCAGTGGACTGGGCGTCGTCCTATGAACCGAAAGGCCGCGGGTTCGATTCCCAGTCAGGGCACGTGCCTGGGTTATAGGCTGGGTCCCCAGTTGGAGGCAGGTAAGAGGTAACCGATTGATGTTTCTCTTCCTCTCTTTCTCCCTCCCTTCCCCTCTCTAAAAATGAATAAACAGAATCGTATTTTTACAAAGAAAGCAAACACACCAGATGCACAGAACGGTGTTGGTGGCATCACAGACAGGTACAAAGCAGGGAGCTCAGGAGTGTGTGCGGAGCTGGGGGTGGGCCCCGATTCACACGCGGCAGCCAGGGGAGACCTTGTGTCAGGGCGACGCCCGAGTAACGGCTTGAAGGACAAAGTGAACCACCTCACTGATGAAGGAAAATTCTCTACAAAATAATTTAAGCAGTAAACGTGCTCATAAGTGTCAGAGCCCCGTTTGCAAACAGGAACAAGCGCAATGTGGAGAAACGACAGAGTGAGAGCCGTAATTAAAAAGTGACCCAGTGACCCTTGTCGACAGTCAAAACCACAAAGGGACAGTTTGGTGGGGAAGTCACAGTGGGGGGATCACACTGACACCACCTGACCCATGACGCTACGCCAGCATCATGGACATTGAGACAACCCGTTGGCATCCCAAAGGGCGGCCAGACAGAATATGGGACACCCGGGGACCCTGAGATTCAGAAAAACAGCAAGTAACTTGTATCTGAGAAAGTGGGAACATTTTTAGAGATGTATTCCTTCAGTGGAAGACTGTCCTATGCAGTATTTGGGATGTACTAACAGTACAAACTTAACTGCTCATCTAAAATCCAAATTCAGCATCCTTCGCTTTTATTCACTAAACCTGGCCACCTGGCGGCACCTCACGTGCAGCGTGAGGCACAAGCCACCACCTCGGGCGCTATCCTAGTGGAAGAAGTTGAACCGGGATCATCTGCCTCCGGAACTGAAGTCTGGCTCACAGAGCACCTGGAGGAAAGGAGAGCAAGTTTAGGGGCCGCACGGGGAAGAAACAGGGAAGTCCGGAAGGCAGGCCTTCTGCACGGTGGGCTGGGGTCAGAGGGCGCTCTCCCTGGAAGAGGACAGACGAGTACGGCCTCGACGCAGCCCTACTGGTCCTGACCCCAATACATCGAGCGGAGAAAGTTACTTTTGAAACAATCGGATAACTTTAAATTGGACTTGGTATTAAATTTAAGTCTGAGAATGACACAGTGGCTGTGTGTAAAAAAAAAAAGCCCATGTTTTTAGAGGAGCATCCTGAGACATGTGACATAAATAATACATCTGGAATTTTCCTTAACCCCAGCCCCACAGTCCTCCCTTCTGTCTGGATGACTGGTCTGGGTCGACAGGACATGGGTGCATTATACCACTCTCTCTATTTCTGCGCTTTCTTACCCTGATTTTTTTGCTTAAAGAGCTTAAAGGAATGAGTGAGGGAATGGTGCAGCTACCCGGAAGAAGACGGCAGGAGAGGGAGGAGCTGCTAGAAGTCATGGGCATAGGCTCCCCACGACTGGGAACAACCCTGAGTCCGGTGTGCAGGGACCACAGGGACAGGAGACATGGTCCAAGACAGGGGAGGGGCTGGCGCGCAGCCACACAGAGCTCTGTGGGATTCTGGCTTTTCTTCAGCACGAAGCAGGAGCTGTCAGAGGACCGTGAGCCGGGGGCGGTGTGACCTGGTCTACATCTGAGCAGGACCCTGAGTGCTGTGCCGACTACAGGGGCTGGTGCAGGCCAGGCCAGCCTGGACGCTCAGGTCAGACGGTGCAGGGTTGCCTCGAATGGCAGCAGCAGACGTCAGAGGGGTCAGAGTCTAAGGCTATATTCTGAAGGCAGAGCTGATGGGATTCTCTGAGTTTGGAGGTAGTATATGAAAAAAGACAGGCATTCAAGACAATACCAAGACTTCTGGCCCGAGCCCACGGTGGGCTGACCCTGCCATGAACTAGAATGACAAGGGTGGCAGGAGGCAGGCTTCAGGGAAGACAGGAGGTGGGTTCTGCATGTGTTAAAGCTGAAGTGACTCTTAGATGTCCACATGGAGAGTCGGGCAGGCTATTCAATCCAGAGCTCAGAACAGGCCGTCTGAGCACAGGGCTGTCTTCCGTGGCACAGATCTGTTCTTCTAAAGTCATATAAAACGAAGGCTATGGGTCCCTTGGGGGCAGAGTGCTGTATCTGTCATTGTGCCATTCTCACTGAACATTATCATGTGCAAGTGCCTGGCATTGAGTTTCTGATTGCCCAGGCAGCCATTCCCAAAGCCACCCCCTTGCACAGACGTGCTGCCAGCCAATGACACACGCCCTCGAAGCGGCCTAGGAGGCCTGGCCACCCCCCCACACCCCCCCATGGAGGCCCCTCGCCCAGAGAGCCCGGGCACTTAAGCAGCCCTACTTTCCCTCCCCAGGCCCTGACTCCCTGTCTCAGGCTTTAAATTAGCCACTGAAGGGCGAACCCTGGAAACCCTGGGCATCCCTCAGTCTCTCTCCCCCTCACACAGCAGCCTCTCTGGGTGGCCTTACGGCAGGCTGTGCGTCCTCCAGAACCTATGAATAATAGATATTGCCTCTCAAAGACCCCTGGGGGTGCCTGCTGAAGTGTGTCCTATGGTCACAGCAAGCACCACAGGAGCCGGTCCAGCTGCACAGCGGCCTCTGTGGGGGCATGTCTGTGAGGCTCCGTGTGGGTAACACAGGCTGCGGCCAGGCCCGCAGACGCTCCCGGCAGAGAGCAGCATGATCCGCAGGCTGGGAGCCCTCCCCCAGGGCCCGGGACATGGTGCTGGGGGAAGGGGCAGGACCAGGCCCACCTACTCACCCCGAGCCTCCTTGGACTCTTCATGGGGCAGCTAACTGAGCCCGCACACCGAGGGCCCGGCACACAGGAAGCGGATGCCCCCGGCCAGGGTGGAAGCCCCAGACGGCTGATGCCACCAGCAAAGAAACAGTGAGGGGCACAGGCTCCACCCACAAAAGGGCCTCTCACGCTTGAGCAAGGCGGGAGACAGAGGCCCTCTGCCTGGGCTAAAACTCTGAGGTGCCCCTTCAGAAGGCAGGTCCAAGCAAGACCTGTCTCACTTACTATCCCTGAATTAACTCAGCGGCCCCGAGGATGGCCCACTGTGCGAAAGCAGGGAGAGCCCCGCCTTCCAGCACTGTCACGGAGTGACCTGGTGTGATGAGGAAAACCATCCTCCGGCATGCCGTGGGGCCTCGGGCTCAGGGAGGGCGCTTTTCCCACCAGGTCTTGCTGAGATGTTGATGCAAACCCTGGATCAGGTCCCCCAGACACTCGCTGGGGGCGAGGGGACTGGGGTCTAGAGGCTCCTGTCATTTAGATCCACCTCATTAACACGTGCCCACACGGAACGTCTAAAAGTTCAAGTAAAATCGAAGCTTGGGAAACTTTAAATTGGGATAAATCAGGCATATCGGTAGTTTTTAAGGCAATGAGTGAAAACGTCTTACCTGGCAAACTGACTGTGAGCCTCCGGTTCTTGGCCCCAAACAGAAGAGTGCTCTGTTTCCACATAGATGTACCGATCCCTGGGCGGAAAGCCTTCCTCCAGAGCCCGGCCAGAGGCCGAGGCACCCAGAAGACCCCGGCCTCCTTCTTCATGGCTCTGCAGTAACATGGCAACCCCTTTAACGGAGGGAGCCAGAGCCTGCGAACACACAGTGAAACAAAGTTTCAATGATAGATACAGCGGTTTACTCAAGAAAGGTCTGTCGTGGTTTATAATTAAGAAGAGAGAAAGGGCCAAAAATTTCACGTGTAAGTGAACAGCTCTCTAGTCACGATCAAGGCCAAAAACCAAACCAATGACCTTACTCTCCAAATCTGTTCTGTCCAACATCGTAACAGAGGTCTTAGCCAGTGTGATGCAACAGGAAAAAAATAAAATAAAAGGCAGGTAAATGAGGAAGGAAGAATTACAGTCTCTATTTACAGATGACACAAATGTCTGCATAGAAAACCCAAAGGAATCTACAAAAAATCAGCAAGGTTGCAGGATACAAGATTAAAATGCTGAACCTAACTGCATTCCTATACACTAGCAATAAACATGTAAAAGTAAACATGTTTAAAAAATAAATTACCATTGTTAATAACTACTTCAAAAAATGAAATACTTAGCAACCAACAAAATATGTACAGGATGTATATGCTGAAAACTACAAAATACTGGTGAAGGACATCAGAGAAGACCTGATATTAACTGAGAGGCACACCACACTCAAGGACAACAAAGAGAGTAAGAAGCTAGAAGGGATCACGTTACTTAGAAACACAGCAAGTTAGAAGATAATGGAGTAACATCTTGTAGTTGCTGAAAGAAAAAAAGCATCATGATTTTTTAGCCATCAAAAATATCTTTAAAAAAATCAAAGATAAAACAAGACTTGTATACTACACTGAAAACTACAATATACTGTTAAAAGAAATTGAAATTTTAAATGGATGAAAGGAGACCCCCATTCGTGGATCAGAAAACTCAATACTGTTAAGTAGCAAACCTCCCAAAATTAATCTATAGATTCAACACCTTTTGTATGAAAAACTACTTCAGATGCTTGCAGAAATTGACAAATTGATTGTAAACTTTATATGGAAATGCAAAGGAGCCAAAATGGCCTACACAATCTTGAAAAAGACGAAGTAGGAAGACTCATACTTCCTGATTTCAAAACTTACTACAAAGCTGAAGTAATCGGGACAGTGTGGTACTGGTATAAGGATATACAACTGGATTCATGGAAAGGCCTGAATGTCCATACATAAACCCTTACACTTATGGTCAGTTGATTTTCAGTAAGAGTGTCAAAAAAAGGTCAATGGGGAAAAAAGAGTCTTTTCAACCAATAGTGTCTGGAAAACTAGATACCCACACGCAAAAGGGTGGACATCTGCCCGCCTCACACCACACACAAACATTAACTCAAAGTGGCCCCGGCTGGTGCGGCTTGGTGGACTGAGCACCAACCTGCAAACCAAAGGGTCGCCGGTTCCATTCCCAGTCAGGGCATGTGCCTGGGTTGCAGGCCAGGTCCCCAGTGGGGAGAATGCAAAAGACAACCACACGCTGATGTTTCTGTCTTTCTCTTTCTCTCTCCCTTCCCCTCTCTCTAATAATAAGTAAATAAAATATTTTAAAAATTGGGTCATAGATTTAAACGTAAGAGCTAAAACTACAAACTCTGGAGAAAACAGGAGTAAATCATCATGAACTGGGCTGGCAAAGCATTCTTATATATAGCAACAAAAGTGTAGGCAATAAAATTTAAAGAGTTCATTAAATTCAAAAAATTTTGTGCTTCAAAGACACTATCAAGAAACTGAAAAAAGCAGCCACAGAGTTGGACAACTGCAAATCATGGACCTGACAGCAGACTTGTATCTGGATACATAAAGAACCCTTATGCATCCCAAATAAAACACGAATAACCCCATTTAAAAATAATTGAAAGATCTGAACACACATTTACCAAAGAAGATATACAAATGACCAATCAGCACACAAGAAGGTGCTCAATGCCATTATTCATTAGGGAAATCCAATTTAAAGCATAAATGAATAGATCGTACCTGCTCAAATTGCTGAAATAAAAAAGACGACGAGAACTGGCGAGGAGGTGGGGGTCCTGGGGCTCTGCACGGCTGGTGGGATGCAGAGTGGCACAACCACCCTGGGAAAGACGTTGGCACTTTCTTAAAAAACACGATAAACTGTGCATCACCAACATCTTACCTTTGTGGGAGAAGGGAAGGCTTAAAACCTTATTTCTAGCTCTCCTATTAAAACCAGATACTAAGAAAATGGGTTTCTTTTAAGGTGCCAGAAAAACAAAACAAACAAAATCCCCACTGTATACTCACCTGGTCAGCTCTTAGCTGGGTTGAGCCATCCTTATACATCAGAGTTACCACCACCGCTGCCGCCTGTTTGAGCATTTCAATGAGCTGGCGTTTCCCCAAATCATCCAAATACCTGGTATCGCAAAAATGGGTTCCGAATGCTCCGGAGTCCCCAGAATTTAGGGAGGCTTCCACCTTGTCAGCGTCTTCCAATGCCTCAAGTCTAGTGGTTTTCTCTGGCAAACCACTACATGTAATACGTTTTCTTTTCATATCCATGCTTTCTTTATTTTCACTGCTTATATATTTTTTAAGAAAATATTTTCTTTTATGTTCCACTTCCTGCAGAACGGAAGCCTCTTGGTTACGTGGTGGAATCAGACAACGGGCAGGAGCCGGTGAGCTGAGGTTCCGCTTTTGGTCCGTGGGCAGCGGATCCGTGGCTCTGCTAGTGGAGGGCCGCGGAGAGAGTCTGATGGGAGCTCCTGATGTCTGGCTTGTGAAAGCACTATGACGCTACAGAAAACCAGGCGATATTTCATGAGCATATGGACTGATAAGACAGAGACTTAAAACCAAATGAATTTCTGGCACGTCATCTAAAATAAAGCAGAACTCAGCCTCGTACTATCTAGACCCAGCTTCCTGATGAAGCGACACAGCGCCTTCGAGGGCAGTCGCCTTTTGGACCCAGGCAGCAGCGCCCGCGAGGCCCATGGGCTGGACCAGGCGGGAGCTCCCAGTGTGCAGCCACACCCTGCGCTGGAACCCACAAGTACGGAGATGCGGTGCACGGGGGTCGGGTGCAGATGTGCGGAAGACTGAGGTGACTAACGTACAACGTCCACGTAGAGGCCGTTTAGAGAGAAAATGAAATCACTGCAACCATTTGGTATGTCGATCTACCTACTAAGTGTTTGGGTTTTTTCTGCATCCAAAGTGTGTTTATTGGATGGTTCCCCACACACCTTGATTTGGGGGCTTTGTGTGCCGCCTCCTTCTGAAGGAGCGGCCCCCGTCAACCTGTGGTGCCTCCTGTGGGCCGACAGAGGACAGCGGGCAGCAGCCTACGAGACCACCGTCCGCACAGGGCTACAGGCGGTGGTGATTCTGTAGCATCCTGGGCCTTCGCATCCGTGAGGCAGGGACTGGGGCTCTGCACCAGGCGCTGCTTCTCGTGTTTCCTCTTCCGTCTGGAGAGGGACGAGGGAGGCCCTTAGCGACAGGCGTGTTGTCGTGGGGTGGCTGCCACTGCCAGACAGGCTAAACTTCTTAAAAATACGGCTCAGCAGGAATCCGCTTTCTGTGTCAGTCTAGCAGTGTGCATAATTTACTCACAGAATCACGGACTAACCAAGGGGGGGTCACGTCTATCCATTTCATGATAGGATT
The DNA here is from genome assembly GCF_021234435.1 of Artibeus jamaicensis. Taxonomy (NCBI): domain Eukaryota; kingdom Metazoa; phylum Chordata; class Mammalia; order Chiroptera; family Phyllostomidae; genus Artibeus; species Artibeus jamaicensis. The sequence continues at coordinate 26,976,172 of NW_026521954.1, read as the reverse complement.
CACTCACCATAAAATGTTATCTTTAATATTTATTTTTCAGATACAAGGGTGTTGGGTTTTTAAAAAGATTTTATTTATTTATTTTTAGACAGATGGGAAGGGAAGGAGAGAGGGGGAGAAACATTGACTGGTTGCTTCTCGCATGCCCCCAACAGGGAACCTGGCCTGAAACCTAGGCATGTGCGCTGACTGGGAATCGAACCCGGGACCTTTCGGTTTGCTGCCCAAACCACAGAGCGACACCAGTCGGGGCCACTAATGATGTTCTGAACAACTCTATCCTAACAGTACTTTTAAATAATCCTTAAAAAATGTGTTTTAACACATGGTCATAGGTCACAGAAAATTTGAATTTATACTCATTTTATTGCAGAGAAATTCTATGTGGTTTTCAAGAAAAGATTTTCGAGCGTAAAACTCTATCACATTAAAAATTCTGTGGAGGTGTATGGAAGAAAAAGATTCTGTAGAGAAAAGAGAAGTATGAAAATTTGGATTGTTGAAGAATGTCTAACCAAAGTACTTTTTAAAGGGATGACCACAGACACCAAGCCTCCAGAGCACAGTGTGTGTTTAGATTTCAGTGGCTACGTGATGATGTCACCGTTTTCTTCGATGTCTGCCTGTCTCAGTGCTTCTGCTGATTTTCAGCATATTGGCAAAACATTTCCCTTTGAGGACTTTTCTCACACAGGGGAAAAAAGTCTCTCATGATGAGATCAGGTGAATGGGGAGGGTGGGGCATGGGGATCATGACGTTTTTGGCCCCAAACTGCTGAACACTCAGCGCAGTGTGGGCAGGTGTGCCAGTAAATCACCATCATGAAATGGGCAAATGTACTGAAAGTCTTTAAAAAACATTTCTGAAGCCGAAAACAGCCTCTCACAACAATGCCAGCTGGTGCACTGATTCAGATGGGTTCCCAGAACACTCATCCAGGAGGAGAAGGCTGTATCACCAGGGGGCCACCCTCCAAAGGGCAAGTCCAGTTTTCTTGGCCATCCCCCCATATAAGGTCTTTGGAGATGTGACCTCATGTATCTCTCCTCAACCATGCAACTTGATCCACTGCTAATTTTATACCCTTTCCTTTATGAACATCTCTTCATGTCCACTGCCCAAAAGTTCCAAGCTCTCTTCTCTTAGCCCCCAAACTCCACTCTCCACAGGGTAACCCATCTCCTAATTATCCTTTAGATCCCAACTTAAGTAAAATTTCACACTAAAAGAGAGACATCCCAGACTCCTCTCCCCATCACCCAGAAGAGGCGAACGGAGGCCTCGCGGGGCCTGGGGAGACGTCTCTCCTGCGGTTCCCAGAGCCCTCGGTCTGCCTTCCATCACAGCACGCAGCTCACCGCCGCACGCTAGAGACCCTCTGTACTTTGTCTTCCTCTCCTGCCACATGAATTTAACCAACAGCCTCAGAAGAACAATAACTCCCCCCACTTTTGACATGGAGTCCCCAGGGCCTGGCATACAACACACACTGAATGAGTCCTTGCTGGACACACGCAGGCTGTTTAGAATCTCCATCCCTGCAGGCACTTACCTTTTGCCCCAGTGCTTGATTCCTCCCATCGTGAAGTGGTCCTGAATGCGTAACACTGGATTTGTTCACCACTTCTGCAGCTTTTAAAACACAAAAAAAGGAACCTGAGACACTAATGAAACACTGATATCTAAGTCATACAATTAGTAAACATTGAAAACAGCCTCTACAATTGTGCTATTTAACCATTTACTTGTCTAAAACAACATAATTCAACCGAGATGTCTAGTGTCATTGTAACAAACACTTATGCAAAGTATCCTCGAATTAACTGGAGGCAGATCTGTGTAATCATGAAACGTTCATTAAAGATTACTACCTGGTATTTATATTTGAATACTTGACTCTGAAAAACCTTATAAGAAACCTTACAAGTATTAAAGGTTTAAGGAAATTCTCAGGCTGAATAATATTACCATAGAACAATTAGAGATTCAGTAGAACATCATTAATACAAACTCGTGATTTAAATTTTGCTTTCATTGTAACAAGCTGAGGCTGAGTAATAAGTGATGGAAGTCTGGATTCTGCCCCAGGCAACACGACCCAGGAGAGTGTGCTCACGACCACAGTGACTGCCCATGGTCTGCAGATATGATAACACCCAAGAAATGCAAATGCAGGGGGACCTTTCAATGACAGAAAAAAAGCCACTCTGAGCATAAATTCAACAAGAAAGGTACAAGGCACTCAATGACTAGAACTTCCAGTCTTGGGAAGCCGCGTAATACAAGGTCTGCACAGATGGAAAGACGCAGCGTTGGGGTGCTCACAACACCTTTAACTCTCCCAAACGCAGACTCCGTGCAGGTCCCACTAGAGACCACCCAGGGCTCTTTTAGTTGAAAAAATAATTTCAAAATACATATGAAACGTTCACTATCTAAAAACAGATAAGAAGAGTTTAAAGAAGCAAAAGACTTGTCTTTCCGGATCATCAGAACACACTGTAAAGCTGCTGTCCTCGAATCCACATGGTGTTTGAATAGGAAAAGAAGAAAAGCTCTCCCAGAAGAGACAATCCAGAAACTGACCCCAAGACTTCTGAGATTTTAATACACAACGAAGACGGTGTTCCCGTTAAGAAACAGGGACGGGACAACTAGCACAACTTCTAACAGGAAACACTACACTGGGAAAATAACCAGGGACAAAAATGAGTGAGGGTTAATACCTGTATTCTACAACAAGTCTTACACATTGTTAAGGAAAAAAAAAAAAAAAAAGACGACTCAATAGAAAAATGAGCAAAACATAAGAGGAGGCAATACACGAGAGCAACTCCAAAAAGCAAATACACGTTGAATGATGCTCATACTCACTAGCAGTCAGGGAAATGGAAATTCAGTGTAACTGGGGGTGGATGGTAACAGGTCATCTCGTGCATTCCTGGTAGAACTATGAAGACAGAGGGTCCTCACTTAGTATTGCCAGTAGGTTCTGTGGCTTTAGACGTGTAACAAAACCAACTGTACCTGGCCTGTCATGGAGAAGAGTTAAGTTTCTATGGCACTTTGTCCGAATGACAACAGAATGACATTATTTGAGGTCCTGCTGTAGTTAGAATCTTTCTGGAAAGCAACCTGTCAACACTTACTAAAATTAAACACACAAGCCTCCCCTTTGGGAGCTGGGGGAGAGGTGGGACGATACAACGGGAGCACAGCTGGGCCTCCGGGTGCCACTGATGTTTTGTTTCTTGGTCTGGGAAAGGGCTGCAGGGTGTTCAGTTTATGGGATTTTGAGCTACAAACTTGGAAATATGTGCTCTGTGTGTGTGTGTGTGTGTGTATGTGTGTGTGTGTGGAACCTCAATAAAAGCGATCAGATTTAAAGTATATAAATCATCTAACCAAACCGCCTCCCTCCTGGCTGTTTCACAGAAATTTGTGTAACAGTAAATAGGTTTAAGTCAGGGGTGTTGAACTCATTTTCACTGGAGGCCACATCAGCCTCACAGTTGCCCTCAGAGGGCTGAAATAATTTAGGACTGTATACAGGACTAACTACCCTTAACTGTTGAGTTGAAATTACATCCAGCCCTGTGAAGGCAACCACAAGGTTGATGTGGCCCCTGGGGAAAATGGGTTTGACATCCCTGGTTTAAATCGAACATTTATGGCAGTATTGCTTTACGGCAAAGGACTAAAAACAAAGCACATGCCAATCAAACGGGAAGTCGATGAATAAACCATGTTATGTCCACGCCGTGAAGCACGTCGCCACCGAAAAGAATGACTTAGAGCCATATCAGTTGACTTCAAGATGCAGAAATCAGTGAAAATACAATCCCGTTTTTAAATCAGTGACCAAATCTCCCCACTCGTGTACACGAGTATGTTGCACACACACAATGGCACAGTTCTTGCCCTGGTGGCCATCTCGGAGACAGAGGTTTGTGTTCAGAACAGTCACTGGGCAGCACTCTCAGGATTGATGTCTGCAGGTGAGTGAGGGGAGGACGGGACCACGATGCAGTCACTGCAAAGGTCTGTTCTGCAGCTGATGTGGCCCTGTACAGTAGTCCCTTTGGGTCTAGGGAGCGGGGCCTCTATACCCAGCACCCACTGGTCACTGGATGGGTTGCTCCCAGGAAAGCAGTGTGCCCTTGGGCCACGCAGCTCTCTGAAGAGGAGGTGAACCAGGAGGCCGCGTGTGAGCAGCTCGCCAGCAAGGCTCCCAGCCCCTGGGGAATAAATGGTTTCCATCCTAACGGGTGGGTGAGCTGGGGGGCTGGACATCAGGCACTCACTACAGTCCTGCACTACAGCTCACTATCTGCTGCTCATAGCCACCTGCTTCCAGTGCATTCTGGAGCAGCTACTTTAGGACTCTGGTGGCCTTCTGCCTGGAGAAAACTTAAAAAAAAATGGCACTGCAGCTGGTCTCAAAGTTGCAAATGATATTTGTCTTCCTTCTTTACAACCCACATAAGGTCTCCTCATGCTGACTGAGCACCTCTGTTGGTCCTGGTAGCTCACTGAGGGAGTGACCAAACCCTCATCCCCCAGCGATGTAAGCCCCTGGTCACTACACCATTCTCAGCCACGGCTGATGTGTGTGCTGTGAAATTTGGGCAGGGACCAAGAGGTGACCACTCACGTCACCTTGGTGCCAAGTACATGCTTTCCTGCCTCAATTATGCAACCGCAGCCATAACTTACAATGACCAGGAGGCTCACTGGAGCAAGATGGAGATGACCTACCTTGCCTGCCAGTCTCCTCGCATGAGGAACTTGCACTGACTGGGCAGTGGGAACCGGGAACTGAATGGTGCTCTTCCTGTGCCCCTGGGGGGCCACCCCTCTGGGAGTCAGGACCACCTGCAGAACCCAGAGTGCTGATGAGCAGGGCCACTTCCACTTCTACCTTTCGGTCCCCAAACCCTCTATTTTACACCTGGGGGACACCACCCTGGGTGGTCGCTGACGTGCAGTGCACACTGCACCCTGGAGGGTCCTGGTCCGTCGCTGCGGGGCGTCCTCCCCAGGCTGGCGCTAAACTGCCTCTGCTGCAGGCCACTCCGCCGCTCCCTCAGGCTGGCATTTATGGGAGTGAGGCTGTGAGTGCGTGGGTCCCACGGTCCCATGCCCACTAAAGCTCCTCTACTGTCAAGTGGGTCCCCACGCCTAATACGATGCTATGCAGGGTTCTGTGTCAAGTTCTGTTCTGCAAGCCCTGGACAACAAGTCACGGAGGCCCTGCAAACCACACCTGGAATACGTGTCCATGCCAGTCAAGGTCCATTTCTGCATCCCTAGGGACAGAGGGGCTCAGTGCTGTCAACTTGCCAGCAAGTGCCTGACTGCTCTGCTCACAGGATGGCACCACTGTGGACTCAGCGTTTGGTGTGTGTGGGAAGGAAGGTTGGGAATTCAGTCAGCCATTCTGCTGGGCCCTCCCAGCCTCCACCCCTGCCTGCAGCTACTCCTTTAAAGAGCCCAACGTGCCAGAACGGGGACAGCAGGTGACAGGCTGGTGGACATCAACTGGCCAAGTCTAAGTTCGTTCCTTCCTCCCGCACTCTGAGTTGCTCCCTGTGTCTGCTAATACCATAATCTCTAGACTCCTCTTTACTCCACATAGCTAATCCCATTACTAATTAAAATGCTTTAAATGTCCCCTGACCAAATTACTGTACATTTCTGTTCCCTGACCGACCCATGCACTCACACAACCCCTTAGCAGGCCAAGGTCCTCTCCGCCGGCTTATGCAGACTTCACGGCCAGGAGGGAGGAGATGGCAGCTTCTGAGGGTACGTGTCTACTCTCTTAAGACAGAAGCCTCTTGTGAGCGGGTGGGGCACTAGCCTTTAACAGAGGAGCAACCACTCCTGCAGGTGCCAGAGATATCAAGGTTTGAGTGCACCAGTGCACACCTCAGGGTCCAGTCCCTCTTCCAGACCAAGGCGCCAGCCTTGAGGTGGCACACCTGCCAGGACTGAGTAGGAATCCAACCCTCTGGAGTTCACCCAAGTCTCAGGACTGTAAGTACTGGCCTGTGGCTGCAGGTGGCCTCTTTTTAGGCTACCAGGGGAGCCCTGGGGCTCTCACATTCAGCCTTTAATTGCTAAGTAATCACTCTCAGCCTTTGTCTTTTTCCAAAGGAGCAGTTATTCCTTCCCTGCAGCAGCCACCGATTCTATTTGTAACAGAGCCACTGGGCTCTACTGTCCGCTGCCCGTAGGGCCCGTGACTCCCAATGCCAGTCTTACGGAAAGGAAAAGGACTGTTTATCCAGAAGTCATACAGGTTTAGAATAATGGCGGCATTCTGCCATTAAATCTCATGCCCATTAGAGACAAAACACACACGCACACTCCTGCCCCCCCCCCCCAAACAAGCCAGTCGGCAGTGTCGTCTCTCAGGAAAAGAGACAGAAGTCTGCAGCCTAGCTGGGTGGATTCCCATCTGAATTCCAGCTCCTTCCAGTCTTCCGTGCTCAGCTAGGCTCCAGCTCTTAACCCAGAACCACACCCTCACGGCGGGCCCAGAGGGTCCTTCTGCATCCTTTCAAACTGCACGGTAGAGATGGCATGGCTGCTCCGTAGTCAGGAGGCTCCTCCTTCCCAAGCTACATGGTCAGACAGTGAGAGCGTGCCTCTCGTGGCTCTCCTCCTCTCCCTCCCACTTGGCCCAGAGCTCCCGCAGAGCCAGGAGCAGACTGGTCGCAGTGCCTGGGTTTAAATCCTGGCGCAGATCCTCCTTCATAACCCCACTTCTGACTCCTCCCACACTGGGCTGCATCTGCCAGTAGTCTTGTCTCCTCTGCCTTTCTCAGTTGCCATTGTTAGTCCGGGCAAGCAAGGCCCCCAAGACGTAGAAATCACCTCGAAGTCTCCCTTGTAGGCGCAGCCAGCCCCTCCGGCTCCATCAGGAGTTAGGAGTCATGCCCACTTCATCTCCCTGGCATCCAGCGGGCAGGCACGGCCACTCCACACCGCCAAGTGCTCTAGGTGTGCAAGGACCCCACTGCCCTGGTCCACCTCCCCTTCCCCCAGCCAGGTTGTAGAGACTTTGCGGTGTTCTTTCTGTATTGGGCAGGGGGACTTTTTCTGTTCAGGGAACCCCTAGCCCAAACACCCCGAGTTCTGGACCTCATCCCTCCACTTTTACACATTATCTTCTATTCAGTACCATCCCAGCAGCCCAGGCAGCAGCTTCCACTGGTACAGACCAACCTCCTCTAGTGACCATTTTAACTGCACTGCTGCCACCTGTGTCCCAAGTACAACTGTGATAAGCCATCTGTGCCAGCCTACGGGAGGGAGACCAAACCCCACACCACCATAGCAGCTCTCTCCGGCCAAGTCCGGCACCAGCTGGAGTGGATCAGGTTCCCTGGGACCCAGATCCAGCTGTGCTCCAGAAAGTTCACCTCGGCTTTCGGGGGAGGGGCTGGAGCGCAGAGCAAGTTAAAGCACCCGGAACACTGCACAGTGAGTTCTCTAGATGGAGCGGCACTGCATCAAATGCACCAATTCCTGCACGATGGAAACAATGTGGAAGCATTGCACTGTGATGATGAAAGAAGTATTTAAGCAGAACCTAGAAAAACACAGATTGCACTCCACTGTGAGTGGAGGATGAAAAAAGAAGGGGAAGTAGAAAGCTGGGAAATGCCACAGGTTTGGACGTTACAGTCACATCTGAACGGGGCAACGTCAGAGTATAAAGGGCAGGCAGGTCCAGGCCGTTCGTGCAGATAAAGCTTGCAACTAGCAAGGACAGGAGCTCAGCTAAGTCCGGCAAAGACCAGACCAAACTGACAATAAACTGAAGGCAAACAGCCATTAGGAAGCGACTGCAAACCCAAGGGGGAGAGAAGGCAGCCCTGCAGGAGGGCAGCGCACTGAGACCCAACGCCTGGCCCGGTTTGCTGTGGTCAGACACAAGAGCTCTCTGTTATTGGGCAGAAATGAAAATAATGTGTTTATCCATACACTCTTGATTAGAATGAATATAATCAAAACATGTTTTACCATTTTGTTATCTGTCCTTAAAACTGCAGAGATTTCCACAAGATAGGAATAAACATTTCACGTGAATCAATCAGATTTTAACAAGTATCTACCTTCAAGGGGCCTCAGACTCTTAAATTGCAATGTCTGTAAAAATATTTTTATTTTGCTCTGGCAGCTGTGGCTCAGTGGATTGAGCACCAGCCTGTGAACCAAAGGGTCACCGGTTCAATTCCCAGTCAAGGCACATGCCTGGGTTGCTAAACAGATCCCCAGTAGGGGGTGTGTAAGAGGCAACCACACATTGCTGTTCTCTCCCTCTCTACCTCCTCCCTCTCCCTCTCTCTAAAAGTAAATAAAATAAAATCTTTAAAACAGGTTAAAAATATTATTTTACTGGAAAATATCATATTCATCTCTGGGCCCTATCAAGTTAAAACAACCTGGAAAAAAGTATACTAGCAAACGTGTTTGATCTCCACAGGTACTTAGACAAAACACAGGTATGTTCTCATACAGGCTTCAGTCACATGAATAGTCCTATCAGAGTACCAGGTCAGCTGACACCCCTGAAATCACCCTGAAAACTACTCCCCCAGTATTTACTCAAGACGTCCAGTGGCATTACTGAACAATAAAATGACAGTGAAAATCCAGCTCAGACAAATCCCATTCTGAATCCAGTTTAAAGGCGTCTGAGTTAGGGTAAGAAGCGAAACTACTAGTCACAGAAGACCCAGTGACACAACACGATACCATGGCTGAAAGAACAAAACGTTTATTTCCCTCAGGCTGAGGCGAGTGGCCTCAGCTGGTGATGCAGCTGTTCCCCAGAGTCACTCTGGAACCCAGGGTCCTTCCAGCAGGCTGTCCCACAATCCTCTAGGGCACTGCTATCATTTGCAGGGCTGCAGAGGAGGCACTGTGGGCTGCAACTGGAAGGCAGGCAAGAGGCGGCGGCTAGGAAGCAAGCTGGATGTTTCCGACCCTGGAAATGGCACACACACTTAGACAGGGACCTGCCGCTTGGCCACGCCTGACTGTAAGAACGCTGAGCCTTGTAGTCTGTGTGCCTCACAAAAGCGGAGGACACTCTGGTAGTGTGGCAAACTTGGCCCTGGAGGCCTGAGGAGCAATACGAAATGCCTGTGATTAGGAAGAGAGAAGTGGTAGCCACAGAAAGTCAGGACAGTGGTCACTGCAGAGCCGGGAGGGGTTATCAGAGAGACAGAAATTCTGAGATGTTGGCAATGTAGGTGGTAGTAACACGTATGCCCTCTTTACATAAATCATTAAGCTGTGGTTTTAGTTTCTGCATCTTTCTTTTTTCACAGCAAAGGGTTTTTAAATTTTAAAAGATCACTCTTGCAAGGAGCTTATACAGTCCAGTCCTTACTTGGGTATGTATCTCCAGCTACTTCGTTTGGTGTGGCATATCCGAAGAGAAGAGCCCATAGTGACTATTAATAATCTGGTTTTACTTCAGTGTTTGTAAAAGCAAGCATTTGTAGTTTATTTCCAATTATTTGAGTTCAAGTTTGATTTTATTTGGTATGAAATGGGCAGCATATAACGAGCCCAGGAATCACTAGGTGTTGAGTCCAGCATCATTCGCCAGTAACCCACTAGCAATCCAACTTTAAATCAAACGCCTATGAAATAGTAAAACTGGTAGGACTCAGTGGCAGGCAGACCCTCAGGTGGCCGCATGACCCATGCCTCCTAGTACTCACACCTTGCAAACTTCTCCCCAAGTGTAGGTGGGACTGGGTGACTCACTTCTACACAACAGGAAGACTCGATGGTCAGGGGATGTTTGTGATGATGTCATGTAACACTTTGATGCTGTCTTGCTAGGGACATGCTCTTGCTGCCTTTGACAAAAAGCTGTCTGCAGCCAGAATGAGGTGGAAAGGAACTGAATTCTGCCAAGAACCATGGTAGCTTGCCCATGAACGCTTCTCCATCTGAGCCTCAGATGCCGCTCCGGCTCTGGCTGCACCCGCTCTGTAGCCCAGCAGAGGCCCCATTCAGCTTGGCCCAGATTCCTGAGCCACAGAAACAGAGACAACTATTGTCTTAAGTCACTAAGTTTGCAGTGATGTTGTTAATGTAATAGAGAATACAGAAGCCTTGTGAAAATCCATGATTTTTCCAAATCCAAAATACCTGACAAAAAATAAAACCTCATCTTTTTACATTATCTTCTCCATAAATTTAGGGTTTTCACAGGGTCTTTTAAGAACATGATAAGAGGTCATGAGATGGGCTGAGTGCCAGAAATTTTTCTCAACAGACACAACAGAGCCACCAAAGGCATTTCATTATCATGATTATTTAAGGGAAGTACATCCCCACCGGTCAAGTGAATACTGCTTTTATTTTAGAAAGCACACAGAACACGAGAGAAAGCTCTTTGACATTTAGATTTTCACTTTTCTTTACTATTCCCCCCACCAGTGTCATTTCCCCTAACGCACTAAGTACGCAGTCCACACCCCAAGATTCTCACCAGCTCATTTATTAGTGACTTCTCTGAGACACACAAGGAGCAGATGCCTGGGTGTGAACAGGCCGAGACGTTAAGGGCCATCACACCCTGGTGAAGACACTGCATTTATAACAGCACCTGCACTGTCAACTCTCGATTATTTCATCTCATTGTAATTAATTCTATCTCACTCCCTACAACTTACTCTGGAAAAAGAAACAGATTATTGGCCCTGACTTACAAATTTAAAGTAAAAACTACTTTGATAGTAGTAGTTTTTTTTAAAAAGGAGTTCAGAACAATTCAGTCCACTTGTGAGCACCTCACACCACAAGCACATGCACACTGGGTGCAATGATGTTTGCCCCGGGGGAGGTGATGCATTTCTCTGCACTATAAATTATGTATGATCGAAGACACGTCCCCAGGCCACCACACACAACAGGCAGATACAGTCATCTTCAGTGTCTGTGGGCCATCAGTTCCAGGACCCCCAGGACTACCAAGATCCGCAGACGCTCAAGTTCCTTACAGAGAACGGCGCAGTACTTACATGAACGCCATACTGGCACAAAGACGACAGCAGGGCAGGCCTACACATCACTTCCTTTATGTGGACTCAGCACAGTGCTGGGTGCATGGCAAAGTCATGTTCTGCTTTTATCCAGAACTTTCTGGGATGTTTCCATTTGGATCTGCAGTTGGTGGAACCTGCAGATGTGAGACCCGTGGATACGGAGGGCCCACTGTACCATGCACAGGTTTGATGGGAGCTAAGGCTGAAGCAGCAAGCGGGGTAGAGGAGGCCCTCTCTTTCAAGGTTAAACGGCTAATTGGATTCTAAAGGAATGTCTGGTAGAAATGCCTAGAACGAGGGAATGTCACACATTTTAAAAGCAACTAAGGCCACGAGCATGTGTAAGTTTAGGGAGCAGATACTCAGCTACCACTCATGAGAGTGAGTGAGGGAAGCTGGGCTGTCTGTAGGCAGGGGCTTCAACACACAACCTAAATGCTACAGAATAATTTTGCTGCAGTTCATTTTCAAACCTTAGTCTTAAGAATTCTTAACATCAAAGTAATTAAAGGTTCATAAATATTACTCACTCTTTTCATTCTCTCTCCAATTCACAGACTCCACTGAACTGCCTGAATGCATAGCAGACATAATCTTCTGAGCAACACTGGAGAGTGGTATCTTACACAGATCGAAGCCTACAAATGCCTGGTAATTTTCCATTTTCATAAAATCCTAAATACAAGATAAACATAATACCTATATATTAATTTTGAGACTTCAAAATAAGACACAATTTGAAATTTTCTGTGTACTGAGACTTTCATAAAAATTACTATATTAACAACCACAAGAAGTAAGTCTTCCCTGTAACATACTGTAGAGCAAGAAGAAGGCAATGATTAGAGGCTCATCTGGGGTATTATGATAAATAAGTAACAAAGTAAAAAACATTTTTTAGTTACCCAATTTTGAAGCAAGTGATCTACTCAAATACTACCTGAGGTTTGAAACAGCTGTTATAATCTTCAAATACACAAATTTACTAACAAAACTATTTTGAACTGACTTGCATAAGGACACAAGCTAACATTCTTTCCCTGACACTGCTCAGTGGTACTGGCCCTGAGGCTGAGCAGGTGAAGGTCTGGAAGAAACAGTACAAAGCATCAAGTAGTTGGTCAAAAATCTAACACATTTGACACTAAACAGAATTTGCTCTTTCTTAGGCAAGAAACCAGGTGACACTTTCCCACATTAATAAAATTTTAAATTTCTTTATTGCAAGGTAGCATAATAGAGGAAAAAGAAACAAAAAACTACCTGAGGAACTAATAAGAGAACTTAGACAAAGTTCTTTTAAAGATTTTTTTTCTTGAGAGAGAATCATCGATTAGTTGATTTTTGCACACCCCCAACTGGGAACCTAGCCTGCACTCAGGCATGTGCCCTAACTGGTAATCAGCAACCTTTTGGTTTGCAGGCCTGGGCTCAACCCATTGCACTATATGGGCTTGGCAAGACAAAATCTTTGCTACAAAATTTTAAGACTTCATAATTTTTAAATAATGTACAAATACTAATTGGCAAAACATTTTCGCTCAATGGATTAAAAAAATTATCAGCGCTCATCTGTCACCTACACATACCCATTTTGATAGTCATAGTTGAAAAATTCCATAAAGATCACCTATAATATAGTTTTTAAGTATGAAGGGTGGGTAATATACTCTTGGAGCAAGAATATTCTTGCTGTATCTTTTCTCTGTAAAGCTTACATGGTATATAATACAGGCTATGTATAAATCGGGCAATGAAGCAGCATTTAATGAAGTAATTGATATATGCTACTTCGAGTTTTTTTATACCAACTCTTAAAATGATTTCTATGCCCCAGCTGGTGTGGCTCAGTGGACTCAACACCAGCCTGCAAACCAAAGGGTTGCTGATTTGCTTCCCGCTCAGGGCACATGCCTGGGTTGTGGTCTAGGTTCCCAGTAAGGTGTGTGTGAAAGGCAACCACACACTGATGTTTCTCTCCCTCTTTCTCCCTGCCTTCCTCTCTCTAGAAATAAAATCTTTTAAAAAATAGAAGAATGCTTGTTGTATTTTAAAACAAAGATTTCTAACTGTCCAAATACTATACTTATATCCCAGCTACTATAGTCAACACTTAAGTATTTTCACACCAAAGAAACTGATTAAAACAGCATTATGCAACCCTTGAGCAACCACTTCAGGAATTCTGAAATTTCATTTGAAAGTTATTCATGTGTAAGTCACACTGAAATCAAATAACTGCTGAAATGTCTTACGAAAAATGGAAGACCTCAGACCCAGCCTGTAAAATGAACAATGGCATACGGAGACTTGATATTAGTTGTGGTGTAAGAACATTATGAGTCTCAAAGTCTACAAAAGAAAATTACAAGGACACAGAGTAGCAGAATTTTATTTTACAGTCTAGATGTGGCTATTCCACATAATAAAGTCTACAGCTTCAACAGCGTTGATTCAAAAGACTACAAAATTTCAAAATACTTAACAAAAAATTTCTATTTAAAAAAAAAAGAAATTAGTAAAGGTACAAGTCTAATAAACAATATTTGCATTCTATAATACAGTAGAACCCACCCCCCCCAATCCACAGGGAATTTATTCTTAGACCCCAGTGGATGCCCAAAACCAGAGAGAACCCTATACACGCATTTTCACTTGAAGAACATCACCGCTTCTCTTCATCACATCCAGGTGACCAGCATCAGTGGTCTTGCACTTTGGGGCCATAGTTAAGTAAATTAGGGGTGACTTGGACACACGCACCAGGACAGCTACTAAGTGAATGACGAGCAGGCAGCACACAGTGTGAAGACGCTGGGTAAAAAGATGATTTACGTCCAGGACCGGATGGAGCAGGCTGGCGTTAGCTTTCATTACATTATCCAGAATGGCGCACAATTTAGGACTTGTAAGTTGTTTATTTCTGGAATTATCCGTTTAATCTTTTCAGACCATGGCTGACTGCAGGTAAATGAAATAGCAGAAAGCAAACCTGGAGATAAGGGGGCCGCTACTGTAATACTTTTTCCCTTTATGTAAAAAGTTACCAGGACCAAGTGCCAACAAGCAAATGTTCAAGTCACATAAAGCACTGGTACTCTGAACATAGATGTTATACAAAGAAGAAAACAAACTGATGTGAATCTTGAACTCATTAAATATTCCACTGACCTCAAGTTTAATACTTTAGTAGGGTTTATTAGCTATACTCTCCTCCTAATATGTAAAACATTAAACATACGTAGTAAAGATGTAGCTTTTAGTAATTTTCAATCTTTGAGACCAACAGCCTTAACCTTTGATTTGTTTTCTAAATTCTCAACGATATTTTTCAGATAATCTTCATCTTTTAAAAAATATACATATAATTCTCTCTCCACTTGATGCAGTTTATTAGATGCCAAAATTTTTCTTTTTGTCTTCACATCAGCAAGAATATCACTAAGAAGATGATTTAACTTATTCAGTTGAGACTCAACTTGATGAAATTGCTCTGTTAACTCCTAAAAAAAATAAAAATTGCTTTTAATGCAAGATCTCTATTTGTAACACCAATTACAAATCTTAAATGTAATTTACATGAAAGTAATATAAATGATATTCATGCATTCACAGAATTTTATAAAACAATTATCTACTGGATCAAGACAAAAATCAGTAACATAAGTTTTAAAAAACTAATCACAGCTACCATATCACACCTATCTAGATGGCTACTAGATATTTTTTGAAAAGGAAAATAAAACTGTATGCAAGGATAGGGAAAACCTGGAACCTTTGTGCATTGCTGGTGGGACTATAAAAAGGTGCAGCAGCTATGGAAAAGTCAGACAGTTTCTGGAAAGAGTTAAACATGGAATTTCTATAGGACCCAGCAATTCCACTCGTAGGTATTTCCCAAAAGAAATGAAAATAGGGGCTCAGACACTTGTGCACCAATGTCCACAGCAGCATTTTTCCCATATGGATGAAACTTACAGACATTATGCTGAGACTAGCCAAACACAAAAGAATAAATATTCTGTAACTCCATTTAATGAAGTATCTAGAGTGAACAAATCCAGAGACAGAAAAGTGGAACACAGGTTACCAGGGCTGGGAAGGAGGAGGAGTGGGGATTGAAGGAGGTGGAAAAGTTATGGAAATGTATACGTAGCGGTCACGGTTGCACAACCCTGTGAAAGTACTTAACACCACTGAAATGTACACTTAAAAATGGCTAAAGTTGTAATTTTTATATTCTGTATGTTTTACCATAAATAAATTAAAAATGAAAAAATGTTTACTTGCCAGAATTTTAAAAATCATTAACAAAAAACTACTCACAAGCCTTCCTGTTTCAAGGAAAGGTAGGCTAGTTATTCACATCAACTCTCCAATAGGAAAAAAATGTAAAAGGCAAAGTATTTTAAAAATCAAACAAAAGCTTTCTGCCCTGGCTGGTGTGGCTCAGCGGACTGAGAGCTGGCCTGAGAACCAAAGGGTCACTGGTTTGATTCCCACTCAGGGAACATGCCTGAATCTGGGGCCAGGGCAGGTCCCCAGTTGGGGGAGTGAGAGAGCCAACCACAAATTGGTATTTCTCTTCCTCTCTTTCCTCACTCTCCAAAAATAAATAAATAAAATCTTAAAAAATAACAACAATGATAATAAAATCCTAGGAGAAGCCAGGAACTAAAGAATGGTAAAAAGACAAAAGACAAGCCACAAATAGGGAGTGAAAAATATATAGAGACATATAAATAACAAAGGACTGGCATTTAAAATAGATTAGTATCTCCTACAAATGATTTTTTTAAGGGACCTAAAAAACAGGCAAAGGAGATGAACAAGTAATTTTCAGAAAAAGATGAATGGCCAGTAAACAAGTGAAAGGCAGTACAACCTCCCTTTTAATCAGGGAAATGCACATTACACCACCAGTGGGACGCTATTTTGGAAGCACAGGTTGAGAGAAGTGTTAAACCAGACGACACTATGTGATGAAAAGGTCATGGACAAACAGCATCTCTTAGGCACTGCTGGTGCAGTGCGGCTCAACTACTCTGGGAAACGACCTGATAAATGCTGTGAAACTGAACTTGTGATCCAGCAATGCCCTTTCTGAGTGAGAGTAAGAATGAGTGTGTATGTGTACGTACACATGAATGTACAACTATGAGACATGCAACAGGACTGTCCCTAGCAGTGTGATCTACAATAGCAAAAACTGGAAATAACACAAATGTCAACAAAACAGGTAATTAAATCATGGAGTATCACACAATGGAATATGAAATATATAAAAAAGTATAAATGAGCTACAGCTTTGTACATATCTACATGGGTGAATACCATTAAAAAACAAACAGGTTACTGAATAGCACATACAAAAGTAATAATATGTATATAAAGCTCAAAAATAGACAAAACAAACAATATATAGTCTAGGAATATGCAAGTGGAATAAAACTACAAACAAAGGCAAGAAAACGATAAAACTGAGCATAGCAGTTACTCCTTGAAGGGAGGGGAATGCTCTTAGGAGGAGCATGCTACCACTAAGTGTACACAGTATTTTAACAATATAATGCCAATACTCTTTTTGCTAAGATAGGTTAAAAATATATATGTAAGGGTGGTTGTATTATTTAAAAAAATTCTTAGCACTACCATTACATTTTCTTGTATGTCTGAAATACTTTATAAACTTTGAAAACTTTGTGTACACTATCAAAACTGTCTGAGAAGTATATTTATATGTGAACAAAAGGATGGATTTTTCACGGTGGCATGCACCCACCTGATCACTAAGCAACAGCTGGTTTCTTCCTTGATACAAAATATCACAAAGCAAGTCCGCATCACTGTTCAGTTTGGACAGAGAGAAAGAACGTTCTTGAGCAGATATTGCCAATTGATCTTGTACTAAAGAAACATCTTGTTTTAATTTCTCAGCCACTTCTTCCAGGTTTCTATGGGTTATAAACAATTCCTTTCTCTTATTCTCTCCTTCTAAAAGTTGATAAAGCCTAAAATGTGAAAATAAAAATTAGAGGGAAATAATCCTCAAATCAGCCATTTTCAAAATTATAATCCACTGTATTGGGGCATCTTTGTGGATAGCTAACAACTTAAAAATATTATTCTGCCGGCCGTTAAGACAAGTAACTAAACACACTACAACATAAATACTCTTCCTAGAGAAATATATATTCACATTATTGTATCAGAACCCCCAGTTTTCCTATATAAAAAATAAAATTCTTTTTTACTTTACCTGCCATTAACCTACTTCAAACAAAGCATATTTCAGAGACACCTCTAGGAAAACACTTCTTTCACAGAATACAACTAGGTTCTGGCTGTTATATGAGACCTAGGTCAAGTCAACCTGAGACTTAATTTTCACATTATACTTACTACCTATGTTAAAGGATTGTTGTTCATTTAAAAGAGGTAATTTGAAAATGTAAATGATGTAAGATGTGTAAAAAGGGAACAATACAGAGCAACATAAACAGTAACAGCAGACGTATCTATGTCTCATTTCACTTAACAAAGGATCAGATGATTGTTCTCTGGCCCTAGAAAAAAATCAGGAGCAGGATCCAGATTTGTGAGGCCTTTGACTACTTTAGCCCTCCAATTTCAGGATCCCCCACCATCAAATTGCTTAAGACCATCCAGAAAAGGTAGGGAGCAGGCTTTCATTCTCGCTGACTCACTTGACTAGACACAGAATTGAAGTCTTCCCTCTACTGCCACCTTCTCCAGAAGTAGTATCAACCCTACACTAACCTGCATTCAAACTTCCCAACGTAGTTAAACTCCTGCCCTAAATTTAAAATAAGACATCTAAATAATGGTGTTAAAGGTGAGTAAGATCTGGTACATATTCATGCCTCCAATCCAATACTCTCAGCTCTACAGAAGCTACTTCCACATTTAACATAAATGGTAAAGGGAAGGAAAAAAAATAAAGGGGGGGAGCACATAAAAGTTGGAGAATAAAAAGGTCAAAAATGGAGTGCAAAGAATTTTTTAACCTTGCCCAATTTCAGTTCAAACTCTCTCTAGTATTCTACAAAAGGAAAAACAATTACTCAGTACTGAAACAATGAAGCGTACCTGTGAGTAGAATAATCCTTGGTATCAATGGTATTCTTTGGATTTCTCTGCTGAGACATTGATAGCTCAGCTAGCATTTCTAATCGCTGGTGGAGTATCCAATTACTTTGACTAAGTTCTTGAACCAGATTTTCGAGTTGCCGATGTATATCCCGATGCTTTCTCAACTCAATTTCATATGATAACTGTAGAAGTTCAAATGATGCCTTTTGCTTTATCAGCTGATTTAAAACTAACTCTTGGCTTGCTGTATAATAGTCCTGCTTGGCAATCTGCAGATCAAAATCTCCCTTTACAACTGGCATATTCAATAACTGGGCATTCTCTTTTATCACAGCAGGCAAGGTGTTTTCTTTTATGTGAGTAATTTGTTCTTCGAGTTTCAGAATACCAGTGTTCAAGCTAGAAATTTTAGCCTCCAAATTCTCTTTTCCAAGAGCCTACACAAAGAAAGTGATTACATTTCACACTATATCTATGAAGTTCAAAGTTTTAAAATTAGTTTCACTTTCCATTTTAGGTTAATAGATAACATGCTCAATAATAAAAAAAGTAACTTCCTATTAGCAAAAGCCAAAGTCACGGGAAAGTATGGACCAAGTCAAGGGTAAAACTAACATGAATTGCTAGAATTTACCACTGTTAGTGCCACACATGTCCTGGCTACCAAACATAAAGACCTTGTCATACTTGTCCCAATCAATAAAAATTATTAGCACACTACTCAATGACTGCAAATACACGCTATTTAATTTTGGTTTCAAAATTAAAATAATCTCAATAGCTGTCCTGCCCATTCCGTCAGCTGTTTTTGGCATTCTAGAGGATGACAGGATTTCACACGTTATACCGAAGTCCCTCAGTTGTAATTAAATTGGTGCTTTCACTCAGCTGGTGGTCGCACTGTCTAGAAGGTACCCCAAGCAGCACGCGGGCGTCTGCAGCACGTGCACCCACTCTCCCCTTGGACCCCGCCCCTCCAAATTCTCTTTTCCAAGAGCCTACACAAAGAAAGTGATTACATTTCACACTGTATCGGACCTCGCAGAGCGCACAGGGGGGAAGACACAGCCCCGCACTTGGGCTCGCTACTCAGGCAGGACGCTCCCCCGTCTGTGTCCCAACTGACCCAAACGGAATCCGACGTCCGGACACAGACACACTTTCATTTCAAATCAGTGAAGCAAGGCGGCGGGGCCCACGGGAAACGCGGACACACGGCCGACCAAGCACTGACCGCAGAGACGCGGTGCATCCGCCCCGCCCACACCACACACTCACCTGGGTGGCGAGGCTGCGAAGGGTCTCCTCCGCCCACTCGATCCTCGCCTTCAGGCTCAGATTACCGGCCCGCAGGTGGACGGCCTGGTGCTGCGCGCAGATGAACGCCAGCTGCAGGCGCGCCATCTCCAGCCGCCTCCCCTGCGCGTCCTCCGGGCTGCCGCACAAAGCCGGCGCCTGCAGGTCCACAAGCTGGAAATGCTCCTCGCTGGAGCTCTCCACGACTGCGTGCACACCCTGGAAAAACTGGGTTCTGGTGTAGCAGGCCAGCGCCGCGGTGCTCCTCTCCTCCTGGCTCAGGTACTGCTCCGAGGGGCACCGGTACAGAAACACTGGAGGGCTCGCCCCCGCAGCCGCCGCGTTAGGCGGCGCCCCGAAGAACCGCATCAGCTGGTCGACCACATCCGCAGCGGCGCACAGTGTGCCCTTCACCTCCCCGCTCGCAGCGCGCAGAGCTGCCCGCCCCCGCCTGAGCGGCTCGGCGGCCAACTCCTCCGCGGCGCTCAACCGCAGAGCCCGCTGCCTGGTCGCTGCCGCCAGCAGCCGCCGCTGGTCACGCCGCCGCACCCGCAGGCTCCGCAGGTCCCGAAGGGCGCGGAGTTCGCGCTCCAGCGCCTCCACCTCCGTGCCGCCGGGCGCCGGCTCCCTTGCCAGCGGGGCGGCGCAGGTGCGCAGCGCCTCCTCCAGCGCGGCGCCCTCCAGGACCGGCCGGCCCGCCCCGCGGAGGCGGCCGAAGGCCTGCACCTCCTCCTCCGACAGCACGTTCCGCTCGCTCACGCTCCCGCAGAACCAGCGCAGGAACGGCTCGGCGCCGCCGGCCTCGAACAGCCAGTCGAAGTCGGCCCCGTGGAGCGACTCGGCCCTGGGGTAGCCGATTCTCCGCAGCGTCTCCACGAAGTCCTCCCCACAACTCATGGTCGAGCGCCCGAGTTCCGCAACGTCCCGGGCGCAGCGCCGCACGCACAATGCCACGTCCGCAAGGAGGGCCGCCTTTTTAGCGCCCGCTACGACCTCTCCTGGGCGGGGAGAACACAGGCGTCAGGCCGGGGGGCGGCCGGCGCGGAGCGCTTCGCGGACACGGGGAGCAGCAGCGGCGCGAACGGCACGGGGCGCCTGCCTCCCCAGGGGGAGACCCAGCTTCCCCGGAGCCGGGGCGGCTGCGGACGCGCGCTGACCACCCGCCGTCCACTCGAGACCCTCCTGGCGCGGGCGGACCGGCCTGGCGGCCCACGACGATCGGGACCGGGCCGTCACTAAGCGGAACACCCCCTGGGGGCCCGCGGCGGCGGCCGCGCGGACCGACCGGAGACCTCCGGGTGTGTCATCGCTCACGGCAAGTGCGCATGCTCACAGGACGCGCCCACAGACACCGCCGACTCGCGCGAAAACAAACCGCTCGGCGCCGTCAGCAGAAGCACTGGCTCTGCGAAGCCCCGCGCGTCCGCCCGGGTCCCTACCGCGCCTCGGGGCCAGTGGGGCCCCGCGCCGGCCGGCCGGGCCCCAGGTCCCGGCTTCGGGACCCGCGGACTCCGACTGAGCCTTGCGGGGGCTCCTCGCGCTGCTGAAAGGAGTCCCCAAGGGTGCCCGGAAGAAATAGGGGGCAGCGGGGGGTTGCCGCCGCTCCTACAGCCCTGCGCCACCCAGAACAGCCGGCGGGACTCACCTCAGCATGGGACTCCGGCTCCCGCTCCCTCAGCGGTCGCGGTCGTCGCGCTCCGCGCCTTTCGCTCCGCGCCGCGCACTGCCTCACGGGTGTGCGTCATCGCGCGTGCGCAGAGGGCCCAGTCGGGGCTACAATGCGACTGTAGGTGCTTGGCCGCAGGGGCGGGCGACGACTTGCAGGGCGAGAACTGATTGGCTTTCTGCTATAGGGGCGGGGCCGAGGCCGAGGCAGGGGCGAGGCCTAAGCGCGCTTGGGTGGAAGAAGTGGTCTGGTGGAAGTTTGACTTCTCGCTCCCGGGTCGGCCTGGAGTCCTGCACCCCGTCGACTTGCGCCTTTTCTGGACCAGGGACTCTTCTGTTCAATTTGCTCCCTGCACTTTCGCACCCAAACCCCCGCACCCTAGCGACAGGCTCTTAGAGGACGGCTCAGCTGTCAGGCGTGCGGACCTAGCCAGCCCTTTGGCTCGCTACGTGACCCCGCAGCCCTGACTCAGCCCCCGGGTCAGGTCCTCGTGGTGCTGAAGGCGCACTTCCTGGGGGAGCGCGAGGCAGTGAGCAGATCGTGAGTCTAAAGCAATCGGAGCACTGCTTGGTGGTCTCCTGTTTTATTACTGGCTTTACAATCTCTTACCATGAACACTTTCACTACAGCAGTTTGAGGGTCAGTCCTCGACTAACCACTAAGCGAAAGCCGATGTCCTCCACAATCCCATTTTCAAAACATAACTTTCCAAGGCATTGTAAACTCAATATGCAACACTGTTTCTAGAGGATGCCAGAAGCAAGCGTGTGTAGGCAATGAAAGAAAGAACGCCCTGAAACAAGTTGCAAAGTTCTGTGAAAACCTGGTTGATGCCCCCTCCAATGTACCCAGACCTTTGGGATTCTCATTTGTGCTGAACGGAACTCATTTACATCTCTACCAGACCAAAGTCTTTTCACTTCCCAATCAACTAAAGATCAAGGGTTATCGCCACACCCCCAGCATCAAATGGTTAAGGTGGCTGGTTAGACAACGTCCTTGCCCAGTGTGACATTGGAAGGGCACAAGTTTTTCTGCATAGTTTTTCTTAATATGTTTCAGGAGGGAGGGGGAAGCTGTTCTAAGGCAGATACACAAGTCTTGAGTTGAAAATACTTTGTTAATTCATTTGTTTTACTTTTTATCCTAAAAAGACAAAGCCTGAAATAATCTGAAAAACAAACACGGAGAGGGGTCACTGGGCGGTGCCCTGCCTGAAATCAGGGGTCCTGCAAGTGAGCTTCCGAAGCTAAATTAGAGCCGCTGGCCCAGGAGGAGAGGGATGGGGGCGGGGGGAGTGGGGGTGGGGGAGTGGGGGTGGGGGGCAGGAGATTGGAGCTCCCTTGGCTTGTAGGGAGGAAGTGAAGGCTGTGCAGGCAGTGCCTTCAAGAAATTTTGCTGAGGAGGCAAAAATTGAAGAACAGAGAGAAGGGGCAGAAGGACATGAGATGAGGGGGTGGGAATGCAGAGCTGGGGGGAGGATTTGGGTTTGGTTTGGTTTTAAGATGGGAGGAACTTGGGGATCTTTATAGACTGAGAGGAGATACAATGACAGGAAGAAAAGGGGCTACTTTATAGAAAAGTCCCCAGGGGAGAGGAGGGTGAGCCCACAAGCACATGAGGTGGTTCTAGAAGCCCACTCTTCCTAGTGACTCCTGGGTCATTTCCTGCACCCACAAATTCTCCATGTGATTTTGAGTTTCTGACCACGGTTAATTGTTTGAACCATGTTATTGGAGATGTTAGTGGGGCCAAAAAAAACATAAAATATAAAGTAAAAATCAATGGTGTTAGCCCCACCCCCCCCCCACACACACAAATGACAAACACAGTAAGTTCAACTGTACAGACTTGAAAAGTTTCCTTTGCATACTTATTGGGGTATTGCTGCACTTAAGGCTGCCCCTGGAATTGAGGAAAACAGATACATTACACTGACTTCCAGGACAAGCTGTCTTCACCAAAAGTGAGGAAAGGCAGCTGGAGACAGGAGTAGGGGGGCTCCGCTGCATTGGGGAAGAGGAGGGAGCTGGCTCAGGGGACCTGGGGCAGAGGGACAGAGAGCAGCCCTGAGTGCAGAACCCTGGGCCTCCCGGCCAGAGGGTGCCCAGCTGGAAGTAGCACTTCTTCCTTTTCCTCCTTCCCTTGTGAAATAAAGCAGATCTGCTTACACTGCGGAGGGTGGGAGAGGAGTTTGTCTTCTATCACTTTGACATTCAGGTGATGAAGGTGAGACCTCAGTCCTCAAACTTGGAGCTCACCAAGATGGGCTGGCGTAGACAGGGCCAAGGGGGGTGGGGGGTGGGAGCAGGACAGCTGTGGGAGTAAGGGGGCAGCAGTGGGACCAGGGAGGGGGCATGTGGTCTCATAAAGAGCCTGAGGACAGGTCGAGGGGACAGAAGGCGAGGAGGTAGGAGGAGCTAAGGGCCAGCCACCACGAGCCAGAGAGGCAAGTGGCCTAATCCCACTGACATTCTGGGAAGACCCCATAGGGCCAGTGTGCCCGGGGACCTGGCCTGGCTCAAGACCGGGAATGAAAGAAACAGCATAAGAAGGGGCCTCTCTCTGATTAGCCCAGCACCCAATTCGGGCAGCCATCAGCCCAGCAAAAGTGTGATGGAAAGAAGCCTGGGCAGCTCAGGGCCTGACTCCCAGCAGAGGGGTGGCAGCAGCAGAGGGGCAGGGAAGCAGAGGAGGGGTGGGCTCCGCTGAAGGCATAGGAGCAGATGGGGAGGAAGCAGGCACCTGGCTTATTCCTGGAGGTGATGGGGCAACGCCACCACCAGGGTCACTCTGGCACCAGGAAGACAGGGTCAGTGTCCCTCTTGGGGGCACGTGCTGGGACCCAGGCCTGAAACGTGGAGATGGAATCTGTGCCGATGTTGGCGAAGTGCCGAGTGCAGCTCCGAGCCCTCCTGCCCTCAGTAAAATGTGGTGGCGATTTAAGTCACTGACGTTTGGCATCAGATGTCCCCCTTTACATTGGATCCTAGCTGCATCATCCAGTAGGAAGTCCCACATTTTCTAAGGGTACCCACGGGGGACCCACACTGGTTCCAGAGGCCAGAGTACTGCTGCTGTGGGGAAGGAACTTAGATCCCCCCAAGGATACCCCAAAACCACCTGTGGGTCTCCTCGAGCCACCTCCAGTTTGGGTTGGCAGCCCATTTGGACTGCCCGACTCTCCATCACTCCAGGCAGGCATTCCCACCCCCCCACCATTGTCCTCTGCAGGAGTCGGGGGCATACCCTCTCATGCCCCCTCTCGGCACCGCAGGCCCCAAGGGAGGGAGACAGGCCGTGTCTCAGACGTGCTGGGGATTCTGAGGACAGGCCTGAGGAGTGTTTCTCAGGTGCGTCCCAGAGGGCCAGCAGTGGCCGTACAGAATGGCCTGCGGAGGCAGGCCAAGGGCACGTGCCCAGGATACCTGGGCAGCAGGGAGAACCTCCAGGGCTGAGTGGCCCTCGGCAGGCAGCGCCCAGCCACAGAGCCAGAAGCGAAGCTGAGACGCCTGCCACTAGAGCGCCTGGCTGTCAAAGGCGTGTGGGGCGGGCATTTCCACCTCAACCTCCACCTGCATTCAGGTCCAGCTGCGACTGTCCAAGGAGGCAGCTGTGGTGGGGGGTCTCAGTGGTGCCAGCCAGCAGGAGCGGGAGGACCGTGGGCCAACAGGTGCCCAGACAGCCAAGGCCTCAGGCAGGGCGGAGAGGGCGAGGAGAGGCTCCCCACAGGGGTGAGGGGAGAGTCGATCGTAGTGATGGAAAGAACCAGAAGCCACAGGGGAGAGGTATAAAAATCTGTATTTATATTACAAAGACAGAACGGTACAGCACAATCCCTCCTGGCAAGCAGGTGGGTGAGTGACCTGTGTCTCTCCAGCGAGGATCTTGTTATGTGCCCACCTGGCCAGCACCAGGCCTTCTGGGCAGCCCCAGACTCTGGCACGGAACCTGCCCCAGTGCCCTGGACATGGCCCAGGGTCAGAGTCCTGTGTGCACAGTAGTGGGGAGGGGGCCCGGGTTGGCTGGCCCAGGGAGAAGCAGAGGTGGGGGATGAGGGAAGGCTGCCTGGCCCAGCTGATGGGGATTGTCTGGGGGAGGCAGGAGCAGGGTCTGCAGGGCCACAGTCTGGCACAAGGCGCCATCTGCCCAGGAAAGCAGGCTTGGGCACAGGGCCTCTGAGACCCAACCTGTAGGGGTGGGCCCGAGGCTCTGAGTAGGGAGAGTCTTCCTGCAGCCGTGCTGGCCAGCTGGGCCTACGCCAGCGTGCAGGCCAGGAGTGTGGGGGCCACTACCCAACGAGGGTGGGGAGCAAACCCGAGCCTGGGGTTCCAGGATCTCAGCCGCCAAGTGCCACGGTGGCCTGCCTGGGCATGGGAGGGCACATGGAGAGACAGGGCGGCATCCCGAGTGGCCCTGTTCTGGTCCCATTGGCTTTCTCTAGGCCCAGCAACGCTGAGGTGTGCTCTTAACCTTCCAATACGGCCCCAGCAGGGCCTTCTCTAGGTCCCCCGGGCCACCAACAGGAACCAACCTGTGCAAACGGTAGGGAGCCAGCGGAGGGGCAACAGATGTGCACCTCCTAGCACCTGATCCTGGTCCCAGGGACTGCCTCCTCACGGCTGCGGAGCAAGGAGCAGCAGCTGGGATCACAGCACCCCTGGGTGGCCCGTGAGGCCAATGCCCTGGCCCACATGGGAACCACAGCCTGAAAAGCCATGGACAGAGCTGCCAGTACGGTGGGCCGAGGGCCACAGCTGGTCGTGGGGAGGGTGCTGGGGCCAGAGGTGGGAGCAGAACCTCCCCAGGTGTTGGGGGTGGGGTGGCAAACTGGTGCTTTAAGAATCAGAACACAAACCACCCGGGGCCTGCCCGGGATGTCCTGGGGCAGGCTCATACTGCGGGCATGCCCCCCCCCGGCCCCGCAGACGTGGGGTGCTTGAAAGGAACGCGGAGTAAGTGCACATGCTTGTGGACGTGCTCAGGCAGATGGGAGAAGCCTCTCAGGGTCCTCCGAGCCCCCAGAGCCGCTGGAAGGAGGTGCCAACACAATGGCTTTCTCCACGACCCCAGCTCTGCCCCTACAGGCCTGCTTTTCACCCATCCTCCCGGGCCCGGGGGGCAGGTTCTATGCCAGAGCCGTCTCCAGGGACCCCTTCTGCCTCAGTGAGGCCACCCGCCCTGGGGCGCCCATCTGCTGGCATGACTGAAAATAAACACAATCTGGAAATGGGTTACAGTGCACCAGAGAGGAAGGCAGATACTGCTGTGGGTCGGCCCACCGTCCACCACCTACAAGGTGGTCCTTGGGGACAAGGGCTTCAGAATGAAAGGCCAGGAGCAGCCTTTTGCTCAGGCCTGGCCACCCAGGGTGAATGTTACTTCGTTAGCTGCCAACGTCTGAAGTCTGGAACCCTCGCCCCAGGCAGGGGAGCAGGGAGGGTTCACGCTGGGTTCACGTTAGCAGGCCCCCCCCCCACCTGGAGGCCAGGTGGCACAGTGGGTCCCTGCCAGCCACGGGGGCAGGTGACACTGGGGGGGGTGGTCATGGCCCCTCCTGCCCAGTGACAGAAAGCAGCCTCTGACCTGGCGCTGCAGTCTCACTCTCTGGACGACGTGGCTGCAGGGAGGGGCGGGTCCATGGGGAGGGGCCAGGACGACACCTGCTGGGCAGGCCGGGGGAGGGGTGCAGTCCTCCAAGCCACAAGGGAGATGCTGGTGGTGGTGGTTGGGGTGGGGTCAGGCACAGGACACAAGGCACACTTGGATGATGGTGGCAGGCAGGCGAGTCCCTGAGATGCTGGGTCACTCCCAACCCTCAGCAAACGGGGACACAACGAGGACTAGGAAAATAGAGTACAAAAATCTCGTGCAGGAAAGGGAGGTGGCGCGGCAGGCCGGCAGTGCTCGCCAGAGACCCGAGAGCGGCTCCTCTGTTCAAACACGCTTTTCGTCTTTTGGGAAAGCTTCCCCGTGGGGAGCCCTGCTCTGCCCTGCAGCCCGATGGTTGTTTGTTTTCTGCTTTTTTAAAAAAAATGGGAAACCAGAAAGCCCCGAGGACCCAGTGGCTTCAGTTTGAGGGCCTCTAGCACACACCTCAGCCTCTGCTGGGAGGTGAAACCCCTTCCCATGAAGACTGGGTGGGTGAATGGGGGTGGGAGGGGAGCCAGGCACAGGCCAGGGGCCAGCGCCAGCTCGGGCGACCCCTGAAGACGAGCCACCCCAGGACCCCTTTGGGTTGGGTGACCACAAGTGACTGTGTGTGCGTGTGTGCAGGCGGGCAGATGTGCCTAGGTGCATGCGTGTGTACCCTGAGGGACCTAACAAAGCAGAAGCTGTCCAGCTGGGTGTGGGGTGGCCTGGCCTGCCCCAGGAGCCTAGCCCTGGCTCCTGACCCCCTTGGGCTGCAAAGACTCCCCACCTCCTGCCCCAGGGTGCTCACCCGAGTCCCGCCCTTCATGGATCTTTCTGTCCATGCTTCAGGAGCCTACATGGACCAACAGATAGATGGACAGATGGATGACGGAGAGCCACACCTTCCTTCCTTCCTCGGTCCACTTCTTTATCTTGGTGTCCAGGGTGGGGTCTGAGCTCCCCAAGGCGGTCACTAAGCCCCTCACACGGTGCCCGCCGAGGTTTGCAGCAATGACATTTAATACTTCTGGAATGATTAGGAATCTGAGAACAGACCATGGGTGGCTATGCTGGGCTCCGGGACTCAGGAGCTGGGCCCGCCTCCCTGCAGGGGTCCCTGCCCAGCTGGGAGTGGCGGGTGGCGAGGTGGGCCCTGACCGGCAGGCAGGTGGAGGTGGGCAGCCCAGGCAGCTGCTGGAGCTCCCAGGATGGCACAGCAGTGGGCCCGCGGAGAGGCTGGAGAGGGCTGGAGGGCTGATGCGCACGGCTGGGCAGCAGGCGGGCCAGGAGCAGAGGGTGCCAGGCCTACGAGAGGGCGGGGCGGGCAGGCCGCCGGCAGGGGGGCCCATAGCCGCCACTCTGCAGACTGTAGTGGTCATCCGCGTCACTGTTGCTGCCAACACTGTCCAGCTCGCCAGGGCCAAACTCCATGCCCTCTACATCCACTTCTGGGGGAGCAGAGGGCATGAGTCAGGGACTGCGAGCGTGCCCTCCAGGCTCCTGGCAGAGTCAGGGCAACCTCTGCCTTTTGTGGAGGTGGCAGAGGCTCCAGGGGTGGGGTGCAGGCAAGAGGGGGCTCCAGCTCCCTCAACGGCTCAGCTGTGAACACCGGCCCCCCAGCACAGGGCCGGGCTGGAGCCCAGGTGTGTCCCTCGGGTGGACAGGTCACCTGGCTGGGGACAGGCTGTCCAGTGGGCATTTGCCGCCCCCACCACTGCTCTCCCCAGCCACCGCCCTGGCCCGCCCCAGCCTCCCAGCTCCCCCCACTCGGGGGCGCACAGCCCGTGCCCACCTTGCTCCGAGTCGTCAGTGGAGACAGCGGAGCCGGTGCTGTCCGTGCGCACGCGCTCCAGGCTCTGCAGGGACAGCTGCTCCAGCCGCCGCTTCAGGAAGCGGTGCTCTCGCTGCAGCTGCTCCTTGATGCTCAGCGCCCTGCGGTCCTGCTCCTCCAGTTTCTGGAGACGGGGAGGCCGTGAGCCGGGGGACACCCCTGCCCCACACTGGGACCAGAGCAGGTTCCCTGTCCCCCTCCTGGCCTGTGCCCTGGCCCCACAGGCCCCCAAAGCAGGTGCACTCCTACCTCACCTCAGCTTGGGGGTTCTATCAGACAACTACCTCCCAGCCCTGGGCTCTGCCGACCAGCTCAGAGCTCACAGCCACCGACCAGCCAAGTCCTCCGCAGGCCTGAAGCCCCTGAACGGCACTGCTCAGTCCTGGCCTGGCCCCGCCTCCCCGAGGACAGTGCTGCCCTGGGCCACCCTCCCCCACCCACACGACACCTGTTCCGCCCAGCCCCCTCACCCTCTGCAGACAGACTCTGCCTGCTCTGACTGTGCCCGTCACCCTGCCCGTCAATACCGGTGCTTGTGGAGTCCCCAGGGGCCCTGCAAGGGGGCTAAGACCACCCTGGTTGGCCCAAGTATCATGGGACCCCAAACCAGCAGGTCTCTGTCTCAGACCTTGGGGGCCTGCGTCAGCAACGTCTCACTTATTCACGCCCCACTGCCAGCCCTCGGCCCCAAAGGCCCCCACTGCTGGGCACCTACTTCCTGCAGACCTCCCAGCATTGAAGGCACTCTGCCCTCCTGGCCCCCTCTCCTTCCAGCTGCTCTTCACAGCCAGCACCCTGGAGAGCCAACTGTCACCTCCACCTTCCCCAGCCCCACCCAATGACCCCCACGTGTGCCCAAGACTTCCTCAACCCTCAAAAGCTCCTGTTGCTGCTCACCACCCACCCCCAGACTGCCAGGCCCCAGATGTACACCTGCAGGGCAACTCCCCACTCGACCCGAGGGCCCTTCGGCCATGCCCCAGGTTACAGACGGATGGGCTGTGTCGGACCAGGCAGGTGGTCAGGGCAGGGGCAGAGGGTGTGGCCCTGCTCACCTTGATGTGCGTCTTGGCGCGCTTCAGGAGGCTCAGCGTGGTGTGGCGGGTGCTGTCGGGGCCCAGGGGAACCAGCTGCTTCAGCTGCTCCAGGTACAGCCTGAGCTTGGCTCGTCTAAAAGAGCCAGAGACAGAGCCATCAGGTGGGCAGCCCCGCCCGCAGAGGCAGAGGCAGCCAAGCAGCCGAGAGGCCTGAGGGAGGGCTGGAGGTGGCAGGGCCGAACTGCTGCTGGGGGCCCCTGTCTGGAGCTCTCTCCCCACAGCATGGCAGCTCCCCAAGACTCAGGGCAGCCTGGCACTCACAGGCCTCCAAGTGTCCCAGCAGAGAAAAAGAACCTGCAGCCGGGCCCATGTGTCCAGCCGGCCCCGCTGCCTCCCAGGGACCAGGGCCAGGTGCTGCCTGGGAGCCCCAGCTCACCGCCCCCCACAGTGGAGTTGGTGGGCAGGGGGACAGCCTAGAGGAGGTTGGGGAGGCATGGGTGGGGTGCTAGTCAGGCTGCTCCCCGAGATCCAGGGGCCTCAGGCCAGATTTATGTCCCCCACCTCGCCAAGTGCAGGGTGCTCACTGGTCACTCTCATCACCACAGAAGCAGGAGTCCGTCCAGTGCTGAGGCCTGGACCCCCGCACCCCTCCAGGCTGGCATTCCTTGGGAAACTGCTTCTCTCAGATCTCGTCCCTGTTTCCGTGCAGACGGATGCAGTTTTCCCACAACAGTGCAGCCACGGGACTCAGGGGTCTGTTCAGGCCCTCAGGCCACGGGCCCACACAGACTGCCTTTCCCGTCCCTCCAGTCTGGGGAGGCCGGCGGGCAGACCGGGGGTGGCTCAAGCTCACCCCAAAGCCCCCAAGATGCCACGGCCTGGGCCCCACCGGCTCTCACGGGCTACGGCGCTGTCTCTGCTCAGGCTCCGCTCTGGGAGAAGAGCCGAGAGGCCACGGGGCCGGCGTGCCCACACTGCCCGTGCCCCTCTTCCTTCCTGCTGCCTATGAGCCAAGGCCCAGCAGACCCTTCCTGCTCAGCCTCAGAAACCCTGGAGGAAAGTGGGCAGGTGGCACCAGCTCCGGATATACGGGCACCCAGAGCCTGGGCCTCTCACCTGCGTCCACACAGCACCCTCCTGTGACGAAGCGTATCTAACCACCCCCACCCCAGCACCCTGGGCCCTGGAAGTTCTCTGGGTGAAACCAAGTCAGACCTTTAGAAAGAACTTCTAGGACACAGGACAGAGGCTATGCTGGGTCAGCCAAGAGACTGTGAGGACCCAGCAGCCCAGACCCTGCAGACCTGTGTGCAGCGAGGTCCCCAGGCTCCAGCATCTTCAGAGGTGAGCCCCTGACCCCGCACGAACACAAGGCTGGGGAAGGGGGTATGTGGGGGGCTCTGGAACTCACACCTTCGGGTCTCCAGCCACTGCTGTGAGCCCCGGTCCCCCAGAGTCCAGAGACCTTGGCCTCCTCGCCTCCACACACCAGGGTGCTTGCCGTTGAGGATGGGCCAGAACTGGGCAGAGCTGCAGAGGAGCTTGCTAATCACCCCCTTCCGCCTCGGGCCCCTGCACCCGCCACCCAGGGTGGGAGGGAGTTTCCCTTGCCCACTTATTCCACAGCAAATGGCAATTCTACTGTTTACATGTTCAACACATGATCTTGGGGAAAAATCGGAAAATGCTAACCAACAGGAAAAAAATAAATGAACAGTACCCCCCAGTTCCACCCCCAGAGACAACCGACAGCATCATCGGTCCAGCACGTGCCACGCACTCGCATTGCGGATGTCGGGGAGAAGGCCGGCGCGCGACCACCGCGTGACCAGCGCCCCAGCACCGCTCGTGGGGGGCAAGACAGCGGGACGCACATGAGAGACTCAGCAGGACACAATGAAGAGCAGGAAGCGCGTCTCCAGGGGAGGCGGTTGGCAACGTTTATTTCTTTGGTTTTGTGTTCTGTTTTGATTTGTTTTTGCACTTTCCAGGTTTTCTATGCTAAAAAAACCACACATTACTTTTACAATCAGAAAAAGACACATTTGTACAAGAAAGAAAAAACAGCTAAAAGACAAATAACAGTGGAAGGTATCTGCAATACACGTAAAGACAACAGTTAGTATTGGTGACAGTTCGAGCTCATACACAGCAAACATGGAAAGGGGAGCGTCTCGACGTGGAAATGGCCACAGGACACAAACAGGCGGGCTGCGGAGCACAGAGGACACAGAGCTGACGCCCCCCAGCTTCCAGGCCGTGAGAGCTCACCGGGGACGCGCTAGTTTAGGCAGACACGAGGAGGTGCTCGCCGGCTCCGCTGGCCAGTGCGCGGGCCCTGCAGGTTTTGCCGGCCGACTGCAGGGCTGAAGGCCGTCGAGGAGACTCAGACCTCTAACCCACATTTCTACTCCATCTGGGTCCCGCAAAGCTACCCCCAGACACGCGACACGTCCCATGTTCGCTGCAGCCCCGGCTGCATTAACCAGGTGGCTAAGAACCTGCACTGGGGCAGCACTGGGACGGCACCCGGCAGGGGGAGGCGAGCCTAGGGACATGGGGGACAGTGCTCGGGTAGTGCCAGGTGAAAGGTCAAGTGAGGAGACAGTGGACAGTAAGGTCTTGTTCTCACCCAAGTCAGCACTTGCAATGGAAGGGGAGGAGGCACACACAGCCCCCCAGCTGCCTAGGATGGCAGGGCGGGAGGGTGGGGGTTGGGGGGGCACAGGGCAAGTCCATGAGCATCCTTGACAGACGGGAACCATCTGCTTCAGCAATCACATTTCTCAACAGACAGGCCACCTGACCATACGTGACAACATGCCCACGTAGCCCTAGCAGCGTGGGTGGTGGGGCCCCAGGCAGGTCCCTGCCCTTCGGGCCCAGTACCCACCACTGTGGGGCATGGGCACCCCCAGGCCTGCCCAGGGCTGCAGGGTGCACTCATCAAACCCTCTCTGAGGTGGCTGCAGGGCCAGACCCCCCGCCAGCGCCCATGGCTGTCCCTAGTATCCTTGGGAGCTTCGGAAACCCAGTGCTTCCTGGAGGAACCGTGTGTGGCTGCAGGAGCCAGAACCTGCCTCTGGGGATCACCGCGCTCCTGTCAACAGCAGTGCTGTCTGTGCGGATGCCCCAGCCGGCCCGGACACAGGCCCTTCCTAGCTTCTCGCCACAAGCCGTGCTTCCGTGCGGGGCCCAGAGCTCTTGAGCAGCATCCCCCAGCACCTGAGGAGCACGGTCCCAGCCGTCCATACTCAGAGCACCCCGGGGCCTGGACGTCACAGAAGAGGCAGCAGAGAAATGCGCTGGATACGGGGGAGTACGCGTAGCCCCTTTTCCCCTCCTGGTCACCTGCATTTTCTGGCTGTGAGGTTTACACAGGCCAGGAGGGGCCACATAGGCGGGCATCTGCCAGGCCCCGGACACGCCAGGAGAGGGGGCCTCACAGAGGACCTCGGGCTGGCCGTCAGGATGAGCCCTGACACTCGCATGTGCGGGATCATCCTGTCAGGGAGCATGAGGCCTCCATGATCCCCAAGCCTCCAGCATCAGTAGTCCAATACTGGCCTTAGAGACTAGGTTTGCCAAAGTCCTGTCCCTGAGGCAGGAGGGAGGAAGGACGACTACTCAGGTCAGCCCCGAGCAAGTCCCTGCAGGCCTAGCACGAGCACATGTCCAGGGAAGACGGTGTCCGGGGCCCGAAGCCCTGGAGGCCTGCCGGGGTGCTCCCTCCCTCCCTTGGGACGGCACACAGCCCTTCCTGCGCCCACAGCCGGCAGCCTTCGGCGTCAGCACCGGGCAGCACAGGCGCAGCCGCAACCGAGGTCCCCACCAGCATCCGCAGTCCCAGGCCTATGGGTTCCTCAGGCTGTCCACACCTGCCTCCTGGCCAGCCAGGTAGAGACCCCTCTGTGTCTCAAAAGGGACCCATGAGGCTCAGCCTAAGTGCGGGCTCTCGGAGAAGGCCGCTGAGGCCAAGGCCAGGAGCAGGGGAAGTTGCAGAGGTCAAAGGCCAGTGCCTGCCCTACTCTGAAGGGCTACCATACCCTTGCCACCCTGCCTCCCCCAACCTCATTACCTCTGCCCGCACTGAGGGGCAGTTCTAGGAGCCACCCCCAGCAAGCCTTCCCCAGAGTGGCCCACGAACCTGCTCGGGCTCCTGGGTCCCACTCAAGGGCACCCCTGCCTCTGGCCTGGCAGCTGCCCCAGAGCTTGTCTGACAGCCTGGGCACCTGCCCCACCTCCACGGCCTCAGGAGCCCCTCAAACACACAAGACCAGTCCAGGAAGTGCAACTCCTCTAGAGAACACGGCGTCCTGTCCCTGCCCCAGCGCCCGCCCCGCGCAGGCCCGGTCCCAGGGGAGCGGAAGCTGGCGCTGCCGTGGCCGTGTGTGTGTGTGTGTGTAGGGGGGAGGGTGGGACAGATAGCTGGCCAAACTCCAAACCCTCCCAGAGCAGGCCAGGAAGGTTCAGCTGGAATGTACACCTCTCCCGGAACCCAAGAAGGGAGGGAAGAACTGGCCCATTATACAGATGAGAGCAAAGGTCAGAAGAAAGCTCCAGCACAGTGTCCCTAGGGGGTCATCTCTGGTGCTGGCAGCAGGGCTCCTGCCTGGGGGGTCTTCACGCTCACCCGAAACTCCCCCCGACCTGAGTGATCAGCCCCGAGGGCACCTGCCTGCAGGAGCCACGCCTGTCAGGGCCTCGTCCCCACACCTGACCGGGGAAGGAGTAGTGACAGGGGCTGGAGCAAAACAACTTCTTGGGGACTGTGTTGTCCTTCCCACTTCCCAGTGACAAAGGTCCCCCTCCTCCAGGGAGACCCAAGTGGATCTAGCTCTGCGGCCAGAGGGTGGGCATGAAGTGGGCTCCGCTGGATGCTGCCCTGGGCCAGAGCTTTTCCCCTGGGCCCATGTGGCCTGGGACTGGCTACCTGTCCCACTGCCCTGCAAACAAGATGCACAGGAGGCACCAGACCCAAAGGGCTGATCCTCCTGGATAGAGGCCAACATCTGGAGGGCTAAGGCGCGCTCCCTAAAGGACACCCCAAAGCAGATCAATCTCCTCCGCCAGGGAACTGGTCCTAACTGCCACATGGCAAAGGGACCCTGCCCCAAGTCCCTGACGCCCACCTGGCTCTGGATATAGGCTGAGCCCCCTGGCCTGGGCGCCCACCCCTGCCTCCCAGCACAGGAGTGCTTGACAGCAGAGCCTGGCCTCTTCCTTCAAGACCAACTGGACCAAGGTGAGGGCACAGCCTGGCAGAGTGGCCAGCCACACACAGGGTGATGGGTGGGAGGCTGCCCGCAGCCTCCCCTGGCCGATGTGTCAGGTAGCTTGTACCCAGGAGCTGGGGGTGGGGGCCCGGGGGTCACTTACCTGTGCTTTTCTAGTTCGTTGTGTGAAGACCTGTTCAGAGAGACAGAGAAACAAAGCTCACTGCACTGCCCGACCCTCGGAGCACAGGACAACAGCTCCACTGAGGGCCCCGGCTCTACTGCCGCCCGGGGGTGAATCTGGGCCCCAGCACAGCCCAGAACAGGGAGCGCCAAGCAGGTGAGCAGCTGCTGACCAAAGGCCGGGGGAACCTGGCACCAGTGACAAGGCCACACAGAAGTACGGCCATGTCTGAGGCACCCAGGGCCCACCAGCTCACCTACTGAGGCACGTGGGGACTCAGCCTGCAGGGAGGTCTGGGTCCCCATCCACAAAGGGCGGGTGTGACCTTAGGACCTGTGGTAGCCAGTGCTGGGGCCGACCCACCCTGTGCTCCCAAAGCTGGTCCCAGAGCCACTGCCTAGGCACAGAGCCACCTGCCTTCTCTGTTCCCCACCCCCCAAGGCCAGCGGTCCTTGGAGCTGAGAGTGCTGGTACAAAGACCAGTACTCGGGACAGAGAGCGATCCTGTCCCATGTCATTGGCCAGAGCACCCTCCCACCCCTCAGGCTCCTACACAGACACGGTCACAGTCTATCATGCCGACGGAATCCAGAAGGACAGAGCAGGCCCTGCGCCCTGGAGGCCACCCGTGAGGCCTCTGAGATGTGGCTGCTTCATGGGACAGTGGGCAGTGGGAGACCCAAATGGGCCCTCCACCTCCTTCCAGGTCATGGTCTGGCAGAAGTGGCCACCCTGCACGCGAGGCTCATGCACTCGGCCTTGGAGGCAGTGGCCCCGTCTACTGCTCGAGCCCCGCCGATCTGGCCCATTCAGCTGGGGTAGAGAGTCCGGAGCGCTGCAGTGGCAGTGCCAGTGTCTGTCCAGGGGGACAGCTAGGCATCTCCACGTCACCCCCCGGTCCAGGCATGAGCCTCTTGGGTCACACAGGGCTCCTGGGCCATCCAGGCTGCCTCCCACGTGAGCAGAGACCCAGGCCACCTTGGGGCAACCAGACCCGGCCCCATGCCTGGGGCTTCTGTGGACTGTAGCCTGCCTGCCTGCCCGCCTTCAGGCTCTCCTGCTCCAGACACTCAAGACAAGGCATCTTCCGTCCCCACCCATGAAGCCAGGGTGCCTCCCCATCCTGCCTTCCTCTGCTACCTGTCATGGTTTGTGGACCCAATAGTCACCTGGGGCCCAAGGTCCCCCGTCTCCTGCTAGGGCAGCAGCTGCAGGCCTCCTTCTAGAACCAGGTTCAGGGGCCTTGAGTGCCTGCTGGTCACAGGGGCTGGGCAAGATGCCTCCAAACCCCCCAGGTCCAGGACAGGGCACAGCCGCCAAGCTCCTGGCTGGCCTGTACCGCAGATGGGCTGCGTGGCTCTGTAGTCTGCCCACTTGTGAGGGATGCAGGGATCAGCGAGTGTCCTTCAGTGCAGAGAAGCCCACCTGCCCACCCGCTGGAGGCCTGGGCTGGACTCCACCCTGCTGGGGAAGAGCACTTGTCAGGAGCAGGGGGACAGAGAGGGGACCAGACACCTGTGGGAACCTTGTGGGAAGATATGTCACCTAGGTCCCAGGAGCACCCCATCCTGGGCTATGCTTCCCACGGCAGCCTGGGGAGAGGTAAGACTCCCTGGCCAGGGCTACCCTAAACTCGTTCCCTGCAGCACATGGTTTGCCCCTCGTGTCAACCCCTGAAACAGCTCTTCTGAGCAGTTTCCTGTAGGGTCTGACTCCCGGCAGGCTGGCTCCAACCCCCCTGCTGAACCCTACCCTTCCTCAACTGGCAGGTGTGGGGATGGCCGCCACGTCAGGGCCGCAGGGACTCTAGGCCCTGCTCTGCACTAGCCCTGGTCTGGGCTGGCTGAGGCCCAGTGGGGCCAGGACGGGCTCGAGGGGCCATCCCGTGAACCCTGGGTGCCCAAAGCACTGGGACACAGGGCTCTGCCCAGAGGAGCAGTGGGAGATGCACCCCAGTCCAGGAGACCCTCCCCAGCAGCCTCAGGGCCTCCGTCCCAGCAAGATGTGGGAGACTAGCACCCCACCTTGGACAGGAGTCCCAGAGGTGGGAGGGAGGCAAGTAGTTCAATCTCTTTGCCTGTTTCCTCAGCCCTAAAATGGTGAAAAAAAGAACATTTCCTTCATGGAATTGGGTGGCTGCTAGTTGACATGCGGGTAAAACCCTTGGTACGTAGGAAGCACAGAGTGTTAACTGTGATGCTCGTTATCAGCCAGGCCATGGGGGTCACACCCTGGACTTTCCCACGGGTGGCCGGACACTTGGGACAGTGAGGGACAATAGCAGGGGCCTGGAGAGGCCTGAGGCAGTGTCCCTCACCCCCAACACCAAAGTACTTTCCCAAACTGTCCCCAGCAGCCGACCAGAGGCTGGGGCTCAGAGGCATGTCCCAAGCCAGGGCAGACGGAGACTGAACCAATCCCTTGCCAGGCCCAGGGCGCCAGGACGTCACAGGAGATGGGTCCCTGTGCCAGCCTTTCTGCTTCCCAAGAACAAGCAGGCCACAGGAATGAGCCGCACCCTCTGCCAGGGGCTCCAGAGCCCCCTGCAAGTGCAGCTCCCAGCCTGGTGACACGACCTGGGCCAAAGTGGGCCTTTGCTGTGGTCCTCTTGGTTGCCGGGAAAGGGGAACCCCACTGAAGCCCTTGCTGAAGGTCTTCCCTAGTCCCTACCCAGGGATGCACACCCCAGCTTCAGGGTGTCTGCAGCCTGAGGGTGGGGGTTCTGGCATCAGGAGAAGCTGTGCAAACTGCTCCCTCTTCTTGCCCCCTTAAAAAGGGCCTCCAGCCCCAAGCAAGGGGACTGGAACACTTGTCGCCCCAGTTTCACTTGTCTTAGCAGGTTGGCTGGACAGGAGCGTGGCTACCGGGTAGCATGGAGGAGTGGGGGTCAGGGTAGGGCCTCCATGAGCCTTCTTTGTCCAGGCCCCTGGGATTGGGGAAACTCAGCCCAGCAGCAGGGCTCGGCCTTTGGAGACAGTCGGATAGATGCGCCCCCTCCCCAAGCCCCCGGCAGCCCTAACGCTGCTCCGTACCCAGCCTCAGTTGCCCCGGGCCCAAGGGGCACCGGCCAACGCCCACTGACAACTTTTTTCCTGCCCGGAAAAGTCCAGAACAACTTGGGGGCGGGGAGCGGCTACGGGAGGAGACCCCGAGCGGCAGGGCTGTACGCGTGGCACTGTTTACGCGAGAGGCCGAGGAGGCGCGGCCCGCAGGAAGATGGCGACGGCGCGGGCGGGGCCGTCCGGGCGGGGCTGCGTCCGCGGCACGGGCGCGCCTCCTCCAGGCTGGCCGCCGGGGCGCGCGGCGGCTGGCGGCTGGCGGCGGCCGGCCTGCAGGCCGGGGGTCGGGGCCGGGGACGGAACCGGAGAGAAAGGAAGCCCCGCGCAGGAGAAGGGCGGGGGCGGCCGCGTGGGGGGCGGTACCTGTTGTTCGGGGCCTTGCGCACTAGGCCGGCCGTCTTTGTTTTCTTCCTGGCGAAGTCGCCATCGAAGGGCAGCACCGAGGCGTATCCATGTTCGGCCTCTGAGGACAGACGGTGCGGTCAGCGGGCCCCGCCCCGGCCCCGCCGCCCGCCCGCCCGCAGCCAGGAGCACAAAGGGGCGCGGGCGCTACCTCTGTCCCTGCGCTCCAGGTACTCGGCCGCCTCCAGCAGGATCAGCAAGGAGTTCAGCTCCATCCTCCGGCCCGCCTGCGCCAGCCCACGCGCTCCGGGACGGCGGCGGCCGCTGCCCGGCCTGCTTCGGCCGGCTCCGCTCGCCGCCCGCCCCGCGCGCCCGGCGGCCCCACTGCCCGGACTCCCGCGGACTCCGCGAGCGCTCGGCCGCCACCCTCTGCCTCGGGCCCTCAAATTGACACTTAAGGGCGAGCGGCGGCCGATGCAGCCAATAGGGACCGACACTAGAGCTCCGGAGGCGGGCATTGGCTTAGTCAGAGGCCAATGGGAGCCGGCCGAACGCCTCGGGCCGGGCCCAGAATGTTGACAGATGCGAAGCTCGGTTCGGATAGGCCAGCAGCGCTAGTAACAATTTAGAAGCCCAAGCTTAGCAACAGCACGTGGTGGCCCGGCCCCCGCGCTCGCTGACTGGCGGCCGGCGTGAATGTTAAGTAGGCGCGGAGCGCCGATTGGCTCAGAGAGGTCTATGTAAAACAGGGGCCCCCGACCAATGGCCGGCCGCGGGGCGCGCAGCCAATGAGGGCGCCGTGGCCGGTAGCGTTGCTGAGAGGAAGCGGAGTACTGTGAGACTGAGCACCCACCGCTGGGCCCGGAGCGAGAACCCGTTAGGGCGCGGGGAGCGTCGGGATAGCCCCGCCAGTCTTGGGTGGGCATAGCGTGCGCAGGAGGAGCCTGGAGCCCCGGAGCGACCTGAAGTACTGGCTGCGCGGGAGCACGTGGCCTCGCAGTGCCCTCTGCACTATCGCGTGGTCCTGAAAACGACATCCATCCCCGCCCCACCCAGGGCGACCCCAGGAGAGGCCGGAGCTCGGAAGAGGGGAGTAGACAGCCCAAGAGCCAGATCTCCGTGAGGATGTCAGCTGGGCAACTGAGGCGGGGGTGTCTCTCAGAGCTGTCCAATGGACCCCAGAGCAGAAGGAGGGGCCTTAGGCCTAGAGAAGGGGGAGAAGACCTGCCGCCGCAGTCGGGAGGGTCTCCCGGTGAGGGCAGGGCTGCGTGCTCCTGTGTGACTGGAGGATGAGGGCACTCCACGAGGCAGGTGCTGGTCCCTCTGGCCAGGGAAAAGCTTATTGTGGAAGAGAGTTGCCCAGGAAGCTCCCAGCTGGCAACTGGCCCTGGTGATCCCTGACCCGCAGGGTGGGCAGCATGGTGGCAGCCCCAGACCGGCCTCCGTCCTCCTTGACTTTGCCTCTCATTGGTGGCCTGGGAGCTCTTAGGCTGTGGAGTGTGGGGGATAAGGTGGCCGGACCCCTCCATAATTTCTAAATGGGGGGTACCGCTGCTCGCCAGTCCTAAAATAAAACAAACACTATAAAGACCTCGTCACTTTGGTCCTGGGCCCTCGTGGACGCTTTCCATGCATTTCCTTGAGAGTTTCTGCATCCACAATTCGCAGCTAAGGGCACAGGGAATCCCGAGGTTTAGGGGTTCCCTGGGTTTCCTGGCAGTCCTCCGCAGAATGGAAATTAGGGACCCCATACGGGTGATGCAGGGTGGGTGACACGCAGTGTCGAGACCAAGCCACCTCCTGGCCCAGCACGACTTGCTGGAATGACAGCCACCGCGGTGTGGTGAGAAGCAGGATTAGGCACGGGCGCCCTGAGAGTGGTGGGGCCCCGGGAGGGCTTGGATGCAGCCTGCACGCGGGGTGGACGGCCCCGCCCAGACAGTGAAACCACCTCTCCGCGTTGACCCCGTGCTTCCTGGCCCTGACCCACAACCACCCCAGGGCCACGGCAGAGCTCCTAACGAGAGCCAGGGGCCACGCAGGGCTGCTCAGCCCTGGGGAGGGGCGGGAGCACTGCGGGTTCTGGGGGACAGGAAGCGGGATCTCTGGCTCATCACTTGCTGGTCAACATTTTGTAAGTCACTCCAGCTTTGCGTCTGCAAAGAGGGAGCTGGGGGGCCGCAGGCCTAAGTAGCACCTCACCCAGTGTGCGCGCACCTGCCGGTTGCGGTGGGGCCTGCGGTGCGCCTGGTACTCCAGCGGGCGGCGCAAGTTCCCAGGGCTTACGGTGGGAGCCGCGTGCTAGCCTGAGACCAGAAGGGGCCGTCCCCACCTTTCCTCCACTGACATCTAGGCCATTTCGGGGACCCCTCCTCCAGCCACATCGGGTGCCACGGGGATCCCCACCGCCTGTGAGTGTGGGCGCGGTGGTACCGCGGGCAGTGGGCAGAAGGGGCCGGGTGAGCAGCGTGAGCGAGGGGCGTGGCCGGAGCGCCGGGGCCTGGCGTGGGCAAAGGCGTCGGAGTCCCAGGCGGAGGGGAGCCCTGGAGTCTGCACTTGAGTGCGCGGGCGGCGCGAAGCGCGAGCGAGAGGAGGGAAGGGAAGACAGCGAGCGGAGGGGCGGTTAAAGCGGACCGGCCCCGGCTGGGCGGGTGGGTGCCGCGGGCTAAAACGCAAGTCGGGGAGAGGAAGAGGGCAGCAGGAGGGCTCGCGTACTGGCCCCGCTCGGGGCCCTCGTCGGGGCGGGGCCCAGGTGCCCCGGGTCCAGCTGTGTAGTGCGGGTCTCCAGCAGGTGCCCGCCACGTGCTCCAGAGAGCCTTCCCTGAGCCCTGGCAGCCCTTCCTGCAGTCTCCCGCTGCCAGGAACAATAAGGGCCTGGGGCTAACCCCGACACCCCTCTCCCGGTCGTGCCGTCCAGGCTCCTCTGCCCGGTGCCGTCCTGGCCTGCTCCCCCACCTCCCCCAGCCCATGGCCAGGTGGCCCTGGCTGCTGTGCTCATCCTAGGGTAGAGCCCTCCTCGCCGCTGGCTGGCTGCTCCGAGGGCCTGAGCCCAAGAACCCACCCAGCTCCCCATTCCCAGGGCCCATCATCCAGCGGCTTCCACACACAGAGCAGGTCAGACTCTGGTGAGTGTGGCCTCATTCCAAGGGTACAGAGGCCCCTGGGATCACAGAGTCCTGAGTGATTGGGGGTGAGGGGACGGCAAAGCCAGAGTGGTGACTGTGGCTAAGCTGTGTTACTGCCTCTGGTGTAGCTCTGGTCCTAGCAGTGGGGCCGCCCTCCCTGCACAGACCTGCTCCTCCCCTGCTCAGAGCCCTCCCAGGGCTTCCCAGTGCCACGTTCCCCATCTGGGCCCCCCTGCTGGCCCCCCTCAGTCTCTCAGGGCCGTTCTATAGCTCTGGCACCCCATTCTCCACAGACACACCCTGCTCACCCTCAAGGCCCAGTCAGCATCGTCAGCTCCAGCGTCCCCAGGCCTGCAGGCCCCCAAGAGCAGGAAGGTCCGTAGTACCAGGGTTCCCATCCTTGCAGACCATTTGGGGACACTTGGGCACAGCAGCAGAACCCAGACCTTGCTCATGTTTCAGCTGGTGTGCGGGTGAGTTTGAAGCACTGCCCCGTGCTGGCCTGGAGCCCATTCCTGCCCAGCCTCAGGGGCAGCAGCGGCTCTGACAGGTTCACTTGGCCCTGCGAGGGGACCCTCCTGCCTAGGCCCTGCTCTGACAATGCGTGTGTGGGCGGGGGCTGGGGCCACCACTGGATGGAAGGCTGCTTGGAGGAGGTAGCTCTGGGTGACCTGGGAGGAGACAAGTGCCTCCAAGACCGGGCAACATGGGGTGGGCAGTTT
The DNA here is from genome assembly GCF_021234435.1 of Artibeus jamaicensis. Lineage (NCBI taxonomy): Eukaryota > Metazoa > Chordata > Mammalia > Chiroptera > Phyllostomidae > Artibeus > Artibeus jamaicensis. The sequence continues at coordinate 26,933,865 of NW_026521954.1, read as the reverse complement.
GAGTCCTGCCCACCTGCCCTAGCTCCTGCTTCAGAGTCCAGAGGCGAGGCGGGGCCGCCCCTCCATAGTGCACCTCTGCGCCCCAGCCCTGGGGCCGAGGTGCCCAGCTCTGACCAGGACCCCTCTCACCCGCTCCCAGAGCCATTTGGGTGGGGTCTCCCCTGCCTGTGGTCCTCGCTAGGCCAGGGGCCTCTATGGACCCTCCAACTGCCTTAAGGACCTGAAGGATTAGGGCTTGGCCAGTGGGTGTGGCCTTGCTGGTGGTCATGACTGGTCATGGAATGCCCAAGCACAGTATGGCGACCCCTGCAGGCAGTTCTCCCTCTGCCCCCAACCCCCCCAGTCAGGCCACTGGGAGAGGAGGTGGAGGGACGGGCGCCCCCTGGTGGTCATGAGGGTCTGCAGCCAGGTCCCAGGAGGGCGAGAGGGGAGTTTCCCCAGTGCTGCCCCCCAACCTGGCCTCCTGGGATGGCAGTCTCATCGCCTTCATCAGAAACCAGGACACCAACACCATTTTTCCTTTTATGTACTCCCCAGATCCCTAGTCCTGAGTACCTGGGCTGGGGCGGGGGGGTGGGCAGCCAGGCCTAGGGCCCCCGCCTGCTACTGGGAACTTAAGGGGAATGTTGGGGAACACGCTGGCCTCCTCCCCAGGCCTGTGCACAGCCCAGAGAGTAGTGAAGTGCCCAGCTGTGCCCAGCGTCTAGCGGCCCCCAGCCTTCCTCCAGCTGCCGCATAGGAGTGCCTGACGCAGCTGAGCCCTCGTCTCCGGCGCTGCCTCCCTGGAAGTGGCCTCCAGGCAGAGCCCCCAGGGGCCAGCGCTGCCCCGCAGTCCACAAGGCACCGGCACCATTCCACCTCCTGAAAGCTGGGTGCCTGGCTGTGCTGCCTGCTCACCTCCGTGAACTTAAGTTTCTCCATCTGTGACATGGGGGTCCCACTCGGGACATGGGATTGTCACAGGGAGTGGGCGAGACATCACTCAGAAAACAGTAACAGGAAGGACAACCGATGATGGGGCAATGGGGAAACTGAGGCTCAGGAAGGCTGACCTGCTCAAGGTCTGAGGCCAGCTTTCGAGGGCTGAATTTACAGCTGGTGCTCTTGGCCCTCTCCCGGTGCCCACCGCAGGCTCTCCCAGCCCTGAGCAGCGGTCTCTGCCTTAGACTGACCCTCCACACCCCCGGGTCCTGGTCCTGGTCCTGCCCCTAGGCTGGGGCTGTCCTTGCAGAAGGACAGAGCAACCACGCATCCCAGTGGGCAGGCAGTGGCCCTGGAGCCCTTGTAGGCAGGGGTTGGGGTGGCTGGCCACCCTCCTCTGGAGACCTGGTGGGAAGGAAGCCAATCCTTCCCATGGATTGTCCCAAAAGTCCAGAACCCCCAGCCTCCTGGGAGGGGGCACGTGAGCAGGAGCCCCGTCGTGTCCAGATGGAGGGCGGGCAGGTGGCCGTGGTCACAGGGAGACAAGCGAGTGTCTGCAACCCGTAAATAGATTTATGGAAATGATCTTGAATTACAGCATTTAGAAAATAAAAATAATCTCAATACAGAATCCTGCTCCCCCCAGAAGCTATTTTCTGCAGGTATATCCCACCATTAAATAGTAATTAGGGTTTATCCTATAAAAGAAGCAGGAGGCGAGTCCTCTCTCTAAAAATAAAGCTGCAATTGTCATTGCAATGTGAAGCCTGAGATTTAAGCCTGAGGAGGTGTCCGTGCTGGGGCCCGGCTGCCCCAGGGTCTGGGGAGGTGCGCCGGTCCCAGGGCACAGAGGGAAGCAGGTAGCGGCGGGCAAGTGGGCACCATCCGCTGGTCCTTGGCTGCCTGGGCAGAGAACCCAGAACCTCTGCCTGCAGGTCTCCACGCTGTCCCGTCCCCATCAGCAGGGGGATGAGGGTGGACAGGCTGCACGGGGCCAGGGCTCACCTGCAGGAGCACTGGGCGCAATGGGGTGCATGTGGCTGAGCCAAGGCCCTGCAGGAGCAGATGTGGGTGGCACAGGGGATGAGCTGGGCGCCCTGGGCTCTGGGCTGGTGAGCTCACAGGGAAGCTTTGTGGAACTCTGAGCCCAGACCCTCTCTGACAGGTGTCCCTGTCACCAGGTGCGTCCCAGGCACTGAGGCTGCCCAGAGCCCCGACCACGGCCGCACTTCCTGTCACTGTGCCGAGTAGGCCTTCTGCTGTGGCTGAGCCTCCAGGTGGCACCTCAGCAGGGCAGGTGGACAAGCAGGAGGAGAGCCTGCCCTGCCTGGGCAGCCACCTGGCACCCCGTAGCCCCCGCTGCTGAGGCTGACCTCCTAGTGGCCCTGACAGGTGGGGAGGACAGCGTGGCTGGGCGGAGGCCCTGGACGTTCTGGAAGTCTCCGCAGCAGCAGCAGCAGCAGCAGCAGCAGCAGCAGCAACTTGATGGAATGCAGTGAAAACCCTCCAGGAACCAGCATCTGGGTGGAGGGGTGGGGAGTGTGGGCAGCCTTCCTGGGAGACCTGTCGGACCCGGCGGTCCGGGGAGCGCCGGCGCGTGTCATATGCCCGCCTTGTCGCTGTAGAAGGGCGTGACGTGGAACATGTAGCAGTGCGTGCACACACGGACCGGCTTCACCTGCCCGTAGCGGGGCAGCGGGGCCGAGTGGGAGGAGCAGCGGGAGCAGAAGATCTGGAAGGCAGTGGGGCAGTGAGCGGGGAGGGGTTCCCACCCCCCTGCCACTGCCCCTGGCCTTAGCTGCACAGGCCGAGCACCCAGAGGACAATGTCAGAGCTGAGAGTGCCTCTGGCCTCCTGCACCTCCCTCCCAGCCAGACCAAGCAGGGTGTCAGCGGGAGGGGTCTCCTGGCCCCAGGGTGGGGCTATGACCTTCAGGAAAACCTGGGATGGGCCATGGCTCTGGAGGCCAGATGGAAGGAGAGAGTCCCACACCGAGGTTGCCGCAGAATCCTATTCCGCCTCCCTGTCCCCTCCCTGTCCCCAGCTCCAAGGCAGTGGGGAGCAGATGCGGGCACCACCCAATCGCTCGGGCCAAGTGCCCAGGGTCCACGCTCTGTGTCCAGTCGGAGCAGGGCCTGGGCTCCAGGGCCTCTGCACAAGGCCCCCGACATCCTCGCCAGTGCCCCCTCCCCGCCCTGCATCCCAGGGCGTCAGCGACTCCCAGACCCTGTGCTGTGTCCCCAGCCCCACCCACCTTCCCGCAGCTGCGGCAGTGGTGCTTCCTGCGGATGACCGTGAAGGGGGCTTTGCACGCGGTGCAGAGGCTGCAGGCCTCATCGGGGACCCACTCGGGCGGGTCTGTGACAAGAGAGTAGGGCACACGTCAGGCAGAGGGGGTCGGGGGTTGCTCGGCAGTGGCTAAGGGGACCGTGTGTACACCTGGGAGCTGAGGAGATGCTGGGAGGTGCCTCCTCAGCTCCCAGGGTGGCCTGGGTGGGGACCGCTGGTAGAGCGCCGTGTTCATGGTGGTCTGGGTCAGAGAGGAAGCGTCCTCCCAGGCCAGAGTCCCCCACGCACCTTCCAGGTCCCCATCCCGGGTCTTGGCTGAAAGTTCCGATGATGACAGGGTCTCCTGACACAGGGCACAGTCCTCCAAGGCTGCGCTCCGCAGCGTCTGGGTGACTGGAAGAGGAAGGGTGGCCGCTGGGCTCCGTGCACCATCACCCGTCCCCTGTTGGTGCTGCCAGCAGGGGGTCAACCCCCAAACCCAGGCCAAAGTCCCCCATTCTTCCCAGGAGCAAGGGGTGGGCACCCTGCCTGACCTGCCCCCACTCCCTCACCACGTGATGGGCTGTGTGAGTGTGTGCAGGTGTGTGTGGGAGAGCATGCACATGTGTGTGCACACATGCATGCACCCACATGTCCTGAGCATGTTTGAGGGCCTGTGCTGTGTGGAGCGCAGACACCCGAGGCAGCTCCCTGGGGGCCTCTCCCCCCTCAGGACGCAGGGCCTCTGTCCCCTGTGACTCTGGCTGGCCCCTGACCACTATGACAGATGGGATTTGAGGGAACTGATGCTATGTCACGTCTGGGACTCATCTCTGAGCAAACAGGCACCGTCCCTCCAGCTGCTGTTGGCCACAGGAGGCCAGGCGGCCCTGCCGGGCGTGTGCAGAGGGCAGGTGGGGAAGTGGCAGGCGCCGCCTTTGCAGGCGTGTGTGTGGCACGTGACCCGCCTGCAAAGCTCCAGGCAGGTGGCCTTTCGGGGAAGTGGCAGGGCCTGTATGGTGGGCCCCTGGGTCCCCAACAGACAGCCCGGCACGGCTGGGTGGTTTCTGTGTGGGGTGCGGCGGGTCACGGAAGAGCTGGGTGGCCATGGAGAGGCCACATGTGCCCAGGGCTAGGAGTCGGGAATCCCACGTGCTGGTGCCTGGGGCCGATGGGCACCGCGGGCGCACGGCTGCAGACTGTCCCCGGGCTGGCACTCACCCTTCTTTAACTTCTCCTTGTCGTCCATTTCTGGCTTGGTGGCCATGACCTCGAAGAGGGTCTTGAGAATACTTCTCAGGTCACTGGCATAGTTGGTCTGCAGCTGGTCAGCCACACCTGGGGGAGGGGGCCAAGGGAGGGCAGGGTGGGCTGGACCGCCTGGGGACTCCATGTGTTTTCAGATGGACCAGGGTAGGACCTCCGCCCAAGCCCCGGGGACACTCCCTGGGCAGACTCAAAGGCTCAGATACGTCTTAGCCTCAGGGTCACAGCCACCACCACTAAGCAGTCACCCCTGAGGGATGAACTCACGGCCCCCTTGGCAGTGGCTCCCTCCTTCCAGACCCGGCCATTCTCAGGCAACAGCCCCGTGGGCTCTTTCAGGGCAGCTGGCTGCTCCGCACAGTGAAGCCAAGGGGAGCTATGTGTGCCCCGCCAGAGAGCAGATGCCCCGTGGCCCCTCCCAGCGACGACGCAGTGGCCCATGCTTCCAGAGGGCCCCTTGTGTGCCGGCTGTACTGAGCACCTGCCGGGCACAATGTTCCTTAACCCTCAAAACCGACCTGTGGGGGGGCCGGGCAACGATTCTGGGCTCATGACCCCGATTCTGCAGAGACGCCAGTCCACGGGCTGCACTGTGGCTGCGCCCACCGCCCTGAGCAGGGGAGGCCCCAGATGAGGCACCAGGCTGGGGCCCCTCCCCCAGGGAGCGGGTGGGAAGGGCAGGCGTGGGCAAAGACGCCACCCTTTTTATACTTTTGAATCATGTGGGCGTGCACTTATTTAAAACACACAAAGCTCGAGGAGAACAGGAAAAGATGCCTATTTGCTTGCTCCCCTCTGAATCCTGGGAGATGGAACAGCCACCTGCCCCCAGCCTCCCACTGTGAGCCGCCCACAGGGAAGAGAGAAAGCAGCAGAAGCCGAGCCTCCCTGTCCAGGAAGCTGAGGGGCCACGACGGGGCGACCCTGGCCACAGACGAAGTCCTCCTCTCCACTGGGCACACGGGCTCGCGGCAGGGCTTGGAGAGGGTGACCTGTCACAGTGGGGAAGCCCCAGACAGGGCCCATACCACCCATCCTGCCGTGTCACATTCTGGTCCAAATTCGGCCCCGGTGGACACCGGGGCCCACCCCCACAGGCACCGGCCACTCCCCCAAAACACAGCCCCAGGTGGCCGCAAGCCCACGCCCACCCCAGGCCCACACGTGGCACCTGAAATGCAGACAAACAGGCGATGGATCAGGTCGTGGCTTCCATGGAACCTGGATCGGATCTTCTCCCTGGTGGCCACAGGGGCCGCCTCCACTGCGGTCTCGTCTGAGGGCTGGGGCCTGGCTGGGGAGCCACTGCACAGAGAAGCAGACACGGCAGCGTGGGGTGAGGCAGGGCAGGGGCCCCCAGTAGCATCGTGTGCTGACTTTCTCCTGAGGCGGTAGCGGGGATGGGGGGGGGGGTCCTGCACCTGCTCTGAGTGTCTGCCGGCCCTGACCCGGGGACAGGTGTCTCCACGGCAGACGGAAGGGCAGACCCAGACACGCCTGGGAGGGGGAGGCTGAGTGGCCCGACGCAGAGGCTGTGGGATGCAGCCCCAAGCCCCGGGACAGCCGGGCCACCAGGCTCCTCCCCAGCCTCCAAGGGGTGTAGCCCCCTTTCTGAGGCTGCCATTCAGGGGAGCCCTGGCAGCTCCAACAGCTGACAGCTACTTCTGTGCTAAGCTGAGGTGCTCCCCTCGCCTGACTCTGAGGCGGGGTGCAGACTGACCCTGCAGTTCCTCAATCCTTTATTTCTGGTCCCCAATTTCTGTCATTTGGTCGTACTTTCTGGGCAATTCCCTCCATTTTTTCCTTTTAATATCCCCTTGGCATTTTAATTTCCTGCTCTCGCTGTAGTTTCGTGGATGCAAAATCTTTCGGCTATCTGGACCGCTCCTTACAAACTTTAAGAAGCTGCGTTGGCGCCTGTAGGATCCCCGGCACCTGTTTCTGGGAGGGACCATCTCTTTCCAAGGCCAGAGGCCCCTCCCTGGCAAGGTCCTCAGCAGGCCGAGCTGCCTGGCGGGCAGGCAGGCCCCCCTCGTAAACCTGCTGGGGACTTTGGAAACACCTCTGGCTCTGGGTAAGTCAGGGTTGGCCCACTCCCAGCTGGGTCACCGGCACCCCGGAAACTGCGCCCCACGCAGTGCAGCAGCCGTGTGCACCGGCTGTTCCAGCGAACCCCGCAGCCATGGGGAACCCACGGGTTGGTTCTGCGGGAGCAAGCGGGTCTGGGGTGGGGGCATGAGCCCCGTTAGACACAGTGGGGAACGCAGAGCTGCCCCGAGTCTGACATGGGCTCACCCTCCCTGCGCCAGGCCATTGGGACACGTTCGGGTGTGGAGCTGCTGAGACCTCGGCCGCTGCAAACGGGAGGACGGGCCGTTTGTCCACTTATGAGTACTGAGCCTTCCAGTAGAACAGGAGGCCGCGCGTGGGGCCGGGTGTGCCTGCTGAGGGGACTCAGGCCCCACGAAGACCCCAGCAACAATCTGCAGCTCTGCCCTCCCGGCCTCCGGGCTCTGAGGCAGAAGCCCCTGACTTTCAGCCTGGGGGGGGGGGGCAGGACCTGCACAAGGGGAGAGGGGGCCTCACTCTCCAGGATGTCGGCTTCGTGCAGTACCGCCTGTCTGGGGGGGGGGGGCAGCAGCTTCCTTTGAAAGACCTGGAAGCAGGGGTCAGACACTCAGCGAGTCCAACCTAGCAAGGCCCAGAGGCTCCGCAACTCCCGGAGGGACGCCAGAGCCTGGAGCACCTGCTTCGGACAAGAGTTGCTTCCCGTGGCAGCTCAACGTCAAGGCAAAGGCAGGTCAAACACAGGAGGAGACCTGCGGTCCGTGCGGTACACAGTTTCACCCAGCAACCCTCAGAGCAGCCGGACGGTGGGAGTGCCCGTGCGCCCCCGATGCAGGAATGGCTCAACAAAACGTGCCCCAGCCCACGGTGGGGTGTCATTCGGACTCCGGAAGGAAGGGACTGCACGAAACTGCCAGTCACCGAGGACAGACGACACGAGTCGGCCCGCTCCAGGGGGCGCGGGAGCACCAGAATCGCGGAGCCGGAGAGCGGAAGGCGGCGGGAGTGAGTGCCGCGCACGTGCACAGGTGGCGGTTTTCGCAGGTGGAGACGCATGGCGCCGCCGCGTGCGTGAGGTTGGATACACGGCACTTTCTCTGTTTTGCCGAAAGTAAAAAGCAGAAATGAGGGGAGAACACGGGAAAAGACACAGAGTATGCGAGGTGAGAGCGAACGCGCTGCAGAGCAGGGACTTCACGTGCGTGCGCTGCGCGGGCGGGCGGAGGCGGGCTTCCAGCTGGGAGGAGGTGAAACCGGTCCATTCATCACTGTGCTGTTCTCCACTAACCAACCATAAACCCTCCTCTGCCCTTCCCTGTTTATCGATAAAGCCGTTATTTTGAAAAAATCGGTTACATGACCATAGTGTAGCAATAAACAAACTGAAAGTGAAATTAAGAACCACGCCTGTTCGCAATAGTATCAAAATGATTTAGGTACTTGGAATGAATTTAACAAAGAAGTGGGAGAGTTTCAGAGTGAAAGCTGAAGCGCGGCACTGAGCTAGATTAAAGACCTAAGCCAACGGGAAGGCAGGCTGTGCGCGCGGACTGGGGACAATGTTCTTCCGACCTCGTCTGCGGGGTCAGCGCGATCTGGCTCAGGGTATCAGCTGCCCTTTCCTGCCGTGCAGACGTGGACAGACGCGTCCTCAAATCCACGTGAAAACCCAAGGACCCAGAACAACCAAAACGATCTTGAAAAAGAAAAAAATGATTGAAGTTGGAGACCTCCCACTGGTGATGTGCCGTTCAGCATGAAACTGAACAAATCGAGAGGGGTGGGGGCCTGGACACTTGTGGGGCACTGAGGCCCGTCACCGAGGGAGTGGCAGGCTTTCCACCACATGGGCTGGGAAAACCGGGCCCCACATGCAGAAGAAGGAAGCTGGGCCCTCACCTCACACCACATGCAAACACGAACTCCAAATGGAGCAAAATCCCAAATGCAAGAGCTAAAATTCTTCAGAGAAAACACGAATCTTTGTGCCCTTGAATTAGGCAACAGTTTCTTAGATTTAACACCAAAAGCACAGACCCAAAGACAAAACAGGTAAACTGGCCTGCATCCAAGTTAAAAACTTTTGTTCCTCAAAGACACCAGCCAGAAAAGCAAACACAACCCACAGAATGGAGAAAATGTTGCAGACCGTGGACCCAGTGAGAACTCTCTATATTCCAGTACAGAAATGGCTTTGTTGTGTCATCACCACAAACCGGAAGGTCACAGGTTCAATACCCAGTCAGGGCACTTGCCTGGGCTGTGGTTCAGTCCCCCGTTGGGGTGCGTGCAAGAGGTGACCCACTCGATGTTTCTCTCCCTCTCCTCCTCTCCCCACTCTCTGAAGTCAGTAAGCATGTCCTCGGGTGAAGACACTACAGATACAAAGAAGAGCTTCCTGAGCCTGAGGCCGATACCGAGCATGTCCTCCTGAGACCAGGAACAAGGCACAGACACCCTGTGTCCTCACCGGGCAAAACACACGGCCAGGGAGTGAAGGGCATCCGATTAGAAAGAGGGGGATTGGCTTTATTCACAGGTGACATGTTCATCTACGTAGGGAACCTTAAAAAAAACAACACCCCACTGTAGCTAAGAGAATTTAGCCAGTTTGCAGGTAATCAATACAAAAGTTACGAAAGTTAATTTTATTTCCATTAGCAAGGAGCAATTTGGTACTTGAATTACAAAGCGGCACCAGTCGTAATAGCGTCAAAGATATAAAATACTTAGAGATAAATATGACAAGAGATGTGTAAGATTCCCGCAGTGAAAGAGACAGTGTGGCTGCGAGTAATCCAAGACCTACATCAGCAGAGGGATTTACTGCCTTCACGAACTGGAAGATGAAATAGTATTAAGTTGTTAACTCTTAATTCCCAAATTGACGTATAGGTTCAACATAAGGCCAGTAAAGTTCCTAGCAGGCTTTTAAAAAATAAAAATAAAAAAGGAAGAAACTGACAATCTGGTTCTAAAATCCGTACGTAACACGCAAGTCCCAGAGCAGCCCAATGACCTGGAGAAAGGAGAGCGAGCTGGAGACACACACTGCCTGACCCCATGCTCCTTAGGAAGCCACCGCCACCCAGACAGTGTGACGCCGGTGACATGCAGACCAGGCCAGGGGGGCAGCCTGGAGAGTCCCCAAACCAAGCAGAAGGTGTCTGGCGTGGGCGCAAAGGCGGTGCAGCGGAGAAGAGACCGTGTGTCCCAGCAAACGGGGCTGGAGCCATTCCCTTTCCTGCACAAAACCAAGTCTGCCTCGGACCCGCACCTCACACCGTGGATAAAAGTGAACGCCAGCCGGTAAGAGGCCTAAAAGTAAAACCAAAAAGTATAAAACTTTTTGGGGGAAAAACAAAAGAGGAAGAAGGGACTTCTGCCAAGATGGAGGCATAGGTGGAGACGCCGTGCCTTCTCACACAACCAAGTTTAGAGACAACTAAATATTAGCAACAGAAAACACAGCCAGAACACGGAAAATTGAACTTTTCGGAAGTCTGTTAACAACAAATTCTTCAGCCTGACCAGTAAGAGGGGCGAAACCAGCAGCTGGTGGAGCAGGTTACACAGGAAAACTCGGTCAGACAGACTCAGGCACGCGGAACCCAGGCGCAGGGTTGGACCTAGTGAGCAACCCAGCGAGCGACCGCGGGGAACCAGCGGGGGAGCAGGGCCAAGATTTGACTGCGGTTGCACAGTGCACAGATAGACCAGCGAGGGAGTGGGCAGTTAGATGGGACCCAGCGGGTCCCCAGTGGCGAGAGGCAGTAGAGAGCACCACCATTTCCCTGCTCTGACCACACCCTCACATACAGCGTCACGACCCAGCGACCTGGGAGTCCAAGGCTCCACACCTCACACTCAACGGGCTCAAACAGACCAAAAATGGCTCAAGAAGATCTCAAAGCCCCACAGCCTATAAATCTAAGCGATGAAGAAATAGCAAAACTCTCAGACGCACAGTTTAAAACACTGGTGATCAGGATCCTCACAGATCTGGTTGATTATAGCCACAAATTAGAGAAACATATGAAGGCGAAACTAATTGAAATGAATGGAATTGCACAGAACACCAATAGCAATGAAAAGGAAACTGGGACTCAAATCAATGGAGTGGACCAGAAGAAAGCAAATAATGGCCAAACAGAAAAGAGTCAAGGAGCAAGAATTCAAAGAAATGAGGAGAGTCTTAGGAACCTCCAGGATGTCTTTAAACGCTCCAACATCCGAATTATAGGGGTACCAGAAGGGGGAAAGGCACAGCCACCAGTGGAAAACTTATTTGAACAAATAATAAAGGAGAATTTCCCCAATCTGGCAAAGGAAATAGATTTCCAGGAAATCCAGGAAGCTCAGAGAGTCCCAAAGAAGTTGGACCCAAGAAGGAACACACCAAGGCAAATCATCATTACATTAGCCAAGATTCAAATGAAGGAGAGAATCCTAGAAGCAGCAAGAGCTAAGGGGACAGTCACCTACAAAGGAGTCCCCATCAGACTGTCAGCAGATTTCTCAAAAGAGACCTTCCAGGCAAGAAGGGGCTGGAAAGAGGTATTCCAAGTCATGAAATCCAAAGACCTACAACCAAGATTACTCAATCCAGCAAAAATTTCATTTAAAATGGAAGGACAGATAAAGTGCTTCTCAGATAAGATCAAATTCAAGAAGTTCATCACCACCAAACCCTTATTATATGAAATGTTAAAGGGACTTATCTAAGAAAAAGAAGTTAAAAAATATGAACAGTGAAAGGACAGCAAACTCACAGTTATAAACAACCACACCTAAAACAAAAGCAAACTAAAAGGACAGCTAGATCAGGAGTGGAAACATAGAAATGAAGATCTCAAGGAAGGTTAGCAACAGGGGAGTGGGAGGAGGAGAAGGGGGAGAAGGTACAGAAAATAAGTAGCATAGACAGTAGGTAGAAAATAGATGGGGAGGGTAAGAATAGTAGGGGGAATACAGAATCTAAAGAACTTGAGACACGTGTTCATGAACTAAAGGGGGGAGAATGGTGGGGGAGGGGTGTGCAGGGTGGAGGGGAATGAAGGGGGGAAATAGAACAAATGTAATGGCATAATCAATAAAAATAAATAAATAAATTTTTAAAAAAGAGGAAGAAAATCACTGTGGCTTGGATTATAAAAATAATTCTTAGGCATAATATCAAAATTACAATCCACACACAAAAAGGTGATAAACTGGGCCAACCAGGCTTCATCAAGATGAAGAAGTTCTGCTCTTTCAAGCTCTTCCTAGAAGACACGGACCAGCCCTGGGCTGCAGAAGAGGCGAGTGCGGTGTGCGTCTGAGAAAGGACGCCTACGCAGCCGGAGAGCTCTCCACGCCCGCCGAGGAAGTGAGCAGAGGGAAACAGCACAAGATCTGGACAGATGCTTCGCCTGGGGGCACAGGTGGGTGACGGACGTGCACGGGAGATGGTGAGGCCAGCCAACAGCGGCTGAGGGACAGTGCGGGCCAGGCTGTGCGGGACTGGGACCCTCTGCTCCGGCAGTGTTCCACAGACCGGTTTATTTTGGTTTGGCTGTTTGCACCGAAGCACCCGACTATCTCCACTGCGCTGACGGGTCACTGACACTGTGTCCTCCGCTCAGAAAGTGCCACCATGCCCCACCCCCTGCAGCGCTGCCCCTACAGTCAATGTCTAGAAATAAAAGGCATCTTTGTACGCCAACAATGACATGAGAGCAACCCCGTTTCTCTGCTCACCTTCTGTGCCCTCCCCTCAGGCTGCCACCTTGGCTCACCCCCGCCAGGCCTCAGGAATGTCACCCCCTAGGGGAGGCCACCCCCCATGGCCCAGCACCATTCCATTCCTTCCTGGCTGAGGGATGGAGGTGGGGTGGGAGACGGGCCCAGCGAGGAGGTGAGGTGGGCTGCGGTGAAGGTAGACGGAAGGGGGAGGGGAGGGGAGGCAGCCAGGCTGTGGGAGAAGCTGAGTCAGGAATGAGGGGCCTTAGAGCTGGGGCCAGACGAGATCCCAAGGGTGGCAAGCCTGGGACGAGTGGGCCCATATGGATCTGTGGGCTTGGCAGTCACCCCAGTCACCACCACCCTGGTGACAGGGCATGTTCTCTCCCGCTCGCCACTGCGCAGCCCGCCAGGGGGACCGGAGGGCAGAAGTTGTCTCTGGGACTTGTAAACTCAGTCCGCAAAGTAAAACCAAAGGCGTCTGTCAGTCGAAAGATATCAGTGAACCAAATGAAAGGGTGTCTGGGGAAAGCCACCGGCAGCAAACACAGCAGCCAGAAGGGACGTTCTTGAGTCAGCAAGGGAATCCTGGCAACCCATCTGGACAACCCACAGAGGGCACCCGGCGGAGCAGCAGCACCAGCCCTGCCCTGAGAGGAGCAGGAGGGTGGAAGCAGCAGAAGCTGCAGGAAGAGACGGGCTCTGCTCTCAGGCTGAGAGGACCGGGGGCCGACAGCCCCAGTGGGGGACAGGCCACCGAGGAAGCCCTGAGGACACGGGCGGAGCCTTAGACACCCCACAGCTTCGCTGGGGTCACTCTGTCCAGAGGCACCGTTGCTAAGGAAACAATCCAGAAGGCAGAGCCCTGAGGGGCACACGGACGGGGCTCACCAGCCCGGGGAAACTAGGGAACAAATCAGCGGTGAAAGTCTACGAAGAAAACCACATTTCCAGTGGTCTTTGTGGAACACAATCAAAATAGTACTCGGTGGGAAAATAACAGCTGCTCATAGGATGTGGGGTGGTTTTCATTGCCTTCCTTTATTCTCGTTTACGTTTTCATGAGTTTCCACAGTGAAAGGGGCCCAGCCGCTAATTAGGGAAAAGAGAGAGTCAGTGTTGTTTTTCAAGGCAGAGGCTAGAAACACTTGCTAGTGATAAAACATCCAAGGAAAGACGAGGCACTTGAGGTGGATGGATTTCCTGTTTCTAGATAAGTAACTGATTCAGCTGCCTTTGAGTATGGAAGGTTCTGGATAATGAGCCGAGTCTACACAGGGACAACACGCTTTTTCAAAAGTGCTAACGTTTCCTCAAAAGGCTAATCTATGAGCCCTGAAGAGGAAAGAAAGGAGGCAGTGAAGGAAAGCCGAGGACTCTGGGCCAGGGCAGCAAGCGGAGGGCCGGGGCTTCTCTGGGCTGGGACCTCATCCAGGACCCCCGCAGCCGGGCCCTTCCAGTGGGGCGGGCTGGCGTGCTGTTCGGCTGGGCAGGGGAAAGACCCTCCAGGGCTCCTTCAGGCAAGCAGACCCCCCGCCCCCGCCGTCACAGCTCCGTGTGTCTCCTTCGAGGCACGGCCTCAAAGTGCGGCGCCCAAGCCGGACTCACGCCCAGGACTAGGAGCTCCTGAGCGCAGATCCTGCAGAAGCCCCTGCTGGACAGGCAGGCCTCTGGGGCAGATCAGGACAACAGCTGGTCCGAGCGAGTGGAGAGCGGATGCCTGGTCACAGGGTCACAGGGCAGCGCCCTGAGCTGAGGCACGAACCGCCCCTGTGGGCTCCGTGTGTCTCCACCAGCCGGGCGGGGTGACGCGTGCGCGCGCCGCGCAGCAGACCAGCCGCTGTCACCTTAACAATGCTGGCCTGGCTCCGGGAATCCCGCCGCATGCGTGTGGGTGAAATTTCTGCTTGCGGCTAGACACCAGGCTGGTCTTTTGTGCCTGTTTTGTCAGTGCTGCCTCGTCACCTCCGTCCCGGCGTTCCATCAGGCTCCGCGAGGTCCTGCCGCGGGGTCTGGTTCCTGGGGGCCTCCCCAATTTCTCCCCACACCCAGGAGCCAGCCGGTGATGGGACGGGGGCCTTCCTGTGGGTGGGGCGGCGCCACCTGCTGGCCGGATCCCTAACTGCCGGCCCCGCACCGCTGTCCGAGGTCCTGACCCAAGCCCTGGCTGTCCCGAGCACCTGGCCACCTGCCACTTGGCCCTTTCCCAGCCCCTCTGCACCTCCGGAATCCCGGAGGGCGGGACATCTCTCGAGGCCGCTCTAGGGCTCTCTTTCCTTCTCCCAGCTCGGCTTCAGTGTACGTGCTGAGCCGACAGGGCCTGGGAGCCGGTGGCGTGACGCACACAAGCCGTGTCCACAGCAGGACACATCAGGACAGGGCAGGTGTCCACCAGCTGTCACCTGCACAAACAGCAAGAGAAGCAGGTGCAGGTCAACCACTGAAGCCAGTGGTTGCCGTCCAAGAACCTGGATGTTTTCTCATCAGCCTTGCAGAAGAGCGACGCACTTACCCGCCGACTGGGCTCTGCATGCAGCTGGAGGAGAGCGCGGTGCACAGATCCGTCCTGCTGGACGCGGCCGAGGTGGCCGGGCGTGTGCCGCACAGGGGCCTTCCCAGACCGGGGACCGCACAGGGCTGACCCTGCAGCGCCGTGTGTGGGAGCCAAGTGTGGGCCACGGCAGTGAGTGGTCTGAGTGTGCGCTGTGCAGCCACGCAGTGGGTCCCACGTGGCCGGGAGCGAGAGTGGGGACCTCTCTAGAAACTGCCATGGAGGAGCCCCAGGCAAGGCCAGGCCAGGCCAGCAAGGAGGAGCAGAACATCTGTAGGACGCCAAAAATCACGTGTGTGGGTGAGTGTGCCTCACTGTTGTTAAACGGGAGGGAGAAACTATTTAAAAAACCTTCAAACTGTTACTTCAGGAGAGGGACAGAACTCTCAGTCACGTCTTGGTCCGTGGCCCCGACTGGGACCCACACCGACACCTCACATAACCACGTGAGGCCCAGCGCAAGGTGGCACCCACACAGCCGGTGCTGACGGAGGGACCTGCCCTGGGTGGGCTGGGTGCCCGCGCTCCGAGGCAGGACTGCAGGTGAGTTCCGGCAGGTGTGCCCTGAGGACAAGACCTTATGGGACCCCAGGTGTCTGCGGGGACTTGGAGCAACGGGCCCTTGTCTGGGGCAGTGGGGGTGTTAACTGTGGCCACTGTGGGAGACAGATGGCAGCACCTCAGAGAGCTACACCACGTGGCCCGGCAAGTCCACTCCTGGGCGCAGGCACAGAGGGCACGGACGGGGACGTGACCGCACAACCCTGCATACAACGTGCCGGCCGCAGTGCTGCGGGAGCCGAGAGGCAGGAACAGCACATGCACACGCCTCAATGGACGGGAGGGTGACCGACACCTGGTCCCTCCTCGCAGCCACCAAGAGGAAGAAGGCGCTGCTGTGGCCGCAGATGAGCTGTGACTGCACAGCGCTCGGCCAGACACCACACACGAGGCTGCCGAGCACGGGAACCTGGCTCTGCGAGCCGTGCAGACCAGGCCGGTCTGTGGGGCCAGCGTCGTGGGTGCCAGGCGCAGGAGGGGCGGGGTCACCGCCGACCCCACACAGAAATGGTGGCTGCCAGCTGTGCGGGCTGTGCTGTCGACACAGGGTGGCCAGAGGATCGGGCGTGGTCCCCACACCTGCAGGGTCCCAGCCAGCTCCTCATACCACTCGGTAGGAAGATGAGGCCAGAAAGGGGGTGGTGGGGCCACACTGCCCTGCACCCAGACCCCTGGTGCGAAGACTCCCCCAGCTGCCCCACTGAGCACCCTCTGGCCCAGCTCTCACACCGCTGGACAGAGTGCAAGCCTGGGAGTCAGGGCCCTGGGGATGGCGCGGCAGCCGCACGGGAGCCATGGAGGCTGAGTCCCGCCCCTGCGCTGCCCAGTGTCAAGGACAGAGTGGGTGCGTGGCAGGCTGAACCTGCTTTGTCCAGGAGGAGTCGGGCTGTGGGGAGCATGGGGACAAAGGTGACCTGGAGTCCAGGGAGACAGTCAGGCCCCCCCCACCCCTCACCCCAGTCAGGGCCTCTGGGGGCAAGGGAGGAGGGTCCAGGGAGGGCAGGGGCAGGGAGGGAGCTGCCTGAGGACCCCCCCAGGGCAGTCTCGGGACCCCAAGTGACCCCGGCTGAGAGCCTGTGAGGCCCATGGGAGCCGAGCAGCCATGGGGCAGGGACACCGGGTGCCCAGCAAAGACAAGTGGAAAGTGAGCTCAGAGGCAGCCATGGCCCCTCGCCACTGCCCAGCCCACCCACATGCCCACCATGCCAGGGCCAGGATGGGCCACGGCGGCCAAAGGGCGTGGGCCAAGGGCTGGGCACTGTGTCGTGCCCTCAAGGGCTCGCATAATGTCAGGGGCCCACTGGGGGACATCTCCTGGCTGGGTGCAGACACCAGGCCCAGGAGGGCCTGACCTGAGACTCCAGCCCCCCGCAGCCTCGATGCCACAGGCGGTCCGCCGCGGCACACACGGCCCTTGTCACACAGGCACCTCACTGGAGAGGCCCCGAGGGAAGCACGTGGCCCCTGAGAAGCAGCAGACGCTGCACCCTGAAGCGCAAAGCCAGAGAGGACGAGTCCAGTGGCCTGAGGCTCTTACCTGGCCCCTGACGGGTGCTGGCGCCCCTCCTTGGCCTCTGTGGGCTGCCTGGCGTCCTGCAGCCTGGCCACAGGCTCCTTCTGCTGACCGCCATCACCACCTCCATGAGACCCGTCCACTGCACCTGCCGGGGGCCCTGAGGGGGGTGCCAGGCACTTGCTGGAAGCAGGGGCTTTGGGCTCCTGGCCGTCCAGGGTGTCTTCTGAGTGCAGGGGGGCTGGGGTGCCCGTGGGCAGTGTCTCCAGGGCAGGCCGGGCCTCCTCTGGTCTCTCGGGGGCACCCTTGGCACTGGCCTTGGCCACGCCCACAAAGGAGGCGCTGATGACGCCCCCCGGGCCGCACTTGTCCTGCAGACCCCCGGCCGTGTCCTCCCTGCCGCCCCCACAGCCTCCACAGCACACGCAGGAGTTAAGGAGACAGTTGGTGGCTGTGGTATTGAGTCCATGGGAGCCATCCTCTATCCCCCTGGCCACGGGCTCTGACGGGGAGAGGCCATTTCCGGAGCCTCCCGGGGCGGAGCTAGAACAGTCCAAGGAGGTGGGCGACTTGGGATTGAAGATGACGGTGGCGGAGAGCTTCATGCCCCCCGTCCGGTGGGCGATCGCCTCGGCCGTCTCGACGTCGTCCACGGTCACCTCCCAGCCGTCCAGGGGTGGCGGCGCGCCCAGGCAGCTGCAGGAGTTGGGGCCCGTGGCCCAGGGCTTGCCGCCTTCCACGTTGTTGTTCCTCACGTCCTCCTCCTCCTCCTCGGAGGTGCCGGGCACGCGGGCCCCTGCCTGCCCACCCTGCCCTCTCTCCCGGGGCTCAGCACGGGGGCCACCTGTCCACCCGGGCGGGCTGCCCGGGGCCTCTGCTGACCCGTCCACGTCATCCATGAAGAACACCCTTCCTTCCTCCTCCTCGCTGCCTGGCTGTAGCAGCCCGTCACTGGGGGAGGCCACGCCCCGGGGGCTGCCCTCGGCCCCTGGCCTGCGGGCAGGGGACTGACAGGCGCTGGGTGGGGACAGCAGGGAGGACATTGCGTCCCCAGCCCGGCACACCATGCGGTTGAGCTGTTCCAGCTCCTGGTCATCGTACTGCATGGAGCAGGCCAGCTCCGCCTCCGGGTCCTTGGCCTTGGTGGAGAGCAGCTCCTCGGGGGGCAGGGGCGCGGGGAAGGCGGGCGCCAGGGTGGGCGGCGCCGGCCCATCGGCCCGGATGGGGAATTCCACGTCTTGCGAGATGCAGAGGCTCCGTTCCAGCGCCTGCAGCTCGTCCTCGGTGAGGGTCTGCAGCAGGTCCCTGTGAGGGACGAGATGAAAGGAGTGAAGACCTGACGGCCGTACCGGCCCCCCAAGACTGGGCGGGGTGCCACCCGGTCCCGGGCACACGTTTCCTCACTGCAGAGTGAGGCACGGGGGCCACGAGTGGTTTCCTCCTGGACGCGGGGCTCTGAAACCTCGTGCTGTGAACGAGAAAGCTCTGGTCCTCGGGGACGTGGTAATTGCGTTAATAAGCACATTTAGGAGTGAAAAAGATGTGTTGGCTTCCACACAGGCCTTCACCCTTTCCTTGGGCAACCACCACAAACCCAGTCTGTGTGCCAGGCTCGCTCAGGAAGACAGGTGGCCCCCGCTCTGCGGGTCTGCCTCGGGAGAGGCAGAAAAACAAATATTTATGCGAGGGATGATCCAATTCCAGTAACACCAACTGCAACAGAGGAAAATGCTGGCCGGGGGCAGGGTGCCTGGCCTAGTCTGGGAGACGTCCTGGAGGAGGGCGCCCTGAACCAGGGAGCGGAGGCCCACTCCGTGCGGAGAGGAGCTCAGCCAGCCTGGGACCCGTGGCCCACGCGGAACCCTGGTGCTGTCATGGACGAGCACGCAGGAAGGAGCGCCCAGCCTGTGGGTCGGGCCGCCGTAGCCCGCACCGCCCAGTCCACGGCCCATCCCACAGGGCCGTGGGGAACCACGAGGGCTGGCGCCAGGCCAGCAGCCAGGGTGCTGCGCTGAAGGTCGGCACATTACTGTTCAGGCACAAAGGCCTGGTCCCCTGGGGGAGGATAGGCACAGAACTGCTGAGGGGCTCTGACGTCACGATCCAGCTGCTAGGCCAAGGCCAAGGCTCCAGCAGAAGAGGGCGAGGAGCTGCACCACACCCGACCGGACAGAAAAAGAGGGCGGGGCAAACGCTGCCCCCCCGACCCGCCCCCACCTTCTCCCCCCTACCTTATCTTCCGCAGCAGTGTGTGGAAGGGCCGGAACAGCTCGGACATGTCCTCCACCTTGCGGTCCAAATTCAGGGGTCCGTCTGAGTAGACCACGAGGCCACTGCATTCAAGACAAAAAAGCTGGCCTGGCTTTGGCCCTGTGCGTGGGGCCTGGGAGAACCCAGACCATACCTGTGGCCTCCACAGCCACCTTGAACTCTGCCTCGTGGCCAGAACGTAAGTTAGTTTAGGAAAAAGCAGCAGGAGCTGCCACGCAGATGGTACCATGTTCGATTAGCCCGTGGTCATTGGAAGGACCACAAATCAACCACCACACACGTGTGCGTGCAGCATGGCGACGGCATCGGTCAGCACAAGGCTGTCACTGAGAGCTGCCCCCGGGGGACGAAACACATGCTTTGTGTCTATTTCACTGGCCATCTGGACAGAGGTTCGGGAGAACGAGGTCTGGAAGCATCTGCCCCCAAACAGAAGTCGAGCCACAGTCCCACTTGGGGCAGCAGGCAGCCCCTGTCCACTGCGCTGGACACAGAAAGAAGCCTGACCCCGGCTTCCCCCCAACCCCCTGCGACCTTGGGTGCCTATGCTGGGCCCTGCCCGGGTCCTGGTGGGATCCGGGATGAGCATCTTGGGGACACTTTGCAGACAGTGAGACCTCACAGCGGCGCTCTCCCGGCGACCCCCCACCCACCTCCACAGCACTCAGGCCACCAGTCCCGTTGCCCGGTCCACGCCCCACACCCAGGCACTGCCCTGTGTCGGACACATTCTGGCCGTGGCCTCCCAGCTCCCGGCCCCCACCAGCTCTGATGATCCCCTCGCAGCCCCTCCCTGCCAGCCCCCCTGAACCACGGGAGCTCTGTGCTTTGTGCTCCCTGGCCTTTCCCAGGTCGTCCCCAAGCCCCTGGGCCCCTCCCAGAAGTCTGGCCCATGCCCGTCCCCCTCCCAGACAGGACAACAGCCAGCCTCCTGTCATGGCCCAGGCAGCATGGCCTTCTCCCTCAGGCATCCTTGGGCCTCGAGAGGCGCCCCTGCTCTGTGCTGGGACCCCACACCCCACTGGCTGCTCCTCCAGGGGCCAAGTCTGCAGGCGGAGTCGCGCCAGCCACGACGAGCCCCCCATACACTGCGCACAGCCCTGCCTGGCCCAGCCCGTGTCTCCAGAGGACCCTACTCTGGGGCCTCCCCACCTCCAGGGTCCAGACAGCTCAGGCCCCGGGTGTCCACATGCAAGCAGGGCAGCGGCCTCCACTCTCCGAGTGAGTGGGACCTCACCGCCAGCGTGGGTCCGGTCACTGCCGAGGGCGGGTCCTGCGTGTTCAGGAGCACACCCAGTCTGCGCAGTCAGGGGTGCGCAACGCTGAGCAGAAGGACTTCTTCCTCCCTGAACAAGAGCGGGTTTCCTGTGCAAAGCACATGGAGCCTCCCTTCTCTCCTGGGCCCCACGCGGGCAGCGAGGAGGCGTGAATGCGGCTACGGGCACAGCGGGGGGCACACCCTGCGTGGTGAGAAGCCGGCGGCCCCCCATCTTCGGGCTGTCTTCTCGCTGTTGGGGCCATGTCCCTGGAGGCTCTGAAGCTCTTCGTTGTGACCGAGCCCAAGTTGTC
This sequence comes from Artibeus jamaicensis, assembly GCF_021234435.1. NCBI lineage: Eukaryota > Metazoa > Chordata > Mammalia > Chiroptera > Phyllostomidae > Artibeus > Artibeus jamaicensis. Next base: position 26,913,157 of record NW_026521954.1, on the reverse strand, counting down.
TCTTTCCCACCTGCCGCTCGTGCCCTCGGTGTCAAAGGGTCCTTGGCCAATCCGAGGATGTGGAAATTCACCTCCTGTGTCGGCCAGAGTTCAGTGAGGCAGACAGGCCCGTGGCCACAGACCCGGCTCGGCCAATGGCAGTGGTGACGAGAAGGACTGACTGCAAAGAGCTGAACAAAGCCGCCACAGACTGGAGGGTGGAAACCCAGACACGCTGGGCGTCGGCTCGTGATGCTGTTATCTAACACAGGTGCGCTGGCCGAGTGCATCCGCGCGCTTCAGGAGCGGCTCCCCTGAGGCAGTGTGAGCCCCTCGTGTCCCCGGGGTCCGGGACTCTGGCCCACCGCAGGGCTGGACGGGAACGCGGAGGCAACAGCAGAGACCACAGGTGCCACTGGGCGGCTCAGAGCGGGCAGGGCCGGCGCACCTAGGAAACCCGCCCAGGACCGCGGCGCGTGGTGGCAGTGCGGCTTGGGAGGCACGGCTGGGCCTGGACACGGCGCTCACCGGGCCTGACAGGACATGTGGCGGGGACAGAGGTGGGGAGCCCCCTGTCCCCACCGGCTGAGCTCAAAGCAGCTTTACTGTTTTGTTTTTTAAGGAAAGGCCCTAAAATACTTCTTCAAATGAGTTTGGCCTTAGAGAGCCATTGGCCTGGAAAGAAAACAATGGAACAAGGCACGCGGGTCGCAGCTGAGGGCACGGGGGCAGCCCGGGCTTCAAAGCCGGGCCCGAGCCCCAGGCTGCCTCAGCTGGTCCGCTGGAGACGCCCGGCCTTCACCCTGACATCTGCGTGTGAAGGGAGATGCTCGCGTTCTAGTAATGAAGGTGACCGTCACCTGAGAGGCGCTGACAGGCCGCCCGCCCGGCTCTTCCCCATTTGTGCACCGAGGAGAAAGGCGCCCGCAGGAAGCAGGCAGTCGTCTGGGAGCCTCCGTGGGCCTGGGGCGGCCGCAGGGCCCCGGCATCGGGCAGCCACTGTCCTCACTGCCGTTACCATGTTTTACTATGTATGTGCACCCGTGTTCTTGGCCCAGACTTTCAGAAAAAAACTTTCATTTTAATTATTTTAAAATATATTTTATTGATCATGCTATTATAGTTGTCCTGTTCTTCCTCCCTTTATTCCCCTCTACCCTGCACCCCACCACCACCCACATTCCCCCTGCTTAGTTCATGTCCATGGGTCGTACACAGAAGTTTTTTGGCTTCTCCATTTCCTATACTATTCTTTTTTTTTTTTTTTAGGATTTTACTCATTTATCTTTAGAGGGGAAGGGAAGGAGAGAGGAGGGAGAGAAACATCAATGTATGGTTGCCTCTGGTGTGTCCCCTGCTGGGAACTGGCCTGAAACCCAGGCATGTGCCCTGACTGGGAATTGAACAATGGCCCCTTAGTTCGCAGGCCCTCGCTCAATCCACTGAGCCACACCGGCCACGGCTCCTATACCATTCTTAACCTCCTCCTGTCTATTTTGTACTGACCATTTAAGCTTCTTATTTCCTGTATCTTTTCCCTTATTCTTTCCCTTCCCCTCCCCACTGATAACCCTCCATGTAATCTCCATTTCTGTGATTCTGTTCCTGTTCTGGTTGGTTGCTTAGTTTGTTTTTAGTTTTTATGTTCAGTTGTTGATAATTGTGAGTTTGTTATCATTTTACTGTGCATACTTTTAATTTTCTTTTTATGAGATAAGTCCCTTTAATATTTTGTATAATAAGGGCTTGGGGATAATGAACTCCTGGAACTTGACCTTATCTGGGAAGCACTTTATCTGCCCTTCCATTCTAAATGATACCTTTGCTGGATAGAGTCAGCTTGGACTTGGATCTTTTAATTCTTTAACTCCATGTTTACTTATATACAAAGCCAATTATCGTATTGCAAAGTGTCACTGTGCCTGCTACACCTTCTTGCTTTCTGGAGTCACAGGTACTATGTGAGCGTGAATAAAGGCGTTAAGTCCCCGTCCTGCCCAGGCCTCACAGGCCTCCAAGGTGTTTAACTCTCCAGAGTCTCAGGCCGAAAAGGCAGCTCTGGCCCGGCCCAGGGCAGGGTGGCCCTGCTGGCGCCCCTCCTCCTGCACTGGGCTAAGGGGCCCCTCTGCCCCAGCAGCTGCCCGCCCACAGCCTCACGCCGCTCCCACCACTGCACCCCCGCATCCCACAGGAGGGGCCCTGCGCTGGACCAGTGCTGGCCCCCACACCCACCGACAGTCCTGGGCCACCTTGCCAGCGCCCAGATCTCTGCCCGGCTCCACACCTGCGTGCCAGCTGCCCACGGGGCCCTCCCCAGCTGCCAGCCCACAGGCCCGTCTGCCCAGATCCCCATGGGCCACCCCATGCCCGTTCACCTGGCAGGAGGGGGTGGTCTCTGTTTGGGAGATGGCGGTGGCTGGGCAGCAGCAGGCCACGCCCAGAACACCTGGGCTCTGACCTGGGCTCTGACCTGCGCTCGGAGACTCTTTGTAAGTGGCTGTGGGCTTCCAGCCTTGGCATGTTCAAGGTCGAGCTCTGACCGCCCTGACCTCTCTGAGCCCACGAGACCACAAGGCTGACGGGAGCCCCCCACTCTCCTGGAGGTGCCCCCCACACACATTCCCCAGCTGCTACTCAACCTACCAGGCTCCGCCTCCCTGCCGGCCTCTGAGATGATTCCAGTGAGCCCATCACAGCCTCCCTCAGACCCAGGGGAACCGCCTCTTATTCCTCAGAGTCGCCCCACAGCCCCTCCTGGGTCGCTGCTCCCCACGGGTCCTCCTCCCCTGATCTCCCCTTTGGCCCCGGTGTCAGGTATCCTGTACTGTTTAGGGAGGGGGCTCCCACTCACCAAGGGGGCACGTGGCTCCCACCTGCCGAGGGACGGCAGCAGCACTTCCGGGCGACCGCTCTGGGTGGCTGAACGGTCGCCTCTGGGGGTGTGAGGGCCATCTCCGGGCCCCAGAAGGGCCCTCAGCCCGGGGCGCCCTGCCAGGTCTCCGCCGAAGGACCGCCCGGGCGGAGGGACACTTACCACACGATGGCCAGCCTGGGGATGGTGAACATGAGGGCCGGCTCGTAGTCGTCGATCATGTCCTGCGTCAGGTACCCGAAGTCCAGGGCCCTGGCCGCGGAAGGGGGCAGTGAGGCGGGCAGGCCCGTCCCCGCCCGTGTCCTGGGTCAGGTGGGAGGAGTCGGGGAGGCGGCCCGCTCGACCCGGCCCGAGACCTGGCCCCGCAGGTGGTCAGGAGGTGAGAGGCGACACGGGTGGGCAGCCCCCACGCCCACCGGCCCGATCCCAGCGCCAGGGCAGGCAGGTGGGCAGGGCTGCAGAGTGGGTGGCAGGCAGGACGGCCACGGAGTCCAATCAGAAAGCTAACCCGGCTGCAGGCTGCTCAGCCAGGGGACTGAAACGACCCAAACCACGTCCCCAAACAGGTGACTCCCGGGGACAGAGACCCTCCCGGTCAGTCCCTGCCCACAACGGGCAGGGCTTCTCCACGCCCCAGGAGCGGGCGCCAGGGCTCCCGGTGAAGGGCACTTCCTTCGTCTGACACTTGGTGGTCTGGAGTCTCTCTCAACACCCAAACACCGAGTGATGTGTCTTTAAAAAGGAAAAACTTATGAGGGGACAGCAGGCGATTTCAAAACTAACCCAACACCAGAGCGCTGGTCAAACATGAAAAATGTTCTAGGTAAAACCTCAGTCCCAAAGCCCATCCAGAAAATCTGATGCTGTGTCATGCTGAGAGCACCGGGCGTTTACCCCAGACCTGCTCGGTAGACGGGAGACCCAGCACGGGTCCCTCCGGGCCTGTGCAGGTGAGTGCAGCGGGGTGGGGAGACAAGGGGGCGACTGGGGGAGGTAGGGAGACCAGGGAGGGTGGGCGGGGAGTCCCAGCTCCTGGAGGCGGAGCCTGTGCAGCTCTGTGCTCTGTCCCAAGAACTTCCTATCACCTGAACTTCGACAGCAGGATAGGCCCTCTGGGCCCAGAGAAAAGGACAGAGTTGGGGGGCACAGGAGGGAGAGGGGGACATGCAGGATGAAGGACAAGGCCGGGGCGGGCCTCCCCGCTGGGGGCACCCCCCACCCAGACCAAGGGTGAGGCAGGAGCAGGCGCCGGCCGGCCGGTGTGTCCTCAGGACGAGGCACAGGCCCTGGACCGGGGCCGAGGCCGCTCACCTCTGCACCGTCTCGCAGAAGAGCACGATGACCTCCTGCTGCACGTAGTACTCCCTGGGGGACTTCACTGGCACCATGGCAGAGACGTAGCTGCAACACAGGGGGGCAGGGCGTGAGGGCTGCCCCGCGCCACAGCCCCGAGCAGAGGGACGGGGTCTCAGGTGAGACCGCCTGACAGCACCGCGTCAGCGCCCCCCGGGGCGGCCGCCTCGGTCCACGGCACCAGCTGGACAGCACGGTCCCTCAGGGCTGCGCCCTGGGGCCCCAGCCCCGCCCTCTCAGCCCTGCCCCTCCTGGACTGTCCCCACCCACCTCCCAATGTCACCAGCCCCAGCCAGTGAGCAAATGAACACACACTCAGGTGCGTGAGTAACCCCCTGAGCCCAGTCACCAGCTCAAAGGCGGCAGGCCCACGGCGATTTCCCCCCCGCAGGACCCGTCTGGTGCACCTGAGTGTGCCAGGGAGGGCGGTGGTGGGGGGTGGACAGCCAGGGCCCCTGCGTGCTGGGTCACCTACCCCTGTCTTCAGGATGCACCTCTACTCCCTGGAGAGGTGTCCCAGCCTCCCCGCCACAGCCCCACGCTGTCCCCCAGGGCGACAGCCCTCGGGCGGCTGCAGCCCCTCCCCGTCCAGCGTGCCCCCCAGAGCCGGTGCGTCCCTCCCCGCACGGCACGGCCACAACCCGACCCCTGCGCCGACCCCTGTGCCGACAGCTCGTGCGCGGCCCTCAGGTCACCTCAGCTCGAACTCGGCAAACAGGACGTCGAAGTGTCTGAGCGCCTCCCGCATCTTCTCCGTGTAGGTGTCCAGGTCCCGCAGCGCCTGGTCTCGGAGGGCGCCCCGCACGCCCTCCAGGCTGCGGGTCAGCTCCTTGGCCAGCGGGCGCATGGCCACGCTCTCCAGTTCCCGGTTCATGATGATGGAGCCGGCAGCCAGGCACTGTGGGCAGGAGGGGTGGCTCAGGGCGCTGGCTCTCGGGGGTCACAGGGCTGCGCCTGGTCCCTGTGGGGCCCCAGCCTCCCTGCCCCCCACGCTCCTCCGGCCTGCAGAGACCAGGATCCCCAACACAGCCAGCCGACCCGAGCAGGGCCGGTCCCCGTGAGAGGACTGTGGTCCCCAGAGCCAGGCACATGTGGAAAAGGCTGGGACGTGGCTGTCATCCCCAAGACCCCCCTAAGCCCCCTCTCCCAGGTATCCCCGCCTCACAGCCCCTCACTCGCTATGGGGATGGTGGGCAGGGAAGTGGGCCCCTGCCCCGGGCTTCTCTGAAGTCCAGAGCTGTCATGGCAGAGGCCACGGACGCTCTCCCTGGGGCCTGGACCCCAGAGGCAGGCAGGAGGGGAGGGCCGGTGGAGCCTCGGGTACGTGTGCCTGTCCCCTCCCACGCAGCCCACAGGAGCAGCCCAGGTGCTGAGCTCAGAGCCATGCTCCGGGGCTGAGCAGGGCTCACAGAGAAACAGTTGGATGATGCCAACGCCGGGCCCCGGGCCCCAGGCACACGGCTGCTACCTCGGCACCGAACCACAGCTGGCCGGCCAGGCTGTCGTGCCGGACCTCCTCGGGGAACTTGACCCAGAAGTCCCTGGGCGCGCGGTCCTGGGGGATGCACAGGTCCATGATCTGGCTGATGATGTTCAGCACGTGGTCCTGCAACAGACGGGAGGGCACTGCGGCCTGGCTGCGGCTGGCGGGGGCAGGCCGGGCGCTCACCGAGGTGGCGGCTCGTCCGCACTGGCCGCGCAGCTGCTACTGACGTGCGGACTCCAGCAGGATCCACAGTGAGGAGTGAAACTCTGCCTCCCACTGCCCTCCGCGCGCTCAGGGGGGTCACGTCAGGGCGAAGCCAAGGAGGGTCACCGTCGTTCGTGTGCAAAACTACACGCTCATTAGTGACGATGACCATTAACCGTTTCAAGTACTCACGACCTGCCTCTGCTTACCCAGGACTCGCCTAGAGCACCGGCCGCTGCGCACGTCACTCTGTGACCTCCTCTGCTCCCAGAGCGATGCTGTCACCTTGACGGCCCTCTCACCCAACCCTGCCGACCCACTGCACCCCCCAAAGCCCGGCTGCCGTGACTGGCCCCCCAAATCCCCACTGAGCACCCACATGTGAGATTCTCAGGACAGAGCTGAAGAAATGGCATGGTAAGGCAGACAGACACCAATCTGATCGTCACCGCCGACTTGCTGTGTCGCTGACACGGATGTTAGCCCGTGTCACCCGGGCGTGTGCACAGCACAGGCAGACAAGACCTGTGATGCCCCTCCCACTGCCCACAGACTGCACCCCAAAGCCTCATGCAGCAGCTACAGTCGTGGGGGCTCAGACGGACTTTCCGCAGGCTGGGCTCCTGGGCGCAGCTGTTGTCCCGGCCGAACCTCCCCGCACGCCTTGGTGGAGGGCACAGCTGTCCTCTTCGTTCAGGTCTGTCCCCTCCCAACCCCTCTGGGACCAGCAGATCAGCCAGGGCAACAAGTTAGGACACCAGCCAGAGGCGAGGGGCACCAGCCTGCGCCTGGAACACAGGGCCCCGGGCGCCCCTCACACCGGCTGTGAGCCTTGGACAGGCCACTCAGCCTGTGCTCCTGCCACCGCTGAAACAACTGTTTTGGATGCTGTGTATAAAAGGGCAACGAGATCGCTGTTACTGCACCTTAAATTACACTCCATTCTCTTCTTTTAAATCGTCCTGCTCTTTAAACATGTGCCACTTGTGCTGTAGAATTACAGAAACATTGAAATTTACTTTTTTCTTTAATTTGTCAAAGATCAATTCAATGCACATTCCCCACAGAAACCTGGGAGCAGTGGAAAGCAGAGCCCTGGGGGAGAGGTGCGGGGCCGGGGGGCATGTCTCCCGATTCTTATTCTGGGGGGGGGGTGCTGCTCCAGTCGATGAGCTCATCCTGTGTGCACACACACGGTTCTGTGCCCTGGGGCTGTCATTACTGTGGGGACGTGTCATCATAACCTCACAAGTCCACCTTGTCTCGGACAGCCACGTGAGGCGTGAGCAGGTGACCCTCCCGTGGACTGCCGTGTCCTCCTGCCGGGCATCTGCAGGGTCTCTGACTCTGCACCTCCATGAACGACCAGCAGTCGCTGCTGCGGTGCGTGACTCTGAAGTAGGGGCCGTTTCCCTGGGGTCCCCACACTGCTGGGGACGGCATGACGAGGCTGGGAATGTAAGCCGTGCTTCCAGGCTCCTACTGCAGTCTGCCAGACTGCTTCCCAGAAAGACTGCACCACCTGGCCCTCTCGCCCTTGGCCACTCCAGGTCTCCGCATCCCTCCCTCCCCCACGCCAGGGCTTGCCATGTGTTTCTGAGGAAGCGGACTTGAGAAAGCACCGTGCAGGGAAGCACGTCCTTCACGGGCACACTGCACTCTGCAGGAGACTCTGTGCCCCACGGAAGCGTCAGCCCAAGCAACACAAAGACGACACACAGCCGCCGCCAAGCGGCTCGGCTGTGAGCTCGCTCTGCAGGACTTCAGGGTGGGAAGGTCCCTTTCTCGTGATTCTGTAAAGTGGTGAACAGATGCTGGAAAGGAAGAGCAGTCGGTGCTGCGTAAATGGCGGCCCCCGTCCAGAGCCGGGGTCTGGAGAACAGGACACTGGTGCCCTGCCGTCCGCGGCACACGAGCCGCAGCGGCCCAGACGCGGAAGTGGCCCGAGTGTCCGCCCCCAGACAGACGGGTAAAGAAGGCGCAGTGAGTGCACACACGTGGACATGCCGCCCGGCCGTGAAAATAAACTCTCGCCCTTTGCCATACCACGGATGGACAAGGGTGGGTGTCGTGCCGAGTGAGATAAGTCATACGCGGAAAGACAAGTGCCACAGGATTTCACACAGGCGTGGAATCCGAAACAGAAAGTAAACAGACACAACAAAAGAGAAACAGACCCACAGACGCAGAGAACAGGCCGCAGTGGAAGCGGAGGGATGGGGAGGGGGAGACTGAAAAAGAAAAACCTGCCAGGGCTCGGAGCTCGGCGAGGCGGTGGTCTGGCCCCACGCTGGGCTGCCCGAGGGGTGTGCGTGGACCTGCTCCCCATGCCGCCTGGCCTGCCAGGGCATCAGCTGCCGAGGGCCAGGGCAGGGTCTTGCTTTTATTCACTGACAGGCCCCCAGCGCCCAGAGCTGCGCCCAACACAGAGTGAGCCTGGCGAAGACTGGCTGGGACGGACGGGACTTCGGGGCCCCCGCAAACACAGGGAGCACCAGGAACCAAACGTGCGCCCTTGAACTACAACAGGGGAGGAAAATGAGCCAGGCTTTCCGAGAGACGAGACTTGGGTGCCAGGCGACTGCAGAGGGGAGAGGAGCAAGCGACGGGAGCTGCGACCGCTCTGGTCACCACCTTGAGGGGACTTTCAGGTCACGGCACAGGCGGAGGTCGCCGGTGAACCCCGGAAAACTCCCTGGTGGAAGAGACAGAGCTGAGAGTCCAGGGAAACTGAGGCAGCTAGAATCCAGAGGAGAGGGCACTGCCCCAGGACAGCCCTCAAGATCGGGGCCCTGAGGGTTCAGCGGGCCGCAGGCCACACCGTGCTGGTGAGGACCGGGCAGTGGGCCTGAAGGACTGGAGCAAGCGGTCACCCGGGCATGGCCTCAGCAGTGGAAGACAATCGTCCCTCACTGCACCAAGCATCTGAACCCGCCCAGTGTCTCAGAAACAGGCCCAGAAGGGCCCAAGTGTTTCCAGGCGACCAAACTGCAGCTCAGGGAGGTTCACAGGAAGAAGAAAACACTCGGCTCCCAGCAAGGTCAAGTTCACACTGTCAGGAGCCCACGAAAAATCCCCAGGCCTACAAAGAATTAGGGGCATGGGTCGCGTGAAGAAAAGAGAAGCGACCAATCAAAACCAACCAACACCTGCTGCGGACACAGTGAGATCCCGCCGAGGTCGATAGTCCAGAAAGTTATAGGAGATGGTGACCAAGTGACAAAGGAGCCACATGGGGGTGGGGAGGAAAACCACTGTGTCTGTGTCCCACGGGAATGCCCCGGATGGATGCACCTCGGGTCAGACACTGGGGGGCGGGCACAAGGAGCTCGGAGACGAGGCGGCCGAATCCAAGTGAGTGCGCGAGGGAGCGGCAGTGACGGGGCAGGTCCCAGGCTCACAAACCCATCGCGCACGTCATTCGAGGCCCCGAAGGGGGAGGGAGGGGACAGAGCACATATTTGAAGGGATAAAGGCCAAATTTTTCCCAAATTCAATGGCAACTATAAACTCACAGATGCAAGAAGTTCAGTGAACCTGAAGCACAAGAAACACTGAGAAAAATACGCCAAATTGAAGCATGGTCAAATTGATCAAAACTAATAAAACGAGGAAATCTTACAAGTAGAAGGAGAGAAAAAGAGGTGTCACATGTTCTCCCTGGAAACAAGGCCAGTGGGAAGAGAGGGGAGGCTCTGGCTGGTGGCTGGTGTGGCTCGGCCGGCGGGGCGTCACCCCACAGGCTAACAGGCTGCGGGTTCAGTTCACGGACAGGGCACACGCCTGGGCTGTGGGTTCAGTCCCCAGTCGGGGCGGTTGGGGTGTACACAGGAGGCAACCAATCGATGTCCCCCCCCCTTCCTTTTCCTCTCTCTAAAATCAATATGTATGTCCTCAGGTGAGGATAAAAAAAGAGAGAGAAACAGAGAGAGAATGAAAAGAACACATTGAGGGGAGAATGGTTAACAACTTACAATTCTAAACCAAGCAAAAAAATCTTTCAAATTCAAGGCAAAGCCCTTCTCCATCCAAGCACAGGCTAAAAGAACTGCCGGCCAGCAAACCGGCACCGTGGGAAATGCCAAGAGCGTCTTTCGGCAGAAGGAGGCCGACACCGGGTGGGGACAGAGGTCGCCACGTGGCCGCACAATGCGGGCGGGCCCTCTGCCTGACACCAAACGAGGCCTGGGTCCCGCCCAGCCCAGGACGGCCTGACCGCGCTCACCTGGCAGGAGCGGAACTGGCTGACCAGCAGCGTGCACCGCTGTGGGTCCTTCCTCCCGTCCAGGCTGTCCAGTTCGGCGGCCACCTGGTTCAGCTCCTCATCGGCGTAGTAGAACTGGGCGAGCAGCTGCGGGTCTGTCCTCTGCGGAGACAGACATGGCGGGCGTGAGCCGGGCAGGAGGCAGGGCGGCCCGGGGATGGCCTGTTCCCAGGCCGTGAGGTGTGGCTGTGGCCCAGGGCCCTGACCCCCGGGCAGTGAGCAGAGTGGGCGCTCCCATCAGCTTTCTGCACAGGAATCTCTCTGCTGCTTGTCCCTGACACACCTGAGTCCCTCTACTTTACAACCTCAGGGCTGTGCCTGCTTCTCGGAGGCCGCCCAAGGCTGTGGGGCCCCAGAGAACAGTGTCTCTGTGCGGAAGCCAGATGGTCAGTCCCACAGCCCCCTGTGATAGGATGACCCACAAATAAGGGGCCTGGGGAGAGTGGGGTCCAGGGGCCCCAGGATGATGGCCACCTGACCGACATCCTGAGACCTAGCTCAGGCGCGGGCCCAGGTCACCACAGCCCACTGGGGTCCTTCCAGCCCCCAACCCCCCCACCTCCCTTCACACCGTGTGGGTGCGGGCACAGTGGGGGACGCTCGCACAGAAGATGCCACGTGGTGACTGAAACCAGGTGGGTGGGCCGAGCCTCCTTCATTTGTCCTGCGGCCCAGCCCACCTGCCGACACGTACGTACGTCTGGACCAGTGAGCAGGGCGGCGGGACTGAGTCTAGGGCACGGAGCAGAGACGCCTCCGGGAGGCCGGGTCTGCTTAAGGCGACACCAGCTGGGGCCACACCCGCACCTGTCCACAGGAGGGCTCGGGCAGGGCACGCGTTACAGACCTCAGGCCCAAACACACCGGCGCCCCGGTGACAGGCCCTGCTGTGCCAGCCACGGCCAGGGAGGCAGTGACGATTCGGGCTCAGGAAGGGCCAAGGGCAGCCATGGTGCCAGCTGCCCGTCGCTCGCTCCCACTGGACCCTGGTGGGGACTGAGCCCCCAGAGGGCTTCTCGCTCAGCCCCTCAAGAGGAAACTGGGACAGAGAGAGGTACAGTATGGTGCCATGGGGCCAGGTGTGCCTGGTGCACCCCCGCCACGCTGGTGACCTTCATCCTTCAACACACAGAGAGTGACGAGTCGGCAGAAACCTAACTGTAACCCTTCTAAGCTGCTCCCTGTGCACTTTGGAAAGCGGCCCCTCAGCAGAGGGGAGGCTGCGGGCTGCAGGCTGTGTGAGGGGGCAGGGGGGCTGCTGGCCACGCACGGGGTCTCCTTGGGGGGGACGACAACGTGTTAGAACTACACGGAGGGGCGGCCGCACCGCCCTGTGAAGGTACCAAACGCCACAGAACTGTCTGCTCTAAATGCAATAGTTCACATCGCATCTCCTGAATTCTCTTAGTTAAAACAAAGTAAAGCGAGGCTCGCTCCGGGGGGAAGCACCCGGCACAGTGCCGGGTCCGGGAGAAGCCCTCGGCCAGCACACGCTCGCTGGCTCCGACTTCCCCGAGACGAGCAGCGCCGAGTGGTCACTCTCTGACTGAGAGACTGGGGCCTGAGTGCGGCCTGTGCCACACAGTGACCAGTGAAGACGGGCCCAAAAGGGCGCAAAACACACACCTCTCAGGGAAAGCACATTTCGGCCACATCAGGTTTTCAGTCATGGAGGCGGCCACCTGGGTGACTCGGGAAGGACGGTGCTAACAGCCAGTGCTGACGAGCAAGTCCAGAGGGACCATCCCCTGCAGCAAACGAGATGACTCGGGCGCGTCTTACACAGCGGCCCTTTCGCCCCACCCTGCACCTCTCAAAGGAGAAGTCCCCAGAGGGAACCCAGGGGCGGCCTCCTCTGTGCCCCTCCTGTGCACGGTCTCTGGACACACCCTGTCTACGGCCACACCCAGGACCTGACCGGCTGCCATGCCCAGGAGCTCCGCTTTGAGCCCGAGTTCAGTAAGAAGCTCACTGCAGGGAGTTCACAGAAGTTAGGGGGACCGAGTTGTGGCGTCAGCCCCGGAGTTCCAAGACAAGGCTCTCTCCCTCTCCAGATCCAAGCAAAACAGTGGGACCTCTGGCTGGGGCCTTGGAAGGAAGTAAAACTGCAAAGCTCCCCCTCTAGGGGCAAGGCGCTGTCCTTCTTGCCACCAAAGACGTCTCACTGACCACGCAAGTCGGCTGGTGCTCCTCTGCGGAGCCAGAGAGGACTCACCGCTGGACGCGTCAAACACGGGCCACAGGAAGACACCCCACATCCCGCAGCCCCGGGAGCTGCCGGAGCGGTCAGCGCCCTGGTTCACCTTGTCCTCCCTGCACACCCACGCCTGCCTCCCGGCCGGTCACAGACCATCCGACTCCAGAAGCTTTGGAACTGCTGCTCCGGAGGGAGGCAGGCCCCAGCCTCACAGGCCACCCGGGCCCTGCAGAAGGCCTTTTCTCAACTATGCAAAAAAGTTCAATGGAGCCACAGCTGTTCTGACGTCCAGGAGCCCACCAAGCCGGCGCAGGCAGAACCCGCCCACCAGCTGCAGCCCCACCCACCCCCGCTCTCCGCAAGGCTACCTACGCCCTGCATCCCGACTCACACGGCCCCTTCATCACAGCTTGGTTGTTGCCATATGTAGCCCTCAAATGTATTTCTGGCTGTTTTTCACTCTATAAAAAGCATGTCACGCGTAAGTGGTATTTTGAGGCTGGCTTTTCAGTTGTCACATCCTGTGCGCTGTGCCGCGAGGTGGCTGGCTGTCCCACAAATGGCGGCCCTGAGAGCAGCCCACGTGCACTTGGCCTTGCCCCCAGAGGGCGCCCAGGCCTTGGGGGATTTGCTGTGCGGGTAGATTCACGGCTGCCCCCTCACCGTGTGCGCACAGCCCCAGGAGGCAGGCATCAGTTCCCCACTGCGGCCCTAACAAATCTCCGCTGACTTTATTTAGTGGCTTAAACAAAACGCACCCGTTGGCAGGTCTGCTGGACAGACCACCAGGGGTCTCCGTGGCTGCACCTGAAGGCGGCAGGGCTGCCCCTCCTCCTGGCAGGTGGAGGGGAGAGCTGCTCCCTCGCTGTCCTCCTCCCTCGGTGGCTCCTGGGTCTTTGGAGACATCAGTGGGGTACCTCCTGGACCTTCTTCCACAGTCACAGCCCCCGGTCACACTGGACCCCAGCTGACGTCGGCCCATCTCATCCTTTCCAGGGCAGTTGACCGGCGACCTTCCTCCTAGTCTGCCACGGAGCCCGAGCTGTTCCCAGGCTCCCAGGGTCAGGATGCGAGCATCTCGGGGCCATTACCCTGCCTGCCGCTGGTGGCGTTTCTGGGTCACACAGCTGGCACCCAGCAGCCGCAGCTCCCAGGTCCCACCTTCCCCAGCACAGCACCAGGGGCGTGGTGTGCTGCCACCGAGTGGGGTGGAGCCCCAGCGCTGGACTCCTGGGCCCGAGCTCCCCTGCACAGGGTGGCTGACCACGTGAGGAGGGAGTTTCCAGCTCACAGTCCCAAGGTGGCGGGGCCTGGGGGTCTGGGTGGTGGCCACTGGGGTATGCAGTCATGGGGACAGTCACAGCTGGGGCTGAGGTCCCAGCCAGGGGTGCCCTGGCCCTGATGCTGACTGGGGCACCAGCAGGCAGGCCAGTCCTCGTCTCACCCCCAGACCCACACTCAGTGCAGTGGGTGGCTCTGCTGGTGACCAGCCGATGGGAGACCAGGAAATCTCTCTCCTGCCAAGAACAAGGCCAGCCTGCTGGTCAGGACCTCTCCGGCCCTCCCAATAAAAGTCCAACCTCAGCCCGGGCTGGGTGGCTCAGCGGGTTGCAGCATCGTCCTGCACACCAAAAGGTTGCAGGTTCGATCCCCATATTCCCATCAGGGCACATGCCTCGGCTGTGGGTTTGGTCCTCGTAGAGGTATGTGTGGAAGACAACCAATCCACAGTGCTCTCATTGACGTTCTCTCCCTCCCTCCCTCCCTCCCTCTTTCTCTAAAGTCAATAAAATGTCCTCAGATGAGGATTAAAAAAAAAACCCAACCTCACCCCCCAGCCTCTCCCTTCTTTCCAGGAAACAGGATGAATCGGGCTGGGATGCAGGCAGGCTCCCAGCGAAGCACCTTCTGTTCCAGGACAGAAAGGGAGCGCGAGGATGAAGTAAACCCGCCACTGTCCGGCCACGCCGGCGGGAAGCCAGGCCAGCCGCTCCCCCCCCACCCCCCGCCCCCCCCAGCGAACGGCACGCACAGGGCAGAGTGAGAAAGGGCTGCGCCCTGTGCTCTGTTTTCTTCAGTCAGGTTTCGAAGGGGCGACAGGACTCCGACGTGATGCCTGACCACGCCGCTCGCTTCCAAGGGCAGGTGAGAGCACAAAACTGCAGGAGGAAGTCTTTTCGAGATCGCTCAGTCCTGCTCAATCCAGGGCTGCCATGGTGGCGGCCCGTCACGTTGGGCTGGAGACATGAACATCTCATCGTCACCGACTGGGGGCAGGACAGGCAGGCTCCTTGGGAGGCGTGCCCACTCCGGCTCTCCAGCCACCAGGGTCACCAAGAGTGCCAGGCCAGAAGGGACAGCCGGACCCAGAACCATGGGGATGGCCTTCAACCTCTGCCCTGCCCTGCAGGGGCGCACACCTGCTGGGCACCGGCCAGCACTGTGGGAACACACAGAGGACAAGGGGAAGACAGGCGAAGGGGAGGGCGAGGGGCCCGTGGATGATGGCAGAGCTGTTCAGCCTCGGCACTTGACCTTGGGGCCAGTAGCCTGTGCTATCCTAGGCCTTGCTGGGCAGAGGGCAGCATCAGCTACTAGCCGCCAACAGAGCATCCCCTCGAACCTGTGACACCAAAAATGTTTCCAGACGTCGCCAAATGTCCTTGAAGGCTGGTCGCCCCCATTGAGAACCACTGGAATTGGGGGGGGGGGGCAGGTGGGTCTGGTGAGGTGGGATTTGCAAGAAGGGCTGGTCCGGGAAGAGCTCAGTGGGGCTGCGCAGGACAGCGGCGGGGAGAGGAGGGTGCAGGTGGGGCCCCCTGTTCCCGGAGGCGAAGAGTGGAGCCTGGGGCTTCACTCTGGGAGGGCCGAGCGTCCGGGAAGAGAGAGGAGACGAACTTCATGTTTAAAACGTGGTTCCAGCTGCTGCGTGGGGACAGCCTGGGGGTGGACGAGGGCAGATGGGGGCACCGGCGATGCCGGTGGCTGAACACAGAGGAGGTGCGGGGCTGGAGGTGGCACCTCCCAGAAACACTCTTCTGTCCTTACTTCAGGCAGCACTGACACATGGGACTGAAAGCCTGTCACTGCCACCGTCCCTGAAGTGCTTGGCTCGGAGGCACCTGGCACGCCGCGGGACCGTGCCGCCGCCGCCACTGCCACCACTGACCTCGAGAACCGGTCGCATCCTGCAAAGCTCAAAGGCGGCCCCACCGAGCAGCGCCCCCGCCCGGCACCTGACTCCTCCCTTCTGCCTGGAAGAGCCCGGCCACCTGGAGGGCCTCACGGGGAAGCGGGATCGCCAGCATCTGTCCTTCTGTCACTGGCCTATCTCACGGAGCATGCCGTCCTCCGGGGTCACCCATGGTATGGCAGGTGCCAGGGTCCCCTCTGTGAGGCTGGACAGGAATGGACAGACCACCCTGTGCCTGCCGTCCCCCACCACTGTGAAACGAGGCTGCTGAGACGAGATGAAGGGCGTGTCACCACGGGTTTGCTGCTGGTGGGGATGCGCAGTGACGGGCCAAGAGAGAGTCAGATCTCTGTCCAGGGGTGGCCAGGATGGGATGGGTGGGTGGCGTCACGGCTGCAGGGACACGTGTGAGCACCGTCAGGGCACAGAGGGCTGAGAGCTGGCCGGCCACGTGCCAGAGTCCGGGAGACGGAGAAGGGCTGGAGCCAGGGACACACCGCCCGTGGAGGCTGGGCGAGGAGACAGGGCGGGACAGCGTGAGGTGGGATGCAGCCCCGAGGTGCCCACCGACCAGGGAGACAAGGGAAAGCAGGGGCGACAGGGGCAAGCACAGCCGGCTCTAGGAGGCGATGACACAGTGGGCCGTGGGGGAGGGGTGGGGGAGGAGTCAGCCTCCTGTGGCCTTGGCAGAACTGAGAGCCAGGGGCATCAGGGTCCACGAAGCTCTCCTCAAGGCTGGGGGTGGGTGACCGGGCTATTGTTTTAGAGACAGGAGGTCACAGCAGGTTTCACCTCAAGGGGAATGATCTAGAAGACTGGGAGAGACCAGAAGAGAACCCAGGGTATACCACTAAACAGGCACAGGGGGTGAGGTGCAGTGCCCGGGGGGTGTGAGGTCCAGTGCCCGGAGGTGTGAGGTCCAGTGCCCAGGGGGTGTGAGGTGCAGTGCACGGGGGGGTGAGGTGCAGTGCCCGGGGGGTGTGAGGTCCAGTGCCCGGAGGTGTGAGGTCCAGTGCCCAGGGGGTGTGAGGTGCAGTGCCCGGAGGTGTGAGGTCCAGTGCCCAGGGGGTGTGAGGTGCAGTGCCCGGGGGTGTGAGGTGCAGTGCCCGGGGGTGTGAGGTGCAGTGCCCGGAGGTGTGAGGTCCAGTGCCCAGGGGGTGTGAGGTCCAGTGCCCAGGGGGTGTGAGGTGCAGTGCCCGGGGGTGTGAGGTGGAGTGCCTGGGGGGTGTGAGGTGCAGTGCACGGGGGGGTGAGGTCCAGTGCCCGGGGGAGGGGGGGTGAGGTGCACAGGGGG
This sequence comes from Artibeus jamaicensis, assembly GCF_021234435.1. Classification (NCBI taxonomy): domain Eukaryota; kingdom Metazoa; phylum Chordata; class Mammalia; order Chiroptera; family Phyllostomidae; genus Artibeus; species Artibeus jamaicensis. The sequence continues at coordinate 26,896,315 of NW_026521954.1, read as the reverse complement.
GTGAAGTCTGGTATGTGGGGACTGAGGTCCAGTGCAGAGGGGAGGAGGAAGGCCCAGTGTGCTCTGGGACCTTGTCCCTGTCCAGGTCAAGGGCACCAGCACAGAAAGAAGCCCAGTGCAGACTGTGGGGAGGGGGGGGTGACCACGTGGAGACCGAGGCCTGGCTGTCCCAGAGCACAGGACTCTGGAAACCCAGAAAGACCAGGACTCAGAGAACCTCCTGGAACCAGATCACAAAACCGGGGTAGTGCCGCCCCCCTCCGTCAGCCGCGCTGCCACCACCAACTCCACAGGCCGGGCGGCTGAAACACGTTTATTTTCTCGTGGTTCTGGAGGCTAGAAGTCCAGGGTTGGTGTTGGCGGCAGCCGCGGCGGGGCTGCACTTCGCAGGCCCAGGGCCGGCCCCAGACACTGCAGGAGCCCCACCTGGCCGGACCCGGGGGCCCAGGGGGGCAGGTGTGGACACGGCGTCCGTGGGGGGCCAAAGGGGGGGATCCCAGGCCTGGGAATCCAACCGCAGGGGCTGAGTGGGCCCGTGTGACTCTCGCCACCAGCCTCTGACACTCAGTCCCTCGGGGGCCACCCCGCACAGCCCGGACCCTGCAGTCTCCGAGACACGGACTTATATGAAAACGTCCATGACACGTGTTCCTGACCCTCCCTCCTCTCCCGCTCTGACCGCACCCGGCACGCCTTCCTTCTTCTCTCCCTCCCGCCCAGCTGTCCCGGCATCACCCAGGCTTGAGTCACACACTTAACTCCCGTCTGGAGTCAGCGGACAGCTCGCCCGACCACGGGACACCTGAGGACCCACACGGTGATGCCGCCCCCGTCCGCTCGCTTTGCTTCTGGGACTCCGGTGGCCCAGCCACTGCCCTGCCTCCTGCGGGTCTCCCACCCCGGCCTCCTGACCCCACCCCCGACCCAGGTCCTTCTCCTGGAGAGCACGTCCCGGCCTGTCCTCCAGGACTTGGGAGGGGGCTCTTCTGTCCCCATCCAAAACTGCCCTCCCTTTCCGACACCAGAACCCCCCGGGAGTCAGCGTCCCTCCGACCACAGCCCTCAGCTGCAGACCACACTTGAGGGTCGGTCCCAGCAGCTTCGCCCTGCGGTATCCGGGCATTTAGCCCAAGGCACCCTGCTGCGACCTGGGCTCACTGAGCCAGAACCAGAACCAGAACAGCAGCTGCTGGGCACGTGCAGGGGGGCGGGGTGCTGCCCCTGGGAGGCCTCAGCACATCTGGGGCGGGTCTTCGTCCTCGGCTGGGTGGGCTCCGCGGCTGGTGTTGCCCGGTGGGCTCCAACCCTCCTCTTCCACGTGAGTGCCTCTCCGCCCTTGGTCGGTGGGCCCTGCTGAGTGCAGACTCTTGCTCGGGGCTCGCCACTCTCTCCCAGGTTTCGTAGCTTTTCACCGTGACCTTCACCTCAGAGGTGTTTTATCTGCCAGGCGCCCAGGTGACTCTGCGCCCACAGGGGACAAAGCGATGGGTAGGGCTCCGGGCCCCTGGCACAGAGGGCACCGCTTCCTGAAGCCTTGGACGCGCTCCCTCCGAAGCTCAACCTGGGCCCCAGCCCTGGCCCTATGGTGGTCCGGCCACCCACAGCTCCGCCAGGGCCACCTCCCACAGGGCCGCCCCGGGTGGTCCCAAGAGGCAGCACCCACCCCCAAGAGGCAGAGCTGAGCACAGGCTGGCCCTGTGGACCCCATGGGCGGACGCATGGGGGCTGGGCCTCAGCACACCAGGCCCCTCCAGGACCTTGGCCCGGAGCATCTTTTGACTCAGCTGAAAAGCATCTTTTCCCTGGGCTACCTTAAAAAATGCTACACTTCTGAAAAAAACTCTAAAAACGCTCAAATTCTCTCCGTTGAGGTTAAAGTCACACCACATACAGTTGGCCGTCTGAACGTGTGCAGGGCGGCACCTGCACCCCCACAGCACGGTCGGGCCGTCCTTGCTCTCCGCTCTCCTGCGGGAAAGCCTCTTCGCGGCCTGCACCTTCCAGCTGTCGCCCCCGCCCCGTGCCCCCCCAGCTCTGCTCCGGCTCTGGACTCCCCTGTCCGACCTCTCACATCCGTAAAGCCACATGTGCCAGCTGGAGAGGCTGGTCAGAGAGGTGCCCATGCTCGGACAGAGTGCAGGCTCGGCGCCCAGTCCGGACGTGGGCAGGCAGTAACCCACTGGGTCTCTCGTGCCGGTCTTTCTCTCTCTCTCCCTCCAAAGAAACTCTGCCACCTAGAAGGGCCTGGCAAGACAGACTCACAAAGTCCTGAAAAGCAGGGACCTCCAGCCAGGGCTGCTCTACCCGGCAAAGGTATCACTTACAACGAAGAGATGGTAGTGCTTCCCAGACAAGGAAAAGCTGGAGTTCACCAACCCACTGTCACGTGAGATGTTAAGGGGACTTACGTAAGAAAAGGATGATGGGAACCACGAATGATAAGATGGCGATGACGACACATGTACCAACAACTGACTCTGAAGCACGCTGAGCAAACGCGAGGAGGGGGACAGAGTCATGGACACAGAGCTCGGCCAGCTGTTTGAGGGTTGCCAGATGGGAGGGGGTGGGGGGAGTGCATGAGAAGGTGACGGGAGTAACAAGTACAAACACTCTATTTTGCCGTATGTAATGCACTCTTTTTGCTGAATGTTTTGAGGGAAAAGAGAAGGATACACATTATAACAGAGGTTTAGGGATTCTATTCCATGGGTTTAGTAACACTGTGCAACATGTGTGCAGAACCACGGGTGTGCGTGATACACGGCAGAGTATAGCGGGCAGTCACAGAGCAGCCACGGATGCCGAGTGCAGCACAGGACAGGGAGCGGCCACGGAGCATATCCGCAGGACAGATGTGAACGGGGGGTGGGGGGGCTGCCTGAGTGGAGGGGGTGCTGGGTAGAGCGGGCCAAAGTGGGGGGATCAGGGCAGCTGTAATCGCATAATCAGTAAAACATAATTTAAAAAACGTGTCTTTAATAAAGACGTGCCCTCGGGTGAGGATTAAAACCACGCACACCTGGTTCCCCACACTGCGTTCCTGTTTCTAGCCTTCCCCCCCCCCCTGGCTGCAGCAGGTGCTTCGCTCCCTTTCGTGGCCGAGCGACGCCCCACGGAGGGCGCAGCCCGAGGCTGGCCCGCTCTGCCCCTGTGGACGGGCCTGTGGGCAGTTCCCGCCTTCTGGCTGTGATGATTGATGCTGCTGTGAGCTCGCTGTGAACTTGCGAATGCTTCTGACTTTGAAGTACTATGTTCTCAGTTTAGACTTTTAAAAAAAGTTTTAATCCTCACCCGAGGACATATTCATTGGTTTTAGAAAGAGAGTAAGGGAGGGAGGGGAGGAGAGAGAGGGGGCAAGAACATGGGTGTGAGAGAGAGAGACTCGGATGGATCAGCTGTCTCCGCACACACTCCGACTGGGGGCTGAGCTCAAGACCTTTTGGTGCACAGGACTACGTTCCAACCAACCCAGCTGCTGGGGCAGAGCCAGACTTTTTTATAATGGTAACATCCCTAAAAATAATTAGAATCATTCTGAAGAACTGAAAATCCAAAGGTAAAAATGGCTTCTCTGAAGACAGCACCCACAGTGGGTGTGGCAGCCCACATGCCCCCAGGATCCGGGCACCGGGTAGGACGTGGGAGGTGAGGCGTGGCTGGAGCAGAGCCCCCCAGGCAGGTCAGTTGGGAGGACCACCGGCCATGAAGGGCGTCCCCTCCCCAGTGACTCCGCCCACCCAGCATGGAAACAATGTGAAAAGGAAGAGCTTCCAACAGGTCCTGCCTGCAAGAAGCCGAAGGCCCTCTGTCCCGCCCCACACCCACCCAGTATGTCCTGTTCTCTGCTGCCCCCTCTGCTCAGAGGGGCTTCCAACCCATTCGTCTCAGTCTCCCCTCTCCCAGCACCTGACCGGCCTGTCAGTGTCTAAGTTTCTTTGCCATCCAACTGTGAAAAGTACAAAAGCAATTGTTTCTCTGAAAGAGACACTTGGCGAACACTGAGCACAGTGCTAGCCCCGCCCACCAGACTCCCGGCTGGGACCACGGACCACACAGCTGTGGCTGCAGGCCACAGACCTGCCTGGGAGGCTCCAGCCAGCTCACACGGGCCTCTGAGCCCCCATTTGAAAAACAGGGTTCGTTAGGACAGTGTAACCATTGACAAGCACCCTAAAACGTCGGCGGCTAAGCCAATGGAGTCCTACCCCCACCCATAATCACACCAGCCCCGCCCCTGTACCCATGCCCTCCATGGCCCTGGGGGCCTCTCCTGGGTCCTGAGCCCCTGGTCACAGCCTCAGGAAGACAGGTAGAGAGATCTGGGGGCCAGGCCTGACATGGTGGCCCCACGCTACCCGCGCTGGCTGAACTTCAGCCGCCCACTGTCACTCGGGAGGTGGGTGCTGTGGCAGTGAGGACCCGTCAGCATGCCTGAGGGTCTGTGCCCCCAAACCGAGTACCTGACATGCCACCAAAAAGGGGGGGTGCACCTGTTGAGACACTTCCGCTGTCAGCATAACCCATCAGAAGTCACTGGAAACTTTGATGGCCCCTGGGGCTCCAGAAAACTCCTGAGTCAAGGCCACGCCCTCTCACCCACCAGCACGTCCCACTGGCCATGACTGCATCCCATTGGACGTGACTGCAGCCATCAGTTAGCCAGGTCGTTCCTGACGGCCTTCCACCCAGACGGTCTTCTCAAATCCCATGCAGCAGGTCCCGTCACCCCCCGCAACAGACAGGAAAACTGAGGCCGGGCTGGGGCCTGTGGGATGCCCTGGAGGGACAGCCCTGGAGGGCCCTGCACAGCCACTCCCTCCTCGGGCCCAAGGGCGGCAGGCAGGACAATGCATCCTTGGGCCCCGTGGCACCAGGGGTCTGCCGCCCCACAGCTGGAATCGGGGGATGGCACACAGCACCACACAGCACTGAGGCACGTGTGCTGCCCCTCGAAGCAAGAACCACGCCGGGCCGTCCAGACGATCAGGTCACTGTGGCGCATTCTGCACACTCGAAGCAAGTGTGTCTGCTCTTCTGGGGCTGCCTGAGCTTCGGCAAGGCAGTAAGCTCTGAAGTGGCCTAACGGGCTCCCTTTCCCGGAGGACTGGGGGGAGGGGGGAGCATACCACCTCCCACTGGACACCCTGGCCAGACACCATTAGGTGACGCTCCGACCTCGCCCGAGACTCACCCATTTAACAGAAACCACACTGTGCACTTCCCGAAAGTGCACTGCCACCAGCAAAGAGCAGGCCCTGGGCGATGACATGTAGCTGGCCTCTGCCCGGCCTGCAGGTGCTGACGGCTGGGGCTAGGCCAAGGCCCCCACGCCCCCCGCTGTGGACAGGGACGCAGGCAGGCCTAGGACAGGAGTCCAGAACCCTGCTGAGTCACCTCCACCCCAGGCTTCGGAGCCAGCCAAGCCGGCCTGATTTGCCCACAGCCTGGCAGCGCCAGTGCATCTGAAGGAAGCCTCTGGGAGGGGCGGCGGACTGGGCAGTGGAGAGGAGGGGCCGATGCCTCTGAGTTCAGGGAGGGGACACAGCGCGCTGGACCTGCCAGCCCCACCCTGACTCAGCACTGCCCAGCATCCTTCCCAGAACTGCCTGGCCCCGTTCCGGGCTGAGCACCTGCTAGAAGCAGGAGATGGTCTGGACAGAGCCTGTGCGGCCAGGCTTTCCGGAAGCCTGGCTTTCCAGTAGCTCCCCTAAGAGAGAAGCCCCCTGCTCTGAGGACAGCCTCAGTCGCAGCCAGGCACTCCTAGTTGATCGGCTGAAAAAAAAAGCCAGTCTGCAGCCTCGCTAGCAGTTAACATGAAAATCCCAAGCCCTGGTGCAGCATCTGTGCCGGGCTCAGGGCTCTGACGGAGCTCAGTGAGGACAGCGTGGCCGAGTGGGCCACCACACCGCTGTGGCGGGGCTGTCCATCTGGACAGCATCGCCCACTGCCTGTCGATTCTGCCTCAGAGATGGAGAATACAAAGTCAACCGGGCCACCATTCATATGCTCTTTGGGGATGGCCAAGAAGTCCTCCAGGGGCCAGCCCGGGGCCCCTCCCCCCACGCCACGGTCTCACCCCTTTGCCCCGTCATCAGGGATCAACAGCAACGTGATCATCCTGCCAGAAACATGAGTGTTGGTATCTTCACCTTTCTCAGCTGACTCCGTCCTGGAAAGGTGCTCCCTAAACAAAAGCCCAGAACGAATTTCACCAACACGCCCAGGGAAGCACAGGCTAGGCAGCCCCTCACCCCCTGGCCTTCCCAGGCCGCCCTCAGTCTGCTAAGACACTCGTCCCCAGTGAATGGCATGAAACAGAGTCACAGTGGCGTTGGAAAGTTGGCCTTCAAGAACCTCTAGGAAGTGTGAGCATCTGCAACTAGCGTTTCCTCGTTAAACCACCGCAACACACACCCGACTTATTTCTTACTCACCTCAGGTGGTTATTAATGATGCAGACAGGAATTAGTGAGCATCAGGTCGGAACGGTTTAAAGCATTTGCAAATGCTTCTACAACTACCAGAACAATGAGTATTTTGGGTTTCAGAGTATTTTCCACTGCACTGTAATGAACAAGAAGTTCAGTGTTTGGTTTTAACCCAGAGCTGGGAGTAAATCGAGAATGCCCTCGGAATCCTGCACGCATCTAAATACAAAAGTGGAAAGCCCTCAGGCAGCCGTCCCCCAGCACGCCCTCCCCACAGCTGGCGTTTAACTCCTCCAGGACCGGCTGGGCGCTCCCTGGTGCCAAAATGCGTTTCACCGAATAGGAAGGAGGGGCAAAAACTCAGTTCATACCGCCAGGCAGAAATGTGAGCTCCGGTGTGACAAAGGAAAACCTTCCTGGGGTGACCTAACACGCCCCGCCCCTCCCGATGGTCAGGACGCTGAACTGCAAGGCAGGTCAGGGATCAGGGGCTGCCCAGCCTCAGGCCGACCGCAGAGCACTGCTCTCCACAAAGTCACGCAGGACACAGGGGTCTCAGATGCAGTGCAGGGGTCAGCAACACATATCTGACAGCATGATGAGAGATGACAGTGAGGAACAGGTGAGGGTCAGAGGGTCAAAGTCGACCCTGCCACCCCAGAGCAAACAGCTGTGGGCACAGCCAGCAGGGTGGAGGACTCGCCCTGCCCCCGCTTGCCCGGTCAGCACCCAGGGCTTGCCTTGGAAGGGCGGCAGCCTGCTGAAGAAGGAAGCACAGGGACACAATTCCCAATTCTGGGGCATGAGCTCAAGGACGGTATCATTTTCCACTTCTGAAGACTTGCCCTCAACCAAAACAGGCAGGGCCAGGAAAATTACCCAGCTACTGATGAAACACAGTTTCTCCCCTTCCGACAACAGCGCAGGCACGGTGGCCCCGCAAACGAGGCTCTTCCACAGCCACACCTGGACAGCGGCAGCCAGCAGCCACGGGACCCCCAGGGCCCCAGACGAAGCCTGAATTTTCAGAGAACAAATTGTTACTTGACCTGTGATACATTTCCCTTGGCCCTTGCCATTTGTCACTGAAGAAACAATGCTGCTTCCCACCACCAAATGACCTTTTGACGAGTGAACTTAGTTTTTCTTCAACCCGTGATAAAAGTCACATACACAAGAAGCTGCTCCTGTGCAGAAGCCGCCCGTCACCTTCCCCTGCAGCCTGCACAGCAAAAGCAGGCCGGACCCAGCGAGAGCCTCCCTGGGGGACCTGCCAAGGGTGGAGGCCCTAAACTACACTCAACCTTAGGGAGCCCCGGGCACTGGGGAACCGCCGCCATCAATTAGCAGCTGCTGCAGGACACGAAGGACAGGGCTGCTGCTCCAGCAGGAAAGAACGGAAATCTAAGGCCCCCAAGGCGGGCCCCAGGCATCCTGAGCCCCCAGTCCAACACTCACACTGGGACGGCTCTTCCCTCCCAAGGCCTCTAGGCCTTTGGGCCCCTGCGCTCTCGCTCCCCGACCTGCAGAGACTGCCGGATCTAAGGATCTGCTGCCTCCCTGCATGGGGGCACCGAGAGGGCAGGGATTTAAGGAAACCCCTACCCGGAGAAACCACCCTGGGGGTGGGGGAGGACGGGAGCTGAGAAGCCTAATCCAGAAAAGTAGTCAGCCTGGGGGAAGGGGTGGGCACCTGGTCCATCAGAGACACTACGACCTCGGATATCTAAGGCGCCCTCAGGTCGCCCGTAACCCCACCCAAGCCTCAATCCCCCAACCAAGACCTGGGCGCCCGGGCCCTCCCACAGCGCCGGCCCCGACACGGAGAAGGAGCCCAGGACCCTGCGTCGGGCTCCGCGATGCCGTTGCCCTGGCCGCTCGGGCTGCAGCGGACACGAGCCTGAACAGGCAGGCGGCGGGGACGCTACGCCCGCAGTGCCACTGGCGCAGCAGCCAGGGCGCGGGGAGCGCGGCCCGGATCCGGACCCCGACCCCGTGCGGAGGAGGGATGCCGCGCCAGGAAATGGGGGAACTGCCTCCGGTCCTGCTCCGGGAGCGTGCGGGTGGGCACCGGGCGCGGATGGGGACGCCACTGGCCGAGGTGCGGAAGGGTCCCGGTTCGGGAAGGCAGGGCCCAGACAGTGGATGGGGATTCGCTCTGGATACCGAGACCCGGGAGAGGGGCACGGGATCCCTGTAGAACCTGAGGGAAGTGGGAAGGGGACCAGACCACTCCGGAGTGCAGAGCGAGGTTGAGAGGTAATTTGAAGCCCAGGGTAAAGAGGTGGGGGCGGCGGGCAGAGGGGAATGAGGGAGTCACACCCGGGCAGGCGGGGGGATGGAAGTATTCTTCGGGGATCCAGGGGTAGGGGTCTGCCACAGGCTGAAGTGAGATGCGAGCGGACTGGGATGGGAAGAGAGGGGAGCCGCCCTGGCCACGGACGGGGTGAGAGGGGTGCCCACAGGCCAAAGGCTAGCGCGGGCGGTCTACCGTAGACGGCGCTGGGGCTACCCCCTGGGACACAGCCATTCGCTGGGCTGGAACTGTGCCCCACTGCTCGCGAAGGCGACAGTCCGTGCCTGGTGGAGGGGCGGAGGACTGTCTACGCAGGCGGGACGGGGCCGCTCACCTTGGGTTTGTACAGCCACTTTCGGAACCTGTGCATCATCGCCGCGCCGGCCCGGCCCGCCCGGCGGCCCTCCCTCCGCGGCGCTTCGCCCGGGCCCGGCTGCGGCGGGCGGTCCCGGGGCGCCGGGCGGGCAGCGGGCAGGTGCGGGGACAGGTGTGCGGCCGGGAGATGCTCCGCAAGCAGCGCGCCACGGGTACCCGCAGACAGCGGCGGGCGGACGGGCTCACGCGGCACGGGGCGCCGGCTCCTCGCCGCTCACTGACACCCCACGACTCCGCCGGCCCCCACCGCCCAGCGCTGCACATGCGCTGATGCCCGCGAACCCCCGCCCCCCGTCCGAGGCGCGCTCCCCGCCCGGGGGCGTTGGGAAGCACCCAGCGGGGCTGGGGAACTACAAGTCCCGTCCCACGACGCAGGGGCGAGGCAATTCACGTGGTGTCCTTCGTCACACCGCGCACGCTGTGCATTCTGGGGGTTGTAGTGTTCTCTAGGGCACGCGAGCGTGACGCCGTTGCTAGGCGACGACGCTCAAACGGTCCCCCGGCCCCCACGGCCCACTCTCCGAGTGCTCGCGGACTCCGAGCGGAGCAGGAGCGAGGTGGGGCACCCCCTCGAAGTTTCCGAGTCTCCTCGCGCCCGGTCCGTCTGGCAGCCCCTGTGGCGGCGGGTGGAGGCGAGAAAGGTGCGAAAGCGCCCCCGGCGCCGCCGGCGGGTACGGAGGCAAAGAGGTGGGGCCCGGGTGGTGGAGCGCGGCCGGGTCCCACACCCCAGCACCATCCCAGCCCTGCAGGCTGGTCCTCGGCGCCCTGGCTCCCGCCTTCTTGCTTTCGCTCACTACCTTCCTTTTTGGTCTTCCCAGCTCTTTCACTCAGTTAACGGAGCTTTTTTTTTGAATCGCCACAGTAAACAGTAGTTTAAAAAATGTATATTCCCCCACATTCACTACTACCCGCAACGGTGCCCTAATTTGGATCTATAAAAGCAGTCAGCAAAATCTGAGAACCTGTAATGTGCCAAGCTGACAAGTAGCTGGTCTCACATTACATTCCGATTGTCAGCTGAGGACACTGAGACCTGAAGGGGCTGTCCTGCTGTGGCTGGGGAAGGGGACGAGGGTCCCCAGGCAGGGCAGGTGTACCCTCCTGCTCAGCCCCGCACCCTCCCACCCCCACCCAGTGGCACTTCTTTGGCTGCTCCCCCAGGTGCAGATTCGGCCCGCAGGGGAGGAAAGTGAGGTCCTCCGGACAGAGGCTACAGAGGCTAAGTTGTGCGACTGTGTTGTCGCTGGCCCAGGGTGGGTACTCCAATGGTTCTGGACCCCCTGACCCCTCCATTCCCTTAAAGTCAGGTGCGTCCGGGCAGAGCCAGCTTCCAAGATGTCCCCGTGTGCTGGTGGTCATCCATGCCCACTTTTGAGGACCTGCTTGACCTTCCCCTCTGGCCTCCGGCCATTACCCAGCCCTGGCTCCCCCAAAGCGCACAGCCCTCCTGAGTTGCCTCTTATCTGCAGGGCCTTTCAGCCCCCTCCCTCCTGGGCCCGCCCCACCACTCCAGTCAGATTCTCACCCAGTGCCGCCTTCGAGGCTCTTTGCCCGAGTCATCCTTGACCCGATGTTGCTAAGTCCCATAACTAGACCTCATGCCATCTCTCCCCTGAACTTCCTGCTGCAGGTGAGCTGGCTGTGTGCTACCCTCCTGGACACATTGTCCCCACCTGGCCGGCACAGGTCACACTGTCCACCTCTCCCCTGGGGCTGCCTGGCCTCCAAACTTAGTCCTTGGAAGCCCCTCTCTCCAGCCCTACACAGGTGACTTCCTGTGGTCATATGGTTTCATAAACAAGCATTTCTTCCCAGTCTTGCCAAAACTCACATCTTCAGCCCAAACTTTGCCCTGGGACTCCAGCCCCCTTTCCCTGTTCTTTGCCAGCTGGGAGTCTGACAGAACCCCTCCCACTCAACATGTCCAGCTTGCACTCTCCCCAGTAAAACCTTCTGCTACCCCGCTGCCACCTGTCCAGTGGGAGAACTCAGGGTAGACACCTGGAGGACCGTTTTCTGTGGGTCTGCCTTTGGCTAATGGGAAGGCCAGGCTGTTGTTACTGCTCAGAGACTCCTTCCAAAGCACCCCAGTTTGAAATTGCTCAGGGTGAAGGTTGACCTCAGGGCCGTGGATGTATCAGTTAGGATTCGGTTTGGCTGCATGAGAGGAAAATTCCTAGCGTCATGTGGCCCAAGCAAAATTATTCATGTTTTCGTGAAGGACATCCACAGGGAGATGATCCTGGGAGGTCATCAGAGACCTGGGGGCTTGCTTGCTCTTCTTTAATGTGTTTCCTCACGGCTCTGAATAGCTGCCTATGTTCTTGCCATTACCTCCCGAGTCCAGGCAGTGGGACAGAAAAGAAGAGGAGGGGATGCCCCTGCTCCTTACACGGAGGCCTTCCCGAAGTCTCGCACCCTGTCACTGCTTGGCCACACAGCTGCCAGGGAGGCTGGAAGATGCCCAACTCAAAGTCAGTTTTGTTTACTCAGGAAGAAAGGGGGAGTAGATTGAAGAGCAACCAGCAAAACCTGCCACGTGAGCCTGTGCTTGAAGCGCGGGCCATCAGAGCATGACTTGGCAGAAACCCTTGGGGTTAAAAGCCAGAAAGGAATAGATATTTAATCAGCACGCATCTGGGATCTGTGAGCGAAGCCTCTCACGTGGTTCAGAGCACTGGACTAGTCTGTGTCTCGTAACGTTCAGATCTTCTCACTTCTGTCTGTAAAAGGTTTGCTGAGGAAAGGGAGGTGTTGGTCCAGCCCACCTTTGGAGTTTCCTTAAATAGGAGACAGTCAAGTCCTGAGTAGCAAAGTCGAAAATCAGTGCCAAAAAAATCGGTAAGCTTGAGAGTGAAACCCCAGTGCGCACGCACATGGATGGCTTTGCACCGCTGATCAGGCCGAGGTGCCGGAAGCTGGCGGCAGAGTTGAGCAAACGTTAGGGCCTGTTTCCTGCCCAGAGGCGTGAGTGTTTTGACTAAGTTCATAGGCGAGTCTTCATGGGAACACACAGCCCAGGTGTCTCTCTTCCTGATGTCAGCCCTCAGGGCACAGCCGTACCCTGCGATGGGAGCAGGGCCAGGCTGCGGCAGCACCCCTTCCCCTGCCCCACAGTCCCACACACTCCCCCCACCCTCCCCTGGGCCCCTCAATTCATCCAGGCCCCGTCTGGACTGGGGAGGGCTTGGTGGTGCTTCATGCTGCTCCTCGACCTGCCTCATCACCAGCGGGCCCCGGAATCGTCCTTCCCCCAGAATGCTCAGGCTCCAGGTCAGGAGGGGAGGGCAGGGAAGCCATCTGGCCAGGGCGGCTCCGACTGCACAGGCACAGGCCCCCCACTGTCCCTGCCCAGTGAGGAGCAGAGGGATGTGTCCTCTTCCTCGCTGTGAGCCCCAGACACGCGGGGTTGTTTCCTTCATCGTGTTGACGTGGGCGCCTCTTCACACAGCTGCCGCCCATCCCGAGAGGCTGCGGGGGTCGGGCAGACCAGGTGCGGGGCCCGAGGGGCTCCCACAGGCAGAAAAATTTCCCATGGGGGTCGGGAGCCTGACACCCCCCACCCCTGTCTCAGCATGGTTCCCCCTTCTCTTCCTCCTTTACTTGCTCAGTAAATATGGTGGCACCTGATTTTCCAGCTCAATGAGACAAGCCTGAGCTCTGTTGGGCTGTGGGATCTGAGAAACCCAAGGCCTAAAACAGCATGAATGTGACCCCCGGGTAGGTCTCTCTCAGGAGGTCAAAGGCAGTTTCAGATGAAAATGGAGAGCTTTGGGGGGGGGGGGCGGAACCCAGTGGTAAAGCCAGCCCTCTACCAGGTTCGGGTGACGTCAGCGGAGGCACAGCAAAGGGCAAAGCTCGGGGAGGAGGAAGGCGGGCTTCACAGGTGGCCGTGTTCGAGCTGGGTATTGAGGGCTGCCTAGGAGCTCACCTGGGAGGGGAAGGGGAGTGTCTGAGGTTCAGGGGGCTCACGGGAAGGGGCTTCTGAGGCAGGAAGCAGCCTGAATAGACGCAGTGGAGAGGCGGGGCAGGGAGGGTCCCGGGGACTGGGGTCCAGGCTGCGAAGGGTGAGCATGCTGAGGAGGCCCCTCTGGGTCCCCAGGCAGCTGAGAAGGTGGGGGATGTGTTGGTGACAGCTGGGGTGGCAGGAGACTGCCCTGAGCTGAGACCGTTTCCCCAGACCTGCCCCTCCCCCCACCCCCACCCCCACCCCCACTGGAGGCTGGGCCCCAGGCTCTGCCGTCTGGCAGGAGGCCTGCCTGAGAGGGAGGGAGGAGGGACAGGTGTGTTGGGGGGTGAGGCCGGGCCAGGTCTGGGAGGTCTGGTGTGGCCAGTGGGTGCAGCCAGCCTCAATGAGCCTCAGCTGGGACATCCCTGCGGCCCCGGGAAGGGAACCAGTTGAGAGGGTGGGCCCCACTCTGGGGCCCTGAGAAACGCGACAGTCTAGCTCTGGCCGCCCTGCCCTCTGCCCTGCCCCTCCAGGGTCTGTTGTGGAGAACAGACAGCCAGTGTCCCCGGGCTGTTCCGGAGAGGCGCTCACAAACCTGGAAACTGTGTCCTTTCTGGGCACCCTCCCACCTTCCAGGGACCTGCGTGCCCGCGTTCCCCAGCCCTTAGGGCCAGGCCCTGAACCTGGGGGGCACTGGACCCAAGCTCAGATCCCCAGCCCCAGGGCTGCCTTTGGCTCAGAGGCTCCTGCAGAGCCTGGGACAGTTTCCCACTTAGGAGTGACCTGGAGAGGGACAAGGGGCCCCATGCTCAAGGACAGTAGCGAGAGCTCAGTGTCCAAGCCAGTCTGGGACCACCGGGGTGAGGGGTGGGGCAGGGCAGAGACCTACCCAGATGGGCCAGCAAGGTCAGGACCAAGGCTGCAGGGGTCACACTGACCCACCCATGGTCCCTATTCCCTCTGCAGAACCTGGGCTCTGCAGGTTCAGCCACTCGTCCTCAGGTGCCCAGCCCACCCGGCATTCCAGCAGCCGCCAAAGTGCCCACCCCCCAGGAGGCTTCTGCACCCTCCCCCGTTGCTCGCCCACTGCCTGAGCACCCGCCCCCCCTCCCCTGCCCAGGCCGGAGGACAGGAGGGGCTGAGTGGACACCCCCTCCCTCGAGCCACGGACAAGGGGCTGCTCCTACTGCAGAAAATGTTTCGGGTCCAGCTCTCATACGGCTCGTGTGTCTCTCTACCCGAATCTGTCCCAAGTGCTGGTGGCTTTGGCCCTCATTCTCTTGAAAGTGATGGGGCAAGGAGGGGGAATTAGCCCATCTGGGGGCCGCCATCCAGGGGAAGAGAGGTGGCCCTGCTGTCCCAGGGCATGAGCCGTCTGGCTGAGCCAGCAGCTGGTGCCCAGGACGGCCAGCGGCGGTGCTGCCCAGAGGGGCTGCTCAGTCAGCTCGGAACCGGTGGGAAGGGGGCCCGTGGAGGCCTGGCCACACCCTTTGGGCAATTTGGAAGCCACCCGGGAGAGCCAGTCCTGGGGCCCAGCCCAAGCAGCTCCTCCAGGGTCCTCCAGAGAGGGGCACAGGCACCCTGCTCTTTTGGAGCTCCGGTGTCACCAGAGCTTCCAGGGCCCGCAGGAGCCTGGCCACGGCCAGCTACTCAGCCTCCCCGGAGCTTGCACCCTCATCTTTAAAGCGGGGTGACCAACCTAGCGACCTGAAATTCTTCTCACCCCAAACTCCTGTGGTTAGGTCACACATCCCCACTCGGTGTGTCTTGCGGAGTAACGTGATCGAGCCCTGGGCTGAGGGACGCCCCTAGGTGCCTCAGCTCTGGCCTGGCACCTCCCAGGGGGCGTCCCCATCCATGCACCCCTACCGTGTAGGTTTGGGGGACAGGTGGGGGCAGTGTGAGTCCCTGGACAGCAGAAGATGCAGGGAGAGCCCAGGAAGTGGCCCAGGTTGCCTCGGCTGGGGTCCCTGTTTCCGCTCGACACTCCCCGGCACATGAGGCCCCAGGGCCCTGGCGGCTTCCCGCCCTGTTGGTGAGGCTCCTGCAGCCACTGCTGCCGCCTGCTGAGCGGGCTGCACCGTTTGCTTTCAGGGCCCCTCCCTGGGAAGATGGCCTACTACGGAAAGTGCCTGGAGGCTGTGACCGAGCAGCTGGGCCGGTTCAGACCCGAGAAGGACAGCCCGGGGCAGTTCCTGGAGGCCGCGCGCACCTCCCTGCAGGTAGGCGTGGAGTGGTGCTTCAGGTCACCGAGGGGCTGGCCAGGGACACCTGTCAGGGAGCTGGTCACCTTCCAGGAGATGGCATCAGGCTCCTTCCTGACAGGAGGCCTGGGGACGCACCCTGGTCTCCAAAGCCCGGACATCCTAAATGTCACTCCAGCAGGTCCCTGGAGGGGCTGACAGTGCTCACCCGAGCGCCCTCCAGGGGCAGACCCCTCTTGGCCCTGGGCGGGGGGCCGGGCCCCAGAGTGTGCGTCACGCTGCGAGATACACCAGCGTGAACCTCGGGCTGCCGCGTCCGCACGCCTGACTGTCCCCAGCCGGGCTGTGCACCCCCTGCTTCAGTCCCCGTGGGGTGGCTGGGCACTGGCAGCCAGATTGCCCTCGGCCGCACCCCTCTGTCCTGTCTGTCCTATCTGTCCTGTGTTATCTGCTTACGGGCCAGGGCAGTGGCCTGGGTGTCGCTTTTTCCCACAGGGCTGTGGGCCCCAGGGAGGCGGCCCCCGCAGCCCCCTTACCTGCTCAGGTGTGGCCTCTGCTGCACCCCCTTGGGGTGGAGAGGCCCTGCAGTGCAGCCCCCAGAAAGCTTCTGGATGTGGGTGGGGCAGGACAGGTGGTCACTGCCCTTCAGAGAGGCGGAGGGCCCTGGGCCGTGCCCGTGAGGACGGGAGGGGCTGCAGGACCTGTGGGAGAAAGCTCGCGGACTGAGGCTGCAGGCCGGTGGCTGTGTCCCCCTCCCCCACGGCTCTGCACCCCACTCTCCAGGCCTTTCCCTGAACCCACAGCAGTTTGGGAAGATGATGGAGCTGCCAAGGGCCAGGCCCAACCACACCCGTCCGTCCCGAGGCTGCAAGGCCCAGTGCCCTTGTGCGGCTCAGGACGACCCATCCTGTTGCCCGCCCCCAGTGCCTGCCTGCAGCTGCCCCCAGGGGTTCCCCATCCACTACTGTGTGCTGGGGAAGGGAGGGAGGAGGGAGGGGAGGGAAACATCAGCATGTGCTTGCCTCTCTCACGCCCCCTGCTGGGGACCTGGCCTGCAACCCAGGCATGTGCCCTGACTGGGAATTGAACCAACAACCTTTCGGTTTGCAGGCTGGTGTTCAAGCCACTGAGCCATACCAGCCAGGGCCTTTGCTCCCTCTCTAAGAACAGCCCTCCTGCCCCCGCCCCCCGCCCCCCGTAGCTCCTACTGTCCCACGTGCGGCTCTGTCCTCGCTGCTCACCACCGGCTCAGGCGGAAGTGGTAAAGTTAGTGACTTTATTTCATAACTGGGACAGACAGTTGGGCTGTTACTGCAAAATGTTTGGGGGACCTCGTCCCCATGACCAGTGGGTTATGAATGGGGAACGCACCCTGGCCGTCACTGGGTGAGCCTGGCGTAACGTCTGTCTGCGTGACGGGGGGTACCCAACACCTTGACCCCAGGCGGCCGGCGTGCTGGGATGGCGGGGTGCTCACTCACGCAGGCCGAGTCACAGCTGCTCTGTCGGACACACTGGCCCTTGCTGACCCTTTCAGAAGGCCACGGGGGCCCCAGGCGACAGTGACCGATCTGAGCCGCACATGTTTATCTCCAGCTGTTAGGGTCAAGTCTTGGGACGGCCCCGGCCAGAAGTCAAAGGGCACACAGACAACAGGCAGCCAAGGAAGGGCAGGGTTGTGGGGCTCACTTGTACCCCCACAAAGATATGCTGGAGTCCTCACCCCCTCACCCCTACCTGCGAGCTTGACCTTATTTGGAAATGCCATCTTTGCAGACATGATTAGGAATCTCGAGATGAGATCATCCTTGACTTAGAGTGAACCCCAAATTTGGAGGCGACGGTCCTTTTAAGAGCAGGGAGGTGGGACGCAGACCACGTGGTGGCAGGGACACAAGGAGGCCGAGGGACTGCAGAGGCGGGGGCAGAGCACCGGCCGCACCGGCCCGGGGAGGGGGGCATGCGTGTGGGGCCGCCCCTCTGGCTGCCCAGGAAGGGCCCGAGCCCTGACGCCTCAGTTTCGGGTTTCGGGGCCTCCAGAACCGTGGGAGGACGTGGTTTGCTGTTTTTGGCCAGCAAGTTGGGGCAACCTGTTGCAGGAAAGCCATTCAGACAGGAGCCTGGGGGACGGAGGGCCAGGCTGGGGCACTCCGAGCTGCTGCCCAAGTGCTGGGCCCGGGCCAGGTGCAGAGGAGGGACCCGAGGGCCCCGGTCAGGCCCGGCACAGCGGGGCAGCCCACAGGGTGCAGGCAGTCGTGGGTTTGGGGCAGGTGTGGAGCTTCTCCTCCTCCAGATGGACGTCCAGGGACCATCCCACACACAGGCAGGGAACAGCCCCCTGGCCCCAGATGGCCTTCCCTCCACAGCTATCTAGCGGCCCTTCACTGAGAAGGTTGGAGGGACCAGAAAGGGACCCATCATCCCACCTTTCACATAGGATGCTGAGACCTGGGTGTCTCCACTCGGCTGCAGAACAATGGAAGTGGCCTGAAGGCTAGGAACCACTCTGAGCCCGGGCTGCTGGGCCGGGCCTGGGGCTGGAACGAGGGGCACAGGGGGCGCTAGCAACCAGGCACGCTGCTGGCACGCAGCTTGGGCCACCCCAAAACCGGGCTTCTGCAGGCTCTCTGGGGGGAACTGGCATCATCTCACTAGGGCACCACCACGAGGGACGTGGGAATGTCCTGTAAGGGGAACAGATCTGTCATTCCCTGGGGGCCACGCCCTTCCCTGCCGCCAGCTGCAGAGCCCCTCCAGGCTGGCCAGTGCGACAGCTCGGGCACCAGGGCCGACGGGCTGGGCTTAGGAACCCCCAGAGGATGGACCCAGGCCTGTGGGACAGAGGCGGGTGCATCGCACATAGCGGGCAGCCCGGGGCTTCCAGAAGTCAGGAGGTCCCCGGGGGATGGGAGGAACCCAGGTACAGGGACTACAGTCCTGACCTGTTGCCCCGGGGAGTCAGTGGTCCGGGCACTGTGTGGGCAGGGGCTGCAGAGGGCCCGCAGGCACACCGCCTGGGTGCTGGAGCCCGGGAGGGGGCCCCCGGGCAGGAGAATGAGACGTGGGCACTGGGCTGGCAGACAGGTGACCCGCAGTCATCAGTCTGCCGATGCAGGGGTGAGGCGGGGGTGGGGAAAGGCCGAGCCAGAAGGGAGGGCAGGGCGGGCAGAACAGAAGGGAGCAGCTCACGAGCGCATCGTAGACCCAGAGACCCTGGGGCAGCCACGGCCCGCTGGCCTCCGTGACAGGCTGGCCGGAGTCGGGACCCAGCTCTAGCACAGGGCCTTCCCAGCACAGCCTTGGCCTCCCCCTGCCCCCTCCCAGCCCAGCCTGCTCGGCGCCCTCTGACCTGCACCATCCCCAGGTCTCAGTGTCTTCTCTGTGCCCAGCAGGGCTGATCTTCCCCAGTGGTGGGGACCTGGCCGTGGGCCAGCGTGTTGTCCACCCCTTGGCCCAGTGCAGCCCTGCCTGACCTCCCTGCCTGGGGGCCAATGGCATCAGGACCCGCGTCTCGGGCTCTGGGTCTGACCTTGTTGAAAGTGCACCCGCCCCAGACTCCCTGCCCCCAGAGGCCTGGAGGTTACTGATGGGAAGTGCAGGGGCTGTGCTCTGAGCCTCGAGGGGAGGCGGGTGCAGAGTCACTCAGCTCTGCTGCCAGAGCTGACTCAGCAACCCCAGTGCCAGCCCTGCCGGCGCCGCCCTGTCTGCCACCCACTGAGTGGACCAGGTTCTCGGCAGGGGTGCGGGGGGGGGGTCACTGTGCCTGGTGCCCTCGGCGTGGGCTCAGCTCCAGGACTGGGGAGCCTGAGAGGGACACCGAGGCAGAAGCCTGGTGCTGAGGCCAGAGCTGACCCGGAGTGGGACCCCCATCCCCCCAGGGTGTCCATTCCCTGTCCGGCGGCACCCAGCTGACCTCGTCACAGGGCAGGGGCAGCACAGCCGCTGGTGTGCTGGGCACGGGGACTGGGCAGTGTCTGACTGGGGTGGGGTCAGAGGTGCCCCGGGCCAGGTGGTGTCGGGGCAAAGACAGGAGCGGGGAGCGAGCACGTGGGGAAGAGCGTGGAGGGCAGAAGGAACAGCCCGCAGGGGCCCTGAGGGCACATCCACGTGCTGGAGGCGGAGGCCTGGGCGCCTGGCGACTGGGTTGGAAGCAGACCATGGGGGGACCGAGAGCTGCTGGGCCCCCCTCGCCTCAGGACGGGGTGCAGACCAGACAGGGCGTGTGGGGAAGGCCTTCGAGGTTTGTCTGAAAAGCTGCAGGAGCTGGGCAGCCGGCGCAGCCTCAGACGTCGGCCCGTTGTCTGTCCGTCTGAGCGGGAGGTGGAGCAGGAGTGGACAGAGCCCCTGGAGGGCTGCCGTGCACTTGGAATTGGCAGGTTTTCAGCCTTGACGCTGGGAAGGGAGGTCACGGAGTGAGGTCTGAGGGCTGAGCCCTGAGACCACGGGCGCAGCGAGGCCGAGGGGGAGCCTGTGGGAGCAAGAGGATGGTCGCGGTCGCAGAACGGGGTCATCGCCTGTTGCCCGGGGTCCCAAGCCCGAGGCCAGGCAGCCTCCGGAGGGAGCCCCGGTTCGCCCTGGTGCTGCGAGCCACGGGGAGGTTGCAGGGTCTGCATGGTGGGCAGCCTGGCTTTCCCCTGCGCCCAGCACACAGATGCAGGGCCGCAGAGGCTCCGGAGGGGTCCTGCTCCCGTGGTGACTCGGGCCAAGCCCCTCGGGTGCCCGCCTGCTGTCTCCTCAGCACAAGAACAAGGGGAGAAACCACAGGAGGGAAAACCGGTCCGACGCCCCCAGAGCGAAGGGCGCACCGCGCGCTGCGAGAGACCTCACGGTGGGTGGTGGCCACAGGGCTTGACCAAGGGGCCCCGTCAGTCACCTCTGTCAGCAAAAACTCGTAAAAACCTATTAAGAAAAAGGCCGTCTCAATTAAAAAGGTTAGCCAAGAATACAAGTTGGGGACACACAGAAGGACAAATAAGTGTCCAGTAAACATAAAAATTTCACTGACAATAAAAAATCAAAGTAAAACAATGGGATACCAAAATTTATCTAATCGATTGGCAAAAGTAAAGGGTTTTTATTTTATTTTATTTTATATTTATATTTAGAGGGGAAGGGAAGGAGAGAGGGAGAGAAATATCAGTGTGTGGTTGCCTCTCGTCCATCCCTTGCTGGGAACTGGCCTGCAACCCAGGCACGTGCCCTGACTGGGAATCGAACCAGAATCCTTTAGTTCCCAGGCCTGCACTCAATCCACGGAGCTACACCAGCCAGGGCTAAAAATAAAGGTTTTTAACGTCCCTGCTGGTGAGTTCACTGGACGCCCCGGGGTCGGCACGGACAGCTGCGTCCTGCCCCGGTGACAGTGACGGGACCTGCAGACAGAGGCCCCGCCGGCCTGTGGATGTGGCCGCCGTCCCACCCCTGCTCGCGCCGCTGCCGGAGCTGTCCTCCCCCCCCACCCCCCAGTGTTTCCTGAATTTTGGACTGTTTGCTTGGTCTCTTGGAAGTATGACGACTGGGATGAAGGACGTGGAAATAGAAAGTTCTGGAAGCATGTTTTTACATTGTTTTCAGGGAAGTGCTGCCAGCACCCACCCACCAGCTGTTCCCGCCGTTGAGCAGGCAGCGGGTGTCCTATCTCCTCATCTCCAAAATGCGGTCATCTGTGTGAGCGGGTGACGCGTGGCCCACAGTGACAAACCCCACATGGGTCCACCGTGAGCAGGGAAGAGCCGGTCGCCCCAACTCCAGTTCCCCCGGAGACCCGGCCTCCCCCTGTGACCGGCCGCCTCCTTCTGGCTTGTGTAACTGACCAGCCTTCACAGCCACATTCCTTGTCATTCTGGGGTTTTTTTTGGGGGGGTAGTATTTTTTAAATCACTCATCTGACAACTTTTGTAGTAGCTCGCTCTTTTTTTATTGTGGTAAAATACACACATAAAATTTACCCTTTTAACCACTGTGTCCAGCTCAGTGGCATCAGGCACATTCATCCGTCGCCTCCGGGGCTCTACCTCCCCACAATGACTCTCGGTCCCCATCAAACAGTGACTCTCCATCCTCCGCCCCGCCCCTGGCAATGTCCATCTTTGTTTCTTTTAAAGATTTTTAAAATTTATTTTTAGAGAGGGGGCCCTGGCTGGTGTAGCTCAGTGGGTTGAGCATGGGCCTGTGAAGCAAAGGGTCACCGGTTCGATTCCCGGTCAGGGCACATGCCTGGGCTGCAGGCCAGGTCCCCAGTGGGGGACACATGAGAGGCAACCACACACTGATGTTTCTCTTCCACTCTTTCTCCTTCCCTTCCCCTCTCTCTAAAAATAAATAAATAAAATATTTTAAAAAATTTATTTTTAGAGAGGGGAAGGAAGGAGAAAGAAAGGGAGAGAAACATCCATGTGTGGTTGCCTCTCACACACCCCCTGCTGGGGACCTGGCTGGTAACCCAGGCATGTGCCCTGACTGGGAATTGAACCGGCAGACTTCTGCTTCGCAGGCCCTCAGTCAGTCCACTGAGCCACACCAGCCAGGGGTCTGTCTGCTTTTCTGTCCTGGGAGACAAGGACTGCACGTGAGTGGAGTCACACAGTGCCGGCCCTGCTGCGCCGTTCTTGTTCCTGCCTGGTCGTTTTCTGTGTGTTTCTGTCCTCGCCCCCACCTTGCGTCACTCAGGAGAGCCTGCGGGGCCGGGCCCTGGGCTGTGCCCACCGGCCTGTGTTCCACATGCAGAGGCTGCAGCCCCCACCCAGCCTGTCTCTTTTCCAGGCTCTGAGCCCCCAGAAGCAGGCGTTCATTTTGGAGGTGCTCTCCGGCTGCATCGAGTACCGGAAGCTGCTGACCGTCGTGGTGGATGCCTTCTACGTGCGGGACGGCCGGCTGTGCCTGCGGGCTGACTACAACCTCTTCCAGGGTACATGCCGCCTGCCACTGGGACCCTGCCTGCTGCCTGCTCCTGGCTGCTCACACCCCTCCCCCCAGCGGCTGTCACGCAGCCTCCCCGTCTCGGTCCTGCTGCCACCCTGGCTGCCTGCCTTGTGTGGACTGTGGACGGGGTCCACCTCAGGGACCTGGACACGGGCTCCAGCTGGGCACACTGCAGGCCAGGCTCCAGGGCCCAGACCTGAGGGGTGAGACAGGAGCTCTGGGCCCAGGCCTTCCTGTAGGTGGCCTGCTTTCATGGGGTGTGGGGACCACTGTGTCTGGGTGCCACTGTCCGGGGGGGGGCTGGGGACAGCAGGTGCTCGGAGACTGAGCTGGGTGGCCTGCTGCCTGGTCCAGTGCTGGGGTCCTGGCCCCAGTGCCCCCTCGCCACTCAGCATGGGTCCCTGGGCCAGCAGTGCCCGGTGGGCCGTAGGCCTGATGGACAGTGGACAGGCGTTCACCTCCCAGACCCCCTGCCTCACTCAGCAAGTCGGAGTCCCCACTGGCTTGAAGCAGACAGTGCAGTCTCTCAGAACGAGCGAATAAAGCCCAAAGTGATCTCACTTCTACCGGGAGCCTTTGGAACTTCTGAGAGCTTTCTCAGTGAGATAACAGCCGAGAACTGCTCCGAAGCACAGGGTGTCCCACTGGCTTGGACAGGTCATCAGTCCTGCCATGTTGCCGTCATGGCCTGTGGGTGCCTGCGGCTGACTCCCTGAGGCCGGGTCCCCGCATCTTGTCCGAGGGTGTGCCCTCCGCACCGTGCCCGTCTGTCTCCTCAGTGATCTGCTACCTGGCCACGTTCCAGCTGGAGGAGCTCGGCTTCCAGCTCTTCTGCAACATCGTCAGGTCCCAGCCTGCGGACAAGATGCGCAAGGTGAGCCAGCGCCGGTTCTCCCTGGACCTGAGGGTAAAGGTCTGTCCCACCAGGCGCTGACCTCACGAGAGAGGGAGACCCTGCTGGTCTTGTTCTGTGTTGGGACAAGGGCTGGCGCCTGTGCCCGTCTCAGCTGCGAGAGAGCCCCCTCAAGGGGCCACAGAGGCCTCTGTGTGGGTGTGTGCCTCTAGCCCCCGGGGATGGCGGGGCTCCCCTGGCAACCAAAAGGGACCCCAGGTCTCCTGAGGGCCAGGCGCTGGGAAAATCTCTTTAGAAGCCCCGGCTGCCCAGCACCATCCCCAGGCCCCGAGGTCTGCCCAGGGGAAACAGCCTCAGTCCCAGCACGGGGACCTGCCACCCAGGGGAGGGGCAGTGGGCAGCCCACTTCCCCTGGACCCCCCTGCCCCGCACTGCCCTGGGCTGGTGGAGGCCAGGCTGCAGAAAAGGGAGCCGGTCCATTCTGGGAATTCCCGAGCCCATGGGGTGGGATAGGGCAGCTATCTGCCTGTTCCCACCATGGACTCTCTGGAAGGGAGGTGGAGGCCTCCAGGTTCCAGGGACTGGCTAGATCGGGGGTCCCCGCCGTGAGGACAAGCCCACTTGGCTGCCCCGAGTGCCCAGATACCATGAGCAGAAGCCTTTCTGGTGAGGGGCAGCACCCCCAGAATGGGCACCCCAGCCCAGCACGAGGGGCAGTGAACAGGGGCCAGGCCCCTTTCCTGTCCCTGGGGAGGGGGGGTCTGTCCTGAGGGGTCTCCTGCCTGGTGTGGGCACTGGCCCCGGCTTCTGGCACATCAGCCACACCTGCCCCAGGGCACCGACTCCCTGTAAGAGGCACTGAGGGCTCACCAGGCACAGGGGTCTCGGCTGAGCCCCCCACCTCCATCCCTCCCTCAGTTCCTTGGGTTCTTCTTCAACCCCTTAAACCTGTGCTCGTGGATCAAGGACGAGTGGAGCCTCATCTATGAGACAGCCCACGTGAAGGACTGGACGGATCCCCTGCTGAGGTGGGCTGGGCGCTGTGCCCCTTCCTGAGGCCTCTTCGGGTCCCCTCCCTGCTTCACAGGGCCCCACGGGGGGTGAGGGTGTCTGGAGAGCCATGGCCCATGTGTGAGAGCATGCAGCCCAGGGGCCCAGGCTGACCCCCACCGCAGGCGGCCGGCTGGTGGCCCACAGGCCTGATGGCCAGGGTGGTTCCAGGGCCATCTGAGTCTGTGGGGTGAGAGTGGCCCCTCAGCCCCAGAGCTGACCACTGGAGCGGGACTGTGACTGTGGCCCCTGCCCTGCGGGCCCTCAGGGACCCTGTGGGGCTCGGCCCTGCCCAGCCTCTTCCTGTAAACCCGGGGGCAGGGAGCCCCTGGTGGATCCTGGCCTGCGTCCCTGTCTTGAGTCCCCCAGGGCACCGCTCCTGGGTCTGTCATCCCAAAGTGGCCTCTCGGCCTCTCCTGACAGGTGCGGGCAAGCCCTGCCATCGCCGGTGCCGCAGCAGGACCAGTGCTGTGGCCTGGCCTCCCCGGAGAGGCAGCTGGAGCCGAGGGCGGCTGCCCCAGCTGCTTGCCTCTGATAGGACTGGGGGACCCCTGTCTTTCTGGGGACACACGGACTGTTCTGGCGTGAGCAAGAGAGTGGGAGGCTCAGGGAAGGTGGCCACCCTGAGGGAGAGGCGGCCTGGCCCAGGCCGGCGCTGCGCCTTTGCCCGCGTCCTGTGGAATGAGAAGCCCAGCCAGGCGGGACTCGCCGCCTCCCCTTGGGGTGCTCACCCACGGCCTGGACCTGCCGGCCGCTGGGCAGCTGCTCAGCGGGCCCTGGATGCCCCTCCCGCCCCACCACAGCCATGTGCAGCCCGCCCTTGCTTGCCCTGGGACCGGTGCCACCACAGACTTGTCCCCCCTCACTTCCTGCTGGCCCTCACGTATGCCCTTCCCCCCTCTGGCGGCCCTGGTTCCCACTCGAGGGCAGGAGCTATTTCGGTGTTTGTGGTCGCCCCCCAGGGGAGCCCCACAGGAGGGGACATGGAGGGTGTGGAGGCACGAAGGGGCCCCGGTCCTGGAGCCGGCTGGGCCCTTCCCCAGCCCCTGCTCCAGGGTTCCCTCCCCTGCCCCACACCCGCCCGCCGCCAGCCCTTTGGGGTCTCCCTTCCTCTCCACCTGCCTCCTTCCCCTGGGCCGTCTGCCTGGGCCCAGGTTAGTTCCACGTCCCAGCCGCAGCTGGTCTGCAGAGCCCTTGGATTCTGCCAGAGGGGGTCTGCCCTGTCCCTGTGCCCCCCGCTCCCCACTCACCTAGGACAGGGAAGCCACCGGGCCTCCGCGTCGTCTTACACCGGGAAGCGCGGGGCTGTGAGGCGCTGGGGTGAGGCCGGTGCGGGAAGCCCTCAGCGGTCGCTCCCACCTTTGCCTTCCAGATGGCGGCCGGAGGTCCAGGAGCTGCTCAGCCAGCTGGAGGGCCAGTCGGCCAGTCAGCCCCGTCCTTCAAAGGCCAAGGTCACAGAACCCAAGAGCTTCAACCTCACTGTCCCTAGACCCCGTGCCATTCCAGTGCCCGAGCCTGTCCCTGTCATGGCCAAGGCAACACCAGTAAGTGCCGGCCTCTGCAGTGGCACAGGCCGTCCAGGCCAGGAGAGTGGGCCCTGTGGGCCAGTGGTGGGCGGCCCAAACCAGGGCGGGAGCATTCGCCAACCCCGCCCCGCAGAGAGGGGAGCTCAGTTAGCCTGGAGCCTGCGCCGTGGGTCGCCACACTCCACACACGCCACACGCCCTCCGGTCAGGAGGCGTGGGGTGAGGCTGCTGGACTCCGTGCTTGGAGCCCACTCTGAGCCCTGCCGCTGTGGGCCACCGCCTCCCATGGCCCAGGCTGAGCGCCCACAGGGGTCAGGAAAGTGTTCCTGGCCCTTTAGTGGACGTTGTCAGTTTGGTGGGGCTGGGGGTCCTACCACAGGCAGGTGGCAATGTCTATCTGTGTGACCCCAGTCACATGGCCTGTCCCCACTGTACAGCTTCTGCCCAGAACCTCCCCCTCCCGTCCCCTCCCCCTTCCCCCTGCCTTGCTGGCTCCTGTCATTCAAGATGCTTTGTGTTGCAAGTAACAAAAAAAAGCTTCTCAGTCTTGCTCAGATATTTGTGGCTGCAGTAGGATAGGTTTCAGGCATAGTTTGATCAGGGTTCCAGCTCCACATCTCTTGACCATCTCTGCCCTGGTCCCCTCTGTGGGTCTACTTTTTCTTTGGGCTAACCTCTCCCAGTGTAGCAAAACGCCCAGGCCTCATAACCACATTGCACAGTGTCCAGGCACCAGAGGACATCTAAGGCCCAGAGTTCTGTGAAAGCACGATTAGACCAGCTTCAGTCGCGTGTCTCCCCTCGGTGAGCTGCCTGCCACACCGAGGGTGCGGTGCTCTGACCCAACACGGACTCTGTGCTGGGCACTGAGGGCGAACTCAGCTTCCCAGAACCAGCCTTGCTCCCCAGCAGAACTAAGGGCTGTCGGGAGGGTCGTGGGTGGTGCTGGTGGTCCCCGGGCCCCGCCTACCCTGGCCCCCCCTGGGACTCAGTGCAGCCTCACTAGAGAGACATTCCGCAAGGCCCTCCCCTGGACAGGACCCTCGCTCCACGTCCTCCTCGTGACCCCCAGCTCCGTCTCTTCCGGGCACTGCTCAGGTTTTGTGGCTGTTTGGTAGCTTGTGGGTCTGTTAGCAGACATTGTCCATCTAACCTGTCCCGATGCCTAGCTTAGCCTTGGCCCCGGGCAGGCCCTCATCAAATACCTGTGGGGCGGATGGGTGGATGAATGGACGGCCTCAGCTGCTGCTCCAGCCGCTCCATGCCCCCCCCGCCCAGTCAGGCAGTAGTCCTCTGCCTGTCCCTCCAGTGGCCGGTGGCTTGGGCTCGGCCACCCTGCTTCCTGCTGCTGGCCTGATGTCCCTCCCTTCCCCGGGTGATGGCCAATACCCCACAAGGCCCGGCCGTAGCTAAGGCTTCTCTTCCAGCCTCTGCTGGCTTGGGGGCTGTGGCTGCCCCTCACCCCTAGGCCACTGGTGATGTGGCTCTTCCTTCCACCACCCACAGGCCCCCCAGAGCACCTACCAGCCACCCATGGAGCCGAAGGTGCTGGAGATGACCAAGAGATACAACCGCCGGAGGGCGGAGGTGAGCAACATACAGCACCTGGCCCCCTAGGGAAGGTGGGAAAGGAGAGGAGGAGGAGGGAGCCAGTGTGCGCCTCTGCCCCCCAACTCCAGGACAGAGGACAGGGCAGAGCCTGGGAGGCTGAGCCTCTTGTTGCCTTGCAGGAGCTGCTGCTGCGGGCGAACCTGGAGGAGATGCGGTGTGCAGTGCCCAGGGCCCGAGGGGAGGCCCCCAAGCAGGTGACAGCCTGCCCTCTGCACCGGCAGGTCCTCATGGGGCATCTGCTTGGGCCTGGGGGAGTGGCAACACACGAGCCCCTGGGTGGCCCGTCTGGAGCCGGGAGGCCAGGCCCCCAGGGCTGGGGCCAGGCCGAGGGCAGCCCCACTGGGGGCTGTGCAGACGCAGCCCCAGAAACATCTTGGGAAGCCTCTGGCCAGCCTCTCTGGGGGTGTCCAGATCTCCACGCTCAGCATTGATGGCGTCTGTAAGAAAAAAGCCCAAGGTGTGTTTGGAGAGGTGATGGCGCAGGATGAGGAAGGCCAGTTGCCCTGGGTGCCTCGTGGGTGCCAGCCCAGCCCCTGCCTGCCTCCCTCCGGGGCCCCTGCAGTTGGGGCCAGTGGGGCACAGCCACCCAGCCTAGCTGCATGCCCTGGCCGCTGATGGCTGAGTTCCCATGGAGGGCACCTCTACCAGTGGCTCTCCACACTGGGGCTTGTGGTGCCCACCCGGGGGAGCAGACAGATTCAGGGAGCAGCCCGCCACAGGTCACAGGGTCAGCCCTGGGGACAGCCGGGTAGCAGGACTCTGAGCCAGAGGCTGAGCCCTCCTGACCAGGACCCGCTCTTCCCAGCCTGGTAGGCCCTGCACTCTCCCTGGCCCTCCCGGCGCAGCCCCGTGCCCCCCGAGGTTTGCGGTGCACCGCAGCACAGAGGCGCTGCCCTGGGGGAGTCTGTGTGCAGGGTGGGCCCCCCGGGGGGCATTCCGGGCACCTGGCGGGCTCGGTGCCAGGCCCTGACTCCTGCAGGGCTCCAGGAAGCTGCAGCTCCGGTTCTTGCCCCGGATTCATAAGACTCCGAAACTGACCTTCTACAGGGTGAGGGGTGCTGCTAAGTGGTCCAGGTGGGCGCAGGGTGTCCCGGGGCACCCACTTCCCAGCCCGTTCTGCCCCTAGGGGCTGGGTGGCCAGAGCGCCACCCTTACCGAAGAGGGAAGTACCTGGGCAGGCGTGGATGTGGAGGGGCCGAGGGCAGGGTCGTCCCTGTGCCGGGGCGCCCCCCACCCCTGCCACAGCCAGCCTCTCCTCCTTCTCCGCAGCCTAACAAGGTCCCCGTCAAGCTGAACACGGCCACCATCCTGCGGGAAGGGGCCTTATACCAGCGGCAGGTGGAGAAGGAGCTGCAGAGGTTGGGGGAACGGGCCGGGGCCTGGCCGGCAGGGCATGGGGCGGGCCTGGTGGCTGTGGTCCTGCAGGCTGTGGGGCCTCCAGCCAGCCGGTGTTGGGGTCACAGCTGCACCCTTGAAAGACCACCTTGGCTCCGAGAAGGAGTCAGACTGGGCAGGAGCAGGCTCAGCAGTCGCTGGCCCACCCCACATCTCCCTCGGGGGCCAGCGCCTCCGCAGGCCACATCCTGGGTCCACCTTGACCTGCCCCATGCTCTCCCCCTGAGCTGGGTGCTGGGTGGGAGCTGGGGCGGCTAACCAGATGGATGAGAGACAGACAGATGGACGGGGGGTGGAGCATGGACAAATGGGTGGGCAGGGGATGGCGATGGACAAGCGGGTGTGTAGACAAGTGGAATGAGGGAGGGTGGGAAGCCGCGGATGAAGGGAGGATACGGCACCAGGTGGGTGGGAGACGCGGCTGCTCTGGGTACAGGGAGGCCCACACCTGTGAGTTCAGTGTCCACAGGGGACCCCGAGGCCTCCTGGGGGCCAGCACAGGCCCCATCCCAGGAGGAACTTCAGCCACCTCTCTCCTTTTTTCCAGAGTGGACAAGCTTGTGGATGGGGCTGGGGACTTCTCAGAGTTCCTCGAGTGGCAGAAGAAGATGCAGGCAAAGGACCGGGAGGAGCAGCGGGCTGCGGACGTGTGCCGGAGGCTGCGGGGGAAGCTCAGCCATGAGGAGGCCGCGCTGGCCCGGCAGCAGCTCCTGCGGGAGAACCGAGACAGGGCCACCCAGAAGAAAGAGGAGGTGACCGGTCCGGAGGGAGCTGGGAACCTGTCTGAGCCTCAGGGCCTTGGGGCTCTGGGGGCAGTGGGCCTGGTCACTTCGCGCCTGGTCACTTCGCGGTCCTGGGCTTGCAGCTGGCCCTGGGCCGTTTCTCCCTGAGACCCACAGGGCGGCTGTGGTCTCTGTCCCACCTCTGCAGCTTCGGGGACTCTGGGGGCGTTGGGGCTCAGCCGGCCTGAGGTCCCCGCTGCCCCGCCCCACCAGCAGGGCCAGCTGGTCCACCCACCCGCACACGCAGGAAGACCTGAGGTTGTGGCAGAAACTTCGAGAAGGCTGACGTGTGTGCGTGTCCTCTCCCACGGGAGGGTCTGTGGACGTCGCCTTCCACTGTAGAAGTCCAGACGTGTCAGTCCTGGCCCCTCCCAGGACACACGGCCTCCGTGCCCGTGTGCCCCGCACGGCCCGTCTGTGGCTCTGCCTGCCCTTAGACACGCACCACCAAGGGCCCGGGGCCAGGGACACGTTTCGCACTCACCCCCACGGCGTCCTCGCTGCCCCTCCCTATCTGGGAAGGCTGCCAGCAACAAACTCAAACTCATCACTGTTGTTGACCTTGATCATCTGGCTGGGGTTGCGGTTGCTGGGTTTGTCCACTGTAATCACCTCCCTTTTACATGTTGTGCCCTTCGGAGGGGTCACCAGGCAGAGCCCAAACCCAGGGTGGTGGGCTGAGTCTTCGCCGCGAGCTAGTGTGTTCCGTCACTTGCTGCGTCAGCGTGGGCTGCCTGCACTTGGCATTACACTTGGGCCGTGATCCAATTCGCCATCGTTGATATGGTGCCAGCTTTGGCCACTGGGGGGCGCCTTTCAGGTCCACCCTCCGAGTCCCTTTGAGGTGCCCTCGGCCTGTGTTTTCTGAGCACTTCCTCACTTCACGGCGCTGTAAAACGAGTCAGCCTTGTGTCTCTGCTGCGCCCCAAATGCCACTTCCCAGAGCCCCAGCTGCCTTTCCTCAGAACCTGGAATGAAACTGCACAGCGTTGAAGGAAGTGGCTGAGAGCCGTTTTTGATGTGCCAGCAAACCGTCCACAAAGCCTGACTCTGTGCTCTGGACCTGGTGCCCCGCTGCCTGCTGGCTGCTGCTCCGCTCACCTGCAATCACGGCCCGGTTCCCAGCTGCAGAAAGTCCCCGGGGCTGGGAGCCCGATGGGCCACCGCAGGCGGGGGGGCCAGTGACCGGGGCGCAAATCCCGCCCCGTCCGTCGCAGGGTCTTGACCAGAAATCTCGTTCTTGGTGGCTGACAGCCTCGTGCCGTGGGCAGTGGAATGGACCGAGAGCCCCGGTGTGTCCCACACACAGCCACGGAAAGGAGCCAGCCGCACTGCAGGCGGCAGAGAGGGTGGTGCAGCTGAGAAACGCCTCGCTCTGAGCAGGAGAGGCGGACAGGACCGCCACATAGGCCATCAGTGACGCGTGGTCAGAGCAGCGACACTGCACCTTTGTCCAGTGCTGTCCACTTCCGAGGCACCTCGAGAAAGAAGAGTGTGGGCGACCTTCAGGACGTGCCCGAGGGCCAGTGACAGGGGGCCTGGCACATCCTGTACTCGGTCCTGGGCAGTGTCTGAACAGCCAGCTTGCCGTGGCTCAAATGCAGCAATGACCTGTCTCTGAGCCAGAGCCCAGGGGTGGGTGGCTTTGGGGCGAACCCAGTGGCTCGATGTGGTTTCCCCAGAACTCTCTCGGCTGCGCCCTCGACTTCACCTCCAGGTCTGGGCGGGTGGCCGTGAGGGTCTGGGCTGGTGCCCCAGGGGCACAGTGGGGGCGTCCCCAGCAGGCCCGGCCTCCGGAGGCTCATGAGTTTCCATCTGATTCCAGGCTGATTTGGGGTCTGAGGCTGGATCTGCCCTCCAGACCTCATGCTGCTTCAGGGGCTGGGGTGGGGCAGGGCAGGGTTGGGGAGGGGACACAGGTCTGCTCAGGGGACCCCTCCTGGCACCCCTGATGGCGGCAGGTCACTGTCCCAGCAGATGGCTGAGCTCATGCGGCAGCGTGCTGAGAGGCGCCTCCAGGAGGAGAAGTCCCTGAAGGAGCTGGTGGAGCAGGTGGCCGAGGGGCAGAAGAATGTCAAGGTGGCGCAGATGAAGCTCCTGAGGGGCCGGCAGCAGACAGGTATGGCAGGGGCCAGGTGCCCCTGAGGCAAGGCTCCCCCGGCTCCCGCTTTCAGAGCCCTCAGCAGCCCTCTTGGCCCCAAGTTCAGGAGGTGGCAGAGGAGAGGCGAGCCCGGCTGCAGCGCAGCGCAGCAGAGGCAAAGGAGCAGCAGAGGCGGCGCCGTGAGCTCATTTCTCAGCTCCGGGCCCTGGAGTCACAGCCCACTCGCCAGGGCAAGCTCGTGGACCTGACCCAGGTGAGTGCACAGCCCCCAGGGAGCCCTCCCCCTGTCCCGGTGTCTTACTGGGTGTGCCTGGTGTTGCCACAGGAGGGCACACCCAGGGTGCCCACCTCAACTCTGCGTGGCCACTCACGCCCAGCTGTAGGTCCTGCACCGCTGTGCTGGGGGGCTGGAGCTGGCCTAAGAGGTCACGGTTCTGTGGGGGAGAACTTGGTAACCCCTGGCAGCAGGGGCCAAGGCTCCTGGGGCTGGACAGGGTGGGCAGGGGGGCTTTTTTAAAAAGAGTTTATTTATTTTTAGACATGGGGGAAGGGAGGGAGAAAGAGAGGAAGATAAACATCAGTGTGTGGTTGCCTCTCACATGCCTCCTACTGGAGACCTGGCCTGAAACCCAGGCATGTGCCCTAGACTGGGAATCGAACCAGCGGCCTTTTGGTTCACAGGCTTGTGCTCAATCCACCGAGCTATGCCAGCCAGGGTTGGACAGGGTGGGCTTTGCACTGCTGTGTGTCCAGAGAGGTCCAGAACTACCCAGGTGGGAAGGGTGGTGTAGGGAGAGCTCAGTGCATGGCAGCCAGTGGCTGGATGGGCAGGAGCTGAGTCTGGGCATCCGAGCCTGGAAGCCCATGTGGGAAGCGCCGTGACAGGCCGGCCGGCTCAGTGAGGTGGGGTCAGGCCTGGTCCTGGGGGTGCAGGCACCCTGAGTGCACTCTGCCCAGGCCCAGCCCTGGCTCCATTTGGGTCTTGGGCTGCAGGGGGCTTGGGCCAGAGAAACTAGATGGCAGGAATGTCACAGAGACACCACCGGGCAGAGGGCAGGTGGGGTCCTGGGGGCCTGGCCAGGCCCATGGAAGGTGGGAGGGGCACCAGTGCTGGACCCCAGGCCAGCCAGGGTCCAGGAGATGGCCGCTGGGCTGGACCCTCGCCAAGGCTCGGGCTCCCGGCCTGGGGCCTCCCCACTCCCTCTAGATCCCTGGGCATGGCCTGGAAGGAGAGATGTCCATCGTGGAGCTGCGTGAACGGCTGGCCCTGCTCAAGGAGGCCCAGCAGCGGGAAGAGGAGGAGAAGCGGGACCAGATCATCCAGGGCAAGCGTGCCAAGAGTCAGGAGCTGCAGAACGTGCTGGAGCAGATCTCGCTGTGCCGCACCGCCATGGGGCGGTCTGCGGCCTTGAGGTCGGTGCCCTTCGCAGCCTTGGGTTCTCCTCACAACACGTGCCCCTGGGCCCAGGGAGGGCCCCCGCCCCTGCTATTTTTATCAGTGGTCCTCAGGCATTTGGAGAAGGTGAAAAATCACACAGTAATGGCTGGATGCCCATGACCTAGATCCGGTCATTTTGCATCTGGGTCACGAGTGCGCCTTTGCTGCGTGCTCCCCCCCCCCCCCAGCAGTTCATCCCTCTGTGCAGAGCCGTCTGCAGGTGGTTTCCAGCGTCTGACACTCTGTTCTAAGCATTTGGTGCGCATCTCCTGAGAGGAGACACACTGTCCCATATCAGGGCACGCAACACGGGCAGAAGAAAGTTTAGCAGAAATTCTCGACAGCTCGAACATCCTGTTCCCACACTTCACTGGGGTTCCTAAGGCTGTTTGCTGCAACATTTTTTTTTGAAACCAGCTACTAGTAGAGACTCACGCAGCGTCGTGTGGTCTGGCGTCTCCATGCCCCTCACAGGCAGTTCCTTTGTTTAGGGGACACAGTGGCGACTTTTCCAGCTTCAAGTGGCAGTTGGGTCAGGCAGAGGCTGGCGTCAAACTCCAAGGCTGGGAGGGCTTTTGGGCCCCCAGGCCTGATCCTTCTGGGGGGGGTGGGAAGGCAGGGAGGCGCGGCTGCCCCGAAGGAGGCGGGGCCCAGCTCGGGTTCTAGCACCCAGGGCTCCAGAGAAAGTGTCGGAGTGTAACTGGACAGAGGTGGGGTTGACAGAGTAGGGACAGTCACAAAACCCAACACCATTGGCCCTGAGTGTCTGCCGCTCTGGTTATCCTTCAGAGGCAGCCCATGACAGCTCTGGGGTCCCCACCGTGGCATGCACCTGGGACACCTCACCACTTCCCAGGTGCCTGACAGACCCTAACTGCAGTCTGGTTGGTGTTGGGAGCCTCCGAGGCTGCAGACCCTCCACCAATGCCCCGGAGCCCCTGCGAGGAGCTAGAGCCCTTGGCATTCAGGCTCGAGGGGTGGTTTGGTGGGCGCTCGGTCTGGAGTCAGCCGGGCAGCTGGTGGCCGGGGAACCGCACCTGCCGTCCCCTGGGCTGTGATGCACACTTGAGCAGAAGGCAGCTGGGAATAGCCAGTATCCTGGCCTCATTTTGGAAGGAAAACGGCTTAGTTTGGGAGAGGTTTGTCAAGATAGCAGTGTCAACAGAGGTTACTTCTAGGCCAGGGGTGGGGTGGGGGTGCAAAGTAGAAGGGGACTTTCACGCATTACCCAAATGCACGTCGTTAATGCAGATGGAAAGCTTTTTTAAAATGTTAAGTACAAAGAACGAAAAGGGAGTGGTGCCGGGGAACCCCACCGGAGAGGTCCTGGGGGGGGGGGGCTCCCCCGCTCTAGGCCACCCATCGCCTGCGCTTGGGACCCCCTCCCGAGCCCACCCTGTTGCCCGCCCAGGTGGGAGGAGAAAAAAGCCACGGCCGCAGAGGCGCCCTCACAGGACGAGCGCGTGCAGGAGCTGCAGCGCCGGATCGAGGAGAGGGCGGCTGAGCGGCGCAGGCAGGCGGCCGAGCTGTGCGTGCAGGCAACGCGGGCCCCGCGCCCCAAGCCCCAGGTGAGCCAAGACCAGGCAGGGCAGGGCAGGGCGGGGAGCAGAATAGACGCCCCTGCCCACACCAACCCTCCCCACCCACCCGCCTCAGGCGCAGCTGAAGGCACAGCACTGGCTGGAGCTGGAGCAGAGCCGTGAGCGCAGGCTGCGGGCGATGGCGGGGAGAGGCTCGGCCTGTGGGCCCGCACGCCCCCTGCAGGCCGCCTGAGTTGGGGGGGGAACTTCCCTGGACCCCGAGACCCCGCCCGGAGTAAAGTGAGCGGCCTGCCTTGTGCACTTCCTTGGCCACCCCCCTTCTGTCCCTCTGCCCGCGCCCCAGTCCCCACCTGCTTGGAGCAGCGTATTCAGATAAAATGCGGGACACCAGATCGAGACAAACTGATGTGGAGAGAGTATCTGCTTTTTATTTGGAATTCCAGCCGACCTGGCCCCTGTATGTTATGTGTTAAAGATGGCCACTGGCCCTTCCCCAGGCCCAGCAGGCCCTCTTCTGAGGTCCCAGAGCCCCTCCTGCGAGTGGAAACCTGGAACCCCCACTCTCCACCTGGAGTCCAGTGGTTTTACCTGGGGGCCCCTAAGACTGGGTGTGTGTGTGTTTGGTCGGAGAAGTGGCCAGGATTCTTGAGCCGCTAGAAACTGGCCCTTCTCATGCGGCATCTCACGGAAACCTCGCAGCGGTGATGGGGGCGGGGGGCAGGGCAGTGAGGACGGCAAAGGAGCTGTCCCCCCCCCCCATCTGCCTGTAGTCAGAGGTGAAGGGACATGGCCCCAGAGCCAGAGCCTAAAGCCAAGCCTGGGAACCTCAGAGCATTGCCCAGCCTCCTCTAGTGTCACCAAGAGAACAAGGTTGGACCACTAGGCACAAGCCTGCCCAGGGACAGACAGGGATGGGTTTGCTGTCTTGGGTCTTGGGTCTTGCAGCACCAGGCTGCAGAGGGTGTGGCCTTGGGGACAGGCTGGCTGTACTGCCACTCCCAGGAAGAAGGGACAGTAAAGCAAACTGTCAGGGCTAGAAACTGCCAGGTTGGGTAGATG
This sequence comes from Artibeus jamaicensis, assembly GCF_021234435.1. Taxonomy (NCBI): domain Eukaryota; kingdom Metazoa; phylum Chordata; class Mammalia; order Chiroptera; family Phyllostomidae; genus Artibeus; species Artibeus jamaicensis. The sequence continues at coordinate 26,860,783 of NW_026521954.1, read as the reverse complement.
TCCAGGAGAAAGGTCCCCTCCCCCATCCTGCCTGGGTCCTCAAAGAAGATGGCATCTTGGAGGCTGGGCCCCAGGGCACGTTCTGGTCAGGAAGGTAGGTATGTCAAAGTGACAAGAACAGAAAGAACGGAGTTCTCCCATGATATTCTGAACAGCATTAGAACCCCAGGATTTTCCTACAATGCAGGCTGGTAAAAAGAGGAATTTCCCACCCCCTGTCAAATCAGAGCTGGGAGCAGATTAAATTTCATTCAGAAAAATAAATGTGACATTTCTGATACACTATGTTGTGTTTCAAACCCATTTCATTTGCTATCAAGGGAATACTTGAGACCTGTCCAAGGGTCGCTTGGAAACTCCAAGGGATTCACAAGGGGTATTATTAGTTCCCAGAACTGGTGCTCCAAATGTAGGGTGGGCTTCAGGAGCTGCCTGACCCAGGAACTCTGTCTCCACACTGATAGCAGCTCCAGCCTCACTCTGTGTGCACAGAGACAGGCCTTCGCTTCTGGGTGCTTTAGGAGGGAAGCCTCTTGTCTCCTTGTAGCCTTGGGTGAACATCGATTGCAGCGTCTAACCTGCATTGAACATGCTCTCCAGGCCGGTCCCTGCTGTGGGCGTGGGTGACCAAAGCACAGGTGGCAAAGGGGAGAGGCTGTGGCCCCACCAATTCGGGTACTGCTGACGATGGTGGTTAGCAGCCCACAAGCCCCTACCCACCCCCCTGAACTGGCCCGCTGCCCAGAGATGCCACGAGAGCTCCCAGGGCTTCTGCTCCATACACACCTTGGTGGGAGCAAGTCTCTGGCCATCCCGAGGATGCGGATGGTAGATAGATGCAAAATGTCTCTCTGCATCCACATTACCTGCCTTGTGACCACCCATCAAGAGGCAGAGCCTGCTTCCCCCAGCCCTCGACTTGCTTTGTCCAGCAGGATGCTGCAGAAGTGGCTGTGTACCTGCTTGGAGCCTGGGCCGCCAGTAGCCCTGGAGCTCCCTCTTGCTCTCTTGGAAACCTGCCCACCCCAGTGTGAGCACCTCCTGGTGGCCTGCTCAGATGAAGCCCTATGTGCAGCAGAGCCAGTTGTCCCAACCTAGGTCATCGCCACCCCCCCCACCCCCGCAAACCAGCAGACCCCAACATGTGAGCTCTGCCAGGACCCAAACCTGCCTCCAGAACTAACTTGCATTCCGAAGTAACAGGAAATCCCGGTTGCTGGCAGCACTGAGCCCTGTGGAGGCTTATCCTGAAGCTGCGGCGAATGTGCACACCTCCCCTCCCTCCTCGAGCCTGAGAAGTAAGGTGTGGCTGGCGCCCAGGGGGACCCTCTCGGGACCACCCGGGGAAGACGCCATTCTGCTGAAGTGTATTTATCTCATGAGTACCTCTGGAAAACCCTTGCTGACAATATCTGCAACTCACTCTGGTGGCGGTTCTGTCTGCAGATAATCAAAAAGCAGGTTCTCAGGTCTTGTGCACAGGGACCCAGGTTCTGGTGTGCGGCCGGGCACCTGCACTCAGCTGTGTGGCACTGTGAAGGGCACCAATCTTGCCTCTAAGCTGTGGATTTTGGGGATCAGAGGTACTACTTGTGAGGAAGCTAGGGATGCTTACGTGACAAATTCATGTCCCTCGAGCTTTGCAGAGGCCCGGGAGGCAGCTTTCGGGCATGAAAGTGGTGTTTGTCATGACCGTTTCTCAACATCACACCTTTTTTGAAAAAAGATTTTATTTATTTTGAGAAAGAAGGGAAGGGGAGGGAGAAAGATGGAAAAACCCCATCAATGTGTGGTTACCTCTCACGTGCCCCCCCACCCCGGGACCTGGCCCGCAACCCAGGCATGTGCCATAATTGGGAATCGAGCAGGCGACTGTTCGGCTCCCAGGCTGGCACTCAGCCACACCAGCCACACCAGCCAGGGCTCAACATCACACTTCAATGTACGGAAGTTACAAATACAAAACCGCAGCTTTTCCTTAGGCTGTGAAATCCAAGTTACTAATCTGTTTATAAAGCTGGGTGTTTTTAGCTATCACTTTGATCGGTCATGGGTGGTGATTTATAACCGTAAACTCCCCCTAGCCATTGAAACTGCATTCACACATGTAGAATCTGGATTTGTTTTTTTTTTTTTTTTATCATTTTAGTTGTCTGCCTTGTCAAGTATTTTAGAATTCCTGTAGGTGAATTAAATGTCTGCATTCCTCTTAAACCTGTAAATTCTCTGTAATACTATTTCAATTATGCTTACAAGCTGTGGCAAATCTTATACCTTCCAACTTAAAATCACTATCAAAATTAAGAACACAACCATGCACTTCATGCTGGAATCAGATTGTTCTGACACTCTGCCATGCCAAATTCCCTCCTGCTTGCATAAAATATCAAACCCAGAGAATGCTTGTAAACAACACCAAAACATTAATGCTCTGGTTTCGATCTGCTTAGTCATGTCCAAACAAGACCCAATCTTTTGGGTTCAAAACCCCCTCTGAGGGAACTGTCCATCCCAAGGCACATTGTGGGGAGTGACCTCCTCGCTGCTTGGAGGTGTCTGGGTCCAGAGATGATGGCCAAGGCCTGAGAACCAGGTATTCTTAGAACAGAAGGGGCTCATGGGCAGCCCCCACCCACAGGCTGGCCTGCAGCTGGCCGTGAGGTGCAGGACGGAGTCCTTCAGCTCTCCACCTTCTTCCTCGGCCCGTGGGTCTTGTATTATCCCCACAGGACAGGTGAGAGAACAGTGAAATTCACTTAAACAATGGAGCTGGGATTTGAACTCGGCAAGGAGGGACCCAAGACCTGTGCGCTTCTGACCCTTGGAGTTCCACTGGCGGCCCCAGGAACCCCTTAGAGCTCCAGGCTTCCGCTAAACCCCCTGGAGACCCAGGCAAGAGCGCTCCCACCCCCACGCGTTCAGTCCTCCCTTCGTTGACACCCACGGCCCTGAGAGTAATGCAGACTCTCAACCTGGCATCTGGGCCAGGTTACTGACCTCCAAGGTCTGAGTCTCGCCTCCCCCGCCCCCACGGCTCCCTACCTCTGCGCTCCTGGCACACCGGGCGGCCTTCACTTTCCCGGACTTGCCAGCCCATCTCTCCCCACCCAGGCTCCCTCTTCTGGAACGCTCTTCGAGTCCTTTCAGTTCCCAGCTCCGAAGCCGCTTCCTCCGGGTTCCCGCAGATGGGCCGGTCTGTGCTTCTCTCCTATCTCCACTGCCAGCCTGGGACAGGCTGTTTTAGGATTCCGGGGACAGGCGCTGGCCCAGGGCTCGGCACGTCTGGGGGCGCGGGCTTCCCCAGACGCAGCTTCCCCGGGAACATTGCTCACAAAGGCCTCATTAATAAACGAGGAAACTGAGGCCGGGAGAGGTACCGGGCGGGCGGGCGGGAATCAGCGCCATGGAAGGGCTGGCCTACGCTGACATCCAGCTCCCGGACGGCCGGCGGCCTTGTTATTCTGGGGACCACAATTCCCGAGAGGCCTTGCGGGCGAGCGAGGGGCGCCGGACGCACTTCTCGCGATGAGATTAGAGTTTAGTCTCGCGAGAGTAAGTGAGGCCGGAAAAAGCCGCGTTTCAAAGTGGTAATAGACGGTTGTCTCATCCAATAGACTTGAACATATACCCCCTTGACTCTGTAAAACGCGGGAGTAGAGGCGGAGGCAGCCAATAGAAAGGCCGGGTAGGCGGAGCTGAGGCCTCCGGAGCGGAAGTGGATTGCAGTTGAGGCGGCGGCGTCTGGTTGGAGTGCTTCTCCTCAGCAGCTTCCGAAGCTGCTTCCTGATTCAGACGCGTCTGCTGCGGCTCCTGCGAGACCAAGCCAGTTCCAGGTAAAGCCAGGCTTCTCGGGAAGGGAGCAGCAGGCCAGGGCGGCAGATACCGGGTTTGGGTGGGTTCGCGGCCTGCAGAGGCCTGGGTGCTGCGGCCGACCCTGCTTGGGCGTCAGGACGCCAGGCCGGGCCTTCCCCGGGACCGCGGAGCCGGCGAATCCGCCCGCTGTCCGCGCGGCTGTACGAGTCCCGTTCGGTGCGGGCAACAAAAGTGGGGCGGCCTCACCGTACGTCTCGTCTGCGCGGGCGGGCAGCGGACGGCTGCGGGCAGTAGCTAGAGTGGGGAAACCGAGGCTGAGAGGGGAAGGGATGCCCACAAGGTCACTCGGAGAGTCGGGCGGGGCGGCCCAAAGAGAGGGGCATCGGGCCGTTCGCGGGAGACTTGAGCAAGGTTTTTGTTCCTTGCTGACGCCGCCCCCTTTGTGTGCGCAGGCTGATCCCCCGCGCCTCCTGTGGGCTTGCAGGGGGCGGGGGCCCGCACTGGGGGCGCCCAGCTAGGGCCTGAGTTTGGTAAATCCCCAGCTTCCGGTCGTTGGCGATCCGTGATTGCTGCGGCGCAGGCCCGCCCCCTGGGCGCCTGTGGACCGGTTCCTGAAGGTTAATCAGCGTCTTAACGCCGAAGCTTGAGACCCGAAACTGCGGGGAATGCCGCCTTCCCTTTCGACCCGTCGAGAGAAGGGGAGAGCTCTGTGGCTGGAACGGCTGGAGCCTGCGGTGGCAGTTTTGGCGGGTGGGGTGGGTTTTGTGCTATCCTTGAACGTGTCCACTGACGTTCCCTGTCATACCTTTGTTCTGCCTCTGCGCCCATCCAGCCCCTGGAGCCAGGCTCGGGGTCGCAGCCTGCATCCCTGTGGCCAGCTCGGGCCGCCCAAGGTCACTCGGCCAGCTGGTAGACTGCAGGACCAGGCCTTCGAGTTCAGTGACGAGTTTGGGGGCCTCTGGTAACGAAGGACTTTTCTTTCTTCCTTTTTTGTTTGTTATGGGGGCGGGAGGGACATTGGTATTGGTTTTGGTATAATGTTTGAATTTGAGGTGAAATGGGAACATTCAAATAGAAAATTGTGTTGCAGGTTGTTTGTATTGCCTGCATTTGAGCCTCCGACTCTGATTCTTTTTTTTTTTTTTCTTCCTTTATTTAAGAATTACATTCTTTAATGTTCCAATCAGTACATGTTTGAGGTCTTCTGTGTGCCAGGCTTCCTGCTCAGGGCGGGTGCAGCAGTGGACAAAATAAGCCTGGCACAGGCCCTGGGGGGCAGAGCAGTGAGGGTGGAGGTGAATGGGCGGGGATGTGGGAGGTGGAAATAGAGATTGTCAAGCTATGGGTCTGGAGGGAACAGTGGGAACCTGGTCACAGAAGGTCTTTGGCATGCTTTTCCATGGAGGAGTTCAGAGTTTATTTTAAAACCAGATGGGAAGTCACTAAACTGACTTCTAAGCAGGGAAGTGACAGGGTTAGATGTGTCTTGCAGAGCAGTCACTGGGCTGGGGGAAGGGAGCGAGGTCAGTGGCCTCAGGGCAGGTCGGGTGAGGACAGAGTAGCCAGGACCAGGTAGCTGGTGACTCACTCTTCCCTGAAGGACTGTTAGCGAAGCCTGAGCCCAGTGGCCTCTGCCTGGGACCCCTGGAGGAGATTGGAGGTGCTGCTCTGCCGGTCCGTGCACAGGGTGGCTGGTCTGCATGCTGGGTGAGAGTGGGCTGGTGTGCCCTGAAGGTCTCTCCATTGTCTCTCTGTGAGACAGCGGGCTGCATCTTTCCTGGTCCCCGAGTTCAGAACCTTTGGAGGATACGGCAGGGCTGGCGTACTGAGATGGGACTCCGTACACTCATGTGCTCGTCCGACTGGTCCTTTCTCATCAGCGATTCCCCGGCAGGACTTGGAGAGTTTAGAGCAAGGCACTGGGGGTCTCCTCTCTGAGGAGGGAGGCCCAGAGCTCTGATGCTCAGGTAGGGTCCCAATGTGAAGAGACAAGGGGTTGACATGGAAGCTGCATTCCTGGGGCCTGGACTTCCTTTGCCAGTGGTGTTTCCAGATGTGACTGGGATTGGCACTTCATGGAGCACCACGTCACGCAGCATAGGGGAGGCCTGGGGAGGCGTCCAAATGAGGGTCATCGTAGCCTGTTGTGCGAAAGAGAAATCGTGACCATTGGCTCTCCTGGAATATTCTTTCTAAACCACATGGTCTGGTATACCCACGCGGATACCCCCAGACAACAAATACATTGGCTGGACGTATAGATTATCTGACGTGCACGAAGTTACAGTAAAAACCTGGTCTGCTAAAGGTCATTATTAACAGATTGCACATTCCTGTTTTGGAATTGTAACCACAGTTCTTCGAGGAATGGGAGGCAGTTGTCTGGGTCTGTGTGTGATCTGCCACATTGCTGGTGAGTAGCATCTCGCGCGCTCCTCTGTTACAGACCAGCCAGCCGGGCGCTGTGCTGAGCATTCGAGGTCCCACAGCACGGGAGGTCCGGCGGTTGCTGCTCTCTGTGACACAGTTAACAAGCAGGCCCACCAGCTTCTGGGCCTCCGACTCCGGCATCTGTCTTCCCTTCTCTAGGCCTGGGCATCTGCATTTTCCCAGCCAGTGTTTCCAGTAGCTTCAGGCAATGAGGACTGTTCAAAATTGGGGGGGGCGGTGCTTTTTCTTTTCTGTTCCTTTTTCTTTTGAAGTGACATCTGTTCAGGAGGGGTCTGATTACAGAAATCCTCACGAAACCCAATTTTCAGCCACTGCACAGTGTTCCTGAAGCCTGCTGCTCCTGAGGAGTCCCCACCCAGCCAGGATGGCGGTCCTGGGGTGCGGGCACCTCACCTCTCATGCCCGCTCCTGCAGTTCTGCTGCAGGAGTAAAACTTCCAGCACCTTCTCTACCCCCACCCCACTATGACCACCTGTCTGAGTCTCCCTTTCTGTCCTTGTAGTGACTGTTTTTACTTGGAGTGTAAGGCTCCGTTGCCTCCACTCAGCCTCTCCCCGACCCCCAAAACATTGAGCCCTCTCTTCCGATGAGCTTGGTAATTTGATTTCAATGGGAAAAAAAATCATTTTGCTGACTTGTCTGTGTTGAGGGCTGTGCTGAGAGTAGGGGATGCTGGGAAAACTGTTTGACTTCCAGCCGTGTCTGTCATGCTGAGTGAGGCAGGAGAAGCGGTTCAGTCAGTAGCAGCAGCGCTTTGAGGCCAGCCTTGGAGGGTGAGCAGGAGCTCCCCCGCGTGGGCGGGTGGGGGGCCTGGCAGCTGGCACGGTGCTGAGTCAGGAAGGCCATCGGGATGCCTGGAGTCGGGCAGTCAGTGCTGCTTCCCGTGCTCGCTGGGGTGAGGGTCGTGGCTGCAGGGACTGGGCGTTGGAGCGCAGATTGAGTCTGTGTACGAGACGTGTACGGGGACGGCCAAACTTCCTTTGGTTTTCCCCCCCATATGACAGCTGTAGTAGCACTCAGTTGTCTTTAGCTTCTTTTCTTTTCTTTTTTTTAAAGATTTTATTCATTTATCTTTAGAGGGGGAGGGAAGGAGAGAGGGAGAGAAATATCAATGTATGGTTGCCTCTCGGGCGTCCGGGCGTCCCCTGCTGGAAACTGGCCTGCAACCCAGGCATGTGTCCTGACTGGGAATCGAACCGTGATCCTTTGGTTCACAGGCCCGCGCTCAATCCACTGAGCCACACCAGCCAGGCTAACTTCTTTCGAAGTGATTCTCTCTTTTTTTTTTTTTTTTTTTAGATTGTATTGTGACAGCTGTCATATCAGCGTGCGTTTAAAAATTTATTAAAATGGGTGAATTTCTGTGCAGCCATTTTAATATTGCAGATGGAAGAAAATACCCAACAATTTTGGCGTATTCGTTATTATTTCAAGAAAGGTAAAAACTGCCCTGGCTGGTGTGGCTCAGTGGATTGAGCACTGGCCTGCAAACCAAAGAGTCACCAGTTCGATTCCCAGTCAGGGCACGTGCCTGGGTTGTGGGCCAGATACCCACTTGGGGATGTGTGAGAGGCAACCACACATTTATGTTTCTCTCCTCTCTCTAAAAATAAATAAATGAAATCTTTTTTAAGAAGAAAGGTAAAAACTGAAATGCAAAAAAAGGTTTGTGCAGGGTTATGGAGAAGGTTCTGTGACTGATTGAACATGTCAGAAGTGGTTTGTGACATTTCTTGATACTGCTGACATTTTGGTCAAACAATCTTTTTCTGTGGGGTTAAAACTAAATGACTTTTCGGCCAACCCAATACTAGGTGGACACAGAACTGAATTCAGCTGAGCCAACCGCGCGCTCCTCAGACTGTCCACACCTCCTAGCACCAGCCACCTGGATTGGTGTGTGCTCTGGGCCACGCCCATGCACACCTGGTGTCGTGCTTCACCTGCTTCCCCATGCCTCGCTCCCCCACGAGTGCCGCTGGGAAAGCACTGTGGTTATTGTGGTGTCGTGCCTTTCTTAACCATTTAACCTGTGTGTGTTGTTGGCAAAGTTGTTGAGTGTTGGGACCATAATTCCATTTTCCCCCATAATCTTTGGGTTTTTTGTACTGGTTGGCGCTTTTTACAACATACATGTCTGTAACTGCAGATGAGACCAGAAAGGACAGGGAGGGGAGGGGATTTGAAGCCATGGGTGTGATCATTTCCGGACATTTGCAGTACTCCTGGGGCGGGGGGGGGGGGGCTGGTGGGCTTTTTTAATAGCTACCCTGTGACGCCTCTAGCTTCCTTGGGCCCACTCAAAGGTCTTCCTAGTGCTCCGGTCTGCCTTTTCTGGTTGTGTGAGGGCGCCCCTGGCTCAGAGTTTGCTTGGTGGGAGCAGAGGACTGCTGGGGAGCATCTGGATGCGGGCCTCTGCTGCTGCCTGCCGGCCGTGGGGGTCCCACTGCTCAGACTAATGCCCGTGGACTGTGGGGTTTGGTGGCCAGCTGCTCACCGGCCTGTGGTGCGTCTGCCTGGGAGTGGAAGGGAGAGACCAGTGCTCCCATGCTAATGAGGGGTTCTCCCTTTCCCGCCCCGGGCTTGTGCCTTGGCTATTTGCAGTGGTTCTAGACTCCCTCCACCTCACCCCACCCTGACCTGTCCCCGGTCGACAGCTCTGTAGAAGCAGTTCAGCGCCCGGCTGGCTTTCCCTGCTGCAGGTGCGGCGCTCTGCCGCGTCCACACAAGCAGTGTGCCCGCCTGCTTTGAGTTTCCTGGCCGCTGTGGTCTTGACCCTGGGGAGGGGTGGGGGCTGCTGGTGGCCTCCACACCTGACCTTGCTTTGCCCCCTTGGTGTTTGGCATCATTTCGGCCTCTGGAAAAGGGCCTTTAGCATTCCATTCCATCACCCTTGCTCCTGGCCCTCAGGAATTGCTGTATTTGTGTCACCAGCCCCCCAGTTCCCAGGCCACCATGCCTGAGAGAAAACTAAAAGTTGGGTGGGGGTCAGAGGTGGCGAAGCCACCAGCTAGCTGGGCCTCTGGTGACCCAGAGGACCGCCTCCCCCCCCCAAGCAGCAGTGGAGGGGCAGGGCGCTGGCTCCCACCTGCCAGAATGGGCTGGGCTTGGTGTCTTTTACTGCGGTGCCCAGTTGTGACAACCCTCCCCCACAGTGACAGATGCTCCGAGGCTGTCAGGCCCTGAGGTGCCCCCCAGGCTGCCGGCTTCACCCACAGACCTGTCAGCTCGCCACGCGAGGGGCTCGGCTGCAGAGACATGGGTGCGAACAGGGTGGGGGAGCCAGGTCGGCTGTGCCCACTGCGGAGCATTTTCGAGTATTTGATAGAACCTGTCCGTTTAAAATGTCTAGAGAAGGAGTGTTAGGTGAAGTTTATTTTTAGTTTTGTGGTTGTGGTAAAATCGCACATCACAGAGACCGTTTGGACCACTTCTGATGGGTAGTGGCAGGAGGTGCACTCACCGCCCGACACCTGCAGGGCCTTTTTACCCTTCCCAGCCCCGCCTCTGTCCTCCCCCAGCCCCGCCCCCAGCCCCTGGCAGTCACCCTTCCGCTTTCTGTCTCTGGGTTGGGTGGTTCTCTGTAGGTGAGAGGAATTACGCAATATTTGTCCTTTTGTGTCTGGTTTCACTGAGCTTAATGTCTAAGAGGTTCATCCATGTTGCAGCGTGTGTCGGAATTTCTTTTTAAGGCTGAAGAATATTTTTATCGGTACTGATTTTTCTCAGGTTTTTGGAGAGCTGGCATTCATTTTCATTCTAGACACTTGCAGCTCGAGGCCTGAGCCTCAGGCAGAAGGAGAGCCACCTCATTCAGGGCCAGCTGCTCTCTGTCTCCAGTGGGGGCAGGAGGTGGTCCCTGGCGGTCCTGTGCCTGGGAACCACTGAGCAGCGGTGAGGCCTTCGCCTCTGGTGCTCCTCTCAGGCCTCTGGGACTGTGCTGGTAGCTTCCTTGGGGTCACAAGGTGAGCCTGTGGAAGGCCTGTTGCTGTCTCTCCGAGCACGGTTTGCTGCCTTCTGCTCTTGCCAGACCACACAGCACCCCAGGAGAGGGCAGTGGGCAAGGCTGCCGAGCCTGCTTTTGGAATGAGCGCCTGGGAGGAGGGCCAGGAGCGGGCGTTCCAGTTCTCCCTGGGGTTGGAGGTGTGCGGTGCTCGGACGCTCGTCCCTCAGGCATAGCACGCAGTCATTATTTTATTGACCAATCGTCTTTCCACTTACGGTTCACGCTTGGTGTCTGCTAGGTCCCCACTCCGTTTCTGGAGCAGTGCATGACCCACAGCAGGTGCCTGTGTGGGGGTGTCGGCTTAGTCAGCTGGTGTGGCTGCCTGCAGGGTGCTAGGGACCACCCTGGACACCTGCGTTCTGCATCCCTGCCCCATGGAACAGCTGCAGGGTGAGGGATGTGCTCCACACTGGAGATGGCAAAGCGAAGGTGTGGAGGGCCAGTACTCGTGGCGGGCTCCCGGGCTCAGACTGCCCGCTGCGTGGTGCGGCTGTTTGCCACGCACCTTCTTCTGATAACACACCAGAGGCTCCTGCGTTTCTTAAGTACGAAGGCCTAGTTGTTGGTGTGACGGTGACATAAAATTCTATTCAAGAGAGTTCGAAATGAAAGTTACTGCAGGTTGTGCTGGGGACTGGTCCGTCGCCAAAGGCATTCAAGCAAGCACCGCACAAAACAGTCCTTGAAAGATTTTGCTTTTAGTATGTATTTTGTAACCCTGATTTTGAAGTTTCGTTTATGGACGTACTTAAAATAACATGGGGATGATTCTAAGTTTATGGTTAGAAAGGGGGGGTGTCAGCTAGGCAGTACCTGATCAATCGGGTGGCAACCAGGCATACATGAGGGCCTGCATGTCCGCACACCAGTTCCCTGCAGGAGAGCACGCTGGGGACACCTGTGAGTCGGCGTTGCTTCCCCATGGGGACCCGTGTGGGGAGTGAGCCCTTGGGTGGTGAGGGTGGTAGTAGCGGTCTCCGCCGCCCTGGCGTGGTGTGAGAGTTCCGTGTGCCCCTGGGTGAGGCCCCTGGACAGCAGTGCTGTGAGATGCTGGGACAGAATCTGCCTTGTCTCACCTGGCTGGTTTCCTCCTGCCCAGTGCGCTTCCATCCATGAGGTCTGCAACATACACAGCCATGTCCACACTGTGTGCAACACGTGAGCGTGCATGTTGCACTCTGTGGGGTCCCCTCTAACAGCAGTGGGATGGTGGGGTGGCTGGGAAATCTGAACAAACACAGCAAGTACCAGCCTCCGCCACACCTCCTGCCATCCAGCCGGGCACCTCTGTTCCTTCCAGACTGTGCCACCACCTCCAAGCTGCACAGGCTGCATCTGCCACTGGCCCCTGGAGCACACAGGAGACACAGTCTCTGAGTGTCTGAAGGAGGTCTCTCTGTCCAAGGCCCTTGACTGTCCCCAGGGTCGTGTGGGTCAGGAGCTGAGCCCATCCTGGGTTCTCCCATCCACCACACAGGGCAGCGTCTGGGGCATCTTCTGCCCTCTGTGTGCCCCACCCACCTGCTTTATTTCTTGAAGAACCCCTCACTTTGGGCCTCGTTTTCTGTGTCAGTGCTCCAGGCAGCCCTGCTTGACCCTCAGTACAGAGCTTCTTCTGCTTGGTTACTAGTGACCAGCTTCCTGAGGCTGCTCGATGGCCTCGTCCTGGCCTTCGCCCCACCTGTGTGTTCTTTCAATTTAATTGATTTATTTTTAGAGAGGGGAGGGAGACAGACGGAGAGACACATGAATCAGTTGCTTCTCACACGCCTCCAACTGGCGATCTGGCCCACAGCCCAGGCAGGTGCCCTGACCGGGAACTGAACCAGTGAATATTTAGTCCGCAGGCCGGCACTCGGTCCACTGAGCCACACCAGCCAGCAGCCAGGCCCCGCCTGCTTTCTTTCTTCTTGAGATGCTTGCTTTTGTCTTGCCGTGTCCATGGGTGGCTCAGGCTTGTTTCTGACTCTCCATTCTCTTCACATGCTCCTCTCTTTCCACGTGCCTCCCCAAACTGCGCACGTTCTGCGATGTCTGCTCCCATCCCGCTGTCTCTGGAGCCTTCCAGCCGCCTGCAGACCCGCCTGCCCTCAGCATCTGCCCCTTCACTCCCTCCCCAGCCCAGTCCCCGTGCGTGGAGACCTCTGGTTCTGTACGGGCGCCCTGTTCTGAACCCAGGCTGTGACGTACACTAGCTGTGGTCTTTGGGCAAGTCCCTTTCTCCTGGAGGTCATCCTCAGCTCCCTGTGTGGGGAAGGGTGGCCGCACAGAACCTGCCTCCTCCTCTGGTGAGAGGAGGGTGGCAAGCGATGGGGTTGGGAAGTGCATGCCTTGCACACAGTGACGGTGGCCTCTGAGGTGTGGCCTGTGTGCCTGGCAGGACCCCAGAGCCTTTTTGATTGGTGAGGTCGACCTTTCCCACAGTGCAGTCCCTGCCACACGTATCCCTTCCGTGTCCCATGCTGGTCTGCTGGGAATGCCCCTTCTCCCCACTGCCCCTTCCGGTGGAATCCTGCCCCTTCCAGCTTCCTATGCCTGCTGGCCACTGGCCTTTGCCATCCCCCAAAGAAAAACAGATTGGGAATGAATTGGTGGGTGGCTGGCCTTGGTGCCTCTGGTGTGGGAGGCTGTGGAAGTGCTGGAAGATGGTGCCAAGGAAGCGCCAGGGAAGCAGGATGTGCACTTGGCTCTGAAGGCAGCCCCGAGGCCGATGTGGCCCTGGTGGAAAAGCGTCCGATGCCCTGGTGTACAGAGCAGACCTTCTCCAGCGTCTCCTGGCCCTGTGCTCCGTTCACACGTGGCATACCTCCATCACTTGGCATGCTGGAGCTGGCGGCCAGTTTACTCACCACTGTGTTCTCAGGGCAGGGGCTGTGCAGGTAAGGAAGCGAGATGGGGGGCTTGCAGCACCAGGCGGGGCTGTGCAGTGGGTGGTGCTGGCCGAGGCGGCGGCGGAGCCAGTCCATAGCCTGGACTATGCGCACCCTGCCCCACCTGCTCCTGCCGCCCTGTCGTCAGCCAGTCCTGCGGCTCGGAGGAAGCATGGCACAGGCAGGGCTGGTGCCCAGGGTCACGGGGAGAGTTCGGAGACGCTGGACAGCAAGGCCCGCTTGTCTCCACTCTCTGTGCTTAGGAGTGAGGACTTGACTGGGGCCCAGCGAAGGCTGTTGTGCTCAGAAAGGTGGGGGATGGTATGGTCTGGGTGCCCGGGTTATGCGGTTTGCTGGGGTGGTGGCCTCTGAGGCAGTACTGTCAGCATTGCCTGGAGTATATCAGACATGCACAGTTACAAGCCCACCCCCGGCCTGCCGAATTGGAAGCTCTTCCATGGGAGCTTGGGGCCAGCCCGAGTTTGAGAACCAGAGTCCTGATCCAAACCACTGACAACTGTGACTGGGCCACCACAGAGCTGCCTCCTCGTTTGCGCCCTTGTCCACTGCCTCTCTGACACTAAGTGGGCCGTGGTTGGCTGCCTCTTCCCAGTGAAACCCAGGGCCCCTCCCTCTGCAGCGTCCTTGGCACCTTCTTTCTCTGCCCTTCCCAGAAGCTCCTGCTCGGCTACACCAGCCACACTCCTGGTTCTTCCCACTCAGCTGTGCGCACAGGGTGAATCAGTGGGTGGCCCTTGTCTCTGCTTTTAGTCCTTTTATCCAGAGGAGGACAGTGGCGTCATGGGCAGAGCCAGGGGCCTCCTGTGGCTCTGCTCCAGCCAGGGAAGCTGTGTCCCTTCCCATGGCGAGGAGTGGGTGCGGTCACACGTGGCAGTTTGATTCTCTCGTCTTTTCCCAGCAGCTGTCGTGGTTTCAACAGCCAGCATGGTAACAGGGTCTCAGGCTTTGAGATCTGTGGCCCTGCATCCTACAAGAGTTCTTGCTTCCTAAGGGGAAGGTGAGGTGAAGGACACACTGCACGATGCCCCCTGCTGGTGACCAGGAGAACAGAATGTGGTTGAAGGTGCAGGTGGCATGTTCATCAACTTGATGTCTTTGTGTTTCAGAACTTGACGGTACGGAGAGGTCTGCACGGCCCCAGATCCCTATGCTGGCCAGAGGATGAGCAGGTAGTGGCCGTGAGCAGTCGAACGTTCAACGTCCCTGCACACCTTGGTTCAGGTCACTTCCTTCTCTGTAGATTGCAGCCCAAGAGCACCATGAGTACGGTGAGTTTTGTCAGCCCAGGAGTTTATTTTCAAGGCTGAGCAACTACCTTGCTCCGCATGGCACATTAAGATGCTTCTAAGCACCCCAGTTTGGGACCTCCTAGGACTTAGAGCAGTGTGCGCGCCGACCGGCCCAGTGTCTGGGCGGTGTTCTGAGGGCGGCCTACGGGGTGGCGGCGGAGGCTTGGGAATTCTGTGCCCAGGGCGGTTGCCGGTGTGCTTGGACGCTAGGGCTCCGGCGTTCCGTGGTTTCTGCTGTCTTTGCCCTGTGTGGTTCTGCGTCCAGTGTGAGCGTCGTGGTAAGGGTCCTCAGCGAGAGGTCTCCAGCCCTCAGAGACCATGCCTGGCATGTCACTGTGACAGTGGCCGTGAGATCTCTCGGACTGCAGAGGCAGCTCTGCTCCGGTGCGGCCCAGACGTCACGAGACCCCATGGGCTCCAGGGAAGGTTGCCTGAAGGTCCTTCCTGTCTGCGCCCCATGGCGGGGCTCTCTGGTGGCCCTGGGGACAGGCTGAGAAAACTCTGGTTCCTTGAGTTGGGTGGTGGGAGGTGCTCTTAGGGCTGAACCCCACTTGCTGTATCCTAGGAGGTCAGAGGCCAGAGGTCAGATTTCTGCAAGGAAGACCTGCTTTCCTTGGTCAGTAGAAACTGGGAAAACTGAAGGTCTTTGGGCTAAAGACAAAGTGAGGCCAAACACAGATTTTAGGAAGGGAGGTCTGTCCCTGTGATTAAAAGGGAGTTCCCGCCAAATCCTGACCTGGGCCATAGGCCTCCATAGAGGTGAGTGTCTTGCATTTTTGCCAGATGGGTTGATGAGCGAGTTTTACTTTCAAGGATTTACATTCGCTGTGTGTTATGGATGATTCATCTCTAAACCCGCAGTGTCTGGAGCCTCCTGTGTTGGGAGGACCTGCCCTGGGCCTGCTCCCTGCTCCTCCTTCCTGGTGCGTGGGCCCTTTTTCAGGGCCGCCCTGCTCGCAGCCCTGCCGAGCCCGGTCATTCAGGACTAACTCGAGTGTCCCTTGTTGGTTCTGGTGCCCTCAGAGGAAGCGCCGAGGAGGGGCTTCGAGTTCTAGACCAGCCCAGAAGCGAGCTCGGGAAGTGGCCTCCACCCTCGAGACGACTCTAGAAACGGAGCCCATTGAGCTCGTGGAAAGCGGTAAGGTGGCCGGGGACACGGCGATGTAAGGTGTGGGAGGGCACGGCTGCACCGCTGGACCGCTGGGCACCTGACGTTGCTGCCTGTCAGCCCCGTGCCTCGGCCTCCCGTGCGGACCCAGACATGGTCACCCTGCTGCAGAGCTGTCCGGAGGCCGCAGCGGGTCGCAGCAGTGGCACAGGCTGACTGGGTGTCTCTGTTTTCTTCCTTCTTTTTCTTCTCGCCCTGGTGACTGCCCAGCCCCCACCCTGTTACTCTGCCTCCAGCCCTGTCCCTTCCATCCGCTCTCGACACCATGGTGGGAGTGGTTCTCCTTATTTTCTGAGCTGACCCAGTCTCTGCCCTGCTTGCCCCCCGCTGCCTGCCCAGTGCCCTCAGGACAAAGTCCCGATTTCTCCCTGGGACTCGCAAGCCCTCCAGGACGTGCCCGCCTGGTCCTCGGCCTTACCGAGCACTCCACATAGTGGCCTCGTGAACTCTCCGATCAGTGCCTTTCCACGACTCACAGGCTCAGTCTTGCCTGTGTCACCACTTCCCACTCCCTGGAGCAGAGCTGCCCCGCTGTCGCTGCAGGACTCCCATGGGTCTGAGCCAGCTGCTCACTGGCGGACCGACCGCTCGGCCTTCGGGGTGGGGGAGACTGCCCCCTGCCCCAAAGTGTATCTACAGTTTGTGTGGCCTCGTAAGCGCTCAGCTTTCTTCTTCTCTTTTTCATTAAGACAGAAAATTGCCCCAAAAGGCAAATGTGTGGCCAGAGCTGCCTGTGTTGGAAGGCGTTTGGTGTAGGCAGAGGCCAGGAGACTTTTCCCCACTGGCTGTTCTGGGAAGCGGCAGGTGGCCTGAGTGGAGTCTCTTTGCTCTGCATATATTAAAATTATTTTTGTAGCCATGTTGCCTGCAAGCTGACTTTAAGAAGAAGCAACTTGTCTGAGATACATTTCGTGGGGCCTTCAGAGAGGGAGGTTCTCAGTATTGTCTCTGGTCTCTCCTGACCCCAAACCATGAGTCCTAGAAAGCGCAAGAGCCTGGGACCTTGGCCTGCCCACCCCAAAGCTGACGCCCGGGCCTGCACATCCTGCTCTTTCCAGGAGAGGCCAGAGTAGGGGCTGCTCCCTGCATCTCCCGGGGGGGCTTGGAGCTCGAGCCTGGGGAAGGCACGGGGCTGCAGGCACTGGTGGCCTGTGAGAGTCTCCGTTTTGTTTGTAAAAGCCAAAAACCAGAAAGAGGAGGGTTCTGGAAACGATGGGACATCAGCATGTGGACTGTGCTTCTGAAAAGAACTTGGTCATTTTGTGTAAATTACATCAGACATTTCTCATACAGTGTGTTTTTATTCCTGTGACTTCTAATACATGAAAATAAAACTTCCTGAATATGCTAAACATATTACAAGTCACTTCCCCCAAATATTAAGCAAGTACTATTTCTGAACGTTCTACTCAATTTTCTGATGTTGACAATGACAGAAGAACATGGGCGTGAGTTTCCTATTGGCATATGGGACTGGAATTGTGTCCGCCCTTCACATGGGTCCTAAGTGCCAGGAGCTGTTGGGCACACGCTCCTCCCCGCTTGGCCTTGTGCTCACATGAATGCCGCAGTGGACCCGAGGGCTCAGGGCTGGCCCCAGGCCAGGCCCGTCCCAAGGAGGAGGGCCCCGAGCTGAGCGTGTCCGCTGCCCTCCCCATCTGTCCCTGCCCCTCCTTGTGAGGGAACAGGTGTGGACATGGAGGCCTAGCCGCGTGGCAGTGCAGGGCCACGGGGATGGGGGTGTGCGTGTGCCTGTCCAACCACGGGCTGCCACTCAGCAGCACTGGGAAGGGTGTCCATGGCTGTCCTTCAGGATGGGGTTGGTCCTGTGCTTTCTGCACTCTGCCCCTCGGGGGTCGGGCCGGAGTCGGGCTCTCATCGCCTTACTAGTGTGGTCAGCGTGCTTTCTCCCCTGACGTGTGCTGGAACGCTTTGTTTTGAAGCTGGAGATGAAATAGTGGACCTCACCTGTGAGTCGTTGGAGCCCGTGGTCGTTGACCTGACACACAGCGACTCTGTTGTGGTAAGCCCTGAGTCGGGATGGGGGGGGCTCAGGCGGTCCCCTGAGCGGGGGGATGGTCAGCTCTTCTTGATAGGACCCCTGGCCAGCACCGAGCCCTGAAGGCCATGTACACGGTGGAGGTTTGCACTCAGTGACGAGCCCATGACAGAAGATGGTTCAGGAAAGTCCGCTGCAGTGGGTTTGCTGCTGGTGTGCCCTTGACCTTTCCTCGGCCGGGCACAGAAGCCCTGGGGCCTTTCTCTCTTCAGTGCCTAAGTGTATACCCTGTGCCAGCTGTGCAACCCCTGCCGTCTGGGTCAGTTGGGTGTCAGGACTAATGGGTGCTAGCCTCGAGTGTCTGGCCCCCAGCCGGTACCCGGAATCCGGCGTGCGCCTCTAAGTGGAGAACAGGGTGC
Organism: Artibeus jamaicensis; assembly: GCF_021234435.1. Lineage (NCBI taxonomy): Eukaryota > Metazoa > Chordata > Mammalia > Chiroptera > Phyllostomidae > Artibeus > Artibeus jamaicensis. The sequence goes on along the minus strand of NW_026521954.1, from coordinate 26,842,747 downwards.
CGGCTCTGCACTGCGGGTGCCTGGAGGAGCCATGTGGGAGGCTGCAGGTGCCCCCTTTTGGTGGCGCCGGGTCTGGACTCGGGCAGGAACTTCGGCTTGAGAGGAGACCTGGGCTGGTCCCCTGCGGGTGGGGGTCTGCCGGCCCACAGACCTGCGTCCTCGGGTGGCCTTCCTCTCCCAGCAGCTCTCTAGCGCCTCCGGGGGCCCGCTCGGTGCTGGCATATAGGGTTAGACTGACCAGCTTTGAAACCACCGGGCTGTCCTGTTGTGCGTCAGTGTCCGTGTTGTCCTGTCCCCACCCCCATCACAAAGGAGAAAAGCAGCGTCCTTTCCTTCAGCTGTTGGGCTGCCCCTGCAGCTGGGACGGGGCTCGGGTCTCTGGCCCCTGCAGAGGGGTGGCAGTTGCCTGGAGACGAGCTGGGACTTCTAGAGATGAGTTGGAGTGGGCGTGGCTGGCACTGGTCCCCGTCCACGCCTGGTCAGTGTTCTGTGGCCCATATGGCACGCAGCATGGCTGCCAGTCCCCGTGGCGCCCAGGGGTCCTAGAAAGGTCACTGAATTTGGCACCTTGGCTGAAACCTGCAGCCTCCTCGCTAACACTTCAGACGGCAGGCGCCAAGTTCTTCCTTTCTCCAAGGCTCGGCGTGCCGGCCCCGGGTGAGAGAGAGGGGACAGGCTCTGCTGCTGCACCCCGCTCCCTGCCGCAGGCGGAGGACAGTGGCTGGCCCTGTTGGGCACGAACCCCCATCATGGCGTCCTGGTGACAGCTGTCTTCAGGCCCAAACCCCGCACCCCAGAGCCAGGGCGGCCTCCAAAACGTGACTCGGGCCGTGTTTCCAGGCCCCGAGGATCGCCACACAGTAACCAGCAGAGGGGAAAACGCTCCAGGCTGACGTCTCTTGCAGGCACTGCCGCAAAAATAGGGTCACTGCTGCGTCCCAAGGTGTCTGCCTGTGCCTGTGGGGGAGTCGGTCCTGCTTCCCAAAGAGGCTGCACCAGCGCGGGTGCACGTCGCTGCTGGAGGACCTCACTGCCTTGACCCTTGACTTCCAGCCTGGCTGGTGGGGCCCGGCCGTGCCCGCGGCGCTTGGGGTCCGCCTGCCGACTGCTGTGGGGACTGAACACCCTCGTGTGTGTGTGTGGCCGCGGCCCTCGCTCTTTGGCGAAATGCCTTTGGAATTGCTACAGGTTTTTTGTACTTATTTTATGTAGAACTTTAAAAAATAGCTGAGGAAGTTAAACTGCAACAAAGCATCCGCTTTGTCTTTTTAACAGTGAGGCTTTTTCCTGCGCATTTTTCCATTTGGTTTTTCTTCATTGTCCTGTTCTTTAGGAATTTCTTAGTGACAAGGGTGAGCCTGTCACTAAGCATGAGCCTGCCGCCTGTTAGGTTTTGTACTCAGAGGTTTCCTCTTTCTGGCTAATACACAGAGGTTTTCGATTTCGGCAGGGTCGGATATTGATTGTTGGAGGAAAATTTCCTACTTAGGAAAAACATGTGCTGTGTTCCCCAAGATCATTGTTTTGTCCTTCACCCGCAGGTCTGTCGTGCACGTGAGCTGGCTTTGGTGTGCAGCTGGGGGGCGGTCTGCAATGCTCTCAGGGAAGTCGGTGCTCCCTGGGGTGGCTTTGCAAGTCCCTGTGGATTTGTCCCCAGGTCGGAGCCAGTTTGGGTTCTGTTGAAAAATGGCATTTTAACGTTTGCTTTTTATCTGAGTGAGAACGGTGACCTTGGCTCATTCCAAACCTGAGAGACTCTGTGTATGTTACGGCTTCGGCTACGGGGTGTTGGTTTCTCCCTTCATCCTGGGACATTCCCCTCTGTCTCCCATGTGACTTGGGTTCATCTGGGTTGACTTGGGAGCCTGCCGTCTGGCGACGACTTCCTCCCTTTCTCTTGTTGGCCTGGGGATCCATCAGTTCAGCATCGCCCTCACGCCATCCTCCTTACGTGTCGCTAGGTTCCCCAGGGCCCTGGAAAGCCAGGCACCATCCGTAGGAGAAGGGCTCGTCCTCCCCACCGTGCAGCGGCCCGTGCAGCACGTGTCAGCGCTGGCAGGTGCTGTGAGGCTCCCCTGTGCTTCAGAGCCCGAAGGGGACTGGCCTAGGGTCAGTGTGTTGAGGCAGCTGCAGCACCGGGCACCCCTGCATCTGACTGACCGCTTAGCCTGGGTTGGGTCCCCAGCCAAGAGAGAGGGACTCTGGGCCAGCTCGATGCCCTTCTGACTTTGCGGCCCAGGCAGGGGCTGCTGAGTGGCTGTCATCTGTTTTGGCATTGGTGTCTTCATATCCTCCCAGCCAGCGGGGAGGCTGCAAGTTTATGCCACCCCTGCTCACTGATATGCTCCTGCCTGCAGTCCGCACTCCTGAAGCCCTGGGGCTTGGCCCGGCCCGTGTCCTGCCAGCTGAGCACCGAGCTGCCCATGGGGCCGCAGCCTGGAGCAGGGCGTCTCAGAGCCCTGTGGTCACAGCACCATCCGTGGGTGTAGGGAGGGTGTGGCACGGCCGAGCCCAGGCACCATTCTTTTCTGCTCTCTTCTTCGAGCTGTCCTGTTAAAGGTGGGGACAGCCCGTCATCCCTGGTGAGGGGGGCTCTCCAGTCACTGAGTGTGGAGCTCCAGCATGTGCCAGGTCTGTGGGGACCAGTCTGCATGCTGCAGGGGCTGGTGGCGCAGCCCCCTCTCTGAGCTCCCACTTGGCCCTGCCCCGTCGGCCCATCTCCCAGGCCTCACACGGACCGTGCCTCTGCCCACCCATGCTTGTCTGCTAGTAAACATGACCCTGATGGCTGTCCCCCAACCTTGTGACAATTTCACCGTCACACTCGGCAGCCCCACGTGTGGGCTTCGTGCTGCCGCTTCCTGGGACGGCCAGTTGTGCCCGTCGGGGTTACACCAAGTCCACTCTACTTGTTCCGAAGCAGAATTGGGTGTTATCCATGGCAGCAGGCACCTCCTGTGGAAAGGTGGGGGAGTGACCCTCATTGTCTCAGCCTTGACCCAGTGTGGGGGCTGCTGGCCCAGGTCAGCCAAGGAGAGGGCAGTCAGCTTTCCCAAGGGACTGGGCCCACAACATGCCGAGAATGTGTCTATGGCGGGTCCCAAAGACACAAGGCCGCGAATTCGAGAGAGCTGTGACCTGGTTGGAGACCACTGTAGCAGAATGGGTCTGGGTGGAAGTTCTGTGGGCCTCCAGGGTGCAGAACTGTATCCGCCTCGGTGCTGCGGGCTGCTCTCAGCCAGCCCTGCACACCTCCTGTGCGCTGGCTGTTCTTACTGCCGTCTGAGCACGGGGGCCCTCCGCCCTCTCGGCGCCCCGTCCTTGGTGGTAGCCACCTGCAGTCAGGTTCTTGTCATTGGCAACTGTGGAGCTGGTCTTGGGCTCTGTGTGCCTGGTGCCCTGGGGTCTGGGCCTTGTCTCCCTTCGTCCTCACAGCAGCACGGTGGGCAGGGGCCACTGGGGACTCTGTCCTCAGCAGAGGAAGCTGGCGGCTCCCGAGGGTGCATGGTCATCCCTGGTCATGTGGCAGCAGCCCCTCAGCTCCCCGGGGGTTTTGCATGTGAAATAAGTGCTTTGTCATTTCCGTGTCCAAAAGATGCAGCATGTTTTACATCACACTGATTCTGTCTTTTCTTCTCCTTTTTCAAAGATCGTAGACGGTGAGTAGTCTCCCTTTCCTGGGTTTGGATGGCCAGCCGGCGTGCGGTAGGATGCGAGAAGGCCAGGTGGGAGGGTTCCGGTGGTGATGTGGTGGTCAGGCCAGCCGGTCCTGTGCTTGTGGAGGAGTGCACTCCTGGCATGGGCTGCAGGCCCGCAGCTCGGGCATTTGCTCTCCTCAGGGATGGACTTCTGGCAAGACGAGGGGAGCCTCTTCAGGGCTGGGCAGGACCTCCTGGGGTAGGGGTGGCTGGGCGTGGCGGCCAGTCTCTCTGCGGTCTGGGGTTGGCCTATCCACGGCGGGAAAGATGGTGGTGTGGGTGGTGGGCCGGGGAGACCCCTGTCCTGAGCTCAGACTCACGTTTCAGAAAGGAGGCGGCCACGGAGGACCGCCAGGCGGCCGCGCCAGGACCACGCCGACAGCTGTGTGGTGAGCAGTGATGACGAGGAGCCCTCCAGGGACAGGGACGTGTATGTGACTACACACACTCCCAGAAACACCAGGGAAGAGACATCTCCAGGGCTCAGGTATCTTCACGCCCACCACCCTGTTGCCACCGCTCTTCTGGGGGCAGGCTCCCTCTCCAGGAAGCCTCTTGCCACCAGGGACTTCCTTGGTCCTTGGCGTGGGATCTCCTTCCTCCTCCATTTCCCGGGGGGTTGGGGCAGGGAGTTAGATGCACTGGGCCTTTAGCCAGTACCGTGAGCCTGGGCCCTGGGAGGGATTGTTGAAGTCTCTCCCCGGCTGCTGGGTGCAGGTGGGGCTGGCGCAGAGCAGGGCTCAGCTGTCAGCGCTGTGACCAGGGGGCGCTAGGTACCTAGAGGCTGGGGCGGGCCACACACGGCAACTCAGGTGTCTGCGCCTTCTGTTGTCCCCTGCTCTCGCGGCCCCGCTGATCCCTGTGGGGTAGCTGGCCTTCCTGTGAGTCCCCAAGAACCCGGGCCAAGGCAGGCTCGGGATGCTCTTGAAGGGGACTGGCCACACACATGGTGGCCCCGCGCACTGACGGGAGCACTGTGTTCTAGGCCCTCCGGCACGATCAGCTGCCCCATCTGCATGGACGGCTACTCAGAGGTAAGCAGGCCCAGCAGTGGCCTTCCTGCTCTGTGGGATGGACAGATGAGTGAGGGCCCTCTCGTTCGGTGGGACCCGACGCTGCTCACCCAGTCCCGCTCCAGCTGGTGCGTGGCTTGCCCTGCTTCTGTGGGGAGGGAGAGCACACTGGCTGCGGGGCCCTGCGGCCTTCCCTCTGGCTCCCGTGTTCCCCATCCTGGCCCAGGAGAGCCTCCCTGAGTTCCGCGGGGCTGGAGCCACACCCCACTGTCCCACTGCGTGCTTCCACAGCAGCGGTGACCTCTCTGGGCCTGCTGGCTCGGGTGACCGGGGCCCCCTGGGCTGCCGCTGCTGGGAACCCTTGGTCCTGCAGACCACCACTTGCCACACAGGGCTGGCGCCAGTGGGACTCTGGGGCAGCTGTGGCCCTGGGACGGGCACGCGTGAGGGCTGTTGCTTCCGCTGTCCCCTAGATTGTGCAGAACGGACGTGTCATCGTCTCTACGGAGTGTGGCCACGTCTTCTGCAGCCAGTGCCTCCGAGACTCCCTCAAGAATGCCAACACTTGCCCGACCTGCAGGAAGAAGATGAACCACAAACGCTACCACCCCATTTACATATGAGGTGTGGGGGACTGCCGGGAGAGGGGACAGGCAGCGACAGCCGGCAGGACCGCCCTGCGGCCTTCCGCGGGGTATTTGCCTCCAATCTCCTGAGCTCACAACGACAGTCTTACAACCAGTGTCTGCCACACAGACTGTTTTTCCGTCTCCAGCCCTCCGAGAGCCTCTCGTTAGCCCCAGCTTGATGCCGGGGAGCGGGGTCTGCGTCTCTCTGCTCCTCGGGGGCTTGGTCTCCGGGCACCTGGGAGGTGAGAACCAGGGTTCGAGCCTCTTTCTGGAACCTGCACAATCGCCAAGACGTTTTCTCTGTCCTGACAGTTTGCCCAGCTGCCTCCTGGCGGTGTCGTCAAGGAGCTGGCCCCGGTCAGAGCGGGAGCAGGTCCACACAGCTCTCACGGGCACGCTACCTCGTCCCCGGCATCTGCCCGACACAGTGACCAAGCCAGACAGTCCCGGAAGCACCAACCACGGGACTTCTTCTTCCCAAGAGTCATTTGACTGTGACTCTGCCGACACCTTAGCAGTGACACGCAGGGACTTCTGCATGTGGAGAGCCCCTGCAGGGCCGCCCCCGACCCTAAGGAAGAAATGTGCAATAATGCCGTCTACCCACAGCCTGGGAGGGCAGTGCCGTCAGGGGCCCTTGGTCGGCGGTGCCTGTGGCCCAGTGCCTGCCCCACCCTGTCACCGTCTGCTCTCAGGAACTGGCCGGGCCCAGAGTCCTCCACCTGGCGTGGGCCCCGCCTGCGGTCCGGCGGACTCTCTTCTCTGATGAAGTCCATCCTCTGTTTGCCACGTGCCCTCTGGTCCTCAGCTCCCGCTGCCCAGCGTCTCCTCGAACACGGACACTGGGAGGCGGTGGCAGTGTTTGTGGCCTTATCAGCCCACGTCCGCGCTGTCGCCCCGGCCGCAGCCGCCCCTGGTGTCAGAGGGCCTGGCCCGTGTGCCTGGCTGGGTCAGTGTTGGCCTTCTCACCCCCACGTTCATTCCAGAGTTTGCTCCTCTGGCCACTGGGGCGTTGACCCCTTGGGCTTGTGACTGCTCCGTAGTTGTGGTTGGCAGCGCTCAGCGGCCTCCCCAGGGGCCCAGCCGGCCCGTCCGCTCCCTCCACGGGCACGCGAGGCCTCGGCTCCTCCGGGTGGCTGCGCCGCCCCCTCCCGCCCACAGTGTGCCAGCCCACCTCCACCTCCGCACCCTCCTCAGGCCTCAAGCCACAGGGCAGCCTTGGCGCGCGGCACCGGCACAGCAGAGGCCCCGGTGTTGCGGCACCGACGGCCTTCGGACCCCTCTGGCGGAGCAGGGTGGGCTTCGTTCCCTCTAAATGGGGCTGAAGGAGCGTTCCTCTTCTGTGAAAAGTTCATTCTTCATGACGACTGTTGCGCTGTTTGGCTCACCTCCAGGCAGTGGGAGGGCAAGGAGTAGGGGAGGGCAGGACCTGCGTGTCCCGCCCGCCGGGCACTCTGCCGGGCACCCGCCCTCCGACTGACCACCTTCCCCCTGGGCTTCGTGGGAACACGCTCATCGCCTTCTGACAGCACCCAGACTTCAGGAGCCAGGATGACCACGCGGCCAGAATCTCTCGTTTTACGTTTAAGGACAGGTGGTGGATCATGGAAGTTGTATTTCCTCATAGTACATTCAATTGGGGGAAGATACATGGTTTCTACTCTTAAGAAACTGCAAAATAGGAAAAGTCGATAAGAAAAGCCCTCCCCCCTCCTCAGTGTACATATTACGACTCTTTCTTTGTTACGTTTAAACTTTATCCATGATGTCAGTCTGTTTGGATCCTCTGCTAGTGGTACAGATGGAAATAAAACCAATACTTTGAAACATAGCTTTTTTGTGTACTCATTTGCTGCTTGGCCTCATTTCTCTCCCCCTTTTGCTCAAGGGGTGTGATTGCTGTTCGCCTCACATGCATGTGCAGGGAAGCTGCTTGTCCGGCCGCCCACCCAGAAGCCATCCTGAGCGACCTGGGACAGAACCGCAGCCCAACCCTGGGCTCCTCGTTGAGCAGGCGCTTCAGCCCAGGAAGCAGGGTTGGGGCTTGCCGCTTGATTGGCCCAGTGCGGGGCAGTGCGGCTCCCCGAACCCCCAGACACAGAGATTGTCCCCCACGTGGGCATGGTGCCCCGGAGTGTGTGGTGTGCCGAGCAGTGGCCCAGGTGGGCAGTGTCAACGCGACCGTGATGGGCCAGGAACTCAGTGAGGGCAGAGCTTACCCTGGGGCTCCGTTGGCGACGGTCAGAGATGAAATGCAGTTCAGTGCTTGGCGAGCGTTGGGCAGGCTGCTGGGACTGGGCCCGGCTCTGGCCTGGAGTGAGAAACAGCCACATTGCTGCCCTGGATGCTCACTCACTGAAGGGTGGTCCGTAAGAGTGCGGAGCAGGGTGGACCCGTGCTCAGGGTTCAGAGGGTTGTATAGGGAAAGGAGGGGACGAGTGCGGGGCGGCCTCCCAGTAGGGGCCCTCTTGGACCACATACCTCCTGGGGACCCTTAACCCTGCCTCTACAGCCTGGAGCCAGGGGCCCCTCTGTCTTAGGCCAGCCCACAAGGGTGCATCCAGGATAAAGCAGGAGCTGCAGGTCCGCAGGCTGGCGCTGACTGGGGCCCCCAAGGCCGGCGAGGAAGGACTTTTCTAGGTTCCTTTTTCGAAATTTTTAACTTACAGATGGTGTCTTTCTTAACTAAAGTGATTGCTATTGCCATAAAGAAAGTTGGCTTTTGCCCTGGTGGGAAGCTCAGCTAGTGGGAGTGTGGTCCCAATGCACCAAGGCTGTGTGACCCCAGGGCACAGGCGGGAATCGACCCCCAGATGAGCCCATCAGCAGTGGGGCTAGAAATCAATGCCTTCTCCTTCTTTTCTCTGGAACCAGTAAGTTTAAGAGAAGTTTTTTAAAGAATGTCGGCTTTTGCATATAGTGTATCCTGTGTTCGTGCCTAGTTCTCATTCTAACAGGAACAAGGCTCTGTGGGGAGCACCTGAGCTGTTGCACTGTGGCATCTGACTCAGATAAAACTCCTAGAAAAGAACGCAGGTTCTGTTCTCCACCTTGACTGCCACCTCGCCTGGAGGGATCCGGCTTTCTTCTCCAATTCTTGACCCTTTCTTTGTCTTACTGAACTGCTGCTGCTTGCAGGACATTAATATGCAAAATGGTGTGGGCAGGTGTCTGCACGTTTCCGCGTTGTCACCAAGAAACGGGTTTACTGGAGGTTCTTGTTACGTGATTGTCAAGCTTCCTGGGTAGGGACTTGTCTGTTTCTGTTTCGTCACAAACGGATGTTCAACCTCGTAAGTTCTTCATCTGCCCCTCTTGAGACATCGTAGGATTCCGCACCCCCCCTCCCCCGCTTTTTCTTTTTTAAGATTTTATTTATTTATTTTTAGAGAGAAGGGAAAGGAAGGAGAAAGAGGGAGCAAAACATCAATGCACAGCTGCCTCCTGCACTCCCCCCACCAGGGACCCAGCCCCCAACCCGGTCATGTGCTCTGAACGGGAACCGAACCAGCGGCACCCGTCCCCCCTCCTTGGTTCGTAGCCCACTCTCAACCGACTGAGCTATGCCAGCCAGGGCAGGATTTACCCCCTTTAATCAGTTAGTACAGTGTGTTACGTGATTAGACTTGTGTGTGTGTGGCAGCCTTGCATTTCCAGGGTAGATCCAGCTTGTTCGCAATGTTTTGCCCGTCCGTAAATTGATTATTTTGTTTTGCTGTTGTGTGGTTGATGGTTTTTTAAAATCTGTGTTTATGAGTAGATTGACATCATTTTCTTAACACTGTCAGGTTTCGGTTTCAAAGTGAGGCCTGTTCATTCGGAGACACGGAGGGGCTTCCTCTCCAGACCTCACATGCGCGTTTTTTGCGCCTTGATGTTCAGTGGAGCCAAGCAATGAAACCTCTGAGCCGCTGTTTCCATTAAGGAAAGATTTTCAAGTTCTGATTGGATTTTTTAGAAAATGAGAACTATTTACATTTTTTAAACTCAGGTTTGTTAAGTTACGGTTTCTGGGAACCCATACTTTTCATCTCATTGCAAGTTTTTGGTATGAAATAGTTAATAAAATAGAGTTAATCTCTGCAGCATTTTTAAGGTTTTTTTTGAGAGAGGCAGGAGGGAGGTCATACTGTACGAGCAGGGCTTCTCTGCAGCATCTTTTTATCGCTAATGTTAATTTATGCCTTCCCTTTTGATCAGGTTTGTTAGACCTGTGTCCATTTTATGTTCTATACACATTACGTCCAGCATCCAGAGCCTGTGGTTCATTTCTGAAGTCTTTGTTGCTGACGGCTCTCACTCAGACGACTTCCTTCTTTGGGTGTTTTAGGAACTTTGTTCTTCTTACTGTGAGTCCGTGTAACTTGTACACTCTATGAAAATTCTTTGAGACCTGGATTGCAGGTGGGTTCCTCCGGAAAATATTCGCCTTTGCTTTTATGAGGTGTTGAAGGTTGTTACCAACTCAAAGCCAATAGAATTGCTTACCTAGCTTTCATACTGGGAAGTGTGGCGCACAAACACAGAGCTCACTCAGTTCGCTCAGGAGCACGGCTCAGCAGACCACCTTAAAGCGGGCCCCGCGACAGCCAGCTGTGACGAACAACACTGCCAGCACCTCAGGAGTCCCCTCCTCCTCACTCCCGTCAGGACGCTCTGCTTCTCCCCAAAGGTGATCGCTCATCTGACTTTTATAGAAATTACTCCTTCTACTGTCTGTAGAGTTTAATTAGCAGAACATAGAGCCTGCATGACATAATTTAATTTTGGCTATTCTTTGAAGTTTAAATGGGTAAGATCATTTAATTTGTGTGTTTTGGAGAGGAGTGGCTTCTTTTGCTGAGTATTTGTGAGATTTGTTCATGTCGCGTGACTTGTTCATCTTTCCCGAGTGTAGCATTCAGAAGAGCGTGCTTCCGTTAGTCCATCCTTTCAGTTACGTTGCCGGCTGTTAATGGCCAACGGAGGACCACACTGCTGGAGGGCATGACTGGCTTTCAGGGTCTGAACGTTCAGGAGAACTGAAAAAATACGTGGACATTAACACCCTTTTAAACCAGTGGATCAAGGAAGAAATCACAAAGGAAATTACCTTGAGAAGAAAGAAAGTGAGGCCATACCTAAATGAATGGGATACAAGAAGCCAGTGCCCGGGGTGCTGTTGTTGTAGATATCCACAGTGAAATAGATCGAACCGGTCTAGCTGTGCGCCTTGAGGAACTGGAAAGAGAAGAGTAAACCAGACCCAGAGCCGGCAGGAAATAAATAATAATAAAGATTAAAACGGGTAAATGGAATTGAGAACAAAAAACTATTTTAGAGAAAATTAAGGACAAGTTTTTTTAAGATCAACAAAATGGACAAACCTTTAGCTAAACTGACCAAGAATGAGAGAGGGAAGAGTCATGTCACTGGGGTGGCTTGGTTGGGCGTGGTCCCGTACACTGCGTGGTCACTGGGTCAGTTCCTGGTCTGGGCACACGCCGGGGTCAAGGGTTCAGTCCCGGATCGGGGGTGTCGGAGAGGCAACCAATCCACGTTGCTCCCGCACATCAGTGTTTCTCTTTCTCCCTCCCCCCTCTCTAAAAGTAAGTAAAACTTTCAAGTCAGCAATGAGAGAGGACATGACCGAACTTCACAGGTAAGAAGACTGCCATGAATGCCTACCTCGCTGTGTGACCACCGATTCGATAACCCAGGTGAGACGGACAAACTCCTACAAATGCGAACTACCAAACCTGACTCCAGAACAGAAAAGGAGTAGTAGACCTTTAAGAAGTAGTATTCAGACAGCACTCAGGACCCCATCAGCACCGCCAAACAGGGGTCGGGTGGCCTCAAGGTAACCAGAGAATACTTCCTGACTCACTCTGCAAGGTCAGTCTCCTCCTGACCCCAAAGCCACATGAAGTCAGCTACAGGAAAAGGACTTTGCAGAGTAATCGCTCTCGTGAACGTCGACGCAGTGATCCTCGGTGCAGCGCTGGTCCCCAAATTCGGCAGCCCCCCGAAAGGACTGCGCTCCACCCAGGGCTTCTCCCAGGAGAGCCAGAGTGCCCTGTCTCCGAGCAGGGGTGCAGTGCAACCCGTAAAATCATCCTGCCAGGTACAGAAAAAGCATTTGAGAAAACCACACCATTTCATGGTAAAAACACCAAGCAGACCAGGAACAACGTCATAAAGGCCACGTGTGGAAAGCCGGGAGCTAACAGGTTCTGTGGTGGAAGAAGGAAAGCTTGTCCCCTGAGACAGGAGCAGGAAGAGGGTGCCTGCCCACCATGGTTCGTCTGGGATTTTAACCACAGAAGTGATGCAAGAAAGGAAGAGGGGGCATCCAAAAGGAAATGGAAAGAGTGTCTTTGTAGAAGACACGATCTTGTATGTAAAAGCCATTAAGAATCCACATCCATACATAATGACTGTTAGAGTTCGAGAGTTCAGAAAAGTTGCAGGATCCAAATTCACAAACTCTACACTCTATCAGTGAGTAACTAGACAAGGAAATTAAGAGAAAATTCCATTTTCAATACTGAAATTCCAATTCCATTATTCTTGAAACAGAATAATAAACTTAGGAATAAAGTTAACCAAGGAGGTGCAGAATTCGTGCTCTGACACATGGTTGAGAGGAACATCTCTGAGAAATACAGGACGCCCCATATTTGTGAGTGCAAAGGCAATACTGTGAAAAAGACAGTATAGAGACTCAACGCAATCCCTACGAAGCCCCAGTGGCAATGTTCACAGAAGTGGCAAGCCCGTCCTTAACTTTGAATGGAGTTGCAGGGACCCAGGGTAGCTGAAGCAGTCTTGGAAAGAACCGAATTGGAAGACGAGCTTCCTGACTTCGAAACTTCTTGCAGAGGTGCAGGAATCAAAGCAGCACAAGGGCAGCGGGGGGACGGGCCTTCAGACCAAGGGAAGGAGGGCGCGGTCCAGGGTCACACCCTCTCCGTGGCCAAATGATTTCTGACAAGGTTTTAAGGCACTCCATGGAGAGAGAAAGGTCTCTCCAACAAAAGGTGCTCGGAGAATTGGATCCTCACAAGTATAAGAATGAAGCTGGGTCTTTAAACCATAGGCAAAAATTAACACGAAAGGGATCAAAGGCCTAGACTTAAGAGTTAAAACTATAAAATTCCTAGAAGAAAACAGGCAAATATTCTTGACCTTGGATATAGCAGTGTTTTCTTAAATATGACACCAAAAACAGGCAAAAAAGGAAAGTTAAATTTGACTTAATTGCAATGAAAAATCTGGGCTCCCAAGGACACTGTCAAGACCGCGAGAAGACAACCCACAGAATAGGAGACAATATTTGCAAGCTCACTCTCTGTGATAAGGGACTAGTAACTGTAATACATAAAGGACCTCTAAAGTTCAACGAGAACAAAACATTCACTCCTCAGTTTAAAACTTGGCTAAGGACTGAAGTACATACTCCTCCAAAGAAGATACACAAGTGGCCAATGGGCACAGGAAGGGAACTCCGCGTCATTAGTCATGAGTGACATGGAAATCAGGACTACAAAGAGATACCGCTTCACACACGTCAGGAAGGCTGTAACCGAAAGCACAGACAGCTGGCCTCGCCAGGGATGCCAGGCAGGCTCGGGAGCTGGGACCCTCGCGCGCCGGCAGCAGGCAAAGAAAATAGGACGCTCGGGAAGACAGTTGGGTGTTTCCTCGAGACGTCAAATATAGAGCTACCGTACCATCCAGTAAATTCCCCTCGGGGTACATCCTCCAAAGAACTGAAAGTGGGGAACTCAAACAGATGCTCTCACCCCACTGCTCACGGCAGCAACATTCTTCACAGCAGCCAGAAGGTACAAACAGCCGAATGTGTGTGGGTGGATGAATGGATAAAGACGCTGTGCTATGTGGGGTCGAGAATGGAAGATTCAGCTTTAAAAGGACGAAATCGTGATACATACAACCCGGGTGAGCCTTGCTAACATGGCGCTGAGTGAAATACTTTACTTCGACACGGTGCAGCAGAAGAAAGCCTGCTTGAGTGTGTTTGGTAGGGTGACGATAGTGGAGTAATAACCTACAGTTCTAATTTGAACATTTCGCCTGAAATGTCCTGCGGCGTGCTTGAGTGTGATAGTGTCATGTTACAGAATGACACGCTTGTGATTTTGCGGTGAGTTTATAATTAAAAACGGGGGTGTTATTTGTGGTGGACCCTGTAGCACAAACACTGCACGATCCCGCGTGTGTGAGACACCTCGAGCGGCAAACCCATGGAGACCGGCAGTAGTGAAGCGGTTCCTCGGGGCCGTGGGGGACAGCGGGGGTGGCAGTGTTGAACGGGGACAGAGCTTCTGTTTGGGATGATGAAGTGTCCTGGTAGTGGAGGTGGTAACTGACGGTGGTACAACATTGTGAATGTAGCTAGTGTCATTTAATTGTACACTTGAAAAGGATGAGAGCCGGACCGCAAAGCAGAGAGTCGCTGGTTCGATTCCCTGTCAGGACGCAGGCCTGGTTGCGCGCCACATTCCCCGGTGTAGGGAGCGCGAGAGGCAGCCACACATTGATGTTTCTCTCCCTCTCTTTCTCCCTCCTTCCCCCTCTGTCTAAACATAAACAAATAAAACCTTTTTAAAAGAAGACTTAAAAAGAAAAGAAGAACGAAAATGGTAAATTTTGTATTATATATGTTTTACCACAGCTTTAAATGGAAAAGGACCATAGCAGTTATTCATTATCTATACATAATATGTATAAGATTTCATATATAAAATTCAAGACATGTATTCCATTTACATATATTTAGTCTTTATGCCTTTCTTCACGTCCATCTGGAATAATTTTTCTTTTGCCCAAAGAACTTTCTTTTTTTTACTGTTTTATTTATTTATTTTTAGAGAGAGGGGAAGGGGAGAGAGAGGGAGAGGAACATCAATGTGGTTCATTTTAGTTATTTTATTTTTCAGTTCTAGTAAATTTTCTTTTTTAAGCTTATCTTCAGAGAGAGGAAAGGAGGGAGAAAGAGAGGCAGAGAAATGCGGACGTGTGAGAGGTATGTCAATCGGTTGCTTTTCCCACGCCCGCGACTGGGGACCAAGCCCCAGGCTTGTGCCCTGACTGGGAATCAACTGGCAACCCTGTGATTTGCAGGCCAGCACTCAATCCACTGCGCCACACCAGCTAGGACTCAAGTAAGTTTTCTTTCTTCTTTATATTAAATATATTTTATTGATTATGCTATTACCGTTGCCCCATTTTCCTGCATTTATTCCCTTCCGCACTGCACCCCGTTCCCACCCACATTCCCCCCTCTTTAGCTCATGTCCATGGTCGTACATATTAGTTCTTTGGCTTCTCCATTTCCTACACTACTCTGACCCTCCCCTGTCTATTTCCTACCTACCATTTATGCTACTCGTTCTCTGTACCTTTCCCCCATCTCTCTCCCTCCCACTCCCGTCAAGTAACTTTTCCTATAGACCTTAATTCTCGGGTGAAACTCTCCATGCTTCTCTATTTACATTTTTTCTGTATTTCTTAAACAGTCTTTGCCTACTAACTCCAAGTGTGATCACCTATGGGTTTGTTTTTGTCATCTGTGGGTTTATTTTCAGTCAAAAGGCCCTGTGCCTTGATATGCCTTGATATGCCTAGAAATTTTTTAAACATTTTTTTTAGATATTATCTTTAGGGGGGAAGGGAAGGAGAGAGGGAAACATCAATGTGTGTGGTTGCCTCTCGTGCGTCCCCTGCTGGGAACTGGCCTGCACCCCGGCAAGTGCCCTGACTGGGAATCGAACCGCGATCCTCTGGTTCACAGGCCAGTGCTCAATCCACTGAGCTACACCAGCCAGGGCCTGCCTAAAAAATTTTTAATGAAAGGTGGAACTTGTGGGTAAAAAATTGGAGCAGCCATAGGCGGTATCGCCTCTGCGGGGCAAATAACGCAGGGGCTCGTCGCCAGTGCCCCAGCCGCGCGAGCCGTGCACGCTGTGCTGCAGCGCAGCGAGGCCCAGTGGTGGTTCCGGCTGCCTGTAGGGTCCCGCTCCGGGCTTCCCGCGGAGCTGCAGGGCGCCTCCCGCTGGTTAGTCCTGGTCTGTAACCCTCGCCGTCTCGGCCCCATAAAACTGCTGGCACCTCCACTCCGCTTTCCAGGGTTTTTCCAGTTCCCCTCCTACCCTGTGAGAGAATTTGGCAGGGACCCTAGGGAGAGACTGTCAGACTCAGTGACTCATCCCCATGTCACTTGGGATTCCGGCTCCGCACCGTTGTCCCCACTGCTTTGTCTCCAGCCCGACCTCAGGCCCTAGCCCCGGCCCCGGGGACTGGGAGCCACTCTGGAAACTGGGGCCCTTGGTTCTGTCTCTTGCAGCTCTCAGCTTCCTTAGCGCATTTTTCATGACCCGTACGGGCAGCTGTTCCCCTGAGGTCAGTGACCACGGGGCCATCAAGACACCGCGCTGTCCCTCTGTCAGGTTGTTGTGCCTGCCATTTATCTGTCCTTGCAGCTCGGTTTCGGGTGTCAAGTAACCTCACATATCACCTATTATTTTCCTCACAGCCTTCCCTTGTCCTATTCCAATCTGGCCTGGTTCTTCCTTCGGTTCATTTAAAAAAATGTAATCTCTAATTGTATTTTTGGCATTATTATTCAGCCCTCTTATAACCGCTCCCCCATCACTCCTTTTGCTTTTAATTAAAAAAAAATATTTTTTCCTGTCTTATTCGGAAGTGGTCCAACTGCCACTCTTTTCTCTCCTGTTCTACATCTTTGTTCTACTGTCTGGATAACTCCCTTTTCTGTTGCAGCCCTTCTGTTGGGTTTCTTTTACAACTTCGGCTACATTTTATTTTTTATACTCACCTGAGGACATGTTTATTGATTTTAGAGGAGGAAGGAAGGGAGGGCGGGGGGAAGAGAAACATCAGTGTGAGAGAGACACACCAATCGGTTGCCCCTTGCGGGTGCCCCAACTGGGGACTGAACTTGCAACCCAGCTATGCGCCCTGACCAATAAAACTTAACTTTTACAGAAATATCCAGTGTATGCCACCTTTTCCTGACAGTCGGTTCCAAGAGCCCTCCAGGGTCACTAAGGCATCTGAGTGGCCACCTCCAGGCCAGGACCCTCTCAGGCCCAGGGCCGCACCTCCTGGGACACTTGCGCTTCTGCCAGTCCAAGCTCTTCTCAGAGTGCGCAGACACAGTCTCGCCCTGCGGTCCTGCATTCTCCCTTGCGATGGCTACTTCTGTGGCAGGCTGACTGGGCCCTAGGGCACCTGGACACCAGGTCAGACATCCCGGACGTGTCAGTGACGGTGTTTCTGGGTGAGGTTAACCTTTGCATCTGCAGACTTGAAGCAGCAGATGGCGCTCCTCTGTGTAGGTGGGCCTCACCCCATCAGTTGAAGCCCTTATAGAACAGAGGGGCCCAAATAGAAAAGAGGGAGCTCCCAGCCTCAGTGCCCCTGAGCTGGAGATGGCCCCTTGTTTCCATCTCCCACCTCTGGACTCAAACTGGCACATCAGTTCTTCCTGGGACTCAAAGCTGGGGCTTTGGGCTGGACGCACACCATTGGCTCCCTGAGTCTCTAGCTGCCAACAGCAGGTATTAGGACTTGTCAAGCTCCATGACTGTGGGAGCCAGTGCCTTCCAATGATTCGGTCTCAGTCCCAACCTCTCCTTCCATATGCGTAGATCACTGGGGTTGCATTTCTCAAGAATACTGACATCCAGCTGGTTAAAATCATCTTAGGGGAAGCAATGAAAGACATTTACAGTGGTTTGTAACCTCCAAAGTTCAACAGCACCAGGCGAACTCTTACTTAGTACTTTTTTCCATCTGAATTTCTTAGTGTTCCTTAGGGGGAGATAATGGAAAACAAAGGCTGAGAACTACTGCTTTCTGGCTTTGCTTCACCCGTCTCCCAGGGCCACTGTCCCCAACACCTACGAGGCTGTCCTGAGTGTCCTGGCCACCAAGTTTGCCTCTCTGACATCCATTCTTGACATAACAGCCAGAGTTCATTAAAAAATGTATATCCAATAAAAAAAGTTGCTATCAGATACCATAAAACACCGAGGAACTTAAAAATATAGATGCACACCCTGCCATGACACGCCCTGTTCAAAACCCTCCTCAGCTCCAGGCTGCATTCAGAGCAAACCCGCCACCTGGTGGGGGCCAGGCTTCTGCCGCTTTCCCTTGCTCCAGCCCTGGTGGCTTTCGTAGGGGCCTGGGACAGGCCTAGCTCCTCCCTGCTCCAGGTTTGGCCTCACTAGAAGTCTTTTGCTTGAGAGTGACTGGCGCTGGCTCAGCTCACCTCCCCAGGGAGGCTCACCTGTGCCCGGGGGGACTCTCAACTGTACCGCACTTGAGCAGCTTCTGCCTTGTAACCTGGGCTCTGCTGTTGATTATCGGGGTAACTTTGGACAAATCCCTTAACATATATGAACTTCAGTTTCTCATCCATAAACGGGCCAATGGTGCCCATCTCCAGTGGTTGTGTTGATCAGATAAAAGGATATAGCTGCAGGCAGGGTGGCTGGTGTATAGTGGCTTGACAAATTCTAATTCGTATGTCATTCATTCACCCAGTAAATACTGTATTGGTGTGTGCCCAGCCCTTGCTTGGCAGGAGCTGGGGTTCACAGGTGCAGGAGGCATGCCCTCCTCCCCTAGTCCCGAGACTTCTCTTCACTGGGGATACTGCTGAACACCCGGAATCCCAATCCCATGTCAAGGTGCTATGACAAGGGACATCTTGGGGGCTGTGGGAGCAGGGACTGTCTGACTCAGCCTGTGTGGGATGGGTCATCATTCACCTAGGGGGCTGCTAAAGGAAGATTGCCAGGCAGGATATATGTATTAGCTCATTGTGGTTGTGGCAGGAAGGATGGGTGGGAGGGTAAAGGGCTGTGGTTGCAGCTGGATCGAGGATGAGGCCGTGAGGCTGGGAGCTAACAGTTATAGGGCCCTGGAAAGGGTGCAGATACAGGCCCTCCCACCAACACCCAGTGCCAAGCTCGGCTGCTTCTCTGCCCTGTGACTACCCCAGAACCAAGGAAGGAAAAACGCGTCTTGGTGTTTGGATAAGTGGGGCCCTGTAGAGTGTAGGGCCTAGGCAAGGTCCTACCCTGGTCTAAGGGCAGAGCTATATACCCTTATAGCCCCTGGGGCTTGTGGTGGTGGGCAAGATCCAGGCAGAGGGCGCTGGAGGCCCGAGGGTCTGGCGACCCTGGGTCTGAGCGGTGTGGGTGAATGCAAGGATGAGGGACCCTGCAGGGTCGCCAGGCACCCGTTGCGTAGGGCGCGGCAGAGCGGGCTGCGGGCAGGGCCCAGCTCGGGAAGGGCGCCCGCGGTTCTAACCCAAAGGAGGCCTGCGCAGCAGCCACGCACGGTGGCCGAGGCCTCCTGGGGCAGGAGCTCCGAGCTCGGCCGGGCCGAGCGCTTTCCTGGCGCCCTCTGGAACCCACCAAATCTGCGAGAACGGCCACTCTCGTCCCCATGGAGTCACCTGCACTCGGGCCGGCCCAAGGTCACCAGGCCATTCCCGGCAGGAGAGAGCCGGGGTTGCCAGCCTGCTGCATCCCGGGACCCCGCCAGCCTGCAGCCCCGCGTCCACCAGGTGCGCGGCGTGGGGGACTCTTGATGTCTGTCAGAGAGGCGGACCTCCTCTGCTTCAGTTCTGCAGCTCTCCCATTGCTGGGGACCCGGCCTCGCGCTATCCAGACCCCTCCGCCCAACTACAACTCCCAGAAGGCCTCACGGCGTGGGCGTGGCCGAGGCCCTGAACGCAGCGGTGACGTAACTCTCGCACCCAGCCCCCTGGTTGCGGCTTCCGCGCGCTGACACGCGCACAGCCTGCCGGGAGTCGTGGTCCTTCTGCCAGGCGCCGCCGGCGACGGCGCTGGCGCAGGGACTTCAACTTCCGGCGTGCCTTGCTCGCCGGTGCACGTTAACGGCGGGAAGGGGCGGGCAAGGTCGAGGGGCCGCGGTGCTCTGGAGGGCGGAGTAAGGCGGGAGGGGGAGGGCGCCCACACCCTCCCCCTCCCCGCCGCTCCTTCCCCCTCCCCCGACGCAAACTGGGATCCCTTTCCCCTTGTGTCCGCCATATTGGACTCTAACTCTGGTCAGCGGCGGCGCCGGGCCCAGTGGACTCGCTATTCCTCCCGCCCCGCGGCCTCCCGACTGCTCCCGCTTGCCCGGCCCTCCCCGCTCGCCCGGAGTCGACTCCGCGCAGCGCCCCCCGCCCTCGGTCGGCCGGAGCGCTCCGCCGCCACCTCAGGCTCCCCGCCCTCCCCGCTCGCTGCCCGCCGCCCGCCATGAGCCCGGCCGACGCCAAGCGTGGGGCCAAGCGCCGGAAGAATAAGCGGGGAGGCGGCGGCGGCTCGGGTGGGGGCCACGGTGGCGCGAGCGGCGGCAAGGCCGGCCCGGCAGCGGCGCTGCGCGGCTCCCAGGCCGCGGGCCTACCGGCCGCAGGAAGCACAGCCGGGGCGGCCAACGGGCCCCTCGGCACGGGCGCGGGCGGTGCCGCCCCCGGAGGCTACTTCGAGGTAAGCGGCGGGGGCGGGGAGGGCGCGGGTAACGGGCGGCGGCGCGGGGCCGGGCGGCGGCTCGTGACAGCCTTCCCGAGAACCCGGCATCTTCCGGGCGAGGCGCCGCGGCTCTGCCCACCTGCGCGCGGCTGTCACGGCCCCGGGGGTGGTGCCATCTCGGCGCGCGCGGGGCTCGTCCTGGAAATGACTCGCGTGCAGTTCCAGAATAATTCGAGTCAGGTGACAAGCGGGTCTTTTCTATTGCGGTCGGTGCTGGCAGGGCCGTGTCGCTGGGCCCACCTTCTCCTCGCGCCTGCGACGGTCGCTCCGAAGCGCCAGGGGAAGTTGTCTTCCCTGGAGTGGGCATTTGAAAGCCACCTGACAGTCTTCCCGAGGCGGCAGCCGGGGCCCTTGATCCTCTGGGTTTCAGAGCTTTTTGGGGTCGTTGGTGTTCTTGACGGCTGATATTTAGTGTTGGAACTTAAGGACTCGGAAAGTGACTTTCTTCTGTTCAAGAAGTCGCACTGCGAGTGCATCTCCCCGCCGTGGACGCTGCCTCCCCTCGGCCACAGCGCTACCGAAGGCACAGCTCCGGGGCAGGCTTGCAATGGGCTCCTGAAACACTGTAGATTTTTGTCCAGAGTTGCTAGAATGGTTAAGTTCTTCAAACAACATTCGCCGTGAAGAAGCTTCATCGTGTTTGTGTGCCAAATGGTGAGACAGAAATTGGTTTGCGGAAGATTCACGATTTCGTGCCGGAGCGGTGGTAGTGCGAGCGGACCAGAGACCAATGTGTGTGGTTCAGCTGTGACCCAGCCACAGAGGCGAGCTGCCGTTGCCGGTTCACGTACAGACGTCCTCTGCAGTGTGGTCAGTGCAGCTGTTCACTGTTTTTAGGTGACATCCTTACATTCGTTGCCAAAGTTGCCCTTGTTATGTGCCCTGTAGAGCAAAAGAGGGGCCGTTCTTGGGATCAAGGATGAGGCTCCCACTGGGATCCCGCGTTTGGATTGCTGCTGGGGGGAGGGGAGGAGGTCTGCGGGTGTGAATCCTTTACAGAAACATGTTGCCGTCCATTTCCACTGATTCAGTCAGTAGAAGGCTGGCTGGTGGTGCAACAGAAGTCATACTAGTCTTCATGTTGTCATTTCAGCTTTAAACGACTCCCTTAGCTGAGGTGGTCTTCGTGTCCCAGAGAGGCTTGTGGTTCCTGGGGTTCCTGCTCCTCATTGCACACAGATCACCAGGGCAGGTTGCTAAGAGGGGTGACAGTGGACAAACTGTCTTGATTCTCAGTGGGTCTTAGCCCCACCACCCTGTGTGTGCAGCCTGGAGCCAAGTCCCCTTGACTCGTTAGGGACTGGTTAGATTCCAGACCAGTCTTCTCAAGGCAGCTGCAGAGGCAGGGAAATGAGGGCAGTAGCCTAAGTAGGGAGACAAAGCAGAGCTTATAGAGTCTTGGGCCCAAAGATAACACTGGTACGTAAAGCTTGGGGACCCAAACTGGTGGGCTCTGTGCCCTCAGGCAGGTGTCAGCCTCCGCTGCCTTGGTCCAAGTGATGTGGAGCCCAGCTCGGTGGTGATCATTGAGAGTCAAACAGGCGAAGGCAGGGTGGGTGCTGGGGCTTTAGAGGGGATTCTGCTGCAGGGTGACGCTGACCACTCTCTCCCCACCTGTGGGATGGGGGCCAGCACAGGGGTTGAAAAGCACAGCCGGGCATCTGGGACAAGGCGTGCGCCCGCAGCCCTGCCTGGTGGTCTGCTGCCACTGGCGGCGAAGGGCTGGCCCCCAAATGAAAGGTTGGTAGGCAAAGGGGACCATGATTATATCTTCTTACTTTGCATTTCTAGTTTAAATGTAATTTTTTTAACGCTCCTGCTTACTAAGTGAAGGAAGAAGCTTGCAAAATAGAAAAGTTTATGGACTCAAATATCTGTGTATGTGGGTTTGCATGGGAAAGTCTGCAGGGCATGCGTCAGGATGCTGGGCGGCGGGTCTGGAAGGCCGTCTGTTTTCCTTTGTCACACGGCTGGGACACTTGCACGGGGAGACTTTGCTGTGATGAACGTCACTCAAGGGACAAAAAAATGAATGGTCCTTTTACAACCTGCCATTACCAAAATTTTTTCTTTTTCAAGTAAAACTACTTTTGGTTATTTTTAACTTTTAACAGCTAAACATATAGATATTATACATCAAAAGGAAGTATTTAGACCATCAGAGTTGTTTTCTGAACAGGTGTACAGAATTAAGTAATACATATATTATTTACAAAAATCATAATTTATTATGGAAATTGACTTGTCACTGGCTGTTGAAATTTCAAATTGTGTATACTTTACACTCAGGGAAGGCTCAAATAGGAATTTAGGGCTATTTTTGTAATGCTGTTAGAGATTTATGAAAGGAAGCCATTTGGGGTAGGGATTGAAGTACATTTTCAAAGAGCAATATTCAAGTTTTGAAGTGAGAGAACGCTGTCATGGTGTATGGGGCACTTGTAATGACATAGGTCGTTTTTCACCACTGAAAAGGTGGCAAGGAGATAATGGTGATGTTTAAAAGCCATCGAACAGTACACCCTGTGGTTAGGTGGTGTGACTGCGGGTCTTGGGCCACTTTGGGGAGCACTCGAGGCCTTTCCTGTAGAGCAGAAATGGCCGCCGTGGTGAGATGAGGTTCAGCCCCAGCTCTCTCCAGTTCCAGTGTGCCCCGGTGGCCTGAAGGGGAGTGGGTCAGGGAAAGGTCAGAACATCCCGTGCTGCAGCCGAGGTCAGCCTCGGGAGGTCAGTCTGGCGGTGCACCTCCCCGCCCCCCTGTGGCACGTGCGCAGCTGCGCTGCGTCGAAGCCGTCCTCCTCGGTCCTCCCGGTCGCCCGCGTGCTCGCTGCCTGTGGTCGAATTTCACAGGAAAGTGCTCCATGCCAGCGCTGCGTGCTGAGCGATACACGGGGGGCGTGTCCCTGGGGTCGCTGTCGGGGTCATCCTCTCTCAGGGACGCAGCTGTCCGTCGTGCGGACGGACACCCTGTGGTTTGTCCACCCGCTGGGACATCGATGGACACTCGGGCTCTTTTAAGGCCGACACGACCCGAGCTGCTGTGCACACTCCTGTGCGCGTGCTTGGTGGACATGAGGACTGACGTCCAGGGGGCTGCCGAGCGTATTTATTTTGCCAGACAGATTTTCTAAATGCTTTTATTGTGTGCTAATTTAAATAATTAACTCATGGTAACATTGATATTAATATTTGTTTTAACAAATT
This sequence comes from Artibeus jamaicensis, assembly GCF_021234435.1. NCBI lineage: Eukaryota > Metazoa > Chordata > Mammalia > Chiroptera > Phyllostomidae > Artibeus > Artibeus jamaicensis. The sequence goes on along the minus strand of NW_026521954.1, from coordinate 26,819,624 downwards.
TTTATTGCTGCCCTGGCTGGTGTAGCTCAGTGGATTGAGTGTGGGCCTACAAACCAAAGGGTTGCTGGTTTGATTCCCAGTCAGGGCACATGCCCAGGTTGCAGGCCAGGTCCCCAGTAGGGGACACATGAGAGGCAACACAATGATGTTTCTCTCCCTCTCCTTTCCTTCCCCTCTCTGTAAAAATAAGAAATAAAAAAATTTTAATTATTTTGATTTTTAGAAAGAGAAAAGCATCCATATTTGTTCTGCTTATCTATACATTCATTGGTTGATTCTTGTGTGTGCCCTGACTGGGGATCGAACCCGCAACCTTGGCATATTAGGATGACACTGCGCCCGACTGAACCGCCAGGACATTGATATTGATATTTTAAAGTGTGTGGTTCTTCGGATTGTAACGTGGAGATTTACGTGTCCACTACCACAGTCAGGATACAGCGCGAGCGCCGTCGCGGGCAAGAGCTCCCTCGTGCTCCCGTGTGCTTCCACACTCCCCCCCGCCCTGCATCCCTGCCAGCTGCAACTTCGTTACCGTGTTTTCATCTTCTGGAGAAGTCTATGGGCAGAAGCGTACAGTGTGCACACATAACTTTTTGAGCCTGTTTTATTTCACTCAGCGTAGTCCAGGGATGTCCAACCTTTTGGCGTCTCTGGGCCACACTGGAAGGAAGAGCTGTCTTGGGCCACACATCAGATACACTGTGACACATGATCACAGAAAGACTCACAATGTTTTAAGAGGGTTTATGGTTCGTGTCAGGCTGCATTCACAGCCGTCCTGGGCCGAGGTCGGACACCCGGGGCCATGGTCACGTGGAGGCTTGTCCCCTGCACATGGTGCTGGCCCGGCCCCTGGTGCTGCTGAGCAGAGAGCCCCACTGTGTGAACGTGCCGCAGTGGGCGCGCTCCTGGTGGTGGGCATCGGGGCTCTTTCTGGGCTTTGGTGATAATAAATAGAGATGCTGCAAAAATTTGTGTGCGGGTTTTTGACTGAAAGTACATTTTCATTTCTCTGTGGTAAATACTAAGCAGTGTGAGCTGGGTTATGCAGTAACATAAGAAACCGCTGAACTGTTTTCCAGAGTGACTGTACCGTGTTGCCTTGGACCGGCAGCACAGGAGAGCTCTGCGTCCTTGTAGTGCTGGATGCAGTCGGTGCTTTCTGTTGTGACCAGTGTGATGAAGGTGTGTGGTGGCACTGTGGTTTTCATTCGTGTTTGCCTAGTGATCATCACCGAATACTCCTCCGGGGTTTGATTGGCATCCTTGCAGCCTCTGAGATGAAGTGTTTACTCAAGATGTTGCCTGTTTTTATTTCCTTAAGATTTTATTTATTTTTAGAGAGGGGAAAGGAGGGAGAAAGTGAGGGAGAGGCACATCAACGTGTGGTTGCCCCTCAAGCGCCCCCTACTGGGGACCTGGCCCATGACCCAGGCATGTGCCCTGATTGGGAATCAAACTGGCAATGCTGTGGTTTGCAGGCTGGTGCTCAATCCACTCTGCCACACCAGCCAGGGTAGACTTTGCCTGTTTTTAATCAGTATTTTTTTTTTTTGAGTTTTGAGAGTACTTTTTTTTGAGAGTTCTTTGTAATTCCATACATCAATCCCTTGTACCTAATTAACTGTTTTTGCAAAGAAAAAAATTAATTGAGATGAAGTTTAACTTATCAGTTTTTTTCTTTTAAGGTTCATACTTTTTGACATCAAGTCTAAAGAACTCTTTGTTTTATGAAACCTCAGGTTATGATGATTTTTTCTACATTTTCTTCTAAAAATTTAATTGTTTTACATTTAGATCTTGGTTTATTTTGAATTAATTTTCTGTAAGGTACCAGATTCAGGTAGGGATCTTTTAAAAAAGATGCGTCTGTGTCATGTTGCCCCAAACCCATTTGTCAAAAGGATATCTTCTACCCGCTAAGTCGACTCCGCCTTCGTCAGAGACCAGACAGCCTCACCTGTGCGGCTGGCCCCGCCCTCCACGCTCGGCTCCCTTGATCTGGGGCGCAGCCCTGCGCCGCCCAGTCTCGGTCACTGTGAGTCTTCAAACCGGGAATGGTGGCTCTTCAGACTTAAAAAAACCTGTTATTGTTTTTGCTTTAACATACCTTTTAAAGAATATTTTACTTATTTTTGGAGAGAGGGGAAGGGAGAGAGAAAGAGAGGGAGAGAAACATCAGTGTGTGGTCGCCCCTTGTGCACCCCCTACCAGGGACCTTTTAACATACATTTTAGAATCAGTTTGCCTATATCTACAAATAATTCTTCTGGAACTTAATTAGAATAGCCTTAAATTTTATAGATCAGTTTTGTGGATAATTGACATATTTACTATGTTAACTCTTGTAATCCATGAACATGGTATGTATGTATTTGGTTATCAGTTTTTTCAAAATTATTTTTTATTATGCTACTACACTTGTTCCAATTTTTTCCTTTGTTCCCATCCATCTGCCCCCTGCCCCACTCGCTCAGGCAGTCCCCACACGCGCCCATGTCCGTGGGTTCTGAATATATGTTCTCTGGCCACTCTATTTCCTGTGCTGGACTTTACATCCTCATGGCTCTTCTGTAACTGCCTGTTTATACTTCTTTTTTTTTTTTTTAAAGATTTTACTTACTTATCTTTAGAGGGTAAGGGAAAGACAGGAGAGAAATATCAATGTATAGTTGCTGCTCCTGCGTCCCCTGTTGGGAACTCCTGCAACCCAGGCATGTGCCCTGACTGGGAATCGAACCTGGATCATGTGGTTCACAGGCCTGCGCTCAGTCCACTGAGCTATACCAGCCAGGACCTGTTTGTACTTCTTAATCCCTTCACCATTTTCACCCAGACCCTGCTCCCATCTGGAAACCATCAAAATGTTCCCCATATCTGTGATTCGGTTTCTGTTCTTTGTTTGTATTGTTTTTAGATTCACTTGTTGATAGATATGTATTTAAAGCTATTTTAGTGTGTGTGTGTGTGTGTGTGTGTGTGTGTGTGTTTAAGTAAGTCTGTGGGGGGTTTTTTTGGATACTTGAGAGGGACGAAGTAGGAGAAGTGGGTGGTCCTGATGCCGGTCCGCCATGCTTCTCCGGCTTGTGGGCGATGGAGAACTCGCCCAGGTAGTGGCCAGTCATCTCCAGCCTGATTTCCACCTGGCTGAAGGTCTTCCCGTTGTACACGACCACCGTCTCTGATGGATGGTTGTGTCCCACAGGTGCGTCTTTGCCTCTTCGGCCTCTTTCTCGGGTGGCACTTCCTTCTTGGCCTCTTGAAGGCGCTTTAGCAGTGAGTGCTGCTTCCTTCGCAGGCCATGGCTCGCCCGGCACTGCCTGGCGCTTAGAGCTGCATCAGCTGCCCCCAGGACATGTCAGCAGCTGGGTCGGATCCCCGCTGCGGCAGGCGAGCTTGCAGAAGGACTGCTGCTTATGCTCTGCGTGTGCCATCCTGTCGGTTCTTCGGAAAGCCTGTTGCCATTTTATTGTTCATAGTTTGATCTTCTTGAAGAAGACCCTTTAACATGTCATGTTATACTGGTTTGGTGACGATCAACTCCTTTAGCTTTTTCTTGTCTGGGAAGCTCTTTATCTGCCCTTCCATTCTACGTGATATCTTTGCTGAATAGAGCAATCTTGGATGGAGGTCCTTGCCTTTCATGACTTGGAATACTTCTTTCCAGCCCCTTCTGGCCAGTAAGGTCTCTTTTGAGAAATCAGCTGACAGTCTGATGGGAACTCCTTTGCAGGTAACTGCCTCCTTATTTCTTGCTGCTTTTAAGATTCTCTATCCTTAACCTTTGGCACTTTAATTAAGATGTGGTTTGGAGTGGGCCTCTTGGGTCCAACTTTTTTGGGACTCTCTCTGCTTGCTGGACTTGTGTGTCTATTTCCTTCACCACATTAGGGAAGTTGTCTGTCATCATCTTTTCCCGTAGATTTACAGTTTCTCGTTCTTTCTCCTCTCTGGCACTCCTGTGAGGCAAATGTTGGACCTCTTGAAGCTGTCCCAGGGATTGCTTATACTATCCTCATTTTCGGGATTCCTTTTTTTTCTTGCTGATCTTATTGGTTGTTTTTTTCTTGTGTTCCAAATAGTTGATAAGATTCTCAGCCTCATCCACTCTACTGTGGATGCCTGGTAAGTTGTTCTTTATTTCAGTTAGTGTATCCTTCATTTCTGACTGGATTTTTTTATGCCGCTAAAGTCCTCACTAAGTTCCTTGAGCATCATGATCACCCGTGTTTTGAACTCTGCGTCTGATGGACGCTTATCTCCATTTTGTGGAGGCGTTTCTGGGGTGTTGGTCTGTCCCTTCACCTGGGCCCTGTTTCTTCGTCTGCTCACTTTGGCAGCCTCCCTGTGTTTGTTTCTGTGTGTCAGTAGAGCTGCTACGTCCCCCAGGCTTGGTAGTGTGGCCCAATGCAGTGGGTGTCCCGTGGGGCCCAGTGGCACAGCCTCCCCTGTCACCCAAGCTGGGCACTCGAGGTGCGCCCACCATGGGGGCCGTGTGCCCCCTCCCGCTGTAGTCCAGCCTTGGTCGCTATCGGCACGTCCAAGGTCAGCTGCCACCCGCGCCCTGCTGGGGACCACCCAGCGGGAGCTGCAGAGGGATCTGCAGGAGGCTCTGCAGGTGGCCGCTACGTGGAGTGCCCAGGCCGGGCCAAGCTGTGAGCCAAGGCCGGCGGCTGCTGCTGCTGCTGGACCTGGCACCTCTTAGGGCAGGGTGTCAGGCTCATTTCCGCGGGGGCCACATAAGCTTCTCAGTTGCCTTCAGAGGGCTGAATGTAATTTCAGGATTGCATGAACGTAACTACCTAACAGTAAGCGAGAGCTGGGGTAGAAACAAAGTGCCAGGCCAAATAAAACATGGTGGAGGGCCAGTGGAGGGCCAGGTTCGGCCCGCAGGTTTTGTGCTTGCAGCTTGTGCCTTAGGGAGAGGTGTGGGGTTCACTGAGGCCAGATGCCACTTGTTGAGTAGAGTTTAGAACGCAGGTGGCGAGCACAAGCCCTGCAGGCCGAACCCGGCCCTCCATCTTGTTGAAGACGGCCCGACACCTTGTTTCTACTGGGCGGCGGAACCTGGCTCCTCGCCTCTAGTGCACTTGTACAGCCCTCAAACTTTGGTGCTGTGAAAGCAGCCTCAAGGCTGATGTGGCCCCATGTGAAAATGAGTTTGACACCCTGGATTTAGGAAAATGTGAAGCAGGGGCCAAAGACAAGTCATTTGTATAGAAGAGCCACTGGAAACAGCTTGTTTGGACCCTAAAGTTGTGTGGGGCAGGGTCTCAGGGACTCTCCAAGGTAGGACAAACCGTGTGAGCCGGGCTGGTGGAGTCTCAGAAATGGCCCCTGCCTGCTGGCCCTATGGCTCTTTGTGGGGAGGGCTCCGAAAGGAACAGCAGCCTCTGCCAGCACCTCTGTCTGGGTGAAGGCTGCCCCCACCCCAGGGCTCGCCCTGGTGCCGGGCAGTTCAGTTCCTCCCTGTACAGCCTGATGCCTTTCAGTCCGCTGCCCAGCGCCAGAGCTCAGAGGCGTGAGTCTGGGTGTGTGTGTGGGGGGCGGGGGGCACCCTTTACCAGGAACTGCCGGGGACTCCAGAAGTTCCTTCACAGCCTCGATCCTTGCTGATTTTTATAGCCAGAAGTTGTGAGGACTTCTCTTCCTGCCCCTGGAACCCCGGGCTGGAGGTCCTGGTGTGGGGCTGGTACCCTTTGCTCCTGAGATGTCCCTCCTGATTTTTACCCACCACGTGTAGGTTGGGACCAGCCCCTTCTGCACCTCCACCCCTCAGTGTGGTTTCTGTCATTCCGTCTCTGTAGGACTTCCATGTTGCACACTTTCTGATGGTTCTGAACGATGGTGGTTCTGTAGTTTAGTGGTCATTTTGATGTGGTTGTGCAAGGAGGCACGCCGTGTTTACCCTAAGTGGCCGTCTTGATTGGAGTTTCCCTAATGTATTTTTAAAAGACTTTATATATTTAAAATTTATTTATTTATCTTTAGAAGGGAAGAGAAGGAGAGAGGGAGAGAAATATCAATGTATGGTTGTCTCTTGTGCATCCCCTGCTGGGAACTGGCCTGCAACCCAGGCATGTGCCCTGACTGGGAATTGAACCGCGATCATTTGGTTCGCAAGCCCATGCTCAATGCACTGACCTACACCAGCCAGGGCTTATTTATTTATTTTTAGGGGAAGAAAGAAAGGGGGAGGAACGTCAGTGTGTGGTTGCCTCTTTTGCACCCCCTACTGGGGGACCTGGCCCACAACCCAGGCATGTGCCCTGACCAGGAATCCAACTGGCAACACTTTGGTTCACAGGCCGACACTCAGTCTACTGAGCCACACCAGCCAGGGCTCCGAAGTATTTTTTAATTGAGATATATTTGACATATAATACATTTTTATTTCTTTCATTAGTGTTTTATTAGGTGTTCACCTATCTTTTGATCTTAGTAAAATCGTATATTCTGGGGGGGGTTGTATGTGTGGATTTAAAAAAACAATATTTTATTTATTTATCTTTTAGAGGGGAAGGGAAGGAGAGAGGGAGAGAAACATCAATGTATGGTTGCCTTTTGTGCGTCCCCTGCTGGGAACTGGCCTGCAGGGAATCAGCCTGCAACCCAGGCATGTGCCCTGACTGGGAATTGAACCTCGATCCTTTGATTCGCAGGCCCGAGCTCAATCCACCGAGCTATACCAGCCAGGGCCGGATTTATTAGGATTTTTGGTGTAGGTAGTCATGTCTATGAATAGTGATTTTTTCTTGTTTTCCATTTTTGTATGTCTTATATTTCTTCACCTTTTTTATTACCCTGACTGAGACTTTTGTATAATTTCCTCATTTCTGGATTTAGGGGAACATTCAGCCTTTCACCAGGGAGTATGATGTCTGCTGTAGGTTTTTGTGTAACTGCTAACTATGAGGTTAAGGAAGTGTCTGTTTTTAATCTGCTGAGAGTTTTTATTAATGGGTGTTGGATTTTGTCAAGTGCTTTTTTTGAATCAGTTGATACAATCATGTTTTTTTCTCTAGCCTCTTCACGTGGTGGATCACAACACTGAGTTTTGGATACTGAACCAGCTTTGCATTCCTGGAGCAAGGCCTGCTTGGTCGTGGTGAATTGCTCTTCTTAAATCGCTGGATTCACTACACTAGCATTTTGTTGAGCACCGTTGAATTCGTTTTCATGGTGTATATGTATCTGTGTATCTGAGTAGTTCTCTCCCGTCGTCCTTGCTTGGTTTTGGTAGCAATATAATGCCGGCCTCATGAAGTACGTTAGGAATTATTATTTTATTTTTTTATAGTAGTTCGCACTTTTCAGATAATTTGTCCATTTCATCTAAGTTTTTGAATTTATGTTCTTTTATTTCTGACACTGGTAATTTGTCTTACCTCTTTTTTTCCTGCCAGTCTTGCTAGGTAGAGTTTCCTCAAGTTTTTGTTCTTTTTAAAGAATAGCTTTTTGTTTTATTGATTTATTCCTCGATGTTCTTTTTTTGTTTTGTTTTGATTTCATTGAAATTTTTATTTTTTTACTTTTGCATTATTGCTTTGTGTTTGTTTTGGTTTTTCTCTTTAAAAAATATTTTATTTATTTATTTTTAGAGAGAGGGGAAGGGAAGGAGAAAGAGTGGGAGAGAAACATCATGTGTGTTTGCCTCTCATGTGCCCCCTACTGGGGACCTGGCCCGCAACCCAGGCACGTGCCCTGACTGGGAATTGAACCGGCGATCCCCTGTTTCATAGGCCCTGTGTTGAATCCACTGAGCTACACCAGCCAAGGCTGTTTTGGTTTTTCTTTTCCTAGTTTCATAAGTTTGAAGCTTGGATTATTGATTTGGAACCGTATTTTTTTCCTAGTATACATATTCAGTGCCATAACTTTCCTCTAAGCCATGCTTTAGCAGCACCCACAAGTTTTGGTGTGTTACAGTTTCAATTTTATTCAGCTTAAAATACTGTGATTTCCCACGAATCACCTCTGACTCATGGGCTATTTAGAAGTACGTTTTTTGACATTCCCTGTTAGACACTCTGTCCCCGAGTCCCAGTCTAGTCGCGGTGCAGTCAGAGAACATGCTTCGTGTAACTTTCCTGCGCTGTCTGGGTGAGCATCACATGGGCACTCGCGGTGTGTGTATTGAGAGGCGTGCAATGACGCTTCGTTCAGTGCTGTCCTTCCTTCCGCAGGTCTCTGTCTTGCCGACGTTTAGTGTGCCAGTCAGTCTGCCAACTGCTGAGAGAGGTCTCTGACCACAGGGGTGGATTTCTCGTTTTCCCCTTTCAGTTTGTTCAGGTTCTGCTTCAGCTTTTGAAATTCTGTTGGGCGGTGTGTAAATATTTCAGGTCATTCTGTCTTCTGGGTGCACTGACTCTTTTTGTCATTTAGTTTGCATCCCCCAACTCCTGACGGTTTTCTTAGTACTGGAGTTCCCTTTGGTGATGGCAGCCATGCCAGCTTTCTCTTTAATTAGCACATACAGCATCTGGCTTTTCCTCTCCTTTTGCTTTTACATACTCACATAATTTTATTTGAAGTGGGTTTCTTAATAGACATGCTTATTTAATTTTCATTAATCATTACATTTACATTTTCACCTTTAATCATAACGTTTGTGAGAAATACACTTACTAACCGAGGTCTTTCTCCCTGGCCGAACTGCTCATCAAGTTGCTGTTTGCGCTGGGGTGGGGAGCTCCCTTGCACAGCACGGCTCTCCGGGGCCTTCTGCCCTGTAGGTTTCTGAGCTCATTGGCTGGAATCGCTCGAGTGGAGACGCAAGCCGCCCTATTTTAGAGAGAGCCTAACCAGTGTAAGTGGGAGTTGGATAACTTGCAGCGTGTGAGCCTGCAGTGGGTTTACTCTTTCACCACGGGAATCAGTTTTAGTTTCTAAACTGTCTTAAGAGTAATTGCAAAATGTTTGTGGCATTGAATTATGTTTCTTGTGAAAATTATTTTTTCACATGTATTTGTAGAATGCAGAGAATGTTTTTAATCTCGAATGTTTTCAGGACAATATTAGTTACATCCAGAAACTGAATGAGAAGTTAGGGAGTTTAATTTCTTACGGCCCAGGAGTTTTTTTAAAAAATAAGCTTTTATTTTGAAATAATTTTAGACATACAGAAAAGTTTCCAAGTAAATGTAGACAGTTCCCGTGTTCCCTTCAGCATCTTTCACTGGTGTTGGTATTGTATGTGAGTGAGTTGTATTTCTCAAAATGAAGACATTTAAATTGCTGTAACGTAGCCCTGGCTGGCGTAGCTCAGTGGGTTGAGCGCAGGCCTGCGAACCAAAGGATCGCGGTTCAATTCCCAGTCAGGGCACATGCCCGGGTTGCAGGCCAGTTCCTGGGAGGGGATGTACGAGAGGCATCTATACACTGATGTTTCTCGCCCTCTCTTCTTCCCTTCCCCTCTAAAGAGAAAAAGATAAAAATCTTTTAAAAATTTGCTGCAACGTTGTTTTTTTGTTTTTGTTTTTGTTTTCTTTTTTTACTTTTTATTGATTATGCTGTTACAGTTGTTCTATTCCCCCCTTCATTCCCCTCCACCCTACCCCCCCATCCCCACCATTACCCCCCTTTTAGTTTATGACCATGTGTCTCAAGTCCTTTAGATTCTATATTTCCCATACTATTCTTGCCCTCCCATCTCTTTTCTATCTACTATCTATGCTACTTATTTTCTGTACCTTCTCCCCCCTTCTCCTTCTCCCACTCCCCTGTTGCTAACCCTCCTTGAGATCTTCATTTCTATGTTTCCACTCCTGATCTAGCTGTCCTTTTAGTTTGCTTTTGTTTTCGGTGTGGTTGTTAATAACTGTGAGTTTGTTGTCCTTTCACTGTTCATGTTTCTTTAACTTCTTTTTCTTAGATAAGTCCCTTTAACATTTCATATAATAAGGGCTTGGTGATGATGAACTCCTTGAATTTGATCTTATCTGAGAAGCACCTTATCTGTCCTTCCATTCTAAATGAAAGTTTTGCTGGATAGAGCAATCTTGGTCGTAGGTCTTTGGATTTCATGACTTGGAATACCTCTTTCCAGCCCCTTCTTGCCTGTAAGGTCTCTTTTGAGAAATCTGCTGACAGTCTGATGGGGACTCCTTTGTAGGTGACTGTCCCCTTAGGTCTTGCTGCTTCTAGGATTCTCTCCTTCATTTTAATTTTGGCTAATGTAATTATGATGTGCCTTGGTGTGTTCCTTCTTGGGTCTAACTTCTTTGGTACTCTCTGAGCTTCCTGGATTTCTTGGAAGTCTATTTCCTTTGCCAGATTGGGGAAATTCTCCTTTATTATTTGTTCAAATAAGTTTTCCACTGGTGGCTGTGCCTTTCCCCCTTCTGGTACCCCTATAATTCGGATGTTGGAGCGTTTAAAGATGTCCTGGAGGTTCCTAAGACTCTCCTCATTTCTTTGAATTCTTGCTTCTTGACTCTTTTCTGTTTGGCCATTATTTGCTTTCTTCTGGTCCACTCCATTGATTTGAGTCCCAGTTTCCTTTTCATTGCTATTGGTGTCCTGTGCAATTGCATTCATTTCAATTAGTTTCGCCTTCATATATTTCTCTAATTTGTGGCTATAATCAACCAGTTCTGTGAGGATCCTGATCACCAGTGTTTTAAACTGTGCGTCTGAGAGTTTTGCTATTTCTTCATCGCTTAGATCTATGGGCTCTGGGGCTTTGAGATCTTGTGACATTTTTGGTCTGTTCTGGCCCTTTAAGTGTGAGAAGCGGTGCCTTGGACTCCCAGGTCGCTGGGTTGTGACACTGTATGTGGGGGCGTGGTCAGAGCGGGGGAATGGCGGCGCCCTCCACTGCCGCTTGCCGCGGGGACCCGCCGGCCTGGTCCAACCGCCCACTCCCTCGCCTGTCCGCCCGCGCACAAATGTGCGACCACAGTCAACACGCAGCACCGCTCCCCTGCTGTCTCCCCCGCGGTCGCTCGCCTGGTGGCTCGCTGGGTCGCTCACTAGGTCCAACCCTGCGCCTGGATTCCGCGCGTCTGGATTCCGCGCCTGAGTCCGTCTGACCGAGACCTCCTGTGCAGCCCCGCTTCACCAGCCGCTGGTTTTGCCCCTTACCGGTCAGGCTGAAGAATTTGTTGTTAACGGACTTCCAAAAAGTTCAATTTTCCGTGTTCTGGTTGTGTTTTCTGTTGCTAATATTTAGTTGTCTCTAAACTTGGTTGTGTGAGAAGGCACGGCACATCCACCTATGCCTCCATCTTGGCGGAAGTCTGCTGCAATGTTATTAACTGTAGATTTATGTTGGACTTCACTCAATTTTCTGTTGATACGCTGTTTCTATACAGAATGGGGTCTAGAACCCACATTACATTTTGTGGCTCAGGATTTTAATTTTTATTCTATATATATATATATATATATATATATATATATATATAACTTATTTTTAGAGAGAAGGGAAGAGAGAAACACTGATGTGTGAGAAAAACGATGAAGTTGCCTCTAGCACCCCCCAGCTGGGGCCTGGCCCCAACCCAAGCGTGTGCCCTCACCAGGAATTGAGTAGGTGACCGTTCTGTTCGCAGGCCCATGTGTGTTCCACCGACCGGCCAGGGCTAATTTTATTCTAAGCTACCTTATCTATGAAATAGGAAGATTAATTTTTATTTTCCTGAAGGAAGTGTCCAAAAGCTAACTAACAGTCATGTTTCAAGTATGGTAGTAATTTTATACAGATGCTGAAATTCAGTGAAGTTATCAGTCATGTAACACTTTCCTACAATCTGATTCTTTTCCGTGGAATTGCTGGGCAGCTTTCCGTGCAGCCCAGCCAGGCAGACCCTCCCCCCACCCCCACCCCGCGTTCCTGCTGAGGACGCAGCCCTCGGTACAGGCTTCTGGGGGGCCTGTCAGTGCGGCCTGGTGGAGGGTCACCCGCCCTGTGCCCAGACTGATGTTCGGGTCGCCTCCAGTGAAGAAATTTCGTACGAGTTCTTGATCGTGCTTACGGTGCCGCCATGGGTTTCTACTTTTACAGGCGCAAAAAACAGCATCACCTACTGGCTGGCTTAAATTGTTGACATTCCCCCTTCCTTTAAACAAATTGTGTGTCAGTCATACCTCGATTTCCTCCCCCTTCCTTTAAACAAATTGTGTGTCAGTCATACCTCAATTTCCAACAAGGTTGATGGGAAGGTGGGATCTGTCAGCCGGCCAGCGCAGCGGGTGCCTGTCCCCCGCAGACGGCACACCGGCGGTCCTGTGCATGGGTCCACGGGTGCCCGCTCTGCACAGGGGCCTAATCACCTCGGCGTTCCCCAGCCCTGTGAGGTTACCACGCCGCTGGGAAAGGTGGGTTCCCAGCCAGGCCTCGTCTGCATGCCGTGCACACATGCGCCCACGTCTGCATGGGCTTTCTCTGGGCCCTCCGGTTTCCTCTCGCACGCCCACCACCCACCCAGGAGGCTGACAGCACGCCCACGTTGTCCAGGTGAGGGTGCGGGTGCAGGTGGCCCTGCCACGGGAGGGTGTCCTGCCCAGGGCGGGTCCCACCTTGCGCCCTGAGGTGTCGGGATGGACTGTTTGCCCTGGACCCTGAATTGGAAACCACAGGTTGGAAAATAATGCTCGCTCTTGTTTTTATCATCTTTTGTAAATGTATATACAGTTCACTTTTATTTTTAATACTTAATATTAGAAGTGTTTTGGGTCTTTACTTAGAAGTTTTGTGTGACCAGAAGTGTTCTGTGGGAACTCGAGTCATCTTCTAACTGGATGCTGTGCGCGGCGCCCGTGGGAGAGGCGCCCTCCGTCCTCTGCTAGGCTCTTGCCTCCCTTCTGGGTCCCCCGGCATCTGTCCTTAGCTCAGCCGCGGGTCTCAGACTGGATCGTAACCGAGAGGTCACTGGGATGTCTCAGCGGGAACATCTGCAGCTCCACTCTTTTCTCCTTTTCTCTGAAACCTGCTGTCTGCTTCGTCCTCTGATTCCGAAGAAAGCATCTGTCCTTTTTCCAAAGTTAATCCTATACTCCAGGAGTTCTTACCTATTAGATTTTACCAAGTCTGTTAACCCATGGAAACTCGCTGCAAAATTTATGTGAGTCTGTTATCTTGAGATCTCTCGGAGAGAAACATCAGTATGTGATTGCCTCTCGCATGCCCCCTACTGGGGACCTGGCCCGCAACCCAGGTATGTGCCCTGACTGAGAATCGAACCAGTGACCCCTTGGTTTGCAGGCAGGCACTCAGTCCAATGAACCACTCATGCCAGGGCATGTTTGTTGGTTTTTTCTGGAGTTGGACATCCTGAGTTACTCTCGAGAGTCGAGGGTAAGATTGTCTGAGTACACCTGAGATCGGCCTTTACGAAACGGCGGGTGTGTTCATCGCATACTTAGAGCAGCTGTTACATGTGCAGAATGGTTCTCAGTACTTGGGATGCATCAGTGGGTGAAGCAGGAGGAGACTGGGACTCTTAGGTGGGGTGGTGGGGTGATGAGTGATAAAGTTGGGTGTGTGGGCACGGTGCCCCAGGGTTAGCGGGGGGCGGGGAGCAGAGGCCAGAAGTGGTGAGGGAGCAAAACAGACATCTGGGTAGGAATGTTCTAGACAGAGGGGACAGCAGGCATGAAGACCCATGACTCTCAGCTCTTATTTTAGCATATTGCATTAAGATAGGGGACCCAGATGTTACCTGGAATCTGGTCTGAGCCACAGCTCTCTGGATGGTCCTGGGACTCCTGTATTGGCCGCACGGTGTGGGCACTGGCCTGTCGGGGTGGCCGTGAGAGCGCCATTGGACCTCATCTCCTGCCAGTGCTCCTGACACTGGGGCCTTGCTCCCAGGACCAGACGATTCACGTACAGCAGAGGTTTTCCCCTGAGATTTCTGAGTAACAGAAACTGCAATGTGATCTCTAGTCTTGTCTTCCAAATATCTAGTAAGATTGTGGCAGTTCTTCAGGATTGGCAGGTCCGGGCGGTCTGGCAGCAGTGAATGCGCAGCCCTGGCGGCCCGTGCGGGTCTGTGCCACTACCACCCTCGGACAAGCGCCTCACTCTGCTCACCTGCAGCCTGATCGCAGGGCTGGGGCGAGCTGAAGAGGCCGCTCTGGGAGGCCCCCCCCCCCCACCAGGTCAGGAAGAGCTTTGACAACATGCTCAGAAGATACCACCGTAAACCGGACCTCCATTTCTCCTCCATGTGCTTCATACTTTTCCTGCATGTGCTGTGAACTGGGAAAGAGGAGTGTCACTCTTGGTCACCTCATCTGTCCCTGTTTTGGTGTGTGCTACAGCAGTGAGGGGTCCCCTGGCTGGCTCTCGTGACTGGAATAACTGAAGCTCCCCCTTTCATGGCCTAAGTGCCATGACGACACGGGAGATAGTTCTTGGTACGTGGAGACGTAGGCTGAGTGCAGTTGGAAGGAGGTGTGCAAGTTAGCACTCCCAGGGCAGGGCTCAGCTGTGGGTGCGCGGGCTGGCGTTCAGCCCTCCCTCCTGGTCCTGGGCTTTTGTTCCTCTTCCTTTCCTTCCTGCCCATCCCCTCCCCTTCTGGGTTTTGTTCTTCAAATTGAGTCAGGGGTCATTTGACTTCAAGGGACAGAAGGCTACCCACCTTAATTGATGAGAAGGGCCCTGCACAGGCAGCTGGGGCTCCCTGCCTGGCCTGCCTCTCCTGGCTGTGGTGGCTTCTCCGAGCCTCTGAAAGGGTGGCTCCTTGTCTGGCTGGCCCACTGTCCCCACAGGTGCTGCTCTTTGGTGGGCCTGCTTGCCGTGGCCCGGCTCTCCCTCCCAGGCAGCCTCAGACGGTGACGGCCGATCTGTTCTGTGTTTCAGTTTGCATTTCTCAGAGGCAACCCGACCACATCTTTACACTAGGCCTCCTCACATGATGGCTCGCTGTGACGGACCGTCTGTGTGCCCTGTGCTGTGCGGTCCCTTCTGAGGCACGAAGGAGAGCGCAGGGCCGCGGCACAGGGCGGGAGACCTGGGGCGGGAGACCTGGGGCGGTGTCCTGATGAGAGCCGGCTTGCAGGTGAGCCTGGGGACGGGATGCACGTTGGGCAGGACAGTGCGCTTGTGTGCAGCGCGGGGCTGTCGATGTGGCTTCTGAGTGGAGGAGGGCTTTGTGGGCGTGTGTGGGGTGAGGTTCCAGCCCAGCAGTGTTATTTGCCGCTTTCCAAGTCTTGTTCGGGGCATCAGCACAGGTCACGCAGGCTGAACTTCAGCTAGAAGTTCAGCCCAACGTCACAGCTCAAGTTCTCTTTCTGGTACCCTCTTCCCCTAAATGTGGTTTCATAGCGCACCTGGTGGAGACCGGGTCGTCTGAGGAGGCGGCCTCACGGCAACCAGCACGGCTGGGATGGGAACCTGGGCATTTTTTCCAGCCTTGCCGGGGGCTCACCATGTGTCTCAGAGAGAGTCTTCTGCCATCTGTTGTGTAAAGTGAGAGATTGGATGAGGTGAAAGGTCACAGGCTGGGCCTGTGGGCCCCAGCTCGAGGGGAGGAGGGAAGCCATGTGCCGGCCCAGCCTCGGGTGCGGAGCTGGAGCTGGAGGGGGAGCAGAGGGCAGTGCTGCCCGGGACCTCACACTTGCTGACAGGGGTGGGCTTCGGAGAGGCAGAGCAGGCTGCCCTGGCTGTGGGGAGGAGGTGGTTTGCAGAGTCACAGTGGACACAGCGAGGCAGGCCCGAGGCCCCTTGCAGTGCGGGCTAGAGGTGACAGTGACGGTGGTGGTGGAGAGAGGGGCACACATGTAATGTGCCTGGGAGAGGGAGATGGATCGCATGCGGCGTCTGACGCAGAAACAGTTTCCTCTGTGGTAGGGGACAGTACAGAGGCCTCGCTCTGGGGAGCAGGTTCTGCCTAGGGGGGTCGCTCTTGTACACGACCAGGCACTGCACAGCCTCAGGTAGGCCCGGCCCTCCCTTCTCCCCACCTCGTCTTGTGCTCGTGCTCCCTCTCCCACCCTCACCCGCCTCTGCCTGGTTGGTGCAGTCGGGGGTGTGGGAAGCTGCATTTTTTGGAGATGCCCTTGCCCGTATCTGTGTGTCTGTCTCTCACTGGTGTGGGTCACGGGCTTCACTGACCTCGGGCAGCTCCGTGGGGCACCCTGCCTGCCCCTGTGGGTCTCGTGTTGGTCCGAGTGTCAGTCCCCCAAGTGTCTGCTGAGCACCTGTGCAGGTGTGCAGGGGCTCCTCTGTCACCCCTGCAGCAATGTCTTCCCTGTGTTAAGGTGGAGGCCTGGGAGGGTTTTGAGCAGAAGAGTGACAGGTTGTGACCAAGGCTCTGAAAGAGCTATTTAGAGGCCTGGGGTCCGGGCCTCTAGGGCAGGTGTCTGATGGGGTCTGCAGTCTGCCCCTCAGCTTCTGCTCGTGGGGAGTGGGGCAGGGGCGTCTTACCAGGGACGGGGACCTCCTTCTCTGGGGCAGGCGGAGCTCCCTCTACCGCCACCTTGGGGGCTGCGGTGCATCAGTGTAGCGTTGGACACGGCGAGTGAAGTGCCTTGGGACACCTCGGGAGGTGTGCATCAGGCGGCCGTGCCAGAGCTCAGAGCCCCAGACTGACTCCAGGGAGCTATGTGCTACCCACGGTAGGGGTGCGGTGAGTGGGGAGCAAAGTGTGAGAAAAGGCTCCCTAACGCAAGGAGCTGTGCCCTCTTCCCATGTTGATGCTCACCTCTGAGCCGCCTTAAATCCATTTGGAGCACAGGAGTGTTAGATGGCACGTTCAAATCAGCAGGACATTAATGCACGAGTGAATCCTGGTTACCAGAGAGTTATGTGGGAAATAGGCCTTAACCTTAACCAACACCCCCCGCCCCCACTATTTGCATTGCTTCTTGGCCTGGGCCCTGAGTTAGAGACATCTGGAAAAAATGATCAGCATTAATGTTGCTGTTCTTGAGAGACATGTCAGCATTTTGGAAGGAAGCTTCCATTGGTTTAGAAATACATACTTTTTAATTTATTTATTTTAGTTAAAAATATTTTAAAAAAGGTTTTATCTATTTATTTTTAGAGAGAGGGGAAGGGAGGGAGAAAGAGAGGGAGAGAAACACCAGTGTGTGGTTGTCTCTCATGTGGCCCCCACTGGGGACCGGCCTGCAACCCAGGCGTGTGCCCTGACTGGGAATCAAACTATCGACCCCTTGGTTCTCAGCCTGTGCTCAATCCATTGAGCTACACTAGACAGGGCTTAAAAATCTTTTTAAAAAGATTTTTATCTATTTATTTTAGACAGAGGGGAAGGGAGGGAGAAAGAGAGGGAGAGAAACACCAGTGTGTGGCTGCCTCTCAGGCATAGGCCAGGGCCTAAACCATTCCTGAAACAACCCATGAGTCAAAAGAAATGAAGAGGGAAATCAGAAAAAATTTTGATTCCTGTCTGGTGTGGCTCAGTGGATTGAGCACTGGTCTGTGAACCAAAAGGTTGTCAGTTCAGTTCCCAGTCAGGGCACATACCTGGCTTGCAGACTGGGTCCCCAGTTGGGGGGCACGTGAGAGGCAACTCCACATTGATGTTTCTCTCCCTCTCTGTCTCCTTTTCCCTTCTCTCTAAAACTAAGTAAATAAAATCTTTTTTGAAGTCAAAAGAAAAAATTTTGAACTGAATGAGAATGAAAACACAACATATCAAAATTTGTGAAATGCAGGCAAAGGAATACTTAGAGGGAGATTTATAGCACTAACCACCTCTTTATGCAAAAGAAAGGGGTCGGTGACCTCTGCTTCCACATTAAGAAAGTAGATCAGAGAGTCAGTTATACACATCCAAAGAAAGGAAATAACATAAAAGCAAACATTACTGAAAAATTTAAATATGGAAACTCCATGGAACCAAAAGCTAATTCTTTTAAGGTTAGTAAAATCCTGAGCCAGGCCAAAAGGTTCAGTAGACACTGTAGACGCCTGCGTCCACCATCAGTAATCGTCGGGGTGAGACGGCCCCCACACAGTCGTCGGGTGACTCCCATCGACCTGACGCACTGCGCACAGGGGCGGGGGCATGGTGCACCGCAGTGCCCCGACAGCGCTCCTGGGGAGAAGGTCGGGTGTTCTCTCACGTTAGGCACCTGCCACGTGACCCATCATTCTGTTCCTTGGCATTTGTGCGAGAGCATCAAAGGCCGAGTCCACACCACGGGTCACGTGTGCACGGGAGTGGCAGCTGTCTCTGTGATGGCCCCAGGCTGGAGGTGACCAGGACATCTCACAGTGGAAGAGTGTATGTGCGAGGTGTGGCTCACCCACACCGTGCAGTGCTGCTTGGTAACAAAGGAACAGCTCCTCCTGATGCACACGTACATGGGCGTCACTGCCAAGGAAGGAGCAGCGGTCTGCGGCAAAGCCAGACCGGAGATAGTGCCTTTCGTGATCCTGCACACTGGTGGTTAGAGCCCTAGAAAGTGCACGAGTCCCGGAGACGCGTTCCGTCTGGTCGTCGCTGTGACCGGGTTGGGCTGGAGGAGAGATGGGTACAAAGGGACCCACGCAGATTTGGGGGTGGTGGTAGCATCCATTATGTTGACTAATGTGATAGCGTCACAGGTGTGTACATGTCAAAATTATTCAAATTGCACAGCACAGGGATGTCCAGCTTTTATTGCACCTTGGGCACAGCTGCGCACTGTTTTTGCCAGAATCAGTGGGTTTGTGTGTGCGCCTCTCATTCAGTCCCAGCAGAGGAGCCGCCCGGGGCACGGGTGTTGGGTCACCTGAACTGTAGTTGGTTGTGTGTGTGTATGTGTGCTTTGCAGCAGCCTCTTGCTTTGTCTGAAAATGAGATGGAGAGGAGAGTTCCACCTCCTCAGAGCACTAGCTTCGTCCCTGGGCTTGTTGGTCAGGTGTCAAGAAGGACTGACTCTCGCTCAATGACCCCGGATTATGCCTGTGCTTGCATCCTGCTCCTGAGCGTCTTATTCAAAAACAGCCCCCAGCTGTTTGGGTGTTTAACACCCAGTTCATATGTGCAGTGCCCAGAGCAAACCCTTGATTCCTGCCACTGCCCCAGGCTGTCCCCTGTGCCCGGCATCTCTGTGGTCGGCATGCCCAGCGCCTGGGTGGCTAGGTCCGTCCTCATCGCATCCTTGGGTCCGTTGGCAAGTTCTGTGGCTCTGCCTTGGACACCCCTGAGTCTGCCTGCTCCGTTCTTCCGTGCCTCCCACCTGTGCCTGGAACTGCCTGGAGCAGCCTCATGTACATTGTTACCTTGCTGGAGGTTCTTTTGAAGGAGAGGGCCATGCCGTTCCCTTCCAAGAAACCTCCCAGCCTCAGCCTCCCTCCTGCCTGAGGCTCCTGGGCTCCCAGTGCCTCCTCCCAGATGCTCACTCGGCTGCGCATCTGTCCTTCGTGTGGCTCTCGTCCCACGATGTCCTCTTGCAGCCCCACTCTCCACCTGGGCAACTTCCTTTTCTTCCTAGAGGGGACCATCTGCCCCTGGATGTGAGCTGAGCTGGTCATGCCTATGTCTATGTGTCTGCTGTCCTTCGAACCAGCAGAGCCTCCCTGTGACTCGTCATTGCATCCTGCCGTCTGGCCTCTCAGCAGACCTGGCATCTGGTGGGTTTCAGAGGGCACCTCTGGTGGGGGCACCTGTGGGGGAGGTCCTCCCATCTTGGAGCCTTCCACACGCCCAGTCCAACTCCTCCTCACCCTTGACCTCTGGTTCCCTAGCGGTCTTGTCAGCTCCCCCATCATGGAGACCACATGGCCACCTCACCCCTAAGGTGAAGATGGATTCTCCCCGTTCTTGTTCCCTGCCTTTGTCTTATCTCATCTCTCCTCTGCACACGGTCCATCAGCCTGTTAGAACGGGAGATCAGGCCACTCCTGGCTCACGGCACCGCCCCCTCATCTGGCCTTCTGCCCCCAAGGCCTTTGTGCTTGCTCTCTGGAATGCCCCTCCTGCAGCCAAGTGTGGCTTCCCGCCTCCAGATTTCTCCTAGAGGAACCCTCACTGGCTGCCCTGAAGGGCACCAGCCCCGGCCCTGTAAGCTCTCCTGCTCTGCCTTTGCTTCCTTCTCAGTTGCCACGGTCTGATGGGCTGCATTGTTTACTTACCTGTCTTATTCATGGTCTTAGTCATTGACAAGGATGTTAGTGCCCCAGGACAGAGGTCTACCTGGGCCTGGAAATACTGATGGATGGACAGACAGACTCATGGTGGCTCGACTGGCTCTTCTGATTTCTGGTTTGGGGTCCTTTGTAAGCTTGGAGGGCAGCCTCTCCTCTGCTGGGTGAATGGGCGGCCTGGGAAGGGGTGGAGGCCAGGCTGCCCTGTGGTGGTGCGTGCGGCTGCGCTGCTGCGCTCGGAACAGGAGGCGGCTTTGCCGAGGGTTAAGTCAGTGTGCTGTTTGAGATGGTCATTAATTTAGACTTCTCTGGTCTGTTGGGACAGAGAACACAGCCATGTGTTCCATGGTGCTCCGCCCTTTGCGGAGCAGTCTGGAGCCTTCTAGAATATCACCTGGAGATAGGGCTCAGTTCTCTCTCCTAGCACCTCAGGCGTTCATTCAGGTGGCTGCTGAGCCGGGTTTGGTTGAACCCTTGGAACCACGTGGGAGTGCCACGTGTGGGTGTGCCACACGCAGCCAGCTCTGATCACTAGCTTATTAAAGCAGGAGAAAAATCTGTGTTCAAGTCCCCCTTTGGTGCCCGTGCTGTTGTCATTCGTTCATCTCCTCTCTCAGGCCGTGCTGGGCTTTGAGGTGCCGGCCGTGTGGCCGTGCTCTGTTGTGGCCGTGCCCACCTGCGGTTTCAGAAGCACAGCATTTGCATGCCCAGTGACCTCGGTTGTGTGTGAGCCTCGGCACAGGAGGGCAGGGAGGGACTGAGGGAGACGGTGGTTGGGTGGGCGTTGGAGGGGCCTGGGGGCGGGGGGAGCTGGAGATGTGAAACCTTTGGCTTCTAGCCAGAGGAGCCCCGGGCTCCCTCCCACATGGGCACTTCACGTGGCCAGAGGCCTGCACCCCGGGGTCCTGTTACCTCAGTCCCGCCTGTGCTGTGGCTTAGACCCTTGGCACAGCGTTCCGGTCTCTGGAAGGCCACACCTGGCTTCCCTGCTCAGCTGGTCCCCAGGTGTGTCTCTCTCGAACCTCCTCTCTTCGAGATGTACAGGATGGCTGCTCTGAGGTGCAGATGAGTTGCCCTGGGCTCACTCTGATCTGGGTGGAGATCTTGGCCTCTGTTTGCTGTCCTTGAGACGTCACGCCTGTTGTTCACCCTGGAGCCTGTTGAGTGTTTGTAAGGCTGATTTCATGTTCCCCTTAGGGTGGTTCTGGGGAGGAACATGGGTAATAATCTTGCCTCTTCCTCCTGTCTGGAGGGTCCTGCCCTCACCCTGTAGTTTAAGACCTTCCTGAAAAACGAACATTGCAGTCGAATGGCCGGGGAGGAGTCAGCATGAGTGCTGTAAGCCGGAAGGGAGGCTGGGCCTCGGGTCAGTGGCCACCAGCAGGCTCCTGCTGTGTAGCTTGGACAGCCCGTCTCGGTGGGGGGACCGCCTGGCGCCCGAGCATATGTGCAGACATACCTGGGAGATGGCTTTGAACTTGGTCGATGGTAAAGCATTCTGGTACTTTCTTGGTCTGCACATTGCAACTGACACTTCCCACCTGCAGGAGTGAATACAGAAGTTTGGGTGAAGGGTTTTTGGGGCAGTTCCTAACTCCTGTTGAGGTGCTCTTTATGGCATTACTATTTTATTTAAAGTACGGAGAGTTTCTAGACACCAGGCACAGTTTATTCCTCAGCAGTTTCCCTGCTCGCTGTTTCTCTCTCTAAATATACACGCACATTGTAATTTCAGAGCTACGTATGTCTTTAATGACCTTGCTGCTTGTAGATCATGTTTTGAAAATAGAAATTTTATCTTTTTGTTTTATTCCAGACTCCCTTTAACTTTGGCGTGAATCACAGAGCGCCGCCCTACCCCGCCGGGGATTACTGCCTTCTGTGCCGGAGCGAGCGGAAAGACTCCTCCTTCTTGGAGAGTGGGATGAAGACTGCGAGCAAATTGGCCCTTTCTATGGCTCCCAAGGGCAACAGCGTGCTGCACCTGCCACTCTGGGTGTGCCCGGACTGCCGGCGGACCGTGGAGAAGGAGGAGAGGCACGGTGGCCTGGACCAGCCGGTGGTGAGTGCCCTGCTGAGCTCACGCACTCCCTGGCTGCCTGAGCCCGTGGGTTATGGGGCCTGCTGGGTGGTGAGGTGGTCGGTCTGGGTCTGCTTTCTGGGGAGAGCTTCCTCCTGTCCCTGCTCCACTCTCCTGCAGCTGGGCCTTCTCCTCATCTCTTCTCCTTGCCTACCTGTAGGAGGGCACAGGCCTCAGGCATCCAGCCCGTGGCCTGTGGACCACATGTGGCCCAGGGTGGCTGTGAATGCAACCCAACACAACACTGAATTTCTGAAAACATAAGATTTTTTTGTGTGTGATTACGTGTTGCAGTGTGTTTAATGTGTAGCCCAAGACAGCTCTTCTTCTTCCAGTGTGGCCCAGAGACATCCCAAGGCTGGATACCCCTGCCTAGGGGACCCGCCTCCATGGTTGGACAACTCGGGGCAGCGAGCTTGGGGGCCCGAGGCTGTGCTTTGTAGTCTGGTCTCGGTTTTTGCGGCGAGACAGCTTGTCGAAAAGCCGCACTGGCTTTTCAGGTGTTTAGTTTTAGACAATTCTGCGTTCTGGTGACTCACTGGAGATTCTTTCCCAGGTGCGGTTCCCAAGTCCGGGTTTGCCTTTTCACCTTGATTTCGTGTCGCAGCCAAATGGAGGCTTTCTTGAGGCTCAGGCTGGTGTGGAAGACCGCACCCTCAGTCTTGATTTTTGGCCCAGGCTGTGGCTCTGGGCCGGGCTCTGACAGCTTTCAGGTCTGCTCCGTGGGCTCGGGGAGACCCTGGCTTTTGTGGCCGCTGGGGACCCCGCAGTCCAGGGCTCCTCGTTCTCAGTGCCCAGCTGGCCTGTCTCTGGGCCTGGGGCTGCTCCCCTGTCGGGGCCTAGCGGTTCGGCCAGTGTTTCCCTGCTGCCCAGTGTGAGTCTGCTGGGCGCTGGGCTAGTGGCTTCTGTTTTGGGGTTTCCTTGAAACAGCACCCCCACTATAGTAGTGCTGTGTGGCGTGCCCGCTCTGCTCCCCCATCCCCCTCTGACCGCTGCTTCCGCTCCACAGGTGGGACAGTGCTCCCTGAGGGCGGTGCTTCTGTGTGGCGAGCCTCCGAGAACCGTGCTGAGCACACGTGTCTGAGCACACCCCAGTGTCCACGTTAGTGAGGACGCAGGTGAAGGGACAGGCCAGGGACTGGGCGGGCAGCCCTCGGTTGGGAAGGTAGCAGGTGGACTTCAGTGCTCCAGCCTCAGATCTTTTTGCTTTCAACTTTTTACTTCTGCTTCCTTTCTCTGTGCGCTTAGTGTTCAGCCTCTGCCGCGTTTTTTGTTTCTTATTTTTTGAATCCTCACCTGAGGATATGTTTTTATTGATTTTAGAGAACGAGAGGAAATGGGGGGACAGACAGGATGTGAGAGAAACATTGCCCCGACCCGTGGATTGAACCCACAACTTAGGCGTGAGCCCTGACAGGAAGCGAATCTGCAGTTCTGGTGTTTGGGATGACGCTCCCAGCGGCCGAGCCGCTCAGCCAGGGCTTTCCTGGTTTTCAGTGGAAGGCCATTCAGTGTCTCGGACATGAGTTTGTTCCCCTGGTCACTTTGCAAAGTGCAATCCTTGAGTCTGCTCCCTGGCTGACCGTTCCTCTGGCTCCTGGAACTGCGCCCCTTTCCTTCCTGCTCCCAGCCCTGCTCCTGTGGCAGCATCCTCACACCTCTGCGGGGTGGGGGTTCCACTGCTGTTTCCGTCCTGCACGATGGTTTACCCGGTGAGGCGCTCTCCTCTCCTCGTCAGCAGCCGTGATCTCGGGGACTGCAGAGGTGTCGGCTGGCCTGTGTGTGTGGACTTTGGCCCCCTTCTAATACGCTTGTAAAGTTGGTCTCTTAGTTCAAGCTTGTTCAGATTGCTGGCCTTTTTATTATTTTTTTTTAAATTTCTTTAAACATTAAAAAAAAGATTTTATTTATTTTCATAGTGGTTGGGCGGGGAGGGAAGGAGAGAGGGAGAGAAACATCAATGTGTGGTTGTCTCTCACGTCCCCACTGGGGACCGGGCCCACAACCCAGGTATGTGCCCTGACCCGGAATTGAACTGGCAACCTCTTTGCTTGTGGGACAACACCCATCCCACTGAGTCACACCAGTCAGGGCTGACCCTGTTTTTAAAAAAGCAAGATATGATTGACGTGTGGTAGAGGGCACCCTTTGGAAGGGCACACAGTTCAGTGAGTGTGGGCAGGCGCACGCAGCTGTGTAACCAGCACTCCCGCACAGCCTCGCGGGCTCTTGTGCGGGCAGCACGCTCTCCCTGTCACTGCTGACCGGATCCGGCCCCCAGTCGTGCCTGTTGCAGAGTGTCGTAGACCTGTGACCTGGCGGTTTGCTCTGCACTGGTGAGCACGCTGTGGAGCCTCTCGTTCACTCGCCATTGGTGGGTGTGCGGCTGTCACTCTGGCTAGTCAGCCACGCCCCAGGAGGGCAGGAGTCTTTCCTTTTGTCTTGCCTCCTCCCACCCCACACACCCTCTGCCCTGCTCTGCTCGCTGCTGACCTCCCCACTCAGGGCGGAGCTGGGGCTGACCCCAGGCCCTTGCTCACTCACCTTTTGCCCCCATGGCTGAAGGAGGCCCTTCTCGCTGGGGCTTCCAGGTGCCCATCCCTTTCCGTCCCCTCCAAGGCTTTGTGGCTTGGTTATTCTTTTCTTCTTACTTGTCAGGGGTCTTTCCTTTCCTCCAGTGTTGGTGCTCAGGAGACACAGATGCCCCCAAGCTGTCTGCTTCCACACCTCCTGCCCTCGCCCTCCCCCTCCCTCCCAGCCCTGCGGCCTCTTCTGCTCCCTCCGTGCATGGCTCTGGGCAAAATGTAAACTTCTGGTTTCATTTTTTTAAGTGCCACTTCTCTCCAAGTCGGTTTTGGTAAAGTGTGTTGTCTGAAGTTGTCTGGTTACTGGTGCACAGTTGTGTGTGGACGGTCTCTCTCCAGTTCCTGCCGCATCTGTGGATGCGGCTCCTAGTTCCTCACGTTTCTGCTGTTCTCCTCCCCCTCTCTCAGCCGGTCTCACCGGAAGGCTGTCAGTTTTTTAAAAAGACTTTACTTACTTATTGTAGACAGAGGGGAAGGGAGGGAGGAAGAGAGGGAGAGAAACATCCACCAGTTGCCTCTCACACTCCGAGACCCAGGGACCTGGCCCGCAGCCCAGGCGTGCACTCTGACCCAGAACTGAATGGGAGTCCCTTCAGTTTGCGGGACGACGCCCAGCGCACTGAGGCCCACCGGTGAGCTTCTTGGTTTTTGAAGTCTCCCCTTCACTCTGCCTGCTTGCCGAGCCCCTGCTCGTGTGTGTGTGTGTGTGTGTGTGTGTGTGTGTGTGTGTGTGTGTTACATCTGGGGAGTGGGTGCTCTGGGACACGCGTGCAGTGTCGGAAGGCTCATGCGAGGACAGTGTTGCCACTGCCCTTCACCGTCTCCTCGCTGCCCCTGCCTTCCTACCCAGAGGCTCCCGTTGCCAGACCCCTGCAGACAGTCAGCTCTGTTCCGGAAGCAGGTGCTAAGGGCAGACATGCCAGTGAGTGAGACAGGGCTCTCCCAGTGCCTTGTTCTGGGAGAGGCGTGCGCGTGCTCTGGGGGGGCTGCTCTCCAGGGTCTGGACCCTCCGGGGGCAGCACGGCTGTGCTTGCCTCACAGGACGCCCGTGGGAGCCTGCGCCTTGCTCAGGCCACCGCCTCGGGGGGAAGAGGGAGATGGCCGTCCTGCGTGCGGATGCCCAGGACCTGCATGCAGCCACTGGGCCTTCGTCTCTTTGTCCTGGCCACTGCGGCCTCATGGGCATTTGTTCAGCCTTCCCTGTGGTGACTCTTCTGCCTTCCTGAGTTGAGTTGTTTCTCACCCTGCAGTTTTTGTTCTCTCATCTGTGCCGGAATCCTCTAATCACTGCTGTAGATTTGGAAGTGTTAGTTGTATTGGCTCAGTTTTAAGTATTATCCTATTTTCTTTTTTCCCAATGTATTCTTATTTTATTTTAAAATATATTTTATTGATTATGCTATTACAGTTGTTTCATATTCCCCCTTCATTCCCCTCTGCCTTGTATGCATCCCTCCACCCTCTTAGTTCATGTCCATGGGTTGTACATGTAAGTTCTTTGGCTTCTCCATTTCCCATACTATTCTTACCCTTTCCCTGTCTATTTTCTACCTACCATTTATGCTACTTATTTTCTGTACCTTTTCCCCCCTCCCACTCCCCTGCTGATCACATCCTCCATGTGATCTCCATTTCTGTGATTCTGCTCCTGTTCTAGTTGTTTGCTTAGTTTGTTTTTGTTTTTCTAGGTTTGGTTGTTGATAGTTGGGAGTTTGTTGTCATTTTATTGTTTGTATTTATCTTCTTTTTCTTAGATAAATCCCGTTAACATTTCATGTAGTAAGGGCTTGGTGATGATGAACTCCTTTAACTTGACCTTATCTGAGAAGCACTTTATCTGCCCTTTCATTCTAAATGAAAACTTTGCTGGATAGAGCAATCTTGGTTGTAGGTCTTTGCCTTTCATGACTTGGAATACCTCTTTCCAGCCCCTTCTTGCCTGGAAGGTCTCTTTTGAGAAATCAGCTGACAGTCTGATGAGAACTCCTTTGTAGATAACTGTCTCCTTTCCTCTTGCTGCATATAAAATTCTCTCCTTTCTTTAACCTTGGGTAACGTAATTACCCTTGGGTAATGTGCCTTGGTGTGTTCCTCCTTGGGTCCAACTTCTTTGGGACTCTCTGGGCTTCCCGGACACCCTAGAAATGTATTTCCTTTGCCAGATTGGGGAATTTCTCCTTCATTATTTGTTCAAATAAGTTTTCCATTTCTTGCTCTTCCTCTTCTTCTTCTGGCACCCCCCATGATTTGGATGTTGGAAGGTTTAAAGTCCTGGAGGTTCCTAAGCCTGTCATTTTTTTGAATTCTTGTTTCTTCATTCTGTTCTGCTTGAATGTTTATTTCTTCCTTCTGTTCCAAATCGTTGATTTGAGTCCCGGTTTCCTTCCTGTCACTGTTGGTTCTCTGTACATTTTTCTTTATTTCACTTTGCACAGCCTTCACTTTTTCTTCTGTTTTGCGACCATACTCAACCAGTTCTGTGAGCATCCTGATTACCAGTGTTTTGAACTCTGCACCTGATAGGTTGGCTATCTCTTCTTTGCTTAGCTGTATTTTTTCTGGGGCTTTGATCTGTTCTTTCATTTGGACCATGTTTTTTTTTGTCTCGGGGGGGGGGGGCGTGTCGTGTCGTGAGGGCCAGAGTCTTAGGTGTTCACCAGGGCAGGGTCACCCACTTGGCTGCGTCGTGATGCTGTACATGGAGGAGGGTCTGAGAGGGAACAATGGTGCTTGCTCTGCTCTCTGCCTGCTTTCAGTCACTTCCCCCGCTTCCCGCAAGCCAACTGGGCCCTTCTGGTGCTGGTTCCTGCGTGAGTGCATTTGTGTGCATTCTAGGACCCTGTGGGTCTGTCCAACGAACTCTCCTGTGAGGCTGGGAGTCTCTCCCGCTGCCACCTCAACCCCTACAGGTGTTTTCGGTCAGAGGTTTGAGGCTTTATTTCCCAGCACTGGAACCCTGGGTTGCGTGGTCTCTTTGGCTCCCCAGTTGTTCCTCCCGGTTTATCTGCCTGTGAATGTGGGACCACCGCTCCGCCAGCCACGGCCTCGCCTCAACGTTAGTCCTCTTTGCCTGACCTCCCGTCCCCGCCCCTCCTACCGTCTGGGTGAGTGTGTCTTGTTCAACTCCTCGGTTGTCAGACTTCCAAACAGTTGGATTTTCTGTCAGTTATGATTGTTTTTTGTTTTTAAATTGTTGTTCTTTTGGTTGTGTGAGGAGGCACAGTGTGTCTACCTACGCCTCCATCTTGGCTGGAAATCCCCTATATTCAATATTTCTGTTTTCAACCATGAATTGTCTGGGAGTATTTGTAAATATCCAGATATGTATCTCTTAGGTTACCTTTAATTGTACTGACTTTTAATTTAATGCTGTTATAGTTGGAGATGTGGTCTGTGGTCATTTATACTTATACGTGGTTAAGTTTTTCTCAGTGTTCTGTGTGTCCATGTGAGCGTGACAATGTCTTCTCAGGGTTTGGCTAAAGTACTCTGTCCTCCCCTGTTATTAGGTCCACGAGTCCTTCTGCGTTCTTCGGTCGGAGTTCTTAGTGTCAGTTTCTGAGCAGCATCAGTTTAAGTCGCCTATTGTGCATGCATCTGTGTTTGTCCTTTTCCCGTTATACATGTTTGTTTTTCCTTTACATGTTTTAAGCCTGTGCTGGGTGAACATGGGTTAAAATGCTTGAGGCTTGGTGTGCTGTTCATTTAATTGCACTGGAACCACCGGGAACAGCCCCTCGTGCTCCCTGGGCAGCTCCTCAAACTCCCTGTCCTCCTGCCCACCTGCCCTCGTCTTCAGTCCCGTGTGTGGCCGGCATTGGGGGGTCTCGGGCAGTGTGCCGGCTCAGCGGGGCGGATCGCTGGTCTGTGTGGGGCTAGTTCTCCATCACGCTGGCCACGAGTCCCGCGTCGCCCGCAGCCGCACGCTCTCCGAGCACGGCAGGCCTCGCCATTCCCACAGGACCCCGCCCAGCCCTCTGCTGACAGCGTGCGTGTGCTCCGCCACGCACACCGCCTGCGGTTTTCTGGTCTTCTGGACTTTCTGTGAACATCAGTGCAGTGGTGTGGTTTCGTGTTCTCACCTATCTTCCTTGGCACTACTTTTGAGAGTCACAAGCATCGCTCCTGCGCGGCGCCCACTGTGTGGCCCCCCCTTCCGACTGTGCTGCGTGGGCGGTGCACTGTGAGCCTGCACTCGCACATCGCACGTCGTGCACACTGGGAGGGGCTACTGAGCTGCAGGGACCGTAGGGCATTAGCCAACCAGAAGCGCAGGACAGTCGTGTATTTTTCAATGAGAAGTGTTTTCTAAAACAAAAGTGATTTCTTGAGTAGGGTAGCATTGTTTTGGAGAGCTTTTTAATATTTGGATGCTAGAAGATGCTACATTCTCACTGTTTTGATGGGTTTTTCTAATTGATTTTATTTATTTATTTGAGAGAGGGAGGAAGGGAGGGGAAAAGAGAAGGAGAGAAAACATCAGTGTGTGGTTGCCTCTCACACGCCCCCAACCAGGGACCAGGCCTGCAACCCAGGCATGTGTCCCGACTGAGAATCCACCCGGTGACCATTCCTTCACAGTCCAGCACTCAGTCCCCTGAGCCACACCAGATAGGTTGTTTGGACTGAAGTATATGAAGAAAATATTTTAATAGCTTTTTAGGTAACTGGATTTTCTTCTTTGGTCCTACACCAAACCATGACTGCAAATTGTTTCTTAATGGTTAGTTGTGAGGTGCAAACGGTGTCAGTGAAGTTTCCTCTGCCTTTACATTAAAATACATCGTCTCCCTTGCCTGGACATGGCTTTGTAACATCACACCTTGGTCATCTGTAAGACAGTGGTTTGTCAAGTCAGACAGATGGAGCCCTGCTGGTGCGGCTCAGTGGACTGAGTGCCGGCCTGAGAGCCAAAGGGTCACGGGTTCAGGTTCGGTTTCTGGCTGGGGCACAGGCCTGGGTTGTCGGCCAGGTCCCCAGTGGGGGGCGCACCAGAAGCAACCACACATTGATGTTTCTCTCGCTCTAAAAATAAATAAATAAAACCTTCTTTTAAAAAAGGCAGACGTAGCAGATGCCGACACCTCTGTAAAAACTTGTGTTTGTTACCATCTCAACCAGTCACATCAGAAAAGTCTTCTGTGCAGAGAAGCTTTCGAGCCGGTGATGGATTCAGGTCTGCTGAATGTCTAATTCTTGCTCAGAACCTCAAATGTGATGGGTGGCCACAGATAGTGGCAGCTGTTTTCCTTGACATGACCGAGAAAACGTCTGGCGGCTGGCCAAGTCGGAATGGCCTCGACCGGTCGGTTGGGTGCTCTCGCACGTGAGTGGCGCCTCCCAGGTGAAGTGGCTCCTTCAGCCCGCAGCGCTCGGGGCTTGTCTGGCGGGTGGCCCCCGGGGATGCTTGCTGTGCACTTCCTGTGATGCCACAGAACATGCCAAAGGCCTGGGCCTGCGGGCGGAGATGGAGCTCAGCGCTTTTATCGCACAAGGACACCCTCGAGTAGAACGGGGCTTTCTGACCGAGCGCGCGGCCCAGGCGGTGAAGGCCGTGGCCACCGCACCGGGCGCCTGGCTGTGTGGCCTTCGCCTCACTCCTGCTGAGGGGCCCGCGGTTCCATGCACTGCCACGTCCGCACCATCACGGCCGTGTCACGGCCGTGTCAGCACAGTGGAAAAGGTGAGGAACAGCGTGGTGTCAGCATGGAGTTAGTTTTGCTGGGGACCTGCTGCAGAGGGGTCAGGGCCCCCTGGGCCCCGTGGGCCACCTGGGGAGACCCTGTCTCCTGGGTCACCCCAGAATGGGCCACCCTGCTCTGTTGGATGACTGGTCTTCCCTTCCCAGCGGGGCTGGGCGGGACTCCGTCTTGTGCCTTCCGTGTGCGGTTCCCGTCAGCCTGTGCGTCTCGGATGTCCCCGCCTCTGCTCTGCTGCCCCTTCCACTGTGTCTTGGAGTCTTCGATGAACAGAGTTCATTTGTAATCTGGCCAAATTCCTCAAGTGTTTTCTTAGTAGTGACTGCCGCCTTGAGTTCTGTTTTTCAGTGTTTTTTCCTAGGTGAAATAAAAACATATATTTTGCATGTATTTTCTTACCTCAGCATAGTCCAAAGAAATATGTGAATGACAAATACGTGCCACATAGGTCATTAAAACTTTTTAATAGCCACATATCAGAAAATGAAAAGAAACAAGTGATGTTATATTTGCCTACCTCCGTATATCCAACCTCATTTCAGTCCATGCTCAAAATAAAAATATTAGTGAGACACTTCAGTTTTTCCATACTGGACATTCAAAATCTTGCTCCCATTTCAAATCCTTAGTAGCCATACATGACGTGGGGCTACCGAGCAAGCAGTTTCATGCT
Source organism: Artibeus jamaicensis (assembly GCF_021234435.1). Taxonomy (NCBI): domain Eukaryota; kingdom Metazoa; phylum Chordata; class Mammalia; order Chiroptera; family Phyllostomidae; genus Artibeus; species Artibeus jamaicensis. The sequence continues at coordinate 26,788,537 of NW_026521954.1, read as the reverse complement.
TTTATTGTCTTGCCTTCCATATTTAGACCCACAACTTGCTGGAAATTGGAATTAAAGTTTTATATGGTATGAAGTTATGGTCAAGTTCAATGCATTTCCATGTGGAGACCCAGTTCCTTAGTGGCACTTGTGAAAATGGCTGTTGTCCCCACCTCCAGCGCTGCCTTCGCTGTAGCCCGCGTGCCCACATGGGTGCAGCTGTGCCCCTGGGTTCTGCGCTGCCCACCGGCCCCCATGTCCTCATGCCAGCTGCTTGCCGTCTCGGTGGCTGTGGCTTCGTGTTCTCACGTCTAGAGTGGACGTCCTCTCTCGCCTGCTCTTCCAAAGTGGTTGGTTGGTTGGTTGGTTGGTGCTTACCGTTTTCGTATGGCCGAAAATTACCCTGTGAAGCTGCACACATGCGTGCACAGGCCCCGGAGAGAGCTGCCTGGGGTCCGCCTGCCTCTGTCCACCCGGGGGGTGGGGGGTTCACTTCTCTCGGTGCCGTGTCTTCTGACCCAGGTGTACAGGGCTTTTCTACATCTAGAAGGGTTTCCTGTTTTTCTCTGTTGCAACGTTGAACCTTTTTTCAACAGCATTTGTCCACAGGCATTTAACTTAATTCATGCTATTTTAAATTATATTTTGCATTTTTCTTCTACCTTTATTCGTGTAGATGACTTTGACTTCTTTTTAAGTTGTTTACTTGGCCAGGAGTCATACAGACCTCTGACCTTACTGGTCTCAAGTGGAATCCCAAATATATCTCAAGGGCTGCCCTTCCAAGTCACAGTCCGTTTGTCCTGGATGGGCTGTGTGCAGCCGTTGGTCATGTGATCGTCATGAAAGGTCTCCACATAGATGACTTGTCCCCCCTTCTCAGCCTTGGCCCCTGGCACTCCCGACACAAGAGGAGAAGGAGGCGTGGAGGACTGAGGGGGCAGTTCTGGACAGCACCCGGCATTAAGGTGGAGGTGAGTGAGAAGCGGCCGAGACAGGAGTGGGAGAACCAGCATGGAGCCACGGGAGTCGTTTGAGGGATGGTGTGCTCAGTAGTTGTCTGTCTGGATCTGGGTTTTTTACTCGAAGGTCATAAAGTAGTTGTCACGCTTTCTTGTGTGCCGGTAGAGGACCCGAGACTCCTGGGGACAGAGCCCAGGGACTTTATGACTCCTGTCCTGCACATATCACGGGCACCTACATGTCTGCTCTCTTGCTCCCACCTCCTCCCCAAACCCCACATCAGTGAAGTGGGGGACCCACCACAGGTGCGGCAGGCCCTGTGCGTCTGCGTCGCAGCTCAGGGCCCTGAGCGTGGGGTCCTGCTGCTCTCCTAGTGGGCAGTAAGCGAGCCCTCTGCGCCTCGAGGTTGTCAGCTGAGAAGTAGCCTGGCGGGGGGTCAGACCGCACAGCGTTTTTGGCACATCCAATAGGACATGGACAGGCTGCGTGTCCGTGGAGGCCTGGCCCCCAGGACTCTTCCTAACAAACGTTTCAGAAGTTAACCTAGAAAGGTGCAGAGTGCTGACCATGGCAACAAAGAGCGCGTCTGATGTTTGCTCGATGCGCATTAGGGGAGGATGAGAGCGAAGCCAGACTGAACTGTGGGAGAGGAATCGTGGTGGCGAGGAAGCTGAGCAGGTCCAGGAAGGTGCCCGGCAGTGAGGGGAGGAGCGTGCAGACCGTACGCGGGTGTGGGCGGTCCGTGCTGCAGGAGAGGGCTGGTCACCAGAGGGCGCTCCCCCTGGGGGAGTTTTGTTGGTGCTGTGTGATGTTGGAGGTGGCGGTGAGTGTGAGTGTGTGCAACATACCCGTTAGGAAGGACAGACCAGTGAGCCCCCGCCGTCCCTGGTACCGTGCACCGCACTTCCCTAGCTTCTTCTTCCTTTCCCAGGTGACCACTGTCCTGGAGCTCTGAATTTGCCATTTCCCTTTTGATCTTAGTCAGAAGGCCAAGAAGCAGTTCATTCCCCCTTTTCAAAAATTCCTTTAAATTGATTGCCCAGACATGCTCACCTCATCACACAACCACATCAAAATTACAACTAAAATACAGAACAACTGTCACTAAGAACCACCAAAGTCAAGTTGAATGGAAGTCTCACAACCATGGAATTAAACCACATCCATCAAACTGGTGGGAGGGGCCCAGATGTGCAACGGGCTGGTCTCATACCCACGTGTGGTGGATAAAAATTCAGGAGGGACATCTCAGGAGCGAGGAATCCCAGCCCTACACCAGGCCTCCCAGCCCCACACCAGGCCTCCCAGCCCAGGGTTCCATGTCCAGGAAGGCAAGTCCCCACAACTTCTGGCTGCAAAATCCTGCGGGGACTGAGGCTGTGGAAGAAACTCCTGGAGCCCCAAGCGGTTTCTCCTCAAGACCCCGCACACGGACTCGCCTGCGCAGGCTCAGTCCTTCTGAGCTCCGGCGCCAGGGCAGCAGTTTGAAAGACGCCAGTGGCACAGGGAGAAACCGGAGTGTCTGGCACCGAGGCACACAGAGGCCATCGTCCCTTTTCTAAACCCTGTCCCTACAGAGCCACAGAGCCAGCAAGCTGCTGCCATATCTGAGACTCCATCAGCCTGGCTGACACCGTTTGACCCACCTGGGAGATCCCCAGAGACTCTGCCCCAGCGGAGACAGGGGCCTGCCCAAGCTGCTTTTTCCTGTGGAAGGCTGGTCTTGGCTCATGCTTCACAGCTTCCTAAATCTTCTCAAACGAGCAACAGCTGGCCTCAGTGAGCCCATGCCAGGCACTAGCAGCAAACAGCCTAGATTCACAGCTTGGCTTTGCCTGGGAATCTCCAAGCCCAGCACAAGTAGCAGCCATCTCAGATTGCTTTATTGCTCAGGCAGGATGGCCCCAGGCAAAACACAGGTGGGGACTGACCTTGGCCTACACCACCGGGGAAACCCCAGGGCCAGTGCACCCAGTGGACAGCCACGGACCACATCGGAGCACCACCACCCTGCCCCTGCACAGCTGATCCTCCACAGAGGGCGGAGGTTGGTGGTCAGTGGGCACAGCCAGTCCTTGTACCTCACTGGCCTGGGTAAATCCCTCCCGTTGGTTTGCCAGCAGCACTCAAGGCTCAACTACAACAGGAGGGTGTACTCGGCCTACACGAAGCCCACCTCGGGGACCAACTTGGGTGATAGAGGAGGCTGTGCTACTGGACCCTACAGGACACCTGCTACATTAGGCCACTCTACCAAGACGCAGAGTCAAAGCAGCTGTCCCTAATACATGGAAACAAACACAGGGAGGCTGCCAAAATGAGGAGACAAACATGGCCAAGATGAAAGAACAGACCAAAACTCCAGAAACAGAACTCGACAAAATGGAGATAAGCAATCTGTCAGATGCAGAGTTCAAAACACTGGTTATCGGGATGCTCAAGGAACTTAGCGAGGACTTCAGTAGCATAAAAAAACCCAGTCAGAAATGAAGGATACACTAACTGAAATAAATAAAGAACAATTTACAGGGAAACGACAGTAGAGTGGATGAAGAATCAAATCAATGATCTGGAACATAAAGAGGCAGAAACAACCACTCAGAACAACAGGGAGAAAGAACCCCTCCCAAAACGAGGGTAGTATATAAGCAGCCCCTGGGACAACTTGAAGAGGTCCAACATGCGCAGCATAGGGATGCCCAAAGGAGAACAGAAAGAGCAAGAAAATGGAAACCTATTTGAAAAAATGATGACAGAAAACTTCCCTAATTTGGTGAAGGAAATAGACATGCAAGTCCAGGAAGCACAGAGAGTCCCAAACAAGATGAACCCAAAGAGGCCCACTGCAAAAGCAATCAGAATGCCAGAGGTTAAAGATGAAGAGAGAATCTTAAAAGCAACAAGAAAAAAGAAGTCAGTTTCCTATGGGGGAGTTCCCTTACAACTATCAGCTGATTTCTGAAAAGAAGCTTTGCAGGCAAGAAGGGATTAGCAAGAAATATTCAAAATCCTGAAAAGCAGGGACCTACATCCAAGATTACTCTACCCAGCAAAGCTGTCATTTAGAATGGAAGAGCTGATAAAGAGCTTCCCAAACAAGAAAAAACTGGAAGAGTTCATCATCACCAAACCATTGTTATATGAAATGTTAAAAGGACTATATTTAAGAAAAACATGATTGGAACTATGAGCAATAAAATGGTATAAATGCGTATCTGTCAAAAATTTAATCCAAAACACAAACTTAAGTACACAGGAAGCACAGAGACAGAATCATGGCTATGGAGAGCTTTTTGATGGTTGCCAGATGGAAGGGGGTGTAGGGGAGTAGGTGAAGACATGAGGGGATTAAGAAGTACAAATAGGTCCCTGGCTTGTGTTGTTCAGTGGATTGAGTGCTGGCCTGTGAACCAAAGTGTTGCCGGTTCAATTCCCCATCAGAGCACGTGCCTTGGTTTTGGGCCAGGTCCCCAGTAGGGGGTGCTCAAGGGGCAACCACACATGGATGTTTCTCTCCCTTTCTTCCTCTTCTTCCCCCTCTAAAAATAAAGAAATAAAAAAAAATATTAAAGTACAGATAGGTAGTTACAGAATAGCCATGGAGTTGTAAAGTGCAGTAGAGGTCATGGAGTAGTCAGAGATCTTACACGCATGACCCATGGACATGAACCGTGGTGGGAGGATTGCCTGAGGGAGTGGGGAGTGCCTGGTGGAGGAGAGCAAATGGGGGAAAAATGGGGACAACTATAATAGCATAAATGATAGAATACAGTTTTAAAAAATTGGCGACAAATTGACAACTATCAACGCCTGAATCTGAAAAAACGAAAAATAAAAGAAAGTAAACAGCCTGAACAGGAACAGAATCGGGAATGGAGATCATTTGGAGGGTTATCTCTGGGAGGGGCGGGGGGGTGGGGGAAATAGTGCAGGGTTAAGAAGTGCAGTGGATAGGAACAAAATAGATGGGGTGACTGGGAATAGGGCAGGAAATGGAGAAGCCACAGTGTTTACCATGGACGTGAACTAAGAGGTGGGGCTTGCTGGAGGGAAGGGCAGTCCCAGGAGGAGGGGGGCAAAGGGAGAAAAACTGGGACAACTGTATAGCATACTCGGTAAAATACACTTAAAATTGTATTGCGTTTGTGTGTGTCTCTAAGTAATGTTACTTCATATCGACCTCAATCTTTATGAAAATGCTGTTTGTTTTCTGTGTCTTGCTGTCTCTTCTCTGAAATGATCCCTGGTGCTGTCGGTTTTCCTTATTTCCATGTACATGTTCATTCGTGAGTCGCAGAGTGCGATTCACACACAGTTCAGTATATTCCAGTGTAATTTATTCATCAGTAACCTTACTGAGAGATGGAGTCTTTAGATCTTTGCAGCTGTGAAGATGGTGCCTGGGCATGGACATGTCCGTCCCCCGGCCTCCCTCCGTTTAAAGGTCCTGCCAGAGCGTGTGCGAGCGGGGCTCCTGCAGAGAGACCACACCAGTAGGGGCAGGCACCAGGTGGGCCAGAGAATGGTGTGGGTTCTCTTTCCAAAAAAAATAAAACAGGTACATCTTTCATTTTCACCAATAACTTCATGGTTTTGGATGTTCCGAGTGAGTCGGCTCTCTCCCACGTGACACAACATTGATTGTTCTCAGTTAGGGTCTCGATTTGATCGCTGTCAACCTCAGCTGGTCTGCCCGACCGTGGAGCGCTGTCCAGCGAGACCTCTCCGGCACGGAAGTTGTCACACACCTTTTGACACGTTCGCAGCGCCTTCTCCACATGCCACACACATCTTTTTTGTGCTTCAGTTGTGTTTTTACCTGTCTTCAAATAATAAAGCATAATGTGCTGAACATGTATTTTCTTCCGTCTTTAATATCCAATTGGCTGCACAAAAAGCTCTCCAACTCTGAGGTCTGGTTTTAAAATTTTTATTTATCTTTAGAGGGGAAGGGAAGGAGAGAGGGAGAGAAACGTAAATGTGTGGTTGCCCCTCATGCACCCCCTGCCGGGAACTGGCCTGCAGCCCAGACATGTGCCCTGACTGGGAATCGAACCACGATCCTTTGGTTTGCAGGCCTGTGTTCAGTCCACTGAGCTATACCAGCCAGGGCTATGATGTCTGTTTTTTAATGCACACTGATATGACAGCTGTCATATTACAGTCTAACAAGGTTGTTTCACATGAAGTTAAAGACAACTAAGCAATACAGGAAAAAAATCAAGTGAACTTTTGGCCAACCCAGTAGGTAGAGGGAAGAGATTTATTACAGGGATTGGTTTGTGTGGTTATGGAGGCCGAGAAGCCCCACAACCTGCTGTCTGCAGGCTCGAGGCCCAGGGAAGCCAGTGGTGGAGTTCAGTCTGTTTCCAGAGGCTCAAGAACCAGGGGGCAGTGGTGTGAACCCGGGGACCCAGGTGCTGGTGCCTGTGGGCAGCAGGTGGAGTCAGCTCCCGTGGGAGGGTGGAGCCCACCTTCCTCTGCCTCTTGTTCATTCAGCTCCTCAGTGGAATGCAGGAGGCGCCCCACGTAGGGAGGACCGTCTTTCTGACTCGGTGGCAGCCTCCTCCAGAGACACCCTCAGGCACACCTGAAAGCCGTTGTGCTAGCTGCACGACCTCCCGTCACCACCCGTGCAGGTCGACATGACGTCAGTCGTCACAGAGCCCATCCGTGGTCTCGCGCTGCTGGGTTCTAGGGAAGTGAGGTGCTTGGGTGCGTACGAGAAGTCTTGTTTCCCAAGTGCATGTCTGTCTGTGCCCCACCAGTGGTGCTGGAGCTCCAGTCGCCCTCTCCTGCCTGCAGTCAGCACTGGGGGGCAGAGTTGAAGTTGTGTAGGGGCAGGAAGGAGAAAGAGGGACAAAGGGCAGTGCTCGTAGGTCCCACCAAGATGGGGCTCAGTGGGTTGAGCATTGACCTGCAAACCAGAGTTGCCCGTTCAATTCCCAGTCCCAGAGCACGTGCCTAGGTTGCACGCCAGGTCCCCAGTAGGGGGCATATGAGAGGCAACCACACACTGATGTTTCTCTCCCTTTCTCCCTCCCTTCCCCCTCTCTAAAATTAAATAAATATATCTTTTAAAACCACCAAATGTTAGAAAAAAGAATCTTCCTCCTTTTGAGACAGGATTTGCAGGCAAGGTTACATCGGATGCAGATAAGGTGGGGGTGGGGAGTGTAGATGTTGCCAGAAACTGTGTTTGAGAGGGAGAGTGGGTTTAGCGGGGCTGGGTGGAGTGGGAGTGGGGAAGGTTCCAGGTGGTCTCTCTGTGAAATGAGAACAGTGAGCTGGCAGGTTGTTCAGGTGGCTGACCAGCCTGAGGTCCCTATTGAAAATGGAGATATCACTGCAGGGGCCCCAGTCTGCCCATTGGCAAGGGCTTCCCCCTCAGCAGCATCCAGGTGTTGGACAAGGAGAACAGTGCAGGTGTTTGGTGAGAGCAGGTGTCTGTACTGGCCCAGAGGATGGTTCTTCAGGGTGTCTGGGTGCAGGGGGCTCCCTCCTTCCAACATGCACCCTGAATTTCTGCCGCAGCTGCTTCCCTGCTACCTGTCTCATCCGGGCCGGGGCACCTGCCACTGGGCCTGGCCCCGAGCAGTCACCCGGGAACGGTTTCTGAGTGGTTCACGTCAAAGGCGGTGTTTCAGGGGCTGGGAGTGTTTACAGCACGCACCCTGCATGGCAGAGCTCTCACCTCGGAGGGCTGTGGAGACGCGTCCGTGGTCTTTGTGTAGCTGAGCAGGCAAGGGCTCGTTCATGGGGCGCCTTAGAGAACGACCCAGTGCCTGATGCTGGAGAAGACAGGTTTCTGTTTAGGGTGATCCAGCCTCAGGGGTCTCAGAGCACTGCTGCTCGAAGCCCTTCTCTCCCACTGCCCTTGCTCCCGAGACAGCGTAAGCCAAAAGCAAGCCCGAAAGTTCCCCGTCTCCTTATGTTCAGCTGGCTGCGCAGGCAGTTCTCCGGGCCCTCTGGAAGGCACCAGAGTCAGCATCCTAACGCAGCAACCCTGTCCTTCAGGACCTGGGGTACGTTGTGACTCGCTCCGTGTTACCGTCCAGGAAATCGTGTGCAGCGATACACTGCTTCGTGGTGGTGTCCAGGAGAGACACGGGTCCCGAGAGTCCAGGTGGAGGCCGGGTCTGCATGGCAGGACTCTCAATGGCTTTGGGGTCTGCTAGAGCGGGCACGGTCATGGCAGCCAGCCTGCTTCGTTCCTAGCCCACGGTGGACCAGCTCCTCCAGCCCCCAAGGCGCCTCCCTCACTACCCGCAGCCTGCTGGAGTCTCCCTTCTCTGCCAGCCGCACCAGGACTCCTCCTCACGAATCCCCGCCTGGCTGCCCGCCCTTAGTTTAAGTCCTGCCCCGAGCCTCCTGGAGACCGCATCTCCAACTCCTCCCTCAAGGAGCTACAGTTGCCATTTCTCCAGGATTGTTTATGTTTACTGGGCTGCCATCCTCAGTCAGGGCAAGGGCGACTTGGTGAGGTGTGTGGGGGGGGGGGGACACGCCCTCCTGCAGCTTGAGCCGGGCTGTTTTCTGAGTCACGCCCACCTTGCCACACGTGGGGGCGCAGCTGTTAAACTAGCTTTTTTTTATGAAGAGCATCTGAAGCCCTGTCGTCTGCTCCCTTCATCCCGCAACCAAGGGCTATGGGGGCTTTAGGGACACCTCAGTCTACACCTAGTTTTGCTTGGATTCTCAGGCAGTTGCAGTCCTTTTTTATTTGTTTTTTTAAAAGATTTTATTTATTTTTAGAGAGAACGAAAGTGGGGATGGAGGGAGGGAAACATCAGTGTGTGGTTGCCTCTCACAGGCCCCTTCTAGGGACCTGGCCTGCAACCCAGGCATGTGCCCCGACTGGGAACTGAACCAGCCACCCCTGGTTCTCAGGCCAGCACCCAGTGCACTGAGCCACACCAGCTGGGGCTTCTGTTTGTATTCTGACGCTGCGGGCAGGCGGGTGCAGACCCCCGGAAGTGCTGTAGGTCAGAGGGCTGCGCCCCAGCTCCTGTAACCGGGGTGGCCTGGGCTGCCTGTCAGGCCAGCGGAGGAGGGCGTGAAGGTTGTCCCAGTTCTTAGTTCTGTGCTGAGGCCACACAGAGAGTCGCTGAAGGCCTGGCCTGCCCGGTGCCGGAGAAGCCCTGATGCTGGAGGGGACTCTCTGCAGAGGCTCCAAAGAGCTGCTGGGCCCAGGCCGGGGCTGGGCGTGGCACTCGGTCTCAGCAGCTCGCTCACCAGCGTCTTCCCAGTGATGTGGGTTTGAGTTTCCCTGATTTTCAGAGTTTTTGTGTGTACGTTGCAGATCAGCTTGGGTTTTATACTTATACAAGGGCTTGAAAGCGTAAGTTATATTGCATTTTCCATTTGTAATGTTTAAGAAACAAGAAGTTTGTCTGGTTGGGGCTGGGAGGTGGCTGCTCTGGAAGAATTAGCTTTTCTTCAATGAGCTCTGTGTGGCACTGAAGCTTCCGGTCACAAGGACACGACTTCACCAAATTCATGGTCACCTTCGTTTTCAAGGTTGGCTGTTCCAAGGCTCTGTCAGGCTGTGGACGTGAGCAGCTGTGGCTGTGCTCTCCCGTGTGTGGCCGAGACAAGAGTCCCACTCTTCACACCGAGGAGCCGGGTTCTTTCATAGTTGCCGTGTACAGGGCGCGAGGTCCCAATTTAAATTAGCCATCGAAGAGTTGGCTGATCCTGGTCCTTACCGAGAGTGTTTGCCCTGTTGGGTCTTGCCCATGATACAAGCGCCAGTTCCTCGGTAAGGAGTGTCATGAAAGTGGGGGCTAACATCATTTTTTGCTGCTGTCCAGAGTTGTCAGACTGGCCAGACAGAAAGGTGTCGGAATGGCAAGCTTTGGCTTTTGTCACTGAACATAATGCTGCTGAGAGTCATACCTGCCGTGGCCTCGGCCGGTGGTTAATTTCTGTTTCTGAGTAAGTAGTCCATCGTGAGGACTGACCGCAGCTGGTCTCTCCATCCACAGGGGGAGGGACATTTGCATGTCCCTGCTTCTGGCTGATATGAATAAAGCTCCTAGTGACATTTCAGTACAAGTCTCTGGTGTGGACAGGGTCCATTTCTCTTTGGTGAGTACCCAGGAGCGTAGTTCAGGGTCACAGGCTGCGCTGCAGGGCACTCCCACTGCCACTGGGCTCCGTCCTGGCCGAGGCCGGGCACTGACCGTCTGTCCTCGTAGCCATTCCCGTGGCTCACGGTGTTACTGCATGTGGTTTTAACTTGCGTTTTCTTAATGACTTGGTGAGCCTCTCTCCATGTGCTTATTTTCCACCTGTGACTCTGGTGAAGTGGCCGTTTCCCACCTTCTACCTGCGTTTAAGTGATTGTCTTATCGAGGTGTGAGGAGTCTGTATACTTTGATAAGATATTTCTCAAGTATTTTCTCCCATTGTTTGGCTTTCCTTTTTGTTTTATAGCACTTCTTTTTTGAACAGCAAAAGTTTTACGTTTTGATCAAGTCCAATCTATCAACTTGTAAATGATTTGGGCTTTTTGTTTTCTTTGGAGAAAATCTTTGCTACCCAGGGTTGTAAAGATCTGTTTCCCTCTGCTTTTTCTGGATGTTTTATTGTTTGAGCTGAAACATTTGACCTGCTACTTATTTTGTTGATGTTTATTATGACTTTTGTAAAGTGAGAATAGCAGGCTTTTTTGCATGTGGATCCCCGTTTCCAGAATGTTTGTTGAAAATACTGTTTTTCCTCATTGAGTTACATCCACATCTTTGTCAAAAGCCAGTTGAGGGCATGCACGCCGGTCTGCCTCTGGGCTGCGTCCCACTGTGTGTGTTCCCCGGCTGTGGGCTGTGCCGTGGGGGCTTTTTGTGGGAAGTCCTGAGGTTAGGGAGGGGAGAGGCCCTCCAGCTCACTGTCTTCTGGGAAGTGCCGGGCTCTGCACCCCCGTGGGGGTTAGAAGCGCCTTCGCAGCCTCTGCGGGAGGGTTGCTGCTCGGAGCTGGGCACCAGTTTAGGGGAGACTGGCATCTCATCAGGGCTCCAGCCCGCGAGTGTGGCGGGTCTCTGTGGATTTAGGTCTTTTACGTTTGTTCCTAGAGTAGTTTTGTTGTCTCCAAACTACAGGCTTTGCCCATGGTGTATCGAAATTTTTCCAAAAAAAGTTTTTATCGAAACTTTCCAAAAAGTTTCTCTGGTTATTTTAAATGGTGCTTCTGAAGTTTTTAACACCTGGTTGTTTGTTTATCACTAGTGGACAGACACATGCTTGTTCTGTGTGTGGACCTTATACCTTGTGAAGCCCCACTCACTGCCAATTCTGGTGGTCTTTCCCTAGTTCCTTAGAGTTTTCTACATAGACGACGCATCATCTGCAAATAACATAGTCCTTCCTTCCCAGCCTGTATTTTACTTTTCCCTGCTTCTCTGCCTGGGTCCAGACCTCCAGTGTGTCACTGCGTAGAGGCGGCGTGAGTAGACGGCCTTCCTGGTCCCCAGTCGAGGGGACAGCATTTAGTCCGTGACTGCGACATGTGAGGTTAGCTGCAGGGCCGGGCAGGTGAGGTTGAAGAACTTGACTTCTGTTTCAGTTCACTGAGACTTAACTGTGAATGGGTATTTAATTTCATCCAACTTTACCTGCATCTGTTGAGATGATTGTGGACGTTTTTCTTTCATTTGTTGAAAATAATCATGGCCTCATCACTTTGTAAACACTGAAAGAGCTTTGCCTTCCTGGGGCAACCCAGACTCAGTCAGGGCGTGCGTATTGTCCGCTCCGTGGGCCGCTGGTACTTTGCTGGGGGTCACTGCATCTGTGCTCACGGGGGAGTCAGTCTATAAGTTTCTTGCCTCAGAGGGTCTGTGTGTGGTTTTGATGTCAAGGTAGTGCCTCATAGAACTAACTAGAAAATACTCTTTCCTCTTTAAGATTTTTTAGAAATGTTTATGTAGTGTTGGTATTATTTCTCCCTTAAATGTTTGGTAGAGGTCCCCAGTGAAGCTGTCTTGACCACAAGTTGCCTTATTGGAAAGGTGGGGGTTTGTCGGTGGTAGTTTTGGCTTGTAAACAGCAGACATTTATTTCTCACATTTCTGGAGGCTGGGAGGTCCCAAAATGGAAGCATCCGCAGACTGGCATTTGGGGGAAGCCCGGTGCCGGGCTCCTGGGCACCCTCTCATTGCGTCCTACGTGGCCTCAGGGCCTCGTCGGGAGGGTTGGAACTCTGAGTTCAGTGTAGCTGATAAAGGTTATCTTTTTCTTCATGAGCGAGCTTTGTCACTTTTGTCTTAAGCTTGCACACAGTCTCCCCGTTTGTGTAAGTCCAGGCCAGGCTTACGCCCTTACGCCCAGGCGTCCTCACGCTTACGCCGTGCTGCACGCACGTCAGTCCATGTCGGCGGCCCTCGGGTGCCCACCTTACATCAGCTGTGTCTGCCTGGCGTTGCTCACACACCCCTTTATTTGCTTTTACTTCCTGGGGTCTCGGTGGTTGCCTGCTCCCCCCACCTCTCTCGTTCCCCATGTTCCGCTGTTCGAGTTGTGTCTCTTTTCTCCCTGACAGCTTGGCTGGAGGTTTAACGTTATCAAGTTCATTGATCTTTTGGTTGAATTGATTTTCCATTTTATATTTCATTAATTTTTGCTCTTTATTATTTCTGTCTTTCTACTTCAGATTTAATTCGTTATTCTTGAGGTTTCTTAATGTAGAAGTTTACACTATTGATTTGAGACCTTTCTTCTTTTCTGGTTCACACACTTAATTCCGCAAAATCCTGTCTGAACGTGGCTTCAGTGGCTCCCCCAGAGTTTCGATGTGTTGTCTTTCATTCTACTCAGAATATTTTATAACTTTCCTTACTGTGATTTATTCTTGGACCCACAGATATAGGTGTACTTTTTAACTTCCAAATATTTTGGAGTATTTTCTTTTTTCTTGAGGTGTAACTGACATGCGACATCACGCTGGCTTCAGGCGTGCGAGGTGGTGACGTCGTGTAGTTTGGGACGGGCACCGCCGTGAGTCCAGTCAGCGTCACCACGTGTGGCTACAGGGCGTTTGTGTGCGATGAGAAGTCTAAAGTCTGTTCTCCTAGCAACTTGCAGGTGTACGACACAGTATTGTTTAAGTTTTTAAAATTTGTTTATTTTTAGAGGGAGGGAGAAAGCGAGGGAGAGAAACATTGATGTGTTACCTCTCTCACACCCCCAACCAGGGACCTGGCCCACAGCCCAGGCACGTGCCTTGGCCGAGATTCAAAGCAGTGACCTTTCAGGTCTCAGGCCGGTGCTCAGAGCACTGAGCCGCCCGAGCCAGGGCGGGATTGGTAGCTGGAGTCTCTTGCTGCACGCGGCGTCCACAGCGGGCGTCGTTCTATGACGGGAAGTTTGTGTCTTTGACTCTCGTTTTTGCTATTGATTATTAGCTCAGTTCTCTTACTATTCAGGTTTTAGAAATTGTTAATGCTTGTTTTAGGCCCAGTCTTGGTGGATGTTTCACGAGCATTGGAAAGTGTTCGTGTTCTGTTGTGGGGAAGCGGGCGCTGTGACTGGGGTCAGAGCAGCGTGGATGGGGCGGCACCCCCTTCGTCTGCATCGTCCCTCGTGTCTCCGTCAGGTTCATGGGGCACCATTACCTGTGAGCAAGACGCCGTAACCTTTTTCCTTCCTTTTTAAAGATTTTATTTACTTAATTTTAGAGCGAGGGGAAGGGAGGGAGACAGGGAGGGAGAGAAACATCAGTGTGTGGTTGTGGTTGCCTCTCGAATGCCCCCTACTGGTCACCGATCCCTCAGCCCAGGAGTGTGCCCTGTCCGGGAATCGAACCAGTGACCCTTGGTTCACAGGCTGGCTGGTGCTCAGTCCACTACACACTACATACCAGTCAGACACAAGTCTTTTTAAGTTTTTTTAAACGATTTTATTTATCTTTAGAGGGGAAGGGAAAGGAGAGAGGGAGAGAAATATTAATGTGTGGTTGCCTCTCATGTGTCCCCTGCTGGGAACTAGCCCGAAACCTAGGAATGTGCCCTGACTGGGAATCGAACCATGATCCTTTGGTTCCCAGGCCTGCGCTTAATCCACTGAGCTACACCAGCCAGGGCCCTTTTAAAAGATTTTTTTAAAGAAGACAATCCACTTGTGTTATTTTATTTAAGCGATTAACTTAGCGGTCATCAGTCACAGCAGTGACAGGAGACTCCTGCACTTCCACCCACCAGAGCGCCAGGCCCATGAGGCCAGGTGGTGTCTTGTCGGTGGCCGTGTCCCCAGCCCCTGGCCTCACTCCTGGGGGCTGCCTGCCGGTTGAGCAGATGGCTGTGCGGACTGGCAGTCCCCACCTGCTGGGCTGAGGGGTTGGGTTGGCAGAGATCGTTTTCACCTCCAGAAGTTGTGTCTGCCCCTGGTGTTACACCTAGCTCTGCCCACCTCCTGTGTGTGCACTCCCCTCTGCTTTTCTGAGCTCGGGCTCCGGGTCCTCGTCTGTCGGCAGCATCAGACGTCTGTTACTTTGGGGTCTGTTCCTGTTGATGGGTTTCTCTCCTGGTTGTGGGTCACGTTTTCCTACTGCGTGGTTTTGGTGTTGGGTGGAGGACATGGTACATTTTACATTGTCGAGTGGTGGGTTTTGTTGTGTTCTTTTAAACTGCCTTGAATTTGGACAACATATAGCAACTGAAGTTAAATCTGCATGAGCTGAGTACTGTAAGGTGACACACTTAAGGATTTACTGGGAAGTCGTCACGTGCCCTGTTTTCAGACTCTGCTCCTTGTCAGCAGGAAAGGCGCCTTCCCTGGTTCTCGGCTGTCAACCCAAGGCTTCCGTGCACCGGCGGCACGTGGGTGCTGGCACATAGCCGGGAGCCGCTCAGTGGGGTCCTGTGAGGAGGGTGGTAAACAGGCAGACACAGGGTTTCGGCAGGCAGACAGGAGAGTACCTGGGGTGCGTGAAGTTAGGAGGTGGCACCACACCCTCATCTGAGCCAGCAGCAGGCCCACTGCCCACATCTGTGCAATAAGCGGAGGCACTGACGAGGCCGGTCTAGGAAGCAGCCTCTCTGGAGCACAGGGAGGGGGCGTGGAAGTTCAGAGGGTGCTGTTAGGACCCTGGGCAGCAGCAAAGCAGCTGAGGAGCTGCAGGCCCCCTGGGCAGGTTGGCTGGGGTCCACCTCGCACCCCCAGGTGGCAGGAGCAAGCGGAGAGAAGCCGGAGAGAAGCCGGGGACTGGGGGAGGCTTTTCCTTTGCAGGGCCGCTCCAGCGCCCTCTTCTGACAGGCCGGACATGGCACCCCTGGCCAAGGAGCAGTTTGCAGGGCTGACCTGCCTCCCTGAGCAGATGTTGATCTTCTCACTGAGGCACAGCAGGTGGAGAGGTTCCCTCACTGAGACCGAGTGCATCAGCGCTCCCGGGAGAGGCTACGGGGGCCATGATGGCAGAGCCGAACCTGTGCTGGGGACCTGGATAGGAAGCCAGTTTGTCTCCCAGTGTGGAGGTCTCACACCTGGGGTCCCTCTGACTGCTGCGTAGAGAAGGGGTCACAGTGGGTCAGCGTGGGAGCCCGGGCAGGAGGTGGCTGTGGTTAGACTGGGCTGGACGTCAGGGTGAGACCTGGTGCTGGTGAGTCTGCTTAGCCCTGGAGGCAGGAGGAGCTACTCCAGTCCTGTCCCCGGGGACAAGGTGCCAGCTGGGTGGGTTTTGCAGTCTATTCTGAGACAGAAAAGTGCAGGGAGGGCAGGGTTTGTGGTGTGGAGCCTTAGGGTGTCTTGGCGTTCCCTGGAGTTGCTGTCAGCAACGTCTTTCAGGTGCTGTTGGACGGCAAGGCACAGAGGTCCATGCCTGCTCCACTGTCCTGCCCAAGCGGCCTCTCCCCTCAGCCAGGGCAGGCAGCTCAGTTGATGGGAGTCTGCAGGCCGGAGGCCTCTCTAGACTCTGGGCTGGAGTCGCCGCTAGGTTTCCACTCAGTGCCGTTGCAGGTGACTGGCTCCGTCACTTCCTGGAGGTGCCCGCTGGGGTGATCGCCACGGGCTGTGTAGGGCCCTAGGGGTAGAGTTGCCTGTTTGTAAAGATGGAAGGAAACCTTTTGCTGTCCTCATGGGACGTAGCTTCAGAGGGGACCAAAAACAGGCTCCAGACAAGATCCTTCCGTGTCAGGGGGAAAAAGTTCTCTGTGTAACCTCAGTTCAGAATTTTCAGTCTCGGTTTTATGTGGTTTTTCAAAGGCATTTTTCTGATATTTGTATATGAGCATTTGCTTTTTTAAATTAAACTCCTTTTTATTCCATCACTGATGCCCGCCGTCCCCATGCCTTCCTCCACCCCCACCCCCCACAGCCACCACGCTGCTGTCCTTGCCCAGGAGTTCTAATGAACAGACTGAACTAGCAAGCAAAGCAGAGAGTGCCCCCTGCAGAGCACGGTGGCGGCAGGAAAGGGAGGCAGAGAGCTGCCGTAGGAGGACGTATGAGCGTGACTGGTCTGCGCTGCTCTCTCTCTGACAGGGCCAGGACTTCCTGCTCCATGGCCCTCTGGGCGGGGCCCCGGCGGAGACAGGCGGCGGGAGGCTGGCTCTGGGTGCCCAGCCTCCACCCTCGGACACGGCCTGTGCTTGTGACGCCTGCAGTGAGCGCAGGTACCGGAGCGGACGGGAGCCACTAGGCAGGGGGTGGGGCTGGGCCTGCGGCAGGATCGGCTCCTTCGTGAAGGCCACACACTGCCGAGAGGGAACCGAGGAAGCCGTGGCCGATGGCGGGCTGTTGGGAGGGGGCCTGGGTGAGGGCGGCTCCTCCCTCCCTCTTACCCTGGGGACTGACCAGAGGGAGCTAATCCTCAGAAGGGACAGAAGCCAGGGCGAAGTCACTGGAGTCCAAGGTTGGTGGGTGGGCAGGGGCTGGAGTGGCTGCCCAGGACACAGGGCCAGTGTGGGTGAGCCCTGCCTGGTGGGCCCCTGGATGGCAGAGGCCAGGGAGCCAGGTTGATCAGTGTCCCCCATCCCTGTCGAGTGAGGGGAACCAACGCCCCCCTGGAGAGGAACAAGGTCTCAGAGATTGGATAATGAGGGCAGTGCTGGCCAGCAGCAGCCATAGCAGGGCCGATGGTGGGGCAGTGCTGGGTGTAGATGGGAGGGGCCGCAGGGCGGGGTGGGGAGGACGGGCCGACCAACCCTGACCTGCCCCTGTGCTGCCTCACAGGGACATCTCGGCGGAGACGGACCGGGAGCCTCAGCAGCTGCAGAACTACTGGTCCGAAGTGCGCTACATGGTCCGCTGCATCTACCGCCAGGCGGGGACCCCGCTGGCAGACGACCAAGACCAGTCCCTGGTGCCCGACAAGGACGGGGTGAAGGAGCTCGTGGATAGGTACACCTGTTCCCTGTGTCGTGTCCCTCCCTTGCCTGTGCCCCGGGGCCTGGCCTCTGCCCGGGGTGGGGGCTGGGAGGCTCTGCCTCAGGGTCCGGGTGCACTGCGTGTCCTCAGCAGACTGCTGGTAAGAGTGAGCCCTCTGCACAAAGCCTCAAATTCTCGTTTGCCGAAACCCTTCCTGCTTGTGTGGTAAAGATGAGGTGACATGCTTCTGTCGTTCGTCCGTGTACTGAGATTGACACTAAGTACTTACTGTGCCGGGAACAAGGCTAAGCACGTGCTCGGCCCCGGAAGACACTCCAGCAGCTGTCGCGTCTACAAGGCGAGGAAACGGAGGCCTCGGGCACCAAGCCCGGGCAGGCGGCCGGGCCCGTCCCGGTGCCCGTGGGCAGCAGTGGCCCAGCACGTGGCGTCCGCTCCTCAGCGGGCACCGCGTGCTCGCGACAGCTCGGATTCCACATGGATGTCATTTTCATTTTTCTCATGGTTTTAGCATCTTTCTTTTTTGTTTTTTGAAGTGTCCCAAATAAAAGTGATAAATTTTGAGCTAGAAACTTCATGGTTGGATTTCTCAGGCTGGTTTCTTTTTCGCATGTATTGAATGCAGCACCTGTGGGTGTTCGGTAATAACCCTGGTTTGCTGTCAGTCTCTCCTGGACACGGGAGCAGTGGCGGGCCGAGGGCCGTGTGTGCTGGGGCCTGCCTCCAGGGGGTGTGCGCCTTTCCTGAAGTCAGGTCTCCTAGTGACTGTGAGGACAGGACACACGACCTGCAAGTGACCTGTGACTTCACAGCTCACGCACGCGTGGGAAGAGGCCGAAGCGGAGTCAGAGATGGGTGAAAGGAAACATTCAGCAGGTCACAGTGCGGAGGAGGGATGTGTGGCCGAGATGAGGGCGGTGGCCCGTGCAGGGCTGAGGCTGGAGATGGCGCTGTGCCCGCTGACAGCGAGGCGCCCTGTCCGGGACATCAGAACCCCACGGCCCCATCGGAGGTGTGTGTCTCGCACACTCTCTCCCCCAGTCCTTGTGTCCAGGAGCACTTTCCGTTTCAGTGCCGACACTTGGGAAAGGGATGTCAGGGAAGCCCATTGCCAGGGGCTGCCCTGGTCGGGAGAAGTCACTCTGTCCCCTCTCGGGGGCCCTTGGCGTCCTGCGTGATCCGGTTTTGCCTGCACCTCCCGCCCCTACCTGTTCTTGTACTTTTGTTTCTCCCCTGGAGCCTCGGCATTTGCTCTTCTCGGTCAGCATGTTCCGCCCTTTTCAGGGTCTCTCTCTCTCTCTCATCTCCCTCCCGTCACTCACCGCATTCTCCATGCACCGTCTCAAAGAGGCCACCCTATCTGAAGTCTGAGGGCCTGCTCATGTCGCTTATCCCCTTACCCACCTGGGATGGCGCTCTGTGTGTGCACATGCAGGCGGCTCGCCCCAGCTCCCCTGGGTGTGGGCGCCGTGGCGTGGCCCTAGCACGTGGTGCAGTGCACGTAGCGGGGCGTCTGGGTGGGCCTCCACGGCATCTCCAGCACACTGCCCGGCCGTGGGCCTTTAAACAGACCCGTTGGCAAAAATGCCACCCAGTCATTTCATTACGTTTGTAAAGTACTGACACAGACAAGGAAGTAAGATGCGATGTATGTCTAGTTTCACCAGGCTCAGGGGCTAAGAAGGAAGCATCCAGTGTACTTGTGAATTTGTTGGTCCCTGTGTCCTTTGAGCTTTGTGTGGTTTTCTGTAACAGATGAAATACATTCTGTTCCAGAGGACTAGATTGTTAGACTAAAAATTCTGTTTATCTCTCTGAAGTGTACCAACCACAGAGGGAACCCACAGGTTTTTAGTGTGTCTCTGGCCACATTTTATATAAAGCATCACACACTCCATTGCAGGATTTTACTTGGCTCTTTTACGGCTGAGGCAGGGTGGGGATTTTAAAGGGGAATAGGCGGTAACCGATTCTGCTGTCTTGACCAGACATGGTGCCCAGCAGGTGAAAGGAGCCGTTCTGCAAAGGCTAGAAACTGTAGCTCGTGGTGTTGCACAGCCCAAGTCTGATGAAGTGGCTCCCTCCGCGCCGGAGGTGGGGACAGGTGTGCGCTGGTGCTTGGCTGGCCCCTGCTGTCCACCGAGGCGCTCTCTGAGGCTCACGGTGAACAGCAGTGCCCAGCACTGGAAAACAGGCCACCAAGGGGCTTCATGGGGACACCAACCGCTACTGTGGCTTGGTGGGGGTGGCGGGCCCGTTGATCTTTTTCTTGCTCTTCAGCTTATAAGCTTTATTTTATACACTTCTATTAGTTTTTTGGTGGGATAATTTAAAAAGAGAGATACTGTCTCGAAATTCCACTGGTTATAAAACTAGTGCCAGCTCCCTGGGACTGTGTACTGAACTCCAAGAAGGAGAGAGTGCTGACTTCGGCCTCCCCAACCTAGGCATCGCCCGGCGGGGTCGTCGTTTTCACTCGTTAACGTCTTCAGTTGCCTGTGTTACTAAATCAATGGTCCAGTGTCACCCTGAGGCACTGGTGTGTCCACTCCGCCACCTGCTGGCTCTGTGGGTTCCCACACCCTCCCAAGCCTGTGTGCGCTTCAGTGTTCAGTCCTCTGAGGGCCCACTGACTGGACGGTGGCCGAGTTAGTAGAGAAACAGAGCCCGCCAGGGGGGCGGCTGAGTTAGTGCAGGGAAGAAAGTGCTGGCACAGGGAATGTTCTCCGTAAATGTCGGATTTGGGGGCCATTATGGGGACATTCCTGACACCCTCTGCCCATCTTCCTCTGTTGAGATGGGTGAATGCACCTTCCTGGGTTATGAGAAGGCGGTGTCATTTCAGGTGGGCCTCTGGGAGAGGTGTCAGGAGCGACGCTCGTGGATGCCGAGCGCGCTCCGAGGGGAGCGGGGCGCACGGGTGAGCGGTGACTGTCTTTCTGTGTGCAGGCTCTGCGAGAGGGACCCCTACCAACTGTACCAGCGGCTGGAGCAGCAGGCCCGAGAGTACGTGCTGGAGATGAAGGTCCGTCTCCTGCGGCAGCTGTCGGCCGCGGCCCGCGTGCGGGCGCCGTCTGGCCTGCAGGGCCCGCCCCAGGCCCACCAGTTCATCTCCCTGCTGCTAGAAGAGTACGGCGCCCTCTGCCAGGCTGCCCGAACCATCAGCACCTTCCTCGGCACGCTGGTGAGGGAGCCTGCCCTTCTCTGGCTCTGCTGGGCACTAGGAGCGGCGTGGTGTCGGGGGAGTGCGGCCCAACCCGTCGCTGCGCATCCAGGTGGCCGGGGGTAGCCCGACTTCTCTCCCCTCCTGCTGTGGGACACAAGTCTTGAGTGGTGGGGAGTGGTGACATGTCATGAAACACCGTTTGGGGAGTGTGAAGCCAAGGGAGCGAGGTGGCGGACAGAGCATGGTGAGGACCAGTATGGTCCGCAGGGACACGAAAGAGAATGGCTGCTTTGGCGTTTGGCTGCTGTTGCTGCCACGCACAGGGGGATGTGGAGGGCGCGCGCGGAGGGCGCACTGCTCACGGCTCCTGGGCTTTCAGCTCTCGGCTCGCCAGACGCGCCCCCCGACGCAGGCGCCCTGAAGTCCTGATGGAGGAGACAGACAGGGTGCTCTCCCTGAGCCTTGGACTGCCACCAAGAGTAACTTGGGAGGGCATGGAAATGTGGCTCCTGGCAGCAGCGACTGGAGACAGCCTCGGGGCTGCTGGTTGGAAGGTGGCCACAGCCCCAGGAAGAGAGCCTCTCGTCTCTCGACTGCCACGGAAGCACCTGCTCACCAGTGGCATCTTGGGGTGTCGGCGTGACTTGGGTTGTGTTAGGTGGCGCTTCCCTGGCCTAGTTTCTGAGTGGCGAGACCACACTTTGAAACAGAACGTTCTTGAGTTTCAGTCTAATGGCATTTATGTGATTCTGAAGTTGACAGACTTTCCCACCAGAAAAGTTCACACACACAGTTTTGCAAGTAGTGTGGTGGTCGGGGGGGGGGGGGTGGTGGTTCAGGGACTTCTTCAGGCATCACTGCAGCAGACAGTGCCGTTTGTTTAGCGACTCCCAGAACCCAAGGAAATCGCTGGTTGGGAAAGGCGCTGGTGAGCCGCAGGGTCAGCCGGCTCCCTGTCAGGACCGCCGTCTTGGAAGCGGGCCCTGTCCCGGAGCAGGCTGCCTGGCCCTGGTGCCGGCTCCCGTGCCACGTGCCGGCACGTCGCCTTTTCCTCCCCCCTCCTGCTCCGCCTCCTGCATGTCCTTTTGCCCCTCAGAAGGCCCCTCCCCGGACAGCACCCTGGGACCTTCGTGGCTCTGAGGACAGAAGAGTAGCTCAGCGCGTCTCCTTCCTGCATCTGCCGTCGTGTCCGGGTCGGCTGCCTCTGCACGGGCCCCGGGGTCAGCACGGGGCGCTGCTCGGTGAACCCGATGACAGTTCTTTGAACCGCACCTACTGGAGCAAACGCCTAGTGGTTCACACAGGTGTTTCCTTATGGTTTGGGGAAAAACTCGTGAATTTGAAGCACAAAATACAGGTCTTTGGTCAGTGATTCATTTTTCCTTCGCACAGTGACACTCACTTTGGTCTCCAGTGGGACAGCGGACAGGGCCCCCGAACACGTCTTCCCTCCAAGGGAAACATTACCGGCGATGAGCTCAGACGGGAGAAAGTCCGTATGGCGCCTGCCGGGATGGCGCGGAAGGCAGGAAGCCTGAGAGCTGAGGCACTCACGTGCTCAAAAGCCAGCGCTCACCTGAGGATTTCTCCTACTGCCAGGCTACAGCCTGGAGCCCGAGTCCGACCCGGGTGGGGTCTGCACCCGCTGCTGGGACCACGGGGACTCACTCTGTAGTGCGAGAGAGCAGCAGAGGGTCCTCTGGGGGCAGCAGGAATATTCGCCCCAGGACCTTGGCGGGGGGGGGGGGGGGGGAGCGCAGCCTCACCTCCTGGAGAGGCCGTGACTGACCCGCCGCCCCAGAGGTGTGTCAGGCCGTCGGCACCGCGTGGGAATCCCAGGCATGGAAGTGACTGCAGATTGCCGGTCATGTTGGGCAGCCACAGCTCCCTCTGCAGGGCTGGACGTCACCGTGTATAACCACAGCCCGTGTCACACCCACAACACCGACCCCCAGTTGGTAGAAACGTTTGCCAAACAGGTCAGACAGCTCTGTGGTCGGGGGTTCAGACGAGGGTCCAAGAAGGTCCGCAAATGGTTCATAGCGTCCTCCCCGGCCTGTCCTGCATCTCTGTGGCTGAAGGGCCCACAGAGCTCCATCGAGGTGGACCCTGCGCCGGGGTCTCTGAGTGGCACTACCTTTGGGGCTCAAAAAGTGAGGGCCCCAGAGAGCTTTTGTTAACTTGGGTTTTATCAATCAGTATTTCCTGTATGGAAATTAAAAGAGAAATTTAGAAATGTTTATTATTTAAAAATAACAGGCCCATTACATGACAAAAAGAGCCTCTTTTCGAATTTAAAAAAACCTATTTTCCAAAACAACATACGTATTTAGAAGGGGGATATCGTTTATATTTTTGCAAATCTCCAGACATGACACAGGACACCTGGATTCTCACACCTGTGCTGCACCCGGCTTGCTGTCTGGGCCGTCGCCCATCTGTCTTGGGGCGAGTTGCTGTGGCGGCCGCTCCTTGAGAGAGCGCCGGAGCCCGAGTGTTTCTTCAGTTTGTCTTGGTGTCGGCCCTGAAACCGGGTCACACAGCTGCCCACACGCTGCCCCAGCGGACCTGCTCACGCGTGGTCTCCTTGTGGCAGCGCCGCTCACCTGGAAACGCCGGTCCGCCGAGGAAGTTGTTGCCAGCTGCACGGTTCCATGTGAAAAGTCACGGGCCTTCGTCAGGAAGACCTTTGCGTGCGGAGGGGCTTTGGGGCTGAGGGGCCGAGGAGCCGAGGGGCTTCGGGGCCACGGTGGCAGGCGCACATTTTCCTGAGCTCTGATTTTTGCTGGAAAGCTGAGATTGGACGGCCACGAGTAGCGTCAGCTGTTTTCCATGAAGCAATAAGGTCACTGGCTGTGTGGGCCACCTGCCTGATTCTCTGCTGACCCGACACCTCCAGAAATGGCGCCCCTGCTCTCCTGACTCTGCAGAGCCCACTAAATGTGTTCCCATGGAAACACATTTCTAGACGCGTGACCTTCTGGGAAGTGCACTCCTGGGGTCACCGCACACTGCCCTGGGAGATCAGGGTCACATTTTTTCTATACGTTAAGTAGTAAAATGAAATGGATACCAGATTTAAGTTCCGCTGCCAGGCCTCTGCGAGATGCCCCACCAGGCTGTAATAATCCCAAAGTCTGAGTTTCCGTTCACAAGGACATAGGCACCCTGGCACACCCTGCTCTCTCTCAAGGTTTGCTCTAGGACTTGCTTCAGAACCCTGTTGTTGTCGTCCTCCCCCGCCCCCCAGCAGCTTGTGCATTTGAACTTGGGGAGGAAGATGAGCTCAGGTGGGAACACCTTCGAGTTGGAGCATTGGGGTCTCTGCCTGCCTGGGCCCAGTCTCTGCTGTCTTCACACGGGCCTTACCTCCTGTCACCACCATGACAGCACATGCCCTGAAGAGCCATGTGCCCTGGGCAAGGAACTCAGCCTGTGGGAGGCTGTCTCTGGCCCAAGTTCAGGGTTGTTGCTGGTGTAGGAGTTGCAGGTGCTGGCTGCAGGAAGCACTCTGTCCTTGGCACAAGCTAGCATCCTGCAGGTGTCAGCTGATGAAGTGAGTTTGGGGTCTGCGGTTTCTCTCACGGGCCTCATTTGAAGCATAGGTTCAGATTTCATAGAGAACACAGGACATGGCCCTGGGTGGGTGACTCCGGCAGTTAGAGCGCCGTCCCAATGTGCCATGGTTGCGGGTTTTGTCCCCAGTCAGAGCACTTACAAGAAGCAATGGTGAATGTATGAGTAAGTAGAAAACCTCTCACCCTTCCCCCACCCCAGATCAATAAATAAACATTTTAAAAAATTCCGAACATGTTCAGAAACCAGTTTTTGCCCAGTCACCCGGCGCTCGGCCTGCTCCCTGTGCCTGGGGCACCGCCGGAAGGTGGGCCTGCTGCGTCGCTCTTTGTGCCCGTGCCTGGCCTGGCGCCTGCGCAGACTGGCCTCTGGAGGTCTGTGACACGGGTCCTCTCGACGCTTCCCGCTGTGGCCACAACGTCACAGACACATCGTGTCGGGGTCAGGGGCTGAGTTCTTGGTCCTGGGCCCCAGCCTCCCGTGCTGCCCTGCGGCTCAGAGAGGTGTGGGGTGTGGAGAGTATGGGTGAGCTGTTGCTGGCAAGAGCAAGCCAGGGCACCAGGCGACGCCGAGGAGAGGTCGGAAGTTGTGCAGGTGTCGCAGAGCCCCGGCTAGCGGCGGTAGGAACTAGAGGGCCGCCTGGCGCGCAGGCGCAAACAGCACAGTGTGCTCGCGGCCTCGCCATCGTGTGGGTGCGGTGTTCTCAGGGCACAGGTGACGGAGCCTCCCCTGTAGGTCATTCACTGGCGTCTGCAGGCGGGGTGGAAAATGGGCAGAGGCTACTTCGTATCACCCCCAAGGGGTCTGTTTCCAGCAGGACGTGCCCTGATAGTGTGCAGTGGGAGGCAGTTTCTGCTCAGGCCGTCGTCAGGGCGGGAGCCCCCCACCAGCATCGAGGGCTGTTGGAGCACAAGCCGAGAGTGCGTGGCGCTCGCAGGTGGGAGCCAGGTGCACTCCGGCAGTCACAGTGCGGCCTGTGCTCGGTGCGGGCGGCCTGTGGGAGAGGACCACGCTGCCCCTGCTGGTCACTGCGGTGAGGGCTGGCGCCTCTCTCTCCTGATGTCACTCTCCGTGGTGGCCAGCACGCTCCTGGGTATTAAAGTTGTCATCTGAGCGAAGTGGTGAGTGTCTCCAGGTGTGTTAGGGAGCGAAAGACGTGAGCTTCACGGGCGTCCCTAGGGCAGCAGTTTGCCTCTGTCAGAGGGGCAGTTCCTCCAGACGGGCAAGGGGCGATTGTGCTTCGTCGTGGAAGGACCCGCCTGCATTCAAGCTGTGAAAAGTAGGGGTTTTGATGCTTTCGAAAGCATAATTGTAAGCAGTGACCACCGAGTATGTGCAGCCATTCCCTTCCTCCTCTGCCCCCTCCTCGCCTGTGGGCCCCACCCCTTTCATCTGCATGAGTGTGGGCAGGGGAGGCCGGGCAGGGGGAGGCCAGGGGCCGCGTCTCCACCGTGTGTGCTTGCTGCACAGGGCAGCAGCTCCTCGTCCTCGGGGGGCTCTGGGCCTGGGCCGCGGGACAGGTGGAGGGGAGAGGAAGTCCTGGGGCGTTTTCAGCATACGTCAAACTCAGTATGTCTTCTACTTATTTTTTTTAACTAGGAAAATGAGCACTTGAAAAAGTTCCAGGTGACATGGGAACTGCATAATAAGCACCTGTTTGAAAATCTGGTTTTTTCGGAGCCCCTTCTCCAGAGCAACTTGCCAGCGCTGGTGTCTCAAATCAGGTATTTAGTTTTTGTGTGCGCGTGCCCCCGTGGTGTGACAGCCTGGTCCTGCTCCCATGCGCAGCGTGTGTGCCTCCAAACACCACTGCGGTGTGGACGGTCTCGTCGGAAGAGCCCCGGAGCCCCAGTGAAACGAGCCCGGGCGGGAAGCTAAAACCCAGGGAAACGCCGCCGCTGCGCTGGGGCGTGGCCAGCCCGGTGGTGTCGGGGCTGCGGGGCTGCAGCCCAGACTCCTGAGGGGTGGGGAGGGGTGGCGGGAACAGCATCTCGCCTTGACAAGCCCCGGCATGGCCAGGTGGCTGTGCTGTCACCCTGGCTGTGGCGTCAGGTGTGCGGGGGAGGGTCGCAGCGTGGGTCTTAGGGCCTTGGAGGCTCCTGGGCACTGGGCCAGCCACACCGGGTGTCTCTCTGATGTTCCCTCAGTGTCTTGGTTGTCAACTTGGATTCTCCCTGCTCTTGCAGAAAGCACCCAGGGCGCTTGTCCGGGTGAGGCGGGTGCACCAAGCTCCGCGCCTGGGGAAGCTGCCCGGGCACCTGCTGTCAGCGAGCCCGGGGCCGGCCGCTGGTTCCTCCGTGTCTGCTGGCCCCCGAACCGACTCTCACACCAGGGGCATCTCGGGCCGCACAGGTGTGGTTGTGGTTGTTTAAACGTCCTGATTGAGACTTGGACTAGACTCACAAGGAACAGAAGTTGTTCTCGTTATTCTTTTCTTAGAGAGGAAGGAAGGGAAAGGTGGGGGGAGGCCTCCACGTGAGAGAGAAACATCAGTCAGTTGCGTCTCACGTGCCCCGACCACTGGGGACCAAACTCAACCGAGGCATGAGCCCTGACTGGGAATCGAACCCATGACCTTTCCAGTGCTGGCAGTTATGTTTCAGTAGTTAAGTTACTGTTGTGGGTGACTGATGGACCAGTTGTTTTTTCCTCTGGAAGCCCACGTACACACCCAGCCTTGTTTCCTGTACTCCTAGACCCAGTCTGAGGTCTGCGCAGCCCCCGAATGCCCCCCTGGAGAAGCGTGGCCCCCAGGTGGCCACCAGGGCGTGTCCGGGGTGAGGAGGCCTGGTGGGGCCTGGGCCCCCCCCCCCCGGGCTGCACGGAGACCTGGTGTCCTTGGTGTCCTGCCTGCAGTCCTCTCAGAGGAGAGAGTCAGGAGCGTTCGGAGCTGTGAGTCTGACATGCAGAACCTGGTCTTGGTCCCGCTTACCATGTTCCCATCCACGTGAGCACGTTGTAGAAAGACCTGCGTGTCTTGGCAGGAGGGGGTTTACCAAGATGGCAGCGTGTTTACCCTTGTGTTTTTTTATTGACCTGGTGACTCAGTGAGTTTGACAGGCCTGTCTTCAGACAGGGGTGGTGGCAGGAACCTGACGTGTGTCGTGGCACGCCGCTGTTTTCCGCACCCTGCGTCTGGGTTTCTCGCTCGCTCCCCCTGCAGGAGGCTGCTGACTCTTGAACCAGAGTTCTGGGTCCAGGCCTCGCTCTCAGGGGCAGGCCAGGGCTGGGACCAGAGACGGGGTGAGAGCCGGAGAGGAGGGGCACCCAGGGGGTTCCCTGCAGACTGTTGACGGGGGCTGAGTCAGATTTGGGCTCATACTTCAGATGCCCACTTGCCTATTCAGAAAAGTTTGCGGTGGGTTGTACATGGACCCCATACCCTGAGATCGTGGCCTCATCGGTGGCGTAAGCAACCCACTGTTGTTTGTATAGCGACACTTTGTCTCGGGCCCGTGTTTGTCCAGCTGTGTGATAAAGTGAAACTAAGCTCCAGAGACCGACACAGAACAAATGTGTCACTTAACGAGTTGTTAGCAGGCGACATCCCGCAGGTGCCACCCAGCACGGCCACTGGAGGCCAGTCCCCTGCGCGCCTCGTGCAGGCCCGGGCGCCTCTGCCCGAGCCGCTGCTGGCAGGCACGGTGCGGCCTTCCCTCGTCCTCTCGTCTCCCCTGCGTCGGGTGGGGAGCCACCTCTCTGCTCTTCAGCGGGCCTCCTGCGTGTGTGACTGCGCGGGTCATTCGCCGAGGACCGGCAGTGCAGGGCTATCGGCAGTTGCGGGACTCACTGTCTGGAGTCGCAGTGCAGTGACACCGACGTGTCAGGGTTCAGGGTGCGACTCCACAGCATCACCGCACTCACAGTGTTGGACGTCCATCACCAGCACCTGTTCTAGACGCTCCACCTGCCCGAGCAGAGGCCTGTCACCACAGGCCCTGTGCTGCGTGTGTTTGGAGATGCCGTCATCCGCAGGCCCCACCCCTTTTCCGTCACATGTCTATGGTACAGACTAGGACCTATCCATTCTGGGGCAGAGCCCGGCTGCAGCCCGGGAGTTGGTGGCAGGGCCCAGAAGCTCCATCAGACTCCACTTCTGTCCCGGTGGCTGGACTGGGAGCCTTGTGTCTGCTTGTTTGTGGCTGCGGCTGTTTGTGGCTGGGGCCCACCGCAGTCTTCCCTTTGCGGTCTGTGTACGATACTGCTTGTTAGGGAAAGTTCTGATTAGGGTTGTCGATAAACTTCCGCAAACCGACCTTACTCGTTCTCCCGGTCGCCTCCCGTCTCACCACACCTTACCTGTCGTTGGTGTCGGCAGGGGCGTTGTTCACGTGCTGTTGCGTTTTTACAGAGAGAATGATCCCATAGGAACTCCTCTGCTGAATCGTTGTCACTGGACCCTGGGGTCGGCCCCCAGGATCTGTCTCCTTGGGGCTCCACCCAGCTGTGCTTGACTGGGAGCCTGTGCCTGCAGACAGTGCTGCGGGGACCCCACTCGGAATGTCCCAGTGCCCCGTGGTTCCACTTTGTCACGCAGCTGGACCAGGTGGACCCTGTGGACCAGCAGGTCTCACCACCAGTTCCCGGGGCCGAGGCTCGTGGGCAGGCGGAGGCCGGTGCCCCCTGGCATGCCCCTTTCCCGGCTGCTGCGGCGGTGCAGACCTGTAGACTGCAGAGGCGCCTCTGGGTGTGCACCTGGAGTTTTGTGTCCTGAGGGCAGGAGCAGCCCCGGTCACTGTGGGGTCCCTGGGGGTCAGCGTCTCTCCCTCTCCCTCTGGGTGTGCCGTCAGCACAGGTGTGTTTCCCAGCAGGCATCTGGGGACGAGGCGGAGGAGCTCTGTTCGCACCCACTGGTTTAAAGTCATTTTGCGTGCACCATTAGTACACAATTACTGAGTTGTCACTGCAGTAAAATCCTGGAAAGTCACAGGAGGAAGAGGCACTGCACACGCCTGGCTGCTTCCGGACAACTCCCCAGCCCACCTCGCACACGTGTTTAACACGACACCGCAGTCGCACCTCGTTCGGCCTGTGAGGGCCAGTCCTGCGCCCGCGTGAGCGGCCGGGCTCCCTCCTGACGGCGGCGCACACCTGGGCGCCCAGCACCCGGGGCCAGAGGGCCATTGCTGTGGTGTTGGTCCCTGGGGGGCAGCAGCCAGAGCCTCACATAAACGACACCGGCTGTCAGCCCTGCATCCTCTTGCGCTCTGAGCGATGACAGACGTTGTCTTTGGTTTTGAACTTCCTTGTCCACGCGTCTTCGTGCACAGCTATTTTGGTTCAGACGTTGATACATTTAAATACTACAAAAGTGAATGGCTTCCCGCGAGAAGCTGCAGGTCCCCTTGACCTCACACAGGCCTCTCTGGCCGTCTCTCTTGGGGTCCCCCCCGCCCCGTCTCCTTTCTCAGACACATGCGTGTCTTCCTCATTGTCTACCCACATGCGTGTCCTTTGTTTCCTGTTCACGTTCTCGTTTCCCGTCTTACTCTGTTTCTTAACAAGGCATAAAACAGAGCGAGTGGAAGTGTGATTACATTCTGTCGTCTGAGCCAGGTTTTCTGTTTGACCTGGGGACCAGGTGCAGCCTGCGTGCCCTCCCTACCTGCTCTGTCCGAGGCCCGTGTGTGGCTCACTGAATCACCCGACTGCCGCCGTCTTGGCGCAGCGGTGCTCGCCACCCACTCGGTCCTGGGAGCTCTCCCTCCTGGGAGCCACTCCTCGGTGCCAGCCTGTCCCGGGCGCCACGAGTGTCAGTCGAAGCCCCTCACGGCGGCCGTGTGGCGCCGAGTCCTCGAGTCCCTGGCTCGGAGCCTTTGCGTCCTTCTCGTGTTGAAAGGCCTCTCTCCACAGGCTGGGGACCACGACGCACGACACCCGCAGCGAGGACGCCTACAGCACCCTGCTGCAGCGGTACCAGCGCTCCGAGGAGGAGCTGCGCCGGGTCGCCGCCGAGTGGCTGGAGTGCCAGAAGCGGATCGATGCCTATGTTGACGAGCAGGTGTGTGGTGTGAGGGCGGGGTGCCCACGGGGTGGCCCTCGGCCAGTCGTGCCTGCCTGCAGGGTCTGGCAGTGGGGAGTCTGGTCGCCATTGGCCCGGTCATGCCCACTGTCACCTCACAGGCTGCCACCCGGGGGGCTGCTGAGTCTTGGCATTTTACCCTTTAC
The DNA here is from genome assembly GCF_021234435.1 of Artibeus jamaicensis. Lineage (NCBI taxonomy): Eukaryota > Metazoa > Chordata > Mammalia > Chiroptera > Phyllostomidae > Artibeus > Artibeus jamaicensis. The sequence continues at coordinate 26,758,368 of NW_026521954.1, read as the reverse complement.
TGAGCACTGTGCCTTTCAGAACCTGGGACGCACAGAGGAGCGGGACCTTCAGGGCCCGTTCTCTCCGCATCCCTGACTGGACAGAAAGGGGGTGCAGACCTGAACACAGCCGGTCGCTATGGGGCAGGTGGCTTACACTGGGGGACAGGGACAACAGAAGCAGGGCTCCTGATGGAGGCGCGGCCTGAGGTTGGGGTGGTGCATCTGCCAGAGCCTCTCCAGTGACAGGAGCAGAGGCTTCCAAGTGGTCCCCCAGCCCATCCCTCTGTTAAGTTCATTTTTCAAACTTGTGATAGTAATACCTGCTTGCAAAGGAAGGAGCAGATCTCCTCAAACTCCCAGGGACGTCCACGTGACCAGACGCTGAACACCAGTTTGAACCTTCCCGTCTGAGAAGGTGCTCTGTTCCCCTCCCGTGAGGCTGGAGTTGTGTCCTGGGTATTGGCGGAATGGTTCATACCCTTCTTACGGAGTTCACACCAGGCAGTGGATGGTTTGGGGTGCCACTCATCGGAGCCCCCCAAACCATCCAGCCCTGGATGGGTTGGCGGGATGAACTTAATAGCTGTTGCTGGTGTATGCGGGGAAGCCAGTTACCGTCCAGCCCTCTGGCCAGATGCCGCTGTCGCTGTGGTAGTTTTATGGGGGTGACCTTGAGCCTTCTCGGAGACACGGTGTCACCTACAAGCAGTGATGGCTTTGTCACAGTTCTAGCACCAGAACAGGAGATTGTTTGGACCTTGCATGTTGTCTGATGCTTGCCATACGGATTTTTGATACTTTGTAGCAAATTTAAAAAGTTTGCTTTTTTTTCTAGCTTATTAAGTTGTTTATTTTTGTAAAAACAAAGGTAGATACTAAATTTCACTATATGTTTTTTTCTTTTATATATTTCCAGAAGGTTTAAGAGACTAGGTTTTCTAATTTTCAGACGTTGTGCATCCCTGGGATTAAAGCCTACTAGAGAGAAGTCTGGCTGGTTAGGGTGTCATCCCAGTGCCCCAGGGTTGTGGGTTCGGTCCCCGGTCAGGGTGAATAAAGGAAGCAACCAATGAATGCATCAGTAAGAGAAACAACAAGTTGATGTTTCTCTCTCCTCCTCCTTTTCTTTCTCTCTAAACTCCAATAAAAAACTTTTAAAACCCCACTGTATCACGATACATTATTTCTAATCCAGTATAAGATGTAGTTAGCTGCTGTTCCATTCGGGATTTCTGTGTCTGTGTCTGAGTGTCGCGGTGCTTGCCCCTGCGGCACGTACTTGGAGACTGAGGTGCAGCGGAGGTTCTTGTCTTGAGGGCTCGTCTGCCTTGTGTGGAGGTTATGCTGGTCTCAGGGAGCAGGCGGAGGGGCCTTCTGTGTTTCAGTTTTGGGGAATACTTTAAATTTTCTGTTCCATAAAGGATTTGCTGGAAATCCCCACTAAACTTTGGGTCTTGATTTGTTTTGCAGGCAGGAGAGACAGGACTGTAGGGTTTTGTTTTGTTTTTATTTTCACCCAAGGATATGTTTATTGATTTGAGAGAAGAAAGGGGGAGGAGAGAGAGAAACATTGTTTGCCTCCTCTGTGTACCCAGACCAGGGATCAAACCTGCAACCCAGGCATGTGCCCTGGCCAGGGGCTGAACCCGCATCCTTCTGGTGTGCAGGACAATGCTCCAGCCAACGGAGCCACCTGGCCAGGGCAGGACTGTTAACCTCCCACTGCCTCTTCAGTTTACATTGTGTTATCAGCCTGCCTAGGCCCTCTGCTCTGTGAGCGAGCTTCCCAAATGGCTCTCTGCCTGGGAAGTGGTCCGCAGCGTCCTGGTGGAAGGCTTAGCCCCAGCGTGTGCTCACAGGGAGGTGTGGGAGTGAGAGCGCCCCGGCCCACGGCCACACTGTGGAGAGAGCACTCTGTCCAACAAAGGTCACAGGAGGGCAGCGTGCCTGCCGTCCTGCTGTCCCCACGGAGTGCTCGCAGAGCAGCTGCGACCTCAGGAGAGGCCTGCGTTGCCAGGGGAAATCCGAAAAGCCTGTTCCTGGGTGACTCAGCTTTTTAAACTGGGCCAGCCCGGCCGAATAGCCCGCGGCGCTCTTGGCAACTCTCCCTTGCACCCTCCTTCCTCTCCCCGTGGCTTCTGTGGGCCCCCCCTGCCCGGTCAGCCTGGGGGGGGCGGCGCGGCAGCGCCAGCGCCAGCACCAGCACCAGCATCTGTTTTCCCAGTAGTTTCAGCTTTTACTTTTAAGTCCTTTCTACCTTATTAGGTGGTTTCTTGTTTTATGTTATTTTGGCTTCTTACACTGAATGCATACTTCTCAGTCTTTTTCTGTTTTGCTCTCAAATGAGCTTAAACCTATATGTTTTCTACAATGTGGGTACATGTTATAAAACTGGATTTGTGGGGCTTTTGTTGTCAATTATGTCAACATCAGTTTCTTCTCTAGTAGTTTAAGCCATTGAAAATTCTTTTCAAGTGTGTGAACTTTATAATGAAATTACTCTTTACTTGTTTTGAAAGGTTTGTTGGGAGTATTTTGTTGCCAGTGGGATTGAATGTATTTGGGAAGAAGGCATATAAAACATCCAGATGTAACCTCATTTCATAGCCTCACCCTCCGAAGTGAGGTAGCACCTGTAGCTCACTCTTACTAACCGTGGTAAAGCACACACGTGAAACACCCCTGCGTCTGTCCTCCTCCCCGGCCCGGGGCCGTCCTTGTGACCTGTGGTCCGCACGGGCAGCGTCCGTCATCCTCCTTCTGTGGGTCCGGCACGAGCGGGACGCGTCACAGACCTTCAGTGGGTGACTGGTGCTCGCTTCCTGTGCCGGTGGTCCACTCTGGCCCCTCCGTTCCCCCTTCACCGTGGGCCGTGCATCTGCAGTGATGTGGGGTCACTCGGGCACCGCCGTGGAAACAGTGTCAGCGACGTTGGCTGTGCTGCCCTGCCCTCGTCCAGGCGGCACCTCCATGCGTGTCATTCCCAACATGCCCTGGAGAGAGGCCTGGGGAGACCCTGCCAGCCCTCAGCGTCTCGCTTTGCCGCTTCCCTTGCCAGGTGACGGCGAGGACCAAGCCACGCACGCCGACAGAGGACTGGGAGACCTTCAGACAGCGGCGGTTCCTCGAAGAGCAGGTGAGGCTGTGGGCTGGCGCTGTTGCCTGGCGCACAGCCAGTGGCTCTGAAAGACCAGCTCAGCGAGCCGGGCAGTCCCCTCCTGGGTGGGTGGTGCCATGTCCAGTTGATGCTCATGGGGCGACACAGGCAGGCCACCAAGCCCACCGACCTCCCTCGAGCTGGGGCCCGCCCTTCCTCACTGTGGTGGCCTCGGGACCCCCAGCTTCCTGGAAACTGGCTTCTCTCAGCTCTGGTCCTCATGCCGCTGCTGTTCCCTGGCTTTCGGAGTCTCCCCGGCCTTGCCCCTGCATCCGCACCCGCCTTCTCACCCTGGTGGTCTTCTCTGGCACCACAGGTGGGCAGAGGGCCCTGTGTCCTGCTCGTACACCTGACCCCCCAAGGCTCCCTACGTGCCTTCTGCCCGGCCAAAAGGGCCTTCCAGCCACCAGTGTCCCGTGGTCGGGGCCAGTCCTGGTCCCTTCTGAAGTCCAGGCGCTCACCTAGTCACTGGCAGGTCTGGGTGCTACTTCCTAGGCAGCTCCCAGACCCCCTGTCCGGGCTGGTCTTCCTTCCTGCTGCTGGTGTCTCTCCAGCCAGCCTTCCTCACAGCTGAGCTCTTTGCCCTGCCTCTGCCCTCTGGGTGCACAGCCCAGCCTGCAGACCCGCCAGGCCACACACTCAGCCCAGTGCCCTGGGTTTCCGCCTTGCTCAGCCCAGGGTCAGCAGACCTTGGGGAGGTGTCAGAGGGACGCCTCACTGGTGCTTGTCCCCTGGCATCTGACAGCACCACCGGCACGGCCTCTTCCTGGCCTTAATCGGGCCTGGGCTCCGTGGCCCTGAGCAGCTAGCTCTCTGCACAGACATCTCTTTGACTCCACAGTTTTCCCCTTTCAGTTTCCTGTCCATCTTTCTGAACCACAGCCCCTTGGGGTCAGTGACTCTGTGCTGCTGTGGGTGCCCAGCAAGTGCGGCCTGAGGAGCCTGTCCAGGGTGGCCGATGGCCGGCCTGCCGCCCCTCCTGAGCCTGTCCTTCCTCAGGAAGCTGTGCACGCAGTTTGTAAATGAGCAGGACTGAAAACTGCGAAGCACATAGTGACAGGGGACTCGTCCGGTAGAGTTAACCTCCTGTTTTATCGTTTCCTCTAGTTAACCAGTAAAAAAGCAGTCACAGGTGAGAACAACTTCACAGACGCCGTGAGGCAGGTGCTGTCGTCCCGGCTGAGCGTGCCCGACTGCCCCAGCTGCCACTACCGGAGAAGGTGAGCCAGCTCCAAGGCCTGTGGCGCATGCCTGGCAGGCCCCGGCTGTCTCGGTGACTGTCCCCTCCCACACAGGTGTGCTTGCGATGACTGCAGCCTCTCCCACATCCTCACGTGTGGCATCGTGGACCCCCCCGTCCCCAGCGACACCCACGTCCACCCGCTGCCGCTCCAGGTGGGCTCTGCTCCTGACTGTGTCTCTGAGATGCGCCCGCCCAGCGAGTCGTCCGCGAGCTCGGGGTCGGGCTCCAGCTCCCCAGTCACCATCCAGCAGCGTCCCAGACTCGTCCTCACAGATGGCGGCCCCGCTCCAGCTTTGTGAGTTGCATCTTTGTTGGAAGGTTTCGGAGGTGTGAGCGGTGCAGCGGTGACACACCGACAGCGGCGTCCACAAAGTGTCGGCGTCGTGGTGTTTCCTGAGACAGGCCCTCCGTTCCTTTTACAGAACCTTTTAACCGCAGGGTCAGAAATGCCAAACTTGGACACTCTCTCATTACCCGAAAAGAAATGGAAGGTGCACGAAGGCCAGTCGGGGACAAACAGGCTGGTGCAGGCAGGGCCCACGTCCCTCTGTCAGGCAGGGCCACACCTGGGTGTCCAGCTGAGGACCTGGGTGACCCGGTGGCAGCCCATCAAATGGCCTGAGTTTCTGTGCCCCACGTGACCTGGAAGTACATCTCTGGGGCTCAGGTACCTCCCCGATGGAGCGTGGGGGTGCTGCTGCCTCGGGAGTGGACGTGAGCCCCACCAGGGCACCTGGCCCATCGCCTCGGGTGGGGGTTCTTGGGAACCCTGAGCAGCCCTCACCCGGTGGGTGCCATTCGTGCCTCCGTGGTGAGGTCTAGGTTACAGAGCCCATCGTATTTTGAGTCTCGTTTTCTTAAAAATGGGAAAGACACCCAAGTTTGGCACTTCTGGATACTCCTGAAGCCAGAACGTCACCTCCTGGAGGTCTTGGTGCTGAGGCCACTGGCAGAAAGGAGGCAGGCTTATGCCGACTGCAGGCATCCATTCGGGGTCCTGCTTTGGACCTTTCACACTGAAGGTCACTGTGCCAACTCTTGTCGTGCACCGGAAAATCACACGTTTCAGAGTGGCCTGCATAAGCAAGAGCCTCGAAACCAGCCTGCATGACTTTCCTGAGTGTCCCACTTGCCCACTGCGTAGAAGTGTTGCGGAAGCGGACGTTTAAGGTCGTGACTGACTTGAGCACAGCTGCTCTGGCAGCGGCACCTGTTTAGTGCCTTGTCACACACGTGCTGTGCAGCGTTGTTCAGCGGGCTGTGTCTGCAGTCACGGCCCTAAAACAAACCCCGACGACCCGAGGCGCTCTGTGCGGGACAGACCTGTGTCTGCTCGGCACCAGCAGAGAGCACCCTGCCCCCCAGGACACTTCAGGTGGGATGGGGGTGTCGCAGCCCTCGTTCAGGTCCCGCTGTGGCTCCTGTTGTGGCTCCTTCGTGTTTCTCCTCGGAGTGATCGCTCCTCCTCCAGCCAATGTGAGGGAGCCGGCTGGGCCTGGCTCTGCACTCAGGTTGCTAAGCGATGTCAGGAAGTGGGATCGGGGCTCGGGGCGGAGCCTCTGGAAGGAGACCACAGTCAGGGGTATTGTCTGAGCTCCTGTGAGTGGCTCAGGGCAACCGCTCTGCTTGTCTCAGCTGCAGTGACGATGAAGATGTGGCTCCGTTGTCTGCCAAGTTCGCTGACATTTATCCGCTGAACAACTACAGCGATGCCGAGGTGGTGGCCAGCATGAACGGACTGCACAGCGAGTTAAACGGCGGTGGGGAGAACATGGCCCTGAAAGACGAGGTATGGCCATGGCGGTGTCATTGTGACACCCGCAGCGCGGGGTGGCGGCCAGGCGTGGGGCTCTTCACGGTGCTCCGCCTGTTTTTAAGTCCCCGCAGGTGAGCAGCAGCAGTGGCAGCTCTTCAGAGGCTGACGACGAGGAGGTGGATGGCGGGAGTAGCGGGGAGCCCCCCGGAGCCCCGCAGGAAGGCACGGCCCTTGGGAATGGGAACCCCAGGACAGAGGACAGCAAAGTGGACAGTCCCCCCCCATCTTACCCCGCTCAGCAGGTGTGGCTTCATCGCTTCACACTCAACCGTTGCACGAAAGCCTTGCTCTGTGTCTCTTTTCCCTGCACTTGAGGAGTAGTAAATGCACAGTCGGGTCTTGTTGGGCGACCTCTGAAGGTCCACCCTGGGGGAGGCCGGGGCACCTTCCCAAGGACACCCCAGGATGGGGGGTGCGCATCTGAGCCTCTGTCTCTCGCAAGAGAGAGAATTCTGCCTGCAACGCCCTGGTTGTGCAGCACCGCAGACGGGGACATTTAGGTGTCAGGGAGTTTTCTTCTTTATAGAAGCCAAGGAGAGAGTTTTTTTTTTAATAAAATAAAATAGTGGAATGGTAAAATTTCAGCAAAGGTCAGTTTTGTAAAAGGCCTTTCTTACCCTGGAAAATAACTTTTTTTGTTACCCAAAGGTGAGGGTATCTTATCAGGCAATTATATTTTCTTCAACAGTTTTATAACAGATGTTCAAGCAATTTTTAAATGAAAGGAAGAAGGAATGGTCAAGATGCTTAGCTAATTAATGCATTTTAATAGTTAGTGTAGACCATGACAGTGAAGGTGGCGGAGAGCATCCTGCTCCCCTGGCTTGCCCGTCTGCCCTGTCTGGCCACCACCCCCTCGCCCCTCGCCCCTGGCCCCCATGGTCCCCCAGGACTGCACACCGCGTTCTCCCAGCGCTTTTATGCACACGCAGGTGTGTGTGCGTTCTTGCTCGCACACAGAGACTCGTCCTGACGCACGCTCCCATCCGCTCCCTGCTGGGCAGGGCCTAGCCGACTGTGCACGGTGTGGGTCTGCACTCTGCCGCAGCCCGTGGTCCGTTGGGCGGGCACAGCCGAGGTGTGTCTTGTTCTCTTTGGCCCCCCACTGATGGACACAGTTTGTCAGCTGTTCATGACCAACATTACCCATTGGACACTGTGCATGAGCAGCTACGTCCCTAGGGCGGTTGCCAGTGGCCTCCCCTAACCCATCGAGGAGCCTGACATCACTATTTGGGAGTTCTGCCCGCCTGATGAGACACAGCCACCCCTGGAGGGTTCAGTCCCGGTCTTACTTCCCATGGGCGGAGTCAGGAGGCCTTTCGTGCACTCGTTCGTTTTCTGTCTCAGCACTGAGTTCTGTGAGGTGTTTGCGGGCTGGTGCAAGTCCTTTGCCAAGGCCTGTGGCATATCTGCTTGTTTTTTTTTTGTGGTGCTTTTTGAAATGCATAAGTTTTTCATTTTGATGCAGTCCGGTCTACCAGGTTTTTTTCTTTGGGAAACATCCTTCTGATGTCGCATCCATGAAAATGCTGCCGGATGCACCACTGCGTTGCAGCTCGTGCGCGGTCAGCTCCGTGGCTCCTCCGACCAGGTTTTGCTCACGGTTCAAGGTGAGGGTCTAAACACGCCCTCCTGCAGGCATGGCTCCCCGTGTGCCTGGTGCGATCGCGCTCGGCTCACCTGCCCCATGGTCCTTCCACCACAGCAGCCGGGGTGGCGGCTCTGCAGTGGGCGTGGGAGTTGGGGAGGACCTGCGCTCCAGCTCGCAGGCCTTTCTCGAAGTTGCATTTCTATGGAGGTTTTGGAATCAACTTTTTACCTTCTACAAAAAAGTCTGCTTGCTTTTTTAAAAAAGATTTTATTAGTTTATTTTTAGAGAGAGGGGAAGGGAGGGAGAAAGAGGCAGAAAAACATTGATTGGTTGCCTCCACTACACTCCCTGACTGGGTACTGAACCTGCAACCCAGGCCTGTGTCCTGACCGAGAACTGAACCAGCGACCTTGTGCCACGGCGCCCAACCCACTGAGCCACGCCATTCAGGGTCCTGCTTGGATTGTAGAGGTTGTGTTGAATTCTTGAACATCCTTGAGTCCTTTTGTAGAATCCAGCAAGATTCTCTGATCCTAGTCTTCTGTCAGTGGGGATCAATGTGGGGAAAATTTGGTCTTAACAGATCCTGTCGGTCTGCGCACACGCTCTGTCTCTGCACTTACTTAAATCATCTTTAATTTCTGAGTTCAGAAAGTTGTTAGTCGATGTGTCTTGAACACCTTTTTAAGACATTTTTAAGTTTAGATGTTTTAGGATTCTACAGTAAGTGGTGTTTTCTCACGTTGATTTTCAGTTGATTGTTGGCAATGTATGAAAATACTTATACAGCTGATTTTTCCGTATCGACTTTCTGCTCTTCAGCTTCACTAAGCTCCCGTGCTTTCAGTCGGCTTCAAGCCTGTGCCCTGCCAGCCCTGGTCCCCCCCGCCCCAGAGGGCTTCGCCTCCGCCTCAGGTGCTGAGCAGCAGTGCCCCTGCCGCTGCTTCTGTCACACGGTGTTGTCTCCCTTTCTCCTGTGCTCGCTTTTCTTGTGCCACACAGATTTCAGGTGCCAATCTCCTTCTGCTGTTGGTTTTTTCATTGTGTTTTTGGCTGTTCAGGGACGTGGGGTCCAGTGGGGACGGAGCCCCGGGCAGGAGGCCAGGTTCCTGCCTTGCTCTCACCTTCAGTCCCCGCCGGTGCACAGGAGTGAGTGCGTCTCAGCTGCCGTCCCCCTTCGTTGGTTTCGAGAGCCTGGACAGTTGTGTCGGCTTGACACCTCATTCCAGCTCAGCAGAAGTTCTGTCTCTGGTCCATTCCGACTTCGTTACCAGGCCCTTGTTGCTGTGCAGACAGGCCCGGGGTGTAGACAGCTGCTGGGAAGGGGGTGTGCACCCCTCTCTTCAGGTTCCTGCAGCCCTGGGCTCTCGGGTCCCTCGTTTTCCACAGAAGGAGGGCCCCAGCCAACGGGGTGTCAGGACAAGCCTGTCCCTACTGTGCACCTGCTTGGCAGGCTGCGTCTGACCTGAGCTGCACCCCGTCTTCTCTCTGAGTAAGCAGGCGCTTCTTTCCTTCAGGCCGAACAAGCTGCCAACACTTGTGAGTGCCACGTCTGTAAGCAAGAAGCTTCCGGACTGCCGCTGTCGGCCATGACGGCCGGAGCCCTTCCGCCTGGCCACCAGTTCCTGAGCCCAGAGAAGCCCACGCACCCTGCTCTGCACCTGTACCCCCACATCCACGGGCATGTGCCCCTGCACACCGTCCCACATCTGCCTCGCCCTCTGATCCACCCCACCTTGTACGCAGCTCCCCCCTTCACACACAGTAAGGTAAGTCGGGCGGAGAGGGCCTGGCAGACAGACACCTGTAGACGGGCAGCCGTCTAGAGCAGCGCCCACCCTGACGGGAAGGTCTGCCAGCGTGTCCTTCTCTCTGTAGCCCTTAAGCTCTCGGAAGTTGAACCTTTACTTACAGGAACAGTTATGGAGGGCATGTTATGAAGGTCGTGGTTTGTTCCTTCAGAATTCACTAGCGTGGAAGGTTCTTCAGATGATGGGTCATACCTGGGGCTGCTGTCCTTGTGGTTTTGAGGGCTTGGCTCATCCTGGGGGAGGGGCAGCGGGGGCCCTTGAACATCAGCTGGGCTCCCAAGTCCGAAACGGCTGTGCTCTACTAAGAAAAACGGAGGGCCTGCGGAAACACACCTGGAGGAGAAGCCCTGGGCACGGACCCCCCGAGGGTCCCCACGCCACACGGCTGAGGGGGGCAGCTAGAGGCTCCGAGACCACGCCTGCCAAGGCTGCCCAGCGCACGGGTGGGGACCCTGGAAACGTCGGTTCCTGGGCGTCTGCCACCTCGAGATCCCCACGCTCACGTTCACCGTCCTAGACTCTCGGGGCTTTGGGCAGGGCTGGTCATTCGGCTCTGTAGACAGCTTTCCCTCTCTAACTGTTTTGGACTTAGTTCTATTAACTCTTACCATACTTCCTGATTTTTATTATCGGTTATTCTGTGTCAGAGTCGTTTCTAATCGAAAACAGGATTCTGGCCAAACTCTCCTGATGTGTTGTTGAGGTAAAGTAGTGACCAGCTGAGATAGGAAGCCCCCACCCACCACCACGGGGGGCTTCTCAGGCTCCGTGGGCGTTTTCATCCCTTTGTGGGTGCCATGAGGGGTGGGTGGGGCCGGGTTGGGTACAAGCCGGGTGCGTGCGGGTGCAGGTCGGGGGTGAACACTGCTGCTTAAGAGTTGAATCGAGTCCTTCGGTCATGTTCTGTTGCAGTGAGTACTTGGAAACCACAGCCAGGTTTATGCCTAAGTCGTGTTGGGTTCAACGTTGCTCCGTCTGAACATTTCAGGACACCTTTGCTAGAACAGTTTAAATGGTGTTTCCAGGTACAGACAGTAGGTCCTCGGTAATGTCTCGTTCAGCGTTGCTCCATTGTAACGATGAGATCGACGACGAGGTGCCGTACATCCCTGACTCCTGCCTACATGCCAGTCCACGTGTGGTGGAACGGGCTGTGCTGGACATCGTTTTGCGTGAAGTCACAGAACTTCCCGTGGGTGGTAAGCGAAGCCTCGCCGTGTGGGAAGCCAGGCTCTCTCGCAGTCCAGCCCGCCCGTGCAGCCTCTTCCCCCTGTGCCGTGCGAGGCCGGGAAGCCCTTACCCGTTCTCACCTGCACAGTTTCGTTTTCTCTGTTCGGCGGAGCAAGCACAGAACGTTCTGTCACTCTCTCTCGCTGGTGGATGCTGTCAAGAGTTCCTGAAATTCTTCGTCGAGTCAGGAGACTGGTTTATTCCCGAAGGGCATGGGGACACTGTGGTTAGAAACCATCCTCCTTGGACACGTGGCCTTTTCTCAGGACGTTGCAGGCCATCCACAGGATGGAGGGAAGCCAGCACTGGGGGCGCACTGTGCGCCTCCGCAGTCTCTGCACTTGACACCCAGTAGACCTCCCTCTTGGAGGTGGGGGGGGAGGTTCGCAGGTGGAAGGGCGAACCCAGAGGACAGGCTCTTAAACTTTGTTCCATCCACTGGGCTGTGACTGTCGGGACGGTCCACTGACACACGTAAAACCTGTCAGCTGTGCCTTCCTCATTGGAAAAGTGGGATGCATTTGGCAAAACATTTCGCTTGTGTCTGGTGTTAGACTTTTCCTCTAAACAAGCGTGCCTCATCCCTTACCAGGTCTTGCAGAATGAGTTTGTCTGATCTGAGGTCGTCGGGCTTAGTTGATGCTGTGGCTACATCTGGACTTAAATGCGTGAGGTGTTCGCAGCTCACAGGAGCTGATGGAAGCAAGTTGGAGAGAGCAGATGGGCTGCAGAGAGGGGCCTACGTCGTCACCGTCCTTCGGAGCAGCTCTCCCCGCGCGGCGGGCGGGCCGCTCTACAGACCACCTCCGTGTCTGCCTTGTCGGGGCCCTCGGGGGTTCTGCCTTGTCGGGGCCCTCGGGGGTTCTGCCCCGCCGGGATGGCAGGTGTTGCCATTCAGACTCGATGTCATTCATTGTGGTAATTCCATTGTCAGTGGCCCGTGCTTTGGCTGTTGTGGGTAAACACTGAGTACCTCAAATGTTCGGGGTGAGTATTACAAGAATTTTACTTTCTCGTGATTAGGAAAACTTGAATACTCTTTCTACTGTCAGATGTCTCCATATCGGTGGTACATTTAATTCGTTGAAGTAAAAGTTATTTGAAAGTTAACCAGTAGATGCAGGAGGAAAATACAGTAATAAAATGCTAGAAAAGAAATTAAATCTGTGGTGGGGTATTTTCAAGTATTTCGGGGTTCCCCAGCTACCTTTCTGTTACCTACTTGAATTCTATTCTGTTCTGGAACTGTGTGTTTCAGTTATGTTCAGTGTGTTGTGGTTGCTTTATGGCCCGGAGTGGGGTCTGTCTTCGTGAAGGTTTCACGGGAGCGTGGAAGAATGCGGAATCTGCTGCTGGTGGACAAAGTGGTCTGCAAGTGCCAGTTACGTGCGGTTGGTTGGCTGTGCTGTTGAGTTCGACCACGTCCTCGCTGACCTGCTGCCTGCTGGGTCTGTCCGTTCTGACGGAGCAGTGTTGGCATCTCCGCCATGATAGCGGACTCTTGTTTCTCCTCACAGTTCTAGCAATTTCTGCCCCACACGGTGTGATGCTTTCTCATTAGGGGCATACATGCTAAAGACTATTTCATTCCTTGGAAAACGGACTGGTGATGTTGCATGACTCCATTATCCCTGGCGGCTTCCCTTGTTTGGAAGTCCACGGAGCTGCTCTGGCTTCCTTCTGATTGAGATAAGCTTCCAGTCGGCTTGTCCACCCTTAACTTTTAATCTCTCCGTGTCTTTATATTTAAAGTAGGTTTCTTGTAGACAATATAGAGTTGTTTTGTTTTCTTTTATCCACTCTGAGAGTCTGTCTTTTTCTAAAAAGATTTATTTATTTATTTTTTTAGAGAGGGGGTAGGGAGGGAGAGAGGGAGAGAAACATCAATGTGAGAAACATTAATCAGTTGGCTCTCATGCGCCCCCTACTGGGGACCTGGCCTACAACCCAGGCATGTGCCCCGACTGGGAATTGAACTGGCGATATTTGGTTCACAGGCCAGCGCTCAGTCCAGTGAGCCACGCCAGCCAGGGTATGCCTTTTCCACTTTTAACTGAGCATTTTAATCTCTTCTCTTAGCGTGTCACTTATCTCTATTTTTTAAATGTGTAACAATTGGGTTGGAGTATGCGTTTTAACTAATCTAAGTCCCCTTCAGACGGCACTGTGCTGCTTCGTGTGCAGCGTAGGTGCCTGTGACAGGTCACTGCCGACCCCTCCCTCTGTCCCTGGAGATGCGCCCTGGAGTTTCCGCTCACCCGTGGCCACCCCAGTGCACTGCTGCCAGCCCCCCTGGGAACGCAGCCGCCGACTGCACGGGGGACCGGCAGGCAGGCCGGAAGGAGGAGGCTGGGCCTCGCCGCTGCCCTCCCTCTCTTCCCGCAGGCCTCGCCGTCTGCCCCGCGGACCGACTCTGCCAGAGGAAACCTCCAGGCATTGCTGACCCCGCCCACAGGGCAGGCCGGCCTGCTGGCCACGGGCCTGCTGGCCACGGGCCCTCTCGGGTTGCGTCTGTCTGCAGAAGTCTTTACCTCCCCCCACTTTTCAAGGATGATTTCGCCTGGTACGGGGTTCTAGGTTGGTGGGGGTTTTCTTTCAGCCCCCGAATACAGCCGACTTCACTCTTCTCTTCCTCAGCGGTTTCTGGTGGCACGTCCTCCGTGGTTCTTCACCTGGTTTTAAAGAGCAGGGGCACGGCCCTCCCCTGCCCCGGACTGCTTTCAGGGTTTCTTGGTTTTGGTTTTCTTTCTGTTCTGCAGTTTGAACTCGATGTGCCACGGGGTAGCTTGGGGTGTTTGCCCAGTGCGGTGAGCTTCCTGGCTGTGTGGCGTGGTGTCCGTCATTAGTTCCGGAACATCCTCAGCGTTGTTAAATGTTTCTTTCGTCAGTTCTCTCTCTCTCTTCCTGCTGGTGTCCGGTGACCGCATGTTGCATGTTTTAAAGTCGGCCCACAATTCTTGGATGCTTTGTTCTTTTTGGTGCTGGTGGCGGTGGGTTTTTATTATTTCTTTTTGCACTTTCATTGGGAAAGTGTTCTGTTGACATTTCCTCTCGCTCACTGACGCTCTCCTGCCATAGCCAAGTCCACTGCTCAGCTCGTTGGCAGCAGTGTTTCTCTCAGTTTATTTCTGACAGCTCTTTTCACATTACTCACGTGTTCTTACGGGCCACTTACTTTGTCCACTAAAGCCCTTAGCGTGGTGACTGTTTCCAGCTGTCCTGTGCGTCCTGGGTGTCACTGGCTGAGTCCTCTGCTCCCGCAGGAGCCCTCGGCTCCGGGGAGGCATCTGGTCGGGCACGGGGGTGTCAGCGCTCCCGTTTAAAGTGGGAGTTTGCTCCCTTCGAGTCCCTTCGTGTCAGAGGGGAGAGCAGTTCCGAGCCGTGTGTCACGGACGTGGCGTGGATGGCGTCACGTGGACTTGGAGCTCTGAGTCAGCCAGCAGCATCCGTTCCCACAGTGAGGGCTCACCTCATGCTGAAGTCTCTGGCACGCTGCCGAGGCGTGGCCCCGAAATGGTCTGCTTGGCGGGTGCCCGAGTTCCCTGAAGGCAGCCCGGAACCCACGAGGGCAGTCGGTATCTCGTCCGGCCATGGCCTGTCTGTCACGGCCCCGCCCCCTTTGAGGTCGGCCGCTGGGTCTCTTTCTGAGTCCGTTGGCGTCTGAGGAGGCGTGTGAACCGAGTGCAGCTCTCGGCTTGCGTTGGCAGTGCCTCAGTCTCACGGCCACGTGCCCTCGCCCTCCAGGCGGCACTCCGCTCAGCAGTCCCTGGGCACGCGGTGGGCGCCGGGTCCTGCGCCCTGTGCGGGGAGGAGAAAGCCAGCCCGTCCCTGTGCTCAGGACCCTCACAGTCTGAGGCGAAGGCAGAAACATGCTGGATACGCAAACCGGAGCACCGGGACGTCCCTTAGCAGCGATAACGGGCAGAGTGGAGGGCGGCGGCACGGAGGAGACGCCGGCTGTGGGGCGGTGGGCGGCTCCGCCGTGGAGGCCCCGCGGGAGCAGGGTGTGGAAGGGTCACACGAGCCCTCTGGACACTGTGGGCGGTGGTCCGGGCTGTCAGCCAGGCCTTCCCGCGTGTCTGGGGCGGGTGGCACTCGGGAAGTCCCCGAGGTGCTGCAGAGCCCAGCCCGCTGGGCCGGAGGTCGGGGCTGCACTTTTCCCCAGTCAGCCATTGCTGCCCCTTCGAGGACGGTCTTTGAGACTAAGAACCCTCCCGTTTGGTTACTTTCCACCAGTGTCTGCTTGCTCCGCAGCTCTCAGTGTGCCTGCCGTCTGCGGACAGGCGGGCCCTCTCCCTCTCTGCGCTGGGTCCTGGCAGCACAGCCGCCTCAGGCTCCTGCCTTCCCCCAGGCGGCTGGTCCAGACCGGCTTCTTCCCAGTTGCGAGTTCCATGTGCTCACTCCAGCCTCCCTGAGCCCAGGCAAGGTCACCAGGTGCACTGAACGGCCCGAATGGAGTAACTGCACCCTCCACCACTTTTTGGGAGGGCGTCAGGCCCTGAGCACAGGGTGCTCTGTGTGGGGGGGAGGGCTGCGGTGTGGCACTCGCTTACTGGCCAGCGCGCATTGTCTGATTGGATTCCTGCCACAGCCCCCGAGGTGGGTATTTCTGCGTTCTAGACAAAGAAACTGCAGCTCAGAAAGAGTGGGTGATTTGCCTGAGGTCACACAGCTGGTAGAAGGGAAAACCGACGTCTGAACCCCAAAGGCTGAGAATGGGACCAGAGTGCGTGTCCAGCTCCGTCACTGACCACCTGCCAGGGAGGAGCCACAGACAGCCCTTCCCGGCTTGGCATCCAGTTGGGCTGTGGCCCCGAGAGCTCCGACCTCCTGTCCTGCACATGCACATCGTCACCGTTTCTTACCCCCACATGCACGGCCTTAGGTGCCATCTTTTACCCCACAGCTCATCCACCACCCTGCCCAGGGTTGACCTTTGTACTCACCCAGCCAGGTCACCTCGCCTGTGCTACGACCCTCTGCAGCACCCAGCCCTCAGCACAGAAGTTGTACAAAGTCGTCCGTCATTTGGCCCCTGCAGCCCAGCAGCCTAGGACACAGTTGTCCGTGGTCATGGACCATCTCTGTGCCCAGTCCCCCTTGTCTTCCCCACCCCTTGCTTCAGCCAGCCCCCCAGGGTTCTGCCAAACCCTTGCCTGCTCTTGGCGGCTCTCCCGAAGCCCTGCCCCATGAGCGCACAGCATTCGTCGTTCGCCTGTGTTGCAGAAGGTGGCACAGCCAGGTGCGATTCTGCACACCAGGCTTGTGGCCCCTAGGGGGCCTGTACCTGGGCAGGGCAGTGGTGGGAATCCCAGTGGCCCACTCCCTCATGAAGCTTACAGAATTTGGGGGCGTTCATTGGATCAGTGGGTAGCTGTAAGTGCGGTAAGTGCCAGGAGGGGAGAGGGTGGCTCTCTCGTGTTTGAGGGAAGGTCCATGTCTTGGCGTGGGTGTTGGGTGGCAAGGACAAAGTCAGTGATGGCTTTTCCGAGGAGGAGGCATTTGGACCTAAAAGGTGAGCCTCAGTCAGTGGGGTCCCGAGCTGCGGTCAGCACCCACTAGAACGCACTCAGCAGGAGTGAATTTCCAGGCGGGGGAGGAGCTAGGGGTTCAAGGACGGAAGGAAGCCAGTATGGGCAGGTGCTTGGCAAGCAGGCAGGACAGGGCCTGGCCCTGGATTCGAGTCCCCACGGTGCGGATGGAGGCTGGGCAGCGGGCAGGACGGAAGGATGCTCGGCTCCCTCCCTTTGACAAGGGCCTTGCCGGGGGGCTTCCAGCAGCACGCAACGCCTGGTTCTTCCCAGAGGTCTGCCCTCTGCTCCTACGAGAGAGTACCGCTTAGGAGTTTTGCCATTTTTTGTTAGGTTTCAAAGTTGACTTTTTAGCAGTGATCATTCAAATGTCAAGTTTAAAATGGGACTAGGGCCCTGGCTGGCATGGCTCCGTGGATTGAGCGCAGCCTGTGAACCAAAGGGTCACTGGTTCAACTCCCAGTCAGGGCACATGCCTGGGTTGCAGGCCAGTTCCCAGCAGGGGACGCACAAGAGGCAACTACACATTGATGTTTCTCTCCCTCTCTCCATCTCTTTCCCTCTGTTTAAAAGTAAATAAATAAAATCTTTTAATAAATAAGCAAATAAATAAACTAAATGGGGCTGGGGAATCATGCTGACGGTCACTGAGCGTCAGGGCTGTGTGTTGAGGTCCTTGAGGTGTTGGATGCTGGCACTGTCTCCGTCCGGGTCGAGTCTGCGGGTGAGCCCTGTCCCACCAGGGCACGGCTCACGGCAGGCCGCCCCTCAGGGTTTCCAGGAGTGCCTTGTCTGTCTGTAGCTTAACTGCACAGGGAAATAGAATATTACTTTTGATATGTAATTAGAACTTCTTTTTTGTAGGCTTTACCACCAGCACCTGTTCAGAATCACACAAATAAGCATCAGGTATTCAATGCATCTCTTCAAGACCATATTTACCCGAGCTGTTTTGGGACTACTCCAGAGTGGAATAGTTCTAAGTTTATAAGTCTTTGGGGATCAGAAGTGATGAATGATAAGAACTGGAGTCCTGGCACTTTCTTGCCAGATACAATTTCTGGTAAGGAACCTGTTAAAACTTTATTCAAGTTTTGCAATGATCCGAGTGGAGCAGATGGCCTCCTTTGGCTGTGGTCTCCCGTGGAAGCCCCAGAGGGGCGGGGCCCTGGTGCAGCTGTGCCCAGGCTGCTTGCTCCCCTGCCTCTGTTTCCTGAGGGCGGCCCTCGGGCCTGTCCTGCTGCCCCAACCCTCCACATGGGTCCCAGCCTCTAGTGGGCAGGGTTCCGGGGCTGCTAGCCGGCACAGCAGGCCACACAGTGGCCAACTCTGGGTCTCTGCTGCCCCAGTGCTGCTCAGCGTCTCGTGTCCAGAGCTTGGTGTCTGGCCTGTGGTTTTCAAGCATTGGTGACAGCCAGACCTCAACCCAGGGCACGCACGGGCGAGGCCACAGGGCCACAGTCAGCTGGCCGTCCTCCCCTCTGCTTCTGCATTGACCCTCCCTGTGGTCTGTCCTGCTGACAAGCCCATCCTCCTGACTGTGGAGGTGCAGCTGTTACCTCAGCAGCCAGGCCCCTAAGGGAGGCCGGTCCCTTTGCCTCCTGTCTGTCGTCACATGGCTAGAGCCCCTGGCGGCCCTATGCCCAGCCCCTGCATGTGGTCAGAACAGCAAGCTAGACTGGACACCTGGTCTGTGCCTGGAAAGGGTTTCTAGCTGTGCGACCTTGGGCAAGTTGCTTAGCCTCTCTGAGTCTGAGTTTCTTCATCTTCAGGATGGGAGTAATAGCACCAAGCTCAGAGAGTAGTTGTAAGGCACTAAATAACTCTTGGAAAGCACCCAGCACAGGCACTGGCACACGGTGGGTGCTCAGGAGGTTGTCCTCACGTAAACAGTAGTGGAGCAGGCCCTCCCAGCAGGGCCCTCACTCCAAGCAGCCCCCCGAGTTAAGGGCTTAACCTTCAGACTCCCGTTAGGTTAGAGCTGTATAGTGTTTCTCGTGAAAGCCTAACGTCCCCTTTCTTCTCTTGAGGGAGTGACATACTCGGGCCGACGCTCTCAGAAACGAGACCAGACGCCCTCCCACCGCCATCGAGCAATGGAACGCCTGCGGTGTTGGACTGTAAAGAGAAAAAAATTGTTGCAAAAAAGAAATGTCTGTACAATTTCCAAGATGCTTTCATGGAGGCGAACAAAGTGGTGATGGCCACATCGTCAGCCACCTCCTCCGTGTCCTGCACGGCCACCACGGTGCAGTCGAGCAGCAGCCAGTTCAAAGTGTCGTCCAAGAGGCCTCCCTCCCTAGGTGAGGCGCTGCTGCTGGGCCCTTGGGCGGGCGGTGTAACAATTCCCAGTGTTCACGCCCAAGACAGTGCCGCTGTCCCAGGAACGTCCGCTGGGGCTCCGCCTCGCAGGTGTTGCCTTTTGCCTCTGCACCTGCGGGTGTGAGCAAGAGGCCGGTCGCTAGGCACCTGAAAGCAGCGTCTGGGGGGTGGCCCGCGGGCGCCGCCGGACTCTGGCCTCTGAGCGGCACCGAGAGCCTGGCAGCAGGAGCATTAACGGCCGGTGGGTGACATCAGGGGACTTGGGAGCTGGCTCGTGGGGGTCCCGCAGCGCAGAGGGACAGTTTGGAGCACACAACCGAAGTCAGAAGTCTGGGTGCTCGGTGGGGGGTGGGGGACCTTCCTGATGGCGAGAAGCTCTCTGTCGCCCGCCACGTGAGCAGAGCGACAGAAGCAGGAAGCCTCCTGAGCCAGCAGGCTGGTGGCCGTCCAGGTGCGCGCACGCAGTGAGTGCTGAGGGCCACGGAGTCGGCGTGGGGGAGGCAGGTCCCCTGTGTGTGGGAGCAACACCCACGGGTGATTGGCAGGCCGCTCCCTGCACACCTGGCCGGGTGTCACTGTGCCACTGCAGAGCAAGCCGACGTTGGGTGCCTCCTGGGCCCCAGGTAGAAAGGGTGCAGCAGGACTTGGGTAGCACCGATGCCCGGGCACTTCAGCTCGGCCTGTGTGTGACTGGAGATCCAGGTTGGTGGGCAGCTGGCTTGTCCCTGCAGGCGTCAGTGTGGTGGGGGGTGGGGGGGTAGAGAGGCCAGGCCGAGGGCTGTAGAGATGGTGTGGGGAGGCGGACGCCTGAGTGGGGCCGACCGTGCGTGAGGACGTCCTTTCGGTGGTGGGCGTCCGCTGTGCCACGTGCCAGCGCTCGGGAGCTGCTGCCACAGTGTTTGTAGGGGTGCACGTGAGAGATGAAGTGCTCGGGGCAGGACGTTAGCGGTGAGGGGTCCGGGGGGAGGCACTGGGTGTTCTTTGTGCCGTTTCCTCCTATTTTCTATGATTTGAACATTTTTAGACAAAAAAAAAATTGGTGAAAAGTCTTAATTAGGAGCACGCGTGTGCGTGGGGCTCAGCTCTCAGTCTGACCCGTCTCCCACGCAGGCGAGGTCTTCCACGGCATCAGCAAGGAGGAGCACAGGCACGCCGTGCCCGCCGCCCCGAGGAGCAGCCCCACGGGCCTGGCACCGCTCCCCACGCTCACCCCCGCCGCCCTCTCTCCAGCCTCCACGCCTCACCTGGGGAACCTCGCAGCCCCCACCTTCCCCAAAACTGCGGCCCCTTCCCCAGGGTTTGGGGATTCCCGCAAGAGCTTCTGTCCTGCTTCAGTGGCAGCCCCGCCCCCCACCACGGATGGCTCCATCAGTGCACCTCCAAGTGTCTGCAGGTGAGCCCAGGTCCTGGAGGAGAAGGCCAGGGCGTTTTGGAAGTGGGGTGCCCTGCCCCCCTAACACCAGGGCGCAGCAGCTGTAGGAACCCTGTCCCCAGTGTCATGGGGCCTGACAGCCAGTGAGGTGGGTGGGGCGGGGGTGCCTGTCAGAGGCTGAGGTCTGGGCGGAGCCGGGCACCAACCCCCACTGGTGTGTAGGCCCCGCCCAACCCTGACAGCACGGGGTGGGCCCTGGGGGGGGTTAAGTTGTATCTGTTGCACATTTAATGAAGTACAACAGCACAACCTATCACTCGACAGTTTTTTTTTAAGACAGTATTTGTTACCTTTGAACTTGCCTGTTTGAAGCCATCCCCCCCACCCCAGGATGAAGTGGTAGCGAGGGACAGTGGAGAGACTGTGTGCCGACGAGGCCCTCTAGGTGTGACTGCCCGCCACACGTACTGCCTCACCCAGTCACCCCCGCCTTCCCTGACTCTGAGCCCCGTGTCCCTGTGGGCCGAGTGCCTGCTGCCTTGCTCTCATTGACCGGAGGGGCGGAGCCCCGCAGGGGCGCTGCACACTGACAGGCCTGTGTGCGGTTTCGCAGTGACCCCGACTGCGAAGGGCACCGCTGCGAGAACGGCGTCTACGACCCGCAGCAGGACGACGGGGACGAGAGTGCCGACGAGGACAGCTGCTCGGAGCACAGCTCCAGCACCTCCACCTCCACCAACCAGAAGGAGGGCAAGTACTGTGACTGCTGCTACTGTGAATTCTTCGGGCACGGAGGGGTGAGTGCTCGGCCGCCCGTCCCTTTGCATCCGCGGACCGTCCTGGGGTGGGCAGGCTGGAAGGCCAGGGCATTCGGGGTGAGGTTTGTTGTATGGAAACTTCACTCACAGCCCAGCTCACGCCAAGGTCTGGTTGGAAAAAACACTTCCACTTCCAGGTTGTCTGTACCCTGGGGGCGTAATGAAAAAATCTGCTCAAAGATGTGGCTATAAGGGTTTCAGTGCCACCTTGGTGCACGTGGGTTTCGAAGTAGTTGATGGGGTGGGGGCCGGGCTGCGGGCGGTGGAGGCCAGACAGGTGACCACCACACGGGGACACTGGCAGTGTGAGCACGGCCGGCTGCCGCTGCTCTGCACACTGAGGGCCCTGGCGCAGGGGCCTCACACGCCTTGCAGAACAGCCACTGGTCTCCCCAGGAGACGCCGGTCCAGGTGCTGGGTGGCCGTGGGAAAAGCGGGCTGTTCTTCCGTCAGCACAGCCCTGCCCGAGTCCCCCGCACTGTGCACCTGTGTGCAGTGGCCACTCGGGGTCTGGTGGGGGGTCGGGAGGCCGTCTCCTTTGCGGCACCAGAGAGAAGGCTGCGGACGGGTAAAGGGTGTGCGGACTCGCTCACCGACAGGGAGAGACCAGCGCACTGCACCGCGTGGGGAGCAGATTGGTCAGCGTCTGCAGCTGTTTCTTTTCCGTTTAAAAACGTTTATTTTTGTACATAATTACATATGCTTTTCCAGCTGTTTCATGAATGTATACGTTTTCTTACTTGCCAGTTGTTTCTTTTATTTTCTTATTTTTTGTGGTGAGCATGTATTTGAGTAATAAGAAAAATGTATTTTTAGAAATAGTCTGAAGTTTATGTTCAGTGTCATTAAAACTTGAAGCTTAATTTAGTCATGTTCTCTTTTAATTATCTCAGCCCCCAGCTGCACCCACAAGCAGAAATTATGCAGAAATGAGGGAAAAGCTTCGCTTACGGCTGACGAAGAGGAAGGAGGAGCAGCCGAAGAAGGCCGGCCAGCTGTCAGAGCGTGAGAGCGTGGTGGACCACCGCCGGGTGGAGGACCTGCTACGCTTCATCAACAGCTCCGAGGCCAAGCCCGCCAGCAGCTCGCGAGCCGCCAAGCGGGCGCGCCACAAGCAGAGAAAGGTAGCCTGAGCCTGCGTCTGCACCTGCCTTTGCGTCTGTGCAGTCGGGGCCCCGGGGCCGGGGCTCCTGCACTGGCCTCTCCCATCCGTGGGCCCACAGGCCTTCAGGCAGCCGTGCTGGCCAGTGTGGGCTGCAGAGCCCCCGCCTCTGTGCCCAGGGAGGCCGAGGGCAAGGGCGCTGGCAGTGGGCCTTTGGAGATGGTGGTGGAGTGACTGCGACAGAAGGCAGGGACAGGGCCTGTGGCACGGCAGTGGCCCCAGCTCCTGTCTCACCCCACAGCCAGGCCATCTGGGTGGCAGAGGGCCAGCACGCAGCACGGGTATGGAGGACGGCAGAGGAGAGGACGGGCATTGTGGACAGTACTGGGTGGTTCCCACCTCCGCACAGGGCTGGGATGTCACAAAAGCACGTTTGCCCCATCAAGGGCTGTGACAGGACTTGATCTGTGGCCCAGCGAGTGAGCAGAGCACCCCGAGACCGCAGCCAACCGACAGACTGTGTCCTTCCCTGCACGCGCACGCTGGAAGTGACGGGAGCAGCATCTGCTCTGGGAGCGACCCCGTGCTTCTCCTGGGGGTTTCCCACAGAGCCCTGTGCCTCCGCATCAGGTCCAGACACCTTCCGGGGTGCGGCCACCTCGGGGTGTCCGCTTCAGAGCCAGCCCTCAGCAGGCAGATCTGGTCAGCAGGGGGAGCTTGGAGCCTTGGAGGGCTCTGGCCTGCTGGGGAGGGCAGCCCCCCCCCGGTGCCTGCAGTGTGGCTGCACGGTGGCAGGGCTGGTTCTCAGCGAGTCGTGGTTGCTCTGTTCAGTGGCATGCCCGTCCAGACCGTGTCGGTGCCAGTCCTGAAACAGGGCTGTACTGGCTCTCGGGGCTGATGAGGGACTTTGGGGGAGACCTCTTCTGCCCCCCAGAAGACCTGGTTTACAGAGCCCCACAGGGCGCGGAGAAGGAGGTACACTCTCCATCCAGAGGTGTTAGCAGCATCAGGGGCCCCAGGGTGGTCCCCAGGCTTGGAGATGTCCCCATGGAGTCATTAGAAGCCCCTGGATTGGCTTGGGTGCTTTCCAGGGCACTCACCGCCCTGGTCTCCTGGCCTCTGTCCTTGTGAGCCGGTCTGGGTTCAGACTTGATGCCACAGCCCCTCAGGCTCACCACAGTCCCCCTCAGCATCCATGCACGCCCTGTGCTCGACACGAAGACAGTGCTGAGCGCGTGGGGATCCCACCCTCGGGTGGGTCTGCCCTCAGCCCTGAGTGGCGGGGGCCGCCTGCCGGCGTGGCACAGTGCGCCCCGGCTGCCACGGAGGCCTCTCTTTAATGGATGCAGCACGGGCTTCTGAGAGCTTCCACTGGCGTTGTGAGATTCGTTTCTGAAAACCTCTCTTTACATTTTTGACATAATTTTGTACTTAATTTTTTTAAAAACAAACAAACAAGTAATTGTGTCTTAAAAATAACACTGAAATATTGCGAAAGCTCACGTGACGGTGGAAGGACCTTTACGTTTCCCATACAGACTGGTTTTGCCAGTGTCTGCAGGTGCCAGCCCCCGGCCGGTCAGCGACAGGAGGGTCCAGGCCCCACTCTGTGGGACTTCGGCTTGTTTTCTAAACAGAAGGAGCAGCCTCACCCACACCCCTGGGGTGGGGGTCCCTAAAGAGCGCTCATTTCCTGCCACTTGCACGGCAGGACTGGTCTCGGTCTCTCTCTGCCCCGTAGCGTTGAGGAAAGTCTGGAGGCAGCAGGTCGCGGTGTTGCTGATCTGCCAGGGAGGTGGAGGGGCCTCACGTGTTCTGGTGCACGTTTCTCCGTGTCCTGTTCACACACGGGAACGCCTCTGCCTGCGCCTGGGGAGGTGCACGCAGGGCCCGGCAGCCTGCTGTCGGCTCTGTGGAGCCCACCGCGGGGCACGGGGGCAGCCACGTCCACCTCGTGTCGTGTGCGTGGCACTAGGTCGGTAGCCGTGAGTAGTTTATCCATCCCTTCCCCAAATAAAGTATGTGTGTAAAATACTTGGGACACATGTTTCGATGAGAGCCTTTTGCTTACGTACCCTTTCAGGGCTCGTGTTCCCATTTCATGGCCCATTTAAGAAGTTTCCTCACGTGCGTTCGTTTTTGGAGTGCTTGCTGTTGTCTGAGCCGCCCTCCCCTCTCTCCCGGCAGCTGGAGGAGAAGGCGCGCCTCGAGGCGGAGGCCCGGGCCCGGGAGCACGTGCACGCCCACGAGGAGCAGCGGCAGGGGCAGGAGCAGGACGCCCGGCTCACGGTGGAGCTGCGGCGGCTGCAGGAGCTGCAGAAGCTCCGCTCCGTGAAGAAGAAGAAGAAGGAGAGGCCAGCGAAAGACTGCCCCAAGCTGGACGTGCTGGCGGGGACTTTGCAGGCAGCAGCAGAGCCGGGGCCTGACCCCGTGCACATGCACAACGGCTCCCTGGAGCCGCCCGAGGAGCCGGAGACCTCCCCTCCCTCCCCGTCCACACACGCCGACCACACAGAGCCCGGGCTGGGGCCGGACGGGCACTCGGCAGACCCCAGGGACTGCACGCTTCTCCTGCCCGAGGGGGTCAGTGGGAAGCAGCAGGAGCCACTGTCCTTTCTCCTGGACATCATGCGTCACCACAAGGCGGGGACCGGCAAACAGAAGCCGAAACAGGCTGGGAAGGCTGGCAGCGATCCTGGCGGGAGGCCCCCAGAGGCCCCCAGGCCCTCTGAGGGCCAGTCCAGACCTCGGCCCCAGACCGAGCCAAAGGCTAAAGTGCTGGACCTCAGCCCCCTGATGGAGCCGAAGAGAGAGGAGAGGAAAGCCAACAGCAACAACAATAACAAGAAGCAGTTGAACCACGTCAAGGAGGGGAAGGCAAGCCCCGGCCCCACAGAGCCCGCCTGTGCCGGCGAGCACTCGCCCAGCAGCAAGCTGGTGCTGGCCGACCCCCCCCAGCCCAGGGGCAAGAGCAAGAAGAGCCGGAAGAAGAAGGGAGACAGAGCCAGCAGCTCTCTTGGTAAATGGGACGGGCGTCTGCGTGGCGGGGCCTGTGCTTCTGAGTCGGTAGTGAGAGGAGCCACGCCTGCAGACGGCGTGCCCTTCGCCAGCACGAGGGACAAAGAGCCATTGTGGTCCCATTGTGTCATTTTGAAATAGTTCCGAGTTTCCCTGAAAGCTGCAGAGAGTGCACAGAATTCCTGCGGCTCGTTCCCCGAACCAGCCTCTTCCGCCAGGGCCGTCGCTCTTCCACTTTCCTGAACCTGGTGGGAGTTGATTCCACCATGAGGCCCCTCTGCCCCGAAACCCTGCTGGTGTGTCTGTCTCCTCCAGACGAGGCTCCTCTGGCAGGGCCGCGCACAGTCGGCCGAACCCTTGGAGGAGCACTGATGGCCCGTGCACCCCGGGTTTGCAGCCAGGCTCAGGTCTGTGCGGGAGGCGGCACCGAGGCCGTGCGGGCCCTGGTCCTCCCATCCGCTGCTGGCACTGCCCTTGGGCCAAGGTGGTGGCCACCGCTCGGTCCCTCCCCACTGTCCAGGCAGCATCTGCGTGTCCCATGGGCAGACACAATCCTGTCTTTAAAGTTTATATTTACTTTTTTTATCTTTTCTTTACCACGCACCCCCAGTGTTGGTGTCCGCTGACGTTTCCTGCTCAACACGTCTGTCACTGCTTCGTTCCCAGACGGCGCCCCTCTCGCACACTTCCTGCTGTGTTTCTGACGTGGCCCCCTGTGGGAGGAGTCGTCCTGCCCCGTGTTCCTTTCACGCACGGGGTCATTTCTGTGAGGGGGCCCTAGGGTGCTGCGCTGCGCCGCGCTCCTTTGCCAGCGCTGCTGACTCGGAGCACCCTGCTGGCCCGGACTCTGTCTCCGGCCCCTCGGCCTGGTTTCTGACCTTGTTCATGGGTCCCCTTCCCACCTTCTGGCACAGTTAGCCGTCCCAGGCTCTTTGCAGTGTCTCCATCCCAGCCGCTGGTCAGCCATTTCTCCCAGGAGCCCTGGTCCGTGTCAGTGGAGGGGCCCTGGGAAAGCAGGGCTGGGTGTGCCTGCTTCTGTGCCGCGTTCCCAGGGGAAGAGCTGAGCCGCACTGACAGCGTGGGCTCCCGGGCTCCCGCTGCGTCTGCAGCTCCTGCCAGACCCTCCGTCCTTTCGGTCGCCCCGCCCAGCTGCGTGGATGGGAGGCTGGCTCCAGGGCGCGTTCCAAGTCCCTTCTGCAGCCGGCGGCCCATGGTGGCCAGTGTGCGAGTTCGCAGGATCGCGGACGGGTTGGTGCTTGAGGAAGCACAGAGGTTCTTACCTCTCTGTCTGTGCTCGTTTCTCCGCCACGGCCCGGTGTTCCCACCCTGCTCCATTTACTGTGCACACAGGTTTCCCCTTTGCTTCCCCTTCTTGCACCAAAGCTAGCATACTAGGGTGCTCCTTTCCCCTCTGCTCCTCCTGCTCACAGTATTCTGGAAGTTACTTGGTGTCAGGTCATAGGGCTGGTCCTCTTGGTTCTTCAGGGTGTGGCTCTGCATCTAAAATATGACCCACCGCCTTGGCAGGTGTGGCTCCGTTAGTTATGACATTGTCCCGTAGAGAGGCTGCAGGCTCCACTCCCGGTCATGGCACACACCCAGGTTACAGGTTTGATCTGCGGTCAGGGTGCGTGTGAGAAGGGAACCGATTTAGTG
This sequence comes from Artibeus jamaicensis, assembly GCF_021234435.1. NCBI lineage: Eukaryota > Metazoa > Chordata > Mammalia > Chiroptera > Phyllostomidae > Artibeus > Artibeus jamaicensis. Next base: position 26,731,716 of record NW_026521954.1, on the reverse strand, counting down.
ACTCTCCCTCTCTCTCTCTCCCTTCCCCTTTCCTGTTTAAAAATCATTTCCTTTCAGGGAGAGGGGAAAGGAGGGAGAAAAAGAGGGAAAGAAACATCTGTGTGAGAGAGATACATCTGTCATTTGCCTCTCGCATGCCCCCAGCCAGAGACCCAGCCCACAGCCCGAGCATGTGCCCTGGCTGGTGTGACTCAGTGGATTGAGTGCTGACCTGGGAACCAAAGAGTCGCCAGTTCCACTCCCAGTCAGGGTGTCCGCCTAGGTTGTGGGCCCGGTCCCCAGTAGGGGGCGTGTGAAGGCAACCACACATTGATGTTTCTCTCCCTATCTCTCTCCTTTCCCTTCTCTCTAAAAATAAACAAATAAAATCTTCTTTTTAGGAAAAAAGCAACCTTTGCATTCGCAGGCCAGTGCTCAGTCCGCTGAGCCACACCATTCAGGCCACCCCACTTCCGCGCTCCCTAATGTAAGCAATGAAAGAAGTGTCCTCAGGTGAGGATAAAAACATCTGATGTGCTCGCCGCTCCTGTGCACCCAAATGGTGCTGCCGGCCATGGCTGTGCCCGGGTTTCCTGTTCGTGGGGGCTCTTCCGGGGGTTTCCCCAGAAGAGGGCGCGCCGGGTCAGCAGGTGGTGGAGGCCGTGTTTTCTTAGGTTCCCCAGCTTCTCCAGACCCTCCTGGGGGGCCCCGCGTGCCTGCTCTCACCTTAGGCTTTGCAGCTCGAGCCCATTAGGTGAGACCTGTTCACAGTGCAGTTTTTGTTTAAATTTTTCTGAGTACAACGAGGTCATATTTTTAGTACTCTTTATGTGTGAATTTTTAAATTCTTGTTATTGTTCACTGTTTTTTACTTTTACCTCCATTTAAAAATTGTTCACTTATTTTTAGAGAGAGTGTAATGAAGAGAAGAGAAACATCAGTGTATGGGTGCCTCTCGTGTGTCCCCCACTGGGGACCTGGCCCACAACCCAGGCATGTGTCCCAGCTGGGAATCAAACCGGCGACCCCTCAGTTCGCAGGCCAGTGCTCAGTCCACTGAGCCACACCAGCCGGGGCTTTCCTCCATTTCTAGGAGTCTGTGGCGGCAGGACCGTTGGCCTTTTAACTGCATTGCGTGCTGCATGCCTCCCGGTCGAGGGCTGGCTGTGAACCGCGCTGCTGCTGCTACGTGGGCAAGGCTGTCCTCGTTTTCACTTGCACGTAGTCAGCCTGCTGGTCCGTTACTGCCTCCAGACTTTACCCAGTTGTGCGAACGTGTCCCTCTAACCGAAGAGTAGAGAGGGATGTGCCACATCCTCTCCTGGCATTGGGCGGCTTGCTTTCTGCCTTCAACTCCCTGACCGTGTGGAGTTGGCTCTGGGTGGCACACTTGAGGCTCGGCTCCAGTGCCAGCTCTTCCAGGAGGTCACCTAGGTGTCCCCACACCGCCCTGGGAAAGCTCATCTTGCCTTAGGGACTCGGGTGCCACCTCCATGCTTCACAAAAGTGCCGTGTGTGGGTGTGTGGCACAGGAGCCCCAGCCCAGGGTGCTGCTCGAGTGTTCGTGGTACTCCAACAAACCACCCCGCGGGCCAGCCCACGTGGACCTGCCCTTCGTTACTCACACTGCGGGGAGTGCACCAGTGGTAGGCCGGTGCCCCCTCCAGTCAGAGGCTCTGGGGTCCCAGACCAAGGGACCTGCACGTGATCTGAACTGTGTCCCCTCACTGTGTGCCTGCAGGAGGGAAAGATCAAGAAGCAGTCACAGAACAGGAGGCCACTCCCAAAAGGAGATGAGGAGGGAGTTAACAATTCCCAAAACAATACATGTTTCTTTTGGCCAGGGCCCCCCCCACCTGCCGCCCATCCCTGCCATGGGGGCCGGGGAAGGGGGAGCCCACATGCAGTGGCCACACAGGTCCATTCTGAAAGTCCTGTGTCCCCTGCTGTTGAGTCACCTGCTGTCACTGTGCTCACTGTTTTAGAGGCTCCGTCAGAGTTGGCAGCTCATGGGGCCGTTGCCTCCTCACAGTGTTCGTTTTCAGTGTGGGCTCGGTGGCACCTTCCCTGGGATGCTTTTGAATCCGTGAGCCGATAGGGGTCTTCCGAGCGTTGACTGTCCTTCCCGAGGACAGGAGGCGCCCTTCCAGTTGCTCAGGACCCCCGTGCAGACGCTCTTCTAGGGCTGGCTTCAGCCTCGTCTCGCAGGCTTTTTCGTTCTCCTCCTCGAGCTCATTTCGGAGCACTGGGCCTCCCTTGTTTCTGAGTGCGCTGGGGGGTCCGCTGCCGTCAGGTCCCCAGCGGCACTGCCTGCCCTGCGCCGTCGCCTCCAGTCCTGTGTCCCCGCTGTGCACTTGGAGTGCAGCCAGTTCCAGTCCAGGGGGTGTGAGTGTGACACCCACACTGGATTGGGAGCACCTCGTGTGGAAAAGGAACACGCGGTACCTGCGTGTAACGTTTAACGCAGAATATACACGGAAACCATGGTTTGGGAGGTGTGTTTAACTAAGTCAAGAGTGTGTTGCTGAAACCAACCATCCCTGCTGCTTCCATCGTTCCCGTGTGGCCCTGGGAGCCCAGGAGGCTCACGCTGTGTTTCCACGGGCCGGAGGAAGCTCCGTCTGGGACCTGCTCGTGCTGTTTCTTTTTCTCTGTGAAGTGTTTTCTTTGCTCTTCGGTTTCAGAAACCTTCAGTATCTGGTGTCTTGTCCCAGGGCCCAGGCTGGCTTCCCCGAGCTCCCCGTGGCACCCGCTGCCCTTGTGGCCTGGGCCAGTGGCCGCGCCCATCCTCCTCTGCCCCTTCTCTCCCTGCTGTCGGGGCCCGGGTCTGCAGTCAGCACGCTGGCAGGGTGGGGCTGCTGGGCGGCTGTCCTCGGGCAGAGCGCAGGCCTGGAGTCCCGGGAGCTCTGGCCAGGGCAGCCCTTTCCTGTGGCCTCGGCAGCGGAGGGCCAGCTGGCACAACGCTTGCTGATTGCGTGTATCGTCCACTTGGGCCAATGTGGCTTAGTTGTTTCCCTGGTGCAGAGTCTGGTTGGAGTGCCGGCTCGGGTCTGGGTCCGGGTCCGGGTCAGGCTGTCAGTCCGGCTGTCTTTCTAGCTTGTCAGAAAGAGGGACACGAGAGCGCTGTGGTGTCGCGGCGTTTCTTGCAGACCTGCCTGCCGCCCGGGGCTCACGCTGTAGCCGAAGCTCCTCGGCATAGGCTCACATGCAGCGACTGCAGGCGTGCTGTGGGGGCCTCCCTTACACCCACACGCCCCCCGTTACCCCTGTCGGCCTCAGTCTGCAGGCACCAGGCAAGGCCCTGCGCAGCAATCCTGGTGGCCAGCGAGGAGGAATGGGCCGCAGGAGCAGGGTAGCTGCGCTGGGTGTGTGCTGCGCAGTCATGAGGATCCGTGTGGCCTGGGTCCAGGTGGGAGCTTGGGCTGCGGGGTGGCACCAGAGCAGTAGCAGTGGGATGACGGGTAGGGGTCCTGAAGAGCTTGGCAGAACTTGCCGGCAGCCCGGAAGGGGTGACGTGAGTGTGAGGAAGGGCAGTGGGGAGGGTCGTTTCCAGGTCACTGTGAGGAAGGGAGCCAGCTTGGCAGCAAGTCAGGAGGGGACCGTGAACCTGTGTTAGGGGGTCATGATGTGGGTGTGCGGAGGAGGCAGCTGTGTGGGCGGAGCTCAGGAAGGAGGTCCTAGGCCGGGCTGGGGGTTTGGTGGTATAGTATCCAGGAGTGGTAGAGAGGACAGACCCCTGGTGGGGGCGAAGGGCGGGAGCGCTGTCCTGTGTGAGGGGCTGTGGCCCTGTGGCCGTGCCATGCCTCAGGGGAGGCGCCCAGGTGCTGAAGGCTCTCCTCCTGGGGCTGTGTCCTCAGAAGTGTCAGCTGCTCCTGTATCACGAACTGTGCCCTGATGCTGCTGCTGTGGAGACCCCCAGTGGTAGGAAGAGAGAGTTGCGTTTACTAACGACTCCGACCAAGGCCCCCACCTGGAGGGTTGTAGAGCGAGAGCCCTGACTCCCGGCTGGAGCGGCCTGCAGAGCCCTCGGTGACACCTCCGGGTGCTGGGCACGCAGGTCAGCCGCCGGGGGGCCGTCTGCTCCACTGCGCTCCAGGTCCTGTGGCGATCCTGTCCTCCGACTGTGAGGGACACTGGAAGGGACAGCACTGTCCGTCCCACGGGGGCGGCCTTCTGGTGGCGGCTGCTGAGAGCTGTGCACTGCCCTCTCCCTCCAGCAAGGACAGGGCACGGCCTCTGGGCCTGCGGCAGCGCAGGTTTCGGAGCTTCCCGGGCCCCTCCCATCACCGAGCCCTGTCCGCTGCTGACAGCTCCCGTCCGGGTCGGGTGCCGGCAAAGTTCAGTGTGTGAAGCTGTTGCAGTGAGATCCATTTGGATTTCTACTCTGTTAGAAGGGCCTGCTTTGATCATCTGATGGGCCTTTCTCTGTTCACTTCACAGACGATGTTTTTCTGCCCAAGGACATCGACCTGGACAGCGTGGACATGGATGAGACGGAGCGGGAAGTGGAGCACTTCAAAAGGTCAGCACTGGGTCGGCGCCATGTCGAGGTGCAGTGCTCATGGGGTCCCCACAAACAGGGCTCCTCTGTGGGTCTGGCAGTGGTGGCTCGGGCAGCAGCTCTGCAGCTGGACAGACCGCCTGGCACGCAGGGGCCATCTACACCCCCTACACACGCTAACCTCCCCACCCTCGCTCTGGCTTTCCCCTCCCCTCCCCATCCCCCGCACATGCGACGGCTGGTGGGCACAGCAGTCCTTGGAGTGGTCCTGGCCCTGCAGCACAGCCTGGGCTGTCCGCGGCTCCCAGACCTGCTGAGTGAGACCCCGGGGGGGGGCCCTGAATCTGTTCTCAGGACCCCCAGGTGGTCAGATGTGTGCTGGCGTCGGGACACGGCATGCTTTGAAGGAGGAAAGTACCGTGTTCGGTAACACTCTGTCTCTTCTGTGAAGTAGGGCAAAGAACTTGTACTTTAAACTCCTCGTTCTTTCTCTGGAAGCACTTTCAGCTCTTTGTTTCAGACACACACGAAAGGAGGAGGTCGTGTGCAGCGTGGGTGGTCGCCGCCTCTCAGTCTGAAACACTGTGAAGCTCTGCTTCGGGAACCTGTATTCATTGTGCGGGGTGTGTGTGTGCGCGCTTTTATCTTAGCAGGTGCAGTCAGTGTTCGCCAACGTTAAATATCTACTCGTAATAAACCTGACTAAGGCTTGAAGGACACATTCTTAATGCAGTAACAGGTATCAGTAAAACACAGTGACTGTCACATCCAGTGGCAACAACACATTAAAAGCTGCTCCTTGAGATTAAAACATAGATAAGTGTCCATATCAAACTTCTATTTGTAAAAGCATAAACAGAAACAAAAGGGAAGGAAGAAAGGGGTCCTCATTCGCAGACGGCACTGCTGTGTGCAAAATGCAAAAGGATCTACAGGCAAGTCACTCAGATTGTTAAAAGACAGCCGTCCCTGGATTCTGGGGAGAAGGGGACGACAGGGGTGTTCTGTGGGTGTGAGCAGCATTTTGGAGTTTAAATCGTGCACGACCTCATCTACAAAGAGTATCAAACACCCAATACTTGGGGGAAACAATGAAATATCTAGAAATGAAAAATATATTTATTAAAATCCAGGCCCCATAGGTAGACGGGTGGATCAGACACTGCTAAAGATCAGTGAACTGGAAGATGTGTCTAAAAATGTGCCCCAAATAATGCAAGATATAAGAAACATGAAAAATATGAATGAGGGGTTAAGAGAGATAGAGGAGAAGCTGTGATTTAATTGGAGAGAAAATGGAGACTACAGGAAAGCAACTTTAAAGAGATGTGGTGCCAGGGGGTTTTGCAGAACCTCCTGAGAAACACGAATCTACACATTCAGAAGCACAGCCTGCAGCAGCAAGAAAGCAGACAAAAACCCATTACTGTCATCGCCTGTGAAACCAGAAGGCCGTGACTCTGGGATTCCGTGTTCCCCAAAGTTGTTCTTCAAAACTGGCCTTTCCCTAATGGAAGGAGACAGGGAGCTTGCTACAGACCCATTTAAAAGAAAACACAGGGTTATGCTTGAAGAAAAGGGGAAGCTGGTGTCAGGACGGCCAGATGTGCAGGAAGGAGTGGGAGGTGGCCTGGCAGTCACAGGCGAATGCAGACATGCTCTCCGTGTGACGACAGGGCCGTCGGGGCTCGTCGGCATCAGCAGTGTGTGCCGGGTGTGAGGCGGGGTGGGGCGGGGCACCTGCCAGTCCTGGAACCAGTCCTTGAACTGTCCTCGAACTGTCCCAGTGTGTTTAACTGGCTGCAACGTTCAGACTTCAAGCTCAGTGGGTTTGACACAGTTTCAAGGACAAACATTAGAAGAGCAGAAGTAGGGTTTATAAATTGCTAATTAGAAGGAAAAAATCAGAACTCACTAAGAAAAAAATTGCAGGGAACATATGTAAGCAGAAGTTTAAAACGTAGTTCACACAAATCCAGTTGTATCAGTAATCAGGACATACAGGAAGCAGACAAAAATGAAGTTTGTCAGATTGTGTTGAAGGCTTTGAACAAATGCATACATGTGCGTGTACAAATGCACACACAGGGGCCTCCTGTCCTCCCCTCCCCACCCCAGGCCTTGCAAAACTGTCGTCCACAAAACCAGTCCCTGAGGAGGCCTCGGGTTGGGGGGGCTGCTGGTGTGTGTGTGGGTGTGTGTGTGTGTGTGCACGCGCGCATGTGCTGTTTACAGGAACAGACCTGAAGTAGGATGACAGGCAGAAAGAGGAGGAAGGAAGCTGTTGTTGTTACATTGTTATCAGACTCCATGTATTTTCACGCAGGGACTGAAGGGCACTGCTTAATGATGCGAGTTTCAGTTTGTTAGGAAAAGACCAGTTTTAAACGAAAGTAGTTAATGAGACGACTGGCTGCTGGAGCAGCCAAGGCCTCTGTGGAGGTGAAGGAGGCTGCCAGGGCTTGGCTGGCGAGCTCTGTCTAGTGCCCGTGGGCAGCGCTCCGCATGCGGGGTGGGGAGAGCCTGTCCGCCTGAGCGCGCCGGCCGTTCACGGAGGTGGACCCCGGGCTGCGCCACAGACTGAGGACGAGGACGCGTGGTTTGTGGGCGCCAACCGCTGTAGGTACAGGTTCACAGTAAGTGAATTCCTGATTCCCTGGATGTTTGGGAATCTGAAGAGTGTATGATTTTGATTAACTTGTGGGTTAAGAAACCATAGTAGGCATTTTAAGTTATGCAGAACTAAAAGATAATGAAAACATCACATGAAAACCTGTGGAATGCAGAAAACGTTTGCTCTTGAGAGCTCTTCAGCGAAGCCTTACACGCTAGAGTTTTTTAACTGAAAACTTAGAATTAAGGATTTCACTTGAAAAATTAGGAAAAGAGCAACAGAATAAACTCAAAGTAACACACACACACACGGAAGTAACACGAGAGAACACGTAAGGGAAATTCTGAAATAGGAAACAAGATCAGCAAAGCGAGTATTTGACACGTGGAACACATTAAACGAATCGGCCTCTGAGGGGTTGGTCTGGAGAACCAGCGGGGGCTGCGCTCTGCCCCGGCCGTGGGGGGGCTGCAGGCCCCTGGAGAGGAAAGCGCAAGAGAGCGCGTCCACGTGCAAGCCTGACCGGAGTGCCATGCCAGCCAACCGACACCCTAGTGATGGGGACAGAAACGAAAGCAGGAGGCACAAAACCGCATTCTGCCACTCGCAGAGAATTATCCCGAGATGCCAAACAGCAGGTGGTCCAGTTTTGCGCAGACGCCACCAGGGCATCGGAATGAGAAGCGGGAGCACAGGAGGTCTTCCCAGGCCTCGTGAGGAAGTGGAGTTCAGATAACAAAGTCTGCCAGAAAAAAGGAGAGCCACGCGACGAGTTCAGTGGGATCAGAAAGAACATTTGATAAAATCTTAGTGCTCGTTCATAATTTAAAAGAAAAAAATGAACTAGCACTAGAAGAAAATACCTTTAACCTGAAGAAGGGATTTGCCAGGAGAGAAAGAGGGAGAGGCATCTACACAAACTATTCCCCAAAATGGGAGAGAAGCGCGGGCCAAGCCGGCCCTCTCTGTTTCCACTTCGTTCAGCCTCAGGTGCTGGTTTCCAGCCAGCGCAGTAAGACCAGGAATGAAAGGCCACAGGGTGGGAAGGAGGAAGCCAAGTTCCACGTCAGAGGTGAGCTGCGGTCCACACGGGAGTCGCACGGGAGCGCGCAGGGCAGCGGCCGTGGGGCCGGCCTGCTGGAGGCCCTCCCCGCCCGTCACAGTCCTGCAGTGACGCAGCCCACGAGTGCATCTGAGGCCACCCCAGGTGTGTGCACAGAAGGCTATGAACTTGACTGAAGAACAATGACACCTAAGTCACAGGCATCCCACGTTCACAGAGGGGAAGGGTTAATGTCAGGCTGTCAAGTTCCCCAGAGTCCAGAGATTGCGAGTCCCCAGAGTTTGGGGAATCCGAAGGCAAGGAGGGTTCCGGGAGCTCCCCCGTGTTCCGGGGGCCGCTGGGTGGACACGTTGCGATACAGCAGCCACACAGAGGAACACCTAGAGCTGCCCCTCGAGGCATCTTAGACACGGAGCGGGAACACAGGCGAGAGCCTGCGTGATGCCCAGTCTGTATAGATTCCCAGTTGGATGGGACGTAAGGACGAAGCACACCTGCCACTCCAGCAGTCGCGCCCCCGTGTCTTCCGAGAGGTGACAGGTGAGAGCAAGCGCCTGCCCCTCACCTTCCCCCAAGTACCTCCGAGTGTCCGTGGCAGATGGATGGGGACACAGACAGTGCCCTCCTCGTGCCCTGGACACTGCTCGGAGAAAATAGGCCTGTCTGCACGGGGCCAGGGCGCTGAGGAGACACACGGGCTCCCCGGTCCACCGCCCGACTGAGGTGCAATTCCCTGCCCGCCTCCACTTGCCAGCACTGTGAGCTCGCCCTGTGGCTGGTGTGTTGCGTACGAGCTACAACCAGGTAAAGTGCTCTCTAAGCACTGAAGTGCACCATTAAGAGACACACCGTGGGCGGCAGTACTGAAGGAAGCAAGGCAGTTATCCAGATAAGAAGTCAGGAGCTTGGCTACTTCTGAGGACCAGGGAGGGCTGCGGCCCAAGACGGCCACCTGGGTGCTCGCAGGCACCTCGGCCTGACCAGCGAGCCACCCTGTGTACTGGGTCCACACTGTGTGCTGGGTCACTGGTCTTTACGTTGCGTGTTTGTTCCGTGCACCCTTCGTGTGTGCATCACATGAACCAGAAACCAAAAACACAGAGGACTGCGAGGCTCCCGGAAGAACCCAGAGACTCCATCTCCGTCAGCAAGACGCAGGAAGACGTAGGGCGTTCAAACGAGGTGACAGCGATGCTGGCGGGAGGGTGGCGCCCCGGAGCAGACCCACAGCTCTGCTCTGAGATGCAGGGTGGCGCCGGGCCCTGCAGGTGCAAAGGCTGCGCACAGCTGGAGCTGTGCGGCTCTCGAGGGCTGCCGCCGGGTGGGCTGGGTCCCTGCCCGGCCACACTCACGAGCCAGCCCCACGTGGGCTCCGATGTCACATGGCAGGCGAAACTTTGATTGGGTATACGGGCGAAAGTCTGTCCACACCGTGAGGAAAGAGCTCTTAAAGATACCGGTAAACGTTCGGGCCAGTGGTTGCCGTGTAGATGGAGAGGGGACAGGGTTGCCACTCATCACAAAGGCTTAGCCCTGAGGTGTGTGAAGAGGGGACAGCACAGCGGGACATCCTAGGGGACCGCCTGGTGGGGCGGGACCTGCCTGCTGCCCACCGGGTGGAGACGGTCCAGGGGGGTCAGGGGTCAGCAGGGCCAAGTCCAGGGGGCTTTGCGGCCCGCGCACTGCTGTCCCTGTGGCTCTGCGCGGCGTCCCCACAGCCACACGTGGAGCCAGGCTCGTGGAGGAGCCACGCAGGCGCCGTGCCGAGCGGGGCAAGCGGGGGCCACCTGGTGTGACCCTGCTCCTCCATGGTCACACACGTGCACGGCATGCTGCTACTGAGCACGCGTGTGGAGGTCCTGGCGCCACGCACCAGCACAGGGTTCCTCCTGGGGGCAGCGGGGGCCTTGGGGCGGGCAGTGTCGGTGTCTCAGGCGGAGGTTGGTCACCCAGGCTTCTCGTCGTGCCATCCTGCGGGCACACATCCTGTCCACGCGTGTGGGTTTGTGTGTGCATGACCTATGTCTCCGAGGACAGCACGGACGCCTGCGGGGAGGGGGTGTCCAGAGAGGAGCCGAGGGTGGGCAGCAGGACAAGCGGGGCCACTCAGGAACCAGGGAGCTGCTGGGTGCCTGGCTTCCGTTCAGGTCGGGTTTCGTTCAGATTTCTACCACCCAGATTACAGCCGAAAAGGTGAGAAATTCAGAAATTATGCAAAGTACAGGTTTTTGAAAGAAAATGTCCATTCCTTTCCTTAATACACAAGTTGTCACTTCCTGGAAGCAGATGGCATCGTGCGGCCTTTTCTAGATGCTTTTAGCTCTGTTTGGGGTCCAGAGGTGGAGGGGGGCTGGCCAGCGCGGCGCCCTGAACACTCCGGCTTCCCAACGCTGCCTGTGAGCCTGTGCGCAGTGAGGGCAGGCCAGCATCTGCAGGGCGCCGCGTGGAGGAGGGCCTGCGGGCCCTCGGACGCTGTACTCGGGCGCCCCTGCAGCGCAGGTTGGAAAGGGCGACACAAAGCGCCCGCGGGTGTTCAGGGCGCCGGCCACTGTCCTGAAGCAGGGAACAGGGTGCGGAGGGGTTCCCCCCGCCACCGCACGGAGATGCAGGAGGACATGGGCTCAGGTGACTCTGGCTTTCTGTCTTCCAGGTTCTGCTTGGATTCCGCCAGGCAGACCCGGCAGAGACTGTCCATCAACTGGTCCAACTTTAGTTTGAAAAAAGCCACCTTTGCCGCCCACTGAACGAGGACCACCTGGAGAGGGACGCATGGGAGTCCACCCGGGCCGTACCGGGTGGGCTGCGGTGCCTGAGACCGCAGCCCCAGGAGGCGCCACCGGCCTGCTGTTCACTCCTGTGCGCGTCTGTGCTCCTGTGACCGCTGCTCCCACCACTTCCTCCGCCCCCGAGGCCTCGGGCCTGGGCCGTGGCTGAGATGAGTTTGCATCACCCTCGTGGCCCCGTCGCCTCTGCATCTCGCCCCGTCCTGTCATCCGTCCTCGAGGGCGTCGCCATCACTCAGCGCCCACCTGAGGGGCGGGCGGGCGGGGCAGGCGTGCGCCAGTCTCCACAATCTGCTGTTAAGAGTGTACATGTCGCACTGTTTGTGTCTGACCCCTGACTCGTAGCCAGCTTGTGTAAGACCCTGCAGAGTGAGACCGTTCCAACGAGCCCACCCAGTACTCACCGTCCAGTCCGTTAGAGTGTACGACTGTATTAACACGGGCCTGCCTGGCTACTTTTTAACATATTGTTAAGTAATATTAAAATCATGTCTTTCTTTTTGAAAGATGGAATACATTAGTACAGCAGAAGGCCTCGTCTGGTTGCTTTCTGCGGGGGCTGACGGGAGTGTGGCGGGGCGGGGTGTGCGGGGGCTGTCCCCCGACGGGCCTGGGCTGCTACCCCAGGTGGCAGCTTAGGGGTCCCTGTGCCCTCGCTGTCCTTCAGGCCACAGGACAGAGTTCAGCCAGAAGTGGTAAGTGCTTGGAGAAACAGCAGCCTGGGTGGTGCCCAGGCAGCTGGGGTGGTGCCCAGCCGGGCGCCTGGAGGCCTGCGAGTTTAAACCTGTAGCCTGAGGGAGGCAGAGCACCTCGGGCAGGGCCTTGGAGGCAGCTGCCCATCTGGCCCTGGGGCGTATGGTCTCTAATAAAACGATTAAAAAGCTGCACTAAGCTGGGTTTGAATGAGGAACGTGAACAGCATTTAAGACGGGAAAAGGAACCCTGCCTGGTCCCTTCGTTCTCAGGCCTGCGAGGGGTTTCGGGAGGCTGCAGGCGGCTGCCTCCTGGCTGCAGCCAGCACCACCTACCTCCCACTGCCCTGTGCGTCCCTCCAGAACCTGGTATGTCCCCAACGGAGGGGAAGGGTGAGGGCCTTGCTTCTGACAGCAGACCGGCCAGGCTCCCAGCCAGGAGAGGCGGGTGGGCTGGTCTCTGGGCGTGCTCTGGAAGGCAAGTCCACGGGGCTTTCTCCGACTGACTCCCTGAGCACAGCACCCTTGAGGTCCGCCCATGCACCCCTGCTGCTCCCGTCTCGGCCTCTGGGAGTGGGGGTGGGGCCTGTGTCGTTGGGAATCGGCGTTTTTCTTTTCTCTGAATAAACACCCAGAAGTGGGGTCACTGGGTCACAATTTAAAAAGACACCCATTTTTCACTTTCTGAGGGAACGCCACACTGCTTTCCACAGGGGCTGCAGCAGCCTGCGTTCCCACCCACCAGCCACTGTGCATGACGGCGTGCACCTGTCCTGCACGTCCTCGTCAACACGCGTTGGCTCACCTGTTGACAGCGGCCACTGGACAGGTGTGAGGTGACATGGTTGTCGTGGGCAGCGCTCCGACAGCGAGGGACGGTGAGCGTGTCCTCTTTGCAGAAGCGTCCGTTAGGTCCTTTTCCCATTTCTTCATTGCATCGTTGGGGGGTGTGTGGTGCCCAGTTGCTGGAGTTGCGCATTTTGGACTTGATCCCCTCACTGGCTGCACCGCTGGCAAAGCCGTCCCGCTCAGTGGGATTTTCTGTCTTCTGGTTGGTTTTCCTCACTGCAGAAAACTTTTCCATTGGACACGGTTCCCTCTGTTGTTTCTTTCGTCACCCCTGCCTGAGTGGGCGTGTCTGAAGGCACTGGACCCACGTGGCGGCGGCGGCGAGCACGCTCTGTCCTCCTGCAGGACGGCGGGTCTCCACCTGGCCCATCTCACAGGCCCGCCCGTAGACGGGTCCGTGCCCGCAATCCTGCAGCACATGAGGACACGGGTCTCTTTGCCGACTGTACAAAAAAATGTATGATTTTGATTCCTTTGCACTGGACGGCTATTGTTGTGTCGGCTGTCGTCTTTTTCCCCCCCCCCAACAATCTAAGGGATGGGCCGTCAGTGCCTCTGACCAAATCGGTGCAGCGTGCTGTGGCGCTTCTGGTGGTGCCGAGGCGAGAATCACCGCTCTGAGCAGGAGTCGCTGATCCGTGGGAGGGCTGTATGTGCGCGCGTGTGTGTGCGTGGTGCCAGAATGTGGTCCAATTTTTTTTTTCCTCTGCATCTGTCCTGTTTTCTCATTTACTTTACGTATTGTCTTTACCCCACTGTGTACTCTGGCCCCTTTGTCACGGAGTAATTGGCCCTGTGAGGATTTATCTCTCTGTCCCTTTGACCCATGTGTCTCTTTTTGTGCCAGTACATGTGTTTTGTTGGCCTCGCAGTTACCATGAGACCTCCTGCTTCGTTGCCTCTCAAGACTCCTTTGGCTGCTTGGGGTCTTTTGAGGCATTTTCCAGCCCTGGCCCTGGGGGAGGAAACACAGAGACCAGCGTTCAGGAGGCTGAGGTGGCTGGAATTTGTGGGCAGAGTTCTGTTTGTTTATTTTTATTTTTAAATATTTTACTTATTTATTTTTAGAAGGGGAGGGAGAAAGAGAGGGGAGAAACGTCAATGTGTGGTTGCCTCTCACGCGCCCCCTACTGGGGACCTGGCCTGCAACCCAGGCGTGTGCCCTGACTGGGAATCCAAGCGGCAACTCTTTGGTTCACAGGCCAGCGCTCAATCCACTGAGCCACACCAACCAGGGTCGGTGGGGCAGAGTTCTGGACGAGGTGGGAGGGGGGGCTGAGTGCACGCAGAACACCCCGGAGACCTGCCGAGGCCCCGCAGATCTGCTCACCTGTGCGTCTGGGATAAAAGTCCATGAATCTGGGGGAATTCAGCAGAAAGCAGTAGGGCTGAAGTAGTTCCTGTGTCCACCAGCCGGGAGACGACCTTGTACCAGCCGGCACCGTGTGGAGCCTTTAGAAGGACCTCATCTTGGTGGTGGGCGGGGCTAAATTAGACCAAAGTAAAATGCAGAGCTGCAGGCTGGACTCGGAAGGGCCAGCTGGACCCAGAGGAGCCGAGCAGCCTGCACTGGGCAGAGGGCCTGTGGCCGTCCGGCTGGCGGTCGCCCACTGAGCCAGGACCGGTCTATGCATCCTTTGAGGAGATAAGAGTTCAACCCAGGACAGACTGTTTCATTGGCTTTTCTAGTTGTGGGAAATATACAGGAATACCATGATTTTTCATGTTGACTGTATCTTAAGATTGTCAAATCAGCTTATTAATTTTAGCTTTTGCATGAGACCCCCCCAGGAGTTGCCACGCACGGCTGCGTCAGGGTGGAGGAAGTCATGTCGGCTCCCAGCCGGCAGAGGTTTTTACCACGAGTGGGTGTTGGCTGTTTCCATGTGTCTGTCTTTTCTGCTGTTCTCCAGGTGACCACGTGGCTCTTCCCCCTCCGATAACCGTGAATGTCCGTTGGTTGGTCTTTTAAACACCAGCCAGTCTCGTCCTCCACCTGATTCAGACACACCGTCCTGTTCACATGCTGACTTGAATATGCCACTGTCTGGTGTCCACGAGAGACAGTGCCCTGCACTGGCTCACCTTGTCTTCTGTCAGAAAATGAGCGGCGAGCTCGGCAGCACCTCTCAAGCGTTTGGAAGAATTCACCAGCGAACTCGTCTGGGCCTGGAGTTTACCCGTCAACAATTTTTTACTACAGATCGGATTTATTTCATGGACGGTCAGCTACTCACGTTTTCTGCTTCTTCTTGTGTCCACTTTGGTAAGTTGCTTTTCAAGAATTTTATCCATTTCACCTAGTTGTCAAATCAAGTACTGCCGTAAAGCGTTCATAATTCCCTCTCACCTTTCACTGCTTCAGAGACGGGCAGGGTTCTCCTCTTTCGCTCCCAACAGTAGTGATGTTGTGTCTCTTTTTTCCTCATCAGTCATGCCTGGGGCTTGTCAGTTTTACTGCTGTTCGAAAGAACTAACTCGTGGCATTGTTCATTTTCTCTGCTTTCTGTTTCATCAGTGTCTGCTCTTTCACTTACTTACTTCCATTTGGGATAATTTACAGTCTTTCCCAGCTTCTCATGCTGGGCACTGGGTCACTGAGTTGTAACCTTTGCTCACTTCCGATAGACGTGTCTGGAGCTATGGAGTGTCCCCTCCCCGCTGCTCCGTGACTGTTTTTGTGCTCCGTAGTGTTTTTAAGTCTGTTTTTTGATTTTAGAGAGAGGGGAAGGGAGAGCAGGTGAGTGAGAGAAGCGGCAGTTGGTTGCCTCCTGCACACACCCAGACCAGGGATCAAACCCGCCACCTTTTGCTGTACAGGGTGATGCTCCAACCAACCGCGCCATCCAGCCAGGGCTGTGCGCCATAATTTTCTTAAAGTTTTTTTCCGTCTTTTCCTTTGCCCACGGATCATCTGGAAGTGTGTGGGCATTGGCCAGTTCTCTTCTGCCACCGAGTCATGCTTTGATCGCACCGCGGTGGGAGAACTTCCACGTGGCCTCTCCGTCCTCAGGAGCTCGGTGCGACCCGACTTGCCGTCCGCAGGTTTGCCGCTGCCGGCGAGCGTCCCGAGCGTCCTCGCTGCAGCCTGATTCTTCCCTGCTCCCTTCAGTTCCCAAGGGAAGTACGTTCAGGTCTCTGCCACTGTGCCTTCGTCCGGTGCTCCTTTTGCTATGTTTTGAAGTTCTGTCCAAATGTAGCAACACTGCACGTTCCTGGTAAACTTACCCTTTTTCTTGGTGCAGTGTCTCTTCCTTGCCGGGGACACTTTCTGTCCCTGTGAAGTCCACTCCATCCGATAAGCACACAGCCACTCTCAGGCCCTTGGTTAGTGTTGGCACCGTGTACATGTTGCTGTCTTTCCACTCTGGGTTCTTGCATTTAAAGTGTACCTTCCACCAAGCACACAGATGACACTGCATTTTCATCCAGGGTGACCGTCATTGTCTGTCAGTGTGTGTGACCCATTCATTTATTTAAATATATTTTATTGGTTATGCTGTTACAGTTGTCCCACTTTCCCCCTTTTATTCCCTCCCCCTGCACACCCCCTCACCCACATTCCCCCACATTAGTTCATGTCCGTGGGTCGTACATAGAAGCTCTTTGGCTTCTACATTTCCTACACTATTCTTCACTCCCCTATTTTATACCTACCATTTATGCTTATTCCCTGTACCTTTCCCCCCATTCTCCCCCCTCCCCTTCCCCACTGATAACCCTCCATGTGATCTCCATTTCTTGATTCTGTTCCTGTTCCTAGTTGTTTGCTTAGTTTGTGTTTATTTTTGTTTAGGTTTAGTTGTTGATAGTGTGAGTTTGTTCTGTTCACAATTTTGATTATCTTCATTTTCTTAGATAAGTCCCTTTCCCATTTCATGTCATTAGGGTTTGGTGATGATGAACTCCTTTAGCTTGACGGTGTCTGGGAAGCACTCGATCCGCCCTTCCATCCGTGTGTCATACGGAGGCACGAACGAGATGGTGGCCACTTAATTTGGAGGTTCAGATTCGCAGACAATAAAAACCCCCAAGTCAAAGATGAATAGTTAAGTACTTTATTAAGCAAGAGCCAAGAGAAAATCAAGAATCAAGAGCATCCGGCACCAGACGGGAGACCACCCACACCTAACGCAGACGCTGGGGGTCCCGAGACAGCGGGACTCGGGGTTCACTGGGGAGTTCCAGTGAAGCGTCCTTCCTTCAGGTGGGATTCCACAGTCACGCTTCAGGGCTCTGCTTAAGTATGTTTCAGACAAACATGGCTGCGCGCCAAGGGCCTTGTGTGATTCTGACTTAACCAAGCAGTCCCTCTGGGAGAAGGGCCGGTTCTCCCAAGGGAACAGCCGAAGAAGATCAAAAGCTACTAATCTCCCTGGGAGACAGCGCTGCACCTACTTTTCCAGTCAAGGTCACAGCTCAGGCATAAACGGGGAGAATTCTCAAAGTCCTGTTAACCCTTCACTATTCTAAATGATAGATTTGCTGGATAGAGCAATCTTGGGTGTAGGTCCTTGATTTTCATTACTTGGAATACTTCTTTCCAGCCCCTTCTTGCCTGTAAGGTTTCTTTTGAGAAATCACCTGATCGTCTTATGGGGACTCCTTTGTAACTGTCTTCTCTTCTCTTGCTGCTTTTAAGATTCTCTCCTTCTCTTTAATCTTGGCTAATGTAATTATGATGTGCCTTGGTGTGTTCCTCCTTGGGTCCAACTTCCTTGGGACTCTCTGGGCTTCCTGGAAGTCTATTTCCTTTGCCAGATTGGGGAAGTTCTTCATTATTTTTTGCAAATAAGTTTTCCATTTCTTTCTCTCCCTCTTCTCCTTCTGGCACCCCCACGATTCAGATGTTTGAATGTTTAAAGCTGTCCTGGAGGTTCCTAAGCCTCTCCTCATATTTTTGAATTCTTATTTCTTCATTCTGTTCTGCTTGAATGTTTATTTTTTCCTTCTCATCCAAATCATTGAGTCCCAGTTTCCTTCCTGGCACTGCCGATTCCCTGTACATTTTCCTTTATTTCACTTTGCACAGCCTTCACTCTTTGCTCCATCTCATGACCACACTCACCCATCTCTGCGAGCATCCTGATCACCAATGTTTCGAACTGTGCATCTGATAGGTTGGCTCTCTTCGTCACTTAGTTGAGTTTTTGTGGAGCTTTGATCTTTCATTTGGGTCATTTTTTTGGTCTCCTCCAGCCTGTTAAGTAGTAAGGGGCGGAGCTTTAGGTATTTGGCAGGGCGCGGCAACCAGGATACTGGATAGTGGCGCTGTCTGTGGGGGAGGGGTCCGAGGGGGAACAGTGCTGCTTGCTCAACTCTCTGTAGGCTTCCAGTCACTTCCTCCGCTTCCCACAAGCAGACGTGGCCCTCCTCGTGCCCATTCCCGGTGGGTGGGTTTGTGTGCATTCTAGGACCCTGCAGGTCTCTCCCAACGGGCTCTCCTGTGAGGCTGGGAGTCTCTCCTACCACCACAACCCTCCTGTTGGCCCAGGTGTCTTCAGTTAGAGGTTCGAGACTTTCTATCCCCAAGCCAAAACTTTAGGTTGCACGGTCTGTCTCGCTCCCCAGTTGTTCCTCCCTGTTATCCACATGCCAACCTGGGGCCGTCCAACCCGCAAGCCGCCACCTTGCTGCACGTGCGCTTTGCCCTCCTACCGTCTGGATAAATGTTTCTTTAACTCCTTGGTTGCCAGACCTCCATACAGTTCGATTTTCTGGTAGTGTGGTTGTTTTTGTTTTTTAAATTTGTTGTCCTTCCGATTGTGTGAGAAAGTACAATGTGTCTGCCTACACCTCTACCTCCGGTCCATTTATTTTCATGGTGACTGTTGACATAGTTGGGTTTAAGGCTCCCACTTTGCCATCTGTTTTCTGTTTGTCTCCTCTTCTTTTTTCCTTTAGTTCTCCTAACTCGTCTTCCTTTAAATTAATCAGAACATTGTTCTAACTTTTCAATTAAAGACTGTCAGTACTATTTTAATGGTTACCCTCAAGATCATAATATGCTTTCTTCATTCCCTATGGTCCACCTTACATCAGCCAAAACCCTCACAATTGTCTGAGTTTATCAAACACTGCCCGCTACCACCTGGGAAGCTCCGGCGGTCGGGCCGGCCTGTCTCACAGCCGCCGGGACACTGCTGTGCACGGTCCGTCTCCGGGCCCTGCCACGGCTCTGTTCTGCCCGCAGCGTTTCTGTGGCCACTCCCTGTCGTCCAGTCCCCTTGTGTGAGTCTGAAAGCGTCTTCCTTCTGCCTCCGGTTTCCCGTGTTGTATTTTCTCTGTGCACAGACCTGTGGCACCGCCCGGCCAGGTCCTGGGCACTGCTGGCATGTTGGGCACCGGCTCCTGTCATGGTTCCTGGAGCCTGCGCACTCTTTCGGCAAAGGGCTGTTGGGTGCTGCCCCAGGATATCACCTTGGCTCCTAGGGTGGCCCTTCTGGGTTTGAGGGAAACCTGAGGTGCTCACACAGGCCTCCTAACCCTGAGACTGGAATTCTAAACTGTCACCGTGCAAGGGGCGCCACTAACATCTGCTCAGCTCCTGCCGCTTCCCAGCCTGCTTGACTTGGGGTCCTGCAGTCCCCCCTAAGTATGCACAATGCGAGGGTCAGCCAAGGGTCTGAAGGTCCCCTCGTCCCAGCACTCAGGTGTCCACAGACCGCTCCGCTTCGTCAGGTTGCTGAGGCTTCTTGCCGCTTCCCACCCCACGACGGGCCTGCCGGGCGGGGTTCCGGGGAGGGGGTGGGGGCTCCCCAGAGGAGATGACCCCCAACTGCACCGAGGACCTGCCCAGACAGAGGTGGTGAGAGGGTGTTCCAGGCAAGAGGGGCAGTGGGCCCGCTGCTCATCCCAGCTGGTCTGGCGCCTGCCTGAGCAGGGGCGCGGCTGAGCCCCTGTCCCCAGTCACCACGCCTTCCCCGAGCAGTCACAGCAGCAAATACTCGCGTCATAAAAACAAGGGGACGAGCAGTGAAAGTGCCTGAGCTCCGGGGTGCGTGACCGGCGCCAGTGCACCGCACCGCACCGCACCCAGCGAGGCCGGCGGTTCCTCTGGCCAGGCCAGCGCTGTGAGCCACACGCTTGGCTCTGCACCCTGCAGGGCCCTCTCACCCCGAGAGCCAACGTGTGGCTCCCACGGGCCACCTCTTCCCAGCAGGCCGCAGCACCCCAGGTGCTCCCGCTGACCTACTCTGTGCGTGGCTGGAGCAGGACGGAGGCGAAAGGTCAGAAGCACCCTCGGCCCTGATCCCGTGCGCTGAGGGCACCAGCCTGTCCCCGCCTGGGCTCACAGGCAGCACTCGGCCACGTGTCTGAGGAGCTCCTCGCCCTGCTCGTCACTGAAGCCCTGCAGGCAGTGGGGGCACTGAAGCTCCCCCTGGCCGCTCCGGGCCACTCCAGGGCGCCTGTCCTCTCTGGGGGCGGCCAGACACTGGGACCCAGTCCCAGGCCGCTGGCCAGCAGGCAGCAGCAACTCCGTGGCATCGGTCTCTGAGTACTTGGGAGGGTTGCTCCCTGTGTGAATCCGGCAGGAGCCTGGCTTTTGGGCGTCCTGGAAAAAAGACAAAGGTCTGTTTTCGTGGGCTGCACTGGAGGCCACCAAGCTGGGTCCTGGGTTCACCTGTCCCTGAGTGGGGCTCACACCCCTCGCCCTGCTGTGGCCCAGAGCCCAGAAGCGAACGGCAGACCATGGTGACATCACATGCTCACAAACGGCTGGTGGCAGGAGCAAGGCGGAGCCCCAGGGGCACATGGAGGCCGAGGGTCTCGTTTCTGGACACCCAGGGCCTCAGCCTCCACAGCCACGAGACAGGGTGACCAGGGCTCCCACCTCACAGCAGGGAGGGGGCGCCAGGGAAAGAAGCCCACCGTGGAGCCTGTGGCCCAGGACCTGCTCCCTGGGTGCAGACTGCGAGCCCAGGAGGTGGCGGCCCCTCCTGCCACACTCTGCCTGCCACGCCGGCTCCCTCCGGGCGGGCGGCTCAGCAGACACAGCGGACTTGAAGTTCACAAAGAGGAAAGAAGCCCTGCACACCCCCGGGAGCCAAGCCCCCACACCTACCTGCCCGTGGGATGCCTGGCGCTGCAGGGCGGCTACCTGGTCCTCGAGCTCCTGAATCCTGCCCTGAGCCCGCTCCCGGTCCGCCCTCTCCGACAGGAAGTCGTCCTTGTACACGAGAATCTGGGGAGAGCAGACGCCCACCGTTGCTGCGTTGCGCTGGTCTGCCGGCTGGAGGAGGTGCGACGCCCTGTGCTGCCGCCCGGACCCACCTGCTGCTCCAGCATCTGCACCCGCTCCTGTGCCGCCGCCAGCTCCCGCACCGCCGCCGCGCACTCGCCAATCCTCGCCTCCAGCTGCCTGTTGAGCCGGGAGATCTCCTTCCTCATCAGCCCCGTCTCCGGCTCAGGCGCCTGTGGCTCCCGCAGCTGGGTCCACAGCCCCCGCACATACTCCTCCCTGCTGGCATCGTAGCGCTGCCACTGGGCGTTGAGGTCTTCTACCTGAGGGCAGAGCACGGTGAGGCCACTCTCCGTGCACGGAGCTCGGCAGCTGCTGACCGGCCTGGGGCAGTGGGAGCCACCCCCCTGGCTCTGGGCACAGGCAGCGTCCAGAACACAAGGGCCTGGTGCCAGTTTCCTGCCTGAAGGGCTGTCGGCGGGAACTCCAGTCTTTTCCCCTGCGGCATGTGACCTGAGGGGTGGGAAGGAGAAGGACCCCACCCACCGCCGGGGCCAGCCTGACCCGCAGCCCGTAACAGGAGCTCTCCTCCGACGAGATGCCAGACACTCACGTGAGCCACCTTCTGCTTTAACAGTCGGTTTTCTTCCTGTAACCTCTCAATCGTGGCCTGAACAGAGGTGTCTTTGCCTGCACGTCCTGGCTGCAGAAGAAAAGGACGGAGGAGACAAGGGTCACGGAACGTGTCAGTCACGTGCAGCGAGAGGGGAGGCCCCAGGTGCAGCAGGAGGCGGCCCTTCACCAGAGCAGCAAAGCCTGGATGGGAAGGGCTCGTCGCCACCTGCTGGTGCTTGCGGGCAGCCAGGCACGGCTGTCCCACCGCCACAGCTGTCAGGAGGGCAGCACGCTCAATCCCACTGTCCCCGAGGACGCCGGCCAGACCCACAACCTCAGCGTGTCCGCAGACAGCCAGGGCCCACCTCACCTGCCCTCACGCAGGGTCAGGGCGGCCCGCACACGGGTGGGCAAACCCGGCTGAAAGTCTTACGAAAGGCCCAGCTCACTCCCGACCCGAGAGCAGGACAGACGGGGCGCTGGGGCGCTGGCGCATCACCTTGAGAATTTCCCTTCAGCGACAGGAAGTGCGTGTCCTAACCCAGCAGTGGGGAAGCCCCGGTGACTCACGTCTGGGAAGTGATGCTGACTTGGAGACTGCAAGCCCCGCCAAGGCCCAGGCCCGCCCCAGGCTGGCCACTGCGTGGGGCCACTTTTGGGTCCCCAGAGGGAGGTGGCAGTGACTCAGCCAGACGAGGCTGTGCTCCTCCTAGAGGGCACTTTCTCCTTTGGTTCCTGGCACACGCGTGTTTTTCTCCAAGTCTGGAGCACAGCCAGCACACGGGCAGCCTCAGGCAGAGGGCCTCCCAGCGGACTTGCTCCCCAGGAGGGGACACCCTCGCACAGCAGAGCGCATTTCTGCGGGGCCTTGGTGCAGCCTCAGAAGGTGCCTGGGAAGCACCAAGGGAGAGGCCCAGCGTGGTGGGGGGTCCTGGGCCGGTGGGCACGAGGCTTCTTTCCCATCCACCCTCAGGCCTGCCCTGGGGCTGGAAGGTGGCAGGATGGCGGCTTCGGCTCCATTCCTGCATTCGCTGCCCCCCCCAGCCCCCTCCTCAGGATCTCGGTGACTCCACCCTAAGGGATCCCTGGCGCCGAAGCCCTTGCCGGCCCCTCTCCCCATCAGGCCCCATGGGCCGGCACCACCCGGGCTCGGCCGACCCGTTGGGGGCTCGCCTGCCGCCCCGCACTCCACCTGGCTGGGCTCCACACTGTCCCCCTCTGCTGACAACGCTGGAGCCCTGGGGCAGCCGGGCCTCAGAATCGCAGCCCCTGGTGTGACGAGCCCAAAAGCCACTTCAGAGATGGCAGCCTCGGCTCCACAGGCGGCCCAGGGCCGGCCAGGGGCCCACAGAAGGCTGCACTCAGTCCTCTGCCTGTGGTGCCCGCCAATCCCCACCTCGCCCAGTCCCTGCACCTGCCAAACACACACGTTCAGGGCAGCCCCTCAGCCCAGCCTCCCCCACGTCCAGGGCCCAGGGCCGGCTACAGGCCTGGGTGCAGTGGGCTGCTGAGCCTGGCCGTGCTGGGCATTCTGCAGGTCCCATAGCTCTGGAAGAAACCCCCGGAAGGACAGGCTCTGCCTCAACAGAAGTGGGCCCTGCGCACCAGCCTCAGTGACCGCCGAGGGCCGCTGGGCCAGCAGGCAGTGTCCCCTGCCCCCAGACCCCCTCACCACAGCCTACCTCCGGGCTCTGCCCCGCCACGGCCCCCTGCTGTGCATCGAGACACTTGGCCAGGTGCTGGCACATGTGGGCGGTGGCGGCCAGAGTCCTGCGCAGCTGGTGGGTCTCGTCGGCCAAGGAGCGGCACAGGACGTCACTGGTGGCCCGGGCCCGCTCCTTCTCTGCCACCTGCCTCCGCAGCAGGGCGACCTCCTGCTCCAGCTCCGGCTCCGGCCGGCGCATCCACCGGGCGGCCTCCCTCTCCCTCTCTTCTAGCTTCTCAGAAAGTCTCTCGATTTCCTGATGGGAGATTTAAAAGCAGAGTTTACTTGATGAAAAGTAACATCAGAGGCAAACGCCATGAAGCTCAGGAAATGCCGGCACAGGGCCCGCCCTGGAGAGCAGGCTCAGTCCTCCATGGGCGTCCGAGCCCCCAGTTCGCTGGAGCAGTTGGCCTCTGGTGGTCTGCCTGAAGCCCCGACCAAAATTCTGTTTTCACGAGCAGGTTTACAGTTTCAGATTTTACATCATCAAATGACTAAGTGCGGTGCTTCCTGACATTTCCCCGGTAGGAAGGGCAGGAACCCCAACATGGTGGGCAGCCCCCAAAAGATACATCCATGGCCCAACCCAGCTACTTGGGGTGTGGCCGCGTTTGGCAGTGGGGTCCTTACAGTGTGAACAGTTAAGGTGAAGTCATACTGGGCTCATCAAGTGACTAGTGTCCTTGTCAGAAGAGGGACACTTGGATCCAGAGAAGGCCGTGTGGAGGCAGAGACGGGAGTGGAAGCTACAAGACAGACGGCACCAGGACCGGCACGGCCACCCCAGCGCCACCCTCGGAGCCCGGCCCTCGCCCGGAACCTGAGAGACGTCCTTCGTTTCAAGCCCTGAGTTGAAGGCACTTTGCCACGGCAGCCACGGCAGCCACGGGAAACACAAATCTCAAACCCAAACACACCCAGGTCCCATCACTTCTTTAAAAAAAAAAAGAAAACAGTACTTAAAATTGTGATCCGCTTTGTGCCTGCCCTAATTTTGTGCTTCCCCATCTTTAAAACAATCTCCAACATGCACAGGGCCAGAGGGAGGTCCAGTCTACAGATGAGAAGCGGCAGCCTCGCTCCCCAGGGCGAGGGGGGGGGGCAGGGGGAGCGGCAGCGGAGACACTGGGAGCCCAGAACCTTCTCACCGCTTCCCAGTGGGGGAGATGCAAGGCCCTGATGCTGATAAGGGAGCCCCGAACTGCTGTCCCCGCAGCTGCTTTAAACAAAAACACGCATAGTCACAGAAACATCAGAGATACCAGGGTGAAATAACCTGAAAACGTCAACTCCACGTGGCACCCGCACCCCCAGCTTCACTTTCCAGAGGCGACCTCCCTGTCTGAACGCTCCTCCTTCCTGGACATTTGTGAGCACCTAGAACACGTGGTCTCTCCCCAAACGACCCTGCAGCAACACTGCCTGTCTGCGCCTTCTCCATCTGCGAAGCGCGGACACGACCGATGCTACGGCGAGAAGACGGGTTGGAGAAGAGCAGTGTGAACACCTGCACACCCGCAAGTTCACCTGGAGGAAACGGACACGTTCGTGGAGACACAGAGAAACAGGAAAACCTTTGCCTAACAAGTGGAATCAGTAACCAAAGGTCTGCAGAAAAACAAAGCAAAAGCCCTGGAACTCACAGCTTCTCAGGTGAATTGTACCAGACACTTAAGGAAAAGTTAATACCAGTCCTTCTCAGGGTTTCCCAACAAGTTGAAGAGGAGGGAACACTTCCTGTTTTTATGATGCTGGAATTACCCTGTGACCAGCACAAGACACCACACGAAGCCTGCAAACCAATATCCCTTCTGAGCAACAGTTCTCAGCAAGATGCTGGCAAACTGAGTCCAGTGACATGTGGAGAGGATTATCCACTGTGACCAAGCAGGATTTTCCCCTGGAAGACAAGGGTGGCCCAACGTATGGAAACTGATCAACTGATCCACGGTGAGTATTTCACAATATATACAAATACTGAGTTGCCATGTTGTGTGCCTGAAACTAACATGTTATATGTCAGTTATATCTAAAGGGGGGGAAAGCAGTTGACACTGCTCATCACCAGGGTCTGGTTTGGAAACGGACTTTAGGGCGGTACTCACTCTGCATTCAGTACTCTGCCCAACACCTCCCCCCTCCCTCCCTCCCCCTTGCTTCGAGGGGCGATCACATGTGCAGGCGTGATCCACAGTTTGAAGGGCAAAAACTGGATCTGGGATTTCTCTGCATGCGCCTCACCTAGTGCTGAACAGAACGTTGCAGTTCACAACTTCACAAAGCAGCAGAGCCCGTCACAAGTCGCCCCCCGTCTGACCTTACAACCCCTTCCTGTGTTATTCTCTACCTGCTTTTCAGTGTGGCTTCACTGGATCAGTACCGCCACGGCCCGGTCGGCTCTGGCGCTGTGCACGTCCTCGGAAGGTGAACGTACTATATAAGCCCAGTGTTGGGAGAAGCCAAAAACACAGCCCATGGTGTTCGTGCGCGTTGCACTCCCATAGAGAGATTTCCAGTAAATGAGGCTCCGCACTCCCCTGTGGCAGTGGCCAGTGCCGATCATGTCTGGGCACCTGTGCAAGAGATGAAGCTCTGTGCTTACACCTGTGAACTCCTGTCCACTGCGACGCAGAACAATGCTGCACCCGCCCACCACATCTTCCACAAAGGCAGTGGGTTAGTTCTGCAGTGAGGGCCGGCGATTCATAAAGAGAAACATGCCTTTCTTAGTCCATTCTGCATCCCTAGTGCCCAAGAAAACGTATCAGAACGTTATTTCACTGAGTGAACTAAGTTGGACAGAAAAAGACCAGCACCACATGATTTCACTAGTATGTAGACGCTAAAGAACAAGAATAAACAAAATGAAAACCCACTGACACAGACCAAACAGGTGGTTGCCCGAGGGGAGGGGTGGGAGGACGGATGGGGGAAAGGGAACACAGGTAGTAACACTGGGAGGAGTTTGAGTAAGTGGGGTGACCACACCGTCAGGCCTAAGAGTCTCGTGGCCATGCTGTACCCGTGAAACTAAGGTAATTTTATACGCCAACTAAAACAGCCAGCGAAGACCACACCCCTAGCCCCAGGACAGGCCTCGCGCCCCGCACACGCACCCCTGCGGGACCCGAGCGCACCCACAGCTCCGACCCGAGCAGGCGCACCTGGCGCAACGCCGCCTCCACGGCGCCACCCTCCCGCTGCCGCAGCTGCTCCCGGAAGCGCGCCACCTGCTCCAGCAGTGCGTCCACGAGCGACGGCGCCGCGTCCCCCTCGAGCGCGGCCAGGCGGGCGCGGAGGCGCTCTATGAGCGCGTCTCGGGCCGCCAGCTGGTCCTGCAGGCGCCTCAGCTGCTGCCTGGCCTCGTGGTACAGGCCGCAGAGAGTGGCGGCCGCGCGCGGGGCGCCTTTCTGCCCGCCGGGCCCCTCGTCCCCCGACGACATGCCTGCGGGCCTGGACCCAGGGCGCGCGGCCGCCGGCCACTTCCGCGCCGGCTCTGGGCCAGCCGCCACCTTCCCGGAACTTTAGCCTGCGAGCCCGCCCCTCACCGAGAATCCCACTCGCTGGCCGCGGAGTGTCGGCCACGCCCACCCCGGAGTCGGGTCACACCCTCCACTGAGAGCCAGGCACCGCCCCTTACAGTATCCTAGGCCGTGGCGTGTCCACCCGCACGGGTGCCTGGCCGGTCCCAGCGGCCCCTCCCCCCGCATCTGGGGCTTTTCCGGAGAGTCGGCCGCGCTGTCGAGAGGGGTTGAGCGGCCTCCGATGTAACTGCTGATAGGAGGGAAAGAGGGGGGTCAAAGACGACCCGGACGCTTGGACCCGAGCTTGGAGGCAAATCCCCCAGCTGCAGGCGGTTGGCCAAAGGTAGCGACAGAGAGAACGAGGTTCCAAAAGCTGAGGCAGGAGCGCTCTGCCCACCCGGGGCGCGTGGCCGTGCCCTATCCGCCCGGCCCTCTTAGGGTCACGGCGTAGAAGGCCGCGGAGAGCTGACCCTTTCCCATCCTCGCTTCTCAGACAACCAGACCCACTTCAAGGCTTCCTCCCCGGCTGGGCGCCTGTCTCCTTGTTCGGAGCCCGCGCTCACCCCGGCGACGCCCAGGCGCGCACGATCGTCCTTCCCGGGTCTCCTCCCGCAGAACCGCTGCCCCGCGCGTGCCCCTCCCGACCCTGAGAGCGGCGTCGCGCTTTCGGTGCCGGAGCCGAGGCCGGGCGGAGCCTCGTAGCTCAGGCGAGGGTGTGGGCAAAGCAGCGGGCGCTCGCCGCTCTGCGCGGGACAGGTCAGGGCCCGCCTGCGGAGTGGTAGGGGCTAGAGTGCTGGGTGCGCAGAGCCTGGCCCGGGGTTGTGATGGACACATACTGGCGGAGAAGACGCAACCGCACCGGTTCCGGGGCTGGGAGAGCTGGCGTTCCCCTGGCTGCGGCTCCAAGTCAAAGCCGGGGCAGGAACCTCGCCGAGTGGGGGGCCGGGAGGGGGCGCTCGCGCTCACGCCGCCGGAGGTCAATTCCGGGAACAGGTGTCCTTTAGACCAGCGCTCCGCAACCTTTTGGGCACTTGGGCACTTGGGACCGGCATCGTGGAAGATACGGTCCGGGCCGGATAGGAGGCGGAGCTCGGAGCTCAGGTGAGCTTCGCCCGCAGCTGCGGGGGCTCGGGGAGGACACAGGAGGCCAGCTCGGTTCCTGCAGGTCCGCGGCGAGGAGCTGGGGATCCCTGTGTTAGGCCCCAACCGGGCCTCCTCATCGATTACGGCCGCAGCGAGAGAAGATGGGCGGCGGCGTCTT
This sequence comes from Artibeus jamaicensis, assembly GCF_021234435.1. Taxonomy (NCBI): domain Eukaryota; kingdom Metazoa; phylum Chordata; class Mammalia; order Chiroptera; family Phyllostomidae; genus Artibeus; species Artibeus jamaicensis. The sequence goes on along the minus strand of NW_026521954.1, from coordinate 26,703,948 downwards.
TTCCTTCATTTCACGCTGAGGACAGAAGCATCGTTTCCCCGCAGGGACCGCGGGATTGTACACGTTCTCCCCGAGTGTGTCTATCTGTGTTTCCTCCCACGTGCCAACGACGTGCACAGACGTGCCCGTGAGGCGAACGACGTGCCCACATTGTCCCAGTGTGAGTGGGCGTGGGCCCCCCCGACGGATGGAAGGGCGCCCTGCCCAGCTGGGTCCCACCCTGCGCGCCCTGCGCTCTGGGCTGTGGGGATGCACTGGCCGCCAAGGACCCTGACCTGAAATCTGCAGATTGAAAACTAATGCTCTTGTTTTCATTAATCTTTTAAATGTATATACAGTTCACGTTCACTTTAATATTTAATGGTAGAAGTGTTTGGGGTCTTTATTTAGAAGTGTGGTGTTTCCGTGACCAGAAATATTCTGTAGGAATTTAGCTCTGGTCACACGAATTAGCCTGGGGTGAACCTGGTTTCCTTAACAGTCACAGTTTCCAAAAACCTACTGTTGGCCGTGAAACAAAGACAGCTGGGAATTCTGTCACCAAACAGAGTTTATTTAGGAGAAAGAAGGACTTTTGATCTGGTACATGCAGACGAGGCAAGACAAGGGTGGGCAGGGGCTGCAGCCTTCATGGTGGGCTCTGGAGATTCGGGTCAGTGGGACCCCCCCTGGGCCCCAGTTCCTCCCACGGGCTCTCGGTCGCTGCCTGGGTTAAGGACTCTGATAAGCTCTGTCACCGTCCATGACATTAAGCAAGGATTTACTGGACATGGAGTGTCCTGGGAGGAATAGCTGCCCAGACATGGCCAGTAAGAAGTAAGAGGGCCCTGGCTGGTGTAGCTCAATGGATTGAGCACGGGCCTGTGAACCAAGAGATCGCGGTTCGATTCCCAGTCAGGGCACATGCCTGGGTTGCAGGCCAGTTCCCAGCAGGGGACACACAAGAAGCAACCACACATTGATATTTCTCTCCCTCGCTCTTTCCCTTCCCTTCTAAAGATAAATAAATAAAATATATTTTAAAAAAGGTAAGAGGTGCCACCACCCTGAACTCACACTGTCCTACAGTGGACTTTCCTCCCAAATAGCCCGCTGCCATTTTCTCCTTGAAGTAACATTCCTCTCTCTCTTGCCCTGCCTGGCGTAGCTCAGTGGATTGAGCGTGGGCCTTGAACCAAAGTGTCACTGGTTCGATTCTCAGTCAGGACACATGCCTGGGTTGCAGGCCAAGTCCGCACTTGAGGGCACGCAAGAGGCAACCACACACTGATGTTTCTCTCCTTCCCTTCCTCTCTCTCTAAATAGAAATAAAAATAAAATCTTAAAGAAAAAGCACATTCCTCTCCATCTTGCGCTTGCCCACGGCTCACTGCTGCAGCCGTCGTGTCCTGAATTATAATTCTTTACTCTTCCCGAGAAAACCATCTTTGCTGGTAAAATAACCGGTTTTTTTTATTTTTTAAGGTTGTTGCATTGAGCCTGGTTCTCAGCTATAAACCAAGCATCCGAGCCTCTCATTCAGCGCCTGGGCCACATGTATTTGGAAACGAGAATCTTTGGGTTTGAGGTCAACACGTACAGTTGAAGTGGCCAGCCTCCAGAAGGGGCCCCTCTTCTGGGTGTTCCTGCCACATCTCTGGGGGCCAACATTGTAACCAGGAGACCACCGTGGGGACAATGGCGTGGGACACTGCAGCTGGGTCACGAAGATGGGTAGCCACCGCCTGGCCCTGTCCGGGATCGCTCAACTGGGGGGGGGGGGGTGAAGACATTGGTCCCACCCTGAGTGCACGGGGGGCGGGTCCCCTGTGGGGCGGTGCCTGTGTGAGGAGCTGCAGGTCCGTGCCCAGGTGAGTGGGCCGCCCGGGAACCATGCTCTCCAGCTGCAGCCTGCGTCCTCACTGTGGCCCCTGGGGACCTCAAGGGGCCGAGGTCCAGCCACAGCAGGTCAAGGGGTCCCACAGGTGAGGGTAGGCGTCGGCGCTGGGTAACAGACAACAACACACCTCAAAGGACAGTGAAGCTCTGTTCCGTTTATTGCAAGTACAAGCAGGTTTTTATATTTTCATTTTAGGTAGTGATTAACATTTGCAGGTGTATAGCATGATCAGTTAAGCAGAAAAAATCAATACAAAGGTAACCAGGAAAAGTACAAGAATTTCCATAGTTTCAATTATATTACACAAAAATTGTTTTGACTAGGAGAACCATTAATCAGACAATTTGAAATAACTCTATGTACAGAGTTTGAATATCTTATTGTTTATTAAAGGTCTAGAATTTGGCATGGGGCAAAAGGTACGCTAGACCGAGCAGAGGTTAGGAAATTTATTATAAGGCCTTTGTGATGTCTTAGCTATTTATCTTTCTGTCCAAAATGTTTCTCTATGTACTATGGACTCTAACTCCTTGGTAATCGTATCTACGTGTTAGTATCTAACAAGCTTCTCCTGTTTCTATGTCTACTAAATTCTAATTAATATATATTCCTGTTCAAGGTAAAGGAGGGGCTGTTACTCTAACAACTTTTAGACATTCAGGGGCTATTTCTTTAGAGGGGATTAACTTGGGGGAGCGCTCTGGGTAATTCTGGCTCCCTGCCACCTGATGTTAACTTGTCCTGCATCTGCTTAACTGGGTCAGGGAAGGAAACATTCTTCCCCTTGGACTCACTGGACATCGTGGGCCTTTCCTCCTCTGGGCCCCCAGAGAGGGCATTATTTTGGGGAAAGGCCAAGGTGGCATAGTTCTCAGTCTGACCTAGTTGTTGATCAGCTCTGAGAATGGCCATCATTTCTAGGAGATTCCAAATTATCAGAAAAGTAAATGTCAGAACACCAAGAGACAGCAAGAACAGAATCAACACTGTATATCCACTTATGCCACGTCCTCCAGGCCTGAATATGCTTCTCTGAAGCCATATTCCCCACACGCGGACTTTGTCAGACAGCGTGGTTGGAGCTGGAACGGGACGTGGCGTCGAGCCAGGCCCACCCTACTGGCAGCTTCTACCTGCCTGGGCCGTGGGAGCTGGGTGAGGTTTCAAGGGCTCACGCGTGCAGTACTTGTTACGCGGCGAGGGAAAGTGAGCAAATGGTGGATCAGTCAGCACTGCCACTGGGGCCAAGTCGGCAACCCAAACCAGGTGCGTGAAAACCCAGCGGCACAGACGGGCACAGGTGCCGAGGCGGCGCAGGACGGACTGCGCTGCGTCAGCTCCCAGAAGAGAGGCCCCGAGCTGCCCAGCCGACCCCTCCCAGGCCCGGCAGCTGACTTGAAGACAGGGAGGTCACCCCGGCCCGAAGGGTGGGTCCAACATAATCACAAGGGTCCTTCGCCAGGTGGCCCCGGGACCCAGGCAGGCCTCCCCAGGTCCCCCCAACCCTAGCAAGTCGCCCTTCCCTGTCAGAGGCTGGGGAGCTGCAGGGACGTCTAGAGGTGTGCGTGAGCTGGAGCTGAACGCTGGGAGCAGCCAGAAAGGTGGCAGAGACCCGCGTCTGTGCACAGCCCCACCCGTAGCTGAGCCTCTGGTCCTCGCCCACCACCAGACCTCACACTCTGGGCTTACTGCCTGGGTCGGGTCTCTGGGTTGGGGGCACCAGCACAGACCGGGTGGGGGGCCTCTGATGAAAACGAGAGAGTCCAGAACAGCGGTGCCGAGCCCCCAGCCCTGCCCCACTCGCCCTCCCTCAGTGCCCAGGACGCGGGAGCCAGGCCTCTCCCCGTGAGGCAGGACACGAGGGGACTTCCCTGGAAAATCTGATCGGCCGGGAGATCCGGGGCCGCGTCCTGCTGGGCACTGCGTGGTCAGAGTCCCGGCCAGCAAGCCCCACGCACCAGCGCCCCTCTCCCACTACAGCGGCCAGGTGACCAGATGTCCGAGGGAACTTGAGAGCACTGGGGACAAGGAAGGGACCCCACAGTGTCCCAGGAGAAACAGGAAGTGAACACAAGGGAGTGGGATCGGACTTCTCGAGGCCGACGGTAACCCTCAGCGTCCTGCAGCCAGTCTTACACTCGGCCACACTGCTCGTCCAGAGCCGCGGCGGCGGAGGGGCAGCGTTGGGGTCGTGCTTCCCAGCGCGTGTTTTAAGTTTGTCTCAAACTCGTATCTTTTAAAAGATGGACATCCCTACACCCTTTCTCAGCTCCATCTCACGAAGGGAGGTCAGCGGTGGAATGCAGAACACACACAGGGTTCCGCCCCCCGTTAGAGAGCACAGTCTATTTTCTAGATTTATTTATTTTAGAGACGGGGAGAGAGAGAAACATCAATGTGTGGTTGCCTCTCACCTGCCCCCTACTGGGGACCTGACTGGGAATCGAACTGGGATTCTTGGGTTTGCAGGCCTGCACTCAGTGAACTGAGCCGCACCCGCCGCGGAAGAGCCGCGGGTAGGTTGAGTTGATAGAACACCTGGTGCCCGGGCTGACTCGGGCGAGGCCGGGCAGGCGGCAGAATCTGCAGGTGAACTAGTAATGAGAAATTCAGCAAAATGAAAAAGAAGCATGAACTCCAGAGGGAACAGGAAGTTGAGCAAGAAAGGAAAAGTGACCGGGATGCACTCGGGCTCAGGCACGAAGCGCGTTCGCACCGGCCGCCGGCCCCGACTGCTGACCCGAACAGACCCGAGGCCTGAACAGACCCGAGGCCGGTCCGGGAGTCAGGACGTGGGACGCGCGCCTGTTGCTGGGGGACAGGAAGGTGAAACCAGAAGAATGAGCGCAAAGCTGTGATGGAAAACGAGAGGCGGGGGCCTGTTTTGCAAGAAGCCTTGTGAAACTGCGCACCGCTTTGAAGACGCGCGCCCAGAGCTCTGAGGCTGCGTAGGAACAAAACATAAATCACACTTGGGAGTTATGAGCCCGGGGTCAGCTTGCCGGTAAATCGCCGGATATGACCTTGAGCCTCAGGATCAGCTCCGTTCGGGGCAGCCCCAGAGAGAGCGGGCGGGGCCCTGAGCTGGCGGGACGGCCCGCACCCGCCCGGGCGGCTGCCAGGTACCGCGCGCCGCCCCGGCCCGTCTACCCCAATCAGCGAACCCCAGCTCCCTGCGCGCTGGTCTGTATTCAATCACTAGTGAGGCGGGGCCTGTTCCTGCTCCGCAGAGGGTCACGTGGGCTTCTTGTTTGTGAGCGGCTGTGTGTCCGCACGTTCAACTGAAGGCAGAAACTTAAACAGCTTGTAAAAATGCTTTTAATATTCACCCCTTGTCAGTGTGTGCAGTTTGCACGTATTCCTTCCCAGCCTGCGGTTTTCATGTTTTTGGTGGGGTTTTTTAATTCATTTATTTTTAGAGAGGGGGGAAGGGAGGGAGATAGAGAGGGAAAGAAATATCAATGTGTGGTTTCCTCTCAGGCACCTCCCACTGGGGACCTGGCCTGCAACCCAGGCATGTGCCCCAACTGGCAATCAAACCAGCAATTTGGGAATCAAACCATTTGGTTCTCAGGCCGCCACTCAACCCACTGAGCCGGTGTGGAGCCCTGGTTTTGGTGTTTCTGACGGTCACCGGGGTGGGCAGTGGCTCGGAAGCAGCACGTTGGTCCCAAGCCATGCTGGGCCTGAGAAGTGGGTGCGGGCTGGGTGCTGAGCCAGGGCGCAGGGAGGCGAGGCCAGCCCAGAGTGGAGGGCGAGAACACGAGGCACATCTCAGTGTCAGGGCGAATTCAGAAGTTTGGCTGACTGGCTGGGAAGGATGTATGCCCAGGACAGCAGCTGGGGGCTCAGGGCCGCCCCGGGTGGTTTGGGGGACCATGGAATGGGAATTGAGGCCGAACGGCCCCCCTTCAGGGTGGGTGAGTGGAGGGGGAAGGCTGCGGTTCCCCGGGGCCCTGGGCTGGGCAGGCGCTGAATGTCTGGGGAGACCTACCCAGCAGCACCCAGGAGAGGCCCAGCGGAGCAGGTGGTCCTGGGAGCCTAGTGGGCAGCTCCCTCGTCTACTCCCGCCCAGGCTGCCCATCTGCCGGGCCTGGAGGGCAGGCCGGGAAAGCCCAGTCCCCTCCCAGGCTCACCCTTGTCCCTCCCACCTCCAGTCCAGGTGGGGGGGCTTCACAGCCACACAGGCCATCCCGCACCTTCTGTCTCACAGGGAAGGGATGGGGGACCCCTGACCCAGACTTGGGTGGGAGGTGGCCCCCGGGGTGACAGAGGCCTCCAGTCCTGATGGCCACAGCTTCCTCTTCCCAGGACCCGCTGGGCTTCCTCTTCTAGACCCCAGTGCCTTCCCAAAAGTCACGTGGGTCCTGAGACTCGGGGACAGGGGCTCCCGGGAGCCAGGCTTGGGAGGGCGGAGAAACTGTGAGCACAGACACCCACCCTCCACACGGCCCCAGGCCGGAAGCCGCCCGGAATAGAACGGGCCCTTTCAACGCAAGCCTCACCTCGGGCCCTGGGGCGGAGGGCAGGGTGTTTGGGTGTAAAAATAGCAGGGCTGGTGTGCGTGGGCTGCATCCTCCACCCACGTGGGTGGTGTTTCAAAATAGACCTTCCCCGTGGGGCCGACCTGACACAGCTACTGTGTGTGGAGCTTTGACCCGGACAAGGGACAGGCAGCAGCTGAACAGACCTGGGGTGCGGCCCCCTGGGGGCCTCGGGGTGGGCAGGGCTGACCCCTGCATGGGCCTCATAGCCTCAGGTCTCCTTCCGCCCTCCAGGGCTTTGCACAGGCCAGCTCGGCCCGGCAGAGCCTTCTGAGTCAGCAGGTCTTGGGCTGCTGCCCCCAGAAAGCGGCTCTGATCTTATCACCCGACGCCTCTCTCAGGTGGGCCCAGACGGGAGCCCGCACCAGCCCACAGGGTCCCAACCTGCACCGGCCTCTGTAGGCTGCCGGGCGGGGGACAGCAGCAGACGAGAAGCCACGACGTCCTGGGGCTGCCCGTGAGGGTGGCCAGACAGTGCTGGGAACACAGAGCTGGCTCTGAGAAGTCCAGCCAGTCCTGCACAGTGGTGGGTGGGGGTGGGATGGTGGAGGGGTGGGCACCAGGGCAGCAGTGCTGGGGCAGCTACCTGAGAGCTGGCTCTCCCAGCAGGAATGCCAGAGGGCTGGGGGCAGAAAGGGGCCTGCTGCCCAGGGCTCCAGCACACAGGCACCCAGTGAGCCACCCTCCACGCCCCCCCACCCTCACCCAGGGCCAGACGGCAGTGTGAGAGAGCTGGAGGCTCGGCCTGGGGCTCGAGATGGGCCCTCCCCTGCCCATTGAAGCAGGGCCCTGTAGGACGGGCGAGCACAGGACCCTGTCCTCAGCATGCAGCCCCTGATGATGTGTGAGGCTCAGCCCTCTGGGCTCCCAGAGCCCACCAGCTAGCCCACCAACCCCAGCCTCACTCCCCCTTCCTGGCCTTCAGGCTGTATGGTCAGAGGCCCGGCCCAGGCTGGCTGCCAATGGCCACCCCTGGAAGAGGCCAGGGGTGGGGTGGGAGCTGGTCCCGGGTGCACAGCTGTGTGGGCCAGCTGTCAGACAGTTCACGGTCAGCCATGGCCTCGGCCCTGCCCACGCACAGGCTGGCCAAGGGTCCTGAGTCCTCCTCCCTCTGTTCCCCCCTCCAGCCAGACCCCGTGAGGCTTCCAGGGTCCTCTGGACACAGGGACCCAGCCGGGCAGCTCCGCCCGAACCTGCCCTGTCCTTGGGGCTGCCCCTTGGGGCCTCGTCGGTCCACTGGCCATTTAGTGAGCATCTAGTCTGTCCCAGGCCGGTGCCGAGGCCCTGGGTGGCACGGGGACTCCTGACCTCGGCAGACGACAGTCCGGGGGGCGGGGGGAGCGCTGGCCAGAGCAAATGAAAATACACAGGGGTCCAGAGGAGGCCGGGGTGGGGGGGTGAGAACCGCGCAACAAAGTGACAGCGAAGCAGAGCCCGAGGGACGTGGGGGGCGCGATGAGGGGCCGCGTGTGCAAAAGCCCTGGGTGGGTGTCACAGGGAGGCTGGCGTGGCGAGCACGGAGGGGGAGCCCCAGATCCAGCAGGCAGGTGCCTGCGGGGAGGCTCCAGAGCAGGGAGGTGACACGATGGGACTGACCAGCACCCCCTGGGGTGGCCCCAGACGGGCACGGGCGGCCGTGGTTGGCCTGTGACGTTTAGAGACACCCAGGGAGAGAAGGCCTGTGGGCCCGGCACCAGCACAGAGGCCAGTGTGGGTGCCGTGACTTTGGGTGACACTTTCCCTGCCCACCCGTCCCTGCCTGAGTGCCCACTCCCCTGTCCTCTGCCTCCTGCGGTTCCTGGTTCCACGGGGGCACTGAGCTGCCCCGGTTTCCCCCCCGCCAGGGCCCCCCGCCCTGCAGGGCTTGGGGCTGGACTGGGGAGGCTGGCCTAGAGCGGCGTGGCCAAGGTGCCCTGTGCGCACGGTACACCGGCGTTCCCGGGGGACCTGTCCAGGCCATCGGCAGGGGTCCCAGTGGCAAGGTCTCCAAGTCTTGGTCTGCGGTCTGTCCCCTCAAAGCTCGCAGCCCTCGCCCTCCCTCCCTGGGGTCGGCACCCGGAGGGAGGCCCCTGTGTCTGGGTTTGCTCCACTGTGTTGCAGGTCTTTGCCCCACTCCCCATCCACGTGCTCCAGGAAAAGGTCACTCACAGTGACAGACACGAGAAGGTATCTGCTACGGGTACATCTGCTCCCTCCTGTGAGGAACAAGGCTTCCCCGAATCACCCCGGGTCCCCAGTGCCCGCTCAGTGCCGGTGGTTGGTCTGCTGACCCGGGCGTCCGGGAGCACCGGGTGCCAGCCCCAAGGCCCCCGCCCTCCTTCAGTCCCTGGCCTGCCCGGCCAGCACAGCCCTGTTCCGGAAGGGGGGTGCCGCATGGGCTCTCACGGCCTGAGCCTGGCCACTTCCACGACAGGCTTGTCAGCTGGGAGGGGCAGGGTTTCAGGGGCTGGGGGGCGGAGTCCAGTCCTGAGAGTCACAGACTGGGGCCCGGGGAGGGGTGGCCCCGGACCAGGCAAGGGGAGTGTCTGTCAACCATGGGGGCTGCAGGCTGGGGTGCCAGGTGCTCTGCTTCCTCCAAACTCTTCCTGCCAGCTCTCTGTCGGATGGGACCCTTGTTTTACAAATGGGGACGCTGAGGCCCTGTAGGCCCCTGGCCGTCTTACCCACCTCTGCCTGTGCCTCCCCTGCTTTGGCCTGTTCCTCCCAGGACAGTGGCAGGGTCCCAACCCCGTCCCGTCCCTTCCTGGGGGCTCAGAGCCTGGCCCCTGGGTTTTCTGGCCTCTCTCACCCCACCCCTGGTTAATTTCTCTGACCCCCAAGAATGCTGTGACACAGATTTGTGCGGTTGCAGCCAGGTCTCCCCTTTCTGGGGACGGGGGCCCACGGCTGCATGGCTCTGGGACAGTGACATGGCCTGAGCTCCGTCCAGCCAGGGCTTGGGCACCCGATGGCTTGGCCCAGTCTTCTCAAGGCCCTCGAGGACCTTGGCCCCAGCGGGACCCAGCCTCAGCTCCTGAGTGCCCCCTGCCCCTGCCTGGCTCAGATCAACCGGCCCTGCTGGACTCTGGCCCCTCGTGCACAGAGGCACCGACCTTGGCCTCACGGCTGGACAGGGCTCAGCGCTGCCTGGGCTGGCCTCCCCTGCACCCAGCCCAGACCAGACTCTGTCCTTGCCCCACTCACAGATTCCTGGGCCCTGGGACTGGGGGTCCGGGCCAGCACCTCACAGGGATGCGTGCCTCCCCAGTGGGTCCCATTTCTGGAAGCCTCCCACACCAGGCAGGCCTGGCTTGCTCAGTCTCCCGAGGGCACCTCACTGTCTCCTCCACTCATGTCCGACCTGGCCCTTCAGGTGCCCACCGGAAGCCGTTACTCCTGGTCCTCTGCCCATGAGCAGGGCTGCCTCCGTGTAAAGCTGGACTTGTGCTCCCCGTCCCCCAACCCCCAGGCGCGAGGAGAAGCCCTGTTAGCGGGAGCCTCCCAGAACGCACAGCGTCAAGTTCCCTGTTTCCTGGGACTCACAAATCCCGGAGCCCTGGGAGCCGGACTCCTGGGCCCTGGGAGTCCAGGCCTGGTCTGAGGGCTGCGTCCCAGCTCGGAAGGGGTTGACAGTGCCCCCCAGGGGTTCAGGGGTCCGCCTCTGTGAGAAGGGGCTCATCCCAGGCACAAGGCAGGGGTGGGGAAGGGGCGGACTCGGCCTCCTCCCGTAGGATCAGGGTCGCGGGGCTCTGGGGCAGCACCTCCTCCAGTGGGTCTCCCAGAGTCACGGGGCAGGACGCGCGCAAAGGACAGACACTCGTGTTCGCTCCCCTGCATTTACTGAGCACCTACTGTGTGCCGTGCATGGACGGTGTATCCACTGTCCCTGGGAGCCGGGCGCGGGGCGAGGTGGGGGTCCCTGCACCCTGAGGCCTCGGACCCCCCAGGACTGCGAGCTGCGCGGCGGCCCCAGGCGCGGGTCCGGAGCTGTTGCGGAGCCGGGGGCGGGGCGGAGCGGGGGCAGGGCCTGGGGGCGGGGCCGGGCCGGGGCGGGGCGGGGCGAGCCAGCGCGGGACCCGGGACCTGGCGGCCCTGCCCGGGAGCCGCCGCCAGGACGCAGAGCCCGCGGGCCGGGAGCTGAGCCTCGGCGGGTAAGACGCCGACAGGCGGGGCGCGGTGCTCCCTGTACGGCAGGCTGGGGGCGGTCCGCGCGGGGCCTGGGGGGCCCCACTGCCCAGGAAGGGCTCGGGTTCGGGGCGCGCAGGATGCGCCCGGGAGGCCTAGGCGTGGGGGGCGGTGGGGTCGAGTCTGCCCCGCGTCGCTGTCCCCGTCCCCGTCGTGCTTCTGAGCCCCGCTGCGCCAGGCCCCTGGGGCTGGCAGGGCGCCGCAGGCCCGGTACGTGACCCACCCGTCGGGCTCCGAAGGCTCAGGCTGAGGACGGGCTCCTCGCTTTCGGGGCGGCCCAGGCACCGCCCCCCCCCCCCCCGCCCCGGAGCGAGAGAAAGCGGCCCCGGCGCCGGTTCCCACTGAAGTGCAAGATACCGGGAGCCGGTGGTTCCGGGACCTTTGCCGCTTCTGTCCGGGGGACAGTGGCGCGTCAGAGAGGGTGGCAGAGTGGCTGGGAGAGCTGGGGGTTGGGGACAGCCTCCCACTTGCGGCTCCCGCCCCTCCCAGCAGCCTGGCTCCTTCCTGCTGCCCTGGGCCTGGGCTTCCTTCCCCCGGCGCTCGCAGTGCGTCCCTCTGGGGGCGTCAGAGGGCCCCGCGCCGCCCCAGCGGAGCCTGCCCCGGCCACCACGCCGTGTGACCGCCGCCTCTCTCTGTGTCTGGGTCTGCCCGTCAGGCCCCGCGATGCCTCTGCCCGCTGTTGGGCGGCCCGCTGGGCAGCCGCGAGGTCCTGCTGGTGAGCTGTGCGGCCTGGCCCAGCATGGACGGGGCTTCGGAACGCTCGCCTGCCCTGGTGGTGATGGTGGGGCGGTAGGGTTTGTCCCGCGACAGTCCCAGGACTGAGGGCAAGTCTTGGAGTGGGAGCAGAATTCCAGGTTCAAGTCCAGCCCCACACTGACTCAGTGTGACCCTGGGTCAGTCCCTGCTTTCTCTGGCTGAGGCTCTGCAAGACCAGAGAAGGGGGCGGGGCTCCACCTCCTGAATCTTTCCTCACTGTGTCCATTACCTGGGAGGCCCGGGCGGCGGGCCGGAGCCAGGGCCTCACTCCAGGTGGGCCGTGTGGGGCCCTGAGGAGTGAGGACTCTGCCCACCCCCTTCCCCGTTCCTTGGCTCTGTGCCCCGTGTCGGGGCACACCCTGGGCAGAGGGGACAGGTCAGCCCCTGGAAAAGGGGTACTGACAGAGGGCCTGGCCTTCTGGGGGCGTGCCTCAGACCTTCAGAGTTGGGAGGAGCCACCAAGGAGGCTGGTCTGGGAGAGGGGAGGGCAGGCTCCAGGTCTGCTGGGCCCTTCCTGTTCTCAGGGGCAGCGGGAGGGGGCGCTGAGTCAGCGCTTGTCCTCCTGCCGGCGCGCGCGCGCGCGCACACAGTCAGGCCTGGGCATGGGAAGCCTGAGGGGCACGGAGAGGAGACGGAGGGGCCCGGCCGTGGTCCCAGAGGCCCTGGCTTGAGTCCACCTGCAGCATTTCCCGGCCAGTGACCTTGGCCAGGGGTCTTTGCTCCAGTTTGCTCATCTGTACAGCGGGCAGTGAGCCACCTTCTACCCCAGGGGTGTCTTCGAATGTCGAGGGGCTGGAGGCCCCCGTTCAGACTGAGTAGCTCTGCCAGCCCCAGCCCTCAGGGCTGAACAGCTGGGCCACCTCTGCCCAGGGTGGGGGTGGGGCTGGGGCAAAGAGCAGGCTTGCAGCACCCCTCCCACGTGGGTCTCTTGGCAAAAGCCTCAGTCCCCTCAGGGCAGCTGGGTTTGGGAGCCACCTGGTTCCTCCTGGCTGCTGCCCTGGAAGCTGTGTCGTGGGACTGCTCCGCTCACACACCCTGGGCACCTCATGCGCCAGGACCTGGGCAGGGCGCGGAGCCCAGGAGTGGGCAGGCCCGCAGGCTGGGGAGCGCGGGCTGCTGGCACATGCCCACGGGCAGCCTCGCTGCCTGTCCCGCCCACCCTGCTGTTCTCCCCTGAAGGAGCACTTTAGCCAAAGGCCTCAGTGTTTGCACCCAGGGGACTCGCTGGCCGCCCTGTGCTGGGGCCACCTCGGAGCCTCTTCTGGCCGCCCTGGTCATCTGTCTGGCTCCCTCTGCCTGATTGGGAACTCAGGGAAGACAGAGCTGCCCCTGAGTGCCCAGCAGCACCCGCGTGGCCTGGCCCACGGAGGGGCAGGGGGAGTGTGGACCCTCCTACTGGGAAGGTCCGCTGGAGCGTCCAGAAACTTCTGCAGACCTGAAGTGCAGGCAGGCACACGGACAGGCAGGGCTCTGCAGGCTGGGGCAGGGCCGGCTGTGCCCCATGCTCTTGAAATTGGCCTGCTGCTCCCACCTCGCCTGTGTCTGATTCCTCCCTCTCAGCATCTGAGACAACTGCCCTCCTCACGCGGGAAGGCCCTGAGCAGGGTGGGCGGGGCTCCGGGTCAGGTGACAGTGGCTTGTTGGGCCTCACAGGCTTGCTGTCTCCATCCCAGCCCCCAACCGGTCCCGCCCTAACCACTGGGCATGGGGCTCCAGCTGCCAGGAGCTGCCAGGAGCTGCCAGGGGTCCTCAAGGTCCCATCCCCAGTGAAAGCAGGTCCTTTCTCTGCTCCTTTCTGGAGACTTGCGTGGGGGCTAAGGCTGGTCCGCCTGTGCTCCCTGAGCCGTGGGCTGGTTCCGGGAGGAGGGTCCCAGTGAGTCAGTCCCTGCCGTGCGCCAGCCAGGCCAGATCTGCGGGCCTTGGGAGAGTGGTGGGGAAGGATCCAGAAAAGTGCCCCTGGAGCCCTGAGTGGTCGGGTGCAGGAGCTCAGCCCTGTGGGAACCGGGAGACCCGACGCTCACCTTTCTCCCACGGGAGGTCCCTCGCCTCCCATTGGAGGCCGGAAGGGGCTGGTGCTGCTCACCCTCCGGGCCCCTGAGGGCCCGAAGAACCAGTGCTGGGGCCTGGCCGGGCAGGACGGCCAGTGGACACGGGTGGGTTTGACCATGGTGGGCAGAGGGCAGAGTGGCTGTCTCCCATCCCTCCCCAGGGGGGTGCCTGGTAGCCATCCAGTGCTCAGAGGTCGGGCAACATGGTAGGTGACCAGCCAGGAACTGGAGGCAACAGAGGACCCCAGAGACCCTGCGGGCAGCGTCAGGCCACCATGGTCTCCCTGCGTGCCACCCAGCCTTCGTCGGAGCCAAGGGTGCTAGGGCCCCACACTCCCCTCTCACCTCCTGTCTGGTCCCACCGGGGTCGGGGTGAGGAGCACCCCACTCTGGGGCCTCACCCCCCTCTTGGCTGCCCGGGACCCCAGTGCCAGCTCCTTGCCACGTCAGGGAGGGGCCCAGCCGGCACTCCGCTCTGCGGCCCTGCTGTCCACGAGCTATGATGTGGGGTGGGGGTGGGGCCGGTCTCTGAGTCCCCCAGCCTGCCCTGGGGCCAGGAGGGCGATGAGCTGTGGTCGGGGACGGCTCAGCCCACTGGGAGCAGGAAGTTGCTGGGGCAGGAAGAGGGTTGAGAAAAAGGACTCCCAGGTCCCAGGGAGGGTCTGGGAGGCCGGGCCCCAAGTCGGCGTTCCTGCCAGCTGGCACTGAGGGGGCGGCCTGTCCAGGGCTGGGTTCTTGGGAAGCAGGAGGAGACAATCCCGCTCCAGGTCCAGGCCCGGGGCCCCCACGTAGACATGCCCACCCCTCCCAGACCTGCCCTGTTCCCAGTGGGCAGCACCCAGGAAGGATGCAGGAACCCCGAGCAGGGCCCCAGGAGGGGCCTCCTGGGGTGGGCGGGCGGCGCTTGGCGTGCGGGCTCTGAGGGAAAGGCGGGAGAAGCCGGAGGCGCCGGCGGAGACCCAGCCCTCAAGGCCTCCCAGCAGTAGCTGGGTCGTTTTCAGAGGTTGTTTGGGGTCGGTCGGGAGACCCCACCCGTGGTGGTAGTGAAGGAGGTGGCTTGAGGGGGACCTGCAGGAGGGCTGTGTGGGGGGTGGACAGGTCAGCGACCCCCCACTGAGGGCCACTGGGCCCAGGGTACAGGGGTGCTGAGGCAGGGACGCTGCTGGGGGGGGCCGACTCTGCCCCCTAAGTCTTCTTTGCTGGCTTCTCTGGGCAGCAGGGCTGTGACCCAGGGGCTGCCTCCTTGGGGAAAGGGGATGTCCCCACAGCACCCGCTGAGCTGTGCCTCCGCCCCCACCCAGTGCAGGCTGCCCCACCCTGTTCCAAGTCCCCAGCCAGGAAGAGGCCTAAGGGACTGGTGATCCTGGCCCAGCTGGCTGCCAGAAGCCACCTTGCCTCTGGGCACCTGTTAGGCCAACGGCTATAGAGCATTCGCCCCGTCCGGGGGGCCCTGCCAGTGCTGGCAGGGTAGGGCTGGGCACTGCTTTGCCTGGGGGACCCAGTGATCCAAGGCCCCTGTGTCGGGTTGGGGGTGCTGGGCAAACAGGGAGGCCCGAGACTGCGGTGGCCCACGGCCCTCTGAGGAGGGGCCCAGCCTGCAGCCCCCCAGGGAACAGTGGGGACATGTCTCCGAATGGGGCTCTGCGATTCCCCAGACCTCCTGGGCAGCCCTGAGGGCACCGCTCCCTGGCCTTGCTGTGGGGTGTCAGTGGGGCCTTGGGGGGACCTGAGCCGGCTGGAGCTTGTTGGGTGGGGACAGTGGGAGGAGGTCAGGGAAGGGCGTGGAGGTGTCCAGCGTGGCTGGGCACCAACCTGGAGAGGGCTTTGAACTTGAAGCCGAGAGCACAGTTGCTTCTGCTGTGTCTGGGACAGCGGCTCAGAGCAAGGGGGCAGTGAGGGCTAAGAGCACTGCAATGGCTGTAGAATCCTGCTGGACCACTGGCCTCGGAAAGGGACACTGTGCGGGACAGACGGAGCCCCTCCCTGACCCCTGCTCTCTCCTGCCCGCAGGCCTGTCGGTCAAGAGCTGGCTGGGCACAGGATGTGCCCGGAGGGGCAGGGGAGGCTGGGGGCTGGGCCCCTTTCCCACCAGCCCAGGCCCACTGCCAGACCCTCTCCTCGCTGGGCCTGTGAACAATGGGGCAGTGTGAGGGCTCCTGGGGACAGCGAGGTTGGCCAGGCCCCGTGGGGGCCCAGGCTGAGGGGCTCGAAGGGAGCCAATGTCCATGAGTCACCCGTCCAGCGCCTGGGTCCAGGGTTCCCAGGCCGGGGGGGAACAGGCTGCTCTGAGTTTCCCCAGCCTCACGGCGGGCCGCTCCCCTTCCCTCTTTTGCCCTCTGTCTGCCTCTTCCCGTGTCCCCTCTGCAGCTCCCTCCCCCGGGGACCCCAGACCCCAGCCTGGCAGAGCAGCTGGCCTGTCACCTGGGTGCCGCTCTCGAGGCCTGTGGGTGACCCCAGGAGGCAGCTGGTGAGAGGACAAGACCCAGCCCGCCACGCCACCTCCTGAGGCTGGTCTGACATTTGCTGAGGAATGAGAAGTGGGGGCGGGGGCTCAGTGGGTTGGAGCACGGTTCCCTGCACCACAGGGTCGTGGTCCCACCCAGGTCAGGGCACACGCCTGGGCCTCGGGTTCGATCCCCAGTCGGGGTGCGGGCAGGAGGCGACAGAATGATGTTTTTCTCTCTCCCTACATCTCTCTCTATATCAAGAAATATATCCTCGGGCGAAGACTGAAAAAACAAAAGTGGCTCAAAGCACAGGCAGTGCAATGGAATTAAAAACTCAGATGGTAAAAGCTAATCAACAGAAGAAGAGTGTGTGAAAACACCTTGACATGTTAACATGACCCTGGGCGCCGGCGCCCTTTGTCCCGACACGGGAGCCCGGGCCTGGTGGAGCGGCAGGAAGTGCCCAGCAGCCGCAGGGCCTGAGGGAGGCAGCCGCCGCAGGAAAGGGGAAAGCATGAGTAATGGGACAGACGGCGGGGTGGCCGAGGCCACTGGCTGCTACAGGGGTCAAGGCTGGTGCCCCTGGTGGCCTTCCCCAGGAGGCCCTGGCCTGGCGCCGCAGACAGCAGGTGTCCATCGGCCGTGCGCCCGCCCGGTTGGCCTCTGCCCCCACCCCGGGCTCCCTCCAGGAGCCGTGGGGCTGGCTCTGGCTGCCTCCTGTGCTCCCACCCCAGCCCAGCAGGGGCTCTCCGTCCCACTGTCACTGCACCCTGGTGCCGGGACCTGGGTTGTGAGCGACCTCCTGTTGTTGTCCTCAGGGCACTGTTACTGATAAGCCCATATGGAAGGGCGAGGGAGTGAGGCTCGGGGTGAAGTGACTGTCACCGGGTCCCCAGTGCAAAGAGGAGAGGCGGGGACTGGAGGCCGGTCCTGAGTGGGGCTCTGTGGGCTGCTCGGCTGGGCAGGTCTGAGACCCCAAGCACACGCAGGGGCCGGGCCCTGGCAGGTGGCTCTGGCCCACACCCACTGCCTGTCCCGGGCATGGGCCTCCCTCGCCCCCGGCCCTTTGACGAGCCCTTCCTACTGGCTCCTCCGGTGGAAGATCCTCCGGGAGCACCGGCTGATGTGTCACCCGGTCTGGGCGGGACAGCTGTCACGAGGACGTGAGTCAGAGGTGGCTCCTCCCCAGCAGAACGGGGGGCTAGCTTAGATCCTGG
The DNA here is from genome assembly GCF_021234435.1 of Artibeus jamaicensis. Lineage (NCBI taxonomy): Eukaryota > Metazoa > Chordata > Mammalia > Chiroptera > Phyllostomidae > Artibeus > Artibeus jamaicensis. Next base: position 26,686,893 of record NW_026521954.1, on the reverse strand, counting down.
GGCGAAGGGTACATACAGGGTTTGCAGGCCGGTGACAGGGCCCCGACTGCCTCCCTCTGCCCCCACCCAGGAGAGTCTTGGGGACGGGGTGACGCTGTGTGAGGGGACAGACCCGCGGCTCTCTGTGCCCTCAGCTGCCCTGAGGGGTTTGGCCGCGGCGCTCTGCAGGGACCCGCTTTCCATCAGGGACACTGTCCACACAGCCTCCTGCTGTTCCCAGCGGTTCCTGGGGCAGCCCCAGTCACTGATGGGGAAACTGAGGCCTGGTTCTGCTTCTTCACCAGAGCTTGTCTCAGGCCGAGTGCCAGACCCGAGGGAACCAGCAGCCGTGAGCAGGGCTCGGGGGCGCCTGCTGCCAGCGGCCTCCCTGACTCCTCTGGAGACGCACCTGAGACAGGAGCTCGGCCCACACAGCGGCGCTGCTCCTGGGTCCCCAGCGTCTGCCCAGAACCCGTGGCCTCTGGCAGCCCCCTGGGTTGCTGTGTCTCCCACCCAGCTTGGAGCCAGTGTCCTTCCGGAGAGTGGGCCCTGGGGCCCCCTCTGCCTCTCCTTCTGCCCCTCGGAGCCAGGCTCGGCAGGAAATGGGTGAGGTGGCCCGGGCCCTGGGTCACATGGGCAGTGCTGGCTGGTTTGGCCACAGCTACAGCCTGCTCAGCCTCAACTTCCTCATCGGGACGATGAGGTTCACCCTTGGGGACTTGGGGACTGAGTGGGCCGCAGAGCTAACTCGGTGGCCCTGGGTGGGCCCTCCAAGGAGGCTGCTGTCCACCCCGCCCTGGCTGTCAGCCTGACCATCCTGTCTCCAGAGGGGCTGTACGCAGGAAAGCGCCCCAGGCTTCACGACGCCCTGCCTTGGCGTCCACAGGTGGGCGCTCTGTCGCTGGGAGGGTTGGGCTGGTTGCCGTCTCTGCTCCCGAGGGGCCCATCCTGTCCGGTCTGCAGCCCGGGAGGCATGTCTGGAACCCAGCACCGGGGCCAGAGTCTCAGCCCTGCAGGGCAGGCGGGCCACGAGCGTGTGCTGGGGGCCAAGTGGCGGGTGTGACAGAGCGGTGAGTGGGGATGGGAAAGGCGGGCGGCTGGGTTTGGGGAAGTCCTGCTCTCCGGCCTCTTGGTCTGGCCAGGGGTCAGCTTGACCCTGACCTCAGAGAAGACAGCCTGTGTCCTTCAGGGTCTCCGCAGAGACGCTTGGTGGGTTTCCACCCAGCCGCATCCCCTTGACCCCTCCCTGCAGGGTCAGCGGCAGGGTGGGGCCCCCAGGTGCTCAGGTGAGGATGCCCTGCTGGTGAAGGCTGCTGGCCCCGCTTTGTGAACAAGGGCGCTGGGGGTGCAGCGGGGCTGGGCATCCAGCCTGCCTGGAAGGATGGAGACGTGGGGGGTGCTCGGGGTGCGGTAAATGATTTAATTCAGCAATCGAGCCCCAAGGAGAGCAGGGAACGCCCAGCTAGTTGTGGGGGACGCCATCTACTGCTTCTGCAGGTGGTGGACGCGGGGGGGGGGTGGGGGGGAGCTGCCGTTGAGGAAGGGACAGCGAGTCAGCAGACAGACCAGAAATGCCTGGGGTTATGGAGGGGGCAGCCCGGGAGCGGGGGAGGGGCTCCGAAGGTGGGCCAGCAGCCCGCGGGGTGGGAGAAGGGGTCTGGTTGTGCCAGCCCCGAGGCCGTGTGAGGCCTGGGTGAAGACTGGGGAAGCTGACACTGTGCTCTCCGGGCTGAGCGAGCGGCTGTGGCGAAGGCACGGAGCCACTCACCTCCAGGTGGGGTCCCCACAGGGGGGGACGGGACACAGGGAGGGGCCTGTGCCCGGAGGTGGGTGGGAAGTGTGCCAGGGTCCTGGCGGCTCCGGAGGAGGCGCGCCCTCCCCGGCGTGACTGGGCATGGCAAGGCGACCAGCCATCTGCAGGGGCCACACCCACCCACCCTGCCGGGGGGTCTCTAGGGCCGCCCCACACAGGAGCTGTGAGACGAGGACACCGGGGTGCAAAGTGGGCTGCAATGTGAACGCTGCCCTGTTGCCCCTGCCAGGGTCACATGGGCAGGGTCTCACAGTGGCAGGTGAGGCTGAGCGCCTCTCTCGGGGGTGGCACCCAGGCCCTGTGCAGGGGTGGGGCCTTGGGGTGCCCACGCTGGCCGCCGTGTGGGGCAGGGAGCCTCTTTAGGCCAGGCAGGGGAGGGCTGGCGAGAGGGGTGGGCTGCATCCTTAGGTGAGGGGCCAGGAACTCCGGGGTGGACGGGCCCGTGCATCTGCCTTCTGGAGTTTTTCTCAAGCTATGGAAAGGAGGAAACTTGTCAACCATTGATGAACTGAAGTGTGAATCCTGAAACGCCTCCGCTGTTTGTGGTCGGAGGGGGGCTCAGGAAGGCAGCACCGCCCACCCTAGGCGCCCCTGCCCTCCCCTCGGGCCGCCTGGGACCTCATGCCGGAGGACAGGAGCCCTCGGTCTGGAGCCCCTCCCAGCCGCCCCCCTCCCACCCACGGGCAGCTCTCTACTGTCTACTGACAGAGCCCTGTCCCGTCCAGGGCTCTGCACCAGGTGCCACCCTGGCTCTGCGTGTCCTCAGCTCTGCTCCAGATGCTCGGCCTTTAGTCCATGGGAGATGTCACCCAGCTCGGGAATGTCTGCTGGAGTCGGAGACACCAGGCCTGGGAGAGGAAGGCCCCGGGGTGCTGCGGCGCCGGCGGGGCACCTGGGGACGGTGGGCATTGGGAGTTCTCCGTGGGCACCGCTTGAGCACCGCAGGTCCCGGAGGAGAAACCCCACCCTGCACAGTTCAGCCACATCATCCTCAGAAGCCCTGGCCCCCCGTCCGGCAGCCCTGCGTGCCCGCCTCTCCCTACAGGTCCCTCAATTCCCTCTGGTGGAGGGCACAGGAGGGGCCCGACTGCCTCCACCTCCGCCCTGGGCAGCCCAGAGAAGCCCCTGGGTGTTTCCCAGAGCCCAGCACACGCCGTCCTCTGCCGGAGCCAAGGAAGAGGCCCTGGGGCAGCCACACGGAGAGTCAGTTCCTGTTGAGGGTCAGGTGGGCTGCGGGGCGCCGGCCTCGGGATGTGCTGGCCGTAGCTGTGTCAGGGGTTTGGCCACGTATGTGGCCCCACTTGTCCACCCACTGGCCTGTCTCTGGGCTTGGCTGTGGGCTGGGCACCGCCCTGCCAGTGGGGACACAGGGGGTGACACTCTGCTGAGCAGGGCTGTGCTGTTGACTTGGAGTTTTCAGGGGGTCAGGGTGAGGTTCTAGATGGCTCTGTCTCAGAGGATGAGGTTGGTTTTGTTGGAGAGGATCCGCTTCCACGTGGAGGAGATCGCACAGTGTAGAAGTGGGCCGCCGAGGTCCTGCCAGACCGGACGCTCGGCCAGGGCACCCGCCCGGCCCCTCCTTGCTCCTTGCTCCCTGGGGAAATGGCTTGACTGGGCCCAGGAAGGGCCAGCGAGCGTGAACCGGAGGCCACGAGGTGAGGAGGGGCAGCGGCTGAGCGGCGTGAGCCAGGCCTGAGGGGAGCTGCAGGCACCGAGGAGGCCAGGCCCCGTGGGTCCAGGACTTCAGACCCGCCGTGAGTGGGAGCCTGCAGTTTGTCCCGGGGAAGGACTTCGGCAAGTCCCGGTGTGTGGCACTTCCCTGGGAGACTGTCATATACCAGGATTCACTGAAGTTCCCAGTCTCTCACTCAGGGAAGTGCCACACACCGGGGGTTCAAACAGCAGAGACTTGCCTCTCAGGCCCCTTGGGAGGTTGCAGGGGCCAGTCCTTCCTTCCCGGACTCTTCCGGGCTCTGGTGCTGCATGCCCTGGTCCCTGCCTCACGTTGCCTTCTCCTCTGCACCTCTTCTCGGTGTCTTCTTTAAGTGTATTTATTTATTTTTAGTGAGAGAGAGAGGGAGAAAGCGGGAGAGGAACACCAGCGTGAGAAACATCAGTGTGTGGTTGTCTCTTGCGCGCCCCCTACTGGGGACCTGGCCTGCAACTGCGTCACATGCCCTAACTGGGAATGGAACCTGTGATCCTTTGAACTGGTGACCTTAATCCACTGAGCCACACCAGCCAGGGCCTCACTCTCCCTTCTTATAAGGACACTTGTCCCTGGAGTTAGCGCCCATCTGGCTAATCCAGGGCCAGAGCCCTGACTTAATGACACTTGCAGACTCGGTGCGGCTGTGACGGGACCAGCTGGGCGCCCGCCTTGCCCCTGAGCAGGCTGGGCCCTGGGAGCCCAGCGTGAGAGCTCTCCTCTCTTTTCTTCCAGGGCCCGTGGCCTCTGCCCAACCCTGCTGGCTGGCTCCCGCCCGCATGGGTAGGTGCCTTGCATCTGGCACAGGGGGGTGGTTCCCTGGCACTTAGCCCCCACCCTGGGGAGAGGGGAGGGCGAAGTGGAAATGCAGGGCTGCCCAATGCGGGGACCCAGTGACACTTCCGTCCCACGCATCTTACTGCTTGGATGCTGCTGTGGGGTAATCGCCATGGTTACTTCCAGTGTAAAAGGTTGTGGAGCTGCCATTATTGGCAGGCTGGGGGACGTGACTGTCCCTGAGTTTTCGGAGCATGCGTGGTAGCCGGGCCTCGCCGCAGGGGTGACTGCTGCCTGCGCAGAGGGGAGGGCAGTGCAGACCCAGGCCCAGAGGGGCAGCCCTGACTCCTGCCCTTGGCCTCCCCAAGGGCAGCCAAGTGCGGGGAAGGGACCGCCGGGGCGCTGGCCCCGTAGGGACCGCTGTTCCTCTGCTGGGGCTGTGACTCCCCCGTAGCATCACAGGGCTGGGTAGGGGCCAATGGGCGTGGCCTTCTGCATTTATAAGCTTGGGGACCCTTAGGGGGACAGGGCAGAGGAAGCTCTGCTGTGGTGGGACCTCAGGTCTCCTCCTCCATCCTCCCTGCGCCCAGTGAGGGCTGTGGCCCCGGCAGGGCCATTGGCTCTGGGCTCTTCCCTGGGCAGGTTCTCCCCGCCGACAGATGCACCCCAGCTCTCCTCCCCGCCCCCGGCCGCCTCCGCTGCTTTGTCACCTGTGGACTCCTCCCGGCCCTGAGACGTCGCTCACTCTGAGCCCTTGCTCTGCCTTCGAGTTCCCCCACCACCCTGTCAAAGCGAACTCCCCCTCCGTCACACCTGGGCACTGCCCGATCCGGGGCTTGTTGGGCCTAGCACCTCCTGTGGGCCCACAGCCCCTTGAAGCCCCGCTCAGCCCCAGAGCTGCCCCTCGGGCTGACCCCTCTGGCCCTTAGCCCAGCGGCTCCTCTCCTGCTACTTTTACCTCAGTGCCCAGCACCCATTTCACAGATGAAGAAACTAAGGCTCAGAGAGGCTTAGTCAGAAACTTGAGGGCACACAGTTGGCAAAGGATGGCGGCGGGCTGGGTGCCCAGCTGGGCTGCACCCTGGCAGCTTGGAAAGGGGAAGGAAAACGGGGAGGGGCCCCACTTAACCCTCCCCTCGCCACCACCTGTCTGTCTCATCATGGGCAACTCTCCGCTGGAGGAACAGCCCGTCCTCGGCCACTGGAGGACTTGCAGGCTGGCACCGGCTGGGGGAGGCTGAGGCAGTGGTGCCCGCCCTGTGGATAGTTCCGCACCCTCAGGATGCCCGTGGCCCCGAGCCGGCCCCTGGCTGGCCTTGGCGGAGGCCTGGGGCTGTGCACACACTGGCAGGTGGTGGCGGGGGCTGTGCCTTGGGAAACCTGGTGGGCAAGGTAAGGCCTTTGCAACTCCGGGACACCCGTGGCCGGTCACCCTCACTCCGGGAGGGTGGCCCCAGGGTGCTCTTTGGCTGGTCTTGTCCTCCCCGGGACGGGTGCGACTTGAGACCCAGCCAGGTTCAGGGGAGGAGGGGCAGGGGGTGTGGGGCCTCAGCGCTGAAAGGCCTGAACTTGACCCCTTGCTCCCCAGCTCCCTGGCTGTGGTGGGGCAGAGCCCAGGGGCAGGCCGGGAGCAGCGGGGGCACGTTCGCCACGCAGGCCGCCCGGGGAGCCAGCAGGGGCAGCGTTTGTAGAGCCGGTGGAGTGGCCGTCCCTGGAGAGTGTCAGCCACTTCCACCCGAGGCTGTGCCTGGGGTCGTGGGAAGGGTCGTGCTTGGGCTCCGGTTTAGAGCCAGTGTCTGGGTCCTGTGGTGTCGAAGGGCTGAGAGGGGCCACCTTGCCACCCAGAAGGTTCAGGTGCCAGGGGCACAGCCCCCGTGCGGGGTGTCACTGCCGGCTTCTTCCCAAGCCCAGGTGTCCCCGGGGCCAAGGAGGATGAGGTGAGGCCCTGGACTGTGGGGGTTTTGGTGGTTTGCTGGGGAGAAGCCAGGTCTGCAGAGGTGACTGGGGACCCGCGGGGAGCTTCTTCCCAGGGGACACAGCTGGCCTCCCCCAGGGGCCTGTAGAGCTGTGGTCTCTGACCACAGGGGCCACTAAACCCCGTGGGCTGAATAACACCCAGGGGCCTCAGAGCTCACTGGGTGGAAGGCAGGAAGCGTCACCGCTTGGGGCTGACCGGCAACAGGAAGTGCCACGGCTGGGGGCTGGTGAGAAGCCCTGGCGGCGGCAGGCCTCAGACGCAGCAGGCGGCGCTTCGGGCAGCACGGGGGCGGCGGCCCTCACCAGCTTGGGGGATGCAGGCCGAGGTTCTGCGCCGTGGCCCCTGAGCCACATGGCCTCTCTGGGCCTCAGGACACCTGCCCCCCACCCGTCACCAGGCAGAAGGAGAGCCATGTGCTGGGTCAGCGCCATCAGGTCAGTGGGCGCGGCCCTGGGGACGGGCCCTCGGGATGCGGTGCCGGCCGGTGCCTGCAGGACCACTTGGGGAGGCCCGTGAGGGAGCCAGGGGCCTACACCGGGCAGCGGGGCAGGGCAGCGGGCAGGGAGGCGGGGGCAGCCTGCTGGGTGGGGGCGCAGGTCGGGCAGAGTCTGCCCATGGTCCTCCGTGCTGCGGTGACCTTGGCGTTTGGGTTCCGTGTGCACACACCTTGTGTGTGAGGGAGTGCGGCGTGAGAGACTGTGCCCGTGAGTGGGGGTGAGTGTGAGTGAGTGTGAGTGTGTGTGTATGAACGAGTGTATGAGCGTGAAGGGTGTGTGAGTGTCTGCGCCTGCGGTGTGGACGAGTGTGTGTACGTGTCCTGGCACCGAGGGTCCAGGCGGCGCTGTGCTTGGGGGGTCAGGCGCCTGCCGGCTGGGGCTCTGCTCGTGAAGCCAGGGCGCTGCCCTCCCTCTGGCATGGCTGGTCACCCGCCTCCATAGAAGTTTTTTGGTTTTGATTCTTTTATGGAGAAGGGTTCTGGGAAGAGGAAGAACAAGGGGAAACCGAAAGTCAAGACCAAGTGAGCCAGGTGGGAGGCGCTGGGGCCCCTCCCAGCAGCTGTCATCCCTCTGCCCCCTGGGCCCCCCCCACCAGGCGGGGGGTGTGTGGCTGTGCCGGAGGGTGTGGGGCACCACACTATCACCAGCTGTGTGGCTTCGGGCGAGTTACTCAGCTTCTCTGGTGTCTTTGTCAGTGACGTGGGGCTGACGCTGATTGACACGAAGTGCCCCTCCCCCGGGTGCCTGAGCCCCTCCCCGCGTCCCGGCCTGTAAGACCAGAGGGAGGCCTGGAGCCTGTGTGCGTGGTGGCTGCCAGGCTGGCCTTGGCACTGGGTGGCTCGGGGCTGAGGTGGCGGCGATGGCTCTGACCAGGGCCCATGCTCGTACCCAGGGCACAGGGCCTCTGCCGAGGCTCCTGGCCGCCCCTGGAGGCTGTGTGCACGCGTGAGAACAAGTGGACAAGTGTGTGCGTCCAGATGAGTGCAAGTGAGTGTGAGAATGAGGTGTGTGTGCATACGTGGTCAAATGAGGGCACAATGGTGTGTGCATGGACAAGTACCTGCGTACGCGTGTGTGCACGCGTGTGGGTGCGCGCGTGTGTGCGTGCTCCCTCACCCTGTGGCTCCTGCCTGCCGGGTCCCCACTGACAGGGACTTTCTGACACTGTGGTCGAGGGAGCTGCCCGCTGCCTCGCCACAGCCAGGGCCGTGCCTGCAGCTGTCCCGTGGGGGCCCGGCCCCGCAGGGCCCCCCACTTCACTCTCACGCCCAGGCTCACACCCTTCCACACGTGTGCACACACAGCTCTCACACGTCCCGTGGCACACTGCGACCGAGACGCTGACCGCTGTTGCCGGGGTGAGCCTACAGCTTACGTGTGGGCCAGGAGCCCCCCTCCGGGCCGAGGCCCCACAGCCGGTGTGGCCTGCACTTCCCGGAACACGAAGGGGCTGGCTGTCACTGTGGCAGAGAGCCGCTTCCGCCGCTCTGTCCCCACCCTGCACCTCAGTCTCTGGTCACCTAGACCAGCCTCAACTCTGACAGGGACTGTGGGGTGGGCCCGAGGTGCCTGCCCCCCTGAGCACACAGGCGCCTGCCGGAAGGGCTGCTGGAGCTCCCACGTGGCCACCGGTGCTGGCCTGCGTGTCCCCGGCCCCTGCCCAGGCAGCCCCCGAGCTGCAGGGAGCGGAGCTTCCGCAGCACGGCAGGCTGGCAGCCGGTGCTGACGCTGTGGCTGGCTTCCTGGGCAGCCCCAGTCCCTGGGGGGGGACAGACTTGTCACTGTGCTGCTGGGGGCACCCTGGTGAGCGGCCTTAAGATGCCCCCTTTTAAACGGGACCAGGCAGAGGCTCAGAGGAGAACAGGCCTGGTGGCCTTTGAACCCAGATCCCTGCACTGTCCCTGACAGCTCCCAGCCAGGGGGGCTCAGCAGGCAGCTCTAGCAGCTTGCGGGTGGGGGGTTGGGGTGTCTCCCTGAGAGAAGGGGGCTGAGACTCCCTGCGGTGAGCTGACAGGATGATCTGTGGGGGCCACTGGGGACAGTGGACCTTAAACATCAGGTCACTGGGGCTGGGGTGACACCCGGGGCTTTGAGAGCAACAGCCAGGGAGGCCGGGTGCCCCTTGGGGACTCCCCTCAACTTTCCTGGGCACTGATGCAGCAGGAGCCTGGAAGTCCCCCAAAGCTGCGTGGTCACTGTGACTGCCACGTCCCCTCATCACTGTCACCCTCAGCCACCATTTCCCCTTTCCACTTCAACCTGGCCGGGCACCGGGCTTCTGGTCGGGTGCCAGCCCACCCAGCTCACCCCCTGGGGCAGGGCACGCCGGTGGTGGCCGGATGGTGTTGGGGCGTCAGGGTGGGCTCCCTTTTGGACGGTCCGCCCTGCGGAGAGGGACTGCAGATGTTGGATTCTGTCCCTAAAGTGAGGACATTGCTGGGGAGGGGAAGGTGGCGCACGGCCCCGCCCTGTCATGACCCACCCCGCCTGTCGAAGCTCAGTCGGGGGCCACCCGGAGCCCTCGTCGTGCCCATGGAAGGACGGTGGCCGGGTGAGAATGGGGGCCCTCACAGGCCTGGCCACCAAACCTCCCCCGGGGGTGGGTCCAGGAGTGTGGCCTCTGCCTGCCCTCACAGAGCTGCTCCTGCCCTTCACACATGTCCGCTGTGCTTTCTGACTGGGGGGGATGCGGCCCACTGGCGTGGGGGCTCCGTGCGGCTCCCTGCTGTCCCCGCCACCCGCAGGGTCCGAGTACCACACCTCCTCAGGGGCTCCCTTGGGGGCCCCTCTGTGGTGGGCCTGAGCTGGCGAGGGTTGGGGGACAGTGACAGCCGGCTGTGCTCAGTGTTTGGGGGGACACAGGGCCCCCAGAGGTCGGGGAAGAAGGCCCGAAGGGGGGGACCCTCAATCTCACTCTTGTCTCGTTTTCGGAGTGGTCCTTGCTCGCGTGCAGGAATGCGACCGCTCTCTGCACACTGACTGATCTTGTGCCCTGCCCTGCAGCAGGCTCACTGGTCGGTTCCGATCACTTTTAGTGGGTTCCTGGCATGTTCTGTATACACGGCCATCTAATCTGCAAAGTTGACCCTCTTCCCTTCCCATCCGGACACCTTTCCTCTTTCTTGCCTAACTGCACCCGCTGGTCCCTCCGGGACCATGTTGAGTGGCAGTGAAGAGAGGGATGGCCTGCCTCGCCCCGGCCTCCAGCCAAGCGTCCAGTCCTCCCCAGGGCGTGCGAGCGCGCCCTGGGCTTTCACCAGCCGCCCTTTACCAGGGCGAGGCAGCTTCCCCCTTCCGTGAGTGGCGTCCTTATCGTGAAGGATTGTTGTGTTCAGTCAAATGCCTTTTTCTGCTGAGGCTATCACATGGCTTTTGTCCTTTATGGGACTGACACAATGTTTCACACGCCCGGACCCCACCGGCTGGAGCAGAGCCCGCTCCCTAGTACTGCGTTCGGCGCGGAGTGCATTCCCAGGTCCAGAGGGATGGCGGCCCGCGCGTCTCTCGTCCAGCGATGCCTATGGTTTTGGTGTCAGGGTGATGCTGGCCGCGTAGAGAGTTTCTTCCTGTCCCGGTTTTGCAAGAGTTTGTGAAGGACTCGCGTCTATTGGAGCCAACTCTTGAGGGATGGTACCGGGGGCGGGGCTTCTCACCTGCACGCAGAGGGGGCGGGGCTCCTCACCTGCCCCGGGCGGTGGGGGCGGGGCGTGGCGGGGGCGGGGCTCGGGCGGGTTCGCAGCGGCATGGCTGGTGAGGGGCACCGGCCTCGGGGCTGGGGTCGGCTGGAGGCGGGCTCCGGGGGCGAGGCGGCGGGGTCGCCGGGCCGAGGGCCCTGTCGCTGCGCGCAGGGCCGGCGGGCCGACCCCCGGAAGCTGGCCGTGCCTGCCGCGTGGCCGCCGTGAGTACCAAGCCCGGACCCGGGTCAGCGCTTTCTGCGAGAACAAAGGCGGGCGTCGGCCGGCCGGGGCAGCGGGTGGGTCGGGGGCTCCCGCAGGGGCACGCGCCGGTCTGTCTTTCTGCAGCACCTACCGGTGTGCGAGCGTGGGCGAGGGCCCCTCTCGGGCCGGGCCGGGCCGGGCCGGGCCGGGCGGCGCGGGTTGGGGGCCGTGCTTTGTTCGCAGCCTTGGCTGTTAGTGAAACTCTGGCCAGAGGGGTGGCTTTGTGTGCCGGGGAAGGTGGGAAGGAGCGAGGCTGGGCAGAGGCCGAGGGCAGCCCGGGCCCGCGGGCCGTGAACAGTTGGTGGACGGTGCCGTTTTCCCTAGAGCAGAGTGGTTTTGGGGGATGGCGCGGAAGTGGCAGGAGTCCCAGCAGGCCTGGGCCTCTGGGTCTGCTGTCACCTGCACCCCTGAGGGCTCTACCACGGACCACACACCTCCTCCCACTCCGGGGAGCCGGGGGAACGACTGGGCCTGGGTTGGGTGGGTGCAGGCACAGACAGAACAGTGCAGGGTTGGGGGGTGCTGTTCAGAGAGGCAGGGGAGGGGGGAGCCCTCTGTGACGGTGCATTGAGATGCCTCACAGGTGGGGGGACTCGGAATCTGGGTCTGGAAGGGTGAGTAGGAGTTCTCCACCCGAGCAGGGGTGGCAGCGAGGCCAGGAGTGTGCAGCAGCCTGGCCGTGAGGAAGAGGCTGGGTGGAGAAGGCTTGGTCCTGTGGGCCTGAGCCAACCAGAGACTGTCAGACTGTCCCGGATGACACGTGCAGTGAGGTCCCTGCCCGAGTCATGCCCAGGCCGATGGGGGGGTGGTGGTCATGCATGGGCACTGCGATGAGGGTGTGCCACGCCGTGTCTGCACTGCCCTGCCACTTCACAGCCCCCGCAGCTGTGGCTTAGGGACCCCCCAGAAGGCCAAGCCAGGTCATCTGACCCAGGAGCTGGGGCTGCCTAGGGGTGCCTGCTTCCCTGCTTTCCTGTCTCAGGGTCTTGAGAGAGGGATGGAGTGGCCCTAGCCAGGTAGTGCAGCTGGTTAGAACGTCTAAATGTGCTCAAGTTGCTGGTTCAATCCCCAGTAAGAGCACATACAAGACTCAACCAATGAATGCATAAATAAGTGGAACAACATATTGACGTTACCCTCTCTCCCTCTCTCGGAAAAAAAAAAAAAGGAAAAGAAAAGAAAAGGAAGGATAGAAGCCAGCTAAGGGTTTCTTCGGGAGTGGAGGCTTGGATATCTAGGGGCCATGCCCTCCCTGCTGAAGCTCAGAGCTGGTAAAGAGGGTGCCCAGGGCCAGCCCCAGCCCCTGCCCCTCTTTAACTCTCTCCTTCAGGTTGCAGCTTTCATCTCCTCCTCCCGGAATCCCTCCCTGAATTTCCTATCTAGGGCAGGCCCTATTACAGGCTCACCTGGCACTCGGACTTGGGCTGGTTGTGGCCTAAGGCTGATTACCTAGGCCAGTAGTTTCCTGAGCGCGTTGACTGCTGGTGGTTCACCCACTGCTACAGCCCAGCCCCCGTGGGGTGTGAGCTCAGCGGGTGCATGCAAATGAGGCAGTGACAGTGAGGAACACACTGAGGTCTCAGGGTCTCTGGAAGTCGGGTATGTGGTCAGGTGGACCGGGCGACCTTGTCTCCCTGGGCTGGTACCTAGAAGCCTGGGGCCTTCACAGGGGCTTTCGCACCGATTGCCGCCTGGAACCCTTGTGATGTCTCCAGGGTCTCCGCAGTGTCCAGCTAAGTCATCTCCTGTCCCCCGCGCCTGGCTGAGACAGTTCCCCTTTTCTTGCAGCTTCATGGCGGCTGAGGAGATGCACTGGCCTGTGCCCATGAAGGCCATTGGTGCCCAGAACCTGCTCACCATGCCCGGGGGGGTAGCCAAGGCTGGCTACCTGCACAAGAAGGGGGGCACCCAGCTGCAGCTGCTCAAGTGTGAGTCCCCTGCAGTGGGGAACGTGATGGGGGGATGGGGGGGCAGAGCTGAGCCTCCTGTTACTGACATGGTGGGCCCTTCAGAGTTTTCCTTCTGACCCTGGTGGCCGCCACCCCCGGCAGACCTGAGGTGGGCCTCCTCAGATCTAGGAGAGGGTCCTGGGCCCTGTAGAGCCAGGGTGGGCCTCCATCTGGGGCACAGAGCTGAGCTCTTGCCTTCGCCAGGGGGCGTTCAGGGAGTGGGTTTGTCACAAGGTTCCAAATGGCCTCGTCTGCCAAGCCGAGGCCTTGCTTGCCCAGACGCTGGCGGTTAGAGAGCATCGGGCTCGGGCCGTGCCCCCAGCAGCCCCAGCAGCCCTAGCAGCCCTGTCTCTGCTCCGTGCTGCCTGGCCTCTGGGTACCGCCTGGCCTGGGCTCTTCCGACAGAGAGTCTCCAGGACGGCTGTCACGGACCTGTCCCCTGGCCTGGGTGGGGCCGTGGAGAGTGGGGGTTCTCAGTGAGATGCCCAGCCTTGGGGGTTGGCTCCACACTGGTGGCTCTTGTTGGCAAGCTCTCTGGGCTTAGGTACCCCTGTCCTCACGGTGCCAACTTGGGGTGGAGGGGACTTACCAGCTGCCACGCAGCACCCAGCGAGGTGGCTGTGGCTGCCCTGGGCCTCCGGCTCTTCCTAGAGCCAGCCTCTCAGCCCTTGTCACTGGGGGCCGTGGTAACTCCACACAGCCAGCCCCCCCCCCATTCCACCCCTGCTGGGGGCTGGCCATCATGCCCATGAACTTATCCGCATTTGACCCTATGGCAGTCAAATGACCTGGGGAGGGGCCAGCCCTGCCATTCAAAGGGTTTGAAGCCTGGTCCAGCCCCCCACAGCGGCCCCCTGCAGCTCACCCCACCCTTGCCCCACTGCCCGCAGGGCCCCTGCGCTTTGTCATCATCCACAAGCGATGCATCTACTACTTCAAGACCAGCACGTCCGCCTCCCCACAGGGTGCCTTCTCGCTGAACGGCTACAACCGGTGAGTGTCGCTCGCCTTTGCCTTGGCCCCCATGGCCAGCCGCTCCCCAGCCCCGCCCCCGGCAAAACACAGAGTTCTGGTTGGACCTGCCCCTTGTGCCACCCAGACTGCTGAGATGGCTCAAGTTCCCACCCCTGGGTGCCATGCGCAGCCTCACCCGCTGCCCCGTGGCGGCACCTGCCCCTCCTCACGGTCTAGCCCCAGGCCTTTGCCGAGGGCCTGGGGTGAGCTGGGGGCTTCCTGCAGTTCGTCAGCAGGCCCCTGGGGTCAGGACAGTCTGCTTTCCGGAGTCCCCATTCGGCCTTCTGCCCTGCGACGTCTGCGTTCCTCCTTGGCCCCTTGTCCACCTCAACCTCCCTCCAAGGGGCCAAGGCCAGGCCACCCTGGCTCCAGGGGGCTCCTGGGTGAGGGGCTACAAGTCTGCCCCCGAGGGGCTCCCGGCTCCTGGGCAGGCGGGCGCGGGCCCAGACTCTCTGTGAGGAGTGACAGGCTGCTGTGTGCGGCTGTCTGTCGGCTCCGTCCGGACCCACCTGAGCCCTCGGGGGCTGCAGGGCAGGGGAAGTGGGCCCCGGGGCTCTGCGTCCCGTGGCGTCAGCCTGTGCCTCTCGCCTTCCTAGAAGGGCCTGGCCCTCCTGCCTGGGGGCAACCGAGGGTCCCATGGTCTTGCTGGTGGGTCTGGGACTCCGGGAAGGGACTCTCAACCTCGGCTCCCACCCCCGCCACTGGCCCAGTGGGGGGTCCTGGCCCGCGACAGGCTGGCTGGGGCACTGCTGAGAGGGGCAGGAGGTTCCAGGGCCCTCCTGTGGCTGCTCCGAGGTTACCTGTGCAAGGGCGTTTCCCTTCCCCAGACTCACCACCCTCAGCCTGGTGGGGGTAGAGCCTTGCCCCAGGGGCTGGCTCAGGCCCTTTTATAGGCCACATGGGTACACCTGCCCAAGGTGCCTGCCCGGCAGGGCCCCCTCCCCCCACCAGACCCTGTGCAAACCCTGCATCGTGGCTGGGCCAGCAACCACAGTGAGTCGCTTCCTTGAAATGCTCTCAAGACAGTGGTGTGGGGAGTGCTGGCGGGTGTGGCTCATAGGTTGGTGTGTTGGCCTGTGCGCAGAAAGGTTGTGGGTTCGATTCCCACTCAGGGCACGTGCCTGGGTTGCGGGTTCCGTCCCCAGTGGGGAGGCAGCCAGTCCGTGTTTCTTTTTCACCTCTCTCTCCCTGTCCTCGCTCATTCCCCCTCTCTAAAAAGAAGTGAAAAGTAAAATATCCATATCTTAGAAAAGACAAGGCGGCAGGGGCAGGCAGGGCCGAGGCGGGAGGCAGCGAAGGGGAAGTGTCCTTGTCTCGGAGCCTCATGGGCCGCTGCTCCCAGGACGCCTGCCCGGGCCCCAGCCCTCCTCCGCCCCCCACTGCCCGCCTGGTCCCCAACGCTTCCCTCTGCCGGCAGCTGCCAGGCCTCTGCCGGTCCCTCCGGATTTGCCTGTGTCCCTGGGAGCCCAGAGCTGGGCGCTGTCCGGGGGCGGGCGGCCCCCATGGGCGTGGGTCCGTGGTGACCCCGGGGTCTGCGCCCTCAGGGTGATGCGGGCAGCCGAGGAGACGACGTCCCACAACGTCTTCCCCTTCAAGATCATCCACGTCAGCAAGAAGCATCGCACCTGGTTCTTCTCGGCCTCCTCCGAGGAAGAGCGCAAGGTGCGGGGGTGGGTGGGCGCGTGGGCGGACAGCCTGCCCCTCAGCGCCCTGTCCTCATTCTCAGAATAGCTGAGTGTGCTCCTGGGAGGTACCCTGAATGGGCTGAGGGGGCTGCGGCCCGAGGGGGCTGCGGCCCGAGGGGGCTACAGGATGGTCATCCTGACCTTGGCGGGCACTGCAGACCAGCGGGGCCAGGTTCCCCGGCCGCATGGTGCTGACCTTGGCTGTTGCTGACCCACAGAGCTGGATGGCCTTGCTGCGCAGGGAAATTGGCCACTTCCACGAGAAGAAGGAGGTGCCTCTGGACACCAGGTGGGCCTGGGGTGGGCGGGTGTCTCCAGGGCCCTGGGCTTGGCCTAGGCCCGCACCTCCAGGAGCTCGGCTCAGAAGCCCCTCCTCGAAGGTTCTCCTGGGGGCCACGTGTGTGTCCCCCTGGCTGATGCTGTGAGTGTGTGGACCCGAGTGTGTAAGCCTGTGTGTACGTGCCCAAGTGTGTGTTTGTGTGTGCCTATTTAGGGGTCACACGCTTTCACCTGCCCACCCTGGAGGCCCAGCATTTGCAGCAGCTCAGATCTTTGGGCATCGCCCGCCCCTTGTCCACCCTGGCCGGCTCAGGAGTGATGCCAGAGCGAGTCCCTCTGGGCCTCAGTGATTTTGCCGTGAGGTGGCCCGGCCAGCAGCAGGAGCCCTCTGGGCAGACCAGAAACACCCGTCCTTTCATCGATGCGGAAGCTGAGGCCGTGGGAGGTCTGGCTCCCAAAAGGCCGCCCTGCGGGTCCCTACCTGCCCCCAGAGCCGCTGGCCCTCAGTCCCAGCGGCTGTCCTTCCGTAGGCCGGGCCTGGAGATGACTGAACAAGCCCCTGGGGAAGGAGTGGGTGGGGACGAGGACCCTGAGGTCTGGCATCATCTGACCAGCTGGGGGCCACACTTGTGGCAAGAACCACGGGGTGGGGGCCACTGCAGCCTCCTGTTCCCGTGTTGGCCCGTGTAACCTCACACGGAGCACGTCTGCCTGGCTCTGTCTGCACACCTGCCTGGCCTCGTCTGTGCTTCCAGGTCTGTGTGTGCCCTTGTGTTTGTGCGTACATCCACATCTGTGCACGCATGCCTGTGTTTGTCCGTGTCTGCGTGTGCAAGCGTGTCCGGATGGGTGAGTGTAGAGGGACCCCTGCCCTGCGCTCACTGCCCACCCCGCCGGCCCCTCCCCACCAGCCTCAGTGACTCCAGCTCGGACTCGGACAGTTTCTATGGCGCCGTCGAGCGGCCTGTGGACATCAGCATCTCTCCGTACCCCACGGACAGCGAAGGTGAGGCGCCGTGCCCTCGCCACCTCTCCACACCTGGCTCCTGCCGCCCCGGGGTGCTCCGTCCCCGGGCGTCCCCTGCAGCCTGCCTACGCGGCCCTCACCCCAGCCCCAGGCCTCCCTGGGTGCAGCTGGGCCCCCCTGACCTGACCCCGTCGCCCACAGACTACGAGCATGACGACGACGACGACTCCTACTTGGAGCCCGACTCCCCCGAGTCCTGGAAGCCCGAGGGTAGGTGTCCGGCTGGTGGGCCCGGGGCGCTCTGCGGCAGAGGGCAGGGGCTGGGCCCCGGGCAGTGGTCTGGGCGGCCTCGGGCCTGACAGGCTCCACCCTGTGCCTCTGTGTCCCTCTTGTGTCCCTGAGTGTCAGAGTGGTGGGAGGAACGGAGCAGAAGAGGCCACGCTGGCCGCTCTGTCCCCTCTTCTCCGGGTTGGGGAGCACACTGGGGTGCTGAGGCAGTGCTGGGCCGGGGTGGGCAAGGCCAGAGCAGAGTCCACTCCCTATGACTGACAGCTCTCTGGAGCTCTGTAGGCCAGTCACGGCCCACCCCACCTCCCAAAGCACATGGCTTGGCAGACGACCCAGGCGCAGGCCAGAAATCGCACACGCACGTCACCAGGAAGCACGGCTGTGTGGGGCAGGGCTGTGCCTCTGTCCTGGCATCCAGCCCCCTCTCTCCGCCTACTCGTACTGCCCGCCCCATCTCCCATTATCCCTTGCACCCCCTGCAAGCTCCGCCCCCAGCCTGGGCTCCCCTCATGCTGATGCCCAGATTTTTCCGTTATCCCTGGGGGCTTGGGACAGCCCCCCACGCCCCGGCCTCCCTCTTCCTTGACCTCTTCTCCAGTGTCCTTGCCTTCTGCCTACTCAAGCCCCGACTCCTGGGTCCTCTCAGCTCCACTCCACTCTCCTGTGGTCCTGGGGCCAGTCCCCTCCCCCAGCCGGCTCCCTCTTGCTGGGCCCAGCCACCGGTACCTGTGAGCCTCCCCTGTCCCCGCGCAGAGAGCCCCCTTACAGGCCAGTGACCCAGCGCCGGTCCGGAACTGCAGCTCAGGGTGCTGGGGACGCGCACCTGGCCCTCCCTCCTCCTTCCCAGCTGGAGCCTCAGAGCCCTGTGCTTCTGCAAGTCTGTGCACCCGAGCTCACCCCCTCGGACCATCTGGATGGCCATTCCCATCCGGCTTCCCCTCCTTTCCCCAAAACCTCTCTTATTAGGGTTGCCAGGGGCCTTGGGTTTCCAGACACAGCGCTCAGCTCCCAAGAGCCACAGCGGTGCCTCCCTCCCTGCTCCTTACCTGTCTCCCTCAGCACGGAGCGCCTTGTGTTCTGGGTCCCCTCTCACTTCAGTGTCAGCCCTGGGCCAGCCCCTCAGTGCCCATCCCAAGGACCCAGGGCCACCCCGGGGCTCGGGTCTCATGCCCTCCTCTCCTGTCACTCCGGGGCCACAGCTAGTGCCACCAGTGGGCGGTGGACCCCATTACTGCCTGCAGCCAGGACTCCTCCTCTGAATGTCATGTCTGCCCTGACAGCCCTGTCGATGTCCCCTGGACATCTCACAGCATCTTAAGCGTGTCAAGGGGAAACACCACCTCGTCCTCCTTCCAGCCTGCCCCCACCACCCCGTGCTCTCTCTAGTAGGAGTTCCAGCCTCCTCGCTGAGGCCAGACCCCTGGAGGGCCCCTGGCCGGAGGGTCCCTGGTGGGACACCCGGGTTTTAGGCAGCTTGCTCAGGCTGCTGTGTGCGGGACGGGCGGATGAGCCTGGCAGCCTGGGAGGAAGGCCAGGCCGTCGGGTGGGGGCTTCCGGGGGACATCCATCCACTCGACTCCGGCCATCTGTTAGGAGCAGAGGTGGGGCTGGGCCGGCCTCCGTCCGGCGACGCCTGCTCACCAGCAGGGCCTCTTCATTCCACAGACGCCCTGACGCACCCGCCAGCCTACCCTCCGCCTCCCGTGCCCGCGGCCAGGAAGCCGGCCTTCGATGTGCTCCGGGCCCACTCCTTCACCTCCAGGGGCCCGGGCCCTCTGGTGCCACCCCCACCCCCTAAGCGAGGCCTCCCGGATACTGGCCTGGCTCCTGAGGACTCCAAGAGGGAGCTGCTGGGCCTGAGGTGGGCGGACCCTGACCCTAGGCTGCCTGCGGTCCCCAGGAGGATGAGCGACCCCCCACTGGGCAGCCTGCCCCACCTGCCCAACCCTCGGAAACCCCCCTGCTTCCCCGAGAGTGGCATCCCTGGCCCGGAGTCCCGGGTCCCCAGCCCCGGAGCCGCCTCCAGGAACTGTGACCAACTCAAGACCTTCCACCTGTGCCCCCGGGGGCCGTCCGCACCTGAGCCTCCGCCTGTGCCAGCCAACAAGCCCAAGCTCCTGATGGTGGCGGAAGAGGGCCCCCTGCGGGGGGTGGCCAAGGCCGGGCACCTCGTGCTCCCCGTGGCCCCCAGGCCGCCTGTGCTGAAGCTGCCCGTGCCCGAGGCCCCAGCCCGGCCCGCGGCCCTGCCCAGGCCGGAGCAGCCACCCCACCCTCACCTCCAGTGAGTCCGCTGCCCCGGGACCCCTCCCAACCCGGCCAGCTCCCCCCGGCCTCCCCGCCTCCTGGCCCTGGGTGTTCAGCCTATGGTGGGGGCCGCCAGCCCTGCTCTGACCCGGTAGAAGGCTCTGCCTGGGCCTGCTCTGTGCCTGACTGAGGGTCCTGAGGACGTCCAGCCCTGCCCTCGAGGTGTCCTGCCCATGGGGGGGTGGGCCTGGAGCCTGTGGCTGCCTCGGGGGGCCTTGGCAAGGTGGACTTGGGGGAGACAGGCTTCCAGAGCTCCTGCTGGGCCGAGAGAGGGCCTTTGGGGTCAGGGAAGGACCTGCAGACTGACCTGACCCGGGGAGAGGCCTTGTGGGAAGGGAGCCTTTGGACCCCGCCTGGGGCTCTGCGCTGGTCCCTGGCGCTGCAGCCGTCAGAGCTGCCTTTGTGCCCTCCCTGCTCTGGAGCTTGCCGGGATGTGGAGCGGCCGTGACTCACCCCTGAGGCCCGCTCAGAATGTTTTCTGCTTTATTGCTGTGTCAACAGTCTGTGGTCAGAGATGCCCTGGATCCACAGCGGGGAAGGTCCTGGGCGCCGCGGGGGTGGGCCTCATGTGGGTGTGCTGGATCGGGGCTCCCAGAACACGCCCCCACCATGGCCCCCTTCTCCCCAGGACTCTTGCTCACCCTGCGGCCTGCGGGAGGTGCCCGAGAGGACCCCCCGTCATGCTCACGCCTCTGTTTCATGAGGGGCCGCAGCGGTACGGCCGGGGTCACTTTGCCCTGACCTCGGCCTGGGTGCCGGGGCCCATTGCCCATAGCCCAGCAGCCGGTCCTGAGTGGCCTTATATTCTCCCCGTGACCACCCAGGTGTGGGGCGTGTCCCCAGGGCTCAGTCCTTTCAGTCATCCAGCCTCACTGCGGCCCTGGGAGGGGCGTGACTTGGCCATGCTCAAAAGTGGGTCCGTGGCAAAGTAGGGCTGAGACGCCTCCAGCCTGGCCTCGTCCCGCGGTGTCCAGAGCACTTGTCTGTGGTGTGATGACACCCCCCCCCGCCAAGGCCATTGCCAGCCCTGGCCCCAGCTCAGGCTTCCCTGTTCCAGGTGCTCCCCGCCTCCTCGGGGCGGCCGGCACAGGCAGCCGGGCCCCACGGCTCCAAGGCTGCGCTTGGCGTAGTCACCAGGGGGTGCACGATGGTGTGGAGGGGAACAGGGACACCGCCCACCGTGACAGCGGAGCGTGACTTTCTTCTTGCTCCCCTGCCAGGCGCTCTCCCCCTGATGGGCAGAGTTTCAGGAACTTCTCCTTTGAGAAAACCCATCTGCCCTCCCAGGACGACGCCCCGCAGGCTGACTCTGGCGGCAAGGACTCTGACGAGGACTATGAGAAGGCAAGGCGGCGCGGAGAGCCCGGGTCCCAGCCTCGGGTGGGTGGCTGTCGGGGCGGGGCTGCCGGCCGGGGTGCCCCACACTGGCCCGCTCAAGCCGGGAGCCCCCAGGACCCTGGAGTTGAGGGGATGGAACCCAGTGCACAGCCCGGGGCAGGCCGGCAGCCATTTGGGGGAGGGAAGGGGTGCCGGCTGCGTGCACCTTGGAGACCTTGCCGCTGACCACTGCTGACCTCTGTCCAGGTGCCACTGCCCAGCTCGGTCTTTGTCAACACCACAGAGTCCTACGAGGTGGAGAGGTTGGTCGGGGGCCCTTCTTTCTCCAAGGCTTTGTTTTCACAGACTTGAGGTTCCTTGTTGGGTTTTTTTGTTTTTAAGATTTTTGTTTATTTATTTAAAGAGAGAGGGGAAGGGAGGGAAAAAGAGAGGGAGGGAAACATTAAGGTATAGTTGTCTCTCACACGCCCGCTACTGGGGACCTTTCCCAAAACCCAGGCATGTGCCCTGACTGGGAATCAAACCAGCGGCCCTTTGGTTTGCCGTCCAGGACTCAGTCCACCGAGCCACACCAGCCAGAGCTCTTTCTGTTTTTGTTCTCCACTCGCTTTGGTGCCGGGTCATTGCTGGCACAAGTACACGGTCAAGTGTAGCTACAAACCGGAGGAACAACAGATGCCATCAGCTCAGTCCTGTCGCTGGCTGTCACCCTGTGGCGCAGAGCTCCGTGTGGGCTGGCCCTCCCGGCACCCAGTGCTCTTGGCGGCTGAGCTGCGAGATAGCAAGAGGACAAAAGCCACGCTGGGGACTAGGGCTAGAGGGTCCCCGAGAGACCTCTCTGAGGACGATTCACCTGCTGACTCTTGCAGGCTGTTCAAAACCACGAGCCCCCGGGGGGAGCCCCAGGATGGACTCTACTGCATCCGCAACTCGTCCACCAAGTCGGGGAAGGTAGGTGCCGAGGAGGGCGACCAGGTAGCCACCCTGCCAGGCAAAGGCCCCGGGATAGCTGCCTTGTGCCCAGCCTGCAGGCGAGCACATTGAAGGGGGGGCTGCCTGGGGCCGTGGGAATGGCAGGTCATCTGCTCGCTCTGCTTCTGCCCCTCCAAGGGTGGCGTGTAACCCCACTGAGCCTCATGTCCCCCGTGTATCAGCAGCGGTCCCAGGGTGGACCAGGACCCTGCTGCTGTCATTCAGGTCTCAGTAGAGGCCACCTGAGGCCACGGCCCGGGGACCAGGGCCGCCCTCCTGCACTCTGCCGTCTGTCTGTGTGCAGGGTGACCCTTCCCCACGCCGCCCCTGAGGGCCATGGGGCCCCGCCGTGGTGCCGGGCACCCCTGAGCCCCGAAGCCCGGCCGCCCTGCAACCACTGCTGCCTGCGGTTCTCCCTGCAGGTCTTGGTTGTGTGGGACGAAACCTCCAACAAAGTGAGGAACTACCGTGTCTTTGAGAAGGTGAGCAGCTGGCCCGGCGGCGGCCTGGGAAGGAGCGGACCTGGCCCAAGGGCAGGCCGGTCTCCTCACAGAGTGTGGGCAGGGGGTGGGCTGAGGCTGGCGCCTCTGGGCACTGTCCCTCCCTCACTTCCTCAGCCTCCCCTTCTTTACCAGGAGGGGGTGGGGCGATCTGTAGGTCAGTCCAGCTCTGGATCCTGGACTGACCTACAGACTGGCCTATGCCCCTGGGGCAGAGTGAGGAGGGAGGTGGGAATGAGGTGGGAGCTCGGGACAGCGGGAGCAGGCCCGCCACCCCGCTGTGCCCCTGACCGTGCCCCTGACCGTGCTCCCCCCCCAGGACTCTAAACTCTACTTGGAGGGCGAGGTCCTGTTCGCGAGCGTGGGCAGCCTGGTGGAGTACTACCACGCACACCCGCTGCCGGGCCACCAGAGTCTGCTGCTGCAGCGCCCCTACGGCTACGCTGGGCCCAGGTGACGCCAACACACCGCGGGCAGAGGTGGCCCCAAGGCCGCCGTCTCCAGCTGCACGGATGAGACAGGCCTGCAGGGCGGGAGGAGCTCTGAGCCGAGGCCTCTCTGACCGGACACCCGACTGCCAGGCCAGGCCCCGCCCAGCAGGCTGGGTCCTCGGGGCGTGGCTGGGCCTCAGGCTCCCAACGGCTCAGGGGCTCTCTGGTGTCCTGCGCCGCCCACCCCATTTCACCTCCCAGCAGCCCGGGGCCTCTAGACCGAGCTGGCCTGGGCTTCATGGACAGGAACTCTGGTCCCCACCCTGCCCAGGGCTGGGGGCTGGGGGCTGGGCAGGGAGGGCTGGGGCATTTGTGGTTGGGGCAGGGGTTGTCCCCAGGACCCCTAGGACCCCCAGGAACGCTAAGACTCGGGCTCCAGGAGGGGCCTTCGCTGCACAATAAAGCACAGACGACCTCTACCGTGGTGGCTGGGCTTTATCGGAAGGGGGGTGACCGGCCTCCCTGCGCGTCTGCGCTGACGTCCAAGCAGAGACCCCAACAGCTCAGCTGACAGGAGCCCTGAGAAGCGCCCTCCCCCCTCACAGGGCAGAGCTGGCTCAGTGACTTTCCCTGGGTGCAGGCTGGTGACAACAGGACGCATGCTAGAGCCCACCCTCCGAAGTGGCAGGTTCCATGGCCACAGGTCAGGCCCGGGGCACGGGGTGGCAGAGCTTAGAGCTCCCCACCGCACGCACAGTTGGATCGCACGCTACATTGGCCAGCGGCTGGTTCCTGGAGACTGTGGGCTTCAGGTGCTTACCACGCATGCTGTCTGGAGCAGTGGGGTGTGCGAGGCTCAGAGCTCGGAGCCACCAGTACAGGAAGTGGCCAGTACAGCCAGGGGCAGGAAGAGTGTGGGTCCTGAGTAGGCCAGGGGTGGGGGGATGGCGGCACCCACATGGCCCAGGTCCAGCCCCGACCCATCCCTCACTTCCTGCCATGGAGTCCCTCAGGCTTCCGTCCCTGGCACGGCCATTTGGGCTGTTTGTGTGTGAAACCAGCTGGGGGTCAGGCTGGTAGGGACCCCAGGGTCATCTAATCCTCGCAGCACTTATGTTGGGAAAAGGTATTTACTGTGTAAAACCCAAACCCACTCCCCCCTGGAGAAGGCCTTTTGGGCTTCTCTCCCCCGACCCAGGCATGTTGTGGGGTGGGCGGGGGTGGTTTGCTGGAGAAGGGGAGGGGATGAAGTGTCCCTGGGAGGCTGAGGGCTGCTGTGGGGATGAGGGCCATCTGCTTCCAGGAAGTCAGTGTAGCACTGTCTGCAGACGTTTCCTGTAAAGCCCACCTGGGCCCAGGCCCGGTGCAGTCGCCCTGGAGTCTGGGGCACCGGGAGCTTCCAGAGCCCTGCCCTGTGTCTGGAAAACCGCCAGTGCTTGTCCCTGCAGCTGCGGCGCTCAGCCTTCGCTCTGGGACCGGGGAGGCTCCACACTGTGGCTGCAGCTTTTCTTCCTGGAACTCTTTAAAACGGGGACTTGGATCAGAGAAGCAGGTTCCGCCCAGTAACCGGGCCCTCTGTGCTGGCGATGTGAGGCAGATTAGGACGCCGAGGCCTTTGGCTAACGCACGGCTGCTTTGCAGACAGCCGAGTGTGTGAAACATATTGGAAGACACCTGAGTTGGAAGGTTCAGAGGTTCTGGGACTGGGAGCCGTGTGATAGGTGCTTCTGAGGCCTGCGGCTGCCCAGGGCCCACCCCAGGGCCTGGCATGCCTCCCTCTGCCTGGGCCCTGGGCCTGCCTCTTTGTGAACTGCCCCTGGGATCAGGGCCTCAGTTGAAGGAGCGTGTGCATTGGGGGTGGTCGATGAGTCCCAGGCATGGTCCTCTACCACGAAGCGGGGGCCAGAGCGGCCCCACTCCCTCCTGAGGCCTGCCATGAGTGTTCTGTTCTTCATTTGGGGTTGGAGGGTGTGTGTCACTCAGTAAGCACTTCTCAAGGCACTAAACTGGTTCCATGAAACAGTTTGCTTGGAGAAGCCACTGCTATTAGTTCCATTTTACAGGTGAGAAGCTGAGGCCAAGGCCTGGATTCAAGTCCCAGCTCTGCCACTTACTGCCATGTGGTCTCCTTTCATCCTCCTCTGTCTCCTCCCAGACCCTGGCTCCTGCCTGGCTCTCCACCAGCCTCTGGCAGTTCCTGTCTGATGTCTAGTTAGTCTGTCTCCCAGGGTCCCAGGTGTGTTCCCACCCAGCTGAGGGACCGACCACAGCCCTGTGGGGGAAGCCAAAGTGACTTGCCTCCATCTTTGGGGATGAGCCAGCAGAAGCCCCGGGACCCGTGTCTTGTCTGCCTGCTCCCACTTCTCACAGACCTGAAAACAGGCTCCGAGAGGTCCCTGGCTGGCCCAGATCACTGTGCTGAGATGCGGTCCGTTCCTGGGCTCGAGGAGAGGCCCCCAGACGCTTTGGGAAGCTTCTCCCAGCCCAGGACATGATTTTCCTTCTGCAGTTGATCAGAAATCATGCAATGAAACTCGATACCCCCTGTTATTAGATTATTATTATTATTATAAAAATATGTTTTCAATGGCCCCGGCTGGTGTAGCTCAGTGGATTGAGTGTGAGCCTGTGAACCAGACAATCGCGGTTCAATTCCTAGTCAGGGCACATGCCTGGGTTGCAGGCCAGTTCCCTGCAGGCCAATTCCCAGCAGGGGACACACAAAAGGCAACCATACATTGATGTTTCTCTCCCTGTCTCCTTCCCTTCCCCTCTAAAGATAAAGAAATAAAATATCTTTTTAAAAAAAAGATGTTTTTAGAACCAGAAGAGGCCTCACAAAATGTCTGTAGTTGCTCCCTGACCCTACCCCTACTCTGGGTCACGCTGCATGGATGCCCCCTGCTGGCCCAAGAAGGAGCTTGCTGCCCCCCAGGTGGGGTGGGTGGCTCTGACCAGCCCCTGGGAAGAAAAGACCTGGGTCTGGGTCCAGGGGCTTCTTGCCCAGAGCCCTCTGGGATTGGTCTCTGGTGGGGAGACCTAGAGGGTCCAAGGCACACAAGGAATAAGGGGCAAAGCTGGCACTTGAACAAGTCTGTGTCTCTAGAGGGGGCGGTGAGGGGCAGGCCACAGCCCATCTCTGGCTGTGAGGAGTCTTCCAGCAGCATGGAGTCCTCTGAGGGCAGCTCCCCCACACACATCCAGCGCTGTCTCTGTGCCTGCAGGTCCTGCCCCTCCACCCAGAAAAGACTGCCTGATGGGTGTGCGAGGAACCGCTGTGGCACAGGGAGTCCCCAAGAACACAGGCACTGAGGTGCAGGTGCTCGTGACAATGGCAGGGGACGTGGGGGCTGGACCACCTGCCTCTGCACCTGTGTGAACTCTGTCCTGGGGCTGCCGTGTCCATATTGTGTTGTATCTGCCTGACTTCATGTCTTGGTCATCCCGCAGACCAAGCAATGGCCGTTTTGGCCTCGGTCACTTTTCACGTCCCATAGAAACATCCCATTTGTACCAGGGCCCAGGAGCAAGCCAGAGTAACTTTTTGAGTTACTTGGATCTGTGGCTTCCTAGTTTCCATCATATTTGGAAAAAAAACCCCAAACCTCAGCTATGATGTCTTCCTCCCACCCCTGCCTTCCTGCTCAGGGACTCGGATCACACCCACGTCAGGCCCCTGGGAGCTTCTGCTCACTCTCTTCTAGGCCCTTTTCTCTCCCGCTTCACTTGGTTTCTTCTCCGTAGCTTCTAGTTCACTTTTTTCTCCTGATGCGTCTAATCTGATGTTCATCCCATCTGCTGTCCTTTTCACCTTCAGAAGTTTGATTTGGTCTTTAAAAACTTTTTGGACAAATTTTTAGCCCTGGCTGGTGTGACTCAGCAGGTTGAGTGCTGGCCTGTGACCCCAAAGGTTGTGGGTTCGATTTCTGGTCAGGGCACATGCCTAGGCTGCAGACCAGGTCCCCAGCTGAGAGTGTTCCAGAGGCAACCCGTGGAAGTTTCCCTCTCAAGTTGATGTTTCCCTCTCTTTCACCCTCCCTCCCCCCCGTCTCTAGAGATGAATGAATAATATCTCAAAAATTTTTTCAACTACAGTTCACATACAGTATTAGGTAAGTTTCAGGTGTAAACAAAGTGATTAGACATTTGTATAACTTTTGAAGTGATCGCCCTGGTAAGTCTTGCACCATGTGCCACCACGCACAGTTACGACAGCATTCTGCAGTTGTTCCCTGCACGACGGTTCGCTTGGTTGTCTTCTGCCACTCCTGCCTCCCTTCGGTCAGTCAGCACGCCCTCACTGACCCTCCTGGTGGGCCAGGACCTGTTGCTGGGTGCCGGGAGACTGATGTGAGTGAGGCCGAGTTGCGGGGTCTTGTCCAGGAGACGGGCGGAACCAGACGTCACCGTTAGGCACGGACAATACCTCTGACCCTCCTGTGGCTAAAGCCAAAGAAGTCCCTGCCGGTCAGGGAGGCTTGGGTTCCTCCCTGTTTGCCACTGCCCAGCGCAGGACCTCATTCACTTTCCGTGGGTATAAAGTGAACAAAAATCCCATCTTCCCGGGCCTTTGGGGGGTTGAGATGGCACAACAGGAAGGGCAGAGTGGGGTAAGGTGCTGGTCTGGTCTCTAGGCTAGCCTCCAGGGTCATGGGCAGGTGACCTGGCCTGGCCAATTCCCGGGTCGAGAGGGCAACTGAGGCTCGTTCATCCAGCGTCTGCAGGACCGGCTCGGGCCCCTGGCTGCAGCCCCGCCTGTGCAGCCTTATCAGGCTCCACAGGCCTCGCTGTGCTGGCCACACCCTGGAGGTCCGCCTGGCGACGCGCCCGCCTGCTGGGGCTTTGGACCCAGGCCAGCCCAGGGCCGAGCACTCCGAATAGGGGTTCGTCTGCTGGAGGAGCGGGCGAGGCGGGCAGGGAGAGAGGTCCGGCTCCGGCCCTAGCAAACGGGATCGGCTGAGCATACCGAGAACTGGGCCCGCTGAAGGCCTCCGCCACAGTCTGCAGGCGACAACGACCCAGGGGAGGCGGCTCCGGGTGAGCGGGCGCCGCGGGCACAGCCCACCCGGCCTTCTTTAGCAACCAGGCCTGTGGAACATAGCCCGCTGTCCGCACGATACGTTCAGACGACCTGCGGCGCCAGACCCACAGCTGTCCGCGGGGAGGGCGGAGTCACGCGGAGTCCGGTCCCCCCCCAGCTCGGGCGGCAGCCCCGCCCTTCGCCGTCCAGGCCCCGCCCCAAATATTGTAACAGCCAATAGTAGAACGTGTTGCTTGGCGGTGAGACTCGAGCCGGACCTATGGAGTGGCGCGTTGTAGGCTTGCAGAGCTGCAGGCCGCACCCAACTTCAGCGGCTAGGGCAGCGCGGAGGACTGAAGGGGCGGAGAGGCCGGGCGGGCGGGAGGTGCGGACCTGGGGAGCGGGGCGGACAGGGGGCGGAGCCCGAGGCCGAGCTGGGGCTGGAGGCGACGGGCGGCGGTCGCACTCGGACTTGGGAATCCTGCTCGCTGCCCGCGTTTCGCCGGTGAGGTGAGGCCTGCGCGCAGCGGTGGTGGCAGTGGGCGCGGGGCTCCAGTCCGGGCCGCGGGGCCTGCAGCCCGCGGAGCCGGCGGGGTCGCTGGCGGGGCTGCGGGGCCCGCCCTGGGAAGGGGCCGCGGCCCGTCCGCCTGGACTCTGTACGGGAGCCCACGCCCTGCGAGCTTTTCGGCACGCTGGCCCCTGTGAGGACGCCGGGGTTCTCGCGGGGGCCGGGGGACCGTGAGGGGAGGCGGCTCCGGCTCTCACGCTCGGCCCGCGCGGTGCTGGCGAGCACCCCTCCGGGCACAGATGCAGACCGTCGCGGCCTCCGCATCCTGCCAGGCGGCCCCATTTTTACAACGACGGCTTCTGCGGAAAGGGAGAAGCCGGCCCTGCCGCGGACGGCCGTGGGCTGTCCGGGAACTTTGAGGTCTTGGCCACCTTCGCCCCTTTTCCCGTTTCTGGGAGGTGCCAGGGGGCCTCTGCCTCCAGCACTTTTATTCCTGCTCTCGTAGTGCATGGTCTAGAGCTGGGCGGGCGGTTTGTGTTCCCTTCGAGCGTGCCACCTCGGAGTCAAAAGATTGGCTGATCTGGAAGTGCTGGTGGTGCGACCACGTAAGTTTCCGCCTAAACGGCCCGGAGCCCTGGCCAGAGCCCCGAGGACCGAACGCACAGCTGGTGGCTGTGTACAAAGCTGGCAGGCTTACGCAGATTTTTAATTTTTACTTTCTGCGTGTGAAAATGTTTTGAAATCGCAGTGGGGATAGGAAGCAGGCTGCTGCAAGGTCCCCTCGGCCTCCCTGAGAGCATCGTCGGTCCCAGCGAGGACGAGGCGGATCGCCAGGAGGTCCACCCCGCCCGGACGTGGAGGGCGGGCCGGGCCGTCCAGTGGATGGCTGTGACTGGGGGTTGGCAAAAGCCGGGCAAATGCCAGCAATGTGTGCGTTATTTCTTAAAGCCCCAAACCTTGATCTACCCCTTCGGTTCTATGGGGAGAACTAGCGCAGCAGAGTTGTTTTTGAGGAAGTGAGGGTTTCGGCAGTCAGCACTGCTCTGCGCCGTCTTGATGTGGTTTGCAGCAGTAGGACGGTGTGATTTGTTCGCTCGCTCCGTGGTCCGGGAGCTCACTGAGCGCCGAGCCTCTGAAAGCTGCTCCGCCGCCCAGACGTGGGCTCGTTTTCTTTGGAAAAAGGAATTCACGGGGCTGGCCATTTTCTCCTTTAACTCTAGACGTTATCGGATACTGATTAGATTTTGTTTGGTGTTTTGTTCCACTGACTGTACTGCAAAAGCTGTTTCTTTAGATGATTGTTAGTTTCTTTATTTTTTATTTTAATTTTTTAAAAATATATTTTATTGATTATGCACTTACAGTTGTTCTATTCCCCCCTTCATTCCCCTCCACTCTGCACACCCCTCCCCCACCATTCCCCCTTTAGTTTATGACCGTGTCTCAAGTCCTTTAGATTGTATATTTCCCCTACTAGTCTTGCCCTCCCCCCCTATTTTCTACCTACCGTCTATGCTACTTATTCTCTGTACCTTCTCCCCCCTTCTCCATCTCCCACTCCCCTGTTGCTAACCCTCCATATGATCTTCATTTCTATGGTTTGCTCCTGATCTAGCTGTCCTCTTAGTTTGCTTTTGTTTTAGGTGTGGTTGTTAATAACTGTGAGTTTGCTGTCCTTTCACTGTTCATCTTTTTTTTTTTTTAAAGATTTTATTTCTTTATCTTTAGAGGGGAAGGGAAGGAGAGAGGGAGAGAAACATCAATGTATGGTTGCCTTTCATGCATCCCCTGCTGGGAACTGGCCTGCAGGGAACCGGCCTGCAACCCAGACATGTGCCCTGACTGGGAATCGAACCTGGATCGGGTGGTTCGCAGGCCCACAGTGTTCATCTTTTTTATCTTCTTTTTCTTAGATAAGTCCCTTTAACATTTCATATAATAAGGGCTTGATGATGATGAACTCCTTAAATTTGATCTTATCTGAGAAGCACTTTATCTGCCCTTCCATTCTAAATGAAAGCTCTGCTGGATAGAGCAATCTTGGTTGTAGGTCTTTGGATTTCATGACTTGGATTTTTATTTCAAGCAGTCATTGTATTGAATCAGAAAAGTAAATACTGATATGCTTTAAAACAAACTTAAACTAAAAAAGCCAAATACTTAATGCTAAAGTTTTATGGTCTCCGTTATTTAATCGTATGACAGTTTTTAAAAAATTTTATTGAATTTTCCATTACTATTTACTCCCTTACAACCCCTGCCCCCTGCCATCACCACCCTGTTTTCAGGCCAGTGAGTCCTTTTTCTTTTTTGTTCGATCCCCTCACTCCCCCTCCCCCAGCTGTCAGCCTCTCTCCACCTCTATTTTGCTCTTTGGATCACTTTGTGCATTAGATTCCACATGTGAGTGAGATCCTGTGGCACTTGTCTTTCTACAACTGGCTTATTTCATGTAGCACAATGTTTTCCAGGTCCATCCATGCTGTCGCAAAGGGTAAGATTTTCTTCTTTTTTATGACCGAGTAGTATTCCATTGTGTAACCGTCCCATAGTTGTTTTATCTACTCACCCGCTGATGGGCACTTGGGCTGCTTCCAGATCTTGGTGATTGTAAATAACACTGCAGTGAACACAGAGGTGCTTATGTTCTTTCAAATTAGCATCTTCGGTTCCATCAGATATGTTCCCAGAAGTAGAATCACTGGGTCAAAAGGCAGATCCATTTTTAATTTTGAGGTATCTCAAAATTAATTTAATTTTTTGAGGTATGTCCTTACTGCTTTCCACAGTGGCTGCGCCAGTCTGCATTCCCACCAACAGTGCCCTAGGGCCCCCTTTCCTCCCCGTTCTCCTGAACACTTGTTGTCTGTTGACCTGTTGATGCTGGAGTTCTCACAGGGGTGAGGTGATCTCATTGTGGTTTCAGTTTGCATTTCTCTCCTGATGAGTGACTTGAGCACCTTTTCATATGTATATGGGCCATCTCTATGTCCTCTTTGGAGAAGTGTCTATTCAGGTCCTTTGTCCATTTTTTAATTGGATTGTTTGTTTTTTTCAAACAATGCATTTGGGAGTTTTATAAGTTCTTTATAAATTTTGGATATTAACCCCTTATCAGATGTATCGGAGAAAATGGTCTCCCAGTCAGTGGGTTGTCTTTTTGCTTATTGATGGTTTCTGACAGTTAATTTTAAAAACACATTTTTATTCTAGGAAACTGAGAGTTTAAGTTGACTTTATGTTTTTGTACCTGTGTAATTTATGTCTCACACCCATGAAGTATATATAGTATTGATTATAAGCCCCTCTACCCTCATCCAGTTTCAATAGTCAACTCACAGCTCAGTTGTTGTATCTGTAGCCTGAAGCCCAAATGTCATTTGATTTTGACTATTAAATATTTCGCTGTGTTTATCTACATTCATCTTTTTAAGAAGATGAGTGGAAACACCACCATCACAAAGTTCCGTATTACCTTCAAATACCCACCCAATGTTAAAGTCTTCTCGATTATCTCAAATTTTTTAACAGTTTGAGTCAAGACCCAAGTACTGTTCATACATTGTGACTTGTTTTAGCCTATAGGTCCCCATCTGTCTTTTGTTCTCTCTTGGAATTTATTTGTTGCTGAAACTTGGTGATTTGTCCTGTGGAGTTATACATGGTCTGGATTTTTTTCTGTATTATGGTTTACACAGAATTTACTGTAAGTTTAATGTAGTTACATCTAAAGGTATAATCGGATTCAGGGTTGATTTTATTTCTGGTAAGAAGACTTCATAGGCGAATAGGCAGATAAGGGTTAATAGTCTTCTTGCTAGCAGCCCTTGATGCTCAGACTTAGAGTCATTATTTCATTAGGCATTGAAATGTGGATGTTTTAATTCTGTAATTTCATTTATTAGCTGGAATGCTTCTATAAGGAGACATTTCTCCTCCATACTTTTATTACCTTAAATTATGGTTCTTTTGGGAAAGGCAGGATAAATACTTAATTTCTTTCCATTATCTACTAGGTTAAAAAAATGAGCTGGCATCCTCTAGAAGTAGCCAGTGAATTGTGTGTATGTGTTTGTGTCATTGGGCACTCAAAGGTTTAAGCATATTGATATGGTTCAGTCCATTTTAGATGGTACCCTTATTGATTCTCAGGTTATCCCATTTTTGTCCAGTAGGAATCTGTTCATATTGGTGCCTAAGTCCTTTTTTTCTTTATTGTAAAATAATAATGATCGTGTTTAATAATGGCTCCTATAACATTTAGATACAACGCCAAGTCTCTGGTTGCTCTTCTTTCTGGTGTGACCGACAGCCGCAGGCTCCTCTGGGACATTTCGAGTCCCAGCCCTGTGCTCGTCCATTTCTCCGAATGGAAAGTCATGTTCAGTCACCCCAGTCTGGGCCCTGGGGTTGGTCGTTCATTCTCACCAGGTTGATCATTGTTTCCCAGTCTTTTCAGATCAAGGGTTACTGGTACTTCCAGTTGTGAAGCTGGAAGACAGAGTTCTATTTAACCTTCTTGATCTTACACCTGTATCTTTTTTTCTTCTAAGACAAATGTTCTGATTGTGATTACTCAGTGTTTTACCCCAAACTGTGCACACCTCAGTGTCAGGAGGACAATACAAACACCACTACCGGTGACCAATAAAAACTGCGTAGGGCTTTTGCATATTTATTAGGAATATGCAGTCAAAATACTGCGTTTGAAGTCACTTAGAATCGTTGCTCCGTGATTTTGCCACACTACTGGTTCTTCTGTTTTTTATTTTGCTTTCATGTTTAGGGCTTGCTGTTTAAAAATTTAATTTTGTTTTGTGATTATGTAAAATATGAAAAGACTTTTAAAAGCAAACATATAAAATAAAGTATTTTTTAAGAAGTCTTGCTTCTTTATTTTCTGCCCCTACCCGCAACCACCAATCTGTTCTCTATTTCTGTGAGTTCAGTTTTTGTTTGTTTTTCTGTTTTACAATTCCACATATCAGTGAGATCATTTGTCTTCCTCTCACTTATTTCTCCTAGCATAGTGCCTTGAAGTTTCACCCATGTTGCAAATGGCAGCATTTCCATTTTTATGGCTGAATAATCTGTTCCATTGTATGTCTGCACCACGTTTTCTTTACCCACACGTCCATCGTGGACACTTGGGTTTCTTCTGAGTTTCGGCTGCTGTACGTAATGCCTCTGTGAACATGGGGTGCGTGTATCTTTTGGAGGTAGCGTTTTCATTTTCTTTGGATAAATACCCAGAATGAAGTTGCTGGGCCATGTGGTAGAGCTGTTTTTATTTTTTGAGTAATTTCGTACTGTTTCCCTAGTGGTTACACCCATTTGCATTCCCACCAACTGTGCACAAGGATTACAAGGGTTCCCTTTCTCAGCAGCCTCCCTCACACTTACGTCTTCATATTTTATTAACAGCTCTTCGGATAGGTGCGAGGTGGCATCTCACTGTGGCTTCGATTTTCCCAGATGATCAGTGATGCTGAGCACCTTTTGTGCTCCTGTTGGCCATCTGTGTCTCCTTTGGAAAAATGTTTATTCAGATCCTCTGCCCATTTTTTCATGGTTTGTTTTTTTGCTGCTGAGTTTTTAATATATTTTGGATATTAACCCCTTAAAAGATATATAACTTGCAGATATTTTCTCCCATTTGGTAGGATATATAATCTTAATTTCATGGTTACATTCATACTTCCTCTTGATTAGATAGATAG
Organism: Artibeus jamaicensis; assembly: GCF_021234435.1. Lineage (NCBI taxonomy): Eukaryota > Metazoa > Chordata > Mammalia > Chiroptera > Phyllostomidae > Artibeus > Artibeus jamaicensis. Next base: position 26,653,228 of record NW_026521954.1, on the reverse strand, counting down.
CAGCATGCCATATGTGTTTGCCCAGCATGCTTAAAAATTTTTTTTTATTGTGGTAAAACACATGAAATTTAACCGTTTTTAAGTCTACAGTTCAGTGGTATTAAACACATTCACATTGCTGTGCGACCATCGCCACCTTCTGTCTCCATCAGCCAGCCATCCTTCCCCTGCACCCTTTCTTGCACAGCGGGAGCTCTGTAGCCATTCAGCAGTGACTCCCCACTCTCGTCACCTCCCAGCCCTCGGCAACCCCAGTTCTGCCTTCCGTCTCTCTGGTTCTGACTGAGTAACTCACGAGTGCAGGGCTGCAACATGTGTCCTTTTGTGACCAGCTTCTCTCACTTCGCGTCTGCGCTGTGACCTGGGTCAGGATTCTCATCCGTTGTAATGTGGAATAACATTCCGTTGTCTGGGCGGACCCCGTTTGCTTGCTTGCTTCCATGTTTCAGCTGCTGTGAACAATGCTGCTGCAGACAAGGACTATACACATCTCTCTGAGACCCCACTTCAAATTCTTTCGGTCTACACACAGGTAGAATGGCTGGATCATGTGGTATCGTGGGGTTCGAGTTTTGAGTCATTACCACACTGTTTTCCACAGTGGCGGTGCCATCGTACATGCCCACAGAGAGAGCACAGGGCTCCCAGTTTCCTCACGCCCTTGCTGACACTCGTTTGCTGTGTTTCTGAGAGTAGCTACAGGAGCCACCTAATGGGTGTGAGGTGGTGTCTTGTAGTTTCGACCTGCATTTCACTAACCCCTAGGTGCCTTTCCCACCATGTGTAATACAGACAGACGTCTCTTCCTTTCTTTCCATTGCATCGTTCTTTATTCCAGAAGATAGGAAAGAACACTCACCATAAAAATCTTGTCCATTAGTGGCACTTTTTTCTTATTCTAAGACTTGGTGAGAGTTCCCTGGCACATTTTAAGTGATCAGAGTGGGAGGAGATGCTCCCACAGGTGTGACGTCATACCTGGAAAGGCCGTTCTGAGGGGCGGACTGGAGCCACATCTCTTACGGGGCAGTTCACAGCTCCCAGGGCCAAACACCTCCGTGTTACATTTTTCCTTTTTTCTTTTTTAAAAGATTTTATTTCTTTATCTTTAGAGGGGAAGGGAAGGAGAGGGGGAGAGAAACATCAATGTAGGGTTGCCTCTTGTGCGTCCCCTGCTGGGAACTGGCCTGCAACCCAGGCATGTGCCCTGACTGGGAATCAAACCGTGATCCTTTAGTTCGCAGGCCCACGCTCAATCCACTGAGCTACTCTAGCCAGGGCTACACTTTTCCTTTTATAAGCAGCTGCCATTTCAGCCTCTCAACTACAGTGTACAGTTTGGGTTGGTTTCAGAAATGCTATTTTTGAGATAAAATCATCTAATTTATATTGACAGTAAGTTTGTTATTATTAATCAAATTGTTAACATCACATTTTAGTAATCTTTTTTCTGTTTTACTCATTGTTCTCTCACTCATCTGCATATTTACTGAACTCTGAGTGTTTAAGCCTTCAAGTTCAAAGTATTGGCCCTGTAGATCTGAGTGTGAAACTCAGTGCCTGTGGCTGTTCTCATCGATGCTGTCTGGCCGACATTCACTTTGTCAGTTCTGCCTTTAGAAAACATCCTGAACCAGCCCTGATGGTCTACCTCCACTCATGCGAAGAGTCCCGGCAGCCATGACACCTCCCTCGGACAGTCGCAGCTGCCTCCAGCTGGCCTTCCTGCATCCTGTCCTTCCCCCTCCTCTCCACCCGTCAGCTGGGCGATCACTGGGTGATCACCGCAAAATACAAATCAGGTCACATTCTGCTAAAACCCTTCACTGACTGATAAAGCGGTTGCCTCCAGGGAGCTCTGGCTGTTGGATTGGAGTGGGAGGGAGACTTACTTTCTACCGTATGACCTTGTATACCTTTCAGATTTTGATTCATGGAACTGGATTACATGCTCAGACTAAAATGAGTACCGTAATTTTACAAACAAACCCCCAAACCCCATGGCTTCCCATTCTACTTAGAACAAAACCCCAAACTTCCTGTGATTTACAGCTTCCCTTTCCACCACTCTTTGGCTTGCTCACGAGTGCTGCACTCACAGTGGTCTTCCTGGAGCCCGCCTGCCTCGGGGCCCTTCTGCAATGCTCTGCGGGGCCAGCTCCTCCGCGCCTCTTAGGCCTCTGCTCAGCTGTCCCTGAGAGAGGCCTCCCTGACCTCCCTGTCACAGCAGGCTCCCTCTCGCTCCCTCACTCAGACGCCTCCTCTGCCCCTCAGTCTAGTGACTGCCTGACCTGTTCACACGCGTCCTCTCTTCCACAATAGCAGTGCTCCGTAGAGGCCGAGGCTGCACTCCTGCACCGCTGCAGCTGGCCCTCTGGGTTCTTGCTAGAGTGCATGACGCGACTAGATCCCGTCACTTCCCCCAGGAGAGCTTTTCAGTGACTCTCCTGAACAGGAAAACCCTGAGTGCCTGAACCAGGCTTTCCGGCTCGGCGCAGCGTCTCCAGCTTTATCTCATACAGTACCTTAGTTTTGCTTCCCACTGTGTTCCGAGCACATAGCCTGGCACACAGTAGGTTCCCAATAAATGTTTGTGGAATGAGTGAATTACTTAAAAGCAGTCTTTTTAAGTCTTAGTGAAATTGTCACACTCTTGGGAAAGTGATAGCTAAACACATAAGCCTTCAAAGAAGGCTACAGAAAGGGGGTAGAATGTAGATTTATCTTCGAAAGCTGGGTACGGAGGGGAAAGGTGAAAATGTCATTTTGTGAGGGAGAAATGAAAGTTTCTTTTTTTTTTTTTTAAGAATTTATTTATTTATCTTTAGAGAGGAAGAGGAAGGAGAGAGGGAGAGAAACATCCATGTATGGTTGCCTCTCGTGCGTCCCCTGCTGGGAACTGGCCTGCAACCCAGGCATGTGCCCTGACTGGGAATCGAACCGCGATTGTCTGGTTCGCAGGCCCGCGCTCAATCCACTGAGCTACACCAGCCAGGAAAGTTTCTTTTTTAACTAAAATTTTTTGCCGTTTTATTTTAAGGCAGTGGCTTAAACGTACATGCGTAGGGAGTCTGTCTACCTAGACTCACTGAACCGCAACCTTGGGTCAGGTGATGAAGAACTCCTGTTTTATGGCTTTGTTCCTAGAACAGTGGACCCAGGACCGCCATTCTGTGAAGGTGGGGTTACTGTCCACGCTGGGTGCATGTGTCAAGGTTTAAGTGCCTCGGGACTTTCCTTTAAGATTTGTCCCTCTCTCTGTTTAAATAATTGTTAAAAGTAACGAAGTGCTTTTAATTGGCAATGTAGAATTTCTAAAATTCAGTTTATAAACTTGAATTTCCATCTTTTTAATTAAATAGTTACTAAATAGTATCTTTCTTCTTGTCTTTTCAAGTATGATTTTTCAGATTAAAAAAAGAGAGAGACTTTAGGTGATTGTCAAGGTGATACAGTCAGGAGGCGTTACAGCTGGGATTGAAACCAGGGGTGTCTAAATCCAGAGCAAAGCCCTTGACCGCAGGGCTGTGCTCGTTCTTCCCTGTGCTGCTGAGCCCTGACTCCTCAGACCCCTGGCGGGAGCTGCTGCTCCTGGTCTTCCCGGGGAGGGTGGGAGCTGTCCTTTGTGTACGGCAGTAGTTCCCAAGCCTGGCACAGTACCTGCACAGAACAGGCCCTTAAGAAATATCTGTTGCATTAGTGATCTTGAGTTAATTTTTTTAAAGCTTAGTTACGAGAAGTAGTGTTCATGGCAAATTATAAAAGGTGATGTAGCCCATCTACTCTCCTTAAGCGGGCCCTGGCAGACTTTCTGTAAAGGACAGGTGTCAGTATTGCGGGCTTTGAGGGCTGTATGTCCCTGTTGCAACTGCCCAGTTCTGCTGCGGCTGCACCAAGCAGCCTAGATGGTTTGCAAATGAATGAGCATGACTTCCAGTAAGATGGTGTTTATGGGTGTTGAAATTGGAGAAGGTTTTCTTGTCTGCCACTTACTATTATTAATGTTTCATTTATTATTCTTTTGTTTAACCTTTAATAACCAAACTTAGCTTGTGGTCCTTGTAAAAACAGGCAGTGGATTGGGTTTGGGGAGGCTATCATTTTCCAGTTTCTGCCCAAAGGGTCCAAATTTTATCATTAGATCGAATTAGACATCTGCCTCCTGGACTAAACTTTGTCTGCCAGTGGGCTTACTTTGGTTGCGCCATGGTGAGTCTGCAGTAAGGAGCTACGTGGAAGAATTACTGTTCTGAAACATGGCATTGCATTGTATCGGTTGTAGGGCAGTTGCTGGGCCTTGATCTTTACACAAACAAATAAAGACCATTCTTCCTTTTCATTAAGAAACCCGCTTTGCTTCTCTTTGAGTAGAATGAAATTTTAATGCTTCCTTTAGTGTAATATATTTCAGTTGTGGTGTACTAGAAAGAGCTACTTGGAGTCAGAAAGAGCAGGTACGCTGGCTGTGTAAGTTTCTTTGCCAGATTAACCTTGCGCAGCATTATGCCCGTTTCTGCTTTGTCCCCACCACTTCCTCCACCTCGCGTCTTGGGCTGGGTACTTCCCTTTTCGTGAGCTCCGTTTTCCTCAGTTATGCAGGAAGTATGGCAATACCTTCCTCATCTGCTTCAGAGTCCGTATGAAGATTACATGAAAAAGTTCTTTGTAAGTGACAGGTGCTGTTCAAGTGTATGATTTATTACCACGTATTTAGAATATACTTGGGGGCAGAAGAGGAGAGAGGAATCATTAGTAACAGTGCATTAACTTTTCCTAATGCACCCTCAGAAATTATTTATCTCTTGCCTTTTGGGTATAAAACGTGGTATTAGAAAAGCAGATGCTAAATATATTATGCCTAATCTAGCCAAATGATGCGGTAGTGTTTAAGACACTGAAATGCTCACAAGTCAGAGGTGCCATTGCTACAGAAGTTGGCTATACAGAATTACACATTCACGCCAGAAGACTTGACGCTCAGAACCTTGGGGCTAAAATGTAGTTTTTGCTTAAAGTTGTTTGCTGTCTTCTTGCTTGCATCATTTCCTACAAGAAATCTGCTGTCTTCCTTATCTCGTCTCTCTGTATAACATCTTCCCATGTTCAGGCTGCTTTGAGGATTTCCCCTATCACCGATTTGGAGCAGTTCTATTTTGATATACCTTTGTGTATAGTCGTTTCCTTCATGTTTCTTGCGCTCAGGTTCATGGAGCTTCTTTTTTGGATCTGTGGGTTTATGGTGTTCGTAAGAGTTGGGAAATTTGGGCCGTAACTCTTGGCACGTTTGTTTCTGGTCCTTCCCCGTGTCCTCTCCTTCGAGGACTCACACTCGCAGGCGTGTGGACGGCCGAAGTCACGCCCGGAGCCCCGGTGCTGTTTCCATTTTCTTGGCGGGTTTTATTTTGGGTGGTTTTTACTGCTGTACAGATTACTAACCTTCTGCAGTGTTTGATCCACCATTAATCTTGTTCAGCGTAGTCTTTCATTTCACACATCGTGACTTCATTTTTGGACATCAGTTTGGTGTTTTTTTTGTATCTGCCATCTCTGTACTTAAGATTTTCAACATGTGGTATTCAGTTGTACTAACTTTTAATGACCTTGTCCACTAATTTTAACTTCTCTTTCACTTCCGAATTGGTTTTGATTGATTTATCTCCTTAATGTGCATTGTATTTTTCTGCTTGTTTGCTTGTTGGGTTATATTTTACTAGTTTCCTGACACATTCGCAACAGCTTTAAGAGTTGTGATGTGGCGGAGATGGCAAATGGCAACATTTTCTTTTTACATAGACTCCTAACCTCCTTGAGAGTCTAAAATCACTAAAAAATCCCATTTACCTGTGTCTCCTACATGTCGTTTGTTCTCATTTCCCCCCACGCTTTGGCAGGTTGTTTTGGCAAGTAGAAGGGGGACGTCCTTTTTGAATTCCCTATCATCTAAGGTTTTAAAAACCGAATCTAAGATTTGGTTTGTAACAAATTAAATATACTAATACCTCCTTAGTTGGTTCAGTGCCTACCAGCTATCACACAGGTCCTTAAAATAGTTGAGAATCTCAACATAGCATAATATTAGACTTTAACAAAACTGTTTAATAGTTAACACTTGTTCTGATCTTCTCCATGCAGGAGACTTGAGTACGGGAAGGAATGAGGGGAGTAAGTATAATTCAGTTGGCCTTTGAGCTTTATTTATTTCAGAAACACCTTTTTAAACAGTTGTTATGACCAATATAAAATGTTGTTTTTTATATCTGTTGGGTTAAAAGTGTTGAGCATATTTTGACAGGGCTTTATATGAGTTTATGAAAAAGTGGTATTTTTGAATACAGCAGGACTAGAGTTTGTAGGACACTTAACTTTTGGCTGAACAGAATCTTGAGACTCTACTCTGCCAGGAGATGACAACAGTAATTTTAAAAGTTGCAGGCATATTTTCTATTCTATAGCTTTTATTAACTTGCGTTGCAGTTCCACCTCTTAATAAACATTTACTGAACACCTGGTATCTGCTGGGCACTGTTCTAGGCACAGTGGACAAGAACAAGGAATGAGACACATTCCCCCTCTCTTGGGGACTTTGATTCTAGAACGGGAAATAGGTAATAAAGAAATACTGCCGTAACGTCAGGTAGTAAGTAGTAACTGCTCTGAAGACCCAGGAGTCAAGGTAAGGGGGTAGAGAATGGTGGCAGCATGGGTCTGTTTTAGGTGGAGTGAGCTTGGCCTCCCTAGGCAGGTGACATTTGACCATAGGTCATCTGTGTGAGTCTGGGGGAAAGCATGTAGGCAGCGGAGGCACATCTCACTGCATGTGGTTTCTTGTTGCCCACCGGTGGCCGGGGCTGATGGGGGCAGGCCTGGGTGTCTGGGAAAGAAACCCGCGTGGCTGGGAGTTGGCTGGGGAAGCGGAGCAGGCCGCTTTTGCCTCAGGCTCTGCATACCTGCCTGGTGCCTGACACTGGCTAGCATAGGCATGGCACTGGTGGCTCATACAGTTTTCCATGGAGCTCATCTAATGACAGGAATATTGTTAGTGGTAGTAGTATCATAATTAAGTGAGCCTTAAGTTGCAGTGATAGCCGCAGGTAGTTTTTAGTGAGCACTGGGTGGGAAGTCCTGTTGTCGTCCCATTTTGCAGATGAGGAAGCCATGAGACAGGTTAAGAGCACATAGCCAGAATGGTGGTATGTACACGTACCATCCTCAAAAAGTCAGTTGTGAGTAATGATGCTCATCTTCTCCCCCTTAGTCCACCCTGGAGGCGCTCACTACCGTTCTCCCTGACCAGCTCAGGCAGTTCATTTTGCAGATACACTGTATCTTGATCACTGCTGTATTGATGCGCATTTATTTCCAGGTTTTCAGTGTTGTAACTGTTTTGGTCGGTTATATATGGAGATGCAACCATATATTGCATCTCCAGGTTTGGGCTCTATGAATCTATCTGTAAATATATTCCTGGAAGTACAGTTGCTTGCTCCACAGGTATTTTTACTTCTAGTGTTCAGAGGTGTGTCCAGTTACCCTCCTAAGAAGTTACACCAGTTTATACTCCCACCAGCTGTATGTTTCCTGTATGAGAAGGTGTTCACGTGTAACACAGGGGTAACGATAGTATCTGTCTTCACGGTTACACTGAGTGTTAAACAAATTAAATGTATTAAAGGCACCTAGTAAGCTGTCACTAAATGGCTGTTATCCAGGATAATTCTCATACTGTATAATATTAACTGTATTTCTGAATTGTAACTATTGTGGAGGTGGGGAAATTATATGGTTGACTATGGCAATATATGGCCCCCAATACTGTCCCAGATATCGAACACATTAGCTCTGAATCAAGGCCTTGGGAGAGCCAGAGGCCTGGGCACGTGGGGCTGATGTTGGGGGATGGAGCCGACAGGCACCTGCAGACTTCTGCTGGGACTGGGCTGCCCTCGGGGCAGGGCCCAAGAGGTGCCGACTCCATGCGTGTCTCCTAGCACCTTGGCATAGCAGCCTTCAGTGTTCCCATCACGTGGGAGGGACCTGTAGAGCACCCCTCCCTGAACACACCCTCTCGTTCTCGGACTCCGAAAGGCTTCGTTTAAACTTGCCTCATGGATCGACTCGTTGAGAATGATTTAGGGAGCTAGTTGCCTAAAAAATGGTTTTTCTTCTCTGCACGCTATTGCATGAAATTCCTTGCAGGGGAGACAAAGCGGTGTGGTGTTAGGGAGTGAACAGGATGCCCGGCATTGGGTGACAAAGTCACTTCACTGCTCCCAGCTCCGGTTTTCTCCATCCCAGAGTGAAGCAGCTGTAAGATGCAAAGGAGAGAATGTTGTGCACACGCTTTGAAAGTGTCGGTGCAGAAGGATGGCATACATCCACACAAAACTTGTACACAAGTGCTTTTTATCACTGGGAAGTAGGAACAGTCCAGATGTCCATCCACTGATGAATGGGCCAACAACGTGCAGTGTGTCCGTACAGTGGGACGTTACTTGGCAGTGATGAAGAATGAAGTAGTGACACGTCCCACACCTGGAGGACATTGGGAAACGTTGTGCTGAGTGGAAGGAGCCAGAAAAAGAGGCTGGGGTTGGGGGAAGGCGGTGGGGGAGAATGGACTTGTGTTTGGGGCTTCTTGGGTGTCGAAAACGTTATAAAAGTGAATGATGATGATGGTTGCGCATCCCTCTGAATACTGAAGACTTACTGCATCGTGTACTTTAAATGGGTGAATTTTATGATATGTGAATATGTGTCATTAAAGCTAAAAAATGCAAATGCATTGGGGTTTTTTTCTCACTGAACTGAGGCAGGTGTGATCTGTTGGTATCGTGCTGGGTATTAGGGGTATGGTCCCAGAATGCAAGTCCAGTTTGCTGCTCAAAATCTGTGGTCCTGGGTTAAGTTGGTGAAATTTTCTGAATTCCTTGTTCTCATCTATTGAAACAGCAACAGTAATAATGACGGTCTTGTCTGACTGCACACGTGGTGTGGGGCCACGGCGGGAGAGCTTTTGAGCACTCAGGGTGCCCAGGCTTGCTGGCAGCGTGTGTCTCCTCCCTCTCCTCCTCTTCCTCCTCCTCCCCCTCCCCCTCCCCCTCCTCCTCTAGCGTAGGACAAGGCGGAAGCAGGCGTTAGGCGGGAAGGGCAAAGGAAGGCCATAGAGAGCTCTGTTTACCAGCTACTCCCACTGCCTTTTTTTAAAAAAGAAATCCAAATCTCCATGCAGAGATAATTTTGTCTGTTACAGCTGTACATGTTTGCAGCTTAGCAAGAACTTTGTGGTGAAGCCGTTCTTTCAAGATCGTAAGAGTATTTTAGTTAACAGGCCTCGTTTCCTGGTGATACTGTATCATTAATGCAGGGTTAGACATGGTGCCCGAGTCCCTTTAGGACTGAGTGTCTGCTTCGGTGGGAAGGGATGTGACATTAATCTACCCGTCTCTAGGGGAACTAGATGACCCCACCATCCAGGTACTTGTCCTAGGCTCAGGTACTTGGACAGCATGAGCATGAGCACGAGCAGTGTCACCACCTTCCTCCCGAACCTGGGATGGTGACCAGCTCTGTTTTTCACTTAGGGTGTTGGGTCAGTTGTGCGGAAAGCTGGGAATTCCTTCAGGGCAGGGTTTCTTTTCTCGCTTTTAGGCAAGTGATGAGGGTATATATTTTTTTTGTCTCTAGTTTCCAAGTGACAATAATAGCATTTTAGAGACTTACGAATTCTTTGAACTTAATCAGAGGCCTTCAATTAGTCTGTCTCACAAGCTGCAGAGGCTCATGGCTGGCTCTTCAGGCCAGAGAGGACCGTCCTGAGGGATCCTGCAGGGGCTCTTTCAGGCTTCTCTGTGGGACGCGGTGGGTCCCTGAAGGAGCCGTTCAGTCACTGAGGCGGTGCTCGCCCCTCTCTTGCAGCGATCTCCTCCACCTCCGTTTCACGAAAGTCGGGCTAGCAGTTCTCCTTTAAAGTGTGTTTTTTCTTGGTGGGTCATTTCCATTTTGATTGCTACATATGCACTAGGGAATAGAATTTTCATGAAAATAGTGCAGACTTTGCCGAATACAACTATGAAGTTTGCTAGTACTTTTTCATTGAATGAGTTATGTTACTTCAGCTTTTGAAACCACTGGCTCCAGATTTCACTGTGCTGTTGAACAAAACTGACATCATCTTTATTCTCAGTAAAAATTAAGGCTGCAAGAATGGATGCATGAGTTACATCTTATGTCATGAACATTTTCTCCCCTGAAGGGCATATGGTTTGTATCTTAAACTCAGGTAATCAGAACAATTTGTAGCTATAATCTAAGCTATAATACAATCTTTAGAGTTGTTTAAGGTTAGAAATTATATATATTAAAACACAGTTGCGTGTGACTGCTAAATGGGTTGGAGTTTAGTTTTTTCCTGACCTCTAGAGAAAGGTCACTTACTCATTTTTTTAATGTGTTTAAGGCTATATGTTTTTCTAGAAGTGGGTTTTACTGAACCCAACAATTTTCAGTTGTAATATTTTCATTATGAAAGTATGTTGTGGTGTCTTCTTTGGCACATAAGTTTTTTAAAGTGTACTTTTAAATGTACAAAGATGTGGTTTAAGAAATATTTGTTATTGATTTATTTTAATTGTGTTGTGACAGAGTTAAACCAGAGAAATGGTTTAATATGCTTCTGATTCTCTGGAATTGGTTGAGATTTTCTTCATTTCCGTCCAGATCTGAGGTGCATATTTACAAATGTTACTTGTAGTCTAAAGAATATGCGTGCTTTAAGTTAATTGTTTTGGAAAGCAAGGAGGTGCAAGGCTCTTTATACTTTCAGTGATCTGATTTGTTAATTACATTGCGGTTATTTTGTATTTATTGTTGACTTCTTTGCCTACTGATAATTAAGCAATATTTTAATCTTGAATGATGGTAGGTTTGAGTTTCAGAAGTTTTCACTTTATATGTGTTGATAGCATTTTATTAGGCATATATGTTTTTATTTTTTGAAAATTATTTTTATTTTTAAATTTTTATTTGATTTGAAAGAGGGAGAGAGAGGAAGGGGGAGAGAGAGGTTTGTTGTTCTGCTTATCGATGCGTTCGCTGGTTCCTTGTTGAATGTGCCCTGACCGGGCTCAAGTCTGCAACCTTGGTATATCGGGACCACGTTCTAACCCTCTGAACTACCTGGCCAGGGGCATTTTTCATTTTCTTAACTTGTAGTGGCTTTCAGCCTAAGTAAATGCTTTTATTTTCCATGTTTTTTTCTCTTTTGGTTGATATTTGCTTGAATACCTGTCTTCATCTATTTATTTTCGAACAGAACAAGCTGTTCTTAAAATGTGGTGCCTTAGAACAGGAATTGTGCTTTCACAGTTCTGGGGGCCAGAAGCCCGGGAGCAGCGTCGGTGAGTCAGAACCCAGGCTTCAGCAGCGGCGCACTCCCCCCGGAGGTTCTAGAGGGGGCTGTTTCTCACCTCCCCAGCGTCTTACGGCTGCTGGCGTCTTCGTCTGTGGATGCCTTGCTCCACTTTCTGTGTCTTGGTCAAATTGCCCTCCTATCTGTGTAGTTAAGAGAGGGCAGTGGTGCCCTGCTGGTGTGGCACAGTAGATTACCAGCCTGCCAATCAAAGGGTCGCTGGTTCAATTCCCAGTCAGGGCACATGCCTGGGTTGTGGGTCAGGTCCCCGGTGGGGGGTGCATGAGAGGCAACCACACATCAATGTTTCTCTCCCTCTCTTCCTCTCTCCCTTCCCCTCTGTCTGGAAGTAAATAAATAAAATCTTTATTGAGAAAGAGAGATAGGGCAGTCCCTTCTGTCTTCTTTTTATGTAAGAAAACTGGTGGTGGCATTTGGGGCCCATGTAGGTAATCCAGGATGATCACACTGTCCGCACAGTCTTTGCCATGAAGAATGACACTTACAGATTCCAGGGGTCAGGACTGATACCTTGGTCACCATTATTATTCAGTTTCTACAGTGGGTATGATATCTGTCCTTTAACTGACATAGTTTAGCACAGTTACACTTATTGCGATGTTGATAAATTTGTACTTTTTCTAACATCTTGCATTTTGTTTTCTATTTGTCATTTTTTTCTCTCCATGCTTGCCTTTTTAAACAACCAAGTTATTATGTCTCTCTTTACATTCTCCTGTCTTTTGATTTGTAAAGTACATACTCTATTCTTTTTGTTCTTATCCCTGATATTTTACCTGCATATTTAGCAAAGTCTGAAATTAATGTCATATTCCCATGCCAGACAAAACAAGGCATTAAAAATACTTTAACTCCAGTTAAACTCAGTGATCAAGTCACATGCTGCTGCTGTTAGTATTTTAGTCTGGCCTTCCTTTTAACCATATGAATTGGACATTATTATCACTATATTATCCAAAACCATGTTTTAGGTTTACCTTCCCATTTAGCAGTTTCTTTGCTTACAGTCCTTATTGTATTTCTGTTTCTTTCCTGAGATTATATTTTTCTTCTGTAGAAGCTCCCTTACTGTAGGTCTGTAAATGGTACCTCTGTTTTTGTTTATCTGAAATGACTTATTTCACACGCTTTCTTGGAAGATAGTTCTGCTTGGTATAGGAACCCAGGTTGGCAGTGACTCCCTTTCAGCTTGAGAACCTGAGTGAAGGGGCAGACACGTGCCACTGAGAGGGGCCGAGGGTGCGCTTTGGTTATATTACTGCAGACTTGGGAAAGAGGCTTTTCTTTAAACTAAGCAGTCTCTTTCCTCGTGCTTTAGTGCTTGTGTTGGGTCTTTCCCCTCTCCGGTCCCTTTCCTGGATCTTACAGGCTTCCGTGTCTCCATCCAGTCTGACCCTTTTCCCAGGCTAGATGCCTCTTCTCTGTGGTCGCCATCTCGTCTCCTACTGCACGTGCCTGGAAGGACAGGGTCCTCCCCCTGTGCCATCTTGGCTTCTGTTGAGCACGTGCCCAGCAGAGGAGCTTCCCCTTGCCCGTTTTCTCCCTCCCTTGGTAATTCCAGCTAATGGCTGGTTGTCCCCCCAGGGAGCCCATGCGTCCTGTCCTTCTGCTCTGTAGCGGATGCGGGGGGATGCTGGGGACCTGTGAATGTTACAGCTTCCTAGTAAGTCCAGCTTAATTAAGTCTGACTCAGCTCCCCAGCTAATTAGGCTTAATGTATGATTTAATTTGCTCCCTTCATTAATATTAACTACCCACCACGCTAACAACTTGACCTAAGTTAACTCATTTAATCTTAAACCAAAAAAGTACATAATGATATTCATATTCTACAAAGGAAGAAATGAACCATGGAGGGATGAAGTGTTCCTAAGGTTACCAGGTAGGTAGGTAGGTGGTGGTGAACTGGGATCAGAACTCAGGGGCCCTAAGATCTAAGCCAGCACATTAATAAATCAGTCACTGTTGAGAGGCTAATGGAATTTTGCTGAAGACTCAAGCCCTGATTCTTTCTGACCCAGCGTTAACAGACAGATTTTGGAACTGTGAACAGGGCAGGGTGCAGGGCAGGGTGCGTTAAAGTTCACTGCAGTTAAACAGAGGACTGGCTGGCTTATCTGTGCTTGCCTCGCCCGGAGTTGTTTTCGAAACCACACCCAAGGCTGTGTTAGCAGAAGCAGGCTCCACTAGAGCCGTGGTTCAGGGACTGAGTTGGTGCGAGAAACCTCACTCACTAGTGCTACATGTGTTGATACAGACGGGACACAGGAGTTGGATTTAAAACATGTAAATACAATGAGTTCATAATCAAACGTTATTTTTAACTAAAATAATCTATTTTAACTTTGAATTGATTAAACTTGATGTGTTTGAAGTTTTAGAAATGAATTTTGTAGTGTCTTTTATGTTCTCATCAGATAGTAGGTAATTAAAATATTTATTTATAGAATATCCATTATGTGCCAGACATTGTGCTAGATATTTCTTTTTAAAAAATATTTAATATTTATTTTTAGAGAGGAGAAGGGAGGGAGGAAGAGAGAAACATCCATGCATGGTCGCCTCTCACACACCCTCCACTGGGGACCAGGCCCTCCACCCAGGCATGTGCCTGGACTGGGAATCGAACTGGCGACCTTTTGGTTCACAGGCTGGCACTCAAGTCCACTGAGCCACAGCAGCCAGGGCTGGGTGTTTTACATTTATTATTTCTAATTGCCTCACCCACCTTGGAACATAGGACTTGAGTGTATTTTATTACCAACAAGGAAGGAGACTGAGGTGCAGAAGATGACCGGCCTTCCCAAGGGCAGACAGCTGACCAGGAGGCGGCGGTGGGGCGCGGAGAGTGTTGGGTGCAGCTGCCCTTGTGGGGTGTGAAGAAACACGCCCCCATCTCCGGGCTTTTGGCAATGAGACAGCTGGAAAACACTCATCAGAATAAATTCCAGATGGATTAAGGAGGAATGTGTAAAATTGCAGAGATTGTGGAGAGGGCAAAGTAAAATGTCTATCAGAGATAATGTCTTAAAACTTTCTCGCTACATTTTATTAGACTTGTGCTGTGAAGGAATGCGTGTAATGTTTCTTTTTAAAGCAGAACTCAAAGAAAAGGTGTTCAGACCTAAATATGCCAACTGTTAAAATACTTGCTCATTAAAAAGTAAGATTATAGAATGTCACATGTAACAAAGGGTCAGTCCGTATACTACTTTTCAAATTTGTAGGAATGGATACATCAAGATTTCAATGAAGAGGTAGGTGAACAAAGAAATTAATAGGTCCTATGGGAAATTTCTGTAAATAAATAAATAAAGAACGCTGATCCTCACCTGCTAATCAGAGAAATGCCAAATAAAGCAGCCACTTCTGGTCCACCAGAGCAGGGAAATTTTAGTGATACCTCTGCTTCCTTTTCAGAGTATATGTGAGACAAGGAGGAAGTGGAACTCTGTACTAACCTGCACCCGGTCTGAGGCCCCCTGTACTGTACACTTTCCAGCATCACGTCCGCCCTGCAGACGGTCATTCAGAGATGCTGAACCTCCACTGTGCCGGTCAGCGCCTGCGCTTGTTGCTCCCACTTAGACAGGGCCCTGCAGCTGGGACTTTTTAAAGGGGTCACGCTTTCTGGGATGTTTATTTTATTTGTGGTGTTGCAATGATTCAAAAGTGCTTTGCATTTTTACTGGCTTGTAAAAACATGCCATAGTTGTTCAGAGGTGTTCCGGCTGTTGCATGGAAACCTTTCTGAAGCGTGTCGTGTGCTCTTGGGGCGTGGCAAGAACGGCCTCCCGTGAGTAAATGAGGCATTAACACCTACTGGAGGGGCTATTAATGGGGCCGACACTTGATGAGATGGGTCGTTTCTGCCCTGTAACCCCTGAAGAAGTCAGGCTGCAAGGCCAGGGCCCAAGACTTTTCTAGATACAGAGGATACATACTTGGGAAGGAATGAGTTACTCATTTTGAAACTGGGTTATGTTCAGGTTAAAAGTGCCAGCGTTATTTAGTTACGTATTAAGTGACAGACATGGGAGGGACAGGCATCTGAAGAGAATGACTAGCGTCCTCTGGGCTTCTGTTTTTCTCCTCTGCAGACACACTGTGCAGTGTTTCGGCCTGTGTCTGCCGGGGTCTCTCCCACGAGCCCAGGGACAGAACTGCCCCTTGTGTCTGGGTAAGATCAGCTGTTTACAGGATGTGAATCTTTCCCACTGTCCTCCAAGTTGTTTATTCCCCAAATTGAAAAGACTTTATTTCTAAAGTTTTAATCTATAGCTTCATAATTTTACAGTTTCAAAGTGCCTGTGCTGATACAGATGTTAGACAGTTGTTGTTTTTAGTCATTTTGTTTTCATTTTTAAACAAAAGGGATGTGCAGACATTATCAGGTTTTCCTCAGTCCTCAAAAGTTCAATACTTTTTTACAAATGGAGTTTATATTCGAGAGCTATTGACATTCATTTAGGTAAGTAAAATAATTCTAGAGAATTTTAACTACCAAAGATCTAGTTGCTCAGTGTGTATTAGTGTTAAATATGTTTTATTTCATTCCCGGTTTTTGAAAGCCAGGGGAGGGTGTTTCAGGTCCCAGCTGTCATGCCAATGCCAGTGGTGAGCGCCTCATCTCCCCTCCTCAGTGGTCTCGTAGGATAGGGGTGACTGTCGCATCCCTTCTACCGGTGAGCCTGCCTGGGGCGCATTCCCAGAGAGTGTGAGTGTCTAGGCTGGGGTTTGAACCCTATGTCTCCAGTGCCTTCCTCCTTCCCATTAATTGTCACTGCTTTGCAGCAGCTGTAGGACCCGGGGGTCAGCCACTCGTGTACTTACTTACCACCTCCTGGCCTCCCACAAGAGGCCGGTTTCAGGCAGATGACAGGTGGAGAACAGATCTGTGGGGACCACTCCGAAGTCACCAAGCAAACAGCGTGTTCTCATTCAGCAGACACTTGGGTGGCAGAGTGAGGGAGAGGTGGGCAGAGCCCCCGCCACGTTGGCCTCTGTGTCCTTGTACGTTGGCCTCGTTACTCGGCTGCATTCTGGTTCTGTCTGCGTAACGACCTGAAGTGTGGGCTGCGTGTGACTCATGAGATTGAGGTTGTTTCCACGACTAGTACTGTCTGTCCTGCTCTTTCACCACTCGTGAGCTCTGTCCCCAACACCGATCCGTAGGTTTTTCCGGGAAGTACTCTCATCTTAGGCTAGTGTTACACAGTCCGTCCTAATGTGTTAACTGCAGTGCAGTGTTTTTTTCCTTATCAGATCTACATAGAATGTCTGTACTCACATGTATCTGGTTAACCTGTGCTTCCTGGCTTACTTAGTTGGGTCTTCCTGCAGTCTAAGTACCGACACACTTAGTGGTGAACTCTAGAATTCTCCTTTTCTTGCTTTTCTCATTTCCTCACCTTTGGGAGTTGCACTTGCTTAAGTCTCCAAGTCTAGCCCGTTAGAGGCAGATAAAGCTACTTGTTCTCTGTATACCAACTTTGGGAATTGACGTAATTCTTAGAAACATAAAACCCAGGTAACTCAGAGCACAAAGCCCAGTTTGATATGCAGATTGTCCGTTTGCAGCCTGGAAACTTCCTTGTGAGTGGTGGACTGAGATTGGGAGGCTGTTTAGTTTGCGGCTCTATGCCCAGAGCCTCTTCAGTCGTACGTCAGTTGTGACTGACCCAGGGGAAGTGACGGCTTTTCTAAAGTCAGATGCCTCTGCCCTCCAAACGTAGCGTTGTCAGTCTAGAATGTTAGACCTGAACTGGATTTGTTCTTCAATATACATCAGTCGAGGGCCTCTTAAGTGTTAGCCCTTTGAATGCAGTCGTGAATCAGGCAGTCCTGCCCTCTTGGGGGCTACACTCCAATAGCGGAGACAGACAGTGCGTTTCCGATAGTGACCCTAGTAACCGACACTGGAGTGCCTCCTGTGCGTCTAAGCACACACGTGCAGAGGCTTCTTGGGGGGGAGTTCCTCCCTCCATCTCTTGTGTCTTTTGGAAGGGCTCCATTTTGATTAAGAAAAACTAATGTATGTAATTTGAGGCATACTTTTTTGGTCTAAATTTATTTTTGGCCTTTCTTCTATTTGTGGTTATTAAGACTTCCATAATTTTCCCCTTCGATGGTCAGTTGGAATTTTTAAAAACTTTAGCAGTTATTTGGATATTAACATAGGTAAGTGGTAGTGATAATGAGAAATAAATTATATGAGAAGCTATTTTTATAATGTTTTTGAAACCAGTTACTGTTCTCTGTATCTTTTTTTCACTTGACACTATATTCTTCTTTTATGAAAACTAGACCATCTAAAATCTGTGTTCATGGAGGGTAAATGGAGGCAACTGTGCATGAACAATAGTAAAAAATAAAAATGAAAAAATAAAATCTGTGCGTTCATAGTTACTTGATAGCACAAATAGGGGCATCAGTGTCCGTCAGCTGGCATCAGTGCGTTTCAGAGACTCTGCCTTTGGCAGAATTTACTTAGGGTTATTCTTGTGATTGTAAGTACTTCCTACCCAGCTCTGAAGAGGCGAGCCTGGCAGCACTTGCAGCAGTCTCGGAGTTAACAGAGTAGATCCTCGTTCCGCCTTCGTGTGCACGGAATATGTATTTCCCAGCACACTCAGCGGTGGTGTTGTCTCACTTTCTTTTATCCTTTGTCTGCCTTGGGAACCAATTACTTTGCAAATAGGAACATTTAGTGACTGACCATTGAATTCTGAAAAAGCTGCCTGCTTTGCTGGTCAGGGTTTAATCATCTGTATAACCCTGCCAAACCTCTCCATTTTCTCCCTTTCCCCGGAAAAATAAACGAAAATTAACTCAGACCCTTACTTTGTAAGCCACCCTCATGGAATGAAATTCAGTAAACTACATTATTTTGAAAGGTTTCATTATTTCAGCAAAAGTATAGCTAAAAACAGTGTAGTAATGGGAAGACAGGAAACAGTGTGAAGGAGCAGAGGAGAGAAGGCGGCCAAGGCTCTCAGAGGAGAAGGCAGACTTGGGCGTCTTTCTGCTCGTAGTTCCGGCAGTGGAGTAACCTGGGTGGGGCCCTGCCCGTGCTCTGGTGGGTGTTTGTTAGATTGAGAGGCCCTTGGATGAGAGTCCTTCTCCCAGACTCCTCCTCCAGAGTACGAACTGCTGTTTCCTAGTGCAGTTTCTTTCTGAAAGCACTTAATTTAAGAGTAAGTGACTGATCTGCTCATGTACCATCCGAAAGTGCTGGTCGTCACTTTAAATGGTGCGGAGATGGTACTGAGCCAGACAGAAGAGCCTGCGTCCCACCGGCTCCTGGCTTCCTGTGCAGCAGTCAGCAGACGAGTTTGGCATTTGGGATGAGTGGTTTGGGTTCAGGCCCTGGCTTGGCCCTTTTTCGCAAGGCCTCAGGGACTTGAACAGAGTCAGTTCTGCAAAGGGGAGACTCTTAGTCTGCAGCGTGGACTAGTCTGTGGAAACAGCGCCCTGCAGTGGTCTCTGGCACTGCGCCTGCAGCAGCCCTGCACCGGTCACGCCTGGGCCCTGCGTTTTCTGGTCACATTCTTCTCCGCTGCACCTGCGGGGCGTCTCAGAGATGGGGGCTGTGCTCTCCCCCTTCCTCCTTCCTCCCAGGTGCTGTCAGCCACATCGTCTCTTTTGATCACTAGGTTAGGAAGGCATCAGTTTGGCCCAGAAGTTTGGTTTTGTCTGTGCGATGGCTCTAGTGGCGCTTATTTGTCTTTAACTTCATTCAGAAAATTTCTGTTAGATTGTATTATGACAGCTGTCATATCAATGTACATTTTAAAAAACTTATCACAATGAGTACATTTTTGTGTAGCCATTTTGATATTGAAGATGGAAGAAAATATGTAACATTTTCAGCATATTATGCTTTATTATTTCAAGAAAGGTAAAAATGCAGCTGAAATGCAAAACAAGATTTGTGCACTGTGTGGAGAGAAGGTTCTGTGACTGATCGAACGTGTTCTGAGTGGTTTCCGAAGTTTCATGCTGGAGATTTCCCACTGGACGAAGCTCCACGGTCGATGGACCGGTTGAAGTTGATAGCAATCAAATCGAGACATTAATTAGAACCATCAATGTTCTACCACAGGGGAGACAGCCAGCATACTTAGAATATCCACATCAAAGTTATTGGTGAAAATGGAAAATATTTTTACTCTATAGATGAGGAGTTCACACATGGGGAAGTTATCCGGGGGAAGGACGGGGCTAACTGTTGACCCTACCAGTGGCCTGACCGGGGCCCATTCTGACCCTCGGACTGGAGAGCTCGCTCATCAGCACGAGGAAACTGTGGTCATGAGAAGCGTTTCAGAGTGCGGTCTCCACACCCCAGTCTTCATTTCACATTATTCTCCACTGTGGCCATGTCGTGTCAAGCGGGTAACTGACATCTCTGATAATACACCAAGGAATGGGTTGATTAAATGCCATAGGCAAAAGGAATACAGCAGCAGGTATGTGACTGTGTGTAAAAACTTAATAAAATGTGGATGATTAGGCCGGGGACCTATTAACTAACCATTTGTCATAAAGCAGAGAGGAAGCAAGAGGACCAACCAGGTAATCAAGTCCTGATTAAAAGCCTCTGGGTGACAAGACTGGGCAGCATAACTGTGGTTCAATTTTACTTTTTCCTTTTGTGCTCTCTTTTTTTTTTTTAATTGATTTTTAGAGAGAAAAGGGGGAGGGAGAGAGGGAGAGAAAGAGACATTGATTTGTTGTTCCACATATTTATGCATTCATTGGTTACTTCTTGTGTGTGCCCTGACCAAGAATTGAACCTGCAGCCTTGGTGTGTGGGGGGATGCTCCAACCAGCTGAGCTCCCCGGCCGGGCCTTTTTTTCCTCTGCTGAGTTTGCTGGGACATGGGATGGCCAGAGGTGGTTTGTAGTGGGGTTAAGAGCGAGTGCTCTGGAGCCAGGCCGTCTGAGTTCAGACTCCAGCAACCCATTGCTGTCTGTGGGACTGCTTTGGCCGCCGTTTCCTTATCTGCAGAAAAAAGTGAGTTCATGCCTGTAAAAATGAATTCCCAATCTGTATGTACCACATAGTATGCAGTAACTATTTTACAGGGGACTCTGGAGCATTTTCATCTATAAGAGAACATCTGGAGAGACAGGAATAGAAATGATCCGATCAGAGGAATTAAAGGCTTTCACTGAGCTTGGTGTCCCTAGCAGGGTGCACTCCTAGCAGGGTGCCCCGTCAGCTGGAGCTCTGGAGGAAGCCTGAACCAGGTGGGTGTCTGTCCCGCAGAAGTGCGGGGCTGGCTCGCAGTGTGGGCTCCGCCACATGTGGTATGTTCTCTTTTACTCGGGAGAGGGCTCCAGTGTCGGCTCCCTCCTGCCTGTTGAAAAGGAGTTTGTTCCCCTCCGTTGATGGGCACAGCGTCTGTTCCAGGATGGTGGGCTTCCGGGAGTTTGTGATGAACTTCTGGCCAGGGCTCCAAGTCCCTCTGCTTGCCCACCTGAGGCGCCGAGCAGCGCGTGGACTGTCGCTGCAGTTCTGCTCCTGGGCTGTCCCAGGGCTCTGGAGTGTCGGCTCTTCCGAGCCTGTTTAAAATCTCGTCACTCTTTAGAGAGAGGCAAGTACCGTATGATTTCACTCACTCGTGCGTGGAATCTAAAAAATGAATGAACAGAAAAACGAAAAAGTGTGTAGATCCAGAGGTGGCTGCCGGGTAAGAGGGGCGGTGGCGTGGGTGGAAAGGGGGGGGTAGTAAGAAACACAGAACAGCCGTGAGGGTGGGAAGTGCAGCCCAGGGAGTGTGGTGACCAATACTGGAATACCCGTGCAGCGCTGGGGGTGCCAGACCTAAGAGTGACCGCTTCTTAAGGTCTACACGTGTCACTGTCGCACGCCTGAAACTGACACCATGTAGCATAGCAACTGTACTTGAAAAAGAAATTAAAAAAAAAATCTTGTCACTCTTTCCAGCAAAGGCTCCACTTTTTCAAAGCTTTTTTCTAGCTGTACTGATGTTGAATTGACGAAACTGTGATATATTTAAGTATACAACATGATGATTTGATAGGTGTGTGTATGTTGTGACATGATTCCCACAATTCGGTTAATGACTATCCAGTCATTTTGCTTGGTTCCTTTTTTTTAGGCGAGAGTTTTGTTTCAGTAGAACAAGTGGTGCAATTCCATTTTGGATGTGAACCTCTAGAGTCCTTCTAGAGGAGTAAGGGTGTCCCCTGCAACAGTAGGCTCCGAACTTTAAGGACAAACACAGTGCCTGTCAAGTCCCTGCTATTTGTAAAACTCGCCCGGGGCTCGCTTACAAAATGTGGGTGAGGAAGGAAGTGCCCTTGTTCTTCGCGGGCCCTCCTACTGGCGATGGAGCAGGCACATGCACTCGTGACTTGGTCCTGTGTCAAAGTGGCTGAAAAGAGGTGCGAACAAAGCATCTTGGGACACTGGAGGCCAAGTGCCGAACTCAGGACCTTGAGAATGCTTCACGGACAGGAGGTATTTGAGTTGGGTCCGCAGAGTGAGTGGGGCGGAAAGGTTCGGGAGAGAGACAAACAGGCCCACCTGTGAAAGAAGGGGGTGTTGAGTGCCCCTCAGTGTGCCACCTCTTCCGGGCTGCTGTCTTTACAGCTCGGCTGTTCACTCCCCAGCAGACTGCCGCTTGCCCCAGGCTGCCCGGAAGCACCCGCGTAACTCCAAGAGCATTTCTTCCCTGAAGCTTTCCAGACTGCTCCTGTGGTTTCCTGGGGCTGCAATGACAGCACTGCAGGTCTGGTGGCGTCACCCCCAGAATGCTGTCCTCCAGCTCTGCAGACTCCGGGGCCAGGTCACGGTGCTGGGGGGCTTCTCCGAGGCTGAGGGGGCATCTGGGCCAGGTCTCGCCGGAGTGTGGGCGACTCGCGGGCATCTTTGGGTTCCTTGACGTGGAGCGCGCTGCCTCAGCCAGTCTTTGTGTGCTGTCCTCTCTGTATTCGTGTCTGCGTCCAAATTTCCCCGCTTGTGGAGCCATTAGTCACACTGAACCGGGGCAGGGGCCCTGTTTGCAAGTAAGGTCCCATCCTGAGGCGCTGGCGGTTTGATCTTCAACACAGATGTTTGGAGACACAGTCCATCCCGTAACACTGCCCGTCTGCTCTTTCTGCACTGCCCGCCCCCGCCCCCGCCCCGTGCACACGGTTGCCCTGCCGGCGAATAGATTTGTGTTGTGGCACCATGAGTCTGCACACGTTCATTCGTCTGTTGTCTCCCGCCGGTGTCGTGATTCTGTGTTTCTGGTGCCTCGTGCACCGTGTGGGGATGCACTGGGGACCAGGGGTCACCAGGAGTCGAGGAGGGTGGGACTGCAGGGCTCCCCTCTTTCCTCCTTCTCCTGTTGACAGTGCCCAAGGCTGTCTGGAGTTGGGTGGCAGGTGGCCTGGGACACCAGCAGAGGCCACCACTTCTGTTGAGTGTGTGTGATGCGTCTTGGTTTATTCTCCGTGGAACAGTAGTCATTGTTGCGTGGCAGTCGGTGCCCTTCTGAGAGGTGTTGTAAGAGGATTTAGCGACTGATGAGACCCTCTGGGTTTCCTAGTAGATGCCTTGCCCAGAGAATCCCTGTCAGGGCCACCTGCTTGTTCCGGCCGCGGTTTGAGTGTTCGGCCTTTAGGGGTTCAGAAGTAAATTGTGTGAGTAGTTGAAATAGTTAGCTGTTAGCCAAGTGTCTGCGCCAGGAGAATGCTAAGGAATAGTGGAATCTGCCCCAGAACTTCAGAGTAAGCTCATTGGGTATTTTAGGCAAAAATTTGTCTGGTTCCTGTTCTGAGGCTTAGTTACATGTCAGTGCGGACGGATCCTCGCAGGGGATCCTCTTGGGGGTGCACTGCATGCCCTTGCCAGGAGAACATGTATCAGGGTGCCCTTTGCCAGTTCCAGGTCAGTCGGCGGCATACGGGCAGACAGTGTCCCCCGGGATGTTAGAAAAGAGGGAACGTTAATCTGAAAGCAGTCTTTCATCCCAGGATCAGTGATGTCTGTCTGGGAGAGCTTGCCGAAATGAGTTCGCCCGAGGGCAGGCAGAGTACGGGAGGTCTGGAGGCACTTCATTCTGGGGGCAGTTCAGACACAAGAGTACCTGGTGTGCTGGACCCTGCTTAGCCTGCATCCCGTGTCCATAGTGAGCACTCACGGCCAGTCTTGGTTGCTCCTGTG
The DNA here is from genome assembly GCF_021234435.1 of Artibeus jamaicensis. Lineage (NCBI taxonomy): Eukaryota > Metazoa > Chordata > Mammalia > Chiroptera > Phyllostomidae > Artibeus > Artibeus jamaicensis. Next base: position 26,629,616 of record NW_026521954.1, on the reverse strand, counting down.
TAACCCTTACTCTCCCTCCACACCATGCAGTGTCCTGCCGTTTTATCCGTAAATGCTTCTGTGTGTAATGTGACCATAATAATATCACTCTTAAATTTTTGACAGTCATTTCTTGTTGCCATCCAAGTCTAGTTAGTGTTCAAATTTTAATTGTCTCAGATTTCATTTTAAGGTTTTCATTTTACAGTTTGTTTGCAGCGAGACCCAGCTCAGGCCCTCCTGTTGGCTGTCAGGTGTTAAGCAGGGAGTGACAGCCTTGGTTCTGAGCTGCTCTCTGGCCTCGCAGTGGAGAGGGGGCTGGGGTGTGAGTGACTGGCAGCTGGGGCTGCCCAGGAGGGGAGGGGTTGCTGTCTAGCGTAGATGGTGTGGTCAGAATGGAGGCAGGTGAGGGTTACTTCTGAGGGCCGCAGGGCGGGGCAGGCTTGTCTTTTGTGGTTCATCCAGGCTGCTGGGTTCTCTTGGGCGTGTATGTCTGAAAGGATTACTCCCAGAGATTTCATTGGTTTACTAACAAACTATAGAAATGACCCCTGAAAGTATAGTCTTAGATTTCATTGGTTTAGGTATCAGCGTGTTAAGATTTGTGAGATATTAAAACATTTTTTTAAAAATGTTTTATTTATTTATTTTTAGAGAGAGGGGAAGGGAAGGAGAAAGAAACAGAGAGAAACATCAGTGTGTGGTTGTCTCTCATGTGTCCCCTACTGGGGACCTGGCCTGCAACCCAGGCATGTGTCCCAACTAGGAAGCGAACCGGTGACTCTTTGGTTCACAGTCTGGTGCTCAGTCCACTGAGCCACACCAGCCAGGGTGCGCTTTGAGATTTATTCATCAGAGTGTTCCTAGGTCAGATACGGAATCTGTTCTATTTTTTCAGATAAAAAAGAAACCCACTCAGATATGGGGCAAAAAAGTACGTTTATCATTGTAAGTACATGAAGCACACGAGTTTATTCTTGTATCATTATTTATTAATTAGTGTATTGTTTTTAATATAAACAACTGTAACCCTTTTGCCCCACCCTGTAGAAGCCTGCATCTGAGTCAGTTCCCCGCCCTCTCTCCCTCCCCCCACCACTGTTTACATTGGACATTACTCTGTCAGTTTCAGGCGTGCAGCACAGCAGTTGGACAATCGTATATTTTATGGAGCAGCCCCTCAATATTTTAAGTACCACCTGGCCCCACATATAGAGAATTTTTTTTTATATCTGTATGTTTCCATTTAAAAGATTGGATTTATAACTTTGTAGAGATTTTCCTTGAAAAAATTTGCCGTCTTAAAACACTTTTAAAAACTTAATGAACCTGAAGTTATAACTGGCAAAAAAACAAGTATAGATTTTGTATTTTAAACACGGAGTTGTGTTTATTTTTGATTATTGGGTTCAGAATATGTACACTTCGTGGTTTACATTTACAGACCTCCTTACTGCAGGAACAGAATGCGTGTACGCCTGGCTTGCAGCCCGTTCACAGGGCCGTGGGTGGGAAACTGACCCCTTCCTGCCTGGTCTCTTCACATGGGCCCTCTGCCCCCTGTCTGCCCCCGTCGGCGCTGGGGGCCAGGAGGCAACAACAGTTGCCTCTTAAATGTTCCTGGTCCCTGTTCCGGGACAAAACGTCTTAAAATTGGGACTCCTTTCGTAATAGAGAAATTATTAACTGTATATCCTTTTGTCTTTTTTTTTTAATGAAGTAGAACATTTTTATCAAGCTCAAAATGTTTAGCTTCACTTAACATCTAGTGAAATGTCAGACAACCATTATTATTTTGTTCTCTGCAGGGGTGTCAAACTCATTTTCTCCAGGCGTCACGTCAGCCTTGTGGTTGCCTTCAAAGGGCTGAATGTCATTTCGACTCCTTAACAGTTAAGGAGTAGTTACATTTATACAGTCCTAAAAGTATTTCGGCCCTTTAAAGGCAACTGCGAGGCTGATGTGGCCCCTGGTGAAATGGGTGTGACACCCCTGTTTTAAAACGAACTAGGTTAGAGCAAACATTAACTAAAAATTTGAAAGGAAATGTTGAGAGTGCTCTTGAAGACTACATTGGGGTCACTGGTCACTTATTCAGTGTTGACGTTTGGTCCCTTACTGTTTTCTTGCTTTGTCTTTCAGTGCTTGGAAAGTGTCCCTTTAAGTGTGCTGGTAATTCTGTCATAACTGTAGGTTGCAGAAGGGCAGTATCCAAACTGATTTAAGAAAAAAAGTTTGGCCCTGGCTGGTGTGGCTCAGTGGACTGAGTGCTGGTCTGCGAATTAAAGGGTCGCTGGTTCGATTCCTGGTCAGGGCACATGCCTGGGTTGCGGGCCAGGTCTCCAGTTGCAGGTGAACAAAAGGCAAGCACACAGTGATGTTTCTCTCCCTCACTTCTCCCTCCCTTTCTCTAAAAATAAATAAGCATTTAACAAATAAAAATAAAATAAAATTTAAATTTTTCTTAAACGGATTCTTTGGCTGTTGGTACTGCAAAATATTTTTTATACAAATAAACTATTCTTTAAAGCTGAATTGTGGCCCAGGTTCAGTGGCACTGGTGTCACATGGGAGCTCATGAGACATGCAGAGTCTCAGGCCCCTCCCAGACCTACTGACTGAATCTGTGTTTAATATGGTCTCCAGATGATTTACAGGGCAGGGCAAAAGTAAGTTTACAGTTTTTTGCATGGAAAATAATACAGTAATCAAACAGTAATGCAAGAGTAAAGTCTGTTTTATGTACAGACTGTACATGCAAGGGTAAAGTGTTTTATGTACTCACAACTGTAAACCCACTTTTCCTTACCCTCTTTGTGCACATTGAAAAGCTGACCATGCCAGCCCCAGATTTCCAGGCCTCCTGTTCCAGGCCGGTCTTTGCCCTGTGCCCCTCATTTCATTCCTTCCTTTGGGGACATTCCTCCAACCTCCACCGCCCCTTCTGCTGCCACCCACTGTCATTATTATCACTTAAAATGCAGCTTAGAGCTTAAGAAGAAAAGCTCTGTAGCCAGGTGGCTTCCTTGGAATGCCAGCCCTGCCGTTTTCTGTTTCCAAATCCCCACCTCTGCTCTTCTCAGTGAGTCCAGCTTCCCCAAAGTGAGGACCACATTGAACTGACTTCTGTGCCCAGCACAGTGACTAGACAGAGTGGATGCTCAGGAAGGCCTGCACGGGTGTTGTGGAAGCTGTCCCTCAGTGTCGTGCAGAAACTGGAGACACAGAAGTGCTTGCATGATGATGAGAAGGCACTGCTCAGAGATGAGTAGTGAAAGGTGGACACGGTTCGTGATGCCTGAGCATCTCTGCATCAGAGATGCAGTTCTCTGCGGTTCTTCCTGAGGGGTCTTCTCTTCTCAGCTCCTGTTGCGCAGGTGTTTGATGAGAGAGGTGTGGGGGGTCTCGTGTGTCAGTGGGGAACTGGGGCCTGGTTCACTTCCTCAAATACGAAACCGGGATTGAGAAGAGTGTAAAGGAAGTGATGGCCAGACTTTTCAGTTGTGCCCTTTGGGTGTCTCTAGGGCGTGTTGGTACTCTCGGTACCGACCGTTGACCCAGACGGGTGGTGTTGGTGAGGGTCATTTATTTGTGTGGTGGGTGTGTGGGCAGCTTCTCTCTTACTGATCTTTTTGGGGAATCCTTCGCAAAGTCACTACAGATATTTTGGGGGGAAAATACTGTAAGTTCAGTTTCTCCAGAAGGAAACTATGCTGCTGTTAGCAGATCCTACTGGTGTGGGACAATGTCCTGACTTTAAATTATCTTGTCGGATTTTTACTGTCTGGTTCTTCAGATTGTCAGAGGACTGAAGAGCGGTGTTAGACTGTTCTCCTGTTGTCTGCTGAAGAACAGTGGCAAGGACAAGGATGTCGGTAGCTGGTGGAAGAGCCGGGGAAGGCTGATCAGCCCTGTGACCCGAGGCCATAAGGAAGCTGCACACGCCGTGCCTTGGGCTGGTCAGTCGGTCAGAGCGCCCTCACGCTGGAGATGCGCTTGTCAGGCTGACGTGCTGTTTGTGAAGTGCTGTTGCTCATTGATTCAAACAATAATACTTTCTTTCATTTTGATTCTGTAGGAGCCTGGAAAGCTTGTGCAATGAATGGTGACACTCAGGCCGCAGTGGTGACCTCACCGCCCCCGACCACAGCCCCTCACAAAGAGAGGTACTTCGACAGGGTGGGTGAGAACAACCCGGAATACCTGCGAGAGAGGAACATGGCACCTGACCTTCGCCAGGACTTCAACATGATGGAGCAGAAAAAGAGGGTGTCCATGATTCTGCAGAGTCCCGTAAGAGCGGTTCTTCCTGAGGGGTCTTCTACCTTCTCGTGTGCCTCAGCTCCTGCGCTCTGTCGTGTGTGCTGTGGTCCCACTGCCCGCGCAGGTGTCTCTGATGAGAGAGTTCAGTTCCGTTCCAGTGATCAGACACAGTATAGGAAGTCTCGGCCTGGCTGGTGTGGCTCAGTTGGTTGGGTGTCGTCCCGTAAACTGAAGGGCCCTGGGTTCACTTCCTGATCAGGGCGCACGGGCCCCTTGTCGTAGGTCCGGTCCTCGGTCGAAGTGTGTCTGAGGGACACCAGCGTTTGTCTCTCACATGGCCGTTTCTCTCTCCCTCTCTCTCTCTCCCGTCCCCTCTCTCTAAAATCAATAAGCATGTCCTCGGGTGAGGATTAAAAAAATAAAAGGAAACATCTTGTGTCATAAAGGGTAACAGGTGTTTCTCATTTTCACTCTTACTGCTTCTCCAGTGAGTATTGATTGACACCCTTTAAAAGTTACTGTCTCCTCCACAATTACCCAGCTTGGTGCCGGGCACGTGGTGGCCTCAGCAGCACTTGGGTTACTGGTCCGTCAGCATCTTGAGTGATAGTCACACCCAACAAAGTGCCTTCTGGTTGCACGTCTGGATAAAGCAGTGCTGTCTGTCCATTTCTTCACGTGCACACTGCTGCCCTGTTTGCTTCCTGCTGCTGGTCTAGTCTTACTCTAGTCCCTTAATATTTTGGAGGGCCATTGGCAGGTAGTCATTGAATTTATTATTAATGCTTATCATCTCTTGTGTGCTGTTCAAGGAGCTGGCCTCTAACTCTAGATTTACTTGTTGCTTGTTACTGTCATTCATGTATTCTGGGCATAACACACATAAATGCACAGATCTTAAGTGGACAGGCTGAGAAATTTTGACAGATGTGTAGTCCCTGCAAGCCCCAGGGGCTCAGACTTTACATTCTAGCTGAAGGAGACACACCGTAAAGAGCGAACAGAAGCACGACCAGAAACAGTTGGAGGCTTAGTTGCTAATGACTTGGTTAGGACTGGCCTCTCTGAGGAAGGAAGGGTAAATCTGAACTCGGGGAGGAGCATTTGGGTTGAGGGAGGGGTCCAGGTGCATTCCTAGGACAGGGATGAGCTCGGGCTCCCTCCTGCTGGAGCCCAGGAGGGACAGGGAGGAGGTGCAGCGGGGTTGGAGAAGGAGGAGGGAGCAGGTCCTGGAAGGGTGGGGGAGCACAGACCAGGGGTTCGTTTTGCATTCAGAGTAGGACAGAGCCCCCGGCGGGCTGCAGGCGGGAAAGACACCCGTGAGGTTTTGCAGAACTCCGTCTGGGTTTGGTGTAGAGAGAGTATCCTGTGGGGCAAGGGTGAAAGCTGTCTTCTAAGCCAGAGATGATGGTGGCTTGCCGCAGGCTGCTGCTGGAGAGGTGGAGAGAGGTAGACTCCTCGAGTTTCATTTTTAATGTGGGCTAAATAGCAGGAAGAGGTGAGAGGCAGCAGAGGAGTTGGGACACCATCTAGACTTGGCTTGAGCAGTTTTCCTACATAAAAGCAACAAGAAACTAAGTAAAAATCACTGGGGATGCAGTGAAGCAACTAAACTTTCAGCACCTAGTGTGTGTTAGGTACTGGGGATTCAAGGACAGTGAAGCCCCTGGACCCCCGTTATCCATCTCAGTGCAGTGTGGGACCCTGCATCAGTGCGGAGATGGGTGAAGCTGGGCTTACTTCAGAGAAATGCCCCTGGGGTTGGTATCTTGGTTTTAGGAAGGGGTGGGAAGGCCCGCCCCGTGCACACAGGTACTGATCATTGGATGGATGTGAGGGGACCGGGACTATTCTCCATGACATTAGCTGGTAGAGTCCTCTGCTGAGAATGGGCACAAGGAGCGGTGTAGGGGCTTACTCCGTGGGGAGAAGGCAGGAGCGGGCAGGGGGTGGGTGAGGAGAGTCGAGAATGGTTGTGGGGTTGATGCAGGGGTGCACTCCGGTCGGTGATCCTGAATGTACAGAGACGACGCAGCCTGGTCTTGCTGCTTTTCTCTAGCCACCTTCAGCAGCGCAGGTCGGAGGGGTGAAGGGCTGCATTCAGCCAGGGCTTGGATTTTTCCAGAGGAAATGGTAGAGGGGAGAGAGTTCAGGGGATGGATGGCAAGGGAATGATTATAGTGTTCAACCAAGGGTCTCAGGGTGAGGGAGGTCAGGACACAGGGAAGGTAAGGGACAGTGAAAGGTTTTAGGGTAACAGTGGGGTTGAAGAAAGAGGGAGCTGGATGCCGGAAGGAGCTCTTTGGAGGGCACATGCTTGGCTCTGAGATGGAAGAGGGCACAGTCACTAGGAGCGAGCAGGTCGAGGGCTGACCACAGAAGCAGGAGGCCTGGGTGAGTTGGGTGGCGGGTCACTGGAGGAGAGGCAGTCAGGGAGTTAAGAGGTGAGAATGTGGATGCTGAACCACCAGGAGCTAGGGCCCTAGAAGCATGCGAGGTCATTGACTGGTGACTGTGGGCCGGAGCCACTCTGGGGTCCAGATGAGCGGCTCCAGGCCCTCACTGGTTACTGCCGCATGTGGCTTCTTCCTGCACACGCAGATCCTCTGGGCCGCCGCTGCTGCGGAGGCCCCTGCGTAGTCCTTGTGTGTGTGCGTTGCCCTCACTAAGCTTTACATTCCTGGACAGCAAGGACCGTCTTTACTGTGTTGAACACTGTATGTATATTGAGTTGTAGTGTCATGTAGTATGTGTAGTACATGTAGTGGTGTATGCTAAATTGATTTGTATGTGGATTTGAAAACCATGGAAATGGATTGATTTTTCAGGCTGAGGGCCCACGAGGGCAAGGAGCTGTTTAATTCAGTTTTTGCATCCCCTGTGCCCCTCATGCTCTGCGAGGTTAGCAGGGCCCCTGTCTTTGTATCTTTAGTTGTAGCTGTGCCCCTCTCTCCATGTCAGTGCAGTGGGCGTTGTCATCAGAGGGGTCCCCTGACCATGTTTTGGTTTCAGTTTGCATTGCCGCTATTAGCTTTTCCCTCCCTCCTTGACTACCACGGAATGCGGTCTAGGACATTGTGTAGCGTGACATGGCTGTGTTATTGGGGAGACCCTAGTCAGGAGGCTCCTTCTTCTTGGCTCTCACCTTGCTCACAGGAGGATTCAGGCGAGAGACAAACACGTATGGGAGAGCAGGTCTGTTTACAGAGCACAAAGCTGCCAGCGCACCGGCCACTCTGCGTGCCCCGGTCAGAGGAGGTTTGTTCTGTGTGCGAGAGCAGCGGGCTGCCAGGGGGTGCGCAGCTAATCTGAGGGCGCCGAGTATGGGGCTGCAGGGGTCATGTACTTTAGTCAGCTTCTAGATTCCTCTCCTCCTCCCCTTCTAGCCCTTGGGATCAAAACACAGTTTTAAAGGTTTTCTTTCCCAGCCGGTGGAAACAATACGTACAGAATTTCAAGGGCTCTCCTCCTGCACCGCCAAGTCAGCCGTGAGATGTGTCTCCTCTCTGTCTCTAGCCTCTTGTGTTCAGTTCTTCACTGGGTTGTGCTGGACAGGGTCCCTGCCTAATTTCCCCTGGGACTGCTCATTCCTGGCTGCTGCCCAACAGGACACAGGGGCTTCTGGCTCTTAGCATCCCTGTCTGTCATCGGATTAACACCAGAGCTTCCCTCCAGTTGGCTTCATCTGGCCCTTGCAGAGACTAGAGGTGCTTTTAGTATAAAATCACCCAGAAGCCCTTGGAGTACTTGTATTCAGATTTGGGTAATTGGTGAGCTCACACTCTCACATGAAATATTATTTACAACTACCTGACAAGATTTATTTCTTCATAGGGTATGTGATAAAATGTTTTCATACAGTTTGGAGAAACCCTACATTACGTGTAGTTTCAGTGGTGACTTTGTGTTAAAGTCACCATCAATCCACCTTGGCCTTTCTGCTTAAATTAGGGTTATTGATAAAGGGCGAATGTTTCAAGGTTTCTTTTTCAACTCTAAAATACCAAGAAATACAATGTAGAACATGAAAATTGCTGGTAATTCTATCACTGAGCATTACAATGAACATTTTGATGTATTACTTTTAGTCTTTTCTGTGTTTACATGTGTATTTTATAAAAACCAGTTATATTGGGGTTTTTTTTTTGGCCTTTTAAAAAAAGATTTTATTTATTTATTTTTAGAGAGAGGGGAAGAGAAGGAGAAAGAGAGGCAGAGAAACATCAATGTGTGGTTGCCTCTCGCACGCCCCCTACTGGGAACCTGGCGCACAAACCCAGACATGTTCCCTGACTGGGAATCAAACCAGTGACCCTTTGGTTCGAAGACTGGCAACCACACCAGCCAGGGCTTTTTGTCTTTCTTTTTCGTTTTGTTTTTAAAGCTCTTTTATTGTGCACCTACAGTTGTCTCTATTTTCCCGCCACCACTTTCCCCTGCCCCACCTGCACCCCCCACCCTCAGTCCTACCTCCAGTTGTGTTGCTTTGTAAACTCTTTAACTCAAATAGGTATCAAGAGCAGATTTGTGTCATTTCATTTTCTTGGCCGTCGTGTTGAATGTGTGCATAAAATTGTGCTGTCAGGTGTGTCTGTATTTCATTGGTCTTCTGCCATTTCCCACGGGGACTGTCACCTGGTTTCCCTTCGGTCAGCACTGCTGGGATGATTGTCTTCAGGAACAAATCTCGAGCACATCCCTGGTTATTTCTTTTGAAAGAATTTCTAGGAATAGAATTTTTGCTCAGATTTTTAAGCTTTTATATCGTTAAGTTATTTTCCAGGAAGAGTGTGCCAATCTGTGCTTCAAGTAGCGGTGTGTGGGGGTGTCCGTCCACCTTCCTGGTGCTAGACGAGAACAGGCAGAAGCTCGGGCTGTGTGAAAGCCGCCCTTGTCTCCCGGGGCAGGAAGGAAATGGTGCCTCACTGTGTGCATTTGCCTTTTTGTAGGCTTTCTGCGAGGAGTTGGAGTCAATGATACAGGAACAATTTCAGAAGGGGAAGAATCCCACTGGCCTGCTGGCCTTGCAGCAGATTGCCGATTTTATGACCACAACTGTTCCCAACGTCTACCCGGCGGCCCCGCAAGGAGGGCTGGCCGCCTTGAACATGAGTGAGTAGCTCCTGAGCCTGCCTGCTGTCTCCTTCCAGGAAGAATTTCCAGACGCTTGCTTAGGCAAAATCACTGTGATACGTAGAATGGAGGTTTTTGAAGGTTAATATGCTTCAGTTACAGGAAAAAATAGGCTGTACGCCTGAAAATGTCTTGATGTAGAGGGCTCGTTTTTATGAGCCGTGAGACTTATTTCTCACATAGGTGACTTTTCTACGTGGCTTCTCCTATGGTGGCCTGTGTGAACTAAACTGAGCAGAAATAATGCGTGGGGAGCAGTCCACTGGTTCTGCCTGAACTCATTTTAGTGAGGCCACCATTCTTACCCACCATTTCTCACTGCAGCCTGCAACTGAGTGAGAGACAGAGAAGTTCCATAGGAAAGCCGGAGGGAAAATGCTGGGTGGGTGAAGGCGAGAGTGTGAGCAGTGTGGAGCCCAGGGTAACTGGAGCCTCAGCTCAGGGGCCTCCTGTGTACCAGGCCCTGGGTCAGGCTCTGCTGGGTCTAGCTGGATGGACAGCTGCTGAGAGACCAGTGCCAGAAGGTCGCCTGGCATCTGCTATTTACCTGTCCTGTCCATGGTACTTTTTCAGAAGTTGACTGGCATTCGTCAGAGTGATATCTCTTTAATGTCCAGAAACATGTAATGCATTAGCACAAAGCTCCATCCTGAAGGCCTGGCTGGTGTGGTTCAGTTGCTTAATTTGGTTTAGTTAGTTTGGGTGTGAAATTCATGGCTCACGTTTTCCTATATGCTATATATATCTTTTTTTTTTTTAAGATTTTATTTATTTATTTATTTATTTAGAGACAGCGGAAGGGAATGAGAAAGAGAGGGAGAGAAAAATCAATTTGTGGTTGCCCCTCAGAAGCCCCCAACTGGGGACCTGGCCCACAGTGCAGGCACGTGCCCTGACTGGGAATCAAAGCAGCGACCCTTGGTTCACAGGCCACCTCTCTGTCCACTGAGCTACAGCAGCCAGGGTCCTATATGCTGTGTCTTAAATAACATGATGCATTTTCTTCTGGCCCAAAACATTGCTATTAAAATGTGAAGACCTTTCCATAAAAATGATGTGGTCCCGTTTCCTGAATGCGCGCACTGTGTTTTTAGAGTCGAGCAAGTTTACCAGAGTGGGTCTTAGTGTTGGCTGTTCTGGCTTAGTCCCACCAGCTGATGCGCCCGTGCACATTTGTTAAATTTAGCAGTGTTGTCTTGAGTTGGAATCTGGTATTTATTCTGTTGCCTTGGTTTTGGTTTCTTCAGGGGTTCCTGTTACATGCCTGTTGGGTTTTCTTGGTGTTTTAAAAAATTTTTTTATTGATTTGAGAGAGAGGGAGAAGGAGAAACATGGATTTGTTGTCCCATTTACTTACGCGTTCATCAGTTGCTTCTTGGACGTGCTCTGACCAGGGATGGAACTCACAAGTGTGCTGGTCAAGATGAGGCTGCAACCAACCGAGCCACCTGGACAGAGCTTGTGTGTCTTCCTTAACTGTGACTTTCCTCAGATCCTTTTTTCATTTTCTTCATTTCTTTATGATTTAAAAACTTTTTTCTTCCTTCTTTAACTTTTCTTCAACTTCTTGTTTAGTATTTATTTATTTTTAAAAAGATTTTATTTATCTTTAGAGGGGAAGGAGAGAGGAAGAGAAACATCAGTGTATGGTTACCTCTAGTGCATCCCCGGCTGGGAACTGGCCTGCAGGGAACTGACCTGCAACCCAGGCATGTGCCCTGACTGGGAATCGAACCATGGTCCTCTGGTTCGCAGACCTGCGCTCAATCCACTGAGCTACACCAGCCAGGGCTGTAGTATGTATGTATGTATGTATGTATTTATTTATTTATTTTAAATATTTTATTTATTTATTTTCAGAGAGAGGGGAAGGAAAGGAGAAAGAGAGAGAGAGAAACATCAGTGTGTGGTTGCCTCTCATGCGTCCCCCACTGGGAACTGGCCTGCAACCCAGGCATGTGCCCTGACTGGGAATCGAACCTCGATCGCATGGTTCACAGGCCCACGCTCAATCCGCTGAGCTACACCAGCCAGGGCTATAGTATTTATTTTTAAAATTATTTTTATTTATACCTCACAGACCTAGGCAGGCCTAGGAGGGATGGAGTATCACCAGGTGGGAAAACTGTACCGTGGGAAACTGCAGCCTGGGAAACTGCCTGCGGCCCTGCCCAGGACAAACAGATGCCCGGCTAAGTTTGGGGTCTGGGGTGGGCCCGTCCGGCATAACAGAATGCAGCTTTAACTTGTACCCGACAAGGTGTATCAAGAACGATGGTCAGCAGAAACGGCACCCAGAAACGGCTCTAGCCAGTCAGACTCTGACACCCCAACCAGTTACTCTTTGAGGGCTTTTGCTCTTGAAAACCCTGCCCTGGGGACAACCAAGCGAGTCAACCTCCCCTGGTTGGCTCCCCAACCTCCCCTGGTTGGCCCCACTTTCCCTTTAATTCCCAGCTAATAAACCTGCTCCTTAGCTGGTTGTGTCTGTCTGGTTTCTTGAGCGACTCAGACCTAACAGTACCTAATCCCTTTTATGCTATAGCTCTCATTTCTGAATTTTCCTAATTGTATTAAATGTACTTTTTCTCTTTCAATATTAATGACTTTCTCCACCTTGTTACGAAATAAGAGTTTATTGTCTTCATCTGTTTTGTGGACACGTCTTTTTGTGTGGTTTCGTTATCTGTAGGAATGAGATTCCGACTTCTTAGGTAATTTTTATATGGTATGAGCACAATATTTTTCCTTTTTTTTTCATGTGAAATCGGTTTTCCTGGAGGGGCCTGCTTCAGGAAAGTGTCTGTAGTGTTGTGGCTCGAGCTCCCTCTCTGTTCTCCTGAAGAGCGGGAAAGGTGGTGGCTGGTTGAACGGGATCAGGCCCGGCCCCTCCCGTGCTTTTACCTGACCTCCTCTCCGTCTCCTTCCCTTCCTCGGTAGTCTGTGGTACTCGGCTTGGGTTCTGATTTCTGCAGATTTCTTAGCGTGAGACTGTCCTGAGAGATAGTTTGGGGTGGTTTGCTTGGACTCAGGGGCGAAGAGCCCTCCTGGCCTCGGGTCCCTTCCGGGCTGGCCTCTGCATCCTGGTGAGCTCCTGCTGGTCCTCTCGGCAGGGTCGGCTGTCGGGTCCTGCCAAAAGCCTGCACTCTGTCCGGGACAGCCCTGTCCTTAGTTTTCCGTGTCCTGGGCTCCTTACCCAGTGTGTTGTGGGAACCGTCCTGGCGTTTGGGTTTTGCTGCCCGTGTTACTGTCGTCAGTGTTTTATGTGGAGCTGAGATGGAGATTGAAGAAGATTCTAAAACTACGCTGCCATGACCACCATCTTCTGAAAAGTCTCCTAAAAAACAACTTTTTAAAATTAAAGATATAAAATAGAAGATTAATATATACTGATTTATAGTTTTCTGTATGCTTGAGGGAGTTCACAAATAAAAGACTGGGATCCTCAGCTCCAGCCGGTGTGTCTCAGTGGATTGAGTGCGGCCTGCGAACCAAAGGGTCTCCAGTTTGACTCCCAGTGTGGGCACACATCTGGGGTGTGGGCTAGGTCCTCAGTCGGCAACCACACATTGATGCTCTCTCCCTCTCTCCCTCCCTCTCCCCTATATAAAAATGAATAAACAAAATATTTTTATAAAAGAAAAACATTCAGTCTTTTACTATTATATGTGTTTGCAGATGTCTGTTATCAAATTGAAGATGTTTCCTTCTATTTCTAATTCGCTTTCATCTTAGAAGGATGTTGAATTTTATGAAATGCTTGTTCTGCATCTATTAAAATGATTCCATGGTTTTTCCTCTTTAGTTTGACATGGTGAATTGTATCAGTTGGGTTTTGAATGCTGAACTCACCTCGCGTTCCTGAGATAAACTCCCAGTCACAATGTGTTCTTTTCATGTGTTAGATTATTTGCGAGTCTGTGTTTGTGGTAGATACTAGTATATTTTTTCTTTCGATGTCATGTAATGCCGATGTCTGTGTACTCTTGCTGTCAAGTAATTCTGGGCCAGGTAGAGTCATCTGGAAAGTGTTCTGGAAGACTGGGTGTCAAACTGGTGTTATTTCTTCCTTACGTGGGTGATGGAATTCACAGCACAGTCATCTGGGCCTGAGAATAGGGTTACTCAGCAAACAGGGCTCCTCCTGTTTCTTATGGAGTGAGCTTTCGTGGCTTGTGTCTTCTAAGGAATGTGTCTGTTTTTATCTAAGTTGAAAGTTTGCTGGAATAGTTTGCTCACGTTATCCTGCTGTTATGCTTTAAGCGTCTGAAAGATTGGTAGTGATGTCCCCGCTGGCTTGTCCGTGCCGCTGATTTGTGTCACGGCTGTGTCATGTTGACAAGTCTAGAGGTGTATTTTGTTTTGTTTCCACTATTTTATTTTGTCTTTAATCTCAAGATTAAATGTTTTTCTTTATTATTTTTCTGTTTGATGATCCACTTTTATCTTTATTATTACTTTTTCTTTTGATTTTGGATTTAACTTGCTCTAATTTCATATGGTAGGGACTTAGATAATTTTTTTAAAAACCCTTTTCCTTCCTTCTGAGTGTTGCTTTATTGCATCCCATAAGTTTTGCTACTTTTTCGTTACAAATTTCAACTTAATCATATTGTTAGGGGGTATAGTCTTTATGAAATAGTCTCTGAGTTTTGGAGACTGACTTTATGATGCAGGATGGAAGATTAATGTCTCAGAATGTTATTATTTGATTTATATTTGGTAAGAAGTATTACATCTTTGAGTTTGCCTTGTCTTTACTTCAGGTCTTGGCATGGTGACTCCTGTGAATGACCTGAGAGGATCCGATTCGATTGCCTATGACAAAGGGGAGAAGTTGCTGCGCTGTAAACTGGCGGCACTTTATAGACTAGCAGATCTGTTTGGGTGGTCTCAGCTCATCTACAACCACATCACAGTGAGTATCGGTGGGGTAGCAGCTGAGTGATTAACAGGGTGGTGTGTGGGTGCCACCCCTTCTGTTCAGGAGAAGGGGGAAGCCACTGGGTGGAAGGAAATTTTGGAACAGCTTCCTTCTGATTCCTGGCTGCAAAGTATAGTGATTGGAGAACTAGCCAGTTTGAATGAACAATTATGAGACCAGTAGATTTTTAAAACTTCCTTCTTGCATGCTAACCTGATAAATGCGTGTTTACCAAAATTAGGAAGTTCTTAAAATCTTTTTATGCCTAAAAACCTACTTTCCTTCTGTTTCTTATGTTACTTCTTTAGCTACTTTGGTTTTTAGCCATTTTGCAGCACTATCAGGACCTCTGTTCAATCCGTGGTTGCAATAAAGACTTCCTGGGTGCCAGCTGTGCATATTTGCTGTCCTGCGCCTGGCATTGTTCTAACCCTGGGCCACGTCAGGGAGCGGAGCAGGCCCTGCCTCTGTGGGTCTTCCCTTCTGTGTCTCAGGCCACCAGCCCGCAGTCACTCCCTGTGTTATCCAGCTGGACGTCATGGTCCGTCATCCCAGGAGCGCTTTCGCCAACACCGTCCTTCCCTCCCTGAGCCTGAGCGCCAGGTGCCCCTGCACGGTAGAGCCCTGGCCCTCCCCGAGACCTGCAGCGGGTCTGCAGGGGCCCCACCGAACGCCCTGGGCTGTAGGACCCCACCCGTGGGCGCACTCAGACGTCCTGCTGTTTCTCCTCTGTTTGGAGTTCCCGACCTCCTCCCAGCGGGTGACCGGGTTGTGGCACTGAGAAAACTGGAACTGCTTGTCAGTGTCAGCCCCCCCTTACTCCTGATGGCCTGCCCGGCGTCCTGCGTGGAGTTCAGCCCTCTGGCCTTCTCTGATCCCCAGCGCGTCCTGGCGTCTTCTTCTCAGTGCTCTTCTGCAGCGATAGCCTCTTTGAATTGCTTTCTTCCTTTGACCTTTAAACTTGTTCTGATCTTTGTTTTCTCATTTAATTTCTTTTATTGGATATTTTTAATTACTAATACTATGCCTGCTTTTGGTAACAAGTGTCCCTTACCCAGATATCTAAAGAAGGAGTCATAACCTTGCCATGTTCTCGTCTTTGAGGCCATCAGGGTTAGCGGCCATTTACATCGTCCTGCCCTTTTGTCTGCACTCAGCACACACGGAAGTGTTCTTGACACGTGGACTCAGCCGGTGGTGCTTACGCTCCATTCTGGACCGTCAGGGATGCTGAGCCTCCCCGAGGCAGGGGTCTGGGGCCCACCTTTGTAACCAGGGCACTGTGCTTCTGGGACACGATTCCGGTCTTTGCCAGGGTCACTGAGTTACCCTCTGCTTCCCACTGTTCTCCATATTCCATCCACTAAAGGGAACCATTCGAAGTGCAAACCTGACTTGTTGTGTCCACACTGTCGTGCTTGTAGACTGTCCCCCACCCCAGCACACCTTCCTTTCCCCCGCAGCAGTGGCCTCGGCCACACTGTGCCTTTGTGTGTGGCATCCCTGTCTTCCTCGGTCTTTGTGAGTCCGAGACGGAGCCCCTGTTGTGTCCTCTGCTGCGTGTCCCCAGGGCCAGGGAGGCACTGGGCAGAGTTGGTGCGTGTAAACTCTCAGGTGACAGCTGAATGAAACCCCAAGCCTTGGCCAGGGTAGCTCGGTTGGATGGAATGTCATGCTGTAAACCATAGGGTCGTGGGTTCCATTCCCGATGAGGGCGCACACCTAGGTTGGGGTGCAGTCCCCAGTGAGGGCACACACAGGAGGCAACTGATTGATGTTTCCCACTCTCTCTTTTCATTTTCTCTCTGGAATCAAAAATAAAAAACAGGGAAGTACTTAAAGATTTTTAAAATGTATTTATTTTTAGAGAGCGGGGGAAGTGGGGAAGAAAGAGAGAAAAACATCGTTGTGAGAGATACATTGATTGGTTGCCTCTCATAGGCCCCCGAGTGGGAACCTGGCCCCCACCCCAGGCATGCGACCCTGACTGGGAATTGAACTGGTGACCTTTTAGTTCACAGGGTGGTGCTCAATCCCTTGAGCCAAACCAGGCAGGGGAAAACACCGAGGTATTTTTTTAAAATTGTCAAACAGGCTTTGGCTGGTGTAGCTCAGTGGATTTAGCAGGGGTCTGCGAACCAAAAGATCATGGTTCGATTCCCTGTCAGGGCACATGCCTGGGTTGCAGGCCAGTTCCCAGCAGGGGCCAGTTCCCAGCAGGGGATGCACCAGAAGCAACCACACATTGATATTTCTCTCCTTCTCTCATTCCCTTCCCTTCTAAAAAAGATAAATAAATAAAATAAAAAAAAACTGTCAAACAGGAACTCCACAGGGCCTTCTGATGTTTGATCAGGGGCCTGGTTAGCCCCCCACCGTGGCCAGCTCCCTCCCTGTGTCTGCACGGCCATGGCCGCATCTGGGGCTGATTATGCTCAGCTGATGCTCTGTGTAGAGATTTCATGTAAAGTTGGTGCCTAAAAATTAGTTCCGTGAAAATGTTGTGGCTGCGATAGGAAATTTTATCCTTGGCTTCAGTAACATCATCACCTTCTTTGGAAGTTTTAAAATGCTTTTTACCACTAGTCCTATTGTGAATGCTATTTAAGTAAGTTTGAATTGCTTAAATTGCTGTGTATTTCCCCCTCTTTAGTTATTTAGGACTTTGCCAAATTAGTTAAGTGTTTTCTGTTGGTGATCTGTTTGGGACTTACTACTCAGTAAAAAAAAGAAATTTAAGTTACTAAAATATTTCCTTTTTCTTGTGAACTAGAGAATCTTTTAGGAGGAAAGTTTTTGTTTTTTAATTACTTACGTCATTCATTTTTTTGTTTTATGGTCTAGGTGTTACCAGGTAGATGACAGAAAAGAACTGTTAGCAGTATTTGTCAGTGAACTAGAAGAGTGGGCAGGTCACGGTGGCCTTTCTTTCAAAGAGCGCCATGGGGATGCCGTGCTGCGAGGTTCCAACATGCTCACAGGTGTTAGAGGCTTGTCTGAATTAGATGTCTGGTGTAAGATTGCACTGGATTTAGAGAGGCTTTGGGGCTTGTCAAAAGACAGGGCGGTCCTATCAGCACTCGGGCTGGCCATCCTCTCTTGGTGGTACTTGGCTGGTGGCTGGTTCTTCCATCCGTAAATGCCTCTGGGTGTCAGTGGAGTGCGAGGGTCGGCTCCAGGGCGGTCTGGAGTCTGCCTCTGTGACCAGTACACCGTGCTTCTGGGGTGCGGCAGTGTCTTTGCCAGAGATACTGATTTTTAGTGAGTTACCTGATGTGTGACATTAGGATTTGTTCCCTGTACACAGAGAAGGGTCATTTGTTGTGTGGGAAGACATGCGGGAAAGCCAGTACTAGTCCATCGGGGACTAGAAAACTGACCGACATATCTGTCTCGTTTTTCACATCATGTCTATAGTTAGCACTTTCTCTTTGCTTCAGGCTCAGAAAGTCGTATACAGCAAACTTTTCTTACTAAAGTATATAGATCTGTTAGGCTCACTCCAGGAAATAATGTTAAGGAGAGAAGTGAAAGAAGGAAACATGGTGTATAAATACATTTGTTACAGCCTAATCTATCAAAACAACGAGTTTTTCATTATTTTCCCAGCAGTACGTGGGAAATGGCTCGGTCCTTCAACATCAATTTAAAGGAATGTTACAATACAACAAAGACCATGCAAAATATGATTATTATAAAAAAAATGTAAAATGTATAGTTTATAGCTATATGAAATATGTATGTATATAGACAAAAATTATATATAAATGGTTGTGATTTGTTAATAAAGATTTTACATTGTTTTAAAGATTTTTTAAAAAATATATCTTTAGAGAGGAAGGGAAGGGGAGAGGGAGAGAAATATCAATGTATGGTTGCCTCTCGTGCGTCCCCTGCTGGGAACTGGCCTGCAGCCCAGGCATGTGCCCTGACTGGGAATCGAACTGCGATATCTGGTTCGAAGGCCCGTGCTCAATCCACTGAGCTCCACCAGCCAGGGCTGTGTGGTATTTTTTTTAATGTGGAACTTGATAATGTGCTTCTAAAATTTATATGAAAGTATTTTCGACTAAGATGGAGATGTAGGTTAGATATACTTTGCCGTGTTGCACAACCAAAAGAAGGACAACAACAAATTTAAAAAACAAAGAACAACCATAACTGCCAGAAAATCAAACTGTATGGAAGTCCGACAACCAAGGAGCTAAAGAAACATTCATCTAGACCAATAGGAGGGGTGGGGATGGGCAGCCGAGCAGCGGAGAGGACTCACAGGAGGGCAGTGGCCGGTCCCACATTCGAGTGCGGATAAACTGGGAATGAGTGACTGGGGAGTGAGACAGACCTGTAACCCACGATGACAGCGCGGAGAGATAAAGCCTTAAAACCTCCAACCGAAGAAACCAGTGGGGGTTGAGGCAGTGGAAGAAACTCGCAACCTCACAGGAGAGTTTGTTGGAGAGACCCACAGGGTCCTAGAACGTGCACAAACCCACCCACCCAGGAATCAGCACCAGAAGGGCCCAGTTTGCTTGTGGGTGGTAGGGGAAGGCACTGAAAGCTGGCCAAGGGCTGAGGAAGCGGCATTGTTCCCTCTTGGACCCCTCACCCATGTACAGTGCCACAACTCAGTGATGTGGGTGGCCCTGCCCTGGCGAATACCTAAGGCTTCACCCCTTACAGTGTAACAGGCTCACCAAGCAAGAAAAAAAAAGCCCAAACGAAAGAACAGATCAAAGCTCCAGAAAAATTACAACTAAGCAATGAAGAGATAGCCAGCCTATCAGATGCACAGTTCAAAACACTGGTAATCAGGATGCTCACAGAATTGGCTGAATATGGTTGCAAAACAGAGGAAAAAGTGTAGGCTATTCAAAGTGAAATAAAGGAAAATGTACAGGGAACCAACAGCGACAGGAAGGAAACTGGGACTCCATGATTAAGAGCAGAAGGAAGAAATAAACATTCAAGTAGAACAGAGTGAAGAAATAACAATTCAAAAAATGAGGAGAGGCTTAAGAACCTCCTGGACAACTTTAAATATTCCAATATCCAAATTATAGGGGTGCCAGGAGGAAAAGGGGAAGAGCAAGAAATTGACAACTTATTTGAAAATATAATGAAAGAGAACTCCCTGAATTAGGTAAAGAAATAGACTTCCAGGAAGCTCAGAGAGCTGCAAAGAAGTTAGACCCAAGGAGGAACACACCAAGGCACATCATAATTATATCACCCAAGATTAAACATAAGGAGAGAATCTTAAAAGCAGCAAGAGAAAAGGAAAGAGTTATCTGCAAAGGAGTTCCAATGAGACTATAAACTGATTTCTGAAAAAAACTTTACAGGCAAGAAGGGACTGGAAAGAAGTATCTGAAGTCATGAAAGTCAAGGACCTACATCCAAGATTGCTCTATCCAGCAAAGCTATCATTTAGAATGAAAGGGCAGATAAAGTGTTTCTCAGATAAGGTCAAGTTAAAGGAGTTCATCATCACCAAGCCATTATTATATGAAATATTAAAGGGACTTATCTAAGAAAAAGAAGATTAAAAATGTGAACAGTAAAATGACAACAAACTCACAGCTATTAACAACTGAACCTAAAAAACAAAAACACACTAAGCAAACAGCTAGAACAGGAAACAGAATCATAGAAATGTTAATCTGTGGTAACATATGGAAGTTATCATTGTGTGAGGGGAGAATGGAGGGGGGGAACCTACAGGGTTAAGAAGCATAATTGGTGGATACAAAATAGACAGGGGGTGGTAAGAAGGGGAGGTGGGCCAGGATGGGAGTAAAAGACAGAAAACTACTTGAACAACAGTGAAAATAAATTTAAAAAAATAATAGTGTGAGAAATGTAGAAGCCAAAGAGCTTACATGTGTGACCCATGGACATGAACTAAAGGGGGGAGGAATATGGGTGGGAAGAGGGTACAGGGCAGAGGGGAATAAAGGGGGGGGGATGGGGCAAATGTAAAAGCATAATCAATAAAATATATTTTAAAAATAAAATTTGTATGGAAGAAAAATAGCAAGGAATAGCTGTGACAAGCCTGAAGAACTAGGTAAGGAGATTTTTTTCCTTATCAGATGTCAGACTTACAAGTGATAGCAATGAAAAAAATAGTCTGCTTCAGGCAAAACAAAAGACAAGTAGACTCATGGGACAAAACAGAGCTTGCAGGTCAGTGGGGGAAGAGGAGCCCAGCCAGTGGCTGGTGCTGGCCCAGTTGGATTGAAGTCAGAATTGAATATTTGCATCCCTGTGTTCATGATGAGTACATACCTTATACACTTACAAAGCAATCCCAGTGAATTAAGGAGTAAATGTGAAAGTCGATACTTTAAGAACTTTAGGATCAATATGGGTGAAAGTCATTGACTTTTTTAAACCTCTGATTTAAGGAAAAATATCTTAAGACGTCTGTTGAAATAAATGGATAAATTTGACTACATTAAAATGAACAAATTTCTCATCATTAAAAGACACCACAAAGAATTAAAAATAAAAGCTAAAAAGTTGAACAATTGTGCTTTACAGATAGCCAGCAAAAAATATCTAGAATAGATAAAGAACTGTCAATAACAGAAAGACAGCCCAGTATAATGTGAAGCAAAAGACCAGAAAGGAGCGTCACAGAAGGAGAAATGAGAGTGGCTCATAAAAGTATGAGAAGTTCTTTAACTCATTAGGAACCAGGAATTGATCAGTTAAAACCACAGCCATTTTATAGGCACCACATCTTAGGTTTCGAGAAGGTGACTCCAGAGGTGCAGGACTGCTGTGGTCTCACTGGGGTCACTGTGCCTTCAGTTAGGCGCTTGGGAGGACACTGTGGTGTCACCCCTACTTTATTCTCCGAGGAACGTGTGCATGTAACAGCAGTGTACACTAGGGGGTGGGGTCAGCGTGTCCCGAGCATTGTTTGTTTGTTTGTTTGTTTGTTTGTTTGTTTCTGTCGGGGTAACACTGGGTAATAAAATTCATGACTACTTTTAAGTCACTCTGTTATTCTCTTACAGTTGTCCCAGTTTTCCCCTTTGCCCTCCTCTGCCCATCCCACAACTCGCCTCCCACAGTCAGTCCCCACACCGCTGTCCACGTCCATGGGTCATTCATACCTGTTCTTTGTCTAGTCCCTTCCCCTTCTTTCCACCATTATCTTCTCCTTCCTCCTCCCCTCTGGTCACTGCCAGTCTGTTCCAAGTTTCCATGCCTGTGGTTCTATTTTGGTCATTAGTTTATTTTGTTCATTAGTGCCCTCTTATAGGTAAGATCATACGGCATTTGTCTGTTATAGCCTGGCTTATTTCACTTAGCATAATGTTTTCCAGCTCTATCCATGTTGTTGCAAAAGGTAGGCGCTCCTTGTGATGGGGAGGGTGGGGCACCTGCGTCTCCCCTGGGAGGAGTCTTCTGGTAAAATCGTGGCTGTGTTCCCCTCCCCCTGCACCGCCAGCCTGGTCTGCCCCAGCTTATTTCCAGTGATGTGCAGTTTCTGGTGAACTGCCTGTGCCTTGCAAGAGGGGGCCAGTCTGTCTAAGAGGGTCAGCCCTTTCCCGCTTGGTGCTGGTGGCAGCTTTGTGTCCCTGATTCCCCCTTGCCACCCCAGTTTCTAGTCTCCGTGCTTCACTGGCCACAGCAGAATGGGGCCCTGGGAGCCAGTGTATTTTATCTCCCTGAGAGAAGTTCCAAACTGCAGGCCTTTAGGTGTTTCTCGTTTTGTGTTTCTCTTGTGGACATGCATCTGCAGGGGCTCTCGAGCCTGCCACGCCTCTTTTGCAGACCTGTGAGGTTGGTGGTACTCGAGATCCTGAAGGAGGTAGGGGCTGGCTGCCTCCTTCCCTCCCCAGAGGTTTGATCTCTGCCAGGGAAGTCAGCTCCGTCTGGCTGTAAAAAACCTGAGGTGCTCAACTCCCACCCCTCCAGTTCCCAACCTGCTGCCATTGCAGCAGACACAGACACAGTCCAGAGCTGCCCACTCAGAGCAGCCTCCGCCCTGCCATCTGCACTGGGCTGGGGCCGAGGAAGCCCCTCACCGTGCACCTTTCTGGTCTCTCCGCCCAGCTGCATTCAGCGGGAGCAAACCACACCCTCGATCCTTTCCTCTTGCTGGTGGGGCAGCTGCCCGCAGGGTCCCTGCCCAACATGCCTCAGCTCCCCCTTTAAAGAGTCTCTGTGGGCACCCCCACTGCAGTACCGAGTCCCTGTCCAGCTTCCCTCACATGCCACCTCTCCAAAAAGACGAGAGTCACTCACAGTAGCGGCCGGCTGCAGCCTGCCCCTGGCGCCCGACCCAGGTGCCTTGTAGACCCGATCCCTGCCGGGCACTCTGCCGCTTGGCGTTCGCCACTGCAGCCACGGCTGTGCTTGTGTAGCCTGGATCTCCCCAGCTCTGTGTATGTTGAAGTCACTGCTGCCTGGGTCTGGGGGTCCCCTGCCCTGAGAGGGGAGGGGCCCCCGAGCTTCAATCTCTGACCAGGCTTCAATCTCATGCACATGCTGGGAAGTGTCTTCTGTACTCCTTGGCTTCCAAACTTCATGTCAGCTAAGATGCTGTTGAATGTTCCATTTATTTTTTTTGGAAGATCAGCCAAGGATCCAAGTTGGGGGCAAGAGCAAGTGCACTCAACTTCCATCTTCCTGGCCACCGTCTCCTCCCTCCCCAGCACTGTTTTTAATGGCAAACTGGAAACCCTGCCCACTGACAGGAGAACGGCCACATGAACTGCGTGTCTGTCCAGTGGGTGCCGTGCAGCTGTGAGCACGAGCGAGTGGCAGCCACGCACGTCATCGTCTGGAGGAGCCTACCAGTTGGTGGCCGACTCCACAACAAGCAGTCTAACCAGAGCGCGCGGAGGACGTGAGAACACCTCTCTTCAAAGAGGACACGGAAAGGGCGCAGCATTCCGCATCCTCAGAGAAACGCAAACCGAACCACAGTGGTGCCACCGCACGCCTGTCAGAACGGCCGGCGTCGGCAGATCAGCAAACAGCCAGCGCTTTCGAGGACGTGCAGGAAGGGAGCCCGTGGATGGGAGCGCGGACGGTGCAGCCACTGGGAGAAACAGCATGGAGGTTCCTCAGGGAATTAAAAATCAAAATACCACATGATCCAGCAATTCCACTTCTGCGTATTGATCCAAAGAAAACAAACCGATTTGAAAAGAGACACGCGTCCCCGTGTTCACTGCAGTGTCATTTGCAATAACTAAGACGTGGAAGCAACCTAGGTGTCTGTCGGTAGATGAGGAGTAGTGTGTGTGCAGGTGGAGTTAACCAAAACGAATTAGCCATCCAAACCAAACCAAAACAGACGCACAGAAACAGATCAAAGGGGTGGTCGCCTGAGGGGAGGGGGTGGGTGAAAAGGTGAAGGGGACACAGGCAGTAATGCTGGGAGGTGGTTACTAGAATTAGTGGGGTGATCACATTGTAAGGTGTAAGGGTCTCGTCCCTCCTTTGTACACCCGAAACGTAACTAATATCATATACCAACTATACTTAAGTAAAATAAATAAAACGTTGAAAAAAGTCACTGCAAAATACAGACAGTATGATTCCAATCATATGAAGTCCATAAACATAAAAATTAAACTATTGCTTAGGGATGAATAGGTAAAAGGTAACACTATAAAGGAAAGAAAAAACGCATAACGTAGGTCAGGATGGTGGCTGATTCCGGGTTGTGAGGGGAGGGAGGCGGACTTCAGGGACACTAGGCCTTCTGTGTCTGAAGCCGGTCGAAGGGGTCCGTGGGCGTGTGAGTTCTTATCCTCAAACAACACTCTGTGTGTATGTTCTGGAGTAAAAACTGCAAATAAGGAAGAATACCTGCCATTTAATTTTTTTCAACCTTATTTTTTCATTTCAATGAATACACAATTGCTTGTTTTATTTTTTGTTTTGACCCAAC
This sequence comes from Artibeus jamaicensis, assembly GCF_021234435.1. Lineage (NCBI taxonomy): Eukaryota > Metazoa > Chordata > Mammalia > Chiroptera > Phyllostomidae > Artibeus > Artibeus jamaicensis. The sequence goes on along the minus strand of NW_026521954.1, from coordinate 26,605,395 downwards.
TTGGAGATTGGGGCACTGTAGTTTTCTTTTAGATAATTGAAAAGATCAATGTGATTTCTGAAATAGAGCTAGTTAGCTGTGAAAAGCCCGGCTGACCCAGCGTTCGTGGGCGAGTATTTTGGGGAAAGGTGGCACCAGCGTGCGCTTTGGAGGCAAGTGGAGGAGAGCCAGGGAGAGCGTAGGGGCCCAGGTTCACGGATGGCAGCGGTTTACCGTTGCTGCCTCTGCACCACCTGTGACTGTCACCATGAGGCCGTGTCATTTCTGAGCCCTTCCTCCTGGGTGCAAGCCCGCCACCCCACCTGTGGGGCAGGAGCCCAGGGCGCCCAAAGCAGTAGAAGCAGGATTTTAACTCAGTGTTCCGTGACTGTGGGTCCCCAGGAAACTCTGCAGAGGCACTAAAGCAGGTTCAGCCTGAAGACACAGAGGCCACGGCTGGTCTCTGCTATCTGAGAACTAAGTGGCAGGTGGCTTGTGCTGTGCTGTGGGCCAGAACCTCAGTGAGACAGACGTGGTGCTTAGCATGGGAGAGGTCTCTGCAGCTGGCACTTGGTCACTGCTGCACCCAGGGTGTGTGGTAGGGACATCGGAGTGTTCGCTGGGGGATGAACGCGGTGTGCGTCCCTGTCCCTGTAGCTGCCCGGACAGACTGCGTGCGTGTCTCGAGTGTGTGTGTGTGTGTCTGTGTCTTGTGTGTGTCGAGTGTGTGTGCGTGTCTGCTCCACCACAGAAGAAGCACTGGGCTGCCTATTAAGGGTTGCACTGAGTTCTCCGAGGCCTTTTCAGCAAACAAAACCCTGCCTCCCTGACCCTGGTCGGAATTCTGAGTCCAAAAGTGAGTGTATTCCAACCAAATAACTTTGGGAAGTCTATCCCCAAATCCTTCAAAGACCCAGACAGAGTTTCTTGGAGGGCAGGACTCTTCTTTCTTCCGGCCCTGTTGCTAGCATTTATGTATATGACATCAGGTGGGCCGAGGAAGGGAGAGTGGCGTGGAGGGAGCGGACAAGCCAGGGGCTGTTGCAGAGACCATGGGTGTTCGGGCGGCATGGCAGCGCGCTCTTGTTTGTGATGTCGTGACTGTCCGATGTCCTGCGGGCTTTGCGTGCTGAACACAGATCTGGTTTGACTTTTAAAATGGAAGTTCTGGTTTTCATTATTGTGTAACCGAAGAGTGACCTCTTTGCACGTACTGCTAGGTTTTGCCACCACTGGGTTTTTCTCTACACCGTTAATTCTTGTGAATGTGACCAAGATGTGTGCTGTGACCTGATAAATAACTGCGATAAATGCTCTGTACTGTGCACACATTCAACAGACCCACGAGGTTGTGGCCTGAAGGAGGGGCCAATAATTTTGGTTGGATTTTCGTGCTAATAACTCAGTCATGTCCCCACAGACCAGAGTGAGTTCGGAGCAAGAACATTTCCTCATTGTACCTTTTGGGCTGCTCTTCAGTGAAGTGACTGCGTCCAGCTTGGTAAGAATGTCGCTTCCCTTATGGGCGTCATGAATGTGTGGGTCCAGCTACTTAACTAAACCCCTTCTAATCCTGTTAGATGCTTAACTCCCAAGGAAGAGGAGAAACTGTGTTTTGTGTGATTAACTCAAAGAAAACCTGTGCAATTAGTTATACTTTAAATGTTGATTTAAGTAATTTCTACTTACGGTAATTTGAAGTCCTCTTGACACTGAAAATTTTTGTTTCCTTCGTTTAAGGTGAAAATAAACCTACAAGGAGATATCGTAGACCGTGGGAGCACTAATCTAGGAGTAAATCAAGCTGGCTTCACATTACACTCTGCGATTTATGCTGCGCGCCCGGACGTGAGGTGTGTGGTCCACATTCACACACCGGCAGGGGCCGCGGTGAGTGTTGCACTGCAGCTGGAAAGCTGTTCAGTGAGAGGCCCTGAGCGTTTCCCTGAAGTGCCTCTCATAGCGATGGGTCTGTAAACCTAACTTCGTGGGGTTAAAAAATTCTGTCCTTACTAAGTTTGACTTTCTTAAAAGACTCTTTTTCGAAGGGGTCTCTATACTAAACAATGAGATTCTCACAGTGGCCATTGCACTCACAGATGAAACGATCGTGGTGTGTTGGTGGTGGAGGTCGGGTTTCAGAGTGTCTGACACTGTTGGGAAGAGCAGCACAGCGGCAGTAAACGGGAGAGCACTCTTTGGAGAAGTGGGACAGGAGGGGTGGGGGGTAAGGCTCCTGCAAGTGCAGGACGGCCCAGTGGGACTCGGGACTGCAGTGCGCTAACGGCTGTGCAGGAGCAGCGGCTGTGCAGGAGGAGCGGCAGAACGCTGGCCAGCTGCTGATGGGGTGATGGGGGTGTCGGAGGGGGGCCGCTGGGGCAGGAGGGCTTGGTCCTGCAAGCTGTCGGGAGAGCTGGCCTCCACGCCTGTGGGCCCCGCCCATCACCAGCCTGGCCCCCTGACCTCTCTGTGGGGAATGCACAGTCCGTGGCTGGTACAGTCACATGAAAGCAAAACACTCTACAACTGTCTAGAATTGGCTTTTTCTTGCCCATTTTATACATTAGTGACTTCCTGTCCTTATTTGTGCGAAAGAGGACTTTATTGATTTGGTAATGCCAAATTTTAATCCGTCATGATGTGTTAATGTCATGCATGTGATTTGTGTGGATGAGTGATGGAGCTTTTGTATCTTGAGGTATGGTTCTCAGTGTCAGCATCAGTTGAACATGTCATCCTCTGAAGGGCGTAATTCTTTCTTAAAACCCATGCATTTTAAAGAACTTTTAAAGGTATCCTTGACAATGTGGTTACAAGTAAGTGCCATGCAATTTATTTTAAAAGTTATCAAGACCTTACTTACTTGTAAGGTAACTTACAAGTTACCTTTTCCTTACTGTGTAAAGAAATTTCTGGACTTCCGTCAAGATGGAGGCATAGGTGGAAGCACTGTGCCTTCTCACACAACCAAGTTTAAAAACAACAAAGTTTTAGCAACAAAAACGCAGCCAAACCACAGAAAATTAAACTACATGGAAGCCTGACAATAATGAACCCTTCAGGCAAACCGGTAAGAGGTGCAGAGCCAGCAGCAGAGCGGGGTCGGGCAGGAAAGATCCACCAGACCAACCTGGGCGCACAACCCAGGTGCGCCAGCAGCCATGGGCGGATCCCAGGTGTGGAGAAGCAGGCAGACCCACTGAGGGCGCAAGGCGTTGGACCCACTGAGGGCGCAAGGCGTTGGACCCACTGAGGGCGCAAGGTGGCGGACCCACTGAGGGCAGACCGTGGTCACACATTCACGTGCAGATAAACCGGTGAAGGAGCTAGCAGTGGTGAGACAGACCGCCCAGGCCACAGCGGCGGGAAGTGGCAGAGGGAACCACCATTGTCCCTCTCTGACCCCGCCCCCACGTACAGTGTCACAAACCAGCGACCTAGGTGGCCCCTCTCTGACCATGCCCCCACAGACAGCATCACAAACCAGTGACTGGGTCGCCCCGCCCTGGTGAACAACTAAGGCTCCGCTCCTCATACCTAATAGGCACGAATAGATCAAAACATGGCTCAAGAACAACTCAGAGCCCCAGAGCCAATAAATCTAAGCGATGAAGAAATAGCCAAACTTTCAGATGCACAGTTCAAAACACTGGTGATCAGGATGCTCACAGAACTGGTTGATTTTAGTTACAAATTAGAGGAACATATGGAAGCTAAGCTAATTGAAATGAAGAGAAATACGCAGGAAACCAATAGTAATGGAAAGGAAACTGGGACTCATATCAAAGGAGTGGACCAGAAGGAGGGAAAAAATGACCAAACAGAAAAGGATGAAGAAACAAGAATTTTAAAAAAATGAGGAGAGGCTTAGGAACCTTCAGGACATCTTTAAATGTTCCAACATCCAAATTATAGGAGTACCAAAAGGGGAAGAGGAACAGCCACGAGTGGAAACCTTATTTGGACAAATAATAAAGGAGAATTTCCCCAATCTGGCAAAGGAAATAGACTTCCAGGAAATGCAGGAAGCTCAGAGAGTCCCAAAGAAGTTGGACCCAAGAAGGAACACACCAAGGCACATCATCATTACATTAGCCAAGATAAAAATGAAGGAGAGAATCCTAGAAGCAGCAGGAGCTAAGGGGACAGTCACCTACAAAGGAGTTCCCATCAGACTGTCAGCGGATTTCTCAAAAGAGACCTTAACAGGCAAGAAGGGGCTGGAAAGAAGTATTCCAAGTCATGAAATCCAAAGACCTACATCCAAAATTGATCTATCCAGCAAAGCTTTCATTTAGAATGGAAGGACAGATAAGGTGCTTCTCAGATAAGACCAAATTCAAGGAGTTCATCATCACCAAGCCCTTATTATATGAAATGTTAAAGGGACTTACCTAAGAAAAAGAAGATAAAAAAGATGAACAGTGAAAGGACAGCAAACTCAACAGTTATTAAGAACCACACCTAAAACAAAAGCAAACTAAAAGGACAGCTAGATCAGGAGTGAACCATAGAAATGAAGATCACGTGGAGGGTTAGCAACAGGGGAGTAGGAGGAGGAGAAGGGGGGAGAAGGTACAGAAAATAAGTAGCAGAGACAGTAGGTAGAAAATAGATGGGGGAAGGGCAAGAATAGTAGGAGAAATATAGAATCTAAAGAACTTGAGACATGTCGTCATAAACTACAGGGGGGAATGGTGGGGGAGGGGTGTGCAGGGTGGAGGGGGATGAAGGGGGGAAATAGAACAAATGTAATGGCATAATTAATAAAATATATTTTAAAAAAGAAAAGAAATTTCTTCTTACAAGTAAGGGAATCTTAAAGCTCATACTCTGAGAGGAGTCCCACGTGGCATTGCCGTGTTTGTGGTGTCGTCTTTTTAGATTGAGTGTTCTGTGTGGAGTGGTGACACCTGAGATATTATTTGACTCTTTGGAGCCTGTTAAACTAGATAGAGGGCCTTCATAGGTAGCAACTATAAAGTCAGTTTGGGAAGTTTAAGGAAACCTAGAGGCCATGTGGAGTTAGAATTTTTTCACTTAAGTAAATCTAGAGAAATTATGCAGTATAATTATCCTCAACTTTTACGAATTTGTTTCTATCTGATTTTCAGCTGTGTTGGTCCCACCTACAACCTAAGGTAAAAGGTACATGCCCCTTACGCACCTCACCCCCTTCGCAGTGCTGTGGCATGTTCAGAGGAAGCATGACCTGGGGCTCACGCTGCCCCTCAGTCTGAGCTCACAACTCGCTTATTGTTAGGGTGGGAGACACCCCGAAAGAGGTGGACTTTCTCCTGGGGCCACGTGGTTAGTGAAAGCTCGAACTCTGGACTGCGCGTTGGTGGCAAGCCACAGAAACAACGTTTCTCTGACGCTCGTGGGTCCGTTCATCTCTGGGAAGAGGACAGAATGAACTCTGCCCCTCTCTCAGGGCAGCACCGCCTCCCGCCCCGCCCTCACTCAGTGCGACCACTCCCTCTCCAGGTCTCGGCGATGAAATGCGGCCTTCTGCCCATCTCCCCAGAGGCCCTGGCCCTCGGAGAAGTGGGTTATCATGACTACCACGGGATTTTGGTGGATGAAGAGGAAAAGGTTTTAATTCAGAAAAACTTGGGGCCTAAGAGCAAGGTCGGTGGGCGTCTGACGTGGGATTTCAGTGGTGGAGGGGGGACGGGGGTGGGAAGGTGTCCCTGAGCCTCTGCAGCTGCCTGGAGCTGCCTTCCCTGCTTCCCTCCCAGGTTCTCATTCTCCGGAACCACGGGCTGGTGTCGGTCGGAGAGAGCGTGGAGGAGGCCTTCTTCTACATCCACAACCTCGTGGTCGCGTGCGAGATCCAGGTGGGTGCGCCGCCCCTCCTGCCGGCTCTCTCCGGGTCGGCGGGGCGCCCGCAGACTGCAGATCCTGGTTTTTCGGGGATGAGTCTGGGCAGCTTCTTGGCCAGGTTCGAGCTCAGGGGTTTGGAAATCGATTGGGGCAGATGCCGTCTCACTGATTTGGGCTGGAAATGGTAGTTTGTTATTCAAATACAGGAGTCACTACCGTTTATGGAGTCCTAGTGTGGGCTGGCCCAGTGCCAGGAGCTTCGCCGGTGTTGTCACTGGTACTCTGCCTGACCTTTGTGGCACTCCTTTTGCAGAGCAGGTGTGGCGAGCTGTAACACTCGCCTGCAGCCTCAGGGCTGTCGGTGCCACTTAGACACCAGATGTGCACAGCCCCGCCTGACCTCCTCACCGTTCCCCAGCTCGTGTCTGTGTGGCAATGCCGTTCCCGCTCTGCCTCATGTGCTCTGAAAGGGGCTTTATTTTTCATTCCTCCATCAAGTAGGCGTACCTAATAGTTTTGTCAGGCTGAAGGAAAACTGAAAATAACCTTGTCATTAGTCCCTCACTGTGCACCCTGCTTTCTCATTCCCAACTCGGTGATTTGGTCGCCTTTGAAATCTGCATCCTGTTTACGTGACTTCTCATACTTGTTCTTCCCCTGCCCTCAGTCAGGAGCTCAGATGGTAACGTTTGCTTGTTTTGAAAAGGTTCGAACTCTGGCCAGTGCAGGAGGGCCAGACAACCTCGTGTTGCTGGATCCTGGGAAGTACAAAGCCAAGTCCCGCTCCCCGGAGTCCCCAGCAGGGGAAAGCACCGGGGCCCCTCCTCAGTGGCTGGTCGGTGAGCAGGAGTTTGAAGCCCTCATGCGGATGCTTGATAACCTGGTAAGAATGTTGCTGCCCCTTGGAGACAGGGGTCGTGCGATCGCGCAGATGTCGGTGGTGGGAGCGCAGGCGAGGGCACGTTCCGGGGTTGCTGTCCTCCTCGCAGTGTCTGAGCACTTGCACCGGGGGCATCACTGCCAGCACCGGGTGGCCAACTTCTCCACTGCGCTGAAGGACGGCGTGGGGACGTCTCGCCTTTAAGACCACCTTGTGTGGACTTTGTGGGGACCAAAGCCCAGGCGCCGGCTGCACTCCCGCAGCTGCCAGGGACCAGCGCCTGGGGCCGAGAGTGGGCGGCAGCCATGGCCCCCCCTTAGGCTCTGCAGGGGCCTTTGTACAGCAGTCAGTGAGTGGTTCTTAGTGTTTCGTTAACAGGAAGTTGTAGCTGTCTGGGGGCTGGTTACTGGGTTCCACGGGCATCTGCTGCCCATTCACCGTGTGGGAGACCCTTGTCCCGACCGCAGGGACCTGGGGCCCAGCCCGGTGCAAACACTGTGGTGGTGAAGCTTGGGCGTCCTTGGGTGCATGTGCCCGTGGCAGGGCGTGGTCTGTGTTGGGGTTTTAGTGAGGGCCTTCCTTCATCCTTTTGCACAGGCCAGGGAGAAAGCTGGGGGAAGAAGATGGCACTTGGAAAAGACCTCAGAGGAGAGGTAGACACTCGACAGCCCAAGCTGGTGAAGGAGGGCATGTGGCAGAGGCAGCACTGACGACAGCTGGGGGTTCGGAGGGATGGGAGTATGCCTTTTGGGTCTGTCTCTGAGTTTGCTGGGTCTTCAGTTACTCCAGACGGGGCCCGAATGGTCGGAGCCACCACGTTGTGAGACAGGTGTCTCTGTGCTGGGCCCTCTCATGCTGTGTTGTCACCTTGGAGAGGGGCTTCGGGAGAGTCCTTCCTCCTGGACTCTCCAGAAAGCAGGCCCTGGAACCTGCCGTGGCGGTGTGGGACAGGGGGGCCCCCGGAAGGGCTGGCGTCCTAGTGCACTGCGTGCCTGGTCTGGGTGCTCCAGAGGGCGGCAGCCAGTGGGACACCCCTCGTCTCACGGAAGACAGGTCCGACTTTCAGAATGGGTCACAGATGGAACAGCAGTTGCAGGAGGTTTAATTTTCCTGAGATTTTGATACAAAAAGAATTCATGGATCTGATTCATGGTGTCCTCAGGGGCTAAGTGTCCACAAGAGTAGATTCAGTCAGTGAAGGAGCAGTGAGCAGAATCTCCCATAACTCTGGAATTTATTTGCTTAGTGAAGATGGTTTACATTAACTGACCATCCACTTGTGAGCCCATAGCCACAAACAGGACACAGTTCTTGCCCTGGTCAAGGAAATGGACACATGGCAGGTGCAACCTAGCCCCTGTGTTCTGTGCCCTGACGGGTGGAGCATGGGCAGAGCTGGGGGCAGAGACAGTGTGGGCAGGGTGGGCCAGGGAGCAGGGAGAGTGGCAGGGCTCCCCCAAAACATGGAAGGAGCGGTTGGAGGCAGGTGGCAGACAGGGCAGTGTAGCCTCGGGAAAGACACACCTGGAGAGGTTCGAGAGGGACAGCAGTCGCCCAGGTGTAGACACCTTTGGGCCTGGCAAAGTGACCAGTGCTGGGGTGGCCCAGTCTTTATAGCCCTTCTTCTCTCCTCTTGGCAAAAAAGAGTGTGGTGTTTCACTTGCTTGTACCTGAAGTCAGGTGGGAGCAGGAGAGAGGACAGGAATCAAGGCAGGCAGCCACCTCGCCTCATTGCACCCTGTGTGTTGGGTGAATGGAGAAGGGCTCAGAATTGGGCGGGGACTCGGGTTCGTTTGGGGAGGAAGACAGAGGGTGAAGACTGGTCTTGGAGACCTTCGTTACAGCCAGGAGCCTCCAGTCAGTGTCCTTCACAGACTGTGTTGCCACTTTTAGTGTTAGGAGGCCATGTGGTTTATAGAGGGAAACCGGACAGTGACTGCTGACCACAGCCCCCGACTCAGTGTTCTGGTTGTAAGTTTGCTTGTCACCGAGAAGGACAGAGAACAGCTGCAGAACCTCCCACTGTGGGGGGGAGTCCATCTCAGTGTACGCAGAGGAAATGCCAAATCCTGTCCCACAAAGTCGAGATGTGAGTCTGATTTCTCAAGGCAGGAATGAACCCCTATTTTAACTATAAGCTACAGAGTAGGTCTGAGGTCTGCATATTGCCTCTAATTTTGGTTTGACAGCAGTTAAAGGGAAAATAAAGGAGAAGTCCACACCCTACAGAGGTAAAATTTTGTGGAGTCCCGGGTGGTCTATTCTGAAGTCATGGGGATTATTCGAGTCCTGGGTGGGAGGTGGGGACCACAGGCCCCCCTGAAAGCTGTCTGCCACACCACTGAGGGCTGAACACTGGATAAGAGGGATGGGTGAGACCCTACCCTGGCCTTGGGGATTTGGCCTGTGCGTGGGGCGGGGGGTAGCCTGCAGTGGACCAAGTGCTGTGATGGGGGTGGGAGTTGGTGAGAGAGAGCAGAGCAGATGGGTATGAGGCAGAGTCGAGGGTTAAACTTGCATGTTTAAGTTAGAGTCAAATGTAAAGTAATTTTGCCAAGAGCCAGTGGTCATGAGGTGTACTTGTTTAGTCTTCCCTAGAGTTTATCACAGAATCTGAACTGTGACTTCAGAGGTAAAGAAAAATTAAGTAGGTTGATAGTATAACCTGTATTGTAGCCAGCAGCAAGTAAGCCTGGTTTTTAAAAGAATTTTTGCCTTTCTATGGAAGTGCAGTAAACAGGAGATTGTACCTATTCAGGTATTCAGTTCATTAGTTTGTAAAAACTGAACACACTATGTGATTAGTGCCAGTGCCTCAGGAGCCCCATCCCCTCTGAGTCATTGTCCCTGGGGTGACAGCCCCTGTCCCGTGGAAGTAGAAGGCAGCGCCCCCTTTCCCGTGGGGTGTCCACGGGCTGCGCAGCACCACCACGGGCTGCGCCTGCCGCAGGGTTCATTCTCGCTGCTGCTTCCCAGTCCAGGGTGAGCACCCGGTGCGTCTGTGTCACTGGGGGTTGGCTTCCGGGTCGGTCCCCGTTTGGGGCTCCTAGGAGTGGGGCTGCCGAGCTGCGCTGTGTGCCCGTGTCCAGCGTCTGTCGGTGCCCTGCACAGCCTTCCGCCGCGGACCCCCATTGTAGACGCGAGTGCTGACCGCTGCCCTCTCTGGCCCCCAGGGTTACAGAACTGGCTACCCTTACCGATACCCGGCCCTGAGAGAGAAGTCCAAGAGACACGGCGACGTGGAGGCTCCTGCCACCGTCACAGGTCACCCCTTTGCTAGTGACGGGGATTCGGGCACTTGCTCTCCTCTCAGACACAGTTTTCAGAAGCAGCAACGAGAGAAGACCAGGTGGCTGAACTCTGGCCGGGGGGACGATGCCTCTGAGGAAGGGCAGAATGGAAGCAGCCCCAAGTCGAAGACTAAGGTGTGGACGAACATTACACACGATCACGTGAAACCTTTGCTGCAGTCTCTCTCGTCCGGTGTCTGCGTGCCAAGCTGTATTACCAACTGCTTGGTCTGTGCCTACCTTACTGTTCATAGTTAGATGATGTAGAGCAAGTTGGGTGGCTGGGGCTTCGGAGGCTTTGGGAACCTTCCCGTTAACCTTCCACAGCTGGAGCCCACACCCACTTAATGCGTCAGTTGTAATGCACACAGTGCTGTCTGCTTGAAACTGCTTAAGATACATCGTTCTGCTCCAGTAACTCCACCTTTGTTCATAGCAGAAGTACCAACTAATGCGTGTATTAACCCAACCCTAGGAGCTGCCGTTTAACTCATCTTGTCTCCGAGGAATCCTAACACTTGTGCACCGCAAGGCAGCTCAGTGGGGGCCTGCCTGCTCTGTGCCATCAGCACCGGGGCTGTCCGGATGTCACTACCTCTGCTCTGTAGCATCTCTAGTGCTTTCTTAAGCAGTTTCCCCTCAGGGCCCCTGACGGGCTCTCGCTGGCCAGTCCTCTCTTGTTAGCCTTCCCTGCTTCTGTCCCAAAGCCTCCGAACGCCCTGGGCAGCTGCCTCCTGCATGGATTGTGCATGTGAGTAGACGGCCATCGCGGAGAGTCTTCGGGCTCCTGCCGGGTGCGGCATGACCCAAGTGCAGCACAGGCACCGTGGCAGGTGGCTGCTGCTGGCGTGCCTCACGCCCATGACCCGCCGACCCCGAGCCACTCTCGGGGCCTGGCACTCAGCGGCCTCTGTGAAGACGGTCTGCAGGGCCCCTCCCCTAGCCTGTGGCAGCCCCCTGCTCCTGCAGTGGGGTCCTGTGGACACGGAGGCGGGACAGACCCCCTCTGCGTGACTAGCCCTGTAGTGCAGATGAGACAAGCTCAGCTGTCCCAACACAGTGGGTTCCCATCAGCACGTGGGGCCTCCTGTCCCACCTCTTACCCCACAGACATGTTGGGGAGGGAATCCTGTGCTCCCAGGTGGTCCTCGTGTCTTCCTGGTGCCCAGCTGGGGAGCGATCTCTGTGCCACCTGTGCGGGCAGGGGCTCCGGGTTCAGACCCATCCCTCCTCCTCCCTGCCTTTGCCCTTCTGCCCTCCCCCCTGCTCCCTCTCCCCCTCTCCCCCTTCTCCCCCCTCCCCCTCTTTTTCCTTGTGCACATTGTTTCGTTTTGACTGATCTCACCTGTGACAGGGAGCGGGGCCTAAGCAACTTTGTGCTGCTGGTATCAGTACACGGGGCTGCGTGCCGGGCCGAATTGTTCCCAAGTCTGTGTGTAGCCGCGGCTTTGAGCTGCATTTACTGTTCTCGTGAAAAGGGGTGGAGGTATTGGGGTGTTGTAGTCAGTGCTGACGTGGAGGGAGACCTTGGTCAGCCCCGAACTCCTGTCTGGTTCTGGAGGGACACTCCTTTGCACGCTCCCAGGTTGGTATGTTCACTTGCAGTAATCATTTCAAGTTTGCAAATGCGTCAAGCTCCCGAGGTTGCTGTTTTCATGTTTTGACTGAAAATTGCCTTTAATGAAAAGCTGGAGTTGTTTAATCTGAAGATGACGTCAGTGAGTACCTCTCGGCTCCACGCCCATCTCACTCCCTTCACAGTGGCTGAGCCCCGCTGCTCCCGCTGCTTTCTTTCCAGTCCCATGGTTTATGGCTCCTTGGTGCCTCTTGAAAACACTGAGAAGCATACCATTTGCTCTCTAAGGGGGCTTGTTTTAATGCTCAGTGCCTGCTCATGCCTCAGAATCCAGTGTGAGTGGAAAGGCCACGTTCAATTCGAGACACAAACTTGAAAGGTGTGGGGTGCTGGCGATGTGCACTGACACCTAAAACAGCCTTCTGGTGAGGATCACAGCGCTTCAAGTTCGTCTGGGATATTTTTGTAACACAGTACAAAGTTATATAAAATATTTCACATCACCACATCTCCCCCCGGGTGCATAAGCGTTCATTCAGCGAATTTCTTGCGCTGAAACAGCTACGCAGCAGTGCATTCTGATGTGCACTTTATTGTAATGCAGAACTTTGGTGATGCCCACTCTCGCCTCCCAGTGCCGACTCGTCCCTCCCTGTGGGTGGCACATCACAGCGCTTCCCACGACCCTGTCATCTCATGCTTCCAGCTGGCTTTGGTGTCAATGACGCTCAGAGCGGTGAACCAATGTGCTCTGAAGGGTCCCCCTGGCAAGCCCTCGGGAGTTGTGGGCACAGCCGTCTGTCGTCAGCCTGTGTCAGACCCTGGATTTCAGCTGGGCCTTCTCAATGGCCCAGGCCGCTCAGTCACAACTCTGGCCTCCACCACTCCTGGTGTCTGTCTGGACACGCCCAGCCCCGTCCGAGGGCTGCAGGGCACAGGGGTGTGGGCATTGGTTCACTCTCTGTTACGTTCAGTGCATGACCAGGTGTGAGAGGAGCTGGACAGGTTGGATGCTGTGGTGTCGCTTCCCACCATCCTGGCTCTGACATTCCACCTGTTCTTGATATTGCAGTGGACTAAAGAGGATGGACATAGAACTTCCACCTCTGCCGTCCCTAACCTGTTTGTTCCGTTGAACACAAACCCGAAAGAGGTCCAGGAGATGAGGAACAAGGTGCGTGCTCTGGTGTGGGAGGGCGGAGGCCGCAGCGGGTGGACGGGCTGCTCGCTGCTGCTGGGGCAGGGAGTGCGTGCTCTGGCCAAGGACCTCTGCCACCACAGTTGCAGCTGAGGTCACTGGTGCGCTGCTTCTGCTCTTGTGCTAGCAGTGTGCCGTGAGAGCCCAGGCAGCTGGGGGCCCTGGTTCTTCACCTGCCGCTCACACAGCAGGGCGGAGCCGGACGCTGCACAGCCTGCTCGTGCCTCTCTGGGTTCAGTGGAGAGCTGTGCACATGTAGTTTGTCAGAACACAGACCTGCCCTGTTCAGTGTCCCAGTACGATGGACACACAGGGAATGTCCCCTCAAGTGAGGGAGTGCTTCTTGCCCCAGGCATCCAGGGTGCCAAATGTAGAGATGGGCCCTCCCTGCCCTCTGACCTGCCCTCTGACCCACAGCTCCTGAGCCGGTGGGATCAGCGCCACATAGCAGGCGGGGTCACGTGGGACCAGTGTGGGCAGGGCACACAGGAGGTGCAGCTGGCATATGGCTGTGGGTGTGAGTCCCAGTCCTGGCGCAGCGTCTCTGTGCCGTTGATGCGCGTTTCTCCCTCTTGCCATCCTCAGATCCGAGAGCAGAACCTACAGGACATTAAGACGGCCGGCCCCCAGTCCCAGGTTTTGTCTGGTGTAATGATGGACAGGAGCCTCATCCAGGTGAGCGCTCAGAGATTCTTGTTACTCTTAAGGTGGGAGAGCGTGACTATGAGGTAAGTGTTCTGGGCAGCAGTCTTTGTTGGAAACCTCCGCGATAAGCAGTCGCAGCCGTGTTTCCCTGGGTGACAGGCCAAGCACGAGCATGCCTGGGGCACGTCCCCCCCCAGTCCGCCCCGTGCAGTGCATGCCTGCGCGGGCCGCACAGCCGCCCGGGGGCCGACTCGCGGCTGGAGTGCGGTGCCCGTGTAAAGTGCGAGGTGAGGGGTTCGGCAGACTTGCTCTTGTGCACGTTGCTGTCTGCAGCCCAGCGCTGCTTGGGGGGACGGTGGCCACAGAGGGTGCCTGTCAGTGTGGTCTGCAGTGACCCACATTGCTATAAAGAGACGGTGCCTCCGGGCCCATTGAGGGTAACCGTGTAAGCAGTTGCCCTGAAACCTTACACGTTACTGCAGGTGGTAGTCACTGCCTCTTCTGAGTGGCCAGCTGTGCTCCTGACTCCAGGGTGAAGTGTGTGCCCCCCCACACCACCCCACTCCTCGCACCTTCCCTGTGCGGGCTGTCTCTGCTGCATGCTCTTGGCGGCGCTATCCTGTGGGCTCGGTTGGTACTTCAGGCTGGGCCTGGGGCTCTGCTCACTCAGTTTACTGTTGCAGGACGCACCCCTGTCCGACTGCACGGAGACAATCGAAGGGCTCGAGCTCACAGAGCAGACCTTTAGTCCAGCTAAATGTCTCTCTTTTAGAAAGGTACTCACTGCCCTGCCCTCAGCTACCGGTCGGCACAGGCTGCTTCTACCTGCCCACCCCGCCCTGTCTGCCCCCACTGGCGTTGTGGTAGCGGCTGACACAGGTCTGACCTGCACACAGGTGTCCAGGTCATTTGTGAGACAGTACGGAAGGTTCTGTTCGGCCCCCTCCATTCTGCAGTCACCACATTCGCTGTGAAGTTACTTTTACAGTTTTCAGCGTTCTCCGTTGCTGTGGAAACATGGCAATTTTAGCGCTGGGGTCCTATTCTGAAGTTCCACGTGTGACTCTGGTCAGTGCTGGCACTGCCCCGTGGGACTTTCCCCTTCACCTGCTCAGCTGCGACCCTCATGTGACAAACGTGCAGTTGGAGGTGGTGTGACTGGAAGATGTCATTTCACAGAATCAGGGAATGAAGCAAGACAGTCTTTGTCAGCCCTTATTGATGAAGTGTGTTTATTTTGACCTTTAAAAAAAACCTAGGTAATTTTTTAATGTTGCAGGAGGGAAACTTATAAAAATTTGTGGTTTTTTTTCTACTTCAGTTAACTTCTTTTTTTTAAAATTTTTTAATTGATTATGCTGTTACAGTTGTTCTATACCCCCCTTCATTCCCCTCCACCCTACACCCCCATCCCCACCATTACCCCCCTTTAGTTTATGACCATGTGTCTCAAGTCCTTTAGATTCTATATTTCCCATGCTATTCTTGCCCCCCCATCTGTTTTCTATCTACCGTCTATGCTACTTATTTTCTGTACCTTCTCCCCCCTTCTCCTCCTCCCACTCCCCTGTTGCTAACCCTCCTTGAGATCTTCATTTCTATGTTTCCACTCCTGATCTAGCTGTCCTTTTAGTTTGCTTTTGTTTTAGGTGTGGTTGTTAATAACTGTGAGTTTGTTGTCCTTTCACTGTTCATGTTTCTTTAACTTCTTTTTCTTAGATAAATCCCTTTAACATTTCATATAATAAGGGCTTGGTGATGATGAACTCCTTGAATTTGATCTTATCTGAGAAGCACCTTATCTGTCCTTCCATTCTAAATGAAAGTTTTGCTGGATAGAGCAATCTTGGTCGTAGGTCTTTGGATTTCATGACTTGGAATACCTCTTTCCAGCCCCTTCTTGCCTGTTAAGGTCTCTTTTGAGAAATCCGCTGACAGTCTGATGGGAACTCCTTTGTAGGTGACTGTCCCCTTAGCTCCTGCTGCTTCTAGGATTCTCTCCTTCATTTTAATTTTGGCTAATGTAATGATGATGTGCCTTGGTGTGTTCCTTCTTGGGTCCAACTTCTTTGGGACTCTCTGAGCTTCCTGGATTTCCTGGAAGTCTATTTCCTTTGCCAGATTGGGGAAATTCTCCTTTATTATTTGTTCAAATAAGTTTTCCACTGGTGGCTGTGCCTTTCCCCCTTCTGGTACCCCTATAATTCGGATGTTGGAGTGTTTAAAGATGTCCTGGAGGTTCCTAAGACTCTCCTCATTTCTTTGAATTCTTGCTTCTTGACTCTTTTCTGTTTGGCCATTATTTGCTTTCTTCTGGTCCACTCCATTGATTTGAGTCCCAGTTTCCTTTTCATTGCTATTGGTGTCCTGTGCAATTCCATTCATTTCAATTAGTTTCACCTTCATATATTTGTCTAATTTGTGGCTATAATCAACCAGTTTTGTGAGGATCCTGATGACCAGTGTTTTAAACTGTGCGTCTGAGAGTTTTGCTATTTCTTCATCACTTAGATCTATGGGCTCTGGGGCTTTGAGATCTTCTTGCGACATTTTTGGTCTGTTCTGGACCTTTCAGTGTGAGAAGCGGTACCTTGGACTCCCAGGTCGCTGGGTTGTGACACTGTATGTGGGGGCGTGGTCAGAGCGGGGAAATGGCCGCCCCCTCTGCTGTTTTTCACAGCTGGGTGAGGAGCAGCGCCTTAGGTGGTTCCCCTGGGCCGGGCCACTAAGAGTCGCTGGGTTATGACCCTGTATGTGGAGGTGGGGTCAGAGCAGGGAAATGGCGGCGCCCTCCAACTGCCGCTTGCCGCGGGGACCCGCCAGGCTCCCGTCCAACCACCCACTCCCTCGCCTGTCCTCCCTCGCACAAATGCGCGACCACAGTCAACACGCAGCACCGCTCCCCCGCTGTCTCCCCCGCGGTCGCTCGCCTAGTGGCTCGCTCGGTCGCTCACTAGGTCCAACCTTGGGCCTGGATTCCGCGCGTCTGGATTCCGCGCCTGAGTCCGGCTGACCGAGACCTCCTGTGCAATCCCGCTTCACCAGCCGCTGGTTTCGCCCCTTACCGGTCAGGCTGAAGAATTTGTTGTTAACGGACTTCCGAAAAGTTCAATTTTCCATGTTCTGGCTGTGTTTTCTGTTGCTAATATTTAGTTGTCTCTAAACTTGGTTGTGTGAGAAGGCCCGGCACATCTACCTATCAAGACTTATAAAAATTTGAAACCCAAAATTACAGTTCTCCTTGTACACACATACCTGACGTGTTCATTAGGGGAAAATCCATCTGGCCTCATGTGCCCAGGTCGGAGATCTGCCTGCTGCAAGCTTTGAGGCTGCTGGTATGCAGGAGGTGGTGCCGAGGCAGGGGGCTGACCGCAGGCGCAGGGCCAGGGCCTCAGGTGTTCACCTGGGTGCAGAGGAGCTTCTGAGGGTCTGTGTCTGTCAGTTAACGCACCTCCCGGGAGGTACAAGTACCATCTCACCTGTGTTCCAGTTGCCAGAGAGGGTCTGGTTTGTTGCAGGCATTCCATATCCTGTCTGGGATCCTTGTTAAAAACATTATTTTGTGTGTTTATGTATTATTTTCACGGGTCTCATTTCCTCTTGTCCTTAAAATGTATTTTTTGCAACTGTTCTTGGAGAAGCTTCTTAGACCGTGGGAAAGAGATGGCCTCTTGCCTGTCCACTTGGTTTTCGTGTTTCCATACTGTGTGGTCTTGTTAGATTCTCGTTCTTTTATCTCAGACTGTGAAGGCGTGTGCAGTCCGTGAGCCCCGGGGGCTTACTGAGTGGCGCAGCCCTCCAGCTTTGCAGCAGAGAAGCCGGTTCAGGCAGGCTCTCTGGCATCGGACCTCACGTGGTTCTTTCTGTTTGTGACTTCAGGGCTGCCTCCTACACGGCAGACTGGCCCACTGTCTGGGAGGCTGCTCTGTACGCCAGTCCCTCCTCCCATCCCAGTGCTGGTTTTGCTCTGTTCAGTGGTGCATCACCGTTGCCTGTTCATGGAGTGCGGGTGCAGGCCCCTCTCTGGCTGGCCGTGGGGGTGGGATTCCCAGTGAGTCCTGTGTCCTTTGTAGGACCAAGCACCAGACTGGACCCTGGGGGGTCCGTGCTGAGCCCAGCAGAGATGTCCTGTGCAGAGACCCCCGCTCCAGCTTGTCTTCTGGAGGCTCCCATTTGCACCTTGGCCTTCTTCCCGTGACAGAGTGCATCTGACGGTGAGGGTGTGCTGTGACCCCAGTGCTGCTGATGGGGGTCCTTTCTGGGCCGTGTGTGGACCACCGAGCGCAGGTCACAGTGCTCCTTTTGAAAGGTGGCACTGCTTGCTGGCAAGGTGAGCTTGTCCTTGACCAGATGAAAGGACCATGTCTGTTCCTGCCCTGCAGACGTCCTCTCTCCAGTGAGCAAGCCTGCAGATATTTGCTTCCCAATGAAGAGCCTGAGAAATGGGCACGTGAGGCTAATGAGGTTGGGGTCTTTCTGGAAGGTCTTTCCTTTGCTTCTGTCTCTCCCTTGTCTTTTGACAGAAGGGGCAGCGAGTCCCCAGCCACACCCTGCTCACCAGTGCCCAAGACCCAGGAAGCCCAGCCAAGGCCTCTCTTGACTCAGCGCTGTGCGTGCTGGAGCATGGTCACTCTGGCCGCCTTCTGGATTTGAGTCTCTGGAGAGCAGGGCGTGAAGGTGTGCGGTTTGCGCTGACAGCTGCTCAGCACAGTGAGGAGTTCTGTGGGGCCTGCACAGCCCCCAGGGCCCGTCTCGATGCACCCCTCTGCACGCAGGGCTACACCCCCGCCCCCTGTGTGCTGCCTGAAACGTGAGGGGCCTGGGGCTGCCTTGAGGACTCACGGGGAACTTGGTGTTCGGCGCCTAGTATATGCCTGGTCCAGGAGCAAGAATGTAAATTCAAGTCTGTGTAGGTTTGCAGATGAAAACCTGGGGCTCAGGTCAGATCGCCATCCCAGGTTTGCGCTGTATAAGAGGGGCTCTCACTCCACTCAGGCTGCCTCAGCCCCGGGCAGAGGAGCAGCTGGGCATCTGCTCTGCTCAGGGCCCGTAGTAGGGGCTGGACCTTAGGGCTACAGCCAGAGCCTCCACAGTCACACCCGACGTCACAGCTGGGTGGCTTCCACAGGGCATGTTTCTCTCTGCATCCTTGAGCATTGCTCTTTTTTCCAGTGCCAGGTTGGCCCTCACTGGGGAGGAAGCCCCTGCCAGCAGTGGCCAGAAGCAGCCATATGGTGCTGGAGGGCCAGGTGTCCTGGCCTAGGAAGGGCCTTGGGGCTTCATTGTCCAAGGGGCATCCCTGTGGTGGTCAACTCTCGATGGTTCTCCTTTACTCACTTTGAATGTCTGACTTAAATGGACGTGTGCCTTCTTCTCAGGTCTCCTATCACCTTCCTGTTTCATGGGCAGGGACACCAGGGTGCATGAGCTGCTAGCCAGACTCCTCTTGGGGATGGTAAGACAGGCCTGTGGACAGGAGGGGGCTTGTCTCAGGCCCCAGGGCTACGGAGTGGCAGAGGAGGGTTCAAGTCCCTGTCTTGGGAGGCTGGGCTGCCTCTGAATGAAAAGCTGGTTGATTTGGGTCAGGCCTGGTCTAAAAGAAGCCTGCCCACCCAGGCGATCTTGAATCTTGAGTCTCTCTGAGCACAGGTTGCTGATTTCAGCAGGCCCTTTTCTTCTGTTCCCTGGGAGTGCTCCAGACACTCAGTCCCCAGCTCATGGGACCGGGGCCACGAAGCCCAGGCTCCCCTGGCCCCCGGTTCAGCTCTGCGTGCCTGGCTGGGATGCTGTGTGCCCCAGAGGTTCGCCCCTCGCTGAGCAGAATGCTGATAGAGCGGGCCTGGGACCAAAGTGGTTTTGGATTCCCTTGTCTTCACTTGCTGGAAGCTCTCATTAAGTAATGGGCACGTGCGTGAGTCCCCGTTAACTCTCAAAGGTGAGAGTCGGGTGAGCCCCTGAGCACCTGGGGGCTGAGCAGGCTGAGCTGTGGGGCACAAAGCCATGCTGGGGCAAGGGAGTGCCCGATGGGCTTCACAGCCCCGAGGGCTGCCCACCTGGCGCCCTCCCCCTCTCTCCCCAGGGCCTGTCCAACACCCTGTGTCCAGCCAGCCTGCTGGGCTGCCTCCTAGGAGACCGGACATGGTCTGGGAGCCGCCTGGGCACCGCACAGTGCTTTGTGTTTTCATTTCTTCCACACATTCTCGGTTTCCCAAATCCCTCAGACTCAGGCACAGTGTTTATGTCAGAAGAGCAGAGCTTATCTGTGCTCTCAGAATGGGAGCAGACCCAGCAGCAGCCTCCCTGAGTGCAGTGGTCTGTGGCTCCCTGATGTGGCGGGGGGGGGGGGTCCGTGAAGCCCACTCACCCCGTCAGCGGGTGAGGGGCTCCCTGCTGCATCTGCACCTTGCTGCCATTGCTTACGGAACCTGAGGACCTTCCCAGGACTCTTCCCCTGTTACATGTACTTCATTGCGTCAGAATCATTTCTCCATCTGCTCCCACTGAAGGCTGTGGCTCAGCCTGCGCCCCAGAGATGTGTGTACCCCAGAGAGCTGCCTGCCCCACCTGCCTG
This sequence comes from Artibeus jamaicensis, assembly GCF_021234435.1. NCBI lineage: Eukaryota > Metazoa > Chordata > Mammalia > Chiroptera > Phyllostomidae > Artibeus > Artibeus jamaicensis. The sequence goes on along the minus strand of NW_026521954.1, from coordinate 26,585,427 downwards.
CAGCCCAGCCTGGGAGGGGGTCATCCCCGTGGCAGGGCTCCCTCAGACCTGGCCGCCCTCTCTGTCCTCAGGGGGAGCTGGTGACGGCCTCCAAGGCCATCATTGAAAAGGAGTACCAGCCCCACGTCATCGTGAGCACCACGGGCCCCAACCCCTTCACCACGCTCACCGACCAGGAGCTGGAGGAGTACCGCAGGGAGGTGGAGCGCAAGCACAAGGGCCCCTCAGGTGAGCACTCGAGCGGGGGGCTGGCACCACGGCAGGTTCAGTGTGGCCGGCTGTGCAGGGAGTGCCTCCATGCCCCAGGCACCTGGTTCAGGACAGAGGGTTCCCGTGCTCCCTCCCTCCCTCCTCCGCAGGTGGGCCCCGAGAGAACAGGTCAGACCCACCTGCGAGTGCTGTACTCGGGAACCCACAGTGCGCGTGGGAGAGGTGACGGCTGAGCACTCCAGTGCCCACTGCTGGGCTCCAGTGTGCTGTCCCACGCCGGGCAGAGGGCCAGGCCCAGAGGTGCCCTGGTCATCAGGTTCCCATGAGGACACGGGTGAGGCAGGGAGGAGAAGGGGGCATGTGGGGCCCACTGCCCCCGGAGAGTCCTGTGTGTGCTGGTGTGCTGGTTCTTCAGCAGGACTGTCGTCCATGCTGAGTGATGGGGACGTTTCTCTGGGACGGTCTGTGGCAAAGCCGGCCTCCCCAGCACTTGTAAGAGATGGTCGGCCTCGGACACGTGTGGTTTCTTCTCCGAGAGCCTGACAGAGAAGGGGCCTCCTCTGCTTCAGGGGTGTCAGTTAACACTCGTTAGTCACCTTTGAGCAGTCACCAGGCACCGTGCCCAGCGCTACACACGTGTGCCTCCCAGCCAGTGCTCACAGTGACACTGAGGGGCAGGCGGGCGGGTCCCAGGAACCCAGACTGCGTGCAGCAGAGCCCGGACTGGCCCGCGGCCCAGGTCTGCGCCAGTGCTCGGCCGTCTCGCGGTGGCGCAGCTTCGGGCTCCTCTTCATCCCGGTTGGCGCTCACCGCCGGGGAGGCGGCACGTCCTCGTCTCCATACTCCCTGCTACCGCCCAGCCGGCATGGTGGCCGCTTGCCGGCCAGCCTTCCTTTCTCTTGGGAACTTGCTGGCCTAGGAGGTCATGTTTTTGTAAAATGGGGTGGGACTGTTTCACAGCAAGTGGGAGCAAATGGCTCTTAGAGCCAGACCTCACGGAGCAGGTTGTTTCAAACTTCAGCTTTTTAAAAAGTAGATTCAGATATTTCGAGAAGGATGAGAGAAGCAAGCCTCCCCCAGGCTCTGCAGTGAAGGCTTAAGAGGGTCTGGGTCCCTTTCCTTGAGCGCCCTGGGTTGATACCAGGAAGACCCTGGGGCACAGACGTCTGCCCACTAGGAGGTGCCTGCTGCAGTCTGCAGGGCCGGCCGCAGGCTCGGCCTTGGTCTTTGTGCGGAAGCCTCAGGTGTGCAGTCGGCCCCCACTTCCTGCTCCTCTCGCCCCCAGGAACCAGTTTCCCTGGAGTGAGGTCCCACAGTGGGTGGTCCTGGCAGTGCACTCTGGGTCAGTGGGTGACTCTCCTGGGAGCTCTCTGCTGCTCCTCTGTCTCTGACTTGCCCCGGTTCACCTCCTTTTGTGTCTTGCATTAGACTAGCTGTTGCTGCCCTTGGAATTTGAGTAGTGCAGAATGCTACTGCTGAATTGATTTTAGCGTGTGTTACACTGTCACTGCCTGTCACTTCCCCTTACACGTGCATTGCAGGTAGGACTCACTGCACATCAACACAGCCCACACTGATTCCGGTCAGCCACCCTGAGTGGCGCAGAGGGCCCTGCAGAGAGCTGCCGGGGGCCCCACTGTGGCGCCTGCCGCAGGCTGAGGGCCTGGGAGCGTGTGGCTGAGGCCTGTCACATGCACGTGCGTCCGCTCTCTGGGCCCTTCCCGTGTTCTGGGAACTGGGACTTCTTCCTTTTTCATCTGAGTCAAACCACATGACACACAAGACTTTCTTTCCTCTTGATCAGGAGGGATGTTACAGACAGCAAGTGAGCAGGGGGAACAGCCGTGACCGTGCTCCGTGAGCCCTGCCAGGATCCCCTGCGTGTCCTGGTGCTGTCCCTGGGCATGGGGGCAGGGGTGCCACAGGTCAAGGTCAGCACTGGCTATCTGATGAGCGAGGCTTCGGCCTCAGGGAGCAGGTGTGAATGTAAAGGCCTTGGTCGACAGGTGCCTGGCTTCAGGGAGGCACCTGTAGGCTTCGCTGGTGGGCATCTCTCTGAGGTTGGGGCCCTGCCGGTTACCAAAGCTTGTTCAGAACATGGGAGCCAGTGGTCCTCAGTGGTGACTGTGCACCTGCACGAGAGAGAAGGGGGCTAAGGAGCGAGGGGACACGGGGACTAAAGCGAGGGCATGTGTTTCTCTGTGAGGGGGCAGACGCAGAACCTGCTGGGTCCTGGATCGCGGTTCCGGTTCCCCTGGTCCCCACCAGCATATCGCACTTCAGAGAAGGGACATAGCGTTACAGTCGCCAAGCTTCCACTTTTGGTGGAAAATGCTCTGCGTGAAAAAACCGAAGTAATGCAGACTACGGTAACGCTCCTGTAGTCTCCCTAGAGGTGGTGCGGAGCGGGGGCCCGGGCTGCCGCCCAGCAGAGGAGAGGGCTGCTTGCTGGAGGGCAGGCAAGGCAGGTTGGAGGGCGGCAGAGCCGGCAGGTCACCGACAGCTGGGCAGACTGGTGCGAGTCAGAATAGAAGTTAATGTTGAGTCCAGAGTCGGTGAAATCTTTCTGAAATCTAGATCCACACCCCATTGATACTGGACTTCTTCACCCTCTTTTGGGGAGGAAGGTGAAGGGTGCAGACAGCCGTGGGTGTGAGCCCTTCCTGGTCTCTTGGATGCGCCCTCGGAGACCCGTCCTCCCTGAGGTGGTAGAGGGCCACCTGCTCCTGAGGGGATGCAGGCTCCTGGCAGCATCTTAACTCGCCCTTTTCACCTTCTGTCCCCGGCAGAGAGTGTGGACGAGACCACAGAGCAGAGAGGTGGCAGTCCTCCAGAGTGCCCTGCCGCCTCCAGCACCCCTGTCAAGCTGGACGAAGGTGAGCTCTGGGCTGGGGGTGGGCGAGGCTGCCCCAGTGAGGGGGAGGGTGCAGGGCCCTGTGGGGAGGGTCGGGGGTGGGTGGGCTGTGTGTTCCATTCAGTGAAGGGGGGCAGCTGACGCTAGTGAGGACGTGTGCCTTTGTGTGGGCACCGGCCGGCATGAGGCTCCAGGCCTCTGCCTGTGCCGCCCCTGCTTTGCCTGTGTCCTAGGTGACTTGAGGCAAAGCGGAGCGTCCGTAAGATGTCCCTAGGTGGGGACAGAGGTCTGTTCTGCCCACTTTGCACATTTCCGAGCCTTTGCTGGGCTTGGACCACGCTTCTAGAAGTGTCCTTCGAGCTGTCTGGGCACAAGACGTCATTGGACCTGCCGTGTCATCCGTCCATGGGGAGTGCTGGCCTTTGTCAGCCTCTCAGACTGCCCACTGCATGACTGTGGCGTGTGGCCTCCGTGTCTGTCCCTCGGTCTTGTACGTCATGCTCCCCGTGTCTGTGGGAGCCTGTGGCTCACCTTCCACCCCGTCTGTGTCCACAAGAATGGCTCGGCCATTCTCCTCCGGTGGCTGTGACCGAGTGCATAGATTCTCTCCCTGTGCTTTTCTCTTCTTGTGGCTGCGTTGCAAGCAGGAGGATGTGCTAAAGAGTACCTGTTACCATAGTAAGTACCGCCGGCCGGCGGGCGCCCTGTGCTTTGCCTCACTCTGCTGCTTTGTTGCTTACTACCTTTTGTTTTCTGTTTATTCAAAATAAAAACATTGTCCCACCCCGCTTTCCCCACCTTGGTACCCAGTCCTTCCATTCTGGGCAGTGGCCTTCCTGGAAGGGGCTTGGTCACCTGAGAGCTATATGGTGGGCAGCCCACCCTCAGGGCTCCCGTGGGCCATGGCGGCAGTGGGCTGAGCGCTCTGGGTCTCAGAAGTCCCACAGCAGCCTGTCGACCTGTCTGGTCTTGAGACCTGGGATTGCTGGGGGCGAAGACATGAGTCCAGATGAAGTTCAGACAGAGTGGGATTTTGCCATCTGCCGCATGGAAGTCTCATGTGTTTGGATCTTTGAGCTCAGGACAGAAGAGTGACATTTGGTGCTCTTTTTTAATGTGACCTTTGGTCCAACGATAAAGGTTTCTGTGAGCATCAAGAGGCCACCTCTGCACGCTTTGCAGAGTGACCCTAACTTCCTGCCATCCCAGGTCCGCAAGGGCAGGCTGTCCGTTATCCTGGGGCCGTGCCAGCCACCGGCGCCCGGTGTTCGCAGCCAAGCCTTCAGTGGCTGCTTGTCACCCACACCAGCTCTCCTCCCGTCACCTCCCGAGGTTTGGCCTGATTGGTGAAGGTCTGAATGGTCTGGTGCTCATAACCTGTTAGTCACTTGGGACTTTGCAGGCTCTTCTTAAAAAGTCTGTAAAACCAGCTCCCCCCCAACGCAGCCTGGCGATGGTGATCTTCACTTCACACCAGCCCTCCGCTGTTTTCTGAAGACAAGTTACACAGTGTTCCTTAGGTGTCCCCTGCAGACCATTCAGTGGCTTGATTTTTGCTCCTCTCGCCGATCCCTTCCTTTAATTAACCCACCCGCCCAGCGTGGCTTTGTTGATTTGATGCTGATTCGCACATGGTCTGGGAGTGACCTGGGGTTTCCACGGGCTGCCATCGCTTTCCATGGTTTTCTCCGTAGGGGAGGCCAGGTGTGGTGGCCCCAAGTTGAGGCTTACTTTAGGGTCACTCATGTGTGCTCCTAGGGTTCTAGAGCAACCTCGCTTCAAGGGCTGAGTGCAGCAGCTGCTGCACCGGTGCCGCCCCAGCTCGCCTCCACCGCGCTGCCCGGGACGGAGGCCGCTGGTGTCGGCAGGCTTCCCCGAGAAGGGGCTGAGCCCTCCCCAAGGCTGAGTCTGCGTGTGGCGCAAGGGGCTCCCTCCAGCCTCAGAGTACAGCAGCCTGACTCCGAGTCACTTCCTCTTGTCTTGGTAGAAGGCTCTGGAGTCAGGCCGGGGGCCGCTTCTGTGCTGGGTCATGCCCACCTCAGGCTCCCCTTTGAGGGCTGGGCAGCTGTCCTAACCCTGTCTCTCCTGCCCACCAGACCTGCCTCGGGACCCTGCTGTAGGAGACGACGGCGATGTCGCCACCTCTAAGCCGACTCTCCCTGACCTGTCCCCCGATGAGCCTTCAGAAGTGCTTGGCTTCCCCACACTGGACGAGGAGGAGGAAGAGGGGCTTGGCGAAGCCCAAGGCCCTCGCAGCCCCGCCAGGTCCTCCACCGTGGCCAGCCCCGAGCCAGCCCCAGCCCCAGCCCCAGCCCCGGGGGCTGAGGAGGCCTCCTCCCCCACCACTGAGGAGGGTGCTGCCGCAGACCCAGGCAGTGATGGGTCTCCAGGCAAGTCCCCCTCCAAAAAGAAGAAGAAGTTCCGCACCCCCTCCTTCCTGAAGAAGAGCAAGAAGAGGAGCGACTGCTGAAGGCCCGTCCTGTCCAAACCCGCTGTGTCTTGTATTGTCTTCCTGGGTAATGGAATGCTGAACCCATCCCCTGTGTAGCTAGAGACCACCCCCCCCCCCAGTCCCTCGCAGACCGGTGCTAACCTCCTGTGCTCCAAGAGGCCTCCCCTGGGCCGGGGCTAGAGCCTCGGGTCTAGGGAGGCTTGGTCCCTGTGTCCACCTCTGCGCCCGTCTGTCTGCTCCTCAAGTCGTGCCCCTGCAGCTCGGCCTTGACCTCTTGCTCTCCTTCTGTTGTGAAGTGAGCACGCTCCGTCCCTGCTAGGCTCCCCTTCACTCCAAGGTCTCAGGTGACTGGCTCAGACTTTCCTGCTGGTGTTACCTGCTTGGTGACCTCACTTTGCTCACGTACACACAGCCTTGGTGAGAACTCCCCTGTGCTTGCCAGTGGCCCAGGGCAGTGGCGGTCTCAGAGAGGCCGGCGGGCTCAGCTGGACACCCAGCAGCAGACGGGCCTGTGTGCGCCCAGCGCAGCCTGTGCGCGGCCTGACCGCCCCCCCGGCCAGAATCAGATTCAGGGCCCTGTCTTACTGGGGTCTCTTGATTCCTGTCGCAGGGAGGGTATATCAGTCGGGGAAGAGTCCTTTCTAAAATTTTCTTTCAGCATGTGCAGTTCATCTCACATTGCTAGCTGTGAACACAAATGGTGACTTTCTGTGTTACTTTCTCTTTACCTGTCAGGGAGGTTTGGGGACAGAGGGGGTCTGCTCTTAACCTTGTCCTGAGACAGACCTGGTTTTGACCAAGGGCAGCTCAAGGCAGAGGTTGGCCCTGGTGGCCCTGCAGCCACTGAGCCCCCATCACTCATGGAGCCCTAACTGGCTCTTCTTCCGTGAACTTTCACTTCAACTCCAACCCCTGGAAAAGGGCGTAAAGCTCCTTCCTGGGAGCCAGCAGGGGTCTGCCTGGACTCCTTGAGGGGGCCCCTCCCGGGAGCTGCCTGGTGCCAGCCTGCCTGCCCCCTCTTGTCCCAGAGCCCTTGGGGAAGCACCAGATGTGGGCTCAGTGCCACAGATTCGACACCCCAGCAGGACCGAAGCCGGCCGCACAGCACTGCCCGCTGCTCTGAGCTTCCTGGCCAGCACCCGCTTCCCCACGTACCGACTGTCGCCCAGGTGCGGCCCCGCTCCCTGCACCGCCCTGTCCTTGAGTCGGCCACAGGCTCTTCCTCGGGCCCTCCCTTCATCCCACACGTGCCCGGCGTCCATTTCCCTTTGTAGTTTATTTTGACTTTGTATCACAACATGGGGTTTAGTCGCACACAGACACAGGCCGTGTCCTTTCTTCGTTGGGCCGCATCTCACTCACAAATAAAGTTCTTTAACCTGTACCCTGTCTCACTTAGGAAGCAGTCGTGCATTTTAATCCCTTCTCTTTGATTTCCTAATAGGACCTGCAGGTTTGTCTCAGATTCCAAAAAACCCCAAAGTGTTTTACTTCTTGGTGAAACACCGTGGGTCCCTTTGCACTGACTGGGGAGGACCTTCTAACCCAGAGCTGCCATGCCCCAGGACCACTCGCTCCTCCCTGGGAGATGGTGGTGCAGGTCAGGGGCTGCTGGGCAGGGCCCCCAGAGCCAAAGTCATGCAGTCCCGTGTCCCCTACTATCAGAGCAGACCTTGGAGTCAGTCTGGCAGGGGCCAAGCAGGCAGGTGGGGTTGGGGACAGCCCAGCAGGAGGGACCCCCCCCCATCTGCTGCGGTGCAGGGCACACCTGGGTGTCACCTTGCCGGGGCTGACCTGTCTGGGAAGGAACTGCACTGACTTCCCACCTTCACCATGTGCAGAGGGAGCGGCCCTGCAGTCAGTGGAGCTGACGGGCGTGCAGATCCCGCTGCTGCCCAGGGTGTGGTGGGTGTTGAGGGACGCTGTGTACTGGAGGAAGGCGCTTGTTATAAAATAGCTGCTTTATTGTCATTCGGACGCCTGGCTGATTGCCTGTTCCAAAGTGTAAAAAACAAACCAGAGTCCCCGACTATGTGTGTAACAGGCAGGGTTGCCCGGGTCTGGAGTGTTGGAGGGGCCCCTGCGACGTCCTAGGCTGGGCCCCAGGGCGAAGAAAGGGGTGGTCTTGGCCCAGACTCCGACTTCCTGCCTCAGCTGCCCGGCCTGGGTGGGGCTGGCTCTGCTACTCGGCCTTGAGTGCGCACGCCAGAGGCGGCAGGGTCCGCAGGAGGAGGAAGGGGAGCAGGAAGAGCCCTGAGCACACGGTAAAGCAGGCCGGGGCACCCATCAGCCAGTACACTGTAGAGAGACAGCCAGGCCGTGACGTGAGCCCACCCTGACCCCACCTGCCGCCACTACCACCCCCCCAGGCTGGGGTGGCAGCACAGAGCTGGACCCAAGATGGTAGCTGTGGGAGGTCCCCACCAGGGGCAGTGGCCTGGCTCCCCAGGCCCACAGCCCTCACCTGAGGCAGCCGCCATGGGCCCCACCGCCCTGGCCAGAGCGCCCAGGCTCCGCAGTGTGCCCATGACCGTGCCCTTCTGCCCAGGCGAGCCTGTGGGGGAGAGGGAGGGGCTGTCAGATGCCGGGCGGCCTCTTCCCATGTGGGATGGCCTTGGTCAGGAAGGGCTTCTCACCATAGCCGGCGACCACGGAAGACAGGCAGGGCACCACGACAGCGGCAGCTGGGGGTGGAGGGCATCAGTGAGGCACCCACTGGCCCGGAGGAGTGACTAAGGGCTCACAACCAGAGGACTCACAGCTGTTGGTGGCCACCACCCCTCGCCCTCCGCCCACCACCCCCGCACCACCACCTCTGCCCTCCAACCGCCTCACCGAAGGAGTAGAGCAGCAGCCCCAGGCCCAGCACAGGCAGTGTGTGCCCCCAGCCGATGAGGAGGAAGGCAGGGACCAGCAGCAGGATGGCCTGCAGGGGGGCACAGCAGACCTCAGGACCCACTCCGGCCACTCCACAGGGCTCAGGAAACCACCTGCCCCCATTTCCGGGGGAGCACCCCATACCCGCTTCACAGCTGCAATTTCTCTGCCGGGGCTGATCCGCCGGGCGTAGGCGCCCTGGATGGTGGCCATGGTGAGTCCGATGAAGAAAAACATCTTTCCCTGCTGCAGGCTGGGAGCGGGGGGGAGGCTTAGCGCCCCAGCCTGCTGGCCAGCTGCCCAGCCTTGCTTGGCTGAGAGAGGGAACCAGGCTGACAGCCACTACCTGGCCCGGGTTCCTGGGCTGAACCTGAGGAGGGTTGGGAGATGGCACAGTGTCCCCTAGTGGGGTCCTACAAGGGTTCTAACACCCACCTGCTGAACTGGAAGCGCTGGTGTGCAAGGAAGCTTAGTGTGTACTCCAGGCCCGAGAACAGGAAGAGGTACAGGAAGTAGACCAGGCCCAGGCGGCGCAGGTGGCTGAGGCCTGTGGGGCAGAGGAGCAGGAGTGTGAGGGCCCAGCGGACAGCAGCCAGGGGACTTCCACCTTTGTGCAGGCTGCTCCTTACTGTCTCCAGTGGGCGGGTCCTGGCCACGGGCCACGGCAGAGAAGCGGAACAAGGCCAGGGGGCTGAGCAGGTCCGCAGCAGCTTGGAGCCCCAGGGTGATGGAGGGCGCCTGCCAGAGGGCATAACTGAAGAGGCTCGCTAGTGGCCTGGGGGTGTCCCTATGTCCAGCAGCCCAGGGAGGGCATGACCCAAACCAGCTCAGCCCTAGCAGCTTGGCCTTCAGTCACCTGCCAGGCCTCAGAGACAAGGGGCCTGGGGAGCACAGGGACCCCGGGAGGCACTGTGTCGCCAGGAGCTTCTGGATTCCAAGAGAGGATAGCCCGGCCTCCCCTAGCTCCCAAAACTGTCACCTGTGACGGGCTCCCTGCAGGCCCACAGAACCAAGCCCCCAGCCCCAGGACCTGTTAGTTGTTTCTAGGTCCCACTGTACCCGCTTCTCCAGGGGCAGTGTCTCCGGCAGGAAGCAGAAGAGAAACAGCAGGTCAGAGACGGTGAAGAGCAGGGCGAGCCAGGGCGCGGTCTCCACAGGCAGGGAGGCGCCCAGCATGGGGCCCAGCGTGAAGCCCAGCGAGAAGGCCACCCCGAGGACTGCCTGAGGAGAGAAGGCTGCCTGAGCCCGGAGGGAGACTCAGGCCCTGGCATCCCTGCACCCTCGTCCCCTGGCGTGAGCACTCACCATGCCTCGGCTTCGGGCGGGCGGAGAGCCCAGGTCGGCCACAATGGCTGTGGAGAGGCTGACGTTCCCCTTGCTGATGCCACCAATCACCCTGGAGGCCAGGAAGGCTGCGAAGCTCCCCGAGGCTGCCCACACAGCATAAGAGGAGGCCAGACCTGCCTGCCTCGGGGCCAGAGCAGAGGGACAGGCAGGTCACCCAGAGCCAGGAGGGGCCCAGAGGGGGCCAGCAAGCCCAGCAGCACCCCTGGGGCCCTGCCAGGTTCCAGAGCATCCAAGAGCCACTCATGTTCCCGATGTCCCGTGGCAGCAGTAGTAGCCTGGCTTAGACACAGGAGCTACGGGCCCCTCAAGGACCCACCCCCGCCCCGTACCAGGGACAACAGCATCACTGGGCGCCTCCCCAGGCAGTCCGAAATGGCCCCCGTGAGTGGTGCTGAGAGGAACTGCAGGGCTGAGAAGATGGAGCCAATCAGACCTGGAGGAAACAAGTCACAGTCAATACAACACAGTCTCAGTCCCCAAGGATCTGGTCACACTCGTCCTGCACCCCCAGGCCATGGACCTGAAGCCAAAGTGGCCCTGACAGAGTGGACAGTCGGAGAGGGAGCAGATAGTGCCTGAGGATCAGAAGGTGTGGACAAGGACTGACGGGAACCCAGGGAGTGGAGAGAGAAGGCTCTAGGAAGGTGGCAGCCGAGGAGCTCCAGTGCCGTACCTCCGAACAGGACGCTGTTGTACCTCTTCTCTGCTGGCATCCCGATGGCTGCGGCAAACCAGTCCACTCCTCGCTGCCATGAGCCATAGAGGGGGTCCTGGGGGACAAAGGAGGATGACTGGCTTGGGGAGTCCCCGAGGGGCTGGGGGCAGTGGGCAGCCACTGTGGGGGTCGGGCCTCAGAACAGGGCAGGGAGCTCACGTGGGCCCGGCTGTGGCTCTCCAGCAGCCCGGGCAGCAGGGGCAGCAGCAGAGTGAAGGCCAGGAGGTCCAGCAGGAGGCCAAGGAAGACCACTGTGATCACGCGAGTCTCGGACCCAGGCTGCTGGCGGATTGGTGGGCGCGGAGTACAGCTTCCACCGGCTCCCCAGCCCATGGTGTTGGGGGCACTCCAATCCGGCCTGGCTGGGGGTGTGGCGGGTCTGCAGGAGGGCACCTCTGGGTACCCCAGCCCCAGACACCTGCTCTACCACGGGGGAAACGGAGTCCGCCTGCTCCCGTCACGCCCCGGACCCACCAAAAGCCAGGGAGCACGGACTGAGGAAAGCCTGCCCCAACCCGTCCCCCCCGACCCTGGACAGCAGGAGAGAAGGGTTACGCAAGGAAACCGCAGCCACAAAGGCCAACCGTCCCAGGACAAGGGTGGGGGCACCCCGACCACAGGCGCCACCCCGCCCCGCGCAGCCGCCCACATCCTCCCGTGGAGCGGGCAGGGAAACTGAGGCCCGGTGGAAGGCAGGACATTGCGGCCCCGACAGACGTGAGGTGGTCCCGCCCCGCAGAACACGACCCCCGCCTCCCCTACCCCCACCCTGGGTTCAGCTCCTGGGACTCAGGGGACCCCGCCCATACCTGCTGCGGCCCCGCGCTCGGTACAGTCTGACTGAGGGACTTGGAGATGGACAGAGGGATGCGGAAAGGCAAGCCAGACACGCTGCCGGGGCGGGGCGGCCGCTCAGGCCACACCCACTTCCCCGCCCCGCCCCCGGAAGTGGACCGTCGCGCTCAGGCTTCCGGCCGGCTGGGTCCCGGGTGGACCCTCGTCCCCGGTGTGGGCATCTGGGTTGCTGGGCGTAGGGCGCGCTCTGCTGCGGCGGCGATCCCTGACCCCGCCAACCCTTGGCCGCGGGCTGTTCCTGCAGGGCCGGAGCGTGGTCGCGGCCCGAAAACTTATGCGGTGGTGCTGGATCGCAGCCGCGGGCGCCACAGTCCCATGTGCCCGCCCTCTGCCCGAGAGGTGAAGCTCCTCCCTCCCAGTGAGAGCCCTGGGCTCTAGGTCTTCTACCCTGCAGGACTGCAGGGTGTCGTCCAGCCTCCCTGGAACTTCCCCTACCCCCGTGGGCTCCACGCCACACGTGCCTCCTTGGACAGTTTCTTCTGCCTGTGGTGCTGAGCGCGAAGTCCCAGGACAGGCAGGTGAGGAGAGAGGGGCGTGATGTCAGGAGAGAATAGATGGGTGAAGGCAGCAGATGCCGGCGGGCCTCCCGGGATCCAGAAGGAGCAGCTGAAGCTCCCCTGGGGCGGCCTCCCACCTCCCACCTAACACCTAGCCTCGGGCCTGAGGGGGAGACTCCAGGGCAGCTGGAGGAGACCTGGGCACCAGCACCTGGTCAGCTCTGCCCCCAGGGTCCCTCCATCTTATCTGATTCATATCACTCCGACCAACCCTGACCGCAAGTGTGGAGGGGACTCTAGTACACCTTCCAAGTCCACCCCTTGTCAATTTGGCACCCACACCCTTCTGTATTCTAAACTTCCAAATACCAACAGTAGCAGTTACACATACACCAGATACCTACAACCCCCGTGAACACCTGTTAGCTTTCCCAGACTCCTGTGCAGCTAGAGCTAAGCCTGCAGCTGCCTCCCTAAAGCCAGGCGCCTGCCGACCAAGGCTTTTACATTCCTGTCTGTTCCGGGTCCCCTATTGTCCAGTCTTCCCACGGAGCCATGCCCCCTTCTGTAGCTGTAACCTGCACACTGAAGATGGAAGGTCAACTACCACTTCTTGCACCAGGTGTAGAGGAGTAGCTGAGGAAGTGTTGGATAAAATATGCAAATGTATTCCTATTGACATGCCAAGAACTGGCGCCCTCTGGGCCTTCACTTCTAGCAGCCCGCAGCCCCTTTGGCATCCAGCGCACGGCCCGCTGACCATCCTGAGGCTCGTGGTTACACAGCCTGAGTGCCGCCGTCCGGCCGCAGCAGAGTCCAGGGGTCCCGAAGGTGGGTAAGGCATCAGCGATAGGTAACAGACGACATCACGCCTCAAAGGACAGCGAAGCTCTGTTCCATTTATTGCAAGTACAAGCATGTTTTTATATTTTCATTTTTGGTAGTGGTTAATGTTTGCAGTGTAGCATGATCAGTTAAGCAAAAAAAATCAATACAAAGGTAACCAGGAAAAGTATGAAAGTTCCCATAGATTCAGTTCTAATAAAGATTATTTTGACCAGGAGAGCCATTAACCAGACAATTAGAAATAGCTGTATGTACAGAATTTGAATGTCAAGTGTATATTAAAATTTCTCAGAATTTGTCATGGGGCCAAAGGATACACTAGGTTGAGTAGAGGTAATAGGAAATCTATTATAAGGCCTTTGTGATGTCTAACTTAGTTATCTAGCCTTTTCTGTCTAAAATGTTTCTCTGTGTACTGTAAACTCTGACTCTTTAGTACTAGCCAGCTTTTGTTATTTCTTTGCCTAATTGATATATATTCTTATTCAAGGTAAAGGAGGGGCTGTTACTTCAACAACTTCTAAACATTTAGGGACTATTTCATTAGAGGGAACTTTGTTCTCTGGTCAAGAAATTATTTTGTACAACTTCATAGGAATTGTGCAAATCAATGAACCTGAAATACAGGTGTCTAACAATCCCACCACCTTCTGATCACCCAAACAAACATGTAAGGAGAGACAGACAGGAAATGCAGCCACAGTTGCCTCTGCCTTGCAGCTGCATCTCAACCGTCCCGACAGTATCCCTGGGCTGTGGGTCGGGGTCTATATAGTTTCTACTCGTCTTCTTGGAAGACCCTTTGTATCTGTGGGTGAGGAACAGTCGTGGGAAAGTCTTTCTGATCTGTTCTTTCCTCAACTGTTGGCAGCACAACCTGTGTTTGCAATGAAAACCTGGTTCTTTATTAACTGGCCTTAACTGTTGACTTAAGAGATCTAATTTGTTTTTCTTATTTCTGGTACACCATGGCGGTCCTGATCACTTTAAGTTGCTCAAACCAGGGTCATTTATACAACTTGACATGTTTTCCCTTACGGTTACAATTATATCGCCCTGGCTGTCGTACTCCCCTGTTACAAGGGAGAGGGGAGTCTGTGGGGATTTTTCCACCCTTTCAGGCAGTTCCGTGGGGAATACTAATGTTTTCCCCTGAACTGTTCCCTCCTCTTGGGTGATTTTCACAGGAATAAGTAAGTACAGTACAATGTCCATACTCAGTAGCAAGAGTAAAATAATTAAAAGAGCCAATTGTTAACCCATTTTGGATGCCATGTTCTCTTCCGGGGAGACGAATTCCTTGAACTTGAATCCTCCATGCCCGGACCTTGTCGGACAACATGGTTGGAAGAGGATGTGGCACCTGAGACTTTAACCATAACCTCCACGGCTTCCAGCTCATTCTGACCCCAAACTTAAGCCTCCTGGTCAGGGCAGATGCAGCTGAAGCTCCCCCCACGCCCGTTCCACAGCGGCCTAGCTCAGAACCAAGACCTCGCCCCGAAAGCATCAGATAAGGCTGAATTAGGGGAGTCCAATCAGGGCTGTTGGCATGTGGGGGTCATTACAGGTGACTGTCCTGCTTTGATCTCTAAATTGTTCGCAAACTTGTTTACTTTATAATTGCAAACATAATTTATAATGAAGTAACACTGCATTCTATACACAGAGGCAGATATCCTTGGCTGACTAAAAACAACATGAGCCAGAAAGCCCAGCCACAGACCCTGTGGTCGGCCCAGGCCAGTTGAGCTCTGTGGGCCAAGCCGAGCACATTTCACTGGATGTTTTAACGGGGGGAACCACGCCGCTGGTCCAACATCTTGACTTTCAATATACAGCGTCTCTTTCAATTTATTTTTTGAACTTTTTCCTCTTCAGAGCCTTCCATTCACCTTCCTGCTCAGCCAGGTTGTTGAAAAGCTGCTTCACTTTGCGCTTCCTTTCTGCATCCCTGAAACAGGAAAAAGAGCCACTTTTGTATGGTTTTGGAGAACGTATGTGCAGAGGGAGGACGAGCGGGGGCATCACCTGCCAGGCGCCCGGCCCAGGCCCACACAGGAGCAGCGCGCGGCCGCCCGCATCCCCAGGACCTCACCGCTCCATGATCTCCGAGAGCTGCATCCGGGCCAGGAACTGGTTGTCCTTGCGGATCTCCCTCACGGCGCCCTTGAACTCGCGCCTGTGCTTGTGGACCAGCCTCTTCCGCTCCTGCTCCTCCTTGCTGCTGCCCTGCTTCTTGCCAAACTCGAGCCTAAAAGCAGGGTGCCAGCACCGAGGAGGCCAGCCGAGTTAGCCCCCCAACGCTGCAGGTGGGCCCACGCCCTAACCGGGGCCCCTGTGAGACCCTGGGGGGCGGCTGTGCTCACACTTTGACCAGCCTCGGGGTGAACAGCTTCAGCGGCACCGGCTTGCTCTTCTCACAGATCAGGGGCTGGTAGCACCCGCCCTGGGCCTCCATGTCGGCCAGCGTGCTCCGACACAGCTCCTGGAAGAGGGAGGCGCGGCGCTGAACGGGAGAAGGCGGCGGGGGTGTGGACCTGGCTCCCTTCACGCCCCTTAGTCCTGTCGCCTCAAGGGCTGAACAGAGGGGTGGGGTCCACGGGACCTGTGCTCACAGCAGAACAGGCCGGCAGGACGGGAGCTGCACCGTTGGTGGCGGGGTGGGTGCTTGTGACCCGGCAGGCCCGTTCTTTCCCCACACGGTGCCCCCTGCGGGGCAGGGCTGCAGGTCACTGTCTGAGGCCAGTGCAGAGGACGCTGGGTGCGGGCACTTAGTGAGGGCGGCCTGTGCAGCCAGTGCCTGGCAGACACGATGCTGCTTCTTGCCCAGAGGAGCCACCCCTCTCACAGAGGCTCTGGGTGCAGGGGAGCCGCCCGGGCCGCATGGCCCACCCGTCTCTGGTCTGACCCCACTCTCCTGGCAGAAAGAACTGCTGGTTAAGGCATTTTCATCATAGCCTTGCCTCCCGAGATCATTGGCTGAGGGTTCTGAGGAACTTTCTAGAAGCCAGCCCCCTGATGTTGGTTCCTTTCCTCTCCCCTTGCACAGGTGTGTCTCGGAACTCAGGGTTTCTGCACCGGGGGCACAGCCGCCCCCCTGCCCGTCTGGAGGCTTACCTCTGAAGGCCAGGTGCCCCGGCCCCACGGGGCCGATGTGTAAGGTACAACCAGCTCAGTTCACCCCGAGTCTGTGAACCCCCACGGCCCCCGGGCCAGCCTGCACCCCACATGGGTGGGGAGCCACTCTTCCCTTTAAACTGAGGGACGAGCCCCAGCACATCCCCAGGATGTGCAGGTGGACGCAGGTGTCACGCCCCAGCCATCCGGGAGATGGCATGAGGGCCTTACGGGCCCATGTCCTGGGGGCAGACTCGACAGTCTGTGGCTGGGGTGGCCGTGCCCAGTGGAAGAGGCTCGAGAAGTGAGGGCGAGCCCGGGGCTCGAGGGCGAGCGGCTCAGGTGGAGGGAGGGCCGTGTGCAGACCCTGAGCCAAGTCCGAGTGTAGGAGGGAGGCAGGCTGCCACCAGCGAGCACGTCCCTACAGGACCGCAGGGCCGGCGTGGGGCAGAGGAAGGTGCAGCTCAGGTCTGCGGCAGCCGGACAGTGTCCGAGATGCTTGCTGGACACACGTGGGGCTTCCAGGTCACACAGGGCTCCCACCCAGCTTGTCACCTTGTGCGACAGTGGACTGTGTGCCCAGGCCCCAGAGGTCAGTGGGCACGCAGAAGGGGACACACAGGTTGCAAGGGGACCCCCCAGGTCCGGACCCCGTCCTGCAGCAGTCACTTCTCGCAGTCCATGTCACTGACCTTCTCATCCCAGTTTCTCATTTGCAAAGCCGTGTCCTTGTGGTTTGTAGGCTGCAGCCCCAAGGACAAAACTGCCCGTCAACCTGCCCCCCAACACAGAAGCGGGGGCCTGGGTTGAGTGCCCTCACCTGCAGCTCCGGCGGGTGGCGGCGGTGGGCCAGGTGCTGCGTCAGGAGGGCCCTGAGCGGCCTTGCGATCTCGTGGAAGGCGGGCAGCGTGCTGTAGAGGCGCACACAGCGCTTCACCAGAGCCAGACACACGGCCAGGCAGGACAGCCTGCGGGCGAACACAGCAGTCTGACCCACCCCACGGACCCCAGCTGCAGCCCGTGGCGCCGTGGGACGCGGCCCATCTCCCGGAACGGGGCTGCCGCGGGGGCTCAGGGACGGCTCCCGAGGCGGCGCCTCCCGTGGTTTTCCAGTTGCCGTGCGAAATCGGCGGGTGCGATTTGAAAGTGATGCCCACAGAGGGAAAGTCGTTTTGTTCTCCCACGGAAACAATGGCCTCCAGGGCTTGACGTTTTTCTGAAGACCCGCGACGGCGCGTGAAGGCGCTCACCGTCACCGATCATGGGGGACGCAGATCAAAACCACAAGAAGCTACCGCCTCACGCCTGTCGGGACAGCTGCTGTGGACACGCTCAAAAAGAGACCACACGGCGAGGACATGGAGAGAGGGGACCCTCGTGCACGGCTGTCAGTGGGAACGCGGACGGGCACAGCCACCGCGGAGAACAGTGCAGAGGGTCCTCAGAACGTTTCTGCCTCATGACCCAGCGGCCCCACTTCTGGGAACATCCCCAAAAGAAATGAAAGCAAGGGCTCAAAGAGATACACCCATGCTCACAGCGGCAGTGTTCACAGAAGCCACAGGGTGGGAGCAACCCGAGTGTCCATCGACAGGTGAATGGTAAACGCAATGAGGTGAAGCCCTGTTGAGCCTTAGAAAGCGGGGAGACCCGACCCCCGTGCAATCCGGGCAAACCCGGAGGACACGAGGGAGCGAGGCGGGCCGGCCTCGCGGAGCAGACACAAGACTCCAGTGACGGGAGGGCCTGGCCCGGGTGCCAGACGCCGAGAGCGGGTGGGGTCGCTGGGGCGGGGCGGGAGGGAGCGTTCAGGGGACGGAGTGTCCGTGTGGGGAGGTGGGAAGGTCCTAGAGCAAGGAGATGGTGGTGATGCCACTGAACTGGACACACAAAAATGGGTATGGCGGTAAATTTTATGTATATTTAACCAAAATAAAGACTTTTTCAAGAAAAAAGTTTCAGCCCTGACTGGTGTGGCTCAGTGGGTTGGGGTTCACTCTGCAGGTCAGGAGGTCACCAGTTCGATTCCCAGTCAGGGCACATGCCTGGGTTGTGGGCCGGGTCCCCAGTCAGGGTGTTCAAGAGGCAACTGATCGATGTTTTCTCTCCCTCTCTTCCCCTCCAAAGACAGATAAAATCTTTTTTTTTTTTTAATTTTATTTATTTATCTTTAGAGGGGAAGGGAAGGAGAGAGGGAGAGAAACATCAATGTATGGTTGCCTTTTGTGCGTCCCCTGCTGGGAACTGGCCTGTAGGGAACTGGCCTGCAACCCAGGCATGTGCCCTGACTGGGAATCGAACTGTGATTGTCTGGTTCGCAGGCCTGTGCTCAATCCACTGAGCTACACTAGCCAGGGCTAGATAAAATCTTTTAAAAATATAGTTTCAAATACTCTAGAACTTAAAAATCAAAGACTAGAAGGACTTACAACCAAAGTCCAGCCCTTCCCTCCGCCTACTGCAAACCGAGTGCCTGAGCACACAGAACAGCGGTGTGGACACCGAGCCCGGACGTGGCGTCTCTGGAGGTGACTCCGCCCCCCAGGCCACGGGTGTGGTGCCCTCGTCTCTGGGTTCCTCCAGCTGTGCCTCTTCACTTCCACCGTACACACCCCCCACCTTTGTTAATCCCCAAGTACCGTCCTCTGCGCCCCCCACCGCCGCCACCGCACCCTCCTGTCTGCACTGTGCGCTGCCAGCCCAGAGGCAGCGGTTTTGGGGGCAGACTGTGACCTGCCACTTTGCTGGGTTCAGTTCTCAGGGCAAACAGCTTTGCAGTGGACTTTCTAGGGCTTTGTGACCGTAAGGTCCTATCGCCCGCAAACAGACGCCTCGGGGCGCCCTGGAGAGCTGGCCTGGGGCGTCCGGCTCCGCGGGGCCCACACGCACCTGGTGTGGTTGGCTTCTGTCCCTGTCTGGGCCGTCTGTCCGCTTGCCCAGCGGAGGGACAGACTCCTCCTCTGCCACGTGGCCGTGTCTTCTTCGCTGGACACCAGGAGCAGCTCCGAGTTCCTCCCCAGTGGTCTGAAGGGGTGCACCAGCGTGTAACCTGGATTGCAAGCAGGGGAGGAACAGAGGCCTGAGTGCCACCAGGCTCGTGGGGGGGGGGCAGAGAGGGAGGTCCCCAGCAGGCTCACTCTCGCCGGTGCGCCGGTTCTTGGCACCCAGTCCAGGCGGCAGCCCCGCTGAGGCCATGTCTGTGCCCCTGGGGGGAGGCTGGCTTTGTAGAACACCCTGGACGTGGATGAGCTGGGCAGAGGCCAGCAGACGGGGAGGGGCGGGGGGCAGGACCTCACCCTGTCACCAGAAGAGCAGCCTGCAGGGAGGGCACGGAGGAGCAGGAGGGGGCCGACAGCAGGCCCCCACCCTCTGCCCTGACCACAGCCACCACGCACACCGCTTCCCCCGGGGTGTGACCGCGCTTGTCCCGGCCCCTCCACGCGGCACAGGGCGCAGAAGGCACAGGGTCCGTGCACGGTCAGCAGCAGGCCACAGCCATCGGGGGTCTGTGACACCCAGTGTGCCATGGCGCAGGCCCACACGCGTGGCCTCTGGTGTCCCACTGCCTCGGGGAGGGGGGGGCTGCGTGCACGTCCACACGCAGGAGGGGGAGGACGACACTGGACGGGAGGACTTCGGGGGTGCGTCTCCTGTCACTGCCCACACTTTGCACAAGGAGGATGGATGGCCTTTAGAAGCCCTCACAACAATTCCCAGGTGCCGCGGACCTGAGAAAGCCCCTCGGATCAACTCACCCTGGCCCGGCTTGTTTGGAGTTGCCATGTACAGAATCCCCAGGAGGAAGTTAATCAGCTCGGGGACCAGTCGCTGGGACAGGGCCACGTAGTCCAGGAACGTGCAGCACACGAACAGGCCCTTCACGGCGTCGTGCAGGGACAGGACGGGGCACTGGCAACAGGACAGGGCCCGTGACAGGTGCCAGGCAGACTGCCGCCCCCAGGGGAGCTGGGGCCCTCCCCCTCCCAGTGGCGCAGGGTCAGCCCAGGTTCCGGCAAAGAGCGCTGGCCATCTCGGTCCGCCATGACCACGAGGGGCCCAGCCCCAGGCCCGATCAAGGGAAAAGGGACTTTGTTAAGCCAAAGGGGACCAGAACCCCTATCAGACTTGATGCTCTCTCTTCTAAGGCTGCTTTCTGGGGTCACACCCTGCGCCACCTCCAGTTGCTAAATTAAACCCCCACCCCGTGTGGGGTTGCTGAAGCCGGAGGGGGGGCGCTGTGGGGAAGCTGGGGCTGTTGCTGACCTCAGAGCTCCCAGGCTGTCCCCACGGACCCTCCAAGGAGCTTTTCCCCCCAACCCTGCCAGTCGTGTCCACAGCCCTGAGCCGGCCGAGGGCTCAGACGGCGCAGCCTGCCCGTCCGCCTGCAGGACGCACCTTCGTGAGCAGCTGGCTCATGCACACCAGGGCCGGCGTCACCACGGGGTGCCAGAAGTCCGAGGTCGGAAACAGCATCCCAGCGACTTTCAGATAAACAAGCTGGAAAGACAGTGGAACCGCACGGATTGAAGAAGGAAAGATGGGGTTAAACGCTGCCTAGAAACGAGCCCGGGAGGACGAGGTTTGGAAACCTGATGAGACCCAGAGGTGCCCTCGGGACACTGCACCGTGCTGAGGCCGCAGGCCAGGGTGGGGCCCGTGGTCACTGTCACCCACCGCATACCCAGCGGGCTCTCCCAGACGTGCAGGCTTCTCTAGTGGCCGGTGAGTGGGGACGGGAGGAGGCTGCACTCTCCTGGGAGCCCAGAGGCGTTTGGGGCCCTGGCCCCAACAGCCAGGCCAGTGTCAAGCCCCCAGGCTGGGTGGCACGGAGGTCACTAGCCCCGCCCCTCTGCCTCAGCTCAGGAAGGTGTAGCTGAGGCTTTGGGGGGGGTCCACTGCGCTCGTCCTGCTCGGAGCTGTAAGCTCTGAGAGTGGACAGCCCCCTTCTGTGACAGCCTCAGGACGCAGACTGGGCAAAGGGATGAGCCCAGGTGCCTGCCTGGCCGGTGCAGCCAACCGGGCGGACTGAGGATCGGAGACCGGGGCTGCAGGAGCCACACACTCGCACCGGCCTGCTCATCGTGGGACGCGCAGCCGCGGTGCTGACAGCAGCCAGCTGCCGAAGGTGGTATTTCTTGGGAGCTCCCAGGGTCTAATTTCACCTCAGGTACTAACGCAGGTGCAGTGAGGCTGGAGACGTGTCAGAGTGGGGGGTGGGGAGACAGGGTGGGGGCAGCGTGAACGATCTGGAGGCAGGCTGGGTCTGGACCAGGCTTGGAGCCTGAAGACCAGGCGCTGGCCCGCCTGCCACGTCCCAAGGAGCTGGGGGCCTGCAGCGTGCGGGGCCCAAGGACACAAGTGTGGCTGTTCGGTCTTAGGTGGCGGTGCAGGCGTTCTCACCTCTAGGGACCACCTCGGGCCAGGCACCAGGCAGACAGGCGTGGGGTCTGTCCGCCCACGTGCAGGCGAGGGGAGAGGCCAGGCCCCACCGACGGGTGGGAGGCCCCGGGACTGAAGCAGCAGCGGCGGAGTCTGCGGAGCCCATTCGACCCACCAATACGGGCCCGTATTTTAAGTTTCTGACCATTTTAATAGTTTGTGTATTTCAACCCAAAGACTAGAAAAATGGAGTAACCAAGCAAAGGTTTCCAAAACTCACCCGAGCTGACACACCCGCCCACAGCCGACACGGGACTGTTCCAACGACTCTCAGGGACCCAGCAGACAGCAGAGCGCGCTCAGCCCGCCCTCGGCCTTGGTCCCCAGGTCAGCCCGCGCCTCCCCTTTGCCTCAGAGCCCCTGGGCCGTGAAGAGCGAGCCCCTCCCCGTCTCCAGGCCGACGCCCTGCCGCCCTGCCCGCGGCCGAGCTAGCCTGGCCTGCAGGGCTGGGGGCCCAGGGCCTGTGGGGCGGTGCCCGGCAGCTTACCACCTCCAGCCCCGGAAACGCGGCCCGGCCCTTCGCCTCGATCGCCCCCTCCATCTCGTGCATGGCGTCTCGGAGGACGAACCTGACGGACTCGCTGGCAGAGTCGGGAAACATCTGGCAGAGACCAAACAGCTGCCTGCACGGCAGAGACACCAGTCAGCGGGGAGCCAACCCAGGCGGGAGGCACAGGACCCCGACCTGCCACGGGGCCATTCCTGTGACGCCGCCTGCCGGCCCACGCCCTCTGACCCCTGCCTGGCTTCCTGCTGAGCCAGGTGACCTCCACTCGAGTGCTTCAGGTTCCCTCATACTACCTGCACTCGGTGCGCAGAGTGGGGAGCCCCTGCCTGTGCCGACCGGGCGGGGCTCCCCCAGGAACTCGCAGCTCCTCACGAGCACGTCAGAAATGGCAGAGGCCACTGGGTCCTGCGCCCTCACTGACCTCCCACTGCAGGGGCCCCCTGTCCCTGCGGGGCCGGTGGCCACCTCATGGGGCTCTGCTTTCCTTGGGTTTTCTGTGCACTGAGTCGAAAACTGGCCATCACCCCTGGGCAGGGCAGGGCCAGGCGGACAAGAGGGACGAGCTTGCCGAGGAGCCCTGGGTCTCCTGCGCCCGCTGGGGGCCATGGAGCCTGGGAGGTGGGGTGACGTGGGGATGCTGTGGCCCGCCATGTGCTCCACCCCCCCCTTAAACAGAGGTCAACACGTTGTGGGTAAAGGGAACAGCCAACCAGCCATCAAACCCACACCCAAGCCTGAAGGGGTTGGCTGCCCGAGAGCCGCTCTGTTCCCCACGAGAGACGCATCCCACCTCCAGGGGACAGCGGCGCCAGGCTGCGCGGGCCGTGCCTGCGAGGCCCGTCTGCCGGGCCAACCTTCAGAGCCCTGGCGTGGACCCTGCTGACTGCACAGGGGGGACGTGCTGGGCCCGAGCCCCCGCCCCAGCCCCACTCACCCAACCAGCTTATCGACCACAACGAGGTCCGGAGGGTCGTCTGCAGCCAAGTCGCCCACGTGCTCCAAGAGGAAGCCGAACAGCCTCTGGGGGAAGACAGGGGGGCAGCTGAGGGCCGACCCCGGAACGACCCACAGGCAGACACAGACGCGCGCGGACCCCTACATGGGCCGACCTGGGGGCAGGGGGGGTTCGGCTCCGGGGGAGCAGGTCCGAGAGCTCGGCATGGAGCCCACCGCCCCATCGGGTGATGGTGGCTCCCCTGACCGGACAGAGGAGCGTGGCCGACGTCCCCGCTGGCCCGGCCTGGCCATGCAGGGGCCGCAGGAGGCCGACTCTCGGGGACACGGGGACACCGGTGTGGCCTCTCCCGCCTGCTGGGGGCCTCAGAGGGACCCGTGCCCGGCCCTCCGCCCCGGCACGGAACCTTCACCCGGCTCACCTCTAGTTTTGCCTTGTTTCCCTCGGCGAGACTGGGATGGTGGCATTTCCGGATTCGCTCCACCACCAAGATCTGCTGCTCCGCTGACTTCCCTGACAGCAAAGACTTCAGGTCCTGGGAGGACTCGGGAGCTACGGGCACACAGACACCCCGCACTCAGCCGCTCGGAGCAAGCGCCACTCCCGGCTCTCCTGAGAGGCGGGAAGGGGCCCACGGAAGCTGGCTCGTAGTGACCAGCACGAGCTGGTCACACGCTGAGGACAGCGGCCTGCAGCCTGCGCGGAGTCTGCCTAAATGCCAACACGCCAAGAACAGGCGGCTGAGCCGCTGGGAGGAGCCGCATGCGGGGGGCTGCTTCCACGGGGGCCTGCCTCACCCGGAAGTGCACCGTCTCTGGAGATAAGGGGTCACAGGACACAGGGGACTCCTGACCAGAACCGCGCGACTTTCCCTGTGTCACATAGAGAATGTTCTAGGCTCCGTCTGAGCGGTGGCCCAAGTCTCAGCACAGGCAGCCCCTCCCTGGCCCCCAGGCCCGGCCCTGGGCCTCCCTGCAGCACGGAGACCACTGTACAGGAAGGTGTGTGTCTGCCCTCAGCCTGTCTGTGCTCAAGTGACAAGGGCCACCACCACCCTGCCAGAGCCTGCGCCCAGCCCTGGGGCGGCACCAGGAGGCGTGGAGGAAGAACGCTGTGCCGACCAGCAGCCACAGCCTCAGACGCCCAAGCCCACGTGTCCAAAGGGGCCCCCGGGCTCCCGCGCCATGTGCAGCCCCAGTGAGGCCCACCGGCTGCCAGGAAAACCCGACAGCTGGTCACCTTCAAACGTGTAGGGCAGCTCGGCCCTGGCAGCGTCCCGCGCTTCCCGACCGCCGCCTGCAGCCCGGTCCCTGGGCGTCTGCCGCTGCTCCCGCTCTGGCCGCCTGCTGTCCCCATCCTCGCTCTCCTCGTCACACTCCAGGTCTGAGTGGCTGTCTGAGCCGCTGCTGTCCTCTGCATCCTCCTCGCTTGGCTCCTCCCCCTGCTCCTCCTCTGCATTCACTCCATCGCTGGCTTCCCCACTGAGCTCCCCCTGGACGTCCATCCTTCCGTCCTAGGACAGGACACGGAGACCACGATGGGAGGGCCCCAGGGACGTGTCTGGTGCGTTCGCAAGGAGGACACACCCTCTGCTGCGTTTGCCCGTGGGCCCCGGGCCTCCCTGCCCCCTGCTCTGGTGTGAGCCCGGTCGAGGGCACCAGGATTCTGGGCTCTGGCAGCTGTGGGGTCTGCAGCAGCTGACTGCCGGCTCTGAGCTGGGGGTAGTTGGCTCAGCAGGGGCTTCCTGGGACTCAGGCAGCACCTGGCGTGGCAGGACCGGGCCCCCCAGATCTCCCCGTGTTTGGTGAGCACCCAGCTCCCTGCCTCAGGCCCCTCTGAGCTTGGGACACCTGCCTGCCCAGCTCCCCAGCTGAGACACTTCTGTGTCCACTCTTAGGGGACACAGGTGTGGACCTCATGGGGTTCACGGGTAAACACGGCAGTGCTAACAATGTCATTGCTTTCCTGAAAAGTGTTTGGAGCAGCAGCCTTGGGTGTATGTCCTCATGTGAACGCAGGTTCAAGAAGGTGATCAAACGCTTGGTTGCAACCAGGTGACAGCAGTCCCACCAGGGGCGGTGACGACGCCCTCGCCCACCCGTCTCGGCCCGAGCACTGCTCACACCCAAGTGCGGAGCTGCGGGAACCACTGGAGAGGTTCACCCGTTCTGCCCGTGAAGTGCCCCGAAACAGGCTCCGCTGCGTGGAGACAGGAAGGGAGGGTGGGTGTCTCACCCTGTAGGAGAGCAGGCGCCTGTCGTCCCTGTCCAGCACGAAGCCGTCCTGCAGGTCGTCTGCGGACACGTGTGTGGGCCTCTTCTCGTCCGCGCCCTGTCCCAGCATCCTCTGCACTCGCTCCGCCTGAGCGGGGAGACAGGTCACGTGTGCAGCCCGGCGGGGACCGACGGGGAGGGGTGCTGGCTCAACTGTTCTGCTTTTATAACTAGAAAACCTTGTAGTAAGATACACATAAACTTTAAATATCCCAAAACGAGTCTGCTGTTAAAACAGACTCCCTCGTCCCACCTCACGGAACAAAGCAGAAACTCCTGGAATGCAGGTCACAGCAACCGCCCCGATGGCTGGGGCCAGGGCCCCGCCCCCACCCCCCTACCTCCAGGCGCTTGAGCCGAGCCTGCTCCTCCTTTGCCAGCTCCTCTTCCGTCTTCATCCTGTTCGACGGCTGTGCCTTCATCTCGAAGCCCAGCTCACGGACCATCACGTCGTACGCGTCAGGCTGGGGCAGAAAGGGGGGCTTTCGCTCTCACTCTGTTGTGTTCACAAGACCAGACCAGCCGGGCCGCCTCTCGGCTGGAGCGGGGCCACGTCTGGGTCTCCTCCTGCTCACAGGAGGCGTCCTCGTCAGCCTGGGCGACACCTTCTGGTCGGACGGGACTTTTCGCTTCTGGCAAGTTTTCCTCAAAACACACCTGCTTCAATGAAGCTGGATGTCGTTTATGCCGGGGTGAGGCCCCACAGAGAGCTGGGGTGATGGCCACGGCAGAGTGACCCCCAAAGACGCCTGACGGCAGGACCAGGTGACTGGTTGGGGCCAAGCTGTCCCCAGACAGCTCCAGACACGTGCGGCTGTGCCGGCAGCTCACACAGGGACTGCACTATGGGCCAGGCACTCCTTGCAGGAAAAATGAGTAGACATCTACATTCAAACAGCGTCTGATGATTGCCCACCCAAGTAACCTTTATTTAGCTGTTTTTGAGCAGGTACTGAAGTAACTGTAGCCTGTTTCCATCCTGATGTCACACACGTCAGGTAACCTGACAAAACCCTGATACGGACGCAGGCGCTAACGGAAACCGGGACCAGGACACCCGGCCACCATCACTTCTGCCGGGGAAGGTCAAGGCAGCCAGGCCTTGGCCCCCCCCCCCCCGCAGTTCCTACCTGGGGTCTCTCCGGTCTGTCTCCGTCCTGCGGCGGCTGAGCCCTGCGAGCCAGGAGGGCCTGCACCTCTCTCCAGTCCCGGTCCAGCTGCTCCGTGAGCTCCAACGTGCCTTCCCGCAGCGCCTGCCTCTCCCGCTGGGAAGCACAGCAGATGGAGCCCCCGTCAGCCCGCGCTGCCAAGTCAGCAGCAGGAAGGGACCTCGGGGTCGGTCCCTCCCACGCAACACTGCGCGGCCCATCGGACGGCACTGGTTTCCTGCTATAAAGCACTCACTGCTGATAAAGAGCAGTGACGTTCCGCAAATCGTGCTACACACCAAAATTCTAAAACCAACCAACCAACAAAACCGCCCAAACCACGGCAAGCCGCAGCAGGGAACACACTGAATGCTTTTACTAAATTCACAGACGGCAGCAAAGACAGCCTAGAAAGGAATAGAGCCCCAGAGCCCCCTGTGAGCGAGCTGCGGCCAGCTGAGGCCAGAGCGTGGCCAGCGCACCTTCTCCTGTTTCGACTTCGTGATGAGCTCCTCGATCAGCTCTTTGCGGGACCGGGGTCTCTCGCCCTCCTGGTCGGGCTGCTGCGAGGTCTTCCGGAGCCCTCCACCTCCGAAGTGGGCTGCCGTCAGCTCAGCTGCAGACAGAAACCAGTACACGGCCGTGAGCGTGGGCACGCATGGTGCCAGGGACAGGCCCCACGGCCAGGGGACAGTCCTCACACCCACGGCGGGCCCAAGACCCCGGGCACGGTGGCATTAAATACCCAGGATAAGCCGCTCCAGGAAAACCCTGACCCAAGCCACTGGAAACACCACAAAAAGGGGCCTGTTTTTCAACTGCGTTTGATTCTTATGAACGAAATGCAGAAAAACGAGGGGGAGCTGGAGCCCTGGGGTGGGGGGCAGGGTGGGTGCTCAGGGCCATAGACACCCTCCCAGTCTCACACCTCCTATGACGGCCAACGGGACCCACCGTCCCTCGACCGCCGAGGAGCCGGGGCAGAGGACAGAAATAAAACACCGTGGAGCCGTCACACGGGAAGAAACCTTCAAAAACCCTGTTTCTTTACAGGCTGAGAAAACAGGCTCCAACATCAAGCAGTCTGCCCCAAATCTCACAGCGGGAGCAGAGTGTTTCAGGCTGAGCTCCAGCTCCTCCCTCCTTGTCGGCTCCCATCACACTTCCTGGCGGAAGCTGCCACCTGGCTGCTTAAATCAAACCCCACTGCACAGGGGGGCGCAGGGGGAGGAAGGAAATACACCGACCGTCACACTGACTTTCCCCAGACCGCTCTCCCGGACCCGTGTCCCCCCGCAGCGTGCTCGCCGGCCTGGGACCCACAGCAGGACCAGTCCCCGGGCCCCCTGAGCTCCCAGCTGAAGGGAACCAGGGTGACGTCCAGCTAAGACAGGCACAAAAGCCTCTACCTTAACTACCCCCACCTGCACCTGGGGGGTGTCCCAATGAATGGCGTCTCTGGGCCACACTGGGAGAAGGAAAAGTTGTCCTGGGCCACACATTAAATACACTGTGGTGTGTAATCACACACACAAAAAAATCTCATGCCCTGGCTGGCATGGCTCAGTGGCTTGAGTGCCAGCCTGCGAACCAAAGGGCCACCGGTTTGATTTCCAATCAGGGCACATGCCTGGGTTACAGGCCAGGTCCCCAGTAGGTGGTGCTTGAGGGGCAACCATACACTGATGTTTCTTTCCCTCTTTTTCTCTCTCTGTTCCTCTCTCTCTAAAAAGATATAAGTGAATTTTTTTTTAAGTCTCATAACGTTTTAAGTAAATTCACAATTTTGTGTTGGGCCACGTTCACAGCCCTCCGCAGACTGGATACGCTGGAACCCTACCCTTCTTAAAGTGCCAGGATTAGGAAACGAGAAAACCCTGTGACGCAGACTTCGACCCAGCGACACCCGGCAAGGTCTCCAGGACGGGCGGAAGGCCAGTCCCGCGGGGAGCAGAGACGGCCCCTGCTAGCCACCCTCACCCGACAGGGCTCCTCGGTCCTCAGTGTCGCTGTCACTGTCCACAATGTCATGATGCTTTTCTATGTCCGCCAAAGACTGGCCGTAATGAGTCAGTTCTTCATCTTCGTTAAGGTTGTAGATGTTTTTTTTTTCATGTTGTCGCTGACAGGAGACAGAAGAAAATCAGTTTTCTAAGATTTCCACACCCGTCCAACAGCAAAAGGCACTTATTTCCCTGTCACCTGTGCCGTGGGACAGCAAGGCCTGTGCAGCTTTAGGATCACTCAAGGCCACCGGTGTGGTGACTCAGGCACAAACAGGACCGCGAGCGGCCAGCCGGTCGGCCGATGGGTCGGGGTGTGCGGAGGCACGCACCACACGGCCTCCCCTGCCGGTCCAGTGTCCACCCTCCCAGCGGTGCCCACGGAGGGCCGCTTCCCCTGCGGCCTCACTGGGCCGGGACAGGACCTAAGGCCTCCCCCTGCGCCCAGCGGCCACAGGGGCAGAGATGCACGTGCCTGACTTCTGTGTGACGAGGCCCCCGCTGTCCTGTACCTGCTGCTCCAGGGCGAACCTCTGCGCCATCTTCTCCTCGGGGCTGACGCAGCTGCTGTACTCGCCCAGGCGCCGGTCTCTGAACACGTTGGACTTGCCCCTCTCCCTGTACTCCTTCAGCAAAGTCTGGTTCCGCTGAAACACAGGTCCCAGAGCAAGCGATCGTAGGCCCTAGAGGAAAACGCTTCCACGGGGGACACCACGGTTGCTCTGATGGACTGGGAGGTGACATGGCCATCCTGTGCGCCTCCGGCCACTGACACCAACAGTTCAACAAAAGGGCCAACCTAGTGACTGGGAAGATCGACTTCTATCCCGGGGAAACGGGGCCACCACCGCACCAGGGGGCCAGGAGGCCTCGCCTGACCGCAGGGGACCCTCCAGGGCGTGCCCCATGCTAAAGGTTGAAGGGAAGGGGCAGCCAGCAAGCAAGGCACAGAACTGAGCACGCAGAGGTCACCGCACCAGGTGGAGAAGCTGGAGGAGACGGGGCCCCAGCCAAGGGGGAGGGAAATCGGCACAGGGAGCTTGGAGGAAGCCACGCACCGAGCCTGGTGCTGTGACCAGGGACTGCGCCCATCTTTCCTGGTCCCCGACACCTAGGCACTGGGGTTCAAATGCGCTGCCACAGGTGTGGCCCCAACCCCACCAGCTCCACGGCTTCCCACCCAGACTCTGCCCTGGAGGCCTCGCCTGGAAAAGGGAAAAGACGGGGCCCTGACTCGGGCTGCCGTTCAGGGGACCACAGGTTGCCATGAGAGAGGCTGCCTAGTGCAGAGCCAGGGCCCAGGAAGCAGGTCCCCAGCATAGACCCGCTCCTGTCTCTGTGGCCTCAGGCACAAAGCAAGACCATCACTGGGAGGGCTGAACAGAAACTTCCTGACACGACGGCCGTCCCACTGGGCGGCACTGACAGACACGCTGCCCTGCTGTTCCACACCTCACGCTGGGAGGGGGACTGAGGCCCAGCTGCAGGGCAGCAGGGCCTGGCACCGGCTGTCCTCACACGAAGCCTGCTCTTGCTCTCCATTCGAGGGCCACTGTGGACGGGAAGGGACACACGGGACACCCATTCGCTGCCCAGGGACCGGTGTGGACACAAAGGCCTGCACCTCCTTCGCTGGCCCTGCTTGCCTCTCTGCCCAAATTGTGATCTGACCCAACGGGGTGGCCTGCGTCCGTCCCTCCTGACGGCTCAGAGCTCCTGGACCTCCTGCTGCAGGAAACCCTGCACTACCCGGACGACGACTGTGGCTCCTGCAGCTCTGCCTTCCGAGTCCTTCAGCTACTTGCGTGTGTATTGGGGGCCGAGCACTGGGGGCCTTGGCAGGCGGCGGCAGCCCCTCCAGGCCTGCAGCACAGAGCAGGGAGGCGGGTCTGTCTGACACTGGAGGCCTGAGCCCCACCTGTCTGGGTCGTGGGGCTCGGGCTGGCCTCGGGAGGTCTGGGGGATGAGACAGGTCTTTTTGGACAGACTGAGTTGCAGAACAAGGACGGCAGGTTGAGGCCAGATTGTGAAGGTGCCTGAGAACAAACGACAGGCTGAGTGTGAGAACAGCTCGTGTTTGGAGAACACTGTGTGCAGAGTGCACCGTGGTACTTAGCTCTCACACAAGAGAGGAGGTGTGTATTATCATCCCACTTCAGAAACAAGAAAACTGAGGGGCAAGCGGCGAACACAAAAGTGTCTGCTCCACAGCCTGCACTATCCAAGCCTGCCTTGAGGGAAGGTCATTCCAGCCAGTGCAAGTTCAGAAGCATGAAGGTAAACGCGGTCCAAATGACATATGATGAGGGGAACCCCCCCAAAAACGGAATTATCTTCTGGAGGGTGGGCCCCTAGCAGCACAGGCTTCCTCCCTGCATTTGATAAGTGTTCCAGGCGCTGTTCTAAGAACGCTGAAGGAACACATTGGATTCTCTCAAAAGCCCAGGATGTAGCTATTATCATCATCTCCACTTCACAGATGAGGAAACTGAGGCACAGAGAAATAGCCAGCGTCCAAGCCGTCCCAGCAAGCCAGTATGTGTGGCTGAAATACTGACCGTCCGGTTCCCAAGCCTGTGCTGGGCCGGAAGAATATAAAAAATCACGCTGGGTAGTGTGGTGGTCCCGGCCGAGCCGGGGGCAGGGAGGCCAGGCGGGGTGTTAGGGATACAAGGCAGGCGGGTTGTGCCCCCAAATGAACCCCTAGGGTTAGGCGCCATTCCTGACCACACGCGCGGCCCGGGAGGGGACGGCCGCCAGGGATTGGCTCCCCGCTTACCTTCTGGATGGCCCGCGCGCGCGACACCCCAGGCATCCCCACGTCGTGGCGCATCTTCCTGCCCAGAACCTGGAACTTCTGCCTGTTGACTTTCACTTCGAAGGGGTTGAGGTTGGGCTTGGTCCGAGAGACCCGTGCTCCCGCCGGGGTCCCAGGGGGCTTGGTGCGCGCCCCGATCGCCCTGGCCTTCCCCATGGCCTACTCTTGGGGAAGGCACTCGACTCCGTGGCACTGCCTGGGAAGTCCGGAGGAGACGAGGCGACTGCCCTACAGAGTCGGCAGACAGCAGATGCCTCCGGTAAACACGTGCGGAGACCTGGGAACGGTCCTAGCCTTCCTGTCGCGATAACTGAGAGGCAACAAATAGACACATCCGGCTCAGCCCACTCGCCTATCGGCCGAGTGACTACAACTCCCAGAAGGCAACGCTCGTCACACGAGCCACTTCCGCTCTGCGCGGGGCCCTCTGGGAGCTGTAGTGCCCCTCGGAGCTCAGCTGGCTGGTCAGGCGCGGGGCAAGGGGACGCTCGAGTCCGTGCTCTGGAAACCGTTAGCGGGCAACGGGCAGCCGGCCGCGCTGCGCAGCAGCGTCGGCTGCGGCAGCCGTTGCCGCCGGGGGACGGGAGCCTTTCGCTAGCTAGGGTCGGCCTCGGCGGAGACTTCGGGAGCCGGACTCTGAGGACAGTCGCGCGTGCGGAGCGTGGGTGATGTAGCCCTTAGTCTGGGCCGCGGCACGGCAGTGGTGACCGCGAAGAAGCCCGGCGGCAGGCCAGCCAGCGCCCCCCGCCCCGTGCCTGCTAGAGCCCCAGGCCGGCGGCAGCAGCGCGCCCCGCACCGGCAGCGGCGTGGCCAGCGGGCCCAGAGGCGGCGGCACGCGAGGTGGCCGTGGTTGTGGCCGTGGGGGAGGCCACGGCGGTGGCAGCAAAGCCGCTCTCCCGGCCTCAGCCCGCAGACCGGCGTGCAGGTGCCGGCCAGGGAGACGGGCGCAGACGCCGTGCCTCCGGCTCCGCGAGCCCGCGGGGCGCGATGGCGGCGGCGGTCCGGGGAGCTGGAGAACCTGGTGGCCAACGCGCTGCTGCTGAAAGCGCGCCTAGGTGGGTGCACCGCGGGGCCCCGCGTCCCCCGGCTCCGGCCGGCCAGGGCCTGTCCCGGAGGGCCCGCCAGGCCGCGGAGGGCAGCCCGCAGAGCACAGCCTGGCGGTCTTTGAAGGACCGAGAGGAGAGCCCGGTCCCCACGCGTGGCGTGACCGCCCTGAGGGCTTTGGAGCGAGGGTGACTCGGCATGAGAAGTCACTGCTTTTAAAAAAAAAGAAAGATTTTTTGGTAATACTTTTGTGAGCCATTTATGACCTTTAGTGATAAGTTTAAATTGTTTCACATGCGAGGACTCTCGGGAAACTCAAACCCACTCCACCTCGTGGGGAAAGTGACCGCACAGACGCGGAGGGGGGAGTGCGTGGTGGGTTCACCCGATGCGTTCGGTCTGGAGTGTAACAGTCCCATTCTGTGTCCAGGCTGTGGTGTCACGTGGCAGTTTGCTGGAGCATCGTTAAAACCCGTAGTCCTTGATGCTCTCTTGCTGAGCCTCCCCACCCCCCCACCCCCGGCTTTTGGTTGCATGGGGTTCCTCGAAGGAGTTTATAAATCCTCTGGTTCCGGAGGTATGGACAGCAGCCGACGTTTCTGTTTCCTGCACTGCACTTAATTTGCTCCCACTCCCAGGGCTCCTTAGGGCGTTCCGGTTGCGGAAGTGAGCGTCTGCGCCCCTTCGGACGCTCCCCCACGTGCCTTCGTTCAGTTCCGGCCTTCTGTGCAGCAGCCCCTCCTTGCTGCTTTCTCTGGTTCAGTTTTTTCTATTTCCAGTTTACCTTCATCCTCTGCTTTGTAACTTTCTCCCAGCTCAGAGACACACCGCCCTCTGGGAATCTGGAACATGGGGCTCTTCACCCTGTGTGGTCTGTGATTCTTTCTCAGGGTGTAGTGTAACCTGTGTGAGGGCCAGGTGTCATCTTTATCTTTGTTTTATATCCCCTTCAGTGCTACCTCCTTAATTGATACTTGGTAAAGGATTGGAGATTAAGGGGCTACTCTATTTTCTTAAATTCAAGAAAGAGAAGGTTAAATATATACCTCCAAGTGCAAACCCCTTAGTGCATCAGGCCCCATTCACCAGGGTTCAAATCCCAGTCTCTCCTGGCTGTAACTGCTCTGGGCAAATTATGTCCCATAACCGCGCCTTGGTGTTTCCAGCTCTAAATGAGGACTGTAAGGGGACCTTGTCCACCGTGTCTCTTAGGGCCACGGGGAGGGTCTCCCTGGCATAGTGCAAGTGTCGTTTGTGGAAGTAGCTGTTACAATGGGCTATTTCTGACCATGTTAAAAATGCCTCTTTCCCCCTAAATTTAGGAGGATATGACCAAAAAAGTGGGCGCAGTAAAAACTGGAGGGAGCTGCTGAAGCTGCCCCCCGTCAGCCAGTGCGTTGAGCTCAGGCGCTCCATCGGTGAGTACAGCGGCCGCGGCGTCTGCATGCGGCTGTTAGACGCTGCTCTTCCCTGAGTTCCTCGTTCATTTCCCAAATTAGCTAGTGGAGTCTCTGCAGCTTCATGAGTCTTTTCCGGAAAAAGCCCTGTAGCTTTTCTGATCCGAGCTATAAAGTACATGGCTCCAGAAGCGAGGGCTGTTAGCTGTTTCTCAGTCTCCAAGTTACTGACGGGACTTCAGACAGGGTCAGAGAGCAGACGCCTGGCCCCAGCGGGCCTGACCCAGCGGCCTGGGTGTCCTCCAGGGTCATTGGTTGACTCCCTGTCCGGCGGTGGGGTCCCAGCCGGGGCGTGAGAGGCACTGAGTGCCGTGTGCCTGGCACATGGATGTTCCCCTCTCTCTCAAAAAAATTACATATGCATATATCCACCTATCCACCTGTGTGTTTGTGTATATAGATGAATGTATGCACATACTACACACACGCGTGCGGCCGTGGTGCAGGTCCTGACATGAGCACAGGAAGTCAGACAGGGAACCACGTGCGTAGGGCATTCGCAACAGTGTTTTTAAAGGATGTGACTTCCAGGCCTGGCTGCTGCGGCTCAGTGGACTGAGCCCTGGCCTGCAAACCAAGGGGTCACTGGTTCGATTCCCAGTCAGGGTACATGCCTGGGTTACGTACGGGTCAGGTCCCCAGCAGGGGGTCCCACAAGAGAACCACACATTGATGTTTCTCTCCCTCTCTTTCCGCCCCTTTCCCTCTCTCTAAAAATAAATAAAATCATTTAAAAAATAAATAAAAGTTATGACTTCCAGTTCAAAGGATATCTGCATTTAAAACGTTGATGTTGCTAAATTGTCCTCTAAAGATGTTACATCAGTTTGCTTTCTTGCCCACAGTCCTGTGACAAGTCATCTCTGTCTGTGGCCTTGTTAACATCAGTGGTTGTCAGTGGTTTTAATAAAGATAAATAAACTGCAATTTGAAAAATGGTCTCTTGTTTTAATTATGGATGGGGTTGAACATTTTCATCAGTTTTTAAAATTTTTGCCTTTTCTAACTCCAAAAGCTCTTTATATAATTTATCTTTTTATGTGAGTATATTGTGTGTATGTATATATCATTGTGAATATATTTTATATTTGTGGCTTTTGGCATGCAGTATTTTTTCCCAGAGGTTTTAATTTTTCTGTAGATAAATGTATCAATCTTCTCCTTAGTTTCTGAACTTGGTCTTGTACTTAGGGAGAGCACCTAAGATTATTTTTTTTTAAATCAACCCATCTTTTTTTTAGTACCATAACAGTTTCTTTTTAAGAGTGACTATTTTAACTATCAAAATTAATTTCAGTTTAAAGCGCAGGTGGTTCCCCCACCAAAGACCTACCCAGTCGTTTCAACCTTGTTATTTTTTTTAAATTGCAGCTTTATTAAGGTCTAATTAACACGCCATCCACTTTACCTATGTAACATGCACAGTTTGATGGTTTTTAATACAGTCATGGAGCTGTGCAGCCATGGCCACCATCAATTTTACATCGTTGTGGCCTCAGAGAGACCCCACCCCGGCAACCCCGGGTCTGCCCTCGCTCTGGAGCCGCCTTGTCTGGGCGTCTCAGGGGAATGGGACTCGCATGCTGTGTGGTCTTTTAGCACCGGCTCCTTTCATTTAACACAGTGTTTTCAGGGTTCATCTGTGCTGTGGCACGAGTCAGTATTTAATTCACTTCTGTGGGCAAATAGTGGTCCATTGTAAAGGTACATTGCGTTTTAGTTATCCATGCATCCGTGAGAGACACTGAGTTGTTCTCATTTTTTTTTTGTCTGTTGTGACTGATACTGCTGTGGACATCCACGTACAGGATTTTCCCTTGTAGTAAAGTACACATAACAAAAGTTACCATCTTAACCACTTTCCGGTGTGCAGTTCAGTGGCGTTAATTTGGGTATCACTGTATCAGTGTGGATTTTGTTCATCTGTTGATGCAGGGTGGCCTCCACTCTGGGGCTGTTGTGAATAATGCTGCTGGGAACACTGGTGTGCAAGTATTTCAGTCCCTGCTTTTAATTTCTTTAGAGCATGTACTCAGAGTTAAAACTGCCGGATACTGTGGTAATTTTTGTTTAGGTTTTTGAGGAAGTGCCAAATTGTTTTCTACAGTGGCCGCGCCATTTTCCACTCCCACCAGCTGCCCGGTGCCGGTCCGTCCTTCCCAACACACCACACGTCCCTGTTGGTTGTTACCGCGCCCGGCCGTCCCGGGGGTGTGCCACGGCGGCGCGCAGTGCGGGATTCGTGTCCCCCGGCACGCACCGGCCATTTCTATATGTTCTCGGAGAAATGCCTGTTCGAGTCCTTTTTTAAATAAGTGCCTGTTCAAGCCCATTTTTTAAATAAGTTATTTGTCTTTTCACTGGTGCAGAGTAAGTGTTCTTTGTGTGTTCTGGGTGCTGGGCCCTCGTCAGATACTGGATTTCCCGGTATTTTCTCCCAGTCCGTGTTTTCCTTCCACTTCCTTAATGAATGACATCCTTCGAGGAACACATTTTTATTTTGACGAAGTCCAGTTCATCTATTTTTTGTTGTTCTTGTGCTTTTGGTGTCATATCTAAGAAACCATGGCCTAGTCCAAAGTCACAAAGACTTGTCCCCATGCTCTCTGCTAAGTGCTCTCTCCTAAATTTAGGCGTTTGATCAGGTGCAGTTAGCTTTTGGCTGTGGGGTGAGGTAGGGGTTCAGTCTCAGTTCTTTCCCTGGGGAGCTGGTTGTGCCAGCAACACTCGTTGCAACGGCTGTTCTTTCCCCGTTGGGTCTGGACCTTGGTCAGAGTCAACTCCGTTCAGCTTCCTGAGCAGCTGCAGCGTCGGCGTCCCCACCAGCAGCAGGAGACGACCGCCGACCCCCATGTCCTCGCCAGCACTGGCCGTCTTGTTGAGTTGCCTTGTCTGGTGCCAAGGACGGCATGTTGTGTGTGCCTGTGGCCTGGCTTCTCCAGGTCCGTCACTGTCTGCCGCACGGCAGGAGGGGCCTTTGTCCCTGGAAGCCACACGGAGCACGTCCCCCGCCAGTTGGTCCTGTCGGTCCAGGTGTGCGTTGTGATTAAGATACCAAGAACTTTTATTCCAGACTTTGTGCTGTCAGATACACTAGCGGGATTGTAGGACTATATTTTAAAGTACACTTGCATGCAAATTACCTAAGTATATTTCTGAGTCTTTGGGGTAGATTTTTAGTACATAGAATGGAGTACATAGAACTGACTTTCCCATTAGTTAGCTTTTACAAATCCATACTTTTTTCTTTTTTAAGAGATTAGTTTGTTTTCACTGAGGTATGATTGACATAATACATTGGGTAAATGTGCCCAGCACCACTAGTTGGTTTGTAAACCTCATTTGTCTGCGCCCATGCACCGGGCCCAGTCCCCTCGCAGGCAGGCCTGTGAGGTGATCACAGGATAAACGTGGTTGCAGGTTGTAGTGAGAGCGTTGCCCTGCATGCTGGGGCAGCACAAGGGCCCCAGGGCAGGTCTGCATTCTGGAAGGGTCTCCCAGGCGCCAGAGTGAGGAGTGAGGGCGAGAGGGTGTGCCCAGGCGCAGGGAGGCCACTGTGCGGGCAGGAGGCGGTGGGCGCCTGGCCTGGGTGGTGGCGATGGGCCTGAGTGAGTGCGAGGGTCCCTTCCGTGTAGCGGCATGGCCGGGAGACGGGGGCTGGGGTGGGGGGGAGGGGGGAGGACTGTCAGGTCTGTCCCGGCAGAGTGTGGGGCGGGGCGCAGTATGAGGAGCCCCTTCTCTCGGGTGGGAGCTGCAGGGTTCAAGCTCAGAGCCCGAGGGGCTGCAGACGGGAGCCCAGGCGGCACCTTTGAGGCGCCTATGGCAAAAAAAGCAAAGAAGGTCTGCCCCTCACACCCCAACTCTGGAGTCCCTTCACAGCCCCTCCCTCTGCCTCCCTCTGTTCCTCTGTCAGTTCCCCAGCTGCCTGCGGCAGGACCCCCGGGGCACTGCTCCCCAGCTCTCCTCCCCATGAGTGACAGCCCTGAGCTCCTCTGTGTTCATTGTCCCCTTAGTGGGACACAGGTTCCTCGGAAAGGAGCTCATGGAGTCCCTGCTGTAACCCCACCTCCTCGGAGGGACAGGGTGAGAAGGAGTCGCTCTCCACGGCTTATTTGTCACCTGGCCACCCTGCCCCCTTCAGTCCTGGCCTCCGCCCCAGCCTCCCGCCCCACCTCACCTGCATAGCCGGCACAGCGGGGCCCCCGGCAGGCCCTGCTCTCCCTCACGCCTCTGAGCACGAAGGTGAAGATCAGGTGAGAGTGTGGGAGGGACTGAGGCCCATCGTGGGCGCACAGAGAGCAGGGAGCCAGCACCGCAGCGTAGCCGCGACCGAGTGCCTCCTGGCACAGAGACTCCCTCCTCGGGCGTCAGGCTCCTTGAAAACCTGCCCCAGCTTTAAACAAAGTCATTTGACAGTTTCCTTGGCTCCGCTTTTGCTTCCCTCCGCCTACCTGCCCCCTTTCGGCCTCGAGGTGCTGGCTGGGGGGCTCGCTCACCCTCTGGTTACCTGGGCCCACGGCTCTTCCTGATGCAACTGCCATCGGGCAGCACTGTGGTGCAGGCGTGTGTGGCCGTGTGGTCTAGAAGCGGGCAGGGCGGTGGGAGCCGCAGACGGAGGGTCCCGCGCTGTCCACTCCCTGCCAGACGTCTTGGCGGGGCCGCCTTTGCTCGCCCGGGTTTTCCTTGCTTCCCCTGCATTCTCCCCACTGCCCACCTCGTCCTCCTCCGCCTCCATTTCCTTATTATAGCTCCTCAAACAATTCTTCTTTTATTTAGTATGAACAGAAGGTGTGTTTTGAGTTCTTTCCTTCTTGGTGGATAGCAGTGGGATTGAGTGACGTTTTCTGTTTACCCAGGTGCCCACTAAGGGCTGTGCTTGTTCGTTTGGGGGCTGCCGGGGTGAGTGTCCTGGGCACCCTCTCCCTGGAGTGGGGTCTTGTTGGCGGGCGTCCAGCAGCCACGCCCAGAAGTGCTTGGTCTTGCCAGAAGCGCATTTTAGCTCCTGAAGCTGGGCTCTGCCTCTCTCCCCAGGGTCCCAGAGTCTGTCCTGGCAGACACCCACTTTCTGTAAAGTGGCTTCGGCCTGAGGGAGAAGCCCTGCCGCTCTGACCAGAACCGAGAGGGGTGCCCATGATCTAGCTTTGTGGGGGCCCAGCTCATCTCTGGGGCCTCAGCTGGTGTCCCTTTAACTCCAACCCCAGCGGCTTTCCCTGTTCTGGGTCACCCTCACTTTTCTGACTCCTGAGGGTGCCTTTTCCATGTTAGGGTTTCATGCTTTTTGTTGTGGTTCTGTCTCTGTTTCAACTTCCGGTATTTTCGGCAGACTCTGGGGGAGGAGGGGGCAGACCTGGGTGTCCCCGCTGCTCGTCTTCACCTGGAAACCAGGGAGTTTTCTGAACCTTTGAATTTGGGAGGAAAGTATTAAAAATTCACAGCTTTTAAGAAATATCACTTTTTGAGGCCTTGTGTCTTTTTAAAAATGTAGTTAGTGAGTATCCCTAAAATTGGACACAGCGGGCTGCTGCCGTTTGTAGAACAGCTGAGCCCCGGCCGCCGCGGCTTCCCTGCCGCCGGTGCCCCTGTGCTCAGACCCAGCCCCGGGGCAGGCGTGGCTCAGGCGCCCGAATCACGGCGTCACGGCGCCAGCAGCCCTTCCACTGAGGAGTCAGGTGTGGCTTGCTTCCCCTTCAGGAATACGATTCAGAACCATTGCACAAGTACCTGGACCCGGTTATGTCATTTCAAGTTCAAAGGCGCCGTGAAAAGAGTAACCGATTTTCCTGCTGAAGTTTAAATGAACTTATTTTGAATATATTTGTTAATGTTCCTCTTGACACGTTGACCGACATTGGTGCCTTGTTCTGCACACAGTGCCAGTGTTGGGTGTGAGGCAGGATTTGTAGCATATTATTCTGCCGAAAAGGAAAAGCATTGTAAAAATCGTTCAATGTTAACAGTATTTGCACCTTGTGAAGGTATACAGAGTAAAATGGAAAAGAGGTTTTTAACACCTCATTCAGTGCCTTCCTGTGACACGCTTCCCAGATGCGTGATTTGTCCCCAGGACCCCGCTGCCCTCCCCTCTTCCTCCGAGGTGACAGGCGCACGGGTCCCCCGGGAGGCGGGACATTTCGGGCCACACCTTTACTTGCGGGTCCCCTGGCCGTCCCTGGCTCCGCTCAGGTGTTTCAGATGTTGCTGGTGACGAGCCGCTCTGAATTGGTGGACAGAACGGTGTGTGGAAAGTACTATTGCCGCTGGCATTTCCGACTTTGACCGAATCAGGTGAGAGCAGAAAAGGCGGGGTGTGGATCATGACGGGCGTGTCCCCCCTTCCTCCACCCAGAGAAGGACTACGGCAGCCTCTGCGACAAGCAGCCCCTGGGCAGACTCCTCTTCCGGCAGTTCTGTGCCACGAGGCAGGACCTGAGGAGGTGCACTGAGCTCCTGGACGCCGTGGTGAGCGGCCATCTGCGGCCGGGCCTGGGTGGGGAGGTGGCGGGCTGCCCACTGCACCATCCAGCCTGGAGAAGCAGGGTGTGGCTCATGGACTGAGTGCCGGCCTGCGAACCGTGGGGTCGCCGGTTCGATTCCCAGTCAGGACACATGCCTGGGTTGCGGGCCAGGTCCCCGGTGTGGGGCGTGTGAGAGGCAACCACACATGGATGTTTCTCTCCCTTTCTTTCTCTCTCCCCCTCTCTAAAATAAATAAGTACAATCTTTTTAAAAAAACAGAAAAGAAATGGCTTTCCCCCTCGCGGCTGTCAAGGGAGACGCTGGGACAGCAGAGCTGCTCTCTGGCCCTTCGGCCACCAAGTGGGTCCCCCAGTCAGAGGAAGAGAAACGTCACAAGGCCAGTGAAGGAGCTCCACTGACATTTTGTCCCCTGTCGTCTCCACCGCCAGGCGGAGTACGAGGTCGCTGCCGATGAGCACCGGAGAGACTGTGGGCTGCGGATCTTAGACTCGTTCTTCATGAGTGAGGTGCGTCTTCTCCTGGTGCAAAGATTTACAAATAACTTACATCCGGCATCAGAGTGCAGAGCCCTGTTAGTTAGCTGGGTAAATATGCAAGTACGTTAAAATCTTTCTTACCAACGTTCCTGTCCCCGGCTCATGGCTGGTGCCTTCCGGCCGTGTCCTCATTTGGACACAGACGAGGGGGCTCTCTGGAGCCGCCTCCACAAGGGCTCCCCAGGCCCGCATGCTCCTGTTGCCCCTTCAGGGGGAGGGGGTAGCATTGCAACCCCAGAATTCCCAGGGGGCACGTTCAGACCAGCACTTGGTGTAGAAAACCCCAGGCGCCCACACACACGCAGCACTACCGGAAAGAGTAAACCAGGAGTTAATATAATGAAAGAAGTGCAGGACGTCTGCGCACCAAAAAACGGGAAAGCCTGGTTGACAGGAGCAGGGGCAGTGAAAGGGCTGGGAAGACGCCCCGCGTCCTGGGTCAGTGGCCTTGCTGTTCCTTGTCCAGGCGGCAGCACCCCCACCTTGGTTTGCAGGCTCCTCACAGCCCCCAGCAAAAGCGCAGCTCCCGTTTGTGCAGAAATTAACAAGCTGACCTCAGAAACCACGTGGTCTCGGCCTGAGGACAGTCCCCAGAGGAGGGGCTGGAACTGAGAGTGCAGGGACCAGCTCCCACACCTGCAGTTGGGCAGCTCCCAGCCAGGCGCCAGGGCAACTCTCTCAGTGGGGGAAGCACCGCCTTCCGAGGAAGGTGC
Source organism: Artibeus jamaicensis (assembly GCF_021234435.1). Lineage (NCBI taxonomy): Eukaryota > Metazoa > Chordata > Mammalia > Chiroptera > Phyllostomidae > Artibeus > Artibeus jamaicensis. The sequence goes on along the minus strand of NW_026521954.1, from coordinate 26,544,283 downwards.
AGGGACAACAGGACACCCACACGGGAAGGAACGGAGTTCAGCCCCGGCTGGTGTGGCTCAGCGGGTTGAGCACAGGCTGCGAGCCACAGGGTCGCCAATTGCTGATCGAGTCCCAGTCGGGGCACAGGTCTGGGGTGTGCTGAGAGGCAACCACACATCGATGTTTCCCTCCCTTCCCCTCTCCCCCAAAATAAATAAAATCTATAAATAAAAAATAGTGTTGAAAATAAGAATGGAGTTCAACCACTACCTTACACCACACACACACAAAAATCTCAAATGGAAGAGCTGAGCTGTAAAACCCTCAGAGGAAATCTCTAAGGCATAAATCTTGGATGCGACACTCCTAAGTGGATCTTCATGACCTTGGTCTAGACCGTGGTTTCTTAGGTGGGACTGGGACAAGCAAGGAAACTGGACTTGGTCACCGTTAAAAGCCCGGTGCGTCACAGGGCACCGCAGAGCCAGTGTCCACTGGGGTCTGCACCCGAAACGCGGGAAGGACTTTTAGAATTAAACAGTGGCCCTGGCCATCGTGGCTCAGTGGGCTGGGCGCCACCCCACAGAGCAAAGGGGCACCCGCTGGCTGCCCGTCCGGTGCGTGTGCGAGGCAGTGATGGTGTTTGCGTCCCACACGGTGTTTCACTCCCTCTCTGCCTCGCTCCCTCCCTCTCTCTAAAATAAATATAATTAAACAACGAAGACCATTGCTTTTTAAAAGGTAGTGAAGTCGGTACGTATTTCAACACAGAAAAATAAGTCTGTTTCTTCAGAATTCACCCACCCCTTCCTCTCCACCGGGGGGCTTGCTTTCCCTCCGAGTTCTTGATGTCCATTTGGTGAATTAGCCCCAGCAGCTGCCTGTTCTGGAAAGTAGTTCTTGTTGTTGAACGTGAGGCCGCAGAAGAAGAGTCTGTCTTCCTTTCATCACGTCCGGCAGGAGGCCGGGCTGCCGCACAAGGACTGCTTTTCCTTTGTGTGGGGTGAGTTCTTATTCTGACACAAAGTTCTTCTCAGTCACCAAAGAAGGGACCTCTTATTTGGAGTCAATTATTAAACAGTCTTAATGGGATTAACCTGCTATTTAGCTGCAGAAAATTGAGATCTCGGGAAGGGAAATCAGACTCTGGAAAACACTGAGAAGTATTCCTTTTCTTTTTAAGATTTTATTTTTAAAGTGAAGGGAAGGGAGAAAGAAAAGGAAATGTCACTGTGTGGGTGCCTCTCGTGCGCCCCCTACTGGGGACCTGGCCTGCACCCAGGCCTGTGCCCTGACTGGGAATCGAACTGGAGACACTTTGATTCACAGGCCTGCGCTCAATCCACCGAGACACACCAGCCAGGGTATTTCTTAAATAAATAAAATAAGAAGTATTTCTTAAAACTGTACTTTTGAGACAGCTTTGGAATTTGAGGGCTTTGTCTTCTGTGAAGATGTTGTTTTCAGTTGTCTCCTGTGCCTGGAGCAGTCAGTGTGTATTTGTCCAGTAACTGAGTGAGCGGACTTCTTGTCTTGAGTGGCGGGATGAGGGGCCATCCCGTCCGTATCGGGGCCTCGCCACCGGGTGATAGAAGGGGCTGCTGGGCAGTCCCGAGAGCGCGGCGCAGTCTCGGCCTCCCGCTTCCCCTGTGGGTGCACCAGAAGGTTCCGTGGCTCCCCACACCTCGTCCACCCACGGGGCTGTGAGATGGACACAACAGGCACATGAAAAGGCCTCGCTGCTTTTACATCATTTAAATGACAGCGGCTGATCATTATTAGTCAGAACAGTAATGTTATTTGGGGGAAAAGGCGAGTCCCCTCATGGTGCACTTCTGTTCAGAGTTCAGCCTTTGCGTTGAAGTAACCGCCCACAGCCACAGAAAACCACGCTTTGCAGTGACATCCGGCCCTGCCCCTGTTGGGTGGCCCAGACGGCACGTCTCCTTTTTCGCGACAAGGTCAACGTGCACTTGAGCATGGTCGCAGGTGATTTTCAACAAGGCTGGACGGTCACCAGGCCTGTTACGTGTCGCGTTTCCCAGCAGCCCCGGAGCAGGCTGAGAGCGTGCCAGCTGGCCCGCAGGGACACGTCCTGTTAGTGACTGTAACGTTGGTGAGAGTGTGAAGCGTTACGTCCTCTTTGGAGGCAGTCTCGCCGTCCATGTCAGCACTGGCACTGCGTGTCTCCTGTGAGCCAGTGGTCCCGGGGTCTGTCCTGTGGAGCGCAGCCGGAGTGGTCTGCTGGGGCGGGCGACCTCGGGCAAGCGGGCGACCTCGGGCGAGGGGGCAGCTGCCAGAGGACGCGGTGGGTGCGAGGTGCCAGCACGGACGAGACCGCAGGCAGCCCCCGACCCTACGGGGGTGGCAGCCGGGAGTGCGTAGCACCGGACGCCCCTCTCGGTCTCTTCCGCCGGCTCTTGCGGCGCCGCACGGTCACGGGGCCAACAGCGGCCACTCTGCGGTGTGCTGGTTGGTCAGTGTCTCCTGCACGTGGCGTGTCGTGTTTTCACGTCCTGTCACATTGACAAAACGCCTCCGTGTCTCCTGGCGACATTGTGTTAAACGCCGTTTTGACGCACAAGACTTGGAGTTCGGGACAGGTCTGCTGGGCCACAGGCCCCCAGGAGCTGAGGAGCATCTGCACATGGTTTCCGTGCCATTGCGTGAGGGACAAGTTTGTGTACTCACGAAGGTTTACGTTTGCGTGTGTGCATTTAAAAAATATTTATTTATTTTTAGACATGGGGGAAGGGATGGAGAGAGAGAGGGAGAGAAACATCATGTGTGTTTGCCTCTCAGGTGCTCCCTACTGGGGACCTGGCCTGCAACTCAGGCATGTGCCCTGACTGGGAATCGAACCGGCGACCCTTTGGTTCACAGCCTGGCGCTCAGTCTACTGAGCTACACCAGCTGGGGTGTTTGCATTTTTGATTGTGGTAAAAACACGTAACATAACATTTGTCGTTAAGTACATTCACGTTGCACAGCCACCGCCACCACCACCGTCTCGCGGAAGTGACACTCCGTCCCACGGAGCCCCAGCCCCGCACCCCCGCCCTGCCCGCTGCTCCCACTGCTCTTCCTGTCCTAGAGTCTGACTGCTGTGGGGACCTCATGCAGGTGGAGTCGCAGAGAGCTTGTCCTTCCATGGCGTCCCCACAGCGTGTGGTCCCCAGGGCCCAGCCGTGCTGTAGCAGGTGTAGGAATTCCCTCCCGTTCAAGGTCGAGTGATGCTCCATCAGATGGACAGACCGCATTTTGCTCACCCTTCCATCTGCCAACGGATACTGGGCTGCGCCCAGTTTGGCCGTTGGGAGCGACGCTGTGAACAAGGGGTCCCCCAGCTCGGGAGACCCTGCCCCGGCTCTGTGCTGGTGTCCTGGGGAAAGGCAGCACTCAGAACCTGGGGAAATGGGCCTGGGCCAGAGCGAGGGTGGCGCCCGCTTGTCACCTTGTGCCCTTCTGTCTGCCGCCGTGAGTTCAGGCCCTGCTCGCAGCCGCCGAGCTGTGCGGTCACTGACTGTCCTATCTTTGGTCCGTGCCTCAAAGAGCTCAGCAGCCCTGCTACCCCAGATGCCCCTGCATGCCGTGAGAGAGTGCCAGCTGCAGCTGAAGGGCACGCCCCCCAAAGAGGTCTTCGGGGAGTGCACCAGGTAAGCCAGCGCCCCCCTCGTCCATGGCTCGCCTGCGTTGGGCCAGCTAGTTCTCACTGGGGTGCTTTCCCAGCTGAAACGGCCACTGTCACAGGAAGAGGCAGGGGAAGAGCGGGCCTTGCACACAGGTCGCTGCCACGCCGGGGCGGGTCAGGGGGGAGGGCGAGGGCACGGGCATCGCTTGGCGGGCTCCTGGCCCTCTCTGTTCGGCCCACCAGGGTGCTTGTGTCCAAGGGGAAAAGACCCCACAAAGTGTTTTTTCAGACCCAGGCTCTCACCAGAAAATCTTGTCTCCAGTCCTTTGCAATATGAACAGGAAACTCCAAGCCAGAGCACTTTGGCCGAGTCCAGCCTCCTGACGTCCACGGAGGAAAGAATGTTTCTGAAAGTATCTGGCTCCAAACACAGAGTCCTTTGCAGTTTTAGGCAGGACGTTCGGGTGTCTCCCGCATTTGACAGACGTTCCTCAAGAGCCTGCTCTGTGTCAGCCACCATGGGCGTTTCCCCAGGATGGGGGTGGGGGGGGCCGACGGCGACGACAAAGCACCACCAGTGGGTGGCGCAGAGCGACAGAACTGTGGTCTCCCAGCGGGCAAGCTGCCCGTCTGAGTTCATGGCCGTAGGGCTGTGCCCTCAGAGCCTCTCGGGCGCCACCTGGTGGCCCTGGGTGCCCGTGCCTGCGGCGTTGCAGGCTGTGTCTGCCAGAACCTAGGGGCGCCCTTGGCTTTGGAGTGCGGCCTCCGTGGCCTCATCTGAGCAGGTTACACTTCCAAGTGCAGTCCGGTCTGCAGGTGTGGGCTTAGGACACATGTCTTTAGGAGACGCACTTCACCCCGTGACAGTTCCTCCTGTGGGCTGAAGTTACAGCCAAGAGTCAAACAGACGAAAACCCTGCTGGTTTACAGTTACATTCTTACATGCCCTAGGACAATGTCCACGCCAGAGCCTTGGAGTGTTAGTTACTCTTTTTGGAAAACATTGAGCACCTACTATGTGCCTGTCATTGCTCTAGGTTCTGGGAATAACACGATAAGGGGCCCTGGCCAGGTGGTTCAGCCCGGTGGAGCCTCATCCAGATACGTCAAGGTTGTGGGTTCGATCCCAGGTCAGGCCTCACTGAAGGGTCAGCCCGTGAATGCATAAAGAACTGGAGCAACACATCAATGTCTCTCTCTCTCTCTTTCAAATTAATTAAAAACAACAACTATGGAGGACCCAAATAGCTTTTGTCTCTGTGGGTCACGTTTTTTAAAAATAAGGCAGCACAAACCCCCCCACTCTCAGAGCAGTGACGCTGTCACGTGCTGCGTGGTGGGAGAACCCCTCTGTGAGAAGGAGGTTTTAGGGAAGCGCATTGGGTCTCGGTATTGCTGTAAACAGGCTTTGTTGCCGAAGGCTTCCCTGAGCGGCCCCGGAGCCTGTCGGCCTCGGGACATGTTTTCCTTGTCTGTGAAACTCGGGCCGCAGCCTCCCCTTCGCCAGACACTTAGTAACCAGCGAGCTGTTGCAAAGCAAAGGGCGGGCCGCTTCTGGGCAGTGACCATTCCCCGGGGGAGAGTTCTATTCCATGATAAAACCTGATTACAAATGAAAACTAAGAGGTGTGGCTCACCGTGTAATTATCTGAAGGACTGTGGAGCGGAAAACCATTTGTCGGGCGCTCTGTTTGGTGTTAAAAAGGATTGTGCCACACACTGACATCTTCTGCCTGGTGACTATTAGCGGTTACACATTCTCTCGTTTGTTCACACACCTTTACGTTCCCGCGGAGACATGCATGCCTGTGCACGTGAGTGTGCACGCACACACTTCGACTGTGTTTTAAACGATTGTCTTTTTACTGGTAGTTTTTTGAGCTGAGGATGGAACCCAGAGCTTTTCCTGCTGCGGGAAGCCACCATCCTCCGCCTGCAGCTTTCTCTGTCCTTACCCGACGACCTGCTTATTGGTTTGAGAGAGAGGGAGAGAAACATGGATCAGCTGCCTCTCATAGGCCCCTGAGCAGGGACCGAACCTGTAACCCAGGCACGTGCCCTGATGGGGAATCAAACCCACAGCCTTGCAGTTCATGGGAAGGTACTCCAACCAACTGAGCCACGCCGGCCAGGGCGGTGGGTTGTTTCTGTCAACTCGTCATCTCTGGTGTCCACATACATAAAAAGACCCTCTGGCTTTGGGAGGGTAAATCGACTTCATCTCTTTGGAGTCTTGCCTTCCTGTTCTCACCAGTCTCGGGAGAAACCGCTGTGGGAGTCCGTGTGCGGAGCTCAGTGTGTTGACCTGTGTGCGCCACCCGGCTCTCCACACGCCGGGCTCACTGGTGCTCTTAACACCGGGCTCCTCCTGCTGCAGCGAATTGCAGGTGCGTGACTGCGTGCCATCGTTTTCCAGGGCTGTCCACGGCTACTTAAGTGGGAAACCGTTTGAAGAATACCAAGATAGCCCATACTTTTCTCGATTCTTGCAGTGGAAATGGCTGGAAAGGTATGTTCTAACTTAAGATTCAATAAAAACAAGCGGCGACTTTTCCTAATATACCCTGATTGATGTCTATTTTCCCGTCTTATCAAAATACCATTGGAAACCTTGGTTTGTGTGTGGCATTTCCATACAGAAATTACTGAATACGTATACTCAGTTTCTCGTTCAGCCAGCGCTGGTCTGCCTGCCTTAAGCAGCAGCAACTTCACGGGGGCAGCAGTGGGAATACGGAGGAGTCCACACTACTGGGCGGCTGGGGTCACCGAGAAATGTGCGCCACACGCTCAGTGTTCTTCCCCGACTCCATGGCCGAGTGCTCACTGGGACAGTTATTACCGAGGGGCCGTCTTCCCGGTTCCATTTCTCACATGTTTTTGAGATGTCGGCTGTCTCCCCCGAGGGTCCCTTTCTGAAGGACCTCACGCTGTAGATGCGCCGCCCCCCCCCCCCCACAGCGGGTTGGTGGGCCCCAGGGGAGACGCCTGGGCACGGGCACAGTGTGGGTGGCTGTCGTCCCCATCTGTGACCACAGCCCAGCCACCTTGCACCGGCCCGCGGGTGCTCAGTGGGCCTGCGGTGCTGCCGGGCACTGTCCCCAGGGGGGAGCCCCGGCCTAGCAGGGGTGAGGCCCTGTCCCGGGTGCCCCTCGGCCAGTGCGGTCCCACACACAGGCCTGGGACAGGGTGGGTGGCCTTCTCTGTTTTAAAGTTACGATGTGATGTGAGCCCTGAAACTTCTTTTTTATCCCTTAGGCAACCAGTGACAAAGAAAACGTTTAAACAGTACAGAGTCCTGGGAAAAGGCGGGTTTGGGGAGGTAAGTCGTGTGTGGTCGGTCGGGAGCGGCACGGGACAGCGAGGGAGCCGGGAGGCCTGACCTGCAGGTGGCGCCTCCGCGTCACTGGCACACGCGTGTCCTTGCTGCGCGTCCTTGCCGCGCGTCCAGGGGTCAGTTTGGCCAAGCCTGAGGATTAAGATCGAACTTCAAGCAAAAGGTACTTTGCCACAAGCTGTTTAAAAATGAGGAAACCTGGGGGGAAATCATTATCTTTATTTTTACCTCTCACTTCGTGAAGAAGTTGCTCTCCCACAGTCGGGGTTCAAACTCAGTCCGTCTGTCCTGATCAGAGCGGTCGCTCTGCGTCTGGAGTGGCATGTCTGTCGCTCTGTTTCTAGAGTGTGGGGCCCGCCCGGAGGTCTGTGTGCAGAGTGAGCTGTGCGGTGCGCTCATTCGGCTCCACTCTGTCTGCACACACGTGCACCTCACACCCCCGGGAGAAGGGGCCGGAGACTGTGAACTGGCGAGATCCGAGAGGCGTGGTCTTTGGGTGTGACGGCCGAGCTCCGGGCTCGGCAGAGGCTCCCACGCCCGTTCTGGAGGTGGCGCTTCTCTGGAGGGACCGGCTCAGCGCGGGCGCCTGGAAGTGCGGGAGCCAGGGCGGTGGGAGGGCGGTGGAGAGGGCGTGTCCGCCCCAGAGGCCGCGCGGCCTGCAGCTGTGGAGCCCCCCTGCTCCCACATTCCAAGCGAATGCCAAGGTCGTGAGGATCCCCGGGTGGACTGGGAAGCTGGCGCGGGAGGCCCTGCGAGAGGGAGGGTCCGAGTCGGCAGCATCCCCTCCCCCACCCGGTCCCGCAGGCCAGTGGGCTGGTGGGCCATCTGCACAGCCACCAAGCACGTTCACTTGTGTTTCCAAACACACAACCGAGTGGGCGCCCTGGTCTCTGACAGACGCGGCCTGGGTGTGCCCTCCCGGTGCCAGGCCCAGAGGGCAGTGGGCGGTCCTTTCAATCCCGGGTGCCTGTTAGAAGGAGCCCTGGACCCTCCTGCACACGGCCTCAGGGCCCTTCAGGCCCAGGTCCCGCAGGACGGGGGTCCCCCAGCTTCGGGCCTCGGACCGGTAACCGGCTGGTCCTGAGAGGGACTGGGCTTCGGAGCAGGAGGGGAGCTCCAGTGTGATGGGCCTGAGTCACCCCAAGACCGCCCCCACCCCAGTCCGTGGAAGAACTGTCTCCCACGAAACTGGTCCCTGGTGCCTCAGAGGGTGGGGGCCACGGCTGCGGGCCACTTCCTTTCTCCACGTGCCAGCACCTCGGCCAGCAGCTTTGACGGGGCCTAGGTCTTGTCAGCGCAGTGACGCTTTCACCTGCGCTAGGCCCTCCCGGGAGGCTCCTGGGCCCTGGGTGGGCGTCCCTGCCCGCAGGGCTGGGGGTGGGCCAGTGTAGGGAGAGAGCGCCCCCTGCGGGTTTGGCGGACCCAAGGTCGCATTCCACCCTGGCCGCCCTTCCGTGGGGCAGCCTGCTGAGCCCATGGCGCGGACACCTGCTTGGTCCGCAGGCCGCCCCGACCGCAGGAGAGGGACTGACGGGGCTCTGGCGGGTCTTGTGCTGGGAGGGGGCCGCTCGCTGGATGAGGCACTAGGTGCACTGCACGGTGCGGGCGGCGTGAAATGCCATCTCTCCGACCGTCCAGGGCGCAGGGTCCCCGCCAGAGCCCAGGGGGCGCAGGGCCAGTTGTGCACGTCGGTTCGGGAAGGGGCACCGGGGCTGCCCAGAGGTGTACCGATGACAGTCGTCTTGGAGTTTTCAGGGGGGGGTTACTCATCGTCCTTGTTAATACTTCGAATACTTCTCACAATAAACTACGTTTTTCCATCGGTTAATTTATTGATGGATAAAATTACATCATGTTCGGCATTTGCTTGTAAAGTAATCCGTGCGTGGCTGTGCAGTAGGCGTGTGAGGGACGCGAGCCAGCTTTGTGCTGATGCTCCAGAGCCTGGGGACTGGGGCCCGCGGGGGCTTTCTCTTCTTTCTCCACTGTTTTGAAATGTTTGTTGGAAAATTTTCATAATGTACAGTTAAGTGATCTATAAATACAACTTTTTAAAAATTTTATCTTTAGAGAGGAAGGGAAGGAGAGAAGGACAGAGAAATATCAATGTATGGTTGCCTCTCGTGCGTCCCCTGCTGGGAACTGGCCTGCAACCCAGGCATGTGCCCTGACTGGGAATCGAACCGCGATTGTGTGGTTCGCAGGCCCGCGCTCAATCCACTGAGCTACACCAGCCAGGACTTATAAATACAACTTTAAAACTAAGAATAAATGTATGGAAAGGTATGAACTCTATGAAATATATTTTCTTATATGCTTGAACTTTTTTTTAAAAAAATCAAGATTTTATTTAGTTTCTAGAACTTTTGCTCTTGTACAGCCAAAGAGAAGACGGGAAAGGCGTCTCAAAGTCGGCCAGTCGCGCATGGTCACATGTGACCTGGTCCCAGTGGCCCCGCGTTGGGGCCGTGGGGCGAGCTCTGCTCCCCAGGCGGCCTGAGCTCCTACAGAGGCGGCAGCGGAGGGGCGGGAGCCCACGCCGGTGTGGCCAGGTGTCCACTCCCGTGGTCCTGGCTCCTGCAGCGCAGCTGCTATTCTTTACTGGGCTCTCTTGGACCACTGTGCTCTCTCCGCAGTGTGAATGTTTTCTTTATTTTTTTTAAACTAGGTTTGTGCCTGTCAAGTGAGAGCTACGGGGAAAATGTACGCCTGTAAAAAGTTAGAAAAGAAAAGGATAAAGAGGAGGAAGGGGGAAGCCATGGCGCTGAACGAGAAGAGAATCCTGGAGAAAGTGCACAGCCGGTTTGTCGTGAGTATCTCTCCCCTCCTCCCTGTGGGTTCCTGGGGGTGCGCGTCGCCCCCCAGCCCCGGGAGCTGCCATGTGGGGCTGGTCTCGGGCGTTCAAGGGGAGAGGTGCCCGGTGCAGCCCTCGTCCCTCTCACTCAGTCCTAACCTAGGACACGAATGGAAGCCTGTGGCGTCCCTGCCAGGGACTTGCAGGGGACGGCCGTCCGCATCTCTGATCTGGCCGGTACTCCTCACAGCTGCCCCCTCCTGCCTGGCTGGCCAGGGGCCCCTCCCCCCCACGGGGGACAGCCCTCGGACCCCGGCCTGCCTGGAGGCACTTCCCAGCGTCCCCTCCCATGGGCCCTGTCTGTTCCCACCTCTGTCCTTTCCCGGACACCTGGAGTCGGCCCCCAGTTGGCGCGTCCCTGTTGTACGGAGCTGCAGGATCCGCCTGCACGGGGTGGGGGGGCTGCTGCAAGGCTGTGGGGCGGAGCGGCCCTCACCTCGGACCTGGCTTCTCCTCCCCTGGGCCTGGTGTCCCCGGGCGCCGACCGGTAAGGAGGTCTGGCGGAAGGCGGAGGAGAGCGGCTGGCTGCGTTGGAGCCACTCCCCCGGGGCCTCTGCTTCCCGGGGCTGAGGCCAGCTGCTCTGGGCTGGGGACAGATGTCCCAGACAAAGGACGGCCCTCATTGCACCTCGAGAGCAGGACTCTGTGTGTCTGATGGCCGGGCAGTTGTCACGCGGAACCATTTAGTCAGATGGGCTCGGAGTTGCCTCCGGCGCGTCAGCGTGACGGCCCTGCAGACCCGGGAGTCCGCAGCCTGGCGGAGTAGGAGGGGCAGAGGCAGCCGTTCGGCTTAGTCGCTTTAAGTCCAGCATCTTGCTGTGCACGCCGGCCGCTCCATCCTCGGATCTGCTGTCCCTGGGTGCGGCCGACGAGGGGCCCTGCCCCGCCCTGTGTCAGCGGCTCCTCCCCGCCCCGGCCCGCGGCGCGACGCGAGTGTGGACAGCGCGAGACTGGTCGGAGCTTGGTCCGGTTCCCGAGTGGGACACTCGCCGCAGTTAGAAAACGGGAGCTTTAACTGGTGCCGTTTACGACGGCGTCAGGGAACACCTGAGTCTAGGCGGGCAGGGGAGACGCGCAGGCTTCTCCGCGGGCACCTGCAGGTCGCCGGCGCGGGGGCGGCGGGAGCCCGAGCAGGTGGAGGGGCGCCCGCCCGGGGTCGGAAGACTCGGTGCTGCGAGGTCGGCGGGCGGTTAAACGGATTCAGTGCAGCCCGGTCACAGCCCCAGCGGGGGGGTGTGAGTGAGTGAGTGAGTGAGTGAGTGGGTGAGTGAGTGAGTGTGTGTGTGTGTGTGTGTGTGTGTGAGTGAGAGAGAGAGAGAGAGAGAGAGAGAGCGAGCGCGCTCACACACGAACCAACAGCAAAGCGGGCGAGAGCCTGGAGCCGGCAAAGGTCCCAGGGACGCGGGTTTGCGCATGCGCCGCGCTTGCAGACGACGCGGGCCTCCGCCGCCTCTGCCGCCTCCGCCGCCTCCGCCGCCTCCGCCCTCCGGGGCTGAGCGGCTGCCTGCCCGGTCGGGCTCGTGGGGTGCGGTGGACGCGTTGGCTGGTCACGGGGGCTCTGGAAGTGCGCGATGCCGGAGCTCCAGGCAGGGAGCGTGGCTTTGGGGTCAGGACCCCGGCGTCCGTGGGAAGTTTTGCCGCTTGCCCACTGGAACATAGCAAGTCCCCTCCCTTCAGAGCAGAGCTGCCCCAGGCACAGGTGTGCTGTCCCTGGAGTGGGGTCCGCATCACGAACCCCATGTGTGTGGCAGGGCACCCGCCAGGGAGTGAGCGGGGCCGTGTCTGTGCTCGCGGCGCTGCCGTCTCTAGGTGGGCCTGTGCTACACGTACGAGACCAAGGACTGCCTGTGCCTGGTGCTCACCCTCATGAACGGAGGGGACCTGAAGTTCCACATCTGCAACCTGGGCGGCCCGGGCCTGGACGAGCGGAGGGCCGTGTTCTATGCGGCGGAGCTGTGCTGCGGCCTGGAGGACTTGCAGAGGGAGAGGATCGTGTACAGGTGCGCGCCCCCGGCCTGTGCATCGACAGCGTTGATGTTTCTCTCCCTCTCTTTCTCCTTCCCTTCTCCTCTCTCTGAAAGTAAATAAATAAAATATTTTAAAAATAAAAAAATCAGACTCCTAGAAACCGTGTAGAAACACAGTGGCCAGGGGCTGGGGCGGGGGCGGGGCCGTAGGGGTGGGGCAGGGGAAGGGCCGGGCATCCAGCTCCCCCGAGAGCGAGGTCTGAGGACGGACAGGAGCCTGGACGCGTGAGCTGGCGACCCGGCGCCGGGCTGGGAGGTGTGCTCAAAAAGGAGAGCTTCGTTGTCTTCACCGAAAACAGACTTGACGCGCTAGCTGACGGATGTGTCCACTAATTGCGTGGAGGGGGTCTTTTCACCATTTTGGAGGAAAAGTTTTCAATTTCATTGTATTTTCTAACGATTAAGCAAACGGTAGAAAAACACACAGCAGATAACACTTGGGTGAGGGGCTGGAGAAGCCAGTTGGCCTCTCGCCAGGGACCTGGGTCTGTCGTGTCCCAGACAGGTCCCACGACATTTTCAGTGCTCTTGGGTAGATGCCTGTAAGACGCATTTTTTGGTCATAGGGGACATTTGTGTGGATCTTTTCAGGAAAATCCCAAACTGCCTTTCACAGTGGCTGCGTTTTACAATTTCTCCAGGGTGCCCAGTCCACCTCCCACACTCGTCCCCCGATGTTTCCATGCTGGCCCTCCCAGTGACCCTGCAGGATGGCTTTGATTTGCATTTCCCTGGTGACTGATGATATCAAGCACCTTTCCGGGGGTCTGTTGACCATTCTTGCACATTGTGTAGTAAAGTGTCTATTCAAATATTCTCATTTTAAATGTGGGTTTTTGCCTTCTTCAGTGGAAATAATTCTTTATATGTTCTGCTCACAAGTCCTTAAGCAGACATAAAATTTGCAAGTATTTTCTCACAGTCCGTGGCTTGTCTTTCTATTTTCTCAATAGTCTCTTTAGAAAGTACAAAAGCTTTGCACTGTAATGAAGTACAGTTTATGAGTTTTCTCTCACCAATCACACTTGGTGGCACAGGTAAGAGATCTATGTCCAACCGAACAGCATGAAGATTTTGTCCAATGATTTCTTCTAAGAGGTTCATAGTTTTTCTTTTAGGTTTAAAATCAATCTTCAGCCCTGGCTGGAGTGGCTCAGTGGGTTGAGTTCTGGCCTGAGAACCACAAGGGTCGCTGGTTGGATTCCTGACCAGGGCACATGCTTGGGCTGTGGGCCAGGTCCCCAGTAGGGGGCGTGCGAGAGGCGACTGATTGATGTTTCTCTCTCTCTCCCTCCCTTCTTTGCTTTCTTAAAATAAAATAAATAAGGTCTTTAAAAAATAAAGTGTATCTTGAGTCAGTTGTAGCGCAGTGTGGGTGGATTAAGAGCCTGTATCTCAGCCTCTTTGTTGCAAACACCGGCGTTTCCTCCCTGCCCCGCCTTGGTGGCTCCGTGGGAAACCGCCGGCCGCAGATGGGGGGCTGCCCCCTGCGTTGTTCCGTTGGTCTGTCTGTCCTCCTGCCAATAACACACCGTCTCGTTTACCGTAGCTTTGTAGTGAGTTTTGACGTCAGAAAGTGCCCATTCCTCCACCTCCTGCACTTATCACCTGACATTTTGACTCCAGCGCTGGTCCTGTTGAAGATGGTTTTGGCTGTTCTGGGTCCTCGCTTAGCATTTCCAGCTAAGTGTGAAGATCAGCTTGTCAGCTTTTTAAAATTATTGTTCAAGTACAGTTTCTGTCTTTTACTCCCACCCCAGCCCACCCCCCAGTGCTCCCCGCCTCCCTCCCATTTCCACCCCCCTTAGTTGTTGTTCATGTGTCCTTTATACTTGTTCCTCTAAATCATTCCCTCCCCTCTCCCCTCTGGTCACTGTCAGTCTGTTCTGTATTTCAGTGTCTTTGGTTATATTTTGCTTGCTTGTTTGTTTTGTTGTTTAGGTTCCTGTTAAAGGTGAGATCATATGGTATTTGTCTTTCACCGCCTGGCTTATTTCACTCAGCATAATGCTCCCCAGTTCCATCCATGCTGTTGTGAAGGGTAGGAGCTCCTTCTCTCTCTCTGCTGCACAGAATTCCACTGTGTAAGTGTACCAGAGTTTTTTTATCCATTCATTTACTGACGAGCACCTAGGTTGCTTCCAACTCTTGGCTGTTGTGAATTGTGCTGCTGTGAACATTGGGGTGCATAGGTTGGTTCTGTTGGATTGGTGTTTCAGGACTCCTAGGATATAATCCTAGCAGTGGAATTGCTGGGTCAAAAGGCAGATTCATTTTTCGTTTTCTTAGCTTGTCAGTTTTCAAAATGAAATTTTTTTGCCTGCGGAGGTTTGCACTGAATCTGTAGATCGATTTGGGAACAATGACGTCTTAGCCACACCGAATCTTCTCATGTCTTTCCATTCACTGAGACGTTCTTCAACTTCTCTCAGAGATGCTTTGTCGTTTTCAATGTGTAAGTCTTGTACTTTTTTGTTAAGTTTATTCCTCCACGTTGTATTCGGTTTGCAGTGCAGTTACTTCAGTTTCGAGCTGTTGACTGCGAGTACCCAGAGGCGCCACCGCTGCAGCCGAGCGGCCAGTGCCCTTGCGGGACTCTGCCGCTGGTTCCAGAAGCCCAGGCGTGCACACCCTGGGGCTTCCTGTGCGCACAGACTTGGGCAGGTGGAGGGGGGCCGCAGGCCGTTTTTCTCTCGCCCTGGAATCCCACTGCTTCTGTTTGTGCTTCAGAGAGGGAGACTGTGGCCAGACACACAGAGTTGCTTCCGACGCGTGGGCGCTGAGCGTCTCCAGTGAGCGTCTGTGCAGAGGTCCGTCCTACGCTGGGTCAGGTGGACGCTGTCTGTGGGCACCTTATTCTTCTGTGTGATGGCTGGAGATGGGGCAGCACCCAGGGCTCCTGGCTTGATCCGCAAAGTGTGGTCGTGTTATCTGTCGTTGCTGTTGCTCAAAGTGCAGAGACTTCTGGTAATTTCCATGGGCTGCTGGTGGATCACGGTATTGACTTCCTTTTTGCTTTTTAAAAGATTTTATTTATTTATTTTTAGAGAGGGGAAGAGAAGGAGAAAAAGAGAGAAACATCAGTGTATGGCTGTCTCTCACACGCCCTCTACTGGACACCTGGCCCACAACCCAGGCCTGTGCCCTGACTGGGAGTGGAACCAGCAACCCTTTGGTTCACAGTCTGGCGCTCAACCACTGAGCCACACCAGCCAGGGCTCATGGTACTGACTTTTAAATAACTGAGTTTTGCTGTCATTTCTTCCTTTGTAGAGACTTAAAGCCTGAGAACATCCTGCTCGATGACCTCGGTGAGTGAGCCCGTCTGGTCAGATGTACAGACTCTGTTGCGAGGGACTTGGACACAGAGGGTGGACGTGGGCCCAGCTGGTCAGCGCAGTCGGAGACGACGTCAGACACGAGCGGGCTCGTGCTCCTTTAAGAGCAGTGGCTGGGCGCCGTGCCCCCCCTGCTGGGACAGGCAGCTGCTGGTGCCTGGGGTGGGAAGGGCCGCACCCGTCAGGCGGTGCTGCCGTGTCCGCAAGTGGCCACGTGCACCCTTTTGGGAGGGGAGTTTTTGGAGGTGATGTTTGACTGCGAGGAGTGTGGCTGCCTAGCAGAGAGCACGAGGCAGGGCCAACCAGACTCCGCCAGGAGAGGGCGGAGTCGAGGGCAGCAACCCACAGGCAAACCCGGGGCTGGGGCTCCGTCAGGGCCAGGGGCCCCCATGCGCCTGCCGAGGGCTTTGCGGCCTGGTGTCCCCTTTAGGTGTGACACGGCCCCCGTGAGGAATGGAAAGGAGCCTCGTGTGTGGGAGGCGGTGGAGGCCGGCGTCTGGAAGCACTGGTGCCTCGGGCTCGCTGTGAAGTCATCCCAGAACTCCTGCGGAGTGCCGAAACCCAGGAGTACCAAACGATGAAGTGTGTTCTTTTGTGGGGTGGCGCCGTGACTCCTGCGAGGTCTAGCAAAGGTGACGAGTCCCAAGCAAGCACCGAGTGCTGAGACATTGTTTTCTAGTCCAAGTGAGACAGTTTCGGGGCTTGATGGCACCAGGGTGTGACTGTCTTGCCAGGTCCCGCCCACGGCTTCGGGCTCCTGGCCTGTTGCACACTCCTTTTTGTTCTCTTTCTTTTTCTTCTTCTGACCCCAACCCCAGTCCCAACCCCTGAGGCCCATTCTTTGCACTGGGCTGCCAGCCAGTGTGGGTCAGAGTGGCTTTGGAAAGGCGGGCGTTCGCCGTGTGCAGAAGGCAGCATCACCGACATGCGCCACATTGTTAATTGGGAAAGAGGAAGCGGCTGAGGGGGGTCCAGACGCTGCCTGTGCTGGGAAGGAGGGCGGCAGTCTGCGGGGGAGGGAGGGGTGCCACGGAGACCCCCGGGGGAGAGCAGCTTGGGGGAGCGCTCTCTGCCCACCACTCCCATGCTTGAGGCGTTTTGCGCGTCTAACAAAAAGCGGCGATTCTGGGCGCTGTTGCTGTGTTACTGTCCTTGACACGCCTTCCAACAGCGAGAGGACAAAACCTCCTTTGCTTTTCTCGATGTAAGGAGACTTTTAATCTCTTACTCCTCTTTTCCTACTGTTTTCATTTTTTAAACATTTTTTATTGATTATGCCATTACAGTTGTTCTATTCCCCACCTTTCCCCTCCACCCTGCACACCCCTCCCCCACCATCCCCCCTTTAGTTCATGAACACGTGTCTCAAGTTCTTTAGATTCTATGTTTCCCATACTATTCTTGCCCTCCCCCCTATTTTCTATCTACTGTCTGTGCTACTTATTTTCTGTACCTTCTCCCCCCTTCCCCTTCTCCCACTCCCCTGTTGCTAACCCTCCACGTGATCTTCATTTCTATGGTTCACTCCTGATCTAGCTGTCCTCTTAATTTGCTTTTGTTTCAGGTGTGATTGTTGATAACTGAATTTGCTGTCCTTTCACTGTTCATCTTTTTTTTATCTTCTTTTTCTTAGGTAAGTCCCTTTAACATTTCATATAATAAGGGCTTGGTGATGATGAACTCCTTGAATTTGATCCTATGTGAGAAGCACTTTATCTGTCCTTCCATTCTAAATGAAAGCTTTGCTGGATAGAGCAATCTTGGTTGTAGGTCTTTGGATTTCATGACTTGGAATACCTCTTTCCAGCCCCTTCTTGCCTTTAAGGTCTCTTTTGAGAAATCAGCTGACAGTCTGATGGGAACTCCTTTGTAGGTGACTGTCCCCTTAGCTCTGGCTGCTTCTGGTATTCTCTCCTTCATTTTAATCTTGGCTAATGTAATGATGATGTGCCTTGGTGTGTTTCTTCTTGGGTCCAACTTCTTTGGGACTCTCTGAGCTTCCTGGATTTCCTGGAAGTCTATTTCCTTTGCCAGATTGGGGAAGTTCTCCTTTATTATTTGTTCAAATGAGTTTTCCACTGGTGGCTGTTCCTCTTCCCCTTCTGGTACCCCTATAATTGGAATGTTGGAACGTTTAAAGATGTCCTGGAGGTTCCTAAGCCTCTCCTCATTTTTTTGAATTCTTGTTTCTTCATTCTTTTCTGTTTGGTCATTTTTTCCTTCCTTCTGGTCTACTCCCTTGATTTGAGTCCCAGTTTCCTTTCCATTACTGTTGGTTTCCTGTGCATTACCATTCATTTCAATTAGTTTAGCTTTCATATGTTTCTCTAATTTGTGACTATAATCAACCAGTTCTGTGAGTGTCCTGATCACCAGTGTTTTGAACTGTGCATCTGAAAGTTTGGCTATTTCTTCATCACTTAGATTTATTGGCTCTAGGGCTCTGAGTTGTTCTTGAGCCATTTTTGGTCTGTTTGTGCCGTTAAGTATGAAGAGTGGAACCTTAGTTGTTTACTAGGGCAGGGCCACCCAGGTCACTGGTTTGTGACGCTGTATGTGGGGGCGGGGCCAGAGAGGGAGCAATGGCAGTCCTCTCTGCTTGCCAGTCCGTCCCACCACCCCGGCCTGTTTATCCGAGCGGAAATGTGCGAGCCCACCGCCCTGGCCCTGCACCGTGCGGTCTCAGTGCTCGCCTCTTCACTGGTTTATCTGCACACAAATGCTCCACCGACCACAGACAGCCAGCCGCGCCTCTTCCCTGTGTCCGCTGGTAGCCAGCCCGCACCTGGGATCTGCGCCTTCGGCTGCTTGCGCACCACCTGCTCCGCTGCTGGCTTCGCTCCTCTTACCGGCTTAGCTGAGCATTTCGTTGTCTTTGGACTTTGTATTGTCGATTTTCTGTGTGGTTTGGTTGTGTTTATTGTTGCTAAAACTTTGTTTTTAGATTTGGTTGTGCTTGCGCGAATGCAAGGTGTTTCCACCTACGCCTCCATCTTGGCGGAAGTCCTACTGTTTTCATTTTTAAAAATATACTTTAGTTTCTGTGACTTAAAAAGTGCAGTTGATTTTGGGATTTTTACTATCGTGCAGTTAAGATTCCTAAGATTTCCACCGATGAGCCATGGGAGATGGAGTGACAGGATTTGCCGTAAACACGTCTCCGTTTTCCTTCTAGACAACCTGTTAGGCTGCATTTGGTTGGCGCGGCAGAGCCTGACTTGGTGGTGGCCCTCGGCGAGGGAAGCGGGCCAGCTCCGCTCTGCGCCGTGAGGCATGTTTACCCTGTGGCCCTGCCCGATGTCTCCGCACTCTCCTGCAAATGTGTAAATTACGGAAGCCTTGGCTTATGAAATGCGTCTGGTGGTAGTGATAATAAAGAAAACTATCATGCTTATATTTTCTATAGAAGAGGCTTCTGTAGAAAGTTTTATGTTTTATGAAAGTCTAGTTTTATGAAATAGAGATATTCTAAAAAAGTCAGATAGTGAGTTTCTTATAAAAACCATTAGCATTTTGAAAAACTATTTTATTTATTTTAGAGAGAGGAGAAAGGAGGGAGAAAAAGAGGGAGAGAAACAACAGTGCACAGGAGAAGCACTGATTGGTTGCCTCTCAAGTGCCCCTTGGGGGTGCGGGGTGGGGCCTGGCCTGGACCCAGGCGTGTGCCCTGACCGGGAATCAAAGCGGTGACCCTTCGGTTCGCAGGCCGGCACTCAATCCACTGAACCACACCAGCCAGGGCAAAAAATATTTTTTTAATCCTCACCAAAGGATATGTTTATTGAGTTGAGAGAGAGAAAGGAAGAGAGAGAAAACACCACCGTGAGAGAAACATCAGTGGGTCGCCTCTCACATGTGCCCGACTGGGGATGGAACCTGCAACCTTTGGTGCGTGGGGACAGCACTCCAACCCACAGAGCCACCCGGCCAGGGTCTCTCTCTCCGTGGTGTTCAGGCTGACCCAGGGTGTGGTCTGCTGGTCTGTCCCCAGGCAGTCCCCGCCAGCCGCTCAGTGAACGGCCCGATGGTCAGTGTGGAGAGCCACTGGGTGTGCAAGGACACGCTGCTCCTCTCGTTCCCTTCCTGCTCACTTGTTGGGATTCATCTGGGAAAAGGAACTTTGCTTCATCAGCACTCGTTCACTTGTGTTTCAGGAAAATCTGGTGAGGTTCTTGAATACCACCTCCCTTTCTTTTCACTTCTCGGAATACCACGCTAGTTCTCCGTCTTTCTCCAAGGTGACCGAGAGCGTTTGCTTTTCTGTTTTGCTGTCTCTGAGCTGCTGGACTTGAGCACCTCGATGTGTCTCAGCCCTCTGAAGTCACTCTTTCAGGTGTTCAGAGTGCCCCGTCCCTGGCCAGTGGGTGTCTGGCAGACTCTGAGACCGTCCCTGCTCACTGCTGCGGTGCTGTGCGGGCTGCCTGGCACACGTGCTGAGGCCTGGGGCAGGCGCTTCTCAGAGGGCCCTGGGCTTCTGGGTGGAGGCGGCACCGTGAGCCCGTCCGAGCGCCAAGGTGCCTGCTGCCACGGCAAGCCGGTCTTCCTGGGCCTGACAGTGGACAGAGAAGACAGTTTTACCTTTTCTGTTTTAAGAAGATGTCATCCTGGGTTCATGTTGCTATTCCCAATTTTTATTTAACATCATTATTTCACGTCTGTGTTTTTCTCCTAATGCTGGAAATATCGGTTCCTAATGACATTAGCATACGATATTTTCCTTCACTTTGCTTTTAAAATATGTGGCAGAGTCACTCTGCCACACGGAGTGGAGGTCCCCGGGTCCCTGGCCCGGCTGCCTGGCCCGGAGTCACAGAAGTGGGGTGCCAGGTGGAAGGGCAGGCCCGCGCACAGCCCCACCAGACTCCCCCCAGGGTGCTGCGTGGGTTCGCACCCTCCCCAGGGGGGACGGGTCTGCCCGCTTCCCTGCATCACACCCACTGGTCGTGTTCTCAAATTCGGAGTTTTCGTCGGTTTTTCAGTAGGTTTACCATTTACTTCTCAGTATAAAAATCACTTCTTAAAAGAAAAATGAGACAAAGGAACTTAAAATTTCACAACATGTGTGTTCTACTTAAAGAAAAAGTATATAAACCTGTGCTGTTGAGGGAATTCTGTGTGAAAGGAGGAAGCCGAGAGGTGCCAGCAAGTGGCGGAGCTGGGTGGGCTCCACCCCAGGCCCTGCGGCTCCATCCCCGCTGACCCTTCAGCTCCGGCCTCGGGGCGGGGCCTGTGATGCGGTGCAGCCGAGTCCAGGGCCTGTTTCCGGTCTGGAGCACAGTGTAGACGGGAACTGTTTCCGTGCCTGGGAGGGCTGCCCGCGGGGGAGGGGCTTCTGGATCAAGGACCAGGCGGCAGTCTCGTTCCCTGCTGTCAGTGGGACCGAACGCCCTGGGTGGTACTTTAGCAAGTGTGGGAAAGTTGTCTGTAATTTTAGATCTCAGTGTGTCCGAGTGTGGGCTGCTGCCGTTCCATCCGTGTTCGTAGATGTTCCTTCCCCTTTTTGTTGTTCGAGCATCAGCACGTGCCCCTGTGATTTGTGTAATGATGTGATTGAACTCACGCAGGACATATCCGGATTTCTGATCTTGGTTTGGCCTTGGAGGTCCCAGAAGGGGAGATGGTTCGAGGAAGAGTCGGCACGGTGGGCTACATGGGTACGTAGGAGGCCCCTTCGGCGGCCCTTCCACTTTCTGTCTAGGTGCCGGGGTCCTCAGAACCCAGAGAAATTCCAGGGCAGACGTACCCGGAGGCAGTCCTGCCCGAGGCACAGGCGTCCCGTCTGCCCCCTCCTCGGTGGGACTGGGGGCTCCCTGAAGGCTGGGCTGGGACTGGGCAGGCCTCCTCACTCTGCTGCCGCCACCCTGCGCACCCTGCCCTCGCAGACCCTGCATGAACTTGTGTCCCCTGCCTATTCCGAAGCCTCGGGTCAGCTCCAGAGGAGTGACCTCACAGCTCTGGCTGGGAGGCCAGCCTGACCCCACCCAGGGTGGCCTCCTGCAGCAGTCTGCATAACCCCGTTTCTGCTGTCACCTGCCGCTGTGGGCTTGCCTACGCTCGGGGCGGAGGCCATGGCTGGGGGTTGTGCAGGGCGCCCGGGGCTGCGGTTCTGTGTGTGTGGAGGGAGCTCCCTCCCCAGTCCTTGTTCTGAGGGGGTTCGGTTCACGCTCACGAATGGCGCAGTTCCTGGTGCCAGCTGTGGTGAGACGCAACCCACCCCCGTAAAGCCCAGTGGTCGGGAGATCGCCAGCCTGTGGGTTCCAGAATATTCCTGGCAGTGCGCCACCGCCACCACCATCCCATTCTGGAAGATTTTTGTCACCTCCCACTCCCGGCCCTGCAGCCACTGATGTGCTTTCTGTCCCCGAGCACTTGGCGAGGCTGCTTCACAGACCGTGCGCCGCGCAGCCTGTGTGTCTGGCTGCGTCGCTTACCGTAGTTTCTGGGCTCATCCAGTTACGACAAACACTGAAACCGTAGTGTGTTGATTGGAATTGATGACAAGAAAGTTGAAAACTAAATTTTAACTTAAATTTCCTGTATTTGTTGCGTAGCTCCTGAAGTTATCAATAATGAAAACTACGCATTTAGTCCTGACTGGTGGGGACTTGGCTGTCTGATGTATGAAATGATTCAGGGACACTCTCCGTTCAGAAAATTCAAAGAGAAGGTCCAGCGGGAGGAGGTGGAGCGGCGCGTGAAGACGGACACCGAGGAGTACTCCGAGAAGTTTTCGGAGGACGCCAAGTCCGTCTGCAGGATGGTGGGTCAGGCTCTGGGGCGGGGTGGGGGTGGAGTGTCTCAGGGACTTGGGAGAGGCCACCAGCGGCCCTGCCCACGGCGTCCTGATTCCCATGCCAGTGAGGCTCCCTCTCAGGGTAGACAGGGCTGCAGGGACAGTCTGGACGCCACCCGGGAGAAGGATAAGTGGGTTTCTGATGAGGCAGAGCAAAGCGCCGAGTGGAGTTCGCAGCTTGTCTGCCTTGGGGGTACTGCTGGGTGGGGAGGAGGGGCGGCACTGAGGCCGCACCCTCTTGTCGGAGTGCAACTGGGCCCAGTGCCCCACCGGCTTCCCTGAAACTGATGCAAAGCGGGGTCTGCGGAGCAGTGAGTTCTTGCTCTCGCCCGTGTTTCTCTTCCTCACTTTAGCTGCCAGGGACTGTCCTGTCATCACCCTGACCGGCCTGCCGCAGGCTTGCCTGTGTTCCAGGGTCAGGGGCCCGGCAAGGCTGTGTGCCACGGCAGGGAGATGCGCCTCCTGAGGTGCAGTCAGGCCCCCACATGCCCCCGGGCTGCACGGGAGTCCTTTCGTTCGCTCGGGGTCCATGACTGCACAGGCACGGGGTGGAAGGAGCCCTCTTCGTCACTTCTGCCGGGACTCAGGTGCTCTGTGCACATTTCTTCACTCGTTTCCATGTGTGAGCGTTTGTGAGCATCGCCTGTGGGGCTGTCTTGGGCACGGGGGATCCAGCAGTGAGCAGGGCCAGCCAGGACCCCATTCCCTGGGGCTTGTTCTGCGGCAGGATGGGGTGTGGACTGCCAGGCACTGGGGGGAGTGGAGAGGGGTCGGTGGGGCCCCGGGAAGGCAGGGTTCGGAGGGGGTCGTGCTGGGAAGAGACTGTGAGGATGGTGGAGGAAAACCAGCCAGGGCTCCGAAGACGTTTCGGAGAGGGACAGTCACAGGTGGGTGAGGAGCCAGATCCAGCCGGACAGGGAGGTGGCGCCTGCAGGGTTCGGTGTGGGGCGTCCAGGCTGTGCAGGGCGGGGGAAGGGTGGCCGCCCGGAGAGAGAGCGTTGGTGCTGCAGGGTGGCCGGAGCGCAGCCGGAGCGCGTGACTGCTCTGCAGGGGCTTCTGTTCTCAGAGGTCATCGGGGAGCTGCTGGAGCTGTGGGTGGAGGAGGTGAAGGAAGCTGAGGGTGACCCTGGGAGCCCCGAAGGCCCATGTGGACCTGAATTAAGGGGAGGTCCGTGGCCCCAACTGTGTGCCCTGCTCCTGTCATGGGAGCCACAGCTTGTGGGCGTCATGGTCTGTCTTGCCAGAGTAGCAACACTGGGGAATGCAAGGTGAGGAAGCCGTTTGAAATGAGTCAGAGAAGGGCTCGCTCGTCACGAAGGGTCAAGGTATGACCCACGGGGAGAGTGGCAGGGTCAGGATGGGGGACCAGGTCCCTGGGGAGGTGGCATGTCGGAGTCCCTGGCAGGCACAACTGCGACTGAGGTGCCTCAGTGTCGTGGGAGTTGGTGGTGGGTGGAGGGCAACTATTGCGGGTCCCCTCCCCTTCCGTTTCGGTGCACAAGTGGCCTGTGTCAGCGCCTGATACTATTGGTGGGGTCGGGCCTCCCTCCCACTTACTCTGCTTGGAGCTGACTGGCTTCAGTCGGTGCCTCCTCGTTTGGTAACATCCCGTCCGAGCTGTGGCTGATGTGCCTTGGTCAGTACCGGCTGTGTGCCTGCTGTGCTCCGATGGGGCTGCAGGAATGCAAAACTGTGTGTCAGAAACAGAGCTGCCCCTAGGAGCTCCCAGGTTTGTGGCAGGTCTGAAACAAATGGACATGAAAATAACCACGGTAAAAAGCAGAGAAGCTGGAAACAGAATGTGCCTTGGCCTTCAATTTATATTCAGAAAAGCAGTAGGAGCTGGCTGGGAGTTTGGCCAGGGGTCAGCCGACCTTCCTGGGAGGGGCCCGGAAATCAGTATTACTCAGGCCTCACGGTGCTCTGCCTGCGCAGTGCAGAGCAGCAGCAGTCACGGCCGAGCCCCGGGCCCGCTGCTCGGGCTGGAGGCCGGGCTGCAGCCTCCACCCCCGTCTGTGCTGCGTTTTCAAGCTCCGGGTCTTTCCTGTGCTGCTGTGAGCACAGCCAGGTCTTTCCGATTGATCGTAATGGCGGAAGAAGGCCTCTGTGAGTTTGTGACAATTCTAAACACATTAGGAAGGAATGCCTTTGAAAGAGGTACTTTCTATTAATTTTCAGAATGTTCACTTTCTAGAACTAGGTTTGCTAAACGTTCGCATAGCTGAGACCTCCAGTGACCTACTTAATGAGTAGATAATGGTTTCTAAGTATAAATGAGCATTCAAGTGCTATCTCTGAAGCGCACAGCAGTTATTTATTTCCCCCTGATTTTTCATGGTAAGGACTCACTTAGCCAAGTCCTTATTCGCTCAGAGATCTTTTGTTTCGCTGCCTTTTGAAGCACCACATATGCTAAATCAGTAAAATCTGAATTAACGAAGTTTGGTCAATACTTTGAAACAGTCACTGGAGTGACTGTTTTTCTTTTTTAAAGATTTTACTTATTTATTTTTAGAGACAGGAGAAAGGAGGGAGCAAGGGAAACTTCAATTGTATGCGCCCCAACCTGGGACCTCACCCGCAAACCCATGCGTATGTGGGAATTGAACCCGTGACCTTTCGCTTTGTGGGACAACGCCCAGCCCACAGAGCCACACTGGCTCTTTGCCATCCCCCGACTCTGGTTATTGCTATGGAGATGTTCTGCATTTCTTTTTGACCCCAGGAGCTTTTTGACTCCCTCTCTGCTTCTTACACAGTTACTCACCAAGAATCCCAAGCAGCGCCTGGGCTGCAGGGGTGACGGCGCAGCCGGGGTGAAACAGCACCCCGTGTTCAAGGACATTAACTTCAACAGGCTGGAGGTGCACATGGCAGAGCCCCCGTTCCGCCCTGACGTGAGTCTGCGCGGCTGCAGGCGCGGCCCGGGTCCCAGACGAGGCTGAGCCTCACACCAGCAGCTCTGCCACCTGCTCCAGCCAGCGGGGTGTGGCCTCTGCCCGGGGCCCCTTGGATCTGGCCCCTCTCTCCCTGCCTCGCACACTACCCCAGACCTGTCCTCCCGGGCTGTCCCAGCAGCGCTCTGGCTTTGGGCCTAGTGTCCCCTGTGGACTGTCACCGCCCTTCTCAGAAACCTTAGCACCACCCCCTCAGCAAGCCCTGCAAGGCCCTCTGGTTACTGAGGTCCCTTTCTTTTTTCTTTGTGGTTTTGTAAGTTTGACAATCAGCAGTGAGTTCTCATCCACACTGTTTGTGAATTTTTTTTTTTAAAGCGGTGACAGGTACCTAGGTGACAAACATAGAACTTGTTTGGTGAGTCTTCACCCTTGTTACGTTTCCTGCATAAGCGCCCAGGACACGGTACAGGACACTCCTTAGTCCTTCGGCCCAGAAGGCCTTGTTGAGCCCGGTGCTCGTGCACACATCTGCAGTTGCCATCTCCTTCACGGCAAATTCCCTGATGTCTCTGAGGACTCGAGGGGCACACTTCTTGAAAGCCACTCCATGGATGTGCTTGTGAATGTTGATGGCGTCCTCTCTGGTGGCTACTTTGCTGGTGGCAGAATGGCCCTTTCCCCTGCCACCTGTCTCTGTGGGAGCCATTGTGCTGGGCCCAATTTGGAAAGCCAGTGTCCCTTTCTGATGTCAGTGCTGGCGTGCTAGCTTCCCCACCAATGTCCCAGAGGTCCTGTCCACACTGAGGACCCTGGCACAGTCACTTGTGTGTGCTGGGGGGGGGCGTCCACATGGACGCTGGGCTATGGGCTGGGCACACACCAGTGCTGGGTGGACACAGGCATAAGCAGACTGCGCCCGAGGCCGGACGCTGTGCTGAGAGTCTGCTGCGGGCGGCATCTGCAGATGCGGCACGAGGTGGTCTGCAGTGTGTGGGGTGGTGGTGGCGCGGGTCGGGGCTCAGCTGACTGGTGCCTCTCACACGAGCACCTTCTTCCCTGAACCAGTTCGAGTTGCATGTCAATGACATGGTTGTGGTGTGGGCACAGGAGGACGTGGCCTGGCCTCTGCTGAGGTGGAGCACGCTCCAGCAGCACAGAGCTCAGATGAAACAGTTACAGGAGGAGCACGACACCAGTGGGGACTTCAGATGGGACTGCTGGTCTCAAGAGCCTTCTTTCCACCAGGCCCTGGGGCTGCCTGACAGTCTTCTGACAGTCTTCTCTGAGGAGGGAGGGATGATGGTGGCGTGGTGCTGAGACACGCAGGACAGAGGGTCTGGACAGTTCTGGGGGTTCTCTTGAGGTGATGTGTCAGGTACTTTCATTTCAAAAAGGGGGCCATATGGGTTTTGCGCCTTGGGCTGGGGCCAGTCCTTGCCGTCCTTCCCCTGGACTTTGTCCCCACCTTGTGGTGACAGCTGCTTTCAGTGAAGTTCCGGCCAGTGACAGCAGGAATATGACTTCCTTGGTTACCATACTCACCCTGCTGTGCGCTCTCAGAGCTGCAGGGTGTCTTGTGTGAGCTGGGCCTGGCCCTGCCGCGGCCTGCTGTGCTCTCCCCACTCCCGCCCAGGGGCACGGGCGCCCCACCGACGTGCCCTGCCTGCTTCCTGACCCTTGCACCCGAGAACTGTAGTGCCAGGCCCTGTCCCAGAGGGGCTGCCTTCGTTGGAGGGAGACCTGAGATGAGCTCTGATGGGGCCTGCCATTTTTCGCTCAGATTAGGCAGGCGCTCAACACTGGACATGAAGGAGGCCGAGGGTCAGAGGCAGGGGTGAGGGTCCAGGGCCAAGGGCCTCCGTCCTACCCCTCCGTGTCCCCGTAAGAGCACCTGGCCACCCTTCACCACAGCTGTCTGTAACCTGTTGCCCACTGCAGGAAAGGGACGTGTGGGCTCTGCAGGGGTGTGTGGGCGAGGGAGCCAGCCGGTTGGTATCTGCGGTCTGTGACTCTGACCGAACGGGACTGGGGAAGGGGTCAGAAATGCTTCGGATGAGGGGCTCGGCCAGCACCAGGACTGGGGAGGTGCTCAGGCCTGGAATCCATGTGTACTGTGTCCTTAGTGGTTAAGGAAACTGAGGGGCCCAGTGACCTCACAGCCCGTGCCTCCTTGTTCTCGGTGCGCAGCCACACGCGGTTTACTGTAAGGACATCCTGGACATCCGGCGGTTCTCTACGGTGAAAGGCATCTCCCTGGATACCTCGGACCAAGCCTTCTACAGCCAGTTTGTTACGGGGCGTGTCTCCATCCCCTGGCAGAATGAGGTACTGCCCTGGTCAGCATGGCCAGTTCACCCCAGTTCTGGTGACAAAAGAAGAGTGGCGCGAGTGTACGTGTGTGTGTCTTGAGAGGAAAAATTATTCACGGCAGCTGCCCCGTGTCCATTCACAGGAAGTAGACAGAGGTGGCCATTGGGTCCCATGGGGGCATCTGGCTCCGAGTCCAGCTTCCTAAGCAGGGCTGGCTGGCACTGTTGGGGCAGGGAGGCCACATTACCCCCAGGAAGAGGCCAGGAGGCAGGAACAGAGGCCTGGGCTGGAGTGGCGCTGGGCTGGGGACAGCTGACTGGTCCTGGCGCCTCCCCTACTTCTGCCCTGCTCCTCTGTGGATGCAGATGATTGAGTCCGAATGTTTCAAGGACATCAACGAAAGTGAAAATGAAGAAGCCGAGTCATTCCACGTAGCAGACAAAACCTGTCAGCCGGCTGCCAAGCGAAAGAGAGGCCTGTGCAGATTCCTCAGGAGAATAATGGTAAGACATTGTTACCGTGGTTTGGGTTTTTTAATGCGACGTGTTAGAAAAATACTCCACGAAGTCAAAACTTTCTCTTTTCAGTGCCTCTTATAGAGAAGGCCAGCTGTTGTAGACAGTGCTCCTGGGCCCGGTAGAAACATCCTCACAGTGCTGCTGCTGTGCAGGCTGTTCTCCTCCTCCGAGGAGGATGGCTTAGCAACTCACAGCCAGGTTCTTCTATTGACGGCAGAACATTCTACGCTAGACTCAGAACTCAGTATTGTACAGATCATAAAACAATACATATTATTTCAATTTCCACATTACGTGTTCTGAATCTCATTTGCCCACATTCACATGGGAAGCTGCTTCTCTTTTAAAAATGGAATTGTGCTTTGGAGAAAGTTTCTATGGTAGCATTAAATTTAACAGTTTTTCTCCAAGCGAAGTTTTCTCCTCAGATTAGTGGACTGTCCTGCTTTGTACCGTCTGTCCTTGAGGGTTCCATTCAGAGGCTGTCTACTGACACTGTGAAAAACAATCCTTAGGTGGCGAACCCTTGGACTGCACTGACCGTGACCGCACCCCTCTGAGAGCAGGGCTGGGTCTGGGCTAACCCGGCGCTCTCCCGGAGAGCCTGTCTCCATGCAGTCAGTGCTGCGTGGAAACCCCTCCTGTGCTCCATGCCCCACTGTGGCAGTGGGGCCTGTCTGGGAAACCAGCAGCCAGTGGGTGCGTCCTGCCAGTTGAGGCCACGCCTCCTCGTTCTCCTGGAGAATGCGGCCTGGCTGGGTGCATGGGCGTGCACGTGGTGGGGAGTGTGACAGGAGAGGCATGGGGGGGGGTGGTGTTTGTGTGTGTGAATGGAGTGTCCTCAGGCTGTGAGATAAAGAAAACGTGTGCGGGGTTTTGACTGCCTTAGAGTTAGTCCCCCAGAGTGTCCCCACTGTCGTTTCCACTTGAGGCAAGTGAAGGCAGCTTGGCCCAGGGAAGTCACGACTGCATGTGCCATGTGTCGCAGGGCTGCATCCCTGGAGCCGGTGAGAAGGCAGAGCTGCCCGCAGGACTGTGACGTTCAACACGCAGAGCCTGACCCCAAAGCCCAGGAGCTTTTGACTCAGTATCCATCCTTCCTGTGAACTGCAGTAAACAGGTGTGATACATCTTAAACCATGCCTATGAATCTACAGACCGTTTTACATTAATAGCCAAATTGTCTTTTTACTAGAGCTGGACTGAAGGAAAAAAACCACCCCAGGACTGCAGTGGTGTCTAGAAACCCTCAGGATGCTTGAGCTTCACATACACCCACGGAGTGCAGAAGAAGTGGCCTGAGCACCAGTCCCACAGTGAACAGAGCCAGGGCCCCGTTTCTCACACACCATGACTCGGACAGCAAGCTAGAAAGAGCCGAAGACGGAGAAGATCACAGAAGCAGCCAGAGGGGAAAACCCTCTCACATTCAAAGGAGCAACCACTGACTGTGGAGAGCAAGGATCGGGCAGACAGCGGGGTCCAAGTCTTCCACGTGCTCAAGGGGTTACCTGCCAGCCTTGAATTCTGTATCCAACCCAAAGTCCATTAAGAATGAAGACAAAACAGTGACATATTCAGATAAGTTGAAACCGAGATTTTAGCAATAGAAGATCCACTGTAAAAGAAATTCTAAAGGGTGTTTTCCAGACAGAAGAAAATGGTCCCAAATGGAAGATCGCAAAGGCAGAAAGTAATGAAGAGGAATAAAAATGGCAAATGTGGGGGTCAATTTAAATAAATGTTGACTGCTGAAAACAATTAGTGTCTATGTCTTTTGCAACGTGTGTGGATTTGATGGGTAGGGTGCCACCAGAGTGCCCTCAGGGACTGCTGGTCCTTTGTCCCTCCCGGCTCTGCTTCCTGCTTCCTTCAGCTAAGGCCTCGCCTGCAGACTCCCACCGGGTCTTGCATCCAGGCAGATGCCACTGTCCGGCTGGCATCCGTGTGTGTGGGGGGTGCCAGGCTGCTTTAACATCTGCATTTCCTCCAGGGTGGGGTTAGTCATCAGTGTGTTGTGAGGCTTTTATCTTTAGCTTCCCACAAAAACCTTTTCTTTTATGTTCCCCTGCCCCCAAAATTTGAAAGCTGCAGAAAAGCACAGATTAAGATACAGACTCACCTAGTAGCCCTGCCCACAGAGAGCCAGTTCCGAATCTGGTAACCAGGCCCCTCTTCTGTGTACGCTGTTTTCCTGTGTCTGCAGAGAGAGGCAGTCCTGCTCCGCACTGCCGCACACCCTGCTAACGCGCAGGGAGCGTCCTCCTGTGCCACGAGCGATCTTCCCAAAATGACCACCCAGCATTGGTGGTGTTCCCACTTTTTTGTGCTCAATGCTGCTGTGTAGGGACCATCCTCACACACACGCAGTTGCTCTCTGAGAGTAAACGACGAGAAGGGTCTCTGCTACATGGGGAGTGTGCCCGCCGCCAAGGCTCTGGAGATGCTGTGCCAGCTTGTCCACCGAGCTGTGCCAGTCTCTCTCTGCTGTTTTCTGGACAATGCCAAGCTTCTCTCTGTGCTTAAAAAATCTGCCTTCTTGACTGTTCCTTTTTCTAAGGCTTTCTTACAAGACTTCTTGTCAGGATCACAATAAGTTCTAGGTGACTCTCTGCCATGGCTGAAAGAGCCATGATCTGTTGTGGTGACAGGAGGTCTCAGTGACCCGACCTCTCTGGAGCACACAAACAGAATAACCCAAAGCAACAGTGTTTTAAACAAAATAGAATTATATTCCTCCCCGATTTCCCTGAGACGGGCAGGTCAGGCTGGCCTGGCTTCACCTGGTCATCTGGAGCCCGGCTCCTTGCAGCTCCACTGTCCCAGGATGTGGAGTTCATCCTCGTGACCCAAACCCACTGCTCAAGTGCCAGCCAAGATACCCCACCTTCAGGCAGCAGGACACTTTCTAGAACCAACACTCATCACTTCTGCTTACAGCTCATTGGCTAGAATGTATCCAGTCGTGTGGCTACTGTCCACTAAAAGGGATGACAGGCAATGCATTTTAACTAAGCGGAAAAGTGTCCAGATGAAAACTGAGGTCCTGGCACTGAGGGTCAGGAAAGCGTCCTATTGCAGTTTGTGCTGAAAGCTCACCTGACACTCCAGAACGTGGCTGTACTTGGAGATGGTAAAATGAGGTCTCGTGGGTAGGTCCTGAGCCAATTGCCTGGTGTCCTTATAGGGAGAGGGGATTAAGACAGACATGCACCATGGAAGACCACGTGAGGACCCAGGGGGAAGAAGCTGCCTGCACACCGAGAAGAGTGGCCTCGGAGGAGGAACAGCCCTGCCTACACCTTGGTCTTGGCCTTGCAGCCTGTGGGGCTGGGAGAAGGTAGGTTCCTGTTGCTGAGCCCTGCGGTCTGCGGCACCTGGTTACAGCAGCCCCGGTGAATGAGCACGCCTGCCTACTGCTGTGTAAGCAGCCGCACTGTGGCTTCACAGCACACAGTCAGGATCTCACAGCTGCTGTGGATCAGGAACCTGGGCACGGCTCAGCGGGTCCTCCACTTCCCGGTCTCCCAAAAGCCCAGTCAAGCACCAGCTGCCTCTCACCTGAAAGCTCTATGGGGCAAAATCCACTTCCCAGCTCACGTGGTGTTGGCAGGATTCCGTTCTTTGGGGGCTGCTGGATGGGAAGACTCCATTTCTCTCTGACTGCTGGCCATGGGGGCCTCTCTCACATGGCAGCTGGCTTCACGAACGTGTGCAAGCCCAGAGGAAAGAGAGCCAACAGGATGGAAGCCTCAGTCTTCTGTAACCGAGTCCCAGGAACGCCACCTTTCCTTTGGTTGGCTAGAGGTATCCGCAGGGGCACCCCCGTTCAGGGGAAGGGCGCTGTACATGGCTTGAACAGCAGGAGGGCATCCCTGGGCCACCTTAGAAGGCCACAGCACCTGGCGGTCCTGTGACACGTGGCTCAGGACCTTCCCTAACATCAGGGAACTGGTACTCAAGGCTGACACACGCGGTTCTTCCCACGAAGGGGGGGCTACTGCTATCCCCTTGCAGACAGGGGTTCCTGAGGTTTCCTTCCACCTGACCGCTTGGGACAGCTGAGGCTCCAAGAGAGGGCAGAGATGCGGATTGTGACCCGTCCTGCGGGGCTCTGGAGGCTTCCGACTCTTGCTATTGCCCCCCCGCCCCGCAGCCCCGTCTGCTCCTTCCAAGGCTAGCCCACCTCCTGCGGGTCAGGTGGGGCCGCTGCCCAGGGGTCCTCGACGTGGTGAGGCGCCTAAGCCCGGACCTCTTCCTGCCGCCTGCCGTGCACCAAGCAGGAGTCCTCGTCCCCCGAAGGGTCGAATAACCAGTGCTGCGCGGGGACTACTCCCGAGGCACAGCCCAAGCACTGGCCAGGCAGATTTTCACCACCCTTGTCCTCCCAGGCCCCGCCCCTCTCTGGTGGCCACGCCCCGGATGCTCCCTCCAAGGACCAATCCCGCAGGGCTCCGCCCACAGAGGGAGCCCGAGCGCTTCTGGCCGGGAGAGCGCCACTACTCCTTCCAGGGTGTGTCGGCGACCCCGCCCTCGGCCTGGCCGCCGCGGGTGGGCATGCAAACCCCTTGGGTCTCCGGGCCAAGCTAACCAGGACCCCAGGCGGGGTCTTGACGCCAGCCCTCCCCGCCCCTCAGCGCCAGATCCCGCCCCCATTGCCAGACCACCCTGTCCTCGCCCCCTCCCAGCCCCTCACCACTAGGATCAGCCCTCAGGGCCGTGCCTCACATTCATAGCTCCGTCCACGTTCCTCCCTCATCACCGCCGCGCCCCACACTGCCAGGTCCCGGACCCATCGCCTCGCCCGGCCTTCTTCGTCTCCCTGTCCCCTCAGCGGGAGGTTCCGCCCTCGGCACCTTGTTACGACTTCATGGGGGACGTTGGCCCCTCGCCGTCAGGAAACGCCCACAAAGCCGCGCCGCCGTTCCGCTCCCAGCCCGTCGCACTCCGCCCTACACGCCTGATCCCGCCCCTCAGCGCCGCGCCTCCCGGCCGGGGAAGGACGCTTTTATGTCAGTGGCTGCGCCAGATCTAGAGGCAATTTGATGGGCGCGGGGGCGGGCCAGTACCTCGGTTGGCTATTGGCAGAGACCGCCTCCTCTCGTTTGTCAATCCTGGCCGCCAGGCCTGGCCCCGCCCCGACGGCGGAGCGTCGCGGGACGCAGGGCCGAGGGGGCTGTCGGGACGGGCTCAAGATGGCCGGATGCTTTGGTGCCTTTCCTATCCGCGGCCTCAAACCCCATTCATTGCTGCGCTGCTGAGCGGCGTCGCGAGCCGGCCCGAGGGTCCCGGACGCTGTCCCCACGGGGCAGGAGACCGCCATGGCGACCCTGGAGAAGCTGATGAAGGCCTTCGAGTCCCTCAAGTCTTTCCAGCAGCAGCAACAGCAGCAGCCGCCACCGCCGCCGTCTCAGCCCCCTCAGCCGCCGCCACCTCAACCGCCGCCGCCTCCGCCGCCGCCCCCGCCACCTCCTGGTCCGGCAGTGGCGGAGGAGCAGCTGCCCCGACCGTGAGTGCGGACCCGTTGTAGCTCCCTGCCCCGCGCCGGCCCAGTAGAGCGGTGTCCCTGCCGACCCGGACCGCGCGGCGACAGGGCCCCCTGCCCCTCCTGCCGCGGGACCCCGTCCCGGGCCCTCCACCAGCTCCTCGTCTGGTTCTCCGTTCTTCCGCGGGCAAGCACAGCCTCTCCTGACGGCCCCAGGTGGCCCCGCGGGCGAAGTTAGGGAAGGAACTTGCTGCTGTGTATTTGCAAGAACCCAGGGCTGTGTTGAGAGCAGAGCTCGGCAGAGCCGAGGCGGCGTCCCAATCGGCTTCCTTCGAGCGTCTTCCCTCCCCATCTCCTGGGCGAGCGGGAGGAGGGCCGGGGGCTCTTCTCCGCGAGCTGGGGATCGGAGCTGGAGTGCAGTGGGATGTGCATGACGTCATGCCTCCAGGCGGGAGGGGGCGGGAGGGGGCACGGGGGAGTGACGGTGCGGTCCCAGGGCGATGCTCTTCACGGGGCCCTTGCAACAGCTTGTGCTGGACGGATGGAGGCTGCGTTCCCATCTTTTTGAGACAGTTCATGTAATTCGGGGATCGCAGTGGTAGCAACAGGATTTTAAGTATCAGGAAGAGATCTGCTCTCTAAGCTCAAGTTTGGCCTGTACGCACTCGAGTTGAGTTATGGTTTCCAAGCTAAGTGGTGACCTACTTGGCTGGTTATTACTGACAAGTGAGAAGTAATAAAATTGACTTGAGTATTAGGAAGAGAGAATTGAAGCTTGTTGCCAGTTTTCCCTGGAAATAACGGCACGTTGCTGAGGGCGAGGGTCGCAGCTGCCGGGGAAGGACGACCGTTTTATCAGTATTGTCCACTTGCTGGAACGTGGGTGTCCTCGGACCACTGGGGGCTCCTGCTTCCTTCGTTGCCGACATCCGGGTGCTGCTGGGAGACTAGAGGTGTCTTTTGCGTGTGTTTGGGAAGATTTTTGAAATAGAAAAAGAGAGACCACTAAGAGCACCTTCTGACCGGACGCACGTCTTTGCCCCTGAAGTCCGTGCCAGCGCATCAAGAGGCTAGGGAGTGCTTGGCGGCGCTTCGGGCCTCGTCCCCTCCGGGTTTTATTTCTGGTCTGCAGGTGTGCAGCATGGAATTTAATGAGGACAGATTTCAAGAAGCAGCCCCTTTAAGAAGCTCACTCTGTTAAGACTCATTCTCTTTTTTGTAATGTTTTCTTGTTCTTTACGTTTCTGAGAGGGTCCTTGCTGTGTTCTGAGAGTTTAATTAGAAAACGTGGATTTGGAGAGTGATGTTGGTGGAGAAGCCTTAGGATTTTTATTGCAGCCTCGCTGGAGTTGCTCCCTAGGAGGCAGCTGTCCTGTGGGCTCACACACTGTGGGTCTGGTGTAAAAAGGCCTTTGCGGGGGAGTAGGGTCATCCTGCTGCCCCTGGCGGCTTTGTCAGACACTCCCTCCATGTTAAAATGAACCCGCCTCTGTTTCTTGTGCTACTTTGACAGAACCTGCTGGATTCGCTTATCTTCAAAATGTGGGGTTAAAGACACTTCCTTCTAGTGCTGGCTTGACAAAGTAGATTTTGTTTCATTGTTTTAAGGTAATTATGGTTGACTTATTTTAGAGTTTTAGCTATTATTTTTGCTTAAGCAATACATTAATGTGATTCAAATTTCAAAAGGTAGTAATTAAACATCTCCGTTCCTTTCTCCCGAGTGCCTAGCACTGTTCCCAGAGGCAAGCGCTTACACTCTCTTTCCAGAAGTAATCTGTGCGTATATGAAGCGAGACTTTAAGTTATTTAAAAACAAAAGTATTTCAACATAGTAATTTTGAAAGGTTCTTCGAACCTTTCAAACCTAGCGTGGTCAGAAATCAACTGCAGTAGGCGTAATTGTAGTTCTTTTAACTAAAATGCATACAAATATTTTTATGTACTCTGTGGTTAAGATAGCAGGTACTCAGAAATTTCTGAGTAACAAACTCATTGCTTACAAAGTTGGATCTTGGCATTTCCATTCTGATTCTTTAGCTGAAAAATCCATTCCCCAAAGTAAGACCAGCCAAATGTAGTTTAGAAAGCTCCTGTTCTGTTTTTGTGGCTCTTGCTGTCTGTGTGTGGAACTGGAGTGTCCCCGCGCGGGCTTCCCTGCGAGTGTCTGACGACCCACTGTTGGCTTGGCACGGAGGACACCGGGGTCCTGATGGGACTGGCGAGCAGGGCGTGCCTGAGCCAGAGAGGCGGTCGACGTTTGCCTTTGGCACTGCCTCATTCTCCTTCCAGATATAGTTCCTGACTTAAATTTTTTTAAAAAAGATTTTATTTGTTTATCTTTAGAGGGGAAGGGAAGGAGAGAGGGAGAGAAACATCAATGTATGGTTGCCTTTTGGGCGTCCCCTGCTGGGAACTGGCCTGCTGGGAACCAGCCTGCAACCCAGGCATGTGCCCTGACTGGGAATCGAACTGCGATTGTCTGGTTTGCAGGCCCGCGCTCAATCCACTGAGCTCCACCAGCCAGGGCTTAAATTTTTTTTTTAAGTTAAAAATTTCTTAATTTTTTATTCCTGGTACCACTACCACAATTTATAGGGCAATATGCCCGGTGTAATGAAAAAGAAAAAGAAACAGACAAAGCTACAACAGATAAAAGGCCTCGGGAATGTACATCTAATTGACACTACATCGCATTAATCAATAGCTGCACACTCTGCAAACTGTGGCCATGACAGTCCTGAACAAGAAGGGTTTCCTGTTTAAGCTGCAGTAACTTTTCTGACTGTGGATCATCGCTCCTTCTGTGAGGTTTTTATAGTTTCTCTAATGCATGTGGGACAACTCTCTCAAAGTTACCTGCAGCTTTCCTGACAGCTCCTTGCTCTCTCTCCTGCTAAGAACTGTAGCCCTTTTCTGCTGAGTTTTTAGAACCTTCTGCTACCATATCCACCACTCCCACCACCGGATCCATAACCACCACCATAGGGGCTGCCCGAGCCTCTTCCAGCAAAACTGCCTCCTTTCACGGGTCCATAATTTGACTGCTGTTGTCCACTGTAATTTCCAAATCATTATAGTTCCCACCACCGCAGTTACCACCAAAATTCCCCCTTCGTTGTAACCGGCATGTCCTCCAGCACCACCACGTCCACCACCTTGGTTTCCATGTCCTGGTCCACTGCCACAGCCTCCTGTACTACTGTAACCGGTCCACTGCCAGAGTTGCCACCATTGCCTCCTCCACGACCACCTTGTGCTGCCACCTCCACCACGACCTCCTCTTCCACCAAGATTTTCTCCACAACCCATAAAGTTTCCAGATCCACCCCTGTGGCCTCTTTGCCATCCAGCAGACTGCATTTCTTGTTTAGAAAGGGCCTTTTTCACTTCACAATTATGCCCATTAATAGTGTGGTATTTCTGAACAACAGTTCTATTAACTGTATCACGATCATCAAAAGTGCGCTGGGAGCACTCCGCCTGCCTTCCATAACGTGTACGGTTTCAGTTTTGCCGTACTTCTCAAAGTAGTCTCTCCAATTACACTCTTCTGTATCTTCTTTAATACCACCAACAAAAATTTTCTTCACTGTTAGATGGGCACTGGGCTTAACAGAACCTTCTCTAGAAACAGCTCTCTGGTTCCCCACATGGCCATCAACCCTGTGTGGCCGAGTGCACGTGGCCCCACTCACCGCCTCAACACAAGAGGAAGTGACAAACCAAAGCCCCGGGAACGTTTCGTTTGGGAGTCGCTCATCACCACACAGTCTGCGAGAGTGCCCTGTTCCTTACAGTGTTCTCATAAACTATCATCTGTACTTTCAAAGCTCAAACCAACGATAAACAGTTTTGTCAACTGCTCTGGTTCCTTTGGATTGTGGCCCTCCATATTGAGACCGGACTCACCTCTTCCCCCGACTTTAATTATTTACTTATCAATAAATATTTACTGACCAGCTCATGTGTGTCACGCACTCTCCTCATAGATGCCACAGCACAGCAGTGAACTGATAAAACTCTTCACTCACGGAGCTTTCATTGCAGTGAGGGACATAGCTCGTACACAGGGGAGAATAAAGACGTACTGTGTATTAGCTAGTGACACATGAAGGAGGAGCAGCAGAGCAGGGAAGCGGACCTGGCAATGTCAGGGTCAACTCGCTGTTGACAGTTCTGAGAGGGTGCCCATTGAGGAGGTGGCCGGGAGTCGCTGCCCGAAGTCGGGGAGCCAGCCGTGAGGTCTGGAGGAGGTGTTCCTGGCGGGAACCAGGGCCAGAGAGCCCCTGCTTGGAGAAGAGCACCGTGGTCAGTTTGGTTGAGCCCAGGAGCTGGAGACGCTCCCTAGCAGGGGAGGTCAGAGACTAGGAGGAGGGCCACGCCCTTCCTCGTGGGTGCAAAAACACACTGGCGTTTATTCCAAGAGACACAGGAGGCCACTGGAACATTCGGTCTCGGACTAGCATGACTCAGGTTCCTTTTCACATTGGGCACTGGCTGAGGACAAGCGAAGGGAGGCGTGGGCAGGAGCGGCGGGGAGCCCCTGCAGTGTCGGGGTGAGGCGGGTGGGCTCTGCCAGGGTGTGGGCAGAGGCCAGGAGACTGTGAAGTCACTGAATTTGGAAGGTAGAGCCGGTAGGACCCGTTGTCATCTCTGTCTGCTGAGTGTAGCCTGGTTCTGCTGCAGCTGGTGTCACCGGTCAGGGGCCTGTGCAGCTGCACGTGACAGACCCAAGCAGCAGCTCGTGAGACTGGGCGTCCACTGTGTTTCTGGGGAGGCGCGACCGCAAGGTCAGGGCCCGGGCCCTTTCCCACACTTTGCCTGAAGCCCTCATCCTCATTCTTTCCATTCTTGAGTTGTCTTTTTAGGGTCGAGTTGTGTCAAGAACAGTTTACATTGTCTGTACACTAGACCCTTACTGCGTGCGTGGTTTGTAGAACGTCTCCCTTTCTGTGCGTTTTCTCTTTACTTTTTCTTCCTACGCAGGCAGATGCAGCGCGATCATCCAGGCACCCTCCAGGAAGAGCGCCCTCTTTACTTTCTCAGTAGTGTCTGTGGAAGCAAAAACATTCTTAATTTTGATATTTTGATGAAATACAGTTTCCTGTTTATCTTAGATTGCTGTACTTTAAGAAACTGGGCCTAATTCAGGGTCATAGAGATTTATTACTCTTGTGTTTTCTTGTAAGAATTTTAGACATTTAGTTCTTATTTCTTATCCATTGTGTTAATTTTTACATATGTTGCGAGGTGAGGGTCTGCCTTCATTCTTTTGCGTGTGGGTACCCAGTTGTCCGCACCATTCGCTGACAAGACTGTTCTTTCCCAGTTGAGTCGTCTTGGCACCTTGTTGAAAGTGAATACCCTTAACTGTGTGGATTTATTCCTGGACCCTCAACTGTGTTCCGTCCATCCCCCACAGTCCCGTATAGTCCTGATTGTTGTAGTTGTATCTCAGTTTCAAATTGTGAAATGTGAGTCCTCCAACTTTGTCCTTCTTCAAGACGGCTTTGGCCCTTCTGGGCCCGTTGCACTTCCGTGGAGTTGTAAGACCAGCTGTCCGCTCCAGCAGAGGGGCCGGCGGGGGCTCCTGTGGGGATCGTGGTGAGTCTGCAGGTGGTTTGGAGACTACGGACGTCTTAACGGCACTAAGTCTCCCGCTCACAGACACCGGCGGGGGTTTCTGTGGACGGTCAGGTGGTCCGCGCCCGTCCGGGCGGCAGCCTGTCCCCATGGCAGCCTCTCACCTCCGCTGCTGCAGCGGCCGGCCGGGCCGCAGGTGAGCGCACTGTGTTCCAGGAGAATCTCGTTTTCCTGTAATTTTCACATCATGAAAGAGTCTTTGGGTTTTTATTTTAGTCAGCCATTTATTTTTATTTTTAAAGATTTTACCTATTCATTTTTAGAGAGAAGGGAAGGGATGCAGAAAGAGCAGAACATCAGTGTGGGACAGAAACATCTCGGTTGCTTCTCACTGGTCCCCAAGTAGGGCCCCAGCCCACAGCCCAGACACGGGCCCTGACTGGGAACCGAACCAGGGACCCTTCAGACTGTGGGGTGATGCCCAGCCCACTGAGCCACACCAGTCAGAGTTGGTCAGCCATTAAAAAATGTAAAAACAAAATAAATAAGTAAGTAAGTAAGTAAGTAAATAAATAAATAAATAAATAAATAAAAATAAAAAATGTAAAAACATTTAATAGCTCACAGACTGTCCAAAAAAAAGGCAGGCTCTCTCACCCCTAGATTAAATATGACTGGGCCACTTTTGGGAAAGATTTACTTTTCGGTTCCTTTTTGGTAACTAGTTTATTATGGAAGTTTTGCATGTATATGGTAAAAACATCATCAAATAGCGTGGATGAAAAGCACAGTCCTCCTTCCAGTCTGTTTTAGTCTCGGTGCCTGAAATGACAATTACTAAATACCTTTTGTCTTCTTGATCTTTAATGCATGTTCAAGCATTTAAATGTGTCCCCTGTTTTGTGTGTGTGCCTGAGCCCACGCTGTGTCTTTCCACTTAGCGGCGGGTCTCGGACCTGGTGCTGCAGCAGCGCACACGGGCGCCTCCGAGGGGCCGCGGGCTTGCAGCTCTGTAAAGCGAGGCCCCCCCACCTTGCCGCCTCAGTTTGTGGGGGGAAAGAGTGACACCTGTGAGGAGCAGTGAAGTGAGGTGTGACGAAACCAGGCCAGCCTGTGGGGTTCTTATTGATTAATTGCTGTATGATATCGTAGCACTTACTTTTAAAAAGAGGCTTTCGGAGACGTAGAGGCAGAGGTCCTGTGTTGTGCTGGCGTCCAGATGGGCTGTGGCACATGTCCCCCGGCAGCCCCGCAGCACCCCAGTCCCTGCGCTCGGCAGCCCCGCAGCACCCCAGTCCCTGCGCTCGGCAGCCCCGCAGCACCCCAGTCCCTGCAGGGAGCCACCCGGCACAACACCTGGCGCAGTGGACCCGCCTCACCCAGACAGGAAGGGAAAGTAAGACAGGATAAGTGACACTGCTTAACATTGTGTCCCATCCCGTCAGCTCTGAGTCTAGGCTGTCTGCTCGCAACAAGAAGATAGCAGACCCTGCTGCTCAGAGTGACCTGTGGCAGCAGTTCGTGTCCCCTGGGGTCTCAGAAGCAGCGCAGTCTCTGCCCACCCTCGGACCTGCCGCGCCTGAGTGTGCATTGCACAGGTGCTGTGGGCAGGCCTCTCCCTGGTCAGTGGCAGTGCTCTCGGTGTCTGGGAGGGCAGACTTCTGTGCTCCTGTCTGTCCACGTGTGGCTGGGGCAGTGCAGTTTTCCTGTCCTGGGGCCACCGAGCATTCGTGCAGCCGCAGAGTCAGCCATGACACTGACTGTGAGCTGCGTGTTTGGAGCTCCCGGCTTCTGGGATGGGGACTTCAGTGGGGAGTGGACTGGACGGCCTGCTGGGCACCAGGCCCCTTTCTGGGCCCTGGGGTTACAGCCACAAACAGAAAACTGCAGAACAGAATGGGGGGTGTGCAGTGTTATGCAGGGGGTGCAGAGAACCAAGAGGGTGGCAGACACTGGGGCAGAGCTGCGAGGACACGTGGAAGACGAGAGGCCCCGGCCGAGGGACAGAGGTGTGTGTGTGGAGCAGGGAGGCGGCCCGTGGTGCAGCAGCGATGAAGAGCGGGCACAGGGGCTGCGGTCGGAGGGCCAGAGGTTAGAGACTGGGGCCTCATGCTCTGGTGGGACAGGATGGCGGGACAGGATGGTGTCGGGCTTTACTCTGCCCGGAGGTGAACCTGAAAGGACCACTTTGACAACACCGCGTGAAACCGTCACTTAATCACTGCTGGTGGGAATGTAGGTGTCTGCCCGCTCTGGGGGGCAGTGGGCACTTCCGGATAGAACTCGTCGTCCAGTTCGCGACCTGTCACTGGCACTCCGGGGTGGCGGTCCTGGAGAAACGAAGACTTAGGTCCACACAAAAACCTGCGCACACACGTCTGGAGCAGCTGCACTTCTACCAGCCGGACACTGGAGTCAGCCAGGTGCCCTTCAGCAGGCGAGGCGCTGAGCTACTGAGCAGTAAGGCGGGCCGGCCTGGCCCTGCCCTGCCACTGAGACAGACCTCGATGTGACACTCGGGAGCAGCCAGGTAGTCCTGAGACCGGCAGCGCGTGGTCCTGTCCCTGTAACTCTTCTGAAACAAGGGGCGCAGTTCTGGGCATGGAGACTAGTGGACTGCGGGTGGGGTGCGGGGCAGTGGTGGCGGGGGAGGGAGGGCCTGCCGTTCTGACGGGGCACCTCGGAGGCTCTGTGGTGGACACGCAGAACGCACCTGGCAAAGCTGCGTAGCACTAAGTGCACACACAGCAAGTAAAAGGAACTGTGTTGGAAACCTGAGGTCAGTGGTGGGTAGCAGTGTCAGTGCTGTGGTTTCACAGTGTCGCTGCTGTGGGAACTGGGTGAAGTGCGCATCGGGTCTTGGCTGTCTCTTACAATTGCATGTGGGTCTGTAAGCACCTTGGTGAAAGCTTCAGTGGAGGAAGAGAGACCCCTCTGGTGGAGAGGCAGCACGAGCGAAGGCTGCGGTGGAGGCGGGGAGCAGCATCTGGTGCCACACCCCTTCAGGGGGAGAGCTGACCGCGTTTGCAGACAGTTTTTAAAAATTGAGATTCCCCATTCCAAAGTGCAGTTCGGCGGTTTGGGTGTGTCTCCAGGGCTCTGCAGCCGCCACCTCGCCCTGACTTCCGAGCACTCTGCCCGGAACAGGAAGCCCCTCCAGTGGTGGCCGCCACCCCCAGCTGCTCATCTGGTCTCTGGGTTTGCGTGTCTGAGCGTTCCTTGTGACCACAGTCACACAGCAAGGACCTTCTGGGTGGGCTTTGTCCACGTAGCATGTGGACCAGTTTTCAAGCAGCACCGTTCTGCTACTGACTGTTATTGACCTCAGTCAGTTCACCAGTAAGGAAGGGGTCATGTTAGTGGCCTGTCTTCGTGACGCAGTGTGTGAACCGGGGAGGTCTCACATCCTGATTCCCCTAATCAGTTGCTACTTTTATTTTTATTTTTATGTGAGACACAGGAGTGACGTCTGGTTCCCACGCCCTCCCAGGCCCTCAGAAGCGATGTGTTCCCAGAAAGACTCCTCACTTTCTGGGACCACGCTCCCGTTTTCCTAGCACTGGGCGAGTTGGAGAGCGGCCAATCAGGGTCAGGAGGCGGGATGCCTGCCTGCAGGCCGTGCAGCCTCCAGACCTCGGTCCTGCTGGCCGGGCAGGCAGTGGGCGCCACCGCGAGTGCTTGTGGGAGCACTCGTGTGTGCTGACCGCCAGGCACAAGTAGGGCGCACGACCTCAGTTCCTTAGTGGTACCAGGCCTCCCCCTTGCCCACCCTCATTTTTTCATGCATAACCGTCACATAATCTGAAAATGAGAATTTAGATGAGGGGCTTGAATTCCCCATTTGACATTAGCTCTTTGACAGTGGTTTCAGCGTGACTGTGGTGGGCTGCAGGGGCCTTGGTCTCTCTGTGCCCAACCCCCCAGACGTGTGTTCCTGTGTGGGCCGCGTCCTCACAGGGTTGGGGGGCTGGCCGAGTTCTGTCTCGCTTCGGAGGCAGAGTGAAAGTGGCCGCTTTCCCAGAACCCGTTGGAGGGTCAGGACCGCTTTGACCCTGTTGACCAGTTACTGCCCAGAGCCCGGTGCTTCCATTTCTCACCTTCATTTTCCTCCTTCATTTCCACATGGAACAGGTCAGTCCGGACATACCAGTTCATCAATCTGATTAAATTCATGGGGGCACAAAGTAGTTATCATTTTCTTGAACTCCCAAGTCCGCTTACAGCACAAACTAAGACAGGGAGGAGGTAGTTCGAGCAGGGGACGTAGAGTGTACGAGAACTGAGCTGGGAGGTGATGAGCAAAACAAACGAGTCCTTACCCCAGGCCAGAGCTCCCTGGGCTTCAGGAATTACTGACCCAGGACACAGGCCCGAGTGGCCTGGGGCCACGGTGGGCAGGCTGTGGGAATGGGGGTTGGAGGTCGGCACCCTAGTCTGCCGTGGCCGTGGCAGTTGCGGCTGGACAGATGTGCTGAAGCTGTGGCCCTTGCGGTGGGCCGGCGTGGGTCCGGGGGACGCGGCGTAGGCCTCAGGGGCCCGTGTGGTGCTCTTCGTTGCTGTCTGCGTTCTTTTGGTTTGTCACCTACGTGGAGAGAGGGACAAAGTTCTTTTTAACACTTAGGGTCTGTGACTTCTGAGGAGACACAGAGGTGGTCCGTGGGCCTGGCCAGTTCTCCGTCGGCACGCGGGCACAGGTGTGGAGCCGCAGACTTCTTTCTCTTGTTGGCGCCGTGCCGACCGCCGAGCGGCGCCCCGCAGCCCTGCGCCGTGACAGTTTGGCTGCCAGGGCAGGCGGGCACTGCGCTCCCTTCGTCAGCGCCGTCTCGTGGAGTCCGGGGAGCGCTTCACGCTCTGTAAACACCCACGGTGTTGTGTTGTGGTCGGGGCGGGGGAGGGGCACCGCCTGCCGTGGCCGCGGGCGACTCAGCCGGTCAGCGTGGCCTCTTCTACTGAGGGCACGTGAGGCCTCCCAGCCTCCTCCAGGCTGCGCTCTGGCTGCTGTGGCTGGCTGGTCAGGGCCGGCCCGGCCGGGCCAGAGTCTCGGCTCACCCCTCTTTGTGAGCCGAGCCCCTCCCAAGTCCAGCTGAGAGGGTCGGGCTCCGAGGCACAGACACTGCGGGACGAAGGTTCTGCTTGGATTCGGACTTTGCTGAAAGCCCAGGTCATGGATGTTTCTCTTCTGACCTCCACTTAGCCATGAGGCCCACTTAGTGTGGTGTCTGCCAACTTTCTGCTCATTACCAGCCCCAAGGCACCGTCTCAGGGCCGTTGTGCGGCACTGCCATGGTGGGCAGCCGCCACCCCACAGCCGGGAGCCCAGGTGCTGTGGGCTCAGTGCACGG
Organism: Artibeus jamaicensis; assembly: GCF_021234435.1. NCBI lineage: Eukaryota > Metazoa > Chordata > Mammalia > Chiroptera > Phyllostomidae > Artibeus > Artibeus jamaicensis. The sequence goes on along the minus strand of NW_026521954.1, from coordinate 26,500,185 downwards.
AAGGCCGGGGGCAGGTTCTTACTCAGGGCGTCAAAGACGAGTGGGTAGATGGGTTAGTTTGCCTCCTGCAATGCCAGAGTCGGTCGGTGTCTGCTAGCTCTGCCGACGGCCATCACACGCGAGGCAACGCCAGCTGCTGTGGCAGAGACCGAGCCGGCAACGTGGAGGGGCGAGTGCTCTGATTATCATAGCGCCCTTTTCTTTCTTCCGAAGGCCATGGTGTAATGTACAGGTGGTAGAGCGTACCCCCTTGGTGACACTTCTGCGCGTGCCGACAGATGCGCTGCGTGACGGCCACCGCAGTTGAGACCCAGAGCTGCCCCGGGTCTGCAGTGTCATCTCCTCGAGTTCCCCTGCCTGTGCCCCTGCCTTTTTGCATCGCCTCGTCCCGGTCCCTGGAGACTGCTGATCACTTTGGTTCCTGTCGTTTTGTCTCATCCAGGACGTCATGTGAATGGACTCCTGCAATATGTAGCCTTGAACCTGGTACATGGAGATTCACCCTTGTGTGTTTCGACGGTTTGCCCTTTTCACCGCCAAGCGGTGTTCTGCGGTCTGGCGGGGCGGTGGGTCTGCCGCCTTCCCCGTGAGGCACGTCGGTCCTCCCAGTGAAGCCCTGTTATTTCCATCACAGAGCTTTTGAAGGGGGTGGTTCGTGGGGAGTGGGGGCCTCTGCTTCTTGTGCACTTAGGGGCCCAGGTGGCTGCCCCCTTGTTGCTCTGCCGCCTTCTTGAAGCCTTCATCTGTGTAAGTGACAGTGGGGAGGGGAGTTGGGCATGTTCGTCCCAGCTGGAGGAACGACAGGGGAGACCCAGGGTGTGCCAGCAAGGCAGCGCCCCACACGCCACCTCGGTGCCCGTGCCATCTCGGGGGCGAAGCTGGGCGTCTGTCCCTGGCTGCAGGCAAGGCAGTGGGGCCTCTGAGCGGTAGGCACGTGTCCAGGAAGGGAAGAAGGGTGCTCTGGCGGGTGACTGGCGCCCTGCAGTACACCCCCCGGCGTGCCTTCCGGAGGGTGTGCCTTCATTTGGTCCGCACAGGGGACAGCCTATTCCTGCGGGTACACTTTCTGGAGCCTGGTGGCCGAGTCAGGGTTGGAACAGTCACAGTTGTCTGTGGGCCAGACCCCCTCCCCCAGTTTGGTGGTAGAGCGCCCTCAGAAACCTGGTCGTCTCCCGGCGTGATTGTTCTGGTCACTGCCGTGCGCTGGGAACTGTGCTCCGGTTCTCCTGTGGGTGTGGTCCTGAAGCTTCCTTTTCGGCTTCCTCTTTGGGTCCTCCCTCTCCCCCGTCTCTGTGGTGCCTCGAAGACGTCCGAGCCCCAGCATCCCAAGGGAAGCCGGCACCTTTGATCTGATGTTGTCGGCCTGGCTGTTCGCCTCCTTTCACTTGGCTGAGAGCTCTTAGTAGGAGGCTTCTTCCAGCTGCTTGGGGACACAGAAGTAAGGGGTCGTCTGTAGTCTACGCCTGTCCGAGAGCGTGAGGTCTGTGTGGCCTGCTGACTGCGGCCAGTGGGCAGTGTGGTTTTGAGACGTGGAGGCAGCTGGTGTACAGAGCAGGCGTTCGGTTCATGCGTATCATTGACTCGTACGTCCCTTCTGTTGGCGTGGTCCTGGATGAGTCACCGCACTGCATGCAGTTCTCACAGGGTTGGGGAGCGCTGGGTGCGTTAGTGACGTCACCTGCTGCCGTGCCTGGTTGTCGAAGCCCTGGGTCTGCCCCGCTGCCCGCTCCTGCCCCAGCACGCGTGGCGTGGTGTATCCCCACGTGAAGTGCTTATCGAGTGCAGTAGTGATGCGCACAAATGACGAGTGCACAATTCAACCCCTGTTCACTTCTCTTCCTTTTTTCATTTTAGAAAGAAAGAACACTCTGCCACCAAGAAAGACCGTGTGACTCATTGTCTGACAATATGTGAAAGCATAGTGGCCCAGTCTCTCAGGTAATTACGCTTCGTACTTCTAGTGAAAATAAAAACTTTACTGATATTCATTCTTAGTGGGCTAGAATGTTCTCTGTCTCCTCAGTTGTCTTAAGCCTTTAAAAGAGCCCTGCTCCCCGCCTCCCACCGGCGGCTCAGTTGGTGGGAGTGCTGTCCCATGCACCGGTAGGCTGTGGGTTCGGTCCTCGGTGGGGGCGCATAGGAGACAGCTGACCAGTGTCTCTCTCTCCCATGATGTTCCTCTCTCTCCCCGCCCCCACTTCCATGCTCTCTAAAAATCAGTACGCATGTCCTTGGGTGAGGGTACAGACAAGGCAAAGGGGCCCTCTGCTGCCCTGGCTGCCTGGGTCAGGCCGTCCGGACCGTGCGATGAGCGCTGTTTCCTCTGCCACCTGCACGGCAGCAGCTGCCCACCAGGGTGGTGTGGGGCTGCGAGATGGTATTCAGCTGCACCCTTGGAGGCTGTAATCATTTAAAAACCATCTTTTTTCTTTTCATTTTACATCAGGTTAGTAACTGGAACAACACGAGCCTTGTTCTGATCCATCAGTCTGATGATTCGCTTTCTTTGGCCGGGGATTGGCTCTGCCGGAGAGCGGGACTCCCAGCGGCGCGGGCTGCTCGCCTGAGCGCCGGCGTGGGCGGGGTTGCAGGCCGTGGGCGGTGGGTCTGCTTCCCGTGCTCGGTGTAGCTTCCAGTGCAGGACCCCCTTCCGTTGCAGCTTCTTCGCTGCTTTTCCTCGCGTTCTTTACTTTTGCTGGTCTGTCCTTTTGGTTGCTGTCCCTCGTAGTGGTGGGCGGGGAATGCTGAGTGGGAACAGCTGCACCTGTGGTTGCTGAATGCTGTTACCCAGGTGGGCGTGTTTGAAATAGTTACCTCCTGCTTTTCTTTCTCATGGAATAAATAATTCATGTCATTCTCCAGCTGTTAGAAAATGCTCGGAGAATAGTAATCTCGATTTTAGTACTAACAGAAACTTGGTGATTCACTTACTTTTAATGGCACTTTACATTTTTATTTTACACTATTAAAGGGATTTCGCACACAACACTCCATCTCAGTCCACCTGGCCCCTTGGTGTGCGACACGGTGCACGATTTCTCTTTCTGTCTGTAGAAATCCTGGGGGCAGAAAGCGCACCAACAAATGAAAGCAAGTCCTGAAAGCAAACGTGGGAAAGTGCTGAGCTACCGTGCCGTCGCGGGGAGAGATCGCAGGGTGAAGTGGGGCAAGGGGAGAAGAGGTGGCTTTGATGAGTTGAACGTTCTGGAGCCTCTCCCGCCTCACGTACCTGATGCGGGTGCCGTTCTAGGGCTCTGGCGGGCCTAGCGACGCATGGGAAACACTGTCCAGGACGTGCGCCTCACCCTCCGGTTGTGAAGTACCTCCTCCTGTACCTTTTTGTCATTGCAAGTGACTTGACCTTCAGTCCCTGACAGCTTCAGACGCCCTGCTGCCGCGGCCCAGCTCTGCGTGCCCGACTCCGCCCCCCAGGGCTCGGCAGCCGGTCTGCCTCTGAAAGCCGTGCTTCCGGCTCCCAGGCCTCCTCTGGCCTGAGGGCGGCGCGCTTCCTGCCGCCATCTGTGGGCCGCTCTGGGGGGGCCGGTGGGGCGTGGGCTGAGGTCCGCACGTCAGTGAAGTGTGTGCGGACATCGTCGGGCTGGGTGTGGCTCCTGTGCCGTGTTAGACACAGTCACGCCCACCCATGGTGTTTACGTCAGGGCGTCTACTGTGCGGCCGGCGCCAGCAGTTATTGCACTGTTGTTCTGCAGAGGAGCTGCCTCAGAGAATGTCGTCTGGGGTTTGCACCCAGAGAGATGCTTTAGTCTGGTCAGATCAAAGCACAAGTGTATTTTAAGGTACGTTCCATACTTTTCAGGAATTTGGGAGTGCCGAGCTACAGCGGTGTTTTGCACATGTATAATGTTCTGTGGAATCTTCGCGATGGCTGGTGTTTCCTGTGCTCTTTCCTTGAGTATGAGTGTCTTTGCTGCTTTCCTGTAACTTCTGTGATGCACTGACCTCCTCCGCAGCGGGGTCACCGCAGGGGCAGTCTGGGGGTGCAGTGGGAGAGGCCTCCGAGGCTGCAGGCACAGTACGACGAAGTAGCCACCCCGCTCTCGGTTCGGTGGCCTAAACTGCTGGTTCCTCAATGTGTGTGAGCATCAGAATCCTCTGGGAGCTTTATCGAAACGCAGTAACTGAGATACCTGGCTGTCCTCTTTCCCCGCACACCTGTACTTTTTGTATGTGCGAAGTGCAGGCACTTCTAAAAAGTCCTCTTAAGCACCCTGCAAACCCACATCTGAGCAAGTGCACCTTGATAAGGTGGTTGAGTAAAAGTAAGTGCACAGAAAACCATGGCTTCCCCACGTGTTAGCAGAAATCGGTTAGAAAGCAAAGTGGTGTAAGGTCCTATTCACGGTAGCAACAACATGCAACATTTCAAGGAATCGGTAGGAAATATACGAGGATTATGTAAAGACTGCTACTGACTGTTTTGAAAGGCATACGTGGCTACTTTTCTTAGGTGGTAAGATTTTTTTTTTTTATCAAAAGTTGAATTTTCTCTAAATTACCAGTAATCCTTACATTTAAAGTGATTTTGATCAAGATTGAAGAAGGGGCACTTTGAACTTGTTCACCTGCAGGGACAACCGCATGTGCGCTGCGCAGACTGTGAGCCGTGAGTGACGTGGGGGGGGTGTGAAGGACAGGAAGGGCGGCGGGGAGGCGGGCGGCTGTGCGCCCACGTGTGCGCACTGACATGGCGGGGGCGTCCCGGGCCAGCACCTGAGTGACTGGGGAGCCTGAAGTCTCTGCCCTGTTGTGCCCACAGTCCTGAGGGTCAGACCGAGCTCCTGCCTGGAGAACAGCGGGAAGTCGCTGCACAGAGCCTGTGCCCTTAGGCTGAGGAAGGTCAGCGGACACAGAAACAGCAGCTCGGACTGGGATCTGGCTCAGCGTGTCCCAGTCCACAGGGGTCGGCCTCAGTGGGGCACTGACGGTGGAGACGAGATGGGGCCGCAGCCCCTGTGAGCAGCAGTCACGGGTCCCCACAGGAGGAGAGCCGGGATGGGGCCAGCGCACACCAGGACTGACACCCGTGTGGCGCTTCTCTGGGGGATGTTCAGGTTCACCGGCGATGACGGAATGAGACCGAGTTGAGAGACAGCCCCTTGTGGTAGAGCAATGGGGACGTGTTCTGAGAGAGGCGTCTTCAGGCGTCTGGGTCACCGTGTGTGCGTCACAGAGCGACTCACGCAACCCTGGCGGTGCAGACCTCTGCTCCTGGGCCGCTGTGACACAGAAGTGTGTGCGAGTCCATGTGTCTGAGCATAGGGGACACACGGCAGTGTTGACAGGCGTGGCGCAGTGCGTGAACGGTGCCGGGCGCAGGGCCCTTCGAGTGAGTGGGGCCCCAGGGCTGGTGCGGCTCTGGGGTCAGGAGCTGGGGGAGCGAGGGTGCCAGCCGGGACCCAGCACTCGCCGCTGTGGGCTCCGCACACTGAGTGCACTTAGGCCACACTGGGTCTAGCAACTGCTTCTGTTTGTGCACCGTGCTCTTTGGGCCATAGGGGGCACCTAGGTTCTAGAGAGGAAAATAGGGGGAAATTGTGGTAAAATATTTAATAACCTAAATAACATAATATTTCACCCACGTAAATGTAAACAGTAGTATTAACAGCCATTATTCCTCCCCAAATTAGGGGGGGGTGCTTCTTATAGTCCGAAAATACGGGCAATAATAAGTTAACTTACTACAGCTTTTGAACTTTATAAACTTTGAAACTTTTCTGTCCTTTTCACTCTTCTGTAATAACACTCATTTTAAAGCACACGTCGTAGGACTTCCGCCAAGATGGAGGCGTAGGTGGAAGCACCGCGCCTTCTCTCACAACCAAGTCTAAAAACAGCAAAGTTTTAACAACAAAAAACGCAGCCAAACCACAGAAAATTGAACAATACGGGAGTCCAACAACGACGAACCTTTCAACCAGACCAGTAAGAGGGGCGGAGCCAGCAGTGGAGTGGGTCGGGCAAAAAAGATCCACCGACCCAGGTGCACAGGCAGCCAAGGGCAGATCCCAGGTGTGGGGCAGCGACGGGCGGACCCAGTGAAGGCACAAGTGGCAGGCTGACCATGGTCACCGACTGAGGGCACACATTTGCGCGCAGATAAACCAGTGAAGGAGTGAGCAGTGAGACAGACCGCGTAGGCCCCAGTGGCGGGAAGGAGCAGAGGGCACCGCTATTGCTCCCTCTCTGACCCCGCCCCCACATATAGCGTCACAAACCAGCGACCTGGGTGGCCCCGCCCTGGTGAACAACTAAGGCTCCTCTCATGCATAAGAGGCGCGAACAGATCAAAGCATGGCTCGAGAAGAGCTCAGAGCCCGAGAGCCCCAGAGCCGATAAATCTAAGCGAACAAGAAATTGCCAACCTATCAGAGGCACAGTTCAAAACACTGGTGATCAGGATGCTCACAGAACTGGTTGATTTTAGCCACAAATTAGAGGAACATACGAAGGCTAAACTAATGGAAATGCACAGGAAAGCAATAGTAATGGAAAGGAAACTGGGACTCGATCAAGGGAGCGGACCAGAAGGAAGAAAAAAATGACCAAGCAGAAAAATATGAAGAAACAAGAATTCAAAAAAAATGAGGAGAGGCTTAGGAACCTCCAGGACATCTTTAAACTCCCCAACATCTGAATTATAGGGGTACCAGAAGGGGTAGAGAAAGAGCAACTGGAAATCTTATTTGAACAAATAATTAAGGAGAACTTCCCCAATCTGGCAAAGGAAATCGACTTCCAGGAAATCCAGGAAGCACAGAGTCCCAAAGAAGTGGGACCCAAGAAGGAACACACCAAGGCGCATCATCATTACAAGAGCCAAGATTAAAATGAAGGAGAGAATCCTAGAAGCAGCAAGAGATAAGGGGACAGTCACCTACAAAGGAGTTCCCATCAGACTGTCAGCAGATTTCTCAAAAGAGACCTTAAAGGCGAGAAGGGGCTGGAAAGAGGTATTCCAAGTCATGAAATTCACAGACCTACAACCAAGATTGATCTATCCAGCAAAGTTTTCATTTAGAATGGAAGGACAGATAAAGTGCTTCTCAGATAAGGTCAAATCCAAGGAGTTCATCATCACCAAGCCCTTATTATATGAAATGTTAAAGGGACTTACCTAAGAAAAAGAAGATAAAAAAGGCGAACAGTGAAAGGACAGCAAACTCACAGTTATTAACAACAACACCTTAAACAAAAGCAAACTAAGAGGACAACTAGATCAGGAGCAGAACCATAGAAATGAAGATCACGTGGAGGGTTAGCAACAGGGGACTAGGAGGAGAAGGGGGGGAAGGTACAGAAAATAAGTAGCACAGACTATAGATAGAAAATAGGGGGACGGTAAGAATAGTAGGGGAAATACAGAATCTAAAGAACTTGAGACGTGTTCATAAACTAAAGGGGGAAATGGTGGGGGAGGGGTGTGCAGGGTGGAGGGGAATGAAGGGGGGAATAGAACTGTAATGGCATAATCAATAAAATATATTTAAAAAAGTAAAACGTACAGCGGCACAAAAGTATTTCTCTTTTTTCAGAAATAGTTTTAAGTATCCTTATTCTATAAGTTTTATGCTGTTTTTAAAGTGTTAACTTTCTACCTTTTAAACTTTGTTACAAAGGAACGCAGACACACACCTCACCTTAGGCCTGGTCAGGGTCCAGATCGTCAGCGTCCCTGTCTTCCTCCTCCACACCCTGTCCCGGGGGAGGGGGGTCTCCAGGGGCAGCAGCTGGCAGGGAGCTGTCATCTCCCGCGGCAACCATGCCGCCCTCCGCCCTCCGGAGCACCTGCCCGAGGAGGTAGCCCTCTTTCCAGAAACGTGTGCGTGGCAGTTGCTGGGTCTGCTTGGCTTTCCCAGTGCTTATGAGCAGACACCGTACCGGGACCGCCCTCTCTGTTGGTTCAGACATGGAAAAACATTTGAAACGGCTTTGACGTGGGGCCCACACGTTCAGGCTTTTCCAGGAGCTTGTTGAGATCTGACACGTCATGGGGAGTTTTCTCGGAGGTGCGTTTTCTTCTCCTGCGGTCCTCTGTTCTCCCGCCTCTTCTCCAGGCCCGTGTTCCTGCGTCGGTTCTGACAGCTCCGCATGAGGCAGCTCCCCAGGAGCCCCTCCGTCCCCCTCGCACACACCCGGGGCCGGCTGTTTGCCGTCCTTGACGGACTTGCAGGTGCGGCCAGTTGCTGACAGAAGCCGCCACTGCACATGCAGGTTGCTGCAGGGACACTGTTCACTGGCCAGACTGACCAGCATTGGAAACCACCTGGGGTGTGGGCAGCGGTCGCGTGTCCTTCTTAACAGGCAGTTTGGCCAAATGTAACCCTGTAAACAGTCGTCCGTGTCACATTAGCAATTTCACTTCTGGCCTTTGTCCTTGGGAAGGAGGGTAGGGGTGCTGGTGCGGTGCTGTGCACCCTGAGAAAGTTAAAGGACGTCTCAGCATGGACGCTGTGGCAGTTGAAAAGTTAGTGTGCATTTGTAGGGCAGAGTGCTGGTTAACTTGTAACAGGTGACTTACAGGCATTTCTATTTGTGACCAGAAAAGATCGTAACAGTACTAAAAATTAAGTTGAAGTCACGAGAGGTGTTTGTTTCTGGCTGAGATAAGTAACAGACAGGATTTTCTTTTCTGCCTAAAACTGGTGTGAGTCAAGAATGTGCAGCCCTGGTGTCTGAGACACGTCCTACAGCAGCCCTCTGTTGAGGGGGAACAAAGGAAGACTGGTGTGGGGGGCCCTGTGATTTCCCCAGTTTGCTGTCTGGAGGGAGTCCCTGGCCATGACCAGAGGGGACGTCCAGGTAGAGCGCAGTGGTTGCTGAGTTGAGGAGACAGAGCTGGTGGCCCCCAGAGGCCGAGGTGGCTGGGTCCCACTGGGGAGAGTCCCAAGAGGAGGGAGCGGCCCACAGCCGTTTCTGGAGGCCTGCAGGTGCCCTCGAATCTTAACCAGGGAGAGGACCCAGGCCTGCGGCCAGACTGCCGCCTGCAAGGGCTGGAGGAGCTCGTGCTGAAACGCTCTTTTAAAGTGTTAACTTTCTACCTTTTAAACTTTGTTACAAAGGAACGCAAACACACACCTTACCCTAGACCAAGTCAGGTCCAGATCGTCAGCATCCCTGTCTTTCTCCTCCACACCCTGTCCCGCAGGGAGGTACCGGGGAGCTCCTGGGCCACCAGCCTGAGCGGGGACCTCGTCCTTCCGAGGGGCCCCAGCTGGGCTCTCTGCCGGGCTTGCCCCAGCAGGAGGGCAGCTTAGCCTAGGCTAGGCGTTACCCCGATGCTGCTTGCTTGGGCCTCAATGTAAACCCCAAGATGGTCGTAGTCTTTCAGAGTCACAAACTGCATTCTAGAGCAGAGGTCAAGAACACTTACAGGAATTCAGAAGTATATAGCAGTCTGCAGGCTCAAAATGACAAGGTCTGCCGTTCAGCTGGAAACTATCAGGAATGCAAAGAGGCAGGAAGATGGGAGTCACAGTAAGAAAACGAATCGAAGCTGACCCAGAACTTGCACAGGTGGTACAATTTATACACAACACATTCGAGTAGTCACTGTAACTTCGGGTCGTGTGTCCAGGAAGCTGGAGAAAAGGTTGAGTGAATCACGTAGAGACGAGTCACGAGAGAGCTCCTCACCGAGCGGGTGCAGAGCTCACGAAGGGCGAGAGCGCCAGGGGCTTCTCGGTGGAAACAGCGTCTGTGGGACGCGGCGGAGCACCGTCGCCGAGTGCCGAGAGGGGGGCCCAGGGTCTTCGGCCTCCTCCCCTCTGTCATGCCAGAGGGGAGATAAGACTGATTATGCCAGCACGCAGCCACTGGAAGGAGCGTTGGAGGGTGTGTGTTCCAGGTAGAAGGAGGTGTGCGGCTGGGAAGCGGCATCGCCCAGGGCTGGGGGGCAGTGGGAGTGGCGACCGTGCAGGGTGACCAGCAGCCCCCCCGCCTCGGAGTCTTTACAGTGTCATCGGTTGTTGGCAGCAGCAACGAGGCATGGGGGGCTGTGACACTAGAAGTACAGTGTGTGGTGACAGCAGCGCACAGAGGAGCAGACGTGGAAATAAACGTGCAGTGTCTGCGGTAGGCAAGCGCCGTGCCCTCTCCCCGCAGAGGCTGAGTCCTTGGCGCGGGCCTTCTGTGTAAATGGGACCGTCTCAGGGACGGGTCTTCACGGATGGGATTAAGGATCTGGAGACGGGCAGGTTACCCTGGGTCACACCCAGGTGGGCCCTAAGTGCAGCCCCGTGTATCCTTATAAAAAGGAGGCAGAGCAAGGACTTCACACGCTCACAGAGGTGATGCGAACACGGAACAAAGGGATATGACGCAGCTGTGAAGACCGGGCGATGCGGCCCGAGCTCTGGGGTGCTGGCAGCCAGCGGGCAGGGGGCGGCAGGGAGCCATTCTCCCTCCGAGTCTGGAGGGGGCGCAGCACTGCCAGGGCCTCGGCTGGGGCCTGGAGGTAGCGATTTGGACTTCTGGCCTCCAGAGCTGAGAGGGGATCATTTCTGGGTTTTAAGCCCCTCAGTTTCTCGTAGTTTGTTATAGAAGCTACAGCAAACTGGTACAATAGGGTCGTTAGTTTCTTACACTGTGTGTGAGGTGGTGTACATCACTAAGTAAATTGTGATACATTAAAGATGGGCAGCTGGCTTTAAAACAACTGGCATAAAAACTGTGCAGCTGGCCCTGGCTGGTGTGGCTCAGTGGATTGAGAGTCAGCCTGCAGAGCAGAGGGTTGCTGGTTGGATTCCCAGTCAGGGCACATGCCTGGGTTGTGGGCCAGGTCCCTAGTGGGGGGGGGGGGGATGAGAGACAGCCACACACTGATGTTTTTTTCTTCCTCTCTTTCTCCCTCCCTTCCCCTCTCTCTAAAAAGAAATAAAAATCTTCACAAAAACCCTATGAAACTGATTACAAGCACAACAAAGTTATTGCTAATAAACCAGAAAAGGAGGAAAGTGGAATCATAAAAATACTCAACCCAGAAAAAGGCAGATGTAGGCAAAAAGGCAAACACAGAGCATGTGGGACCCATAGGAAAGGAATAGTACAGCAGTAGATTGAAATCTTGTTACGTCAGTGATGCTATTAAATGTGTAAGATTTTCTAGATTGGATGAAAAAGCAAGACATGTTATATGCCCCTGGGGAGAAAACTGTTTTAACATTAAGGCAAAAGCAGGTTAAAAAGTAAATGGAAAGAGCTTCCGCACGCCGATACTGGTCAGAAGAAAGCAAGAATGTCAGTTCCCACGTTGGCGTTCTCGTCAAAGGCCAGGAGCAGGGACGGCGCGGTCCTGGCACAGTGAGGAACGCGTCCTTCCAGCTCGTGGGCACGGCAGTCTGGCATGGGGAGCGACCTTGGTGAGGAGCTTCCAAAACACGTGTCAGAAACCAGTAGCACTGCGGAGGGAGGGACAAGTCCACACTTGATCAGATTCCAACAGCCTGTGTCCGCTACTCTTAGAACACGTGGACAGAAAGCCTGGAGGTAGGAGACCTGAAAACCCCGCCCACCCCGCGGCCCGAGGGGCATTTATGGACACTCCCTGCAGAGCAGCAGGGGACGCGTTCTTCTCACGTGCTCACAGCACGTTTGCCCAGCGGGACCATGTGCTGGCCACCAAACCAGGTTCCACACGTAAGGGGACCGAAGCACACGCGGGGTGCTCCTTGATCTCAGTGGGATTAAGTGGGTTCTCGCAGAAAGACAGTCTGGAAAAGCCCCAGATACAGGGGAGTCGCACCTTTCCACGTTGCCCGTGGGCTAGAGAAGTCAGCGGGGAATTGGGAGGTGTTTTGAGGTGACTGAGAACACAAAGGGGACTCAGCACTGAGCTCACCGTAGAAGAGAAGGGATTCAAGTCAGCGCCTCCATCCCTCCACCCCAGGGAACTCGGAACCCAAATGTAGCAGGAGAACAAGCGTCAGGGGGAAGTCCCTAGTAGAGAGCAGGAAAGTGTGTTCTTTGAAAACAGCAGGACGTCAGTGACGCTGAACGAGGCGAAGTCAGACTCCTGACATCCGGGTGCGGCTGTGGAAGGGGTGGGAAGGGAGGTGGGCAGCGCCGCGCCCACAGACTTGCCCAGTTAGGTGGCTGGGTTTCTTGACAGGACTTCCGAAGCTCTCAAGAAACCGGTGACCTCGTTACCCCTGGTACCTATCTTATTAAACTACCACTTAAAAAATCAGTGTTTGATTTAGTTATTGGAGAAAGTTTAGCATGGTTGGAAGTGACGTAATCCTTCTTTTTTCTGAATTGAGATACAAGTGACAGATGACACTGTGTGGGTCTGAGGTGCACTGCGTGTCGGTCTGACGTGTTTGTCCACTGCGGTGCGACTGTCACAGCAGTGTTGCTGAGCGCCTGTCATCGGGCCACCCACTGGTTGTCCCTTAGTGTGCCGGGAGCAGTTACGAGGGGGCCTCTCAGTGACATTGTGGCTTACAACACCGCGTAGGGCCCGACTGTCGCTGCCAGGTGTGCGTCAGGCCGCCAGGCCCACTCGTCTACGCTCGGGGAACCTGCCGTAGCTGTGAATTTCATGAAGGCTAATGACGGATCCAAATGTTGTGTCTGAGTCGAGGTGTAAAATGGTCATGCTCTTATTCATATTGGCTACATATTGAAATATTACGTATTTTTGATGTATTGGGGTCAGGTGAAATGTGGTATTAACCCAGTTTCTTTGGATTTCTTTTTTTTCCTTTTTAAGATTTTATTTATTTTAAAGAGGGGGCAGGGAGGGAGAAAGAGAGGGAGAGAAACATCACATGTGGTTGCCTCTCTCGTGGCCTGCACCAGGGACCTGGCCCACAACCCATGTACGTTCCCTGACTGGGAATTGAACGGGGGACCCTTTGGTCCGCAGGCCGGTGCTCAATCCACTGAGCCACACCAGCCAGGGTGGTTTGTTTGGATTCCTGACGTGTCTGTTAGAAAGTGTGAAGTGGCCCATGTAGCTCGCACCGTCTCTGTGGACAGCACTCCTCGGAGTGTGGGGCCTGCTCTTGGGCCTCTTCCCTGCAGTCCTCTGGGGGGAGGTCTGGAGCCTGCTGAGTGGCAGGCTTCGCCTATTGTGTTTGTGCGGTGGTCACTGTGAGTGCAGCCCTTTGCTCCGCCCAGGCTCCGTCGGTAGGAAGGCCAACGTAGACGGTGGGTTGGGGACCCCTGCACGTGTGAGCGCTCCAGATCGAGGTCAGGAAATGGCCCCTGACTTTGGTCCTGGAGGGGCGGCAGCATTATTCAGAGGCTGCACTGTCCGCTTGGTGCACTTCCCAGGGCCGTGACCGCGGCTTCAGGCCTGTGGCCTGCCGGCCCGTCTCAGCTTGTCCAGCCAACCGCATCACCACAAGCCATGCAGGCCCTCCGTGTAGTGTGTTAAAGCCACTCGCAGTCACGGCAGGGACTCGAGCATCTGTGAGGCTGCGGTGGAGCACAGGCACCGCCCCATCGCGGTCTGGGGTTCTGCGTGAGGTGCGGCTGGGCTGTGGGACACACGTGGAAAGCCAGACTCTGGGGGAGTAGAGAGTCAAACGGGTGTTCCGATTCAAGGTATCAAGGACGTGGCAAGTGACAGCACGGATGGACCTGGAGACTATTAGGCAAAGTGAAGTAAGCCAGCCAAGGAAAGATGAATACCATATGAGCTCACTTATAACTGGAATCTAATGAGCAAAATAGAATCAGAGGCACAGAAACAAGGAACAGACTGACAGCTGTCGGGGGCGGGGGAGGCTGGGTAAAAGAAGGTGCAGGGTCTAGACAGAGAGCGTATATCACCCATGGACGTGGACCACGGCGTGGGGGTGGGCTGGGCGGAGGGGGACACGGCAGGATTGGGACAACTGTAATAGCATAAACAATAAAAAATAAGAATGTTGCAAGTAAGAGTAACTTGTTGGCAAAGAGCTATCTGGTATTTAGGTATTCCAAGCAGTGTTTTTTAAAAATTGAGTTAAAATACACAAAAAGCAGTGTCTTTTAAAGAGTTTTTAATTAAAACTTAAACCGAGATTTGTCTTGCAAGTGCTCCTCTTTTTTAAAAACAAGTGTTAAAATGTTGAAGTGGTTTTGAACTTACAGAAAAGCCGCAGAGAGAGCACAGGCTTCCCACGCGCCGAGTCGGCCACCCCACATACCGGTGTCCGCCACCCCCACGGAGCCTGTTTCTCAGGCAGTGGGTCTGCGTGGCGGGCCGCTAGCCCGTGCGACATCCCCTCCTGTTCCAGAGTCCCCCGTGGATGTCAGGCACCAACCGTGCCACATTCATCGTCACGTCTCCTGGGGTCTTCCTGGCTGTGACATTCTCTTCTTCTTCTTCACTCAGAAATTCCCCAGAATTCCAGAAACTCCTGGGCATCGCTATGGAACTCTTCCTGCTGTGCAGTGACGATGCCGAGTCGGACGTCAGGATGGTGGCCGACGAGTGCCTCAACAAAGTCATAAAAGTAAGAGCTTAGGGTGCACGCGCCGGACCGGGACCCTTTTGTTTGGAGCAGCGTTGTCCCCCGAGGTGTCTGCATGGGCGCCTCTGTGGTGTGAGGTCGGAGGCGCCCGTCTGCGGCACCCTGGCCACACCTGCAGGAACTGCCTGCCCCTCCCGGTGCATGAAGCCAGCGTCTCCGATCATGATTCATGATGTTATGACCTGGATGCAAGATGAGGTCTGCCGCTCCCAGCTGCTCCTTTGTGCTGCACACCAGGCACAGTGGTGCGGCTGCACTGCAGCCGGCTTCCTCGCCTAGTGCTCATCCTGGGCTGGCAGTGGGGTCTGGGTCTGGCTGGGCTCGCTCCCCCATGACAGAGGAGGGACAGGGTGGGAGCTTGTGGACGCCCTACGCCCGGGGTCAGGGATGGACTCTTGTCTTTTAGTGAGGACTGTTGCATGCCCGCGACCAGGCCCAGACTCTGTGGCCCAGGTGTCGGGGCACGTCCTGCTCTTCATTTCTGTAGGGAAGGGCCCTGGGGACCCTGGACAGCCTGACCATGTACTCTGCCCCCATCACGCACAGGCTGTGTGAGGTGGCATGCCCCCAGTTCTGAGGGGCGGGTGGCCTGGGTGGCAGTCAGAAGGCTCGGGGCTCCCGTCCAGGGGAGTGGTGGCTGCTGGGTGAGCCAGGAGACTTGAGGCCTTCTTCAGCACTGTGGCGTCCAGCCCTAGGGGTGCCAGGGGCCCTTGGTGGGAGGTGCTGAGGCCAGTCAGGGGTCATACTTCGTTCAGTGGAGAATGAGCAGCTCTCAGAGGTTGTTGGCTTGGAGGAGTGGCACGTGGACCCGGGTGACAACGGCAGCCTGTCTCAGAGGGGGGAAGGGCCCTGGGCTGGGGGTCTGCAGGCGGCTGGTGGGCCAGGAAAGGGGCTTGGTGCCTGGGGTCCTCGGGGACCTCAGGGTTCCTGGGGCCCTGCGGCTGGGAGTGTCTGGGCATCAAGGGAGGACCAGGTCTTCAGAAAGGAAGCGGGGTCGCTTTGGGGTCGCCGCGGCTCTGACCTGGCAGGCGCACCGCCACGTGCTGACTCTCGGACTGGGGGCCTTGCTCTGATGGGGGGCACCCAGCAGAGTGCGCCCCACAGAGGGGCCTGCCCGGGCGGCCTTCACGCTTGGCTGTGGAGGTTGCCGGATGAGAGTGGAGATCGGATTCAGTCGTCTGCCAGTAAGTTCGATACTGTGTAGTATTTGCTTATAGTAAAGGTGAAATTCTTTCTCTTCCGTTTTCATTCAGGCACCTGAATCCAGTTCATCCAGTAGCCTTCGGCATATGTATTACTTTTTCCTTAACGAACAGGCTCTCAGTTTAGTTGCTGTTAAACCCGCTCTGCCCCGAGGTGGGAATTCGTGTGGCCAGTCAGCTCCCCGGGGAGCTCGTGGCCCTCGCCCCGAACACACCCCGTGTCTTGTCCTAGGCTCTGATGGACTCCAGTCTCCCGAGGCTGCAGTTGGAGCTCTACAAAGAAATTAAAAAGGTAGTTTTTTGTTTTCCGTCGTTGAAACAACAGTCCTCTTTCGCCATATTGAGTAGTTTGGTGAAATTTTATCTCATATTTCATAAGTAAAAATGTTAGAAGGAAAATCTGTTTGGTAGATTGTTATATGGTTTAGTTTTCTTCAAAACGTAATTTTTTTAAAGGTTTTATTTATTTATTTTTAGAGACGGGGGAGGGAGAAAGAGAGGGAGAGAAACATCAGTGTGCGCCCCCTACTGGGGACCTGGCTCGCAACCCAGGCATGTGCTCTGACTGGGAATCAAACCAGCAACCCTTTGGCTCATAGGCTGGTACTCAATCCAGTGAGCCACACCAGCAAGGGCAAAAAGTTACTCTTCTTTTTAGATGACATGAGAATTTGAAATGGTAACTTACTTTTATTTCTTTATAATTCGGTTCACCAAACCATAAACTTTCTAAAGCGATTAAACATTTACATGGCCTTTTCTCTAAAAACAGAAGTTAACATTGAAGAAAATGCTTTTGTTTATATGAAGTCCTCTTGGTACTAGCGTCTGTGACTTGTATTTATTTTTTAAATTCCTTTTTAATTTATGGATTTTTTCCTCTGAGAGGGAGGGAGGGAGGGAGACACTAATCGGCTGTTGCACGCATCTGCCTTCATCGGCTGCTTTTTGTGCACTCCCCTGACTGGGGTCAGACGCGCAGCCTTGGTTCCTCGGGACGGCGCTCTAGCCAGCTGGGCCACGGGTCAGGCCGGGCCACGGGCCAGGCCGCGCCTGTGGTGTTCGAACGTAATGCGCTCATTAAACCCACTCAGAACGGTGCTCCTCGAAGCCTGCGTGCTGCCCTGTGGAGGTTTGCTGAGCTGGCTCACCTGGTTCGGCCCCAGAAATGCAGGTACGTCCTACCCTCTGGGTGATGGTGATGATTACTATTATTATTATTATTTGGGTGGAGGGCCAGCTCCTTGGATGGAGTCTTCACATCTCGGCTTGAATGTCACCACTTTAGAGATCTTTCCTGCGCACTCTGTCTGGACTTGCCCACCTCTGTCCCTCCAAATTGTGGTCCATGTCCCGCTTATTCTTCCTTCCCAGCACTCGCTGCTCTCAGGAATGTTCTTGCACACTTTGTCAGCACGCCTGGTCACTTCCCACCGTCCCTTCTGGGTGGGGTGCGTCTGAGACGGCAGAGGTCCCCCATCTGTCCTCTGCTGTAGCCCAGCACTGAGGGCAGCGTCTGTACCTGGTGGCTGCCGAAAGACACCTGTCAGGGCGGAGGCCAGGTCCTGCCCTCACTGGTGCTCACCATGGGAGTCAGGGAAATAGGCACCTTGCTCGGTGACGCGGCTACAACGTGGACTTGAAACTGTGAGTCACGTGCAGCCAGTGGAGACAGTCCTGGGGTGGAAACAAAAGAGGGACTACAGTTTGCAACTCCACCCTCGTGGCCCTAACCGGCAACACGTCCGCAGACCCTAGACCGCGCCCCCGAGGAGGTGGTGAAGGGGCCCAGACCCTCACCGTGAGTGTGAGACGATGGCCCGTGCCACTGCGCGGGAGTTCAGCGAGGGCTGCACAGCGCGGCCGTGGAGCTGCAGTCGCCGAGAACACTTCTCTTTGCTCAACCACCTGCTTTACTGTTCTTGTTTTGAGTCATTTGTTACATTTCTAAGCGGCGCATCCCCAGTTCACATGGCAACCAAAGGGACCTCAAGGAGGCAGGACGGGGTATCGGTGTGTCCTGCCTGGAACTCAGGGTTCACTTGCTGGAGCTGTTCAGATGGAACCCAGGTTCCCTGGCTTGCAAGCCCCAGGGGAATCTTGCCCCAAGGGCCCCTACACCTCACATACTCTCTGTTGACTCATTGGGCTGATTTTACTTCTTCAGAAAGTCAGGTTTCTCTTCCTCTCCATGGCTGGTTTTTTTTCCCCTGGGGTCTGTGAAAAACCTGTCTCCTTAGAAAGGGGAGCCTCGCCTCCCTAGTGGGGTCCTGGACGCGGACCTGTCCGGCCCGCCTCGCTGGGGGAGGTTCGGTGGTCCTGGTTCCTCAGGCCTGTGGCCCCTTCCTGCAGGGTGGGCCTTTGTCTTGAGAGTTCCAGGCCTTCTTATCACTAAGGCTTTTCTTAGGTGGGAAAGTTAGAAATGCTTTTTGTAATGTGTTTTTCCCAAGAAAATTGGGTTGTCATTTCTTACCTTTTATTTTTGAAATTGTATTTTCTTATGTTATCTCTTGTTTTCTAACTTAAACTGTGAATATTTCAGTAATGATTATAATTCACTGCAAATAACTTTGGAAAAAGAGCTTTGGAGAGTCTCCACAGTCATAGGGGAAACGCAGGGCGCGCGTCTCCCACATCAGAGCTCCCTGCGCAGGTCTTCTCCCTGCCCCTTTGGCGGCGGTCTGCTCCACACTCACTGCTTCTGTCTCACGGGATGGAGCCGCTGGAGCAGTCAATGTTCCCTCACCTCTGCAGGCCTTACTTGGTGAACCTTCTGCCTTGCCTGACTCGGACAAGCAAGAGACCCGAGGAATCTGTTCAGGAGACCTTGGCTGCAGCTATCCCCAAAATAATGGCTTCATTCGGCAACTTTGCAAATGACAATGAAATTAAGGTATGATTGGCACCTCATGTCCCAAAATTGTGAGCGCTTCTGGTGGGGGGTCGTTCGAGGGCACTTTGGGAGTTCTGCTGTGCTTCCAGCTCAGGTCAAGACCCCTGAGGTCCACTAAGAGCTTCTTTCCTCTCCTGCTCTCTCCTGTGGGTGCAGAGCCGAGTCAGGGCAGTGCACCCACGCAGATTCAGGGGGCACTGTTCTGAGCAGATTGGGTTCTGGTGCACGGGGCTGGCTCTTGTATTGGTCGGGGCGAGGTGGGGAGGGGCAGCTGTCCGGGCCTGTGAGTGGGGAGTGGGGCATGGAGGGCCCCACAGCTGTCAGGGACCCCTTGACCTCCTGTTCATTCTGCGCCCTGGCAAGCTGCCTCCATACCTGCTTTTCTGTGCCATTTGCAATGTCCAGGAATCGTGGCACTGTCGCAGGGTCTGAGGATGACAGGTTCTCGATCTGCTGCTGTGGCTCAGTGTTCCCGCGTGTTTCCAAACAGCCTGCCGGTGCGGCTGGCTCTGGGTGTTCTGCTGTGGGAGACGTGGGCCTGGCTCCGCCTTCGCCCAGTTTTGTGCTGTGGCCATGTCGGTGTGTGTGATGCTCACTGTGCTCTGCCCCATGGTTCTGCTTCTCTGCACAGCTCCCTGGTGTACATGCCATTGATAACCGCCTCTTTCTTATGTGCTTATTGCTCTTTGGCCATTTCTGTCTTCTCACACCTTTTAGCGGCTTGGTAAAGTGCACCCCAGTGGTTCCCACAGGGCAGTTGCTTTGCTGGGTCGTTGTGCCAACTAGAGTCGCCTACCCAGACTCTGGTGACACACCCCAGTCAGGCTGGGCTGCTACACAGTCTCAGCCCAGGGCTTTTCCTGGCCGTTACCCTGGGAGCCACCTTCGCTGCTCTCCTGTTGGACTCCCAGCACCTGGATGCTTGTCTCTCTCCTCCCTGGCTCACAACCTTCTTGGGTCTCTGTGTCCCCAGCCGCCGCCTCTCCCGAGCGTTCTTGGCACTGGGGGCTTCAGACCTGAGAAGGCCCCCGAGCTCTCATATTCAGTTGTATTTACTCTTCCAAACTCGCAGTGGGCTGACCCTTCATAATAACGCTGACCTTTCCCTGTGCTCATGTCCTGATGTGATGTTTCAGTGATACGTTCGTGTGTATTTTCTCTCAAAGGAGCTCTTTAAGGTGCTGACACTTTTTTCTTGGAGTTGAAAAAGTTGGTCAGAGATAAGTTGACGAGGTGGTATCTCTGGGGCACTGGAGGCCACAGACTGCTGGGACCTCCTGTGGCCAGGTGTGGCTCCTTCACCCGTCTGATCCCAGGGTCTGATCTGTAGGTTCACTGGGAGCTGACGCACCTCTGAGAACCAGGGGGCCAACCCCTGTGGGGAGAAAGCTGTGCAGAAGTCAGGCACCAGTCTGTCTGTTTGCAGCTTGTTCTCCTGGAGTCGTACCTCCCGTGCAGGGCCCCAGTGGCTTCCCTGACCCAGTCAGCAGTGCCCAGCACTCACTGACCAGCAGCAGGGATAGTCTCTCGTTCAGAGCCCCGTGTAGAGTCATGGTGAGTGGGCGTTCTCAGGCAGCATCCCCACCAGGACTGCCGTCGGACAAGCAAGTGCAGGCTGCTGGATGGTTGCCCTTCACTCTCCGGCTGTTGGTAACGGTTCAGTGGCCGTGGTTAGCATCTCGGCGCCTCTGTCGCTTACTCCGAAGGTCCAGTGACAGGTCTGCTCCCTGTTTCCTTGGAGCAGTGTGTGTAGGGTCCTGTCCCAGCGCAGTCGGGCTGCCGTCCTCTAGGCCCAGGACATCCTCGGTGGCCATCACTGAGGCAGCATGTGGACAAAGCCTCTCTGAGGCCGGGCGTTGCTGTAGTGGCTCATGCTCTTTTTGCTTTGACTTCATTATTTGTCGGGCTTTTTTAAACTGCATTTATTTTACATAGTGTTGTTTTCTGACCCTGTCTCCGAATACTGTGGGTACAGCTTTTCCAGAGCTAAGGCTTCCACGTTCATGTCCCGGCTTGCACTCGAATAGACTACATATTTGCAAGCTGCTCTGGAACACCCCAAATTTGGGTGCATCCATGCGGCTTAAGAAAGTCTGGAATTGTTGATGATTTACGCTCTACAAGGACCTGGAGCAAGTCGAGTTTCTGAAATGCACGGCAGGCTTCCTCGGAGCTCCCTCCTCCAGCCAGGTGGCCTCTTGCTCCTGCAGGTTCTGCTGAAGGCTTTCCTGGCGAACCTGAAGTCCAGCTCCCCGACTGTTCGGCGGACGGCGGCCAGCTCCGCGGTGAGCATCTGCCAGCACTCCAGGAGGACGCAGTACTTCTACAGCTGGCTGCTCAATGTGCTCCTGGGTAAGGCAGGGTCCCCAGGTGCTTTTCCCAGTGTAGAGGTGACCTCTGCAATCAGGCAGCCCTCGGCCTGTGGACCAGACCCTCGGGCCCTGGCTGGCTGGGAAATGGGAGCTAGGTTGGGGCTGCAGTGAGCCCATGTGGGGGTTCAGAAAGGCTGCTCCTCTTCCCTGCAGAAGTGTGGGTGCAGCCGTGTGCAAGGACAGCCAGTGGGGAGGGGCGCGGGCTGGTGTGCCACCCCACATGACTCCCAGGTCTAGCCCTCCATGCAGCCTGACTGCACAGCTGGCGGACGTGGCTCCATGAGTGTGGGGCATCCCCAAGGGCTGAAGCCGAGCCTTAGGGCCCTGGGGGCCTCGTCACCGCGTGGGTCTGCTGAGTGTGTCCCGAGTTCGTGGGGCGACTGTGGGAGTCAGCACCAGCACACGCTGCAGGTGGCTTGTGGACATTCGTCATGAGTGACAACCGCCTGACTTCCTGGTGCAGCAGAGCCCAGTGCGAGGGAGGGAGGGCCGCCCGTTGTGCTCTGAGGTCTCTGCCCACGCTGCGACACGCTGTGTTTCTCCACAGTGATGTCTGTGCCCACTTCATCCCCCACTGCCAGCCTCAGGGGTGGGTGCTCCTGTAGCCTCTTCTCCGTCCCAGACCGAGCTCCGATGCCCCCAGTAGCGAGCCCGTCTGAGGGACCCCGTGCTGTCTTCCAGGCCTGCTGGCTCCCGTCGCGGACGAGCACCCGCCCCTGCTGGTCCTGGGCGTGCTGCTCGCACTGAGGTGCTTGGTGCCTTTGCTGCAGCAGCAGGTCCAGGACACCAGCCTGAAGGGCAGCTTCGGGGTCACGCGGAAAGAGACGGAGGTGTCCCCCTCGACAGAGCAGCTGGTGCAGGTAGGGCCTGGGTTCACTGGAGTGCAGATGCGGAGATGACTCCGTGTGGACAGGCAGGTCCTCGGGACAGGGAGCCGCGGGGCCAGCTAAGAGCTTGGACTCTGCAGCC
This sequence comes from Artibeus jamaicensis, assembly GCF_021234435.1. Lineage (NCBI taxonomy): Eukaryota > Metazoa > Chordata > Mammalia > Chiroptera > Phyllostomidae > Artibeus > Artibeus jamaicensis. The sequence continues at coordinate 26,478,266 of NW_026521954.1, read as the reverse complement.
AGGCCACCTGGTTTGTGGCCTGAGGTCATAACCCCTAGCCACGTGACTCCCAGTCACATCTGAGGGAAACAAAGGCACACTTCACAAGGTGACCAGAGCACGAGGCACTGGACACACAGACACGGCGGTGGGCCAGGTCGCCTGTGGACTACTGTTTGCGGAGCTGCAACCCGGAGGGACGGAGGGTCCATCCGGAAGGTCTGCAGCCCAGTGACCACAAGGCGCTGCCTCTGAGGCTTTTCATTTTGTGCCCTTCTGGGCGGCCCTGTGTGTTCCCAGGCCGTGTGTGACTTTTGTTGATGATGAGGCTTCCCAACTCCGCAGTGGAAGTAGAGCGCCAGTCACTCTTGAACTTCAGATGAATCGTGACTCACTTTGTGGCATAAGGCTGCCTGAAACCTCACGTCCATACTGTGAACCTGCTGGTCGTTTATGGGAACAGACTCCGCTGGTGCTCTGTGTGTGTGTGGCCTCTCCAGCAGAGGGGGGAGAATAACGCCCTTTTCTCTGTATGACAAGGCAGAGCATTGGAGGGCGGGTAACGTCCGACCTGACTCTCCACCAGCTGGGAGCTGTGTCTTGGCGCCCTGGCCACCGTGGCTCTCGCCTGCCGCACGCACGGCGGGGTCACTGCTGCAGACCGAGCCCCCTCCCACGCCGGCAGCCAGCTGCAGGCTGGCGGGCAAGAGCTCATGCTCCTTTGCTCTTGAGGATGGCTATCCTTTCTTTTAGGGAGTTAACACCATAGTGAGAGAGATTGTGGGAATTTAGAAAACCATGTGGAAGCTACTGATCACCCTGGTAGAAGCGTCAGAGAAAGTTTCGGGGCAGAAATTAAGGCACACGTGTTGCTATCAGAAGCCAAAGGCAGAAATTAAGGCACACGTGTTGCTATCAGAAGCCAAAGGCAGAATGAGGCAGTTTGCTATAAGAAAGGCAGAATTGAGGCACACGTGTTGCTATCAGAAGCCAAAGGCAGAATTGAGGCACGTGTTGCTAGAAGCGGCAGAAATTAAGGCACACGTGTTGCTATCAGAAGCCAAAGGCAGAAATTAAGGCACACGTGTTGCTGTCAGAAGCCAAAGGCAGAAATTAAGGCACACGTGTTGCTGTCAGAAGCCAAAGGCAGAAATTAAGGCACACGTGTTGCTGTCAGAAACCAAAGGCAAACCTAGCGTGCCTGGGAGAGCCCTGATGGCAGTGCTTGCTCTCCGCCCATAGGTGTACGAGCTGACCCTGCATTACGCACAGCACCCAGACCACAACGTGGTGACCGGGGCTCTGGAGCTCCTGCAGCAGCTTCTCCGGACCCCGCCTCCCGCCCTGCTGCGGGCCCTGACCACGCCTGGTGGCCTGGCACAGCTTGGAGCCCCCAGCCGGGAGCCTGGCGGGCGGAGCCGCAGCGGGAGTATTGTGGAGCTGATAGGTGAGTTCTGGGCTGAGCCCGGGAGGTCTCAGGTTCTCCCCCAACGTTCCGTGCGATGTCATCCCACTTTACAAAGGGAGGGCTGAAGTGGGGGAAGGTGGGGTGCACACGGGGGACCCGCTCTCTGACTTGGCCGCCTCCCCGTGGCCTTTCATCTGTTGGGAAGCGAAAACCTGAGGGAGAGGACTTTAGGGGCTGTTGTTTGTCTGCCCTCTGGGTCCCTGTTGGCCGCCCCGGCTGCCTTAGCAAGAGCCTCCCGCTGCTGCCGCACGCACACACACACACACACACACACACGGTTGTTTCCTTGCGGACCACGGGCCGCGTCTGACACGGAGACGCCCTGGGGAAGCTGGAAGAGACGGGGCGCCCTGCACTGCGGCTCCTAGAGCCGAGGCAGGCACAGGGGGGGCTTCGGTGCCTCCAGCCTCTCCCTGGCCTTGCCACTCTGGCCGGCCGAGTGCCGCACGGGTGTGGTGTGGCCCTGACTCGCTGCGTCCGCAGAGCTTTGTTTAACACGCGTTTCTGCAGCAGGAGCAGCACGCGGTCGTGTGCCTGAACCTAGAAATCCCCTTTTCTGAGTAATGTGTGGCCCAGAATACTCAGAAACCAGTGTTTCTAATGAAAATTTGATTGTGAGTTGATGAGCTCATCTGAGATTTCTGACGTTCTCAATTTGGCCTTTCAAAGGCATTTCTGTATGTGTTCCTCTGACGCCAGGTCACGTCTTTGGAACTACGTGCTTTAGTGGTGATGGAGTTTTCACGTCAGAATCGAAGCGTAGTAATGTGGTGCTTAGGCACCGCCTACGTAAACGTGCTCACATGTTCTCCGGTTTTCGAGTTGAGTCAGGCTTTTTGAAAATTTTTGAATTCCTTCTGAATTTTAGCCACTTGTTACCTTACTTTCATATCTGTCTTTTTTTTTTTTTTTTTTTTTGTGATCTGCAGCTGGAGGGGGTTCTTCGTGCAGCCCTGTCCTTCCAAGGAAACAGAAAGGTGATCATTTCAGAAACCAGAGTCTGGAGCCCCGCCGATTGTCCCGTGTCCCTCTGCCGCCTGCCTGTGCTTTGCACTTGCAAGGGCTGCACGTGTGTGGCGGGACCTGCCTCGGCCTAGCGGGCGGCTCGAAAGCCGCTGTGTCCCCCAATTGCTTTGCCTCACATTTGTGATGCCCCCGGGTGGGGGTTGGGGACTCTTTCTGTGACAGGCCAGGTGGTGCGCGGTGCAGTCCTGGGGGCCGTCCCGCCTCTTGTGACTGCTGCTCTGTCCTGTGGCAGGGAGGGCGCCGCAGACGGCACTGGCGGGCGGGGCTGTTCTGGCCGACATCCTTAGAACAGGCGTGAGGGAGCATGTTACGCTCTGTCAGAGTGACTCGCCTTCCCAGTCAGCTTCGTTCAGTGTTAGTCAGCAATGGCGTTTGTTGACTCTTTTGTTAATTTGGGCTGCTTGTCATTTTCCAGCCATGTTTGGCTTTGCAGAGGCCACACAGTGTTCAAGGTGATACAGTTAATTATTTTTAGGACAACACCAGTTATTTTTCTCCAGTCTAGATTTCTGTAGGAAGTAATTGCTGTTGTGTTTTAATTGTGAAACCTTAAAACGACGTTCTTGTTCTTAGTTACAGGGTGGCACACAGCACACTAATTAATCCTTTTCTGAGCCATGAGTTGAACGTTTCCTTGGGAGCCTGGTGCCTAATATTTGCAGCATCGCATGGGGTCGTAACGGGAGTGATATTCTGGCTGCCTCTGAGTTAAGCGAACATTTCCTAGAAGTTAGGAGTGGTGGTCTTTGGGCCGTCATAATGAGGGATGCTTCATCAAACTTAGACTGAAATGCTGAGGTTGCTTGAAAGCCCAAGGATCCTAGGAAAGTTAGTCTATCATGCTTGTGTTTGGAGCTTTTTGGGCCTGTGCCGTTGCTCCGATGCTGCATTTGGCTCGGCCGCCCTTCCCAGCGAGGACAGAAGGACGGCCGAGTCCCCTGGCCGACAGGAGTTGCTTTGTTTTCTTCTGGCTGCACCACGGGACATGTCTGCTGTCTCTTTTTTATTTTTCCGGCATACTTTGTTTTCTTTTGTCTTTTCCTTCAGAGCTGTGGTTATAAACTTCCGTGTTTTCCCTCAAATTTGCTTTTTCAATGGAAGTCTGCCGCTCTACGAGAGAGAAAAGTGGAGTTACTGCAGGATGCAGGATGAGGCGGGCGGGGGGCTGCCCTTGGCAAGGCCTCCTGGCGGCGGATGTGCAAACCGCTGACTCCAGGGACGGACTGCTTTCCTTAGGAGCTGAGCTCGCAGGGCGGGATTTTCCTGGCTTCTTCCAGGCGCAGTACTTGCTGAGGGGTGAGGGCCTGTTATTTAGTAGATGAGCTGAGTCAGTTTCATCTAAAGTCTTGGGTTCCTTTGCTTTGTTTTTTTTTACTTTGCCTTTAATGTCATACCAGTGTGGGTTTCGGGAAGTTGTCACACCCATGATCTGGTTTTTGAAAATCAGTGAAATTATAGATTATGGGTTGCCAAAAACTACTTTGTTACTGTCATTTAATGACATGTATGTGTAATGTAACCGTACGGTTCAATGAGTCCACTTCAATTGCGTTATGACTTTTGCATTTTTTTTCTTATTAATATAGTCTGGAAACCACGAACTATAACATGTATTTTTGAACTTTGCAAAAGATGAAATATTATACTAACCTCTCCGATTATACATTGCTTGAGTTCTGATTGTTGACCTTTAAAAGTGACCTTTAGGTGTCAGGTGCTTCATATACGAGTTCTGTTCTGCCGTTGGACCTGAGTACCCCAGGGGCTGGCAGAATGGGTCCCAGCCCTAATGCACCATTTTAAGATTAAAAAGTAATAGAAGCTGTGTAACTTCAACTGTAATCTAAACCAACAAATAGTCATCAGGCACGAGAGCCCTTTGCAGCAGCGTCTGAGAATCGTTGTGTGGGACTTCCGTCCATGTCGATGGGCCGGTGCGATTGCCACCCTGTGACACCCTGTGCTGCTCGTGCTCCGCGCTCTCCAGGCAGAAAAACGCTGCCTGTGCGGACAGACCGGGAGGGGCTCGGCCCGGGTGTGGGGGCCGCCCACCTGGACCGAGCGCTTGCTTGGCCCCCCTAGTCCTTCCTTTCAGCTGAAACGAGCTCCCGCTGCACTGCTTCTAGGGAAGGAGCTCTTCGGGGAAGCGGCCGCCCTGGAGGACGACTCGGAGCCGAGGTCGGAGGGCAGCAGCCCGGCCTTCCCAGGTAGCTCTCTGGAGGGAGGCCGTTTGCTCCTCGTGGAGAATTCTGGCTTCTCTGTAATGTTCACTCTGAAACGTCCGTGTGTTTTCTGGCTTTAGATATTTGCTCTTTTCCTTGGTTTAGGCTGTTTTACAATTAGGTCTGTACTGTGTGGGCACAAATCTTTCTGAGTGGGGGATGGTGGGTGAAGGCGAACTGCATGGGCTGCGAGGGAAGTGGGGTTCAAAGTCGCCTGTGGACGGTGTAAGGTGGCAAGCTGTGCGTGCTCCCCCACCCGGCAGGGGCGCACTGACCCGGGCAATGGTGCCCGAGTTCAGTGAGAGCGGCTTGTCCGCGTAGCCCTGCTCCAAAGAACGGCTTATTTAGGAAGGAAGGTCTGCGTAATCACAGTGGTGGCTCTTTATTTCATTCATTTACACAATAGCAATTGATTTTCTAATTACAAAAACAAAGTTAAAACAACAAAATTTTAGCTATAACAATAAACCTTAAGTGCTCTTTGGCCCAGTGGTTTCCAGGGGTGACTCCTGCTAATAGCTTAGCATGCTCAGTCTGTCCAGAAGGTATCTAGCTGTGCACTGTGAAGAATGGAGGCATTTACTGAAGAAGATACAAACTACAGTAAACATTGTACAGAGGACGGTGATGCCTCAGGCCCCCTCAAAGTAGGCACTGTGGGACTCGCATAGTTCTCCATTTTACCATCAGCTGCCCCGCCGTATTTTCCTGAATCTCATTGTTGGTCTGAAATCTCTTCCCTCTCAAAGGTGATTTTAGTTTTGGGAAAAGCCAAAAGTCCCAGGGCACCAAATCTGGGCTGTAGGGGGGCTGAGTCACTTGGGTGATTCGATGTTTCACCAAAAAATTCTGCATGAGACTTGGTACATGAGCAGACACATTGTTGTGATGAAGCTGCCAGTCCCCAGTGGCCCGTGGCTGCGGCCTCTGAGTCATACAAATAGTTTCCACGGAGGAACGTTCAAGCTTAACGTGAAATTTCATGCAGCTTCGTTGGTCTACTCGCTCGGTCATTTTGACTGCAGTGGCCACACAGTGCCCGTGCTCACTCAGCGGCTGTACTGCCCCCGCTGACCAGTGCGGTTCAGCACTGGGACGTGTGCACACTCCAGTCCCTCTCCTAGGCTGCCAGGTGACATCAGTGTCACGTAAACTGTTCTCATTGTTTTAATAATGGCTGGACTTCTTGTGGATAGGTTTTGTAAATCTATTTGTAGTGGTTTTACATGTAGTGTTTTTTTTTAAATGGGAATATAAAAACCATATGAAGGAAATGTGCAAATTTGTGCTCCAGGAGACCGAGAACAGCTTAGGGGTCTTGAACAGGGTCTGGGAAGAAGGAAATCCCACCTCAAAGTGATGACGACTTCTGAGCATGGCTTGCCCGGAGCACCAGGCACGTGTGGTTGCGGCTCTGGGCCCTGCCTGCGAGCTGCAGGCCTTGCCCTGTGACCTGGAGCGAAGGCTGCAGCCGCTGCAGAGGCCTGGAAGGGGCGATGCTTCTGGGCCCAGGTCAGGTTCTGGTTCGTAGACCGGGACAGGTACCTGCTGCCAACCCTGACCTTATTGTCCACGGAGTCACGTGGTGAAAGGTGGGTCAGCACAGTGGAGAGCATCTGTGGTCATGTGTGGAGGGCGCCCGGCGCCTTACTTTTGAGATGCGCTAGTTCGTAGTCTCACTGCCGTTCAGCGGTTTTGCTGTTAAAACAGTGAATTTCAGGTGTTTTGCAAACATGTCATCACTGTTGAGTGTTTCCCAGCCCTTTGAGAATGAACATCTCTTTGTCTTCAGCCTCGGTCAAGGGTGAGATCTGTGGGGAGCTGGCCGCCCCTCCCAGGCTCTCCACTCCCGGCCCTGCCGGCTCAGCCGCGGCCGCCTCGGATCGCGACATCATCACCGAGCAGCCCCGGGCGCAGCACACGCTGCAGCCGGACGCAGTGGACCTGGCCGACTGCGACTTGACGAGCGCCGCCACCGACGGGGACGAGGAGGACATCCTGAGCCACAGTTCCAGCCAGATCAGTGCTGTCCCGTCCGACGCAGCTGTGGACCTGAATGATGGGACGCAGGCCTCCTCCCCCGTCAGCGACAGCTCCCAGACCTCTACTGAGGGCCCCGATTCGGCCGTGACCCCTTCAGACAGCTCTGAGATTGTGAGTGTGGGGGTGGCCTGGTCTCCGCAGGGGCTCTTTCCTGGAGGCCCCCGTCCGAGCCCTTCACCGGGGGGTGGTTAGGCCAGAAATTAGATTAGTGCGTGATGAGGGCTCTGCCAAGGCGGAGAGCACTTTAATTTTTTTTTTTAGTAAAGATTTTGTTTGTTTATTATTAGAGGGGGGATGGAGCGAGAAGGAGGGAGAGAAGACACCTCGGGCCCACTCCTCCACCTGGGGACGTTGGTGTTGAGAACACAGTGACCGCGTCTTCCAGCGCTCTGACGACACCCCGCCGCACGGCCTCCTGGCCGGGGGTCCGCGGTCTCATCCTGTCGGAGCCGTCCGTGTGTCCTGGGGGCTGCGGCTTCCTCTGAGTCCGGTGCTGCTGGGGAGTGAAGGGAGGCCTGCGCAGAGTTCCCAGGAATGATGGCTCCAGGAGAGGTTCTGAGGAGACGAGGAGGGCTGGTGTCTCTGAGAGTGCAGAGTAGTTCCGGGTGAACTTCGTGGAAGCCTCTCACTGACCCATGTTCCTGGACTGTGACACATGCGTGTTTGAGCTTCGGAAAAGCTTCTCTCGATAAATAAACGGTTACGAAGTATAAAAAAAGGGAACATCGGTGTGCGAGGTACAGTAACCGGTTGCCTCTTGCACACCCCTCGTGGGGGGCTTGGCCCACAAGCCAGGTGTGTGCCCTGACTGGGAATTGAACTGCTGACATTTTGGTTCTCAGGCTGGTGCTCAGTCTACTGAGCCACACCAGCCAGGGCTTTTTTTTATTTATTTTTAGAGAGAGAGAAACATCAGTGTGTTGTAACCCATCACATGCCCCCTACTGGGGACCTGGCTGGCAACCCAGACATGTGCCCTGACTGGGAATCGAACTGGTGATCCTTTGATTCAAAGGCCAGCACTCAGTTCTCTGAGCCACACCAGCCAGGACTACATTTAAAATTCTTCAAGAACTAGTTGGGCAGAGGTGAAAATCCTTATTTTAAAAAATCTGTAAGGAACTTGTTATTAACAGATCTGTGGGCTTAATGCGATGTGATTAATAACATTAACACTGCGCATTACTTTAACGCCTTTTCACGTTTCCAGCATCTTCCGTCTTCATAGAACAGGGATTTGAGTACTGTGACCTCTGAGTCAGTGCAGGGTGAGCCGTAGACAAATGAGCATCACTGTGTCCCCTACAACCTTGTCGACAGGCACAGGTAGTGGGCCATTCTACACGTGTGCACTGTGTGTGGTGGGTAATAAGCCAGTAATCAATCCACAAGGAAGTACACAGTCAGATGATTGTAAGCACCACCGAGAGAAATAAGCAAATTGAAAGAGGTAGGAAATTTCCTCACGAGCCAGCTCAGAGTGGGGTCCGGGGTTGGCTCGGGGGGGCCCACCAGGGTGAGGATCGGGGCTCTGCCTTTTGGCTGCACAGCCTCGAGCAGATGGCCCTCCCCCCCGCAGCTCTCTGGCCCGCACAGCGAGGACGGCTGCTGCGCCCTTGCTGCGGGCTCGTGGGTGCGCGGTGGTGCTCGGGCACTCAGGACACGTCCCTCACTGTGGCGGACTTCTCTTTTTAAGTGGGTTTTGTTTTGTTTTTGGTACACTAACCTGGAAGATGAAGAATGAAGAATATAATTTTTTCTGGTTTTTAATTATGTAGTTTGATTCTTCAAAAACTAATGGGAAGGATTTGGATTGCTTTTTAAAAAATTCAGTTATCATTTGCCCACACACTGAGGGCTGACTGTGGGGTTTCGAGCAGACGTGGGGCATTTTGTGGCAGAGAACTGTGGCCCACTTGGTGGCTGCATGCGCGGAACCCCGTGTCCAGCGCTCGGCCAGTTCGGTCCTGACACCTGAGGAGATAACCTGTTGTATCACGAGGTTTTTGTCTGAAGGTTTTCCCTCATTTTTGACATACTGTGAAACTCGCTTCTGAAGACAGAGATTCTGTTTGGATTTTTAAAAATAATATACCAAAGAGAGAAATTCCCAGATCGGCAATATTTGGGAATTGTCAGAGTTAAAGCTCTCTACGGGGTAGTAGTCAGCTGGTCAGCAAACTCGTGACATGCATGCACACTTGCCTGCGTGCATTTGACCCATGACGTCTGTGTTGGTATGTAAGACGTAGTCTGCCCCACTTTCGGTTTCCGCTTGGCCCAGGGGGTTTGCCCTGGGGGTGATACTTCTGAACCCTCACCACCCCTCTGCACCTGCAGGTGCTGGACGGCGCTGACGGCCAGTACTCGGGGCTGCAGCTCGGCCCTCCGCAGGAGGAGGAGGAGGAGCCCTCGGGCCTCCTGGCGGACGAGGACGCGGACGCCTTCCCGCACTCCTCAGTTGGTACGCTGGCTCGGCCCGTGCGCGCCTGGTGGGCTCCTGTTTCAAGCGGGCACCTGAGGTCTGCCTTAGCTTCCCAGAAGACATCTCTCGGTCTCTTGATATCTTTGTTTTCTGGGGTGTAAACGAGGAAACTAAGGAATGACCGACCTCTTGATCTAACTCCTCCTTTTTTGTCGTCTGTATAAATGTCTGTATTTGTATTTTCCTGGGAAACTTGTCGCTTAATCACAGATTCTCCGTTTCCAGAAGCCCTTCAGCAAGCGCATGTACTGGAGAGCATGGGCCACCGCAGGCAGCCGTCTGACAGCAGTGTGGATAGATTTGTGTCCCGAGACGAATCTGCTGACCCAGGAGATCAGGAAAACAAGGTGCAGGATTCAGGCCCTGCAGCACTGTGGGCTCCCGAGTGTTTCAGGTCGCTCCGGGCCGTCCGTGCCCAGGCTCTGGCTCTCGGGTGCCGGGCTGTGCCCGCTGGCCCTTCCTGGGCCGGGCTTCTGTCCCGCCTCTGCAGGCCCCGCCATGCCCTGGAAACCACCCCCAGACACACTGTCTGCCCCACCCGATCTCTCAGGTTGTTTGTTTGAGGGTCTGCACGGCTCTGCGGTATTTCTTGGTTTTGGCCCATTGAATTGGTTTGTGTCTTGTGGTAAAATACACGTAACAAGATCTGCCAACTCAGTGGTTTTAAGTGCACCCACATTGTTGTGGCCACCACTGCACCCATCTCCAGAAGTTCCTCATCTCCCCAAACTGGGACTCTGCCCCCATTAATCAGAACTGCCTGCCCCATCCTCTGGCACCCGTCACTCCTTTCTGTCTGTGGGTTTCAGTGCTGGGGCCTCAGGTAAGGAGAATCGTACGGTGTTTGTCTTTATGTGTGACGGGCTTGTTTCACTTGGCATACTGTCCCCAAGGGTCACCCATGTTGCAGCAGGTGTCACGATTTCCTTTCTTTTGAAGGCTGTTGATGTTCCACTGCATGTACACACCACGTTTTGTCTCCCACTCACTGACAGGCGCTTGAGTCACTTCCACTCTTTGGCGAAGAGTCTCCCGTGAGCACGAGTGTGCAGAGGCCCTGATTTCTGCCCCTGGGGTGGGGTGGCTGGGTCACATGGCAGTTCCATGTTTAAGGGATTGACTGGCCTCCGGCGTAGGGCGAGACCTGGTGTGTGGCACTCAGTCCCACACAGGTGTTCTTCCCAGGCCCCGAGCAGCAGCCCGCCCCCCTCCCAGTGCTGGGCCTTCCCCAGCTCTAGTTCGTCTGTCCCATCGTTGGCGGCCAGCGCTGTGCTTCCCCAGCAGCCTCCCTCTCCAGTGGGCTGTGCCTCTACACACAGCTCATCCCTGCCAGAGCCCGTGGGACTGGGCCGGACCTGCCTCTCCCCACGTTCAGCCTGCCCCGCCGTGGTCAGTGAGGGCAGGCGTGAACGTGGGCAGACATAGCATCCTGGTATCCCAGCACGCGGCCCCGTGGCTGCTGGGAACTCTGTTGAATGAGCTGATGGGTGAATGTTCTCTCTGATTATCAGAGAAGCAAGCCTCAGTTTCTCTGTTCTAGCCTTGCCGGATCAAAGGTGACATCGGACAGTCTACCGACGAAGATTCTGCTCCCCTGATCCATTGCGTCCGCCTTCTCTCTGCTTCATTTCTGCTGACTGGGGAGAAAAATGGTGAGTGTGGGAGGGGCCGGTGCCAGGCTGGAGGAGTCACCAGCTTTCAGAGTCAGCCCGGTGGCCGGTCCCGCGCCTGGTTCTTGCCGCCGAGGGAGTCCAGCTCGAGCGTTCGCTTCCCCAGCTGCCGGGAGGAGCGGGGGAGTGATGGGGCAGCGGCTGCCGGGGTTTGGCTCGCCAAACGCTGAACGTGTGCAGCTCTGAAGTCGACGGCGGCTCGGGTGGTTTCGTTGCAGCCCTGGTTCCGGACCGGGACGTGCGGGTCAGCGTGAAGGCGCTGGCACTCAGCTGCCTCGGGGCTGCCGTGGCCCTCCACCCTGAGTCTCTCTTCTGCAAGCTGTACAAAGCCCCTCCCGACACCGAGGAGCAGCCTGGTATGTCGGCGCGGCGCTCGCCCTCCTCTCGGAGAGTCTCTGCGCCCCCGGGCCGCCTCATCCCAGAGCAGCGCCTGGTCTCGGGTCGCAGCTGTGCACCCAGCACGGACACCCTGTGGTGCTGCATGGGCGCCCTGTTCATGCGTGTTTTGTCGGCCAAGGCCACAGGTGGTCCCCTTTGCACACCCTTGGGGACAAGCCTGCTTACAGAGGGAGCTGAGTGGTGGGAAGAGCTGCACTTCTGGGATTCTTCCCCCCCTTCTTCTGTCTTTGGGCCAAGGCCAGACTTGTGCTGTTATGTTTATGTTAGGTAGATGTGGGCTTGTTTGAGAGCTTCTGATCTTTTTTGGAAAAGATCAGCCTGGAATTACAACCTGTTGCGTTGAGTGACACCAGGGATATACTGACTCTAGAGTCTTAAAGCCCCCACGTGCTTCTCCACTGTTGGTTATTCTAGTCAGGTCTTGTCTAGGTTCTGGTCGCCCCTGCCCCCTCTTTCTTCCCTGAGAATGGAGCTCTCCCTTGGGGTTCGAGAGGTGATGGGGGACTTTCCTCAGATCCGGGCAATCTGTCCCACAGAGGAACAGTGCATCTCGGACGTGGTGAACTACATTGGCCATGGAGACCCGCAGGTCCGAGGAGCCACGGCCGTGCTCTGCGGGACGCTCCTCTGCTCCGCCCTCAGCCACTCGCGCTTCCAGGTGGGAGGCTGGCTGGGGTCTGTCCGGACTCAGACAGGTAATGACCGGCTTGGAGAACTGCTCTTTCTGAGTGTCATTGCCAAGGTCAAGTTTGTATGAAGGCATTTGTTCTTGCTCTTCCGGTCAGGGAACGCGTTTTCTCTGGCGGACTGCGTCCCTCTGCTGCAGAGAACTTTGAAGGATGAGTCTTCCGTTACGTGCAAGCTGGCGTGCACAGCTGTGCGGGTGAGCCCCACGGGACGCGTGTCCTCGGGTACCAGGGGCTTGGCCGTTGTTGCGATTACAGTATTAAGTCTTTAGAAAGAAATCATTTCCATAAAGGATTCATAGACCTGAGTTTTGATTCTCAGAATAGTTGTTTGAAATATCCCTTTTTCTAAAGAGTGTATTTGCTAATATCAAGTGTCAAACTTGTTGAGTTTGACCAGTAACTCCATTAAGCCATGAGAGGCTGAGAGCGTGCGGCTCAGGGGACTCGCCGCCTCTGCTCTGGTCGGTGGCGGGGCCCCTGACCTTCACACGGTGGATGTTCAGCCCTTGTGCCCCCTGGGCCATAGATCCCCCTGACCAGTCATCAGCAGGAAAACCTAACCAGTAAAGATTTAAAAAAATACCCACAAAACTTCGTCACTATCCATTTGTAGGATGCCTTCCCTTTTTACAGTTTCACGGCCTGGCCAGAGCTTTGCCCTCGCCCCCAGTGTGTGCTCTCGGTCGAGCACAGGTGTGTGCTGGCAGCAGGTCTGGTGCCGGCCCCAGGCCGGGCTGTGTGTGCCGAGGCTGGTGAGGGCTCGGGGTGCCGGGAACCGTGCCGCCACTTGAGTCCCATCCTTCACCCTGGCGCCGAGGCCGCTTTAGAAGGGGTGGGTGGTGTGGCCTGGTCCCTGTCTTCAGTGCTGATAAAACGCTTGAGAGGTGGGTGTGTCGGGGCAGAGACCAGGACCTCGGCAGAAGTGGGAGGAGGAAATTACATGAAGTGGCAGCAGCACACTTCGAACTTGGGTTTTCTGAGGTAAGGCACGCATGGCCAGTGCGGCCAAGATGAGAGGAACAGGCCTGTGCTGGCGATGCGCGGGGTTGCCAAGGCGGCGGCTCTCCTTTCAGCTCTGCATCACGAGCCTCTGCAGCAGCAGCTACAGTGACCTGGGGCTGCAGCTGATCACCGACGTGCTGAGCCTGCGGAACAGCTCCTACTGGCTGGTGCGGACGGAGCTGCTGGAGACGCTCGCAGAGGTGGACTTCAGGTGCGCGCATCAGCTTCGCACCGGGCACCGAGCGGGGAGAGGTCTGGGCTGCGTGGTGCAGGTGGTGGTGGTCACCCGTGCGGCAGACACCTGACGGCTCCATCGCCGATGTGCTTTCCTAACCCCCTGCTCGTGAGTCTTCCAGGCGGCAGAGGAGTGTGTGGTCCTGGCGGTCTGAGCTGTGGAAGTGCTCTGGGCGCTTCCTTGCTGGGGGTGGGGGGTGCAGGGCTCTGGTGTCTGTGGCCCGTACCAGGTCTGCCTCCTTGAAAGCAGGGTGTGCTCTTGGCCCCGCTGGGACCCGCTGAGAGGGCTGGTCTGCGTTCGGCCCCAGTGCAGAACTGACCTGGGTGTGCTGCAGCTTTCCACCGTCTCGGCGTGGGTTCTGGTCGGAGTCGCTTTCTTTCAGTCCTCCCTTAGTCGGGGTTTTTAAGCAATGTTTATTGAGGCTGGCCATGTGCCAGGGTTATTGCTCTTATCCTCAGAACATCTTTGAGTATTCGGGAGTGTGTCACCTCTACCCCCAGATGGGGCTCTGGACGTGGGGCTGAGCACCTCCTGGGCTGCACCCAGCGGGCTAGGAAGCTGCAGCCTTCTGTTCGCAGCTGCCCTGCCCTCTGCCTACGTGTTTGAGCTGATTTTCGGGGCACTTGGAGCCTTTCCAAGTAATATACACATTTGAATTTATTTGGAAGAAAGGTGGTTTTCTCGGTAGCCCTGATTAGCAGAGTCTGGAGTGATGAGAGGATGTAAAATCTTGCTGGAACACAGTAGTTCTTCCCGTCACTTCAAGTCAGTGCTGCCTCCAGGCGTCCCTGGCCCTGGACCACCCTGCCCCGGGTGGCCTGCCCCAGCGGCTTGTCTGTCTGCGTCCTGCAGGCCAGCGGGGGTGCTTGTGAGGTGATGAACCGTCTCATCGGGAAATGTGTTCTCTCTTTAGGTTGGTGAGCTTTCTGGAAGCAAAAGCAGAACACCTGCACAGAGGGGCGCACCATTACACAGGGGTGAGCCTCTGCTTCGCCCGGCTGCGTCCGCACTGCGGCTGCACTGTCCTGGCTTGGGGTCTTACTGAAAGCACGCTGTGTAGACTGATTTCCGATGAAGCATGCAAGTTGGGATTGTGTGGTGTGAACTCCAGACTGGTGAACTTAACACTTCACCGAGAATTCAGCTACACACAGAGGTGGTGTCTCTTTTTCTTTTTCTCTCCAAAGCTCTTGAAGCTGCAAGAGCGAGTGCTCAATAACGTGGTCATCTACCTGCTTGGGGATGAGGACCCCAGGGTGCGGCACGTCGCTGCCGCTTCGCTGATGAGGTGCGGAGCCCGGCAGCTTTCCTCGTAGCCACTTGCGCTGCTTAAGCGCCAGGCTCTGTGGGACCGGCAGGAGGGAACCGATGGGGGGCGGCAGGGAGGCGCTTCTGGCCACTGCTCACCTGCACGCACTCCGGGGGCCACGTGGGGCCTGCTCGGGGACCGGCCTCCATCCGTGCCGCCTGGAGGTGGGGACAGCTGGGACCGCTGCGCTGCGTGTCCCGCACGCAAGTGGCTGTTCCCAGCTGGGACAGAACACACACAGCTTTGGGGGCCGGTCGTCTCCAGTTAGTGACGGTGTCTTCCTGTGACCAGACGCTCTTCTAGAAGGACGTTTCAACCAGTGCCGTTTTTTACTATGTGGTTGTGATAAGCTCTCATATCAACATCATTTGGATATAAAGTTGTCTTTGACCTAAATAATGAATAATGCTCCAGTCAACATTGTTAACACGTAAATGTTTATGTACGGTTTTTTTGTTCTCCTTTAAAATCACTTTTGGAAGTTGAGTTGCTAAGACAAGCTTTTCAATTTTTTAAAAAAAAATTAAGAACCCTGGCTGCTGTGGCTCAGTGGACTGAGTGCCATGATGCCTGTGAACCCAGGAGTCGCCGGTTCAATCCCCAGTCAGGGCACCAGCCTGGGCCGTGGGCCAGGTCCCTAGTGGTGGGTGTGCAAGAGGCAACCACACAATGATGTTTCTCTTCTCCTTCTGTTTCCCTTCCCCTCTGTCTAAAAATAAATAAGTAGAACTTGTAAAATATTTTAAGAGCTTTTTTGGAGGTGTAATTTACATCCCTTAAAATGTACACATCTCCAGTGACAATTAAGTGGCTTTCAGTGCGTTGATAGACTGTGTCAGCATTACCACAGCTCCGTTCTGGAACCTTCCCATTCCCCACAGAGAGCCCTTGTGCCCATTCACAGGCTCCCTGTCCCCACCCGGCGCCCCGGCAGCCAGGAACCCCCTTTGGTGCCCAGAGCTTCGCCTCCTGTGGACCTTTTCTCTAAGCAGGACCGTGCAGTCGTGGACCTTTGTCCCAGTTCTGTCCCCGAGGGTCTGGGAGGGAAGCCGGGGTGGCAGGGGTGTCGGGAGTCTGCCCCCGCTGTCACTGAGGGGGTGCCGTGCCCTGGCTCGTTCTGTCCCCTGTTCACCAGAGGACAGCGGTTGTCACGTCTGCTCCTCGGTGACTGGTTGCTGGCCCACGAGATAGGCAGACCCTCAGGATTGGTTCTGTCGGGGCTTCGGTGCTCACTGTGGAGTGGCCGTCCTGAAAGGCACCACTACCCGCCTGTGGCTGGGCCTGACCCCGGTCACCACACGGGTCACTTCAGAAAACCTTAATGGTGTGTCACTTGTTTAGGCAGAAGTTGGTTTTCTTTAAGATTTTTATTGATTTTTAGAAAGAGGGGAAGGGAGGGAGGAAGAGCAGGAGAGAAACATGGATGTGAGACAGACGCTGATTGGCTCCCTTTCCATGTGTGCTCTGCCCAGGGACTGAACCTGCACCCTCGTGGTCTGCAGGACGGCGCCCCAGCCAACTGAGCCACACCAGCCAGGGTTTAAGGCGGCTCTTTAACTAGAGTGTTTAATACGTGTAGAGAAAGGTGCTTCATTCTGCAATAGGCAAAAAGAAAGTACGGCACCTGGTTATTTCAGAGTGGGGAGCGGCCCTGGGACTGGAGCCCCGACAGTAACGTGCTGAGGAACGCCGTGCCCGGAAAAGGGGGGTGGCCTCGTGTGGGCAGCGGGCGTCGGAGGCCCACAGGGGAGACCCCGCGCCTCCTCACGTAAATAAACCATACTTTTGTCTTAGGCTTGTCCCAAAGCTGTTTTACAAATGTGACCAAGGACAGGCGGATCCAGTCGTGGCTGTGGCCAGAGACCAAAGCAGCGTCTACCTGAAGCTCCTCATGCACGAGGCGCAGCCGGCGTCCCACTTCTCCGTCAGCACCATCACCAGGTGCGCGGCCACGTCGGGGGAGTGCGCCCGGGCCTGGATACCTGGCTTCGGGGCTTTCGTCCGAGATGGGCTTTCTGGGGAAAACCTTCCGGTGAGGGTGTTGGGCGGGTGGCCTTCCGTGGGTAGGACGTTTCTCTGTCTCAGGACTTAGTGCCCCCCACCTCTGCACACGCGTCCGCCCAGTCCCACAGCGGAGACCGGGCGGCCGAGTTGTTCTGTGTGTTTTCCGTGTGGCTCCGGTGTTCGGGCCCTTCCTAAGAACCTGTCCGTCCCGCCTCTCGCTCTCATTTGTGTTGCCCGGGACGGGTCTGGTTACGCTGCGCCTGTTCATTTCCAGGTGCGTGGGCTCTTCAAGCGCCTCGGGCCGCTGGCCCCGTGGTTCGTGGTTCGCAGCGGCGCCCGCTCGTTGGGAGAAGCTCCCCAGCGCAGCTCCGGGCGGCCGGGCGCCCTGCCCTGGCGCCCAGGCGAGCGGCCTTGCTGTGCGAGTAGCTTGAGCAAAACGCTTTCGTGGGGTTATCATTTTCTTAGAACTTGACTTCACGAAGGAGACTGCAGATGTGAGGAGACTATGCTATTTTAGCTCTCTGTATTTTAAATGCTGTTTTAAAAATAGTTTTATGTGCTTAACTCTTTTTGCTGAGTGGCATTTTTTAAAAAACTTGGGCGACATCGCGGCTGAATGTTCACGTGATGCCTTTGTTCTGAACTTGGCTTGTCAGATTTTGAAGTCGTTACTCCTAAGTCAGATCTCTCCCATGTGCGAGCTGCCGGAATACACATGTGAACTAGTCTCCCCAGAGCGTGTCCTTTTGTTAACCTCAGAACTGGCGCTCTCTCTCTCTGGACAGATTTGGGGTAAATGCTCCTCTAAGACGAGCGGGGTTCCCGCCGGCTGCTTCATGGTCGGGCAGTGGCGAGTGTGGGGGAAACACTTACCCACAATGCCACCAGACACAAGTACAGTATCTCGTTCTCGTCCGTTCTTAACCGCGACTCTGAGGAATCCCCAGTTCCAAGCCCAGGTTGCCTCCCGGCGTCTGGCCGGGTCCCTTAAGAGCACGAGTACACACTGTGCAGCTGTGCCCACAGCCTCGCCCCCCCGCCCCGCTGGTTTGGGCTCCATGTGAGCAGGTGTCCGATGGTCCCCTTGGTCTGTAATGGAGCGCCGCCGTGGGCAGGACACTGGCTGGTCCGAGAGGACACCAGTGCTGGCCTGGTGGGCTCATTCACGGAGTCAGAGAGCTGGAGTCTGTGTGACTGCAAGGAGGGGGACGTGGCCGCAGGCCTCGGGCGGCGTGTGTGTGTGTATGTGTGTGGGGTGGGCCGGCGGTCCTGTGGTCCTGTGGGGAGGGTGTTTTCCGTGGCTGGAGTCGGGAGGAGCTCCGTGACGGACGTCCACGTGGGCGGCTTGGGCGTGCAGAGGGCTGGCGGGGAGGCGCCGGGAGGAGAGCGCCGCCCTGCCCCGCCGTGCGGCTGGTGGGCGGCCTGGGGGCGGGAGGGTGGTCTCGGCCGCTTTTATGGTGCGGTGGCCCCCACCCCTTTGGCCACGGGGACTGGTTTTGTTGAAGACAGTTTCCCACGGACGAGGGCAGGCAGTGGGAGAGCGGAGGCGGGGTGAGGGTCGTAATGCCGGTGGCACCCACCGACTGGGAGCTCGGGGGCCCTTGGGGTACGACCCGTTTTCTTAAAGTGTTTAACTTAAAAGTCAAGACTTCCCTAACTTTCTGTAGCCTGTAATCTTAAACTTTGAGATGCCATTTGAATTTCTGAAACGTCCTCAGCTTTAGTGGTAGATTTTAAGTTTCTGCGTTTTCTTATCAGAATATACAGAGGCTACAACTTGCTACCAAGCATAACCGATGTCACCATGGAGAACAACCTGTCCAGAGTCATTGCCGCCGTGTTGCAGCAGCTCGTCACGGCCACCACACGTGCGCTCACGGTGAGCCCCCTCTGCTGGCCACAGCGAGCTCGTTCTCAGCTGGCGGTGAGGTCAGACGCCCGTATGCAGGGCGCTGGGCAGTTGTGCTCCCGCAGCTGAAGCCCGGTTTGTTCCAGGAGGAGTGCGACGACTTTCTTCTCTTACTGTTAACGTGACACATGTTCATTGTCAAAGAAATCAGCCGACACGGGGACGTGAAAGAAAGTACAAACTGACAGTGTCTGACTCGGTTGGTCAGAAGTTTAAACCATCTCAGTGGCTAATATGTGCTAAGGAGTGAAAACCAAAGACACTGACAGAGTTTCCTTTTTTATATTTTATTTAATTTTAGAGAGCAGAAGGGAGGGAGAAAAAGAGGGAGAGAAACGTCAGTGTGTGGTTGCCTCTCATGCAACCCCCACTTGGGACCTGGCCTGCAACCCAGGCCTGTGCCCTGACTGGGAATCGAACCGGTGGCCCTTTGGTTTGCAGGCCAGTGCTCAGTCCACTGAGCCACACCAGCCAGAGCGGAACAAAGATTTTTGTATAATTATTTTTATTGTTATTTACGATGCTAAAATCGGAAATGAACCATTATATCCAGGAATTGAACAGTGAGTGAGTTCTGACGACAAGCTTAGTACGTGTGGGAGTGAGTGAGTCCGTTATGCACCTGTTAGTACGGTGCTGGGAGAGTTTGTAACAATATCGAGATATACTCTGAATTATAATGTTGAGTAAAAAAAGACATAATGGGAAACTGTATGCTTCTGTGTAGTCAAATCTCAGTTATGAAAAATAACACTTGCACCCTGGCTGGTGTGGCTCAGTGGATTGAGCGCTGGTCTGTGAACTGAACGGTCGCTGGTTCGATTCCCAGTCGGTGCACATGCCAGGGTTTGGGCCTGGTGCCCAGCTGGGGGCGTGCGACCAGGCAACCAATTGATGTGTCTCTCTCATTTTCCCTCCCTTCCCTTCTCTCTAAAAACTAAATAAAATAAAAAATTAGTAATGTTTACATATACATTCCTCACATGCTCAGGAAAATGGCAGCGTTTTCAAAATTCGTTTCAGGATGAGTGATTTTTGTTTTATATTTTTAGATATCCACAGATTTCTAAAATGAACGGGTTTATCTTTCACAATCAGAAAGTGTCGCACGCAGTAGAGTTATTTGCTGAGCGCCCATGGGACCTGCCGCTCCTCCCTGTGATGGGAGGCACACACCCCACAGCGGAGTGCTCGCTGACGGGTGGGCCGTCCCAGGGGGTCCGTGCGCCTGTCCAGCCTGGAGGCTGTTCAGCTCAGCTGGTTGGGCACCGTGCAGGTCACCTCAGTGTTTGCACTGGTTGCTACCTGTTGGGCACTGTGCTAGGCATGGATGCAGAGACGGGGCCGCTGCCCTTGGGGTTGTGGCCGTCTGGGCGGGGGAGGGACCCGGCACACCTGGAAGGCAGGGGTGGGGCAGGGTGCACTGCAGGCCGAGGGGTGGGTGGCACAGGGCCCTGGCGGCTCTGGGCTGGAGGACCCGCCCTGGCCAGGTGTCCCGGGGCCAGACACAGCCTCCGTCATGGTTCCTTTCTGTGATGGGTGGAGGAGGTTGCGTTTAATCCCTGCTGCTTGGTGTTTGGGAATGATTTATTTCTTCCCTCTGTAGTTTGGATGCTGCGAAGCTTTGTGTCTTCTCTCCACGGCTTTTCCAGTTTGCATCTGGAGTTTGGGTTGGCATTGTGGGTAAGTGTTTTTCTCGCCTTGTGGTTGTGTGCAGTTGTGTGATACAAACGCACTCACTGGAATCCCGTTTTTCCTTCTTGTTAAATACCCCAGGGATGCTTGCTTCCACGCGGTTAGCTGTGTGGGGACTGGGGCAGGGGGTGGGGGCTGCGGGGAAATACCGAGCCGGTCAAAAGTCACCGGCATCTTATGCTCCCTCTGCGGCGTGGCGGGCGACTTCCGTGCGAGGATCTGCGCGTGCTGGCCAAGGCTTCTGACCAGCTTGCTTCACTCTGAAATTAAAAGTTTAGAAACATCTGTTGTTTAAAATCAAATGTGACCTACCCCATGAAACTGTGAGGAACCACAGCAGTGAGATTTAGGAGTGGTTTGTATGTAACGTTCAGCAAAAAAAAATGACGTTCAGCAGTGAGTGGCCTCGTGGCGCCTGCGGAATGACTTCGTGTCTTCCTCGGCTCCGGGGAGCAAGTACGCTGTTGTCGTGTGTGCCGACACCGATGACAGCCACACTAGGACGTCATCTGCAGCTGTCGTGTGTGCGTGAGCGTGTGGCCAGGAGCGTGTGCTGACGTGGCCCGCATCCCCCCTTGGAGAGGTGGTTTCCTCTGAACAGACACTTGCTCACTCTGTGCCTGCAGCTTCTGGTCGCAGGTGCAGCACCGGACTCCTGAGTGACTTGCCGTTGAGTAAAATGTGCTAACTCGAAAGTTAGAGAGTGTTTAAGGGTCATCGAAATAAACGTGTAATATTGTTAAATCACATTGGCTGCCTGATATCCCTCAGATGACGTTTATGGAGCTGGGTTTACGGGGATGCTGTACAACAGCTGCATGAGTTTGTGGAAAGTGCACAGTGATGGGCCGCGCTCCTGGTTCAGAGGGAAGGTGAGACAGCTCGCCTCAGCATTGGCCCGCAGCCTGACCACCAGTGTCTGCTTGCAGGGTGCCCCCCCTGGGCGCCTCGGACGAGTGCCGGAAGAGCTGCACGGTCGGCATGGTCACGACGGTCCTCACCCTGCTCTCGTCGGCGTGGTTCCCGCTGGACCTCTCGGCCCACCAGGACGCTCTGATCCTGGCCGGAAACCTGCTGGCAGGTATCAGTGCCTCCTTGAAACAGAGACCCCGCCTTTAGACACCGGGAGGGTGGGGTGGCGAGCACCCGCAGGACGGCGCCAGGCGGCTGGTCCGTGTCCGGCATTCGAACGGGGTTCTTTCCCAGGCTGGCCCTCAGTTAGGTGCGGCCAGCTCACTGCTCCTTCCATCTGAGGGCAGCGTGGGCCTGGACTCCCGGCAGCAGGGGAGCAAGCCTTAGGGGCCGGCAGGGAGGGCCCACCAGGCGCAGGGCAGGGCACCCGCCAAGGCAGGGAGAGCTAGAAACTTGTGTGACATTCGAGAACTGTAAGTCATTTTGATGTCACACGAGGCCCAGGGCACAGATGGAGAACATGGCTGGTGAGGCAGGAGGGGACCGTGGTGAGCGACGGGTGCGGGTGTGGTCCGTCTGCGTCAGCAGGACTTGTCCTGTTTGTCCTGGAGGTCAGGAAGGGAACGGACAGGCGGGTCGGGGTGGGGAAGGAGACGCGTACTGGAGGGAGGGGGGCGTCCGAACAGGAGCGCGGCTGTGTGGTCGTGGGGGCGGAGACCGCTGGAGGGGCACGTGAGAGGAGAACAGCAGGCCTGGGTCGGCAGCCGACCTTGGGCGGTAAAGACGAAGGAGGGGCCCGGGCGACTGCAACTTCCTGGGTGGCTGTGCGGTGGTGGCGGTCCCGGAAGTTGGGACCGCCGTGTTTGGGGAAAGCGTCGGTTTCCTGTTGAGTGTCAGGTCTCAGCCGGCTTTCAGGCGGAGGTGTCCAGTGTGGCTGGGTCTTAAGGACGCGTGTCTCCTAAGCAGCGTCTTCCCCAGGCACCACAGAGGTGGGAGGTAACTCATGTGCCTGTCTCACAGCCAGCGCCCCCAAGTCTCTGAGGAGTTCGTGGGCCACGGAAGAGGAGGCCGGCCCAGCCGCCAGCAAGCAGGAGGAGGTGTGGCCGGCGCTGGGGGACCGCAGCCTGGTGCCCATGGTGGAGCAGCTCTTCTCCCACCTGCTGAAGGTGGTCAACATCTGTGCACACGTGCTGGACGAGGTGGCTCCCGGGCCCGCCGCAAAGGTGACCGCCAGCGCCCCAGCTTCCCCTCGTCTTCCCTCACGTCCTCGGCTTTAGGCGAGCAGAGGCGCTCCTGTCGTAACCCTGACTCGCCCCGAAACGCCACCCTCTAGTCGGTAGCTCTCCTGTGCGTCCTCAGTTCCTGTCGCTGCCTCCGAGAGGGAAAGGTGGGCTCCGTTCCCCGGCTCTCGCCTGAGCCCAGAAGTTCAGGTGTGCGATGCTGGCTGGGTTGCACGCTTGCTGCATCCTGACACGTTGGCGCGTGGTCTTGCTTTTCCGTGAAGTACAGTGAGATTTTACGGAAGAGGGCCAGCATCCGGACAGACAGGAAGCTCTTGGCACCGCGGGCTCAGGGTGGACGAGTGCTCACTGCTGATTGACTGTCCCCTCCTCCCGCACCTTCAGTCTCAGACAGGCTCGTCTCACTTCACGTTCTCCTGTCGCTGCCGCTGCCCAGTGGCCTCTCCCTGTCCGCCCGCTCCCCCAGCAGGCCTGTCTGCTGCTCGACCCCACGTGCCTCCCGCTGCCCTGCCACTGGCCCGCAGCCTAGGCCTGGCCTCTGCCCGTGGCATCTGTCCCCACTCTCTCACCTCACAGGTCTGGTTTCTAGCACCACCTGCTGCAGCAGCAGCGCTTCCTGCCCAGCTCGGTCTTTGAGTCTCGTGGGTGCGTCTCGGGCCCTGTCTCACTGCCCCCGTGTCACTCGGTGCCACCCTCTTGCTCAGGGACGTTCGGATTATCTCTCATTTCCGCCGACCACTTCTGCTCCCGGTGCTTCCCGGGTGTGGTCATCGGTCCACCGTGAGTGCTTTCCAGGCTCTGTCCTGCTTCGTCCTGGGCCAGCGCCGGCCAGTCCAGGTCTCTGTGCACCCGTCGGACAGCAGCGCCCCCTCCTCTCCTGTGCCTGCGACTGAGGGCCTAAATCTCTTTTCTAATTATTACTTTGTTCTGTTACAATTGGCATTCAGAGTTGTAGCAGGTGTGCAGCATAGCAGCGAGACGCGTGCGTAACTAGTCGAGTGGTCCCTGGTGAGTCTGGCGCCTGTGGGATCCCTGGTGGGATCCCCTGTGCTGGGCCTCGCGCCCCCTGGCTGTTCCCAGGGCCCATCCCGTCCCCCTCTCCGCCCAGCTGCCTAGCCTCCCCCTCTGGCAGCCGTCGGCTTGTCTCTGTGTCTGTGAGTCTGGTTTTGTTTGTTCGTTTATTCTGTTTTTTTTCTAATTCTCCACATAAGTGAAACCATAGTACTTGTCCTTTGTCTGACTGACTTCACACAGCGGTCCCTAGCCTTTTTTCACCAGGGACCAGTTTTGTGGCAGACAGTCCCTCTGCAGATCGGGGTGGGGGTGGTTTCAGGATGACGGAGGCACATCACTTTCCAGCCTCTCTCCTGCTGCTCACGGGCCCGAGCGGTGCCCGTCTGTGGCCCAGAGGTGGGGGCCCCTGCTCCATGTTGCAGACGGCCACCGCCACTCCTTCTGTCATTCTGTCACACACGCCCGCACGTGTGTATTCACCTTGCCTGCTTTTGCGCACTCATCCCCCATGGGCACTTGGGCCGCTTGCCCACCTCGGCTGCTGTAAACTGGGCTGCGGTGGATGCAGAGGCTGCCTCTTTCCAGATTGGTGTTGGACTTTCTTTGTACGCCCCGTGCCCCGAGGGGAATTGCTGGGTCCCAGGGCAGCCCCAGTGTTAATTTTCTGAGGAAGCGCCGTACTGGTTTCCACAGTGGCTGCAGCGGTTCCGAGGGGACCAAGCTGCTCTGTGTGTCGTGACTCAGATTCTGGTAGCCACGTGTCGGTGGTGGCTCTCGTGCAGGGCCGGGCAGGGCCGGGCAGTGCCAGGGGGCAGGCCCACTCTTGCATCTTCAGAACCCAAACCGCAGAGGCCCCAGGCCTGTCTTCAGGGTGCCGGTCCGCTGTGGACAGTGCTGCATGGCCTCTCTGCCAGGGGCTGGCAGACACGGTCTCAGCCGCCCCACTTCTCTCACTGCGTGTCCTGTGAAGTTGGAGACGCACAAATCATCACAGCGCTTCATCCTTGCTCCCCAGTCCTTCGTTTTCCCTGCTGACTGTCATGCAACAACCATGTACACATACATGTATGTGTACATGTATGTGTACCGATGCGTGCGCACACACACGTGCACACGGGCGCACAGACCCAGCTTTCTTTGTGTCCTCGGCCACTCCGCTGGTCCAGACAGATGGAGAGTTCACTCTGGATGACTGGGGCGGCCTCTGGCTTTATCTTGTGGAGCAGCAGTACTGACACATGACAGTGAGGACTTAACCCACGCACCACACCGCACCCCGGTCAGAGCGGACGGCTCCCTCGGGGCTCTGCATCCACGGGGCCAGTCAGCCATACCCAGTCAGATCTAGGGCCCAGGAGGGAACGCAGTGTCCTTTAGCTGTCACCCCTCAGCCTGCCATGCCCCCCGGCTCCAGGCCACCACCGGCCGCCCCTTTGTTCCTATGGATGCGCCTGTTCAGAAGTAAGTGGGGCCTGTGCTGCACGCCGGCCCCTCCCCAGAGCGCGTTCCCAGGGGCGGCAGCCACAGAGCTGCCCCCAGCCCCCTGACTGCAGCCAGGACGTCCCCTCGGCAGACTGGGCCCCGATGTATGAGGTGACTTCCCTGAGAGCGCAAGTGAGTGAGTGGCGGCACTGGGGCCTGAAGTCCGTCTCTGCCACCCTCTCCCCTCTGCTGGCTGTCTCCCCGAGTGTGGGGGCCCAGCACGAGTGTGGGGGCCCGGCGCACTGCAGTCTGCAGGCTCTGCTGCCCGTCAGCTCTGGCTCTGATAGGTCCCTGCGTCTCTGGGCCGGGTGCCCCTCTGGAAGACTGAGTTTGAGACGTGACTTTGCGCCCTCCTCGGTGTCGCGGCTCCCGGGGGACACTGGTTGCTGTGCCTGGAGGCGATCTGCCTGGGGCTGCAGGGCCCCTTCCATCCCTGACACTCGAGGCGCCCGGTCAGGGGTTCTGGGCAGCCCCCACAGTGCACGGGGTGCGAGCGGTGCCTGGGCCCTGGAAACGTGGGGTCGAAGAGGCCACGGCGTTCTCCCCAGCAGGTGGCGAAACCAGGCGCTGTGGGCTTCAGTCTCTGTGTCGCCACACTCCCGATTCCTGCTCTCTGTCCTAGGCGGCCCTGCCGTCCCTGGCGAACCCCCCTTCGCTGAGCCCCATTCGACGGAAGGGGAAGGAGAAGGAGCCTAGCGAGCAGGCGTCCGTGCCGCTGAGCCCCAAGAGAGGCGGCGAGGCCAGTCCAGGTAGGAAGCTCGGCCCTGCCGCAGAGATGGGGCCGACGACCCCGCACTCTTTGGAAATACGCAGCAGTGAAGCTGGAGAAATGGCTTCCCCAGGTGTGGTCCAGAGAGCGAATGCTAATTGCTGAGTGTGTACAGACCACATTCAGTCAGGAGCATCTCTGAGTGTCACTGAGGTGCTGTCACCATAACAGGGAGCCTCGCTTGCTGCCTCCTTTCCCGTGTGCCCCCTCCTCCCTGCTGCAGAGCGGGGTGCAGGGGTCCGGGGGGTCAGTGGCTGGAGATAGAGGTCATGGGGAAGAGGGGTCCCCACAGGGGAGGGTTCTGAAGGAGGAAGTGGGAAGTGTACAGTGGGGAGTGCCTGGTGGGACACATGGGGGTGTAGTCGTCCGAGCAAGAGGGGCCTGGGGTTCCGGGCTGCAGCTGTGGGGCCTGTGCTCGATGGGCACCAGGCAGAGCAGGTGGCCCCAGCACCCTCTGCCCACGCGTGGGGCCGGTCACCACCCTCCCTCTCCTCCCACGGATAAAGCCTGCATGCGAGGGCTGACAGCACTGGTTTCCCAGGGGCACAGACTGCAGCGCCGCGGGGACCAGCGCTCGGACTCCCCACGCGCAGCGTTGGCAGTGTTGTGTGCCCTCCCTCCTGGTCGCTGAACAGGCTGAGGACTCCAAGTCGAGCTTCTTTAAAGATTGAGCTCAAGTAGCTTTATGTAGTGCTGGGCATTTACACGTTAATGCCACTTCAGTGACGAGCTGTGTCCCCGTACAGTGCTCAGAGTGTGTTCACACCTCATCCTGGTTTGATGCGGAAAAGGCCGTGGCCTAACCTGGCCGGGCTCAACCCTGTCCTGCCAGGTCAGGCCGGCCTTGGGCTCCGAGAGCCCAGGTGACTGGCTGAGGCCACTGAACGAGTTGCTGCTGCTCCGATTTGCAGACAGGCCGCCAGCCGGGAACGAGCTGGGACGGCGTCACACCATTGTCTTTCCTTGCCTTCTGTTGTGTTGTTTTGTTGTTATTTTGGGGGGAGGCACTCAGATTGCACTTAGGCTGTTTATTCAGTTGCTTATTACTTCTCATTAAGTAAAAGTCAGAGAGAGGTTTGTATTTTATTCTGCTAGAATACTTGTAAAAACCATTATTGCCAGTGATCTGTTTTGAACTTGGCTATGCTCACTTGTGATCTAAATGTGTGTGTGTGTGTGTATGTGTGTGTGTATGTGCAGCCTCCCGCCAGTCAGAAGGCTCAGGACCTGTCACAGCAAGTAAATCCTCGTCGCTGGGGAGTTTCTACCACCTTCCTTCATACCTCAGATTGCATGACGTCCTGAAAGCCACGCACGCCAACTACAAGGTGCCGCCGCCCTTGTCACCATGCGCCCGTGCCCAAGGGCCTCATGGGGCCTCTGTGGTGTAGTTCAGAGCTTTCAGGTCCTTGCACAGCTGTCCTCAGAGCCCTTGGGTCTCAGGGTTCCCCCTCCTTGCCCCACCCCCACCCCAGCGCCTGGGGGAAGTGGGCCCCTTACCACTGTGCCCCCCTCGGCCTATTGGAAACACCATTGGGGGCAGGAGTGTGACTCCAGTGTTGGGGCCTCTTATAGTTCTGTCCCACGTGTCCTTACCCGCTTCCTCTTCCAGGCAGGGTGGTCAGGTCCTGCTTCATGGAGCAGCTAGTTTTTGTTTTCAGGGTCAGTCTCTTCCCCTTGACCTTGTTCTCACATGATATATCTTTGGGCCCGACCCATTCTCTGTTTACTAAGCAGGGTTACTGCTACGTGATTTGAGCTGAGGTCTTTAGAATCTTAATTCTCCCTAAGACTGGTGTCTTGCTGTGGCCACACTGAAAGGCTGGGT
The DNA here is from genome assembly GCF_021234435.1 of Artibeus jamaicensis. Lineage (NCBI taxonomy): Eukaryota > Metazoa > Chordata > Mammalia > Chiroptera > Phyllostomidae > Artibeus > Artibeus jamaicensis. The sequence goes on along the minus strand of NW_026521954.1, from coordinate 26,450,885 downwards.
CTGAGTTTGATAACCGTGTTCCCACAGACCCCAGTGTGTGTGGAACAGGACGCGTGCTTTGCACTCGTGGCACGCCGCTGCCCAGGTACTGGCTCTGACGGCCACTTAAAGCCCTGACCTGTGACGAAGGCAGGTTAGGGACAGTTCCCGGCAGTAGAGTCGGTGTCGGCTGGAAGGTGCCTTTGAGAGACGCAGTCTCTCTGTAGCTGTCTCTGGATTTTCCTTCCTGTGCGTGTTCCCAGTGCTAAGAACGGGCAGGCGGCAGGTGGGGCCCCAGTGGCAAGTGTCCGGGCTGCACCCCAGCAGACGGCACATCCCTGCCTCAGCCCGACACAGCCGTGCAGTAACCCGGTGCTCTCCCCTCCCAAGGTCACCTTGGATCTGCAGAACAGCACGGAGAAGTTCGGGGGCTTTCTGCGCTCAGCCCTGGACGTGCTCTCCCAGATTCTCGAGTTGGCAACACTGCAGGACATCGGGAAGGTTCGAGTTTCTTGTCTTCTCACTGAGCTTAGGTAGCTCGCAACCTGACACATTCAGAGAGTGGTAACAGCTTGGGGAGCAGCCTCTGCGCCCCCCACTGCTGTGTCTCGGCCCCCGAATCTGATCTAGTCTGAGCCTCTAGTTGTCGGGGCGGGGGTGGCCGTTTGCATCCTTTCCAGTTATTTGCTGTGTGTTAGCTTAGCCCCCTCTCAGTCTGGAACATCGATGGGTTCAGCCCTGTGCTGGCAGAGCCCTTTGTTTTCCCACTTGACCTTCACGAGTGGAAGGTGCAGAGGCAGACCTGGCGAGGGCACAGCACGTGCCCCGCAGTGCCACGGGGTGCAGCAGAGCCTGGGGGACGCGGGGGTTCCACGTCCGCTGTCCCCCTGCGCCCATTCCGTAAGGAAACGCCCAATGCCTGGGACTGTTGGGAGTTTGCGGGGCCACCCGTGTCCTGCGCACGACACAGATGTGCTGGATGTCGCACAGCTGGCTCTGCTCTGTCGTGTGTGTCCACCTGTCTGGCTCCTGACACCTTATTTCCAGAGAAATTTCAGAGCGAGTTCCTGACAGCCCCCTTTAAACATGCGGCTCCTTGAGCGGTACACAGGGTACCTGCTGGGGTTCACCAGTGTGCATGTCTCTGAACCCTCTCTGTGGTGGGCCGAAAAGCTTTAGTTGCTGAATGCGTTATTTTATGTTCCTATTTTATATTTACATTTGTATATTTTATCTTCTCCGTTATTCTTGTGCCTTTTTCCATGTGTCAGCTGGGTGCTCACACTTGCTGCCAATGGTTTGACCGTCTTCTGTTCTGCTAGTGCTCAGTTGTTGTCTCCTCACAGTGAGACTCGTCACTGCGTCTACAGTGGCATCTGTCCCAGGGCTGTCCTCTCTGCCCCCGACCCGCAGCCTCAGCAGGCAGGCTACCCACTCCTCTTGCTTCTTTGTCTGCTTAGCGTCTGCCGTCGTGCCTGGGGCCCGAGCTCCCCACGGGCGCACGAGTAGGTGTCCGTGTCAGCAGTCAGGTTAGGGGCTTTCAGACTGGGCGTCAGCACGAGCACGTCACCTCCGTCACCTCCTCCAGCGTCTCGCTGCTTCTCCCACAGTGTGTGGAGGAGATCCTGGGGTACCTGAAGTCCTGCTTCAGCCGGGAGCCGATGATGGCCACGGTGTGTGTGCAGCAGGTGAGAAAGCAGTTTCTTGTCCTTTTCGGCCCGTCGCTCCAGGCTTGATGACGTCATGCTCCCTGTCCTTTCGAAGGCGGGGCTGGTGACGTGTCCCGGAACAGGAGGCCTGTGACCAGGGAGGGCACAGGGTCTTGGAGGCCCGCTACACCTCCTGTATGTGCCTGGCATCCCAGTGTCCCTGCGGGTGTTCGAATGTGTGGCCTGGTTAGGACCACACAGCAGCTCAAAGCCAGGGTGGTTCTGAAGGTGAAAACCGCCCCTCACAGGCGTGTGCACCAATGCTCACCCACCGAGAACCCGCTGAGTGCTGCCCTGCGCTCACCGCCGACGGCCTGGCATTGGTGTGGGCATTTGCTCGTGCCGTGCCAGGTGGCACGCTGGTGGCTTCACTCTAGTTCTTTCACTCTAGTTGTTGAAGACGCTCTTCGGGACGAACTTGGCCTCCCAGTTTGACGGCTCCTCGTCCAACCCCAGCAAGTTCCAAGGCCGAGCCCAGCGCCTTGGCTCGTCCAGCGTGAGGCCGGGCCTGTACCACTACTGCTTCATGGCTCCCTACACCCACTTCACCCAGGCCCTGGCGGACGCCGGCCTACGGACCACAGTGCAAGCGGAGCAGGACCACGGCGCCTCGGGGTAACGGCACTCCTGTGTTGCGGGTACCGTGCAGGTTTGGTCTGAGGTGGAGACACGGGGGAGTGGGCAGGGCGTGTTCAGAGAGCTGTGGGGAACGGGGCTGTTACTGGCAGGCTGAGGGCCCAGCCCGGCCACAGAGAGCGCGTGGTCCAGGGAGGGGGGATTGGGTCGGGCGGTCTCAGGGGCTGGCCCGGAGGAGGGGGAGAGTGAGCAGCCACAAGCCAGTACGACGGGGTGTTGTGTCCTTGTATGGGGACGGGGCACTGCATCACGTCCCAGGGATGGCCATGGGTGTTCTCCTGCTGAGAGGCTCGTGTCGGTGGCACTTTCTGGGCTTAAGGTGAAAGGGCACCTCTGCGGTGTCACAGTGGCGTAGAGCACGGAGGTGCTGGGGGGCCATGGGAGAGGCTCAGATGAAGTTTGTTTTGTGATTGGGTAGCTAAGGAAGGTCTTTTCTGACTTAAATCTGTGGTGGTGGTTTTGATGCCTGAAATACTGTAGTTTCTTTTTTTTTTTAACTTCATTTTTTTAGAGAGAGGGGAAGGGAAGGAGAAAGAAAGGGAAACATCAATGTGTGGTTGCCTCTCACACCCCCTCCCCCCACACGGAGACCTGGCCTACAACCCAGGCATGTGCCCTGACTGGGAATCGAACCGGCGACCCTTTGGTTCACAGACCGGTGCCCAGTTTGCTGAACCAGCCAGGGCTGTCGTTGATTCCTAAGGTACCACAACGATGAGCAGATCCTTGAATTCCTTCCGTGGGTAGCAACAGTAGGATGCCTTGCTCTCCCTGTCCTCCCCGTGCGCAGTGATGAAACCGCGTCCGGTGGAGCAGTAGAGTTAGGAGCCCAGGGAGGCGCTGCGATGCGGGCTTTCCGGCGGGGCCTGCCTGCTCTCTGTCCCCGTGTCGGGAGGAGGCTCGCAGTGACAAATGACACCAGGCCAGTGTGCGAGGGCGGGCACTGCTGTCCTTCCGTGCGGGCTTCTCGAAAGGAAGAGAGTGAAGTGGATGTAAATACTTCAACTAAAGGTTTTTCCAAGAAAATGACATGGTGTCTTGTGAACCCCTGGACGTCTCAAACGTCCGTCACGTCGCCTTTCCAGCCCGCAGGGCCGGGCTGCGCGGCCGTGTCCCGAAGCGGCAGGAGTGCGGTCTGTGCCGCCACAGGCCCTCGGTGGGGTGCGCCGCCGCCTCCGCTCACGGGGAGGGTGCTCCTGACGCGGCAGCTTGAGGCTGGGACGCGGCCCCGCTGAGCACGTGGCGGAGCACAGGAGGGCCTTGTTCCTTCTCGTGTCCCCGTCCACAGGTGGTTTGATGTCCTCCAGAAAGTGTCCACCCAGTTGAAGACTAACCTCACCGGTGTTGCCAAGAACCGTGCAGACAAGGTAAAGAGCCGGTGGGGAACTGGGTCCAGTCGGCCTGACGCCCTCCAGGGGCAGCGGGACGCTTTCCAGCCGAGGACTGAGCGCAGGTGCCCCCTCCGCTTCCTCGCAGAACGCGATCCACAGCCACATCCGTCTGTTCGAGCCCCTGGTCATCAAGGCGCTGAAGCAGTACACGACCACCACGTCCGTGCAGCTGCAGCGGCAGGTCCTCGACCTGTTGGCACAGCTGGTGCAGCTGCGGGTCAACTACTGTCTCCTGGACTCGGACCAGGTTGGTCGCCACTGCACGCCGCTGAGGCTGCCCGCCTGGAAGGGACGCGCCGCCTGGCTGGCCACACGCCTGTCGTGCAGACTGCGGTCGTGCAGAGCGCCGGCGCCCGCACCCCAGGCTCCCCCGCCCGTGCGGGCTGTCAGGGTTGCCCTCGGTCCCTTTTCACCAAAGTTCCATCCTGTCCACACACCCTCCTGCACTCCAGCGTGAATTTGAATTTGAATTCTGAGGTGTACTGAGGATTTGTTGTCTGGGGGACATTTTTACAAAGCCGGAGACTTACTTGGAAAAGTCGGTCATGACATTCGGTTTGCAGCCATCTGCCCTGAGCTCACCTCTCACAGGGAGTGAGGTCTAATGGGACCGTCCCCGCGGGTCACACCCACCCCCCCCCTCCGGGTGGCGCAGGGCCGCCAAGCCCGCCTCCCGCGGGTGCCGTGTACCTGCCTGTGCTGACTCTCAGAAACCAAGCCCCGCACCAGTGAGGCGACTGCAGACCCGGTGACTTCAGGCCATCACAGTTGGCATTGACGTTGGCTGCGCTCTTAACCACTTCCCTTTGTGAGGCGAGACCTTTTTTAGTCAGAAATAACGGTTCTCTGAGACGTGGATTCTCATCTGCACCAACCCCCGCCTTAAAGGGTCTGCACCTTCGGGAGAGTGGGAAGTGCGGTCAGGAGCAGGCGAGGGGCCGCCTCCACGCGGGGCTGTGGGGGCCTCACGCCCACGGCCTGTCCACGCCGCGTGTCCTGCAGCAGCTGCCAGAACGGCATTGCAGAGCACGGTCTCTCCCTTTGTAGGAGGTGCTCTTGGGGTCGGTCGGGGCCGTCGTGCCTTCTCCTGGGGGTGGGGAGCTGCAGTCTGAGGTGGTGGGCTGGGGGGCCCAGGCCTGTGGGGCCCCGGACCGGCTCAAGGACAGAGCCCCCCGGGGCCCACAGCCTGTGCCCTGCCCGGGGGAAGCCTGGGCCATTGGTTCGATCCAGTCCGAGGGGTGTGCCCACCTGGCTGTGTAGCTAGAACAGATGACTCCGTAGATGACTCCCCAGTTGACTCCACAGCTAGAACAGATGCCCTCGTGTTCCAGGCTGTTCTCCTGGGCTCTCTGCCGCAGACGGGGAGCAGGAGCACTTGTCCGCGCTGATGCAGACCTGTCGTGTAGACGGGACCCTCATCACACTTCCTCCAGCTGGGCCTGTGCTCAGAGATGGGACAGCTGTGCTGTTTCCTCCGTCTCCCTAAAACCTCGGTCTGATCCTCAGGTGCTGGGTGGGCAGCCGAGCACCTTCCAGTTGTGCTTCTCGGCAGACAGGCTGAGCTCATGTGCCTCCTGGGGGCCCCGGCCCTGCGTGCCTTGGCCAGCACGGCGAAGTCCCCTCCAGCCACCCAGCAGCACTGGGCTTTCACCATGAGCCCTTCCCGCTCTGTGTTGGCTCTGACTTGCTTTTGTCACTCAGTATCCTGGTTGTCCAGTTCTCAGGAGTCAGGGCAGTGACCGTTTTTCTCAACAGGAGGGGGAACCAGAGCCAACAGAGGATTGAGCTCAAGTCAGGTGCTGTCCTGAGCAGCTGCTGTGTGTGGGTGTAGTGCCAGGCCCGAGGTGGGGAGCAGCGGATGCGGGGCTCCCTGCTCAGGTCGGCGCGAGCGGACAGTGCTTGGAACAGAGCTGGGCTCCGCTGGCCCCGAGGCAGTCCTGACACCCCCGGCCGCCCCAGCCCCTCTCGTCTCCTCGGCCTCGGTGCTGGGCTTCTCCCACCAGGCAGACGAGCCAGGGAGTTGGGGCCCTGTCCACGGTCTCCTGGCGTTTATTTCTCGTTTTCCCAAAGGGGCCTCGCCTCAGTGCTCAGGAAATGTGCTCAGAGCGATTCCGGCTGAGTCCCGAAGTTTCCGGGAGAACGTGTTTGAGCTCTTGTACGCAGCGCAGCAAATTTGTGTGCTCCCAGGAAACTGGTCCCACACGCACACAGACGTTCGGGGGAAGTAGCCTTGTCTGCACTGTTAGTACTGACGTGAAGGTTCTTTTTGTCGCAGGTGTTCATCGGCTTTGTGCTGAAGCAGTTTGAGTACATTGAAGTCGGCCAGTTCAGGTAACGGCTTTTCGTGGTTTTTATGTTTCTCCTCGTTACGCGAGTGCGTGTAATTTTAGGTTATTAACACAAGTGTACTTTTAGAGAACGTTAGGCATTTTTGCTAGTGTTTTAAGGTGGAAACCTGATTAATGCTGTGTGCTTTTGTTCCTCTTTACAATTGCTGAGCATTCAAAGGCATGTTGAGAAGCTGCTCTGCACCTGGTGCTCACACGGGTCATTAGTTTCTGTCTCACTTTTCAAGCGTTTAATTTTGACGCAATGTGCTAAACACAGCCTCATCTGGTAGAGCGCTACTCCTTCCTCTGCTTAAAGAAACCGTTCTCAGGTGGGGTTGCCTTGGAGGGGGTCCTTCTCTCGCTCTGAATCAGTGAGGGCGGGTCCTTGCCGGACAGGGGGTTATGCTTCCTCCTGTGTGGGGAGCGGCATGTTATCACCGAAGGGAAAGTCCTTCTGTTTCCGAACAGCCGCACAGGTTGCTGGGGAAGCAGCGTGGAGACCCCATGACTCACTGCTGTCACGGGGAGGAGCTGTGCCTGCGGGTGGGCACCAGGCAGGTCGCCTTGTCCCCCTGGCCTCACTCCTTCACCTGATGGAATGAGGGGCTGCAGGGCGCCCCCCTCCCCTGCCCTCGGATGAGCTCTCGAGCCACGTTGAGTAGCACCATGCTGTCCCTTTGGCCCTGCCTCGGGTTGGGAGGGAGGTGTCTCAGTGGCATTTCTGTCCTTAGGGAGTCCGAGGCCATCATCCCGAACATCTTTTTCTTCCTGGTCCTGCTGTCGTATGAACGCTATCACTCCAAGCAGATCATCGGCATCCCCAAGATCATCCAGCTCTGTGACGGCGTCATGGCCAGCGGCAGGAAGGCGGTGACGCACGGTAATGGGACGCGCCTTTCCTTGGGGCCTTTGTCCTCGAGCTGCTCAGCAGAGCGGCCCTCACGGCCTGCCTCCACGTCCCCGCTGCTCTGTGCGCGTGCGTGAGGGCCTGCGCTGTGGTGGGGGGCTCTAACCTTCACTGCTTGGGTAGAGGTAGAGCAGCAGCAGGAAAGGTTCAGGTGGGTTCTGACCCGGGTTCTCTTGTCTGTCGTGTGACAGGAGAAAAGGGAAAGTTGACCTCCTGCGAGGGTTTGGTGGTTACGTGCGGTATTGCGAGGCCAGGGGCCCTGATTCGGGACCCTCTTCGCCCGGTGATGTTGGAGCTTCTCTGAGGACCCCGGGGATGGGCGGCTGCTCACGCAGCCTGTGCCCCACCTGTGGGGCGAGGCGGGCGGTTCAGTGCGCTGCGATCTTTCTTTGGACTTGGAAGCTGCTCTTCAGCGCTCTCTGCTGGCTCCTGACCAACTCCATTGGCAGGAGATGCCGGCCTTCGAGCTGCGGGCAGCTCTTCCGAGACCTCAGCAGACACAGGCACGAGGGCCGTGTGGCGCTGCCGCACTGGAGCCGGCGAAGCCTGCTCGAGCCCACGTGTGTGCCGCACGGCAGGGCCAGCCGCACGGCGGGCCAGGGTCCAGCCTGAGCGAAGCCTCAGTCACGTGTGTGTGGGCACGGCTATGGTGTATGGTGGGGTGACATGTCGGGTGCCAGATGGATGGATGACAGGCTTCCAGAGCCAGAGGGTCGTGGTGGAAAGTGGTCGGGCAGTCAAACCCCACTGCTTTCTGGGGGGAGTCTCGGTCATCTTGGGGAGTCAGCAGGTGTGCTGTGTGCATGTTCCCGGGGGAGGCAGGGCTTCTCATTGCTCTGGATGACGTGCTGGGCTGCACCCTTCCCAGGGAGGCATTTTCAGGGGTTCCTCACGTGGTCTTGAACCAGAGAACATGCCAGGGTGCATATTAGGGTCAGGACAGATGGGGAGGCCCTTTCTGGCCTGAGGGGGTGGGTTCGCCGCTGGCGCCCGTGCGGGAGGCTGCCTGCCACTGGCCCCAGTGGCTCCTGTCAGATACTCACTCAGGGAGGCTGCTCCGGCCCATTGACTGGCATCGCTTCGGGTGGTAGGAGGTTTCGTTATCTTGAGTTTGTTTCTCTTTTTTTGGGGGAGTGGTGTTGCATCGCAGAAACCCTACTTTTTGTTTGGTTTTCAAGCTCTTGTGGAGCTGCAGCCCGAGTGCTGGGCGAGGACTGGCGGGCGGCCTTCCCGACGCGCCTCCCGTAGCGTCTCGGTGCCGTGTAGACCAGGCGTGGGCCAGGCTTCGTTCTCCCTTCGAACGCATCGGGGGGTGAACGCATTGTCTTCCGAACATAAGTGCTGCTTCGTGGCTTCTTAGCACCGCCCTTTGTCCCCCCAGCCATACCGGCTCTGCAGCCCATCGTCCACGACCTCTTTGTGTTACGGGGAACCAATAAGGCTGACGCAGGAAAGGAGCTGGAAACCCAGAAAGAAGTGGTGGTGTCGATGCTCCTGAGGCTCATCCAGTACCACCAGGTGAGAGGTGGCTGCGTGCGTGGCTCTGTCCTGTGCTGCCAGGCAGGGCCGGGAGACACCACGGCCCCCTGGCCACGCCAGCCTGGGCACTCGGGCTGGGGGTGCCGGGAGAGGGCACCTGGACAGCAGCCCCATGTGGGGAGGCCCTCTTCTCCAAAACGAGGACTGAGGACAACTGACCAGCAGTACTGACGTGTTTCTCTGAGCAGAGTCTGGTTCTGCTTTCCTTGGGGTGGAGCCAGAGTCTCAGATTGCAGGTGGTTCGAGGCCTGAGCACTGCAGCCAGGCCCTGTCCGTGACCCCGACCTCTCCGCTTGTTCCGGGGCTGGCCCTCATGCTCTGTGTCACTCGGTTACCCCCATCCGTCAGTCGGCCCTTGGTGAAGCTGCAAGCTTTCCCACAGAAACATGTTCTCTGCATTCTCGTTCGGTTGGTCTAGTAACTTTGAATTAAATGCTGGGTGTTTCACTAAACCCTATACCTATGCTGATAATGAGCACACTTGCTGTAGAGAGGTTGGCGGGCCTTCCTGACTGGTCGAGCTCGCTGGGCCGCCGGGTGGGAAGCCTGGTGGGGGCTTGTCAGCTCTGGGCCTGGACAGAGAGGTCTGCCAGCCTCGGTCAGCAGGGTCAGCTTATGTGCAGACATTCTCAGGCAGCAGGAGCACGGCCACACGGCCCGAAGGGAGAGGCAGTGCCCAGAGGGGCACCATGCAGCGTGGGCTCACGGGCACGGCTCTTCCTTCGCAGCAGTCCCGTGAGCAGTAGCCCGGGCCAGCACACTTGCTTCTCGTGTAGTCCCTTCTTTCCTTTTCTCTGAACGAGCAGATGAGTAGTTTTAGCTTTGCAGGCTGTGTGGCATTTGTTGCAACCCACGGCTGCTGTTGTGTGTGGAGGTCCCGGTCAGAGTGTTCCCCGGGGTCAGGTTGTGTGCCCATGCGGCTGCACTTCCAGCTGCAGGCCTGCAGACCCCCTGCCTAGACAGGGCCGAGAGCAAGCGCCTGCCCGAGCCCGTCACACTCCTGCGAGGCGGTGCTGCTCGGTGGGGGGCACCTTGCGGAGAACACAGGTGTGGCCATTGTCCATGAAGGTCAGGTCGTAGGGCATCTGCAGAAGGTGTGGCCAAGGCTGTGTGCAGGCTTTGCCAAAGGCTGGTGGCAGTGCGGTGTCCTTCTGTGCTTTCCCTCTGGTCGGGGGAGCTCATCACGCCCCACAGGAGTGGTCGCGAGGTGGGCCTTGCCACGGTGCATGCCTGCAGTGGCCCAGGAGCAGCTCCTCCCGGGCTCCGGGGTTGTCCTCTGGCTCCCCGTCTCGTGTGTCGCTGGGCCAGGGTTTGCTGGGGGTCACGGTGGCATGGTCCTGGCACCTGCCACTGAGCCCCTTGGTGGCAGGTGGGGCATGCAGTGAGGAGGTGACCGTGCTGTCCACGCCCTGCAGGTGCTGGAGATGTTCGTCCTCGTCCTACAGCAGTGCCACAAGGAGAGTGAAGACAAGTGGAAGCGGCTGTCCCGACAGGTCGCTGACATCATCCTCCCCATGCTGGCCAAACAGCAGGTGCGTCCTACCGCCGTGCTGCTATGAGTGGGGAGGGCCAGGAAGAGGTGGACACTCGTCCAGCAGACGCGCTCCCCCCGGTGGCTGTCAGTGGGGTCACAGAGGAGGGTTTGTGCGTCCACTCCTAGATGTGCTCAGGCGGCTGTGTGTCCTGCTGCGCCTGAGGCTCGGGGGGGTTTGTAGGGTTCCTGAAGGCGCCCCCTGGGTGGGGGTGCAGGCCCAGGCCGAGCCCACATTCTCCCTGCTGCCCTGCCTCCCGTGGTCCTGTCAGCCCAAGGGCTCTCATCTGACCTCCGTGTGTATGTTGTCCCTTGTTCCTTGGGCAGTAATTTGGCAGTGATCCACTGTTTAACCCGACACCCATCACCAATCGGTGGGTGCTGTTGGGTGTCCCTTGCCCATACATGCAGTGAACAGGACGGGGTCCAGTGACTAAGTGCTTGGTCTCTGAGTCTAGTCTGCCACCAAGTGGCAGAGGACAGGAGGCATTGCACCCATTGTCAGCAACACCTAGGTCACCAGGTTGGGTCCCCGAGGATAGCGCACCAGCTGCGGCGAGGCTCTGGGTCTTCAGCTCCCTGGCCACCCCCAGCAGCCACACTGCCCGTCCGGCTGCCTGGCTAAGGAAGCATCTGGGTTGCACAGTGCTCGTGGCGTCTGGTGGGAGCGTGTAGGCACCTGTGGCTGTTCTGTCCGCGTGACGTCAGCCCTGTTCTGCCTTCACGTGGACGTGTCACCGGAAGCCCCTCAGACGGAGGCGTCCGGGCCTCTGTGAGACGCCAGGTGGAAGCTCTGATAGATGGTGGAGTGCGGTGTCTCTGTGTGGTCACAGTTCCATGCTTGGAGATACGTCGTTTAGAGTAACTCCCCACAAGCCTCGCCCTGCTCTCCCGCCTGTCACCGGCACGGTCCCAGGGAGGGGGGGCCGGGGCGCGCAGGCAGAGCCCAGCACCGTTCCTACCCTGTGGTGCTGTGCGGCGCGGCTGTGCCGCAGTGCCCGCCGGGGGGCCAAGCACAGGGACGCGCGGGGTTCACATACAGTGCTGGCACAGGCACCCTGGTGCCCACAGCCGGTGAAGAGACCCCGTCCTCGGGAGGGACGGTTTAACCGGAGCGGGCGGTGCGGGAGACAGGCAGAAAGCCCATTGGGGGGGGTGTCAGGGGCGGTCGGTGGGGTGGGGGTGGCCAGGTGGGGTCACACGGCTCCCTCAGTGGAGTTCAGGCGAGCTTGATGTCACAGCAGATCCCTAGGCAGAGAACGTCGTCGCCCCTGAGGTCAGAACATCCTGTTGGAACTGAAGAGAGCAAGGGGCCGCTTTGGGGGAGGGCTCGGAGGGGGTCACATGGGGCCTCTTGGTGTAGCTGGTGCTGCAGCCAGCCGAGCTGCGGAGCGTTTGGTACAGGGAGCGGCACCATGTGGTCTGAGAGTTGAGAACAGACTCCGGGAGCGCAGGAGGGCAGAGCAGGGAGGTGCACCACACCCTGGTGCGGGCCAGGCAGTGGGAGGGACGAGGCCACAGGTGGCCTCTGCAGGGGGGGTCTGGGCTGGACAGAGCCAGGCCCAGGGGCGGCGAGCACACAGGTCTCCTGCTGTCCCCTCATGGTTCAGGTACGGCTCGGTGCAGAACAGGAAGAGTCACCTCTCTGTGCAGAGAGGCCGACTCTGTAGACAAGCTGGGGAAGGGTGGCAGGACTGGGCGATGGCCAAAACCGACACCCCGTCATCATCAGAGGGTGGTAGAGACTTGGGTGGGAATGTTTGTACCCACAGACGTTGTGGTCAAAAGCCTGTGGTCTTGAGAGTTCTCCGTTGTGTTTTTAAGGGGAAAAAATCAAGGACATTCAGCAGAAAGCTCTCTGTGAAGCAGTGGAAAGAGTTAAGAAAAGTGTGCAGACTTGTTAGCGTTTGTTACTGACCGGTGCTGTGGGGACGGGGCGCAGGAAAGGCACAGAAGAGATGAGACGGTGTGTTTTGGACCCGCTTAGGGCTGCTGTGTGTGGGGGGCTGGCTCCCTGGTGTGGCTGGTGATTGTATCGAGGTGGGACTCCAGCTGAGTTTGTTCTTTCATGCATTTGATTCTTACAGAAAGTGTATGTTGACCACATAATAAAAACCTGTGTGAAAAGACCCGCTTTGTGGGGGAATGTAGCAGATACCGGGTGTTCTAAAAAGTGGGTGCTGGGTTGCCCGCCAGGGCGAAAACATCTGGAGCGCCAGGTGGTGTTGGCAGGTGGGCGGGGCTGCCGGGCCAGGAGCTGCCCACACCTGGGCGTAAGTGGTGGCGTTTTGGTGATAGATGCACATCGACTCCCACGAAGCCCTCGGAGTATTGAACACTTTATTTGAGATTCTGGCCCCTTCCTCCCTCCGGCCTGTGGACATGCTGTTGCGGAGCATGTTCGTCACTCCAGCCACGCTGGTGAGTACCCCTGCTGTGGCAGCGCCATTCGTCCCCGCCACCGGGCTCTGCTGGGCCAGGGAGCGGCCTGAGGACTTGCATTTAAACAGGTTCCCAACTGGGTGGGGGGTGCAGCCTGTCTGGGGCCACACTTTAGAAGAGAGGTTTTTTGGTGGGATGGCGAGGGAGTAATTATCACTCATGAAGTCGGTGATCGGGAAAAATGTCATTCTTTCTTTTTCTTTAACTGCAGTCTGGTTTCTTTCCCTCAGGCCTCTGTGAGCACTGTCCAGCTGTGGATCTCAGGAATCCTGGCCATCCTGAGGGTTCTGATCTCCCAGTCCACAGAAGATATCGTTCTCTCTCGCATTCAGGAGCTGTCCTTCTCTCCGCATCTGGTCTCCTGTCCCGTAATTAATAGGTTAAGAGATGGGGACAGTGATTCAGTAGCAGAAGAACACAGCGAAGGGAGACGAGAGAAGAACTCGCCGGAAGAAACATTCTCCAGGTACGCTGTGCACCTGACACTTTTTCTCATCCCTGTCCTTCTGCATGTCCCATGGTTCCGTGGGGTTGGAAAGCCAGGACCAGCTCGTCCCCTTCAGCTCTGCGAGCTGGGTGCAGGCAGCCTGCGTCCTGTCACAGGTCCCCAGACAGACTGCACAGGGGGGCTGCCCACAGTCGGGGGCAGTGGTGCCTGCCGAGAATTTGGAGTCTCGACCTGCCCATTGGATGTTGCTCTTACTGTCTCCCCCCCCCAGGGCGGCTGCCCCCGAGTGCTCCCCACGGGACACGATGGTATCAAAGTGTGTCTGCCCCCTAGTTGTTTGTGGGCTTCTTGAGGGCAGTGATGCCGATTCAGGCGCCACAAACGCTGTGCTGGACAAGTGTGGGTGCCTCTGTCCTGGCCCGACTCGGGGTGCTCAGCAAGGCAGCGGGGCTCAGAGGACCTGCTGTGGGTGCAGTTTCTGCCCCGAGCACCTTCCAGCTGGGGCCACTGCACGCGTGCTCAGCGCCCCGTCAGGGTCATCGGTAGGGTGCCCGTGTACAGAGCCGAGCCCAGGAGCCCTCATGGTGCCCCGTTTGCAAGGTCCACTGAAGTCTGCGGCTCCCCCATGTTGCACGGACCAGGTGGCTCAGATGCATGAGATCAGAATCTCCAGTGCTGCTGTGGGCTGCCGGCACCCTGCCCACCGCCCTGCCTGCCAGTCTTCTGAGGGGCGGGGCCCCAGGGGCGCACCAGCGGCAGAGGGGCTCTGTCCCGCGGCTCGTTGCACTCTCCTCCCACTTTGGCTCTGCAGACTGCGTGTCCCGTGAGCGAGTCTGCACATCTGCCACAGCCCGGGGCTTGGTCACGTTGCCCTGCTCACCGGCACCCTCCCCTGTCCTCCCAGGTTCCTCCTGCAGCTGGTCGGCATTCTCCTGGAGGACATCGCCACCAAGCAGCCGCGAGTGGAGATGAGCGAGCAGCAGCACACCTTCTACTGCCAGGAGCTGGGCACGCTGCTCATGTGTCTGATTCACATCTTCAAGTCCGGTAGGTGCCGCCCAGTGGCTCGCTGCGGCATCACCCCGGCCCCTGCTGCCCGGCAGGCGCTGGTCGGGGGTGTCGGGAAACGTTCTGTTGGGGAGGAGAGCAAACCTGAGAGCTTCCTCCTGTTATTTAGGAGACCAAGTTGTCTTTGTTACTTTCACATCACCTGGTGTGAGTTAAAAAGGGGGAGCCACGGGCTCTAGCCCTGCATCGAGCGTGGGCAGCACCCTGTCTGGGGGAGGGCAGCGCTGTGTCCGAGAGGGGTGCGTGCTCTCAGGTGTGTGCCCGAGGGCAGCTGGTGGTCGCCATCTTCAGCCCCCAGCCCTTCGACCACATGCATTGTGCCAGCCACCACCCCAGGCCATGGTGCCAGTGGTCAGGAAGGCTGATGTGGCGCTTGCCTTTGTGGGGCGCGCAGTCTGGCAGGGAGGACAGTCTGTGGGCACGTTGTCACAAGTGTTGGTGTTTCCAGTAACGGGGTCACGTGGTGGGCACTGCTGGACAGTGACTGCGAAACTGGACAGTCCCGGAGGCCAGTGAGACTGGGAGGTCAGGGACAGAGGGGTACTGGGGGGCAGGAGGGCCTGGGCGCCCCCTGCCCGGAGTCCAGGGGAGGAGGGGTCTTCATGGCCGGTTCGGTGGAGGCGATGGGGTTCGGTTGCAAGCCCCCCTCCGTTGCGCCCGTGGGTGTGTTTTGTTTGGAGACCGTTTGGTCGATCCCCGGCAGTGAGCTGGAGTGGGACGGTGAGCGTGCCTGGTGGCTGACAGGTCCTTCTCAGGTGCAGGTCGTTGCCGTGTTTGGCCGTGGATGGGTTTGGGTCTGACCTCAGGACGCCAGTTCATCTCTGAGGATGTTCCTTTCTCCTTGGGTCCGAGTGGCATGTCCTGTGTCCTCAGGTGCCTGGACTGGGGCTTTCTGTGTCCCTGAGGGGCTCACTGGCCCGTGGCTCTGACCACCTCTTCCTCTCCTCAGAAATTGGGAGAGGGGTTTTTAGGGTGCCCCAAGCGCTGTCCACCAGGGTCCCCTGCATCCTGGGATGCTTTTTCTGTACCATTGCATTGCCTCCAGCCACCCGTGGCTGTGAGCACTTGAAACGTGGCTCGTGTGAAGGGCGAGGCCCGCTAATGGTTACAGTGCCAGGAATAACGTTCTCCCGTGGGCAGACGGTGCCTTCTGCAGGCGAGTTCTGGAGGAGAGGGGGGCAGAACGTGGTGTCATCACTTGGGCCTGAAAGTGACACACGTCCCTTTGTTCAAATCTCTCTGCGGGTGACCTGGTGCAGTGCCAGCCCCGCACAGCTGGGGGTGCTGTCCACAGACGTCATCAGCCCTTGTGCGTGCCACCCTCCCCCAGTGCCACCCCCCGCAGGTGCTGCCCCGGGCTCTGCAGACGGGGCAGAGCCTTCCCACAGGCCTCTTCGGTTCCTCCTGTCACCGTGGGATGGGAGTTGTTCCGGTGGCTCCCCCTGACGACAGCGTGGAACCATTCCGTCCCGACCATGGTTTCCTGTGCTTGTGCAGTAAAACTGACACGTGCGGTTTGTCACTCCGCGCTCCTGGCCTGGCTCCAGGGTCCCTTCTGGGAAGATGCGCCTCTTCTTTGTGCCCATTGACCCCAACAGGAGCCCACGCGGTCAGAGTGAGCACAGAGGGGGGGACCAGGCTGGGCTTGGGGGTGGAGGTGGGCAGTGCTGACCACGAAGCAGCCGGAGGGGAACCCTGGCAAGGGAGACCAGAGACAAGCGGAGCACTCAGTCTTCCCGTCGCACTTGTGCGAGTCTCTTCCCTCATCTCAGGTTGCAGGAGTAATTAGTCACGAGTGGGAGGGAGGACATCTGCCTTCTGGGTGTCCTTGTTTCAGACACCCATGCATCTGCAGTGTATTGGCATTTAAACCAGAGACGAGATTTCCCCTCCCCAGCGTGATGTCAGGAGACGCAAGGCCCGGACAGGAGCTGTTCCCTGGCCGTGCTCTGCAGTGTGTGGCCCTCGGGGTGCGGGTCAGCCTGGGAGTGTGGGGGGGGGATGGTCCTAGGGAGAAACTCATTAATTCCCACAGGGGATTCTTCTAGGCCCTGAGCAGGGGGCTGTGAAGAGTCCAAGTCCGAGGACGCCTCGTGGTGGCCTGGAGCCCACCTGGCCCTCAGCCCTCAGGAGCCTGTAGAGTGCAGCTCCAGGACTGGCATGGGGCACCGTCTGTTTGCTTTCTCTGTCATTGGTCGTGGCCCACGTGACCCCTGGGTTGCTGCCCTCAGTTCTCAACAGCCCAGGAGCCCTCGGGTCAGCAGGCGTGGGTGCGGGGGGGCCTGCTGGCTCCTCTGAACATCCCACGCCAGAAAGAGCCTGCACTGATCTTGAAATCCAACTGCACAGTGTTGGACCGTGGGGAGCCACAGAGACGTTTTTCCTTAATCAGTGTTTCTCTGGGTTTGTTCCTAGGGATGTTCCGGAGAATCACAGCAGCCGCCTCTAGACTCTTCACCGCGGACGGCGCTGAGGGCAGTTTCTACAGCCTGGAGAGCTTGAATGCTCGGGTGCGCTCCATGGTCCCCACGCACCCCGCCCTGGTGCTGCTCTGGTGCCAGATCCTGCTGCTCGTCAGCCACACCGACTACCGCTGGTGGGCCGAGGTGCAGCAGACCCCCAGGTGCGTCTGCCCGCCGGGCTGGGCCCGGCCTCAGGGAGGCTTGTGGCTCGGCCCCGTGTCCATGAGGCTTTATCAGGATTTTGCTGTGTCTTCACCTTCCTTCCACAGACACCGTTGTGGGAAAATGTGGTCTGGCCAGGGGAGGCGTTCAGAATTGCCCCGTTCTTTCTTCTTTAAAAGAGCATATTTTACCGGCTGTTTCAGTTGTCCCAATTTCCCCCCTTTGCCCCACTTCTCCCTGTGTCCCCTCTTCCCTCCAGCAGTCCCCCCACTTAGTTCATGCCCATGGGTCATGCATGTAAGTTGTTTGGCTTCTCCATTTCTTACACTGTTTTGACCTCCCCTTCCCGTTCTGTACCTACTAATTATGCTTCTCATTCCCTGTATCTTTTCTTGCATCCCCCTCCCCACTGATAACCCTCCAAATCACGTCCGTATCTATGATTCTGTTTCTGTTCTGCTTGTTTGCTTAGTTTGTTGCCTGGATATAATTATTTTCCCTGGCTGGCATAGCTCAGTAGATTGAGGGCAGGCCTGTGAACCAAAGGGTCCTGGTTCGATTCCCAGTCTAGGGCACATGCCTGGGTTGCAGGCCAGGTCCCCAGTAGGAGGCTTGCAAGAGGCAACCAAACATTGGTGTTCTCTCCCTTTCTCCCTCCTTCCCCTTTAAATGTGGTTTTGGTTATCCTCAGATAATGAAGTAATATTTGGCAGCATTCCAAACTGCTTGGAGATACCCGATTTTTTATTATTTACAAAGACTCATTAAGTACTTGATTGTGGGTGGCCCCGTTTTTGCAGAAAGTTTTCAGGTTTAAGCCTCCATGTCTAGGCACTCTCTCGCTCAGACAGTCCTACTACGTGGAAATAGAGATGCACCCCCCGCCCAGAGGCTTCCACACGATGTCTCTGGAAGGCTCCAGAGCCCACGGTGAGGAGAGAACACTGGGCAGTGAGAGACTGCCGTACCACCACGGTGCGGCCCACTGCCTGCACTCTGGGGGCGCTGAGCCGTGTGGGGCTGAGGGATCCCAGCGGCCGGTCCAGTCCCGCTTTCAGGAATGGCCGGTGCTGGTGGCCCCACTGCCTGTCACTCGTGCCCCGTGTGGGGACGGGCAGAGGGAGGCAGCAGCCCTGCCAACCTCAGATCCTGGAGGCTTTCTCCCGATTCTTCTGGAGCTCTCGGACCTTCGCCTTTTAGCTTTCAGATTAATTTTTGTGAATGACTACATGTAAAGCTGGAGAGCCATTTTCTCCCTACGGGGACAGTTCTTTCAGCGTTCTGTTGAAGAGACTGCCGCTCGCTTTCGTCTGGCCCTGGCGCTGCTGTTGGAAGCCCATGGAGGCCGTGCGTGCGGCCCTTTGTTGCTCACTGTGTCGGCGGCGCAGAGACCTCGGGCAGCCCGAGGTTTTGTTCTTTCCAGCACGGTCCTGGTCATTCTAGGCCTTGCCTTTCCATGTTGGCATTTCAGAGTCAGCTCCCGAAGTGTCCACGGGGCGCTCGCTGGGGCCCAGACTGGGGCCTCCGAGAGCCTGCAGGCTGGTTTGGGAGGACCCGTTGTCCCCGTGGTGGTGACTCATCTGGTCTTCGAGTGCGGTCTGTCCTTGTATTTAGGTCTTTTTCAATTTACCACGATACCCTGTATTTTCCTTTTTGGGGAACTAAGTGTTGCACGTATTTTATAAGTTTTACCCTGCATACGTCATGTTTTAGAACATACCTTTGAATGGTACTTTCTAGGGGCTGGCCCTGGCCCCTCTCCCTGCCCAAGGGATTTCAGGTGCCAGAAGGGAGGAGGCGTTTTTCCCTTAAAACAAAAAACAGAATAAAGTAAGTGCAGTTTATCCCCCACCCCGACGTGGGACTTTGTCCCATGGTGTGTTCCGGTCTGCAGAGGTGCGGGCTGCGCCCCGATACCTGCCGCACCGATGCTTCCCACGCAAGCGCACCGCCGCTGCACGGAGACGCTCCCCTCCCCGCCGAGACCCCGTTCCCTCTGTTCCCCCACGAGGGCTGGGCCCTCCGGTTGTGCTGTCTTTTCTGTTGGGCTCCTGGAACTTCTTATGTTGGGAAACCACTTGGTGTTTCTCGGGGCGGAGGAGTTAGGCTTCACTCCCCGTGGTGTGCAAGGCACCGAGGCTGCAGAGGCGTTAGGAACTGCAAACCTGTCACTGAACTTTTTAAACCAGAGAAGGCAAAGGCAGACCTGGTCATTGGCCTCTGGTGCCAGCAACACGTGAACAGCCCTGAGGGCTGCCCGGGGTCAGCGGTGGCAGCTGCTGGCCGGCTGGGCTGGGCGTGGGGTATCTCCCGTGTCAGGGTGCCAGCCGTGGCTGGGTGCGCGGGCCCCGGTCCTTCTGGCCCTCTCGCTCCTCCACGTCTGTCCTCACACTGCGTCTCATCCTCTTGTGCTGGTAGGAGTGGAACCTTCCAAGGGTCCTTCGTCACCTTGGTGATGCCCCCATTGGCACTTCCAGGTCCTCCCCAGACCTGTGTGCCTGGGGTCAGTCTGCGGTTGTGTCAGAACCCTCTGGGCCCGGGGACTGGGCTTCCTGAGCCAGGGTGGCAGAAAGTCTGCACCAGACAGCCCGTGTCGAGAGAAGTGAGCAAAGGAAGGCGAGCGTGGTCTGGGGTTCGCCAGGCGCCCCCCTCGGCGCCGGAGTGCAAACTGCGGGTCGGCCCGAGTGCAAACTGCGGGTCGGCCGGAGTGCAAACTGCGGGTCGGCCCAAGTGCGGGCAGTGTGCTCTGCGCCAGGCTTTCCTGGTCCTCTCCACGTTTCTCTTTCTGTAGCATTTTGTGTTGTCCCCTCTTTTGTCCTGGAATAAGACTAGTGGGTTCTGCGCCCCACCTGCAGTTGACTGTCATGAAGACAGAAGGCCTTAGTGGTCACACATAGGGGACACTGACGGCCCGCAGTGTGGTGAGCACTCAGCCCCTGAGGACCTCGCGCCCGGCGCTGTCGTGGGTTACACCCCGCCCGTCCTCCACGTGCGCTGCGGGGGGCGGGTCTACGTGTCTGGAAGGCAATGGCAAGGAACGACTAGAAGTAGGAAATACAGAGGATGACTGCTGTTTTCATACGTGGACTCCCCAGCTGTCACTCAGTCACGTTGTGACGTGACACCTGCCCCCAGCTCCCAGCCGCACTGGGCAGCACGGCCACTCTGGGGACAGGCTGCCAGGATGGGGACTGCACAGGGCTAGGACTTGCCTTTGATCCGCGCCCCTGGCGGACGGTTGGGGTCCCACTTGCAGTGCTGTGGCAGCCACTTCCCCAGTTGTGCCCTGAGGCCTGGGCGTGCAGCCCTGGATTTGGCGCGAGGTCCCAGGGCACTGCCCGCCACTTGTTGGGACCCAGTTGGGCTGACGCCAGACCTTCTTGTCTCCTGCTAATACTGGGGTCAGAGACTGTGCCCTTCACACCCGGAGGCTCCTCACCCTGAGCCGTCGCAGGCACGCTTGGGGCCAGTTGCAGGGGACCGGCCGGAGGGCTGGCCGGGGAAGGGTTCTCCCAGCCGAGTCGCTTCCGACACAGAGTGTGCTCTCCTGTGCCCCGTCTCCCTCCCCTGGGCGCGTCTGTTCCTGTACCGAGCCTGGGGCAGGATGCCGTTCAAATGCGGTTTATTGACGCAGCCTCGAGGCTGGCTGCGTGCTCACACTCCGCACGCGCACTGCAGGCTCCTGCGTGGTGCTGCGTGTGTGGGAGACTCGTCCCTTGTGCTGGCTGAGGGCCGCTCCACCATGCGGGTGAACCACGGTCTGTCCGTTCTTCAGACAGAGAGGGCGGTTTTTAACACTTTTCGACCTGCAGAACTCCTCATGCCAGTTCCCTGCTAAATAAACTCGGAGGTGGGGCAGCGGAAGTAGACCCAGTTCTGAATAGTCCCATCCTGCCAGGACGACCTCTGCCTGCCGCCTGAGCCTTGGTGGAGACGCACAGGCTCACCGCCGCAGGGTCAGTGCTCTCTGAGGTCAGACCCAGACGGCAGAGGGCTGTCTGTGCGGGGGTGGCAGTGCTGCGGTTCAGGGTTGGGGGAGAAGCGGGAGTCTCGTGGCGTGTGATTCCCATCTGCCTGGGGAGAAGACAGTGCGGAGGAGGGGTGGGGCGTGTGGGGGCCTTCACAGTGTGGGAGCTCTAGGACCGGCTCTGTGAGAGCCGGGCGCCGGGCCCATCGGGAGCGGCAGCCTGTCGCTGGCCGTTCACTCACAGGCGGAGCCTCGGGGTCTTCTGGCCTGCCCGCTGTGTCATGCCCGCCGGAGCCGGGGTTCCAGCAGGCAGCGAGCTCGAAGTGCGGGGGCTGGCAGACGCGCAATCCCCGTGCACTTGACTGTCGGTCAGGTGTCGTTCCTGCCTGTGAAGGCCTCGTTTCTTCAGTGCCCCACATGCGCTCTGCTGTCACTCGGGTGAGCGACTGAGTGTGTGTCACACACGCACACTCTGCCGTGGCAGCACTTAAATGCCGGCTGCAGACCCAGCCACGACCCCAGCCCTGACCACCTTCAGGGTTCTGAGAGTGAGCTCGCTGCGGCCCAGAAACCTCGTCAGTGGGTCTGTTGCTCCTTCTAGAAGACGCAGCCTGTCCAGCACGAAGTCCCTGGGTCCCCAGATGTCTGAGGAAGAGGAGGACTCCGACTTGGCATCCAAACTGGGAATGTGCAACAGGGAAATCGTCCGGCGCGGGGCCCTCATCCTCTTCTGCGATTATGTCGTAAGTGCAGTCACATGGGGGTGGCGCAGGTCCCGGGACCGTCCCCGAAGACAGTCAGGGCACACCGACGGCCCCGGCCTGGCGAAGCCGGGCTCCTGCTCAGCCTCGCCTGGCTGCATGATGGGGACCCGATACAGCCGTTGGGCCACAGGGCTGGGAGCGGGCCGTGGGAGGCCCCGTTCAGCTGCCACTGTGGCGTGCCCGTGGAGTGCGCCCCGCACCCCGGGGGTGCTGGGCGGTATGTCCCCGGGAAGCCGTGGGAGCGTGCTGACAGCGTGATCGAGCTGCTGCTGACCAGGGAGGAGTCTGGGGACAGTTTTCCAGGCTGTGGAAGAGTTAGATGCTCATTGCTACATTTTCTAAAAGTCTCCGAATGTTACTCTTTTTTAAAATTAACTTGAACTTTTAACCAGAAAACTACTATCACATGTTTAACATAGAAAATTTCCAAAAAGTAAACAGAAGAAAAGAAATTCCTTGTGATTCTGCCACTCGAGTCAGACCCTTCCATCTGTGACGCTTTGGTGGGGGTGGCGCTGTTTCCACACCACCGTGGAGAGTGCGCGTGTCTCGGATGGCAGCGTGCGCGCAGTGCCGTCGTCGGCAAAGCACAGCCAGCACCCCGGACTGGAGAGGGCGGTCCGGAGCGCCTTCCTCAGCCGGGCGCGGCCTCCCTGTGGTTTTCCTTGTTTGGGCAGCAGGTTGTTAGTGTTCGGTTTTGCTTTACGTTCTTGATGTTGGAACAGTGGTTTTATCTTGTCGCATTTCTGAGAAATGATACAGTTACACAACACATACGTATCTCGAAATGGGTTAGTCTCGTTTCCTTTCTAATTGGTATGTGGGGTCCATTCCTGTTTTGGGGTCAGGAATTCTAGTAAAACGGGGACAGTGATGGGGACGCTCCTTTGCCACTGCCCTCTCACAAGACTGGAGCCAGAGTCACTGGGGAGCACACTCAGCAGGCCGGGCCAGAGCCGGGGACAGAGCAGGGATGGCCGTGGACGGGGCAGCCCTCACTGTTGCTGTGCTCCGGGGACCCACGGGGGTCGTGCCCGCTGTGGCAGATGCCTGGTGACTCCCCCACAGCCCTGGGCCACACACTCCTTCTTCCAGCCATTGGCTAGTGTCCCTTGGAGCTGGACTGCGGGGTCCCATTTCCTGTGGGGTCTCCCTTGGACCGGTCTCAGCCACGGCGGGAGATGGAGGTGACGAGCTCTGCGAAGGGGGTCCTTCCCGCTGATGCGCGGCGGCCACCCTGGCCCTCTTCAGTGAGGGTTGGGTTCGGAGTTCACCTCCCCTGCACGCCTCTGGCCTTGCCGGTGGCTCCAATGTCCGTCCTCGGGGGCCTGCTGGACAGTGAGCCCTGACTTTCGTCTCCCACAGTGTCAGAACCTGCACGACTCCGAGCACCTGACATGGCTCGTTGTGAACCACATCCAGGACCTGATCAGCCTGTCCCACGAGCCTCCCGTGCAGGACTTCATCAGCGCCGTCCACCGGAACTCTGCTGCCAGCGGCCTTTTCATCCAGGCCATTCAGTCCCGCTGTGAGAACCTCTCCGCCGTAAGTCTCTCCCGGTTGTTGCGGCAGTTGTCAGTCTCTGTTTCCCGGGCCTGTGTGTAGGGTGTTGCTTTTGACCCGCTGACCTCCCTCTCTCCAACACCAGCCGACCACCCTGAAGAAAACCCTTCAGTGCTTGGAAGGGATCCACCTCAGCCAGTCGGGCGCCGTGCTAACGCTGTATGTGGACAAGCTTTTGTGCACGCCGTTCCGTGTGCTGGCTCGCATGGTTGACACCCTTGCTTGTCGCCGGGTGGAAATGCTTTTGGCTGCAAATGTACAGGTACCGAACGAAACACTGACACTGGTCTTTGTCGAACCCAAGCAGGCGGGTCGCACTGTCGGCCGGGGTCTCCCCCCGCAGGCACGTCCTCCTTCTGGTCACTGAGACGTGCGGCGTGTGCGAGCAGTCATCAGTGTGTGTGACACGGGTGCTTCGTGTCCGTCCGGTCCCCCGCCCCCGTCTGCCTCTGTGATGGTGGACGCCCCCCAGGCTCCCCTCTGAGAGTGAGCACAAGGTGGTTTGGGTTCGAGGCGTGTCTCGGAGCCCCTGACACGCTCCTGTCCTCTGCAGACCAGCACGGCCCAGCTCCCGGCAGAGGAACTGCACCGAATCCAGGAGCACCTTCAGAGCAGCGGCCTGGCGCAGAGGTAACTCGGAGGTGCTCCTTGCTCTCGGAACAGACACACAGGACGAGAGGCTGATGTGCTTCTTGGACAGGTTCACTACAGAGGGCCTCGCTGTCTGAGAGGTCTGCCCTGGCAGCAGAGCCACTTGCCGTGGCCCCGCGGCTGTGCGAGAGCGCCCGGTGCCTCTGCTCGCCATGCTGCAGGGGAGGGCGGCGGGCGTTGCCGGCCTTCCCTCAGCGAGACCGCAGGACGTGCTGTCCTTGCCGAGTAAGAGCTGTGGGCTCACAGAGACCTTACCGGTGCTTGGTGTGCATCTTGTTAAATTTTTGTTTCTTTGCAGCTGTTTACCACCTGATTTGTATGCAAAGTCTTCAGAAGCTTGTATCAGAAATTACAATATCTGTTGTATAAGTACACATGTTCCTATGACTGCAAAGTAGATTAAGACAGGCTTTTAGTTTTTTTTCTCCCGGGGGGTGGGTGGGGGTTGTGGAACGAGAGAGAGAGCACAATAAGTCCCTGTGGCTCAGCCTGAAGCGTGCCTGCTGGAGGCGTCTTTAACTGGGGAGGGTGTGACCTGGGGGTCGGACCTGTTTGGGGGTCACTTCTCAGTGTGCCAGGCCAATCCGTGTTGCAGTGTGCATGTCACTCCGATAGCTGGCGGTGGGAGTTTGGACAGTTGTCCTTATGCGGCCCCAGAGCTGGCACTGGGCCTGGCCAAGGAGGACAACAGGTGCCCTAAGCCAGAGCGGGTGGCCCTTCTCCGCGTAATTGGTGTAAACCTCATCCTGCTAGGCAGCTGAGCGTGCGGTCCAAGCGCATGGTCCATTTGCATTTATAAACCTGCCTTCACTAGCGCTCACCCACGTCCACCTGACGCAGCGTCTGTCTGCAGACCAGGTTCTCAGAACAGGCACGCATGCACGCACGCATGTGCCGTGGCCCAAGAGCGTGGGCAAGGCCTGAGTGTGCATCGTGACGAGCATGCCGCCCCCGGGTGTCCCCCACGGGGCGGGGCTCTCACCCACGCGCTTGCTTCCAGGCACCAGAGGCTCTACTCCCTGCTGGACAGGCTGCGTCTCGCCACCGCCCCCGGGTCCCGTGGCCCCTCTCCTCCAGTCACAGCCCACCCTCTGGATGGGGACGGGCCCCTGGCACTGGAGACCGTGCGTCCGGACAAAGTAAGTGTCCGCCATGTCCACGTGAGACCCAGGGGCTCTGTCCAGGCACTGAGTGTGCAGTGGCGGTTCAGTTCTTGAGATGTAGCGGCACTTGGCACAGCTCCAGCAGACCCCTGGCCTGCGCTGGTCCTTCCAGCGGTGTGCAGGGTTCTGTCGCTGACACGGTGCCTGAGGTCCAGCCCAGGTTGTTGGCAGGGGCGTGGGTGAGAAAGGAAATGCTTTCTTGGACACTCTGGAGGGGCCACCAGGGTCATCACTGAGAGGAGCAGGCATTGGGTGGCCGCGGCCAGCACTGGGTTTCGAGCACAGGCCCGCTTGGCCCGGCTCCGTCTCCTGACACCTGCTGGCTGCCTGAGGTTGGGACTGTGCTGACCCCGCCGCCCTGAGAGTCCTGTAAGTTACCCTCCCCTTCACCACTCACGGCTGGGGACCGTTTGGGTCCTCAGTGCAGCTTGGCACTCTGCTTCCCTGGAGGGGTCACTTTGAATGTGAGTCCGGTTTCACAGCCCAGGCACACTGTAGCAGAAGCTCAGGTCTCTGTCCTCAGGTTTGGTTTGTTAAGTTTTTCTGCTGGGCTGGCCCCGAGCGTGGGGCAAAGCTGCACCCGGAGCAGGTGACAGTGCAACGCCAGGCAGTGAGGGCGGGACACGGGGAAGGTCTGCGGCCTTCGGTGCCAGTGCCGAGTGGAAGGACAGTCGACTGTTCGCCAGGTGAAGGGGAGAAGGAGCAGGTTTCCAGACAGCGGAGCAAGTTCAAAGACAAGCCTTTGAAATAGCTCTATGGTTTGGGGAGCAGCTTGCACGGCCAAGCCAGAGGTCATGGTCACGGACCTGAGTATGCCGTCCAGGGAGGCCGCGAGCCCTCTGGTCTGGGGCGGGGTGGGCAGCACGCGTCCAGTGGCACCGAAGCCCCGCCCCTCTGCAGGCTACACCAACCTTCCCCCTTCCCAGGACTGGTACCTGCGCCTGGTAAGATCCCAGTGCTGGACGAGGTCCGACTCTGCGCTGCTGGAGGGAGCGGAGCTGGTGAATCGGATCCCTGCAGGTGACATGAGTGCGTTCATGCTGAACTCGGTACGGCGGGGCGCAGCGGGCCGCGGGCACCCCTCTGCTGTTGCATAGACGTGCTTGATTGCTCCTGTCGTCCTGCAGCCACTCGGCTCTGCCGTGCTGGCCAGGGCCCGTAGTCCAGGCAGGGCGGGTTGCAGTGTCTGTCCCGTTAGAGCCCAGGAGGGGTCAGTTTGTGCTCCAGTCTCTTCACGTGTGTAAAGGAAGTGGGCTCCTGCACACCACAGGCCACTGCCCTCACTTGTTCTTGTGGGTGTGAGGAGAGGCCCTGAGTGCTGGCGCGGCGTTCCGGAGACTGGTCTCAAGCGAGGCACTCCGTGCCCCGCACGTGCAGCGAGGCCTCCCCTTCCTCGCGAGGTCCCCGCCTGCACTCCGCGCTCCGGCGGGGCCTGTGAGGCGTGCGGCCCCGTCTCTGTCGTCCGGCTCAGCCTTAGTGGGCTCCTCCTCAGTCCCCTGCGCCCAGTTGCCCTGAGGCTCCCTGAGTGGGAGTGAAGGAACAGCAGGGACGGGTGGGGGTCATGAAGGTTGGGCCAGTGGTGGGGACAGAGTGTGCCCCAAGGACTAACTCCCCACCAGCTTCAAGATAAGCTATGTTGGAAAAAACAAAACAGGAGGACTAGCCCCAAATCAGTTTGCTGATAGTCATTTGAAGATCCAGTCAGTGAAAGCTGATTTGCTCAACAATCGGTCTCCTGACCAATTTGTGGAATTTTCCAAATTTGGTCATTGGACTTTCAACAGCTTTTAAAGGTTCTGGCCAGAATGCACGTTCAGTTTTAGTCACTGACGGTGACATGTATCTTCTTGGTTATCGACTGAAGATTGAGATTCTGCCTGAAAACTGCCAAAAAAAATCTTTAAACGGTTTTTAAAAGTTGGCCCAATGGTACAAATTGCAACACCATAAAAAATGCTGTTTTTTCGACTGGAATTGTAGCATTTGTGCGGCACCTTGGTTTAATCTCAGGGGCTTTTGAGTGTCGCCTGCTTTTTCAAACCTTGGGCGTGTTGGGTGCTTTGCCTGTCTCTCAGGTGGCCCATCGGCTTAATTTTGGATTTTTTTCAGTTCAAGTCTTGCCATTCAGTTTTTGATTTCAAGCAGATTAGAAGGCATGATAAAATGAGAACAGTTTGTTCTGATTAAAGCACCGAAAAGAAACCAGCCCTGAGCGTGTTTACCGAGTCGTGTGATTATTCGTAGGAGTGGGATGTTCTCCCTGCGAATAGGTCTGTGTTCTCAGACGTGTGTGCACGACCCTTCCTCCTGTTGTATCTCTCGCCCGGTCAAGAGCCTGCTGTTGCTGAACCTTTGCCACCTTCGCGCAGGAGTTCAACGTGAGCCTGCTCACCCCGTGCCTGGGCCTGGGCGCGCGCGAGGTCTCCGGGGGCCAGAAGAGCCCCCTTTTCGAAGCGGCTCGTGTGGCAACTCTGGACCGTGTCACCAGCGTGGTTCAGCAGCTCCCCGCTGCCCACCACGTCTTCCAGCCCTTCCTGCCCGCGGAGCCCGCCGCCTACTGGAGCCAGCTGAGCGATCTGTTCGGTAATCAGAGTAACAGCGTCTTGTGGTGTGAGGAGCGCGGTGGGGCCAGGGTGGTGCTCTGCACGGGGAAACGTGCGGCGAGTGCTGACAAGGTGTCAGATGCACTCGCAGAGGTTGCCGAGGGGCGCGCTGGGGCCCAGCCCGGCGTGGCTTTTGGTGTGCTGGCCGCCGTGCGGTGAGTTGGCCTGGCCAGGGCTGCGAGCCCTGCGGGTGTGTTTGCACCCGCAGTGAGCGCGCAGGTCGGGAGGGTGTGGGCGTGTGCGTCCGAGGAAGCGTGTCCGAAAATTGCCGACTGCCTCTCAGAGGTCACGGGCCTCTGCCAGACTTCGTCCCCCCAGGAAGAGCTTCTGTTTCAGGGGACGCCGTGCTGTACCGCTCCCTGACCACACTGGCCCGTGCCCTGGCCCAGTACCTGCTGGTGTCCCCCAAGCTGCCTGGCCACTTGCACCTTCCTCCGGAGAAGGAGAGGGACACTGTGAAGTTTGTGGTCACGACCCTGGAGGTGAGAGGGCTTGGGAGCTTGGTGTCCCTGTGCACAGGGAAGGGTGCCTGGCACCAGCACCTGAGAGAGGACGGCAGTTTCATCTGGGAACCCGGGGCTGCGCACAGTCAGGTGCGCCCTTTGCCGCCTCCGGTCACGCCTGCTCGCTGTCGGCCCGTGTCCGCCCGTCACCTTCCCCAGGCTCTTGCCGCATGCTGGCGCAGTTGTCGCATGCTGTCTGCAACACGGCGCTCCCTCTGCTGCCCGCAGAGCTGACAGAGAGAGGCTCTCGGGCCTGAAGCCGTCTTCCCTGACCTGCGGAGGCTCTCGCCTGTCCTGGAGCAGGCTGAGGGGGGAGGGCGCTGGTCAGAGAGGAGGGGAGGGGAAGGTCAGGAGAAGCCAGTGTGGGCGAGGGCCGAGCTCAGGCCTTCGGGGTCTCCACAGCACAGTGGGGCCAGCACACGCGAGGAGGGAACCTGTGCCCTGGCTTCTAACTGCCTTTGACTCAGAGCGTAGACGCTTTGTTTGAGTTCCTTCCCAGGGGACGAGGCACACAGGTGTGACGTGCTTCCCGACCTTCGCCACTGGAGAAGTACTCGTCAGATGCATTTGTTTGGTTTCAAGTTGAGCAGTATGCTTGCATTTTCAGCCACAGGGGTTGACCCTCTGTCAGCACTTACATTTCCCCTGAAACGTGTGCATCGTGAGCGTATTGCCTGTCAGATGTGTTTGGAAAGGAGCCAGAGCCAAGCTGCGTTGCTGGCCCCTGCGCAGCAGCAGGTGGCGCCAGGAGGGACTGTGCTGTCTGCTGTTCGTGGGTTCGAACAGGCATCAGCTGGAAGCCAGGCCACGTCCTCTGGGTCTTGGTGTGGGCAGGAGAAGGGCGAGCATGGGGCTGCTGTGGCGTGAGCCCTGCCAGCCCTTGTGCGCCTGCCGTGCCCGCCTGTACTGCATCACTCGGGTCTCTCTGCAGCCTGCGACGCGGGCTCTGCTTCCCACTCTGTAGACGAGGGCGGGCGCAGATCGTCTCACCCAGCTAGGGTGTAGCCTGTCTGGCATCTGAGGCCAAGGGTGGCTATTTCTGGAACCCAAGCTCTTAGATTGACCTTCCTAGACCGTGACAGAGGCCAGTGCTTTGGGGGTCCTGAGATAGAGCCGGCAGGAGCATGGCCAGGGGAGCATTTCCAGAGGAGCTCGCAGGGCTGAAGGGAAAAGGCGCAGCCAGGTCGGGGTGGGCGTTCTGGCAGAGGGGGGGCCCCGGGGACTGTGCGGAGCGAGTGCTCAGGACTGAGCGGAACAGAGTGGACGTGCCAGCCCCTCTCTCTGGAAGGGTAGAGTTGCTGGGACTGGCCGGCCTCCAGAGCCTCCGCTGGTTCCGGGACAGCCGGAGTCGTCTGCTGCCCTGGCAGTCCCCGCAGCAGGAGGGAAGCAGGGCCTGAGCCTCTGTGACGTCGCCCTTCCCCCGCAGGCGCTGTCCTGGCATCTGGTCCACGAGCACGTCCCTCTGAGCCTGGACCTCCAGGCGGGCCTGGACTGCTGCTGCCTGGCCCTGCGGCTGCCCAGCCTCTGGAGCCTGCTGGCCTCCTCGGAGATGGTGACCCACGCCTGCTCGCTCATCCACTGCGTCCACTTCATCCTGGAAGCCAGTGAGTCCGTGACCTGGGCAGGCTTCTGTCCTCTGTCCCTCTGCACATCTGCTCACAGTTACGTTGTTCTGCCTGCTTGCCAGGTGCCAAGTTAAGGAACCGGGGGTGGAGGTGGGGGTACAACATGGGCCTTGATCTTCAGGGCCTTGAACTCTGCACTAGGACTTAACTTGAATGTGCTTTTGTGGTCATCTTGTTGCAATTTTGGAGTTCCAGCTTTCATCAGATACGTGTAACTTCATGGCTCTGAGCGCTGATACTAGCTGACTGTTTCCTGCTTTTAGTCCTAAATGATCGTAGACTAATGAGGTTGCTTGTGTTCTATTACAGTCAAAGTGCTTGTTTCTACCTACGTGTCGTAAAATAAAAACGAGTTAATCTCTTCAAGGGATAGTGTCCTCAACAAGGGCCATGAACCAAAATTTTGAGCAAACTGACGTTATATTTTATAGGGTGGAGGATGTTTTGAAGTTTTGTGTTTTTGAAGTGAACATTATAGAGTGGCGTTTTTAAAGTTTCATTGTTCAAATTGTTTTCACCTGTGTGTTTGTGGCCCCCTTGAGAATGGAGGGCCCGGGAACGCCTTATCAGATCCAGCCTCCCCAGGGTCGCGAAGCCCCTCCTGCAGCAGGGGGCGCCCCACATGGGACAGCTGTTGGGCCGGGGCAGCTGCAGACAGCGAAAGCCCAGCTCCTCGTGCATTTGAGGTGGATCGTGACACTGACACCTAAGACTAGCCTTGTCCGGCGCTGTCCGAGTCAGTCTGGGGACATCTGGGCCTCATTTGACAGAGTCTGTCCCTTTGAAATGTTTCGATGCTGCACAAAGATGAAATTCGAACGAGAAGGAATGGTAAAGTGTTCGGAAATTCTTTCGTATGTTCTGTTATGGTTTTAGTTACGGTGCAGCCTGGGGACCAGCTTCTTGGTCCAGAAAGGAGGACAGCGGCCCCGGCAGCGGCCGGAGAGGACGCAGACTCGCACACCCGGAGCAAGTGTCCAGGTCTGTTCATCACTGTGCTTTTGGGGGCTCGAAACTCGTTCACAGGAGAGACAGTCCTGGCGGTGCACACGAGCCCTTGCAGGCCGACCTAGCTGTGTCCCTTGGCTGCTCCCCACAGTGGGGGGCGTGGCGCTGCAGCTGCCACTCACCCTCCAAACTCAGCAGGGGCGTCACACTTCCGGGGGGGACCCCTTGCCCCCCATCCATGCCTCCATTCTCTCTCTCTCACCTGCTCTCCCGTGTCGGCACTAGGTTCTCTGTGCACCTACGGCCTCGTTGAGTCGCTCACTCAGACTCTGGCCCTTTGAGGCACGTTTCCTCCTCGGTCCTCCCTGTTGTAAGTGACCAGCAGGTGTTTGCTTTGTGGCGAGTGAACACATGGAAACACTAAGGAACTTAAACAAGTTCGTGGAAACACCCACCCGAACATCAGGCCCCCTGCTCGTCTGTTTCAGCCACTTCTCCGTGTGGATGTTTAAACGGACGTCCCTGCTTTGCCTACAGAAACAGAAAGTGCTCGTCCCGGTCACTTAGTCCGTCCCGACTTGGGCCGGGCAGCCCAGTTCTTCCTGTGCCTTCTCTCAGTTCCCGTGTTTCACTCTGAAGATGACGGCAAGGCGGAGTGGGAGGGGGCTTCTCGGCCGGGTGACTGCTTGCTGTCACCAGGGCCTCCAGGCTCCGGGGCCCTCCCAGCCCTCCACGGGGGGTCTGGCCGGGTGCCAGCTGCAGCTGTTCCCCAGTGGCTCTGGGCTGCGTCTCATGAGAACACCTGCTCGAACCCCCGGAGTCTTCTCTACGCTCCACCGAGTTAGGAAACATGCCTTTTTCGTAGCTAGTACATGAATGCCTTGTGTTTTTGGTTTTTGGGTTTTTTGCCAGCTTTTGTGCAGTCCCAGGTAATAATGGCGTTTTCCTGTCGTTAGATTTGAGCGTAGCAATTTTTCTTCTGGTTTCCTGCTCCCGGCTTTGCAGTCATGCAGCATGCGGAAGCGGTGGGGTTCCTTACGCGGCCAGGCCCCCTCCAATGACGTGCCTTGGAGCTGTGCTCCGGGGACCCTTCCTCTGTGGTCTCACGTGGCTGCCCGCGGGCCTCGCCGCCCTGCTGGCTGGCCGCTGTCTAGCTGCATGACTTCAGCAAGTCCCTTACCCCGCCAGGAGGACAAGGACAGTGCTACCCCCAGCAAGCACCACAGCAAGTGCTGGGCTCACTCCTGGTGCCCAGTGAACGTCTCATGATCAGTTCAAGTGTGAATTTCCATTGCTCTGAAGACAGTTCAGGCACAGGAAGGGTCCGAGTCAGGGTAGGCAGCCGCCGGCCGGAGGGCATGTAGTGCGAGCTCAGGGAACGGTGGGCGCCCTGTGCGCGCTGGTGCACTTTTCCTGGCCAGAAAAGAAGCCTCTTTCTCACCTCTGTGGGACAGCGTCCTTTAAAGATGGTCTAGTAAATCTGATCAAAGTCAATCGTGTCTCTCGGCTTGGGTTTGACACCTCAAGCCCCGGGAGAGTGCCTTCTCTGCGTGAGGAAGTCGACTAGCCGAGGGACTCCGTGGGCCGTGGGAAGTGCTCACACGCAGCCCTAGACATGGGTCCGCTCGGCGCACCCTCCGCTCTGGGAGGGCGGAGGGGTCGGTTTGGGCGTGCATCCTGACCTTTCCTCACTGCGGTGTTTGTCTAGGCCCTGAGTACGTTACCGCAGCCTGCAGGATGGTGGCCGAAATGGTGGAGTCTCTGCCGTCTGTGCTGGCCTTGGGGCATAAAAGGAACAGCAGCACCCCCGCGTTCCTCACGCCGGTGCTCAGGAACATCATCGTCAGCCTGGCCCGCCTGCCCCTCGTCAACAGCTACACGCGCATCCCCCCGCTGGTGAGTCTGCGCGTTTCTCTGCAAAGGCAGGCCCCTGGCCTGGGACCCCCCTGGTGACCTGGATCGCAGGCTCAGGTACCGCCTCACCCCTGGTGGCCTGCGCACTACGTCTCATGCTGCTGCCTGCCTGGCTTCCTCAAGCCTCATGTACCGCTGGGGTTGGCAGGAGTGCTGGCTCTTCTAAAACAGGGCGACGGGAACATGCCAGCACAGACCACCGGGAGGCAGGCGGCGGCAGGGTCCTTCCCGCACGGGGTGGCAGCCCACTGCCCGAGGTGGGGCATGCTCTGGGGGCAGCTGTGACAGCATGTTGTGGGGTCTGCAGCTCAGTGACTTCCTTTCTTCTTGCCCACTCAGGTCTGGAAACTTGGGTGGTCCCCTACGCCAGGAGGGGACTTCGGCACAGCCTTCCCCGAGGTCCCCGTGGAGTTCCTCCAGGAAAAGGAGGTCTTCCGAGAGTTCGTCTTCCGCATCAACACTCTAGGTAGTGCGGGCTCCTGCTCAGAGCCCAACGCATGGCAACAAGGGGGGGCCCAGTGCTCCAGAGCGCTCTGGTGGTCTTACCCACGAAAGGACTGGGCGTGGCCTGCTCATGGGTGTGCATTCTGAGTGTCGCATTGAGAAACTCCACCCCAGCTCGTGTGTGTCAGAGAATTTGATCCAGGTTTTTATGTCTTGGGCTTGTTTGAAGTCCAGGTGGGTGCCCTGGTAATCGGTGGTGTGGGGCTGATCTACGTATGAGGCCCCACCTCAAAGCACTGCCGCCGACTCTCTCTGCATCCTGCCGTGGAAGATGTGCTGATGGGCTCGAGGGAGCCAGCCTGGGGGGACTTGGGGGCGACTTCGAAGAAGAGAGAGCACTGGGCTCGGGTGGGCGGGTCATCCGGCTGCTGGGCCCCGGCTCCGTGGGTGCTGCCTGCTCCCTGGATCTGCTACCCGTGTACAGACTCTCGGAGGTGCCTGGTGCCGGCACACCGAGCCGTCCTGTCCGT
Source organism: Artibeus jamaicensis (assembly GCF_021234435.1). Classification (NCBI taxonomy): domain Eukaryota; kingdom Metazoa; phylum Chordata; class Mammalia; order Chiroptera; family Phyllostomidae; genus Artibeus; species Artibeus jamaicensis. The sequence continues at coordinate 26,417,606 of NW_026521954.1, read as the reverse complement.
AGTCTTCTCTGCTCTCTACAGCAAGGCCGGGGTGGCATCTTTGTGTCCCCACTGCTTATCTGTGGTCTGGTGGGGGTCGTGGGTAGCAGGTCCTGAAGGGCAGTGCCCTGCTAGGTTGTTCCCAGGAGCGTGTGTCTCAGAGTCTGGTGCAGGCACCTGGCAGCCCAGTCTGCGTCTCCGTGTGGCCCCTGTGGCCTCCCTGCCTCGGGCTTCCGCAGATGCGGAGTCTGACCCTGAAGGTCTGGGCAGCAGGTGCCTGCTGCACCTGCCTTTTCCTTCAGTCACCAGACGCTGTGTGACTCTGAGTAACAGCCCAAGGCTGGCTGCCCCGGGGGCCGTTTTTCTTTCTCTCCTTGGAGATTGTCACCAGGCAGCCCCTACCTCGCCACCGCCCAGTGCCAGCCTGTCCTCCCTGAGCTGTCCTTGAGTGGAGGCTGTCTGATGGACCAGGGACCCGGGGCAGTTTTGCAGTGTTGTCCTGCTCTTCGCCCTGTGTGAATTCCCACACCTGTCTGTCTGTGTTTACTTAAGTGTGTGTGCCTGTGACCCATGTCTTAGCCTCTTTCTCTGTGTCAGCTTAGCAAGGAGAGCCTGTCCCTTGTAGCCCCAGGGCAGGCAGTGTGGCACCTACCCCTCCCGGTGATGAGTGGGACCGTGGAGTGCAGCCCTCAGACGCAGCTGCTCCCCCAGCAGTGCCTGTGGTGCGGACGCCCGGGGTCCTGCTGCCCTCTCTGGACCACACTCCTCTGGGACCAGTGCCAGGTGGACCCCCAGTTTCAGTCACACGGACGCGCAGGGGCAGATGCCACACTGCACATGCGTGGTGCTCAGTGTGGCAGGCGGTGCTACGAGTGCATCTGGGAGCCTCCACGGGCACTTCCCGGCTCCGTTACACTCGGCTGCCTCCGCTTGACCCTGCCGTGCGTGCGTCTGTGTCCTTGCTGGTGGACGGGGGCTGTCCTGAGGGTCGAGAGGGCTGCTGTCTGGGGCACCGGGGCCCTGCTTGCTCCAGGTGGGGGGGGCGCGCGGCCTTCTCACGTAGCATTTACATCCGCAGGGTGGACCAGTCGGACCCAGTTTGAGGAGACGTGGGCCACCCTGCTCGGTGTCCTGGTGACGCAGCCCCTGGTGATGGAGCAGGAGGAGAGCCCACCGGAAGTAAGGTCCCTTGCAGGCCTGTGTGTCCACTGGCTGGCGCCCGCAGCTGTGGCAACTCATGAGCCGTTCCTGGTGGGCAGAGGAGGGCAGTGCGCTCATTTTTCCTGTCTCACGTGGTTCTCATGGGTCACTGGATTGCATTCGGGCCAATGTCCCAGGGCAGGAACAAGCCTCCCCGAGGCCGGGTGTCCTGCGCAGACCCCATGGCTGGGGTGGTCCCGGGGGCTCCCCATCGTCCCCCAGGGGCTGACGCCCGCACGAGGGCTCAGTGCCCACGTGCAGGCCGAGCCAGCAGGCGCCTGTGTGCGTCTGTCTCTGCAGAGGTGTCGCCGGGAGTTGCCGGGTGTCCCCTCACTGACGTGGTGTTAGTAGCAGCCAGTGTTCGATACAGCAGAGCCTGAGGCCTTGAAATGCAGAGTCAAGGGATGCAGGCCCTTCACTCTGGGGGGAGCTGTGGCTGGCCCCTGGAGGGACAGTCCCCGTGGGTGGATGTTGGGCCACCAACATTGTCCCTAAGTCCACGTGCAAAAGCTACCGGGTTGTCAAGTGCAGAGTTTCTAACACTAGTGAGGAAATGTAAGGAGCTCTTATTTGCAGGGTGTGTGTGGGAGTGGCAGCCTGGCTTTGTTGCAAGTCCCGGTGCATGTGTCTGTCTGTGGTGGGCGCTGGCAGGTGGGACAGGACGCTGGCTCTGGGCCCGTCCCTCCGCAGTGCTCAGGGCCCCTTCCCTCAAGGCCACATGGCCTGAGAGCTCTGGGGTCTGGTGTCCGGCCGCCTGTGACGTAGTTGGGTGTGGCTGTTGCTGCAGGAGGACACGGAGAGGACACAGATCAACGTCCTGGCCGTGCGGGCCATCACCTCCCTGGTGCTGAGCGCGATGACCGTGCCCGTGGCCGGCAACCCGGCCGTGAGCTGTTTGGAGCAGCAGCCGCGGAACAAGCCCCTGAAAGCTCTCGACACCAGGTTTGCTGAGGGGCATGTGTCTCCAGGGCGTAGCCATAGAGGGGCCTTCGGGGCACCCTGCCCCACCAGGGTGGGCTGCATCCTCCCCAGGGCACTGCCCCTCGTTGCTGAAATTAAAAACAAAACCACTGCACATCTGCATCACGGTGAGAGGTGCAGCCCAAACGTGATGCGTGACAGTGACAGAGCAGAGCGAGGGGGCGCAGGGCAGGGAGTGCCAGCAGAGACGGTGTCCTTGGGTGGGGCAGCCGCCTCTTTCCCCAACGCTGAGCCTTCGTCCTGAATTCCAGGTTTGGGAGGAAGCTGAGTGTGATCAGAGGAATTGTTGAGCAGGAGATTCAAGCAATGGTTTCGAAGAGAGAGAATGTTGCCACCCACCACTTGTACCAGGCGTGGGACCCTGTGCCATCTCTGTCCCCTGCCACTACAGGTACCCGGGGGTGGGGCGCTCGTCCTTGGCCAGAGCCAGCCACGCGGCTGGCACGCAGACCGCAGCGGTCAGGCAGAAAGGCCGAGTCCTGGTTCTGCGTGGAGGCTGTTCACTTAGCGCGGTGACTTTTAGCCTCTTTCATCTTGTGGCATGGCGCCCGTCAACTAATTACAAAAATTTGCAGCACGCCAAGGATGTATTTTTTGCCGATCTGCCAAAAGAAATAGGTACAATTTTGACTCATCCTCACCGGACGGCCATTGTTGTAGCGGCGGTTTTATCTGACAGTCTGAGGGGAACGAGGTCCGTGCCCCCAACTAGACAGCCAGGTGTGGCGTGTTGCAGGTGTTCCTGTAGCTCACGCTGCCCCGAGCCGTTGGCACCCGCGCCTCCCAGGACCAGGAGCCTGGGCACACCTGCCCGGGGTGGGCGCAGGGGTCTGTCATTGTAGAGGAGGGGAGTGTTGTGGGATCTTCCCTTTAGTGCACATGTGTCTGTTGCTGAACAGTCGGGTTTTAGGCTCAGTTCCTAGGAGTTTGAGGAGTTGTGAGATGCTGCAAGTTTCAGTGTCCTGAAAGCATCCATTGGACAAGGTTGCGTGTGGAAGTTACAGCCCTCAGACCCCTCCTGTGGGTCAAACTGGACTGTGTGTGAACTGGGGTCCCTGGAGGAGCTTGTGGGTGACGGGAATGAGGCATGGCATCGCTGTCACAGCAGGAGGCACAGAGGACAGAGCTCACGACAGCAGAGGCTGCTGAGGGGCGGGGGTGGGGTGACAACCCCAGAAGGAAGGGTGGGCCCATTCGTCTGGGCCGGTGGATGAGGGGGGACCAGCCACACCTCCAGAGGGCGCAGCACCAAGGCAGGGTCCCAGGAGGGGCCGCCTGTGGCTTTATGCGCAGCCACTGACTCCCGAGTTTTCCCAGCTCAGCCGCAGCCAGGTCGTGTGTCAGGGAGAACTGGGGACAGTCCTGCGGTGCCTCAGTGTCCTGCCAGCTCTGGGCTCCACTGCTGCACCTTCCCGCCGGCCTCGATGGTGCCCAAGGCGGCCAGCCTGACGGTTCTGTTGCCCTGCAGGTGCCCTCATCAGCCACGACAAACTCCTGCTGCAGACCAACGCGGAGCGGGAGCTGGGCAGTGTGGGCTACCAGCTGGGCCAGGTCAGTTGCACTCCCCACGCTGCCCTGTGTCTGCAGACGGGGCCATGGAACGCCTTCAGTGTGTTCTAAATAAACCAGAGGGAGGGTCACTTGCACCCGTCTTGCTTATTCCCAGAAGGACACAGGGTTACTCGGGGTGCTGACCGTGCAGATGTGCACACACAGTGCAGCAGTGTGCGTGAGACCTGGGAGAGAAAGGCCCCGAGGGCGGGCCCCCCGCACACCCGCTGAGGGAGGCACGGTCCCATGGCCCCGTGCGGCTGGGCACCAGGCCCCCCACCTGCTGGGTGGGTCTCTTTGAACTGTGCTTCATCAGAAAAATGGGTGCAGTGGTGCACGCGACAGCAAGGTCAGGAGTGGTGAGGCAGGCCGTGAGGACACGGGGGTGAGGTGCTGGCCCCGTGGCGGCCACGTTCTTCCTCCATGTGGTGTCCAGTCAGCAAGCAGCTGGCGCCGGAGAGCCCTGTTAGCCTCCGTTTCAGAGTGAGTTGGTCAGGACAGTGTCGCATGGCATTCTCACAGCTCGGGGCCACGGGCCCCGTGGGACACCCAGGACCACCCTGCTTTTCCCCACGCAATGTGCTCTTTGTCTTCTGCAGAGAGGTCTGAGCCCCGAGATGGAGCAGGGGGCAGCCTTTTGTCTGGGTCACCTGGTGGGAGTGTCCGAGGGCCAGGCTGGGGGCGAGGAGCCTGGGCTGGGGCTTTGTTCTGGGGCCTGTGGCGTTTGCCTGCTGTGTCCTTCCTTCAGCGTCCGCGTCTCCACTCGCCCCGAGAGCTGCACACGGTGTCCTGGTGCCTGTCACCATGCCCTGGCCTGAGCTGCCACCGCTTGGAGGAGAAGAGTGTCTGGCGGGCAGCAGGGGCAGCCACTGCTCCTCGAGGCCTGCAGACCTTGGGGGTCTGCTGCTGGGGGTCCTGGCTCTCCTCGGTCAGGGGCAGGGCGGGGACTGGGAGGGGGCACCCGCTGTCGCTGCAGAGTAGGCCTTGGGGCTGGTGTCACCGGCCGTGGGCGTGAGTAGTGTGCAGCCAGCCGGTGGCTGCTCTCTAGCAGCCTGGGTGACGAGTGGCTGTCAGGAGGGAGCGCAGTGTGTTTGAGGTGGCGGGTGGCTTTGCTCTGCCCCTTGGGTTCTCCCCCCAAGCCTCCCAAGTCCCTCCCACCCTGCCATCTCCAGAACAGTCGCCTCCCCTTTGGTTGGGGGGATGCTTGTCTTAGCAGATCCTTCAAAAAGTGAGGTTCGCCCCCGTGACAGCCAGGGTGGCAGGACCGGTTTGGGAAAGGAGCCCCCGGCAGCTCCGTTTTCTGCCGGACTTCAGTCACATGTCCCTTGGAGGTGCCGTGTCCTTCTCTGGGGCTCTTTCCTGCCCACCCTTAGCTGCTCCCCTCATTCCACGTCTTCCATCTGGAAGGTGGGGCGTCCTGAAGCACCCTGTCCGGGCCAGGGTCTGCTCAGGTCCCAGGACCCCGGGCCTCAGGGAGCCTGCTGCCCAGCCCCCGAGCGTGACCCGAGTGTCCTGTGTCTGTTGAAGGTGTCCATCCACTCAGTGTGGCTGGGGAACAGCATCACACCCCTGAGGGAGGAGGAGTGGGACGAGGAGGAGGAGGAGGAGGCCGACGTCCCCGCCCCTTCGTCACCGCCCCTGTCTCCAGTCAACTCCAGGTCTCCTTCCCCCTTCCGGTTTTAAGCGGTTTGGTGTTTACTAGTCATGGGATTGGTTTGGGTGCCCCTTGGGTGACACTGTCAGGCCGTGTGTGGGGGTCACCTGTGTCCACACCCTGCAGGAAGCACCGGGCTGGGGTCGACATCCACTCCTGCTCCCAGTTCCTGCTCGAGCTGTACAGCCGCTGGGTCCTGCCGTCAAGTTCAGCCCGGAGGATCCCCGTGGCCCTGGTCAGCGAAGTGGTTCGCTCTGTGAGTTTGCCCCATCCCCCCCCGGAGTGTACAGCGCAGGGGTGCCCCTGTGTGCACACCTGGACACACACAGTTTACAGGGGTGCCCCTGTGTGCACACACAGCTCACCATCTCTAGCATGGTGCCCTGACCGCATTCTCCCCCCCTGGTAGGAGTGGCCGTCTGTTGGCACATGTGAGGTCCATGGTGGGCGACACTCTCAGGGAGCGGGCTACTGTCCTCGGGTCTGCAGGCCCCGGCCCTGGTCCGTGGGCCCCTACCTCGGGCCTGTGCCTCAGCCTGCGGGCCCCCACCTCGGACTGTCTGCGCCCTTCATGCTCTTGGGGCCCCGGAGATCCTTGGTGTGGGCGTGTCTATCGGTGTCACGGTCCCGGAAGCTACACCTGAGAGTTGGCTCACCGGCTCTGCCGCCACCGGCAGCTGTTCCCCGGGCCAGGCCGGCGGGTCGGCACCGAGACCAGTTCCCCGGAACCGCCGCCTTGCCTGTGCAGCGTAGCCTTTTGGCATTTGCACCAGAGGACGGTTCTGAGCAGTGCTGAGTGGGGCGTGTCACGCCGGGTTTGCCTCAGTACACCGTGAAAGGTCTTTAAGTTGTTTTCTAGCTGGTCTAGGTTTTTAAGAACTTCATTTTTTATTTTAATAAGAGTTTACAACTTGATGTTTTCAAACACATCAAAGTATCATTAATAAATGTGTTTAACTTTTAAGTAAGAAATTAACTACTGGTGTTTTAATGATAATTTCTATTTTAAAATAACTTTTCTAATTGGTGAGAAGAGAATTGTTTCACATTACTGCAAGTCTCTTTAGTGTCTGGCTTTTAGAGAACAGCTGGACTCTTGCGTCTGCCCTGCATTCAGCCTGTTACTATCAGCTGGCTTCCAGAACGTGGCACCGCGTGTTCGGAAGGAAAATGAGTCTTAAGGTTATTGCGGAAGTAGCGTTGCCAGGCGAGCCCAGTGTCCCCTGCAGGCTCGCCGGTGGCGCTGAGAGGGCCCTGCTCCGCACGCTCTCCCAGAGCCTGGGGCCTTCACCCCTCACTGACACCTTTTTTACGTGTCGAGGGAAGAACCGAATGTTGAAGAGTGAGGCGTTTTGGGAGAGACAGAGAGTCACTGGTGAGGCATTCGTGTCTGAAGCAACTCCTGCGTCCTGAGGCTTTGGAGGTGTGAAGGGCCTGGAGTCTCTGACCCGGCAGACGTGGGGCTCGTGCGTGGCAGCAGCGGCCAGGCCGCGTTCCCGTCAGGCTGCACCATGTTTCGGGCCGGTGTTTGCCAGTCTCTCCGCGTGGGCACGGCTCAGGAATGCCCGGCACCCGCTGCCCTGCGCTGTCCTGAGAGCGGGGCCCTTTGCTGTCCTCAGCTCCTGGTGGTCTCAGACTTGTTCACGGAGCGCAGCCAGTTCGAGATGATGTACCTGACGCTGACCGAGCTGCGGAGAGCGCACCCTTCCGAAGACGAGATTCTCCTCCAGTACCTGGTGCCCGCCACCTGCAAGGCGGCTGCCGTCCTGGGAATGGTGAGCTGAGGGTGCGCGGGGGCCGCCGCACAGGGGCCGGGTGCCGTGGGAGCAGCCGCAGCCTTGGGAGGTCTGCCTGGAGGTCCACAGCGAGTGTGTGACATCGTGGGCCCTCTTGGCAGGGCGCCATGAAGTGTGCTGTGGTGGGCGAACCCCGCCCTGGGGACCCTTCGATGGCGAGGTTCTCAGGGCGGCGCCTGCCCAGGAGCTGGGTATAAGGGTAGTGGAGATGGGACTCTTTCCACCACAGTGGCCTGCAGCTCCCGAGCCCCCTTCTCTGATGGGCTGCAGACCACGTGCTTTCTGCCGACCGGCCCTCCCTCCTGGGACCGCTGTGACGTAGTCGCCCTGCGTCTCCAGCCTGAAGTTGGGGCATTGCAGTCTTTGGCACCACAGGACAGACGGGGCCTTCTTTAGAGCTTCCCTGATCCTACCTGTGGTGGGTCAGGACTCGGCCACTTTCTGTGCGGTCAGCCCCCCACGGCGCCCGCTGCTCCGATGCACAGAGGTGTGTGAGCGTGGCCCCAAGCCCGTGGAAGAACGGCAGCTTGGTGTGAGAGAAAGGTCGCCACGGACGTCAGCCCTCTTCAGGGCTGAGGCCAGGCTATTAGCCAACTTGCTTCAGGGCCACCGGGCGGGGGTGGGGGAGGCCCACGTCAGCCCCCGACTCTCCTTCCCCCTAGAATTTGTTTCTCGGGGCCAGAGCACAAGAGCAGGCACCCCCATCCGGGCACCCGCCCAGGGACCAGGAGCGGTGGGACATGGCTCCCTGTGAGAGCCCGTTGCAGCTGCACCCTCTGGGTGGGGAGGCCTGTGCAAGCGTTTGTGGGACTTGGAGCCAAGCCGTGGCGGTGCCTTTGCTTGCGGCGGTGTCATTGCGCTCAGGCCCGGGCCCCGGGGCATAGGTCACGTCCTCAGGGAGTCAGAGGAGGGGTCCAGGCTGTGAAGAGGGGCCTCAGGCAGGGTGAGGTCAGGGACTCCTCGGTGCTGCCGTGGGCGGGGCTTCCCTCCGGCTCCTGTGAGGTCTCTGCCCCTCACTGGGTCCCGGTGCTGCTGCTTGCAGAGCTGGGCCCTGGAGGTACAGGTGGCAGCAGTTCTTTGGAGGTGTCTGGCAGTCTGTGGGTGCTGGGGAGGACCCCAACACAGGGACACAAAGACAGGGGTCTTGGGGACCACGTGGCCAGACAGCCTCCTTGCTGCTTTTGAGGAACGAGCCCGGGGCGGGGGGCCCTTCTGGGGGCTGGTCTGTGAACCCCAGCTGTTGCCACCCCTCTGCCCTGTGCTGTCGGTGAGGTCTCCTTGTGGGGAGAGCTCGGTGTGGAGACCCCCAGGCCCCTCACTGTGTCCCGGACACTGAGTGGAGCTGGCGGCAGTGTGTCCAGACAGTGGTCGGGGCCCTGAGACCACCCCGAGTTTGCACTTAGGGCCTCGCAGATTTGCCTGCAGTTGTGGCCATGACCCACGAGTGACAGAACGCAGGGCCAAACCAGTGCAGGGGGACAGGGAACAGGGCCCGGTGCAGAGGAGACAGGGCTCAGCGTCCCGAACCCTCTTCCAGAGTTGCACGGGACACGCCAGTACCCACGTGCTGCACTGTGGCAGCATGTGGGGTGTGTCCACCAGGGAGGCCCCTCGGGACTCAGGGCTGGGACTCTCACGGGGGCCGGTCCCGCAGCTCCCGGAGGAGGGGGTGTCAGCACAGACAGGCGGGGCTGGGGGCCCTCCCAACACCCGGGGTTCTGGACAGCAACCCTGCAGGTGGGCCTCCCAGAGCTCAGCCGCAGGCCTGCAATGCGCTGCTGTCCCACGGGGGCAGAGGTCAGCCCCGCCTGGGCTCTCTGTCCCCGTGGGGTCAGCCGCCACCTCTGCCTGTGTGCTAGGACAAGGCGGTGGCAGAGCCGGTCAGCCGGCTGCTGGAGAGCACGCTCAGGAGCGGCCACCTGCCCTGCAAGACGGGGGCGCTGCATGGCCTGCTCTACGTGCTGGAGTGCGACCTGCTGGACGACACCGCCAAGCAGCTCATCCCGGTCGTTTGCGACCACCTCCTCTCCGGCCTGCGAGGCGCGGCCCAGTGAGTGGGGTGGGCTGGGCGGGCCTGGTGCGGGCTGCGCGGAACACCATTGTCGGAGCGCTGGGGTCCCTGCGGGTGTCAGACCCTGGGCAGATCGCGTGTGGGCACCCTTCTCCTGGGGACGGTGGCGGAGGTTGCAGACACAGGGATCCCACCCACGCTGGCTGGCTGCAGACCACCTGTGTGGCTGAACTTGGCCGCCATCCGGCATTTCCAGCTGCGTGAATGTCCACAGCCAGCAGCACGTGCTGGTGATGTGCGCCACCGCCTTCTACCTGGTCGAGAACTACCCGCTGGACGTGGGGCCCGAGTTTTCTGCATCCATCATACAGGTGTGCAGCCCCGGCCTCTCCCCCGGGGGCGGGACCGCTGGGAGAGGGTCGATCTGGGACAGGAGCAGGGTGGCAGGGGCCTGAGACGGCGCTTGGCCCGGACATCACCCTTCTCGTGCAGATGTGTGGGGTGATGTTGTCCGGAAGTGAGGAGTCCACTCCGTCCACTGTCTACCACTGCGTCCTGCGGGGCCTGGAGCGCCTCCTGCTGTCCGAGCAGCTCTCCCGGCTGGACGCAGAGTCCCTGGTCAAGCTCAGTGTGGACAGAGTGAACGTGCACAGCCCGCACCGGGCCATGGCCGCCCTGGGCCTGATGCTCACCTGCATGTACACAGGTGAGTAGTGGGGCCGACCTCCTGCCGCCGCTGCTTCCTGGGACACGACCGCAGGGCCCCGCAGTTCCGAGAACATTCAGAGTCCAGCGCCAGGCCGAAGTGCTGTGCTGGAGGCAGATCTGCCTGGGGAGCGGGTCTGAGGCTGGGCTGCTGCACCCTGGGGGCTGCCGGGGCTCCCTTGCCTGCTTTCAGGTCACCTCACAGTGCCCCTGAACTGCTGGGTGAGCTTGGGGGCTGTCTCCAAAGCCCACCCGTCTCTCAGACCCCACAGCAGCTCCAAACCGCCTATTTCAGGGAAGGAGAAGGCCAGTCCAGGCCGGACCTCCGAGCCCAGCCCTGCCACCCCCGACAGTGAGTCCGTGATCGTGGCCATGGAACGCGTGTCCGTGCTTTTCGACAGGTGAGGAGGGGCGCCCGCCACTGCCCCGAACTGCAGGGAGCGGCTGCTTTCCTGCGACAGCACCTGTGGTCCTCTCAGCCACTGCTGTCCTTCCCATGCACGTCCTGGCCGAGCACGTCCTGGCTCAGGGCTTCGTGGGAGAGAGCGTTTCTCGGACACCGGCACTCAGGAGTGTGGAGTTGACCGGCTCCCAGGCCACCTGCTGGCGGCCCACCTGCCTGGAAGGCGGGGCAGCACTCAGCTGTGTGGGTGTCAGGCACATCTGTGGGACCAGGGTGGGCTGGGCTCGGGGCCCTGAGCAGCGACAAGACTGCCTGTCGGACACGGCTGCCTTCAGGGATGGGAGCCTGTGGTCCCAGCAGCTCACCCGGTCACTCTCTGGGCCACGGGGCAGGCGCCGCCTTGGAACACCTTCAGGAGGCGTGTTTGGCAGACCCAGGAAGCGTTAGCCAGCCGGCACCCGCACGTCTGAGGGGCTGAGCCCCATTGCCCCACACTGTGTGCCGGTGGCAGGGTCTGCTCGGCTTGCCAGTTCTGGAAAGTGGGCCGTGAGCTGCCTCGGGCTTTTCCTGCTGACAGGGCTCCGAGTGTTGCCCCCAGTCAGTCCAGGGGGTGCGATGGGTGTGGCTCTGGGGAGGCCGGCTCTGCCGTACAAGGCCACCACTTGGCCACTGGGAGGCCACTGGGGCTTTCACAGAGCAGAGCCGGGCGCCTGGTCCACGTCTGAGAGGGCACGTGCAGTCAGCCTTCCCGCTCCACCTGTGCTGGGGAGGCCCAGGGACGTGGTTCAGCAGGCGTGGTGCAGGTGCTCAGCCCGCCACTCTCCGTGGCTGGCGGAAGAGCAGCGGCCCATGCGCTGGGCATGCGGGCGGCGATGGGCACGTCTGGAAGGAGGTGCAGGCCTCCAGTGCACACAGGTCTCCGTCTGCGCTGTCGGCACTGAGGGCTGAGTCCCCGTGTCCAGAGCATTGCCAGTCCGGTGCAGACTGCGGGGGTGTCAGGAGGCAGCAGGGGTACATGGCTGGGGGAGATCAGGTACAGAGAAAGCCCCCAGCTGCGGAGCTGCGGGGTCAGAGCTGGGGGCTGGCGGCCCCTGACAGAGCCCCTCCTCGCAGGATCAGGAAAGGCTTTCCCTGCGAAGCCCGTGTGGTGGCCCGGATCCTCCCGCAGTTCTTAGACGACTTCTTCCCGCCCCAAGACGTAATGAATAAAGTCATCGGGGAGTTTCTGTCCAACCAGCAGCCCTACCCGCAGTTCATGGCCACCGTGGTGTACCAGGTGCAGGGCCGGGGTCTGCTGGGCATGGGCGGGCAGTGCTGCTGCGGGCCCCCTGACGTGCAGTCCCCCCCACCCCCCTGCAGGTGTTCCAGACCCTGCATGGCACGGGGCAGTCGTCCATGGTCCGGGACTGGGTCATGCTGTCCCTCTCCAACTTCACGCAGAGGGCCCCGGTCGCCATGGCCGTGTGGAGCCTCTCCTGCTTTTTCGTCAGTGCGTCCACCAGCCCGTGGGTCTCGGCAGTGTATCCTTCCCGGGGCGCTGGGCTGGGCTAGGGGCACGGCCTGCCCGTCCTCACATGGCTGTTGGCATCTGGGTTGTGGCTCTGTGCTGACGCTGTGGGCCCAACCCCTGCCCAGGCCGCCAGACAGTGGGCGGCGTTCGCGTGGAGCCCCAAGTGAGTGAAGAGTTGACACAGTCGACAGCACGCTTACTGCACTGACCAGGAGGGGCCAGGTGGTGGGGGTGGGGCAGAGGTCCCCACAGACCCGCCCGAAGGAAGATCCTGTTCCCACCGCTGAGAGTGCTGGCTGCCGAAAGGGGGAGTTCCCCAGAGCCTCTGAGCAGACCACTGTCCTGGTGCTCGTGGCGGCTTTCGCTCCGTGTGCCTTGCGGCCTGGGCAGGGTGGCCATGCCTCTGCCCTCCGTCTGCGGGATTAGGGGGAGCAGGGGGAGCAGGAGCACCAGTCACCGGTGCGTGCGTGTGGGGAGCCAGGCCAGGTGAGTGCTGCCGAGGGGAACAGCTCCCTGGCCAGCCCCTCCTGCCTGCCCCAATCCGCCCCTACCGGGGGGTGCTGCCTTTCATCCAGACAGTGTGGGCGCCAGCGTGGGCTCGCTGCAGGAGCCGGAGTGGGAGGCAGGGGTTGCAGGCACGGCCCAGGCCCGCTCTGCCCGCCCGTCCGTGGGCCTGTGCCAGGCACCCCCACTCTGCAGCCGCGTTCCTTAACGCCTCCGCAGGCTCCCCCACGTCATCAGCAGGATGGGCAGGCTGGAGCAGGTGGACGTCAACCTTTTCTGCCTGGTGGCTGCGGATTTCTACAGACACCAGATTGAGGAGGAGCTGGACCGCCGGGCCTTCCAGTCTGTGTTCGAGGTGGTGGCCACGCCGGGAACCCCTTACCAGCGGCTGCTGGCCTGTTTGCAGAACGTTCACAAGGTGGCCTCGTGCTGAGCTCCTGGGGACACAGACAGTGTCGGGCTCAGGGTCGGTCGCACCTTGGGCTGCCGCGCTCTTGCAGGGAGGCCGCGTGCGGGCGTGCGGTGGTCGAGTGTGGGCTGAGCTTCGGCCTCACAGGAGGCACAGGCTGGCCCTCCCGTGTGCTAGTGTCGATGCCGGTGAGTGTGCACCTTCCTCCAGCGGCCAGCCCAGCCCTCGGGGCCTGGCCTCGGCTGCTCTCGTGTCCAGGACTCGAGTCCTCTTGCTCGTGCAGGTCGGCCGGCCGCCCCTGCTGTCTCACAGGCGCTGCTCCTGGCGGAGTTCACGGGGGTGGGGAGCATGGGCCCAGAGCCACACTCCCTTCCTGGTTTCTTCTCAGGACTTAAAGCTTAATTGTATCAGTAAAGAGATTAATTTTAAGGTACCTTTCTATGCCCGTGTGACATCTGTTCGGCCCCGCAGCCCCGAGGGAGCGAACACCTGGGCTCTCCTCTCCTCACGTTGCTCCCTCTGTCCAGCGGCTCCCGATACCCGACTCCTCAGCACGCCAACATTCTGTGGCCCCCCTCAACCCCTCCATTCCTGTGCTGTCACCTCGACCGGAATGTGGTACCAATTCCGGCACGGACGGCTGCCCAGACCCCGAGTGCAGCCCAACTCTCAGCTGTCCGGTGTGGGAGGCCCCTCCTTGGGGCGCTGCTGGGAAAGGGGCGATCTCCCGGGACATGCGCTGACCAGGCTGGCCACCTCATTGTGAGCAGCCTCTGTTGTACCCAGAGCCACTGGCCCTGACATCTTCTGGCTCCTGTCCCCAGCTGGCGCTCGGCTGCTGTCCTCCCAGGGACCTGCTTCCCCCAGGGCCTCTGTGTGCAGGGCCCAGACCTGTGCCTGGCCTGAGGGCCCCATAGGTGCACCCCTCTTGGACAAGAGCAAACTCAGCATCTGAGCAACTGTCAGAGACAGACGCCAGTGCCTCCTCTTAGCCTAGGGGATCCAGTTCATGCCGGGGTGGCAGGGCTCCACCTACGGGGCAGGGGAGAGACAGGGCCGGGCTGTGGCTGACTCTCCCTCCAGCTGTTGCCTGTATGCAGGCCCGAGCCCCTGGACTGGCTTTCTGTTTCCAGGCTCAGAGTAGTCAAAACACCCATGCACATGAGGCCTGGAGAGCCAGGTGGGCCTTGGCCTGGAGCTCGGACTGGCTGGGGTGGGGCCCTGCCTGCTCGGCACCCCTGTCCCCAGAGGTAGGCTGGCTGTTTGGTCAGGAGCTCCAGTGCCAGCGGGGCTTGAGGGCTCCACATGGCAAGTGCAGGTGATTTTGAAACCCTGGATGTCTGCAGAGGAGACGTGGGGCAGGGTTCCCGGCGCCTCGCCGCCCGCCGTGGGCTGCACAGGGCTTCCACCCCCTTCGGCTCCCTGCCCCTACCCTGGAGCAGCTCCCCTCTCCCTGCCTTCCCTGCAGGTCTTGGCCCGTGGCTCACGCACACCAGCGGAGTCTGTGGGCCCTCCTCAGGACAGTCCTTGGCTTTTCCTGGCAGTCCCAAGCAGAGCCCTGGCCGAGGGGCATGTGGTGGGGGCGTGGGCCGGGGGTGGGGGAAAAGCCTCCCCCCTCGCTCCCGTGGCCTCCCTGTCTCTCCTCCTGGCTTTTCCCTAGAAAACCCACCAGAGCGTTTGTGAGCACGGGCTCCAGCTGCTCAAAGGGCGGGCACGGCCCTGGCCACCACTGTTGCCCGTGAGATGTCTCACCAGAAACACTGAGAAAGGCCACTGTGATGCAGAGCTGGGACCCCCTCGGGGTTCCTACCCCTGGGCTCACTGGGGGTTTTAGTGGCCACCCCTTGTTTGTGACGTGGGGCCCAGCTCTGCCGTGGGTGCCGGCCCAGAGGTGAGCCTGTGCGGCAGCTTGGGACGGCTGTGCGCTAGTGAGCGGCGTTCTTGCCGCACGAGAACACGCTCTGCACGTCGGCAGAGGCACGTGTGTCTCAGGGCGCAGACATGCAGGGCCTGTAGGGGCAGCCCTGTCCATTCCCGCAGGACCTTCACCTGGAGCCCGCCGCGTGGGGGCAGGTGGCCTTTCCAGCCGCCAGTGCCCTTCACTGCCGCTCCCTCCCACATTGCCAGTGGCGGCGGCCTTTCAGGGGGTACGAATGACGCTAGACTGCGTCCAGGCACCGAGAGTGCGGCACCAGCAGGCTCTGCGCCCTGAAGCGCCCCCAGACGTGCCTCCTGCCGTGCGGTGGGTGGGTCGCACTCGGAGCAGCAGGAAGAGCTGGGCCGTGGGTCACCATGGGCCACCATGGGCTTGGTGTGCTCTCGTTTCGGAGCAGAACTAGTGTCTTTTCTAGCTTACATCCTCTCTCCGGCTTGCGTGGTCCCCCCCTCTTCAGCGAAGGCCCGAAACCGGCTGCCGGCCTGGAGAGACTGGAGTTGTTCTGTTGGGGAGGGGCCTGAGGAGCCTCCAAGGCCCGGACCACCCTGCACCGGCCCTGAGCTGTGGCCCACGCTCAGCAGGGAGGGGCCTGCTCAGAGCGGCGACAACTGAAGGTGGCCCTGAAGGTTCTGGCTGTGCTGCCCCACGAGCCTGTACGTGTTGATGCAGTGCCGGGGGCCTCCTCGCCTCGAGTGCTTCTGGGAGCACCCGGCCCTGGACAGCGACGCTGCCCGGCTGCAGATTCCGGCCCCGGCTGTTTCGGCCCGCTCTGCGCAGTGCGGGGCTGTGATGGGCGTGCGGGAGCCTGGCCCAGACCTGACCGTCCCCTTCTGAACCAGGTGGGGAGGACTGACCTGAGATGCCTGTTTAAGTTTTTTATACTGCTGCAAACACTGTACATTGAATTAAAGGAGACTTTAAATCCTGAGCTGTGCAAGGCCTGCTTTGCTTCTGGAGCATCTGGGCTGTGCCGGGGGAGCAGACACCTGAGCCCTCAGAGGAGGCCCTGAATTGGGTTGGTGGGGACGTGGCCCATAGACCCCGGCATGGTGGTCCTTCTGCCCAGCAGACTCGGGCCACTGATGCCCACTGGCTGCGTGATATGATGCAGTTACACGGGGACCACATGTGCCTGGCTGTGGGCCTGCTTCCACGATGGTCCAGGGCCCTGGAGGGATGGCAGGGGCAGGCTCCAGGGCTGCAACCTGCGCTCCTGCCCACCGGCCCAACCCTGGGCGCCTGTGCTCCTGGGCCGTGCTGGGTGGCCACTGGACCTGACGGGTCCTTCCACCCAGAGCGGCTGCTGCTCCCTGACCTGCCCCACCGAGATGTGTGTCCTGGGCATTGGCCGGCAGGCCCTGGGTGCCTGGGCCCTTGGCACTGGGGATCTCTGTCACAGATTCATGCCCATCCCGCACAGAAAGCTGCAGGCCAGGAGCTGTTCCTTCCTGGCAGGTGCCTTGGAGGTGTCCACTGACATCCCATAGGTCACAGTCCAGGGGGGGTGGTCCTTCCAGGCCCTTGGCAGGACAGTCCTGAGTCGGCCTTGGGGTGGGTTTTTGGACAGATGGCAGAGCCTGGGCCCGGCCTCAGGGCTTCCTGAGATTTTCTGGTGACTCTGTGTCCCTGCCCCCCTGAGGCACAGGGACAGCAAAAGCATTTGGCTGCCAAAGCCAGGTGGACAGGCCATGTGGCCATAAGTTACTGCACTCAGTTGCTCTAAACATTAGATGGGGGTGACTTCACCTCCCAAGTTCATGTTCTCTGCATCACAGTAACTCCAGGGCCTCTCACCCTTCAGAGTTGCCTAAGCTCCACCCCCTCCCCAGGCCAAGCCTGGACAGCTGACCCCAGCTGGCACACCTGCTATTTCCAAAGAGAGCCCCACGTACCCTGGGAAGCAGCGGCTGATCCCCTGGCAGGTGGGGCTTGTCCGCAGCAAGCTACAGCCTGGCCACCGTGGCAAGGGGAGGAAGCCTCTTCTCAGGAAGCCCCCGCTCCTGCCCCAGCTCCTGGAGCCCCCCAGCGTGTACAGGGTGCACGCCAGGCCTGGCCTCCACGTGGCCCTCGGCAGCTGGCTGGGCTCCCTGCACAAGGTGGGGGTCCGGGACCCAGGGGTGCAGCATTTGGCTGCTTCATGGAGCTGCCCACACTTGGGACACCACGAGCGTCCCTGTGGTTTCTGAGAGTTTCCCAGCCCCTGCAGCCCAGCTCCGCCTCTGGTTC
Organism: Artibeus jamaicensis; assembly: GCF_021234435.1. NCBI lineage: Eukaryota > Metazoa > Chordata > Mammalia > Chiroptera > Phyllostomidae > Artibeus > Artibeus jamaicensis. Next base: position 26,400,741 of record NW_026521954.1, on the reverse strand, counting down.
GATGGCTGATGCAGTGCCCTCCAAAGCAGGAGCCAGGGTCACAGCCACCCCTCTAGGGGCCCTGGGGTTCCCAGTCCTTCCCCGAACTGCTGAGTGCGGGCCCAGGGAGGATGGGGCTCTCCTGGGAGCTGGTGGCAGGACCAGGCCTCTACTCAGGACCCTGCTGAGACACCACATGTAGCCTGGTCACCCACTGCCCTTCCAGCTGTGACTGCAGGGCAGGGGGCATCCCAGTGGCGGCCCACCCTGGGGACCTCCCGATCTAAGGCCACACCAGACTCCTGAGGGTGTTAGGCCCGGTCCCTAGGGTGGCTCTGGGGTGCCACCTGGCGGTTGGGGCCTAACAGGTGTGATGGGCTCGTGCTGACTGGCCACTTGCTTTTACCTGTTAAGGTTTGAATGGTGACGCCTGTAGGTGGCACTTTCTCCCTGTTGTCCCCACAGGCTCTCTTGCCCTGGTGTTCTGCCTGTGGCTGCTGGGCCGGGACCTCAGCCCTCCAGCCCCTGCCCCACTGGGCAGTCCCATCCCGGTGTGAGCTGTCTCGCTGTGCCCTTTCCCCCTCTGCTCCCACCACGGTGCTGGAGCCCCTGTCCATGTCCCCGGCCCTCGGGGCATCAGGACGAGCCTCTGTCAAGCCCTGAGAGGCCCCACGAGAGGCAAGGGGGCCCAGCCAGTGCAGGCGGCCACCTCGGCTGAGGGTCGGCACCAGGGGCCCAGAAGAACCCGGGAGATGGTGGGGAGTGTCGGGGGCTGCAGCAGGCTGCGCTGGCTGCGCTGGGGGAGGAGTGACCTCGTCCTTCCAGCCCATCACCTCACCCTCCCGGCTTCCAGGCTCTTGGCCCGTGGGGTGAGCTCACCTTTCTGGCCTCAGGCTTGTTGCCTGAAAATGGGAATTAGCAGCGGTGCCAGCCCTCCTCCGGAGAGCCCACACGTGGGCGGGGTGTTCACCAGGTCACCCCACTGGAGCGGGGAGTAAAATAGGCAGCCGGCCTTGGTGGGGGGTGGGGGGAAGGGCCTCAGGTGAGCAGGGGGCCCCGAGTGGAGATGCCGTCAGCACAGGGCTGCGGAGAACTGCCGGCAAGTGCGCGGTGAAGTCCAGGTGGTTGCTGAGGGGGTGACCAGAGGTCTGGCCCTTCTTCGCTCCCATGTCACTCAGCCAGCCTTTCCCAGACCCTCCCCTGTGGGCGCCCAGGGCGGCAGGAGAGGCAGGTCTGGCTGCCCCGGCTGAGGGGCCTGGGCTGAAGTGGGGCTGTCCGGGGCAGGGGGGACACACCCCTGCTCCCAGCTGCCATTGGCCTCAAGAATGGTCCTGGCTGCTCTGCCCAACCTGTATCACCCAGGCTGGCCGACAGCGTCCCCTTCAGGGAGGGAGGTGGGCACGCCAAGGGGGCAGAGCCTGTGGGCGTGGGGCATTCATGCATTTGTGGTCCCTGCTAGAAAGCAGGGGCGTGGTGTCCAGGGACCCTGCACATGGGCCGGGGGCAGGGGAGCCCCAGCACGCCCCCGAGGGTGCCCGTTCCTGGCTCGCTCCGCCTCCCCCCTCTGCCCGTCCTCCCAAGTCTCTCAGGGCCCCCGTCAGCCCCCCATCACCTTGTCTTGGCCCACCCCGACTCCCCTCTCCCCAGCCTGCCTTCGTGAGCTGGGACCAGGCTGAGGAGGGGGCTGTGACCTGGATCCCACCCCTCAGGGGCTGGGGCAGCCTGGCCCAGCGTAGGCGCCGGCTCCACGTGGCCTTGGCCATGGAGGTCTGGTGGCGAAGCTGGGGCCGCAGTGGGGCCGGGAGCCTGGCCCGCCCGCCACAATATTGATGGCCCGTCACAGTGGCCCTGATTCCTGCGCTTTCAGTTAAAAGGTTTCTGTTGTTGTAGCTTATGCAGTTGCTCTGTTGCTATGGAAACGTGACATCAAAATGACGTTTACCGTTTAAAAGCTTTTAACTAAATTCCTGCCTGTCAGATGTAGGCCCCATTTTGAGTGTGGAGCTGTCTTCCCGGAGCGGGGCTCCTGTGCACGGAGCGCGGGCCGTGGGCCGTCCCGGGCCCGCACCCTCCACCCCTCGGGCACCCCCGGCATGGCCGCGGCTGAGGTGCCCGTGCGCCTTGCGTCCCCACAGACGGAGAAGCACCGGCGGGCCCGCAACTGGACTGACGCCGAGATGCGCGGCCTCCTGCTCGTCTGGGAGGAGTTCTTCGACGAGCTCAAGCAGACCAAACGCAACGCCAAGGTGTACGAGAAGATGGCCAGCAAGCTGCTGGAGATGACCGGCGAGCGCCGGCTGGGCGAGGAGATCAAGATCAAGATCACCAACATGACCTTCCAGTACAGGTAGGTCGCGCCCACCACTGCACCCGCCACCGTGCCCACGCCCAGGACAGATGGCTGCCCGCCGGCCTGCCTGGGGCATCGCCCTTGGGAAACAGGTGGCATCCAGCCTCACCGGGCTCGACGGGGCGGACACCGACCACAGGTGCAGACTCCCAGTGGGCAGGTGGGGGGAACGAGGTCCAGCGGAGGCTGGGCTGGGACCAGTCCCAGCTGCCCAGGGCCTCTGCCAGCCCTTTCCCCAGGGCCTGCAAGCTGCCTCGTGGCCTGCACACCCCCAACCCAGGCAGGGGCCTGCGGACCTCCTGGCAGGCCTGGCTCCGCACGGCAGGGTGGCGGGACGCTGCTGAACAGGCCAGGGAAAGTGAGGCCCGAGGCTCGGTCACTTCCACACCCATGGAGCCCGCTGGGGACACGGCACCTCCCGGGCCTGGGCTGGGGACCATCAGGGCCGGCCGGGAACCTCTGAGTGCCCCGGAGGGTCCCACTCAGAGGAGGGGCCTGGTTTGTGGCAGGAAGCACTGGGGACCCGGCCCTGGCCCCAGCTCTGCCTCCACACGGCCCCCCAGGCCCCCACCTTGGTGGCCTGAGGAGAACTGCGGGCAAGCGGGCTCCGGGCCCGGCAGGGCAGGGTCCAGGGAGGGAGCGGAGTGCGGCCCTGGGCCTCGCACCTCGGGGCTCAGGGGGCCCAGGCCAACCCGCAGAGGGGCACCCAGTGCAGAGAGGGTCAGGGGTCAGGGCTGAAGGTCAAGCAGGAGCGAGGGGCTGGGAGTAGAGTGGTCCCAGTGCACAGGGCCCCGTGGGTGGGCTGTCAGGGCAGGGGCGGGCCTGGGGCTGCCCTGGGGCCTGCGAGTGCCCGGAAGTGAGGGGCTGTCCTGGGAGGCCCCACTGGTCCCTGCCCTGGTGTCTCCCCTCCCCCCCAGTGGTCACTAGGGTGGAGTGCAGGCTGGGCCCTGTAGGGTTGCCTCGGGCTCCACACGTCACTGGGGGGGGCCATCCCTGTGCCCCTCCCCGTATGGGCGAGGAGACGACCCCCTCGCTGGCCCACGGCTCCCGGCCCTCCTGGACTCTGGGGACATGCAGGCTCCTCGGGCCCTGGACAGCCAGAGGCTGTTTCCAGCCTCATCGGTGTGATGTTGTAACTTTGACCTCAGGAGGAGTGGGTCCGGACTCCGGCCCTGTCCGGACCCCATTTCTGACGCCCTGCCGGGCCTGGACCAGCACAAGCTGCTGGGGAAGAAGCAGCGGTGAGGCCCAGCTGTGGCCGGCAGGGCCCCCAGGGCTGAGCTATGTGCCTCTGCCCAGGGTGGTGAGGGGCTGCGTCACCGGCTCCCTCACCCCGAAGGCCTGCGGGTCCCAGGGCAGGGGTTCGGCTCTGTGCCTGTAGGTGGGCTGTGGGCCAGGGCCGCCTCAGGAGGTGAGGGTGCAGCCTGGGGCGGGGGGGGGGGGGCGCAGTTTATGAAGCAGTCAGGCCCTCACAGCGCCCGTCCGCCAAGGGAGAAATGGGCCCAGAGCAGGAGAGGGACTTGCCCGACCCAGCAGCAGGGCCCCAGCACCTGGCCGAGCAGTTCCCACCCAGGCTCACCCCCTGAGGGGTCCCCTCAGTTTTTTTCAGTAGCTCTTTACATACAGAGGGTGTCAGGATAAGGACGCCTGAGGGTGGCGGGCTCCGTGGCCCAGGGCTCGTTGGAACTTGGGACCACCTGTGCTGGGGGCAGGTCTTTCTTCTCTCCCCGAAGTGGTGGGCTGGCTGGTGTGGGGCCTCCGGAGAAGCGCCCGGCGGAGGTTGGCTCTAGGCCCCACGTCTGAGCGGCCCTCGGGCGGAGGATATCGGGGAAGACTGAGCAGCATGCTGTTCCTCGCACGCACGCCCTGGCCCACTCGGGGCAGGAGCTGGCCGGGGCTGGGGCCTGGGGGAGGCCCAGACCTCAGGAAGCCCATGGTCTGACAGGGGAGAGAGCCCCCCGCCCCGCCCCGCCCACCTGCCTTGTGCCTTCTTGCCCGGCCTGGCCAGGGCCGCCCAGCTCCTGGGCAGCCCCATGTCCGCACCCATCACCTCCAGAGGACGGCCGAGGCCCGGGGCCTGTCTGCAGGGAGGGCAGGACACAGGGCCCGGGCTGGGCTCGGGCCCGTGGCGGGCGGAGCTGGGCTGTGTAGATCCTCGGCCTGAGGTCTGAGTGCGGGGAACAGGCGGAGTGAGCGGCAGCCATGTTGGCGCCCGCTGCTGCCCCCTGGCACCTTCAGCCAATACGCTCTCCGGACGGCTCTTTGCCAGGCCCCAGGCATTGTCTATGACCCCTGCCTACAGTGGGGGGAGGAGCCCACTTTGATCCCCCCCATTTTACTGATGTGAAAATGGAGGCTCAGAGAGGTTAACGAACCTGCCCAAGGTCACACAGCAAAGTGGTGGGCACGAGAGACAGACTCGGACCGGACTGGTTGTGGACTGAGGCCCGAGCTCCCGACTCCTGAGCTCCCTCACCCCAAGGCGGCCTCCCTGGAAACACGTGTTCGCTGTGTTAGGATGTTTCACGTCTGTGCATCGCAGTGCACTGCGCCCGTGTGTGCTTGGCATGTATCATTACACCGCGGCGCCCTGCCCTGGCCGCCGGCCCCCCTGAAGCAGTCCTTGTTCAGTGTAGGGAGTGCGTATGCCGTGGCGAGGCGAGCGGACCCGCATTCGGAGCCGCAGTCGGAGTTGACCTGAGGTCACAGCCCTGCTCACGTTGGGGCTTTTAACGTCTGAAGCTGCCGAGGCTCTGAGTCTCATCCTTTCCAAGTCCAGGGTCACCTGGCCCCGGAGCCGGCTGACTTTTCTGGGGAGGCCCCTCTGCCCAAGAGTGGTGGCCGCCCACGCCACGTGGCCCCGGGCCCGGAGCCACGGTGCCCCTGCGGGCCGGACGGGCGGGCGGGAGAGGTCTGTGTCTCACCCTTGGCTCTTGTGTCTCGTTGCAGGAAATTAAAATGCATGACAGATAGCGAGTCCACCCTGCCCGACTGGCCCTATTACCTAGCCATTGATAGGATTCTGGCCAAGGTCCCTGAGTGCTGTGATGGCCAGCTGCCGGACGGCCAGCCGCCGGGGCCCTCCGCGTCCCAGACCGAGGAGTCCCTGTCGCCGTCGGCTAAGTCCACTCCTCTGTACTTACCGTATAACCAGTGCTCCTACGAAGGCGGCCTCCAGGACGGACGCTCCTCCAGCTCCTCCAGCTTACTGTCCCTTAAGTTCAGGTAGTATGTCCCCCCTCTCCCGCCGCCGGCAGAGGGGCTTCAGGCTGTCTGGCCGGCGAGCAGGCCCGGGGGCAGGGAGGCCTCGGCAGCAGGCTGCGCAGGAAGGCAGGTGGGCAGTCCGGCCCCGGGCTGGCTCTGTCTCCTGCTGCCTCACTTGGAGCTGTGTGGAAAGTTCTTGACCTCTCTGGGCCTCGGTCCCCTTCTGTAAGACAGGGCGATGTCAGTAGCTTCTCCAAGCACGGCTGGGAGCATCGGGGAGCGCAGGGCCCCTCACAGCCCCCTGGGCACCTGCCCTGCCTGCCCGTCGGCTTCTGCTTCTGGGCCCCCTCACCCCCAAGCAGACACCACCCTAGGTCCCTCTTCCCTGCCTTTGCCGGCCCAGCCCTTCCTCTCAGTGCCAGGGAGAGTGTGGGGCTGAGCCTTCAGAGTGGTCTCGCGACCTGGTTGCAGGGCTGTGCCTGTCCCCTCTCCGTCCGTCATGTGCTTCCTGCCCGGCGACCCTGCCCTCAAGCTGCCCACAGACAGGCAGGCAGGGAGAGCCAGGACAGGGGCCACCTGGGGCGGGTTTTCTAGGGTGAGCGGGAGTTGGCCGGCGAGCAGAAAGAGCAGGAGGTACGCGCTTGAGCCATGGCCCTGCTCCCCCAAACCCCAGTTTTCAAGTCTGTCAGATGGGGTGGGCAAGGGAGGCATCTCTGGGGGATCCCTTCAATTCTGACACCCCTGGTGTCGGGGCTACTGTTCGATCGGCCCAGTGCTACTTCCCTGGAGGGGACTTCTCAGCCAGGACCGCGACACCAACACCTTTGTGGACAGCCAGGCCGCATGACCAGGGCCGCTTGCCACCCCTGCCCGCTGCTCCCGGGGGCCCCGCCCAGGTCCCAGACTCACAGCAGCCCCGCGTGTGGCCCCCGGGCTCGGACAGGGGACCGAGAGCCCCCCTTTTCTGCCCCTAGGGTTGGCTGGGTCACTCCTCCGAAGCAGGGGACAGGTAGGGCCTTGTTTGTGGAGTCTGGTAGGATGGGGCAGCTCTCTGCCCACCAGGGGGGTCGGTTCAGCCGGGGGGCCCACCACCCACAGCAGAGAGCCCCAGGGAGGGCCCCGGCCTGGGCCGACTTCACCTCCTGTCCACCAGCGTTTCTGGTCCTGGGGTAGGACACCATGCCTCCATGGTCCCTAACCCCGCACCCCGATGCCCGTCCTCCTGCCCTCCCACTCTCGCTTCCAGGCAGCTGGGAAAGGAGGGGGCCCAGGACCTTTCTTCCTGGGACCTCAGTGTCCCCATCTGCCCGAGGCCAGCTGGGACTGGTGATCCCTGACTTCAAGGGGGAGCCACAGAGCCCAGCACCTGTCCCACCCAGGGGTGCCTGAGCCCTGCCACGGGCCCCTGCTGCCCCGCCTGCCCAGCCCAGTGTTTTGGGGGGGTCCCCATCCCAGACCAAGGGCATTTGTGTGGCCTGTGACCAGGCCATCGGGTCCCCGCAGCCCTCTCACTGTCATGGCCGCTGGGCACTGAGGGAGTGGCCAGGCTCCCTGGGACCTTCGTTCCCCGTCGGTGCGGTGGGGTCGCTGGAGGGCGGGGGGCCCTGGTGCCGGGCTCTGTGGCAGCCACTCACGCTCTGACGCTGTTCTCCCAGGTCGGACGAGCGGCCAGCAAAGAAGCGCAAGGTGCAGAGCTGCCAGCTGCAGAAGAAGAAGCTGCGGCTGCTGGAGGCCATGCTGGAGGAGCAGCGGCGGCTGGGCCGCGCGGTGGAGGAGACGTGCCGGGAGGTGCGCCGCGTGCTGGACCAGCAGAACCTGCTGCAGGTGCAGGGCCTGCAGCTGCAGGAGCGCATGATGAGCCTGCTGGAGAGGCTCGTCGCCAAGGCCAGCGGCTAGGCGGCCCCGAGCCCCTCCTCGGACCTGGGCCAGGGCCCCCCGGGGGTCTCCCCGGGGAGAACGCGCTCCAGTCCACTCTCCACCACAGTCACCGTCGGTGGTGCTGGACGTGGCGTTTGATGCTGTGTGTGTGATCCCTCCTTCCCGCCCGGAGGGAGCGGGGTCTCTCCCTCACCAGGGCCCCCTGCCCAGGACAGCCTCTGACTCGGGGGGGGGCCAGCCGCCGCCTCTGCCACCTCCTCGGAGCCCCAATAAAGGTGACGACAGCTGCCCGTGGCCTCCCGTTCCCTCGCGGTGGCGCAGTGCCTCTGAGACGGGCGCATCCTAGGAGCGTACGCCTTGGGGGGACACCGAGCTCAGCACGGTTGTGATCATAGGAACAGGGGCCAGGCTCAGAGCTGGGGAGGAGCTGGCCTCGCCGCCCCCACCCCTCGGCTGGCCGGCTGGAAGATCTTTCTAGAAGCTCCTCAGCCCCTCTGGCCTTCGGTCACTGGTCACAAAGGAGCCTGGGTGCAGGAGTGTGTCATTCTGCTGGGGATCGAGCACAGAGCTGCCCACGCAGCAGGACTGGGGTGGCGCAGCGGGTTAGTGGCAGGCCACAGGGTTTGACCTTCGGTCTAGAGAAGCCCCTCTGGCTGGGCTGGGCCAGCTGCGGGGGGCGGGGATGAAGGGGCCTTCGGGGAGGCTGCCATGGCTGTTCTGGGGCCCTGAGGTCTGCTGGGCAGGGGCCCCCAGGGCGTGGAGGCGAGGGGCAGAGCGGGGGCGGGGGGACCCTCTGCGCTGCCGGTCCTGGACGCGCGCCCCTGGCTGTGGGCCGGAGGCAGAGGCCCGTCTGCCCATGCGGTGGGGCATTCCCACCCGAGCCTGTTCCGGCGGCCGCATGACATCCCCGAGCCGCCGTTGGGGAGCGACATGCCCAGCAGCTGCAGCTCCGCACGGCCAGGGGGTGTGGGCAACGTGTCACGTCGAAGACCCGAGTTTGGGGCGATCGCCCAGCTGACCTCTGGCCCGGGTGTGCGCCTGCCTGCCTTGGACGCGACCCCACGGGAGGCCGTGGTTGGGGCCGCACGGGGCCTGCCCGGGGGCCCTGCCTTGCGTGTGGCCTGGCCGGGTGCTGGCCCCCGAGGTGGCACCGAGGGTCTCGTTGTGCAGCATTTCCACGTAAACTCTTCGCGTCCCTGCATCGGTGGCTGTGCCCCTCGGGCGTACTCAGGGTCTCCTCATTTGTATTCGGGTGTAGTTGGTCTGTTTTCTCCCCACCCCTGCCCCTCCCCCGTCAGCGTTTGGGGCTGGTGCCTGCTGGGTCCTTGGTGAGTGGCACTGCTTGCTCTGCTTGGCACCGGAGCAGCCTGGCAGGGGGACCGCCAGGCTCTCGCCCTTTGTGACCCTGTCTGCAACCGCCTTCCCGTCTCTTCTGGGCTGCGTGGCCCGCGAAGGGGGGACTATGACTCCGCAAATGCTGTGCGTGTCGGGCAGGTTGAGCACAACAGCCCGGGGAACGTGGACACGCAGACGCCGCCAGACGCCGCCAGACGCCGCCCCCCTCTTGCTGCGCCCATCCGGGGCGTCGGTGCTCCCTGAGACGAGGAAGCGGTCTGCCGGGAGATGCGTGAAGACGTGAAAGTTGGCCGTGTTCCCCAAGAGTGCCTTCGTACGCCCGGAAAACCAAACCCACGAAGAGGAGCAGCTCTTCGGCCCACCCCGCACCCGTCCAGCACCCGCGCGGACAACACCCCCTTGGCAGCCGTGGTTGTGGACCGTGGGCCGACTGCCCAGGGGCGAGTTTAGCCAGGCAGGTGGAGGGCTTGCACGAGGAGCGCTGTGCGGGCGTGTGGAAACGTCCGGAACACCGAGCCCGCGGAGAGGCACACTCCTGAAAGCCCCCGGGTAGTGTCTGCGCTCGTTCCTGTCAGGACGAGTGCGCTCTCAGCAGTGCGGGGCGTTCTGTTTGTTTTGAAAGGGACACGCTTACTTTAATTTCACATGAGAGAAGAGTCCCGCCAAAGTCCAGGGAAGGCCCGCTCGGCCCCAGGGAGGCGCCGGGAAACGCACAGCCACGCCGGGGCATGAGTCCCCGCGGGAGGCTGGCGTGCGGCTGTCGGCATTGACGTGGGAAGAATGTCAAGGAATGGAACCTGTGATACAGGCAGTGACATCACCCACGTGACCGCCTGCAAGACCCCCTTACCGGAACCCGGACCTCAGCCTTACGGAGCACTCACTTCTGTCCGAATAACCACAAACCCGTTCCGTGTTAACACCAGGAACAGCCGTGCGAACGAGATTTCCGGTACAGTTCCCAGGAGAAGAGTCCCCCGAGCTCCCTGCGCCTCTGGCCCACGCGAGTGCGCCTGGGCCGGCGTCTGCGGGGAAGCAGCCTCGCGCCAGTAGGTGCACACTGTTCTTTAACAACGTCTGCAGTCGCTGACCCTCACGGGCAGTTGAGGGCAGTTGCAGCGTGGACTCTGAAACCACATGGGGAACATTCGAGTCTGTGCCTCACAGAGTCCGGGCTCCACCTTGCGCATGGGGGACCTGCGTCCACGGGCGCCCGGAAAGCACCGCTCGCCGAGCCGCGCAGGCCTTCACGCTCACGCAGCTCACAAAACCGCCGGAAGCTGCTCTGGCTGGCACCACGTCAGTCTGCAGAGAGGCGGCCCCTCGGGGAATGTGCTGTGCGCCCGTGGCAGAGGCCGAGGGTCTCAGAGTTTCCACTTCCCCCTGAAGGCTTGGTGTTGTCGTTGGTCGTGAACGCTGTCAGTCGCTTCTCTTGCACGGACAGCCTCCCTTTGCTCATCTTCAGGAACACATGTGCCAGGGACAGAAGTCAGTAACCGGAGCACCAGGCCACACGGCTTCACCATGCGTGGCCAGCGTGGGAGGGCCGGGTGCAGGACGGCAGGGGCCTGGTGTCCGCGGTGTGCCGGCCGCAACCCTCAAGTTCGGGGAGGAGGGGGTGTAACAGGCAGGGAAACACGAACACAACTCGTAAGGGTTCCTATGACTTACAGATTTAGATGTTAAAATGGGCCCCTGCTGGTGTGGCTCAGTGACTGAGTGCCGGGCTGTGAACCAGAGGGTCGCCAGTTTGAGTCCCAGCCGGGACACATGCCTGGGTTGTGGGCCAGGTCCCCAGTGGGGGGCATGTGAGAGGCAACCACGCACTGATGTTTCTCTCCTTCTCTTTCTCCCTCCCTCCCCCTCTCTATAAAAATAAATTAACAAAATATTTTTTAAAAGATAAAGTGGAAATCATCCAGAGGAAATTTTGGAAGATCACAGAATCTCTAATTTGATTAAGGAAATTTCCAGAATACGGCATGGCAGGGCTTTAAAACCTTGAGACATCAGGGAACTGAGTGAGGACCTCAGCAGTATAAAAAAACCCAGTCAGAAGTGATCGACTCACTGAAATAAAGAACAATTTACAGGGAAATAACAGTGGGTGAAGCCGAGCATCAAATCAATGCTCTGGAACCTAAGGAGGCAGAAACAACCACTCAGAACAAGGAGAAAGAATCCAGAAACGTGAGGACAGTGTAAGCAGCCCCTGGGACAACTTCCAGCGTTCCAACATGCACAGCATAGGGTGCCAGAAGGAGAAGAGAAGGAGCAAGGAGTCAGAAATCTACTTGAAAAAATGATGACAGAAAATCTCCTTAATTTGGTGAAGGAAATAGACATGCAAGTCCAGGAAGCACAGAGAGTCCCAAACAAGATGAACCCAAAGAGGCCCACTGCAAAAGCAATCAGAATGCCAGAGGTTAAAGATGAAGAGAGAATCTTAAAAGCAGCAGGAGAAAAGAAGTGAGTTACTGGAAGGTTCCCAGATGGGAGGGCGGCGTGGGGGATGGGTGAAGGGGCGAGGGGATCTGGAAGTACGGACGGGCAGTCACAGGGCAGCCACGGGGTGTAAAGTGCAGCACAGGACAGGGAGCGGCTACGGAACTTACACGCAGGGCCCGTGACGTGACCGAAGGCGGGGACAGCCTGAGGAAGTGGGGGCACTGGGAGGACAGGGGTCAAGGGGGAGAGTCAGGACAGCTGTAGCAGCATAATCAGTACCATACAATGAAAGAAACTCGAGACAGGCGATCGGTGGTGCCCCCTGGACAACAGGTGGGCAGCAAGAGAGGGCTCCCTCGGTGGGCCAGCGTCTGTGCGGGGCGTCCTCGCCGCAGCGGGCCTGACGGCTCGGCAAGTGGGGAGCTCTGTGGTGAGCTGCGCGCCCCCACCCAGCCAGGTGGGGTGGCCCTTCTTCCCCAGGGTCCAGTGCCCTCCAGGGCCTAGACTTGTACCCAAAGAACCAGGGAGCACCTTGCCCCCCCCCCACACACACGCCTGCCGTCACCCGCCCTGCCCGACCCCTCCTTCCAGGGCCTCACTCGCCCATTGCCAGCAGCCGCCGCCTCCGAGGGCCCAGGCCGATCCTTGGCACCGTCCGGGAGGATGCTGGGATGTGCCAGGACCATGTTTCCCAGCATCCTCCACCCTGTCTGGTTCTAGGAGAGGGGTCGAAGGTGAGGCTGCGTGAGACGGACTGAGGGGCAGGAGCGAGGGAGAGGCCATGACCCTCTGAAGGTCCGGGTGGGTGGGGACCATGGGTGGGTGGGGCTGTCGGGTGCTGGGCGTGGATGCGAGCAGCAGAGAGACAGGTGTGAGCAGCTGTGCTGTGTCAGTGCAGGGGCGTGGCAGTGGACTCTTCCCGAGACCTTTCTGTGGGCACCTGCCCAGCCCCAGATGCTGGGACGCTGGGTCCCTGCACTCGGGGAGCTCAGGACACAGCCGAGCCCATTGCCTCCCGAGCAGCTGGGACGGACGGCACACGGCAGGGCCTCTCCACGGCAGAGCCCGCTGCAGGCCGTCGGCATGGCCCTCTCTTCCCTCAGTGACAGAGCGCTCATTCCACTCAGGGCCCCGAGGCTCGGTCACCTGACTAAATGTCCTTTGCGGTTCTGAGTGACATCTCAGAGGAAGCTGGGTGTCAATCCTGAGAAACCTTGGAAAACGGGATGCATAGGGGTGTGGGGTTTTATCAGTTTGTTACCATTCTCCCAGTTCTCTGCTTCCTGCCCAGCCACACAGCAGAAGGGGATGCAGGAGCTGTCCGGCTCCCTGGCAGCCATCTGGGGCCAGGAGGCCACGGACAAGGAAAGCTGCAGGATCCCAGAGCCAGAGGGTCTGCAGCCCGGGGTCTGACACCCCACGGAGCTGCTCTGGGCCTGGCTTCTCCCCCGTGAGGGGAATGTGAAATTCGCCCCATGTCCGAGTTCATTTCAGCACCTGCAGCCAAACCCCGTTTTCGACGGAATTTAATTTCATCCCCGGAAGAGAAGGAAAGGCTATGGCAGCTCCTAGAGTGACGTGTGGGGCGAGAGGCACCAAGAATGGGGGCCACAAGGCCCATGTGCCTCAGGCCTGGCAGCTGGTGGCCCGTGCCGTGTCCTGAGAATGGTGTGGTCAAGCTGCCCCCTGGTGCACCCCGGCCGGCTGACCCCAGCAGGCCCAGCCGGGGACCTCGGGCACTCTGCGGCAGCTGGCCCCACCTTGTCACTGGGAGCGCAGTGTCCCAGTGAAGGTCAGACATGGGTGCAGCTGTTGCTGGTGGCAGAGACGGGGTGACTGCCACAGCCTGCCCACGGGACAAGGCAGGGCTGTCCCCCAGACAAAGTGAGTTTAAGTGTCCAGTCCCCACCATCGGGAGTTTCCCATGCTGCACTGGGCACCAGCCATGGGGACCCTGCGTGCCGTCTGCTGACCTCGGAATCCGACTCAGTCCTGCCGGCAGCAGGGTGTGTGGGCGACAGGAGGTGTAGCCTGGGGGAGCCATGCAGTGGGGGAGCCCCAGGCTTTGGTGGCAGGCCAGGTCTTCACCGTACTTCTGGATTGGCTCTGCCTGGGCTGCAGGCTGAGGGGGAGCTCTGGCCCCCACAGAGGAGGAGACCCCAGGGGTGTGTAAGGTCCCAGGCAGTGGCTGACGCCCTGCGCACCCCATGCACACCCATGAGCCCCAAGTCGGGAGAAGGGGCCCTGCAGGCCACTGGGTGTGGGGGGCCCCTGGGGCCCCACACTTGTCTTGCCCACCTGCTGCCCCGTCCTCCTGGGCTCCGTCCGTCCACATGGAGCTGGGCCTGGGCCCTGGGGCCACGGTCAGCTGTGGGAGCTGGGGGGCAGGTGCTGAGTTGGCTCCCACCTGTGTGGGGAGGACCTGGGCCCAGTCAGGTCTGGCTCTTTCCCCGGCTCTGCTGCCTGCCTGCTTGTCCCCCTTCCCCATCTTGTTATAGCTGCCAGTGTCCTCAGTCCCCTGCAGGGTGGGTCCCCCTTCCATCTGGTCCCAGGCTCAGAGCGCCTGACGCTGAAATTTAGATTCCACATGTGTGCCTGACCCTCCCACCCCCTCATTGTCCAAAACGCTTCCGTTTTTCTCTTCTGTTCGGGGACCTTTCAAGAGACTTTCCAAGTTCTGCTCGGGAACAGCGACAGCTCCCCAGGGTGCCAGCTGGCATCTTCTGTAATTATCCTTAAATTATAGGGACAATTTTAATTTCACAATAATTAGAAATATAAACTGCAGCTCTAGCCGTCGAAACTAATGGAATTTTAATGGGCAGCTGCTTAGGTTACAGCCAAGAATAGTAATGCTGCTCCGAGCCCGGGCCGCAGAGCCGGACACCAGCCTCTGTGCCCACCCTGTGGTGGGACTCAACCTGTTGGGGGGCCTAGGTCCCCAAGGCCAGTGTCAGTCCCCTGGAAATGCAGCCTGGCCCCGGGCTCACCTGCCCCCCAGCCTCTGTCTGGGATGGAGCTTCCCCTCCCACCTGCACCGCCCAGCGCCGCTCCCCCACCCTGTCCCGCATCTGAACCCACCCAAAACTTCCTCCCCGAGTCGGCCTGCAAATCTGAGGCATACAGGCCAGCGCCTGACAGCCGGGCCCGCCGTGGTTTGTGCGGTTTCCAGGTGTCGGAAGTGGAGGGGCGGCGGTGAGCCCGTGCAGACCCTGTGACTGTGGGTGGGCAGGGGCCTGGTTTTGAGAAAGTCAGAGCTATCTAACTGATTTTCCTTTAATGGTGAAAGCATTGTGTCTAAAAACCCTCGCTGTCTTCCCGCACTGTGTTCTAGAAGCTGTGGCCAGGCGGGCCTTTGATGCGCCTCAGACTGGTTATTGCCTGGGACGTGAGGTCGAGGTCGCGGCTCCTGTCCCCACAGGGTGCCTGGCCTTCCGAGTCTTCCCCGCCTCCTCCGCCTTTCCCTTTGCCTCCATTGGAGACCCGCTCACGCAGCTACTGCACGTCCTGTTACTGCGGCCTCTGCGGAGGGGCAGAGGCCAGATGGGGAAAACCTAACTTCGCTCTTTTCCAAAATTGTGGTTATTCCCGGCCTTTCCTATTTCCACACAGACTTTACACCAGCTTATCGGTTTGGACCTCAACAAAACCTGCCGAAACTTTGCTTCTGGGATCAGGCGGGATCAGGCGCCCTCAGCCCGGCATGGCCACGGATGGCCTCCTGACATGTTGAGTGGGACGGCACCGTCCACAGACCGACCGGGAGAGGACCGGCGTGGTGCCCTTGCGTCTCGTCACTCAGGGGCTCTGTGCGCCCCTCCCTGCAGAGCTAGTTTTCCAGTGGTTTGTCGGTAGCTTCCAGAAATACAGTCGATGTTTGTATTTGTAGCCTGCAAGCCTGCTAAACTTGCTTATTGGTCTAGTACCTTTTAAAATAAATTCCTGCCCTGGCTGGTGTGGTTCAGTGGATTGAGCGCTGGCCTGAAAACCAGAAAGGTTGCCAGTTCAGTTCCTGGTCAGGGCACATATTTGGGTTTCGGGCCAGGTCCCCGGTAGGGGGCGTGCGAGAGGCACCCACACATTGATGTTTCTCTGCCTCTCTTTCTCCCGCCCTCTTCCTCTCTCTAAAAGTAAATAAATAAAATCTTGTAAAAAAATTCCTTAGCACTTTCTCTGCTCACAGTCCTGTTTTCTGTGAATTAAAGGCGACTCCTGCTCTCCAGTCTGTGTGCCTCTGGCTTCTTTTTCTTGCTTTGTTGCTCTGGGCACAGACGCTAGCTCAGTGTGGAAAGTAAGCGCACAGTGTCGCCTGATCCAGATGTTAGGGAGACGCGGTCGTTCGCCGGTGTCAGCTGCAGGTTTTTCACAGACCCCTCGTCAGATCGGGACGTGCCCTTCTACTTTTAGTTCAAGTTCTCAGTCATGAATAGGCATTGATGTTGACAGAAACTCTGCAGCCCTTCCTGAGACAGTCGCAGGGTTTCTTCCCTTTGTTCTGACGACGTGCTGAACGACAGGGACGGCGTTCCAAACGTCGAACCAGCCTTGCACTCCCCACGGGAGCCCCACCTGCTCACGCCGTCCCTCCATTCAGTGGCACTTTCCTGACGGTTTCTGTGTCTGTCTTCACGAGTGGCGCCCTCCCTCCCACGTTCCCTCGCGCCAACACCCTCTGGCCCTGGGGCTGGTTTGTGGGTGAGGATCTTTCCGGAACAGACTGGCTTTTCCCCTAAAATGTCCTTATGAAAATTTTCAACCACACAGGAAAATAGAATTGTACAGTGTACAACTGCGTCCATGTCCTAGGTTAACATTTTATTATACTTTCCGCATCGGATGCCGATCATTTTCCTGTCACTCCTTCTCACTTGTTGATGTATTGCTAAGTGAGCTGTGGTTGTCAGCACAGTTCCCCTAAGAAGTTCTTAATTCTTAATTCAATTCCTTTGACTGATACTGGGCTGTGTGGACTTGCTCTCTATTCTTGCTTAACTTCTGTTGTGTTTTCAAAGTGATTTTTCCATGTATAAGTTGCCATAAACTTGCTCATGTCGTTTTACTCCCCTCCGAGTGTCTGCGGACTCTGTAATAGCGTCCCTGACGTTTGAAGTTCGAGTCTGCCTTCCGAATTCCGTGCCTTTTACCAGGGCTTGGCACAGTTTACTGATCTTCTCGAGAAACCAACTTTTGGCTGTTTCCGTTTTTTCCTGTGGCTTTCTATTTTATTAATTTTCACTCTTATTTTTATTATTTCCTTTCTATTTATTTCAGCATTCACCTGTCGTCATTTTTTTAGCTCCTTATATGGAGGCCTCAGTCACTCATTTCAAACCATCTTTCTGACGTGAGCATTTTAAATTCTGTCGACCTCCGTGAGAACTTGAGCTACACACCATAAATTTTTGGTATGTTGCCTTTTCTTTACTATTCCATTATTTTCTTAAAGGTTTTATTTATTTATCTTTAGAAGGGAAGGGAAGGAGAGAGGGAGGGAAATATCAATGTGTGGTTGCCTCTCATGCGTCCCCTGCTGGGAACTGGCCTGCAACCCAGGCACGTGCCCTGACTGGGAATCGAACCGTGATTGTGTGGTTCACAGTCCCATGCTCAATCCACTGAGCTACACCAGCCAGGGCAAAAGTATTTTAAAAAAATTTTCCCTTGGGATGTCTCCCTTGACCTGTGGAATATTTAGAAGTCTGTCGCCTAATTGTCAAAAGCTGAGCACTTCCCTGCACATTGCTACGAATTTCTGCTGCCAGAGCACATGCTGAATGACCTCGGTCCCTTGATGGGGCGGCAGGCGTCCCTCCCGGTGACTGCCCCCAGTGACAGCGGTGGTCCCCCCTCACGTCAGTCGGGTCAGCACGTGTCAGGGTGTCGTTCAAGTCTCTTACGCCCTCCCAGGTTCTTCTGCCCGGCTTCCTCACCCATTTGTGACAGGAAAGTGTTAACGTTTTCAGCGATAAGTGTGGTTTTGTTACTCGTCTCCTTTTCTTTTCTTTTTTTAAAAATATTTTTATTTATTTTTTATTGATTATGCCATTACATTTGTTCTATTTCCCCCCTTCATTCCCCTCCACCCTGCACACCCCCTCCCCACAATTCCCCCCCTTTAGTTTATGACCACGTGTCTCAAGTTCTTTAGATTCTATATTTCCCATACTATTCTTGCCCCCCCCATCTATTTTCTATCAACTGTCTATGCTACTTATTTTCTGCACTTTCTCCCCCCTTCTCCTCCTCCCACTCCCCTGTTGCTAACTTTCCATGTGATCTTCATTTCTATGGTTCTGCTCCTGATCTGGCTGTCCTTTTAGTTTGCTTTTGTTTTAGGTGTGGTTGTTAATAACTGTGAGTTTGCTGTCCTTTCACTGTTCATGTTTTTTTTAACTTCTTTTTCTTAGATAAGTCCCTTTAACATTTCATATAATAAGGGCTTGGTGATGATGAACTCCTTGAATTTGGTCTTATCTGAGAAGCACTTTATCTGTCCTTCCATTCTAAATGAAAACTTTGCTGGATAGAGCAATCTTGGTTGTAGGTCTTTGGATTTCATGACTTGGAATACTTCTTTCCAGCCCCTTCTTGCCTGTAAGGTCTCTTTTGAGAAATCTGCTGACAGGCTGATGGGAACTCCTTTGTAGGTGACTGTCCCCTTAGCTCTTACTGCTTCTAGGATTCTCTCCTGCATTTTAATCTTGGCTAATGTAATTATGATGTACCTTGGTGAGTTCCTTCTTGGGTCCAACTTCTTTGGGACTCTCTCAGCTTCCTGGATTTCCTGGAAGTCTATTTCCTTTGCCAGAATGGGGAAGTTCTCTTTTATTATTTGTTCAAAGAAGTTTTCCACTCATGGGTGTTCCTCTTCCCCTTCTGGTACCCCTATAATTCAGATGTTGGAGCGTTTAACGATGTCCTGGAGGTTCCTAAGCCTCTCCTCATTTTTTTAAATTCTTGTTTCTTCATCCTTTTTTGTTTGGTCATTTTTTTCCTCTTTCTGGTCCACTCCTTTGATTTGAGTCCCAGTTTCCTTTCCATTACTATTGGTTTCCTGTGCATTTCCCTTCATTTCAATTAGTTTAGCCTTCATATGTTCCTCTAATTTGTGACTAAAATCACACAGCTCTTTGAGCATCCTGATCACCAGTGTTTTGAACTGTGCATCTGAAAGTTTGGCTATTTCTTCATTGCTTAGATTTATTGGCTCTGGGGCTCTGAGTTGTTCTTGAGCCATGTTTTGATCTGTTCGTGCCTGTTACGTATGAGGCGCCTTAGTTGTTCACCAGGGCGGGGCCACCCAGGTCGCTGGTTTGTGACGCTGTATGTGGGGGTGGGGTCAGAGAGGGAGCAATGGCGGTCCTCTCCGCTTGCCCCCACCTGTTTATCTGCGCACAAATTCGCAACCGCAGACAGCCAGTCGCATCGTGTCGTCCCTGTGTCCGCCCGTAGCTAGCCCACACCTGGGATCCGCGCCCTCGGCTGCCTGCGCATCACCCTGGACGGGGATCTTTTTGGCCAACCCGCTCTGCGGCTGGCTTCACCCTTCTCACCGGTTTAGCTGAGTGGTGCGTTGTTTTCAGACTCCGCACTGTCGATTTTCTGTGGTTTGGTTACGTTTATTATTGTTAAAACTTTATTGTTTTTAGATTTGGTTGTGCACGGACGCAAAGTGTTCCCACCTCCGCCTCCATCTCGGCGGAAGTCCTCTCGTCTCCTTTTCTCACAATTTTTGTTTCAAATACCCAAACAGGCCTGGCCACTCCCGTTTTCTTGTGCTTGTTATTCCAGGGTAATTGTTTAATCTTCTCACTTCCAGCCCAAATGTGCCTTTACATTTAGTGTGTGCCTCTGCCGCAAGAGTACAGCAGGTTTCTAGAAAAACCCAGCCGGCCGTGCCCTGCCCTCGGTCTGCGTGGCCGGCTCGTTCCTGTGGAACCTGCCGGTCCGGGTTCCCGCACGGCCTGGAGTCCTGCTCCTTGTTCTTCTTGTCCCGTCGCCTCTTTCCTCCCGCCTCCCCTGCCTGCCTTGGAACGAACTGCTTTACTTTTTTTAAAAAATGTTTCTTTCCTCCTCTGGGTTTTTAGCTTCCTCACTCTTGGTTTTGATTTTTAGAGTTTGTTGAACGGGTCTCAATACGTATCCTTAATTTACCTCGATCCACTTTGAAATCCTAGTCTACTACTTGAGTATGACATAAAGCCTTTTCCTTTTTTAAAAGAAGATTTTCTTTATTTTTAGAGAGAGGAGAAAGGAAAGGAGAAAGAGAGGGAGAGGAACACCACTGTGTGGCTGCCTCTCACACGCCCCAACTGGGAACCCAGTCTGCAACCCAGGCATGTGCCCTGACTGGGAATTGAACCGGCCACCCTGTGGTTCACAGGCAGGTGCTCAATCTGCTGAGCCACAGCAGCCGGGGCCAGACCTTGCAACGTATAATTCCATTTCCTTCCATCTTTGGTGTTATTGTTGCGTATAATTTACAGTAGGTATGTTATAAACCCGATAATGCCTTATTACTGTTTTTGCTTTGCAAGTTCAACTGTCTGTAAAGAAGTGAAGACAAGGGAGCACAGACTCTCCTGTCCACACTCCCGTCCGCACAGCTCGCGGCCCTTCGTGTAGCTGCGTTTACCTGGTGACACGTCCCTCCCTTCTCGAGAACTTCCTCCAGAGTTTCTCGCAGAGTGAATGGCCCAGCGGTGGGGTCGCTCAGCGTTGGTCGATCTGAAACCGCGTTTGTTCTGCCGTCGTTTTTCATGGACATGCTCACTGGTTGGAGAAGTCGAGGTTGACAGTTCTTCTCCCTGGGCCTCCCATGTTCGGATAAGAACGCAGCCATTTTTGTCACTGCCCTGATGCAGGTGATGCACGTGTCTGTATTTTCCTGGATGCTTCGGAGAATTTAGTTTTTGCTTTATAAAATTTGTGTCTGCCCTGGCCGCTGTGTCTCGGTTGGTTGGAGCGTTGTCCCCTAGACGGAAAGGTTGCAGGTTGGATTCCCAGTCAGGGCACGTGGTGCCAGGGCGCATGCGTGAAGGCAACCCGCTTTGTTTCTCGCCCCGCCCCCACCTTCCCCCTGAAACAGGTGAGGACTGAAGTGAGATCTTGCCTAGGTGTGTGTTCTTGGTGTTGGTTCTGCCTGGCGTTTGTTGAATTTGGGGATCTGTGAATTGGTGTTTAAAAATCAAATTTGAGAAAATTTTGGCCACCGTTCCTGCAAATCTGTTTCTCCCTTTTTGTATTCCCAGGACTCTTAATTACACACTTGTCACGTGACATGACGGTGCCCGCAGGTCACAGGACGTGTTTCCTCTCCGTGGCTTAGTTTGGCTCATTCACGCCCAGGTGTCTTCAAGTTCACTGGGATTTTCCTTCTCACTGTCGAGAAGCCTGGGTGTTACAGTTTTAAAATTTCTGATGTTGCGATGTTCGTTTGTGGTTTCTGAATTTCTTTTGAGATTTTAAAGTTTCCATTTCTCCTCGAAAACACCCTGTCTCTTTCTCTATTATTCCATCTTTATCTGTAAGCCCTTCCACATATCCGTAACACATTTTTGTTACATCACGCGTTTGCTAAGTTCAATTCCTGGGTCCCTTGGGGTCCACGTCTTCGGACCGTGTTTTCTCTGGATTACAGGCTACATTTTCCTGCTTCTTCACACGCCTCGTAACTTCCACCCGCCGCAGGCACCGTGTGCGAATGAACGGTGCACAGGAACCTGCGCGTTTCGTCTGCATTCGGTTTGGCTTATTTCCTGCAGAATGCGCACCGTTCCCTTTGTGTGAGCGAGGAGCTTATCACCCAGGTTCCTCCGAGCATCCACTTGACCCTGGAACTGGGTCGTGTCTTGAATGGACCGGGTTCACCTGCACCGTCCCAGCCCTGCGCCTGCCATGGTGCTGTGCCCCTGGTCCTGTCTGCTCTGAGCCAGGCACCCAGCTGCAGCTCCAGGTGTATGGGGCCCACCTGATGGGGAGCTCGGCCCGGCACCGTGTGACCGTGGGGGACTGCGTGACAGCACCCCGCCCTTCAGCCTCTCCTCTCATCTCCTCTCGGACTGGGAGTCTGGGGGGACAGGGTCGGCTGGCGGGGCAGTGTGACCAGCCAGGACCGGGCTGCCCCTCACCCCACACAGACGCCTGTCGCAGGGGTGGACGTTCTGCTGCTCTACATTCGTTGGTGAATCGATCACCTTTCTTGGGGATTCAGTTCACAAAGGTTTCCTGGGATCCACTGCTCTGCTAATGGAGTAGAAAGGAGTGTGTTTCCCCGAGTTTTCCTTGTTGTAACCATGAGGCCGCAATCTTTCTGCCTCCAACCCGGTGGAAGAGGAAGTGCCATTTTCCTCCTGTCACTGAGCTTCACACAGCAAGTTCCTAGGTTAAGACAAAAGACAAACTGCCCTGGCTGGTGTGGCTCAGTGTACTGAGTGCCGGCCTGTGAACCAAAGAATCGCCGGTTCGATTCCCAGTCAGGGCACATGCCTGAGTTGGGAGCGTGAAAGAGGCAACTGATGGAGGTTTCTCTCTCACGTTGATGCTTTTCTCCCTCTCGTCCTCCCTTACTCTCTAAAAGAAAATAAATATTTTCAAAAAATTGTCTAAATCCATGCTCTCAAGTCCAACATATTAATTAATCAAAGTTCCATACTAAAGCCAGGTCAAGCCCTCCTGCCCCGCCCCTTCCCCAGCCCTGCAGAGCGGTGGGGGCCTTCCACTGCCCCCACACTGTGCCCCAGCCCCGACCTCCTCCTGCGGCTCGCCCCTTGAGGCCCTGCCGCGCCCAGCCTGAGACAGAAGCTGAACTTTGAGCCCTGCCCTCCTGCACCTGTCTGCCTGCTGGGTCCCCCGAGTGCCCACCTGTCTCCCCAGAGACACGGAGCTCAGTGGGGCCATTCTAGGTGGCTCCCGGTCTCAGACAGAGGAGGGTGCACGATGGACAGACAGGGCAGCGCCTCTGCCCAGCCACCCTCCCCCTCCCCCTCCTGGCCAGCGCCCCTCTGGCCTCAGCAAGTGCCCTGGGGTGGTGTGCAGGGCGTCCCTGAAGCTCGGAACCTGCTCCGGGAGGCAGGAGGCCCAGCAGGGGCCCTGCACACAGGGAAGGAAGGACTCAGCCGGGAGCGGTGTCCTCATCACTTACAGGGATTAAACGTCAGTGTTGGCAAAGCACCCAGTGTGCTGCCTGGTGCCCAGGAGGCAGCTAATTGGAGGTGGCTCCTGGTGCTCACCCTGTGCCCAGAGCCCGGAGCTCCCTCTGCAGGATGTGGCCTGGACCAGGGGCCTGCTGCGAGGCGACCCTCCGGCCCGTTTTCCTCCGCACAGGGACCTTCCCGCAGGGGTGACGCCGTCACTGGGTGTTCAGGGCTCTGACAAGCGAGGCCGCACACGAGGGCCGCCTTCGCGCCCCCCGGGCCCCCTTTCCTACTCCGTGAACCCACCCCACTGTGGGACCTCCGTGCCCCGGGCAACAGCTGCCCCTCCTGCTTTTTCTCAGGGCCCAAGGGAAAGTGAAGTCCCACTGCGGGGACGAAGGGAGGTGGCAGGAGCACGTGCGTGTTCTGTCCAGTAGCAGTGCGGTCTGCTCAACTGCCAACGTCTCTGCTTGGCGACAAGGTCTCTCGCCAACCCGAGTTCTGTGCAGTGACAGAGTGCTCTGTTCAGTTACTTCATTGTGCTTCACTGGACTTGCTCCATCCACTTGCTGGTCCGAATGAGTCCGGCGCACAGGGCCGTGGCCGACTTGGGTGGACATTTGGGTCGGGATCCAGCTTCCCTGTAGCGGCCTCCTGAGGGGGCTCGGAGCCGGAGCACTGCAGGTGGGGGCGGGTGGGAGCTGGGCCTGGGTGGGGCCCCCGGCTGCCGCAACCCCCCCCCCCGGGGGACCTTGCCCTTCTCCGTCCTGTTCCAGAGCCCCTACCAAACCCCTGCCCATGCCACCAACTCCGGCCTCTCAAGTTCACGGGACCACTTCCCCGGGGCACTGCCCCTCTGTGAGGCCGGTCACCGTCCCTGCTCCCAGTCACTCCCACCGGCCCCTCTGTTGTCCGCCCCCTCCACACAGCCAGGGGCGGTTCCAGAAACACAAATCTGCCCGGTCTCCTGGGCATGGTTCCCAACCCTTCCCGAGCAACCCCGCAGTTTCTCTGCCAGCTGGCCACCTGTGGGCCACCGCACCACCGTCTGGGAGTCCTCGGAGTTCTGGACATTGTGTCCTCCAGCCTAGCATGCGCCTGGCACAAGTGAGAGCTCAGCAGGGTCTCGCAGTCGGCTGTGGTCTTTCCTGTCCAGGAACTCCAGGCTGGGGAGGGGGTGGCTAGAGACAGATGTGACCTTGACCTGGACAGAGTGACAGGACTGTGACAGGTGTGCCTGTTGGCTGGCAGGGGGTGCGGTACGTGACACCTGAGCTGAGCCCTGCCAGGCGAGGAGGTAGCCGGCAGGTGTGGGAGCAGGTGCTGTTCAGCAGGCCTGCCAGGGAAGGGAGAAGATGCCACTCGGGGGGAGGGACAGCACCTCAGCCCCCAGGCCTGCTGGGCCTGTGGATGATGAGCGGTCAGCTGCAGCCTCCCTTCCAGCTGGTACCGAGGGGCCTGGAGCCTGGGCCTCAGGAGTCAGACAGTCGGGTTTCTCTGTGCAGATAGGAGGGTCCCCAGGGCATTCTGAGCCCGATGCTTGGCCAGGGGGGCCAAGGGAGGGGCTGGCACTGGGTGGCACTGGCCAGGAGGCCCTACTGGGTGGCGGTCCAGGACAGGGGAGAAGGGGGAGCCATGGAGCTGTGTGAGGCTCTGGCAGTGAAATCCCAGCTCCCTCACTGCTGTAGGCCCCTGCTCAAGCCCCAACGCCACCTGTAACCACACCTGCCTCCCAGGGGGACGGGGCACCCAGCACAAGGGGTGCTCTTGGCACCTGACCTTGGCTCCAGGGTGGCCAGCGAAGGAGGAACTGGTGACCAGTGGCTGGCTGTGGTGGGCAAGAAGGTGTTGGGGCCTCAGGCTAAAGCCGGGTGCTGAGAGAATGGCTGGACATGCCAGGAGCAGGGCAGGGATGAGCAGGGGTCAGTCACAGCAGGGTGGGCCCTCTCTTTGCGCACGTCCTGCAGGTGGGGTGGGGACTGGGGAATCCGACCTGGAGACATCCATGCGGCAGAGGGAGTAGACAGCAGGGAAGTACGTGTGTCCCTCTCTCTCCCCTTCACCCTCTCCCCACCTTGCCTCTCCGGGTCCACTAAGCTCGGTTGCTCCCGCTCTGTCAGCCCTGGAGCGAGTGCCAGTCGGTCCCCTCCCTGCCATTTCTGCCGGGCTCTGTGCAGCCCTGGACCCCCTGCGGAGCCAGGCTTCCCTGGAGTCCTCTCAAGTTTCCCCATCTGAGACTGCCATGTGTTTCCTCCTGGGACCTGCAGTGACAGCCACAGACCTCGTGAGGAAGAGCTGCTGTAAGGGCCTGGGGAGGGAGGGAGCGAGGGGGGGGGGAGAGGGCGAGAGAAGGCCGGTACCCTTGAGGTCATACAAAGCAGGTGATGCACTCGGGAGAGAAAGAAGACAGGCGAGGGCTGCACCAAGTCCCCAGGGTGCGCAGTTTGGAGAGTGGGCAGGCAGTGATGAGCAGTTTAAAGGGGAAAGAGGGCAGGAGTGAGGGAGGCGCAGAGGACACAGCCCCGGGGAACAAGAAGGGGTGAGAAGGCAGTCCCCAGCCTTGCAGGTGGCGGGTGGCTGGGACAAGGCTGGAGAAGCCAGAATTCCTGTAGGCGGGCAGCCAGCGTGTGATGTGGTCTGTGACTGCCCGCCTCCCTTCCACCCTGCACAGCGACGGTGGTGGGGAGGCTTAGGTGCTCGTCTCTGTCTGTCCTGCCGCTGTAACAAAAGCACCGAACAGGGTGGGCGGGGCGCTTAGAAACAGCAGAGACTCCTCTCTCCGAGTTGTAGAGGCTGGGTGTCACCTGCGGATTTGGGGGTCTGCTGAGAGCCCATTTCCTGGTTCACGGACTCCTGACTTCTCACCATCCGCTCACATGGTGGAAGGGACGAGGGTGCTCTCTAGTGTCTCTTTGATAAGGGCACTAATCCCATTCAAGGGGGCTCCACCCTTATGACCCAGTGACCCCCAGAGGCCTCACCCCTCACATCACCATACCAGAGGTTAGGCTTCCATGTTTGGGGGGGCAGTCACAACATTCAGTCCAAGACAGCACTGTTGCAGAGACAATGGCCCCTGAGCCTCAGAGTCACCGTTTCCTGTCCTCTGAGAGGTGCTCATCTACTAAATGCCAGTTCCCGTCAAAGTATTTTATTCGCTAACACAGGGGAAGATGCATACTGACCACACTCCAGGCGGCTGTCATTTGGGGAGCACTGAAAGGCCTATAACTCGGCTCTGACTCTCCAGTCCGTGGGGGGCTGGAGCGTGATGGCTTCGCAGTCCAGGACGCGCCGGCGGGATTGGGGTGCTGGCTGCATGGCTGGAGGCCGCTGAGGCCCAACTAGCCAGGAGACCTGGACTTGCTTTGAGCCCACATTTAGATTTTACGGTAAATGCCTGGTGGCCCATTTCCTGAAAGTACTATGGCAGGCCACTGTGCGGAATTTCCAAATAAATAGTGACTATGGAGGAAGAAGATAACGAGAGGCGGAGAGCTAACCCAGGCAAGTCTTGGGGGCAGAGGTGCCTGTCAGGCGCTGGGAGGGAAGCAGGCCCTCGGGCTCTCCCGGGGTCCTGCTCGGCTCTGCTGGCCGACCACTCCCACCCGTGGGAGGCTGGCTGCTCTCCTTTAAAAGGATTTCCGTGGAATGCGATCTGGAAGAGCATCAAAGTCAGCGGAAAACAATCGGAAGATGGGGCGGGGCGGGGGGGCCTGGACACTAGAGGGGCCGGGTGGTGGCCGGGAGGGGGCCAAGGCTGGGAGATCAGGACTTCCCAGGGGCACCGGGATCCGCTGCCAAAGCTCGGGCAGCGGAAGTCCCGCCCCAGGCCTAGTAGGCCCCGCCACTCCAGATCCGTCTTCTCAGAACCCCCGTTTCACATATCAAGGCCCCGCCTCCGCTCGTTCCTACCTCTGTTCTCTACGCGCCCCGCCCCTAGCGGCCGGCCCCGGGGTCCTGTTTCCCCGCCCCCTAGGAGCTCCGACCCACTCAGAGTCGGCGTTCCTCAGCCTCCTCCTGAGAAACGCCCCTGCCTGTGGACACCACGCCCCCTCTAATCGGAGGCCACGCCCAAACCCGACCACGCCCCCTCTGTCCCAACTGGCCGACCCGACCCCGCAAGCCCGGCTCTCCAGGCCCGAGCCTCGCCCCTGCCCTGGCCCCGCCCCTTGCTGCGGGCGGCGGCGGTTGAGTCAACCGTTGGGCGCGCGGGAGGCGCAGACACGGCCAGCGGAGCGAGTGGCCGGTAGGTTGCGGGCCGGGGGCAGGGCCGCCCCGCCTCCGCTTTCTTTCTTCTCCGGGCGCGTGCTCGCGGCCTCCGCGGGCCCGGCCCCGCCCAGCGCGGCTGAAGGCTGCAGGGGCAGCCGGTCGCGTTCTGCTGCTCAGGGCTGCTGGCATCTCGGGGATCCCCGCCCGAACTCGGCCGCCGGCCACCCTCCTTTTGTTCCCTGCCCAAGTCAGAGGACTTGTCATGGGCCTGGGTCTGGGTCGCTGCGAGGCTGGCGCAGTCTTGGGCGGTATTGGACGGTGGGGGCCAGGGTCCGGCCAAGCGGCTTTCAGGGCGGGACTCCTCCCACAGCCCCGCTCGCTGCCTGCGGGTCCCGGTTTCCTGTGGGACCTAACAGGAGCCGCATTGTTTGGGCAGAGGCGTCTCCAGGGACCCAACTCAGCGCTCTTCGCCTCTGGTCCCAGATCTCCTACACTTCGGGGGTCGTTGGGGGTGGACAGAGCAGCCCCAGAGTTTCGGGGTGTGAACAGAGCAGCCCCAGAGTTGCGGGGTGTGGACAGAGCAGCCCCAGAATTGTGGGGTGTGGACAGAGCAGCCCCAGAGTTGTGGGGTGTAGACAGTGACCCCAGAGTTGCGGGCTGTGGACAGAGTGGCCCCAGAGTTGTGGAGTGTAGACAGTGACCCCAGAGTTGCAGGGTGTGGACAGAGTGGCCCCAGAGTTGTGGAGTGTAGACAGTGACCCCAGAGTTGCAGGGTGTGGACAGAGTGGCCCCAGAGTTGTGGGTTATGGACAGAGGCCCCAGAGTGACCTGGCCTGGCAGGTGACCACCCCCGTGTGCTGTTTCTTCATTGGGGGTTGGAGCTGGCAATGGGTAGCTATGGTGCACCTGCTGGGAGCTTGGTCCGAGTCAGGTACCTGTGTGGTCACAGCCTGTAGCAACGTTGGACACTGGTCAGGCACAGGGCCTCCTGGACAGGGACAGTGAGGTCTGCATGGAAGGGTGAGGCTGGCTCCCTGCTCCAGGGGAGGAGGACTCCAGGGCAGCCCCCAGGGGTGGTCTAGGTGCGGAGGGAGCAGTGGGGTGGGGTCTGGAGAGGCTGGGTGACAGCGGGAAGAGTCCCATGGGCTGCATGAGGGATCTGAGGCTCCGAACGGGCAGTGGTGAGAGGGCGGCGAGTGGGAGAGCGCTTTATTGCAGAAACGTAGTCATCATTACTGTGTGAGGTGTCATAAAAATGCCTCTTTGCCCTGCCCTGAGCTTTGTGACTGAAGGTAATGGGCATGTCGTGCCTGGCATGGTACTTCCGCCTCAGGGATGCTCCTCGGATGGGGCGGCCCACTGCTGAGGTGCCCACCCTTGGGCATGGGTGACCGGGGAAGAGGGATGCCTCTGGCTGGAGATCACAGGGTGGTCTGCAGAAAGAAGGGCGGAGGAAGGCTGTGGCCTCAGGCCGTGGAGAGGGCTGGAGGGGGCAGGGACTGGGGCCCAAGGGCTCGGGTGGCAGTGTCAGGCAGGAGGGAGGGAGGGAGGCACTGGGCCAGCATGCGCAGCGCACAGGAAGGGCTGGCAGCTCACGGGCCCAGGGTCGAGGGCAGGCCTCCTCTTCCCCTTGTCAGAAGGAGGGCATCTGGGAGGCAGGGGCAGCGGCCAGGCAGAGGAGCAGCTCGGGCTGGTGAGGGCCGAGAACATGGCCCTATCCCAGGCGGGGACCGAGACTTCTTCGAGAGGTGGGGCGGCTCCAGTTTCAGGACAGAGGCCGAGAGGGAATGCCGAGAGGAAGCTGGGCACTGTGCCCACAGCCTGCACCCCCGCAGCAGAAGGTGACAGCGTGTGTGTGTTTGATTTCACTGTCTTTTGACTTGAACGGGCCCCGAGGGAGTCCGGATGGAGTAGACCACGGTAGCTACTGTACCCGTGCCATGTGGGAAGCACAGAGCAGCGAGCCAGAGCGTTTTCATTTCCTTTGAACTGGGCGGCGTTCCTATGCCACGCTACTGTCCAATTAGTGCCGCGCGACTTTCCTGCTGACACAGGTCACCACCAGCTTCCGGCTGGAAGGACAGAAATGTGTTCCCAAACAGTTGTGGAGGCCAGGAGTCTGAAATGGGCCTCACCAGGCTGAAACCTCGTTGGAGCCTCGGAGGGTTCCAGGGACCCTCAGCTCCTGTCCCTTCTCAGCTTCTGGAGGCTGTCCTTAGTCCTTGGCCCGCAGCCTCGTACCCCAGTGCCCACCCGCCCCTGCTTCCATGGTCCCCTCCTGCCTTCCTCTTCTGCCTTCCACTCCACTCCCTGCCTCCTCCTCCTTCCCTCACATAAGGACACTTGTGATTTCGTTCATGGCCCACGGATCCTCTCCTGTGTAAGTTAGTCACAGCTGCAGAGTCCCTGTTCCCTATAAAGTGATAGTCACAGCTCCAGGGACCAGGACCTGACCTCTTTGGGGACCACCCTTTGGCCTGCCACAGTGCTCCTGACTTTAGTTCTGAAGAGTCTGTGGTCCTTCCCATCCCATACGCTCTCCTTGGTCCGTCGGGCAGCAGCTGTCCCAGGGGCTGCTGCTGCTTCTGCGCAGAAGGGCTCTGCATTGGAGGGGAGGCCGGAGCTGTCCTGGGAGAGGTGTCCCAGGAGAGCAGACACGCCCGGCTTGGGCGTTCAGTCTGGTAGATCCCTTGTTCTTTATTGTGGGAGGTTGGTGGCCACTGGGTCCTTTGGCTATCTGTTGAAAACCAGAGTCTCAGTTCAGAAGTAGACACACATTTCCAGAATTTCCACAGTTTCCACCTGCTTTCTTATAGTTGCTGTTTCTCTACTGAGAGATGCCATTTGTAATTGTGACTGTGTTTTCCATTTACTCTGTGGTCACACTAGATTAACTGCTTTAAAGGTCTTATTTGTTTGTTTCAACCCCCGATTTATCTCAGGGTCCCTTTCTATTGATTTCCTTTTCTCTTTTCTGGGGGTCCTACATTCTTGGAACATCTAGTAATATTTGTGGACTGGACAGCGTGGACTGGTCATTGCAGTGAATTCTTTTTTGTGTAGAGTGTTGATTTTTGTTCTGGAAGTTTCTTCACCTGGACTCTACCAGAAATCTCTACTGCATTCTCCACTTGGTGCACTTGGCCGGTCAGCTGCCTCCTTCTGCTTCTTGGACTCTCCTTGTGCACTGGCAGTTCAGGGACTGACCCAGGACCGGGCTTGTGCATGAGTGGACTTCAGGGCTCCAGCTACCTCCTTTCTGAGGGGTTGCGATGCCCCTCCTCTTCCCAGGTACCCAGCCACGACCAAGCTGCATTCTCCGGCTCAGAGCTGAGGGGACTGCGGCCTTCCGCCCACACTCCAGGCTCCTGTGCAAACACACCTCTCCCATCCATCGCAACCCTCCTCTCTTAGGGGGTGAATCCGTTTCTGCCTGCTCTTCCGAGCTCCCCAGGACCTGCAAACAGTTGGTCTTGATACTTTTTACCTGGTTGGAATCCTGGCTGGAATTTGAGCCGCTGAGGAGCGTGTATTATAGGGCTTTTCATCGCGGTGAGGGACTGCGATGAGCGGTCTGTTTATTACTAGCCGGCACTGCTCTCTGGGGTTGACTGGCTTCCCACCCGGAGGCGCAGGTGATCAGGGAGCGCGCCACTCTGGGCTGAAGGGAGCCTCTCCCCGACGAATCCCGGGTGCGGTCAGGCCCGGGCCGCCGCAGTGAGCGGCAGCCTGCGCAGGGCCTGTCTTCACCTGTAACGGAGGCGGACGCGCCCGGTGGCGGTGGAGGCTGTCGCACAGTCTCCCTCGCTGTCCTCTGGCGTCGCTGTCCTCCGGCGTGCGCCGCTTCGGGGTGAGGACCGGAGGTGCCGCTCTCCGGCCTCCCAGAGGCGGATGCTCTCGGCCTCCACCCGGGGGCTGAGAGGCAAGGCGTGGGTCCTTGCCTGTCGGCACCATGTTCCCCACCTCGCCCATGCGCTGCAGCGCCTGTCTGAAAAACGGGGTTGATGACAACAAGGCTGTGGTGAGGGCTGACTAGGGTGGTCAGCCGTTGGTGTCCAGACCCATGACCCCAGGGAAACACAGTCCCCAGAAGGGAGGGACAGTCTGCTCTCCCAGCCAGACGGGGGCGCCTTCTAGACAGAAGTCTCCGCCCCTGGTCCCTGATTGGTCTGTCCTGCAACTGGGGCTCGGATCCTTGAAGTTTGATTGGTTCATAAGGCACTGTCCTGATTGGTCAGAATAGAGTTACACTGTTTGGATGGAGCTATGCAGCTCTGCCTGGATGGGGAAAGCCTCAGTCCTATTGGCTGAAATAGGATTCCAGTTTGGGCGAGAGGCCCCTGGGCAGAAGTGGCTGGTAGGCTCTTTTTTTCTTAAATTTAAGCCCAGTTAAGCTCCAGGAGCCCTTACGTAGGCATCTTCTCTGCCAGGGTCCTCAGACCCAGGTACAGTGGTGGGGACTGTGTCCAACACACTGGGTGTCCGCAGTGACCGTCTCCGGGGGTGCTGGCGTTGCTGTGTCTAGCCTGCCTTGCCACGGGTGGGTTTGTGCCCAGGTGGGCGGCTCAGGCCATTGTGTCTCCTAGCACGTCTGTACCGGGCCCCCACTGTGTGCCAGGGTGTGGGCTCCACGACCCCTCCTGACCACGGTCCCGCAGAGCTGAACCCAGGGCACGTTTTCCCAGGGCGACACTTGGGCAGGGTTGGGGTGCCCAGACCGCCCCACGCATTGTTGCCTGGAGTCCTGCCCGAAAGGACGGTTCATGGAGTTGAGCATTTAGCAGCCAGTCAGCTTCCTCACTGACAAGGTGGGGCAGTGGGGCCCCGGAAGGAGGAGCCCCTTGTATTGGTTGCCTGGGGCTATGGTAACCAAGCGCCACACACAGTAGGAATTTGGTCACTCCCAGTTCCAGAGGCCGGACTCCAAATCAAGGGGTGGAGAGGGTGGGCTTCTCCTGGAGGCCCTGGGGGAGGGTCCTCTTCCAGCTCCAGCGGCTGCCGGCAGTCCTGGGCTTGTGGCCGCATTGCTCCAACTGAGCCCTGTCCTCACGTGGCCTCTCCCCTGTGTCTGACCTGCCCTCTGCCTCCTTCTGGTGAGCACACTTGGGATTACATGTAGGCCCATCCGGGTAATCCAGGGTCCCCTCCCCACCTCAGAACCTCTGAGCCCCTCTGCAGAGACCTTTTACAAATAAGGCCACATTTCTAGGTTCTGGGAATGGGACCTGATGTCTTTGGGGCCACCATTCAGCCCACTGTACCTGCGTTTGGACCTGGGAGGGGAGCAGGGCCTCCTGGCCACCCTTCCTCCCTTGCTTTAAAGGGGGTCTGCTCCCAGCCGCCAATGTGTAGACCTGGTGCTCGCACGCCCAGGACTTCGTGCCTGTGCAGGTTTCTTGTCTTCCGGCAGGTGGCTGAGAGGCACAAGAGCGGAGCAGTTCCCTTCGGCCCCAGTGAAAGCAGACGGAGGACAGGATGGCACATGTTGCTTTTGTGCTGTGAATCACGTAGGGCGAGACCCCGTTTGTATGTTGTGGGGGATCAGGTAGGAAGTCTGTCTCTCCTGGGCATTTGGGGGTGAGGCAGGGGGATGGTCAGGCAGGGCAGGTAGACACAGGGCTTGGCCTGCCCCCTCCTGTCCTTGGCTTGCCACTGGCAGCTTTGCCCTGGGAAGTGGCTGTGAGGGCTGGGGAGCGGGGCAGGGGGGCGGCTGTACAGGTGGGACAGTGGGACCAGCCAGGCTGTGGCCAGGAGCTGGATGCTGGGTCAGGACTGGGAGGGCCAGCCCGCAGGGCCGGGCAGGACACACAGCCTCGCCTGTCCCATCACAGGGTTACCTGTGACACAATGCTGTGCACAGTTTGGGATGTACTTATGCTGAAAAGCTATTCATTTTCCATCTGAAATTCAAGTTTGGGTGTCCTGCGTTTGAACTTGCTAAGTCCAGCAACTCTGTTTATAGTCCTCTTTCATCCAGGTTTCAAAACAAACAGAAATGTTAAGTAGAGAAAACAAGGGAATGTCGGTAACAGGAAGGGAACTCTGATACCGTTTAACCTTCACCATTTCCAGATTTTTGAACTAGAATTTGCTTCTGGAATCAGAAATGGCCACCTGCCCTTCCATCAGCTCTGGCTCCTGAAATCTCCTGTGTACTTTTCCCGACATGCAGTTATCGCCAGTCTGGTGCCTAGAGCTCGTGGCTAGGGGGTCAGTTGGCCCTGCTGTTTGGGCCCCTCGGGCTCCGTCCTAGTTAGGGGGAGCTGGGGCGGGGTGGGGGAGCCGGGGGGGGAGCTCCTGGCCCTGTCTGAGCTTCTGTTCTGTGTGGTGCTTCCACACAATTAGGATTCTGGAGTTCATGGCCACGGCCTCGAGTGTCTGAGCCTCTGCCAGGTGGCCCCAGCTGCTAGCCTCCCCTGCTTCTTACGACTGCCTGGCGCCAGGTCTCCGTCGCTGATGCACGGCCACCCTCAGACCTGTCACTTGTCCCAGCGCCTGCGTGTGCCCCACAGCTCGCAGGTGTCCTCAGTGTGTGCACCGGAGGCCAGGTACATCCACGCCGGGTGTGCCCGTGGCGCTGCCTCGGGCGGCAGAAGGCTGCACAGTGATGTTGCTGGGCTGGCGAGTGAATGGCAAACCTGCAAGAGCACACAGCCTGGTGCCGTGCAGGGTGGCGGGGGGTGGGTGAGGGTTGGGGGAGTTGCTGGGGGTCTCAGGGAGGAAGAGGGTCCAAGTTGAGCCGAGGGGCAGCTGAGGAAGGGGAGGGTATGTTTTCAGGAAGAGTGCTTTCTCAATGGAGTCGGGCCATGGGCCTTCCCATGTGTCCCCCGGACCTTCCGAGTGTGGTGAGGCTGGCCTGCTGAGTGTCCTGTCTGCTTGGGTCAGGGCCCAGGGGTCAGGGCCATCACTAGTCACCTTTTCATAATTGCCTGCCTGGTGCTACTATAGCAGCCCCTCCACAGTCATCGGATGAGCAAATGAGTGATCGAATGAACGGCCAGGAAGATCACAGGCCATGAGGACAGACCTGCCTGAGGTGGATGTTGAGGTCGAGCTGGGGCCTGTGAGGAGGGCTCGGAGGGCGGGCTGGGGGAAGGCTGGGTCCCTCGAGAAGTGTCTTGGGGGTGGGCAGGTGATGTTGGGTAAGGAGGAGGTGCCGGAGGAAGGTGGGACAGGTGTAGGAGGGCAAGTGGGCACCGGGGAGAAGAGGCCGAGGGCTGGACTGCCGGCCTACACCGGGGCCCTGGGGGTGGGGGCCCCCGCCAGCCTCCCCCCGCCTAGCCTCCTGGCCCGTCTCTGCTGCCATCGCCACGGGCTCCCACCTGCACTCCGGCTGCCTTCCTTCTGCAGAGCTGCTTCCTTCCTTAACTGAGGCCTTTCTTAAAGTCCGTGTGTAGAAAGTATCTTAATGCGATGTGAATAAAAAGTACTGCTGCCTCAGTGTCACACTGGAGGGTGACCAGGAGTGTCGGGAAAGAGTGGCAGGGCTGTGCGTGTGCCCGCGTGCGTGCGTGTGGGGTTGGTTGGAGACGGTCCTTACAGACGCGGAGGACGCTGGCTCCTTGTCCTCTGAGGCTGAGCCGTCGGCACCGCCCCCAGCACGTGGCGCGAACCCAGCCGGTGTAAATAGGATGCATTTTATTAGCACCCGAGGTCTTCCGCTTGTTTCTTTCAGATGAGGGCTTTTGCGCGTCTGTTTTTCTTAATTATGCCATGGGTTTTGCTTGATGTACACGCGACATTCAGACGGTGAGAATCCACATGTTCCACAGCTGACCCTTGGGCAGCTCGCGGCGGACGGGGCAGGCCCGCTCGGCCGCACTGCCCCTGAGGTTCGCACCCTGGGACCGGCCCTCTGCAGACCGCAGCGGTGCTCTGGAAGCGCGGTGGGGGCGGAGGGTGGGGGGCTGACTGCAGGCTTCTGTGCGGTGTTGTGCTCGGGCTTGCGCATCCTTGGATTTCGGCGTCTGCGTGGGTGGTGGTGGGGCCCTGGAACCGGTTCCCCAGAGACACGGAGGGACTGTAGTTAAGTGTGGGGCAGTCAAAAGTCCTGAGTGGGTTTTCGGTGCCCCTGAGCCCTGCACTGTTCCAGGGTCAGCTGTATATCAATGGTTTCGAACCAGTAAAATGGACCTTGGTAATTTAAAATAGGATCTTTTCTGCTAGAGCTTGTCTTTCTTCTCCACACGTTGACAAAAACTCTGAGTTAGCGATGCGGCTCGCTGCAAGGCCCTCCGTGGGCGGGACGCCAGGGACCCCATTCCAAGGGCTCGGGCGCTGCCTTCCTCTGTGGCCCAGGTTGGGAGGCGGGGCATTGTGACATTTGCATGACTGTGTTTCCTTAGCTTTTTATTATTTTTGGAATTCCATTTCCTTTCAACTATTAGACTATGAGTAATAATTGTGTATACAAATTTCTGATGTGCTCAAAGAAACGAAACATCCGTAAGCTCTCCAGTCTCTGGTTCCTCCTCTCCCTTACACGCCGTGTTTCCTGATGCCAAGAGCCCCTTTCTGTTTGTGTAAATTCGAGTCTCTGTCCCGAATCGCTGCGTGGCCACTTTGCGGTGAACTTGACCTAGAAGGGGGAGGGTCGGGCCTTGGACATGTGCCCCTGCAGCTTGGCCTTCGGTTTTTGGGGGGCTTGAAGTGGTAAAACCTCCAGGATTGACATTAAAAAAACCTGCATAAAAACTCTGCAGAGGCACAAAGTGCCGCCCAGGAACCTCTGTCTAGCAGGTCGTCCTGTGCAGCCCACTGTGCGTTGTTCGGCGGCAGGCACGCTCCTCCTTGCGGTGGCCACCGACCCGCTTCCTGACAGGTCGTGGGGCAGATCTGGGGGACGAGGCCACCAAAGAATTGAGACGGACTCTCCCAGAGCTGGGCTGACGACCTTCGTCAGCAGAAACTCGAGAGGAGGCTGGTTGTGAGGGGGGGCGTTAGGGTGGGGAAGAGCACCGAGCCCGAGTCCCTCTCTGTACAGTGTGGCAGCTGCTTCCCTGGGGGCGCCCCTCCCTCCCCTTTCCAGCTTCCGAGGGCACTGCCGCCCCTTCTCCGTCCACATCGCTCTCGCCTCGGCCGCCCTCCCTGCAGGGCCTTCTCTGTGACCCTGGCCCCCCCGCCGCCCCATGACAAGAACCCTGCAGTCCCACGGGGCCACCTGGGAGTCCAGGGAGGCCTCCCGTCTCAGGACCCTTCACCCAGCACAGCTGTGAGATCCCTCAGGTCATGCGAGGTGACACCCACAGTTCCTGATATGTGGTGGGGGGACATTTGTCAGCCCACCACACCCTGAAGCAGGGTCAGTGAGGAGACCCTAAAACATATATTGTATATATTTCGATTTTCAAAACATAATCACTTACTGATTTTCACAACACAATCACTTATTGATTTTTAATTTTTTAAAAATTTTTAGAGAGAGGGGGAGGGAGGGAGAAAGAGAGGGAGCGTTGATCACTGCCTCTTGCACCCCTCATACTGGGGACCTGGCCCACAACCCAGGCATGCGCCCTGACTGGGAATCGAACCGGCGACCTTTCGGTTTGTGGGATGATGCCCAACCCACAGAGCCACACCAGCCAGGGCCTGTATTGCTTTTTGAAGTGAACTTGAAAGGCTTTTGATCAGAAGAGCATTCTCACTGCAGGCCTGCCCTGTTGGTGTCTGAGACCCAAGGTGACAGGAGGGTCCCCTGTCCCCCCTGTCTGAGCAGGCAGTGTGGTCTGTGCTGACACCCCCCTCCTCCGGGAGCTGCGGGACCGGCCCCCGTGGGAACCCCGGCCCTGAGTCCCGAGGGGCCTCCCTGGTGTACATACCCCACGTGCCACCACAGTGTGGCGCGTGGGGCCTGAGCGTGTCCCGTGCGACTCTGGAAGAGGGTTCGGGATGCTGAGCCCCATCTCCTCTGCACTGGCCCCGGGCCCTGTTCCCCCCGCACTGGTTTGGCCCTGCGTCCTGCGTCCTGGGTCACGGCCGGGAGAAGGCCGTGTGAAGGCCGTGTGCGCGGCCCCGAGTCGCCCTCGTGAGTCGTAGGCCCCCCAGGGGCCTGGTGCAGGCTGGCTTTGCTGCCGGCGGTCCTCGTGGTTCCGAAGCCGCCCCCTGGGTGACTGGAGTGGGTTCCTTTTGGTGGCTTTCTGTTGGACCAGTGGCCTCTGTAGTCTGGACTGAGGCGTTTCAGACCGATTTTCCCACACGGTGTCTCGTTCAGATAAGTTGATTGGGGGAGGGGGCGGGGGAGCATGAGGAAGCATCAGCCGGCGCCTTCCCCGGGAAACTTTTCTGGGCGTTTCTGATCAATAGGGGCTGAGCAGAAGTTGTGTCTCCCCAGCCACCTCTGCTTCTCAGTCCGACTCTGCCCCGGTTCAGGTGTCCCTCGGGCCACCCAGAGTGTGAGGGTCCTCAGGTCCCTTCTCTTTCTGTCCACATTGAAAGGTAGGGCAGTGCCAGGAAGTGGGTTCTGGGGAGTCCTTCGGGGCAGCCTCGCAGAAAGGGTCCGTCCTGGGCAGTGTTTCCTGCTTTGGAAGGAAGCCCCCAGCCTGACTCTCAGTTACTGCCTCTCCTCCACGCTGACGTTTACGTGGTGACTGGTGGCTCCGCTCCGTGTTTCGGTACCACAGCTATAGAGAGCTGGGCTGCTCAGTAATGAGCTCTTTGCTTTTCTTCCTTAGGGCCTTACTTCCAGGAACACCATGGCAGCGTCAAGCACTCTCTGAGCTGCGGACCCCGGAGTGAGGGCTATGCTGCTGGCCTCGGAGGCACGTCGAGATGCACAGAGCGGGGGACTCCGCAGAGCGCCCGCCACAGGGGACAGCGCCCCCTCGCCTGAGGAGCGTGGAGGTCGCCAGGGGCAGAGCAGGGTACGGGTTCACCCTCTCCGGCCAGGCGCCGTGTGTGCTCAGCGCCGTCATGAGGGGGAGCCCCGCCGACCTGGTGGGCCTCCGCGCTGGGGACCAGATCCTTGCTGTCAACGACATCAGTGTGAGGAAGGCGTCCCACGAGGACGTGGTCAAGCTGGTTGGGAAGTGCTCCGGGGTCCTGCGCATGGTGGTGGGCGAGGGCCGTGGCCCCCGGGAGTGCTGCTCCAGTGACGAGGAGGCGGGTTTCTGTGAAGGGAGGGGCTGGCGGAAGCCCCGCCTGGACTCCAAGGCACTGGGCATCAACAGGGCGGAGAGGGTCGTGGCGGACGTGCAGTCGGGCGGCATCTTCAGCATGATCTTCGAGAACCCCCGCCTTCGCACGAGCAGCGATGAGCCCCTGAAATCCAAACAGCGGTCCCTCTCAGAGTCGGCTGCTGCGAGACTTGACCTCGGACATGAACATGTGAGTGACCCGCACCCCAGCCCGCCTCCCAAGGAGGAAACTTCAAAAGCTCTTAATGAGGATTCAGTTTTCAGTGTTGGGCTAGAGAACCACGAAGACTTTGGATTGGATGCAAGTATTTTAAACGTCGCCATGGTCGTCGGCTACCTGGGCTCTATCGAGCTCCCTTCCACGAGCTGCAGTCTGGAGTCCGACAGCTTCCAGGCCATCCGCGGCTGCCTGCGGCGCTTGCGGGCCGAGCAGAAGATCCACTCCCTGGTCGCCATGCAGATCATGCACGACGGGGTGCGGCTGTGCACCGACAGGGCCGCCGTGCTGGCCGAGTACCCCGCCGAGAAGCTGGCCTTCAGCGCCGTGTGCCCGGATGACAGGAGGTTCTTTGGGCTTGTGACCATGCAGAGTGGTGACGACGGCAGCCTGGCGCAGGAGGACGAGGGCGCCTTGCGGACGTCCTGCCACGTGTTCATGGTGGACCCGGACCTGTTCAATCACAAGATCCACCAAGGCATCGCCCGGCGGTTCGGCTTCGAGTGCACGGCCGACCCTGACACCAACGGCTGCCTGGAGTTCCCGGCGTCCTCCCTGCCCGTCCTGCAGTTCGTCTCCGTGCTGTACAGGGACATGGGCGAGCTGATGGAGGGCGTGCGGGCCCGGGCCTTCGCGGACGGGGACGCCGACGCCCACCAGAACACCAGCACCAGCAGCAACAGTGACAGCGGCATTGGGAATTTCAACCAGGAAGAGCGAAGCAGCCGGGTGCTCGTGGTTGACCTGGGCGCCGGCCCCAGCAGGCACGGCCCGGGCGGCAGCACCTGGGAGGGAGCAGGTGGGAGGGGCCCCCAGCCTTGGGGCGCCCCCTGGAATGGGGCCTTTTGCCACGAGGCCGAGGCTGGGCCCCCATTGGAGGCTGTTCTGCAGGCTGACAGGTGCTGGGACTTCAGCAAGCACTCTGGGCTCACTTCTCATGTGGGGGTTCCCCCGGCCTCCTTGCGGAGTTTGGCCCCTTCCCCCAAGAGAGGCGCCGTGGGCCCCGGTGGGGGATTTGGCCAGCGGTGGCTTCCGGTCCACGTCCTGCAGGAGTGGCAGTGTGGACACGCCAGCGACCAGGAGTCCTACACGGACTCTACCGACGGGTGGTCCAGCATCAACTGCGGCACGCTGCCCCCGCCCATGAGCAAGATCCCCGCGGACCGCTACAGGGTGGAGGGCAGCTCGGCGCAGCCGCCGCTGAATGCCCAGAAGAGGGACTGGTCCCGGAAGGCGTTCGGGATGCCAACCATCTTTGGTCCCCATCGGAGTGTCAGAAAGACCAAGGAGGACAAAAAGGTGAGCCTGTGGGGAGGCGCTCAGCAAACGCGCTTGGTCTGGTGGCCGAGTTGGTGGCCGGTGGAACGGCCGTGCGCCAGCTGCCTGGTCCCCAGTCCCAGCCTCCCCTGGCAGTGGCTGTCGTCAAGGGTCGCAGGGTGCTCATGAGCGGCAGGCTCTGTCTTGCCTGGGACCCTCTTGGTTCTCTCAAGTGGTCTCGTCCCCAGCAGGCTCTGGCTCTGCTGCCCTTGGGGTCCTGGACAGCTTGTCTGGTGGGACAGGTGGTGGTAGGAGGGATGGGGACTTCTCACAGCCTGGGTGAGGGTCTCCCCCGTCCTTCCTGCCCTTTCCTGTTGCTGGTGCCAGACGGTCCTGCCCCTCCGGCCCCCTGGGAGCGCACTGCATCTCTGGCTGCGTCTTCACCCCAGTGGCCGAGGCAGCGTGCCCTGCTCAGGTGAGAGCGTTGTTGAAGCGCGGAGCCTGTTTGCACCAGGGCACGGCTCCCTCGTGGTGTCGCTCCCTGCGCTGTTTCCCTCACTGAGAAAACCCTGCTTCCCCGAGCCCGCGGGCGTCTGGGTTTGTCCTGTTGCCTTCCACGTTGAGTTAGTCGGCTTTCTGTGAAGGGTGTGCAGCTGGTGCACAGACTCACTCTTCTGCACACGGGCCTCCCGGCTCCAGCGCCGTCGGCAGGAAAGGTGTCTGCTCCTCTGAGGTCGGTTGACCATTTGTGGGCATTTTGGGTGCCTTTTTAGCATTTTTTCACCCTGAACAAAAATGTGCTGAGAGGGACAGCGTTGGCTGGTGTTAGTGCAGGTAACAGAAGAATGAAGCGCTTGTCACAGAGCAGCTGTGTCCTTGGTGCGGGGAGAGGACAGGGCAGCGTTGCCTGGCTCGCGGTGCCTGCGGCCTCCCGTCAAGCCGGGCAGGGCTGTGGTGCACCGTCGGCTGGGTCCCTTCCTTCTGTTTCACTGGCAGCACTCATGTGCACCGACAAGATGCCACTGTTGCCGGCAAATGAGTGCTGAGACCAAGGCAGACCTCGGGCTCCATGTCGCCTGCTCCTCTCGTCCCTCTTGTGATGGGACGAACCCGCGCATCTGAAGGGGGGCGGTGAGGGTTGTCTGTTACGGGGCTCCCGCTACGACCTCTCGAAACTCACCGGTTCGCTTCGCCACAGGCCCTGCGATGGCGGCCCAGCGTCAGCCCACAGCTGCCCCAGCTGGAGCGCAGAGGTTTGCAGAGGCCGTGAGGCCGGTCTCCTGGTGTCCCTCCCGGCCTGGCCCCGAGCTGGCGGGGGGTGTGCCCGGCCTGCAGAGGACAGGCCGGGAGGGCACGGAGGACGTGATTGGACGTGAGGAGAGGAAGAGGCCGTAGGAAAGGGAAGGGGCAAGCCCCGGCCGCGCCACTCAGTGCAGGCGGCGCTGGCTGGGGAACCGAGAGGTCGCTGTCTGATCCCAGTCAGGGCACGTGCCCAGAGCAGGGAAGTGGGCGAGAGACACCGTTAGCAGGCAGAAGGCAGCGCCTGCCGGGAGAGACCAAGTTCGGCAGTGAGGCCTGGCGGGGGAGGCCATGCTGCCAGCTGGGGCCCGGGCTCCCCGCTCCGGGGGGCCGGAGGGCTCCGGCCGCCACACGGATCTCGTCGCCCCAGTGGTGCAGGGACAGGAAGTTCTAAAATAGACTGTGAACCCACCCGAACACCCAGAGGCCCCTGTGAGAGGAGCGGCTCCAGTCACAACCCTGCGTAGACAGTGCCCACCGCAGCCACATGGCGTCACTGCCGCCCAGTCACAGGGAGGTGAAACAGCAGCAGCCGAGGCTGGGGGCGCCTGGTCTGTGGCATAGACGCCCCCTGGGGGGGGGGCACGCCGGGGGCTTCTCGGGCAGGGGCCTGTCCTTTTGACAGCAGATGCCGAGCTCCCTCCGGGGGCTCAGTGCCACCAAAGCTGCCGAGGGGCCAGGGGGGCAGAGCAGAGAAGCACCTCTCGGCGCCGCCCCTGCCACCTAAAGGTGGGGCTGGGCTTCCCAGAGAAGCTGGACCAGGAGGAAGGACGCTGACCTGGACATTCGAGCAAAGGGTTGGGGACGCAAAGCTGCCCCCAGCACTGCTCTCTCTTGGTTTTGTGTCACTTGCAGGGAAACTGAGACAATCCAGAGCCAAGTGGCTCTGTGTCCTCCAGAGCCTGGGTGTGTCTGCGCCCCCGGCAGTGTGCTGAGCAGTTACAACCCGGCCTCTGTCCGTGGCTTTTAGTCACGTGTTACTTTTTTGTGGGTTTATGTGCGATCTTATCTGTAGCTGCAGTTCGCCCATTTCAGCTGTGTGACATCTCACACACGTACACACACGCACACACATGCACGGCTGTAGGTGTGCATGGGGAGGGATTTCCCGGGTTCTGTCCCGAGGGCACTGGCCGGGCTGGGCGGGGTTCGTCGAGCAGAAGGGCCAGGGTGGCCTTCACGGCAGGTACGTGTTTGCGCTGACAGTGGACTCCAGGTCTCGGAAGCGGGACGGGCTCATTATTCACCGATGACGACCGTGCCGCCCTCCCCCCACCCTGTCCTCACGCTGGGCGGCAGGAGAGCCACGTCAGAGTCTCTGACCACGCCACCAGACGCGGCCCGCAGACAGGCGTCTTCGAGCTCAGACGCAGCGGCCCCTCCCGCTCCTGAGGGGGTGCAGCCCTGTGCCTTTGAGCCGGTTTTCCTTGGAGCCCGAGGGGGGAGCCCGAGGGGGGAGCCCGGGTTTGCCCTTTTCCCTTTGCACCAGGGGCAGGCGTCTCCAGGAGGAGTGGGAGCCGAGTCCCTCCTAGCGAGTGTTCTCTGGTCCCAGCCCTGGAACCTGGACACCCCAGGAGGAGCCTTTCCTGGGCTTTTCGCCATCGTTTAACTGCTGGTTCCGGGATCAGCCACTTGTCCCAGTGAAGTGAGGTTGGGGTTCCCTCGCCCCGCAGACCCTCGGACACACGGTGCAGCCTCCCTGGCGGTCCACCCGCTGGCATCCTCGCCGGAGCTCCACGTCCTTGGGCCTCTCAGCTGTGGGCAGCCTCGTGGGGACAAAATGGCCTCTCGCAGTGGCTTGGGTAGGCGCTCCCTCTTGCTGAGGGCCATCTGTCTGCCGGGCTGTCCGTCTGTCTGTGCCTCCTCTGTGATGTGCAGGAACCGCAGAGATCTCCCACGGCCCGTCGCTGGGGGCTGGCGTGCGTGGGTGTGTCTCCCAGGTCACAGCGGGCGGGCTTCTTGCTTGCTTCGCACGTCTGGAGGGGTTGAGCCTCAGAACTGAAAGCGGTCCAGCTGGCCAGCCTGCCCTCTTGGGCTGTGCGGCTTCAGTGCAGCTCAGGCGCGGCGGCCACGGGGTCACTGCCTGAGCTGACCCCGCACGGTCTTTGGAGTTGACGTCTGTGAATGCAACGAGGCGGTTGACTGCTTAGTTTTTTCCCCGTGGATGACCATGTGTTGGATCCCCTCCTTGGGCCCAGGACGACCCCTCTGCACTGCGCCTGCGTGTATGGGGGGTACGTCTCAGTCCCCGCTCCAGTCAGTACCCCCACAGTGCGGGCCTGTTTGACCTTGTCGCTTCACAAGGTCTCTGCCTCCGATGGGCGCATCGCCTTGCTGCACACTGCCATGCTTGAGCCGGGCCTTGCACAGGCGGTTTGCAGGGTCCGTAAGTCCTCCAGACACTCGCCCGGCGCCTGGCTGCACTGTGATCTCCAGGCCGGCCCGCGGGTGGGCGCCTTCAGGGCACTGAGCCCATCCAGGGAAGCGGTCTCTCTCTTGCCATTTGTTTGCCTCTCCTTCATCTCCTTCCAGTGAAACTTTATAACCACCTTTACGAACATCTTAGGTTTACTCTTAGAGTCTTTAATTAGATTTATTCCTAGGTCCCTTACACGTTTTGTTGAACTTGTAAACTACCTGCTTAAACGTTGTAAATGCTGACTTTTGTGGGACGCAGTCGCTTGGTCGCCTTTCTGTCCAGCTGTCTTGACAGGGTTGTTTCTGCTTGTTGATACTTGTCATCCTGAGTGTGGGTTGAATTTTTTGACTTTTCTTTTTTGATTATTCTGCGTTCATTGAGATGATCAACCGAGCTTTTCCCTCTAACAGCTCACGTGATAGATAGATGTGCCACACTCTCATTCTTGAGGCAGACCTGCTGGGGGCCACCCGCTCATGCTCCA
Organism: Artibeus jamaicensis; assembly: GCF_021234435.1. Classification (NCBI taxonomy): domain Eukaryota; kingdom Metazoa; phylum Chordata; class Mammalia; order Chiroptera; family Phyllostomidae; genus Artibeus; species Artibeus jamaicensis. Next base: position 26,357,371 of record NW_026521954.1, on the reverse strand, counting down.
GCGGGCTCGGGTTGCTGGCCTTAGAGAAGCGCCCCGTCCGCGCTCACCGGGGAGGCCGTGCAGTTTCCTGCACTCGCCTCGTCTTCGTCTGGTCCTGGTCGTGGGGTTCTTCCAGGCTCAGACTGTACGAAATCGGTGGTGGCGTTCTCCCCGGCCTCCTTCCCTGTGCGCGGAGTCTCTTCCCGGGACGGCCCTGTTGCGGGGGAAGCCTGTTCCGTCGCTACCGCTGTGGCCGGGCGAGCCTTCCTTTCTTCTCACCTGCCCCCCAGGGTGGAGCACCTGTCACACCACGGACTAGAGCGAAACAGCGTGAGCCTTTTCCGACTCTGCATCTTATATCCTTTTGTTTAAACTTTCTATTTCCCGTGTTCTGGGTCGTCACTGTGCCGGCGCCGCGCACCGTGTGTAAGTCCGGGTCCGTGAGGCCTGCTTCTCCTGCTTCCCCAGGGTCGGCGCCTTGTGTCCAGGGCTTTTGGTTTGTGAGCTACGCCACTACCCGCCTCGTCTCTGCTCGTTAGAGGTTTTGTCTTAGCTGGCGGCCTGGCACAGAGCAGGCTCCTGGATGTTTGCTGAATAAATAAGTGTCCTTTACTCTTCCGTCCCAACTCAGATGTCCGTCCCTCGATATTCATCCTTTTCTTTCTTGAGTCGCAGGCGCGGCCTCTGAGTTGCCTTCTCTTCTCACGTCGGCGGCGTGTGCCGAGCGAGCCTTTCTTCCGCTCCCACAGCTGGTCCAGCTGTACGTGTAAATTTGTTGGTTATCAAATTATTTTGATGCTGGGCTTTGAATTCTTCCTGCTGTGTGGTTTTGCTGTGACAAGATTTAACAAGTGGTACCGGTCACTCAGCCGTTGTCTCTCAACCCCAAGCCTGCCTTTGGTGCGTGGCTGTGGGACACTGGCACCTGTGTCCCCTCCCCCCGGCCATCTAGGTCCTGGGCAGGCTCTGCCTCGGGGTGTGTGTGGGGGGTCCTGCTCCTTGTCGGCTCCCTGCCCCTCGCCCAGGCGACACGCTTCCCGGCCAGGCCGTCCTTCCTGCTGCAGCCCAAGGGCAGTTTGTGGGGCCCCCGGCTCTCCTGGCCACCCGCCCTTGTCACCCCTCCAGCTCTGATGTCTAGGTCCCAGCACCACCAGCCTCTGGTCCGGCTGCTGACGTGAAGTAGCTCCTCCTCGTCCCTGTGGTCCCAGCCCTCAGGGTGCCGCCGCTTCCTCTGCAGCTGCCTCCTGACCACCGGCCCGCTACGGTCTCGAGGACCCTGACGCCTGGGCAGCGGCCAGTGGGTGGGCCGGGAAAGTCCGCTGTGTGTTTCCCGTGAAATCAAAGACACTTTTCCCCTTTAACCCGTAATTTTACTGACTTGGGAATGTCGAGGACGTCAGCGTGTCCTGCTCGTGGCTCCTCGTGGGGAGAGGCCGGTGCCGCTGCTGAACACCCTCCGATGCAGAAGACGGCCCCACAGCCAGGGGCCGTTTGGCCGGAAGGTCAGCAGTGCCCGGGGACTCCGCAAAGCACGTGTGACGCGTTCCGTCAGTCACGGCACCTTCTCCACACACTACACAAATCTTTTTTCTGTGTTTCAGTTGCATTTTTACCTTTCTTGAAATAAGAAGGCATAGTACACCAGAAATGTTTGCTTTATTCCATCTTCAGAATTAAAATGGGCACACAAAATTCACCCATTTTGAAGTTTTTTGAACACACGCTGGCGGGACAGCTGTCACCGCGCGCTCTGACACAACTGTTGTGGATGAGTCAGCGATGGCCTGGCCGTCCCGTGTCTGTCGACCCCCGTGCTGACACAGCCGGTGTGGTTTTGCCTTTGGACCGGACCCATGTGGCCTCTTGCTGGAAAAGTATTCGGTGACCTGTCGTCGCTTTAAGCTCGGCGGTCTCCTTGGTTAGAGCCGACTCGCGCAGTACGTGCTTGTTGGGCACCGGCCGCGCACCAGGCCCCGTGGGGCCGGGCGCTGCCCTGGCTCCGCTGGACTTGGGGTCCAGTGTCGGGGCTCTGGAGGGTGGGGGTTTGCCGTCCGACTGGCACTGGAACTCCCGTGCAGTTTGGGACCCGGCCTCCTCCGCCTCCTTGCTGCCATCCCTGAGCCTCTGAGCAGGTCCTCCGCTGCCCTGGCCTCAGCTGAGGAGGCTGAGGAGGTGACTGGCTGTGCCGAAACGAGTCCTGTCCCCAAAGTGGTGACTCCAAGGGGACGGCCAGTGTTGGTGCTGAGAGTAGCTGAGGCTGCTGGTGCCCTGGGCCAGCTGCCCCAGGCTCCCCTCTCGCCTGCTCCCCGGCTGTTTCAGCCCCAAGTGACCCTGCACCTCTCTGCGCCCCACGTCTTTGTGGTGACAAAGGCATCCTTAGGACCCCTCCTACCCGTTGTGTTATGAGGTGACAGCAGTGAGGTGGGTCATTTCTGCACGTCCTAAGCAGGGGGCAGGGGTCGGGCAGGGCCCTTTGGTTATGGAGGCTCGATGCCCACAGGCTGCCCCAGGCGGGGCTGCCCCAGGCGATGCTGGTGGTCGGGCTGTGTTCTCGGTGCCTGCAGCCAGGCCCCGTGTATGGCTCTTGGGGGCAGTGACCTGGAGCTTGCCCCCAGCACCCTCTGTCCCTGGGGCACTCAGCGTGACGACGGTGTGGCCTGGCATCTCCCACTCACCTTCTGGAGCAGTTGCGATTTGTGTGCAGCTCAGAAGGTGGAGTTGATTTTGAAAAAAGGCTGCTTCCTCCACCACGTCACCATGCGGTGGCCGCCACCAAGCAGTCTCTGTGGGAGCCAGCCTGCCCTGTGCCAGCGGGCGCTGGGCGGCGGCGGTTTTCCAGCAGCCCCCCCGGCAGTGGGAGACAAGCCAGCAAACGCGAGACCGGCCTCAAGGTGCGGGGGTCCACGCTGGGCCGACTCAGTCCTTTACAGGGTTTTTTTCTGTCCGTTTGCTTGTTAGCATTTTCTTCTATTTCCTTTAAGTTTCCAGACCTCTCAGCGCACCCGCGCTCAGCCGGGCCCTCTCTGTCCTCACCACCTGCAGGGCCCGTGGGAGGCTGCTGGGGCCGCGGCTCTGGCTCTGAAACTGCACTGCCCTTATCACAAAGCCCCCAGCCCTCCCAGAAAGGTACAGATACACACCAGCAAATGCAGGGTTTCTACAGAGGTTCATTTTTTTCATATCTGGAGCCTTCCTTGGTTTTAGTGACAGATGAGGAACATTTTCTCCAAGGTGATCTGTATGGCAACAAGCCCCTGAGTGGCCACGTGGACGGCTGCACCCCTTAGGGGCTGGCTGCCTGCCCTTGGGCACTGAGGACCCCCGGTCACTTGGATTCTCTCTCGTCTGCTCTGCTGATGCGGACCCCGGCTCCCGGGGTGTGTGGCGTCATGGATGAGACGAGACAAATTTACACGGACTAGCGAGTCCTGTGGAGGAGGGACGGCACGGCCGCTCTCTCAAGGAGAGCGGCCCGACCCTGGCCTTGACAGACTTTTATTGCTTTGAGGGGCACATTACACTGAGGAGGGGCCTCATTTACCATGTGCAGGTTCGCTTTAGGTGGCTACCTTTTATAAAAACAAAGGAAAGAATGCTGCTAATTACTTCAAAGAGAAGGATGTTGCAGACCAAGGGCAAAAGCGGTGGAACCGGTCACACTCCACACTTGGGAGGTTTCGCTCAGGTTTTACAAAGTTGCAGTAAAACTCCTGCTGCCTCTCAGTTCAGGAGTTTTAGCAAACAAAAGTCTCATAGAGGTCTAGGTACAGTGCAGGCCTGAGTCCCCACGGGAGAACCTATCCATGGGTGTGGTCCTGTGTGCCGGCCCTTGCTTTCCACCTGGAGCTGGGCCCACGCCGCACAGAACGGTCTCCTGTGCTCCACAAACGCTGCGTCTGTGGAGCCCCGCTCTGGGCAGCAGGGTTGGGGTGGGGGCTGCAGGTAGGGAAGGGCAGGCGGCAGGGAACTGGGGTCGCCCATGATGGGCCCCCGAGCAGGGCTGAGGGCGGGTACGGGGGGGGGGCGGCCACACAGGGAGGGCGGCCTCGGGCCGTGCAGGCCTGGCTACCACATGTTGGCTCCGACCCAGAGGGCACAGTGCTTCTGAGGAGAGACGGTGTTTCTAGACACATTTTCTACCCAGAATGGGCTCTGGGGCATGTGTTTTGGAGAAGGAATCTTTTAGACAAGTGTTTCTGGAGAACATGTCACACTCAGGGGCTTGCTAGAGGGAGTCAGCTCGATGGACAGCCCGGGGCGGGCGGTCCCCTGCTGCACGCCAGGTGGACGGAAGGGCTGGCTGAGCTCTGGCAGAGACCCTGGCAGGGCACACCCGTGTCTGAATTGGAGCCAAAGGCTCTCTCCTGGGGGTGCCTCAGAGGCCAGCTAGTGGAAGGTGGGGTCTGGTGACCCCCGGAGTGACCGGCAGGAGTTGTAAACCTATGTTTTCTCGACCTCAGAGAGGCAGCAGGGGTTACCTACAGGTTACTGACCCAGCCCCCTTTGGGGACAAGCAGACCTTCCTGTGCACCTTGATTTATTCGAGGGAGCCCCAGTTGGGCACCGGCATGAGTGCATCTGAGAGGCTGCCATGCGGCTGCTTTGAGGCGCCACCTCCAGTCGGCTCTTGCTGGCACCTCTGTGAGGTGACCGATGGCTTCCAAGCCCCCTTGGGGTCAGGCTCCGGCCCAGGTGTGTTGTCTGTCCCCAGAGCCCTTGGCTTTTCTCAAGGCCCCCCACCCCCCGCCTGCCCTGGGTCACGTAGGGTTTCTCGTCCCCAGGAGATCCCATTTTCAGCTGCGATGCTTTTTATTTTGGAGATGTCATGACTTACTTACTGGCTGAAACCAAGAGCACGTTTGGAGAAGTGCCCAGTGTAGCAACAGTGAATTAATTCTAGTCGTTTCCCAGAGAGAGAACAAGACGTTTCACTGGCCACTTAGTTCCTGCCCCGAGTCGTGGGGCCGTAGGTGCCAGCTGCATGTCGAGGGGGCCCTGGTTTCCCAGAATGCTCGTGAAATTCTGCGCCAGCGCCACCCTTGTGTTCCCAGTCAGTCGTCTCCCTGACACACCTGCCCCGTCATCCCACACCCCGTCCGGTGATTGTGGAGGCCGGGGCTGAGCCGTCCTCCGTCCTTGGAGACGCCGGGGCGACCCTTCTTGTCCGGCTCTGCACTGGTTCCCGAGGGAAGATGGTCCCCACGCCACGGCGCTCGACCGGGGTCCCACGCCGCCCTCCATTCTCTGTGCGGTGGGTAAAGCTGGGCACCTTTCCCAAGGAGGAAGCTTAATTTACCTGTTTGTTTGTTTGTTTGTTTGTTTGTTTGTTTGTTTGTTTAGGGCTCCAAGTTTGGGCGGGGACTCGGACCCGCTCAGACCTCTCAGCGCACCTCAGCGCGGAGATCCTTCGGGAGATCCAAGAGGTTCAGCGTCACCCGCTCCCTCGATGACCTGGAGGTAAGAGTTCCCGTTCATCTCCTTTTCTTCCTCGGGTCTTCCCACCCGGCTCGCGTCCGGACCGTGCGTGTTTGCAGCGCTGGGTCCCCCTGCCGGTGCTGCGGCTGGCTCCGCCTCCCGGAAGTCTGCGGGGAGGGCGGGGCTGGCGGCGGCCCTTTGTGCAGGTGCTGATGCACAGACACGGGCGGCATTATTCTGTGTGGCTCTTTTTGTCTGTGTTCCTTAAACGTGTAATCGGCTTGACTTCAGAGCAGGTCCCGCTGCAGGCTGCTGAGCCAAGAGTGCAGACAGCCCCGTGTGCTCCCCGAGGGGCGGCCCTGACAAGCGACAGGCCGGGAGGGCCCCTCGTTTCCTTGAGCGCTCCCTCCCTGCTGTGTGCATTCCAGAGGTTCGGACCAATGTGTCCTGTCACGTGGTCGGTCGCCAGGCAGTGCCGTGCAGGGTGGGTTCCCTGCTCTGCCTCTTGGTCCCGCCTGCCTCCCCGCCTCTGCAGTGTGGGCGACCAGTGATCCGTTTGTTGGTTCATCTTGTGCGTTCCAAAAGTTGGCACTGCTGCAGGTGTGCTGTGTGGCTTATTCGGCCCCTTTTCTTTATTTGTCTTTTATTTGTGGATTTGAGAAGGGGGGGGAACGTTGATTTGTTGTTCTCCTTATTTATACCGTCATTGGTTGATGCTTGTGTGTGCCCTGACCGGGGATCGAACTGACGGCCTTGCTGCGTCAGGATGACGCTGCAGCCAGCGGCGCTACGGGGCCGGGCTGATTCTACCACCGCTACACCCTAGCGCGGAGCTTCCCAGGTGTGCCGTGCTGTGCCGCTTCACCAACGGCACTTGCTGGAGAGCTGGGAACCGTCTGCTCCAAGGGGGCGTCGGTGGGCAACTGTCAGGTGACCCTGGAGAGAGGGTGCTCCTGGTAGTGAATTGCTGGCGGCAGCCGCAGCCAGACGCCCCTCATGGCGCCCCTCCCACGGGGGCCGTGCCCCCCAGCAGGTGCAGGTCCCTGTGGCCCCTCCGCCGCACGCACGCACACTGGGTGCTGTCAGACCCGCACCCCCCTCGGTGAGGTGGCCTCTGGCTGCAGCTTGCGTCCCACGGGCTGGGACCGAGGCTGAGCCTTGCATCATGGGTGTCTGGGCCGTCAGGGTTCTCCTTTGTGAATCGGCAGCTTACTTACATCCTTCTCTGTGGGCTGGTTTTCAGAGGTTCTTAGCAGTCCTTTATATGTTCCGGGTACGTGTCCTCTGTCAGACACTTTGGAAACGTCTCCTGTGCAGTTTGTTTCTGCCCTCGATTAGGGTCTCTTTAGTGAAGTATAAATGCGCGCATGTGTTTTAAGTCGCAGTGAACTTTCCTGTCACCTGAGCGGCTGTCCGGCGCCCTGCGCAGTGGCATCGGGCGCACTCGCACTGCAGGGCAGCATCGGCACCGGCCTCTCCCCCAGGACTCTCCGCCTCCCCCGCTGACCCCGCCCCAGCCCTGACCTCTGCCCTCAGCTTTCTGTCTCCGTGAATCCGACTCCCCTCAGGACCTCACCACGGTGGGATCGCATGATGTGGGGCTTCCTTCTGCCCCAGGTCAAGTGCGGCGCCGCCACGTGGGTCGTCCAAGTTTTGTTTATCCATCGGGCCCACATCTGGCTGCTGCAGACAATGCTGCCGTGAACACAGGGGTGTATGTACCTGTTCGAGTTTGTTCGTCTCTGAAAAGTTACCTTCAAAGTATAACAAAGATAATTTGTTATAGACTCAATAGTTGACTGGTTGTTTTTAAATTTTTTTCTAAAGACTTTATTTATCTTTAGAGAGAGGGGAAGGTAGGGAAAAGGAGAGGGAGAGAAACATCAATGTGTGGTTGCTTCTCATGCGCCACCTACTGGGAATCTGACCTGTAATCTAGGCATGTGCCCTGACTGGGAATTGAACCAGCGACCCTTTGGTTCACGGGCTGGTGCTCCATCCACTGAGCTGCACCAGCCAGGGTGTTTTTTGTTTTTAACTGTAAGTGAATTGTGCCCTGGGTGCAACCGGAATCATTGGCTGTTAGAGCTGGATGGGGCCTTGGAGACCCCTTCACTGTGCAGCGGAAAGTGTGGAGCAGGCAGGTGGCCTGAGGGCGCTTGGTGGCTGCAGACGGGAGCTGGCTGCTGGCCTGTGTGCTTTCGTGGTGCCTGGTCAGGCCGAGGACAGGCCAGGCCCCTGGCGGCACCCGTGCTGTCATGGGAGGAAGCGGGGCTGGCTCGGTGCTGGTGCCCGGCGGCCCCGCGGGCCCTTGGAGCTGTCCGCGGTCCCTGCCGGGGGCGGGTCTCCACCGAGCTTGTGTTCTCGGTTTGGGATTTTGCTGGGTGTTGTGCATCTGTTTTCCCGAGAGAAGGGCCTCCGAGACCTCGAGGTGAAGAAGCTCGCAACCGATGGCCCGCTGTGTGGTGATGATGTGTGGACCTGGCACCAGCCCCCGGGGCCGTGTCACCCCTGCTTCTCGTCACCCGAGAGGGAGTGCTGAGACTCCCTCTTGGGTGACCGAGAGGGAGCCGAGGTGTGTGCCGCCGTTAGGCGGTCGGTCAGGGGCAGCTGCACAGCCACGGCTTTTCTCTCGGTCCCCTCGCCGGCCCAGTGTGGACACGGACTGACTTGGGGTGGGTCTCAGCACTCACAGGCCATGCCTGGCCATGGAGCGTGTTATCTCTCCACGCACTGAGCCTCTTTTGCCGAAATAGTCCATCAGAGACGTGGGATTGGATGCTTGCTAATTTTTTGCCTAAAGATTTCAACACGTTGAACTACAGGTGACTGTCTTTAACCCTCAGCACTGCAAGGCCCTTTCTGAGGGAAGTGGCCTGCAGACTGCAGTGCCCAACTCCGGTGCCCGTGGGCCCGTGTCCCACCTGCCCCGTGTGCAGCCCCCTGGCTTAGGGGGCAGGCTCTGTCCTCTTGCCTTTAACGGGCACTTGGCCAGGGCTGCACAGCGCCCTCTCCACACACCACTTCTGCCTACACGTCCCCTTGACCACCACCCAGTTGGCTCCTCTGCACACGGTCGTTCGAGTCTACTCCTGGGGGCCCCCGTGGGCACCAGTGTCTTAGATCGGGGCCCCTGGGGGCAGGTTCAGGTGGAGGGCCGTCAGACGCCGGAAGGAGGGGGCCCCAGTGAGGACCTGCGGCCTCCACACCACGCAGCCACAGCCGTCTGAGTGCGGGGGCGGGGGCGGGGGCGTCCCAGAGCACTCCCTGGGCTGCAGGGGTGCTGGTTGACACTGGACGGTTAAAGGGTCAGGAAAAGGTCAGGCTGCGTGTCGTAATCTTCAGGATACCCGAGGACGATTAAATAGCGACTGCATTTCGAGTGAGTAGACGGCCGGAGGAACGTCACTGGGGAGCGGGCCTGGCTGGCGGTGCAGGGAAGAGTGGAAACCAGTGAAATGGAAAAGTAAAAAACTGAACCAGCCAGACAGTGAGGACAGAGGGATTGCTGCCCCGCCCGTCCCACGAGGCAGACGCCAGAGGGAAGGGGTGACAGGGCGGCTCCCAGCGGCCCGGGTGGGAGGCTCTGACTGGGGCGTGGGGCCGGGAGCCGGGCCCCGCCGTCCACGTTCATGCCAAGGGCATCGGAGTTTGGTACTTTGTACTTTGAACATCAGTGCGATTTACCACATTCACAGAGTGAAGGAGAAAAATCAAATATCGTCTCAACAGAAGCAGGAAGGGACTCCGGTGAGATTCAGTGCCCGTTCGCGGCTGTGCAAACCACAACCCTCAGAAAGGGAGTCGAAGGGAATCCCCATGTTCCGATGACGGCACATAAAAGCCCTAAGGTGTGCGCCACGCAGAAGCTTTCCCTTTGCCGTCCGGAGCGGGAGGAGGGCGTCTCCTGTGGCCAGTCCTACTGTAGTTCTGCTTGTGAGTCCTCGTCAGGGTGCCGTGAAAGGGAAAACAATAGAAGTTAGAAAGCTTGCAGAGAAAAACCACGTGCTGCTGCTCTCACAGGGTGTGACCGGAACACGGGAAGCCCAGGAGAAGGTGTAGGTCAGTCATTACAGTGAACCAACGCTCTGGGCGAGGTTGCCGGCCTGCGGTCCATACACAGCAGTCAGCTTTGGCCACGGTTAGAAATGACCTCCAGGTGCACTTTCAACCCGGCAGCTGTTCTGTGGAGCTCGAGAGGATGGTTCTGGAGTGTCTGTGGACATGCCGAGAGCAGCCGAGAGGTTCTTGAAGAGTAAGGTGGGAACCCTTCCCCTATCAGCCGTCGGGACTTACTGTGAAGTTTAAGAGCCAAAGCCTGGAGATGCTGGCTCAGGACAGACAGACAGACAGACAGACAGAGGTGGAGTAGGAGAGCGCCTGGGCTGTGTGCCGCGAGCAGGATGAGTTTGTTGTCAGCTGGAGTAAGTGGAGAAGACACAGAGAAAGACAGACGCCCGACGTCCCCCATGCCGCGCAAGTGTCGCGGAGCTCTGGCGGTGGAACGGGAGCGCTCCGGGAGACAGGCCTTCCTCATGACGGCGGGAGGGGCAGACTTTAAGGCAGACACAAAAAGCTCGAACCGTGCAGGCGAAGATGGCCATCCGTGACTCAGGGACTCCTGGGACCTGAGCCATCCTGATGCACCCTCACGGGCAGGGGAGGGGCTAGGCCTCTGCACCGTGGAAACCGCGAGGGCTCTCGGTCCTGAGAGCGCCTCTGGGAGCAGAGTGAGCGGAGCGCCTCACGGACACTGGAAAGCCACACGCGAAGGAGTTTCCAAGCACGTGAACTACCCAGGAGGCGCAGTCGCAGCCAGTGAGGCGCCGGCAGCAGGGTGACGACAGATGGGCGGCGTCCCTTGTTGGAGGGGACAGAAAGCAGCCCGGACACTGACTGGCTCCAGGGCACATGCTTGACGGCCTCAGTGGGTGTGAAGGCAGAGTTCCCTGCGGCTCGGCAGCCCCCCCCGCCGGGGGTCCAGCAGTGACCCAGACACTGAGGCACGGTGCTGACACCGAGGATCAGGAACCCGTGCAGGCCCGTGACGCTGTTTCCCGGGCAGGTGGCTTCAGCGCTGCCTGCTCCTGGGCGCCTCAGACTTACCTGCTGCCGCCCCCAGGACATGGCGCTCCGGGCAGGTCCCCGGGTCTGTGCGTCTGTCCTTCCAGCTTTCTGTGGGCCCACACTGTTCCTGGGGCTGTGGATGCGTCCGGCTCCCTGGAAACTGCTTCCGATGAGACACAAGTAGTCAGGGAAGCCTCGACTGGAAGATGTGAGCGGGGACCTCATGGGGCAGGCGATGGTTCGGGAAGCAAGGCCAGGTGTGTGGAGAGAGATGGGCTCCCTCGCCTGCTGTGGTCTGGCGGCTGCTTGGGGGTGGGGGACGCTCATGCCAAGCCCTCGATGCTAAGAGGCAGCAGTCACATGAAGGTCTCGGGACGGGACCAACAGTGCGTCCAGGGACACAAGGGAGGGAAGTCAGGCTGACCTCGGGTTTTCTTCGGAGTGGGGTGGAGTCCTGTGGGGGCCCAGTGGGGCAGCGGCTCCCTGAGCACAGCGCCTGGCTCGGCGCCTGCTGCGCAGAGAGCAGGGCGCCCCGCCCCCAGGAGGGTCGGCAGGGGGTCAGAAGGTCCCTCTGGCAGCATGTGGAGGCTGGCAGGGACTGCGCACTTCACGGCGGCGGGGGGTGGGGGCAGTGCAGGCAGCTGGAGGGTGGGTAGGCAGCCCCCTTCCCAAGAGGTCTCCAAAGACCTGGAGGGATCACCGTGTTTTGACTAGAGCGTGGGGGTGGGGAGCTGGGCTGGTCAGCGACACGGTGGTTGCTGCCGGGGTCTGGGAGTACAATTTTGTCAGTGGGTGGTCATGCCATGGGCACATCTGTTTTCACACTAAGGTCAGAGCTGAGTGGTGGAGACACTGTATCACCTGTGAAGCTGGGGTACCCTGGGTGTGGCCATGGGGCAAGCTTGTTCCCAGCATCAGGGCCGAGTGGGGGGTGGGCCCTGGGAGGGGAGGACCCAGCCCTGCTCTGGACTGTTCTCTAGACTACAGGTGGGTCCTCCACTCCTTTCTCATGGCCTGAGACACCACCCTTTTCTTGACGGGCAGCTGGCATGTGCCATGGCCCCCGTCCTGCTACCCTTGGACTCCTGCCCTGGCTGGCTGTAGCTGTGTTCCAGACCCGGCACATTTGAAACTCTCCACCCCTTATTGCAGCCCCAGAGGGCTCCTTCCGCCTCTCACGGCACCCCCAGCCCCTCCATCGTGGCCCTTCCCCTGTGTCACTGGAAGAAGCCCACTACTTTCTCCTGCTTGAGTTGGGCCAGAGGCATCAAAGTGTTGGTGGCAGAACTGGCAGTGCTGGTCTTAAGACAGCAGGGGGCGCCAAGTCCCAGAATGTGTCCAGACCTGGAGGGGTGGGGTGGGAGAGCAGGGCCCCGGCTCCTGAGGCCGCTTCCTCTCTGGCACAGGTCCTCTGTGAGTTGCTCTGTCTTGCACCGCCCTTACGCTTGCTGCCACAGTGGAGAGGCCACGATTGCCTTCTTTGGTCACTTTGCCTTCTTAGCCCCTTGGCCGGTTTTTGTGCACCCCTCCCAGTGGCCAGCTCGCCTCTGGGGAGCCCTGCACAGAGCACCAAGCACACACGGTTCAGGTGCAGTATACGCAGACTGTTTTCCGGAGAGTCTGATGTCCAGGCGTTTGCTTGCACTCGTCTGTTCTTTAAGTCACTTACGCAGGAAATCTTCTTCGTTCTCTCTAAGATGATATTAATATGGGGCGGGAACTGGGGTTTCCCGGCGAGTACTGATTGAACGCCTGCTGTGTGCAGGCGTTATTCTGGCTCAGGGAGAGCAGGGAATACAGCGATGGTGACTGCTGCCCCTGTGGAGCCGCCTGCCACCAACACCAAGCAGATGTGGGTGCCACAGCGCACCTGTGGAGGGTGGGGCTGGGCCGGGATCCCCGTGGGTCAACTCTTAAAAGGGTCCCTCTGGCCACTGAGCCTCAAGTGAACAGTGGGGGTGCTGGGAAGGAAGGCGGGCAGTCAGGGTCAGGGGCCGACCCCTTACCTGAGATCAGGGACAGAGCTGAGCTGGGGGAGCCTCGAGGGTCCCTGCCCACAGGATCATAGCTGAGGCTGGGCTGCAGAAGGCACACGGGAGACCCTGAGGTCCCCCACCAGCCCCCATTGGCACTGTGGGCCCCCTACTGCCACCTTTCTTCCCTTAGGAGCCCCGAGGCTCCTCTTCCTCCTCCACCTCCTGCTCCATCTCCTCCTCCTCCTCCTCGTCCTCTTCCTCCTTGCCTGCCCCTCCCCGCCCTCCGAGGTGGTGGTGTGGTGAGGACTTTCCCTGGTGCTGCTTTTTTCATGCTTTTTCTGTGTGCAGGTCTCTCGAGGGAAGCTGTCTGGGGACGCGTGAGCCGACGCTGTTTCTCTCTAATGTTTTCGGGCAGGTGTGTTCCTGCAGCAGACAGAGCCGTGGGCCAACTCTGTCCCTGAGTGCTCATGTGGGGACGCTCAGGGGTCCCCCCCCCCGGGGCGAGCAAAAGGGAGGACAGGCTTAGTGGCTTCTCAGTGGACAGCCCGACCCCCAGCTGGAGGACCATGACCCCAGCCCCATGTCGGCCTGGGGACTGCGCTCGCAACCCCAGACGTGGTGCTCCCTGAGGCCTGCCCCTCCCAGGGGCAGGCTGGGTTTGGGGCCCATCCCCACCGGCCGCCGGGCTCACCGCTGTAAGTCGGCCAGCCTCCGGCACGCTAGCAGGCGGGGAGCCCCGAGCGGCTCCTGGGTCCAGACTAGTTCTCCGCTTCTTCCTTTTTAAAGCCAAGATCTGTTAGGGTTCCCTCACTTTCAGGTGGCGTCAGGTGCTGGGCGGCAGACAGACTGGGTCATGGTAGCAGTCTCCGCACAGGTTGAGGAAGACACAGATGCCGCGGGCCGGCACCACGCACGCTCACGCTCACACTCACGCTCAGAGGCTAAGAATAGAACCAGCAGCCGTAATTAAGGCTGGGAGCTGCTCCGGCAGCCGATTCTCTGCTGCTGCCCTGCAGCTGTTGTGCCGACTGAGAAATCACTCTTGTCAGTGGCACTTTGCTTCCGATTTGGTGGAGGAAGAAGCAAAACGGCCTCCCAGTGGGATTTATGTAAATGGTTTTTTTTTCCACGAGAAGATCCAGAGTCTGAGTCCCTGGCCAGCCAGGCTTCCAGCAGGCAGTGTCCTGTTGCCATGGGTTACAACAGGAGCGGGATGGAGCGTCATCTGAAATGTCTGTAAACTTTCCCGACGTGCACAGGCACGCCGCGGTGCGGACAGCGTGCTTTAGACCCGGGTCTGGTGAGTTCGCAGGGCATCTCGTCTGAAGATGAGTTTGGAAAAAGGGCTGTCGGAGGAGACTCATGTCTTACCTGATCAGCAGGTAAGTTACTCCAGCTGTTCTTGTCCTTTAAACAGAGCGGTTGTGAGAAAACTTAGCATCTTCAGTACTGTTTCATTTTCAGCCTGTTTAGTGAACGGTGGCTTTTAAGTGTGAACTTTGAGATTGCTTCTCTTGTGCCTGCATCATGGAGCCTGAAGAGGGTGCCGCAGACCAGCACCCGGAGCCAGGCTGGGTGGCCGGTCGGTGGGGCCAGGGGCCAGGGCCAGGGGCCGTCCCGGCCGCGCTGCCGGTGCTCTCAGCCAGCCTTGGAGGAAGCTCCGGTGTCCCGCCGTCCCTCCGACGGTGACACTGACATATTTCAAAGACGAGGGAGTTAATTGTGTTGAAATAGTAAACTTCACCTTGATCAGTGTATTAAAACTTACTATACTGTTAATTACTCTTATCTGTCTCACATTTTTAAATATGACAAGTTGATTCTCTTTCATATACATACATAAAAAATTACTGGCAATCACATTTAATGATGGATTATTATCTGAGCTTATAAAATTGAACTTACTATAAATATTGTTAAAGGTTTACGATTCAATAAGGAGAATAATTTTTATTTTCCTCTTGTGACCGTGCTGTGTGGATGTCAAGGTAAAGGTGATTGACTTCATTCATAGAAGATTGTCAGTAATCACAGGGTGCCAACTTTAAATTCATTTCTTTTCTGAGACTTGTTTCATCGTCACGTGTTTTCCTAACATCTAATTAGAGCCTGCCGTGGAGGGGAACCGAGGAGACTGGGCTGGTTCGGCGGGGCGGGTGTGGAGGTTGGGGACGGGAAAGGGAGAGACACCCTTCCTTTTCAGGCAGGGCAGATGGAGGTCACTGGACAGGCTGAGGGTGATGCTGGCGGGATGCGTGCAGATTTCAGTGTGTGCTGAAATGTTTTGTACGTGTTTTGGAAGCCCCAGTGCCGACCAAGCTGAGCCGCGGGGCTGGAGGGGCCGCCCTCGGTGCAGAGACTCACGCGCCCTCCCCGTTTGGCTTTGAGCCTGGGAGCGGTGGGGGTTGCCCACAGACGAGGTCCTTACTGAACCGATTAGCCAGTTACTTCTCCCTCCGTGTAGGCTGCATTTTCTTTCCCATAGTATATTAAGATAAATTGTAGGAACTGTGGGCTTTTTAAAAATTTTTTAAAATATTGTATTTATTTTTAGAGAGAGGAGAAAGGAGGAAGAAAGAGGGAAACATCAGTACATCAATCAGTTGCCTCTCCTGCGCCCCCAATTGGGGACCTGGTCTGCAACCAAGGCATGTGCCCTGACTGGGTCTTGAACCAGAATCCTTTTGGTTCTCAAGCCAGCACTCAGTCCACTGAGCCACACCACCAGGGCTTGAAAATGTTGACCTTTATTCTGAGTAAACAACAAAAGTCTCTGAAACCTGCCTTTGGACCAGTGTACAGAGTGCTCAGGGCCACCTTTGCAAGGTGTGCAGATCCGCAGACCAGTGGACGAGCCGCCATGGGAGTGTGGCCACAGTCCGCTTGTGTGGCCCCCTCCATGTGGAGCGGGGCGGTGGGCGGTGGGGTGCTGGCTGCAGCGCCGGGGCCCCAGGGAATCGGCTGCAGGCCAGTCATGCAGAGGTGACAGGCCAGGTGGCCAGGGCCGCGGTCCGGGCGGGCTGTGACGACGTTTGCCGGGTGCTGCTGGGAGTGGCTGTCTCAGGGCCTGGGTTGGGGGGGCTTTCTGAGCTGGAGGGGCAGGGCAGGAGCAGCACAGTGGCTCCGAGTGATGGTGGCGTCCCCTTGGGGCCCCAGGTGTCCCCGACCCACTGCCTTGCCCGGCACCCTCCACCTCCCCGCACTGCTGTCTGCATGCGGTAAACCACGCTCTGCGAGTGCATACCCACCCCTGGCCGAGGGGTCGGCCTCCCTCAGTGCTGGCCTGCGGCAGCTGGGGCCACGCTCGGGGCCTGTCACCACTGTGGCCTGGCCGACCCTTTCTTGTCGCGAGCACAGGCTCTGCTGGTAGGGTGCCTCTCTGGGGACTGGGGCACATCACAGGTGGCAGGTCAGTTCTGACTTTGCTCTGGCCAGGCGGGTGCCTGGGTCTGAGGGAAGGGACTTTCCAGGGACCAGGGCTTCTGCTTCCTGATGCACAGCGGCCTCTGGGTAGGACCTAAGGGCAAAGAAGCTGGACACGGTTTTCTGGGGGCTGGGCCTGGGCGCAGAGGCCGAGGAAGGCCAGGCCTGCTGCTGCAAGGGGGAGGGTTCCGAGCGCGCCCTCGGGGACGTGAGGGCACCGTGGGGCGGATGGCCACGTGGCCCAGAGGGTCGGGGCCACCTGGGGCGTGGGAGGGCACCCTGTGGGCAGAGCCAGGCCTTCTGTCCCCCGTGTTACTGCCCAGGGCTCCCCACCCTGCTCCCCTCCCAGGTGGGGCAGGAGGCTGCCCGCTCCGCAGGAGTGGTGCAGCCTGGGCCCCGGGAGCAGGGGCTGCCGGGAGGGGCACGGGCGCTCGGGGAGCGGTGGCCCGGCCGCTGGTGGCCGTGGGAGGCCAGGCACGTGCCAGGCGTGCCCTTCTGTGGGCCGATGTGTCGGAGGCGCCTCCGCCTGCTCACGGAGGAGCCTGCCAAGGATGAGCTCATGGCTGGCACCGAGCTCCTGGCATTTGATGTTCTTTCCCAGCTCAGATGGACCGGCTTGTGCCCGTGCTCCTCCCGGCCGTCGCCTCCCACCTCTTCAGAGTCCTGGCCAGTTGGCCCCCAGCACACACTCGGCCCGCGCCTCTCTGGATGCTGGACACTGGGTGGAGGTGGGGCATCTGCGTTCTTCCCGCTCAGGAGTCGGCTCCTTCCTCACTTTCCTGAGTCCTGTTACCCCTGTATCTGAGGGAACCCCCCCCCAGCGTGTTTTTCCTGCTCCCCTTTTTTGGTTAAGAAGCGGTCGCCGTGAACCGGCAGCCTTCCTTCCAGGCTCCCTGCTCGGCGTGGTCCTATCTTTTCCCACTTCCAGGTCCTTCAGGACACCCGTCCCTGCTCCGCCCTCTGTCCTGGTGAAGTGTGAGCCGAGAGGTTCTCACCCCCAGGGGAGCTCAGGGCTTGTTCACACACCAGGCGCTGGAGCGGCGCTCCTCGGGCCCCATTCTCGGCCCCCCCACTTCTCCCTGCTCCAGGCCCTTCTGCTCTGCCCCTTAGAGACTGTTCCCAACCTGCCCCGTGGCAGGGCTCACGGACCCCTCTCTCCAGACCCACGACATGTCTGTCACCCCTCCCACCTCCAGGGACGTGCAGGAGACCCAGCGGCCAGAGTGTCTCACCGGCCCCCACTGTGATACCCTCCCCTGGAGCCCTGGGCAGCAGCTGCTCCGCACGTCCCTGGGGACGCCCGCCTCCCCTCCCCTCCCCTGCTGTCTGCTGGAGGCAGGGCTGAGCGTTCTGGACTGATCTCCAGCCCCAGCTCCAGGGCCCTAGGGTGGGCTGAGCGCTGCTCACGGGGAAGCTGGGAGACGTCTCAGCCAGACCCCCAGGGCCCGCACCCAGGGCTGCCTGCGCCCCATGTGGGTGCCGGGCACAGCCTGGGGCAGCGGGGCTGGAGGCCGGCCCTGGGATCAGAGGGTCCTCTCTGTCAGGAGATCATGTTGCCCTGGGGTCAGGCCTCAAGTGCGGGTGACAGGGCCCTCGGGCCAGGCCCCCACCGGAGGGGAGAGCTGTGTCACGTCGAGGGGCTCACGGCACCAGGGTCTGTGTGGCAGTGGCCTCGGCGCCACTTCCCAGGCCAGCATTCACACTGACGTCACTTGCAGGGGTTCAGCACTGTCCTTTCGGGGTGCCAGGCCCTGAGTGTCATTCTAGACCCCGCTGCCCATCCCCATGCTGGGGCCTCTTGTCCCCGTCTGGCCGGGCCAGCGCGCTCTGGGCCGGCGTGAAGCTCGGGCCGGTGCCACTGACTTTCGGAGCGCCTAGAATGAGGGGCCAAGGTGGGAAGGCACCGTTAGCTGTGCAGGCCTTGGGGACACGCTGTCACTGTGGGTTTGCCTGGTCCGCGTCTCCTCATGTAATGGGACAGCAAAGAGCTCTTTGGGGGGCACCCCCATGTGCACACGCGTGCACCGCACACTTCGTGCGCAGAAGCACAAGCCCCTTTCTGAGCTCTGGTGTGCTGTGCCCGGCCGAGTACGACCCCAAGCACCCTGACGCACCTCCCCTCCGGTCACAGATGGCCTGTGCTGTGGTGCGTGGTGTGGTGGGGGCTCTGCCCTCCCGGTCCAGCTGCCCTGTGGTCACTGCGGAGCGCAGAGCAGGCCTCTGGGGTCACAGGCGCTCTCTGCTGTGAGCGTCCTGGTCTGAGCCCAGCAGGAGGTGCCGCTTCCTCACCTCCCGAGCCTCCACCCTTCACTTCCTTGGCTGCACCTCCTGGAGTGAATAGTGGAGTGTGTGTGTGTGTGTGTGTGTGCGTCCTCGCACACGTAAGCGTAGAGAGCACTAGTGGTGGGAGGGCTGCAGAGCACAGCCGAGTGCTCAGACGCGGCCCGGGCTGTGAGAGGCCACCCCTGTTCCCCGTGCCGAGGGCCCTGGGAGCTGCCCCGTGGGGTCAGTCATCACAGCTGTGGTGGGCTTGCCTCAGGGGCCTGGTGGGGAGGGCTTCTGAGAGGGCGTGGGTGCAGCTGCAGCCCCCGTGGGCAGAGTCGCCAGGCTGCCAGTGAGCGCTGGGGCTCAGGGAGGGTTTCTCCAGGCTGCGGGGGTGGAAGTGGCTCGGCCCTTCGACCAGCGGCTCCCTGAGTCCTGGGATGACAGCCCACAGTGGGAGTCACGCCAGGGCCTTGCACACGCGTGCTGTGCGTGCTCAGGTGCACACAGCTCTGAAGCTGGGTCAAAGGCAGCGCAGACCCGGGCTGCGCGCGGTAGTTTTGTTTCTGCTGCCATCTCCTTTTCGCTCACACTGCCTAAGTGCTGCTCACGCCCGTTGGGTGGACCCCGCAGGCCCCCGGAGGGCCGCAGCACAAAGCACTGGCTCCCTCCCGCGGGCGGGCTGGGGGCTGGACCATGCTGTGGACCCGCTGAGCCCGGTGGTCTGCTGGCCGTTTGGTCTCGCCGCCTGGGTCCTCTCCACCCTCGAGGACCTGCTTGTTGACATGCTGGGACCAGTGGAGAGTTGCCTTGAAACTTAAATGATCGAGTTTTTTAAAAGTGACACTGGAGTGTTACATTAAGGTTTTTCATCATCTGGATTATTTATGTCTTTCTCTTTGTTCTAAAAACATTGGGTACCTTTGGGCAATTTGCAGGCCTTGCAGGCGGGTTTTTTGAACATTCTTTGAGTCCACGGCAGGAAATTGTGTCAGTGGTTCAGAATCGACAGCATCTGTCACTGGGCAGCGCCACAAACCAGAGCACCCCGGGTACCGGGTGGGCGGTGGTGCTCCGTGCGACGCTGCCCCAGGCAGGCTGGGTTCCTGACCCATGGCCCTTCCTGAGAGTCAGCTGGACTTTCTGAAGGTCACGTCACGGTAAAGCGTCCGTGGAACCTGTGTGGCCCGAGTTCCTGCAGTGAGCAAACCCGGGTCAGCCCCCACCACATGGTCAGGTGTCCGAGGCCAGCCCACAGACGGGGGCGTTTGGACTTAAGCCACGTCACGAGGACACTGTGAGTCCCTCCAAGACAAGTGTATTTACGTTGGTGCGAACTCCAGCCAGGGAGGCGCACCACCGACCTTTCAAGAGCCTCCTACTTACTGCATGTGTTCAGATCTTCAGGGAGAAGGGCGCTGACTCTCTGGGCTCTTTTCCCCCCGGCAGCTTGTCCATCTGTCCTGCCCTGGTGGGCGGAGCTTGTGGGTTTGTGGTTTGGAGGAACCCGGGAAGTGCAGAAAAGAGAACAAGGCGCTAACACAGATTGTCCTGGGCGCCAGAGGGGACGCGAGGACTGTTACATCTTCCGCCTGCAGTGGTCTGTGGCGGTCCAGCCTTGACACTCCCCCTGCTGAAGGTCGTCCTGCTTGTCTGCTGTGGGGTGTTCTTGTGGCGCGATCTCTGGGGGCATCTGCACCTTTTCCACTTTGGACTCCCTCTCCTGTCAGCCAGGACGTGCCCAAAACACGCAGACCAGGCCACCGACAAAACACACGGCACCCAGCCCTCGCTCCTTCGCTGCTCTTGCGCCTGGGTCCTCCCCAGGCTCTGCCACAGCCCCGCGCGCGTCCCCCTCGGTGGGTGTGTGACAGTGAACAGAAGTGGCGATGTGGTGGTTATACGTTGTTTGCAGATCAAGCTACCTGTTCCTTGCTCGCATGTGAACTTGGAGGAGGACGCTGGTTTTATGTGCGGGTGATATGAACCCTGTCCCCACGGGCTTTCCTTTTAGGTGAACGTCTGGTTGGGAAGTGAACAGGTGCCGGGCTAGGTCCCGGACAGAGGTGGCGGGAGGTCGCAGGTCCGGGGCTGTGAGGCAGGCTCCGGCAGGGCTGTGCCACGCCGGTTTGTGTGGGGTGCGATCCCGGCGCGAGCGTCCCTGTCATCAGGGTTTCTGGAGGAGGTCACTGCCCAGCAGGCACGGAAGCCAGACTGACGGCACCAGCTTCTGCAACAAGAAAAAGACTTGTATTCGTGGGTCAACCAGCCAGGAGACGGGGGAGGGGGGTGGGGGCAAGGCTCAGCTCTGTCTCCCCATCCAGGGCCTGGGCGGGGCTTCCAGGGGCTTCGTACCAGTGTCCTGGACAGCGGACCCTGGCTTCTCCAAGGACCCTGTTCAGTCTCTGGTCACACTCGGCCCTTCAGGCTCACGGTGGGGAGCAGTGGAGGACGCGGGTGTCACTCGCGGATGTGGGGGGGGTGGGGGGGTGTACCCATGACCTTTGAGTCCTCACTGGCCCCTCCAGGCGAACCCTCAGCACACAGAGGCCACCAGCCAGCCTGTAGCTCCCCAGATGCCTAGAACTTTCCTGAGCGTTTTGGGCTGGAAAGCCCTCCTTTGGTGACCGGACAGGGGAGGGGAGGAGGCCCGTGTGAGGCTCTGGCTGGGAGCTTTGAGTCCCTCCTGGAAAGTGCTGGCCTGCTGAGGTGCCAGGAGCCCTGACCCCTCCTCCTGGCGGGGGGCTCTTCTAGGGTCCCCTCTGAGTGCAGCCCTGCGGCCTCTGGTGTCAGCCGCTGTCATCTCCGTCCTCACGGTCTGTGCAGCCGTCCTCCACCTGCCACCTCACTTCCTCTGCGTCACAGCTCCCGCCTCTGCGGTTCCCTCGTTGCAGGTCTGCTGGCCCTTCCTCAGGGCGGGTGTCCTCGGTTTGAGGGGACATTTGAGCTGTGAGCTCACACTCACGTGGGCTCCTGTTTGGAGCCCCTGCGGGCCTCTCTTCGGCACCTTCTCCCCAGACGGACGTGCGCTGTGGCTGCCTGGCCGTGGGTGTCTCCGAGCGCCTGAGTTGCAGCGCCCCGCCAAGGCCCTCCGAGGCCGCCCTGAGCCCCCCGGCTGGCCATGTCCACGTGCTCCCCCACCGTGGGCACCGTGCTCACCACCACCTTCTCCCACATCGGCTGTGCCGTGCCTGCCGCCCTGGGAAAGTGGGCTTTCGCTGGAGCCTGGGCAGCCTGGTGCCTCTGGGACTCGCTGGTCCTCGTTTTGGCCTTCAGGTCTGGGAAGGGGCGTGGTGTGTGGCCTCCTGCCGAGGAGGCCCGAGTCCACTGGGTGAGCCAGCTGGTCTGGGTGCTCTTCTCCCCCTCCCTCTGTGGCTGTGCCCTTGGCAACACCCTCCCCACGTCTTGCCCCCCACCCCGGGCCCAGCTCCCCCGGCAGAGAGGCCTTGAGTCCAGTTTCCAGCCATCGCCCTGGGTTCTGTGGCCAGGACGGAGCCCGAGGAGGCTCCTCCGTGGCTTGGAGAGGCGCCTGGGCTCGCGCTCACTGGGGGCGGGAGCTCCCGTGCACCTCGTCCGGACCCCAGTGCCGACGGCCGGGCACCGCCTTCGGGCCAGGCCTGCGTGCAGCGCCGACACCCCGTGCCTCACCCCCGCTCCAGCTCCTCGGGCTGGGCTCCCTCCCCGTCCGGGCGGCAGCGGCAGCCCCAGAGCTGTCCGACCTGCCGGCACAGGCCCAAGTGGACGTACTCGGCCGCCTGCGGCCTGCCAGTCACAGGACGACAGTGGCTTCTGTTGTTCTTGAGTGTCTGTCATTCCAGAACCAGCCTCCACAGCCTCCAACTCCCAGTACTGGCTGCAGCGAGGACCTCCTTCCTGGTGCCCCTGAGCCTGCCCCCCCTCCCCCGTCTTCCAGCCTCGCCCTCTTCCGGACGCCCTCCTCCCGCACCTGGCGGCGGCGGGCCTGGTGGTCTGCCATCCTGGTGGTCTGCCCCCGGGGAGCTGTTTGAGCTCTCCAGGACTGGGGTCTCCCCTGGAGAGTGGAGGCCGTGGCACAAGTAGCCTGGTGCCGGGGCGTAGGCACTGAGTTGGGTGTGACGTGTGCAGGGCAGTGCCGGCACCCAGCCCGGCTGACTGGCAATGCAGCAGCCCTGAGACGGCCGGCCGGCAGGTCGCCTGCCTGCCTGGCCCTGCCTGTGCCCCCAGCCCGCGGCCCTCGGCCCGTCAGACTGGAATGTGGAGACGTGCTCTCCCTGAGGCCATTACTAGGACTGTGATGTCCCGCGTGCTGGGGTTTGTTCTTTTCCAGCGAATAGGACAGGGACTTCCGCTTTGTCCCGGTGCAGCCTGGCTCACCCACCGGCGTGGGCGGAGTCTAGTCAGGAAGTGGGAGTGTAGCTTGACTCACAACGGTGTCTGGGTCTCCCGGGAGGGACACCTGCGGGCGAGCGGGCCTTCCACAGAGACCCCGGCTCCGTTTCACAGGTGGAGGTGCTGTTCCCTGACCTGTGTCATGAGGCCTAACTAACTCATGTCTCTCTCTCTTTTCTTTCAGTCTGCAACTGTGTCTGATGGTGGTAAGTCATAATTTCCGATGTATATTTCTATTATTTGTGATGAAGTTTTCAAATTGCGAAAGTGTATTTGTCATTGACTCCCCCAAAATAGGTGTTTTCTTGGCCATTTCTGTCCAGCGCGGAGGGGTTTGGTCAGGGCTAATTTGGGGGGGGGGGCTTCCCTGTGCTCCCAGGTGGCGGGTGTTTCGGAGCCTCTCACCGCTGAGACACGTCACGAACCTGAATTTCAGCATGACGGGCGCCGCAGCCGGCGGGGCGCTGGGCCGCGGCACATCCTGCTCACACCTGGGCCGGCAGGTCCCAGCCTGCTGCCCCTGCAGCCGAGCCGGCTGGGAACCGGCAAGGGCCGGGCTCAGAGCGGTTCCGGAAATGCGGGCGACACTCTCCGCTGCTCAACGTCCCTTTCTCAGGAACAGTGTCACAGAGGAACTGCCACAGGGCTGCGGGGGGTGGTAATCAGAACTTTGCCTTGAAACCATTCGTGCGCGGGAATTCCGTGAACGGGACCGGCCCGCGAAGGAGAGGGTCCGATTTGTCTGTTTCCCTTACAGGCTCCGACGCAGCATCATTTTAGTTCAGTGGTTCTTTTTTAACTCCAAGACGACTCGGAGAGTCTCTTCCGAATAGTCCTTGTTTCTTACAATACCTCATAAAAGCTCTTATGCTTATAGGTTTTAGTCACATGATTTTAATTGATCTGTTCTTCTGTCTCTTGAGAGCTGAACTTTACAATTTACCAAACGTGCCAGCGTTCCCTTCTCTTTTATGTGCTGGCCATGCGTCTGGCATCCAGGGGCCGGCGGTTCCAGAGAAACTGTCGCTTTTCTGACCCTTTGTGTTGTCCCATAGCTGCTGGCCTGGCCCTGGGCCTGAGGAAGGGCTGCTTTCCTGGGGAGGGGGGGTGGCGCTGGGCCCTCCAGCGGGGACTGCGCTGCCGGCTGCGGGGACGGCCAGCCCCGGACAGGGCGAGAGGCGCCCCTGCGGGGTTCCGGGCGGGCTCACACCTGCACAGTGACCAGAGGGGTCCTGAAGCTTGTGTTGGGGGACCTCTTGGTTTAATAAAAGGACTATGTCACCTATCCCACGGACAGCGAAAACCCTGTCATTTAATCCTACCTAAGCTGGGAGTGGGAAAAACTTCCTTGAAGGAGGTCGGACCGTCCCAAATCCGGGATGACAGGGAGCGGTTCTGCCAGAGCCGTTCCTGCTTCTCCTTCCCACTGTTGTCAGGGCTCTGTGCAGTCTTGTTTCTGCAGGGAACTGAGCAATTCGAGAAGGTTGTTCAGCGTGTTTAGTTGAATCGTAAACATCGCGCCTGTCCGTCTCTGCAGTTCTCTCCTGTCAGCAGTCGATGACCTGAGCTCTGTTACAGGCCATTTTGTACTTTTCCGAAAGCCGACGCACAGGCCCGATGTCCTTTCTAGGGAAGTGGTTCCCCTCAGTGGGGGCTTTCCACCCCTCTGGTCCCGCCTTCTCGCCCCACTTCCAACCGGGAACCCCTCTGTGGCGGTGGTGGGGGGAGGCCACTGCTGCGGGAGCACTCTGAGTTTCGGGCGCCGCTGGGCAGCTCGGGCCTTTCGGTCCACCTCCGTCTGCCATCCTCTCCGCCCTCGGTCTCCTCGCTGGTTGTGAGTGAGAAGTAGGCACTTCACCGAACTTGCATGTGGGCTCTCAGATGCCTGGAAGACGTTCTGCCGTCTTCTCCGGTGCGGACACTGAGGCCGAGAGGCCGATTGCGCAGGGCGGTGGAGACCGGAGGGGGCTGCTGAGCAGAGAGCGGCGGAGGGACCCCTGCTGGCTGCCGAGGCTCACGTGCTCTCACTTCCCACTCCATCGTCCCCGAGAGCCCCCCCAGTTCCCGACCCCACTTCCTGGGGACGGACGCCTCAGGGGGACAGAGGAGACCCCATCCCGGCCACCCTACCCAGCAGGGTCTGGGCAGACACCCAGCACTTAGGATGCTTCTGCCCCGGGGAGTTTCCTGTCGTGCATGCAGGGCAGGGCAGCCAGGCTCACGGGGCCAGGGAAGGCGCTGCGGCTCCCTGCAGGGACTCGGGCCCCTGGGAGAGTGGGGTGGGCTTGCCTTGGAGCCCCGCCCCCGAGACGAGCATGTGGTTCCCTCCAGAGCTCTGTGTCCTGTCTCCCAGTGACACTCCACCTGTTCACGGGGCTGCAGCCTGCAGGGCGTTGCGGTGTGGCTTTTGCAGCCTCGTACGGCTCTCGGTGTTTTCTCTCTCCCAGAAGGAGACAGCTGCCCCCGAGGGAGGGGCTGCAGTCTGTCCCTGCGGGGGGCCAGCCAGCTCTGCTGGGGCCCAGGGAGGCAGGTCTGGCCTCAAGGACAGGAAGAACATCCCAGCATTAGAGGGAGGCTTGAGAGTGTACGGACCTGCCTCGTGGGGAGAGACCCAGGCGTGCGGCGCAGGCCCCTGCACTGCAGCAGGCGGGCGGGCGGGCGGGAAGGAGGCGAGACCCTCCCCTGCGGATGGGACGGAGCCCCGGGCCCCTGTCCTGCGCCCTGTACCTTGCTGCTTTGTTGTGACCAACTCGGTCCTGCTTCATTGCCCTCACCCCCCACTGGGCACTGAGCAGCTCCGCCAGGAGTCCCCCCCACCACCAGCTCACACGGCCTCAAAGGTCGAGTGCTGTCTGCCGTTTCTGGATGTGACTTCCGAAGCGGAGGACTTGGGGTGTCAGACACCCACATCCACTGGCACCTGGTAGGCTGTGAGCATGGGACAGTCGGCCCTGGCTCCCAGCTCTGGGACAGGTCCCCGTGACACTTGCACACGTGCTGGTCCCAGAGTCTCCCGGGGGCGCGAACGTGCCCTTGACTGTGTTCGTGACCTTTCTGCGGCCCAGCCCCTACCAGGCTGCAGCCTCTCCCCACTCCCTTTGCCGAACTAAACTCCTGCCCCTACGCAAGCTCCCCGGCCCGGCCCCTGACCCAGCCCCTCGCTGCCTGCTCTGAGCTGCCACAGGTTTGTGTCAGCGCTTCCTTTTGCTCCGCTGGGCACTGTCCCCCCCACCCTGGTCCCCCAGGACCCCTTAGGCACTTGGGCTGTCTGGTGGCCTTGCTCGGATGACGCTACCAGCATGCTGCCCCCGAACATGTGGCAGCCCCTCAGATAAGCCTGTGCTGACCACCAGCCCTTATTCTGGGTATCATCCCGGCTCCATTTCCATCCAACAGCTGCCACGAGGCCCATTGTTTAAATTTTTCCTGCACTGTGGGTTTTGTTTGCTCCCGTACGCATTGGAAGGGGCACCCACGGGGCACCCCGCACAGCAGAGGCACAGAGGCATCGTCAGGTGAACGGCTGTGTTGCGGCATTTGAAGGTGTGCCGGCCTCAGCCAGAGCAGGGGACGGAGACCTGGGCTGGGGCAAAGTCCTTCCTTTTCGGGGAACCCTCTCCACAGAGGGGCCGGCAGCTTGGCAGCGCACAGCTGATGAAAGGCAGCGACAGAGTGTCTGCCCGGCGTGACCAGCCTCTCCCAGGTGGCAGCCAGCGTCCAGGCAGCTGGGCCTGCGTCCGGTCTCCCCACAGTCCGCACCGCTCACCTCTTCTCAGCTAAGACGCCCACTTCGAAGTGGGCCGTGAACCCAGTGCTGTTAACGAACAAGCCCCAGTTTCTGATACTTCTGATTGTTGTTTTAACACAGAAACTTGGACCTTTTTGAAATCAGAATGTCTGAGAAAGGAGACGAGCCTTCTTTAATTCTGGTTTCTGGATGGAGATGGGCTTTGATTGTAAAGCTGCGCTCCCCTGCTTCTCTCAGTCAACCCTTTTTCTCGAGGGGCACAGCCCAAACTGAGCGGTGGGGAAGCCACGGGGCAGCAGTGTGGTGGGGCCCCTTGTCCTGTGTCACGTGGTGGCTGA
The DNA here is from genome assembly GCF_021234435.1 of Artibeus jamaicensis. NCBI lineage: Eukaryota > Metazoa > Chordata > Mammalia > Chiroptera > Phyllostomidae > Artibeus > Artibeus jamaicensis. The sequence continues at coordinate 26,330,795 of NW_026521954.1, read as the reverse complement.
GGAGCCCTGACCTGCCAGAGCCCGTGAGGCCACGCTGACTTTCATCCTCTGGGGACACCGACCGTGGCTTTGTGATCTCGGGACCAGGAGCTCAGAAGTGGGGGGACTCACCCCTTGTGTCCGGTCACTGAGAGGCCATGCCAGCAGCTGAGGGCTACTTAATATTGTGGTCAGAGTGGGGGACAGCTGACCGTGTCGCTCTGAGCTGACCATTTGGAAGGACTGAGATCACAGCATGAAGTGGCCTCCTGGAGGCGTCAGAGAGGAGGGGCAGGACCTGGGGTCAAGTGTGTGTGGCCCGGACAGGTGCCCGCACAGTCCCGCCCCCCTTGCTGTCAGCAACGCCTTCCTGCACGGGAGTTCTCTCCTTTCTTTTAAAAGTCATCCATTTTGATTTTTCCCACCTTACTGCGGCATAGTTGACAAATAAAACTGTTTACGGTGCGCGGTGCGGCGGCGTGATGGGAACAGCCCCTGTGAACCGTGGCTGCGCCACGCTGGCCCTCCGGCACCGCGCACGGCCACCTCTCGTTTTCCGCTGCTGCCGCTTTTGTGTTCTGTGGTGAGAACCCTGAAGATCTGCGGCCTCTGGCTGTGTTGAGTACACAGCTCGCTGTCGCTGACTGCGGCCACCACGCTGGCCCCTGAGACTCACTCCTCCTCCGGCCCAACCTTTGCACCTTGAGCAGCACAGCCGCCCTCTGGCACGGTGGGCGCTGTGCCCGGGTTCCTCAGGGGAGGGGTCGTGCGGCCCGGGTCCCCTTTCACGGCGCTTTTCCATGTGGCCTTATCCGTGAGTCCCCGGTGGGCCCCTTGCCGAGCCGCTGGGTGCTTATCAGTGACCACGGGTGAGATGTGACACCCTGACACACACGTTACTTCACGATGTGAAAACATCTCACTTACGCCATGAAGAAGTGAGTTTGACTGCACGAGACCAGTGCCCCCGCTGCCTCTGCGGCGTGTTCAGGACGGGGCGGGCTCCGGGGGCTCTAGCGGGTCAGGGGTGACCTGTCAAAGCCTTTTTCCAAAAAAGTCTCCCCTTGGCTGTTCTGCCTCCCTTATTACTTCTTTGTTGTTTGAAGCCGTGGTGTGAGACCGTGCCCACACCTGTGGTTGCCTTTGTGACGTTTGTACCTCGTTTTTCGCCCCCCACGCCTCGCCTGCATGGGGGTGGGGGAGGAGGGCCTGTGGTCCTGGTGCAGGTGCCTCCGCTCCCCCGGGAGCTGTGGCCTGTGGTATGTTTGGGTTTTAGTAGAGCATTGGCGGCAGCGCCGGTGGGGAGCAGGCTCGGTCCGGCCGCCCGGGCCCCAGGCCTCGGCCCCCACCCCCACAGTTTCCCAGCAGGTTGAGCGCAGCCGCCAGGGCCAAACGAGCCCCACAGGCACGGCCGCCGGCCGCCCACTCCTTACCCCCCCACCCCCACCGCATGCACCCCGAGAGCAAGGTGGCACGCTCTGATCAGACTCCGGGCAGGGCCGCTGTTCTCCACCTCCAGGCTCAGGGGCGCTCCCTCCTCCCGTCCGAGTCTGAGCCCCGCTCTCTCCCGGGCCCGACTCAGAGCCGTTTCCCACACACTGCGTGCCCAGGAAATGCCACTTTCCTCCAGGGGGGGCGGCACGTTTCAGCTGTTCGGGCGTGAGCGGCCTCCCCTCTGCAGCTCACAGGACGCTCCTTCCGTTGGCTGGCAGTCATCCGGTCCTGGGGGAAGCCTCTTGGGAAGCTAGCGGGGACACTGTCGGCGCCGTCAGGGGGCCCGTGCAGCCATCGGGGGTGGTCCGCCACTGGGACCCGGTTACAGGAGGGTGTTCGAGTGTGAGAGTCATGAGCCCTGCCCGTGTGGCTTGTGCTCTTTTCTGTGTTGCGCTTCAGCAGAGTGTTTACTGGAGTGACGAATGCTGTTCACGTGTGCGAAGCTTTGCTCTAGGAACTTTCGACACGGCGGTAGGCACACTCTCAAGGGGGGACGCGCAGAGTGGCCGAGAGAGTGCTGCGCAGGTTGGGCTGGAAACCTGACCGGCCCACGTGGTGCAGGAGGAAGGCCGGACGCAGCCACCGAGTTTGGGGCGGGCTCAGTGGCTCTCCCCCAGACCCCCGCCCGAGTGGCGTTGGTTTGGACCCAGGTGCTCTCCCGCCCAGGCCAGGCCGGCGGCGAAAGGGTGAAGCCCGTGTCTCCGGTGCGGCAGTTGGAAGAGCGCGTTTCAGGTTTTCTCGCTGCCATGGAGTTTCAGCAGGGGACGAGTCTTGGGCTGGTGGCGTGTGCGTGCAGCGGGGGTTGTGGAGGGCTGCCCTCTGCCCCCCTGGCCGTGGGGACTGGACTGCCGGCTCCCTGGACAGTCGGAGTTCTCCCTACAGGCCGCTGACCCGTGTTCCTCTTCCATCGCCTTCCCGCCACCTGCGCCGTGGGGCACGGCCTCTTTCGCTCTTTCGGTCCATTGATGCGTCTCCTGCGTGTGCCTGTGACACGCTGTTGTACATTTTTTTATCCTCACCCGAGGACGTGCTCACTGCTCTGAGAGGGGGACGGGAGGAGGAGAGGGGGAGGGGAACATCGATGGTGGCCTCCCTAGAGTGCCCAACCAGGGATCGAACCTGTGACCTTTCGGTTATGGAACCATGTTCCCCCTGACGGAGCCGCCGGCCAGGGCTTTGGAACAGGCTCTCGGCCTGTCCTGCCGGCCCCTCCCTTCGGAGACAGCCTGTGCACCGCGGCAGCGCCTGTGGCTGTCACCGCCCTGCACTCGGCGTCGTGCTCACGCTTTCCTTCCGACCGGGCCTGTCGACCTCATCCTCCTCGGGGGCCACGTCAGCCCCGCAGCCCGTGTAACCTCAAGTCCTGAGCAGTAAAGGCAGTTACACTTGCACGGTCCTGACGGTGTGTCGCCCCCCCCCCCCCGCCTCCACCCTGAGCGCGTCACAGCACCTGGAGAGCCCGCAGGTTCCTTGGCAGCTGACGTCGTCGCCGTCCTGGTCAGGGCCCCCCTGCTGACTGTTTCTCTCCCAGGTTCAGTTCACGCTTTTTGCAAATCTCCACACGTCTAGTGATTTTTGAGGGGGGTGAATTTTGTTGTCTTCCTTTGAAGGGAGTAGAGGTTTGTTTCGTAGGCAGTCAGGTTACTTTCAGATTGGCGTGGTCTGTTGGAGGCTTGTTTTTAGGCTTTCTAGGGAAAGTCTAGTGCGGCTCTCCTGGAGAGCGCCGGCAGCGGCAGCGCCCAGCCCGGGGGTCTGGGTGTATCCACCCTGCGGCCCCCAGCTGCTTTCCGCCTCCTGGGGTCTCGCCTGAGTGTGGCAGGCACAGCTGTTGCTGCTGCTGCGGACGTGAGGAGCCTCGCGGAGCCGGGTGCTCCTTCAGCAGAGCAGGTCCTCCTGCCCCTCGGGCCCTGACACCCCGCGCTTCGTCTCGGCCGCAGAGCTGGGCCTGCTCGGGCCCTGGGCTGACCCGGGAAGGGGTCCTGCCGGTGGCCAGGTGATCTCAGGGCGCGCCTCCGAGACGGCTCCTCCGTCAGGAATGGGGGTCTTGTGGTGACCGTGACGTGGTTGGTAAAAACATTGGCTTCACGCATGTCACCGTGTCCCCGAGTTACTCGGAGCAGACGTCTTTTCCCAGGCCCTCCGCTGCGGCCGGACCCAGAACTCTCCTGGCACAGGCTTTCCACTCTGACTGTGGGACGTGGTCTGTGAAGTCACAGCGCGTTCGGGAGAGCCACACACCCTGCTGTTCAGTGGCTTCCCGACGTCCTGGACCCTGGGAGGGGATCAGACTCCCCGGAGGGACTGGGCAGACAGAGCCCTGGACGGGCCTGGAGATGGTTACAAGGCGCGGGGGTGGGAGGGGGAGAAGGCATCAGAGGAGACAGACCCTGCATCGGTGGAATTCAGTTTCTCAATGAGGCGACATAGGAAGACTAGAAATAATTAAATGGAAGAAAACCTAACAGGAACACTCAGAAAAAGACCGGCACAGCGGCGTGACTTTCCGTCAGAGTCACACAAGGTGACGGGCACGAGAAGCGCAGAGGGCAACTCACACAGGACAGGGGGTGCGGCACCGCGTAGGAGCGCCTCAGCGGGGGCGCAAGGGGGCGCGGGGGGGCGCGGGGGGGGCCCTCCCACAGCTTTCCCGAGCCCGGAGAGCAAGCTGGTCGACAACAGTCGACTCACAGGGTATCTGAGCGATGAAGCGGGAACGTTCAGTCTAATTTACTTGTGGAGAGAGCCTTCCGCCCAGTAGAGAACAGTGCGCTTTCTCCCCAGAGGGCAGCGAGTGCTTCCCAAAGTTGCCTGTGTCGCGTCCTGGAAATGCGGCAGGTACAGACTTAGAAATGTTAGGAGCACGTGGCCACGCCTGCTGACAGCAGTCAGTCAGACAGAATCAGCCAGGAGAGAACAACGGAAGTGAGTCACACGCTCGGGAGTTTAAAACTATGCTTCCAAATCCGTGGGCCGGGGAGAGCGTTAAAATGGGAACCACGCTGCCGAGAGCAGCCCCGAGGCTGTGGCCGGAGCGGCTTTCGGGGGGAGCAGCGGCATGAAATGTGTGTCCTGTGAAAAAGTTGGAAAATGTAGGAAACACGCGTTCGACACAGGAAGGTAGGGAGAAAGGGAACACAGTAAGTGCGAGTCAAGATTAAGGACATACGGACAAAGCAGCAGCTCACAAAACAGAAAAGGGAACAGCGCATAGTTGATCAGTGAAACCAAAAGGCAAGTCTTTGGGGCGTGTGGTCAAAAAAAGGGGCGGAGACGAAGCCCAGGTCACCAGGGACAAGGGGCCCTGACGCAGCGGGAGGGGCAGTGACGGCAGCACAAGAAAGCTCGGGGGCCACACTGGGCTCGTGCGCTCGGTTACTGGGTCAGCCGGGCTGCTTTCAGGGAAGCGTCGGTCACCGACGTTGGCCCCAGGAGAAAAGAAGCCTTGGCTAGGTCAACTTTCAGAAAAATGACTTGGGAGACAGAGATTTACTCCTGAAAAGGCACCACGCCCAAACCGGTGCGCAGGTGAGTGCATCAGCCCACTCCGGCTAAGGGGCACTGCAGTAGCAAATAACCCCAAGTCTGAGTGGCCTTGAAAAGCAGCTGTTCCGCTTACACTCTCCAACTTCCCTCAGTTACAGGAAAGGGTTAGCCACGCGGTTGATGCGCTTTGGGCTCTCTCGTCACATGGCATCGCTCGAGAAGAGTAATTATTCGGCTCTTCCTTCACAAGTTTTGGAACCCGTTCCTTCCCCCGTCACTGCAGTGCTGGCCAGGACCTGCTGCACGGGGCTGCCTGGCGGCCGAGGCAGCGGGCGTCCTCGTCCTGTCTCGGGCTCTGGTGGGCCAGCTTCTGACGTTTGACCGTCACCTTGAAAACAGGTGCCGAGTTTCCTCCCAGGCCCTGCCAGCCTCTGCTTGGGTGGTCACCCGCCCCCCTTTCACGCCATACCGCCGCTCACGTGCCTGTGGGGTCTGCCGCCCAGCTCAGCCCCGTGGAGTCGGCCTTTGGTCTGAGCGCCAGTGCACAGCACCGACACGTCAGGGTGCGCCCTCCGCCCGCTCAGCGTCGTGTCTGCCCACCCACAGGCCCGGCCACTCGGCACTCCCCGGTGAAGAAGCCGCCTTTCTCACGCACCTCTGAGATGTCCTGCTTCTGTGCCCTTCCTTCCCCGAGCGGAGGCCCTCCAGCGCTGTCCTGTAGGGAAGGGGCCGTGGCCTGGCCCCCACAGGGTCCTGGAGCAAGCCCGGGGCTCGAGGCAGGGCCTTCTGCCCCCTCAGCTGTGGAAGGCTCGGCGGCCTCGAGAGTCTTCCTCGTGGGGCTGCATGTGGGGCCCCGGGCCTCGGCACTGGGCAGGGTCCCCTGGGCCAGGGCAGACTGCCTCCCGAGTGGCCCTCAGCCCAGGTGAAGGCTGTCTCTGGAGAACACGCGTGTTTCTGTGTTGAGATGAGGTGCCTTTGCTCCCCCACAGACACTGCTTCCTGAGTAAAGTGCTTTTTCCGTTGAAGCCCGAGTGGTAACGAAGTTGGTGCGGCCGATCTTTGAAACACACCCTGGGTCTCTGATCAGCACAGGCCAGAGGCCCCCTGGGCAGGCGCCCCCTCTAGTCTGCGGGCCTCTGGTGGTCAGGGGCGATCTCCTGAGCCTGGAATCCCGAATGGCCAGGGCGTGGCGGTGGACTCCACATGTGTCCGCCCGCGTCTACACGGCCCCCGTGGCCCTTTGTGTCCTGCCCACGGGCAGGGCCTCATCGGCCCCCCAGGCGTCCCCGCCTGCCCGCACTCCCTCTCCGGAGCACGTGTGCCCCGTCAGGCTGTCCCTGTGAGGCCTCGGGGGGACATTCGTGTTTGGGGCTCCCCTCTGCTCTGCGCATGGGGGCTGCCCGAGGAGTGGGCACTTGGCCTCCCCGCAGGAGGCCAGAGTGGTGAGGGAAAGGCCTCTCCATGGAGCATGAGGAAGGCCCAGCACCGCCGCTGATCTCAGGCAGTCAGAGGGGGTTCGCACCCAGTTGCTCGTCTCCAGGCCCCGTTCTGAGGGGTGCCGTGCGGCCCAATTCCTGGGAGGGCCCGAGGCTGCGCTGGCTGAAGGTGCGTCCCACCTGTCCGTGTGTGAACCCAGGTGACCGCCTCAGGACAGTCGCCCTGGCTCAGGGGCGACTGTGAGAGGTCGCAGGGGCTCGGGCACCTTGTGCCTGTGCTTTCTCTGTAGGGGGCAAAGTGACACTTGTAGGGACTGGGGCAAGAAGAAGGGAAGGCTTCGAAAGAAACCTGACGAGCCGGTGACCCTGAATTCGGTCCTGGACGGCAGGGGGCAGCTGGGAAGGACACTGCTGACGTGGCCGGAGCACGGCTCCACGGCGTCCCCAGTGCCCGTAGCTGTGCTGTGGCGGCGAAGGATGGGTTGTGCTCTGCAGGGGCCATGGGCTGCGGGGCTCAGGGGGGCTCCAGGCCTTTGGGGACAGTTACGGGTGTGAGTGTAGTGGGTGTGGCTGGGTATATGTGCGCATGAGTGTGTGCGCATGAGTGTGCATGCGTTAGGAGGAAGAATAGGAAAAGTGAGGAGGAGGGAGGCAGACCGACGCGGTTGATGCAGCAGGCAGACAGCTGGTGCCTCCGGCTGGAAGGGGTGGGGGCGCCCTGTGCTGTTCCCAGCCTTCCTGCAGGTTGGGAACTGCCCCAGGTGAAAAGCTGCCCTGGACAGGCAGCAGCCTGGTGTTCTGGTGCGGGGGAGGGGCACTGTCCCACGGCCCCCGACCGTGCCCAGTTGGTTCAGCTGTGCCAGTGTTCTGCCTGGCTGAGCGCCGGCCCCGCCAGGTGTGGTTCCAGGTCCTCATGGCAACGAGGGGACAGAGGCACAGAGGGCCTGCACCAGAGAGGGGCAGGGCCTGGCTCTGCCGCAGCTGCCCCCATGCTCTGCGCCGCGCTGCAGAGCGGCCCTGGGGTCGTCCTCTGCTGCAGAACTCAGGCCAGAAAGGGCGTGGGCGCAAAGGCAGAGCCGACGGAGGCCACGCTTTGTCTGCAGACCCTCGTCTGCGGTCCCTCTCTCCGAGAACGCTGAGATTCACGTAACCCCTTTTTACGGGGGCTGTCGGCAGGCGGCGGTGGTCCCTGCCGCGGTGGCCGCCGGACACCATGGAGCAGGGGCGGGACTGCCGCCAGCTGCAGCGCCTTCAGGGAGCGCACCACAGCACCCCGCACTTTGACTTAAAAAACGCCCCTTCCAGGGCACAGGTGGTTGCCTGGTACCCACTCCTCCTTCCTGACCCCGTGCGGTTCCTGGCGATCACTCCGATAAAAAAAGGCATGTTTTACGTGTCTGAGATGGAAAGGGGTTTAGATCGAAGGTACATGGGGAGGTAAGAGTTTACAGCCCTCGTAATTAGTATAAAAAGCTACAAGTGTTTACTTCCCCCCCTTGCTGTTGCAGTTTAACAAACCCAGTTACCAAGGCAGAGCTGAGCAGCGGGAGGCTGGCCCACGTTCGTCTCGGGCACTGGTGCCTCTGAGCACGGCTTGTGCGGTGGCGCTCGGCTGCCTAAATAATTCAGCTCCGTCGCAGCAGCAGGCTAAAGGTCTCCTGTAAATTATACATGCGTCTTCTGTGGCGCTCTGTGCTCAGCACACTATTGGTTTCCTCCCCGGAGCCTGCAGGGAGAGTCGCCTTTGTCCGCCTGTGCCGCCGCGTCCTGAGAAAGCGCGCTCTTCCGCCTCCTTGGGGAGCGAGCTCAGGAGCGATGTCTGCGTGCGGGCCCGGAGCCTGTGCCCGGGGCCCCCGGGGCTGTGCCGGCCGGCCCGGGTATGGATTCGGAGGGGTGGTTTGCAGTGAATGGTTGGAAGTATCTGGTTAAATGGCATCACAGCGGCTCTTATCAGCTCCACCCAGGTAAAGTCCCTCTTGGTGTGTGCACCTTGTGGTGGGCGGGGGCAGGCCGGCCTGTGCGGCCGGCAGGCACGTGTGCGGGGCCCACGGCCCGGGAGGCAGCCGGGCCAAGCTGTAGGTGTGGCCCGTGCCTGGCCCGAGGCGGTGGTCCGGGTGAGGCAGTCTGGTGGGACCACTCGGTGACACCTGAGGCACAGAACCATCTAGAGTGTTGAGCTCTTCGGCTTCTTACCTGGGACAGGCAGCCCACGTGTGTGTCCGACCAGCAAGGAGGGGGCGGCTCTTTCGTTTTTCAGCAGATCCGAAACCGACTTCAGAGCTTCCTCACCAGGAAAGCTTTTCTTAACTGGTCACCTGGAAGAATAGGGTCCACAGCAGTGACAACAAAAACAGGGACGTGCTCTCAGAAGCCGCTCTCGGCAGGGGTGGGGGCATCGGTTCTGCCACGGGGTGCCCTTTGGTCAGAAAGCAAGTGCACGGCTTTCCCACACACCTGACGCTGATGGTGGGGCGTGTGGGGGCATCTGCCTCCCGGCCTTGGAGTTAGGTGGGAATCCTGGTGTTTGAAGGTACTTCAAGTTCATCCTTCATAAATGTGCACCACCTTCCATGTGTCAAGAATAGGTCCAGAGAGAGACCAAGACAAGGGACCCTGTGTGTGTGTTGAAGGACCCGGGGAAGGTGCTGGGATTGTGTAGCCTGCGTGGGCAGCTCCCGCCTTAACTTCTCTATGGGGGCTCGTACCCACCATGCAGCTCTCCGCAGCTTCTGCCTGGCCGTGCCGTCAGGGATGTGGCTTGTAGGTCCCCAGAGGGAGAGGAGTCTCCCCGGGCAGGCTCTGGGCAGTGGCCATGCCTGTCCCGGGAGCCCTGGCTGTCGAGGGGGAGACAGGCAGGGTCACGGCCTCGCCCTCCCGGTCACTGTGTCCGCTGTGTCCTCAGTGAGCTCCTGGTGCTTGAGCAGAGGCCCAGACAGCAGGCATGTCGTCTCAGGAAGGAGAGTGGGTGCTCGGAGGACGGGCCTGGCTCTCCTCCGTGGCCCTGTGCACGGTGCGGGCGGGGGAGGCAGGCGTTCTGCGTCACTCTGCTTGTCCTGTTGTTGGAACCCACACACCTTGCATCTGAGGACTGGAAGCGCCGACCCCCTCGATGGGGCACGGCTGCTCTGGCTGTGGTTGGTGCCCTGCCTCCCTCTTTGCCTCCCCTGGCCAGGGTCCAGCGGGCCTGTGGGGACAGAGCTCAGGGCTGCCCTCCATTCCAGCTGGAGGGGCCTGCACGAAAGGAAGGTTTCTTCTTGACAGGCCCCTGGTTGTCGCTGTCCCCCAGGGCCAGATCCGCACCGCCCCTTCCCCTCACGAAGCCGGGCCGCTTCTCTCCCCCACGCGGCCTTCGTGAGTGCTGGTCCGGTCCCGGAAGGCTGGGTCTGCTGCCCCACGGTCCGTCAGCTTCTGCTCGTCCCTCGGCTCCCAGTTCAGCCTTTATTGCCTCGAGGAGGCTGAACGTGTCGCTGCTGATACGACTTTTCATTTTGGGAGATTCCCTTGTTTACCCACGTAAAAGGCACCTCTGCTGAGGTCCTGCCCATGGCAGTGTTGGCTCGGCTGCCGGTCGGGGTCAGCAGGCACGGAGCCGCTCACTGGGGGGTCTGGGCACACCCCCCTTGGGGCGGGGCCATCTCAAGCCATGCCCCTGGCAGTCCGAGCTTCCCCTCGGCTTTTTAAAAACTTGGTCTTTTTCTCGCTGATGCACAGCTCCTGTTAAATATAAAGGAAGTCCATGTTATGTATACTTCCCACGGTGCATTTCATGTGGGAAGTTTTCTCTCGCTTATTTCACCCTCACTGGCGTGCGGCTGCGACTCGGCGCTGTGTCGGCTCAGGTGTGAATGGTGACTCGCATCTGTGTCTGCTGTGGAGTGGTCACCACAGGAAGTCTGGCGGACATCTGTCATCTCACAGAGTCACAGAAATTTTTTTCTTGGGATGAGGACTTTTAAGATCTACTCTCTTAGCAACTTTCAGATGCACCGCTCAGTGTTACCGGCCGTTGTCACCATACTGCACCCTTTGACCCTTCACCCCTCCCCTCCCCCACCTGTGGTGGCCACCGCCCCGGGGTCCATGGGTCCCTGTGCTCATGTACGGTTCTGGCCCCGGGTCGTGTTCTGACGCCTTTGCCGATCTCGTCTGCACGTCTCAGCCTTGGCCCGGTGGGGCCGAGCGCCTGTGTCTCAGACGGCGCTCCGGCGGCGCCCGCCCACTGACTGAGGGATGCCACCGTCCTGTCCGTGACGTGTGTCTCCGGTGCACCTGCTGAGGACCAGCGTGGGTGTGGAAAACATCCCGCAGGGCTGGCCTCGTCGCCCTGCTGTGTGTCGTTTCTCCAGCGTTCCTGTCTGGTTTTCCACAAGGACTCGCACACTCGGCTCGTCTCATTCTCATAAACGTCTGTGTTTTACTCTGTGTTAATCACGGGCATCAGTTTAGCCCCTCGATGCCCTGATTACCGGACAGACATCAGACTCAGAGCTGGCCTCGTCCCAGAGCAAGAGAGAGCACATGTGTGCGTGTGTGCGTGTACACAGGAGTGTTTCTTACATGCTGTTGATGCACAAAACGTCCAAACCTGTGAAGAATTTTTATAAGCGCTTATTTGAGCCAAACTGATGGCAGAGGCCCGGGAGTGAGATCAAAGGTGCTCAGAGAATAAGTTTGCAGCTTCTTTTGTGCCTTCGGAATTCAGGAGGGAACCTAAGGAGGATTACAGGGAGGTGGGGTCGGGTTACTTACAGGGTGGCAAGATCCCGCTCCAGAGGGTGGTGGCGGCCTGGGGGAGGGGCTGGAGATGGGCACAGTGGGCCAGCCCTTTGGCTAAAGAAGGTGGACCTGGGCGTGACTGTCGACCGAAGCCAGCTGGGTGAGGATTTATGATCCGATCGCCTCACGGGGCTGCTTTCCGTCATGCGATCCCGAGGTCAGGATCGTGTGTGAAATGCAGAGCCGTGTGGGGAAGCCGTGTGGGTCGGAATCTTTTACGGCGGACGTCTCCAGGTGCTTCCGTGTGTGCGAGGCCTGGCCCGGACCCCACCCTGCTGCCTGCTGACCGGCTGTTGGGGAGCTCTGCGCCGGTCGCCCTGCTCCTCGCCGGAGCCTTCCCCAGGCCGTCACTGGGCCCTGTCGCAAGAGCACCGCACGCAGCACGGAGGGTTCGTGACCCTCACGGAAGTGGCGTGCCCTCCGGTCCCACTGGACTTCCTGGGACCTTTCTTGCATTTTTTCTGTAGCAGTTTAAGTCGTCCGATCACTCTCTGACCTTCTGTCCTCCCCGTGTCTCAGTGCTGTCTGGGCAGTTGGGACAAAGTGGCTTCCAGGTGGCACGTGAGTCCGATGTGGTCAAATGTGATGAAAGCCGATGTGGTTCCGCTTTCCTGGCCCCAGAGATCCCGGGAGGCCCCCGTCCCCCCGATGGCAGGTCTGTGCCTGGGCCCCCTGCACAGCCCCCCGCTGGGTGGCCCTCCTCTTGGGCTGTGGGCGTGGCCTCTGCCCCTGTCATCAGTGTGGGGGGGGGCTTCATCTGAAGGGGAGGGTCCCCTCTGCCCCAGCAGGCCTTCGAAAATCTTCACAGACCTCCACCCCTTACTAGTCTTCTCCCCCTTCTGGTCCCTCGTCACCGGTATGATGCCTTTTAAATGGTTGGACTCGGGCTGAGCCAGTTACTATGGGCTTGATTCCTCCCCACGACCAGCTGCAGGGCACCATGGGCAGTGGGCAGACGGAAGGGCACATGGGGACCGCAGCCCATGCCCCACAGGTCTGGGGACTCCCTGGTCCCGTGTCTCTGCTGTGGGACCGAGGACTGCACGCCCCTCTTCCTGCCCAGCTGTCCTCTGTCCCTCCCTGTCAGGCTTTGCAGGCCAGGCCTGCCCATGCGGGGGTGGGGCACGTAGGATGCTCACAGAGGTGGTGAGGGTGCCGTGGGCTGTCCCGGGCGACCCCCTTCTCTTGGTGAGGGGAGATGATCCGAGAACCCTTGTGAAAGTGATGGAAACCGCGCCTCTTTTAGTTTGGATTCTCTTCACTCAGTACTGCCCATTTGTTTGGTATTTCCTGTGTTTAAGTGTTTATAAAGTTTGCAGTTACAGTTGACGTGCACTGTCACATGGGGGCTTTGCAGGCGGCTCGGCAGCAAACCTGCTGTGGCGTGCGTGACGTTGGCCACACTGGGGAAGCCCGTGGCTGAGCCGTGGCCCGCTGCATGTGCTGAAACGCCCCGTTTGGACAGCTGGCCTGAGCGTTTCGCGTGGAGGGCAGCCCGGCGCAGAAAGTGCACACGTGTGAGGGCGTGGCTTTGCACGGCCCCGTCCCACCCTTCGTGCTGCCCACTGCGGCAGCCACTCGGACCTGCCGTGCCTCAGAGGCTCATAGGCAGCTCCCTCGGGAGCCCCCTGATGGGGCAGCCTTGTCAAGCGTGGTTTTGGTCACCCCTTTCTGCTGAATGTGCGCCCCGTTCTGCCACCTGGGATTGGGGTAGCCCTGTCCCATGCTCTGTCCCATGCTCCGTTCCCTGTCCCGAGAGCCACACTGGGCACATCGGTGCTTGGTGCGGCTGCCTGGGTGCGCATGCTAGAGATGACACTTGCCGAGGGCCCTGGGCTGCCGCCCCGGGCAGGGGTGGGGACAGGTGTGCAGGTGAGGTCTGTGCCGGCCCCACAGAGCTGAGCGGCGCCGACCTGAAGGACTGCGTGAGCAACCACAGCCTGAGCAGCAATGCCAGCCTCCCCAGCGTGCAGAGCTGCCGGCGCCTGCGTGAGCGGAGGGTTGCCAGCTGGGCCGTGTCCTTCGAGCGTCTTCTGCAGGACCCTCTGGGTGTGCGCTACTTCTCGGTGAGTCGGGGTGGGCTGCAGGCCTTCGCTCGGTGCATTGGCTCCAACCCCAGGATGGGGGTCACGGTGGGGGGGTTGTGGTGCAGGCAACTGCAGGGCAGGTGTCTCCTCACACTTGGGCCAAGGGGTCAACGGGGCAGCAGGCGGGGGGCAGTGGGCGGGTCCCACTGTTGGAGGGGCACTCAGCTCTCAGGAGGACGGCCGCCGGCACCGGGCGGCCCTCACCGCAGGGCAGCCGACCTGTGAGACCCCTCGGGCACACCGTGCGTGGCGTCCTGGCCTTGGGCTTGGCGGCAGCGCCACTGAGGGAAAGGCCCAGCGGCAGGAGGGGCGGCCTGTGCCGGGCCGCGGTCGGGGGCTTATGGACTTTGTTTTTCTAGGATTTTCTAAGGAAGGAGTTCAGTGAAGAAAACATTCTGTTCTGGCAGGCCTGCGAGTGTTTCAGTCATGTTCCCGCGCACGACAAGAAAGAAGTAGGTCTCTCCACACAGGGGCAGGACAGCCTCGTGCAGGGCGGCCTTGGGCGGCCGGGAGGGCGAGTGACAGCACCTCCCGCGGCTCCACACGCCACCCTCCGTGGGGTGCTGCTCACAGACAGGGCGCCAACTTGTGCCCGGACGCCCGGCCTTCTGTCTGCAGCCACGGCCGGACCCCTGCAGGGCCACCGAGGGAGGCTGTGTCTGCCACGGCCTGTGATGGCCATGTTGGGCCTGGCCTGGCCCCTGCCCGCAGCGACCGGGGCCCTCCTCCCTTCGTGGGAGGCCACTTGTCAGCGTGTGCCCCCGGCGCTGCACGGACCCAGTTCCCAGCTCACAGAGACCACACGTGTGCAGCGCAGCACATGGACATGGCGCACGGGCCGAGGGGGTGGCGCCACCTGAGGCTTTGGGACACTGTCGTCACTGAGAACGCTCAGGGAGGCGCTCACTGGGGGGGCATTGGCTTGTACCCACAGGAGCGAGAAGGGCTCACTGGCCCCGAGACACTGTGGCTCCAGAGCCGGGGACCCTGTCAGGCATGTGGGCACAGCAGTGGAACACGCGTGGAGGGTGCCTGTGGGCTGTGTGCCCGGCTCACCCACATGTCCTATCAGCTTTCCTACAGGGCCCGCGAGATCTTCAGTAAGTTCCTGGGCAGCAAAGCCACCACCCCGGTCAACATCGACAGCCAGGCCCAGCTGGCGGACGACACCCTCAGTGCCCCCCATCCCGACATGTTCAAGGAGCAGCAGCTCCAGGTGCCACTCGCCTCCATTTCTGCAGGGAGCCTGGCCAGGGCGCGGGTGGAGACTCAGGTCCAGACAGCGAGCTCCCGGGGCCAACAGGTGGGGAGGGCAGGAGCCTGTCTGCCCACTGGCCCCTGTGTCCGAGTGTGGCCGGCAGCACCGTGGGGCCGCCGGGGCTCCACCTGCGTGAGTGCCTCAGAGAGCACAGGCTCAAGGGGTCTTTGGGCTGCAGGGCGTGGCGGTGGCGAGGGGCGTGCCTTGGACTTGGTGTCGCCTGGAGCACGCGCCCCAGCGGCCTCTGCAGAGACGGCTTCTGCTGCCCAGTTGGGCGTGTTTCTGGTGCAGTCCTCACTTCCTTCCACTCCCCGGCATGTCTGGGCTCCTTCGCACCCACGAGGCGCAGCACCTCCAGGACCTCGGCTGCCCCGGTCCCCTCGTGGGGCCGCCTCTGTGGAGCTGTTGGGATTGTGGGTTTAAAGTGTGGTAAATGAAAGACTGGCGTGCTGCGCAAAAGCGCGACTACACGTGAAGGAGTTCCGGAAAGTAGCGCCGGGCCAGGGGATGGGGACAGGGGCTGGTAGTTGTCTGTGGGTCCCTGCACCTGGCACTCCAAGGCTGACTGCTCTGGCTACTTCTGGGGGCCAACCACATCGCCCTTACCTCGCAGATTTTCAATCTGATGAAGTTCGATAGCTACACACGCTTCCTGAAGTCCCCGTTGTACCAGGAGTGCATCCTGGCAGAGGTGGAGGGTCGCTCCCTCCCTGACTCCCAGCAGGTGCCCAGCAGCCCGACCTCCAAGCACAGCGTCAGCTCGGACCACTCCAACGTGTCCACGCCAAAAAAGGTGCCGGCCAGCCGTGCCCCGGGCTGCGGAGGAGCCGCTGTGTGGGAAGTCAGATGTGCCGAGTCAGCCCCGTAGCGAATGAGCGCAGCAGGGGGGCGGGCACCTCCTGCGCGAGCCTCCCCGAGGCCGGGGGGCGGGGCCGGCCGCTTGTCGGCTGCCTGGGCAGTGGGCAGTCCCTGCAGCCCCGCCCCCACCTGCTGCGCTCCGTGCTGCGGTGTCCTGCGCCTGAGCATGGCCATAACCACACTCTCCATCTGACCACAGCTGAGCGGGAAATCGAGGTCAGGACGGTCCCTGAATGAGGACGCAGGGGACGAGGACAGCGAGAGGAGGCGGAAAGGGGCCTTCTTCTCCTGGTCCAGGGCCAGGAGCACCGGGCGGTCCCAGAGGAAGAAGGACCACGGCGACCACACAAACGGTCGGTGGTGTGTGGGGCGTGGCGGCAGCGGGGAGGCCCTGGCCCACCAGTGTGGGCAGGGCTGCAGGACTTCCACGTGCCTCCCTCCCCCCACCGCTCGCTCCTTTCTCTCGTTCTTCTGGCTGGAGCAGTAATAGATACTCGGGAGAAAATTTGGAAAATATAACCAAGTTAAAAAAAAGAAAGTAGCCATGCCTGCCATTTGTCCCCTGGGCGCCTCGTGGCTCTGCCCCGGCTTTTCCCTGGTGTGTGTGGGGCTACTCCCACCTTTGAGATGTTCTTGACGTCCCTCTGTAGTCAGGCCGTTGGGCATTTGGAAAACTGTGGGTTTTTACTGTTGTCAATCTCAGAGGTTGCCCATTCCAGCTGTTTCTCCCCCGGCTTCTTTCTTATGTGTCACTGGGGAGCTGGTATGACAGAGACGGGCTTGTCCTGGAGCCTCGAAGAGCCTCGGGGCCTTGGCCAGGGCACCGGTGGCCGGAGGGACTAGGCCTGCCCGGCAGTGAGGTGGCCACTGAAATGCACTGCAGAAAAGGGCTTGAAAGAACCTTCCTCCCAGAGATTTTGGAAAATGCGAGGACTTCCCAGGAGGTCACCTGAGAGCTCCCGGGCTGTGGCCCTGAAGTTTAAATCAGGCCATGACCCTGGCGGAGAGAGACGGGCAGAGAGCAGCTCTGAGCCACGGGCAGTGGGGTGTGACTCTCACCGCCTCCTCCCTGAGGAGGTGCCTGTCTCACAGAAGACGGCAGCGGCAGAAGGTGGCCTGGGGCTGGGGACCCCTCCTCCCCAGGCCACGTCATCCTTTCTCAAGGACAGGGGGACAGCGTGGTAGAGTTCAGGTAGAGAACCATTTGGGGCACGGACGCCATGGAGGCAGACGAGGCCCGGACCACTGAGTGCCGGGGTGATGGCCATGGTCGCCCTGTGCAGTCTGCCCACCTGTGCAGGGCCCCAGGCTGGGGGTCCCCATACCAGGTAGCTCTGCAGAAAGCTTCATGTCCTGACCCCGGGCACTGCCAGGGGTTCAGACTTGGTGGCCTGGGGATCTGTTGCTTTTGGAAGGTAGGCCAGTGGTTTAGAAGGTCGGTGGGACCCAGGGGTCCCCTGTGCCTGCACCCCTACCACACCCCTGAGCCCTGGCACAGCAGCCTGGCTGGGGAGTGGCGCCCATTCAGCCGAAGGTCCTTTCTAGATGAGTGTCTTCGTGGTTCCCAGCTTGGCCTCAGGTCACAGTTCAGTTAGTGATGGCACTGGCTGAGTGCTGGCTTGGCTGAGGGCTCTGCAGGAAGACCCCTTGGGCAGAGGGCAGGGACTGACTGGCTTCACTGCTGGCCACAGGGGGCAGTTTCTGTTCAGGCTGAGAGACCCCAGACCAGGTAGAATTTCCAGACGAAAATGCCGGGCAGAGAGGCCCTGCCCAGGAGCCTGTCTGCTGACCTGCTCGGCGCCCGAGGTGCAGGCAGCGATGGCCGAGGACAGAGCGGGGCAGTGCGTGCTGAGGGCGCACCTGTTCCCCCATGAGGGGCAGCGCCCGGGAGGCCTTCCATTCTGCCCTCTGTGCTTGGGGTCCCTTGGCTCAGCCTAAGAGTTGGGGGTGGGGCCGTGACCGAGTGGAGGGGTCTCTGTGTTGAGGGGGACACTGAGGCTCTGACGCTGAGTTGTTCTGCTTCCCCACAGACGCCCCACAGGCCAACGGGGGCCTGGGCCGCAGGGAGTCGCAGGGCTCCGTGTCCTCGGCCGGGAGCCTGGACCTGGTAAGTCCCCGCCTGCGGGCGCCGGGGGCCCGCAGGTGCAACTCCTCCCTGAGAGCCTGCATGTCACAACCTAACGGGTGCTGCAGCTACATGGGGGACAGGGCCCCTGGGATGGGGAGAGGTACCGCGCCGTAGATGTGGGGGTGCTCCCGGACACCAGAACATTCGTGGGTCTGTTTTTGAGACCTTCTTGTTCTCATTCAGTTACCTTTTTTTTTTGAACTCCCACTCAAAGAAAAGCTTTAAAGGCAGGTACTTTGTCCTTGTCTCGCCATTTGAATACCCCACTGACCCAGACGTGCCCAAGTTTGTGGGGCCGTCTGGGAGGGGCTCCTCGCCCGCCCCAGCCGCACAAGGAGCCCGGCTCCATCCCCACACCTGCCGACCAGGGCGTCCAGGTGCTGGTGCAGCCCCAGTTCCTGGCGAGGTGAGGGCTGGTGGGGAGGCGTGGGGTGGAAAGTGCCAGCCTTTGGCCGTTGTCCGAAGCCCATTTTAGGGAACTGATGGCTACCAGCACCCTGGCCGTTTTGAGCCGTCCACAGGGGCACATGGAGGACACGTCCCCTCCAAGTGCAAGGCTTTGCCACACACCGACGAGCTGTGGCTTCTGCCAGACGCCCTGTGCTCGGAGTGTCTCACACATGTGTCCGTGGGAAGGGGCAGTCGGGGCCCTTTTGTAATCGGTCTGCCACTGACAGAGTAGCTTTCTGGACTAGCGCTTGGGTGAAAGAGATTCTCGGTGTCCTGAGGAGACGGTGACAGTGGAGTGGCCGGCAGGGCGGCCCCACACTGGGAGGGGTACAGAGAGCCTCCCTGCTGAGGAAGTGAGGCTGCGGCTCGGGCCCAGGGGGCGCGTCAGAGAGCCCCCCGGGGGGTGCTGCCCCGAGCCCGCCTGACAGGCCCCAGGCCCGCCCCACCCGCCCCGGAGCCCCCGCCTCTGAACACGCTGGCGTGCGGCACAGGGCCGATCGGCGAGCTCGAACCCGGCGTGTGAGCAGTGCAGACGGTCCAGTCGCAGATGCTGCTGATGGGAAAGGCCCAGGCCCACCCCGTAGGTGTGCCTCACTCCTGCACCTGGGAGGGGCCGGCAGGTGAGCTCGGGCCATGCGCTGCCCGGGCAGAGGCGGTCGGCGTCCTCGGGCCGGACCCAGCCACGGGCTGTCCCCAGTGCTGACAGGGCATGCCCTCCGCCAGCCACCAAAATGGGAGGGAGCCCAGCCTCCCCCTGAGCCCTTCGCAGCCTCTGCCCACCCCGAAGGGCTTCCCAGGAACTCCTGTAGCCCATTCCCAGCCGCCTTCCTCCCTCAGGCCAACTCGCTGTCCATTAGGTCAGTCCGTTCTCTCAGAGAGGCCTCAGTCCAGGTCCTGGCAGCTGGGCAGCAAGAGCCGGAAAGAGGATGAGATGCACTAGAGGGGCCTCCAGACCGGGTCAGGCCTTGCCCTGAGTATGGCCCAGCCCGCCACAGGGGGCCCAGTCCCATGGACGGAGGTGGGCAAGGGCAGCTCAGGGTCACAGGCTGGCCTTCTGGGCTCCAGAGCGCGAGGCACCTGCCTCTGGCTCAGGCAGGCCCAGACCAGAGCGAGGGCAGAGCAGAGCAGCGCCTGCTCTGGCAGAGCTAGTTAAGTAGGGGCCTCGCAGGTGTTTGCCTCCCAAGACCAGGCCAGGCTGTGAGTCCAGCGTCTGGTCGGGAGAAACCCTGAGCCGTCCCTGCAGGAACACAGAGGCCCCAGCCCTCGGTCAGTCCGAGATCCGTCGTGCCCTGCGCGGCATCACGGCTGGCACGCCTCTCCGGAGCTGGGCGGGGGCCTCCCTCAGCGCGTGCGAGCGACCTCTGCCTGTCTGGGGTGCCCCGTGCGCTCCCTGGAACCCAGCACCCTCTCCTGCCCGCAGTCAGAGGCCTGCAGGACCTTGGCGCCCGAGAGGGACAAGGCCACCAAGCACTGCTGCATCCAGCTCCCCGACGGGACGTCCTGCACGGTGCCCGTCAGGGCGGGGCTGTCCATCAAGGAGGTCCTGTCCGGGCTCTGCGAGCGCCATGGCTTCAGCGGGGCCGCTGTGGACCTCTTCCTGGTGGGCGGGGACAAGGTACGGGGCCCTCTCCTAGGGGACCTGCCCAGTAAGGCACTGGCCGGGGGTGGGGGGGTGCTGGCAAATCTCTGTCTTGCCTGAACCTGTCCGGGGTCACCTGCCCGCTTGGCCGTGGTGTGGGCTCCTGGTCTGAGCAGTTTGCCAGAGGCGGCCTGAGGGCTGGGCCTGCTGCCGGACCCCCCTCGGGGGGTTCGCTCAGAGCTGCCCTTGTGTCCTGCACAGCTGTGCATCTGCGGCTCTCAGGAAGCACCACCCGGCGCTTCCTGAGACCCCTGCCTCCTTGCCCCTCTGTGCCCCACAGCCTCTGGTGCTGAATCAGGACAGCGGTATCTTGGCGTCCAGGGACTTGCGCCTGGAAAAACGGACTTTGTTTCGGTGAGAAAAATGCAGTTGCCATTTTCATGTTTCCCAGAGCCACGTTGGTGTTCTGACAGATGTCCCTGCTGGCCGCTGGGAGGGGAACGCTGGCCCCGTCACGAGTCGGGGCAGGGGTAGCAGCTGCACACAGACTCAAGGGGCCAGAGACTCGCTCTTTCTTCCTGTCCCAAGACCACAGCAGGGGCCCATCAGGCTGGCCATCCTGTGGGGACATCTCTCTTTGCTGGGCACGATGGCCCCTGTTTATCCCCAAAGGGAGCCTTCGAGAATGCCAGGCAGGCTTGTTCCCATGCCAGAGTCCGGGGTGGGACCGGGTGACCCAGGGCATTCCAGGGCCTGGGGGTGCCTCAGTGTTCTGCTCCAGACAGAATGCCTCCGGGACCCCCGAGTGGATTTGCAGTGGGTGTGTCCCTGTTCCTCCCTCTCCGAGCAGGCTGGATCTGGTTCCCATTAATCGGTCAGTGGGACTCAAGGCCAAGCCCACCAAGCCCGTCACGGAGGTGCTGCGGCCCGTGGTGGCCAAATACGGCCTGCACCTGAGTGAGCTGGTGGCCAGGCTGGTGAGTGATGCGGGACACGCGGGGGCTCCCTGTGACGGTCCGGGGGGGGGGGGGGCCCAGAGCAGCTGGCGACCATCCCCAGCTTCGCCCCGCCAGCCCTGGGTGGGAGAGGGTTGCCTCGGCCCCCCACCATCTCATCCCATGGAGTGGGGATGCTCACTCCGGAAGGGGTTGGGGCAAGCATTTGAGATGTGGTTTTGGTCCAGGAAAACCAAAGTGAGAGGAAAACGACAAGCCCTGCAATAGGCCTACTGTACGCAAGTCTGAGCTGACAGCGTCTCCGCTTCCTGCGCCCTGAGCCGGGGCCTCGGGCGCATCCCCTCACCTAGTCTCCCAGTCCCATTCCCCGCCTGGAGAGGTGCCGGTCTTTCTGGCATTTCCAAGCAGGCTGGGGGTCACTATGTGAGTGGGTTGAGGAAGAAAGCACTTGAGGATGGAGAAGGAAGGGGCCTGGGTGTGAAGGGAGCCCCTGCCGTGAGTGGAGGTGCACGTGGGGGAGTCCCGGCCGGCCGGCGGCCTGAGACCTCGCCTGCCTTCCGGCCACCGTGTGCCTCGCGCCCGTCTGCCTTGAAATGCAGTGACTCGTGATGTGGTCTGCCTTGCGCTCTTGTTTCTTTAACAAGCACACTTTATCAGAGCTTCGATTTCACGTATCTTTAGAGTTTTAATTTTCCTTGAAACAGACCCTAAGGTTGATTACAGTCTTTGACGTGAGCGAGAAGGCTGTGCTAGGTTGTGTCCGGGCCTCGGGGGTGACCCAAGGCCTCTCCCCGGCCCCGGAGGGAAGGTCGCCGAGCTGGAGTCCCGTGTGCTGGGCAGGGCTGGGTGAGCTCTCCTGGCTCTCCCCCCTGAGACCCTGGGCTGTAGTTTAATGCCTCAGTTTCCCTCTCTGTAAAATGGGTTGGTCAGGGCTGGTGAGGGACTTCCAGGCTGGCCGGTGGTCGGGCCTTGTTCCTGCGGGGAAGCAGTTCAGCTGCCCCGGGGCCCCGGGTGCCTGGCCCTTGGGGAGCTTCAGGGCCAAGCTCCGAGCTCAGCCTTTCTCCAGAGCAGGTGGTGGGCCCTGAACGGCAGGGGCCTCCCCGCCGCACCTGCCTCGGCCCCACCGGGGACACTGCCTCTGAGCCCTGGTGCTCGAGGAGGAGGAGAGCCACTCTGCTCCCTGCACTCACTCCCTGACCGTGCCGGCCTCGCAGGGAGGCGGCGGGGAGAGTCCCCTCGTCCAGCTTTAAGTGGTTCGAGGCTTTTCTGGCCCAGTTGACGTCATGTTTAAAACATGGAATTTGTGGGCAGGGAAGTTCGCCGCCCTCACCAAATGTTCATCCACCGGGGTCTCGGCTTGGCAGAGGGAGGCCACCAGCTGTCACTCAGGTGACAGAACTGGCCCCGCCACATGGACCCCTCAGAGCCCTCGTGGTCCAGGCAGCCTCTAGGGCTTGAACTCTGGCTGTTCCTCGTCGGGGGCCCGTGCACCACCCCAGGCCCCGCGGGCTGGGTGCCTCTGGAGGGCTCTCTGGGGCAGCCCCGCTGAGGTGGCAGGGCCCAGGGTCACCTGGTGTGTGACTCCAAGCCCGAGCCAGGCTTGCCGCCAGCAGCTGGACCACAGGCAGCTGTTCCGGAAAGTCCGGTTTGGATGAGTGACTGAGCGCCATCTCGGTCTCTAGAACGGAGAGAAAGAGCCGCTGGACCTTGGTGCCCCCATATCAAGTCTGGACGGGCAGCGCGTTGTCTTGGAGGAGAAGGGCCCCTCCGGAGGGAGAGGTGAGCAAGGCCCCGGAGCCCCAGGCCCGCTGCCCACCACAGAGGGCCTCACTGGGCTGCCACCTCTGTGCCTCGCAGAGCCCAGGCTGAGCGCAGCCCCACCAGGCCCCCGACTGGGCAGGAGGCCCAGGAGCACGAGGGCCGCACCTTGGGAGCCAGGAGCCCCGAGAGCTGAGACCGCCCTGCACCTCTGTCCTCAGCTGGCGGGCCCTGCAGTGCCCCCACCCCGACTGTTCGAGGACTCAGCACACCAGGCTGTGCTCCAACTTGGGGGCAGGGCGGGGCGGGAGGGAAAGGAGAGAGAGCGCGTGCTCTGTTCCCTGGAGACCCGGAGTCCCTGTGAGCAAGGGCCACCGTGCTGGGAGCCTCGTGGACTGGGGCGTGCCTGCAGTCCTGTCCAGTGTTCCTGTGTGTGGCTTACAGAGCTCTTCCCACGGGGTGCCACCGCCTCAGCCACATCCCCCCGGAGGCCCTGGGGTCCCGCAACCCCGCCCCTTCCAAGTGCTACTGGTTCCCAAGGGGAGGTGGCTTCCTAAGAAGCTGCCTGAAGCCAGGAGATTTGAGGGCTGCTCAGCTCTGAAATGTCCCCGTCCCCTCCGGTGGCCTGTGGTGATAGTCCTGGTGGTGGCTCCTCCCCTCATTGAAGCAGAGACCTTCCTGGGCCAGCCTGGGGAACGTTGCATTGCCCACCCCGGGCCTGCTCCCTGGGCGGGCGGGCAGTGTGGTGCCGGTGCCTCCCTCCAGGGCCCCGCCAGCCGGGTGTCCCTCCGGCCCCCTTGTGCACCAGTGAGTCTGCAGGGCAGTGGCCGGCCTCTGGGCAGGGTGTTCGGGCAGCTGCGGGGAGGCACAGTGGCCCTTCCTCCGGCCCTTGCGCCAGAGAAGTGGGCTGGGGCAGTGCGGGCCGTGGAGGCCCAAGGGCAGCCCTGACTCAGGGACAGTCGTGTGTGACGTTGCGTGCCTCTGCTCTCCAGAGAGTGCTCGCATGGAGTGGCCCCTGGAACAGGCTTTTCGGTGCCTGGCCTCCGACATGTCCCAGTGGACCAGTGGACATGGTCGAGCCCCCGCGTGCCACCCCTCACACACACACAGCACGAGGCAAGTCCCTCAGCCCAGGCAGAGGACGCTGGTCCTGGTCTGGCTCGGCATCTGGCCTGTTCACACAGGTGGAGGAGGGACATGCCACGCCATGTTCTGCTCTGGGTGTGCTCTCAGAGTCTGTGCAGACATCTGTGCAGACACCATGTGCTCAGGAAGCCCATCTCCCTGGCCCCACCCACAGATAAGCAGAAAGGCGCACCCATTAGGCAGAGCACCACTGGGACCTCCGGCTCCAGAAGCTTCTCGGCTACGGTAATTCCCCCGCCCGCCCACCCACCTGGTGTCCCCACTCCCCGAGACCAGCGATGTGCCCCCAGTAAGGCTGCATGTTGCCTCTGGGGGTCCCCCGTGCCCCTCTGGGCGTGCTCCCGGGACCTGAGACTCGCCAGCTCGCCTGCACGTGGGTGCCTGGGCCCGAGGGCTCTGCGGTTTGAGTCTCACAGCGACCGCCCCACTGTCCTGGCGGGCCAGCCGCAGACCCTGCCTCTCTGTCCCCGATGAACTGTGTGCTGACCTGTGTCTGAACTGTGAGTAGAACTCTGGCTTTCCTTCTAATGCAGGGAGAGGAGAGAACACTAGGCAAGTCTAATTCTATTAAAATAAAAGGAGAAAATGGAAAAAATGCTAGGGATCCCCGGCTTTCAAAGAGAGAAGAATCTATTGCAAAGATTGGGAAAAAAAAATATCAGAAAATTAACTTGGACGAAGCAGAGGGTATGTGCACTTCCTAACCTGCCCGTCTTGTCGTGGCGACCGTGTCGGTGTCCTTGTGCTAGGACGTCTTCCACTGACAGCCGGGCCCCTGCCCTCAGTCTGGGCGGCTTCACCGAAGCCCCCGCTTTCGGACTGAGAGCCGGCCCATAGGAGTCAGGGCCCACCCCCGTGGTGGCGGGTGGGCAGCACAGTGGTGCCCCAGGTGCAGTCTGTCCCCTCTGCCTGCGCCCCCAGCTGGGGTGGAGGCTCAGTTGGAGTCAGAGGGCCCTCAACAGCAGGCGGGTGCCAGGGAGGCGGCGTCCAGCAGGGGCCCTGCTCGCTTCCCTCCTCGAGGGGCCTGAGGGCTGCCCCTTCCAGGGCTGTAGGCGGGGAAGGAGGCACTGGGGACAGAGGGGGGTGGTCTCTTTTGTGGGAACGGCTTCCTCCTCCATAAGCCGCCAACGAGGAAGAGCAGAGCCAGAGGCAGTCGCGGTTGCCGGGGCCTGGGTCCGAATGGAGGGCTCTGCTGGGCGGCGGCCCCCACACTCTGCGCAGCCGCCCTTCAACCCACAGACCCGCCAGCCCACAGCAGGGGCCGCGCAGGCAGGAGGGAACCCCCCTGCGCAGAAGTCTGTGCGTGTCCAGGACACATCAGGATTTGAGATTGTCACACCGTGTCCTTGTTCAAAAGCCGAGAGTGTCACCTGAATGCCAGCGAGCTCAATTCAGGAGCCGCCTCCTGTGCGTGGTGGCCTTGAGCTGTAACTGAGAAGCCCTCCAGGCGAGCAGAGCAGCAGGGGTTCTGGAGGGACGCAGGAGGCCCAGAGGGGCCACGGGGCTCTGCTCCACTCAGGACCGTCCTGAGAGAACGGGCTGACTCCAGAGGCCCAGGTGGGGGTGCCCCTCGCTGGTTGAGGTGGGCAGAGCCCACCTGTGGCCCTGCTGTGCTGCGCCATCTGCGGTCACTCCCATCATCCTGGGGAGGACACAGAACTGTGAAGGTCCCTAGGGCCGTGCTTCCGGGCATGTCAGCCCACAGGTCACGGGTTTGAGATGACTCAGGTCTGCACTTCACACAGCCTGGTTCTTGGGGAGCTATAGAGCGGTTTCAGGTTGTTCTAGAAGCCCAGGCCTTCCCACAGTTCTGTGGGCAGAGGTGGCGGAGAGGTAGGAGCCTCCCGACCACGGTCTGCAGCTCCAGGGTGGCAGGTGGGACAGTGGGGCGAGTACTTTCCCTGCGGGGTGTTCAGTGTGCACCTGTGAAACTTGGCCCATGCGGGTTTTCTTCCAACAGCGTTTTTTGAGCTTATTTCCAAAGCTCAGAGCAACAGAGCAGACGACCAGCGTGGGCTCCTGAGGAAGGAGGACCTGGTGTTGCCCGAGTTTCTGCGTTTACCTCCGGGCGCGACAAGCCCCAGCCAGGAGACGGTGCCCCGGCCCCGAGAGCCGAGGGGGCCTGCCCAAGACCACCTCGAGAGCCCGGAGACCAGCCCCAGCTCAGCTGACAGCCCTCCCTTCTGCACCCCCACCACCCCCACACCCTACACGCAGGAAGTGGAGGCTGGGGACGTCCAGACTGTGGAGGGCGAGCACGTGGCCGACCTGACACTCACTGGGGAGGGGGACATCAGCAGCCCCAACAGCACTTTGCTGCCGCCACCCCCCGCCCAGCAGGACTCGGCCGGGCCTCCCAGACCAGGTACCTCCGGGCTCGGCACCCCCGCTCATCCCTGACTCCTTGCCGCTCTGCTGTCCTCCTGGAGTGTCCACCCGGGGTGTCCACCTCATCCCCAATGAACAAGACACAGCTGTGCTGGGTCACCCCTGCCCCGTGGTCATCTAATGAGGTGTTCCCACGGCACCGTGTGCTCTTTCAGTCACCGTGGTTATGGGGGGCTGCCCCGTGTTGTCTGTCAGGAGGGCGTGGGGCTGTGGCAGCGGCCAGAGTGTGTTGGGATGGTCACAGGGGCTCCACGCAGTCACTCCCGTGCCCTGCGAAGCAGCGGGCCCCCTTCCCTGGCCTCCCCCCCATCCTGGCCCGCAGAGCAAGGCCCTGGGGACTTCTGGAAATGTACATGTCACTCTTAAAATGTGGAGAGCTGGCATTTTCAGCATTTGTCTCAAGACTGAGAAGAAAACCCCCTGTCCTGAGAAGTAAATAAAGTACAGGCGGTGGGGCAGGACTGCCCTCTCTGACGCGGCGTCTGCGTGGGCGCCGGCCCTGCGCGCCCAGGGGGTGCGGCTCAGGTGACAGGGCGCGGGGCGTCGGAGGGCTTTCCGTGTGCGGCGTCTTGACCTCGGGCAGTCACGGCGTTTTTCTAAACTTCCGGGAGCATGAGTGTAGTGCGTTCCTGAGCTCGGCGGGGGTGCGACTGGCGGCAGGGACGCTTCCTGGGAGCCCCGTCAGAGGGCCAGCGGTCTCCTGGCCTCTCGCCAGAGGGGCTCCCAGGAGCGGCCCCGCTGCCCGCCCACGCTGGCGCTACCATGTGTGCGTCCCCGCCCCGCCCGCGCGGTGGACGAGGAGCCTGCGCAGTGTGCATTTCCACGAGCCCCGGCAGCTGCCCTTTCCCACACGCTTGGTGACCCGTGGACACTTGGGGTTACGACCCATTCACTGTCAGGGTGGTGGGGACACACTTGCTCAGGCCCATCTGGGTCCTGCCCCCGGGCCCGTGGCCACACCTGCAGGGGGAGGCAGGCGCCGTCGCTGCGTCCCGCAGGTGCGCTCATGCGGCGCGGAGGCCGTTCGTGGTGTGGGGCCAGCTGGTACCTCCCCTTGCTCCCTTGGAGACAGCGCCACCACCCGCCGGCAGGCGCGGGCGTTTGCATGCGCGCTGCCCTCACACACAGCCGCGCGGACTTCACTGCTCTTCCCTGTGTCCGAGTCTGTGCCCTCCCCGGGGAATAAACGCTGGAGCTCACCACTGGACTGGGTCGGAGCTTTCTTTCACCTGCACGTTTTTGTCCACTTGGGCAAACTATGCGTGTGTTTTACTCCAGGGAAAACACTACACAATTTTAGGGACTTGGTGGGTCTGCCTTGATATAGTGACCTTTTAATGCGGGCCATTCACTCAGCAGACGGCCTCAAGCTCCCTGCCTGTGTCCGCAGACTCCTGTGTGCTGGCCCCCTGCGGGCAGAGGGGCGTGGGGTGGGGCCCGGTGCTCAGACGGGCCTCACCTGTCTGTTGTCGCCTGGGCAGGTGGGCGGCCGGGCCGAGTTCTTCGCCTCGTTGCCGTGGGCCCGGGGCTGAGGCTCTCGGGCTGCCCTGTGGCTGGTGGCTGCCTCTCAGCTCCCACCTGCCTCTGCTGCTCCAAAGTCTCACTCCGGCTGCCAGGTCCGTCGGTGCCGCCGCTCCGGGCTCCGACTTCCCACCTAACGACCTTCCACGTGGGCCCTGTGCCCTGGCCAGGCGCCCTCTCTTCCCTGGCTCACCCCCGGGGACTTCAGTGTCTGCTGTGTCCTTGTTGTCCCTGATGTGGCGAAGGTGGCAGGCGGGTGGTGCCAGCCCTGGAGCACAGGTGTTCCCAGCGCCCGGCAGGCTCCTCCCAGCCACCGTTGGCTGAAGCCCCAGGACACTGTGGGCAGAGGGGACCCGGAGCCGTCAGCTCTCGGCCGTCCTGAGCAGGAGCTGCTGCCAGGGGGAGCATCGGTCCGCAGGAGCGGCAGCGTGGAGGCCCCCAAGTGGAGCTTCACGCCAGGTGCGGTGCGTCGGGGCGCCGCGCCTCCTCGTCTGCACGGATGCATTGGCTGCAGCCGAGCTGTGAGAATAGGACCCGCACCCGGAAGACCTGGGCAGGGAGCCCTGGGCCGGACCAAACTGTGCTGCTCGGGGGCAGGAGGAAGGTGTTTCTCAGCATCTCTGTGTCCCAGAGCTTGCTGTGAAAGGTGTCTGAGCATCCTGGTGGCGGCAGGGGCCCCTCCATCCGGGGTGATACACACCGTGTGGTGGTGTCACTGGGCCCTGGGGTCCCCACATCTCAGCTGTGTTGGGGCCACACCTGGTCGGGGCACCGGCATGGAAGGCCACACAGCTCACCCAGCCTGGCTGCGGGCCTGCGCTCTGTGGCCGAGGATGGAGGACTTCAGAACAAGCCTTCTGTGAGAGGTGCAGACTTTCTTTTCCTTTCTTTAAAAAAAATATTTATTGATTTTAGAGAGGGAGAGACAGCGATCTGAGAAACATTGATTGGTTGCCTCCTGTGAGCCCCTTGACCAGGAGTGGAGCCCACCACTGTTAGGTGTCCGGGCCAATGCCCACGCAGGCCAGGGCAAGATGCGCGTTCTCAGCAGGAGGGTGTGGGCTCCGGAGGGACTGGTGCAGCAGCAGCCAGGCCGGCTGGTGTCAGGCGCTGCTTCCGTCATGGCTGGGAGAGGTGGCTGTGGTTGTCTGGACCCGAACGCCCCAGGAATTCCCCTGGGAGTTTGTGGGCGTCCCCTGGCTTTTCCCGCCCTGGACAGCAGCAGGCCGGGTGGCAGTGGTGACTGTCCTTGGGTCCTGGTGAGCGAGGATCCAACTCTGATGGTCGGTCCCACTGGGCCAGGCAGAGGGCAGCGCTGGGCTCACGGGTGTGCTCATGGGCTGGGAGAGACACCTCCGTCCGCGCCGGCAGGCCGGGGGGCAGAGGTGGCCTCCTGATGGGCACCTTCTTCCTGCCGAGAGGCCCTGGGACTGCGTTTATGGGGAGGGAGTCGGAGTCGGCCCTGGGGCCGCCTGTGGTGCTGACAGGCAGCCTGGAGGCCCCCAGCCTGGCCACCCCCTCTTCTCTTCTGGGTGGGTTCACGGCCAGGTCCTCACCTTGGCTCCCAGGATTGAGCATACGGCCACAACTCAGTCAAGTGTCAGGGCGGGGAACAGCAGGGCACCGGCGTGACCTGGCGGGGTTGGGAGAGGCTTTGCGAGGACATGTCCACAGCCCTTCCCCGGAGCCTGTGCTTGAACGCTCTCCTTCACGGCCCCTCCCTCCGCCGCTGAGTGGACCGGCCTGGGCCCTGCCCCGCCCCCTGCCCCGCCCCCAGGAAGCAGAGCCCAGCCTGACCTCCGACTGCCACCTGCTGCACTGGCAGTGCAGGGCCTGTCGGGGGCCCAGCTGAGCCCCCCAGCCCCTCCGGAGGCCAGCCCCAGGGTGCCTCCTCCCCTCAGTGCCTGAAGCCGTCCCCGGCGAGCACCCACCCCTGAGCGATCCCTGCGGAGGGACTGCAGCTGTCCGAAGGGCCACTCGGACCCCCGGGAGGAGGCCCAACACAGCCTTCCGGGCCCAGGTCCCCAGAGGCTGCGCACTGGGCGGGGCGGAGGCCGGCGTAGACGTCCTGCAGTCCAACGTCTGGTGGTCAGAGTGGCAGCTCCCGGAGAGCCCGCAGCTCCCTCCGTCACAGGTCCGTGCAGCTCTCCTGGTCCACTTGCTTGCAGCACAGCACAGGGGGCTGGCCACGCCGCAGCCCCGCCCCCAGGCCCTTTGCCCACCCTCAGCGTGGCCCCGAGATGGCCTGTCCGCACTCTCCAGGAGACCTGCCTCCCTCACGGGCCGTGGCCTGGTGCCCAGAGGCTGCTAGGCAGGCACCCCCGAGTGAGAGACTGGCCCGGCCCCCAACCCACCACAGACACAGGCACCGTTGGGCCGCGGGGCCAAGTAGAGGGGACTGTGTGTGTGACCGAGCCACAGATGGCAACCAGGGCTTTGCTGGGGGCTGTCGCCAGTGCGGCGGGTACTCCACTGTCCCCAAGAGGAGGGACTTCACTCCGCCACCACCTCCCAATGGAGCCCAGAGGACCAGAGCAGACGTGGAACCCGCGCCAAGAACACCAGTGGACAAATGAAAGGGCTGGCCCGGGGACAGATGACAGCCAGCCAGCACAGGGAAGGGCCTCTCCAGGCCCTGGGCGCAGGGGGCAGTCCAGCAGGGCTCCTGGGGGGCGCACTGTACACAGTCAGAACCCCCAGAATTTGGTCAGCGCCAAGTCAGGGGCCGTGGAGCCCTGGGGAGGAGGGCTCAGCCTGGTGGCCAGAGCAGAGGACGAGGCCCCAGCTGCAGCCTCGGGCCTGGTGTTTGAGGGGCAGGGATGCAGGTGTGAGCAGGACTGTGCTCCCTTTGGAAATGGTGGCCCCCGAGGAGCCCTGTGGAGTCCCTGCCAGGGGGCCAGGTGGTGGCTGCTCTGGGGCAGGCCCTGGCATGCGGCCGGAAGGCCGGCCTGCTGCACGGGGCTGGGCCCTGCCACTGAGTCAAGGGCCTGGGGCTGCCACTTACTCAGAAGAGCAAGTCTGGGCCAGGTGGGCAGGGCCTGGCCTTCGGCCGCCCGGTCCCGGAAGCAGGCGTCACCCCCACTCCTGCGCCCGTCGAGCCGTCCAGAAGACCCGCAGCCGAGGCTGTGCCCCTGCAGACTGTCTCCCTGGGGGTCCGTTTGGGGAGGACGCTGGGGCCAGGCTCCTGAGCCCCTGTGGGGCCACAGGCCCTCAAAGGCTCCAGGGCACACCCCGCCCTCTCTGCCCCCTGAAGCTAGATTGAAGCCCAGCCTCCTCCTCTCCCACCCCTCGGGGACCCAGTGACAGGCTGGGAGCGGGACGTCTGCTGTGTGACTGAAAGACCGGACCCTTGGCGCTGGGCTGGGCTGGGGAGGCAGTTCTTCCTGAAAACCTTTCTGTTGTTTTGAGTAAGACCCGAGCAGCCCCCGTGTGAGGTGGGAAGGCCACGTGCCAGCCGGGCACCCCAACACTGCTGTGCCTCGGGGACTTGTCATTGAAGGGGCCTGCCCTGGGGGGCCACATGGAGGCACGGGGTGCAGTGGGGTGTGGGCTTCGAAGCCACAGGGAAGCTGGGGGCGCACAGGCTTGTGGCCTCGTGGCCGACCCGCCTGCACTCAGAGGCCTTGGGCCCACGGAGGGAACAGGGCCTCACCCCCCCAGCCAGGCCACCGAGGGTCACGGGCTGGGGCTCCCTGTCCCCATGGGCCCCGACACCCCAGAGGTAGGCCAGGCTCCTGCCCGTTCCTGGCAGACGGGAGCCCTGGTCCGGGCAGCATGGCCAGGGTGAGCCAAGGAGGCCGGTGGGGGAGCCAGTGCCCACTCCTCACTGGTTCCCGAGGATGCCCCCAGGACAGCAGATCTCTGTCCTCCAGGGATGCTGCCAACCCCAGGGTCTGGGGGCTTCCAAGGCAGTTTCTAGCAGCCTGGGAACTCCTGGGGCTGAGGTAGGGGCTGCTGGGCACTGAGCTGCCTGGAGGAAATGCAGATAGGTGGCTGGGGTGGGGCTTGAGACCCCGGTGTGGTAACGGGGTTGGAGGGAGAGCGCGGCCGGGCAGGACTGAGTTCATGAGGGTGAAGATGTTGGCCAGGGCAACGGGCGGGTGGCCGAGCTGGTGGCCAGGCTAGGAGCCGGGGACGCTGGCAGTGATGCCTGTGAGTGAGCCCAGTGCTCTTTGGGACAACCCCCCAGGGCTTGGTCCTCCCCCCAGCGTAGGCGAGGGGCCTGCCCCTTGGTGACCATTTACCACCTCCCTAGTGGCCCTGGGCTAAGGACAAGCTGGCAGACAGCCCCCCCAGAGGAGTTGGGGGGCCGTACTAGCCTGGGGTGAGAGTCAGGGCAAGATGAGGCCAGGGACCTCAGCCGGGTTCCAGCTCCTGGGACAGAGGGTGGAGGGTTCTGTCCTGGTCTCCACTGGCCACAGCCCACCCCAGAGGCCCACCAGAGCTCTTGTGGGGCCCTGGGACCCTGCCCTGGCCCCCGAACCCCAAGCCACAGAAACCCTTGTTTCAGCAGCAGACAGTGTACCCCCCCCCCCCACACACACACCAAAAGCCCCGGCAAGGGGACAGTTCAGTGCCCTCAGGCGGAGAGAGCCAGCTGGGGAGGGTAGGAAAGGAGGGCTGGGGGGGGCGGGGGCAGGCATCTGGGGGCCCAGGTGCTGAACAGCTTTTGAGGGGCCGCAGGCCGGCCGGGAATGGATTGAACAAGGTTAGGACGCAGGGAGCCCTGGGTGTCCCCGTGACCAGCAGGGGCTCCCCCAGGTCCCCTAGCACAGAACCTGGGCCCTGCACCCCCAGACCTCAGCCTCCAGCACCTGGGGCCCCAGCCTCTGCCCTCTTCTCTCCCAGTTCAAGCCTGCCCCCACCCTCAGCCTCAGGACCTCCCCGAAGCGTGGTGTCGGCCAGATGCTCTGGGTACCTGGGTGTGCTGGGCCCTGGGGGGCCAGGGACTTGCTGAACGAGAGGCTCAGGGCTGGCGGCTGGCAGACTCCTGACTGGGCTGAGAGGCTGCGGGCAGAGGTTGCCAGCCCCAGGGTGCATTTGGGTATTTGAGGAGCCCCTCCCACGCCCAGCGACGGTGCCAGGCAGCTGGGTGGTGGCACCTGCCCTGGGCGTCTGTAGGGCTGTGAGCCGCCAGGTGACGGCGTCTCTCTTCTTCCTGTGACAGGAGGCGGGGCCCACGGCAGCCTCCCCATCAGCACCTTCATCGACGTGGACCTAGTCGCTGGCTCGGCACCCAGGCTGGGCCGTGGGCTCCCGGGGTTGTGGGCAGGCCCCCGGAGGTCAGCAGCCAGCAGGCCCCGGGTGTCAGAGCTCCCAGGCCGGAGCCCCGTGCCAGGCAGGCCCACCAAGCCCAAGGCCAGCCCACACCATGCTACCTTCGTCTGAGGCCCCCAGCGGACCCCGTGCCTCCCGACCCCGCACCTGAGCTGCCCGCCTGGACACGTGTGAAGGAAGGCCCATGACCTCCGGGCGCAGCCCGAGCCTGTCTTCAGGGCCCTGGGAGCCAAACTGGGAGAGGGTGGGGGCATGGCTGCAGACGGGGCTGCCTCGGGGGGGGGGTCCTCCGCCTGCCCCCTGGCACCCGGCCTCCCCTCAATAAAATGTCTTCAAGGACAGAGAGTTGACCTCCTGCTGGGAGCTGGGGCTCCAGGCCCTGTCCTCGGGGAGACCTTGTGGGAGGGGACGAAGAAGCGGCCCACAGGGCAGGTCTTGGTCTCGTCCACGTCACACCGTCCCCTGCAGGTCAGCACGGCTGTCCTGTCCAGGGCACAGTGGGGACCCTGCAGGTGGCCATTGACTCACTTGGAGGGGGTCGCCTGAGTGGACACCTGACTGGAGAAGGCCCAGGAAAGGGGGTCAGGGTCGTGGTCACGGGAGGGGCCTCGGAGGGGTAGGGCAGTGTGGAGCCAGGCCAAAGTGGACAGAGATGGTGCCGTCGGCTCAGGTGGCCTTGGGGCAACCCCAGCAGCGCAGCGCTGAGGGACCCCGACCCCTTCCCTCTGACTAGGGGGAGAGGGGCCCTCAGTTTGTCAGAGACCTGAGAGCAGGAGGGGCTGTGGGGCTGCTCTGTGTGCCCCCAGGGGAACCCTGGGGGGGGGGGTGTCAGGATGAAGAGGGCCAGCACCCACCGCCACCTCCGCAGTCTAGACAAGGAGGGAGGGAGGATGGTGCCCCGCCCATCCCAGTTCACAGATGGGTCGCAGGCACTCTTGACTGGGTGGGATCCCAAGCCAGGGCTTGGTGGCTCTCGGTGTCCCCTGGGTAACCAGCCAGGGCTCTGCTGGGGACCAGAGAGGGAGTCCAGGAGAGATGGGGAGGGGACACCCCTGAGTCGGGGAAGACTGAGGGGCAGCTCTAGTCCTGCCGCGCCCCCCCCACCACAGCGTCCTTCCTGGGCTGCCCCAGGCTGCTCCTGGGGGTGGCGGCAGAGACACTGTCCAGTCCCTGTTCGCAGAATGGCACCCAGCCCGAGGTGTCGGGCCTCCTCTCTGCCCAGCCTCACGTTGGTCACGGGCCAGCACCCGCCCTCCAGGCCAGGGCCGGGGAGGGGCTGAGCACAGTTCACACGCGGACCAGGTGTCCAGGCCCCTGCCTGCTGTGTTGCCCTGGAAGACCTTGAGGGGCAGCTTCTCAGTTTAGACCCAAGGGCGCTGTCAGGTGGCTGAGACCAGAGGGGCAGTGGGCCCTCTGGGTCTGTCGGGCTGAGCCGGGCAGCAGACACGGGGGGCCAGGTTAATCATTTGCACGTGGCCTTGACCCCAGCTGCCCCGGCCACTCTGCTCCTGACTCCTGCGGCCCTTCACGCCAATTCAGGAGGAGCCATGGGGCACTCGGCCTGGGCCCCCAGCCCCCCACCCACACTGCCCCTGCTGCTGCTGCTGCTGCTGCTCCTGGGGCCCCCCGGGGCCCAGCTCCGGGCCAGCAGGGTGAGCACGGGCCCCGTCGACCTGCAGCCCTGGCTTTCCTTGGGGGAGCCTGGGGCTGAGGCCTCGCAGGGTATAGGGTAGGCGAGGGGCCCAACCTGGTGAAAGCTGGCCGGTGGGGGTGAGGTGGGTGTGCTGGGCTGGCCCAGTGGCAGGGGGCAGGGAGCCTGGGACTCCAACTTACTGGGCCCCCATTGCAGGGGGAATGGCCTGCCCCCCTTTCCAGCCTCTGTGAGGTCTGAGTGTTGGAGGTGGGTGGGGTCGGGCCTCTGAGGGCCTCACAGCTTCCCTAACCCCAGGGTGGACCTCAGGGGTGGGGGTGCCCTGCCCTGCGGACCCCAAGCCAGCTTCATCTGACCCCTTGGGCTCGGCGGGAGGCAGGTGGCACAGGCCCAGTGGAAGCCTCGGGGTGTTTGGTGTCCCTGGGTCGCCACTCCAAGACTTGAGAGCCCAATTAGGGAGTCTGAGGCCCGGGGCTGTGCCAGCACCCCCACACGGCCAGGGTACGGGGGGCCAGTCCCACACCGATGCTGTCCCAGCCCTCTTGGCTCCTCCTAGAACCACACAGAACCCCAAGAACCTAAGGTCACAGCGACCTCTGGGAGCCCCATGACTCCTGTGACCTCGGTGGCCCCCATGACCTCACCGGTGGGCACTCCAGAGGCAGAGGATCCCCGTGGTGTGGGGCTCACCTTCCCACCCAGCGTGGCTCCCTCCAGCAGCAGCCCTGGGGGCCCAGGTTGGTCAGGGGGGCTTCCTGGAGGAGGAGCCGGCTGCACCTGGGCAAGTGGGGTGGTGGGAGGACGAGCCATGGGGTGGGGGGCTGGTGTGGGAGCCCCGTGATGCTGGCTACCTCCCCAGCAGTGCTCACCGAGGACGGGCAGCCCTGCCGGTTCCCCTTCCGCCATGGTGGCCGCCTGCTCCATTCCTGCACTTCGGAGGGAAGCGCCCACAGGAAGTGGTGGGTCCCGGCCGGCCCGGCCTCCCCTCCTCTCCAGGGTCCCTGGCCCCTTCCACCCTCCTGCTCCAGAGGGATCGGGCCCCCTGCAGGGGGAGTGAGCGTGTAAACGAGGGAATGGTGGGGGTGGGGTGTGCGTGGAGCTGAGAGAGCTGGCCGGGCCCTCCTGTCACCGCACACACCTCCCACAGGTGTGCCACAACTCACAACTACGACCGTGACCGGGCCTGGGGCTACTGTGCGCAGGCCTCCGAGCCCCAGGAGGGCCCAGGTGGGTGCCTGGGGTTTGGGAGGCCTGAGCCCAGGCTGGGTGGGGGCAGGGCCTGGGCAGGGGAGGAGCCTGGGGCATCAAGGTCCACGTGCTGGTGGGGGCCACGGGGACAGAGCTGACTGGGGAGGGGGCCCCGCCTGCATGGCAGGAGGGGTGCAGGGGTTGAGCCCACTACAGGCCTGGGGGCTGGGAGGGGTGGCACAGGAACCCTCAGCCCCAGGGATCCAGGATTTGGGAGTGAGGATCCCTCTCAGGAAGGACCCTGCCCTCTCTGGGGACCGCAGGGTTGCTTTGGCCATTGCTGAGGTCAAGACCCACCTGCCCAGGGTCTGAGTGTTGAGTGGGCCTGGGGGCTCCTCCTCTCCTGGGGCACCCGTACCCCCAGGACCTCAGAAGCAGCATCTTTAAGGCAGCAGCCCCAACAGAGGTGAGCAGCGAGGGGCACAGAGCCAGGGGGCAGACTGGCTGGGCCCTCAGACGCTGCCCCTGCCCTCCTGCGTGTCCCCAGCTGCTCTGGACCCCTGTGCCTCCAGCCCCTGCCTCAACGGTGGCTCCTGCACCCGCATCCAGGACCCCGGGGCCTTCCACTGCAGCTGCACCCGGGCCTTCACCGGCCCGGACTGCGGCACGGGTGAGCAGGCCTGGGGGCGGGGCAGGTCCTGGGAGGGTGGGACCCTGGGGTGGGGGCAGTGGTGTGCAGAGAGCGGGGACCCACCGTGTGGCCCCCCAGAGAGATGCTTTGACGAGACCCGCCACGAGTACCTGGAGGCAGGCGACCGCTGGGCCCGGGCACACCAGGGCCGCGTGGAGCAGTGTGAGTGTGCGGGGGGCCGTGCCCAGTGCGAGGACACACGCCACACAGGTACACGGCACGGTGGGGAGCGGAATGTCCAGAGCCTTCCCATGGGTGACCCCATCCAGCCCCGGTCCCCACCCTGGGAAGGGACTCCCCCAGGATCACCCAGCCACGGGCACCTGACCCCAGCCCCAAGTCCGGCCCCTCGAGGCCTGAGGCCTAGCTTCTGAGCCCTCCCCACAGCCTGCCTGAGCAGCCCGTGCCTGAATGGGGGCACCTGCCACCTGATTGTGGCCACCGGGACCACCGTTTGTGCCTGTCCTCCGGGCCACGCTGGGAGGCTCTGTGACATCGGTGAGTCGCTCGGCCTCAGAGCCGCACGGTTGGCCTCCCAGCCGGGGGGGGGGAATGGGTGGACGCGGCCTCGAGCCCAGGCTCACGGCCCACTGCCGCCCACAGTGCCCGCCCAGCGCTGCTTCACGGGGAATGGCACCGGGTACCGCGGCGTGGCCAGCACAGCGGCCTCTGGCCTCAGCTGCCTGGCCTGGAACTCCGACCTGCTCTACCAGGAGCTGCATGTGGACTCGGTGGCCACTGCGGCGCTGCTCGGCCTCGGCCCGCACACCTACTGCCGGTCAGCACTGGCCCGGTCTTCCGGAGACCACTCACCCGAGGCGGCCAGGGTCTGTCCCGGGGGAGGCCCCTGGCCCCTCTGCCTAGGGGGCTGCCCCGGTGAGAAGAGCCAGGCCAAGGTTCCGGCCCCCGGGCCCAAGGCCACCGTGTCCATGGGCAGAGAGAGCAGAAGGCCGCTCCGGGGTGCGGGTGTAGGGGTCCCACCTGCTGGGTGTCCCCCTTCCCTCCCCTGTCTCCGTGCCCAAGGGGCAGGGGGACACCCGCCCAGCCGCCTCTCCCCACACCAGGAACCCCGACAAGGACGAGCGGCCCTGGTGCTACGTGGTGCGAGAGCACGCGCTCTCCTGGGAGTACTGCCGCCTGGCGGCCTGCGGTGCGGAGGCTCGAGCGGGGCGGGCGGGCGGGCGGGCGGTCCCATGCCCACC
Organism: Artibeus jamaicensis; assembly: GCF_021234435.1. Lineage (NCBI taxonomy): Eukaryota > Metazoa > Chordata > Mammalia > Chiroptera > Phyllostomidae > Artibeus > Artibeus jamaicensis. The sequence goes on along the minus strand of NW_026521954.1, from coordinate 26,293,489 downwards.
CCTGGCCTCCGCTCTCTGGAGGACCACTGCCCATCTGAGGATGGGGCAGGGCTGGTCCAAGGCCACACAGCGGGTTGGTGCAGGGGTCAGAGCAGGCAGCCGGTCACCAGGGCCTCTGGGTGGCTCTGGCCCACCTGAACCACTCAGGGAAGGCCACCAGAGAGGACAGTGCATCTGTGGGGCAAAGAGCTTGGTGGGAGGCCCTGCCCTCAGGGCTCCCTGACCACCCTGGGCTTGGCTCTGGGCCCAGAGGCTGCTGGGAAGGACACGGACCGGGGCTCAAGCCAGTCCTGTGTGCGGGAGCCCAGAGTTGGGCGAGAGCCCTGGGCCCTGCTCCGGGAGGGCTGCCTGGGCGGGTGCAGCCGGGGCACGTGTGACCAGTGACGTGTGTCCCCAGAGTCCCTCACCCGAGCCCCGCACTCACCCACCCTGACCCTGCTGACCATGCCTGGGGCCGCCCCCACCGGTCGCCAAACCTGTGGCAGGCGGCACAAGAAGAGAAGCTTCCTCCGGCCTCGCATCATTGGGGGCTCGTCCTCACTGCCCGGATCCCACCCCTGGCTGGCCGCCATCTACATCGGGGACAGCTTCTGTGCCGGGAGCCTGGTCCACACCTGCTGGGTGGTGTCTGCCGCTCACTGCTTCTCCCACAGGTGAGCCACTGGGACCCCAGGGTGCCTGGCCCCCAGCCTCTTTCAAACAGCCCGTGTCCACCCTGAACCATCCACACCTGCATCCTCTACCCAGCCGGTTCGCCCACCATCCGAGCATCCACACCTTCCCACTGTCCTCCCCCACCCCCCTGCCCACCGGCATCTACCTGACAGCACCCACTGTACTGTCCTCACGTTGCCCCACCTACCGGGGTAAACGCCCTCCTTTTTTCCTTCTGCTCCCCACTCCACGTCGCCCCTCTGACTCAGGTGGGACAGGGCGCTCAGCCAGGTGCTGGGATAGGAGGCTACGGAGACCCATCCGATGCAGTCCCAGCCCCAGGCTCACGGCTGTCAGAGCAGAGCTAGCCTGCGCGTGCGCAGGAGGGGTGATGGGCGGGGCCGTTCCTTGCACAATGCACCCGGGCCCCGCCCCCTCCCCAGGCGGCACAGGTGACGCTGGGACTCCGAGGCCCCTGCAATCGCTGGGGTGGGGACTAGGCTTAGCTCCAAGCGCTGGGGTCTGGGGGTTCCAGTGGGAGAGGCCAGGCCTGACAGTGGCGGCTCAGAGATCAGGGCTGGGGAAGGCTGGGGGTGGGTGGCCGTGAGCCCTCGCAGTCATCCCAGGGCCGTGCGTGGGGGTGGGGCGGTGGCCTGTGCTTAGCCCTCAGCCGACTCTCTGCTGGCCTGTGAAATGGGAACCCTGCGTTCTCCCCAGCATGGTACTGGGGGGTTAAGAAGCTGGGGGAGGGGAGCAGGCATCTGCTCTCACATGCAGGGAGGGGTTGCGGGGAGCCAAGCCTGTTGGGGGTCACAGGTCTGGGTCAGGCAGGGCCGGCTGACGGAACAGGACAGATGTGGGCAGGAAGGAGAGGGTAGCTCAGACTCCTTAGCCACACGGCAGGCAGAAGTGGAGACCCCAGGGAAGCCCTCAAGGGCTGGGGTTTCCAGCCAGCAGCCTGTCCTGAGACGCCACCCAACAGAGTTAGTGGAGCCCCCGGCTCTGGCCCTGCCCAGGAGGCAAGAGGGCAGAGCCCAAGTAGGAGGGGCCCTGCAGACAGCAGATGGGAAAATGGAGGGGCTGATGGGGGCCTGGACCTGTGCCCTGCAGTAGTCCGGCACAGGGTCACCCTCCGGGCTGTCCGTGGCTGCCCGGCCCCCATGGGTGGGGCGAGAGCCGACCTCAGGGGTGGAGCAGAGGGCCAGAGTCATGCTGCCACCAGCTCTCCCCCCCTCCACAGCCCCCCCAGGGAAAGCGTCTCGGTGGTCCTGGGCCAACACTTCTTCAACCTCACGACGGACGTGACACAGACATTTGACATAGAGAAGTACATTCCGTACCCCCTGTACTCCGTGTTCAACCCCAGGGACCATGACCTCGGTGAGTCCCGGCTCGGGCCAGGTGGGGGCGCTGCAGGGCCGGTGGGGTGCGCTCCGCTCCCTAGCGGAGCTGGGACTGGGGGAGGGGTGGGCCCCCGAGGACCCCAGGAGAGTCCTCACATAGGGGAGTGTGAGGAGGGGTGGACAGGAGGGACAGAGAGCAGAATGAGGGCGGAGGGCAGGGAGGGGGTCCAGGGCAGAGCAGTGGGGGAAGCCTGAGTGGGCCTTCCTGCACCCTGTTGGGTCTCCTAGGCCGTAGCCTCTTGCCCCTTGGGGCCGTACCCCAGGGTAACTCAGGGCCACGCTCTATCCATCCGGCCCCAGGCTCACCTCTGGCCTCTCCCCCACCCAGTCCTGATCCGGCTGAAGAAGAAGGGGGACCGCTGCGCTGTGCGCTCCCAGTTCGTGCAGCCCATCTGCCTGCCCGAGTCCAGCAGCCCCTTCCCCGCCGGACACAAGTGCCAGATTGCAGGCTGGGGCCACCAGGATGAGAGTGAGTGGCACTGGGGGCAGCGGGCCAGCTTGGGCCCTGGGGAGCGGTGGGGGCCCGCCCACGCTGACGGCGCCCCTGCCCACAGACGGGAGCGCCTACTCCAGCTACCTGCGGGAGGCGCTGCTGCCCCTGGTGGCCGACCACAAGTGCAGCAGCCCCGAGGTGTACGGGGCAGACATCAGCCCCAACATGCTGTGCGCCGGCTACTTCGACTGCAAGTCGGATGCCTGCCAGGTGAGCCCCGCCTCTGACGTGCCGCCCAGGGGAGGGGCCGAGCCACAGGGCCAGCAGGGAGCACCCCACCAGCCGCCCCGTCCCCCGCCACTGCCGGGAGGCCCCTCCTCACTCAGATGGGAGGACTGAGGCCCCAGAGGGGCCAGGTCACAAAGCCTGACCCGTCCCAGCTGTTGTCAAGGGCAGCTGTGTGTCCCCAAAAGCCAAACTGTCCTCGTCCCTGTGGGCGCCGTCTGCTGGCCAGTTCCCGAGGCTCACACTCCGAGGCACTGCTGGCCCAGGAGGGGGTGGTGACAGCGGCTGCTCCCCATGTCACAGACGGGGAGACTGGGGCTCAGGGAGGGACGGGTACTCCCCCCGAGTCACACAGGGGCTCTGTTCGCGCCGCCACAGGTGTGGTGAGGGGGTGGGCTGGTTGGGGGCTTGGCGCTGGCCCCTCGGGGGAAGTCCAGGGTAGCTTCTTGGAGGAGGGGCGTTTGCACTTGTCCTGAGGGGTGAATAGTTCTCCAGGTGTGGAGGGTGTGCCCGGTGGGTGTGTGCCGGAGCACAGGGGCCACCCGGGGCGTGCTGGTGGGCGCCCCACGGGCAGACAGCCGGAGGAGTGCACTGCTGGCCGCGGAGGGAGCCTGGGCAGGGCTTCAGGGGCCAGATGACAGGTCAGGCCCTGTCACACCAGCCACAGGAGGACATCCTGCCTGTGAGGCCTGGGGGAAGTGGCCCATGTGCTTGCTCGGAAATAAATATCTTTGCCATCTGTCCCCACGCTGGCAGGAAGTCCTCCCAGGGGCCCAGGGACGCCTCAGAGACGCCTCTGGGGGCATTCTCGGGCTGGGGCAAGGGAGGCCGGGACGGGAGCAGGTGGGGGGCTATTTCCAGGGTGCCCAGCTGGCCCAGCACTGACAGGCAGCTCTCTCTGCGCAGGGGGACTCCGGTGGGCCTCTGGCCTGCGAGAAGAACGGGGTGGCTTACCTGTATGGCGTCATCAGCTGGGGCGACGGCTGCGGGCGGCTCAACAAGCCCGGCGTCTACACCCGCGTGGCCAACTATGTGGACTGGATCAAGGACCGGGTTTGGCCCCCTAAGCGGCCTGCGGATCCCTCCTGAGCACCCCAGGGCGGGGTGGGGGGGGCGTGCTGTCTCCCTGCCTGCTGGCAATAAAGATGTTGCCAAGAACACAGTCCACCCTGCCTGTCCCACCGCCCCCAGCCCAGCCTTCCCTCCCAGGCCTGACTGGGCCCACACACACCTCCCTGGCCGTGAGCCCCTGTGAGCCTTCTGCCCCGACTGCCAAGAGTCTGTTCACGGGGTGACCCGCAGTGGCGGGGTGTCTGGGGTTCAAGCCTTCCTTGCCTTCCTGAGCCAGCTGTGCTGAGTCAGAGTGTGAGCTGGGTGTCTTCCGTTCGTCCCCCCAGATTCAGCGCCCCCCTAGAGGTGGAGCTCATGGCTGCGTCTATTTTCTCCTGTGCCTGCTGGGTCCTTGTGGGGTCCTTGTGGGGCTCTCGGGGGCCTGGAGGGGGGGCCCTAGCACCTGTGGTTACAGTCCCCAGTCCGAGGGGCTTCTGTCGGTTGCCGAGCAGCCAGGCGTGCAGACCCCTGCACCGCAGGCGCTGCTCCTCCCACATCCCCACATTGGAACTGGCTCCCCTCGGGCAGCTCACGACCCACCCCCTCACTTTTGGGTCTAGAGGAGGTGCCCCCGGGGAGGAGGGGGGGTCAGCCTGCCAGGGCCCTGGCCATTGACACCTGCCTTATTATTATTACAAGCCTTTTCAGGCTTGCCGTCTGTTCAGGGCTTTATGTTCATGTTTCTGAGTGAGGCTGGCCTGTCGCTCTCCATCCTTAAGTCTGTGGATGGCTGTCACCACAGCCACCCCGCCCAGCAGGGGCTCAGGAGTGTCCCCTCCCCCACTGGGCCACAGGGACTCTGCACAACGCAGGCACGGCCTGTTCTGCGAAAGCTCAGCACGAGTCCCTGTGAAGTGGCCGGGCCCTGGTTCCTTCACAGGATGGCACTTCCTTCCTGACCCAAGTCCGAGTTGTCACCGCCCTGGGCGAGGGTCCCAGTTCTTCCTGAGCCCATGACAGGAAGTGACGCCTTTAGGAATCTGTCTGAATTGTCACACTTCCCTGACGTTCACAGTGTCCTCCTGTCACTTAATCCTGGTGCCTTTGCCCGTCCTCTGCCCGTGCATGGAGGGTGTCCCACGGCCTCCTGGCCTCCGCTGCGGAGGCCAAGGGACCGGCTACAGATTTGCCTCTTCTTCCGAAAACAGCCTTTTCCCGCTGGCGACGCTGCTGAGGTCTGTGTCTGCGCTGTGCTGCCATGTGCGCCGCTGGGGTGTGTGCGGACACACACGCTCCTCCCCACGCTCTCAGCCTGCTGGTCTGCTCAGCACAGGTGTTTGCTGCTGGCCCCCGAGGCCGTCATCCGACCCAGGACGGTCTGTGTCAGCACGCTTTTCCTGTGCCGCGGACGACCTCAAAACTCAGGGTGGTTTAACCACAGCCGTACATCTGGCTCACGGTGGTGAATCGGTGACCTGAACTTGGGCTGGGCCGGCTCCTTCACACGCCGGGTGGTCAGTAGGCCCTGGGCTGTCTTGTGCCAGCCGGCTGGAGCCGTGGGGGGACTGGCCAGCCCACCTGGGCTTACCACACGGCGGAGCCCGGGCTCTGGAAGAACGAGTGCCCGTGAGCATCTGCAAAGCCAAATCCCAAGGCAGCAAGACTCCACCTTCCGTGGGATGAGGTGTCCACAGCTGTTCCCCCAGGGAGTCTGCCACACGCCGTCCTGGTCAGTTCAGGCCACTGGGCCCGGAGAGCACAGATGGGGCCTTGGCGACAGGAGTCCATTCCTCTCTGTCCCCAAGGCTAAAGTCCAAGGTCGAGGAGCCTGGGGGTGGTTCCGGTCAGAGGCTCACAGAGGGCGCCTTCCCACTGTGTCCCCTGTGGCCTTCCCCTGCTGCCTGTCCCCCCACTAGGGAGGCCATGGTCCGTGGGATCAAGGCTCTGCCCTTTGACCCCAAGTAACCTTAATCACCTCCTCTAAGACCCCTCTCCATACACAGTCACACAGGGGTCACTGTTTCAACGTCTGAATTTTGGAAGGGACGCCGTGTGGCTGGGCGGTCACTTCCACCCACACGCCCCCGGCCGTAGGTGGACATGGACAGGGCAAGGTCCTGGGCGTGTCAGGTGGCACGTGCTTTGCCAGACCGTGTGCCTGGAAATACAGGCCGGCTCTCGCACGGCCAGGAGCTGGAGGGCCCCGCCCTGGGCCGTTGGGCTGGGAGTGGAGGCTCCAGTGCCTGTAGGAGGTGAGTGGCAGGTGCAGGTCTGGCGGCAGGTCCCGCAGCTGCAGGGTGACAGTGTCCTGTGGCCTCGAGTCTAGCAGTGGTGACGGCGTCCCTTGGCCGTGTAGTCGGTCAGTGGAGCAGCTGTGACCCACCGCTTCTTGGGAGGTGGCAGCCATGCCCCTGGCTCTGGAGTCCAGCCATGTGGTGATAGAGGGCTGACCTCCTTCCTGCAAAGCCCTAACTGTGTCAGTTAGGCCAGAGTGCGTCTCTACCACCTGCAACCAGCACCTCTGGCCACAACGGTTCGGGAGACCACTGTGGCTGCAGCTGCTACTCCAAAGGACCAAGGACAGGCAGCCAAACAACACACACTCGTCCCTCACGGTCCTGGAGGCCGGAAGTCAGGGACCGGGGACTGGGACGGTTCTCCCCCAGGTGTGCTGAGGGGCTGTCTTCTGGCCACGCCCTCACACAGCTCTATTCAAAAGGTCCCTGATCTGTCATGGGGGCTCCGCCCTCGTGGTCTGACTGCCTCCCACAGGCCCCGCCCCCTGACCCCATCACTAGAAGGGCAGGGCTTCAACAGGTGCCTGGTGTGGGCTGACAGTGCTGGGTCTAGAGCAGGAGCGGAGGAGCAGCAGGCAGGAGCGTCTGCGGTGGGAGCCAGGCAGGAAGCTCGCCTTGCCTTTTGGCAGCCCTGGTGGCCGTGGGCGGGGAGGGGAGCTGTCCCTCCCCATTGTAGCCCGACTTCTCCGGGGCCAGTGGGGGAGGAGGTGCAGCTGCCCGGCGGCGGCGTGGTAGGAGCCTGGGTCAGGGCCAGCCCTCAGGAATGCTGCAGGCGTGGTCCCTCCTGGCAGGGACGGCCAGGCACCAGGCGCCTGGGTGGTGGATGTGGTGGGCCTGCTGGAGGCCGCCGCCCCCAGCTGCCACCCAGCCTCATGCCGGCTGTCCCGGGCCAGCCTCTGGGGCCTGCACGTGTGGGCAGCATGAATGGGCCCCTGTGGCTGGGCAGCCGCTCTGGGGCGGGGGGGTAGCTGGGGGTTACACAGATGACGCAGGTAGGAAGCTGTGCTGCTTCCTGGCCGGGTGTGACCCTGCTCTGCATTAGGCCCCAGCAAGACATCCCAGGGCATCAGAATCACGTTTGTGACCTACCGGGGACAGTGGGCTCGGTGGCCCTGGCTCTCTGAGTCCAGCACGGTGGCTGCCGAGCTGGGACTCCGCCTCCGGGCTCCCACTCCAGCCCGGGCTCTGCCAATGGGAGCCCGCCCTGGTGGTGAGAGCCAACACCCATGGCTCTGAGTGCCGCTCCCCTCCTCTGTGAGTGACCCACACGTGCCCCCGGAGTGGCAGGCTTCCTGCCCGCGGAGTTCGGGTGAACAATACGCGTTGGCACCTCCCTCTTCTCCCCACCAGGATGGAGGCCCCCAGAGGAGGGGCCTCCAGGAGGCCACACTGCCTCTCAGCTTTTCTGGGGTGCTGCCCCCACTCTGCGCCACCTACCTACTTGGATGTTCTTGGATTCTTAGAGCCGGGGGCTGATGGACGTTCCAGGTGTGGCCCTGCGAGGCCACCTGGGGGCCTGGAGAACCAGGACATCTGAGTGGAGCTGCAGGGTGGAGGGAAACCCAGACGCTCAGAGCCCCCCCTGCACCCCACTGGGAAGGGGCCACCTCGCGGGTCTCACAGCGCACAGCTCCTCGGGGCCGTTGCTGCCCAGGGGGCAGGGGCCAGCTTTAGGGGGCCAGCGCCCAGCGGGGCTGGAGGAGCGGCCCCGGGGCGCTGTGTGTGTGGTGAATGAGTCCTGGTCCCAGCAAATGGCAGCCCGCATAAGGCCCCGAGCTGCAGGGGCAGGACAGTACCTCCTCCATCGCCCTGCCTGGGCAGTGGGGTGGCCCCGGGTAGGGGGGTGAAAATGAGGCCTGGGAGTAGAGTCGTCCCCAAGTCAGTCTGTTGGCATCTGGGTGGCAGGTGTGGGGGACAGGTGCCAGAGGGTGAGAGGAGGTTGGTTGCAAACGTTAAAACGAGAGACGTGGACACCAGAGCGAACCTTTCTGTTGGGCTGTTTGCTTCCGTGTGGAAGACAAGCAGAAGCCCCGAGAGGCAGAGCCGGCCTTGGGCCCCTTGCGCCTGCGGCTGGCGCTGGGGGCGCTCCGTGGACCGCCGGACGGTCGGACGGTCTGGGAGGCCGGCTGCGCACGCGGCGGCAGGGGCGCGGCGGGAAGCGCACCCACCTCGCGGGACGCCCCGCCCGCGGCCCGCCCTCGCTGGCCCAGCCCAGGGCCCTCCCGGAGCTATTTTGAAAGTGACCCTGGGCTGGGGCGGCCGCGGGGCGGCGGGCAGAGGCGCGGCGGGCGCGCGGGAACCATGACAGAAGATGACCGAGGCGGCGCTGGTGGAAGGCCAGGTCAAGCTGCGGGACGGCAAGAAGGTGGGGGCGCGCGGCGGGCGCGGGGCGGGCGCGGGGCGCGGGCGGCCGCTCACGGCCCCTCTGTCCCCGCAGTGGAAGAGTAGGTGGCTGGTGCTGCGCAAGCCGTCGCCGGTGGCAGGTGAGCAGGGCGCGGGCCGGAGCCGGGCCGGGACCGGCGTAGGGCGCGGGGGAGCGGGTGCGGGTGGCCTCCTGCGTTGCGCGGGCCGGAGCGCCGCCAGCGCGCCCGAAATAGCCGGCGGCGCCGGGGCTGTAACCGGAGAGCGGTCGGGCCTCGGCTCCGACTGCAGGGACGCCGGGACCCTCCCGCAGGCCGGGCGCAGGGCTGTGGTCGCGGACCGAGGCTCAGGGCGGGAACCGCCTTTGCAGAAGGACAGGCTGCTGTGGCCGGAGGGGCGGGAGCGCAGGAGCCTGGGCCGCCCCCGTCCCGCGCAGGGACCAGAAAGTTACCCCCGGTCCTCCTGGGGTGCTGAGCGGCGCGGGGACTCACTCCTGGAGTGAGGGTTGGACCGAGTGGTGCTGGCGGGGCGGGGGCGGGGGGAGGGGGGCGGCTGCCCCACCCCCTTCCCAGGTGGAGCAGAGGCCTGGCTGCGGGTAGGAGCAGGGCTGCGTCTGTGCCTGAGAAAACCGGAGTCGGCCTTGTGTGGGGCCGGGGAGCATCGTTCTCCTCCCCCGGGGCCGGGGCTCAGTTGGGAGGCGCTGGGCGGCTGCAGCTGCTCCAGGAGACAGGTGCCCTGGAGCCGGCCCAGGCCCCAGGGGTCGCCGGATGCGGGGGTGTGGGCTCGAGCTGCCTCCCACGCGTGGGCCTGCCAGAGAGCCTCCCGGGAGGGTGGGTGGCTGCCCTCTCCCAGAGAGCGGGCAGGGGTGCCCTCCCTGTTCTCTGGGGTCCCCTCCTGGGGTCCTCTTGCTGAGCCTTCATCTCGAGCCTGGCAGTGGTGGTGCAAGGGTCTGCTTCCGTCTGCAGACACGCGCTCCCTGCCTCATGCTACGCCCACCGCTGTGGTTCAGGCCCAGGCCCCCCACAGGCTGGCACCCTGTCCTGGGGAGTCTAGGGAGGCCTAGACGAGGGGGCAGGAGCTGGGGAGACGGAGGGGCCCTGGCAGAAAGGGGGTGAGAGGCGGTGGCCAGGCCAAGGGCAGAGCAGGCTGGGGGCAGAGGCCCATGGTGCCAGTGAAGGGCCCAGCCTGCTGTGGCCGGAGCAAAGCTGGCTGCAGTCTGCGAGGTGTGGTGGGTCCCCAGGGAGCTGGGGCCTGTGCGGACCTCTGGATGGGTATCCCCCTGGAAGAGCAGCCCAGGATTGGCCTTTGTCCCTTTGGGGAGTGGGGTGATTTCTACCTCCTCCACTTTGGAGAGCGGGCTGCGAGGCGAGGTCCGCCCCTCGGGAGGCACTGTTCCCTCTGGAACAGTGGGTGCCAGCACCTTGGAACCCGCTGCATGGCCCAGAGCTGCCCAACTGCCCAGGAGCAGCAGAGACGGCAGGCGCAGCGAGGCAGCGGGATGGCTCACCAGCCTCCAAGGCAGGGCCTGTCCCCAGGGTGCTGGGCTGGGTCCGAGGGGAGCTGCTGGAGGGGAGAGGGTGGGGCCCTCAGGCAGGGCCGTGCCTGAGCACAGCCGCCAGGCCAGGGGCAGGTGGGGGCCCGGGGAGCGGAGGGCACACTCTGTCCCCTCCAGGGTGACGTCCACTCGGAGCCCACCCACGGTTAGGGCGTGAGGACTGTGGGCAGCCTGCAGGGGTGTGACCTGAGGCAGAGATTCAAGGCTGCACCCCTGCTTCACGTGTTCCTGGGAGGGTCCACGGGGACAGTTCAGAGGCACCAGGGGTGCAGCAGGTGCCAAGGGCACGTTGTCACTTGGTGGCCTCGCTGCCACCGGGAGGGAGTGCCTCCTGGAGTCAGGTTGAGTCGGCAGGAGGAAGGGAATCACCTTTAGCGAGAGAAAGGCCGTCACCGACACTGGGTGGCTCAGCTGGTGCGTGTCCCTGGGGTCTCGGCCTCTGTCCTGCACAAAGGGTTCCTGTTCGGGTCCGTCTCTGGTCCCGGCCCATGTCTGGTGACCCTGGGCAGCCTCTCTGTCCCTCCCAGTTTGAGGCCTCCCCTGGGGGGCAGGGAGCATCATGTTGGCCCAGTCAGATGAGGAGTCCAGGGCAGCTCCCCAGCCCAGCACATTCAGGGGCTCCCCAGGGCTTCCTCCCGCCCAGAAAAGCCCCTGGAGGGACCCAGGGGCTGAAAGTCCTGGGGTCTTATGGGTTCTTACAAGCAGAGGCTGACACCCAGAATCCCAAGAACAGCTGGGGCCTTGTTTTTTGTCTTAACCCCCCCCCCCCGATACTCTGGGACAGGCTGGGGGACCAGTCCCTGCTGGAGCATCTGTCCCAACCTCAGAGTAGGACTCCCCCCAGAACAGCATCGCCCTGGCAGGGTTGGGACTTTCTGGGTGAGGTGCTGGGAGCCCACCCACTGTCCACAACATTCGGAGACTGGAAAGCTGCCCAGGAGCAGGGGCCCAGGGACCCCTGCCCCTCCCCGGGTGGCTGGCAACTTTGCTGAGCTAGGTGTGTCTCTAAAGGACAGGGGTCCCCGTGGTGATGGGCAGGGTCTCCTCCCAGGTGGTACCTCCCGGCTTTGCATTACGTGGGTCCTGCGGGAATGGGTGTCTGGGTCCTGGGTGGGGCAGGCAGCCTACAGACCAGGTGTGGGTGGTGGCCCCCTCCTGTCCCCGTGGAGCCCTTGCACAAGGGACCTGGGAATTGGAGCTCTCAGCTCAGATCTCGGCTCTGTCCCCATGCCCTGTGAGCCCTGAACCACTGCTTGGCAGGCCCATGATGGATGGGCAGTGGGTAGGGGGTAGGTGGGCTGGGCACCCAGACCCGGTGGGCCCCCGCTGACCACGTGGCCCTCCATCTGCCCCATGAACAGCCTGGATGTCCGACGAGTGGACGCCTTCTGGCTGCAGCCCGAGGCACTGCACACTGGCCTGAGGTCCCCCACCCCCATTGGCCTGGTTTGAGGTCCCCCACCCCCAGCTGCTTGGGGCTGCCCCACCCTGGCCCCCCATTGGCTGCCTGCACCATCGGCAGGGCCCCCTCCTGCCAGCCACTCTCCTGAAGACACTGCCTCAAAGTCACTGTGACCTCTTAGGGCCGAATCCAGCTGCCGCTCTCCGGCCTCTGCCCTGGGCTCCGCTGCGTCCGCGTGGCTGTGAGTCTCCATCCCCAGCGGCCGCCCATCCTCACGACTCCTCCCCGCCCCCAGGGAGCCCAGAGGTGCGCTCCCCACGCAGCCGGTTGTGAGCGCCTTCGAGTGCTCATGACTCCCTGGTTATTTTTACATCCAGCTGCTGCTCAGGCTGTCCAGTGCCCTGCAGGCGGCTCCGGCATGCGTCAGGGCAGCACCCCACCCCTGCCCCCCCCACCTGGCCCCAGCATCCCCTCCCTCCTCCTTTCCTTCATCCCTCATCCCTCACTCCCCCCACCCAGCAGGTCCCGTGGGCCAGGCTCCCTCTGCGTTGCCGTGGCGGCTGCAGGCTGGCCTGGGCCAGCAGCACCTCTTCCCCGACAGCCACAGCTGCAGCCTCCACCATTACCCGTGTCCATGGCCCTTCTCTGAGCACAGCCAGGCCCCTTGACTCAGAGCCCCCGGGCACTCTGGCCCAGTGGGATGAGGCTCTTGGTGGACCCCCAGGCCCACCTGACCTGAACTCCTGACCTGGGACCACTCTCCTTCCCCCTCTGCCAGCCCAGCCCTCGGGCCCCCAGCCCCTGGGCCTTTGCACTGGCTGTTCCCACTAGCACAGTGCTGTTCCCTGCCAGGCTGGCTCCTCACATCTCCCGGAAGGTGGACATCCAAGTCTGTCTCTGACCCTGCCCTCAGGCACAGCCCCTCCCGGTCACCAGTGCCTGTCCCCACTGCCCAAGTCATGCTTCCTCAAGGCTTCTCCTCTGTCGTCCCACTGCAGAGTCTGACTGCCAGGCTGTGTCCCCCAGGTCCCAGGCTGCCCATGAGCAGAGTGAGGGCAGTGGGGGGAGCTGTGGGGCAGAGCCAGAAGTGGGGGCCCCAAGATGCCCAGCAAGGGGGTCTTCCTGCAGTCCTCAGAGGGTGCTGGACCCTATGCAGGACATTCGCCTTTCTTTCCTCCCTCCCTGCAGAGCTGGGGCAGGCCGAGCCTGGGGGGTGGTAACAAGCGGTCCAGCTGCATCCTTCCGGGGGTCAGGGACCCAAGGCTGCCCCCCAGGTGCTGGCCGAGGCTCCCTGCTGGTCCCACCATGCTCACTGTGGTGTGGCCAGGCCGGCTAGGTCAGCGCCTCGACCCAGGGGAGGGCACGCCCACTCTGCAAATGCCCAGCAGAGGCTCCGTGAGCCGAGGACGGCGCGGCTGGACCTGGTGCGGGCGCGTGCATGGAGTGCTCGCCGCCCGAGTGTCTCCTTGCCCCCTCTCATCATTGTCCCCTAGGCCTCCTTTCTCCGTGATGACCCCAGTCCCCTGCAGCCCTCCCTCAGGCCCCATGGACACGCTGTCCCCCAAGCCCCGGCCGGCTGCAGCTGCCTGTGCCCTTCGGCCCCAGGCTGCTGCTGTGAGCAGGGTGGCCAGTCCCTCTCGGGGCCCAGTGTCTGCCCCGAGACAGCTGGGCAGCGTGGCCTCTGCCCTGCCCAGGAGAGCCTGCCCAGGGCCCAGTCCCGAGGGGCTTCCTGGCTGGAGGTGCCACCCTGTGTTCCCAGCCTCCCAGGGTCCTCACGCAGCAAGCACCCTCTTCCCCGCAGGTCTCTGGCCCCTGACTGAAAACTTCCATTTCCCCGCCACCAGGTCCTAGAGCAGCTTTGCACTAAAAAGCATCCCCAGAATAGCTTTAAAAAATAGGGCCCATTTACTGCCCGAGGTGATGGAGAAGGGACAGTGCTGGCCCAGCTGTGGGATCCAGGGCCTCTGCAGACCTGCGTCCTGAGCTTTCCCATGGTGTCCCGCTCCTCCATGCGTCCTGTCAGCCCCGACCCTGCGCCCTCACCGCAGACTGGGCCTGGGGCAGGGGTTGTGCTCCGAGCAGGATTTTCCTGGGGCCACACGAACCCAGGGGAAGCCCACTGGGAACACACCCCCAGCCCCAGCTCGCCAAGCAGCTGCTTGCTCTGCTGGCGGTAACAAGGACAGAGACCCTGCAGCTGTGGAAGAGACAGGGGCCTGTGTGGACTTGGCAGCAGCCCCCGGACTGGAGACCCAGAGGCCCGGGTGGGATGGGGACCCGGGCCCTGGGCAGGCTCTACGCACCCCCTGAGCCACTCACCCCACATCCTGCAGTCCCTGCTAGTGTGACCTCCTGGGCCGAAGGGTGGGGCCCGGTGACGTGCTGGCCGGGGGCAGGCCAGCCGCGAAGTGTTTGGGGTTCTCTGTCTTCGTGGGCCATGCAGGGTTGGGGTGACATTCTGTGCTTGAGGAGATGGCTGGGTGATGTGCTCGGGGCCGGACCTCGAACCCGGGACTCTCTGGGGCGGGGGGGTTCTGGGGCTCCGGGCGGCAGTCGCGCTGGCCTGCACCCCTGACAGCCTGCGCCTGTCCGGCCCGCGCCCCCAGACTGCCTGCTGATGCTGGTCTACAAGGACCGGTCGGAGCGCGCCCGGGGCCTGCCGGAGCGCAGCAGCCAGACGCTGGAGCGCATCTGCGGCCTGGAGCCGGGGCTGCCCTACGAGGGCCTGGCCCACACGCTGGCGGTCCTCTGCCTGCCACAGGCGGTCATGCTGGGCTTCGACAGCCGGGAGGCCATGTGCGCCTGGGACGCCCGGATCCGCTGCGCGCTCGGCGAGGGTGAGTGGTGCCAGGTGCCACCTGGCGGGGGGGGGGTGTCCCAGGGCCCCACCCACAGGGGGCTGCAGAGGCCGAGACACAACTCCAGGCCACTGAGTCAGAATCGCTCTGCTCCGCCTCCTGGCTCTGCTGAGGCTGGGTGGGGGTGGGGGGAACACTGGGGCCTTTTCCCACGCCCAGATTGACCCGGTCAATTAGAACGAGGGCCTTCAACCTGAGGGCAGGGACTTCTGAACAGTGGGACCTTCCCTCGGCTGTCCGCCGGAGCCCCGGGCCAGGGCCAGGAGCAGCTGTCGCAGGGTCGGGGTGCCGGCGGGGGGGCCAAGGAGGGGAGGGAGAGGGTGCAGCCTCACTGCCCTCACCCCGTTCCACTGGGAACAGCAGCCCCCTGCCCCACCTGGAGCCCCCAGGCGGGGGCCTGGCGAGAGGACATGGGGGAGGGGTCTCCTGCTGGGGCTTCCTGCCAGCTCACCAGGCTCAGAGCCCCGACCCTTTTTTGTCTCATGGGCTGGGGTGGGGTCTCCGTGCGCTGCCCCCTTCGGGCCCTGGGGCTCTGAGGAGGGGGCGGGTTGGAGATGGGGGGTCAGGAAGGCTGGCTGCCCCCACTCACTCTGGGAGCCGGTCACCCCAGGTGTGCTTTCCGAGGTGGGACCATCTGGGGACACAGGTCACAGTGGCTTCTTTGTAGGGGCTGCATGGGCCGAGGGCCAGGCTGAGACAGAGGCTTGGCTTCCAGAGCAAGTGGGCTGTGCTGGGCCCCGGGGGGACCCCTGACGGAGGTGGGGGTCCATGGTTTCTGGAGCGCCCCTGTAGCTGGGCCGGACTGTGAGGCGGACCCCAGACGCTTGGCACGCTGGCCGTGAGCTGGGCCTACCCGAACCTCAGTTTCCCCATCTGTGAGACCCGGCCATGCAGCTGCCACGGTGGCCGTTCCTGAGGGGAGGTGCTCTATGCGTAGGGACCCTGTGCAGGCTGCCCTCGGTCACCAGGGCTCGTCAGGGTCTCATCCAGCTGTAGGGAGGTGAAGCGTGGCCTGGGCAGCCCCTCTGCGGACCAGCCCGCCCTCAAAGCACAGGTGCGGCAGGACCGCCGCTGGGGCCTGGGTGACCCGGATGCCTGGTGACCGGGCCCTCTCGCCCTGCCTGGCTTTCAGTGCACAGGTTCCATGTGACGGTGGCCCCAGGCACCAAGCTGGAGAGTGGCCCTGCCACTCTCCACCTCTGCAATGATATCCTCGTGGTGGCCCGAGACGTCCCTCCTGTCGTCACGGGCCAGTGGAAGCTGTCCGACCTCCGGCGCTACGGGGCCGTGCCCAACGGGTTCATCTTTGAAGGCGGGACCAGGTGTGGGTACTGTAAGTACGCGGCCGCGGGAACCCCGGGCACAGGCGCTCCCGCTTTGCTGGTGTCCAGGGATGCGGCGTGGGAGCTGTCTCTCCAAACGGGTGCTGGGTTCAAGTCCAGACCTCCGGTGCTCCCCCTGGGGGCGAGGGCTCCCAGCCAGGGGAGGGCAAGGGGCGGGCCGGGCAGGAAGCTGTGCAGAAGGCCCCTGAGGTCTCTGAGCGAGGCTTCTAGTCACAATTGTGCCCTGCGTCGGGGGCACCGGACAGGCGTCAGAGCCGTTCGAGTTCTGGTTTCATGAAAACAAACATACAAAAAGAGTAAACGTGAATGTGAGGACGTTCGTTGAAACGTGTCCATGTGCCGGGCCGAAGGACTCCCTTGGACGCCGGGTCCTGGCCTGTGCGCACCTCACACCCAGGGCTGGAGGGCAGCAGGAGGCGAGATCCAACAGGGCATGAGGCCCGGCCACCTGCGGGAGTGGAGGACGGGCCTTGGAAGCGCAGGGGCAGGTCGCACGGGTCGGGCGGGGGCGCTGTTCCACCGCCGCGCCCGCTGCTCTGCTCTCCTTTCGAGATGCGCACACCGCCTGGCTGACACAGGTGGGGCTCGGTGGGAGCCGGTCCCTGGGCCCACCCTGTGCGCCCCATCTCCGTTCAGCTGAGGACCCCCTGGCAGTCTGGGGTCATTGCCCCGCCCTCACACGCGGTGGAGAAGGAGGCTGAGCTGCCCGCAACCTCACTCTGCCTCCCCTGCTGCGGCGGCCTCTAGTGGGAACCAAGAGGGCGAGGAGTTAGCCCAGGGGCTGCTCGCTCTCCCTGCCCCGGCGACGCACGGGGTCTGCTGGCCCTACCTCGTTCCTCTGGGCGGAGCCAATGCATTTGAAGACTGGGGCGTGGCGGCCTGCGCCGCTGCACGTGGCAGGATACCTGCTGTGTTTGCCCCAGGGGTTATGCGATAGGGCCCGCTAGGTAGTTGGGTAGTTCTTCCAGACCTCGGAGTTCGCTCCTTTTCCCCGCGTGCGCAGTTGCAGTTTTTTTGTTAAGTTTTAGAGGGAGGGAAAGGGAAGGGAAGGAGAAGGGAAGGGAAGGGAAGGGAAGGGAAGGGAAGGGAAGGGAAGGGAAGGGAAGGGAAGGGAAGGGAAGGGAAGGGAAGGGAAGGGAAGGGAAGGGAGGAAGGGAAGGGAAGGGAAGGGAAGGGAAGGGAAGGGAAGGGAAGGGAAGGGAAGGGAAGGGAAGGGAAGGGAAGGGAAGGGAAGGGAAGGGAAGGGGAAAGAGAGAAACCTCAATACTCTGTTGCCTCTTGTGCGCCCCCTGCTGGGGGCCCGACCTGGACTACAACCCAGTCATGTGCCCTGACTGGAAATCAAACCCACAACCCTTTGGCTGGAAGGCCGGCACTCCGCCCACTGAGCCACAGCAGCCAGGGCTCAGTGGGCTTTGAAGCCAGCGCAGGGTGAAGCCCGAGGGGGAGCCTGGCTCGCTTGCGCTTTGAGTGCACTGTCTCTCCCGCCATGAGGAGCCCTCTGGTGCCTCTTCTAGAGGCTGTAGTCCGAAAGCTGAAGCCCTGTCCCTGACCCAGGAACTGGGGGGAGGTGGAAGGGAGTGATCGGTGGCTTCCCTGGGCCAGGCCCCGGGTGCAGGGCTGGGGCACCAGGTCTTCAGTCCTCGGAGGCCTGGAGGCGGCTGGTGAGCAGGGCTGGAGGAGGGAGAAGACCGCTCCAGGGACCTGCTGGCATGGACTGTGACCCATGCGGGTGCAGGGACCCTGGCGGACGGGGGAGGCTGAGGAGCAGGAAGCTGTGAAAAGTGGCGGCGAACAGGCCAGACGGCCCCTTTCTGAGGGGTGGTGGTTGGCTTCACGCTTGTGCTCTGAGGTTTGCACTCCGGGCCTGGAGACCAAAGTTGCACAGGGCCACCAGCCAGGGAGAGACAGGACAGGACAAGTCCTGTGGGGGTCCCATGTTACTGGGGTTCAGAGTGCTTGTGCAGCCCCATGAGCTCTGTGCATCACCCCCATTTTACAGATGAGGGAAATGAGGCAGAGAGCCACCCAGACTTGCCCGTCTGAGCGTGGTGGAGTGGCCATCTGCAGGGGGGCCTGTCCGCACAGGGGGGAGGGGAGCGGAGGCCATGCAGACCACACCCGGCTCCCAGAAGCCTTCTTTCCTCTGGGGCATCTGCTGGTCTGTTCCCTCCCCAGCAGATGCAGCCCGAGGGGCCCCCAAGCTGTCCCCCGCACTGTGGCCCCATGAGGGACCCTCTGGACGTGCCAAGCTGAATGGGGGCCTCATCTCTTCCCCAGATTCGAGGAGCTCGGTCCTGGGAGTGAAGCCCCATTCTCCCCGGACCCCAGGGATGGGTGTCACTGTGCCTTAGTGTGGGTGCTGGAGCACCCAGCCTCGTGTGCGTGGTGCCTGCTCCCCAGCACCAGCACACCCCTTGCCCTAGCCCGTACTCCTAGGATGAGGGGAAGCCCTGCCCCTCAGGCTGCCCCCAGGTCCAGGAGAGACGCATCCTCGGGGCCCGAGGGCAGTGCGGGGCTCCAGCCCACGGGGGGCTGGCAAGAGGTCAGGGAGCCGTGTCCTGGGCAGCCCCACCTCCAGGCCCAGGCAGTCCGGTCCTCTGAGCCGGGTGCCCCCCCAGGGAGCTGCTGTCAGCTGGGTGGGCGCTGTGGCCATGTCCCCGGACCTCACCAACCGCCACATCATCAGGAGCGTGACGCTCAGCAGACGCCCCTGTGGAATGCCGCCGGCTCCAGTCCCCTCGTAATGTGGTTTTTTATAGTCGAGGGACTGCCTGTGCCCAGGCCTCTGCCAGGTGCCTGGGGATTAGAGGCCTGGCCCTGTGAGGGCGGGGCGGGGCCGCGGCTGGCCGGGCGCTGCATGTGGGGCAGTGGCCGTGTGACAGGCCTCCCCCTGGCCTGCTGTCCGGCCGAGGGGGGGTGGTGCTCTGCCAGCACACCCTGGCTAGGAGGGCCGCCCGCCAGGCCTCCTGGGTGTCCCTGGTGGGGTCCCAGCTCAAGTCCACGTCAGGGCCCCTCTCTGGGCCCCAGTTTCTTCGTCTCTGTAGCAGTTGGGTCAGCGTTTGGGGTGTTGTGTGGCTCAAGCTCCACCCACTGAAGGGTGTGCACTGCTCTTGCATCTGGGGTGCTACCGAGGGGCACAGTGGTGTTACCGGGGTGGTGGGAGGAGCCAGCCCCCTGGACCTGTGAGGCTGGAGACTCTGGTGGCGGCAGAGGCTCTGGCGTGGAGCGTCCTGTCCCACGGTGTGCAGGGGCCGTCCCCTGGGGAGCCTTTCTCTGGGCACCAGGCCTAGGGCAAGAGCTGAGGGCATCCCTGGGTGGGGAGGCCGGGCCACCAGTCCAGCCCCATGTGACCCGGCGTCCCCATTCACGCTCCATGAGGGATTTCATTCACCCCGGCGGGGCCGAGGGCCCAGCAGCAGGGCAGTGGGGCTCCCTGCCAGCCCACCCGGCCTGTCCTCTGCCCTGGCACCCCTTGGCGTGCAGACCCCAGGTGCCCACTGAGCCCCTTCCTCCACTGGGAGGGAGTCCCAGGGTGTGACCTCAGCTCGCACCCTGACCCCCGGGGCTCGTTTCCCACCTGAAAACACTGGGGGCGGGGACACGGGCTGGCCTTAGGAGGGTGGCCGCTGTCTCAGTGGCACCGCAGGTGGGTGTGGAGTCCCCGTCAGGGTGACGGTCTCACGGCCACCCTCCGGGGCGGGGGGGGGACCCACTCTGGGCTGCCCTGCTTCCTGTCCCTAAGTGAACTCGGAGGTGGGAGGGGCCAGGCTGAGGGGCTGCCCCCCCGCAGGGGCCGGCGTCTTCTTCCTGTCCTCAGCAGAGGGCGAGCGGATCAGCTTCCTGTTCGACTGCATCGTTCGGGGCGTCTCCCCAACCAAGGGCCCCTTCGGGCTGCGGCCGCTTCTCCCAGGTGCGTGGGGAGGGTGGCCTGGCAGGGGTCCCTCCATGTCTGCCCCGCTGGGCTCCCGGGGACACCGGCCTTCCTCCACAAGCCTGAGCTGTTGGGACGGTTGTGCGAGTCAGAAGGGGTCAGCCTGGTGGGTGTCAGCCAGAGACCCCAGCCCCACGCAGGGCTCCTGCAGACCTTCTGAGCAGCTCTGGCCCCCAGACTGGCACGGGGGGGTGAGCCTGAGGTCACAGGGACAGGGGCTGCTGGGGGTGTGCCTCATCTTGCCCCCTTTCCTGCCTGTGGCCCCTGGCTGTCTACCAGTGGCTGGCGTGGCAGCGCCCTCTGCTGGCGCTGTCCCTCCTTGCAACCCAGTGTGGCACGGTTGGAGGGTGCGGACAGTGGGCCCGGGGCGAGGGAGGGATACCGGCGGCTCGGGCCTGGGTTGGGGACACACCAGGGTGGCCCTACAGTGCTGGGCTCGCCATGACATCTCAGGTAGCATGGGGGCTGTGGCTGAGGGGCTGCCAGGAGGGGGCTGGGTCTGCCTCCCGCGATTCCTCTCTGCTGCAGACCCCAGCCCCGGGGGACCCGCCGCGGCGGAGGAGCGAGTGGCCCAGGAAGCCCTGGAAGCGCTGCAGCTGGAGAAGCGGCTGAGCCTCCTCTCCCACCTCGGCCGGCCCGGCAGTGGAGGTGGGGCCTGGCAGGCGGTGGGGGCCGGGCTCGGGTGGGGCTGGGGGCTGCCCTCCAGGCCTTGGTTCCCTCAGTCCTCTCCATCCTGCTCACTTGCTCTTCCCAGATGGGTGAAGCCAGGGACACTGGGTGCTGGTCTGGGCGGGGCAGGAGGGACGGGGGTCTTCCCACCCACCGAATGAGGCCGCTGCCCCTGAGTGGGCTCCCCCAGACACAAAGGCCCAGGGTGCAGTTTGGTGCTGGCTCTGGCCTGGGGTGGGGGGAATGGAGATGGGAGACGTGATAGACGTCAGCCCCCCTGGGCCCTCCCCAGCCCCGGGTTCCCCCTGCCGCCTCAGCGCCCGCTGTCCACCCCAGGGGACGACCGCAGCCTGTCCAGCTCGTCGTCAGAAGCCAGCCACTCGGACGTCAGTGCCAGCAGCCGGCTCGCCGCATGGCCAGAGCAGTCCTCGTCCTCGGCCAGCACCTCGCAGGAGGGGCCGGGGCTGGCGGCGGCCCAGGCCCCGGGGGAGGCCGTGCCGGGCGCTTCACGGCTGCCCCCCGAGGCACCCAGGCCACGGCAGCTGCGGGAGGTGGGCCGCCAGAGCTCCTCAGACAGCGGCATCGCCACGGGCAGCCACTCCTCCTACTCTGGCAGCTTCTCGTCCTGCGCCGGGAGCAGCCTGGACGTGTGGCGGGGTGGCGAGGAGCTCGGCTCGCTGCTCAGCCTGCCGCAGGCTGCGGGGGCGCCCGAGCCCAGCCTGTGCGCCTGCCCGCCCGGGACCACGGAGTACCAGGTGCCCAGCGGCCTGCGGCCCCATTACGACACGCCCCGCAGCCTTCGCCCGGCTCCCAGGGACCAGACCCCCGCTGCCCAGGGCGGCCCCGACGGCAGTGCAGCTGGGGACCCCGGCGGCCAGACGCCCGCGGGCTGTCCCTCCGGTGTGAGGCGGCGGGGACAGGAGGCGGAGGCCCCAGGCAGCGAGGCCACCCGTGCACCCTGGGAAGCAGGTGGCCCCCACGTGGGGCCCCCTCCAGCCTTCTTTTCCACGTGCCCGGCCTGCGGAGGGCTCAAGGTAAACCCGCCTCCTTGAGGGCAGGTGGGCCCCTCCTTATAGGTGAGAAGGGGCGCCAGCCTGCAGAGGGGCGTTTGGTGATACCGGCAACAGTGTGGCTTAGCGGAAGGTGGCGGCGGGGCGCCCCCTGAAGGCCAGCCCTCCGGGGAGTGGAGCCTGCAGAGAGGGCTCTGGGGCTGCCAGTGGACCGAAGGATCTGGGGGGCCGGACCTGGGTGCAGCTGGAGGCGCCTTCTGTTAGGTGGCGGCTCTGGGCAGGCAGGTGGGTCCGCAGAGCCCCTGGCCCAGGAGCAGGTGCCGGGCCCCCGCCGGGCCCCTGCTGGGCCTGGGTGTGCTCAGGACCCATAGGCTCCCCCCCACCCTGCCCACCACCTGCCTGTGGCCCGACGACCCCTCCCCCTCAGCCCGGGTCCTGCTCCGGAGGCCACCCGGCCTCGCTGCCCCTAGACATTCAGTCCCCCCACAGCAGCTCCACGCCCCCGAGTCCTGGGGACTGTGGGCCAAGACGGACCACCTTTCCCGGCTCCGTGTGTAGGATGGGGGGCTGCTTGTCCCCCCATCCTCCTCAACCCACACCCACTGGCCTGTCCTGTGGAGAGGAAACTGAGGCTCAGGAGGCCCAGGGACTTGTGGGGGTGGGTCTCATGCCCGGGGGACTGCCCTCCCAGCCCAGCCGACCCAGCCTTTTCCCGGGAGGGGCTGAGACTGCCTTCCGAGTGGCTGGTGGGGCAGGAGGCCCAGCTGCAAAAGGGCTGGAAGGCTGGGGGTCAGAAGCAGAGGGTGCCTGGCTCCTTCTTGGGGCTGCCCCTTTGCGCCCGCCGAGGCCCCCGCCAGCGCCCTCCGAGGCCTGCCTGCTCGCCTGCACGGAGTGCTACCACGGGCCTGGTGCTGTGTGTCCGCGCTGGTGTCTCAGAGGCGGCGTGAGCGGTGTGACCGGTGTCCGTCGGCCCCGGACTCTGGGTGGCTTTGCCCCGTCTGGGTGAGCAGCTCAC
Source organism: Artibeus jamaicensis (assembly GCF_021234435.1). Classification (NCBI taxonomy): domain Eukaryota; kingdom Metazoa; phylum Chordata; class Mammalia; order Chiroptera; family Phyllostomidae; genus Artibeus; species Artibeus jamaicensis. Next base: position 26,271,220 of record NW_026521954.1, on the reverse strand, counting down.
CTGTCCCGATTTGTCCCTCCACTGCTGCCTGAAGGCGTTTGTGGTTTTTACACTGTTAGGATCTGACCATTTGTAATAAATCCTTAGACTGGAAATAAAACGTTCTTTTCTTATCACCTCGTCCTTTTCCGTGTGGCCCCTCGCCCAGCCCTCCCTGTGGGTGAGGCTGAAGTCCGCGCAAGGCCTGGCTCGTCGGCCTACAGCCTTGGCCTGCGGGGCGATGACAGCTGTGGGCCGCAGATGGCCCAGGGCTGGCGTGTGCTCGTGACCTTGAGGACATGCATGTGTGTGTGTGTACGCATGCGTGCTGTGTGGCGTGTCCAGTGCATGCACGCAGGTGTGGTCTGTGTAATGTGTGCACACGTGGCGTGTTCTTGAGCGTTCACTGGGGACTTCGGTGAGGTCCTCGGTGGCTCCTGGGGCTCAGGAAGGTGGCTTCCAGTGTCCAGGTGTGGTGGACACTTGCTCCAGGCCCGTGAGGGTGCTGGCTCGGAGCCAGGCGGCCCTCTCTGCCGTCCACCCCGCAGGTGGCGAGGCTCCAGGGACCCCTCAGTCTTCCCTGCACGCCCTGGGGGCCGTGCCCGTCCTGGTGCCCTGTCTGCAGCCCCTGGGTGACCCCTGCATCACTGCCAGTGGGAAAGGCAGGCTTGGGGGCCACCGGGGCCACCTGCGGGCTGGGTGGCCCTAGCAAGTCACGCCACCAATCTGAGCCTCAGTTTCCTCTCCCGCAGATGGGCCCACGGAGAGGGTCCACCGAGGTGACACAAGTCAGGGCCCCACGCGGGCCTGTTAGTGAGTCGGTGTCATACACACGGCCATCACCGCCTCCCCCAGGAGGGTCTGGCCAGCCTCACAGGGAACAGACAGGGCTGAGAGCTGGGTGGAGGGGGGGGTGGTGACCCTGGAGAGCTGGGAGAGTGGAAGGGGCAGGCGTCCCTCCCACCAGAACCATCTGAGTTGAGTGACTTGCCCACCCTAGGAAGCCAGGGAGGGCGGAGCTGTGCCTTCCGCTCGCCCCGCCCTGTGGACCAGGCAGATGGCCGGGACTCCAGGGAGGGGCCGTCTGGGGGCTGAGGTGGGAGGGTGGACTCAGGCGAGTGTGGAGCTGGGTGGCCGGAGCCTCCCACCCTCAGTCCACGGCAGGAGGCGGCGCCCCAGGAGCAGGTGGGCGGGGCCGGGCCGTGGACCTCCAGGCTTCATCTGGGGAGGAAGGGGCCCTCCACGGGAGCGGACACTGCAGACCGTTGAGGGCTCCTAGAGGCCATGGCCTCTTGTGTGGGGGGTCCTTCAGGTGCCCGAAGCCTCCCGCAGAGTGCGGAGCTGGGCGTGGCCTGAGCAGGCAGCCGGGGCCCTGCGTCTGCGCATTTCCACACCTGTGGTGTCCGCACCTGTGGGGCTGGCTCCAGAAGCAGGTGCCTGCCGTCTGTGGGGTGGGGGGCTCCGAGGGCAGGGGGAGCCCGTGAGAACTGGGGGCTGGTGTGCAACGGCCTGGCGCCCAGAGGGCGTTGGCCTCTTGTCCTGGGTGTTGAAGGTCAGCGTGTCCCGGCCAAGGCCCCAGGGCACACGGAGGCCCCCTCACACAGGTGATGGGTATGAGCAGTCCCTTGCTCAGCAGGCCGGCCCAGGCCTGGGGCGGGGCGCTTCTCCCAAGTCTGGCAGTGCCTGGGCCCTGGGGTCAGTATAGGTGCCGGCCATGGGCCACTGTCCCTCGCTCCATCCCAATTGCTGGCATCAGTGTCCCCAGCTCTGAGGCCACCGAAGTCCCTTCCTCGGCTCTCTCAGGACCTGGGAGAGGCCCCTGGTCAGGCCACTCTGCTGCCCAGGGAGTGTGCGCCACAGCCTTGGCCGTCCCAGTGAAGCAGGTGGCCTGGCCATGAGCCAGCAAAACCCCTTCCAGCGCAGGCCAGGCCTGCGCTGCGTTCCCGGGCCCTCGCCCAGGCAGGGTCCGGCAGGGCAGGGCTCAGGGACAGGTGTGAGTGCTCAGGCACATGGTGCAGGGCCCTGGCCTCAGCCAGGTGCAGGGGGGCCGATGGGTGGCCGGCTGACCAAGCTCTCTCTGGTCTAGGGAGCAGCGGCCTCACCTCCTGGGCTCCCAGCACCTTCAGGTAGGCTTGGCTTCAGGACCAGCTCCTGTACTGAGGCGGGGGAGGTAGGTGGGGGTCCCAGTGGCCTGGGAGACAGCCCAGCCAGGAAACCTGCACCAGAGAGGGTTGCGCGCTCCCACCAGGCCCCGGGGGCGGGCGGGGGCAAGCAGGGGCGATGCTGGGACTGGCGCCTGGTCCCCTTTGCAAGGGTCCTGCCCCCACCCAGGGGTTGGCGGGGGCCTGCTGCGGGGTCCCACCCTGAACCCCACTGAGCGGTTCCTGGGATGGGAGGGGAGTTGACACGCCGGGGGACACTGAGAAGGGGACGGCACTGGGATGAGCGTAGCCCCGCACTTAGGCCAGTGGTCTCCGTAAACCTGGAGCAGGTGGAGTGACCTGGCGCAGCAGTGGGGAGGGCTGGGGCGTCCTGCCTGGGAGGGGCAGGGCGCTGGGGACCTGACGAGAGAGTGGCTGGGAGGGGTGGTCGCGGTCGGTGGCCCGCAGCAGGGCCGAAGGCAGAAGAGTGTGGGCCCGGGGGTTGCCCGCGGCAGTGGGAAAGACTTGTGCTCGGTGGCGGTGGCTGGGTCTCAGGATGGACTGAGGCAGCCCAGGGAGACGGAGGCGGCCCCCAGACCCTGCAGGAGGGAGTGGGTAGGGAGTGCTTGCTGCACGGCCCTGGGGGTCAGCGGGGCCCCCAGCCACCCCCCCGAGACTCACGGCCCCATCATCACAGGAACCCCAGGGCCTGAGAGGCCCAGCATGGAGGCGCCCACCTACGCGAACATCCCCGCCAGCCCCTCCCCCAGGATGCAGCTGCACTACCTGGGCCTGGGGCTCCCGGAGGCCGGTGCGGGCGTCCGAGGTGGGTCCCCGCATAGCCCATGGGGGTGGGCACCTTGGGGGCCACAGCCCCACCCAGGACCTCCCCTCAGGTGTGGGCGACTCGGGCGGGCCCCCAGCCCCCTGTGCAGGCCGAGGCCTCTGCAGAAGAGTGGGCTCCCCAGGATCACTCAGGCCTGCTCACCTGGGGCTGCTTTCAGGGGAAGGAGCCGCCCGCTATGCCCAGATCGACCTGGCGGCCACTGCCGCAGCCCACAGGGCGGGGACGCAGCACGCACAGGCCCGAGAGGAGCGGCTGGCCGAGCTGGAGCCCAGGAGGAAAGGAGCCCCTCGCTGAGCGGCCCTCGCTCCCACAGCCGACAGCCACGTGGCTGAGTGGTGGTGGCTGGCCAGCAAGGCAGCCTCCCGGGAGCTGCATCCCCAGGGGTCTGGATCTGTGGCTCGTGCCCAGCTTCCTGGCCGCAGGAGGCCGGGGCCATGGCTGGTTCCCAGTGCCCACGGCTGCCCCCTCCTTTTGTCGGGCGGTGGCGTGGCCCCGGGGTGCACACTGCCCTGCCCTCCCCTCGGTGGTGGCGCCCAATGGACACGCGTACCCAAGCTGCAGGCAGCAGAGCGTCCTGCAGCAGCAGGGTCAGGCCTCCAGCTGTTGTCTGCCTGTCCGAGCCTGCACACGCACTTACTGACCACACCACTCCCCGGGACACGTTCGTGGGTCACGCAAACAGTTCTGATGGTCGGTGTTCTGTTTGTAACGCGGCCCCATCTCCCCCAGAAGGACCAGCTGCATGCTTCTCGGTGCAGTGGCCCTGGACAGTCTGCCCATCTCGCCATGGCCATGGGTACGGGACCAACTCAGCCCCACGTTTCCTCCCAACGGTGCCTGTGGCTTCGGGGCAGTCGAGCAGCCCTTCCGTTACTTCGGGAGCCAGGATGCTGAATTCTGGGGGCAGGGAGAGGCAGTGGGCTCCTTGCCGTTTCTCCTGGGCACGGGGGGGCAGCTTGGGCAGGTCCCCCCTCCCTGCCCACCAGTGAGCCCGTGGGAGCTGCCCCCGGGGCGTGCAGGTGGCTGACCCTCGTGTTCCCTGCTCAGCTGTCTGTAGGACACCAGCCTCCCGCACCACCTTGAGCTGGGGGTCAAGGGGGCGCGGCAGGCTCAGCCCTGAGCCCGGAGGTGGGGTGGGGGGCCCTGGGGCTCTGCCCCCACCCTGGACACGATTGGAAGGCACAGGGCTCTCTTTCAAAGCTGCGAGCAGGGGCGAGGCGTGGCCAACATGCCCCGGCCCGGTGCTCCGGCGTGCTGGGGCCCCTCGGGTGGGGGGCTCAGACGCCCACACTACACCCTGAGCAGCTCGGGAAAGGGGGCGTGACCGCTGAGTCAGCAGACTTTGGGGAGGCACGCCGTCAACTTCAGGCCCGTTACTTTGACAAGAACGAAATTCCGTTACAGATATTATTTTTAAAATAAAGACAGAAGAATCAGAAATTATAAACAACCTGTATCTATTTTTAAACTTGCGTTCTTGACCCAAAGGCTCAGCACGAGGGAGATTCCAGGCCTGCGCAGTGCCACCTGTAGGGCGGAAGCGGCGAGGCAGGACTGTGGCAGGCGGGGGCGCCCCCACCCCTGCCGCCCCATCTGGGGGGGAAGGGCGGGGGCTGCTGTGCGGCTTGCGAGGATGGAGGCGACATGGGACCAGAGGGCACAGGGCGTGTGGACCCTGCAGGAGATGAACCAGAGACAGAACGAAACCCGCCGCCCATGGCCACACACCTGGGTGGAGGGACCGACGCCCCAACCTCGAGCCGGGGAGACCCAGGGTTGCCAGCAGTCGGCTCTGCTCAAGGGACCGGCCGTCCGAGGCAGCCCTGCAGAACACCCAGGGGGTGGGGGGCTCTCCTGTCCAAAGGCAGTGACCGACCCCAAGAGCTACATGGAGACCCAAAGGAGCCCGTCCGCGGGGAGGAGCAGGCTCCCTGCTCTGACTCTTGGCAGCAACGCCACGCCCCCACCTGTGCGCTCCTGTCGCCTCCCCGGGGCACCAGCCCCACCCAGGGCCAGAGAGAAGAAAGTCTGCAGGACGAGGCGGCAGGGAAACGAACCTGCCACCCACCCAGACCTAGAGGTCAGCAGAAGCCCAGGTCTGCGCCGAGACCCCGCCTCGGGCACCAGCCCCAGCCCGCCCCCACTCACGGCACCCGAGCACACAAACCCTAACAGGCTTGGCCTTTGTCCCCTAGATGAGTGTGCATGCGCTTCACGGCCCCTCCAGGTTCAAACCCAGGAGCTGGGTCGGCCGCCCCAGGCCAGCCACTTGTGTGGTCACAGCCCTGTCCTGGGTGACGGTCGGCACTCCCGTCAGATGGGACTCGCAGGCTTCTTGAGGCAGGGTGGGCAGGAAAACGCCCACTGAGCCAGCCCGAGCACTGAGCCCATCAGGAGTGTGGGGGAGGCGGGGGGCCTTTCAGGCGGCCAGGGACCCAGAGTCGCAGACCATGCCTGGGACCGAGCTGCCATGGGCTCTGAGGCCCAGCCGCAGAGACAGGACAAGGCAGAGACGGGGTGGGACGAGGCAGTCGAGGGAGGCACCGGGTCGCTGACGACGAATTAAACGTGGGGACTGCTCAGGATTTCAGGGCGTGGCACCTGCAGCAGCACGTTCTGGCCGCGCAGTCTCCCCGGGTCCCATCGCGGAGACGCCCCTGGCGGCGCGGCCCGGGCATCAGAGCTCGTTGTGCCGTGCTCTCGAGATCCGGCTGGACAGGTCCTGCAGGTGCTTCTTCACCTGGAGAGACAGGCAGCGGCCCGCACCCAAGCCCCGGCCACACGGGGTCACTGCTTGGCTCTGCCACCTTGCAGCTCTCCACCACCCAGACACCGTCACAAATCAGTCACTGACACAGCGCAGCGGTGGCCGGGCCGCTGCCAGAGCGTGAGGAACCGCTCGCCAAGGCCCGTCGTGGTCCTGCCACCAGCCCGGCACTGCCGGCAGCTCCTGCCTACTCCTCCCGGCCCCCAGGCTCCCACGGGCCCCCCGAGTCTGTACACGCGCACTTCCTGGCCCCATGCACCCTTTCCCGCCAGGTGAAGCTGTGCTCCCACTCGCTCACATCCCGTCCGCCTGTGCCAGGCGAACCCCGCCGCGCAACTCCCCGTCTCGGTGCCCGTTTTAAAGCCCCTGCGAGGGCACCGTGGTCCTCAGCTTCGCCCACACACTCAGCCAAAGGCAGGCGCATCTGCACCACCATGCGCTCTCGCAGGGCCTCGTCCTGCAGCTTCAAGGCTGGAGAGGCCACTCCTCTACCCAGCCCCCCAAGTGCATCCTGTGTCCTCTCCACCAAACCCACACCGAAGGCTCTTCGGATAAAGGCCCCACACCTCCTGGCACTGGGATGGTGCCCATCCCTCACGCCCTAACCAAAGGCCCCACGGGAGGGCGGCGTGGCCCCCGCAGGGCACAAGGCGGCAGCTGGCCCAGGGCCGCCTGCTCCAGCCTTGGACAGGTCCCCGCTCCTTCAGCGGCCCATTGTGGTCCCCCCCACGGCAAGCACAGGGCAGACCCTCAAGACACAGCAGCCTGCGTGCGCTCTGGAGACCTGAGACCACCCCAGGCAGCTCGCTCTGCAGCAGAGGACCTTCAGAACCACTGACCGGTCACCCAATTTCCGGGCCAGGATTTCCGGCTCTGGCCCTGGCCCCACCCCCCATCCCCCCAAGGCAACCAGTGCAGCAACCACACAGGGGCAAGGCTGTGTCTGAGGCCCCACCCTCCACAAGGGATACCGAGGCGCAGACCGGGAAGCCAGGTGCACACCGGGCCAGGGGCAGGGCGCCCACCTTGTAGCCCAGCTCCTTGGTCTTCTCCTCCAGCAGGGTGTAGCGCTCCCTGTTCCGGCTGACGTGCTCCGGGTCGCCGAGCCGCTCCACATGCTTCAGCTTCTGGTGCGAGATCTCCAGCTGCTTCTGGTAATGGCTGTGCTTCTCCACTTTCACTTCAAAGTGTTTCAGCTCCTCCTGGGAGGGCGTTTCAAGCAACTGGATTCCCAACGAGCTCCTGATACCCAGAGCCCCCCCCGGCCCTGCAGGCCTTGGACCGGACCGGAGGGAGGGATGCGCAGGGCAGGGAGAAGGCCCCGTGAGGTGCTGACCGCTGGGGGAGGAAAGGAAGCGACGGCACCTCCCGCGGCAGCAGAAACTCCCACCAGGCAGACGCCTCGGGGCCCGTCCTCACCCGAAGAGCCTCCAGCTCCTCCTCTGTGAAGTTGGCGGCGCGGGCCAGGTCCCACAGGTCCAGCACCCGGGGCTCCTCGAACTCTGGCAAAGAGCAGGGTGGCCTCAGACTGGCGCACCCTCCAGTGGGCCCCTGGCCATGCCCCCCGCCTGGCCCCAGAGCTGTGTGTGAGCATACACAGACACACGGGTGTGTCCACACCCACGTGTCCGGCAGCGCCCTTGGGAAGCACAGGGGCATTCTCTCTCTGGGCGCTCAGTCTGCAGCTCACAGGACCTGCTGGAGGGCGGGGCTCCCGGAACACACCCCCCCAGGCCACCTGCAGCTGGGTCCCGGGTGAGCAGCGGGCTCAGAACTTGAGAAGAAAGTGCTGGTGCAAATGAGCCACCACGTGCGGAGCTGTGACCAGGGCGACCAGCTGTCCCCACAGAAGGGAGGGCCAAGGGAGCGTGGTGACTGTGAGGGGCGCGCAGAGGCCGAGCCGTGTGACCTTCGGAGAGCAGGGCCAGAGCGCAGCCCAGTGCGCCCACGCTCACCGGCCTCGGAGCTGTAGCCCTGGTGGCTGACCCTCCGCAGGCGGTCGTAGCCTTGGCTGATGCCCCGCAGCCGGTCTTTGAGCTCCGCGTGTCTGCTGTGCAGCACAGCCTCCTCCTGCACGCGGCTCATGTCGGACGGGCTGATGGCGTTCTCCCGGATCTCTGCAGGGCACGAGGGGCGCCTGGTGAGGGCCTGGGGCCGCCTGCCACCAAGCTGGCCCCGCATCACCGGGGGTTACACATCCTCTCGTTTCTGGCTGGAGTGTCTCTCCTTCCACAGGCTCCAAAGTCGCTCAACAGTCCCTCTCCCAGTCCCTTCCTTTGAAAGGGGCAGACCAGAGAACCCCCGCTCCCAGACAGCCCTTTTCAGGACACCGGTGCACCAAGAGCCCGAGGCCGCCCCGCTGTGCCCACCCCAGCCCTCCCAGATGCCCGCTGGCTTTCTGAGGGTCAGAGCCCATAATTGGGGGGGGGCGTCCTGAGATTAAACAGCGGTGCCCGGGTTGAGCCAAGTCCTGATGCAGCACCCTGACTGACCAACATGCCCCACGCCGGCCCAAGACACCCTGAAGGGTGGGGATCCCTCGTGGCATGATCCCCCCCAGAAAAAGGGGCATCCCTGCCCACAGCCCCCTCTCGAGCCAGAGACGCCCACGGGGCAGGTGGGCGGGGGGCACCTTCCATTCTGCTCAGGGTCTCCAGCAGGACACTGTACTCCCGGACTTTCTCTCGGTGGTGCTGGAGCTCCCGCCAGAGCTTGTCCAGCTCTTCCCTGGAGAACTTTCCAGAGGTCTGTGCCTGCGAGGAGAGCGGCCAAGTGAACCCGCTGCGGGCCAGGCTCCCCTGTCCACACCTTGGGCGCCCCCACCGTGAGCTGCAGGGCAATGTGGGTTAATGCAGGTCCCAGGCTCAGCCTGGAGACTACAAGGAGCCCCTGCCCCACAGGCCCACCCTCCCTCTCCTTTGCCCCCGAAACTGAGGACGATGGGCTACTGTGAGAGTTTCAACTCCTGCCCCTCGCCACGTGGCCTGGACAGAGTACCCCGGACGGGAGCCGGCGGACGGCGGGCACAAGGGGAGTGCCCGCCACCGCCCGGCTCTGCGGCCCCAGAGGCGGCGTGCGCTGTGCTGCTAGGGGAGGTGCCTCTCAGAGCCTCGGGCCGTGCAGGCCCCTGCGCCCCAGGAGCAGACGCAGATGCAGCCGCGCCCGCGGTGCGAGGGTGGTCAGCACTTCTCCTGCTCCGTGCCTCATGGCTCCTGGCCGGCTGGGCCAGCTCCAGACAGGCCAGAGTGGAGAAGGGGCCCCCAGTTCTCGATGCGAGGGCACGGATTTCGGGGTCCGCAAGAAGCACCGAGGTACCTTGTGCCACAGTTTCTCCAGCCGGGGGTCCTCCAGGCTGTCCTGCTCGGTCCCGTCGCGGAGGGAGTTGCTGCCGAGCCCCCGGGCGTCCTTCCTGCCGTCCAGGCCGTACTTGGCCAGGATGACTGGGGGAGAGGAGCTGGCAGTCAAGGCGGGGCCGGGGCCGCCGGCCAGGTCTGCCCCACTTCCTGCAGGTTCCCTCCTCTCACCCTCGTTTCTCATGATGCTCGGGACCCGGCGGAAGGAAACGAGCCCTGGGACCGCTCACCCGAGGACGGCAGCTCAGAGTGTCGCCCCCCCCCCACCCCGCCGACAACAGTGCCCGCCAGCAGGCCCGGCCGGGACGGGGGTCGTCCCAGGGGGGGTCGTGCAGAGACATTTCTCACAGGTTCTCAAAACCAAACTCCTCAGCCCAAGTCTAGTGAGGGCGGAGGGACAGAGCTCTGGGTGGCAGGTGTGGCTGGGGCCTTCTCGTAACCAGCCCACCCCTTGTGGGACAGAGATTTTCTAAAGGAGAAACTCCGCTGTCAGCAACTTCCAACCAAAGTCCGAGAGACTGGGAGGGGACACGGGCCACAGCCTGCCACTTCCCAGTCAACGTGGGGACACGCCTGGTGCCACTTTTTGGCTGTGCAGGGTGCAGCGCCTGCTATGGTCCCCAGCAGCACAGGGGGCAGGCGCCCGGAACTCGGGGCCCACTTCCAGGGCCCCCCCGGGCGGCAGAGCCCAGCACCCAGGACTTTGCTAGGGCTGCTCCAAGCCCCCAGTCCTGTCCCCCAAGAAACTAGCATGGGGCTCCCCTCACTCTGTGCCCCATTCCCGCCACCTGGCCCCGGCGCCCCCCGTGGATGGACACCTGCCAGACACAGCCGGCTCTGCCGGGGGCCCCAGAACACACGCCCTGCACACCAGCTCCTCTGTGGGCAGGCGCACTCTCCCTCAGGGAGGCCCCCCCTCGGTCTACACCTCCTGTGCCTGGGAGCTCGCTGCAGGCCCAGAGAGTGACTGCGACAAGTGTGTGTTTCCATACTTGCTGGTGACCGTGGGGGCTTCCCAGGTGTCAGATGCCCATCCAGCCCTCTCCCTGAACTGCAGGAGCCTCCACCAAGCCACTGAGAGCGGTCCCTGGACAGGCCCCCACCTGTGCAGGTGGCACAGGGAGACACACCCACCAACTCCTCAGACCATGCCCCTGAGGTCTCACTTCACCAGTGTGACTGACACCTGAAAAACCAGGGAGTAGGCTGCCAGGAAGGACGGCCCCTCTGGGTGGCAGCGGGCCCCGCCCATAGACCAAGCCCGCCGACGGAGCCCGAGGACCGCTCCTGTCAGATCAAGTGGAAACTGGACGTACCGTTGAGGTTTTGTATCAGCTTTGCTTCTTTCTCCCCATCTTCATCCAAGCCCTCAGCCTTCAGCTTCTTCCAGGCGAATTCATCCCTTTCTTGTATCTTCAGATCAGCGTGGAGCTCGGACAGTTCCACGGGAGACAACTGCAGCTGTGGGACACAGGCAGGGGACATGTGACAACTGGCCGAGTGACAGAACAGCGACACTAGCCAGGAGAAGCTCACCCCAGAGACAGGGTGGCCGGAGACCCCAGCAGCCCAGCAGGACACGGAGTCAGAGCCCAGCCCTTCAGAGCCCCACACAGTTCCAGCAGGACAAGCAGGAGGGACCCCGGCCCCGCCGGGCGGGACCACCAGCCTGGCCTGGACCAGCGGCAGCACCGAGCATCCCCGGGGAGCCACGTGCTTCCCATGGCTTGGGCCTGTGGGCCCAGGAGGGGAAGGTAACAGGACACCCCACCGTCCCACCCAGGAACCTGGGGACAGTCATGGGGCACCTGGGCCGACAGAGAGGGAGGGCGTAGGGGCAGCACGTTGGGGCTTGGTGAGGAAACCCGCTCTCGCACTGTGAAACCATGACCATCGTCAAAGAAGAGAGAAGACTGAATTTATGAGAAACGTCTTAAGAATAAAAAGAGCTGCCATGGCTCACTGGCTGGGAAGCTTTCCGAGAGAGCAGGCACCAGCTGGGAAGGGGCTGGACGGCCCCCCCAGTTCCCGAGAGCCGCACCCCTGCCTGGCCCTGAGGCCCCCGCCTGGTTTGAGGCTGCACCCTCTCCCCCAGCAGAAAAAACACATGGCGTTTCTCACCCAGTCCAGGGAGCTGGCGGCTTTAAGTGTCGTCTAGTTCACACGCCTGACTGACACCATCCTCTGGCACTTTCTAAGGACCCCCAATGACAGACCCAGGGCAGGGCAGCTCCCAGGGCCAGCCTGGGCTGGAGGCACGAGCCCCCCTGCTGACGAGAAACCACCGTGTTGGCTGCACACTGGGCCTCCCACCACAGAGGGCAAAGCGGGGCACCACGCCCACGGCCTCCAGCGCCAGAGGTCACTGGGAGTGGGGGCCGAGTGTGCGGTTCTGGCACAGTGGAGATGAAGAATGCAGGCTCCGAAGGGTCCTTCACAAGGAAAGCAGTGTAGCCTCCGACTTCCTGTCTCCACCTCCCACTGGCCCCTAGTCTGATGCCTGCTCTGTCTCAGCTTCTCACAAGGACCTGGACCCTCCAACTGCCGCCCTGCCGTGCCAGCGGGCTGGGCTGCTCCCTGGAGCTAGGGAACGTGTGCACTAGGTGGCCCCAGGAGGACCGGCAGGGAAGGGCCCCTGGACCGGGCACCAGAGCCTCGGACCCCAGGGGGTGGGTCATGGGAACCTACGTTCTGGTTGTGCTAGTTCTGAGCACAGAAGAAAACAGTTGTGACTTCTGAGTCTGAGCAGAAGTGTGAAACCCGACCCCCCCCATTTTCTGTCCTCCTGTTCTCACTCCCATCCTGAAAATCCTTACCCCCCAGTTACAGGAAATGCTCAAGTTATAGCATGGCACCCACCGATGCAGATGGCGCTAACTGAAAGCAAGAAGGCACCTAAATGTTTATAAAAAACCCGCTAGAAGAAAAACCTGCTTTGGGATTCTCTAGTTTAATGGCTGACTTCTAAATTCACACTGAAGTGCCCCCACACCAGAGAAGCGGGTCCGAACGCCACTTGGAGGTGCGTTGCAGCTGCGCCCGGGGCAAGCCGGGAGCCTGGCCATTTGGGAAGCGGTCCTGCTCAGACGTGCACCACGGACAGCCAGACCAAAGCTGGGGAAACGGTACCGGGTCGCTGGGCGTGGGAGGGCTGCGCACAGCCCCACCTGGTGACATCAACACGCTAAACGCTCTGCGAGGTCCGGCAGCAAAGGAACCTACAGCAGAGTGACTGCAGAGCTGTCACCAGCGCCGAGGACCCACAATTCTCAAGCAAGTCCCCAGGTAGAGGGTGGCTATGGAGCCGGCACCTGTGTGGCTCAGGGAGGGACCGCCAGCCCCCACCCCTCAGAGCCCTGCTCCAGGTCCTGTGGGAACACCTGGCACCCCATTCTGGATTCTTTCAGTATCTCTTTAAATCACAGTTACCCGTCAAGGCCTCCTGTGAAAAGAACTAGTTAGTAGAAGCCAAATGTACAGCAGGACATGTCCCAATATTCAAAGTGGATCAAAGTGGAGTTTATCACTAGTGAGTGCCAGACCAGCACTACGTGGGAATATATCTGTGGCATACATGGCGGCGGCGATACAAGTGAATATACTCCATTTCAAACTCCTCCGGATGTGTGCATTAAATACGCAACAAAGCAGTTTAAAAAACTCCTAGGAACTGGCCAGGGCTCCGGTCTCCGGCTGAGCCACGGTATACAGAGTAGTCCCTGGAGGCCTGGCAGTGCGCAGCCTCAGCGAGGCACTGACCCCTGGTGGGGCTTGAGACCCCCCAGGCGCTCAGGGGAGGTGCTATCAGGACGACCACGCCCCGCCTACCACTAGGTATGCAGGTGCAATCCATCCCTGGCCCGCCTTTCAGGGTCCCTCCCGGTGCCCCAGGGAAGGGGACAGGCCACAGGCGGCACACCGGGACACAGGAGCGGTCACACACAGCCTCCCTCCTCGTCTGGGCCCCCGCCTAGGAGCACAAGCGCTTCAACAGTTTGAATCACCAAGTGAGGACAAGAGCCTTCGACAGCAGCTCCCAGAACCTTGATCCCGGGCGCTCTGCCACCTCAACAGCACGTGACCCTGACCCCGTGACCCTGCATGCGGGATCCGCGGTCTCGCAACACCCCGAAGGCGTCCAGGCCCCATGGGCGCTCGTATGCAACAAAGAGGGACTGCAGAACTTCATCGGGAGTCAAGACGGAAATGCTGGGGCAGGGGGAGGCCACACACGCAGCTCCGAGAGAACCCCAGCCCCACCTGGCCGGCAGCGTCCCCCCCGCCCTGCCGCTCACCCGCTGGGCCTTCCCCCACAGCTGGTTCAACTTCTCCATGCGAAACTCGCCCCCGGGCTCGCGCTTCGGGGGCCGCTCGGGCTCGTTCTGCTCACGCGAATACTTGCCGCCGTGGCCCGCCACCTGCCAGGGCCCGAGCACCAACAGAAGTGGGAGCAGCAGCAGCGCCAGGAACCACGGACGACGTCCCACTATCTGCAACGCCATCTTCCTTCTCTAACCTCGGAGACCCCGCACTCAGGTCAAGAGATCCCGCCAGGCCCCGCCCCTCCTCTTCCCCGCCGCGCTGCCTCTTGGGAGTTGTAGTTCTCTCACACGCCATTGGCCCAGACGAGGCCGAAGACAGACTACGAGGCCCGGAAAGCCCCGCGGAGGTACTTGGGAGTTTCCTAGGCAACCACGCCGCGGCCTCGTGACGTCATGCGCCCGAGGCGGCCGATTGCGTTAGAGCTTCCAAAATAGATTTCAGAGTTGCCAGGGTTGGGGCAGGGAGGGGTTAGGTCAGCCCAGACGCTGGAAACCGGTGACCGCGGGGCCCCTCCTCTCCACTTCGTAGAAATTGTAATTCGGAAGTGGGACTGTGTCTTTCTGTGCCTGAGACTGTTCCTGCACCATCTGATGTTGAATCTTCATCATTGTAGGCTTGGGGGAGGTGGCCCCTGCTTGGCACTCAGGAGTTTACATCGCTGCTGCCAGGCACCTAGGAGCCACCCAGCCCATTCCTTCACTTGACAGAGGAAGAAAATGGAAGGCCCGCCCTGGCCTGGTGCTCAATGGGTTGGAGCGTCGTCTGATGCACAAAACGGCTGAGGGTTCAATCCCTGGTCAGGGCTTATGCCTAGGTTCCATTCTGGCTTGGGGCAGGTATGGGAAGCAACAAATCAATGTTTTTCTCTCACACCAATGTTTCTCTCTCAAAAAAAATCCGTAAGCATATCCTTGGACAAAGATTAAAAAAATAGTTAACAAAATATTAGCAAATCAAGCCCAGCACTTATATGTATGAGGGGGGATCCTACAAACTGGAATTATCTTCTGGAGCTTGGGCCCCTTGCAGTACAGGCTTCCCTTGCTAGATGAGTGCTCTGGGAGCCCACCTGTGTCAGTGTACTAGCTGGTGTTGTTGTGAGAGGCTGCATTCTGCTTCGGTTAATTTTTTTTGAAGACTTTCAATGTGTTTGTCCATTTCATGATGGGGGATTTACGAGCACACCTGCCCACACTGCTGAGTATTCATCAATTTTTGACCCAAAATGACATGACCCCCATGCCCCTGCCCTCCCTATTCACCCAATCTCACCTTGCGCAACATTTTTGTATTTCCCCCAGATGAAAAATGTTGTCTAAGGGAAATGTTTTGCTGATGTGGAAGAAGTGAAACGGAAAACAGAAGCACTAAAAGACATCAACATCGACACGATCAAAAACTTTTGAGCAGTGGGAAAAATGTCTCAATAGGTGCATTGACTCAAATGGAGAACACTTTGGAGAAGTTTAAACGTGTGAGAATAAATATACAATTTTTTAATAAGTAAATTTCGGTTTCTCTGGGGTCCCCCCTCATAAATATATATCAACTTTGGCTTCATAGTTGATGATGACTCAGTGTCTGTCTCTTCAGTAGCAGAATAAAGGAGAACACAACTCGCAGTGGTCTTGGCAGTGTAGCTGCAGCACTTGGCAAGTCCGACCCCTGTGGGTGATACTGGCACACAGCCAACGAGCAGTGGAGGGCACTTTCCCAGCTGGGTGATGGGCTTCCACACGCAATGCACAACTCACAGCAGGCGCCAGGCGAAAGGCCAGGCACCTTCACGCTGAAATGAAGGAGCCTGCTAGGAGGCTCGGGTGCCATCACTGACGCTCAGCACACTGCTTTGCGCCCACTGGGACAGCCAGAATGAAATAGATCCACTCTGTCAAGTGTTGGAAAGATGTGAAGCAACCAAGACTCTCTGACATTTCTGGTGGGAGTTGGAAGTGGTCAACCACTTTGCTAAACTCTTTGTCAGTTTCTCATAAAATTAAACGCCTACTTCTTCCGGCCAAGATGGAGGCATAGGTGGAAACATTGCGCCTTCTTGCACAACCAAGTTTAAAGACAACAAAGTTTGAGTAATAAAAATGCCACCAAAACACAGAAAATTGACCTGTATGGAAGTCCAACAACAATGAACCATTCAGCCAGACATGTAAGAGGGGCGGAGTCAGTGGCTGGCAGAGCAGGGTCGCGCAGGAAAAATGGGCGGGATGACCTAGGAGCGCAGGCAGCGGTTGGCAGATCCCAGGCGGTGGGGTGGCAACAGGCAGACCCAGTGAGGGCACAAGGCAGCTGTCTGACCGCGGTCACACATTCGCACACAGATAAACCAGGCGAAGGAGCGAGCAGTGAGACAGACCACGAAGGCTACAGCCCCAGTGACGGGAATTAAAAACTAAAAGAACCAACTGGGAAAACTTTCAGGGTTGAGGTGCTGGGAGAAGCTTCCAGGCTCACAGAGATTGGAGAGACCCACAGGGTCCTGGAGGGTGCACAGGCCCACGCACTCGGGAGCCGGTACCAGGAGGGCCAGGTTTGTTTGCGGGAAGCAGCAAGAGAGAGAGTATGGAACAAGCGCCATTGCCCCTCTCTTATCCCGCCCCCACATACAGTATCACAACCCAGTGACTGGGTCGCCCCGCCCTGGTGAACACCTAAGGCTCCACCCCTCATATGTAACAGGTGCGAACAGACCAAAACATTATGGCTCAAGAACAGCTCAAAGCCCCAGAGCCAATACTTCTAAGCGACCAAGAAATAGCCAACCTATCAGATGCACAGTTTAAAACACTGGTGATCAGGATGCTCACAGAATTGGTTGATTTTAGTCACAAATTAGAGGAACAAATAAAGGCTAAACTAATTGAAATGAAGGGAAATGCACAGGAAACCAATAGTAATGGAAAGGAAACTGGGACTCAAATCAAGGGAATGGACCAGAAGGAAGAAAAAAGTGACCAAACAGAAAAAATATGAAGAAATAAGAATTCAAAAAAATGAGGAGAGGCTTAGGAACCTCCAGGACATCGTTAAACGTTCCAACATCTGAATTATAGGGGTACCAGAAGGGGAAGAGGAAGAGCAACAAGTGGAAAACTTATTTGAACAAATAAAGGAGAACTTCCCCAATCTGGCAAAGGCAATAGACTTCCAGGAAATTCAGGAAGCTCAGAGAGTCTCAAAGAAGTCGGACCCAAGAAGGAACACACCAAGGCACATCATTATTACATTAGCCAAGATTCAAATGAAAGAGGGAAGACTAGAAGCAGCAGGAGATAAGGGGACAGTCACCTACAAAGGAGTTCCCATCAGACTGTCAGCAGATTTCTCAAGAGACCTTACAGAGACCTTTGGGCTCTCATCACCTCCGCTGCGTCCCCTCCTCTTCCCGAACAGCAAAGAAGTTTCTTCAGGAACAGAAATTGGGCCTTGCTGGACGCCGTCTCTGCGCCTGCTGATGGGGTCACACTTGTTCCGGTTTTCAACGTGCGACCATGTGAGCGTCCCTAGGGCGCAGGACAGCGCCTGCGGCGGGGGCGGTGAGCAAGGGCCCCAGGCTCACCCTCCCCACCAGCCCCCTCCGGGCAACTCCGTCCTGCGTCTTCTTAGGCTGTGTCTGTCCACTCGGCCTCCTGCGGTCCTAAGGCCACGCTGATGGCCCACGTTGTCACATCTCCCCGGCCGTCCAGAGCCCACAGTCTGTGCCACCTGTCACACACCACGCCAGACCACGAGGGTCAGCCCCTGGGCCCCAGAGCCCGCAGGAATTGTTCCCACTGGCCAGTCCGAAGCGGTCTCCCCAACCTGCCGCCTTCAGCATCGTGACCCAGCGGTGCAGGGCCAGGAGGGACGTGGGAGGCGACCTCTGTGGCTGACCCAGCAGGCCGGCGGGTGGTGTGGGGGCCCTTGACTATGTGCAGGACAGATTTGCAATGTGAGTCTGGGGGATTTTGAGAGCACGCTCATGACAGCTGGCGACGGTGACACTGAGGAGAGGCAGCAGGAGAGAGCCCAGTGGGGCGGCCGGGCTCCCAGAACCGTTATGGGAAAAGAACAAGCTTAGCCAGGGATGCTGGCCTCTCACCGGACAGTCAGGGGCAAAGGGGCCCTGGGGGCAGCTTCCGGGGTGAGCCTGGGACAAGCTGCTACTGCCCGCTGATCCCCTGGCCGCAAGTGTCCTGGGGACCCCTAGAGTTTAGGGGGCCCTGCAAGCCTGTGGGGGAGGGGGAAGGGGAGGAAAGGGAGAGGGAGAGCGAGAGCCAGGCCCTTCTTCTTGAGGGCTTTCTTTTGGGGGTTTATTTATCAATTGTTAGAAAGAGAGGGAGAGAAACACCCACCAGCTGCCTCTCCCAGGAGCCCCAGCTGGAGGCTGACCTTGAAACCCAGGCATCGAACAGGGGACGCCTGGCTTTGGGGCAGAGCCGACGCCCAACCCACGGAGCCACCCTGCTCAGGGCCCTGGTCGGGGGTTAGAGGCTGGGAGTTCAGGGGAGTCTTCCAGGAGCAGCTCAGTAGGACGTTCATCAGCTTCCTGCCGATGGCACTGACCCCGTTCCTGCTGCCTCTCTCCTGAGTGGGCGACTTACGCTCGGGCTGGGGGGCAGCGGGGCAAACCCTTCCCTCCTACGTGTCCACCAGCCGGCTGTGGACTGCTGGGCCCTTCCCGGTCTCGGCACCCCCTTGTCCTGTTGCCCTCGCTGTCTCCGGGACAGGGCCCACAGGCGAGCCGGCCGACGCCCGACAGGTTTGGTAGGAACTCTGCTTGCCTGTCCTCATCGTGTTCGGTTGGACCGAGAACCGAGATGTGGGATGCAGAGAGGTGGCGACGGTGTCCTCACCGCTCAGGGTGGATTCAGGGTGGGGCACAATCCCACCACAGATGGGCTGAGTCACGACAGAGCCTTCCCTCCAGGGGTGGGACCTGCGGGCCCCCTATGAGCTGCAACCCCAGCCCCTCGGGGCCTAGGGCAGCAAGGCGCCCACCCACCACCTGCTGCTTCAGGAGGGGTGCTGCCATACTTGGGTGGTCTGCCCTTTGCCCAAGTGGCCACTGAAGGCCGCCCAGGACCCTCCATGCACAAGGCCTCCGAGCCCAGGCCCTAGCCAGGCCCTCAGGACGCTCGCACCTCTGCTGCTCGGCCCGCAGTTCTCTCCCTGTGGGTGATGCTCCCTCTGCCTGCAGCGCTCCCCCCACAGCTCCCTGACTGACGGGCACCTCCACCAGGCTGCCCTCCCTGACTGCCGCAGCAGAAGTCACCTCATCTCTGGACGAGGCAGGGCTGCCTAACTCTCTGATTCCCGATCAGAAAGGCCCAGAGTCCAGGATTCCCGAGGGAGCATCAGACTCGCAGAAACCCAGAGCTGGGTGACAACGGGTGGACCTCGTGCCCTGGCTCCGACCTGCCTGCCCGGTGGTCCCATGGCTTCGACGCCTACCCCTCCAGGGGCCTCACGGGCTGTGGGCCGGGACAGCCCACGCTCTGCCCGCTCCGGCCTCCCTGCACTCATTGGCGCCCGACCCCATTCCTCGCTGGTCCTGCACAAGTCTGCCCTTTGCCTGGTTGCTGTCATCATCCTTCCCCCTTTCATGTCCCCCATGTCCCCAGCACTCCTGAGACAGGACCCTGCGCCAGCCAGACGGCCTCCAGGGACCCACGTCCATCTGTTTGTGGCAGGAAAGGTGAGCCAGCTCTTGGGAAATATCAGGGGTAAGTTGGTGCTGGCCGTAAGTGAGGCCCAGCCACGTGCTGTCGCTTTCTGAGTCTCTTTCCTCCACCAGCCCAGGAAGAAAGCAGCGGTAGAGGGGTTCCCGTGGCAACCAGCAGTGGGTGGAGTGCTGGGCTTGTCCAGAAAGGGCCCCATGGCCCGAGGCTGCTGACCCCCGCTCTGTGGCGAGGGCTGTGTCCTGGGGTGTGACTTCCAGGCACCTGGGCTTGGGCTGGAGGACTGGAGCAGGCACAGCTAATCAGCCCCACCCCACTCACAGACCTGACGGGGAAACTGAGCCCGGAGGGGCCAGACGCTCACCGAGAGTCAGAAGGCAAGTGCGTGGAAGAGCTGGCACTAGGACCCCGAGAGAGCTCTCGGGAGGCTGCCGCCTGCTGCACTGGAGACTTACCACCCGCTGTCCATCCACGTCCTCATCCATCATCCATCTGCCATCCACCCACCATCCACCCATCATCCATCCATCCACCATCCATCCTCCATCCACCATCCATCCATCCACCCATCCATCCACCATCCATCCATCCATCCATCCTCCATCCACCCACCATCCATCCATCCTCCATCCATTCATCCACCTGTCCACCCACCAATACCTATCCACACATCCATCCATCCATCCATCTGGCAACGAGCACTGTATTCACCTCTTCATTTATCCACATGCCCGTGAAACTAACCTAATGCTTTTCCTCCCACTTGTCCTGCTGTCGTGTGCCCACCCACTTTCCCACCCATCTGCTGCCTCACCCACCTGTCTCCTCATCCAGCCCCTACCCCTCAACACACCACACACCCACCCTGCTCACCTCTCCTCCATCCATATTCCATTTACCTGTTAGCCACCCCCTCGCCCACGCACGACCCTCCCCATACTCACCCACCTGCCCTGCTACTGCCCACTCACAGACTTCTACCTGCTCACACCCCACCATCCACTCATCTGCGCACCACACAACAGCGGCGTGAGTTGGCCAGTCCAGGGTCCATTCTGGGCATTTTGCATCCGTGTCAGCACTTGATTTTACCCGGTTGGAACGTCTGCCAGCCTGGCAGGTGTGCCACGCACTCGTTGTGGTTTGTGTCTCCCCTGTCCTGTGTGAGGGCGGAGCCTGGGCTCCCTCTTGTGTGGAGAACCCGCACGCCTGTTTGCTGTCGGAGCAAACTGCTCCCCGCCATTGGGCGCCTGCCTGCAGCAGTGCTTCCCTCTCCTTGTTTTTCGGGTCTGCAGTCCTGAGTTCTGGGAAGCAAGACACAGATTTCAGGTTCAGGTTCAGGTTCATGTGTGAACATTGTTCACACAGTGATTTAAGGCTGTGAGTGGGGGGCCTAGAGATTGCATAGCATTAAGGACACTTTTGGTTGCAAGCAAGAGAAAGACAACTTCAATGACTCCATTGGCTTCTACAACAGATCAACCCGGTGGCGCTGGCAGCTTCAGGTGTGGCATGCTCCAGCAGTTCCAGGTATCACTGAGGACCCAGTCCTCGGCCCCTGTGCTGCTTTGTGGGGTTGGCCTGTCCCAGGCCTGGTTCCCCCTCTATTTCCGAGGTCTCTGTCAGCACCTCCTGGGGCTCCACGGTCTCACACACACACACTCTGGGGTGAGCATGCCGGTGCAGGTAACATGGGTGTCCTTGAACCACCCTGCGTGGTGGGAGCACAGCATGCACGGTGGGTGGAGCCAGCTTCTCGGAGACCCAGTGGGCCACCGAGCAGACGCCACAGCAGATGGACCGGGATACGGTGCTGGGCTGGATCGGTAAGCGCCCGCCCAGTTGGTTGTGGCCCGGGGCACTCGGTGGCCGTCACACGGCGCGGAGCAGCCCCTCCTCCTGACCCTGGGCGCATGCCTGTGCAGCAGATGGTGAAGGCTCTGGCAGTTGGATCTGTGGATCGCCGCAGGGATCTGCTTAATTAGAAAATTTTCAGCACGGAAGAATAAGAAGTCGGAAGAGCGCGACGAGCGCCTGGCTCCCCACTGGAACCTCCCGACCGCGGGGCCCTGCGTGTTCCTTTTCTCCGTCCCTCCTTGCAGGTCTGGCCCGACGTCTCTGTGTGAGCTGCAGACACTGCGACACTTTACCGTTCGTCGTTCGACCTGCATGTTACCAATGGGGTCGTCTCCCAGAGGACCAGAGGGGCTTGGCCACACCTGAGAAATGAACAATCACTTCCCAAGTGTCAGCTAATACCTGACCAGGTGCGGTGTCCAGGGCGTGCCCCGACCCCCTCTGCCGCTGTTGGAGCGAACGGGGGTCTGACCGAGTCCCACCTTCTGCTTCACTTCTCTGTCTCCTTAGAACCTTTACGTTCCGCTCTGGATTAAAAGAGCCCTTTCCAGACGCAGTGTTGCCAATGAAACGGCGGTCCGCCACTCTGGCTGCGTGAAGCCGACTCCCGCACAGCCCTGCGAGTGGTCTCGGGCAGCGCCGGCCGGCTCCTCCTGGGATTTCCCCCTCACTCCTGTCCCTGGAAGCGAGGGGTGACTTCCTCTAGAGGGAAGGAGGGTTTCCTGTGCGTGGGGCCACGTTCTGTCCCGTGTGCTGCTACCCTTCGCCCGCTGTGCCTGAGGCTGCCTTACCTTTGCGCATTGCCTCTGAGCCCCCCCTCTGCCTTCTTTGATTCAATAGGGTGGGTTTTATTATTCTATCTCCTCTACTGACCTCGCTATCTCTCTTTAAAGTGCTTTTTAGAGGATTTCCTAAGGTCCAACTTCAGGAGGCCAGCATGGTTGGTTGGGGGGCCTGTCCCACCATGGGGGCCCCACCCTCGTGGCCTCCTCTCCCCCAAAGGCCCACCTCCTAACACCATCCTCTTTGGGGGGGAAGGTCACCATGAATTTGGGGGGCAAACATTCAAATCATAGCAGAATGTTTCTGAAGAGAAGCTACAAGTATTTATCTCTTTTTCTACAAGGAACGTTATTTCCTTGTGGCTGCATTTAAGATTTTATTTTTATCTCTGGTTTCCAGCCTCTAATTATAAAGAGGACTGTATTATAACGAGCAGTGGGGGGGGGCATGTTTTCCTGTATGTTCTCTATGTGTCTTGCTCTGGGTTTGTTGAACGTCTTGGATCTGTGGGTTGATATTTTTTCATCATATTTGGAAAAACGTTGGCCATTATTTCTTCAGACTTACGTGTTTTTCCTGCTGCAGCCTCTCCTCTCTTTCTGGGGCCCCAATCAGGTCCAGCACAGAGGGGCACCAGAGTTGGCCCCTCGGTAGTCCCGCTGGACCTCTGCTTTCCCGTCCCTCGTCCGGTCAGGTCGGACACCCCCTCGCTGCCCGGACTCCCCGTCCGCTCGCCCCCGCAGCCGTCTGCGCGTCCGAGTCCTGGACCTCAGCGGCGGCTGCTCCTCGGGGCTTGACTGCTGCTTGCATCGTCTCTGGGTGCGTTTCCGCTGATTGTTGTCCCCGCCGGTTGTGCATCGCGTTTTCCCAATTCTTCGCGTCTCGTTTTTTTTTTTTCCTTAAAAAAACAAAAAAGATTTCATTTATTTTTAGAGCGAGGGGCAGGAAAGGAGAAAGAACCCGAGAGAAGCATCAGTGTGGTTGCCTCTCGTGCGCCCCCTACTGGGGACCTGGCCCGGCCTGCAACCCAGGCCTGTGCCCTGACCTTCCTCCCGCCCAAAGCAGCAAGGAACCCCGTGCACCGCCCCACCCCTGCTCCCTCCAGACTGGTGTTCCGCTGGCTTTTTCTCTCTGTGAAGAAAAAAAAAACCAACCAACCAACCAAACAAACAAACAAACAAACAAAAATCTAAAAAACACCTAAGTTAAAAAAAAACTAAAAAATTATAAAACACAAAAAACAAAAACAAAACCAAAAGCCGTAAAACAACTCCAAACCCTATTCTCGAGAGGCCGGCAGGTCCCGGTTAGCGTCCCCCGCTGCAGTGGTCCTTTTGGGTGGAGTCGGGTTCACGCACCCTTTACTGGGAGGTCCCCACATGCAGCGCAGGCCGCACCGCCGGCACGCGTGACTCGTCTGCGGTGAGTGCCCGCAGCACCCCCGCGCCCGTGCGGCTCTTCGCCAGAGCCGACCCCCCGCAGCTGCTCCGGTGCGCGTTTGCACGAGAACCGTTGAGTCGGCTTGTCTAGGGGCTTCAGTGGGGGCCGTGCCGCACACCAGAGTCCCGCCCCGGGAGCCGCAGCCCTCCTCGCCGCCCGGCTCCGCCCCCTCCGGGGGTCCCGGGAGGCTGCTCCTCCGGGTCCTGGCTACCGGAGGTCGGAGTTTCCCCCGCTCTGCCTCACGGATTCTCCTGTCGTCTGCTGGTTGTTGTTTGGTGCTTCGCTCTCCTTTCCCCCTGTAACTGCCGGGCCTCTGAACTTGGAGCTGTTCAGGCTCGTCCCTGCGGCGCAGCCCGCAGGGTGGGCCTCGTGACACAGCGTGGCTGGGGGACCCTGAGCTCTCCCGGGCCTCGGCCTCACCCCTCAGCCCTGCCCCCATCCATCCCCTCTCCCCCGCGGCGGTGCCCCACCCCCAGCGCGGTCCAGCACCGGCCTCCGCTGTGCCCCCGCCCAACCCGCTGCCGTTTGGACAGAGTGGCCCCACTACCAGGCCGCCACCCCAGGCCCCTGCTGCCACAGCTGGGTCACGGGACCGGCTCCTGCAGACGGACCACGGCCCCCCCCCCCCCATGGTGAGCCGGCCCAGCCCCTTGGACAGCGGCAGTCGGCAGTCGTGGCGCTGCTGACCCAGAGAGGCCGAGGTCTGGCTTCCAGGAGGTGGAGCCGCAAGCAGTTTGGGGTCAGAGCAAGTTCAGTGCAGGCGGTTTGCTGCCGGCTCTTGTCTCGAGGCCAGAACCCGCTGACCCAGCGCTGTGCTGAGAGCCCCTCGGAGACCACCAGTTCATCCACCCACAGGGGGCTTCTCCTCGGAGGTCACAGGAGGCGGAAGAGCCTCGCCAACCGGGAGTGCAGGCTGGAGAGGTTGCCACGGAAACCTGGAAGGTGCAGACAGTGACCCTGACTCCTGTCACTTTCCACGGGGCTCTGGCGTGGATGTCTGTGAGCTACGAAGTGCATGTGCTCACGCGTGGGTGTGCGTGGGGCCCAGCTCCCCAGTGTGCTGATGGGGACCCCAGCAGGAGGACCTCGGGGCTCCTCCCCTCTTGGCAGGTGGGGACTCTCCCCTGGTGGAATGTGGGGAGAAGGAGGACTAGTTAGAGGCCTAGTAAAGCAGTGGCTTGGCCAGGGGACAGGAGTGATAGCCGCCCCAGGGAGACTTGGCCCCTGGCCACTTAGTGCCCCCTGGGGTCCAGCTCCTGTCACCGACTCCAGGGCCTCCCACAGGTCATGGTTTACACTCTCATGCCCACTGTCTTTCCGGCCCAGGGCCAGGTATGTGCAGGTAGTCCATTCACGCTGCCGCGGGTGGCTCTTCCGTGACACAGCCTAGGCTGAGGGCCCAGAGGGGACAGATCAGGAGGGGCAGAATGAAGTGGGTGGCCCTTCCTCCATCGGCGGCAGCCCACTGCCCTTCTACCCGAGTGTTGGGCAGCGCGGCCCCTCCTGGCATCCTGCGCAGCAGGGTCCTTGCTCCCTGGGAGGGGCGCTGTGCCTGGGCCCACCACGCTGCCAGCGCCCAGCACTCGGCAGGCTGAGGGAAGATGTGACCGCTTGGGTTTGCACACACCCTGTCTCCGTTTCCAGGCGCCATGGCGGCTGGGGTTCCGATGAGGGCCTGGCGCTCCTGTGCCAGAGTCGGGACTCAGGACGTCTGAGTCACGGGGCTTTTTGTCATCTCTTTCCTCGTCCCTTTCCCTTCTTGACCTGGGAGTAACTGAGGCCCCTCTTGGGGCTTCATCCGGCCCTCATCTGCGCCCTCAGGTCCTGGCCTGGGGCAGGGCACACGGAAGGACAGTGGTCACCTAGTGAAGTAAATAAAGGGGTGGGAGTGCCTAGTGAGTGTGGCGGCAATTCAGTGCCGCTGGCTGGTCATTACCGCCCATGACCATCTCGGGCGCGTCCAGGGCTGGCCCTCTCCTGCAGTGTCCTCTCTGTCCCGGCGTAGTGCGGAACTGCTCCTTCTGCAGAGCACAGCTCAGGGGCCACCTCCGGGAAGCCTTCCAGACCCTCTTTGTGGCCCTGCCCCTCGGCTCCAGCCCTGGTCTCTCAGTCTCCACCTCTGCCCTGTGAGCTTCCTAAGGGCAGGGAGGGGGCTACCTGTGTGGGCCTGGAGGCACCTTCCCCAGGCCCCGGAAGGGCCTTCGGGGGTGGGAGCCGGAAGAGGCTGTCCTGCTCTGGGCTGTGCCTGGCCTCAGGCCTTGCTGAGCTCAGAGACGCCTGGTGCCTGCTGGGGAGGGGCCCTAGAGGTGCCCCTTTGCAGCTTTGCTGAGTCCCCAAGAGAAGAATGGTCACGTTTCCTTCCCTCCCAGTAGCAGGCTTCCCCCGTGCTAAGCGGGCCCCCCCCCAGTGAGGATCCAGTGGGAGTTCCAGTTGGGGAGCCGGGGTGGGGGCAGGGCGCCCAGTGGGCAGGGCGCATCACATACGTGCTGGGCCAAGAAAAGAAACAGGCGCGTTTTTAATTTAATTTTCTTGTTTTTGCACTATCTCGAAAAGAAAATAACAACTTCAAAATGTTAAAAATAAACTACTTTTACTTTAAAAGGGCAAAAACAGCCCCAACAATCAGAGCAAATAAAAAGATCTTGGCTGAACGTACTGAAGGCTTACTCATCGCCGCCCAAGGATGGAAATTGGTCAGACCGGGAGAAATGTAGCAAAGCGCTGGGGGACGGGGAGGGGACCTGGAGAGGCACATGCCTCTACTCGGGGTGTGTCCAGGGAGCCAATGACAGGGTGTCTGGCACTGGAAGCACTTCTGCCAGAGATAGGCATCTACCCACACAGGCTGGTGGGAGATGAGTGTTCAGGGAGGGCTTCCTGGAGGAGGGGACCCACCTGCCCTACCCTTTGGAAGGCATGCCCGAAGGAGCCAGTGTCACAGAGGGTAGGGGGGCGAGCTGGCACAGTGGGTGAGAAATGTGCTCACAGGCGGGGGACATCTGCGTCCAAAGCCCGCTCCATCCCTCGGGGGCTGTGACTCAGGCGTGTGCGAACCTCCTTGGGCCCAGTTTGTTGACCTGCACAATCTGAGCAGTGAAAGCCCAGGACAGGCCGAGCCCTTAGCGGGGAGGCCCCAGGCCAGTACTGGCTCCTGGAGCTCCGGTAGGCGGACTCGGACTGGTGGCAGCCTGGGGGCATGGGGTGCTGCCAGTCAGCAGGGCGGCGGGGGGCTGCTGCTTCTTCTTTTTCTTTCTTTAATCCTCACCCGAGGACATTTTTTCATTGCTTTTCAGAGAGAGAGAGAGAGAAGTGGGGCAGGGGAGGCGGGGAGAGAGAGAAACGTTGATCGTTTGCTCCCCATAGGCTCCCCGAGGCCACCCGCTGTACGGGGACCCACTGGCTCCCTCAGGTCCCTCCTCCCCACCGCTGGTCCCCAGGGCACCAGGTCCCCAGGAAGACTGAACTGGGTGTGAGGGCAGGCTGCTCAGGTTCTCTGCAGGTCCCCAAGTCCCCGGACCAGAGTGGGCTGAGGTTGAAGTTTGGAGAACAGCTTGATTTTAGAGGCTTTGGGAGCCCCTGAACATCACCGGTCACTGGTCCTGGCCCCTGGGAAGCCCTCCTTGTGCGGTGCGGGGCTGGCCTCCGGGCACACCTGGCTTGGGGGTAGAGGGTTCCTGGGGCCTGCCGGGTCATCCCACCTGGGTCTGAGGCCCGGGCCCCTCCCAGTGAAGCAGCAGGTGGCTGAGGGCTCAGCTGTGCCCCCAGAGAGGTCAGAGGTGGGCAGGAGCCAGGGACTCTCTTCTCTGGCCACTGAAGGCTCGAAGCCCCCTCTGTGAGCCCCACCCACCGCAGGAATGACAGACGCCTTACCCCACTTTAGAAGACATCAAAAGGCTCAGTGCTGGGGGTGGCCCGCGGCTCGGGGTCCTTACCACCCACTCCTGAGCCCACGCGGCCAGGAGCTGGCAGGCCAGGCGGGACCGAGCTCCATCTGCCACCCTCTCTGGACTGCTTGGGCCACCACAACACAGGACTAGAGATGGGGACTTAAACTGCAGACTTGCCTCCTCCCTGTCCCGGAGGCCGGAAGTCCAAGGTCAAGGGTGACAGCAGGGTCGGTTTTTTCTGGGC
This sequence comes from Artibeus jamaicensis, assembly GCF_021234435.1. Taxonomy (NCBI): domain Eukaryota; kingdom Metazoa; phylum Chordata; class Mammalia; order Chiroptera; family Phyllostomidae; genus Artibeus; species Artibeus jamaicensis. Next base: position 26,243,924 of record NW_026521954.1, on the reverse strand, counting down.
CTCTCTCCTTGGCATGTAGACGGCCACTTTCTCCCCAGGTTGTGTCCTTGTGCAGTTGTCCCTCTGTGTGCCTGTGTCCTAATCTCTTCTTCCCAGAAGGACACCCTCAGACTCTGTTTTACCTCCATTACCTCTTTAAACAGCCGATCTTCACAAATAGTCACGTTCGGAGGCCCTGGCGATGACCTGAACAGGTGAACTTCTGGGGCGCAGTTCAGCCCGCGGCAGCCCCTCTTCGGGAGCAGGGCTCCCTGCGGCTGGAGCTTCTGCCATGTCCAGGGTCTTGATTCGGCCCCAGCGAATGCGTCTCCAGCCCCTCTTGGCTCCTTGGCCGCTCGTGTCCACGCAGTTGGGCCGAGGCCAGAACAGCCCCAGTCCGGGTATGGGCCCGTGACCCAACGTGCCTTGGCTCCCAGACACGCAGCCCCGAGCCCCTGCGTGAGGTCCGGCCTGACCAAGCCCCGCCTGCCTCCGTCTGCCGAAGGCCTGGCCGGCTCCCACACTGCGCCCGTCTGCCGGACTGTTGGAGCTCAGTGGGCAGCAGAGTGTCTGGTGTCGGCTGGGGTGGGCAGACAGGCTGCGAGCCATCTCTCTAGGTCACTGACAGGTGACAGCCTCTTTCCCAGCCTGGCCCACAAAGTGGCATGGGGGTGGCAGACCTGGCAAGAGAGCTCAGGGTCTCCAGTGTCCCTGAGACACCTGGCCGGGCATGGGGAGTGGAGCCCAGCCCCGAGGACGGAAGGGCCCTGGGACTGCCTGCCCGGGGGAGGTGTCCTGGAGCTCAGCCCTCCCTGCGTCTGCCTCACAGTTGTCCATGTCTGTGTCCATGGACCTCCTCAGCCTGGGGACAGGCCTGACACATTTCAGTGTCCCCAGCTTGGGCCTGTGAGTGAGTGGGCTCAGCTGGACTTGTTGAATAAATGGGTTGGGTTAAGGCTTGGGTTAAGGTGTTAGTAAGTGAGCGAGTGGGTGAATGAGGAAGTGAATGAACGAGTGAGTGAATGAATGAGTGAATGAATGAGTGAGGGAATGAGTGAATGAGTGAGGGAATGAATGAGTGAGGGAATGAGGAAGTGAATGAATGAATGAGTGAATGAATGTACAAGTGAGTGAGTGAGTGAGTGAGTGAACAGAAATGGAAGCTGTCAAGCACTGGAGTGCATTCAGCTGCTTCCTGGGGGGGGTCACTGGCCGCTGCTGGGAGCTGCGCAGATGGGGACCCACCTCTGCGGGGTCAGGGCCTTTGCACATGCTGCCTGGTGTGGGGTTCCCCACGTCTGTGTGGCCCCCTCCCACTGGCTGCGTCCCCGGCTGGGCCTGACTCTGGAGTGGGGTTGCTGCGGCCGCCTCCGTGCGCCCTCACTCTCGCCTGGACCCCGTTTTCCTCCATGGTCCCTGTCTGAGCCTTCTCTAGACTCTCTTTTCGTCCCTGGCCCCGTGGTTCCTGGTGGTCCCTGCTGCATCCTGTCTGGAGCGGCCCAGCCCACCCGCCCTTCACAGGTTGCCGTGGAGAGAAGGCAGGCACGCAGGAACGTAAGACCGTGAGACTGCGCAGAGTGAACCCAGGAGGGTGACTTGCTGAGCTGCAAACCCAGGTCTCCCAGGCTGATTGCTTGAGGGGAGCCCCATGGGTGTCCCCAGAGTCTGGGTCCTGGGGTGGGGGCCTGGGGCAGGGAGGCAGACTTTCCAGGCCAGCAGTCGGATGTCCAGTCTTGGTCAGAGGGCAGTGGGGAGCCAGGGGTGGGCTGCTGGCTGCGTCACGGTGGGATCCAGCCCGCACTGAAGAAGGAGGCCGCCATGGGGAGGGAAGCCCAGCCGGGCCGGGACTGGGCGTGTCCAGTGCAGGCCAGGGCGGCAGAGCCAGCAGCCAGGCCTGCACACCGATGGCGAGGTGCTCGCCGGGCGGGGAGGCTGTGGCAGAGGCTGCGACCTCACTGGGCGCAGCAAGAGCGAAGAGGACCTGGTCCAGCGGCACAGACACCGGGCCGTCCCTGCTCGGGCCACCGTCTGTCTGCCAGCGGCACCCCGCAGCCTCCTCAACGTCTCTGCCATCTCTCACCCTCCCCTGTCCCCTGACGGAGGGACTGCAGCAGCCCGCCGTCCCTCCTTGTTACCTGCCACTTGCTGAGGGCTCCTTATCGCTCCAGGATCAAGTCCAAGTTTCCCAGGCGGGTGTGGCAGATGGCTCGCTTGGCCCGAGTTCTTCACTCGGCCCTGAGTCCAAGCCCTTTGCCAAGAGACTGTCTTTCTCACTGAAGGTGGAATGTTTGTCAGGGATGCTGTGGGGGAGGGGCTCAGGCCGGTGACCAGCACCAACGTGGGGACAGAACTGGGAATGACTTCGGGGCCTCAGCAGGAAGAGCCCACAGCACTTTCTCTCTCCCTCCCAGGCCTCCGCCACTGTCCCTGTACAAGGAACAGGTGCCAGGCAGGCTACTGGTCCCAGAAGACCAGAAGTGGGAGGCGCGCACCCAGACCCAAGCCCGCCTCCCAGCAGAGCCCGTGTGGTCGGCCAAGGAGAGGGCTGGGCCCGGAGACGTGTGGGTGCTATGTGGGCAGGAGGGCTGATGGACACAGGCTGTGCCCAACTCAGCCGGCCCAGCACCATCTTCCCCGGGCAGCCTGCCCGTCGGGGCCACTGCCCATCCAGAAATGCCCAGTGAGGACGTCCTCGCTGCACATCTCACTGCCCCGGAGCCCCCCGGAGGCTGTGGGAAGTCAGTAAAGAATTGCAGGCCGCCCCGGCCTGGCCTACCGGTCTTGGCCCTGTCTGCTTTTCAGTCAGGGGCAGGTCCCAAGGTCAGGGGCAGGCCCCAAGGTCAGGAGTGGGCCCCAAAATGCCCTCAGGCAGATCGCTGGCTCCGCAACCCCACTCTGAGTTTCTCATCTGGAAGCCGGTTCTCAGGTGCGCATCAGAGTGGAGGGAATCGCAGTGCCGCAGGCCCCTTGCATGGAAGGTCGGAATCAAGGCCAGCTCCTTCTCTGGGGTGACCCTGCTGGGAACAGCTGCCTTTGGAATGAGGTTCTCTGCTGCCTGCCTCTTGCCCCGGGGGGGAGGGGTGGCTTCCCCATCACAGCTGGGCATAGGGGTCCTGGACTGCAGCAGCATATGGAGAGGACGTGCGGTGGCTTGGAAGGGGGGGTGTGTCGCCCCCAAAGGCCGTGCCTTATGGCAGAGTGACACAGGGTGCCCGGCGGAGGCCCCCTGCTATCCAAGGGGCCGTCCAGCAATGCCTCTCGACCCAGCTTCCGGGGAGGTGCGGGGTGGGGCGAGAGCTCACCTCGTTTCGACTGCAGGCTCCCTGGGTTGGGGGGCAGGGCGCGTGGTTGGGTCTGTGTTAAGGGCCACCGGCCAAACACCCGCTTAAACCAGAAGTATTTCCCCAAACTCTGGCACCGAAAGCCAAGCGTATTTCCTTCGTCCCACTTTTACAACTGCATCAGCTGCTGGAGCCGTGGGCCTCTGCCGGAGTCCGTGCAGGCTCCGGCTCCCTCATCTCCGCCTGGTCCCGAGGTCCACTTCATTACCCACAATGCAACGTTTTATGTCCTGCTCTCTCCAAAACTTCTTCCATCTCTAAGTGGCTGGCGTGTTTGCTTACAGTTTATTATTTGTAGCTCCAGTGCATTATGGTAAAAAAAAGTGAGCAGTACAAATCTTGTGTTTTGAATATCGAGGTTTCTCTCTGCGTCTGGAGAAGCTGAGTGCCCTTCCGCAGCGCCCCTGGCGGCGGCTGCTGAGCCTCCCGCATGCCCCACCCTCGCCCGCCCGCCGGCCCCGCCCTGCCAGCCTGGCTCACTTGGTCCTTAGAGGGCACCGGATCCTTCTTCCTTGGATTGGCGATAATTTCATTTTCTTTCTTTCTTTCCTTTTTTTTGGTGTTCGTTCATGTCTTAGCTCGCAAATGTTTGCTGCCTTTCTCCACTTTATTTGCATATTTGAATGCTACAAAGCGATCCCCTGTGTTCACACGGAGTTTCTTGCTATAAATTCAACTTGGCAGTATTAATGCTCCTGCCCGGCTTTCTTTGTTTTATTTTTTAAATTGCATTTTATTGACTATGCTATTACAGTTGTCCCAGTTTCCCCCCCGTGCCTCCTTCCACCCAGCACCACCCACTCCTTCTGGCCGCCCCCCACCCTTGTTCACGTCCACGGGTCCTGCGTGTAAGTTCTGTGGCCACTACATGTCCTGTGCTGCACTTTACACCCCCGTGGCTGCCCTGCGACTGCCTGTGTGTACTTCCAGATCCCCTCGCCCCTTGACCCACCCCCCACATGCCTCCCAAGTAGCAACCATCAAAACACTCTCTGCATCCATGATTCTGTCTCTGTTCTCCTTGTTTGCTCAGCTGTGTTTTAGGTTCAGTTGTTGATGGCTGTGCATTTGTGCCATTGATTTCAGTCCGTGTTTTCCTCATCTTGTCATTGTACATGCTCCTGTGCTGTTTATCACCTCTCTCTCTAGTCTATTTATTTACTTTCAGAGACAGGGGAAGGGAGGGAGAAACAGAGGGAGGGAAACATCAGTGTGTGGTTGCCTCTCATGCGCCCCCTACTGGGGACCTGGCCCAAAACCCAGGCTTGTGTCCTGACTGAGAATTGAACCGGGGGCCCTTTGGTTTGCAGGCTGGCGTTCAATCCACTGAGCCACAATAGCCAGGGCCTTTACATCTTCTGGCTCCAACCCTTTGCTGTGGGCGGGGGTCCCTTTAGGAGTCTGCGGTGACAAGCCGGAGAAGCTGACTATCGAAGAGGAATTAATAGGGATTTCCACTTCTGGCCGAGATGGAGTAGCAGGGACAATGGGGAAACAGCAAAAGACTCCAGACAGAATCCAAGGACACGTGGGGTTAGGGATGCTGACTGGCTCTCGGTCACCACAGGATCACAGACACGGATAGCCTGGGGAGCCGAGCCTGGGGGAACTTGGATCCGACTGACTTCAGCACAGGATGGCACAGCCCATCAGCCACCTGGCAGGGGAGGTGATGGAGCCTGCCCCGGACTCGGGAAGAAGGCGGAGGCGGGGAAGGAACAAAGAGCAAACAGGGAAGGAACTAGAAAGCTGGCGCATGGAAATCCGTCATCAATAATTACGGGAAGGACAGGCGTCCTAACTCTCCCGCAGGAAGTCAGAGCCCGCCCCGAGGATCAGGAGACGCCAGTGCCGGTGGCATGGGGCTCATGACGGGCTTCGCATGCACAGGCCCAGACGGGGCACAAGTAGAGGGACAGGACAGCGGACGCTAACCACTGACCACTGACCGAGGGGGGCTGGGCGCCTGTGTTACTGTCAGGCAGCAGGTCTCAGGGCTGAGCGCGCTCGGGGGCATGAGGGTCAGCCCGTCACAACGGGGTCCGTTCATGGGGGGTGTGTTGTACGGCAGAACTTCCGCACTGGTGAGGGGGAAAGGGAAATGCTGGCCGACGAAGTTCGGACGCCCGCGGTTGGACCCGGCGGTGTCCCGGCGGTCACCTGGCAGTCACTGACGCACAGCGACAGACAGCGGGGCTCGGCGACCAGCCAGCCCGCCCACCTGACAGGGCAGACACTCGCCCCCGCCCCAGGACCGTGACTCAGCCTGCCGCTCCCGAGTCGCCCACTCATGGCAGCTTCTCCAGGGACGCACGCAGTCAGTGGGGCGCGGAGTCAGAGGCCAGCCTCTCCACAGGACGAGCTCACTTTGTGGGGTGGCGGGTGGGGCCTTGTCCCAGGCGTCCTACTGAGTGTTGAGGGTTTAGCTGTCGACACACCTCCCCGCCCTTTCAAGGCCTCACACCAGGTGTTGGGGTCACATCTCCTGGCTGTGGCCGGACTGGGGCTCCGTGGTCAGGCTGCCTGGGTTTGAATCCTGCCTCTGCTCCCAGCTGCCGTGTGGCTGGGGACAGGTTACTGGCCCTCAGCGCCTCAGTTTCCCCCCATGTGACCTATGTAACCCAATACCAATGCCCACCCGGTGGGGATGTCGTGAAGACCCCTCGCACAGGGGACCCAGGACAGGCCAGCTGTTGTCCTGTGGCTACGATCCGTTCTGTTCCTGAGTGGGTTCTGTTAATGACCCATTTTTCATTTGCTGGCTCTCTGTGGCTGTGCGGCGGGTCAGCGCTCCGGTGGAAAGGACCAGCGGCACTGGTGTGTCACAAGTGTGCAGATGTGTGCGTGCAGGGGTACCATGGTAACATGCACTCTAAGGGGTCTGTGTCACGGCATCGGCTGGAGAGCGGGGCGGGGGGGTGGCGAGCGGGGCAGCCCCGAATGTAGTAAGCTGGTGCCGGACCCAGACTCGGAGTCCTTCTTCCTCCAGGAAGCCTCGGGATTGGCTCTGAGGTCTTGGACAGGTGGGACGGGGCCCACCGCACCGCCAAGGGTCACCTCCTTACTCAGAGTGTCCCGATGGGCCCTGTGAGCCTGGCCCACACAGTGTCTGCGCAGCCACACGGGACGAGCGCTGGGTTGATGCCTGGGGCCCGGCCCAGCCAGCTGCCCTAACACCAGCCATCCGGGACCCATCAGCTTCTTTCTAGAGATGCCCCAACAGACGTTGCAAACGCCTCTCCCCAGGATGTGTGAAACGCCCAGGTCCCCGGGTCCCCGTGCCCGGGTGCCCTCCCGGCTCATCCGCCTGTTCCAGCCGGGGCTGGGGGTGGCCAGGGTCTCCTCCCAGGCCCTCCCGCCTGCTCTGCGCCTGGTCCACCGCTGCGGACCGCGCTCCGTCTGGCCTGTGTGCCTCAGGGCAGCCCCAGGCAGCACCCACGAGAGCCCGCGAGTGGCTGTCTCACTTGAGGCGCCGGGTGGCCAGGCGGAGAAAGCCAAGCTGAGGCTCCTTCTCTGTATTTTGAAGGCTGTGCTTTTTAATTTGCCCTCTTCCTTCTTGCTCCCAACTGGCGCTGTCACATTCCTGTCCTTCACAGTGGCAGTTTTGGCTTCTCCTGTCTGGAAGCATCCACCTCTGGTCTGTGAAAATGTCAGCCTGGGAGCCACCGACGGCGCCCTCCTCGGTGGGTTACTCAGCCTCGCTCGGGCCCACGTGGCCTCGGCTTTGGGAAGCGCTCCTGTAAGTCCTGCTCCAGCACGGCCGCCCTTCATTTTGTGGGCTCTCTGGAACTTTCCACGACTCCTCAGGGGCCGCAGGGCCTCACAGGCTGGGGCTCGGCTTGTCTCCTCTGTGTCTGTTTTGCTTCTCATGTGACATCTTCTCCCAAGTTTTGCTTGAGTTTTTAAACCTTTCAAAACGCCCAGCGAACGAGTTGTGAGGGAGGGGGAGGGGGCTCCGGGTGCAGCCCGGCCCCAGGCCTCGCCCATCCCCAAGGACGCGTCTCCCCAAGGGCGCCCCTCAATCTGAGTTGTTCCTTTGCAGACGTCTGGGGCTGCGTCCTGCTCGTGATTCCTTCTGACTCAGAGACGGCATCGTGCAGGCTCCTGCCTCCGTCCCTCTGGCTGGAGGTCCCTGCAGCACCAGGTCATTTCTGGTGGCCAGGACTTCGGAAGGTGGCTGACGGTCCTTGGGCTTCCGGGGCCGCGTCCGTGGGACACCATCACGGCCTGGCTGAGGCCCAGGTGGCTGGGCGTGTCAGCACCCGGGGGGTCTGCTCCAGGGGCCAAGCAGCCTCTCCAGACTGAATCAGAAATCCTGGAGACAGACCCGCGGCCGCCCTCCCCGCCCCCGCCCCATTCAACCCTGCAGCTCATCCATCCACCTCCTTCTGGAAACGCCTTTTCCTGCTCTGTTCCTCCCCATTCTCTTGGGTTTGCCGCTCTCTCACCGCCCCCACCTGCAGCCCCTTACCCAGGCTCCTGAGACACACCCAGGCTCCCCCCCACGGTCTGGGGTGCCCCTGTCCAGGCCCTCGTCCTGGGTCCCCTCCTGCCCCGCCTTCGCACTCTCCCTGTGGCTTTCCTTGCAGGTGAACCCCTGCAGGGCCGACTCCCCCTGAGTGTCAGGCTGCGCATGCAGCTCTCCTGGGACTCACTCAGGCATCTCAGCTTAATGTGGATGAAACCAGACGCACGTCCCTGATGGGCCCTGCATCCGACCACAGTGTCCTTGTAAGAGAGACAAGAAGGCACTGATGCACAGAGGGGGCAGGGGGCGGGCCCTGGGAAGACAGGTGAGGGCTGGAGGGATGTAGCCAGAGTCCAGGAGCGCGGGGGACACGAGGAGCTGGACTGGCCCCTGGAGCTTCCGGAGGGCGGCGGCCCTTCCACCGCTGACCGCAGACTCCTGGCTGCCCAGGGTCTGTGGAAGGGCCCAATTCTGTTGTGAGCCCCAGTGTGTGGGACTCGGTGGCGGCCACCCCAGGACACTCGCCCAGGGTCGGCCCGCGCAGGACAGGGTTCTGTCCGCCGTGGTGTGAGATGCCCAGGCTGGGGCCGGGCAGAGCTGGTGGGTCTCCTGTGTCCTGGAGGATCGGCCCTACTTCTCATCTGTGTCACCTGAGACTGTCCCTTCGGAGCTCATCGCCTGTTGTCCCCGCTCACCCTCGGGAGGGTCCTTGCCCAAGCTGGGGAGCAGCATTTCCCTGGGTCTGGGCCGGTGCAGGGTGCAGGAGGGATCGGGGAACCCCTCCTTCCCAGGCAAAGTCCCAGGAAGCATTTCCTGAAGCCCCAGGTGGAGAAAAGCCAGCTCACCGGGGCTCGGATCACCTGGGAGCTTCCGAGATGCCTCCACCGGCCTTGGCCTGAGAGTTTGGAACTTTGCTTTCCCAAAAGGAGCGAGTGGAGGCATCTGGACCTCAGACCCACCTCCCACCTCAGACACCGTGGGTGTCTGCCAGGTCCCAGAGCCCAGCACGGTGCCTGGCTCACAGGTGAATGAATGAATGAATGAATGAGCGAACGAACAAATGTCTGTGTGCGCTGAAGCTCGGGGGGTGCAGCGGCGCCCGCCCATCCCACACCTCCTCCGAGGCCGCCGGCACCCCCAGGGCCTCATGTTGGGGGCGTGTAAGTCTTGCAGCAGCGTCTGGGGGAGCCTGGGGTTTTTTCCGCAGCCCCTGCCCCTGCCCGGCCTTTGACTTTGCAGAGCCCCAGCTCCCCCAGGGGCTACTGCACACTTTCTGGGCGCACGGTAGCACCGGGCCGGCCCCTCCACTCGGCATGACTCACGCCGCGCCTGGGCGGCTGAATCACCCGTCAAACGCGCAACGGCTGTCATTTTCTCGCTGGTTTCTATTTAAAAACCTGTCCTTTCGTTCCTGCGGCAGAAACTGAACTTTGGGTCTCTTTTTTACCAGGACCTTCAGCTCTCCCACAAATTGTACATTTGCTGAAAATGTTTGTAAAATGCAAAGCGGAATTCAGAGACTGCACAGGGCCAGCGTCTGGGGGCGAAGGCCCAGCCTGTCTACCTGGCCCCCCGCCCACACGCAGAGCGCCCCATGGGGCAGGTCCCACCGTGCCGCCGAGAGTCCCGGTCCTGCCTCCGTCAGAAGGGGCTCGTCTCCCCAGGGGACCCGATTCCTCCACAGCCCGCAGGGCCGGGCTGCTGTTAACACTCGAGGGGGGCTTTCTAGAAAACGGCTTTGACCCACTTAACAGCAAGCCGCTCCCTCCCTGCAAGGGCCCCCCAGGCCCTGGTCACTGCCTGGGGCCGCAGTGCACAGGCCGCCCTGGACCAGCAGGGTGGGGGGTGCAGAAGCCTGGGGCAATGTCACACTCGTAGCGGCCCTTTGGAACAAATCACAGGCTGATGCGACACTCGGGTGACCCTGTGCCATGAGCTCAGCCGGGCCCAGAGCCTCGTGGTGTCTGACACCTCTGTGTGGCCGACGCCTGGCCTCCTCATCTCCTGGCTCTCGCGTGGCCCCGTGGCAGCGACACCATCCCCATGTGAGTTATCAGGGGTGCTGCCAGGACAAGGGGGAGCGAGGACAACAGGACAGGGCACTAGAAGAAACTAAGCCAGAAAGTGGTCCCCGCTGAGGCCCTGCCTCGGCCTGACCCAGGGACTCTGGGTCTGCGCTGAGGTCCCGGGGGGCGCTCTGTCCCTGCCGCTGGGACTGCTCCTGGGGCCGGGTGCAGCCTCCTGCCTGTCCTCACTGCGCGCAGGGCCCCGTTGCGACAAGGCCGGGCTCCAGGAACACTCAGAATGTGCCGCGAATTACAGGAAAGACGAGAAGCCGGGGCGAGGCCCCCCCGGAAGAGGCCCCGCGGGCCTCCTCTCTTCTCAGGGGCCCTGTGCCCGATGCCGTGCCACCGAGGCCGTCCCGCCTGTGCCGACCGTGGGCATTTGGAGAAGGAACACAAGAGAGGACAAGGGGCAGCATTTGACGACAGCCGTGGCTTGTCACTAGCAGACTCATGGGCCTTTTTTTCCTTTTTTAACCCTGAGGCTGTTTTCATTGATTTTACAGAGAGAGGAGGGGTGGGGAGACAGAGAGACCCAACTGGGGATTGAACCTGCAGCCGAGCAGCTGTGCCCCCCAAGCGGGGACTGAACACACAGCCCGCTGCTGTGTGGGTCGGCGCTCTGGCCACCGGGGCTGCCTGGTCAGGGCCTCGTTGGCCTCCGGTGGGGAATCGGCCCGTGACCGGTGTTATTACATGTCGGTTACTGGGGAGAGCCCTCCCCAAACCAGAGTTTATTCATAAGAAAGTGTATATTTATTCTTACCTGCTTAAACTTTGGGCACCTTCAAAGTGCTCTCTTTGGATGCAATGCACCGCTCCAGAGCCTCGCTCCGCTGCCGAAAACCACGTTTGAACGCACCGATGCGGGTGCCTTTTGGTGCTCCTGCTGTCTCTGGTTTCACCTCCTCTGCACTGGCAAAACGTTTCCCTTCAAGGACTTTTTCATCCCCGGAAACAAAAGAAAGTTGCTCAGGGTGAGACTGGGTGAACAGGGAGGGTGGGGCCCAGGGGTCATGGCATTTTTTTGGTCAAAAACTGCTGAATACTCGTCATGGGTGGGCGGGTGTGCCCATAAGACACCTTTCGTGAAATGGACAACCACGATGAGTCTTTAAAAAATATTTCACCGAAGCCAAACTGAGCCTCTCACAACGCCAGCTGGTACGCTGGTGCAGACAGTTCCTGCAGCACTGACCCAGCGGGGGGGCCTGTCCTCCAAGGGGCCCGCCCTGCGGTAGACAATCCCAGGTTCTGGGGGGCCCCTTGCATACCGGTAACCCTCCAGAAAGTCCATACTCAAGTGCCTGGCGACAACAATGGATGTCACATGGCTCGAGTAGCTGTGTTTTTTTCTTCAAAGGGAAAAACAAAGTGTTTTGTTTGGTCGTGGCTCCTGGCATGAGGCCCAGCCTGCCAGTGGCTCAGCAGTTGGGGGACCTGGCACCGGGAACAGAAGGAAGGACTCATCTGACATAAGGAGACAGTGAGTCTGAGGTTCAAGTCTGGTGTCAGGTGAACCATGCAGATTCTGACCCCCAAAAGGACAATTTCACATGGTGTCACCAATTGGCTCATTTTCAAGTGAGTTTCCAAAGAGGCTGTTCACGCGAGAGAGGGAACCTGCCTTCGGATGGTCCCAGAAGGCCTTTCTGTGACTTTCCGGAACAGACACAGCTCCTTGGCCAGGCACAGGGCTCCGGATCCCTCTCTGGGACCTCACTGGGTGGCCCTGGTTTCTCCTGCTTTGGGCGGCAGGGGCATTGCAGGCTGGGCGCTGCTTCAGCCCCGCGTACAAGGTTCGCTAGAACCCATGCGGGTCCGGGCGCCTTTCCCGTGGACTGGAGTTTCCTGGAACGGCCTCGGTTTCTCCACAACCCTGGTCCTCCTTCCGGACCCCTCTCGCCCCGCCAGGAGCATGGGAGCTTCTTCTGCCCAACCTGTGTCCCCCCAGTCGTCCTCCCTCTCTCTTTAGGGGGAGTCTTGCCCCTCCGCTTACCCAGAGTCTCAGCACCACCCACATGCCAGGGGCCCAGAGAGGAAGGAGGGTGACTGAGGTGCTGGGAATCCAGAGGAGCCCAGGGGTCCCTGGGGGCAACTGGGAGGCAAGGGGTGCCGTTCCTCAAAAGTGAGATAGTGAGACCCCTGTCTCTGGGAGCATTCAAAAGGAGTCTGACTGCCCTTTGTTGTTGGGGTGGTTCTTGTCTTTGGGTGGTAGCTGAGCCTCAGGTGGTACCACGGGTTGAATAGTGGACCCCCTAATATGTCCCACTCCAGCCCCGGCACCTGTACACAGGACACTGTTTGGAAGGATTCTATGCAGGTGAACCAAGGGGCAGAGCTGCAGTGAGGGCTCCCAGCCCAGCGACAGCGTCCGGACAAGAGGAAGGAGAGGAGACTGGGATCAGGGAGGATGCGTGGCGACAGGGGCAGAGGCCCCGGTGAAGTGGCCACCAGCCCGGGAAGCGGGCACCGGGAGCTGGGAGAGGCAGGAAGGGCGCGCCTCTGGCGACTTCAGCAAGAGGACACACTGCCCACAACTCGGTGCTGGACTCCGGCCTCCGGGCCTGAGAGACAGTGCACCTCTGCTGTTCTCAGTCCCTCCGATGTGTGGCCCTTCGTTATGGCCACCAGGGCACCCATGGTTAAATACGGTTCCTCGGTCCTCCGTCCATGCTGGGTTCAGAGCCTGCAGCCGGCTCCTGGCTTTGGACCTGCGGGGGTCGGGGGCGCTGGGGGTGCCGGCGTCTGGCACGTCTGTGTTAGCCCTGCTGGGGGGTGACGGGGGGAAAGAGAGGACTTCTTTTGAGTAAACATGTGGCAGATCCCTCTTGGCACACTCCAGCCTAATGGCTTTGCAAAATGACTCCGCGTGAAATGATGTCTCCAAGTCGTGAACTGAGCTGGAAGACGCGTTACAAACAGCCGAGGAGGGCCAGGCGGGGTCAGAGTGAGGGCAGGCAGACCCCACACCCAGCAGCAGGGGCCCGTCTCCAGATTGTCACCCACAGCACCTGGGGTGAGATGTGACCTCTGGCACGTGGAGCAGCTGGTGGGTCAGGGAGGGAACTGGAAAACCAAACACTCCAGTTCTCCTGGGGCCGTGGGCTGCCGGGCCCAGGCTCCAGATGGCCGGTGGTGGGATGTGGCTGGCAGGAGGGTCAGACGTTGGATGCTGGGCTGGGGGCCCGGGCTCCCACCACTGACGCTGCGCTGTGGGGGAGGGGTGCGGGGGGCAGGACAGAGGAGCCCAGACAGGGTGCCGCTCCCCACTCTGAGCCTCAGTTTCCCCTCTGTCACAAAGACCCGGCTCCACCTCTGAGTCTCGCCCGCCTGGCTCGTCCACTTTGGGGCTCCCCAGGTCGAAGGAACAGTTCAGAGAGCTGGCGTGAGGCCTGCGCCCTCGAGTCCTGCCAGCAGAACGCCCACGTCCTCCCGAGACCCTCGTTTCTTGGCAGGCCCCTGACGAGTGCCCCAGCCAGCTGACCACGCCCCAGCCAGCTGACCACGCCCCAGCCAGCTGACCACGCCCCAGGGTGCTGGTTTCCTCCTCCTGCCGCCCCATCTGGGTCCGGGCCGCCCAACTGGGGCTCAGCCCAGTAGTCTGCGGTCCACCTGGCCCTCCCTGTCCCCAGCCCCACACCCGCCACCAGTGGCCTCCAGGGGACTGACTGCACAGCCCTTGGCCCTCAGCCACCAGCTCGGCCCCAGCCCGTTCACCTCCCCCTGGCCCCGGCTCCTGCTCCACCCACCGTCCAGACGACCGTGAGCAGGTCTGGAGAGAGCGTGGCCGAGCTGACACCCGTAGGGGACAGAAGTAACTTGGAACCCTGGCCTCGGAGGCCTCACCCGGGCTCATAGGCCTCAGGGCCTTTGCACCTGCTTTCTGCCCAGATTTCACACCGCCTCTGCGGGGACCCCTCTGTTAGGTAGCTCCCTCCCACCCCCCACTGTCTGCTTCTCCTGTGACACTCTGTGGCAGCAGGTCACACTGTCAACTTGGCTTATGGAGACCAGGCATTGGCCTGGGTGGCTCTGGCTTTGGCCAAACCAAACCGCCTCCATGGATACTCTCCAGGGAGTGGGCGGGCCGCGGGGTTGAGGGAATGACTGAGTCCGAGAGGGGCGAGCCCGGCCCTGCGTTTGCCGATGGGGAAACAGGCCCCGAGGGAAGAGTGGGTTTGCCCAGTGTCCTCCGGGACCCCCCCCACCACGCAGCCGCAGGGAGTATTATCCCAGCCCCCACCTCCTGCAGCTCCGCGGCTCTGCCTCCAGACACGCCGGCCTTGCACACGAGGGCCTGGTGGGCAGAGGATCCGAGCAGGAGCCGCTGGAAGGAGCTCAGTGCTGGGCACTGACCAGCTCCATGGGGGTGAGGAGTGAGGAGTGGGGGACCCCAGCCCATGAGCGCAGGTGGGGAGGGAGGGGCCTGAGTGCCAGGCTGAGTGGGGTTCGGTGTCCCAGGTGCTGGGGGCTCCCTGCACGGGATGCCAGGCTGGGACGCACTGGGTCAGTGCCCGCGGCCTCATATAAATACGGAATCGGGCCCAGTGGGGGCGGGTCCCAGGATGCGGGGCGGCTGCAGCTGGGCCTCTGGTCACCTGCCCTGTGTGGGCAGCTGGACCCAGGACTCAACACTGCAGTTATGAGTTGAGACAGGTCTCCCAGGAGAGTGCACTTGGGGACAAGAGGAAAGGAGCAGCGTGCTGTCCCCAGGGTGCTGCTCAGTCTAATGAGGCCACCAGGGCTCTCTCCGCATACCGGTGGGACCGCCTGAGGGCCTGGTCACCGTCTGCTCTCAGAGCCACCACTCAGTCCACCGCCCCCCACACTGCAGGGAATTCAGACCTGGCTGGGGAAGACAGGACTGCTTCTGGAACCCTGAGCCCGGCGGGACTCAGGCCGCCCAAGACCACTAGCCGTCCCCTTCCAGACGTACTTCTGACCCAGCCTGACTTGACACAGGCTGTGCTTGAGGTGGAAGGAGCAAGGGGGGCGTCAGCAGCGACCCCCCGGCCGCTGCAGGGTGCACCCCGGGGCCTGAGCTGCTCTCAGTCCCAGCGCCCACCCAGGGGCCGTGGAGCGGCAGGAGCCTCTGTGGATGGTGATGTCTGTCTCGGCAGGTGGGGTGTCCCCTCCTCCCAGGCAGGGCCTGCCCGAGGGAAGGGAGGCGTCCAGGGTGGAAAAGGGAAGGAGGCACCAACGCTGCACTTGTGGCCCAGAGTGGGGCCTGCCCTGCCGCCCCGGACCCAGGCCCGCTCTCCGCCCCTCCCCGTGCGCCCCGCCACCCACTCATCCACCCACCACCCACCGTCCACCCACCATCTACCCACCATCCACCCACCATCCACCATCCACCCACCGCCCACCGTCCACCCACCACCCACCATCCACCCACCATCCACCGTCCACCCACCATCCACCCACCATCCACCCACCACCCACCGTCCACCCACCATCCACCCACCGCCCACCATCCACCCACCACCCACCATCCACCCACCATCCACCGTCCACCCACCATCCACCCACCATCCACCCACCACCCACCGTCCACCCACCATCCACCCACCACCCACCATCCACCCACCATCCACCCACCATCCACCCACCACCCACCGTCCACCCACCATCCACCCACCATCCACCCACCATCCATCCACCATCCACCATCCACCCACCACCCACCATCCACCCACCGCCCACCATCCACCCACCACCCACCATCCACCCACCATCCACCCACCATCCACCCACCACCCACCGTCCACCCACCATCCACCCACCATCCACCCACCATCCACCCACCACCCACCGTCCACCCACCATCCACCCACCATCCACCCACCATCCACCCACCACCCACCGTCCACCCACCATCCACCCACCATCCACCCACCATCCACCCACCACCCACCGTCCACCCACCATCCACCCACCATCCACCCACCATCCACCCACCACCCACCGTCCACCCACCATCCACCCACCATCCACCCACCATCCACCCACCACCCACCGTCCACCCACCACCCACCATCCACCCACCATCCACCCACCACCCACCATCCACCCACCACCCACCATCCATCACCTGCCCACCGTCCATGCGTCTGCCTGTCTACCTCCCATCACCTCCTCCTCCACCCGCCGCCCCTCATTCTCCCTTCTCCTTCAGGTCCTCACCGGGAGACAGCAGACCCAGGGCGGCGCGGGGGTGCCGGCGTTCTCTAAAGCCCAGGGGTGCTTGGTGAGGGTGCGCCACAGCAGAGCACAGGGCTGGGGCCAATCTAACGGGGGAACCCCCTCAGTGAGCCCCTCAATCCGTATCCCACGCACCCCCCACTCCACACCTGGCGCCGTTTTGGGTGCCCTGACTCCTGGGCACGTTGTGTGCCCCCCTCCGGCCCTGGCCTGCTCGCGCCACCTGCCATTCAGGGACTTCACATCTAGTTAAGAAACAGGGTCTGTCTCCTCCTTCCCAGCACGGCCGGGTCTTCCCTCCACGCCCCTGAAATCTTCAGGCTCCACCTCTCCCGTGCGTGGGGACGTGGGCCCTGGGGGCACAGAGAGTGGGGTGCAGAGGGCCCTGGGGCTCATCTGCCCTAGGGGTGCTGCTGCGTTCGCTGTGGGCAGCCCATTCCCTGGACTTGGTGTGGCTTTTCCAAGAGGCCACCGTGTGCCCGTTAGAACGGACACCCTCCCAGAAACGCCCGGACGGAGGCGCTGTCCGACCACATCTCTCCCCGGGCAGGAGGCCCGGTCTCCAGAACCCGGCCAGTCACGTGGCCCGTCCTTTCTCCAGCCGTTCGCGGTGTCGACCGGCCAGAGGGGCTGGTGAGTGCCGCGGGGAGGCCGCCCGGCCCGCCCAGGCCCAGCTCCCGGCCTGACCCGGGTGTCAGTCCCTAGGATGATGAGTCCAACCTTCGTCTGATGACCTGTTTCCTTTTCATTAGTTCCAAAAAAGGGAAAAAATGCGAGTCCACAGAGCTGTCTCTCCTCCCTCCCCCCGCAGCCCAGTGGAAGGAAGAAGCCGGAGCCGGGAGGACTCGGCGAGGAGCCGCCGGCACTCAGTGTGTCCCGACCTTGTAATATTCTCGGCTCCGGGGCGTTCTGTCAGAATAAACGGGTGTGCGAACTCGGAGAGGGGAGACTGCCAGTCTCTTAGGCCAGGGCTCTGCCTCCTATGGGGTGCGGGTGTCAGGTCTGGGGTGCAGGGCAGTCCCTTGTCTCTCACTCCTGCTCTGCATGTGTGCTCGGTGGGGACACCTGATGTCACCGAGCTCCTCTGTCCTCCCCGTTGACCTCCTCAGCGACCCCAAGAGGACAGCACTACCTCTGCCCCATTGCACAGATCAGCAAAGTGAGGCCCTGAGGTAGGGATCTCACCCACCCAGCCAAGCTCCAATCCCGGGCAGTAGGCACTCGACAGGAAGGGCCCCCACCCCTGTCCAGGAGGCAGCCAGGTTGGAGGGACTGCGTCCCCCGCCCCCACTGTCCAGGCTTCCTGCTGTGCCCCCCCAGCCGCCCGTGCACTTTCTCTGGTGTCAGCAAAACACAGCTCGCCCAAGTTCGTGACACATGGAGCCCTTGACACTCTGGTGAGAGCCAGTTCACACACATGCTTCTTCCTCAGAGGGGACACCCAGGACCAAGTCCTTGTGTCTAAGTGCCCCACCCCCCACCCTGCTGGGGGGACTGAGCCCTGAGAGCAGGCAGGAGCTGGCCTTCACACAGGGATCCTGACATCGGTGTGGTGATGTGTCCTGAGCTTCTCCAGATGCCTCTCCAAAGTTGTTAAAAACACATGCTCCTGATTGGGTTTCACCACCAAGCACGCAGGCCCTGGCACCCCCCGGCACCTCCCGGGGGGCCGTGTGTCACGGATTCCCAAACGTGATGCGGTGCCAGTGCCAGGCTTGGGGGGCTGGAGCGGACCTGCACCGGGGCTGCCAGCCTGCTGGGGGGTCAGGCCCCATATTTCTGGAGCGCTTCAGCCACTGCCCGCCAATACATACCTGCATCCACACACATGTGCATGTGTGTAACGCACACACACATAGAGCACACATGCATACGCACAAACATGTGCGTGCACATGTGCACACACTCATGCACAGGTTTGTGCACAGATGCACATCTGCATGTGTGTGCATGGCCCGCAGGTGCACAGACATGCATGCACACAAACCACACATGCACAACATGTGTGCATGCATACACACATGCATACACACAACAGGCACACAAACAAACATGTTCACATGCACACAGAACGACAGCACACATATACACATGCACGTGTGCTACATGGCCATGCACACGCACAGACTTGTGTATACAACACAGATGGTATGCACACATGTTCATGGGCACATGAATACACGCACATGCACACACACACGCACACACAAACACTAGTCACCTGCAGTCCAAAAAGATTAACTGGGAAATTCTGGAAAGAAACCATTCGAAAGCTTTACATTGCGTGCCTTTCCGAGTAGAGGATGAAGTCCCACACCCCCCTGCTCCACCGGTCCTGCCCTTTGTCCAGGCGTCCACGCCATGCACACTGCCCACCTGCTTGTCACTCAGGGACCTGGTCATCAGGGGACTGTCCTCGCGTGGCGGCGCTGGTGTCCAGGTCCTGCCTCCTCTGCTCTCTCACGTTCTGGGGCTCCGAGTCCAGAGTCAGTCTCACTGGCTGAAGTCAGGTGCTGGCAGCTGCTTCCCTGGGGGCGGGGGCGTGCAGCGGGGGGCGCCCTCTCCCTCCCCTTTCCAGCTTCCGAGGGCACTGCCGCCCCTTCTCCGTCCACATCGCTCTCGCCTCGGCCGCCCTCCCCGCAGGGCCTTCTCTGCGACCCTGGCCCCCTGCTGCCCCCTGACAAGGACCCTGCGGTTCCACAGGGCCACCTGGGAGTCCAGGGGGCCTCCCACGGGGTTGGGAGAGTGAGCAGGCAGCGTGTGTGTCTGTATGCAGGGGTCTGTCCCCATTGGTGTGTGTGTACGTGTGGAGATGAGGGTGTGCGTGTATGCTGCGTCTGTCCTTGGGGCCTGTCATGGTCTGAGCTCGTGTCAGAGCTCATAAAGCCCTCACTGGCTGTTCCCCCACGGACGCTCCTGTCCCAGGAAGGGCGGTGGGCCAGCTGCTCAGGGCCCCGGTGTGGGGCAGGCTGGCCCGGGGCCCATGGCCAAGTCCTTGTCCTGGCTTTGCCCGCTGCCTCCTCCCGGAGAGAGCCCGGGCCTGCTTTGGGCAGGTGACGGAGAAGGGACAGGGGACGCCTTCCCAGGTGAGGAGAAGCAGCAAGAGGCTGAGCAAGGAGGGCAGGAACAGGCTCAGCAGCAGCAGGGTCCTGGGCTGGCCGCAGAGCCGCGTGTCTAGGACCCTGGGAAGGGCGGATGGCAGCCGAGGCCCGTGGCTCTGTCCAGACCGACAGCCCCGGGCGGCCCCGGAAGGCTCCGGGCAGGTGGCTGGCCTCCCTCTTCGCGTGGCCCTGCGTGGAGGGTGGGGGAGCCAGGCTGGGCCCTGGCTGCAACATCGGTGTGTGGTTGTACTTCCCGCGATGTCACCTTCTCCAGGAAGTCCGCCCTGGTCTCCCAGGCTGGGTGGCCTCCAGCACGGGATCAGGCTCCTGGAGGCCAGGGCGGGCTCCGGGAGGAGGTGGTCTGCTGGGGGGGAGCCCGGCTCCCAGGGCCCCGGGAAGCAGAGAGGGAGGGGGGTGAGAGAGGAGAGGCCCTGGCTGTGGGCCCTGGAGGACCCCTTTGGGGACCGTGGTCTCGGTGTCTGGGTTGGGGAGCCCCTGGGTGCGGGAAGCCCTTCTGCACACAGATCCATGGGCGAGGGGTGTTGGGGGAGCAGGAAGTCACTTCCCCCTTGCAGACAAGGTGGCCTGTTGCTGGGGGAGAAAGGACTGCTCTCCCCTGTTTTCACGCCTCTGGTTTCTGCCCTGGTGCCTCTTCCCTGCAGGGTGGTCATTAGGGGCTGGGGCCAGCGGGTGGGGGGGGGATGGGCGCTGGTTCTGTTCCGGTGGAAACCTGTGCCGTAGCAAAGCCGGGGTCCCCTAAGGGGCGCCCCGCAGGCAGGAGAGTGGCCAGGAAGACCTGAGCCCCTGGCCCCTGTGCTGAGCCGGCTTCTGCCTGGGTCCCAGATGCCCCAGGCCGGGGGGAGGGGTGGAGGCAGGGACCTGAGGCATCCTGTGTCACGAATCAGGGAGATTTGAGGCTTTTTCTGGGAAGAGAGCGATGCAGAGAAAGAACTTCCGGGACCTGTGCGAAGGAAACAACAACAGCACAGTGACCTTCGACGGCGGCTGTGCCCTTAGTCCAGGCCGCCCAGGTCCCTGAGGCTCCCTCGCCCCCCACAGAAAAGCCAGGAGACTGAGCAGCTGTGTGGAGGGCACAGGAGAGCGGACTTGGGTGCGTCGAAGGCTTTGGGGTCCGTCCGGTTGTCCCTTTGGATGGACAGCACCCATGACGCCTGGGGTCAGGGCCTGTCCCGGGACGAGGAGGGTACCCCGGGGACCCCCACCCGAGGGCTGGGGGGAATCAGCAGGACCCTGCGCTGGTGGGAGGGCAGGGGACTGGGGCACCCAGTGGTCAGTCGGATGTGCAGGACGATGCTCCATCCGACGGAGCCCCCTGGCCACGCATTCTAGTGATGACGCCCCAGATGCGGGAGGAGGGTGTGGGGAGGTCACAGGCAAACCCTGTATCTCTGCACCTCAGGGATCAGGCACCGGAGGGTTTCAGGGGCTCCTGGACCCCTCCCCCTCCAGAGGGAGGGCTGGAGTTATTAAAAAAAAGAGGAGAAATTAAAAAGCTCAGGATGTCCGGTGACGGGGGCAGAGCAGCCGAGACATCCTGTGGGCACAGCCCTGGGGCTCCATGAGGAAGGAGAGGGAAACAATGTTGATAAAACCAGAGTAAACACCGCCAAAAATAAAAGCTCTGAGGACATGCTAATTAAGCCCCAGAGCTGCCTCTTTGAAAATATCTGTAACGTAAAGAGGCCTCCTGAGGACGCGGGACCAAGAACAGAGAGCCCTGGGGCAAACCGGGTGGGGTGCTGCCCGCCCACTCACCCACCCGGTCTGCAGTCTGCCGGCCCGAGGACCACACGAGCTCTGTGAGGGGTGATCACCCTGGGATGGGACTACCCGGGAGCCCACTGCCTGTGGGAGAAGCAGGCTGAGTGATTTCTCACAGGACAGGGTGGCCCTGGAGCCACCTGCAGAAGGGGCACCCAGCCCTGCAGGAGGTGGGGGGCTGGGCAGGCTTCTCAGCAAGGGGGTGCTGAGCTCAGTTCTGGAATGGGGAGCAGGCGGCCAGCGTGGGTGCAATCAACAGAGGCAAGCAGGGCGCCCAGGAGCAAGGGTGCCCTGGCTGAGCCCAGCTGCCGGCAGACAGAGGTCACCTCCCAGGAGCTCACGCCCTTGCCCTCCAGTGGCCTGGGCGGTCACCACCGACTCTGAAGTCCTCTGTGCTCCGTCCGTCCCGTGGGCCGGGCGCTTCCTGGCAGCTGGTGTGGCGGGCGGTGCGAGATCAGACCAGCTCTTCACCTCTCTGGCCAAAATTCGAGTGAAGTCTGCCGTGGCCCCTCACCAGACGCAGCCGTCTGTGCCTGGCCCCCGTCCTCTGGGGGTGGGGCTGAATTCAAAACACGGCCTGCAAGAGCCCAGCCCACTGCGAAACTCTCCATCTTCAAAGCCAAGTTGCTGGCGACCCATGAGGCCGCGCTGGACCAGAGGGGGTCTGGTTCCGGAAGGTTCTCCGTCGGGGCCCTCCCTGGCCAGGGGGCTGGTAACCTTTAGGTCATGTATGAGGGGTTTCATCCTTCACAGGACTCACCTGCCGGCTTCGGATGGTCACCCCAACAAAGGTGCGTGGGGACAACCTTCAAACCGGGCCACAGGCATCATGGTCAACATTGTCCCCAGGACGACAGGGTTTCGGGGTGACTCCTGGTGCTGGACACCGACTGTGGGTTTGCTTGGCGTGAAACACACGTCAGTCCATTTCAGGGCCGCGAGAGCTGGAGAAAGCCCCCCCCCCCCCAGACAAGCACTTTGAGAAGATGACTAAGCAGTTTATGTAACAGCCGTGGAGACGACTGGACACCGTCTTGGTTCGGGGCACAACATTCTTTCAAAAGGAGACAGTCTCTGCTTTCATGAGCTTTTCCAAGAGACTGAGTCACGTCTCTTCCCCAATAAAAACGAAAAGCCTGCTCTCCCACGAAAATACGAAGGTTTAGCTGAAGCAGCAAGCGGCCCCCTCTGCTGCACGTGAGCCCCGCCCCCCCAGCAGAGACACACGTCGAGGCGAGGGCTGGGGGCTTGTGTGCGCGGGGCACTGGCGCCAGTCAGACGGACGCTGCTGCCTCCCCACTTCACAGGCAAGGAAACTGAGGCAGAGGAGGGGGCCCGGGGCCGACCCCATGGCTCATGCAGTGAGTGACACTGTGGGGGTTTGTCCCAGGCGGCTCCTGTCGGACCCACCAGCCTGGCAGCCTCGGTGGGGCCCAGGGTGGGGGTCAGGGACCCCCCAGGTGTGCTGCCTGGAGGTGGGGGTGGGGAAGGGAACCAGGGTTGGGCGCGCTGGCTCACAGCAGGGCCAGCTGTTCTCGGAGGGAAGGCCCTCTCCACCCTCATCCAATGTCACAGGCCACCCCTGAAACACGCCCCCTGCGGGGTTCACTGAGACCTGCAGCACCCGCCCACCCCCGCTTGTCTCTGCGCCCCCCCTTTGTGCTGGGCTGTCCCTGTCCTCGGGAGCTTTGGCGAGGCACTGGGGCTGGGCACGGAGGCTGAGCAGGAGCAGATGCCAGGCTGGGCTCCCGGGGGCTGGTCTGGGGGCAGACCTGCAGGACAGGGTTCTCTGGGTGGGGCTCCTATGGAGGCTTAGGGCCCCGGGACCAGAAGACCAGGCTTGTGCCCACCTCACTTCTGAGCCTGCACAGCAAACATCCTTGAAGACATCCAACAGCCACTATTATTCTAAATGTTTCCCTGTGGCTCACGCCAGCTTCTGACAAACCAGAAAACGGTCCGCAGGTCCAGCCCCCCGGACCTGAAACACCAGTTCCCCAAAACATCCAGCCGGTTCTCCTGAGTGTCCAGCTGGAGCCACTGGACTCACCGACCCGCCGAGTCCTCTGCTGTGGGTTCCTCGCAGGGCGGATGGAGCACAAACGGCAGTGTTTCCGGCAGAAATGCCAGTCACAGGGCAGCCTGCTGGGGTTTCTTCTTTGACGTAGTTGCCGCCCTCCGCCCCCTGTCCCCCTCTGGCCTCCTGGAGCTGTGGACCTGGGCTCACACCCTGAGTGCCCGCAGCCCCGCGCTGCCCGGCTTCTCCCTGGGGACATCCAGGGTGACCCTGAGATGTGACTTGCGGATACTGTACTGGGGACCTGGCGCGGCCCCCACCCTGCAGCCCCAGGCACGGGCCCCGCCTGCTCCCCTGTGGAGCCCCAGCTCTCCCCGCCCGCCTGGAGTTCACCCCGAGGGGGTGTTTTTGCCTCTGCTTCCCCCGCCCCTGACCCTGCCCTGCTGCACCTCGATGGGCCGAGGGAGCTGGAGGATGCGGCCTTTCTGGCCCTGGGCTGGGGCACCCAGGCCTTGGGGACGTGGGGCAGGTCTGTAGCTGTCCCCTCCCTGAACTCGATGGCTCTGCTTTCTCGGGACAGGCCTGTTGACTCTGTCCCGCAGGCACCCTGCTCCTCAGACGAAAGAGAACACAGACTCACAGTTCGTGAATGACGGAAACTCGAGAGGGGCCTGCATGGCCTAGGCCTGTGCGTCGCGGCTGTCATTGGAACCGATGCAGCGGACCCCACCTCGCTCTGCCCTCCGGCACCAGTCTCTCCGCCAGTCTGAGCGAGCGAAGGGCCCTCCGGTCCCTGGGGTCCGGTTCTCCCACACGCAGCTCTGAGCCGAGTGCCCCGGGGTCCATGGTCACGGTCGCTCAGGCACGGGCTCCCTCCGGACCGTGTCTGCCCGGTCCCGAGGCAGGGTCTAGGCTGTTCCGGCTCACGCTCGAGGCCCATCCTCGGTCCCTTCCTCTGGTTCAGCCTAAGCAGATGCTCAAGACAGCCCAAGGGTGGGGGCAAGAAGGAGCCTCTTCCCGCCAGCAGGAGAGAGGGTGGGCCCGGGAGCTCAGGTCGCCTTTCTGGAGGAGGTGGGCAGTGGGAGCGTCGAGTTCATCCATGAGGAGGAAAAGGTGGTCAGCCAGCCAGGGCTGGGGCAGCCGTGAGTCACAGCCCAGGCGGCGGCCACTCTGAGCCTCGGTGCTCCCTGTCTGTGAAGGGGGCGCAATGTTGCAAGTGGGGTGAGGTGGCTGCAGGGCTCAGACACGACACTGTGTGTCGGGGAGGACCGAGCAAGTCGCAGTGACCCACAGCTGTGCTGGTACAACGGCGTGCGTTTGCTGCCGCCTGTACGATCCTCAGAGGGGAGCAGGCGGGGGACCGGACCCTGCAGCAGCGGCCGAGCAGGCTGGGGGCGGGGAGCCGCTGGGCACAGCCCCCAGGCCCGTCCCAGCTCCACCGGGGGTGGGGGTGGGGGTGGGGAAGCTGCTCCAAATGCCCTGAAGGTCCAGGGGCCAGGACAGCCCTCGGCCGCCTGAGGAGCCCAGGCGAGGCATCGGGTGGGCCAGCCGAGCTCCCCCCAGACCTGCGGCTTCCTGCTCGGGAACTCGGCGAAGGGCTCGGTACGTTCTACTCCGGGCACAAAGTGAGCCGCACGATTAAATTTTCATGGTCCTGATCCTTGGGCATCGGCTCGGCACTTCTTTGTGTTCTGCCCGTCTCTTAACCCTTTGGCGCCGGGGCGCGAGTCCAGGCTTCTCCCAGGGCGGCCGCCAGCCTGGGTCCCCTCTGCCGGGTCAGGCAGCCTCCGCGCCCCTGGTGCTGCCCCTCACCTCTCTGGGCCTCTATTTCCCCAGCTGTGAAATGGGTTAACAAAGGCATCGGCCCATGCTCTCTGGAAGGAGACCCAGCCAGAGGTGCGGGGCTGAGGAACCCAGGCAGGGTTGGACTGTGGTCTCCGCCACAGATCACTACAGCGGGAGACCAGGAGGCCCCCCCTCCCCGGGCGGGAGTGCCCGGAGCACAGGCAGCAGCCTCGGGCAGACTGGGAGGAGGCTGCAGACGCAGCTCTGTGCCCTGCAGGGGGGCACGGACATCCCCACTCAACCACGAGCGGCCGTCGATGCGCAGAGGGCCACGGCGAGGACAAAATAAAGGTGAAGCAGAAAGAGCTGGGACTGACGATCAATGAACTAATAGCGTAAATGATTCCTGGGTGTGCGAGCGTTACCCTAGAACACACACGTGGGGGCCTCGGCGGGAAGATGAGCTCTGAGAGAAGCCAACGAGGGAGCTGGCGGCACGGAGGGGCGTTGCTACTCTGTGTCTGTCCCCCCCCCACCCCACCCCCCCGTCCTCCGGCTTCCAAGTGGCACCCGAGCTGGAGGCCGCCAGAGCTGGGGCCGCCCAACTCACAGAACTGGGACAGCTGGAGAGCCCTGGGCCTGCCTCTGCAGGGGCCTGGCCAGGCTTTGTTAGGATCTGCCGTGCCCCAGGCGGGGCTCTGCTCCTGCACCGACTGTTAAACTGTTCTAAGGGCTTTTCCAAGTCACTGTGGGGGAAATGGAGGTCCCCCAGGCAAGGCAGTTCCCGCTGCCAGATGGAGTCCCCGCCTCTTTCAAGGTCGGCACAAAGGCCCGCACTGGCTGATTGCTCCTGGAGGTGACAAAGGAACAGGTGTTCCCAGCCCACTTGAAGCGTAAAGAGGTGGGAGTGTCTGCTCTCCATCTCCCTGAGGTGGAACCTGCCTGCCTCCGCCTCCCAGTCCATGTGCGTGGCAGCGAGGTCCCCTTTGGACTGGTCAGTGGGGCTGGCCACTCGGCTGTTGCACGGTCTTGCCACCAGTCTGGTGATCCTGGCGGGTAAATTCTGTGACCGTCAAGTGGGAGGCTGTGTGCACGTGGTAGGTGCCAGGCGAAGGGTGTTGGAAGGAAGAGACACCTGTTCGGGGGGTGGGGGTGCAGACGCTCCTCCCGGAGCAGGAGGTGTGTGATTTTCGGTCCGAGTCCCTCACCCCGGCCTCCGCCCTCCTCGTTGGCCAGTGCCTCGCTTTTGGCTACACGGCAGGTGTCAGAGGGGGAGGCTGCCCCCTCCCAGTTTGCGAACGGGGCCACCTCCTGATGGTCAGTGTTGGTCTGCCCCTCGGGTTTCCTCTCTGCCGTTTCAGTCTTTATCCACGTTCTGTTGTGGCACCTTTGTTTTGTTGTAGGTTTGTGAGACGTCTTTACATCTTCTTTGTTTAAAAATTATTTATTTTTAGAGAGAGGGGAAGGGAGGGAGAAAGAGAGGGAGAGAAATGTCAATGCGTGGTCACCTCTCACGGGCCCCCTACTGGGGACCCGGCCCACAACCCAGGCATGTGCCCTGACTGGGAATCAAACCGGTGACCCTTTGGTTCGCAGGCTGGGACTCAGTCCACTGAGCCACACCAGCGGGGCTTTCACAGCTTCCGGCTCCAACCCTTTGCTCACTTCTGTTTGTTGCCTTTTCACCTTTTCCGGTGTCTCGTTTCCGCCCTAGTCCCCTGAGTCCCTTTTGCTTCGAAATGTCAGTCTGCCTTCACTCATGTGTCACTGTTTCTGTACATGTTCTAAAAAGTACGGACCATGGAGTGGTAGGGGGAATGGAGACCACCGTACTGGAACACAATAAAAAATGAAAATGAATAAATAAAAATAAAAACAAGGTTGATGTACATGCTGGGCTGCTGTGAACTGAGCCTCACGGAGCCGAGGGAGTGGCCGCTCTGCCGTGGTCGGCGGTTCCTTAGCTCCCGAGGAAACTCCCACCCACTCTGAGGTCCCCAACGTGGCTGCGCCGGTTCCCCTTCGGCTGCAGGGTCCCGCCTTTCACATCTGAGCCTTTGTGCCGCCTGGACTGGGGTCTCTGGGTGTTGGCTGCTACGGGGGAAACGGTTTCCCACACGGGCGGCCAGTGCCCAGCACCTCCCGGGTCGATGGCGGCCGCCACCACCCCCAAATGTCCTCCCGTGGCTCGATCCCTCGTGGGTGCTGGATCTTCCACTGGCCGCTGCGCCCGTCCCTGATCTAAGCCACCTGGGGGCAGAAAACACCGACCTCGGCACAGGCCGGAGTCTTTCGCACAAGGCACCGGCACAAAAACTAAGTATAATGTGCACACAACACACGTACGTATAACGTATATATGTCTTATGTATCTGTCTGAAATATAGTAACGTAAAAATGTCCAAATAGCCTCTACAACTCTAAAACCGGAGGCCGCACTCTCTGAGGATCAGTGGAGGGACCTCGGCCAAATCCGTTTGGATTTATGTGCGGAGATGGGCCCTCTCCACGCCCACTGTGGAATCGGGAGCTGGACGCACTCTTTCGGATTCAGATCAAAGCGGTTTGGTGCCTCACTTCGCTCGTGCTGTGACGGTGATGAGTTCTGAACAAATCACTTCATTTTTCATCTACTTTTCACTGTATTAAATGGAGGCAAGAACGCATCTCACAAGGCTCTTGTTAGACATTTATAAAATGCGTTCTTTTAAAATACTGTCCCATTGTGTGAAGGCTGGTGTTCTGGCAAAGCACGTCTCCTAACACGATCTTCGATCTTCGCTTACCAATCGAGGGATCAGCAGATCAGCAACAACGTAGCGAGCACCCGCTGAGCGCTGGGCCTGGCCGCGGGCTCTGGGCATGTGTCAGCGAATGAAATGATTTCCTGCTCTCGTCCGGGAAGAAACACCAGGGAAATCCTAACGAGCAAGGCAAGGACACGGTTGTCAGGGGGCGTCCCCTTCTAAGGACGAAAACAGAGATGGGCGTGATGGGATGGGGGAAGATTGCCGTTTTCTGTTGTCTATTTTATCAACTTAATTTTTTAAAAGATTTTATTTATTTATTTTTAAAGAGAGGGGAAGGGGGGAGAAAGAGGGAGGGAAACATCAATGTGTGGTTGCCTCTCTCACGCCCCCTACTGGGAACCTGGCCTACAGCCCAGGCACGTGCCCCAACTGTAAATTGAACCAGCAACCCTTGGTTTGCAGGCCAGGCTCAGTCCATTGAGCCGCGCCATCCAGGACTATTTTATCAACTAAAATTATTGAGGCATAAGTTATATACAGTAAAATTCACCCCATTTAAGTCTAGAGTTGGATGGGTTCGGGGAATGGGGACGCCTTTGTTACCACCGCCATGGTCAAGGCACGGAGCATTCCCATCACCCCGGAAGCTTCTCTGGGCCCCTTCCCAGCCGGTCTCCCTCCAGCACAGACGCGGTGTCACTGTGGCTAGAACGGTCCTCCTGGAGTGGTCCTCCAGACCACTGCGTCTCTCCAGGGCAGTGGTGGCTGCAGCCCAGCGCGCTCCGGGAATCCCTCCGTTCTGTGCCCGGTGGCCGTGCCCCTTGCTGCTCAGCGGGGTCCATGCTGTGGATGCGCCACGCTGGGCACCGTTCCCCTGCGGGCAGACATCTGGGTCGTGCCTAGTTTTCAGCTATCACGGATGAAAAAACGGGCACACAAGTCTCAGTGTGTATGTTTGCTGGATTATGTGGTAACGGTTTTTCAACTTCATTAGAGACCACGAGACTGTTTTGCCAAGAGACGGCACTGTTTCATATTCCTCCGGCCAGGAGACGTGTCTCCCGCTCGGCTGAGCCTGCCCGCGGCTGCCCCACCTCGGTATTCGGGGGGTGGCGCCGCGCTCCGGCTGCGGCCCTGGTCGACGTTTCTTTGACAGACGATGCCGTTGAACGTCACGGCAAGTGCTTGCTCGCTGGTCATCGGTTCTCTTTTCTGAAGCTTCTGTCGAGTCTCTGGCTTATTTTTAAGTCTTTTGTTTTTCCTCTTCTTGAGTTGTATTTATCGTTTCCTTGTTGCTTAATGTCTACAGGTCTGTTGTCATGTCTCTTTTCTCTGCTGTTTAGGAAACTGGTCATTCGTGTCTTTGTTTTGTCCTTGATCAAGTGCAAGTGTGGATGGGGGGACAGCTGGACGGGGCCAGGGCTGGGGTGTTGCCGGTCCCGTGTGATAAAACGGGAGAGGACTGAGGGGGTCAAACGCGAGTGTGCAGGCGCGGGGCTCGTGCAAACGAGGCTGGGTGGCCGGCAGGGGTGAGACCCGTGAAGGGGCGATGCAGACCACAGGTTGTGAGTCCAAGGTGGTCACATTCTTGGCCGGGGGACAGGGGGGCTGCTAGCTTGTGTCAGATGCAAAGACATGAGTTGGGGTGTGGGGGTGCTTTACTGTGGGGCCTGGAGGTGCGCCTTCAGTGGCGATGCCACGTCCAGGGTGTGCCCACCGAGAAGACGCTGGAGGGGTGGATGGCCGATCGGGAGAGACGCCGGGGAAACGGGATTCCGCTGAGCCTGCACCGGCCTCTCCGCTTCCCACTCTGCCCAGACTGGTCCCCGAGGGCGCGTAGAAAGTGCTGCGTCTGGTGTGGTTTGAATCTTCACTTGGCCACTTACCAGCGGGGTGACCTTGGGCAAGTTACTTAATTTATCTGGACTTCAGCTTCTTAGTTTATAAGCTGGGACAGTAATACCCACACCGCAGGGTTGTGGGTCCCAGGAAATGAGATAAAATAC
Organism: Artibeus jamaicensis; assembly: GCF_021234435.1. NCBI lineage: Eukaryota > Metazoa > Chordata > Mammalia > Chiroptera > Phyllostomidae > Artibeus > Artibeus jamaicensis. The sequence continues at coordinate 26,214,428 of NW_026521954.1, read as the reverse complement.
CTCCCCGAGTGGAGAGAAAGGGTCCAACAGATTTGAATCCTCATTAACGGTGATTTCTGATAGGTCTGCTCTCTGTCTTATTTTTAGATCTATTCTAAAAGTCTTTGTATAAACATATGGTTAAACGGGTACTTGGTGTGTAATTTTACATTTCCCTGCATTTATGATGCTCTTAGCATGGCACAGCCATCTGATGAAAAATCATGCAGCCATTAAAAACCAAGCTTTCTTCTGCAGTCAGAGAAAGACAGATACCATACAAGCTCACTTCCGTGGGGAATCCAATGAACACAGGACGAAACAGGGACGGACTCACAGATCGAGAGCAGACTGATGGCTGTCCGGGGCTGGGCGGTGGGACTGGGTGGGGGAGGGGAAGGGATGCAGCAGCAACAGAACCCCTAGTCCCGGACAGCAGGACGGTGACGACCGGGGGGGGGGGGGGGACGAGATGGTTCGATGTCCAGCTGACGTGTTGTGAAATTGTGCCCCTGAAGCCGGTGGGATTCTATCCACCAATGTCGCCCCGATACATTCAACAAAAAAAGAAAGGAGTTTTAAAAGACCATGCTTTTTGATGTTTGGGATTTGCTTTAAAGTATTGGTAGCAGTTTCCTGCGGCTTCAATCACAAAAGTGCTGCAGACAGAGTTGCAGGAATGACGTGAACGAATCCTTTCGTGGTGGGGAGGGCGGGGCCTGAAATCAAGGTGGGGGCGGGGCGGGGCGGGGCCCGCGGAGGCTCTGGTCCCGCCCCGCCCGCCTCCGACTGACTGGGTGCGGGGTCCTCAGCCGCCTGGCTTCTGGCGCGAGCACTCCGGTTTCTGCCTCGCCCTCACGTGGGCTCTTTCTGCCTGCGGCTCTGTCCTGGTGTCCTCGTCCCCTGGCTGGGTTCGGCCCCCTCCGCTGCATCCCGCCCTCATCCCAGTCGCGCTAATCTGTCCTCCAGGACCCTGTTCCAAAGGCGGCCACCACCCTCCCAGGCGCCAGGGCTCTGAACCCGACGTGTCCTCTGTGGGGACACGATCCAAATCCTTCCCAGTGCTACCAAAGCAGAGTCGGAGGGATGGCAATTGATGAATTGGGTTGGCAAAGTGTTGATAAGTTTGAAGCCAGGGGGTTTATTATGCAATTCTCCTCCTCCTTGTATAGGTTTGAAAAATTCCATAATAAAAAGGTATTAAAAAATCATGCTTCCAATGAATATTTAATAACATGGAAAATGTTAAGTGCAAAAGATAATACACAAAACCATACTTACAATGAAACCCAGTACCAAAGGCACAGCAGTTCACAGCGGTTCTCTCTGTGGGAGGGGTGCTGGGGGCTTGCTGTTTCCTTCCTTTCACTTTGAAATTTTCCCTATTTTCCCAAATTTCCACACGGGACATAGATTATTTGCACAATCATAAAATGATTTCATTTAGAAAAATCAAGCCAACCCTCCACCCGCGCGGTCCGACACGCGTTCAACTGCGGGCCTGTCCCCTGCCCCACCCCCGCCAGGCGCCCCCCACGCGGTCCTGCCAAGCAGCCCGGGACCCAGGAAGCCCGCAGGTCCCTCAGCAGACAGATGGAGCTGCGCCGGCAAAGACAACCCCAGGCTGGGCTAAACCTCAGTGAGTCCCGGCGGATTTACAGGACCGCTGTGGGAGGCAGTGGAAAGCGGAGTCCTCCTTAGGGTCTTTGAAATTATTAATGGTGTTGATGAAAACCAATTCAAGGGCCGCCAGGTGCGTGATGGGCAGGCCAGGGCACGCGGCTGGTCAATCTGGGGGTGGCTGCGGCCAAACAGGGCGCCAGTGCAGCGGACTCCGCGGGGATGGCTGAGCCTTCCTCCCTGCGGGGGTGGGGGGTGGGGGGGCGAGGCAGGGCCTCGGGGACAGCGAGGGAGCAGCTCCTGGGGGAGGGGGCTGGGGAGGGGGCGCGGCCGGAGGGGAGGGTTCGGACAGCAGCCCCCACCTCACACAGCAGGTGCTCCCCCGGGGGCCAGGCAGGGGTGCGCCGTGGTCGTGGACGGCCCCGGGGGCGGCCAGCCTGCATCCTGCTCCCAGGTGTGACAGCCACCAGCTAAAAAACCTGCCTCCCCTCCCCGCGCCTCCGTGTTCTCCTCAGTGAAATGAGATGAGGGTGCCAGACTCTGCTGCCTCGAGGGTGGAAGGGCTTGGAGAGCGACCCGAAACCGACTGCAGGGTGAAGGGCTCGACCGAGGTGAGGATGATGGTGGAGAAGACGAAGGTGATGAAGATGGTGACCCCATCTTGCCCTCCTGGTTTTCGGAGAGCCACAGTGGGTGGGCGAGAGCATGTGCGCTGCCCAGACTGACAGGCAGGGGGCGCCGTCTGCACTGGGCGGGCGGCGGGGCACAGGCCCCACCTGGGAGCACCGCTTCCTGAAGACCGGGCAGGTGCGTCAGGCCTGAGCTGAACTGAACCGAAATCAGCTTGGATTCCTATTGAGCGGGTTTTGGATGGAACTGAAGGGACATGAACGGCTTGTTTGAAGTTGGGGTGGGGTGGCCCAAGTGGGTGGGGCGGAGTTTGCCAGAAGCCCCAGACTGCAGTTTGAATCTCAGAACCTGCCAGTCTTTGGTGCCCCTCGGCGGCCCTGCCTGCCCTGCCCGTCCTGGCTCGGTGCCCGGGGGAGGCTGTGGAGCTGGTGGCGTCAACTCTCAGCCTCGCTTCTGCTCCCACCACTGGCCACTCAGCCCCTGACCCTCAGGGTGCCGTGGGGGCCAGGAATCTCCACGAGTGGCTCTGGAAAGGTCTGCAGGGGCATGTGAGCACGGTGGGCTGTGTGTATGGGGGGGGGCGCACTTGTCCGTGTAAGTGCCGGAAGCCCCTTCTCCTTGGCAGGGCCTGCAGCGTCAGGGACTCTGCATCTGGGAGGCTCAGCTCAGGGGTCTCTCCCCCTCCGCTCCTCTGCAGTCCCCCGGTCACCCCGCACCAAGGCTCCCTCAGAGAACCCTGTCAAAGGCTCGACCCCAGAAGCACCACCAGGGCTCCCCACTCACCCTAGATGAACCCTAAAGGGGTCCGACTCAGCCCACCTGGGTGCTCTGGGGACCTCCCCAAAGTCAGCCTGTCTGGATGCCCTCACGGACGCGGAGCTCCCTCCTCCTCAGTGCGAGGTCTGCTGTGTTGTCACCTCCCCGCACTGGTTCCGGATCAGCTGCCAGTTCCCCCGGAGCCACCACCCTCCGCAGTCCCTCACTCCATGGGGTGCCCCGGGGCAGCAGGGAGGCAATGTTCTTGGCCTGGCAGCCACTGAGGCAGGGATGCTGGCTGCCCGCCCCAGCTGGGTCTGAGAGGCTGCATCAGCTCACGACTTCTCCTTCGGCCCGGTCCCCACAGGCTTGGGAGACACAGCCTGGGCAGGCGGAGCACCCCGTGTCCAGCAGGCCAGGGGAGCCTGAGCAAGCTCAGGGCTCCCTTTGTTCTTGGGGGCCACCCCTCCAATCTGTGAGAGTCCGGCCCCAGCCCTCCTCTGATGGCAAAGGAGGCGAGTCCCAGACGGAACTGGCTGCTCCAGTCCCAGCCTGTCTTCCTGGAAGCCCGGCCCACGTGGGTCAATGCTCAGCTTCCCTTCCTCCCTCACTACCACCCCCGCCCCCCAGGTCTGCGGAAGCCCACAGTCCTACAAAGCTTGGGCCCAGTGCTGCTCTGGTTGCCAGAGGAACCGGGAAGCCCCTGCAGTTTGCAGCTTTGGGCCCTGCTCCTCCCTCTTCCTGGACTCCTGAGCGGCCCCCTGGGTGGGGGGATGCAGGGTGGCCCCAGGCAGGGGCCGGCTGGGCCACCTGCTTCTTTCACCTCTCACACCCTACAGGCACCCAGTACCGCTGGCAGCTCGGAGATGGAAAGCAACAGGCTGGGGCCACGCAGCCCCAAGGGGCCAGGCAGCGTCTGCTTCCAGAGTTGACCCTACAGGTTGAGCTGGGTGGCCTAAGGTCATGACCCAGGGGCCTCCCAGGGGCCTCCCAGGGGCTGGGGTGCAGCTTCTGGCTGTGCGCACCCTCCCTGGATGCTTGCTGTTCGGGCTGTGGGAGATGCCTGCCCGCTGGGACCCACCCACTGCCTCCTCCACTGGGCCTCAGTTGCCCCCTCACAGAAGGGAGGCCAGACTGCTGAGGGACGGCGCTCCGCCAGCTTGCCCGGATCCCTCACTGCTGTGGCGTCGTGGTCCCACCCGCACCTCTCTCCCACGGCCCCCAACACTCTCAGCAGAGGGACAGCTCCTGACTCTTGTGGAGGTCGGCTTGTCCCAGGCCCCCCTCCCAGGGCAACAGTGTCCTTGGTTCGTCCCCAAGAGTGTGCAGAGCTGGTGCCGGGCCCCTACGTGCAAAGTCCCCCGCCACCGGGCCTGGCTCTAGGGCCACCACGGCACTGCCCGGAGCCCCAGCTCCTCGGCTGGTGAGCTGTCCCCTCAGTCCTGCCTCTCCGATCCTCTCCTCCTTCTTCCTGGCTCCAGCTCCTGCCAGGGCCCCAGAAGACGGAAGAGGACAGGAAAGCGGCTCGGAGCAGGTGTGCGTGGTGAAGCCAGCCGGTGCCATACCATGATCCTGGCCAGAGGACATCTGTCGAAGCCACGGGGGGGGGGGCAGGGAGCCGTGGAGAGGGGACCCTGAAGTGCACTGTGGGCTTTGGCTCCTCAGGGTGACAAAGGAGCCGCGGCAGTGCCGGATGGTGGCATTCTGGAAAACTGATGCAGGTGGCCGGGAACTGCGGACTTTCTGCCCAGTTTAGGTTTCTGCAAACCTAAAACTGCTCTGAGCAGTGAAATCTATTGATTAGGAAAGATTGTGGGGTGACTGGGACTGGGGCGGGGGAGGCACTGACCCTGGAACCTGCTCCAGCCCCACACCCCCTGTGGCTTGAGCCCTGGGCCATTGGGGAGCAGGGTGGACAGGTGGGAGCAGCAGCTGCCTGCCAGAACATTCCGGCCAGAGCTCAGGCCGTTTGTCACACTGCCTGCAGAGACCCGGGGAGGGGTCCGCAGTGCCAGGCGTCCCCGGGAGGCGAGGGGCCCCGGCTGCCGCCCAGCAGGCCCACGGGGAGCACCTCTGTCCAGGGGAAGCTCCTGGGACTCTCCTGCCTCCTTGGGAGCGGGAGAGTGAAGGGGCCGCCCGCCTGAGCGGTGACCGTGGGTCCCCTTGTGGAGCTGGAGAGGCGTCCTGACTCCAGGCTCGTTAAGCGTTAAGTGTGCCGAGGTACTGGGGGGCGGCGGAGGGCGCTCTTTCGTCTAATCTGCGGCTCTCCCATCCGGCTTGTCTCGATCCTCCCTGCAATTATCCCGTCAGCGGTGAAAAGAAACCTCCCAGAAGAAGGCGTTGTTACGTGGGGGCCGCGGGCCCGGCGGTAGGGAGGGGTCTCCTCTCACCGCCCGGGTGTGTGGGCAACTTGCAGCGTGACCTGCTGTCCCAACCCAGCACAGAAAGTCCTGTGTCCCAGGACCCCCGGTGCTGGGTGAAGGGGGAGTGGTCACTCTGCCCAAGCTCTGGAGAGTCTCTGAGCTTTCTGGGACAGCTGGTGGGGACCTTGGGCTCCATCTCTTCCTGGGACCTCACCCCATGTGACCCCTTTCCGACCTCCCTTCAGGGCTTTGGGCCTCTCCTCAGCCTCCTCCTGGGGAGACACATTGACCCTACTCCCCAGTTCTGTGCTGTATCCCCCCGGAGCTCCAGACCCTAGCGTCTGCCTGAGGAGTCAGGCTGTGGGACAACGAGTTCCCCGTTGGCTAGGGTGACATGCCCACCATTGTCTCAGTGGTGGGTGACTGAAGTCCAAATATCCCCCATGTCCCCCCCCGCAGGTCCGGCCACTTCCCACCTTCTCCCTGCCCCACAACCCCCTGCCCCCAGCTCAGATTCCCTGGGGGGTGGCACGGGCAGGGGCACCCAAGGGACAGCAATGCAGAGGCCCTCTGGTAGGTGTGGAAGGAGGTGACACTCTGCCCAGTCAGCTGGGTCCGGCCCCACAGTGGAATATTACTCAGCCCTGAAAAGGATTGAAGCGCAGACACGCACACACGACAACATGGATGTTGAAACCTTAAGGAATACGACATTCACAAGAGCCAGACGCTGAAGGTCACACACACACACACGTGCACACACGTGTGCCCTGACTGCCTTTCTGTATAGTGCCCAGAACCCGCAAATCCAGGCCCAGAGGCAGGCGGTGGCTGCCAGGGGCTGGGGGAGGGGTGCAATGACCTAATGGGTCTGGGGCCTCCTTGGGGGCAAAGAAGTTGTCCAGGACCTGGAGGTGGCGGCCACACGGCACTGGGAAATGTGCTGGATGACACAGGATGGCTCATCTCAGAAGACCTCCTCCCAGGCCCGCCGGCCACTGTCCGATCATTTCCTGAGCTCCGAGCCTGCTCCACTCCTGCGCCCTGCTACCTGGCCCGCCCCAGCAGGGTCCCCTTCCCGGGTGACGGCCGCGTTCCCAGGGACCCACCCCACCACTCCACCGAAGCCAAGTCTGTCCCCACCCAGCTGTCCCCCATCACCCCGCCTCATTCTCCCGCCCTCCTGCTGCCCCACAGCTCCCCTCCCCTGGCCACGTGGCCAGCCCCTCCCCTGTCCCAGACCTCCCCACATGGCAGGCCCTGCGGCCAGCATTCACTGGGGAGAAGGATAACATTTAAAAAAAAATTCTTTCCTTTTTTTTTCCCCTAGAGAAATTGAAGAAAGCTGTGGTTTGCAAACCCGCTGACCCAGCAGGAAGCCCGAGTTGGACTGCCCAGGGGTGTCAGGAAGAGGCCAGGGTCAGGTGGGGAAGGGCCTGCGGGCACATCCGGGCTGCCGGGGAGAAGGCCCTTTATTTCTGGAACCCCCCCACCTCTTCTGAGCCCAGCTCACCTGGGTCAGAGCCCAGCTGGGCCCCTGAGCGGCCTGGGCACCTCCCAACGATGTGGGTTCTAAAGGTCTGCCCTCCTCCCTCAAGGGGCTCCCTCCCACATTCCGGCCCTCAGGTGACCCTGGGCTCTGGCCTCCCTGGGCCATCTCCACGCACTGGCCTCTCCACCCGAGCCCAGACCCCGTCCGCCCCCCTCCGGCTGTTCCCTGGAGCAAAGCCCCAGGCTGCCCATCCTTTGCTTCCTTCCTCACCCTGTGGGAGGAGGGAGGGTGTCCAAAGGGAGGATGGGGTGGAGGAGCAGCGAGGCTGGCCCGGCTGCCCTGGTGACTGGGCTAATCTGGGCCACGGGCTGGGCATCAGGGAGCTGCGGCCAGAGCGAGGCCTGTGGCTTAGAGCTGAGGAGACGGGAGTGGTCCAGCTCCGGTTCTGCTTGGGGGTGGTTCCTGCGTGGAGGATGCTGTCCCCCCCTCCCTCCCTCCCACCCAGTGTGACCTGAGATTTCACCAGCAGGAGGGGGGCCCACGGGAGGCACGTACTACACAGGTATTATTATTGTTCTTGGTGCCACCATGATTATTATCCTCTCCACTCATTCCACAGCTGGGCCCCCTGCACCGGCCCCCTTGGGCAGGCCCCACCCCTGAGGAGTCTGTGGTTCTCCGGCCCTGGGTCGCAGGGGCCTGGGGCGGGGGCGCCATTCAGAGGGGCTGCCTGGCTGTCGGGGCCCAGGAACCGGGAGGGGGCGAGAAGGGCTGGCAGATACTCGCTGTGGCAGTGAACGTGCTGTTGGCTGGGTTCTTCCTCCTGGGACTCGGTTGCCACCCTTCACCGTGGGAGTAAAGATGTCTGTCGGTCTGTCCACACTGCAAAGGAGACAAATGGGCCAACCCACACTGAAGGGACCAGGGTCTGCCGTGTTGCGCTCGGGGAGGGCCCCCCATGACAGCCCACCCCCTTCCCCGCTGCCCCCTCCAACGGAGGAGAATCGGCTCCACGGAGGCGGGTCCCACTCGCCCACCCCCTCCCACCAGGGGCTGCCTGTGTCCCCGGCCCCACAAGGCCTTCGGGCTCCAGGCCACGTGCAGGTTCCGGGGAAAAGTCAGAGGTCAGGCCAGCCGCAGTGCCCACTGGGTCCTGTGCTCCGGGATGCGCCTGCCGGCCACCGAGCAGCCCTGTCTGCACCGGGGGGTGGGCCCCGGAGGCTCACAGGTGTGCAGTATTTTTAGGACCATAGACGCACCCAGGTTTTAGAGGAAAAAAACAGGAGAAAAAATTTTGAAGCAAAATATGTGGTAAAATATTTAATAACCTGTGACCCCGCTTCACCGTCCCCTCGCCCCTGCAGCGAGCCAGGTACGCTACATTCGGACTATAAGACGCTCTCCTGTTACCCCCAAATTTGGTGGGGGGTGCGTCTTATAGTCCGAAAAATAGGGTAGTTGCACTTTTGGGGCTCAAGAAGGTTAAGGGAGGACGGCAGAGAGGGGCTGGCAGTGAGCGGGGCTGGCGGGGGCCTTGGTTTCCTCTCTTTCCTGTGGGACCGTGATACTGTGCACCCTCTCAGGACTCTGGGCAGGGCTGTGCCTGCTGGCAGGTGGGGGAGAACCGGAGGTCACTGTCAGGAGCCTCATCCTAGACACCGGGGAGCAGCCAGAACCACGTTCCAAGGAGAAGGCTAAGCCCGCTTCTCCGAGGGGGGAGGCCCAGGCATATCCCCAGCCGTCTTGACCCGAATTTCTATTCAACCAAGTCCCTCACCCCGGGAGGTGCATAATTGTTACTTTCTAACCTTGGTGCTAATTAGCTGGGCGAGCTCCTGGGACACCCAGGGCTGTGTGCAGCCCCTCCCCCCACCACGGAAGCTGGAGGAAGAGCCTGCCTGCCAGTCTCCAGTCTCCACACTGCAGCTGCTGCTCCCAGGCTGTGTGACCTTGGGCACCTGGCCTCCCCTCTCTGAGCCTCGTTTCCTGGGCTCTAAAATGGGGTTACGCTGGCACCCACCCCAGGGGGAGTGCTGGGCGCCCCAGCAGCAGTCCTGGGTGGGGCTCCCTGCTGCTGGGAGCTGTGCGTCCTGCTCCCCCGGGACTGTGGCATATTGGAAAGGGCGGGACACTCCCATTTTCTGTCGGGAGGTCTTAAGTCGTGGCTGATACCGTGGCGGCTGCCTCCATCTCTGCCTGTGAATACGGAGCAACCACATGCCCTGCAGGGGGGGCCCCCATGGCATTGGAGCCACCCCCATCAAGAACGGGCGTCGGGGAAATAGACAGCTGGATCAGGGACTGGTGCCACGGCCCCGGGGAAGTGAGGGCCGGGGACGCCATCTGCGGATGGCAGAGAACAGACCCGGGGGTTGGGGGGAATGATACACTATTACCGAATGGACCCACCCTTGCGCTCCGGGGGCCCCCCACCCCACACTAGGTTCGCCTCTCCCCTGCCAGGGAAAGATGTCTCTCAATGCCAGAGATCGGTGAAAAGGGAAGGGATTATTTCTTTAAAGAGTTATACAAACTTAAGGGTAATGACTTAATGTCTTCATTGAGATCCCAAAGTCCCTTAGAATACCCACAAATGTACAGTCCTTCCTTCCCCCTCTGCCCAGTCTGGGGTACCGTATCTCAGAAAGAAGAATAGAAGTCTGTGGTTCTTCTCTGCCCAAGCCGAATGGTCCCCAAAAGACGCCGCATGGCAGCCGTGCCTGGGTTTAAATCCCAGCGCCTGTCCTCCTCTGCAGCCCCATTCCCGACTCCGCCCACAATTGGCCACAGCTGCCAGCACTCCCATGTTCCTCCAGCTTTACTGGGCTGCCATAGTGAGTCCGGGCAGGTTTGGCCCTGTGATGGGGAGCCAACCGCCTCCAAGCTCTCACGCAGGCTCCGCAACCAGGGGGCGTTGCCTCCCAGTTACATCCTGGGTTGAAGTCACTCCCACCCCCCGGCTCAAAGCATGGCCACAGCTGTGTAACATATCCAGGAAACCAGTTAAAGGTTACAGATGTTAAATGACCGTTCTGGAGGTTACCTGCAAAGCTGTTGCTGTGCAAAACAGCTCTCAGTGGCCCTGCTCCATGGGTCCCATCCCCAGCTCAGACCATATATATATATATATATATTACATATACTACATATATATGTATCCCTCCTACATATATATGTATGTTTTTCTAATATTCCTGGACACTCTGTGTTCTGGACCCCATTACAAATCCTTATTTGGGGCCCCCTTTGGCTGCACCCCATTACACCTAGACTCTGGAACCTTCTGTGGTCTTGGGGGGCTTCTATCACTTGACCCTTGACCCTTCTCTGGTAAGCTCACCCTGCCCCGCCCCCTCCTGGGCTCAGCTCCCGCAGGTCCCTGGGGGAGCCTGGGCTCACTGAGGCTGGGTTTCTGTGGACACTGGCCTCCCCTCTCCTCACTGAGGACGTCTCGGGGTGTTGCTGGTGGGCCTCATTCTCCCACCACACTGAGGCAAGGAGGGAGGTCACGTCTGAAGGGGCTCCCTGCCCAGCTGAGGTCCCCCAGAACAACTCGAGTGGGACGCCCTTGCTGGTGGGACTCAAGGTACAGAGGGGGCAGTTCAGGCGTCAGGGAGAAAGAGACCCTGTTAGCTAATCACTCGTGGTGTGGGTTCTGATGGCGGCCCCACCCCAGATCACAGGTGGGCCCTGAGGCTTGTCCAGGGTCACGGGGCGGAGGTGGTGGGGCGCGCCCCCTCCCCTGCTCAGCGTCACTGCCAGGCCCCTGTGCTGGCTCCTCGGAGGCAACCCCCTGCCCTGGTGGGCAACCAGGAGAGCTTCCAGATCTTTCCTAAGACCTCAGGCTTGGTGGAGTTCTTCTGCACCCTCGGGAGGTTCAGAGGGGTCCTGGGGAGACACGCAGAGGCCCCGTCTCAGATGGCAGCGGGTTTTCCCTCATGTTGGCTCCTCCCACACACTCCCCCAGCAGCCCCATCACGGCGTGGTCATGAGCCCACCTCAGCGATTTGACCCTCGAGAGGAGAATTGAGAAGCGTGCGGCTGGGGGAGGTCCACAGTCCACAGTCCAGCTGGCCCGCCGTTGCTGCTGGTCCCTTTGCAGGCTTTGGGCCTCTTGCTGAGCCAGGCGCTGCCCTGCAGTCGGGAGTAGGCACAAGCCCACTGGGCACAGGCGCCATGTGTCCTGGTAAGAATGGACAGGGACAGGGACACTGCTAGGTGGAGAGCAGCCCCCCCACCTGCTGCCCTTCGAGTCTCCGTCCACCCCCTCCCCGCTCTCCACAGTCCGCTCCACGGGGTGGGGGGAGCCACCAGGCCTGCTCTTTCCCACGTGCCCCGCCGCAGCAGGTGTGCAGGGTCTGTCTGCTCAGCGGAGGCTGGACGAGTGCGCAGGTGGGTCGGAGGGTGGATGGCGGGTGGACGCCTGGGAGGACAAATGGGTGGAGGGAGGTGGGTGCATGGATGTGAGTATGTGAACAGGTATGTGAACGTGAGTATCAGTGTGAGTGCGCACACAGGTGTGAGTGCATATGTACGTGAGTTTCATGTGAACGTGAGCCTGCCTGCAAGTGTGTAAATGTGCAAGGGCACACATGTCTGCACATGGCTGTGTGTACGTGTGAGCATGTGCAGAGGTGTGAGAGTGTGCATGTGCATGTGTGTGAGTATTGCATGAGGGTCTGTGAGCATGTGTGTGCCTGTGAGAGCTGTGAATTTGTATGCACGTGAGTGTGCACACATGTGTGTGTATACACACGTGTGTGACCAGGGCAGGGGTGGAACTGCTCACTGGAGCCGTGAGCCGGCCCTGAATTCCCACATGGGTCCTCGTCTGAACCCCAGGCGGCAGGACCAGCCAGTGCGAGGGGGGTACTTGTTCCTGGGGTCAGCGCCACCTGGCTTCCTGCAGGCCCCCCAGGTGGCCTCGGTGGTCCCACTGGCACCTTTTTCCTGCCTGTGGGCTCACTCCCTGTGCCCGTCCCCAGGTCCTCTGTCCATCTGTTTGCAGACCCGCCCCCTGCTCTGGCCCAGCAGCGCTGCAGCTGGGGGCCGGGGCTCTCGGTGGAGGCTGGGAGGGCCCTGCCGGTGGACGCAGACAGAAAACACGGGACCGACCTCGGAGTCGGCACATCCCCTCCCGCCCACCCTCTGTTTCCGGTTTTTAGTTCATTGAAACAGTACGTGAGATGCAGAACTGAAACACCAAACGCCTTCCAGGTCCACAGTAAAAGCCACCTTGTCCCTCAGGCCTCACCGCTCTGCCCCCTCCCCCGGACCTGGATGCCCCGCTTTCCCTCTGTGCCGCCCTTACTGGTCTGGCTTTTCCCTGCTTCCCGAAGGACGTGCTCATCATTCTGCCGCAGCGCGTTTTAAATTTCAGATGCCGCCCGCCAACCCGGAGGTCTCCCCGCCCCCCACCCCAGACAGAGAAGCCCCACCATGGGTCCCAGTGCTATTTCACACCAATCACAACGGGGACACACTGATGACGTCTTTTAAGGTAGGTTCCCCAGCACCGCAGAAACCAGTTCCCCGCCACTGCACCACTGCGGCGTGGGCGGGGCCCCGCTCTGTCTGTACCGAGTTGGCCCCCGGGCAAAGCGGAGGGACCACTCCTCCTCCTGTGCCCACACAGTGTGGCTCACCCGACTCGCTTTTCTCTCTGAGACCTGGCAGAGCCGCCCATCTCTTTCCTTGGATGGTCCCCATTTCATAGACTCCCCGTCTTCCTCTTTGCAGGTTGACACCCGTGGTGCGTGTTCCGAGCAAGCCGGGAGTTCCCACCTCTGCTCCACTGGGTGGCCAGCAGAGCTGGGTACGGAATTCGAGGGGGACGCGAACTTTCTTGGCCATCGAGGCTCCATGCTCTCCCACCTTCCAGGGTTGCAGCTGAGACCTTCAGATCCACTCCGATGCCTGATCCTTTCTGGGGACCCTCTTCCTTTCCTCTAGAAACTGTGCTCCCCGTGCGGTGACATGTCACGGCGGTGCACTTAGCCACTCAGCTTCCGCACTCACACTGGGCACGCGAAGGCCCTTCCAGTCGGCTGGCGGTCTGGTCTGAGCCCCGTGCACCGGTGTTAGGGACGGAGCTGTGTCCTCGAGGCTCGCCCCCACCCCCTGCTCTGTCCTCCTTCGTGGGCTCTCAAGCATCCCACGTTGGGGTCCCTCTCGGTCCTCCAACCCCCAGGTCTCCGCCTCATCTGTCCCCTCCCTCTGCGTCCTCAGCTCCACCTCCTGGCTTTGTGCCCCCCTCTAAGGGACAGGCGGGGTCGTTTCCTTCCTGCTGGGTTCTGGTCTCGGGGCCTGCGCTCTTCTGCAGCGTGTGGTCCTCTGTCTTCGCTGTGCAGGGGTCTGTCTCTCTCCGGGAGTTTTCTCCTCTCGTTTACCCTCGTTTCTGCCCTTCTCGAACGTGGGTGACCCGTGGCTTTCCATCACGTGTGGGTCAGGTTCTGCGACATACGGGGCAGACTGTGCGCTACCCTGGCCCTGGCCGTCACCCAGAGCAGAGCCGGCTCCAGCAGGCGGTTTGTGGGCTGACCCCGCCTCCTCCCCAGCAGGTTCTGTGCGGGAAGGGCACCCACCCCACGCTCTGGTCCATCCTTCCCGGGAGCAGTGATTCTGAGTGGCGGGGCAGCAGGGGTCTGTCCCTTGCCGTGGAAAGCCACCCAAGAAGGACCAGCAGGCTGCAGAGTGGCGGGCGGCAGGCACGGACACTTGCGCAAAGGGACCGATGTGCACACTCGGAGGTGTGTCTGTCCTGGTCCACAGGGGAGTGTGTTTCTGAGGGGTGAGGTTTGGAGTGACGTCCACTTCCTCCTTCACGTTTCTCCAGAGAAATAGTCACTGCGAACACCGACCGCCCTCCTACAGCACGTGTGTCTCGGGGGAGGAAGCCCTTCACTTCGGCCACTCCCCGACTGCTTCAAAGCCGAGCTGGCCCCCCGGGCTCGAGGCCCGCAATGGCTCAGCAGGGGAGCAGGCCCCAGGCCTCCCCGAGTTGCCCTCTGTTCCTCTGCCACGGAGCCCACCCTCACCCCCTGCTGCCGTCCCGGGCCTCTGCTGACCCCCGTGCCTGTGCCCCGGCTGCTCCTTCTCCCTGCTTTGCCCGTGCTGGGTGCTGGCTGTCAGCGCTGCCCGGAGCCCTGCTCCAGTCACTGCCCCTTGTCCTGCAGGCTGTGGGGGCCTCCGAGGGCACCCCTCCTGCTCTCCAGCATGGGTACGGGTTTCAACATCTTTTCTGTTTCACTGGTCTTTTCTCTGGTCTTGGAACCGGACAATAAATGTGGACAGATGGCGGCTGATTTGTCTGCTGATTTGTCTGCAAATGCACCTCCCCGGGGCCTGCCTGGGGCCCAGGACGCAGCCCATGCACACGCGCCAGATATCTGAGAGCGAGCGAACCAGGACCGAGGGCAGTGGCGGGCGGGGGCAAGGAAAGCAACTAGGTGGCTGGAATTTGGGGTTTGCTTTTTTGTTTTTCCTCCGTGAGAGATAAAATAGGAATGTACCGCCACAGTCACGGTTCAGTGTAAGTAAACACACACATCCAGGGACAGCCGAGTTAAGAAAGCTTTCTCACCCCGAGAAACTGCTGTTCTTCTCCCGAGTCAGTCAGTGGCAGCTGTGGACACGTTGCCAGGCTCAGGGTGGAAGGCCGGTGGGCGCGAACACCCCTCCGCTGTGAAAAGTGCAGTTCGTGTGCGGGAAAGGAACAGCGGCGCTGCTCGGCGCTCGTTTCCTGTTTCCCTCTGTTGTTCACTGGGCGTCAGTGTGTTTGGTGATGGTTCGGGCCTTCCCCGTGGGTCCTGCTGCCGAGGCACAGCACTTCCGTTCACGGCTCCGGGGCTGCAGGCCGGCCAAAGAGCAAACATGCCGCGGACTTGAGTTTCTTTCGAAGTACCAGTGTCTGTCCCTCAGGTTTAACCACAGGCCTCCCGCCCACGTGTTGAAAAGCCCAGGAGGAACAAGCAGGCCCCGTTTGCAGCCCCGAGCCCCAAGCTCTCCGAGTGTGAGCCTGGTGGCCGGCGTGGCCTGAGCAGGGCCCTGTGTCAGGGTCTTGGGTGGGCCCACTGGTCCCTAGGCTGTGGTTGGGGAAGAGAAGGGAGTTCACGGTGACTGACCAACCAGGGGATGCTGACCCTGAGGTCCACGGAGCACCAGTGTAATCTGGGAGGCAGAACGATTGCGTCTGGCTGGTGGGCTCGGCCAGGGGCAGGAAGCCTGGCTGCGTCGGCCCCTTGGGGATGGGAGCCCACAGGGCTGAGGGCACAGGGAACTGGGAGAGGTGTCCTTCTGGGCTTGCAAGACCGGAGGCACCCTCGGGCCTCTGAACCCCCGTCAGGACAGGAAAGCCAATCGGTGCCGGGATGGAGCCAAAGCGAGTGTTTCATCTTAGGGGAGGCAGCCCGTTTTTCTTCTTAGGGGAGGCAGCCCGTTTTTCTTCCTCTCCAAAGCTAGCGGCCTGCCAGGTCCTCGGGCAGGGCCCTGATGGTGGTGAGGCTGGTGCCATCGTCCAGTGGCTCCCGGCTCCTGCCGGGCTTGGAGCTGGTTGGACACGGGCCCTCTGGCCACCTAGGTGGCTGCATCTCACAGTGGGCCCCATCTGGGGACACATAAAACCATGTTCTCGCCTTGGCTGGTGTGGCTTAGTGCATTCAGCGCCAGCCTGTGAACTAAAGGGTCACTAGTTCAGTCCCCAGTCAGCGCTCATGTCTGAGTTGTGGGCCAGGTCCGGAGTAGGGGGTGCACGAGAAGCAAACACACATCGATGTTTCTCTCCCTCTCCTTCTCCCTCCCTTCCCCTCTCTAAAAATAAATAAATAAACACTAAAAAATAAAACAGCCGAGTTCTGGAGGTGTCGCCCAGGAGTCTGCGCCCTGCAGGTGCCCTGGGGGCTGGCCCTGGGCCCTGACAGAGGCAGACGGTGTTGGGGTCTTTGGGCAGAGAGACCACGCTGCCCCTCAGAGTGGGGGCCACGGCGGGCCGGGTGAAGGCCCGTCCTGCAGGGAGTGGGCTGCGAACCTGGTTCCGAGGATGCGGACGTCACAGGCCGAGGGGACCGAGAGTTAACAAGGCCTGGGTGGAGGGAACAGCACAGACGAAGACCCAGAGAGAGGAGCTGAGTGGAGGGTCCGGTGGAGGCTGGAGGGGGAGCCGGGGAAGGCCAACGGAGGCAACAGCCCTCGTTCCTCAGGGGGAGGATGTGGGAGGGAACCATGCTGAAGAGCCTTTGGGGGGAGGCTCGGCAGAGCCGAGCGGGGGGCGTGGGGCCCGTGAAAACACTCTCCTAGTCTCTGTGTGTCTTCCACTCTTACTTAGGCGACCCCGAGGAGGCGCTCTGCCCTTGGGCGCCCCGCACTGCAGGTGCAGGGGGCAACTCCCAGGGCCTCTCAGAGCGGAGCAGCCTGCAGAGTGGGCAGGGCCCCACTGGGGCCTCAGGCCCAGCACCCACCTCCCTTCTCCCCGGAGAACCCGCCCCCACCCAGCCAGCTTCTGTGGGACTTCATGGCCCGGAGCAGCTGTCACCTTGCATGGCTTAGCTCAGGACTGTCGTGACTCGGTGCTCACGAGCGTGTGGCTTGGGCTTGGCTGCTCCGAGCTGAGCGCCACTGGGCCCAGCCCCGTGGCAGGGCGCTTCGGCTCTGCTCCCGGCGTCCCTTCTCCAGGAGCAACGTGTCCTCCGGCAGTGGACCTGGGAGCTGCCAGAAGGACAGCAGAAGCCGGCGCTGTGCCTCCAGGCCTAGGCCCAGAGTGTGCACAGTCACTTCTACCCACGTTCCAGTGGCCGAAGCCAGGCGTGGGACCCAGCCAGCCTCACAGCAGTGCCGGGGGGGAGGGGCCCGATGTAGTCCCTGCCTCCTCTCTGAAGGTCCCCTGAGTCCCTGGGACAGGGACAGGTGGCGGCTCAGAACCCTGTGTCTGGTCGTGTCAGAGCCCCCCTCAGGCTGCAGTCATACCGTGTGTCTGTCTGCAGTCAGGCACTCCCTGGGGGCAGGGCTGCCTTGCTTAATTCTGGACCCTGAGTGTGGGCACGAGGGGGCTCTGCTGGGAAGGAGAGGAGGAGGGAGAGTGGTGAGGTGGTGAGGGTGGTGGCGTGTGGGGCCAAACAGGGCTGGTGTCCGAGGTCTTGCGCCTGGCAGCAATCGCCCCGGCTGCACTGCTGTGCAGGGCGGCTTGGCCAGAGGGCCGGAGCGGATGGAGCCGCCCTGCACGGAGGCCCCGCTTTGGGAAGCAGCCATGTGGAGAAATGCCTGCTTTGCAAACTTGCCCTTTCCTCTGCGGGGCGTCTGAAAGTGCTGACTCCCTCCCTCACTTGCGCTCTCTTCCTTAGGCTCCCTGACTCCACCTGGACGGTGTGGGTGTCAGCAGAGGAGGGAAGCCAGCGGGTGGGCTGGGGCCCCCCACCGCTTCCTGCGAGGAGCGCCCACGGAACAGAGCGGCCCCGGATGCCACGGAGCCACCCTGGGCTCTGCAGCATAAAGGGACTCGCTTTTAACACGAGAAGTGCGAGCCTGGATCTCAACACCTCCAAACGCCTTGAGAAGGAGTAATTGCTCGACTGCAATTATTTTAGGAGGTTTAACTCAGCCGCATGGGTGCTTTTAAAGAATAGTTCTTCAGCTAGAAATTCCGCCCACGGCCCCCAAGGGGGGCTCTCGGGGAGGTTCAGGCGTTGACACCAGCCCTGCCCAGGGAGGCGGAAGGACCCCGTTGCCAAGGAAACGGCCGCCTTTGCACTCTGGGAAGCCGGGCTCCTCCCTGGCCAGGACCGGCTGAAGGGTGCTAGGGTGGTGGGGGAAGGAGGAAGAGGAGGGAGGGACGAGGGGACAGTGGCTGTAGCAGGCACTTTTCCGAGCCTGCGTTTCCTGATGGATGAAGTGGAAAAGAGCCTCCTCTGCTGCCAGGCTCCGCAGGGACTAAATAAGAGGACGGGGCGTGGCCAAGGCCACACGCTCCGGCACGTGGCCCCGCCCCTCGCTGGTCCTCCAAGGCCTGGGAGCGGCTCACCCCTGACTCCGGGACAAGGCTGGGCACCCTGGCTCCCACAGAGGTGCTGGCAGAACACCCCAAACAAGGCAAAACGACGCCTTCCCGAGCCACCTCGGGATGCATTCGCCGGCGACGGCGGGTGAACACCTCGCAAACGATTCTAGGTAACGATTTCTTTACAATGAACCAACTGGAAGACAAGTGTCGTTGGCGAAAGCGGCAGGACGAACAGAGCAGTGACCACTCCAGTGAAAGGGGGGACGCATCGGTGTCTCGGCGGGCCAGCTCGCTGGAGTTCCCCCAGGGATGTCCTTCGGGAGGATGTCAACTCTGGGTCCCGCCGTCTGACAGGGCTGCGTGGCAGGCGCAGGGGTCAAAGGGAAGGGGACACTTCTCAGGCTCCCAGGGGCCGTCGCCCACATCCCTACACTGATGTGCGTGGTTCAGGAAGGAAACGGGCCGGAGCAAGACGGGCGCTGGCCGAGGCCACACGGGGCAGGGGGTGGAAGGGCCGTTCCAGCCTGACAGGTCTTCCCAGATGTCCATGGCCCCACACTGTCCCCCTGTGGCAGCGGACAACGCATCCCCACAGCCCCACTCTGCCACAAACATGCCTTGGCTGGCGACCCTGCATGGGGACCTGGAAGACAGGGCTGCTCGTTGGGCAGGGCAGCACCCACACCCTCCCCCAGTCCTGGCCGTCCACCCCTGGACTCCAGGGCCCCTCAGTAAGGACGACCGGACACGGAGGAGCCCAGGGAGGGGGCACGGCAGTGTCTCACTCTAGTACTTTAGAGTGGGGAAACCGAGGCACAGGCGGGGTTCATGCTCGGGCTGCCAGGTTGAAGGGCCCACAGCCCTAAGCTCCCCACTGTCACACCTCCCTGAGTGAGGTTCTCCCCAACGCGTCCCTGTCCTCAGGCCACGACTGCCCCTCGAGGCAGAGGGGACTGGCCAAACTGTCCCCGGTACCCACCCCCGCTGTCGGCCCGAGTACAGCTGTCCCTGGAGGTTGGGGAGAGTTGAGCCTGATTTGCGGCAGCCTCTTCCTGAAGTCCACTCCGCGTGGATGCTGAGAAGGGAGCATGTGCCTTTGCTCAGCTCCTAGATGCCAGGAAGCCACCGGACGGGGGCAGCGTCCGGGCTCCAGGCTCACCCCGGCCACCCTGGGAGGCAGGGTCCACTCAGCCCCCAGACAGCCAGTCCGACAGGGGTGGCCCCATCAGAGTGCCCATGGACACCTGGGCCCCAAACCCGGTTGCTGGGGCTTCTCCTCTTTCCCAAGAAATGAAAAAGCAGCAACGACACAAGAAAGAGCGCTCCCCAGGGCCACACGACCCTGCTGGCCCTCGTCCACGGCGCTCAGCATGGACTCCTGGTTCCATCCCATGAGCGGCAGCCTGGGCCCCTCCGGTGTGCGCTGGGCAGGCCTCTGAGTGTGCCCTCGGCCCCACCGAGCCGGCGGCCAGCTCAGACGTGGCTCACACAAAACGCGTGCCCACGTACAGCCACTCCCCTGGCAGGGCGAGTCTCACCCTGGGGCACGTGCAGGACCCGGGACCTCACGCTGTCAAGGTCTCCAGAAGACTGGCTGCGGTTTCCAAGGAAGCTTGGTCTGCGCCTCTCCAGCGCCCACGGGCTGTGTTTACCCAGGTCTCCCTGGGCTGGCCGAGGACAGAGGCCTTAAAGCACAGAACGGGAGCTTTCTGGAGGTTGGCCACCGCCTTGGAGCAGGACCGACTTCCCCCAAACCGGCCCGTGAATGGGCGTGAAGGTGGGGATGGGCCCGGTGAGGCGGCCACACCTGGGCCGAGGGAGCCCAGCAGCCCAGACCTTGCCGGAGCCGGGCCTCTCCTAAGGGGACACACGGGCAGAACACGCCGCCAGCTGAACACGCCGGGGGAGCACGCTGTCCCCGTTGTACACACAGCACAGCAGAGAGGGCGGGCGGCCCAGGGGGTCCTGACGCGTGCTGGCTGTGGGTCTTCCGGCCGGTTCCAAGCCTCTGTGGGCCTCTGCTCCCACCCACCTCGAGGGGTGGTGCTGAAGGCCAGAGGAGTTAATGGCGGTGCCCCACAGCCCATGGTTTGGGGCGAATTCCCATGAGTCCCTGCTGGGCTGTGGGGCGGGTAAGACATGGTGAGGCTTCTCACAAAGATCTTACCTGGGGCACGGCCCCTGTGGTGGGCACTCGGAGTGTCCTGGGAGGAAGCCCACCTGCCCTCCGGTGCAACCCTTGACAGGGCCTCTGGGCAGAGATAGTGCGACAACCTGAAGGCAGCCTGGGGGGGCGGGGGGGCGGTCCTGAGTGGTCTGGGTGGGGCCCCAGGGGCAGAGCTCCCCAGTGGGCCCTGTCCTGGGAAGACAGGGACCCTGACTGCGGCGGCCCTGTCTCCCTGCTGGCTGTCAGAGCTGCAGGTGAGCCAGGTGGGCACAGTGGAGACGCTTTGGAAACTCAGAGCCGGTGGGGGTCGCCCCCCCATCCCCACCCTGCCTGCCCCCCGGAACCCAGATGCAGGCTTCTCCCTGCGGACGTCTCTACACCCCCGGTTCCTTCCCTAATGAAAATAGAGGCAATGACATTTTTTAAAAGTGAGATGTTTCCTCTTTCCGAAAGCTTCAAAAGTATCATT
This sequence comes from Artibeus jamaicensis, assembly GCF_021234435.1. Classification (NCBI taxonomy): domain Eukaryota; kingdom Metazoa; phylum Chordata; class Mammalia; order Chiroptera; family Phyllostomidae; genus Artibeus; species Artibeus jamaicensis. The sequence continues at coordinate 26,193,962 of NW_026521954.1, read as the reverse complement.
TTTGGGCGGAAATTTGGCAGCTCAAGCATTTTATATGCCCCTAGAGAGCTGCCTGCCGGCAAGGACACATGGTTCTGCGTCTGGAGCCCGGGGAGCAGCCGTCACCGTGTCCCAGTGTGCTGGGGGGACTACAAACAACAAAGTCCTTTGGGGCCCCCAGCGGGTGAAGCCGGGTAGAGAGGCTGCTTACACTCTGATGCTTCCCAGAGTTCCTCGTAAATCCTGAGGCTTCGAGGGGCAGAGCGCGGAGCCCCTGGCAGGAGGCTCGAGGGTCTTCCGCAGAAATGGGACCGAGGCCTCCCTGCCCCGCTGCTGTGCGGTCACCACCAGCCCCCGCTGTGAACTGGGCAAAAAGACCTGCTCAGAGCTTTGTCTCAACTGTGTGGCATCTGGGCCTCGGGTAACACCCCTGCCCCCAGGCGTGGCTTCCCTGGGGGGCAGGGGCTTCACTGTGCCGTGTCCTGTGGCTGCTAAAACCAGCCAGCACCCACTCAGCCACCAAAACTACCCTTTCAGGATCTCCCAGGCCTGGAGGTCAAAGCCCCGTGGGCTCAGCTGGGTCCCCTGCTGCGGGTCTCGCTCAGCCGGGTCCAGGTGGGGGCCGGATGGGGCGCTTCTCTGGGGGCAGCGGGGGCGAACCCACCTCCAGGCCCATTCAGGCTGTGGCAGCACCCAGTTCCTTGGGCTGAGATGGCCAGTTTTATGCGTCAGCTCGGCTGGGCCACAGGACCCAGCCACTCCCCCGGTGATCTCCATGCTGCTGGAACGGCGGTCTCAGATGAGACGGACGCTTACGGGAGTGTTTCCTGGTGCACGGCTCCGGGAAAAGCCCCCCGAGTGGGGCCCTGTCCTACCCGGCTTCCCCTGGGCCTCCGCCCACGCAGATGGCATGCTCCAGCGGCCGGCTTCTGTCCCAGCCACCACGGAGCCGAAAGGAATGCAGTGTGAGAGCAGGAGGGGGCTCCCCACTGGAAGACCATGGGGCTCCGTCCAGAAAGGTGAGGGTGCGGGCTGAGTGCAGCCAGCAGAGACCCAGCAGGGGGCCAAGGGCCCACGCCCGCAGGCCCTCGGAGGGTTTGAGGAAGGGGTGTCTTCCACACCTTTCTGGCCAGGCCCAGGTCTGAAGGACCATGGAGGGAGCAAGGACAGACCCCAGAGAGGAGGCCGGGGCTGGACCTGAGGGATGGGGCAGCCCGGGAGAGGCTGCAGGCCCGGCCCCGGCCTGCAGTGAGCCAGGCAGGAAACTACCCCCTGGTCCCACCCTCTTCTTTCGGGGGGGGCCCTGCAGCCCAACGGGAAGAGAAGCTGGAGGAGAAGGGCCCACGAAGTGGCCACAGAGGGCAGAGGGCAGGGGCAGGGAGGGGATCTGGGGGAGCCGAGGGAGACCCGCGCGCAGCCGAACCCCTGCTCACCCGCCTGCGGCAGGGAGGTCAACGTGACGGGCCCACGGCCCGTGTGAAAGAAGCCATAAAACACGCCCGAGAGGCACAAAAAGGCCCGAAATAGAAAGGTTAGGGGCGTTCCAGCGCCGTCACCATGTCCGTTCTCGTAACTTAGGGCACAGATTTAACACGATCCTAATAAAAATTCCAACGACCGTTTTTTTTTACGGAGCTGCAGTTGATACCAAAGTCCATATGGAAAAATAAACATGCGAGAATAGCTGAGGGAGTGCCGAAGGGCTAGACTGCGGGGGGGGGGGGTGCAGGGGCACCGGCCTCCCCGGACAGTGGACGTCAGATGGAGGTGGGTGCTGACGACGTTCCCTGCGACCACTGAGGACCGAGAGCCAGGCCGGGAGCAGCCTTGCGGCCGAGCCCGGCTCCTGGCCGAGGGCCACGTCAATCCCCTGTGGCAATCAGATCTTCCCAGGATCAGGGTGACGGGACCGGTAGCTGGCGGTTTGCAAAGAGAGGAACTTAGGCCCGCTCCTGACATCCTGCCCCAGAATGAACCCCCAAGAGGGTCAGTCTAAACGCACAAACGTAGACACATGACAGGAGAAGCAAACGCAGGGCCGGCCTCCCCCGCTGGGTGGGCCACCTGGACGCCGGGGGGTAACACGGACAGGTGCCGCCTGCAGACAGGAAGGGAGACAAACCCGCGACCCTCGGCGCGTGGAGAAGGAGCAGCGTGAAGGGCAGGCTCTGCAGGAGTGCTGCGGTGTTGCCTCACAGACAGAAGGTCTCCGATATACAAAGAACTCTCCAAAGTTGAGCAACAAAAACACAAACAGGTAGAAAAAGTGAGCAAACTGGAGGGAAAACAGCTCCCAGTCGGGGACGTGGTTCGTGGACCAACGCCAAGGCGTCCACCTTCTCAGAGAAGGTGCCGGTGAAAGCCCCTCCTGCGATGCCGTCACTCACCCAGCCAAGCGGCAGAAATACAGGGCTTGGCTGTGGGGACACACAGGCCCAGACGGCGCGCAGACCAGCGTGTCCCTGGTGGGGGGACAGCGTCTGACAGAACCACGCCCGCCACTACCGCGGAGCTCAACCCCAGCATGCTGACTCACAATCACAGGTGACCCTCGGGGACAGGGCAGCTCCAGGCACTGCTGGAGGTCACACAGCCAATGTGTGGGGCGGCAGGTCCAGAGCCGTTGGCCGCCCGACCTGGACTGGGCGTCTGGGGGGCTGGGCTGCCGAAGAGCCGTGGCCTGCACGCCCTGGGGCCTCACACCCCACCTGTGCCACCCCGAGCCTCTGTGTGTCCCCGTGCGGCAGGGCGATGGTGGCGGTCTCACAGGGTGGGAGGTCCAGGCCTCCATGGGTCCTCCAACACCGTGTCCCCTCCTCCCAGAGCCCACGACGGTCGCGGCGAGAAGCCAGACTTCCTCCTTGCCCGTGCCTGCTAATTGAATAAATATTCATCTGTGTGAGCACCCGAGGACGTGGTTTCCATGGAGACCCACTCCTGACGGCTTCATGAGACCAGGGCACGAGCTTTTCGAGGCCTGTGCACCGTGCTGATGGGAGCAACCCCGTGGTCCACTGGGCCCTGCCGGCCTGTCCCTGGCAACCTCGGAGCAGGGCCGGGGCCTGCAGTGGGGGTCAAACAGGTCGGTCCCCGCCGCCTGCCGCTCGGAGATGCTGGCGCTGATCCTGGCCCCCGCACACCAGTCCCAGGGATCCGGTGCCTGTGGCTGGTTTCCACGGTGCACCCGGCATGTCCCACCTGAGGAGGGGCGTCTCCTGCTGCCACCCTCAGCTGGCTGCACCCTCAGCCGGTGCATTTGGGCGTGTGGGTCGCACCGGCCCCACCTGCCCCTGGGGCACTGTGTAAGGGGTCGCCCGCCCCGCAGTCCTGTTCTGACCTTCTCCTTGATCTCCCTGGCTTCCCATGCTAGGTGGTCTCAGGGTTTCTGCCCCCCTCCCAGGTGACACTGAAGGTCACTGTGTGCCTGTGATATTCAGGGACAGTCACCCCCCAGTGGTGGCCACGAAGGTCAGAAATCTGAAGAAAAGCTCTGGCCACTGCTGAGTCACCGTGAAGGCTGGTCCAGGGAAGCGCTCTTTCTGCTTAAACCATGTGGGGCTCCAGCTGGGCCGCACGGGTGAGCAGGCGGTCACTCGGAAAGAGTCCTCCAGCGGGGAATGTCCCAAGCAGCATTTGTAATTAAATCGAGGGCATGAGGAAAAGCCGTGGCACAGTCGGGATCTGAGGAGGGGCCCGGTTGGCCGACTCCTATCTCCTCTGAGCCCCCGGGACCCCCACAGAGCAGGCCTTGTCACACTTCACGGTCAGGGCCCTGGCTCACCTCCACAGTTGGGGTGAGGGGCACGGCCCTCGTGTCTCCAGGAAGCCTGGCAGGGCCCGCAGCGGTCACCTCCCACCTGTCCGGTTGGATCTAGCTGAACGACTTTCCCAGCCTGGGCGGGTGTGGCGTCAGGAAGCAGACAGCACCCAGAGGGGTTACAGGGAACAGGGGGACGGTGCCAAGGGACAAGGAAGGCTCCCCTGGTGACGGTCGGCGAGGGAGGGAGCACGTGCCAGGCCTGGGCCTCCGGGGGCTGGGCAGGGCGGTTCTGGAAACACGAGAGAACCCGTCCTGGGGGAAGGCCCGCCCCCACCTCCCCCACAGGAAGGGCAGACAGAGGCTGCTGACTCGGGGGGTGTGGGTCCTCCTCTGTGCTCCTTTCTCATGTACCTGTCGGCCACTACAAAGGACTGCTCCCCACCCCGGCCCCGAGTTGGACCTGGGGTGCAGGGGAAACGCCTGGGTCCCTGCCCTGAGCACCCCAAGAGCAAGGAGAGGCACTCAGGGGAGTGAGACGACAAGCATCCTCCCCATGTGATTGGGCCTCGACAGCCCTCAGGCGTCCTGAGGAGACCCAGAGGGCTTCCTGGAGGAGGCGGCAGAGCTGATCTGGACAGATGAGGAAGAGCGGGCTGTGAAGGTCATGGTGGGAAGGGTGCTCTGTGCAGAGGGGCCCACTACAGAAAGGCGTGGAGGTGTGGAGGCGGTTAGGGGAGAGCGGAGCTGTCGGAACTCCAGGAGAGGGGCGAGGGGCCGGCACCAAACCACGAGGAGCTGAGTTCTGGGCCCGAGCCTGCTCTTCTTCCTGCCAGTGATGGCAGTAGGTGGCGTGGGTCTGCTCACGGTCCCATCTGGAAAGACCCCTCTGGGGCAGCTCCTCTGGGTGGAGGGTGGGGGAGACACCAGCAGCGTGGGGCGCAGCGCCTTCTCTGCCTCCACACAGGCTGCGAGCCCTGGGGACCGGCGTGGAGGGGCAGGGCCATCCGTGCCGCCCCGTCCTGGACGCCAGGCCAGCTTGCTATCAGAGTGAGTGGCGGGGGTTCCAACTCCCCGGCGCGCTGGTCTCCCATCCCTCCTTCCAGGGTCAAGGGCGGACAGCTCTGCAGCCGGCAGGTGCGTCTTCCGCGTGAGACGCATTCGCTGCCTCACGGGGCTCACGTACATATTTTTCGGATGTAACTGGAACGATACCTGGAATGAGGCGTCTAGAAACACCTCTTTCCTAGAAATTGATCGATAGCACGTCCTGTGATGCAAACCTTCTGGGAAAGCCACACACAGTTTCCCAGGGCAATTCTATTAACACCTCGGTGAAAGGGGGTTCGTTCTAAAATAGTTTCTCTGAGCACAATACCAGAGCCTGCTGCCATCAACGGATTCTTTTGTCTCTGAAAGTGGCTTTGTGCTCCCGTGTTCATGCATAACAATAGCTCAGAATCCCGGCCTGCCTGAACAGGATCCTACCCAACTAGAAGTTTCGGAGCAGGGAGAGCCTGAGGAAAGCTGGGCCTCACCACTCATTGCGAAGGGTAAACTGAGGACCGAGAGCCCGGGGTTACGGGGCATCACATTGGGAGGAGACCCCGGAGTTCAGGACCCAGAGGAAGAGAGCTGTGGGGAGACACGGGGGGGCTGCAAGGTGGGGGAGCAGCAACCCTGGTGGCACGTGGCGGATGTGCCGGGTGACCTGCGCGAGCCCGTGAGTGGCGGGTTGGTGTGCACACTTGCTCAGCAGTGCCCCCTTGGGGACGCCTTGTCCTGCCCCGGGCCAATTAGACGCCCCATTTACCGAGGAGGAGACTGAAGTTCTGAGAGCACCGGGGGCACCATGTAGGCTGTGTTGGGGTGGAGGGGCTCCTGGCTGTTGCCGGCACCGGTCCCGTCCGTCCAGCCCAGGTTCCGAGGGGCCGTAGCCTCAGCTCCACTGGTCGGACGGGACCAGTCAGTCCATCTGGCCTGTCTCTGTGTCCCAGTGACCCCAGACATAAGGGTCTGATGGCTTCTCTGTGTGCCTGTCCCTTCCTCTCCTTGTAAGGACACTGGCCACTCGACTCAGGGCCCACGCCCTCCAGCATGACCCCACCGTCTTTGACTGCATCTGCAGAGACCCTGTTTCCCAGGGCGGGTCGCCCTCAGTGATTCTGGGACTAGGACATGGCCCCTCCGGCCGGTAACAAGCTTGCAGCCTCTCCCCTTTCTTAGCTGTGAGCCGCTAGGACGGCCCAGTGAAGATCCGGATGTCTGTCGTCTTCCGGCATGACGGCCAGCCAGGTGCTCCCCTGCCTCACCCCAGCCCGGTCCCACCTCCTCCCTGGGCACTGTGGGCACTTGATGGGGGCCAGTGGCGACCAGCTAGGAGTGACTTTGCCCCCTGGGGGTTGGTTGCTCTTGGCCACTAGTGGGTAGGGGCCAGGGATGCTGCTAAACAGCCTGCAATTCACAGGACAGCCCCACCACAGAGCAGTACCGCCCAAATGTCAACAGTGTCCAGGCCTGGAAACCCTGGGTCCTTTTACCTTGGCATACGGCTGCCCTGTTCCAGACTACGTTTCCTAGCCTCCCTTGCAGTGTGACCATGTGATCACATTCCGACCTATCAGATGTCAGCCTAAGGGCTGTGAGCAACTTCCAGACCAGGGAGCCCTGGCCCTCTCCCTCCCCACCGTGTAGACTGCAGGCTTGAGGGTAGTGGCCTGGAGGTGGGAGCTGCCCGCTGGGGATGGCCAAGCGAGGGTGGAAGGTGCCAGCGTCTTCAGCCCTGTCAGGCCGCCGTGCGGGCCCCGTCCAGACCTCCACACGGGAGGGGCCCCAGCCCATCTGTCTGAACAGCCGAGTTTGGGGGTCGCCTTGTTACAGCAGCATCCACTGCACCCTGACTCACTCACAGCCTTAGACCTCGGGCTCCGCCCGGCCGCCTCTGTGGCGAATGGCTGGTCTAAGTCCAAGCCTTTCTAGGGAGGGAACCGCTACAAGAAATCCGGCTGCCTGGAGACCGTGGTGCCTGGTTCCAGGACACACGTTCCGGGTGCCAGGGGGGCAAGGACGGCCAGGCCTGCCATCCGGGGGGCTCGGAGTCAGGCCCAATGCAGGAAGTGGGACCAGCGCCTCCAAGTCGGGTGAACGCGACCGGTCTTATCCTCCCAAACAGGGCCCAGGTTCTCCTGCACTTTCCCAACTGAAAGAATAGCAAAGCCGAACAAAAGGAGAACGTCTCCGAACCCCTTCTAGCTCTGAAGCACATGCCAGATTCGCAAACTGTGTGCAGGAAGTTGCTCTGGTTTATTTAGCCCGCCCCAGGCATGCTCCTGGATCCTGGGTGGGCGTGATGCGAAGGGTGGGTCAGGCCCCGGGATGCAGAGGATGGCCCCTGGACCCACAGGCCGAGGCCGCACGGGCACCTGGGCCCAGCGGTGCTTCCCTGGAGCCCAGAGCAGGCAGCACCCAGTCCCGGTGGCTGCAGCCCCCGGGGAGCAGCAGGGGAGGGCCCTGCGCGCAGCTGGTGCTTGGCGAACAGAGGCAGCTGGGTACGGAGACTGTGACTTCAGGTGACGTGAGGCTGGGCGCTCTCCAGGTCTCAACCGTCCGTCCCATGGGAAAGCAGGAAGAAAACGCCTTCCTCGTAGAGGTCTTCTAAGGGGTCCTGTTCATTCCTGCAGTGTGCTGGGCGCCAGGGTCAGGGGCTGATGAACATGGGTGCTATCCCAACAGGCTGGGCAGACACAGCAGCTCTGGCCCCGGGAGGGTTGTGGCTAGCTGGGGGTGCCCAGAGAGACCACCGTGGCGGGGCAGAAGCCTCTGACGTGGAGCCCGGGCCCCTGGGGGATCTTCGTCAGTGTGGGTGGTCACCCTGGAGGCACCCAAGGTGGGCAGTGAGGCAGAATGGGACAGGGGCCTGAGCCAGAGCCTGGAACCGCCAGAACATTCCTTGGAGACCTGGCAGCCATGTCTGCCTGTTTTCTTTGCCTGTGCAAAGAAGGGATGTTAAGAGCACCCGACTCCCAGAGGGGGAAATGAAACAAGAATCTTTCAAATCTGCCGAACACCCTGGCAGCTCCCTGCAGAGGACGGCCCTGGGTGGAGGGCCTGGGGCCTGGCCCCGGTGCGGGGGCCACCTGCCAACTCCAGGGTCAATGCCCTGCTGGAGCAGCCAGGCTGAGGGGGAGGGAAGGGGGAGCAGTACATGAGGAAGTGGAGGAAGCTGCTAGGAAGCAAGTCGCTTGGCCGAGGAAGCGTCCTCTCCATGCGGAGGCCAGGTGCAAAGGCCCCTGACCTCCCCCAAGCCGGCTCCAGCCCCCATGTGGCCGTGCCTCCTTCAGGAGAGCAGCCCCAAGAGCAGGCGGGAGGATGGTCTCCCCCGGTCCACAAGGCCGGCAGAGAGCCCGGCCCACAGGAGCACGGGAGTGGTGTGCTCAACGTTAGAAATAATCCGAGCCCTCTACCCTGGGGTGGAGCGGGCTGCCGGGAAACACAGTGTGCCCCCTGCGGGCCAGCCACAGCTGGATGGGCCTGAAGGGACTGGGAGAGTGGACCCCACCAGCTGGGATACAAGCGGGTGGTGATTCTAATGGAAATAATATCAGTTCTGCTTTCCTGGAGCTTGCTAACCGCCGGCCATGGTGAGTAAGATCTGAGTGCTTTTTTATTAGAATTTTTTATTTGCCAAAGTAACTCTAGCTGTCAGAACAAGTTAAACAGTGCAGAGACATATAAAGAAAAATCTCACATCAGCCTTCCTCCAAGGCCTGCCTGCCTCCCCCGAGCCGGGTCCCCGGGCTGGCAGGCGAAGGTGTCACCCTTCTCGGTGCCTGGGGGAGAGGCCCATAGTCCGTCCTCCCGAGGCAGTCGGGAGGCTCAGAGGGGCCGGGCCATTTGCCCTCGGCCCCCCAGCTGGCAGAGGCCGTGGACCCAGCAGGGTTTCGGCTGCAACTTCCAACTGAGTCCTGAGATGCTCGGCTCAGCCTGGCTCTGCTGTCGTCTCCTGGCGGCACCTGCCAGCTTGCAGGGGACCAGTGTCCAGTAGGATCTGTGAGTTTTGTGCCTCAGTTCACAGGCACTGAGCCTCAGGGAGGGCAGGTGACTGGTCCAATCACACGGCGACTCAAAGGCCAGCACGGGACTGCAGGGCCACCCTCCCTCCGTCTAGAATTCCACGGGGGCTGGCACCCAGAGGTGCCCCATGAACATCCATGGACTGAATCAATGACCAAGGAATGAAGGGCTGCCCACAGGGTGAGGCCAGGCCGAGGGGCCCAGAGGGCCAGGCTCAGTGGTCTGGGCAGTGGCAGTCCCTGGACGGCGGACCTGGTCAGACTTGGACAGGCTGGAGGGGCAGGCTGGAGGCAGGGAAGCTATGAGAAGGCCAAGTGACACCCATGATGGGGAGCCAGTGTGACCCCAGGGGGCTCTGGGCTGCGCCCCGAGACAGGCTGGTCCACCGCTTCAACCTACTGCACTCACTGCACATCCAAGAGTCCTCGAAGCAGCTCTCGGAGGGCCTGGTGCCGGCTCCGCTGTGCCAGCCCGGCAGCGTGACTGGTGCTGCAGTGGGCTCTGCCTCGGGCTGGCGGGTGGAGGGCCGGGCATCAGGCCAGCGGGGCCTGGCCACGTTCTGACGAGACAAAGCAGCTCTGGACCCTTCAGGGAGGGGCAGGGAGAGGAGCAAGCTCACTTTCCCTGTCTGCTCTGTACAGATAAAATTTCAGATAAACCGGGAAAAAACCCTCAGCTCAGCTGGAAGGAGAAAACAGGTCCTCCCAGCCTGGAGGCCCGGAAGCCAGGCTGGCTGGGCTGTTCCGCACCAGCCCGCCCGGGGCCCCACCCCACCGCCGCAGTTGCCGGCCAAGGGCAGGACAGCCGACAGACACACCCCACCTGCAGGGGCAGGCAGCCCAGCAAGGGCAGAGCTGGCATGGGTTTTAGAACCAGCCCGTCCGACACCCCGTTGTACAGATGGAAAAACCGAGGCTCAGGAAGGCAGGAGCTTCTGCTGCTGCCAGACAGCTATCCAGGCAGAGTGGGAGCCACCTGCCAGCCAACAACCCCGGCCTCCGGAACAGCCTGCTGGGTGAGGGCACGGCTCCTCTGTGCTTGTGGGGTCCCCCACGCCCAGCGTAGTGCAGGTACCCAGGGTCACTGAGGAGGCTGGAGGACGTGGGGAACACACCAGGGCTCTGATCTCACGCGAGGGATCCTGTCCCTCTGCTACACTTCCACTGAGGTCCTGCTGGAGGCCATGAGCTGGCCCTGCTACCGGGAGGTGGGACAGAGACATGGCCTGGTCTCAGGAGCCTACAGCTGAGAGAGAAGTGGGTGCTGACAGTCACCAGAGGGGGCAGGAGGACACCGAGGGTCCTGGAATGGCAGGGAGGCCTCCTGGGGAGGAATCTCACGTGACACGTAGGGAGAGGTAGCCATAGGGAGAGTCCAGCCAAGGGCTGCTGGCCTGCAGAACTGCACGTTCCAGGGCCCTGGGGCCATGCAGGCGGTGACAGGTGGGCTCACAGTTTGGAGTGAGGGGGCCACAGAGCCATCTGAACAAGGCAGAGAGGACCAGGCAGGACCCAGCCTGAAACCCAGGAGGAGCTGCCCAGATGACGCAACAAAAATGTTTGCTCCCTGCACCCTGGGGGACGAGTGAGGCACCTGTGCATATGTGCAGTCATGTGCCTGCATGAACTCACACACATGTGCACACGTACATAGCATGTAAACACCACCAACTTGGTGTGCACACTACACACATGTGCATATACACATACATGAAGTGCACACATGGATGTGCACATGTGTACTTGTGTGAAACGCTGTCATGCACACGTGCAGTGCCCAGTGTACATGCATGGATGTGTGCACACACGTACACAGCTGTGGGTACAAGGAGAGAGGCTGAGGCCCCTGTGGAGCATAGAGCACTTCACCCCAGGTGTCCCCAGCAGGCCTACACCCCAATGCCTCCCTGAGCAATAGGGCCAAGACCAATGTCCCTGGGTGTGGTCCTGGCTCGACCAACCCCTCTGGGCCCCATTCGTCCTGGGGCTGGGGGGGCGGCACTGACGGGCAAGGACATTCCCCTTCCATGTGGTTTCCTCTGAAATACACCTCTCGCTCTCTCCCGTGTCCCCCAGTCCCCCTGCCCCAGTGCAGCCTGACTCCCCTCAGCAGCACCTGCCCTGTTATTTCTCCAGGTCCTGCCAAGCCCAGGCCTGGCCATCAGTGACCCTTTCGGACAGGCAGTCTGTCCTGGGCCATGCCGTTCTGCTTGTTGCAGGATAAGCAGGGATGTGTGCCAACATCTGGGGTGAGAGGCCCCCCTGGCAACAGCTGTGGTCCCGAGGCCTCAGAGCAGCAGGGATGCCTGCATCCCGTGCGGCCCTGAAGCCCAGCCAAGGGCCGCTCTACTCCAAGAACCCCTCGGAGGCCTGGCTCCCCTTTGCCCCTGCACCCCGGGACCTATGGGAGAGGCACTTCCTCCTACTCAGGCCAGGGACAGGCTGCCAGCCGTGCCATGACTGTGACCTGAGGTTAAAGGCCAGCCAGGAGTCCCTACCAAGTCCAGGCACACCAGACACCCCCAGCCTGTCCTGGCTGGGTAGCTAGTTCCTGGGCAGTGCCAAGGACCCCACTGCTCGTGGTCCTTTTCCCCCAATTCCTTGTGCTATGCTCTCCCTGCTTGAGAACACGTGAGGTGTGGAGTGGAACCTGGACCCTGCCTTTTCCTGCGCCGGCCCCCATGGCGGCCTGGGTACTGGGAGAGGGAGAGAGCTCTCCACAACCTGTACCAGATGTCCAAGTCTTCCTCTGGCTCTCTGCCCTCCAAGACAGAGCCCACCCCCATCCCAGGCACATGCCCCCAGGGCCTCTCACCTTCCCCCCAACCCCTTCCATTCCCCAAATGCCCCCTCCTCCGGTCAGCCTTCAGGGAAACCTCACTCCCAAGCAATGATGGCATCCACCACGCCCATCTCAGGGTGTGGCCAGCGCCTCCATGCTGATGCCAGTGTGTGGGTTGATGGAGGGAGGATGCAGGTGTGTGTCTGTCTTCCCTGCAAAACACACCCCCAGGTGCTCCAATTGGTGGCACCTTTAGGCCCCTAGAACCAGGAGGACCGTTCACAAGGATGGTGGCCTCCCACCTTCCCAGGGTCACACAACCTCTCACCTGCATGGTGCTTCAGTGCCCGAGATTGGTGGTGGAGGTTCATGCACCTGCAACGCCTGACTCTGCGGGCCCCGCCTGGGTTCCCGCCTCCTCTGTGTCCGTGGTTAACAAGGACACAAGGCTCCATTGCGGGCATCTCCGCTGAGGCCTCTGAGCTCTCCCGTGTCAAGCCCTTTGAGGCCCGGGGAAGCTCTGAGAAGAGGCCCGAAAACCACCCACGTTTCTAGGCATCACCGGGCATTGGTGGTTGCTCCCTTCCCTCCCCGCCAAAAGTGCCCCCCTCTTCTCTAGCCCCAGGAATGACTGCCCCCCAACCCCACCATCTAAGGAGGCAAGGGGGTCAGCCGCCAGCCTGGTGCGGTTCTCAAAGAGGAAAGCTCTTCCTGCCGATTCCAGCAAGAATGTCAAGCCCCAAACTCCAACCTCTCCCCAAGGTCAGTCTCCCACAGCCCTCGGGCTGCCTGCGGGCAGGCACCCGCCCTGGACTCGGGCAGAGGAGTGACAGTGCACATCTGCGGATTCAGTGAACGGGCGCATGTGACAGGGCAAAGCACATGACCCTGACCACTCGCCCCTGCCCCAGCAAGAATGAGGCACCCATGCAAAAACTCCCGTCATCCGGGCGATTCGGTTGGGGGTATTAGAGGTGGAAATTTTGAACACCCCCCACCCAGCATGAGAATTAAACTTCATCAATTGCCAACATGGGTGCAGAGCTTGGGAGTCTGCCCGGAGTTTCCACCGCCGCCGCTGTCATGAGTCATGCAAGCAGGTAAGGGAACCATGGCCAGCGGTGCGGAGGTGGCTCTGCCTGCGAGTACTGACCAGAGAAGCGGCTGGACCCCCCGCGCTCAGAGGACGACCAGCGAGAGGCTGGCTCTCCAATCAGGCCGCGGACCCCAGCGGGCCGCTGCTGCGCGCGAGTGTGCGCGCCCGCGTGTGCGTGTGCCCGGGGGCAGGCGAGGATGCTGCTGTCTGAGAGCAGGCTCCGGGAGCTCACCGCGCAGGCCAGCGGGCGTTCAGCCCCGTCCCGCAGACTGCAGACGGCCCTGGAGGGGGCGCCCTCGCTGAGGGCGCGCGCCCCGCGCCACCGCCCCACCGCCCGGACTCCTCCCTGGAGCTGCGCAGGCAGGTTCGCCGAGGCGGCCGCGGGCTCCGGCTCCCGGCCCGCTCCCCCAGGGGCTGGCGGCGCTGGCCTGCTCGCCAGGCCGCTCCTGCCCCCCCGCGCCCCTCCCTGCTGCGCAACTCTACCCAAGTTGGAAGCCGAGCCCCGGCAGCTGCACTCGCGCGGAGCGCACGGCGGCGGCGGAGAGGAGGAGGCAGCGGCGGCGGCTGCAGCGTAGCTTGGGCGAGCAAGGCGGCGCCCGCACGGCGGAGCACGGACCGCGGGGGGCGCCCGCGCTGAGAGCAGAAGGAGGAGGGGCTGGAGAAGGACGCACGGCGGTGCCCTGCCCGGGAAAGTAAAGTTGGAGCCGGGAGCTGCGCGTGGGGGCCTGGAGGAGCGGCGGCCCGCACTCCCTGGCGCCGGGCCGTTGCCGGCCGAATGGGAGGCAGAGCTCCCGGGCCGCCTGCTGCAGCCTGCGCCTCGGCCGAGTGCCGGGGCCGCGGGGTCCCTGGGGCCCGCCGGTTAGGGCGCCGCGTGGCCGTGGTCTCGCGGCTGGGGCTCTCCTGGTGAGCGGGGGCCGAGGGCGGGGCCACGCGAGGACCCTGGGACCTGCCCCCTCCCCCCCGCCGCCGCGTCGCCGTTTGCTCCAGGCGCCTCCTGCTCTGCACTAACGCGCGCGGCAGCTGCGGGGAGCCCGGCAGCCACGCTCTCCGGCGCGCCGCTAGCCCGCCGAGCCACCACGGCCGAGGGCCGGCTGCGGGGAGCCTCGGACCCCTGCGGGCGCGCCCGAGGAGCAGGTGGCGATGCGGGCGCCGACCCAAGCTGGGGGGCTGCGGAGCTGCCGCAGCTGCGTCCTGGGTCCAGGCGGGACCGCGTAGATCGCGGGAGGACCATGGCGTCCCCGGCGCTGGCGGCGGCTCTGGCGGCGGCGGCGGCAGTGGTGGGCCCCAATGCAAGCGGCGCGGGCGAGGGGGGCGGCCGCGGGGCTGCCAACGCCTCGGGGGTCGCCTGGGGGCCGCCCCCGGGCCAGTACTCCGCAGGTGCGGTGGCGGGGCTGGCAGCGGTGGTGGGCTTCCTCATCGTTTTCACTGTGGTGGGCAACGTGCTGGTGGTGATCGCCGTGCTGACCAGCCGAGCGCTGCGTGCACCGCAGAACCTCTTCCTAGTGTCGCTGGCGTCGGCTGACATCCTGGTGGCCACCCTGGTCATGCCCTTCTCGCTGGCCAACGAGCTAATGGCCTACTGGTACTTCGGGCAGGTGTGGTGCGGCGTGTACCTGGCGCTCGACGTGCTCTTCTGCACCTCGTCCATCGTGCACCTGTGCGCCATCAGCCTGGACCGCTACTGGTCGGTGACGCAGGCAGTGGAGTACAACCTGAAGCGCACGCCGCGCCGCGTCAAGGCCACGATCGTGGCTGTGTGGCTCATCTCCGCCGTCATCTCCTTCCCACCGCTGGTCTCACTCTACCGTAAGCCCGACGGCGCCGCCTACCCGCAGTGCGGACTCAACGACGAGACCTGGTACATCCTTTCCTCCTGCATCGGCTCCTTCTTCGCTCCCTGCCTGATCATGGGCCTGGTCTACGTGCGCATCTACCGCGTAGCTAAGCTGCGCACACGCACGCTCAGCGAGAAGCACACGACCACGGGCCCCGACGGCGCGTCCCCGACCACAGAGAACGGGCTGGGAGCGCCGACGGGCGCAGGCGAGAACGGGCACTGCGCACCCCCGCGCCGCCCGAGAGCCGACGTGGACCCGGAGGACAGCAGCGCCGCGGCAGAAAGGCGGCGGCGTCGGGGTGCGCTGCGGCGGGGCGGGCGGCAGCGTGGGGCAGGAGAGGGGGCCGCGGGCGGCGCGGACGCGCTGGCTCCTGGGCCTGCGGAGCCCGGTGCGCTCGCCGCCGCGAGGTCCCCGGGCCCCAACGGGCGCCTGTCTCGCGCCAGCTCGCGGTCCGTCGAGTTCTTCTTGTCGCGCCGGCGCCGGGCGCGGAGCAGTGTGTGCCGCCGCAAGGTGGCTCAGGCGCGGGAGAAGCGCTTCACCTTCGTGCTGGCCGTGGTCATGGGCGTGTTTGTGCTCTGCTGGTTCCCCTTCTTCTTCAGCTACAGCCTGTACGGCATCTGCCGCGAGGCCTGCCAGGTGCCCGACCCGCTCTTCAAGTTCTTCTTCTGGATCGGCTACTGCAACAGCTCGCTCAACCCGGTCATCTACACCGTCTTCAACCAGGACTTCCGGCGCTCCTTCAAGCACATCCTCTTCCGACGGAGGAGAAGGGGCTTCAGGCAGTGACTGGCGGCGCCCCTCCCCCTGCCGCTTCTCGCGGCGGCCCTGGGCCGCTCCGGGAGGAGGGGCGGGCAGGCGTGGCTCCCGGAGGAACCTGCGTTAGATTCCCGAGAGCCAGGGACGGATGGGCCTCCAGGGCGCAAGGCAGGGTCCAGGATTTGAAACCCGAGGGCCCCCGGGAGAGGGGAGGAGAAAGGGAGGCGCCTCTGCCTCCCCATCTCAGCGAGGGGCCGCTTCTGGGGCTCCAGGTCCGGATTGGCACCGGCTGTCCTGCCGGGGGTGGCTGTTCGGCCAGGTCTTACACCGCAGCGGCATTTGCGGCCTTCCAAACGGGTGAGGAGGCCCCCCCCCCCCATGCACCTCCGTAAGTAAGGGCTGACTTCCCTAAAACCTAGAGGGGGCGGCGGTCTGGGGGCAGGAAGGAGGACGCTGAAGGGCTTTGGTTCCTGAAAGTATTTACGTTTGCCAAAAATGACAGCCCAAACTACCAGACTATTTTCTAAATAAACCTTTGTAATCTACGTGTGGGGCGCAGCCCTCAGTACATAAGCGGCCAGTTGGGGGTGGCTTCCAGACCCTCCCCCCGCCTAATTCCCCCCCCCCCCCAGGGTGAAGAGGGACGCTCCAAATCGCCAGATTCTAACCCTCCCGCAGCGCTTGATGAGCAAAGGGAGGTCGTTTTCTTCTTGACACCAAGTGTTTTGCCTACGTGTAGGTTATATACTCAGAATCCTTGCGCTGTAACTGGCTAAGTGGAACCCTCAGATTGACTTCAGACCTAGGTCCTGGAGGGCTGTCCTTTCTTCATCCCCGTTCCTGTCCCCCATGGTCCCATCAGGGACTGCCCCGGCCCGGCAGCCCCTTCTCAGGCGGAGAAGGAGGAGTAGCCAAAAGCATTTCAGGCCGAAGTTCTGCCTGGTGGTGTGGACTAGCCGGGCCCCTGGGGACGTGGTGGGCGGGGCCCTTGGGAGGACCCAGGGAGCCTGGATGCCTGTCCAGACCAGGTCTGGGGTGGCGCTGAGGCCAAGGCTGGCCTCCAGATCCTGTCACAGACCAGAGGCCTTTGCCATTTTTTTGCTGTTTTGAACAAGGAGGCTGGAAAACCATGGGGGGTGAGGTGGGAGGAAGCCTGCTTTGCTGGGGAGGGGCCAGAGCCTGCTGGCCCCTCCTACCCGCTTCCTTTCAGTCTCTTGCCCCCTGCTCGCTTCATGTCCCCACCCCCCTCCCCCCAGGTCTCTGTTCACCCCACACGGAGGCTTGAAGAGAGACAAGTATTGGAGACTGCCCCCACCCTGGGCTCTGCGGCTGGCCCGTCACCGAGCCTGGAGCTGGGATAGCTCGGGGGAGGGGGCAGGAACAGGACCTGGGCACTGCAGCGGGAGGCGTGGTTTACCCTGAAACAGGTACATGCAGGCACACCCAAGCTGAGTTTGTTTACGTGGGAGGGACTCACGCTGTGGACCCCTGCTGGTGAGCCTCCCATCCTCCAGGCCCTGGGTCCCCCCCCCCACCTTTCTCGGGGCCCCTCCCTGTCCATCCCATGCCTGCCAGCTCCACTCTCTCCTGGATCTCCACCCACTTGCCCTTGGCCTGGGGTGGCCACACGTCTGTCAGAGGGGTCAACCCAGGGTCCTCCCTTTTGTCCTCAAGTCCCGAGCCTCTTTCCTGGTCCACGTGCCACTTAGATGCCCCAAACTCTCTATGATGCCAGACCTCATCACCCCAAGTTACAGGTCCTCAGGACAGGCCTGGCCAAGCTCCCCCAGGACACATCCACACTAACTCAGGGGGCACTCCACACCTGCTGAGTTTCAGCTCAGGGACACATCATGAAGTCCAGACCTGGGGTGGAGGGGGTGGGGTGGCTGTGTCCAGCTACGGAAGCCCGTGCCAACTAGAACGTCCCTGACCTGTCTCCACCGGGTGGGGACCTGGAGGGGCGCCCATGTCGGAGGCCCGGCTCTGCCGCAGGATGGCTGAGCCAGCTCAGCAAACCCTGGCCCTCTAGGGGCTCCACCCCCCTCCCTCCTGGGGGACATAGCTTGAAGCCTGCCCGTCTTTGGTCAGCCTGCCAGCCGAACCAGAACCCCCCAGGGGTGACTTCTCTTGAGATGGCACATCGACACCAGTGTTGCTTTTGAGCAGCAGGGCCCCCTTGGCGCAGCGGGGCAGGGACCCCCAGGGACCCCTCTCGGGGACCAGCACAGTCTCCCACAGGGGCGCGGCATGGCCTGTGGAAGCATGTCCACACTCCCTCCCTCCCTGACCCAGGAGTCACACCTTCCACGCTGTCGCCGCTTGTCGCAGGGGCTGCCGGCAGCCGGCGCCTAATGCCCATTCAGCAGCAGATGTTCCCCACTCCACCCTAATTGCTGCCTGGAGAGGCTTTCTCTTCAGCTGGATAAACAGAGACAGACCTGGCTTCCCACCGGCTGCCGCGCTGCCTCGGGGACAGGGGCCTCTCGCAGTGTCTTGCTGTCTGCGTGGACGAAGTAGGGATGCTGACACCCTCCCGGTGACCCTGAGCACTGGCTGCTCCCACCGTGCTCCAGGGACCTCAAGGGGGACTTCTCTGCCCTATGGAGCAGGGGCCTGGCTTCTGCCCACTGTCGGTGCAGCAGGTCCGTCCGCTGCGGCCCGTCTGTCCACACAGCGCCCTCCTCTCCTGCCTTCATGTCCCCTCCACCCCAGGTGTGCTGTTGTCAGCACCGACCTGCAGCTGAGGAAGCTGAGGCCCGGAGCTGGCCGTCTGGCCAGGACGCACCAGTGTGAGTGGCCGCGGCTGCCGTGAACCCAGAAGTGTCCGGCCCCTGCCCCGAGACCCCCGCTCCGTGCCCCGTAGCACGGGGCCTCGTGCTGGCATAGCCTCAGACACGGCGCCTTCTCACTGTGGGCTGTCCCTCAGGCTCGGGGGAGTTTGGGCAAAATCTCAAAAAACCTCTGTGGGGAGATCCTGGAAGGCGGACCCTGAGTGGGCGGACTGGCCTGAACATGCAGCCGGCCCAAGCCCACTGCCAGTGTGGCTCTTACAAGATGTAAGTGGGTATGCATTTGTTCCAATTAATTCCTGTATTCTCACTTAATTGCTGAGTTGAGAGAAGAGGGCAAAGAACCATCCAGAACAGCCTATCGGGGCCCAGTTTGGAAATGAGAAAAGCCCCTCAGAGCAGGCGGCCCGGTGCACACCCTGGGAAAGCAGCTCGGGTCCAGCCCGGGCTCCGGGGCGGGGCCAGGGCGGGAGCAGACGCTGCTGTGGCACTTGCTGGCGAGGAAGCCGTCCTTCCCGGCTGTGCTGGCAGCCGGCTGTATTTTTATATCACATCCGTCGCAGGCTCACGTACTCTGCTCAGCCTCACATCAAAACACACAGATTGGTGGGCCCGTCTTCAGTCTGGTTGGGCAGCTGCAGCCCTCGGCAGAGCCAAACCCCACCCCCGTGACGGCCGGTCCCCTACCCCGTCTGCCGCATGCCAGGGGGCGGGGTGGGTGGTGGGCAGCCGGGCTGCGTGACAGCACCCCCCCCCCGGGGCTTCCCAGGGGCATTACGTGAATGTGGGTGGCGCTCAGGAGCCGGGGAGGGTGGGAGCAAAGTGCGTCGGGGGAGGGAAGGAAGGGCTCAGGTGGGAGTCTGTCACCAGGGCCCAGGGCACGTTGGTCTCCCTCGCCCTGATCATCAGCCTCCACTGGACTAGCTGGGCGGTTAGGAGCATCCGATGCAGCTGCGGGGGTGGGTGGGGGAGGGCACTGATGGGGGCCTTGGAAGGGTGCGCACATCCTCCCCGGGCAGGCCCGAGACTCAGGCTGGTGCACTGCTGTGTCTCAGAGCTTCCTGGGAGCAGAGTCGGCTGCCAGCCTTGGGCCCAGAGAAAGCCCTGGGGACCAGGAATGCGCTGGTTTCCTCCCGGAGGCTCTGTGGCTGCTCCTGGCAAGAGCCTCAGGGGCAGTGTGATCACTGTATGGAGATAGGGGCTCTCTGTGCTGGGGTGGGGGGTGGCGCTGGCCCAGAAAGCCTGGTTTAAAGGCATCCTCTTTTGTGACTGAGCACAAAATGTTCCTGAGCTTCCTGGCAGCGATGGGGAAAAGGGAAACAGGATCCACCCTCCCCCCCACACTCTGCTGCCAAATTGACTGAAGACACTGGATCCAGGGGGCCAGCACTGGGCCCACCTGAAAGACCACCGGGTCCGTGCCAGGTGCATTCCCCAGGTCTCTGACTCGGGGAACCTGTCTCCAGTAGGGCCTTGGGGACCGCAGAGAACCTCAGAGCATTCACACAGCCTCCAGGCCCAGCCTCTGTCCCCAGCTGCACCAGACAGGGCCCTCATCTACTCCACCCTTACCCCTGGGCCTGCCCTTCCTGGGCCAGGACACGGCTGGGAGCCAGACCGCTGTGGGGCATGACAGTCCTGGGGACTAAGGTCACAGGGCCCTGCTGCCTGCGGTCCCCAAACCCTGGTGCCAGAACAAGCCTTTGGGCTGCAAAGCTGCAGCTGCAGACCCCCAGCTTCCTGCTGCAGGCCAAGCCCACAGGGCTCCTGCCTCCTCCCGTGCCCCTCCCCATCCATGCCCTCACCCCTGCCTTGTTAATCCATGCTTTGCCCTCTGCTGGGGGCATCGTTGGGTCTTACCTGGGCACCTCACAGTGCACCCCAGGACTCAGACCCGGCTTTGTCTGCAGAGAACCCTGGAAGCCCACAGCCCTGCCCTGCCTGGCCCAGGCCACTCCCTCTCCCAGTGCAGGAACCCAGCGTGGGGCTGGGTGGGGCCTGGGAGACTACGAACGTCTGTCATTCTGGCCTGGTGGCCAGGTAGGGGGGCCTCCTGGAGCCACCTGGGGCGTGCACACTGTGCCAGGACACTGTTCCAGGCCCTGCAGGGGGCTTGGCGTGGACGCCCACCCCAGCTCTCAGCCCCCTGGGGAGAATCCTGGGGCCTCGAGATTCTGCACGGCATGCGCAGGGCCTCTTGCTTTGGTCTTGGTGGAGGGTCCTCTACCACCCCCGCCCCCCGTTTAATCAGCCCTTCACTGACCTGCAGCGCCTACAAACCAGAAGGAGCAGCACTCAGACTTCAGAGCTGGGCTGGGCCCCTCGCACAGCTCCGGGGGTGGGGGAAGGCCGGTGGGGTCAGGGGGCAGTCTGTTCAGTCGCCCCTGCCCCTTTCCCTAGGGTCCCAGGTTGGGGATCAGAAGGACAGTGAGCACATGGATGTGACTGAACCCGGCAGCCCGAGTCCGCCACAGGCCCTCTCTGTGTGCCCGCTTCGGACCACTGCTCCGTTCCTTTGCCTCTGAGATTCTGCCAACTGGGCACCAATGCTCCCGTTTCACAGATGAGAAAACCGAGCTCCGGGGAGGGAATGAGCAGCGGAGGCGCCGCTTCGGAGCTGCCCACCAGACCATTCGCATCTCTCAGCCGCCGCTCCGAATCCCGGACAAGTTCTTGCTGTCAACGTCAATCGGCCTCATTTTATGGACAGAAAATAAAGCCTGGGGCATGGACGTGACCTCCCCAAAGCCTGGCGGTGCTGTGGGTCCGTCCTCCTCACCTGCCTCTGGCTCGTCTCCCCCGCAACGCCCCCCCCCCAGATGCACTGTTACACCCACGAGACCAGACATGGCCCTGGAGTCACTTGTGCCTTGTGTGGCCTCCTTGTGTTTGGGGACATCAAACTCCAAACCCTCGGCTTCGAGTTAAAAACAATGCAGATTGGGAGCTGGCTTTGTCTGCCTTCAGTCTTTCTAGAAACGGTTCCAATAATGAAGCTGCTTTCTGCAGACCACCCAAACCAGGGCGTAAAACACCAAGATGTTTGAGGTGAAAAATAATTCAGTTACCCGCTGCCTCGAGTGTGCTGCCGTCGCAAATCCAATTGAAAGCAGAATCAATCCTCTTTTAATTGGCTCCAGCGAAGCCGTTATTCAGAACGGGGTTGCCAGGGCCGCTTCCGCAGGGACTCAGGCCGGAGGGAAACAGCAGCACACTCACTGGGTGTCGGCCTCGCCCGGTGACCGGAGGGCCTGGCGGGCCCCAGCAGCCCCCAGCAACCTCCCAGGTGCTCGCTGCCCTGGTGGGTGAGCCATCTGGGCAAGGGTGGCCTGCAAACGCCGAATTCCAAGTGTGCCCTGCAAACGCCGAGTTCCAAGTGTGCCCGAGGGGATGGGAACTGACCACCGCTGGCACTGCCCAAGAGTGCCCAGGGCTGTCCGCCACAGGGTCCGGCCCACTGACACCCCTTAAGGGGATGGGGGAACAGCCTCACAGGACCCCTTTGCCCCCTGGCACGAGTGGGTTTGCCAGGTTGCTGAGGCTGGGTGTTCAGCTCTCTTCTCTGGACAGTGGGCAGAAGCAACAGTGCCCACCCCTCCCCTCACACGGCTTCTGGGCCGGGCCAGTGTGGACCCTGGAGACCCTCAGGTCAGCTGTAAATTCGGGAGTCTGAGAGTTGGCTTGGGCATTTCCCCGAGGTGGGGGCAGACCTGGCCCCAGTGCTGGGCTCTTGAGCAACCTGGGGGTGGCCACTGGGCTCTGGGCCATGAGAGGCTTCCGGGGCCCCAGGCACAGGGTCGGGCGACAGGTTGGCCTCTTCTAGTGGCAGGACCAGCCCCGTGGTGGTGGGGGTGTCTGGACAGCACGTCCAGCCAGGCGCTCCGGCCCTGCCCTGGGGACGGGGCGGGGTGTTCAGGCTGGGCCTCTGGCCTCACTCGGGGCAGCTGGAGTCCACCCTGCTTTACCTCTCCCCGGGCCCGCAGGCACACAGCAGGCACTTGGTGAGTGTTGGGAGAACCAGCTGTAAACACATCACAGGCTCAGCCCTGGCCTCGGGGTGCCTCCGGTCCGACAAGGGTGTGGGAGGGCGACTCCGGGCAACTGCACGCAGCCCCTGTGACGGGGGCTCCTTTTCGTCCAACAGAGCTGACCTTGTCGCCCTCCCAGGTCCGGGGTCCCCCAGGGGGTTAGTGCTCCCTGGGCCCCTGAGACCCCCGGATCCATTTTCTGGTGGGGAGGCTGAGGCTTGAGAACATTTCCAAGGCTGCCCATCCGCTCAGGGACGGAGTCAAGGCCAGGTCCCCTCCCAGCTCCTCCCACTGGCTCCTCATTAACCAGAATAAAACAGTGGGGATCATGGGGGACTGGGAGGGCCGGCTGCCTCGCCGTGACCTGTGCCCTCCCCACTGGGGGCACGAGGTCATAGCGGGCGGGGGGGGGGGTTTGTTGTAAGTAGAACAGGCTTCGGACTGGGGGGGCTGCCCGTGCCCTCCCTCTGACCCACCTTCAGTGAGGGAGCCCCCCACTTTCCAAAACAACCCAGGCCTCACATGCCCCATCCTGGCTTTTGGGGGTGTCCCGTTCTCTGAGGAGGAAAGCCACCTCTTCCATCGAGCATTCAGTCCTGGGTGTCAGGAGAATCCTCCAGGGAAACTCCCGGGACTTGCAGAAAGCCGGCCACATCTGCCCTGTCTCTTGTCACTCACTGTCTTTAAACACGTGTTTGTGTGGGCCCAGGTCTCGGGAGGGGGCACAGAGCCCGAGGCTGTCCCCACAAAGCCACCGGGGCCACAGCCGCCCGGGGACCAGAGGGGTCAGACCCTGGGAGGGGCCGGCTGGGATGTCGGCGGGACTCGAGTACTGGGCAGCTGATCTGGGGGAGTGGACAGAGACCGGGGTGGCCGGGAGGCCTGAGAAAGCCCTGGGCTGGGTCACCTGGGTGTCAGAGATGGGACCCCCCTCCAGGTCACCTGGGTGAGACCCTGCAGGAAGTTACTGCCTTTCTGTAGTAATTACCGTCACTACGGAAAACACAAGGTGCACTGATGACCACTTCTTCAAAGACCGTCCACAGCCCACCGACACCTGGTCAGCGACAGAGAGACACGCACTCCTATCCTCGAGGAGCTGGCAGTCATTTGGGGGGCAGGTGGCGCCCACAGAACCATGCGAGCAAACATGGCAGCAGGGACGGCGGAGCGCTGCGTGCAGGTGCCGGACTCGGGTGCAGGGGGGAGGCGGGTCTCCTCCTGGCATGTTGGCTGGGGACCCAGTCTCACCTATCCACAGAGCAGTGGGCCCCCCGTGCCCGGGCTTGGTGCTGGGTCAGTGTCCTGGGCTGCCCTGGCGTTGCCCCAGACCAGGGCTGACACAGCGGAAATGTGTCTCCTCCCGGTCCTGTGGGCCGGAAGTCCCAGGGGACGGGGTGGGCAGGCCAGCTCCTCCCGAGGCCTCTCTCCCCAGCCCTGTGATGGCTGCCTTCCCTTTTGTCCCTGTGTGGTCCTTCTCTGGGAGTGTCCGTATCTCAATCCCCTCTTCTTACAGGGGCACCAGTCGGATCGGATTAGGCCCCCCAGTGACCCCACCATAACTCATGGCTCTCAGACCTGACTGTCCAACACGGCTCTAGGGTTGGGCTTCAACATGTGGACTTTGGGGACACAGTTTGCACGCAGCAGACCCCAGTCCACTTTCTGACACCATGCATGGTCATGTGACTGACAGGGGCCAGTTCCTGCCGTCTCCTGCCTCAGTTTCCCCAGTTGTAGCCCCTGAATTGTCTGGTTCCCATCTCATGCGTTCAGCCCTCAGGGGCGATTGGGCTCCGTCAGCAGCTGCTCTCAGTCCACATCCCGACCTTTCGGGGTGGGGGGCCTTGGAGCTGTCAGGCAGCGCCCCCCGGACTGGAGCTGGAGCAGGCAGGGCAGGGCCGCGCCCACATCCCAGCCTGACTGGCAGAGGTTCGGAAATTCCTCCGACCCTGAGTGTGGGGCGTGTGAGACATGCCGGTCCCAGGGCACAGGACCGAGGCAAGTGCATGGCCCGAGGCCTGTGGTCCCTCGCCTCGCTCCCTCGGTGGTCCTGCCCCATGCAGGACGTTTGTTTTTAATGTTTACAACGCCTTTATTCACGACAGCCAGGACAACTAGAAAGAGCCCGAAGTGTGCCACCTGGAAAATGGAAACCCCGCAGGGCACGCCCAAACCCGCGACGCGGATGGATCTCGGAAGCATCGCGAACGCACACGGAGCCGCGCTCAGAAAGGCCATGTGCTCCTTGGTTCCATTTAAGTGACATTTTAAAACAGACTTTAAATTTTAGAGCTGCTCGGGGCTCACAGCACGACGGAGCAGAAAGTACAGCATGTTCCCACGTGCCCCTCGGGCGCCGGCCAACGTCTCCATCTGTAACTGGGGGGCGGGCGCGCGCCCGGCAGGGAGCGGCGGCGGGTGGGAGGGGAGCTGTAAACTGTGCGGAGCCGCATCCAAGGCAGGGGCGAGTCTTGGGGGCCCAATAAACACTTAGTGGAGGTGGCCGGCCGGCCGGCCACCAGGGTTCACAGATAGTGGGAGAGGCTGGCTCCCGCCCCGGTCCAGAGCCACTGGCCAGAGAGGGATCTTCCAGCGCAACTTGGCCTCCTGCGAGGTTGGTCCTCGGCTGTAATGATGGAAAACTACCAGCCAGTTCGCAGGGCTCCAGCAGGAGCCGGGTGCCCTTATCTCCCATCAGCGAGTGAGAGGCTCAGTGGCCACGACCAGCCGGGGCCGGTGGAAGACAGGCCCTTCCACTCCTGGAAAGCTGGGCTCCGCATGGCGGCACTGACGCCCCGCGGCTAGGGCAGTATGAGGGCGGGACTCCTGCAGGTCCCCACCCCTCCCTGCCCTGGG
The DNA here is from genome assembly GCF_021234435.1 of Artibeus jamaicensis. Taxonomy (NCBI): domain Eukaryota; kingdom Metazoa; phylum Chordata; class Mammalia; order Chiroptera; family Phyllostomidae; genus Artibeus; species Artibeus jamaicensis. The sequence goes on along the minus strand of NW_026521954.1, from coordinate 26,169,003 downwards.
CAGATGCCAAGTACGGCCTGTTCTGGGGGCGGGACTCAGATCCTGCGGCCGCCTCTCTGCTCCGCCCTTTACCTCGCTGAGCCGGTCTCTCCAACCGTTGGGCTGTTTTAGCGCCTCCCACAGGCCAGCGGCACGGAGACCTGTGTCCGCCTCATCACAGCCGGTCTGCAGGCACTGAGGAGGCCCATGGGGGCCCCCAGGGACCGTTGCTGCTGAAGTTGGGGTTTGGGTCCCGATCCCAGGGCCCATGCTCCCTGGTGAGGGGCTCCGGACTCCTGCTCCTCGTGGTGAGCCAAGGATCCCCCTTAGAAGAAGCAGGCGTCACAATTCCCTGCCCCTTGGCAGGGCTGCCAACTTGGGGGCCCGGGAGGCCACTGCAGGGGGAAGTGGCTGTCCCCACACCCACATTGTGGAGCTGCCCACTGCTGCGGGGTGGGGTCTGAGCCGATGCACTTTCCTGGGCACCCGTGGGCTCTGTGGGCACAGGCCCCGGTGAGAGCACCAGTCGGGGGTGCAGAGCTGGCCGCGGGCTGAAAGGAAGGTTTCTGTGAGGCCACCCCTCAGCCAAGGCCTGCTGCAGGGTGTGGGTGACGCCCCAGACCAGGGGTGCGTCGCCGAGCCTGTCTCCCTGCACCTGCCTCTCTGCTTGCCTGCCTTCCCGAGAGCCCCCCAGGGGGGTGTGACACCCTCCCAGCTCTGCAGCCCCAGGAAGGGTTCCAGGTCAGGTCCCATGTGCAGGCAGCTCCCCAGGCTGATTGCTCTCTGCCCTGCTGGGCCGGCGTTCTTGTTGGGCCCGGGACAGCCGAGGCTGCTGGAGGCTGGGCTCCCGGCCGTGCGGCCTGTCCAGGCCCATGCCGTCCCCAGCCTGGGGCCCCGGAGACCTCCCTGAAGGGAGGCCCGCGGGGCTAACACCAGCTCCCAGGGACACACGCTCAGTTCGGAGGGACGGGCAAGACTTCCGACCCGGCGTCCCGCACCGACAGAGGAAAGACTCCCGGAGTGAGCTGTCCCGAGCACGGTCCCCGGAACACTGTCCCTGAGGCTTCGACTCGGCTTCTCCTTCCCGGGGGCGGCGGGGCAGGTGGGGAAGTCCTCACCGATTCCGCCTGCAGAGTGTAAACCTGCGCCCCATCGGGTTTACACTGCTGTCATGGAAACCCCAGGAGGGAGGCCTGGGGACAGGCCGGGGACAGTGACTTGGAGCCTCATGCTTGCCTCTCCGCGTCCAGAGGACCCCCACCTGCCAGCATGGGGCTTTTTCAAAAATTGTGGTAAAAGGCACATAACATAAACTTTACCAGCGCAGCCACTCCGGCAAGTCCAGCCCGCCGACGGCCAACGCACTCACGCGGCTGTGCCGCCGCCCAGCCGCCCATCTCCACGTCTCGCATCCGGCAGAGCGGCCGCCCTGCCCTCACTGAGCAGCGACCCCGGCCCCGCCCCTGCCCCGAGAGGCAGTCCCCTCTTGGTGATTTTGGCCCCTCTAAGTCAGCACACCGTGTGCTTCTTGTGCCCGTGAGCCAAGGGGGAGAGTTTTAAGACGGGAGGTGGGGTGGGGTTCAGGGGTGCCCCATGCGCTAAGCTCCTTGTGGCTCCAGCTCATGGCCGGTGTTTCTTATGTGGTGACCCCAGGTGACCCAGAGCAGCGCTTCGCAAGAGCAGGAATGGGAGCTCCCACTTCGCAGGGCAGGCAGGGGGTCTGGGGTCACTGCTACAGCCGAGACGTGGGGGTGGGACCCCCAGCCTGCCTGAGCCCCCCTCCTAGGCCTCCCTGTCTTCATCTCCACCTTCCCCTTCTCAGTGGAGCTGGGGTCCTGACGGTCCCCATTCCAGCAGCCAGGAGCCCAGGCAGCCCCCGTCTGCCTGCACTTGCTGTGTGCACCCCAGGAGCTCTGCTGGGGGTTGGGCAGCGAGCACAGGGACCCTCTCGTAAGGTGTCGGGGCTCACGGGCACAGGCGCCGGCACAGCAGGGTCAGGGCGGCCGGCCGGCCGGCAGGGCCCAGAGTGGGTCCAGGGTGGTGCTGCCTGGGCTTGGCTCCCCAGATCCAGCCGCAGGAAGGATCCGTGAGAGCCTTTTTGTGGCTTTTCCAGCCCAGACAAAATCAATAAATTCTGGAAACATGAGAACAGCTAACCTTTGAGATTTCTAGCAAAGCTTCCAAGCGTCAGCTCAGTTTGGGCTCTGGCTCAGAAATGGGGCGAGTGTGGAGGAGCTGGGAGGCCCCTCCGAACAGGCGCCCGTCCCGTCCAGGACGCACGGAGCCGAGGCAGACCCCGGGCTGCCGAGGGGCGGCCTCCCTCGGGCAGGGGTCCCCAGGGCTGTGCTCACGAGCAGGCCTCTCTGTGAGCTGCTTATGGCTTCAAGGCTTCACCTTGCCACTGAAAGGTCTCCAGCAGCACTTCCAGATGGGGAAACTGAGGCTGGAGAAGGGGAGGGGCTGGGCTCCACTCCCGGCCTCACTGGGCCCTGTCCCAGCTTCCCACCTCGGGCTTCCCTGGGGAGCGTCGGTCCCCGGGGACCCCCGTGGCTGGTATCCCATGATGCTCCAGGCCATGCTGAAAGCAGGACCCCCAGTGTCCCCGGGGGGCAGACGTGACAGACACGTGGAGCATGGCGGGGGCACAGCAGGGCCAGATGGGCTGCGTGGTGTGGCTGGGTTGTGGGTGGCCCAGCCGGGACCTCCCCAGGCCTGGCCCCTGTGGGCACTGGAGACCCGAGGACGCAGGAGGCCCCACACCCCAGGGCTGCGCGACCTGGGCTCCTCTGCCTCCGGACCGGCTCAGCGCCGGCTCCTCCCCTGCCCTGCCCAGGCTCCTCACTCCGCTTCCAGGAGGCCCCCTGTGAGCCCCAGGGGGTTGGGGAAGTGTGAGCAGGTGGCACAGGGAGCTCGGCCCAGGCCTGGAGCGGCTCCGGGTAGGGAGGAGGGGCCAGCGCGCGGCCCCACAAGCACACACCTGGTCGAGCCCCGCCCCTGCACCCCGCCGCGTTAGGAGCTGTGTCTTTCTCCAGAGGGACGAGGGGTCCCTCGGGACATGGGGAAGGGGTCAGAGGTGCGCTGCAGGTGGCGGCCAGCTTGCCATGGGGTGGACTCGGCTGCTGGGAGGGTTGGGGTGGGGGGCACCTGACACGAATCGAGTGTGGGAATGGGGCAGCGGAGCCCAGGGAGGAAGAGTGTGGCCAGGGCTGGCCCCCTCCAGAGTGAAGAGGCAGAGGGGGAGTCACGGGGGGCCGTCGGCTGCAAGGAGGGGCCAGACGCCCAGCGCTCAGATCCCCCGGCGGCGGGCTATGTCCTTGAACCCAGGCACACTGCCTCACACTGTTGACCTCGGCTTTCTCTGGCCAGGGAAAGGGTGGATGGGCGCGTCCCACGTAGGAACACAGCCCCGGGTTCCCCGTGGGGCTCACTCCATCACGCCGGCCCCTCACGCCAGCCCCCACCCTGGGAACAGGCGCCAGGAGGCCGGTCCTGCAGCTGGAGCGGGGAGCGAGGACAGCTTGCTACTCGGCCTGGCTCGGCCTCAGCTGCCCTCGGTGCCGGTGCCAGCTTCCCTGGGGCATGGCCTTCTCAGCAGGGAAGCGGGGACGGTCACAGGCAGGGTGGGCGGGCACTTGGCGTTGCGCCCGGCCAGCGTCGGTGCTACTTGAAAGCTCCAGGTACTTTCTGTCTGCCGCCGTGTCCGCCTCCGTTTGCGAGGTGGGGCGCCCGGGGCAGACAGCCGTCTGGCCCTGACTTCCCAGCCTGCGCCCCACGGGCCGGCCTCTGTGGGCGGCCGGCAGACACGCCGGGCAGGCTGCGTTCAGTGACGTGGAGGAACTCCGGGCGAAGTGAGGCAAACTGCCATGTTCAATCACCTGGCTTCTCCGAGCCTTCAGCACGCTAACGCACCCTCTGCTTTTCCGGAAGCCGTCTCCCCAAGCGTGTGACCGCGACACATGTGTGCCTATGTGTGCGTACCTGTGCCCCACTGATCAGCTTTGACCGAGACTGCATCCTGTGAGGCAGGGCCACACCCCACGGAGGGCCCTCTCCTACCTCGGGGGACCCAGGCTGGCCAGAGCGCTTGGGGCGGCGCCAGCCTTGGAGAAGCATGGATGGTCCGCACAGCAGCAGCTGCCGTCTGCACTGGATGGACAGGGACGGAGGAGCCAGGCGGGGACTCTGGCAATTCCGGGGAGAGGCCTCCCCAGCCTGGAGGGAGGGAGGGAGGGAGGGAGGGAGGATGGGGTTCTGGAAACCAGGTGGAGGGGGTGTGGCAGGTGAGCCCTGGAACCGAGGGGAGGGGCGCTCTCCAGAACCCAGGGTGGAGAGGGCTGGGCAAGCCCGGGTGACTAGCGGCAATCGGAGCAGAAGACGGATTGGGGGGCACCATGGGCACGGGGTGGGGTGCATCTGGGAGGCAGGGTGGGGAGGGGAGTTAGACCCCCGGATGCTCACTAGGACAGGCAGCCGCAGAGGGAGGGTGCCGGGCCAGTTCCCGCCCCCGGGAGCTGGTCAGAGCCTGAGGCCACCGGACTCTCGGAGGTCTGGCTGGTGCCCTTGCCCTTGGCTGGTGGCTCCGGCAGTGCCTAATTGGATCTGTGCAGCTGTTCATAGAAAGCTTTTAGTCCCCAGGATAGGGTGGAAATTGGATTTCGGGCCCCTGGCTGGGAGATGCTCCCTGATCCTGACGCCTGCCCTGCTCAGTGCTGGGGCTCGGGCAGCTGCCTCGTTGGGCAGGTTACAGGTTACGAGTCCAGAGAACCCGGCTCAGGCCAGATCGGCACCAGGGGCTCGGGCATCTAGCGTCTCTCATCTTGAGACAAATCTGTTTCGCTTCCACAGGCCGCGGGGCTCTGGGCTGGCCCCAGCGTGGAGGCCGCGGGAGAATGTTCCCGGTGCGGTGACTGGGCCTGGGTGGTGGGACCTCGAGAGGCAGACCTCCGGGGGCTGAGATCCCCAGGGGCCCCTTGCAGAGTGAGGGGTGGTTTCGTGAACCGCTCACAGAAGCGCGTGTCCGCCGAGCTTTGTCGCCGACCCCACTCCACCCTCGGAACCGAGGGAGACAATGAGAAACTGAGGTTTCGGGACAGTAAGCTTTGGGGTGCTCTGTTCACTGCAGCGAATAACGGAAATGCCCCCTGTGGCCCTAGCCCTGCCCGTGGGGCCACGCGGAGCTGGTCCCTGCGCCCCGTACTGCAGCCCTTCAGAGTTCTGCAACAGTGGTTGGTTCCCCGAGGCCTCCCTCTTGGTGAGACGGCTCTGGAACCCACAGGGGCTCCGTCCCTCCAAGTCCTTGTGGGAGTTCCTTCAAGGGGCCCCGTCACAGCTAACAAACCCACTCTCATCGGCCGAAGGGACCCACGACCAACCACAGCCCAGCCAGGAGGCAGGAGGCCTGTCACCTCCTTGTTCTCAGACACTCGGCTGCTATTGATGTAACCACAGACTAAATCCCCCTTAGTTAACCTCACCCTGGCAGCTGCTCACAATTACACCCCAGGTCCTTCCCAACCGAGCAGGCTCCGGGCAGTTTCGACTTGTCCTGGGAACCCCGGGAGACCAGCTGGCCCCCACCCACACAGGCCCCCCGCCAAGGTTTCAGGAGCCCGAGGTGAGCCGGTGACTGTGCTGAGGGCAGGGCCCTCCCTCTGCCAGCAGGGCGGTGCTAATGAGTGAGTGGGCGGCCCCGGGTTCATGCTTCCGAAAATGCCCCCCCCAAGCGAAACCCGATGCAACCAGGGACAAGCAATTTGTCACAAGTATGTGATATATTTTCAAAAACAATTTCAGGTTTTAAACAATTCACTGATTTTTCTGTCACCGATCTCAAAAATACCCGAGAAAAAAGAAATAAAATACATATTTCATAATTTTAAAATTAAAAATACGTTCTCCCCCAGGCTTTGAATCACCGCTCCCCAGTCCCAACGTGGGTTCCCTGCGCATGACTGGTTTCAGTTGACTGTTTCTCAGCCGGGGAGCGACCTGCAGCCCCAGGCTGCTTGCTGCTGCTCGAGACACTGAGCAGGCTCGGGCGCTGCCGGGTGACCAGCCCTCGCTCTGGCGGGGACCGTGCTGGCTAGGCACTTCGTCCCGGGCACAGGGAGATGACCGGCTGATCGGACTGACCCCTCACATCCTCAGCTGCCCCCCAGGGACCAACGAGTCGTGAAAGTTCTCGAAAAATGAAATGAGACTGTTTATGGTGCCGATCAGGGCTCCCGGCTGAAGGCTCCGTTGCATTTTGGAACTGCAGGGAAACAGAGGGAAAGGGCGTGTTTCTAAAGAGAGAAGCGTGAGGGCTTCACGCCAGTTTTGAGAGGCTGACCCTTGGAGTGGATTCAGGTGGCTGTGGCACAGGCCGCATGCCGCGCCAGGGGCAGGACTATGGCCCCCCCGGAGCTTTGGGGGCGAGTCACACAGCACATCTGTCTCCACGTGTCCTGGGTTGGGTGGACCGTGCTTGTCTGTCTAAGTTGCATCTGGTCCTGGAGAGTGAGTTTCCCTGACCCTTTCGGGACCCTGGAGACTTATCCTTCCTGCACTTTTCATACGTGGAATCAGGTGTCACTCAACTCATTAGTCTCCAGTGCCCCCCAAGGCACTGGCCGGGGAGCCCCTGGCATGCCCCCGAGGGGAAGAGGGGCAGGGAGGGCCGGTGCACAGTGTGTTCTGAGCCCTTGCCGGGGGCGGTGTCTCCTCCACCTGCCTGCCCCCCCGCAGTGGCCCACTCGCGCACATGTGTGTGTGTGTGTGTGTGTGTGTGCTCGTGCACGCATATGCCCGGGGTGCTGTGTGCGAGGGGACTCTGTGGCAGAGCTCATGTGTGTGGGGGGATTATGCTCCACCTGGTGTCCGGGAAGGGCCCTTCCCCATACTGGAGCAGAGGATGGGTAAGTGACAGTGTGACCTACGATGACATCACAGGGGAGTTCCAAATGGAGGGGCTGGCTGTGCAAAGGCCCTGGGGCGGACAGGTGCTGGTGCTGCCCAGGGACAGCAAGGAGAGTAAACGGGGGAGGAGAGGCAGGGGAAGGGGCGGATCCACTGGCACCACCCCGCCCAGAGCCTGCCCCCAAGGACGGCTCACCGCTCACTCACCGCTGCCTGGACTCCGGCACCAGATCATCTGACCGAGACCGGCCAGTCTCCCGCAGTCACCAAAGGGATGGGAGATGCGGGCCCTGGGCCCCGGGCTCCTGCACTGGCAGCAGTGCTGAGCTGTCCCTGTGTGGGTGTGGCCAGCAGTCAGCTCTGGTCCACGGGCACCTGACCTTCACTCTGCTCGGATGCAGCTCCTCCCCCCACGACATGCTCTCTGTTGGCTCCCAGGCGTCCCCGTTGGTGGCTCTCTCGGTCCCTGGCTCCCCCTGTCTCCCTCTTCCCCTCAGTGTCTCGCAGGTTCCCCTCTGGTTACACCCTCTGCCTCCAACCCCGTCCTGGGAGGTCTGCAGCCCCACTCTCGGGGTTTAAATGCTGTCTGTCCATCGTAACCTCCCAAATGCACATCTCCACTCGAGGCGCTGCCCGACTGCGGACCTGAGTCCACTGCCGCCCACTGCCCCATGGCACCTGGGGGCTCTCAGACCCCCCGTGGGCCCCAACTGCCCCAGCTGAGTTGAAAGCTGCCCTTGGACCTGCTCACACCCCTGAGGTCTGCTTTACAGGGAGGGTTTGGCCCTCCGGTTTCCTCCCGCACAGAACGGCAGCACCTGGTGTGTCTGGGTGAACCCCGGTGGAAGAACTCTGCCTGCCCGCCCCCTCTCGGTGGCGGGACAGCCCCAGCACCCTGACCTCTGGGCAGTGAAAGCAGGGCCGCGCCGGGTGCACCGGGGGCAGGGTGACAGCCGGCAGGGCTGTCAGGCAGCAGAGGCCTGTAGTGCACCCGGCGGGGTGCAATCTGAGCAGTTGCAGGGTGCTGGCCCTGGGGGGCTCCGTTGCTCCTGGCACGGCGCTGCCCCCGGGGTGGGCTTCCGTGAGCCAGGCGGGGGCCTCGTGGCTCACTCAGCCTCCATCTGTGATCAAATTCTCTGGGGGATCCCTACGTGTGGGAGTGCTGGGTTAGACGGAGAGAAAATGCTGAGGTTTTAAAATGCATTTTGCCAACTTCTTTCCCCAAAGGCCATGCTTTGTCCAGCAGCCTTTGCTCTCATTGCACGTGGGGTTGGCGGCGGCCGGAGCACAGGCCACGGGCTGGGGTTCCCGACAACACACTGAGCGCGCCCGGGCCTGGCCGCTGGGAGTCCGCCACCGGGTGCCAGGTCCCGCGAGGACCCTCTCCCTGGCAGCAGACTGCGGTGCGGGCCTCTGGCTCTGCCCTCTCGGCGGGAGGGGCCGGGGAGCCCTGTGGGGTCTCTCTCGTGGGGGCACCAACCCCACCTGTAGGAGCCCCGCCCTTGTGGCCTGAGCACCCCTCACGCTATTGCCTTGGGGAGTGGGGTCTCAATACAAGACTTTGGGGGGAACATTCACATTCTAGCATCAAGTTTTGTGTTGTGTTTGGCCACTGTGTGGGTGGAAGGAGGGGCCCTGAGCCCGTCTTGGACTCATCTGCCTCGCCGCCTCCTCCCGCCCCACGTCACATGTCAACCTCACGTGCAGAGTGGCTGCGGCGTGCAGCACAGGGGTGCGCAGCCGGCTGGCCCCGCGGGAGGCGTCCTGGCGCCCCCGGGCAGCTGGGGCCACACACCTCCCCCTCCAGTGCTGGGACGCAGGCCACGGGTGGGGGTGGACAGAAGCTGGTCCCTGGTGCTGGCCCCAGGCCACAGGAAAGGGACAGGAGGTGGGCACACCCCGCTGTAGTCTGTTAGGGTCAGGGTCAGGGTCCCTCTGTGGGCAGGCTGACCGCCCCACACTCAGGGACGCACCGGGACCACCTGCCACAGTGCCAGGCAGATCAGGTGACTCAGGCTGTGCTATTTTTAAGTGATGTGAAGGCTGGTGAGGAAGCCGCCTGACAGCGGCAATTAGCCCCGTGGGGCGCCCCCAGGTGCCGGGCCCTGGAGCCCCAGCTGCGCACGGCACAGGAGCAGCCTTCCTCCTGGGGCCCAGCGACGCCCCGGGGCCTCGGAACCAGGGCAGGCGGCTGGCATCCTTCTGGACAGCACTTCTCACTCCCTCCCTGTCACCCCAGGGGAGCCCCAGGCTTCAGCAGCCAACTTCCACCCACCATGTCAGCCTCCCGGCCGTGGGGGGGAGCCCGTGCCCTGCCACCCTGGGCCCCGCCCTGGGCCCTGGGCCCTGGGCCCCCTCGCCGTCTCAGCTCTGTGAACCCAGGCCGGTGTCCCAGGCTCACCTGGGATGGCCATTGGCCAAGTACCCAGCCCCACCGCCCCCACGGCCCCCACGGCCCCACTCCCTGGGGTCAGAATCGAGCTGGGCCTCCCCTGAGGGTGCCACTCCCACAGAAAGCCAGGACAAGTGGGGGGCAGGTGGGGAGAAGTTTTATTCTATCCGGTCCCCCCGAAACATGCACACACCTGCGCACACATGGGCACGAAACGCACACTCCCGTGCCCCCACAGGCACACCCACCGGTGCACACCAGCAGGCACCTGCCTGTGCACACACAGACTCACCTCCACCCCCTGGGTCCCTCTTCAAGCTGACGAACCCCCGCCTGGCTCAGACCCTCGCGGACACCAGCCGCGCCAGAGAGCTTGGGCAGCGAGTCCAGTTGGGCCCAAGACCAGAGCTTCCCGGCCCTCCTCGAGGTGCCTCCCCGCCCCGCCCAGGCCTGCAGTGGCCCCCGGAGCCCTGGGGAGGGGTCAGGTCCTGCCCCCCAGCAGGCATCTCCGACGGCACTGTGCCTGGGGCGGGGAGCCCGGTGCAGGGGTTGGAGAGGCGATCGGCTGGGCAGCGGGGTCCCGGGGAGGGGACACCCGAGCTGGCCCCTCGCCGGCTCACTCTCGGGCCCCTCAGCACCCGCTCCTGGAGCTCCACCCTTGGCTGCAGTGCCCTGCCCTTCCGGGTGGCCTCCTCAGGGGCCCCCCTTTAAGAACACCCCCATCCGGTCCCTCCTCAGGCTTGCCGGCTCCTTCCTCCTCACCACTCCCCGACCTGGCCCCGGAGCCACTCGCCACCCACCGGCTTACCCCGTTTCACGTGCCTGCTGCTGGCTCCTTCGCTCCCCGCCCGCTCGCTGCCGGGGCGTCCAGGGCCCTCGGAGTGGGGCTTTGAGGCCCGACCTGGACTCGTCTCGGACACCCACTCTCAGCTCGGATCTTGCTCCTGGGTCCCCGGAGCCGACATCCACCCCCGGGGAGCCAACAGTGTCGGAGGGCGTGAGTCTGGGTTGGGGGCGCCGTCCATGGGGGCGGCAGAGGGACTCCCAAAAGCAGGGTCAGGGCGGCTCCACTGCTCGTGGTCTGTGCTGTGGGGTGCTTCACTTCACCCCGACTCTGGGACCTCACTCACCCAGCGCTGCCGGACCAGAACCTGGGCAGCTGAGGGCCCAGAAGGGGGGCCAACGCCGACATGCTCAGGCCCCGGGCAGCCCAGGCCTGCGGGCACGTGGGCGCCTGTCCGTTCTCCACTCTTCAGCTCTACAGAGGTCACCCCACACTGAGCCCCGGGGAGGCAGGCGGTGTCCGAGCTGCTCGGGGAGCTGGTCGCAGGCCCCAGGAGGCCCTTCTGGAAAGCAGTCGGGTCGGCCGCCTGGTTCTGAGCCTGGACTGCAGAGCGGACCTGCTGGGCGTGCGGGGGACTCCGCCCGGGCCCTCGGCAAAGACCAAGCGCTGTGCCAGGGGCTGGGCATCTGGGGAGCCGGCCTCAGTTGCTCCACACGGCCTTAGGGCTGCTGGACCCCTGAAATGTGGGCTGGAGGCCCATGTTCTCCCCGATGTGGGGTGGTTGTCAAAGGGAACAGAGACTGACAAGCAAGCATGCGGAAGATCCCAGAGAGGACCTCCTGCCACCCGAGGACCCCCACCTCCCGAGGCCCCGCCCCCACCCACCCCAGCCCTCTGAGCTCCTGCACCTGCGGCAGCGGCTCCCGTGGGCGCATGTTAAACGTGCAGACTTCCGGCCCCCAGGCCCCCGGAGCAGGGCGCTGCAGGCTCACGGGTTGCCTCGGGGTTCTGTGGAGCTTCTGAGCCAGGAGAGGCAGGACATGAAGCTGGAGGGGCTGAGGCGCCTGTCCTGGCTGGCACGGAGGTGGCCCGAGGAGAATGAAGAGGAGGCGAGATGAGCCCAGGGCGTGGGAAGAGCAGGGCGCAGGTGAGGGTGGGCAAGTGCATTCTGGAAGCTGGGCCTGGGGAGGGTGGTGGGGAGGGTGGTGGGAAGGGTGGTAGGGAGGGGGTGCTGCTGCCCTGCCCCCTGCACACCGGAGCCTCTTCCTCCCCCTGGGGCCGCTCTGGTCTCCTTTGTCCTTCTAAGTCCTTGGAGGGAGTGGGGAGGGCCGAGTCTCCTCCTCCTTCGGCTGCTGCCAGCGCCCCCTCCCCTGGAGGTGGGATGGGTGGTCCTGTCCAGACCCTCTCACGAGGGAGGACAGGCCACCTGGCTGGTGGGCCCACCGACACACTGACCTTCCAGCTGGGACGAAGGGCGTGCCCACCAGCCGCACCTGCCTCCTCAGGACACCTGCCCGCAGTTCGGAAGCCCCTGAGTGTCCCTCCTGGCCGTGCCTGGCTCCCTGGCCACCAGCAGGGGTCCAAGTGGGCCCAGCCTGCCCGAGAGGCTGGCCAGCCCTGCTGTCCCCGAGCCCTGATGACAAGCAAATGCAGAAGTGAGCAGACACCCAGCACCCGGGGTCTCACAGGCCTCGTCAGCCGGGCGTCTGGCTTCCCTGCTCCGACATCCTTTTGGGGGAGCTGGTTGCCCCCCTGGTGCTCAGCAATGGGCCCCGTTTGCAGGAACTGGGTCAGCGGGCTCCGTGGGCCGCTGTGAACCCGCTGGGCTGCCCGCCCACTGGGCTGGCTGAGAAAGAGCTGTCCCCAGCGCCCCAGGGGCCTGGGAGGAAGCCCGGGGCCTCCTCAAGTGTGTCATCTTGGAAGGAAACCTGGGGGGCCGTGCCTCCAACCATGTGGGGGAGGACCAGCGCCGAGGCGGCCTCGACCCAGTTTGCCTCCCTCTGGGGAGGAGCGTGGAGCCCTGTTGGCTCTAAACTAGATCAGACCGTCCCGGACCCATCTGGGAATTTCCAGAGCGGCAGGCTTCCCCGTTGCTCCGTAGGGCCCTGCAGGAGGCGTGTTCCTTGCATTCGGAGAAGGTCTGTGGCCGACTGGAGGGCACCTGGGTGGGCTGGGGTGTCCACAGGGCCTGCAGCTGGCGGGGACACCGTGCTCACTGGGGAGGGCGGGGCGCTGGCACAGCCCCTTGGGGGGCTCGCAGATGTTCAGCCTCTGATCAGCCGGCCCTCGCAGACAACACGTAGGGGGACGGCGGGCTGCTGCATTTGCTACCTGCCAGGGACTGAATGCTGGTGTCCCCACAACCCGTACGCTGAGGCCTCGAGCCCCAGGCACGGTCTGTGGAGCTGGGGCCTCGGGAGGTGACTCGGCTGAGACCGGGTGGTGAATGGGGTCCCCGTGGCGGAGGGAGTGGCCCATCAGAGGAGGAAGGGAGACCAGACCTCTGCCGTGTGACAACAGGGCAGGAAGGTGGGGTCTGCCCCCCGCGGAGCGAGCCCACATTGGACCCCGACTGCGGCCCCAGCCGAGACCGGGCCCCGCACTCGACACGTGCCAGAGACACCGGAACCCCCTGCGCTTGGCCAGCTCTGTATGTGCCCGACAGGCTGTCCCGGCCCCTGGTCCCTGTCACCCCCCTTTACAGAAGAGGACAGGCCCGCCGAGGGAGGCCTGGCCTGCCACAGGCACGGGCCCTCGGTTGGTGCCACGGGGGCGGATTGAAGTCACACGGGGCGTGGCTCCAGAGCCCGCTTTCCCCAGACCCCACAGAGCGTCTCCCGCGCTCGGGGAGGCCGTGGGAAGGTGCAGGCTCTGCTCCCGCTCCTTCCGGGGCCAAGGCCCGTGGGAGTGTGAGAATCCGGGGGGAACGGCCGCCCACGCGGTGGTGGGAAAGTGCTGGCGGGAAGGCGGGAACAGGTGACGGGCAATGGGAGCAGGGGTGTAGGGGCCTCGCGGGGCAGGCGCACCGGGAGGCACAGGGGCCAGCGGCCCCGCTGAGGAGGGGTCAGAGGGCAGCCCGCTGGCGGGCCCGGAGGGAAGGCTGCCCCAAAGCCACTGCGGGGGACACTGAGCCCTTTAGTTCCCACGCGGCGGAGAGCCCCACCCACGGCTCTGCTGGCTGGTCCCCGCGACCTCATCTCCCGTCCCCACTTCTCTCCACTCCACCCCACACCTGACAGCCTAACCCAGGGCCCACTGTGCACGCAGCTAACGCCTACCGGCCCGTGACCCCCCTCCGGGCTCACTGCCCTCATGTAGAACATGGGGGTACCCATGAGCTTCCCCCCCTGGATTCAGAAAGGGATGAAGACAATTCACAAAGTGGTGACCTCAAGACATCACTGGGCACCTGGGCCAGGTTAGAGCTGAAGGACTCATTTGCATGAGGACCCACACAGGCGGTTAGGCCCCGCCCCTGCGGCCGCTGTGGGGCGGCCGGTAGGGGACACAGCCACCTCCGCTTCACCCCAGGCTGTTTGTGTGTCTGGCTGGGGCAGCAGGAGCCGAGCCGCTGTAGCTCGGCCCGAGCTCATTTCACAGCGAGGACAGGAGACTAGTGCATTTTTTTTCTTAATTCAGTTTCCTTCTCGGGAGCTGGCAGGCAGCCTGCGGACACCAAGGTGCCACTTTCCTGCAGATGGTCTTCCAGGCGGGGCCGCCTCGCTGTGGGGAGGAGCCTGAGGGAGTCTGAACATCAGGCTCCATGGGCTTTGCCTTTAGAGCTCAGCTGCCCGCCCCAGCCTGGGCGCCTCTGGTGCGCTCTGGTCCTGGACGGCCAGAGCACAGCGGGGATGTTCGGACGAAAGGAGATGGAAGAGAATGGCCGCTGAAAGACAGGCGTGATTCTCAGTTACACCTGAGCTCTGCGGACTGTGGGTGACTCGTATTTACGCCCCGGAGGCTTGGGGCTGTTTGTTACCCAGTGCTGGCACGCCTGCAGCTCACTGGCGCAGGTCCCTACTGCCCGAGGAGGCGGAGGCCGGCAGAGCCAGCCTGTCTGTGCCGCTGAGCCCGCGTTTCTCTCTGCCCCCCAGTCACGCCCTGCAGCCCTCTGGGGTCGGTCCCGAGGCCCCAGGTGACGTGGTGGACAAACGGAGGTCGTGGCGCTGTGCGAGCCCAGTTTCCTCCTCCCAGAGGTCACGACGGCGATGGCTGCTGTGGCCTTGGCCTGGGTCTGGGAGGCCTGGCCGTTCTCTCGTCCTCTCCTCCTCTCAGCCTCACAGGTCTTAGGGGACATGGCTGTGCCGGATGTCAACGCACCGTGTGCGCAGGTCAGCGTTGTGCTCGCTGAAGGTCCCCGGAGGAGGAACGTGCGGTCGGGACCCCAGCGTGCCTCTCGCCTGCTGTTCCCGCGTCTTGCAAGCACACGTGTCCTTCCTACTCACAGGAGTGTCTTTGGACACAGCAGGCGTCACGCCCGGCTGGCACCGGAAGGGGGCCCTGGGGCAGAGTCACCCGTGATGTGTGTGGTCTTCCTCCTGTGGTCCTTGACTGTCTGTCCGGAGTCTCTGCGAGGAACAGACTTCTCTCTGTGTCAGAAACAGGATATGGTTTTGTAGGGAGAGGGGAGGAGGGGTTCCACCGAGCGCCCCGCCTGTGGCTGGTGAGGGCACCCCGCGATTCAGGACCTACTTCTGGAGACAGGGGAAGCTTTGGGGAAGGGGTGGAAGGTCAGGGACGTCAGTCCTGGCCCCCCCCCAGACAGGTGCCCTTGGGCAGGTCCCTGCACGTGTCCAGCCTCAGGAGTCCTGGCTGTAGAAAAGGGGGTGTCTGGCCTCTCGTGGGACCCCCAGTGTCATGAGGACCCACGGGGGAGCTGGACATGGGGCTTCACTCCAGGAGCACTGTGACCCGGCCCCAACCCTGGGCTGGGAGCGCGGCCCCCCCCCCCCCCCGACAGGCCTGCGGGCGCCCAGACTGGGAGGCGGATGCTGGGCTCTGGTCCATCCATCAGCCACGCTCACGCGGCAGAAGGGCCTGCTGCTTCCTGCCCTGCTCCGTCGGAGCCGAGCTAACAGAGTGAACACAGTAAGATCCGGCGTGGCAGTGTGCGGGGTCGGAGGTCGGGGGCTGGCTCCTGTGGCCATGGAGCTGGCTGTGGGGCCTGCAGGTGGCGGGCGACCGGCGCATCGGGACTTTGGGGTGTGCAGGCGTGTCAGGTGTCACTGCGGGCGTGTGGCTGCGCACCGGGTGGGAGGGGCACCGAGCGTTCTGCTTCATTCCCTTCTCCCCCCAACTGAGCCCTCGCCTGCTCCCGCTGCCAGACAGCGTCTGGGCCAAACTCCCGTTACCCGTGGGAAACCGAGGCTCAGGGGCAGTGGGCGGTGTGGGAAGCGGTCAGCCTGAGCAGGTCTGAACCCAGACCTGGCCACTTCCCCACGGTATAACCTTGAACTTCCTGTCTGAGCCCTGATGGAAGTCATCCCTAAGCCCAGGGGGAGGTTAGAATTAATACGGTGTCGCCCATGTCTGACACCCTGCCTGTCGGTGCTCCTGGCATTCTCCGTCCCCTTCCCGGCCCCGGAGCCTCGGGTCCGGACCCCTCTGGGGTGGCCCCCACCCCCACGCTCCCCGGAGCCCCACCCGGCCTGTGGTCTGTGTGCCGGGCTGCGCTGACCGGATTCTGCAGGCGCCGCTCCACACCTCTGTGTAAGTTCACCTGCAGGTGCGTGTGCTGCCCAGCGCCGGCCAGCTCTGGAGCTGGGCCGGGCCCGGGTCCCCGAGCAGCAGGGGTTCCTGCTGCCTCCCAGACGCGCTTTCTCCAGGTGTCCTGGGACCCCCAGCTGCACTCAGCCTCCCCGCCCTCCATTCTCGTCCTCCGCCGGTGGGCTCTGCTGATCCAGTGGAATAACCCCACAAATCCCTGAGCGGATACCCAATTCCAACCCCGCGCAGTTCTCGCAGCCCTCCAGCCAAGCATCACCCGCACCATCTTCACAGGCAGGGAGGGGCCGGAGAGGCGACATCGCTGGCCAGGTCCAGCAGGGGCTCAGCAAACCAAGATGGTGGGGGGTGTGCAGAGCCCCAGCCTGCTGCCCCTCGGGGCCCCGTGCACGCCTACCAGCCTGCCGGCGGGGGCCCTTCCCCCACTCCCATTTTAGGAAAACACTGGCCTAATTTGGATACTGAGGGAGAGGGCTGGGGAGGGGGGAGCTGAGGTGTGGCAGGGTCAGGGTCAGGGTCAGGGTCAGGGAACGGGTCTCGGCTTGTGGGCAGTGGGCGCTGCCGTGGGGCCTGCGGTGGGTAGAGGGGCTCCGGCCGGAGCTGGGTGGGGCCGGATGGACTCAGCTTCTGGCTGCGGTGACCTGGGCATACCCGGGGTCAGGGCCACTTGTCCTCCACCCCACAGGACTCCCCGTGGTCCTGCATGGCCCTCCACCTCCCCTCCCCTCAACGCCCCCACGGGGCGTCCCCTCGCTCACGGCCCGCCCTCCTGCCCCTCTGTCCAGACCACCTTCTGCCCATCCAGGTCCCCTGCCTCCTGTCCCCCCAAAGGTGGGCCTGGGTCACTGACATGCCATTCATGGGGGTGTCCTGGTGCCGGGAGCAGGGGACCCACGCCGGCCCCTCACCACCTGGGGGTGAGCCAGGCTGTGTGCTGACGCGGCCCCAGGACAGGGCAGAGCCTGGGCTGCGGGGCCCAGAGACCTGCACGCCCACCCTCCCCTTGGGGACAGAACCCCACTGAGCAGCCAGACCCAGTGGGGGGCCTCCAGCCGTCTCTGAGACAGGCGTCCGGAGGACCGTCTGCACCCTCTTGGGCAGAGACCACAGGAAAGGCGGCTCCAGCCCCCACGGAGCGCTGGACTCGAACCCTCACCGGGTCAGGGACAGGCGCGTCCCCCAGCCACACCTCTCCTCAAGGAGGGTGGTGTGGGAGGGCTGGGCCCTGTCTCAGGTCCCAGGCGTGGACACAGGTCGGCCGCCCCCTCACGCCCCCTACAGGCAGGTGCTCAGAGCTGGACGCTGCCTGGCAGCCACCGCAGGTGGCGTCTCAGTCCCCCTGCCCCTGCCCTTCCCGTGTCACAGGGGACACCAGGGCTGAGTCCCTGTGGGGGAGTGACAGGCCCCTCCCTCTTCCCCGCCCCCACCTGCCCACCCTGGTGGCCCGGGTCTGCGTGCTGACTGAGCAGCTTGGCTGGCCATCATTCAGGGTAGGGGACGTTTTCATGTCTCATTTCCTCCCCACTGCGGGGGGCACGCACCCTCAGCCAGCTCACAGGGACAGGCCGCCATCCCCTCGCTGTGCCCCCCCAGACCCCACCGCCGTCAGGGCTGGAGCCCGTGAGGGTGTCCTGCTGGGAGCCCAGCACCAGCAAGCAGCCCAGACCTCTGGCTCCCAGAGCCCCAAGTGACAGGCAGGTGCAAGACCTCAGCCCTGGAGACAGGGTGGCTGACGCCAGGAAGGAAGCCCGTCAGCATGTCACCCGTGACCTCCAGTTTCCTGGGCCCATCACACCACACCGGGGCCCTGAGGGCCCTTGGCCACTTCCACATCTAACCTGCAGGTCGCCGGTCACTCGGCATGACGAGAAGGACCCGCTGCACCAACCATCGCCGTCAGCTCCCAGGCCGCCCCCCGCCCGGTCCCAGTTTGTGCCGCATTCTGAGCCAGAAACCGCCACCTCCGTGGTCGTCCAGACCCCCTCAGGCCAAGACGATGTTTCTTTCATCCTCACGGTGCCCCCATCCCACTCAGGGACTCTGCTGCCCGCTAACTGCCCAGGTCCAGCTACTGCTTCCGAAGCCAACCCGTCACCCTGCCTGCACACGGGGCCGCTCTTCCGTCCATCCTCCCTCCATCTACCCCTGCACCCACCCACCCGTCCACTCGTCCGCCCACCCATCCGCCCATGCAGCACGGGCCCGAGGACCCGCCCATCCCTGCCCAACAGGACTGCCCCTTTCACTCAGCGTCCAAACACACATGTCCTTGGCACCCGGGGGCGATGCTGGTCCTGCCTCACGAGACCCAACATGTCGGCAGACGTCACTGCATTTACTGGGCGGGCCAAAGAGTCCATTCAGGTTTTTTTTTTTCCTGAAAAATAAAAGACACATTGTTCATTTCACCAGTAATTTTATCGATTTGGACGTTCTGCGTATGTCGGCCCTCTCCCGGGTGGTGGTGTTGACCGTCTTCGGTCAGTGTCTCGGCTTGTTCGCCGGCGACTTCCGCCCGACCGTGTGCTCCCCGGCACTGAAACCACTTTCAACGGCGTGACCGGTCACCGCACCTTCTCCACACCCTGCACAGTCCTTCTTGGCGGTTCAGTTGCATTTTCATCTTTATTAAAATAACAAAGCACAGCATGTCAAAAACGTTGCTTGTTTTCTTCCATCTTCAACCTTAACATGGCCTTCACCCGTTTTGATGAGTTGTTTTTAAATGCAGGCTGTTGGACAGCTGTCACAACACAGTCTAACAAAGTGTCCCCATGAAGTTAAAGACAACTAAGTGCTACTAGAGCCACCGTATGGAAAAAACCAAGTGAACTTTTGGGCCATGCCAATACTTTAACCTCTGCCACAGCCCTACACACACCGCAGAGATGGCACACTGCCTGCCACGGTCCCCCTTCCTCTTGTCCTCCTGGCTCCACGGTGTCCCCAGCCTCCCCGATGATGAGACGCAGCCACATGACCAAGTTCTGGCCGGAGGGAGGGGACATGCAGTGAGACATGTGGATTCTGGGCCCAGGCAGCGGGGGAGCAGGACCACCTCGGCTGGGCCCTCCCATCCCTCCCCTCAGCTGGACGCAGGTGGTGACAGGAGGGCTGAGCCACGGGGCGGGGGACAGAACGAGGGGCCCTGAGTCTGCGCAGGGCCCGAAAACTGTCTGCCCGGGGCGGGGGTCTGGGAACGAGAAATCAGTGGCCACCCAGCGTGAGCCACTGCGGGCCCGGGGGTCTTTCTGTGAGGCCTCAATACCCTCGGCGTCCACGGGGGAGGAAACCCAAGACCCACAGAGGAAAGAAAGGGACCTGGTGGCGATTTCGTGGACATGACGCCAGGTGCCGGCAGCAGACAGGACGGGCCACCCAGTCAGGGGGCTGCTGGGACAGACGGAGGCAGACCGAGATGGGAGGACACCTCGGCAAAGCCCGCGTCTGACTTGGGTTAGTTTCCGAGTCTGTGAGCAGCGCACACGCCCCAACAGAAGCAGAAAACCGGAAAACGCAATGGATCGCAGCGCACACAGGACTGGGACGGACGTCTCTACACAGATGACGCACGAAGGCCCACAGGTGCGCGAAAAGATGCCCTGTGTCCCTACCCACCCGGAAAATGCAAATGAAAACCACAAGGAGAGTAGTTACTATTTTTTAAAAACACAGAAGGAAGGCTGCGGAGAAAGGGGAGCCCCCGGCCCTGCTGGTGGGGTGCAGGCTGGTGCAGCCGTCTGGGGGCCCCTCACAAAAGTAAACACCATGTGGCCCCGTGGCTGCACTTCTGGGGGTTTATCCCACGGTGACGAGATCAGCATCTTGAAGAGACACCCGTGCTTGCCACAGTCTTAGCCACACCTGCCGCACACACGACCCCCCCCATCCGTCAGCAGGCGGGGGGTACAGCGAGCGTGGCCTCTCCACTACCCAGCCCCCACACAGAAGGAAGCCCCAGCTCTGCGCAGGGCAGGGACCCGGAGGACGCACGCTGAGTAAAACACTCCGGGCACAGAGAGACTGACGCCGCACGAGCTCCCCTTTCTGTGGGTCTGAACGCAGTCAGACTCACAGACTCGGAGAGTAGACAAGGCTGGTGGAAGGGGGGACACAGGACCTGAGAGCAGATGGTTATGTTGGGGGGAAGGCGGTGGCGTTGGGTGCGGGGAATTGCCAGGACACTGGGAAATTGGGGGTGATCCCACGGGAATGTGAGGGGCAGGGGCTCCCCCATGGGCCCGGGGCTCAGGGAGGTGAGGGAGTGAAGCCTCAGCCCCGTGGGGTCCTCAGGGCAGGTGGGTGTGCTGCGGGGCAGGGGCAGACGAACCCTGCGGAAGGGGGACAGGCTCCCCTCTCAGACCCCACCTGTAGCCCCACCCCAGACCCTCCCCAAAGTGCCCCCGGGGGTTTCTTCCTCCTGATCTGCAGACCCAGACCCCCTTCTGGGCCCTTCCTCCTCCTTTTTCACCCCTAAACAGGCGGTCTGGGCTCCTGTGTGGGAAGGTGCTGCCACCTGCTGGCCGCCGTGAGCACTTGCCGCAGGGGTGGGGCTCAGACCCACCCTAGGGAGGCAGGGGCAGGAGGGGAGAGAAAAGAGGAGAGAAGAGTCAGAGAAAGAAAGGGGCGCAGAGGGGAGGGGAGAGGAGGGGGAGTCCCGAAGGAAGGAGCTCACCTGACTGGGACAGACCTGGGCTTGGACTTGCTGTGGGACCTCGGGCAGGTTACTCAACATCTCTGGACCTCGTGTCCCTTATCAGCAGAAAGGCAATGACAAGCGCAGCTGGGAATAGCAACCCTAAGTGTCGATGTGCCTGCCGAGGAAACCAGGGCTGGGCAGTGCCCCCAAGTCTGGTGAAGTGTGACGTTGGCCCCGCCAACCCCCAGCTGCTCAAGAACACGCAGTTTCTCCACAGCCCATGTCTATGGGCCCGGTCCCCTGTGGCCCTCCTGGGGCGGAGGGCGGTGACCCAGTCCCCCGTGCTCCCCGTGGAGGCCCGGGTTGCTCCAGGCGGTGTAGGTGGGCCCTGTGGAGTAGGAGAGGCAGCAGTGTCCCGGAGCCCAGCCTGGAGGAGAACCCCGAAAGCGCCTGGAGGTGGAGGGTGGTGGGGTCCCTGCCTGGGGGGCCCACCTGGGAGGGCAGTGCACCTGCAACTGACAGGGGCTCACGGTGGCACCGCCGGCAGCCACCCTCCAGCCAGCAGGGCGACATCAGTGAGCTGCAGGAGCCTGGCCAGAGCCTGAGTCCAGCTCTGCAGCCCGAGGACAGAATCAGGACGCCGAAACGGAGGGGTCCCAGCCCTGGCCACCCCGCCAGAAGCCCCTAAGGAACGGGACTCTGGTCCTGGGAGGAGCTGCAGCCCCTGGGCCTCCCTGTCTGTCCCGTGCGCTGGGCCACTGGAACCCCACCGCACTGCTCGGCCCTCCTTGGGGAAGACGCCTCCCCGGCCTCCAGAGGGGAGCCCTGGCTGGTCGGTGCAGGGAGCGAGGGCTGGCGCTGCTTGGCCCAGTCCCGCTGGGCTCCCACCCCTTCCCTGGGGCACTGTCACAGGGAGGGCAAGGCCAGCAGGACTCCCCTGGGCTGGAGGAGCCCCTCCCTGGGGTGCCGCCCCCCCCCCATGTCCGGCAGTGTGTCTCAACTCCACAGTGCACGCACCAGGACGGGGGGGGGGGGACCCGCAGTGAGGATCTGCACGGGACAGGCGAGCCCTTCACCATCCCGGGTCGGGATGGAGGGGGAGCAGTGAGACAGGCAGGAGGATCAAGGCTTCCTAGAAAGCCGGGGCCCGCATCCGCACCCGCCACGTCTAGCCCGCAGGGCTCAGCTGCCATTTGAGGCTCGGCCACAAGGTGGCGCCATTGTGCCACAGACTCGGACACCGCTCTGAGCCTCCCCAGTGCTCCCTGCGGGGGCAGCCCCCACACCCCACTGGTCCCCTCAGTTCACAGGTCAGGGTGGGGGCCCGCATGCCGCTGAGGAGCTGGCGGAAAGGGCAGAGCAGGGCAGCCGCATCACCGCCCCCCCCCGCCCCACCAGGAGGATTCGACTTCGCTCATCGCCTGCACTGTGCCCCCCAGTCCTCAGGTGTGTGTGTGTGCGTGCATGTGCGTGCGTCCTAGTCTCTGTCTGGGAGTCTGCCTGTCCCTCCCTCCCTCCAGCCTCCATTCTCCGAGCACCTACTCGCAGCCTGAACCCTGGGCCCTGCACGCGCTCAGCCTCTGAGCCTGGGTCTCTCCCTGGGGCAGCTGGGGACCGCAGAAGGGGACAGCAGGGCCCGGCCCAGAGCAAGGACAGTGAGTGGATGGGGCCGGCTGGGCCTGGGACTGGCAGGCGCCAGGCCACAGAGGGGTCAGGAGCCCAGGCTGTGGCTGTGAGGGCCTGACGCCTCTGAAGGCTGTGCTGGCACTGGTGTCCCTGAGCATCAATGTGTCCCTGGGACCTGGTGCACCAGCTTGATCTTGGAGGCAAAATGGACAGTGTCCTCCACTTCCAGGAGGCAGATGAGCCATGAAAGCTGTCAGTGTCCCTGAGCTGGGAACAGGTGGGTGGATGGATGGTGGATGGATGGATGGATGGATGGATGGATGGATATTGGTGGATGGATGGTGGATGGATGGATGTTGGATGGATGATAGATGGATGGATGGATGGATGGAGGATGGATGGATGGATGGTGGATGGATGGATGGATGGATGGATGGATGGATGGATGATGGATGGATGGTGGATGGATGGTGGATGGATGGATGGATGGTGGATGGATGATGGATGGATGGATGGATGATGAATGGATGGTGGATGGATGGTGGATGGATATTGGTGGATGGATGATGGATGATGGATGGTGGATGGATGGTGGATGGATGGATGGATGATGAATGGATGGTGGATGGATGGTGGATGGATGGGTGGATGGATGGTGGATGGATGATGGATGGTGGATGGATGGATGGATGGAGGATGGATGGATATTGGTGGATGGATGGTGGGTGGATGGTGTGTGGGTGGACCAACATTTGGGGAAATAAATGGATGGATAGATGGATGGATAGAATCATCTCCCCTTCTCAGCAGAGGCCAGCAAGGTCCTCATGTACAGAAGTGGCCACTGCCGGTTTTGACCCAGAGGCCACGAGGATGGCTTGACTGAGAGACTTGGACAAATGACCGCAGACTCAGTTCCCATCTACAGGGCCACAGCCTGCTTCCCAGGCTCAGCGCAGACACGAGGAGCGCAGTGCCCAGGAGTGTGAGTGGCAACCCCAGCAACCCCTGGAGTTCGTCTCTGGGCTTCCTCTCTGTGTGTGGCCCCGGAGCTCTGCCCAGCCCTGGATGACAGGGGGCGGGGCCTGCATTCACACCTGGCTCCAAGGACACCTTCCAGGACAGTCCCTGGGGGCTGCTTCCCCTCACAGTGCCCACCCGAACAAAGGGTTCTGCCCACCTGCCACTCATCCACCTCCGGGACCTCATGGAGGCCCCTGTGTGCCCTGGGCTGAGGCCATAAGTCCCCGCACAGACCAACCGTCCATCTCCTTCATGGGGCATCAGACTCCGGGACCTGCGGGCTGAGCTGCCTGTCGCCCAGCCAGGAAGCGCTGCTGTGGTGTTCTCGGCTTCCCCTGCAAGTCCTGAGAAGGGGCAGGGAGCGGGTTGGGATGCGGCAGAGGTCATGCGTGGGCTCCAAGAGCCCTGGGCCTGCAGAGCTCATGGGGCCCCAGAGGGCATTGGGGGCACTGGTCCCACACAGGGGCCCACTGCCTTGGTGGGGGAGACGGGGTCAGGGGCACTTCTGACCCCTCCGGGAGGACCCCTGACATCCTGCCCTGCCCCACCCCCACAGCTGTGCAGGTCTCAGGTGCCGGGCCGGGCCTGGACAGGAAGGTGGCGTGGCCCTGGAGGCTCGTGGGACAGGGCCAAGGCCAGGGGTCTGGGCAGAGCCTGGGAGTGAGCTCAGGCAGGAGGAGGGCGCAGGTCCAGGCTGAGATACTCAAAGGCATCACCACGGTCTCTCATCTCTTTGCTGAGCGACTCCAGCATGTGACCAGTGGCCAGCTGTCATAGATCTGCACCGCTGCAGGGCCCAGGGTCCTGCCACCAGGCAAGTATGTCAGCTGGGACCCTGACGGGGGCCAGGTGCGCTCCAAACTGAAGCCCACGCGGAGGAGCTCTGCCCCCAGCAGCTCTGCCCATGTTCTCAGCCCGCCCAGCTCTGCCGAGCCCCTGCCTCTGCTCCTGGGGTCCCACCCACCACTGAGGCTGTTCCCGCTGCCTCGCCCTCCGCCCTCCCACTTCCTTCCACGCGGACCCTGGCTTCTCCCTCCTCAGGCAGCCTGGGGCTGGAGGGTCCCCTGGCTTCCTCCGCTGGGCTTCTCCCCCAGGGGCTGCATCCCGGACTATCCTGGGACTCCCAGGCTGCCCCCCTCCCTGGCCAGCCCTCCAGGAGAGTCACACAAGGGATGGCCTGGTTCCCATTAAATTCGGTGGGAAAACAGTCTGTCCTGGGGACTTAAACATGGAGGCTGTTTTGTTACAAACGATGGCTGCTCTGGCGGGGCCACAAAACACGGCCCTCTCCACGGCAAGGCCCCCGAGGCTCCACCTGAGAAAACCAGGGCACGTGAAAAGGGGTGAGCGCAGAGAAGGGGGCGAGCCAGCCCAGAACCGCTCCGGGGGCCCCAGTCATGGGAGCGCGCAGATCGAGGCCGACCTCAAGGGGCTCGGAGGGCGCCCAGAACCCTCTCTGGGAGCAGAGAAGCTGATGAACAGATCCTCTGGGGCTGGCGGTGGGGGGCCTGTGCTGCGGGGAGGTCGGGCCGACAGAGGGCTCGCGTGGGGTTGCAGACCAAGGGCTCCGCCAGCCCGGGTTCTCGGGTGGGGGCCCGACTGGTGGACGCTTGCCTTCTGAAAGAAGCACCCGGAGCCCTCCGCTGACTGCGGGAAGCGGGGCAGCCCCTTGCACCGCCTTGTTCTGCGACAATTGTTTGCCGATTCTCCTCCCGCGGTCCAATGACCTGGCCAGTGAGGCCGGGTCTCCTAGAGCCGCAGGCTCCCAGCCCAGCGCGCCGCCGCAGCTCACAGGCCTGCGCGGCGCAGCGCCGCGCACGTTCCCACGTGCTCGGGCGCCGCGGATGAAGCGCGTATTCCAGGCTGGCAGACACGCCCCTTTTCTCAGACACGGGAGCTGCTCCCACTGTGGCCGGAGGGACGACGGTGAAACGAGCCTCTCTGGCTGCTCTGCGTCCGCCCTGCAGTGGTTCCCGCACCCCACGCTCAGTGACAAACGCGGGGCCAGCCTGCGCCGCTGTCCCCACGTCCCACCCGAGTGACATCACTTTGAGTGATGTTGTTTGAGTGACGTCACAGGGAGACTTGGTTTCGGTTGGTCTCTTTCTGACTTGACCCCTTTCCCAGACTCCCCAACAGTCCTGGGGGCCGCAGCCCGAGACCACCGTGCGGTCCGGGCCTTGCTCCCCCTGGAGGTGCCGGGGAGGGTCTCCCCCTGTCCCGTGCCCACGGCGGTGCCTGTGGCGACTCCGGCAGGGCCTCATCCTCATCGTTCTATCTGCAAAACTTATTTCCAAATAAGGTCGTGTTCTGAGGTCCTGGGTGTGGGGACTACAACCCTGGGAGACAAGGCCCGTCTCAGACCGGCCACACGCAGCGCACCTGCCCGGGCTGTTGGGAACACGCCGCCACCGGGAAGGTGCAAGCCAGGGGTGTGGGTTTCCTTCGGCGACTCCGTCAGCGCTGTGGCCGGAGGCCCCAGGAGGCGCGAGTGTGTTAGAATCGAAGGTCTCAGCATGAGAGGTCGGTCAATTCTGCGCAGTGGAGGGTGGATTTCGATTTCTTTTGGGGGAAAAAAATGAAGGAGAAAGAGAATCGATGCAGAGCGAGCGTGTGGCTCTTTGAGCTCCGTACTCCTCTGCACCCTGCCAGGTCAGAGAACCACTTAAAACCCCCATTAAGCTGACAAGCATGCTCAGCAAGGGAATGATTTCTCAGGGCGTGGACTTCTCAGACCTTCCCGCTCAGCTCAGCGAGGGAAACGACACCCTGCCGAGAACGCAGCTCCTGCGGGTGGCCCGGTGGCACTGTGTCAGGAGGGCAGTTACGCTCACACCACACTCAGAACGGTGCTGGTGCCCAGTGGGCCCCCAGGAGACATTTGCTGCAAGAACTGAGGGAGGGAGGGAGGGGGGAAGGGAGGGAGGAATGCGGTTCAGATCCATGCTCTACGGGGACCGCACCTGTCACCCCATGTCACAGTCCTGGGGCCCGGGATTTCTGGCTCAGTGTGCATTGCTGGCAGGAAGGGCCGGGCCTCGCTGCCCACTGACACTGTGGGACGCTTCCGATTTTATGGTTCTGCTCTTTCCAGAAACACCTATGCAGCCAGAGCACACCAGAGGGGGGTGGGGATGAGGGAAAATGCCCCGTGACCAAGGGGACCAAGGCTGAGTTCCGGGGACGTGGTCACTGCTTTCATCCGCCTGAAGGCTGCCAGAGGGAGGAGGGGCCTGAGCACGTCACTTGGGGCTGAGCTAGAACTGGGGAGTGGGTGTCCCAGGGAGGCAGGTAACAGAGCTTGTGAGGCATGAAAAGGGAGTCCTCGGGAGATAGTGAGCTCACTGTCCCTGGAGGCATGCAAGCTTAGCCTGATCAGCCACCAGCTGAGAATATTGCAGAAAGCACCAATGGATATGAAGTTGGACATGGGGGTGGGGGGCAGGAGCCAGGCACTGAAAGCCAGAGCAGGAGGCTGGGGGAGGTGCAGGTTAGGGGTGCTCTGCGCTCCGGTGGGGACGCTGAGCCCAGTTCACATCGCGGCTTCCGTCCTCCAGCTGGGGAGTCTCGGTGACACCCCCCCCAGGCTGACAGGAAGCCCTTTCTGCTCGTCGCGGGGAGAGTTCCGCGTAAGGCCCATCGGGGAGCCAAGTCCCCTCTCTAGCCTGTGTCTCCAGATCAGAAAGCCCAGGCGGGGCCTGGCTGCTATAGCCCAGTGGACTGAGTGCAGGCCTGCAAACCAAAAGGTTGCCGGTTTGATTCCCAGTCAGGGCACATGCCTGGGTTGCAGGCCAAGTCCCCAGTGGGGGCCATGTGAGAGGCAACCACATATTGATGTTTCTTTCCCTCTCTTTCTCCCTCCCTTCCCCTCTCTAAATTAAAAAAAAATTTTTTGAAGGAAGCAAGCAATGAATGCATAAATAAGTGGAACAACAAATTGATGTTTCTCTCTCCCTTCTGTTCTCTCTCCAAAATCAGTCAATAAAAATTAAAAAAAGAAAGAAAGAAAGAAAGCAAACCCAGGTGGGAACCCAGGGGCAGACACGCCCGGGCCTCCTTAGGTCTGTCTGCGGGCCAGGCCAGTCCGGGCGGGAAGGTGAGGGAGGGAGGGAGTGTGGAGGCCGCATCCCCTGCCCATCCGGGCGGGGAGGTGTTACAAAAATGCGGGGAATGCTGATTGCTTCAGCCTGTGGGGCGAGGCGGCCTGGGGCTTAACTGTGCCCCCAACACCCTCTCTGCGAGCACAGGGTCTGGGCCCTTGATCAGCTGCCAGCCTCCGCCCTCCAGCGGTAAGATCAGGGGCTGCATCCAGCGTCCTGTCACCCCCCCCCACCCATAATGGGGAACAGATGCTCTCAGAGGGGCCTGCGGGGGGTGGGGGGGGAGGGGGGCAGCGGCTGGCGAGGGTTTCCCAGAACCAGCGGGCGAACTCGGCTCTCAGCACGGCAATACTGCCATGTACTAGAACCTTCCGTGGGCTGCCTGGCACTCTGCTGGGTCTTGGGGCTCATCATTCTGACCCCCGCTACAGCTGAGCCGAAGGAAGACCGAGTCCCAGGGGATGAGGGAGGGGCCGGGCACTGTGAGAGGTCCGGGCACAGCCCCCCCCCCCAGGAGCATACTGGGAGGTGGGGCGGGTCCACCTCGGATCCTGGGGGCCTAAGGCCACTGCAAGTCCCCTGGTGGCCACTCGCCACGTCCTCCCGAGGACACACACAGGCCTGTTGCGGTGTCGCAGTGCTCCACCCAATGCAGGGCCCAAAAGTTCCTGCCCGGCTGAGGGTCCCCAGAACCGGACTGCAGCTTGGGTCTCTGGGTGCTGGCAGGGGCGGTGGTCCTCTCTGGGCCCCTCCCTTTTGCAGCCGAGGTTCCGAATCTGACCTTGAGGCAGTGACATTGGAAACACATCCCCCCCCCACCCGGGGCCTCTCTGGGCAGGGAGGGGACCCACTTCCCAAGAATTTACGGAGCTCAGCGTCCGGTTCCTAGCACCACCCGCCCTCGTGGACGGGTCTGGGTGAGGTGGGTGTCGCAGAGCAGGCCCACGACACACAGGCAGACGGCAGTGTGTGGAGGCAGGGACAGGGCGGTGAGGGGAGCAGGACAGGGGCTGCGGGGAGCGCGGTCACGGCAGATGGGTGTCTGCACAGAAAGACTTGGGGTGGGGGGCCGGCCAGTCCTGGCCCAGCGTGAGGCCCGGGCCAAGGCCCTGAGGCAGGTGGGCCGAATACCTCTGAGGGCCGGCCGGGCAGCGGGCACAGACCTGTGTGGTCTGAGTTTCCTGGGGCCGCTGCAGCGGCTTCTACAGGCAGAGGCACTGTCTCGTCCCAGAAGTCCGAACTCCCAGATCCAGGCGTCCGCAGGGCTGTGCTCCCTCCGGGGGCTCTGGGAGGGGGGGTCTATTCCTTGACTCGTGCGGCTCCTGGGGGCTGCTGGCCCTCCCTGTTGCCGCTCCAGGAGGCTGTGCTGGAAGAGCCGACCCCTCACGTCCTTCTTTTTCTTAAAAAAAATATTTTACTTATTTATTTTTAGAGAGGGGGAAGGGAGGGAGAAAGAGGAGGAAACACCAATGTGTGGTTGATTCTTGCACGCCCCCTACTGGAGACCTGGCCCTCAACCCAGTCAGGTGCTGGGACTGGGAATAGAACCGGAGGCCCTTTGGTTCGCAGGCTGGCGCTCAATCCACTGAGCTACTAAATAACTAAAATCTTTCAAAAAATAAATAGAAATAAAAATCTGGGACAGTAACATGATTTTCATTATCTGCTTGATGGCATTTTTTTCCTCTACACTTTAAAAATTCTGTCTGCCTTTATTGCCTCTTTATGTGATGATAGTGAGGTAACGCCATTTTCCATATAAAGACTAGAAAGGTAACTAACTCCAGCTTCCGACTATGCAGTGGATTTTAATTTGTTTTCGACGATCGCTGGTCTAGGGAACCAGTTTTTAGTCTCACAGCGCAGGGCTAGTTACACACAAAGAGAGGCCGCGTCTGCGCCCTGCGCTCCCTGCTGCTGGGGGGGGGGGGTGAAGCGGCTCACTCCGCGCTTGCGCTCCAGAGCCGCTGCTCAGACCGCCGGGCCGTGACACGCCTCCAAGACACGCGGGCCGTGGGCACCACCTGCGCGCTTTTCTGGCTGCAGTTCGCTTCTCGAGGTACAGAACGGCTCCGTCTGGCTTCGCTGTCGGCCTTTATTTCATTCCGGCCATGTTATCTGATTTTTTTCCCCTCCGTTCCTTAAGAGATAAATTCAAAGTTGACAATAAGGCACCTTTGATGTCAATCCAAACCGGGAATCTGCGATTTCTCACTTGCTTTATCGAATCGCTCCAAACTGTCTTTGCAAATTAGAGTTTAAACAGCACGCCGGAGCCTCCGCAGCTTTTGAAGCAGGTTCTGGGTCTTGTTTCTGCCGGTCGGGCTCTCCAGGTGCCAGGGCCTGTGTCGGCCCGTCCTCCTGGCTGTGCGGCCGCAGGCCCCCGCTGTGTCTCACCCGAGGTCCTTCTGAGGAGCCGCCGCTCTCATGCTCACCGCCCCGGCCCCAGCGGCCTGTCAGACGCTGCCCGTGCCCGCTGCCCAGTGGTCGGCTGTGCGGCTGGCCTGCTTCCCTTTGCTCCCAGGCTGGGTGGCTCTGAGTGGAGGATGTCAACACTCATGCGCGAGATCGTCCTTGGCAAGGGACATCACTGCCACCTCCTGTTGTGCCATCCGGTCCAGGGAGCTGGGGTCCACCCAGGATCAGGAAGGGGCCCTACCCTCTGAGCCACCGGCCCCTCACCCTGCTGCCTAGGAGACCAGGACGCCGGGACCGTGGGCAGCTTCCTCCTGGGCAGAGGGACCAGGACTCTGGCAGGCGGCTGTGTCTGGGGGACCAGGGCTGGGCTTCCCTGTGCCTGAGCTGATTTCTCTGAGGAGGAGGATGGGAGCCCCGTGCAGGATGAAGGCGCAGGTTTGACAACAAACGGGTGTGAGTTCCAGTCCCGCCATGATGGCCGTGCTCGGTGACCCCCGGCAGGTGACTTAACCTGTCACGCCCAGCAGGGTAGACCCAAGGAGAACATAGGCCGAGCGGCCAGCGGCTCGCCTGTGCAGTGGGGGCCCGGGGTGTGCGTCCTGAACCCTCGCCCAGACGACGGAGTGCCCATCCCTCGTGTGCTACCAGATGTTGCGGGCTGTGCCGACCCTGCTCTGGTGGAGTCTGGGCTGCATGCAGCTGCTGCCCCCCGGCCGCCTGCGGGGCTGGACAGCTGCTCGCCAGTCCTTGGTCCTAATTGCTTGAGGATGCGTCAGCTGGAACTCTGCTCAGCCTCCCAGCCGAGCCACACAGGATCCGGCTGGCGCCTGCAGCGGGCTAGACCCCAGCTCCCACCCATCCCCTTCCTACCCCCTGCACCCAGCGCAGGGGGACTGGGCGGGACGCAGCCCCACCCCATCTTCCTGTGGCCTGAGGACCGTGGGCCCTCCCACCCTGGCTCTGGCTGCAGGTCACCGGAACCATCGGCTGGGAAGTGATGCCCACAGACGCCACCTCTTCCCCGCCTCTCCTGCCCCCTGGTTCCTCAACATCCGGCACAGCCAGGGTCCAGGGGGCAGAGGAGGAAGAGGAGGGGGAGAAACTGGGCCCAAATGTCATCGCCGCTGCTCATTTGCAAAGCCACCTGTCTGTTCAGCTGTGGTTGCTGAACAGTGCCTCCCCCAACAATGCCGGGCACTTACCCTCTAGAACCTGTGACAGGGGACCTGTCAGGGCCAAAGGGACTCTGCAGGCATGACCAAACCATGGGTCTGATGATGGGGCAACTGTCCTGGGTTCCCTGAGGAAGACTTTCAAAGGGCTGGGCGTGGGGGCACGGAGCCCATATCAGACACTCCAGACAGGAGATGGGCGGAGCCCCGGCCCTCCCTCATAGAGGGACAGGGGAGAGGCAGCAGCTGGATTGGCGGAAGGGAGGAAGGAGAGGAGGAGGAAGGGCTGAGAGAGGAAGGAGCTAGAGGAAAGGAAAGCAGGTGCCCGGAGGGGACAGTGACTGGACTGCACCTCGGCTGAGAGCCCAGGCGAGAGGCCCCGATGGTGCCCAGGGGCTTCTGTACCAGGCGCGGGCGGGAGAGGTCGCTGAGGGTGGAAACCTGCTCAGGTCCAGCAGCTTCCTTTCAGGCCTGTGGGCCTGTCTTCGGTCTCTGGTGTGGAACAGATGGATGGGGGAATTATTAGCCATCCGGCCCTCAGGCATCCAGGCTGGGGCAGGTGGCCTTGGATCCTGGCCCCGGCTCCTTTCAGCATCAGACAAAGCAGACCTGGCTTTCCAGGGACCCCACCTGCTTCCCAGCACACCGGCCTGGTCTGTGACCCCACCTGAAGACAGAGGGATGGAGCACTCGCAGTGGGGGCAGCTGCCCAGGCCCTCGTGGGCACAAGATGGGCAGCCGGGGGCAGGGCTGTGTCACAGGGCTCCCCCTTCTGAAAGACCAGGGCCAGCCCCTGCAATGCCCCTCCCTCCCCAGGGCGCCTCGGGGAGGAAGCAGGAGGCACTGGCCAGGATCCAGAGGAAACAGTGTGGAGGAAAGAGTGTGAAGGCCCCTACGCCGCCCCTTCCGAGAGAGACAGGTGAGCAGACTACGGAACTGGCGGGTTTGACAGTCTCTGCAAAGCCGGTCACTGCATCCCCCCTCTGCACATTTCTGGGGACAGCACAGTGGTCACAGATGCTGGTGGGACCCCCACCCGGCCGACCTGCAGCCCCGCCTATGGCCACTGGGTGGTGGAGAGCAGGTGGCTTGTCCTCTCTGAGCCTCAGTTTCCCAGTCTACACAACGTGGGTCTTGCCACGAGTGTGTGCTATGCGTCCAGGTCACGTGAGCAGGAGGTCACCTGGACCGATGGCTGAGTTCACCAGGTGCTGCTGTGTGCCCAGCAGGCTGCCGTCTGCACTCTGCCCGGGGACTGCGGAGCGGAAGCCAGAGGCTGCGGGTGACACTCACTGGCGGTGGCCGCCCCTCCACAGGGTGGCCGGCCTGGCTCTCCTTGTGCGGCCAGGCCTCAGAGTTCACCTGTCACTCCCCAATGGTCTGTCCGTCGAAGCTTCCGAGGAGGCAGGGGTGATGACAGGGGGCACTTCTGGGAGGAGAGGCGCAGAGCCGGGGCAGGCAGGCAGAGAGCAGAGAGCCGGGCTGGGGGTGGGGGATGCAGCACGGAGCAGTGGGCATTTCCTCCACGCGGCACAGGGTCTGCACCGAGTGCTAGCACTTAGACCTTCCTGGCTTTGAGGCAGTCCCCCCTCGGAGGGAGGAGCGGGGCCTGGGGTCCCACGGGCCTGCACCCCACCCCCACCTACCGGGAGCATACAAATGACGTCTCATTTGGGGTGAAAGCTGATGCGGTCTCAGAGGCAGGCCCCCCCCTGCCCACCGGGAACACAGCCCCGTCCCCACTCCTGCTTGGGGGCTGCGCTGGCCCTGTGCTTGCTTCTCCAGCGTGACCCAGTGCCCTTCTCTAATTTGTAAAGCAAACTCCAGGGGGGGTGGGGGGAGGTGCAGATAAGGGCTCTTCACGGGTCACTGCGCTTCTCTGCCCCGCTCAGCCCGAATTATGTCCCGTCCATCAGCCCCCACCTGGCGGGGGCGGGAGTGGGGAGCCAGAGACCTCCCTCCCCCCAAACCCTGCAGCAGCCCCCTGCTGGGCTCTAGCTGAGGCGAGTGACTGGGTGGGTGGGGCCCCGGACGGGCTCCCGGACGGGCTCAGTGCCTGCAGCCCAGCCCCTGCCTGACCCTAAAGCGCTGGACAGCAGAGTCTCTTGCTGGGGCCACTCGTTTCCGGATGGCCCAGGCTGGTCGCCCTGGGAGAGCTGAGCTGACGCTTCTCGGTGCAGCCCGGAGCCACCCCGGGCGTTCAGCCTCGGCCACAGCCGGGCCTGGCGCCTGCCCTTTGCCTTCGAGGCTGGGACGGGAAGAAACCGCTCTGGGCAGGTGGCCTGGGCAGGGGCGTCTGAGCCCTTAGTCTGCCTCTGCAGGGTGGGCTGCCTCCCGCCGGCCACAGCTCCCAGACCTGAGGGGCTGCGGATCCCTTTTCACTGGAGCTTTGCGGGAGGGCGTGTTTCACAAGACGAGGGTGGCCAGGAGGGCCGCTCGGAGTTTGGAGTCGGGAGTGAGGGGAACCTCCGCCCTGGCCCCCGGAAACTCCTGGGGACAGCAGCATCGCACACCCCTGTTCCGCTCCTGTCCCTCGGGGGTCTGGGGCTTAGCAGAGGTCCCCCTGGGCGAGAGCGGAGAGCAGGAGGCAGAGGAGAGGCCGGGGACCTGGCACTGAACCCGGCTCCTTTGGAGGCCAGCGGGGGAGGGCGGGGTCAGACGCCTCCCCTCCCCTCTTCTCTGAATGGGGGGCACAGGGAGAGATTTTCGCTTTCCTCGGGCGGCCACAGCGTATTCGGCGAGGTGCGAGAAGCCGGGCTGGCCAACACCTTTCTCCGCGGCTCAGTTCGCTGAGGACGGGCCTCCAGCTCCAGGTCTGCAGCCAGGGAGTCTGGCGGGCCCTGGGCCACGGCGGAGCCGCCCCAGCAGAGCAGCCCAGACAGGCCGAGTCAGAAGGGAAAGGGAAGACAGAGCTGGGACTGGGGTCCAGTTCCTGGGCGCCCCCTGAGGGCTGCAGGGTGCTGGGTCCACAGCCACTCTGCCGCAGCCTCAGTCTCCACGGCTGTAAAATGGGCTCAGGAATTCCTCACCTGTCGGGGAGCAGAAAGCCCCGCGTCGGGCACCCGGCTTCAAGGGCCCTCGAGCAGAAAGCTGCCAATAGCTCTGGGGCTGTGGGAGCACAGATTTGTGTTTTAAAAAGGTGGTAAACAACGAGTGCCACCGAGGAAACCCATGAAGTTAAAGTCCAGGCCCAGCTTCGCC
The DNA here is from genome assembly GCF_021234435.1 of Artibeus jamaicensis. Taxonomy (NCBI): domain Eukaryota; kingdom Metazoa; phylum Chordata; class Mammalia; order Chiroptera; family Phyllostomidae; genus Artibeus; species Artibeus jamaicensis. Next base: position 26,135,048 of record NW_026521954.1, on the reverse strand, counting down.
ATGAGCGTCCCCCAGCCAGGAAAAGTTCGCTGCCGTCAGCGCCGGGCAAACACTGAGCTAACGGGCTCAGTCTGGAGCCAGGAACGTGCTCCGGCAGCAGTGTGAATGCTGTTCTCTCTGGGCTCCCTCCGCGTTCCATCGGCAGGCGCGAGGCACAGCGCTTCAGCTCCTAAGTGGTGCCGGGAAGTGCCAGGACCTAATTAAAACCACCGGTTGGAGGTGGTGTGCTGGGGTGGGGGGGGGACAGCCTTGCGCTGGAACTTGACCTCGGGCCCTGCTGCCAGCCTCAGACGGCCCCCAGCACCTTCTCAGCCCCCTCGTCTCCGGAGACCCTGGAATGCCACCCCACTCTGATGACCCCAGTCCCCACAGTACACCGGCACGCCCTGACTGTGCCATTCTGCTTGAAACGCTTCTTAGTCACTGGGCCGGTCTTCTGTGCCTGCCTGGGGCGGCTGGGGCAGGGGACCCGGCAGGGAGCTGGGTCAGCCCTCAGAGTGTGGGCCAAGGAGTAGAAGAGAGGGACACAGATCAGAGAGGGACAGAGCAGGGGGTGCCAGTGTTGTCCAGGGAGCCCTGAGAACCTCCGGGGGCAGAGGCAGCGGAGGCTCTCAGTGAAGAACTCGAGGGGTTGACACCGGCGACGAGCTGGCTTCCTGGGGCGGGACCCTGCGCACGGGCAGAGGGCCTGTGGGGCTCGGAGTGGGGTGGGGAGGCAGGGGAGGGGAGTGGAGGGAGGGCCTGGGGGGCAGTGCTTGGTGGCAGGTGAAGACACTGTCATTTGCTGGGCAACCTTGGGTAAATCTTGGCACCTCTCTGGGCTCAGCTGCTGCAAGAAAGGGGGTGGCCAGGGAGGCGAGCGAGTGGTTAAAAGTCCCGAGTCCCCTGGGGACAGGGCCCCGGGTGTCTGCTCACTGCTCTGTGTCCGAAACCAGATTGGCCACTGGCACAGCCCAGTCACGCAGTGGGGACTCGAGGAAGGAAGGGAGGGTGTGGACGGAGGCAGGGAGGGAGGGGGAGGGGGACATGTGTTTTGCTTTTTGCAGAGAACCTGGAGCTGCTTGAAAATCACTGTCTGAGATTCCAACAGCCCCCCACCCCCAGCCCCCCACCCCACTTCTTGGTGAACCGTCCCAAAAAAGTGCTCATCTGAAAAAAACCAGACTCCTCGGGCGGGGTGCGAGACCCTCCAGGTTTCCCTGGTAACATTCGCTTGCATCCGGGATGGGAAGTGATCTCATGGGGGACCGGCCGATCCTGGAGACGCCTTCCGAAGCGGGAGCCCTGGGAGGGGGGCCCCCCACAGCTGTGCCAAGTTGCCTTCCTCACCGCTTGGGTGTGCTTTCCTGAGATGGCATTGAACCTGGCCCGCGCTGATCGGTCTTTCCCGGACTAACCTCCTTTTAAATCAGCTGCCCCTCGGAGCCCCTTGTGTCTCGTAATGCACAGCTCTTGAAATGAAATCAATCGGACCTTGAAGGAAATAGATCTGTACTCCCGTCTTCTGGGGCGAGCTTCCTGCCCTGGGCCGCGCTGGCTGGGGGCCTCAGGCTGGGCACTGACCACTCCTTTGCTTGTGTGTTTGCACCTGTGTGCCCAGGCTGGGCAGCAGAGGGCGCCCCGCACCCTGCGTGCAGATCCGCCTCTTCCTGTTGCTGTGTGTCCTTGGCAAGTTTCTTAGCCTCTCTGTGCCTCTGTTTTCTGACCACTGAATGGGGGTGGCCTGTCACCTCCCCAGGTGGTTGACCTGTCAGTCACCAGGTTTGCAGGAGCAACGCCTTCGCACCCCACCCTGGCCCACCTCCTCATGTGAAGCTTCAGGGCGGGGGGGGAGGCAACTCATCCTGGTGGCTGCCTCATTCCACGGGTCCCCAGGACTTTCCACCCCTCCCTCACAGATGCCAGGTGTGAGGTCAAGGGGCCGAGGGCCCTGTGCCTCGGGTGCCATCCCGGTTCCCTGTCCCATCAACGTCCTGAGGCCCAGTGTGGGGTCAGGGAAGGCTGGTCAGAACCCAGCTGACAGTGGGGACTTTGCTTTGTCCCGGTCCCTCAGCAGCTGAGATGGGGTGCGGACTCCAGGACTTGGGGGCCCCATGGGTCCCGCCAGCACATATAGACACCCATCAGAGCCCCCCAAGTGCTTCCTGGAGCCCCACAAATCCAGAGGCCTTTTCCCCATCCTCGTCCTTGAGGGGGGAGCTCTGGAGGCCAGGGTGCAGGTTTGGAAGTGGGGGGGCTCGCCCCACACAGGTCGTTTCCTGGAAGGACTCAGGTTTGCCGCCTGCAGCATCTGGTGGCCCAGCGCCACCCGTTCCTACCGAGGTTAGAGGAGGGCTGAGTGTCCTGTCCAGCCACCCCTTACAGGCAGGAAACTGAGGCCCAGAGGGCCATGCCCGCGCCAGTTTCCCAGGTGGGTCCCAGGGCTGGCCTCTCGGGTCCCATCCCAGATGTCTGTCTGGCCTGCAGCTCGTGCAGACCAGGTGGCGGGGCCCCGGCAACAGCCCGGCATCCAGCTGCTCCGGGCCTCCACTTCCTGGTCTCCCAAGTGGGGGCGGTGGTGACGGGATCACCTCACGCAGTGGAACGAGGAACCGTGTGAGGTTCGCAGAGCAGGGCTGCCCTGGGCCCTCCCCTGGAGGCCGGTAGGCGCCAGACCCTGTGGTCTGCAGGGAAAGCTCCAGCGCCAAGGTGTGGCATGACTGCAGAGGTCCCACGGGTTACACAACCACAGGGCTCTCGTTTGAAAACAGCAACATAGCCCTTCTGGTTTTTGAACGCCTGGCTGGGTGCTCGGCACAAGCTCTGTCCTGGACGGGAGAGTCCTGGTGTCCCTTGCTGGTGACTGCGGGCCTGGGCCTTGGAGCTGAAGGGACCACGGGGGACAGACGGGAGGAATGGTGGCTGCACAGCGTTGGCCTTGGCCCTGGCTCAGCCTGTCCCTCCCACGCAGGTAAGAAGGTGTGAGCAGCAGTGGACAGGTGTGAACAGGAGTGGACAGACCTGAGAGTGTCCATTCTCTCCCTCAGATGGGGCGGCAGAGCCCACCCCCTCGGTGCTCCCGATGCCGGAGTGGGCTCTGCAGCGAAGGTGGAGGGGAGAGGCCGGGGCGGGGTGGCACCCACACTGGGCCCCGGGAGCCGGCTGTGGTTCAGGATCTGGGCTCCAGGTAAGTCACAATCGCCTCCGTCCAGTCCACCTGTCTGCCCGCCCCCTCCCGTGCCCACCTGCAGCCCCCAGAGGATGTGGGGGGCAGGGTCCTCCCAGCCTGAGACCCCCAACACCCTTGCTGAGGCCTGCCCCTCTGCAGTCCGACAGGCCACCTGGGGGACTGTGCAGCCTGGACTTCCAGGGACTGCCAGGTCCCGCCACTGCAGACAGTGTAGAAGGTTGTGGTTCCCACTGCTCTGCAGAGGGAGGGGCTTGGGGGAGGCCTTGGTGGGGCTCTGGGGGGTCCTGGGCGCAGGGTGGGCTTCCTGGGCTTGTGGGGACTGGACAGTCAGCCACACGGGGCCCTGTGCTCAGCCAGGCCCCTCTTTCTGTGGCTGAGAGTCACATACCTCTTAACTTCTGAACGAGGGGCCCCGTTTCCATTCTGCACTGGCCCCAGGACTGGGCAGCCACAGAGGCCCGCACTGTGCAGTGGGGCTGGGGCGGGAGCCTGGGACCCCAGGGAGGGGTCAAAGCCCGAGGCTGGGGCCTGTGGGACCGAGGGGCTAGCAGGCCTGGGCTTGGTCCCTGTGCCTCACTGACAAGTGGGATGGATGGCCTGGGGTCTCTGTCACTCACTGCCACCACCGGCTAGCTGAGTTGGAGCTGGGGTGGTGGGGATGAGGAGCCAAGACTGGGCAGGAATCTTAGACCAGCCAGGCAGTGGCAGAAGGACTCTGGCGGGGGAGACTGGTGTTTCCAGATTTTGGGGTGAGGAGGCGCCCCAGCTGGGACCTGAAGGGGTCGGGTGGGGAAGCCGTCTTCCCTGTGGTCCACGCTGAGTGGCACAGAGTGGGGAGTGCAGATGGGCAGGAGCGTGGGGCCTGGCCAGGCGGTGGTTGGACCAGGACACCAGGCTGGCGGGCAGGACAGCTGGGGACCAAAGGCCGTGGGCAAGGGGACACCGAGGGTCTCTGGGTACCGGGTGTGGGCGCTGCTGGGGAGGGAGACGTGGCCTGGTTTCGAGATCTCAAACCGAGAGAACAAGTCAGGGCCCCTGAGGGCTGAGTCAGCAGCCTGGACCCAAGGGCGTGGGGGGTTAAGGTCGCACATGTTCCTGCTGTCAACTCATTAGGCCCATGACAAGGACAGACAGGGACAGCGGCCGCCGGCTGGCAGTGCATTGGTCCAGGGGTAGCCTGGGCTGAGCAGGGGCGCTGTGCCCAGGTCACACAGGTTGTCGATGCCTCGGGGACTGGGACTCCCCAGGACCCGGGTTTTGGGGCCGCCTGGCGCTCTTGGTCCTGCCCAGAGCCTCTGCCTGCGATGTGCCCTGGGCGTGTTTGAAAGACGCACGGCCGCCCCAGGCCCTCGGGTAACTGAGGTGGGGCCCGTGTGTGCTCCTACCGCCACCCCTCACCCCTGCTGAGACTCAGTTTCCCCACCTGGGAACTGGTGGCCCGAGGAGGCTGCCGGCAGACCTGGTGGGGAGGCCTCGGGGCCGGAGAGCGGTGGGGAAGGACCAGAGTGCTCCTGCCCAGGGCCCTGCCAGAGGCCCAGCTCCAATTCCCCGTAAAGACCCCAAACACAAGGGTCTGCCCGGATCCCCGCTCTGGAAGGCCCACAAAGCTGGTGTCGGGGCTGCGGGCGCTGGGCTGCGGGCGTACTTCTGGGTCCTCCAGGGTCAGCGAGCGGGCCGCAGGGATCTCCGAACCAGTCACGGATGTCGGGCACGCGGGGTGGCGGGGAAGGGGCAGCAGGGGAACCATGGAGCTGGGGGCCTGGAGTTGGGGCCAGGTGCCCTTTCCCGGCATGGTTTCCTTCTAAATTCCGGATACTAACCGCGATGATCCGCACCCACCGCACCGAGGGGGTGTACATGCTGGGTCCCGAGCCTGCGTCTCCTGGTTTTGTGGGCGGGGGAGGGGGGACTGGGGGCTCCGGACCATGCGCCCCGATTCCCGCACTGTGCACGCAGCCTCGGCCCGCCCTGAGCCAGGTCCCACGGGAACTTTCTGCCCCTTCGTTCCCTCCTCTGGGCAGATTGCTGTGCCCTCACTAAACTCTGCAGGGAGAACCGGAGGGGTGCTGGGGCCAAGGACTAGGGGTTGGTGCCAGCCCCAAGCATCTTGCTGTCCCAGGGTCCCAAGCACCGGGAGTGGGGGCGCTGCCACGGGTGCCCTTCCTGGTGGGAGCAACCAAAGCCCAGGAAGGAAAAGCCCAGACGGCCACGAAGGAGGCTTTATCATGTTCAAAATGCGTAGGCGCTGCAGGCCCAGCTGGGTGGGGGTCAGGAGCAGGCCTGCGGCCCCCCGGGCACGTGGAGTTCCCCTCCCCCCTCCCCCACGCCCGCCTGCCTCTGTGCTCAGACATAGTTCTCCCCATGGACCCGGCCTGTGGGGGCCCGCTGCGTCCTCAGACCCAGGAGAGAATGAATGGAAGGGAGCTGATTCCCGCCTGGATGTCCACAGGAGGCCGCCAGGCTGGGCGCTGCCCCCTGCTGGAGTTCCACCCTAATTACAGGCCCAGGGACAGAACGAGAAAGGTCTGCCCCCTCCTGGATTCCCCAAGCTGCTGGGCTGGAACATGGGCCGGATGTGGCAATCACACTGTCCCCGATGGATTGCGAAGGCCACCCAAGCTCCTTGGGGCTCAGACCCAGCCTCCTGCTCTGCTAAGTGGGACCGCATGGGCCAGGAGACGTGGGTTCATCAGAGACTCCCTCCATGTGTAATCAGACCGTGGAAAGTGGACGCTGCCCATCCCCTCTTCCCACGGAGGTGAGGGCTGGCCCGCCTCCGTGGGGCTCCAGGTGTCCAGAATGGGCTCGCTGCTCGGCTGCCTCACGTCCGTGGTCGCTGATCAAATGGCGGAGGGAATGAATGAAGTGCCTGCCACGCACCTCACCAGGGCCCGGCCCCAGCAGTGTGCCCCACAGTGTGCTCCCTGTCCGGCTCTGGTCCCACCTTCCCCGGAGGTGGGGGGCCGGGGGTCTCCTCCAGATAGTCCCGGCTCACGACCTCTGGGGGCAGTGGAAGAGGTGCTTCTACGCCTGGGCCCAGTTCCGCCCCATGGCGCGCCCCAAACCACGCCAGAGTCTTTAGTTCAAGGCCCCCTGGTTGTCACAGAAACGGAGTGGGGTGTGGGGACCCAGGGGCGAAACGCATGCCTTCAGGTCTGTGCCCCAAAGCCTGTTGCTGCTTCAAGTCAGTTCCAGAAGCGTCCCCACGGTGGCGCTGGTGGGACGGCAGCGGCCCTTCCTGGCCCGGCTGCAGGGCTCCGTCCAACCTGCGGAGCAGATGAGCCTTGGCAGCCGCCGGTCCCCGCCCCTGCCCAGAGAAGCGAGGGGATTCCCGCAGATTCGGGTCCGAGACCCTGCTGCTCCAGGACGCCCCCTGGTCCGCAGAACGTGGTGCGAAGGGATTCGGACAAATCCCCTGGAAGTGCTTTCAAGCAGGGGTGTGTAATCCCCGTCCCCGTGCTATGAGTCCCGCAGGGACGCCGGCATCACCGCGGACCGAGAACCAGGCCCCGCCTTGCAAACCGCTTCCCAGGTCACTGCAGCCCTGGACAGCTGATAGCGGGACGGCTCATCCCACCGCCGCAGCCGTGGCTCACGTGGACCGAGGGGCTGAGTGAAGCCAGGGCCGGACCAGCAGGCAGGGCCCGCTGCCCGGAGGGGGGCTCCCTCGTCCTCACGGACACGGAGCGGAGGGCAGCGATGTGGTATCTGTATACAGGGGACGGACACAGGCCTCTAACTGAAGGGTCCAGGCAGGACTGGAACCGGGCGGTGGGACTTCCACCCACCCACCCCTCCTCAGGCACGGGGCCGGCAGGAAAGCCACTGCGGCTCGGCGACGGTGCAGGTGCGGGCTGCTGTGTGTGTGCCTGCCAGATGGGCCTGGGAGTTCAGGGTTCCGGCTTCCTCCCGCACCACCCGACACCCCTCCCCGCCTGTCCCCAGCCAGTGCGCACAACTGCCCCCAAGGAGGCGCTGGCTGGCCCCAGGTGGGCTCGCCCCAAGGAGGGGGTAAGGGGAGCTATGGGCAGAGGAAGCCAAGATGGGGGGGATGCAACTGTTGGGCTCCAGGGCTCAGACCAGGCCCCGGGGCCACAGGGAGGCTGGACTTGCATGAGAAATGGGAAGTCCAACCGCCCTGCAGACGTGTCCCTTCTGTGATGGACGGAGGGTGTGGGGGTCTTGTCAAAGGTAGGGGGCGTGTCACTCAGCACAGCTTGACACCCCATCAGAACCCCCCCAGGGCTTGCCTCAGAACCTTTGTCACACTCCAGCCACCAGACCAGCCGAGACCAGCCAAGGCCGGCTGGGGCAGGTCCAGGTGCCGGGGGACACCCCGTGGCCGGAGCTGCAGAGCGGGGGTCTTCCCCAGCCAGGCCTGTACCCAGCACTCTGCTGGGGCCCAAGTTTCTGTGGGGATGATGAGAGAGCAGGTGCGTGATGACGCCGCTGTACCTCCCCCGCCCCTGGGCTCGGATTTCATCCCTCTGGGACCTGCTGAGAGGCCCCCTGGTCTGGGAGGGCCAGCTCCCAGGGCGAGGAGGCCACAGTTTCCACAAGCCCTCAGCATGCACGCTGGCTGCCCTCCCCGCTCTGTGCTGAGCCCGGGCCCGGGGCCGGGAGCCTGGGGGCTGAGACACCCTCCTGGTGCTCAGGCCGATGACAGTCTCGTGGGCTGAGACCTGAACGTGGGTCACGGAGCCCATGGGGGAGGAAACCGGAGCTGGGGTGAACAGCAGCCATGGAGCTTGCCCCACTGGACTCCAAGTGCAGTGCTCGCTCCTTGCTGTCCGCCCCAGACCGCCAGGCCCACCGCAGCCAGGCGAGGTCCTGGCCACAGAAGCCAGCCAGCCAGCCAAGGGAGTGTCACTGCCACCTCCCAGCAGCTCACGTGATACGTTGGTCTGGCAAAACGTGAAAAATGTGAAAAACGAAAGGGGTTGTGCTACCTCCTGGCAGAGCAGCAGCCCCTTGCCCGTGGGGGGCAGCCCCACATCCCCCACTGGGAAGGCAGTCCGTGAACCAGGCACACGCACGTGCATTCACACACACGCACGTGCATTACACATGTGCTGCAGGGCCCATCCGTCAGAAACTTGAGAACCAGCGCCTGAGGAGGCAGTGGCATGGGTCCTGGCCAGTGACACAGGTTCGGGGCTACGTGCCGTAATCAGAAAGAGGGGGCCGGTCAGTGGCAGTAAGAGAGGGGCAGGAGGGTGGCTCATGTGCGTGGGCCGGCACGTAGCCAGGCGCCGGGAACCCAGGCCACGCTGGGGGAGAGGAAGGCAGGGGAGCAACCCCTGCCCCTGCTGGGGCTGTGTGTGTCCCTGTGTGTGTCCCTGTGTGCCTGGGTCTGGGGGCACAGTGTGGGGAGCCAGGCCCACAGGTGAACGCACATGGCGGTCCACGTGAGGTTTTTGGGGTCCACATGCAAGTGGTGGACACAGCAGGGGTCGGCGCAGGAGTGCAGGGGTCCTGGACGTGCAGTGGTGCTCGGGTGCCCATCTGAGCACGGTGAGGGTGTGGACGCGGGGGGCGGGGGCCTGCCGTGTGCATACGTGGACATGGGCGTGCAAGTGAGCGTGTGGGACTGGGGGACATGTATAAGTGAGTGTGGGTGTGTGTATACGTGGTGTGTGTGTGAGCGCCCGTGTGTGCAAACATGACTCTGCATGTGGCTGCGTGTGCATGGGTGTGGGCCTCGGTGTGCTCCAGTCCCCGCTGGTGCCTGCCCTGCGTGCTGTGGTGGGGGCGCCCACAGGCCGGTTGTGGGGGCTCAGGGCGGAGCGGTTCCCCGTGGCCTGTGCCAGCTCCTCTCGTCACCCTGTCTCCTCAAGCCCTCTGGGCAGAGCACCGAGCACTCACACCCCAGGGAGACTTCTTTCCCCCGGGGCTCGGAGGCCAGTGAAGTCGGCAGCTGGCAGGGCTGCTTGCCCTCCGTGCGCAGGCCTCCTGGTGGCTTGTGGCCCTTGGGCTGCCCGGGGGCCATTCATTCCTCTGTGCAGCGAGGACGTCCAGGCTCAGAGTGGTCCAGTGTCTGCCCAGGGGCCTGACTGCAAGGTCCAGCCTGCTGCCACCTCCCACAATGGGGACAGCCGCCCCAGGACCTCCAGCTGGCCTTGGGGGACAGCTGCGGTGGACTCCCCCTTGGTCTGCACCTCGGTCTTGGCCAGTCAGTGGGGGGCTTCCCCCCTTAGCTGCCTCCTGACCCTTCCAGGCCCTCCGCACCGCCATGGCCCTTGGGAACCTCTGGGGCTCTCTGCACCCTCACTCCACAGCCGGTGGCCAGAGGTCCCCATCTTGGTCTCATATCTGCCAGCACCTAAGGGCTCCCCTCTCCCAGGCATCACTTCAGAGAGCTTTCACTTCTCCCATTTAATCTGTAAAAATTAACTTGCACCTGCTACAAAACTCACACCGTGCAGAGGAGTGACCAGGGGAGTCCCACCCCGACTCCAGCACCGTGCTGTGGGTGGGGTGGGCGTTCACAGCCCCCCGCCGTCCTGCCTTCCTCAAACTATGGTGCGTGCTCTGTGCTGTGTCCAGGGGCTGCTGCCCGAACACAGGACCCGACGCGGGGAGCTGAGAACAGCAGGAAGGGGTGTCTCCCAGTCTGGAGGCCAGACATCCAAGGCCAAGGTGTTGGTGAGGGCGAGGGGGTGGGGGTGGGGGTGTTCCGGGAGCCCGGGAGGGGCTGCAGGAAACGGGAGGTGCGGGGCTGCAGCCCTCGCGCCCCCACCCCGCCACCCATGGTCTCTTTGCAGGGTCTTCTCCACGTCAGAGCAGGCGTCCTGTTGGATGGGAGCCCCCCACTCTGGTGGGACCTCATCTTCTCTCCCTGCCTCTGCAAAGGCCCACTTTCCAGGGACTGGTGATCAGGGCTCCGGCACCTGAACTTCGGGGCGATTCAGCGCCTCTTTGTGCCCCCCAACATTTCACACACATCCTGGGCCCGCTTTTGTTGACTTCCCTCAGCTGCTCCTCCAGGGGCCCCCTACTGTCCGGAGCACCCCATTATTTTCCCAGCCGCGCAGGTGGCAGTGTGAACACACCCACTCCCTGCTGAGTCGCATGTGGGGGTTCAGATTTTTGCAGTCCCAAGTCCTATTGAGTGACGTCTGGTGTCCCTGTTCTGCTGAAGTCCTCCCAGGGTGCGGGGGCACCGACGCGGTCAGACCCCCAGAGTCCTGGCCTGGGAGGGGCTTGTTGAACCTGCCGCTTCAGTTGGGGGGGGGGCCGGGGCTTCCTCACGCCCCACCAGCCCTGCGGTTGGGGGTGGAAAGGGCCGGCCTTCTCCTACGGTGACCACCATTCCCGCCGCGAACATTCCAGCTGCACAAGCGCGGCCCCGCTAGGCCACAGGCATCCGCGCCGAGGCCGGGAGGGCCGAGCCGGCCAGACCGGCGGGGTCCCCGCCGGCTCCTGGGAAGAGGCTCCCTGCACTCTGGTCGCCCAGCCCTTTGTTCCAGCCTCACACCTCCAACCCCAGTCACTTCCAATCAAGGTCACGGGCAGCTCGAGCTGCCTGAAGGTCCCCCGTGGTTCGGATAACTCAGAGCACAAATCTGGGCTCCGCTGTGGAAACCCAAGCCTGCTCCCACCTCCAGGTGCTCCTTCTATTGGAACCAGACGTCCCCGAACCCCGAGCCCCGAGCCCCATGACCACAGCTTCTCAGCCCTCGCCAAGGCGGGAAGGGGCGTGACGTCACCATCGGGCAGCGTCGGGCGGTCCACAGAGCAGTTCCTGCCACCAAGGCCTCCCTCCCAACGGACCTCGTCTCCCTGTCCCAGCCCAGGGGCCTGTTCCCAGAGGAGGGGAGGCGCTGGGTCTCACTGCTGGTCGGTGGCAGGGCTGGGACGGAAATTCAGAATGACCATGAGCCCCTCTGGGTAGGCAGGGGACCCCAGACAGACAGGCGGACAGAGGGATGGATTGTGGGCGGTTGTGATCCAGCCGGAGCTGACGGAGGCGCCTAGCTGCTGGGTCAGGGGTGGTCTCTGGCCGAGTCTCACCAGGGTCGTGCATCTTTGAAGGTTTTCCCCCAAACCCCACAAAATGTGGAGAGAAAAAAATCCACCCACAGAGAAGGGACGGGCCCCTTCACCAGTGAGAGCCCCTAGCAAAGCCCGGGTTTTGCTGGGCAACTGCAGGGGTGGGGGTCACGTGGGTGCTTGCCACCCAGGGACAAGACACACACAGCCACCAAGCCCTGGGTGGGGGTGAACACAGGGCCGGAGACCAGCTCCAGGCGCTCATTCAGGGACCCCAAGGGCAGGGCTGAGGCCGAGCGGCCAGGCTGACTCTGAGCCCTGCTGGGGTGGGGGTGGGGGTGGGGGTGGGGGTGCTCTGTCAGAGCTGTTCCACTGAGGGGACAGGCAGTGGTGGCCCCCTCCTCTGCTCCAGCTTCCCCTCCCAGCTCTAAGCTGTAAATGGGAAGGGGCCCTGCCTGGGAGCTCAGGCAGGGCAGCTGGCCCAGCGGCACTGGCTGGGCGGAGTCACCTGCTGGGAACTGAGGCTCTGCCCCCTCCCCTCTGTGTGCCAGGAATGCGAGGGAGCCTCCTCCTCCTCCTGCTTTTCCGCAGCCCCCCACCCCCACCTGGCAGTGGAGCTCTGGGTGGGACCCACCTAACACCTTGGGAAAGGGCCCCTCCTCCCAGCGTTGAAGCGGAGACTTCTCCACAGAAGGCGGAAGGAAGCGGCCAGAAAAGGCACCCGAAGCCATCTTTGAGCATTTGGTCTTTTTCAAAGCGACCCTTTTCTACTTGAGACTTTCGGGCACGGTCTCCGGACTCCTCCCGCACCGGCGTTACAGCTGGGGTCCCCAGGGGCGGTGACCTGCTCAGGACCAGAGAGGGCTCAGCAGCTGAGCGGAGACTTGGAGGCTGGTGCCTGCCAGCCCGTGAGACGGCTGTGAGGACGCTGCCCGCAGGCTGCGAGGTGGGGGGCAGACCATTTGGGAGGCCAGGAGCAGGGCCCTGGGGCCCTCCCCTAACACACCCCCATCGGGGCTGGAGTGGGGAACAGCAGGCACGGCCAGGTGCCTCGGGTGCCAGCTAGGTTCCCTGCAAGTGTCCTTCCCTCATACCCACTGTGGCGGGGATGCGGGGGGGGGGGGCAGTGCTGTTTATCTCCTGGACCACCGCAAGGCCTGGCTGTCACCCTACTCCTGCTGCCACTTCCAGCCAGCTCCTGCCAGCCCAGCTCAACCCTCCCACTTCCCCCAGTGGACGCTCCAACAGCCGTGGTGGCTCCTCATTGCTGTGCAAACTGAGAATCCTGCGTGCACCAGGCCTGCCTGCCCTGCCGGGGGCCGCAGGTGGTCCCCGCCCCCGCCATCCCTGCTCCGCTCCCACCGGGGGCTGAACTCACAGCAGCCTGGCTTCCCGCCCACATGCCCCTGCCGGGCGAGGAGGAGACCCAGGTCAGGCCGGGCGCCGGTGACAACAGGAGGGACCTTCTGACGTGTTCAGTGACGTTCAGCCTGCCTGTCGGGACCCTTCGCCCAGGAGTTCCCTTGGGGGCCACGTCCACACAGCTCTGGGGTCCACAAAGAGGGGCCGGGGGCCGGGTCATCAACAGCGTCCACCACGGGGACTAGCTGGTGGCAGCCCGAAGGCCTCCGGAGGTGTCAGCTGTGTCCCCACGTGCGGGCACAGGTTCCTGTGGCCCGGCAGTCCTCCTCCTGAGCGGCAGGTTCAAGCCGCCCCCCTGGAGCCCCAGGGACCACTGTGGCCGAGACGGAGGACAGCAGACTGCTGCTCAGACTCGCAGCCAGGTTCCCCCACACGTGTGTTCGGGGACCCCACGCTGCGTCCAGAGAGGAGGCCCGTCTCGGGTCCCTCAGCGAGCTCCCAGTGTAGGAGCCGCCCCGCCTTCAGGCCAGCTGGGGCCCAGCCACTGTGCCCTGGCACCACCCTGTCCCCGGCCTCAGACCAGTGAGCACGCTGACGGGGGTCCCCTCACACCCCCAGGTTCTGTGTGACTCGGTGTGGGAGCTGGAACAAGGCGCGTGACCGTGGGTTTAATGCACGGTGGTGGAGAAAGCCGTCGTTCCACGCACCAGCGTGGAAACACCTCGTACGCGCTCCACGTCCGGGTGGGAAATGAGGGGCATGGAAGGCTTTTGTAAAGTGACCGACAAGTGGCATTGGGATGACAGATGCTGGAAGTGAAGTGAAGACTAAATCGAAATTTAAAAGTGGACATTCTTTGAAATTATTCCCAAAGAAGCAGTTTATTAAAACAAAACAAAACAGGCCCCGGCTCACCCTCAGGTGTGTGGAGCACCTGTGGCTGCCAGCCCGGAGCCAGGCCAGGGGGACACAGGTGACAGACGAGGCACCGTCCCTGCCCACTGTCCCCGTGAGAAGAGCAGCGGGGACTCCGTGGAGGCCTGTGCGCCGGGAGAGGCGTCATGTGTGGGGGCGGGGAGAAGGGAGGGAGGGAGGACCAGACGCTGCGGCTTGGGGCTGGGGTGCACACAGGCAGCGAGACCCTGACGGGGACAGCTTTCTGCCTGGGGAGTCCTGAGGCTTCGGAATTCTGCCCAGTGCCCAGAGGTGACCAGAAACGTGGGCTCTGGGCGTGGGCGCGCCAGAAATCCTGCTCGGAGTCCTGGGGGCCCGTCAGGAGAGCGTCCTGGCGCCCAGCACAGCCTCCTCCCTTTGAGCTGCGGGCCCCCTCTGCCCGCCGCAAGCTTCGTCGGTGAGGGGAGCCCGGTCCGCCCCGTCAGAGCTCAGCCTCTCGCCTCCTCACCTGGACCCTGGCGACGCCGCGACCAGCGAGGAGCAGAAGCGAGGCCTGCACCGCCAGGCGACTCCAGCCTCCCTAACCGACCCGGCACCGGAGTGGAGACCATCTGCTGGTTGCCTGGTTCCTGCGCTCCCGCCACCAGGGCGGTCAGGAGCTTGGAGGGGCCCTAGGTGCCGGGACCCAACGTAGGGCCGCCGCACGTTGCTCGGTGCATCAGTAGGTATGACGTGCCCTCTGCAGCCCCAAGAAGGCCCCCCACCGTCTGCTTGGTTAGTCTCACCTCAGCCCCTGGCCTCCCATCCCCCACGGCCCGTAAGGGCAGTGAGTGGGCAGACCCGCCAGCCCCCCCCCGCCCCCCCCCAGACCCAACTGCCCAGCACAGGCAGGGCACGTACTAGTGTGGCTGACAAAAGAGGGGGCAGGACCGGAGCAGTGCACCGCCCTCCCCGGGGCCAGCAGCCCGGCACCGGCTCAGAGGAAACCCCACTCGGAAGGCGCTCAGACCAGAGGGGGCGGTGGCCCCAACCTTTCAGGTTCGGGGGTCAAGAGGAGGCCGGCTGGTGGGAGGCCCAGGGCAACTTGGCGGAGTGGCTGTTGACTGAAAGGCTCTCCTCCCACGCCAGGCTTGTAACTGGTCTCTCTTTGGCCTCAGTTTCCCCGCCGTCAGAAGCCTTGGGATTGGCTGGTGTCGGGCCAGGAACCAGTAATTCTCTTTCTGATCAGGGAGCTCAGTCCTCCCCTTGGTCTGGCCCCTCTGGCTGGGGTGCCCCAGGGGACAGAACTGGGGAGGACCACAGCTCTTCCCAAGACCCCAGCGGGGGGGGGGGTCGTCATGCGTGGAGCTCCACCTGCGCATCTGCGGCCAGGCCTAAGTTAACACTGCGAGTCCGTGCCACTGAGGTCTCTGTCCCGCCTGGGGCAGGCTGTGAGGGACAGAAGGGACCCCAGCGTCTGGTCCTGAGCGTGGAAAAGCCCCTCTCAGCCGAGGTCGCCGGCACTGGGCAGCCGCGGGCCGAGCACGCACGCAGGTGAGGGGCGTCGGGCGTGACTGGCTCCCGGAGACACACCGCGGTCGCTCCCGAGAGGCACACCGTTTTGTCCCGGCGGCCGCAGCCGGCTGGTTCCCCGGCTGAGCCTCGGGCACTCGGCCACCCCGCGCACTGCT
Source organism: Artibeus jamaicensis (assembly GCF_021234435.1). Taxonomy (NCBI): domain Eukaryota; kingdom Metazoa; phylum Chordata; class Mammalia; order Chiroptera; family Phyllostomidae; genus Artibeus; species Artibeus jamaicensis. The sequence continues at coordinate 26,119,961 of NW_026521954.1, read as the reverse complement.
GCGCTCTCCCGTCGGATTACGGACGGCACCCGGATAGGGCCCCAGGCCCCGGGCGAGCGAATTCCAGGCCCGCCCGGGTAGTCTGTCCTCGCCCCTGTTCTCCCTCCGGAGATGAGGACCCTCCCTCCCGCGCGGCTGTTTGGGGAAGTTAAAGCCGGTGGGAAGCGCCGGCCTGCAGCCGCCCTCGGAGAAAGCGGCAGCGGTCGGGCGGGCAGGGGCCCCGGGCTGGCCGAGCCCGGCTGGATGGGGTTCGAGCGCGAATACCCGCGTCGGGAGAAGCCGGCGCGGCCCGGCTGCGACCGGGGTCTTGGCTGCCCCTCGATCCCCCGGCCCCGGGAGGCCGTTCTGAAGGTCACTCCCGCAGCTCCGAGGGCGGCGGCGCGGGAGGGGCACGCGTTTGCCTCGCGCTCCCGGCTGCAGGAACCGAAGGCAGCCCCCCACGGCTTCACAGCCCTGGAAATGGAGGCTCCGAGACGGACCGGGCCCGCCCCCGGGGACCTCCGCGGAGGGTCAGCGGCTGGGCGGGATCTCCAGCCCCCGTCCGAGGCCAGGGCCCCCGGGGCGGGAGACCGGGTGGCGGTCGGGGTGGGGGGGGGTGGAGAGCGGCCTTCACTCTGCAGGACTCAGGGCGGGACCGCGATGGGCGCAGCAGCGGCACAGGCTCCGAGACCGAGCCGGGGAACCAGAAACTTCCGTGACGCGACATAACGCGTTTCATCAGTGTGAGCGCGAAAATCTGCCGCAAGTTTGCGTGACATTCGGGGTCTCGAAAAAATGACTGGGGTGCAGCGGTTTCGTGGGAACCCCGGGATCTTCGCGCACCCCCCCCCCAGCGCATACACACCCACTTGCACACCCACCCACTTGCACACACACACACACACAGCACGCGCGCGCGCACTCACCGCTCTCCGGGTGGCGAGGTAATTACGGCCCTTGCCCCGCGCTGATTGGCCAGCCCGTTTCTCCTCCGGCCCCGCAGCCAATGGGCGGCCGCCCAGCCGAGGTCCCACCTCCGCCACCCCCGGCGCGGGGGGCGCGGACCCCGGGAATGGATCACGCGGGGCGGACCCGCCGCGACTCCCAGCCTGGGTCCCCGGCCGCGCGACCGCCCGCGCGCCCAGACCCCGCAGCGTCTCTGGGCAGCGGCGGCTCCGGGGTCCGCGCGTCGTCCCCGGGCCGAGCTGGCCGCCCGCCCGCCCCGCCCCTGCTGGCTCCTCCCCCTCCCTCCCCGCCCCCCGCGGGGCCGGCCGGGGCGGCGACCAGAGCGGCGACGTGAAAGGCGAGCCCGGCGGCAGTCTGGCCGGCTGTCCGCGCGCACCCGCTCCCGGCCCGGCCCTGCGCGGGGCCCGACGCCAGCGCTCCGGGCAGCGGCTGCAGGGTCGGCCGGCGTGTGCGCCCGGGAGCCGCGCGCTGCTGTTCGGAGTGGGGACAGGGACCGGCCCCGCCCAGGGCGCCCGGGACCCCCGAGGAGCCCGGCAGAGCCCGACGGGCCCGCAGCCGCGATGCCAGACGAACTGACGGAGCCCGGGCGCGCCACGCCGGCCCGTGCCTCCTCCTTCCTCATCGAGAACCTGCTGGCGGCGGAGGCCAAGGGCGCGGGGCGCGCGGCACAAGGCGGCAGCGGCCGCGAGGACGAGGAGGAAGACGACGACGACCCGGAGGACGAGGACGCGGAGCAGGCGCGGCGGCGGCGGCTGCAGCGGCGAAGACAGCTGCGCGCGGGCTCGGGCCCCGGCGGGGAGGCGCGGGCGCGGGCTCTGCTCGGGCCTGGCTCCTTGGGCCTCGGTCCCCGGCCACCCCCCGGCCCCGGACCGCCCTACGCTCTGGGCTGCGGCCGCGCGACGCGCTGGTACCCGCGGGCGCACAGCGGCTACGGAGGCGGCCTCAGTCCGGACAGTGAGTGAGGGCGCGCGAATGGGCGGGCCAGACAGCGGGGTTCGGACACCTCCTCGCGCGTCTGCTCCAGGGACTTCGCATCGTCTGCGCTCTTTCCGGATCAGCCTCGTCCGTGTGTGGCTGTGTGTGGGTCGTGGGGGGGCCCCAGCAGAGACCCTGCTCGGACGGGTTTGGAGGGCCACTCTCGGGGACGGGCTGCGGCCGCCCGGGCGAGGTTGCCCAGACCCATCGCCAGGCCCGGCGGGCGCTGGGGAGGCTGGAGAGCCGCGGAGAGGAACCAGGGGAGAGCGGAGGACAGACGGCTGAAGAGAGAGACCAGGAGACACGGGCTGTGGCGGGGGGGGGGGGGGGGGGGGGGTCGAAGAGGGAGGGGCATTGGGAGAGAAAAGCGGAGAATGAGATGCAGAAAAAGAAACCCACGCGTGAGGGAGAAAAGAGAGGGTGCAGGGGGAAAAAGGAAGGAAGGACGAAGTGGGGATCAGAGGCAGGGAAACACCGGGAGGGGCAGAGGGAACCCCTGCTGTGGGCTGGACGGGGGCCGGGGTGGTCTTCCCGGGTCCGTGCCCCGGAGTCCCAGCTCCTGGGACGGCTGCGGGTGCCAGGTGGCAGGGGAGCCTGTTCTGAAGCCCCTACCTCTCCCCTCGCTTTCTTTTTTGCTCCTCCCCCTCTCCTGCCTTTGTTCCCTGCTGAGGGTGGGGGGCTGGGACTGGGGTTCTCAGCCTCAGAACCCCTTCAGTTCTGCTCCCTTCCTCTGGGCCACTGCCTCCCTCGGAGACATGCCCTTTGCAGGGAGTCGCCTGGGAAGGAGACCAAGCATTTTCCAGGATCAGGACCAGGAACCTTATGCCCAGGCTTTGCCAGCCGCCCCCAACCCAACACACGCACACCGTTAGGCCAGCTCCCCAGCCCCTGGTTCTGGAGCTCCCACCCTGGAGCCCGTTCTGCTCTGGGGCGCGTCTGTGTGCCTGGTGGTAGGTGGGCAAAGAGCTCTCCCCTCTCGGGCAATCCCCTCTCTGGTGTGTTTCCGGGGACATGTCTCAGAGGACACACTCAGAAAGTTTCCAACCCTCTTGTAAATGTGGGCAGGCCTCGGTGCGTCCCCGAAACCAAGGGATCTAATGTAGGGCCATTCTGGGGGAGGTTTTTGAAGAGGGTCTTGAAGGGCGAAACTCTTCCTCTCTCCCCACCCCCATCTGCAGCCCATCTGCCCTATCAGTCCCCAGGACGCAGCTAGCACCTCATTTCGTGCGAAGCGGGTTAGGGGGTAGGGTCCCCGTTTACACCAGAGCTTGTGCGCCAGCTTGGCACCTTATGGTAATTCATGAGTTTCTATGAGTCTGGGGGTGCTGGGTGTTGTGGGGAGCAGAGGCTCCCCATATCTGGTGGCAGGTGAGCCAGCCTGGAACCTGACCCCTCTGCTGGCACCTGAGGGTTTAGCCACCAGGGTTGGCGGGGGGCACATGCAGATCTGCACACCTCTATGGGGCACATCTGCACACTCCCAGGGCACCCGGCCGCACAGCCCAAGCCACCGCACACGCCCACCGGTGCAGGCACTCACACTGGGGACTCATCGCTGCCAAGTCCACGGTCTTCTGAGAGCTGCCCTGCCAAATGCCAGCTGGACTGCCCCCCGGGGACCTTTGCACAGAGACCCAGGCCAGATGAAGGGGCAGACGGGCCTGAGGTGGCCCTGTGCTCGGGCCCCAGCCTCCTGGAGCCAGGCCTGGAACCCGGGTCCTGCACAGGGGAGCATCTGCCGCTCGCCCACCCAGGGCATCTCCTCACCTCTGGGAGGGCAGGTCGAATTCCCGGTTTGGGGCTCTGGGTCAGGGCCCCCTGCAGACTTCCAGACCCTGAACCCCTCGGGCTGCAGGGCCTCGTGGGTTTGGGTGGGATTCGACGCTGCCTGTTTGTGCCGAGTGAGTGTCAGCGGTGTGCGTTCCCTCAAGCAGGACTGTGGGTTGCTGGGTGCTTATTGGGGCCTGTGGGCTGGAAGGTCGAGAAACGGGGCTGAGTGGGCATCCCTGTGCCCCTTGGGCGCGTAGTTTTCTTCAGGGGCCGTTTGCAGTTGCTCCTCTTCCTTCTGCAGGAAGGTTTCTGTGCAGGCGGGAACTTCGCCTGCTCCGGAGAGTGCTGGGGAGGCGGCGCAGCGGCTCATCACAAACTTTTGGGTCTGGGCGGGGGTGGGGGGCGAGGGGGTGTCTGCTGCGTCCCAGCGCGCAGAGCATTTCTCTGAGGGACATCTGCCCCCTGTGAGGTGGCCTGAGGGCCTTCGTGCGTTTTAATGGTGACAGGAAGTCAGTCTTCTTTTTCTGTGTGTTTCTCCGCCTCGCGAGTGGGACCTGGCCGCACGCTGGTGCGGCTCAGTGGCTGGTGCCCACCTCCTGCTGCTCTGCCTCTCCCATCCCCCTTCCGATGTGCCCCCTGGCCTGGCGGTGCGCTATGGGTGACAAGGGGAGGGGGTGGCTGTGCCAGGAACACGGCCCGGCCTGTAGCGGTGCCGACCGAGCGGCGTGGTGGGCGCGGATGGCCTCAGTGCCTGGGTCTGGGGAGCAGGCCGCACAACCAACCGTGTGCCCCTCTGTCTCCTGCAGCCAGCGACCGGGACTCACCGGAGACCGGCGAAGACGTGGGCCGCGCTGAGGGCGCCTGGCAGCGGGGCCCCGGGCCCGGAGCGGTGCTGCGCGAGGCAGCGGAGCTGGCGGCGCGGGGCCCCGCGGCCGGCGCGGAGGAGGCGGCCGAGTTGGCCGAAGCTCCGGCGGCTGGGGAGGCCCGTGGTGGAGTGGCCGTCGGCGGCGGGCGCAAGAAGAAGACGCGCACGGTCTTCTCGCGCAGCCAGGTCTTCCAGCTCGAGTCCACCTTCGACCTGAAGCGCTACTTGAGCAGCGCCGAGCGCGCCGGCCTGGCGGCCTCCCTGCAGCTCACCGAGACGCAGGTCAAGATCTGGTTCCAGAACCGCCGAAACAAGTGGAAGCGGCAGCTCGCCGCCGAGCTGGAGGCGGCCAGCCTGTCCCCGCCAGGCGCCCAGCGCCTCGTGCGCGTGCCCGTGCTCTACCACGAGAGCCCCCAGGCCGCGGCCACTGGGCCTCCCGCCGCGCTGCCCTTCCCGCTGGCGCCTGCTGCGCCCGCTCCGCCCCCGCCGCTGCTCGGCTTCTCAGGGGCCCTGGCCTACCCGCTGGCTGCCTTCCCTGCCGCCGCCTCCGTGCCCTTTCTGCGGGCGCAGATGCCCGGCCTGGTGTGAGCCCCACCCGCTGGGCGCGCTCCCCGCGGCGTCTGAGGAGCTCTGCGGACGGACGCGCAGTCGGGTGCGCCGGAGCGCAGGGCCTGAGGGGCCATCCAGGGGGGCTGCTGCGCCCTCACAGTCCCCTCTGGGCCTTGGGAGGTGAGCTTCGGCCCTGGTGGGCGAGGCTTTGTCCCAAACTCCCCCAGAATGTAACCGGTGTGCCACGGAGAGCGGGCGTCCCAAACAGTGGCCCCCCAAACAGTTGCAAGGCTGGAATCCCCCCTCCCCCAGGGAAGAGGGTGTCACAGAGAGACAGTGGCCATACTGCCCAGAGTACCTTGGGGACAGGCCTCAGTCTAGAAGTCAGTTTAGCCACCCCCTCGGGAGCCGGCACCAGGCCAGCCTGCAGCAGGACAGCCACACGGGGGCTGCCTCCGGAGGCAGCCCCCCAGACCCCAGCACAAACGGCCCTTCCTGGGACCGTGCAGGGACCAGGATGGCAGGCGGCCTGAGGATCAGGATCAGCCTCACGACCCTGACGCCCGCGACCAGCCGACAGAGAGATGACTCCCTGGGGGAGAGCCCCCTGCAGAGGGGGTGGGAAGTGACCCCGCGGGGAACTGAGTCTCAGATCGTCCCTTTGGAAGACGGGGCCACACCCACCGGGGCTCCTCTCCGGGCTGCGGCCTCCATCAGTGAAGACTTGGTTTTGTTTCGTTTTGTTTTTTTAATGAATCTACTTATTTGCGTACGGAATAAAAAGGGACGTTTTCTGGACAGTCGGCTGCTTTGTGGTCACTGGGGTGGCCTCTCCTGTGGTGGCCCAGATGGGCTCGCCCTTCCTCCCTCCCGGACTGCTTTCCAGTGCTGATGGGGGGGCGACAGAACCTGCCCCCAGGGGCAGGTGGGCGGTGGGCCGGCTGGTGGGGTCTCAGGTCTGGGGGTCACACTCAGACTTCCCCACCCACCCCCTGACTGGGAGGCTGGGCAGGGCCACCCAGGGGGTGGGGCAGGGGAGGGAGCTGGGGAGAAAGACAAGGGCGCAAGGAGTTTTGAGGTCTCCGTGGAAACCGATGGTCGCCAGGCAGACGGAGGCGGAAGCTCCCTCCGCCACAGGGGCTGCGGGCACCGCGTCCACTCTCCCCTCCTGCCCTGGAGCTGCGGGCCATCTCTAACCAAATGGGTGGTTTTTTTTGGCCCCAAATGGAAACACTGGCACCCCAGCAAAGTCGGGTGAGGGACGCTGACCTCGGGCCTCAGTGCCCCCTCCCCCCCACCCCATTTTCAGTAGCTGGCGAGCTGGGGACTTGGGCGCTGGGCGCAGCCGCAGCTCCGGGCCACGTCTGCAGGCCTCAGGGGAAGCTTACACCCGGGTCTTGGTGGCCGCCGGCCCCCATCGGCCTGGGCTGGCACGGGGGAGGGTGGAGCCAGGGCCCTGCACCGGGCAAAGCTGTGCTGTGCCTGCTTCTCCAGCCTGGAGAGTCGTTCGGGTGGAAAAGGCCGCTTCTGGGGCAGAATCGAGCCCCTGAAAGCCTCCGGGGGGCTTCAGGCCCGGAACACACTCAGGGGCCAAGATGCGCAGCACCCCACCACCCTGCCACACCCTGGGCCCTCAGCAGGGGAAGAGGGGTGCCACAGGGCCCCCCCCCACCCCAGACAGCCGGTCCATCTGTCTGTCTGCCTCTAGCATTCAGCCTGCTGGGCAGGAACCGTCTCCGGCCCTGAGGCTCCAGCAGGGCCTGCTCCGTGGGGTGCCCCCTGGTCCTGGCCCCCTGGGCCCTGAGATCCCCACCTCCAGGCTCCCAGGGCCTGGTGCAGGGTGGGGTGAGCAGCTTGAGGGATTTGTGGGTGCAGCTGACTACCAGCTCCCCAGCTCAGCCTCCCCTCGGCCTTCCAGGCTCAGGCCCCTCCTGGGGGTGGGTGGGGGTAGCCGGAAGCTGCCTGATGCTGCTGCTTTTCTCAGTGGCTGGAACTCGTTCTAATCCAGAAGGGCCTCCGCACATGGTCAGTGAGGTGCCAAGGGGGCTCGTCCTGGCCGCTCCAGGGGCGGTGCCAACCCATCTCTCCATCTCTGCTCCCTGTCAGGCCCACTCGAGGCCTCCGCACCCTGGCTCTGTTGCTTTCCTAGTGGTCCCACGCAGTCAGCGGATGCCTGTGGACACAGCTGACTCCCGCAGGCACAGGTCTTGCCAGGGCTTCCGTACTCTCCCTGCGACGATACTTGGCGATGACGATGCCAAGGTCATGGGACTCTCGACCGCCCTCGAATGGGAGAAGGGGGTCATCAAAGCCAAGCTGAGAGGAAGCCTCCCTGCCCTGCAGCCGTTCTACGTGACTGTGGCCTGTTCTCAGACTGCGCCAAGACGGGACTTCCGCACTCGCTGAGCCAAGTGCGGTGCTCAGGTCTGCAGGCGGGTCCCCCTCAGTGACCGGCGGGTTCCCAGCGACCGGAGCTCGGGAAGGCGAACCTCGAGAGAAGGTGGGTGCAGGGCCAGGAGCGTGTGGGTGCCGCGTCCAGAGCCCCCTCCCCCCCGGGAAGCAGAGAAACCGGCCCCCTGAGCCAGGGGGAGGAAGAGCCTATGTGGCCGCCAATGCAGGGCAGACTGTGTCTTCCCATGGGATCCATGACAGTTGGGCTGGCAAGCAGCTAAGGAGCATGCAGGCTTGCCCGGCGGTGGAAGGGGCCGCCTGGAGGTGGAGGAGGCTGTTCCTGCCCAGTGCGGAAGGCCAGGTGTGGTCTCTGGGGCTACAGCCCAGGCACGGAAGCAAGGAAACCTGGGTTCGGGGAAGCCGGTTTTAGCCACGACAGCCCAGTTTCCTGGGTTTCGTACCTGCAGCAGCCAGAGAGAAGCGGTGGCTACAGGCGGCCCAGGAGACCCTAGAGGGGCAGACTGGGGACTGCAGGGTCCCAGGCTCCAGCACGTCAATCGCCCGCCAGCCTGGGCTTGTTGGGTCTGTGCCTGGCAGGGGACAGATGCCTGAGACCGGTCTCCACCACCCCGGCCGGCCCCTCCTGAGCCACACTCACCGCTCCTTCTGAGAGGCCCAGTTCAGCCCCCAAGGGTCGCCCAGGGCTGTGGGGCGAAGAGTTCCTGAGCCCAAGTAGGTGCAGCAGACGCCCAGGGAAGGTCCACCTCGGCTCAGGCCCAGCCATCCCCCATCCCCAGTGTCCCTGCTCGGGCCACTTCTCTTCTCAGGCCTCAGTTTCCCCATCACAGACCTGGTTGGGGCCGGGGGTCTGTGACCTGTAAATAAATGGTCAGCTTTCCCTGCCCTGCGGGCGCTGATCAGGTACCCAGGCCGGGTCAGGGTGACACCGCTGCCCAGGCCAGTCCCGGTTGCACCAGGGTGTGGGGCCAGAGGAGGGCCCGGCCCCTCTGGTCCTCTCAGTCCCCTGCTCAGCACTGCCGGGCCACGTCCTCACCAGCGCCTCCTGGGGGAGAAGCTGGAGCAGCAGCCCCACCCCCACTCACCCCTCAGGACCTCTGCAGGTGAGTCCCAGGGAGTGCTGACCCCTGAAGGGGTGCCAGGCTCCACCCGGCCTCGGACAGGGGGCAAGGGGGGCTGCCATCTGACACCCACCCACAGCCAGTTCACGCCACGCTCCACCAGAACAGACCTGCTTCATGGTCCCCAGGTGCTGGCTCCTCCCGCCCCCCCAAACCCCACCACTCAGGCGCTGGACTGAGAGCAGGCGGTGCTGGGCCTCTCTCCTGCCCACCTCTTCGCCCACATCATGGAAAGCTCTGGTGAGGGACTGACCTGTGTCGTGGCCCCTAGAAGGGACCGCCCTTCTAGCTGGCAGTCCCCTGCCGCATCCGCTCTCCGCACCCCGGAGCCTGGCCTGTACTCCTGCCCACTTGGGGCCTCCCACTGGCTGATCCCCCTCAGGCCTTCTCACCAGGCGAAGGTTAGGGCTGCGGGGCCAGCGGCCTCTGACTTCCTCCCCGAAAGCTGGGAAGATGTTTTCCTAAAGCCCAGGCTCCCGCTTCCCCAGGAGGGGGGCACCCCGCCTTGACTAGCCAGAAGGGACTGGGAGCCAGGCAGGGGGCAGGCAGGCCCCAAGAGGGGGCAGAAGCGCCTGGTGGGTTTCTCTCCCTCCTGCAGAGACCTGTCTGCCGGCCTCCCAAACATCTTCATGGCCTCTGACCAGTGTGCAGCTCTCGGAAAGGGAAACCAAGGCCCACGTGGGGCAGAGGCTCTGGGGCGGGAGCTCCGGGAAGTCGCTCTGCCGCCCACCCAGGCCCCTGAATCCCCTTCCTCCACCTGGCCCCGGGGAGGTGCGCTGCCTGTCCCCAGGCCCTGCCCTGCCAAGGGGTCCCCTGCTGTCCGTGCTTGCCCGTGGGAATCGGCCGGATGACCCCCTCTGGGGGCCCTCCCCTCTGGGGGCTACCGAGCTGCCTGCCTGTGGCAAGGGTGCTGCTGGGAAGTGGGGTCTGGCCTCCCGAAATCCTTGGCCCGGAGCACTGCCTGGCCAGGGGTGTCCAACCTTAGGGCGTCTCAGGGCCACACGGGAAGAAATGTCTTGGGCCACACATTAAATATTGTGATATGTAATCACAAAAACCCCTCATGGCGTTTTAAGTACATTTACGGTTTTGTATTGGGCTGCACTCGTGGCCATCCTGGGCTGCGGGTTGGCGGCCCCCGGAGCCCCTGCCCTTTAGGTCCTCGGAGCCAACTCCGCCTCGGCCGGTTGCACTCAGGAAAAGGAGAGGCAGACCCCCACTCACAGGCACACGGGGATCAGGGACGCCCAGTCCTCACAGCACCGGGGGCTGAATCTGGGCCGGACTCGGGACAAGAGCGTGAAGAGAAAACGAGAACCCGGTGCCGGTCCGGGCGTCCCAGTCGGGAGGGAGACCCGGCTGCCTGCTGGGTCCTCCCCATGGGCCTAGACCACGGCTCATTCTCTAAACTGCAAAAGTAACAGCGTACATCGCTGCGACCAGGTGGGGATGGAAATAAGTTGTCTGCATTTGCCCCACCACGAGGTCCAGTGCGCCTCAGAGTGAGGCCAGGCTGGGGGTTCATTGTAAAGTGATTCATAGCTGTGTTGTTAATTTTGAAAGATTCGTGTCAGTTCGAGACACACATGTGTTTACTAGTGAGATGATGTCTGCGTTTGCTTGAACATATCTCAGCAAAAATAAACAAATTAATACTAGTAACGAAAAGGAAACGCACAGATGGGACTGGTTGGCCAGGAATTAGCTGATGCTTGTTGGATGCGGGTGGTTCCCGGCGGTGGATTTCCAGGCTCCCTCTACTTCTTTCGGCGTTTGAAAACTTCGTAATAAACACGCTTTTCAAAGGGGCGAGGACCACCAGGGCGCGCCTCGCCGGCAGCGGAGAGCTCTGCCCGGACAGCTCTGCGGAGGGTCTGCGTTCAAGCCCTCGGTTCGCTCCGTCTCCGCAGACGCATTTTTTCTCTTTGTCCGGGAAACTTCCCTGCCTCCACCCCCCCCCCCACAGAGCCCGGCGCCCCCCTGGGTCCCCCCACCCGGCCCGCAGGTGCCCGCGATCGGCTCCTGGGAGGCCCCGAGATCTGCGCGGACGCACCGGGGCTTCTCGGTCCCTGGCGCCGCCTCCCGGCCCCCGCGCTAGAGTCACCAGCGCGGACCTGGATCTCTAGCTGCGGGTGCAGCCGGTCTGACCCCGCTGTGGGCTCCGAGATTGAGCCCGGCAGCGGCCCCTCTGGCCCCGATTTTCTGTCTTTGGTTTGCCGATGCGTCCGGGCACTCTCGGCGTCCCTGGGCCCGCGGCGTCCGAGACTCCCGCAGAAGTGGGGTAGGGTGGCCCATGCACCTCCAAGCACGAGGCCCCTGGAGGGCAGACCCGGGAGAGGATGCCGTGCTTGGGGCTCCATTCGGAGAGACAGACCGGTGCGAGGGGCGCACCCTAGCCCCGAGAAGGGGGACGCGCTTCCCGATTCTGGGGGTGTTAGGGCCGAGGCGGGAGGGCCGGCGGCCGGTGTGGGGGCCGGCAAGGTACGCTGAGGGGCCTCTGGGGTAGGGGAGCCCCAGCCGGGAACTGCGGGTCGCCCCGGGGCCTCGCCACCACCTGGAATGGTGCCTGGCGGGAAGGCGCCGACCCGCACCCCCTCGGCGGTGCCCCCGGCGCTCGGCCTGCGGGGCCGCGGTACCCTCCTCGTCTAGATTCCCCAAGGCGGCCTCCGCCTCCCGTCCTCCCTCTTCGCGTTCTTTCTCTCCTCCCGCGGCGCCCAGCATTCGACCCGAGCGTCCGTCCCCGCTGACCGCGGTCCCCCTTCGCCACATTTCCCTCTCCACGACACGATTTCTCCCCGCTTCGGCCCGGCCCGGGACGGCTCTCTGCCGAGACGTCTCCTGGACTCAGGCGCGCCGATTCCCTGCGTCGCCGCGGTTGGCTGGGGGAAGTCGGCGTCTCCGCTTTGCTTCCTAAGCCCGCGCCTGCCCCGCTGGGGCCCTGGAACCGGACTGGTCCCCTCTCCGGGCATGAGATTCCCGGGAGGCAGGTGAGGGTGACGACGCCCAGGCCCGGGGCTGCCCAAGCCTGAAGGGGAGAAACTGGCACCGGCGCCTGCTCTGCGGCTCGCGGGTCCCGCGGACCTCCTCGCGCAGCGCGCCTGCCCTTTCGGGACCTTCCAGCGGCGGCCGCGGAGCGCCCGGCCCCCGCCCCGCGGTCCTTCCGGCCCCGCCCCCACCCTGCTCGCCGGCGCCCGCGCCCCCTCCCCGCCCCCCGCCGGGCTCACCTGGCGTCTCGCAGGCGTCTGGGAGTCTAGCTCGGCCTTCGCGCCCCGCCCCTCGGTTCTCACCTCGCCCCTTCCCGCTCCCCGTTCCCCCCGCCTTTTCCTTTTCCGCTCCGGCTCCGCACGCAGTATCCGCCCGGCCTCCACGCGGGCACCCAGAGAAGGGCGCCGAGCTCAAGCCGAGGGCAGGGACTGGGGCGGGAGAGAGGGGAGGTGCCCACCGGGGTCCCCGAAGGCTTCTGGTAGGAGGCAGTATTAACCCCAAAGGCCAGAGAAGAGTGAGGCTTGAGGCACGAAGGCGGACAGCCTGCGGTTGCCTGGCGCCACGACTTTTGGAGCGGCAGCCCCCCTTGGCTCTCTGCCGTGGGGCCCTCCGGCGGGCACCCTCCTGTGCGTAGGGCACCCCCTTTTCACTCTTCCCTCCCGGAAACGTGGGGCGCGGAGTTAAGGTGGCGCGGCGTGGGGAGAATCACTTCGCCCTTCTGCTCTCCGGCCGCCCATCCGTGGAATGGGTAGGTAGCCTGGGCGAAGGTAGCGCGACCTAATTAATGACAAGGGCGCAGGCTCAGGGCGAGCCGCCCCGCACGCGGCCTTCCGTGCCCCTCGCAGCGCCCCCCACAGGCCGGGAACCGGTGAGATGAGACGCTCAACCCACAGGCTGCGCGCGCGTGGACTGGGCCGGCTCATCTGCCGTGCTGGTCCGGGGTGCAGTCACACCGCTGCCCCACCCCCACTCGCGCGCACAGTCAGGCTCTCACTGGCACTTCAGCCGGGACAATCACGCTTGGTGCACCTGAGGGTGCCCACGCAGCGCATCCCCAAAGGCCTGCGCATGCACCAGCAACAGCCCTCCTGGTCACCGCGGCACCCCGAGACCCCGCAGACGCCTTCAGCACCGTCTGTCCGCAGCCCTCGAGAGGGTGCAAGCTTCCACTCCCCCCCCCGCCCCCTCACACAGAAACCTGCCCCTGTCACGGCCCCAGTGGAGGTGTCCACATGCCTGTGTCCCCACTCCCTGCCACAGGCAACTCTGCCTCTCAGACCCGGCCAGAAAACTGGCGCCTGGTTCAGTATCCAGAAGTGGACACAGATCCTGGCCCAGGGCCTTGCCCCCCACCCCTGAGTGGGGGGTGGCCCCTACCCCACCCACATCACATTAGCCTGTCTTGGAGCTGGGAGGTGATCCAGTGGTTTATTCGAATTGTCTCAACTCCCCTCAGCAACCTGGGTGGGGGTGATGTCCCCAGTTACGAATGAGGACCAAGGTCCACGTCCAGCCCCAGATCACAAACACCACTCCTCCGAGAGGATGGGGGTCCAGCTGTCTTCCCAACGGGTGAAGGACTAGAGCCCAGCCCAGCCCAGCCGGCTCCCTTGAGGCTCCTCTCCCCACGTTTTCCTTCCCCGACCTGGGTTCCCCCAGGCACGGGTGTCTCAGCCGCTATCCTGTGCCCCAGACTTTGCCTCGGAAGGCCCGCACTGTGGAGTGCCTTCCCGGGAATTGTGTAAGGCCCGCTGGGATGCCTGGGACCACGGTGGCCTTAGTGGGGCCCCAGAGGGCCATGTGGGGCCGGCAGGGACCCGTGTGGGTGGCAGGACCGGAGAGACTGGGCAGCGGGAATGACGCTGGAGTGCGGATCCCTGGTGATTCAAACCGTTTGTGCAGACAGGGTTCCCTCGAACATACTCCATGGCTGGAGACCGCGGGGACAGCCTCTGAGCCGCCTCCTGTACCCATTTTACAGGCAAACCCAGTGTGGCCCCAACACGGGGGAAGCCAGTCGCCTCCCGCCTCTTCCCTCTGCTCCCGAACCCAGCCAAGGTGGCCTTGGGAACAGAGGGCAGGCCCTAGCCCACATGGGTGCCCCGGTGTTGAAGGGAAGGGAGTGGGAGACCCAAGGGGGAGCTGAGTCCGTGAGGGTGCCCACCTTCCGCTTGGTGTCATTTAATCTGCCCCCTGCCCAGGACTCCCAAGGAACTCCCCTCTGAAAGTCGGGTTCTCTCCAAGGGTCTGGCAGAGGGACACACTCAGGACTGGACCGCAGGTCCCCAGGACCTCAGCCAGTCCGAGTCCGGACTTGCTGTCCTTAACAGCAAGGGGACTGGTGTCCGTCCCGCCCGTGCGTGGGGCCACCACCTCTCAACGGCTGGGAGAGAAGCCGGCCCGCGGCCGAGGCGGTGCGCTCATGGTGTGTTCCCTGCTGAGCATCCGCCTGGGTAGGAGGCCCTCTCTGTCCGTCCGGCACAGGCCCGGCCTCCTCCGGCTCGCAGCGGCTCGACCGGGCGCCTGGGACCCGGGGCCCAGGAAGTGCGGGGCCGGCCGGCCAACCGCACCCGGCGGGGCGCAGCCCCCGCTGCACGGGCTGGTGCCTTTGGCCAAGTTCGTTCTGCCTCCGCGTCTCCGCCTGGGCTTCTAGCCCCTTCCGTGGCCCCCGTTCCCGCCCGCGCCCCTTTCCCGGAGCCGCTCGGGGCTGTAGCTCCACGCCGAACCGCAGCGTCAGCACATCCGGGCCTCATTCCCTTTGGTCTGAATTAGTTTCTTAAATCGCGAAAATCCATTTCCCCAAATGGGCGGGAGCTCGCTTCCCGGGGTGGGGGTGGGGGCGTCGGCCCTGCTACCCCCACCTTCGCCCCCACCCGCAGCCCCCGAGGCCCAGCATTGATCCCGCATCTTGTGTACATCGCATTAGTCCTAATGGTTTAGCTGATGATTCAATTTCTTTTTCGCTAAAAGCCGACCCTCGGTCCTCACCCCGCCTCCGCCTCCGCCTCTCCCGGCCACGCAGGCCCCTCCGCGGCGCGCCTGCGGCCCGCGCTCCCCGGACCTGCTGGGCCCTAGAGACGCGGCTCTCGGAACCCGGGGCCGGGCGCCGCGCTGACGGCGTTCCTGCCTCCAAAGGAGCGCGACCCGGGGGCAGGGGTGGACTCGGTCCGGGGAGGGGGCTGCGGAGGGCACCTGGGGCCCCCTGGCGCGTAAAATGCAGATCTTAGACCGGAGTCCAGTGGAAACACCGAGTGTCTCTCCTCCCTGCAGACTCAGACGCGGGCAGGACCATGGACTGACACAGAAGCTGTCGGGAGGGCGCTCCACGCGCTCTCGGGAGGCTCCCGGGGCCCCCGCTGCCAAGTCCACCCGCGGGCGGCGCGTCCGGAGGCCGGGCTCCAGGTCACCCATTACTTCGGAGCAGAGCCCGGCTGTTCGCAGAGCCCCCTGGCCCCCGCGCTCCCTCCTTGGTCTCCAGCCTGGGGACCGTCCGGGCCTGCGGAGGGTAGACGCCCGCCGACCTTGGGGAAGCTGCGACCCGGAGGGCCCGGCCCTGGGCGGTGGAGGGCCTGCCGCCTTCCCGCTACACCCCGTCTGACTTCACACCGAAACGCTGTCCGCTCTCGTTTCTCTAGAAACCTGAGAAAATCCAGGCAAGAAGAAAAAAAAAAAAAAGAAAGAAAGAAAAGGCACCACTATGAGGCTAAATCTGACTACGCGGAGATAGCCAGAGTGTGCACGAGTTTGTTTTCTCTCCAAGTTCCTTTATTCAGAAGAGGCGCCACACCCGAAGGGCGCAGAGCGCGAACTGGTAACAGGTAGCCGGCGCAGGGCCTCCTCCCTCCCTGAGCGCGGGGGAAAAGTGACCTTCGCCGGAAAGTGCCACGGCGCGGACAGCTCGGCCGGTGAGTTCGGACAAACGTGCAGACCGAGTAGCTGCCATCCGAACCCTTTTTTCCTTTTTTGGATTAGGAAAGGAAAATGTTCACATAAATGTCTACGAGGTTGACTTTGGACACCCACTGTACCTTCCTCTTCCTCCTCCATTTTATTAAACGTAACCAGAGTTATTCATGCGCACAATTTAAAATGTCCTCTATTTCCATTAAACAAAAACACACACCGGAATACCCGCGCCCCAGCTGCCACAGGAGAACCCCCTGCCCACCCTGACTCTGTTTCCAAACGTCGGGGGTCTGCTGCTGCTCCCGGTGGCCTGGGGGCGCAGAACAGAGGCTCAGACACGGATGGTGCGGGCCACGTGGCAGGCAGCGCGCGGCCCTCGCCTCCCGCCCCCGCAGACCAGCCGAGACCGCCGCACTCACAGCGCCGCCCTCCCGTAACCGCCCTTCCGGCTGGGAGGGAGCTGGGATCCCAGTTTCGCTCTCTTACTCCTCCCCCCTCTTTTTTTTCCATTTTTAAAATTTAGTTATTTTTCAAGTACAGTTTTTTGTCTATTTCTCCCATCCCAGCTCACCCTGCCCCGTGCTCCCCACCTCCCTCCCATTTCCACCCCCCTCAGTTACTGTCCCTGCGTCCTTTATACTTGTTCCTCTAATCCTTTCCCCCTTTCCTCTCCCTGTGCGCGCCATTTATCCGTCTCCCAAGCCCCTTCCAGCCTGCTGCTCCCCCAGAGACGCCTCGCTAGCGACGCGGAGGCCAGGGCCTGCGGGCGCTTCCATTTCCAGTCCTGCGGATCCCGGTTTCCGAGGCCGGATTCTGCCTCCGCCCGAAGGCCAGGCCCTCTGCCCCCCCCCCCCCCGGCCCCCCCCCCCCCCCCCGGCAGCTCCGGAGCAAGGACGCATTCATCTGTGGGTGCCATTCCCAAAGGCTTTTCAGCCTCCTCTGTGGCTCCCGGGGCACTTGCCCCTCTGCTCCACACCCCGGGAGGAGCAGATTGGGTGTGCCAAGCACCTGCTCTGAATTTAGGAGGGTTCTGCAGGAACTCGGTCCCTGGCCCAGGACTTCCCCACAGTGAACTCCCTACTGGCTGCCGTGAAACCTCGTTTAAGGAGGGTGTGGGTACAGTGAACCTCCCTTATCTGGGTCAGGACCCCTTCACATGGGGGTTCACTGGGTAGCCCAGGCTGCTAGGTGACCCCTTCCCCACCCACCCTCCCTCCCCTTGAGGGTCCCTGTTGTTTTTTGCCTGCCTTACAAGGCTGGGGGGTCTTGGGGGCAGGGGGACCCCGGCCCCTGCACTGCATGGTCCTTCATGAATGGTGGTGGAATAAATGGTGGACAAGATCCTGGGTAGTCCCCACAGCAGCCACACTATGTGGGCGAGGCCCAGGCGGCCACTTAGTCGGGGATTAAATCCGAATCCAAAAGGCCAGCCTATGGTTGGTTCTCCAGGCTGCACCAGCCACAGGGAGGGAGCTGAGCTCCAGGGGGAGCCAAGGGGTCCCTCCGTGGGAGGCCAAGGGGCGCGGTGCCGGAGGGTGGCTGCCTGGTGGGCAGGGACTCACTGTTCTGCCCAAGGGTCTGGTTCCTGACCTCACACAGCTCCTGGGGGTGGGGGTGGGGGTCGAGGGCCAGGCCCCTCAGTGAGCGAGCCTTGCTCTCTGAGATTACCCCATGCTCTACATTGGTAGATTTACCTCAGGACGTCAGATGCATCTCTTACTGCGGCTGTGTCTTCAGAGTCTGAAGTTTGCTGGATCACATTGGAATTGTTGTTTTTTTACTTTATGTCCCATTTTTAAAAACTCGTTTGGAGAAGTAATACATGTTTTTCTTCATAGTGTTCTTAGGTATTGTGTTAGGGCTCTCCAGGGAAAAGGACCAATGGAAGGCCTACTCGGAGGCGTTAATTATCCTGCGTACAGTGTTTCTTGCATCTTCAATAAACGTCTCTCTTTTTCATGGTGCGTGGCTGGATACTTTCTGGACCTGTGATGGTGATTCGCGTCGGTCCTGAGCAGAAGCTCTCCCACCTGTTGGGGCTCCAGTCTTTGTTCTTGAGGCCTTCGACTGCTGGGGTGCGGCCCACCCACGCCGTGGCGTGTTAACTCCACGCCCCGCCCCCGACTGAAGTGCTGATCTCGGCTGGCAGACACCTTCCCAGCAACATGCAGGTGGCGTCTGATCCGCGAGCCAAGTTGGTGCAGGCGGCAGCCTCCCGGGTGTTCAGGCCTCCGTGTGCGTCCTAACCGGTCTCTCCTCACAGAGCAGCGACAGGCCCTGGCACCGGCATTTTACTGGCACGGAGTGACGTGTGGGTGAACCGAGCAGCGTCCATGAGTCTTGGGCCCTTCAAACCAGAGGGTCCCCAGGTGCAGGCTCCGTTTGGAGTCTCGCCACTGGGGAGCAGGCCCGGCCCTGTGCGACCTGGTCTCATGGCCTGGCACAGCCCCCCAGCCATCTCCCCACCATACGGCAGGGCCCTGGAGGGCAGGGGGGCGTGTGGTCATGTCCAGCTCCCCAGGCCCCACCAAAGGCTGAGCCAGTACAGGGCAGGAAGTGGGGGCTGGTTTCTCTCACTCTGTCCTGGTGGTGGCATCGGAGGGCGGTGGGAGGGAGTGGCCACAAGACTGGCTCACGATGCACACCTGTGCTCACCTCAGGGGGTTAAAGATGGGAGTGCGGGATGGAAAAGCATGGAAAGGCTACAGATGTGCTGAAGGCATGTCTGGCCCCAGGCAGGGGCAGGGTGTGGGGTCGTACCCTCCCCTCTTGATTCTCACCAGTGAACCCTTCTGGGTTCTGCGGGCCTCTCAGCTCCTGACCACACTTCCCAGGCTCCCCTGCAGCCCCTGGCCTGGTCCTGTGGCGAGGCTCTGACCAGTGGGCGTGGGGAGAAGCGCTATGTGCAACCCCAGATCTTTCTCCTGAAGGAAGTTGGGTGACCCTTGCACCCTTCTCCCCAATTCCTGGCTGCCTGAGACACGGTTGAAATGTCAGACACAGACTTGTCGCCTGGCGGAGCCTCAGAGAGGAGGAGCGGGTGCGGGAGGGCTGCCCACCCCTGGACCTCCCACCAGCTTGCATTTTTATGTGTCTCGTGTAAGCCGCCCTGACCTGGTTTCTGTTTAGGAAACTGAGTCAATATTCCTACTAATACGAGAGGCCTTTCCAAGGGGGGCCAGTCGGCGTCTGCGTTTGACTATGGGTGACCGAGTACTGAGCACAGCCTGCAGCTGGGCAAGCCCAGGGCTTGTGTGGTCTCTGCAAAGGCACCACGGACCCAGGGGCCCCTCCTGCTTTTTTTGTTTGCCATCTTAATACATGGGTCCTGTCCTCCAGTCACAAGACAGCTGCCGAGGCTCCAGCCCTCATATCTTTGTCCCATTCAGGAAGAAGGTAAGGGGCCTCCTCCCAGCTTTTAGGGACGCTTCTTAAAAGAGGCCCCTCCCACTGACTTCTGCCTTCATCTCTTTGGCCACCTGGTCTTCCAAAGTGGTTTTAATAACTAAAGCAGAGGGGAGGGGGATTCGGAGGAACTAGGAGGCACTGCCCAGAGAAGGTTGTGCGCCATGGCTCCAAATCAGCAGCAAGATCAGGACTTTTCAAAAACCTTCTGTAGGGACCGGTATCCCTGGTTCTGCCTCAGCTCCGGTCCAGGCAGCGGGGTGGGTGTGCCCAGTCCCCACACCCAGGCCTGGGAAAGGCTCTGGGGCACCAATCCAAAGGTGGCGACCCGTGAAGCAGGGTGGTGCAGGGCAGGGGAGTCAGGCACCCCTGCTGTGTGGCTTAGGGGGGAGGCCCTTGACCTCTCTGAGCTGCCACTTCCCCCCTCAGCTCCTGCTGGAGGGGGGCCACAGGAGATAACACTGTGTGAGCACCTCTCCACCATGTGGGGCACAGCAGGTGCTGAAGGTGAGGCAGCTGGCGCTGGGGCAGCTGCTCTGTGACTGCAGGCAGTGGAGCCAACGCCCGGGCGTGGGGCGGGGACTCAGGCATCCCCGGCCAGTTCCACTCCTTCCCTGGAGCCCTGCGCCTTGGACGGCTGCCCTGCTGGGTGAGCCCATCTGTTACTTTGTTACAAATCGCCGCTCAGTTGGCTTAACCCGAGGCCTGTTACCGGCAGTGATTGCCCATTGCTCTCCACACCCACATCCCCAGAGACGGGAGGGAGGGCCCCAGAAAGCTCTCATGGGGGCCAAAGTCACCCCTCTCAGCACCTGGGGGTGCCAGGCCCCCCTCCGGAGAGCCAGCTCCACGTAGACATCCCGTCTGTCTCCTAAGGCCTCAGAGGACAGTCTCCTTGCAACAGGCTGTGGGTTCCAGGACCTGGCCTGCTGTGACCAGACCCTCTGGCCTGGCCTCAGGGCGGCTGTGGGGGACCCTGGGTGGCCCCCCACTGCCCCGGGGAGTGCTGTCCTCAGGAAGTGTCGCTGACCCAGAGTGCTGGTCGCCCATGCTGGTCGCCCACCCCAGTGGGGAGCGCGGACAGCCCCTCAGACCTGGAGCAGGCCCGGGGACGCAGAGCTGTACCAAGGCCCACCTCTCTGTGCCCGTCCAGGGCCTCGGGTCTCTCGGGCCTGGATCGGGGCCGGGAGACGTGAGGCCAGGGTGAGGCGCCCCTGTTGGGTGGGCAGCGGGGGGCCCCAGGCTGCCTCCCACAGACTGGCTGAGTCCCAGGAGGCGGACGGAGGCCGGCGGGCACAGACGTGTGCAGATGTCCGTCTGAAGTCCCCTGGCCCTGTCTGCCCTCACCCACCTCCCAGACGCTCAGCACGTTCTCCCTGTCCCCCGTTTGGCACCTGGCCCTGGAGGGGCCTCTTCCAGGAAATGTGGGCAGAATGTGGCGGGTGGGAGGCTGGAGCAGTGGAGACCGGCCAGGGAGGGCCAGGGAGACCGGGGACCCGGAGCTGGGCCTTGCCCGGAGGTCACACCCTTTACCCCCAGCCTGCGAGTGTTCACCCACCGGACCCGTGCAGCAGGGGCCAGGGCTGAGGAGCCTTGTCTGGCACCTGGAGCTGGGAGCAGGGTTAAGTGACAAGCTGAGGACCACAAAAGGGACTGGCTGGTCTCTGCACAGCCTCCAGGAAAGGGGCTAGTCAGCCTCGAGGCCACTTGGAGTCCCCGTCCTTCTGCTACTGCCAAGTGGGGGAGGGGGAAGGTGGGGGGCAACAAGATGGCAGCCGTGTGGGGGAGGGACTGGGCCAGACGTGGGCCTGGTGGGAGTTCAGCCGGGGACTCCAGGTGGACCTGGGCCACAGCCACTGTGTGAGTTCCCTGGGGCTGCCAGAAAAACCAGAACCGATTCTCCCGTGGTCTGGACGCCAGGAGTCCGGATCAGGGTGTAGGCAGAGCCGGGAGAAGAGGCTGCTGGGGCTCATCCTGCCCCTGCAGCTCCTGCTGCTCCTGCTCCAGTCCTCCGGCTGCCCTCCCCCTGGGTCTCCGTGACGTCCCTCTTCTCTCTGGGTGTGTCTGTGCCCACATTCCTGTCCTTGTAGGGCACAGTCACACGGGAGCAGGGCACCCCAATGGCCGCCCTTACAGCCCACAAGCAGATTCCCACTGCCGAATTCTTCCAAACATACTAGTAACCTGCTACTTCCAGTGACTGAGTGTCGGGTTTCAGATTTAGCACTCGGGTCCTCGGTAGCACTGGCCACATCTGCCCTGTCACCCAGGGCTCTGGCTGCCCTACGGGGCCAGGGCTAAGCCTGCGCCAGCTGCTGTGAAACCCGGCTGGGAGGGGCTCCGCCTGCAGACTCCGCTCCGGCTCCTGAATTCCATTTCTTTATTTCTGTGCAGAGTGTTTACAGAGTGCTGGTTGTATACAGGACCTTGTGAGGAGCGGGTAGAGGTGGAACCAGCCCCACGGCCCCAAGTTCGAATCGGTTCTATGAGCTCCTTGGGAGCCTCAGTTCCCACATCTGTGACCCAGAGGCCCTCACCGCTGAGTTCCCGTGTGGCAAGGCCACACGCTCGGCCCCTGAGGCCCGTGCTCCCTCGGTCCTGCCCTGGCTCCCAGAGCGGGGGCTGTGTGAGGAGGGTGGCACCCACTGACCAAAGTGGCTGCTACAGATGTGGCTTCACCCTAGACAGGCTTTCCTGAGCCATGTTGCCCCAGGACCCTCGTGGTCCTCAGGGCGAGTGGGGGCCTCGGGCTGTGGACGCTGTGCTCATGTGTTCTTGGTACACCTGCTGTCACGTGAGACTCAGCAGAAGTTTTCTTTTTTGTTTTGTTTTAATTGCAGGGTCCAGTTTGAGCCGATGTGGCGGGTCAGGAGGCTGCAGGATGAGCTGACACCCGGTGCAGACGTGACCAGTGCCCCCGGTACCACCTCGTTCTTCTCCCCGCCAGGCACACAGAGGACCGGCCCCTGAGCCGTGCCATGTGAGTGGGCTGGTGGCGGACGGGGGCAGGACTTGCACCCGGTCACTGCGTCGGGAGCCCAGGCTTTAACTGCCACACAGTGAGGGCTCACTTGGTGGCCTTTACCATGGGGGCAAGAGGGCATAAACACCATCACCCTTACTATTATTATCATCTTCGCTGCCGTCATCCTTATCCCTGTCACCACCACCATCATTGTCATCATCATCACCATCATCATCGTCACCACCATCGTTATCGCCATTGTGATGGCACCTGGACAGGTCACTGAGCTCTTCCTCTGGGCGCAGGCCCGGACCTGTGCATCAGGTGTCTCTCCTGCTCCAACTGTCCAACTGTCCTGCAACTGCCCTGAGGCTGGGGGAGGCGCGGTCACCGCCCACAGCGCCCACGGAGCCGTGACTCTGGCCTGCTGAATTCTCATCTCTGTCTTGCCTGGTCCCCCACCTGCCGTACAGACATGTGGACATAGGGCCAGATGTCAGGGCTGGGGTGAAGCCCTGGCCAGAGATGAGGGCTGGTGCAGTGGTCCCCAGACTGTGGCCTCCGGGAAGAGAGCTCCGGAGAACCCCGAGACAGAGCCTGGAGGCCAGGCCCCCGGCGTGAAGCCATCCTGGATGGGGGCAAGGGTTGGGGAGGACCATGGCTGACCCTATCAATTAGTGCAATTAGCTGCTGGGAGCGAGGCCCGGGCGCTGATTGCCTGGCGGCCGGCTGCGGTGCTCAGTGATGGGTCAGTGGTGTGTGGCAGCCACTGCAGGGGCGGCCTTCCCCTCCTGGGGTCAAGGCCAAGTATCAGGGATGGCTCCTTTCCCCAGGGCAGCTCAGCTCTCCACAGTGGCACATCGCCCCTCCCTTTTGCCCCTTCCCACTCCCCAGGACTAAGAAAGCTGGCAGGCAAAGGTCATGGTCTCAAGTGTCCTGAGGTGCCTTAGTCAGGTCCTGGGGAGTTCTTTCTTTTCTTTCTTTCTTTCTTTCTTTTTAATATTTGTGTTTATTTTGGAATTTTATTTTTTTATTTTAAAGATTTTATTTATTTATCTTTAGAGAGGAAGGGAAGGAGAGAAGGAGAGAAATATCAATGTATGGTTGCCTCTCGTGAGTCCCCTGCCGGGAACTGGCCTGCAACCCAGGCATGTGCCCTGACTGGGAATCAAACCTCGATCGTGTGGTTTGCAGGCCCGAGCTCAATCCACTGAGCTACACCAGCCAGGGGGAGTCCTTTCTTGTGATAAGTTGGTCAAGCTCTGGGGGCTTAGGTCTGCTCTGTCCAGCAAGTACCAGATCTGGCGGAGTCCTTGGTAAAGACGTCCCCTCCTTGCCTCTCCTGAACTGGACCTACTACCCTTTTAGGAGGCCGTGACCTGCAGTTTCCAGCCCACCCAGAATATTCATTTGTCTTCGTCTGGCCCTTATTCACCTGGCTGATCCCAGGGGGAAAAGGTGGGGCGGGGGCAGGGCATTGGACTTTCTCCTGAGGGCAATGGGAAGCCATGGATGGGTTTGTGCTATAGAACAGTCCCTGGCCGGTGGTGGGGGGCTGGGAGGAGGAGCTTGGGAGGGATGGGGAGCCTGGTAGGAGGGCGTGTCCCAAGTCTGGCCCGGGGTGGGAGGGAGCAGGAGGAGGTACAGGTGTGCTAGACTTTAGGTGGGAGTGCGGTCAGCTCCCACACCTCAGGGGTGTCCCACAGAGGGCGGAGGGGTGGACATCCTTACCCCAACTCCCCAGGTGCTGGGGAAGGGCCGCTAGAAGGGTGTTGACCCCCTCGGCCCCCCTCAGCACAGAGACGTAGCTCCCAACCAGGGAAACCGGCTGAGAAACTGGAGGGGACAAGGCCGAGCGATGGACAGGGTCCCAACAGAACAGGTGACGGGGTGGCCTAGACTAAGGAGCAGGTCAGAAGAAGTGACCGAGGAGGGTTTGAGTGGCCTGGCTGACCGGCAGGAACGCAGGGTGAGGAAGGACTCCCTGTGTCCACCTCTCAGGGCTGCCCTGCCCTCCCGCAGGAGGAACAGGCTCTGCCCCCACACAAGGAAGAGGCCGCCCCTGCACAGGGAGCAAGCTCCGCCCTCCTGCAAAAGGAACTGGCACGTCACTGAGGTCCCAGGGGTGCGCGGCCGCTGGGAGTGGGCAGGGCTCTAATTTTCAGGCCACCGGAGTCTGATGAGATGCCACAGGCCAGCACTTCCCAGACTCCCCCATGCCCAGAACCAGCTGGGATCTCACTAAAATGCCGATTCCGAAGGGGAAGGTCTGGGGCCTGAGACTCTGCTGTGTGACAAGTTCCCAGGGGACACCCAGACTGCCGGCCCAGGGACCACACTCCGAGGGTGGGGTGACAGCCTCAGCGGTGGGCTCGGACAGCCGGGCCGCCCGGAAGCCTGACCTTCTGGAAGCACCGCCGGGGAACCTCTGCTTCTCCTTCTGGCTCTGGAACTGACCGGCCATGCGAGAGTGGAAAGGCCTTGCCCATCTCCGCTCTGCAGGGGGTTGAGCCCGCACCCGAGGGTGTATTTACTGATTTCTTTGGAGAGAGAGGAAGAGAGAGAGAGAAACATCCGTTGGTTGTCTCTTGCCTGCGCCCAAACCAGGGGACTACCTACCTTTTGGTGTATGGGGACAGCACTCCAACTAATGAGCCATCCGGCCAGGACAAGTTTGGAATTTTTTTAAAAGTTTTTTTAGTATGCTATTTATTTATTTTTAGAGAGGGGGAAGGGAGGTAGAAAGAGAGGGAGAGAAATGTCACTGTACGTTTGCCTCTCGAGCACCCCAACTGGGGACCTGGCCCGAAACCCAGGCAAATGCTCGGACTGGGAATTGAACCAGTGATTTTCGGTTCGCAGACTGGTGCTCAATGCACCGAGCCACACCAGCCAGGACCAGATCTGAGGCTTTTCAGTAGGGCAAACAATAGGCTGGGCCCAAACCCCAAGCCGCCAGAACCCTACAGTTCAGGCGACAGCGAAGCCAGCATCCAGCTCTGGGGCGGTGCCTTCCCGCCGGGCAGTGTTCCTGCGTGACCCCGAATCTAGCAAACGCTGTTCCCACTTTCCACATGGGGACACTGAGGCCCTGAGAGCAGAGGTCCCTGCAGGAACTACCTGTCACCCGGCTTTTTGGTGGCAGAGGCCGGCTTTGAACCTGCGTTGGCATGCCGCAAGCCCTTGGATTTCCCTACGTTGAACTGACTCCGTGTTACGTTATCTCAGGATAAAATAAAACTTTCACACAGTGAAGGATGAGAGTGAAAAGGGCCTGAACTTCTAAATCCAGAGAACCATCGTCCTCAGGCCGAGGCAGCGTCTGTGGTCTTTGATGACCGGCTTCCCCCCAAGTTTTTTTTTTGTGAACTGATGAGAAAGTCTCATTCTCTGCAGTGTGAGGGCGAGTCTGGAAACAATAACATCAGCATCCTCGTAATTAGCCCTTGAGTCGTTCCTCCCTCTGCATGTCCCCTCTGGTCCCAGCCCCGCCCTGCTCCTTGCACACTCTTACTTGCACAAACCTGAACAATTTTTGACAAGATTTTTGAGTTTTGTCAGATGTGAACTGTTAAGATTTAATTGAAAAAATGAACAGAACGCAGCCGCCGTTTCGAAGGAAGTGACCCAGAACCAATTAGAATTGAGTAACAATTGACCATTCAGCACTGAAATCCGTGTTGGGAGGGTCCGATTAAAGCCGCTTCAATTTCACCTCTCCCTCATTCCTGAACTTAACGTATCCTGAGTGGGAGGCTTCTCTGCTCCCCCCCCTCCGGCCCCGCCCAGGCCATTTCCCTGGTTTTAGAGGTGAAGTTCAGCTGGCAGGTTTTTCGAGGGAGAGGGTGCTGGCTGGCTGACACCGCCTGGCCCGAGACGGTGCACAGCCCAGGTTACTAGCTTGAAAAAACGGGTCAGACCGCGTGGCGTTCCTGCCCAATTGCAGCTGACAGGCCCACAGGAACCCGCGGGGCCACAAAGAGGCCTTTCATCTGGAGACAGCACAGCACATAATTGCTCATTCTCTCCTCCTTCGCCTCTCCTTCTCTGCCGGGGGCGTGTTCCCGGACAAAGCGGGGCTTCCTGCAGGCGACTTCTTAATCCTTCACGCTGGATGCTTCTGGGGAAGCGGTGGCTGAGCGAACCTGGCCTGGCGTAGTGGGCGTGGTGCCCTGAGCATAGTAGGTGCTTGTTAAAGGCGGCGGAAGTGGCCTTTGGTCCATGAGCTCTGTTTTCTGCACAAGAGCAGCAGCCCAGACCCGATCTGTGCAGTCAGTTCTGCTCCGTTCCAGCCCCCTGTCCGCCGAGTTCCCCTCGGGCTCGGAGTCTTGCCGTCCTCTCCGGGGCCTGCTGGGGCTGAAGCCCTTCTCATTCGGCCCTGAGGCCTGGCCACCTTCTCTCCCCAGCTCCTGGCCACTGCCACATCTTCCGAGCACATGCTTGCTCCTAAGAGACTGAGGCTCAGCAAGGTCAGTGGGCTGGCTGAGCAGAGCACGGGGCCTGGAATCTGCTCGGCCCCATGGGTGTGTCTGCCCTCCCCTCCCAGGTACCTCCAGCTGCCTGTTCTCCAATGTTGGTTCCTGGGGGTTCTAGAAGCAGGCCCCTGCCCCAGGCCCTTCCCTGTCTTATCCCGGGGGAGGTGGGCAGCCGGAGCCCAGCCCTGTGCGGTCTGCATTAGACTCTACGGGTTGTGGTAGGTATAACATCAGCACTGAGGGCTCACTCTCGCTGCTGTGGGTGGTTCATCATTATATTTAATGCCACCGTGAGGGGATGTCCTAGAGTCAGTGACATCCAGGCCAACCTTGTCACCATTTGCATTCTCGCCATCACCCCCAAACACTTTGTGGACCCATTTCTTTTCAATCCCAGACGTTGAGTGAGACCCCACCCTGCTTTGCGAGTAATCACAGAACAGCACATGACACACAAAGATGCCCCACCAGGGGTCGGATGCACAGGGTCCTTCAGGGTGTATTAGAGGAGTCACTCTCAGACCTTTGGTGTCTCAGACGGGGTCCCCGGAAGCAGATGCTGAGACAAGGACCAGTGGATAGACGCTCACCCAGGGGGTGGACAGGAAACAGAGCAGGGTGTAGGGAGGCAAAGGGAACCCAGGCCTCCTATGGGCAACCGTGAGGGGGGTTCGGGGCTGGGGCTTTGCCGGCTAGTTCCTGCCAGCTCGGCCCGAAGTCAGGGTGTGTGGGAACACGGGTTCCCTAGCACTTCTGATCGCCTGCCCTGCTCTCGGGTGGAGGAGAGACCAGCAGACAGAGCACATCCCCAGGCAGAGGGGCTGCTGGCAGGTGGCAGTTGGGGACACTGAGGCAGCTGAGCGAGGAAGCACGAGTCAGTTCTCCCTTCAATTCAGAGATGGCAGGGGCGGCCCATCCCCCTCAGCTGTGTAACCTTGGCCCACTGCGGTGCCCCTCCAAGTTCAGCAGACCCGGGCAATGGGAAGGAGTGGACTCCTCCTGAAGCTCCTTAGAGGCTTGGACGAGCCCCGTGGGTAAACTTCCTGGTCCTAGGAAGGCTGTTGCTAAGAGCACACACAGCATGCTGTAGCTGGAATAGGGACTGGGCCTCGTTCTAGGGGAAGAGACTTCAGAACCTAGGAGCACTGTGGCAGGGAAGAGGTGTCACACACATTCTGTGTGGCCCCGAGGACAGTGCTGAGGACTGCAAAGGGAGACACCCACTTCACCTGCATTTCTGGGAAGACAGACTGCTGGTGGAAGAAGCAGGGTGCTCTGTGAGGTAGTGAGCTCTCCATCCCTGGAGGTGTGTAAGAGGCTGAGTGTTGATGTTAACTTTCCTCAGTTGTGTGGAGAGCTCCAAGCCCTACATGGTGGTGGTAGACAGGGGTGGCAGGACAGAATGCCCTTTAAGATGTTTTCCAGCTCAGAGAGCCTAGAATTTCATGGGTCTGTGAGGGGCCGAGCCCTGCAAACGTGCTCCTCATCTGACACACTGCATCCGTGACTCCTTGCGGCTCCCCAGACAGAGTGCAGCAGCTGGGGCCTGGTCTGAATTAGTGGGGTGTTTAGGGGGAGATTCTGGCTTCAGCCTGAATGATCTGCTGAGTGGTGACCCGGAGCCTTGACGGGAGAGGGGCCGCCAGCCAGCGGTGTCCTGGGCCTCAGACGGTGAGGAAAGCAGAGAGGAGTCTGCCGGGCTGAGTTGGGGATGAGCCTGGGGGTCTGTGGGAGTCTGGCCAAGCGGCAGCTCCTGGTTGTGGGGGTGCCCTGGGCACAGATCCTAGGGGAAGAGTACTCGGGGTGAAGGGGCCACCTGTGCACCTCATGTTGGCTTTGGCCAACATGGACTGTCTGAGCTCTTGGGCCAGGTTGCAAGTTCAGGTCCCGAAAACTCCCTGCACGTCTCTGCCTTCCCTGGGGGGTTCCCAGGAAAAGTATCCGCAGATGAGGCCCTTGAACCCGTCCCTTTCTGGGAGGGACCGGCCAAGGACACGCTCGGCTGGGGTTCTCTTGTGGCTCCTGGGCTCAGCCGAGCAGATGCAGGACGATCAGACCAAGGGGCCCCACGGCGCCGTCCTTCCTGTCCACTATTGGTGTTGTCCATTATTGTATAAGCATCGTCACAACGCCACACTAAACCAGGGCACAGGCCACCCAAGGGAGCGGTGGGGGTGCCAGGCCTTGGGGAGGCAGAGGTGGGCAGGCTGACGTGGCCCAGCTGGCCCTGGGGGCCCTGGAGAGTTCGCGGCGAGCAGGCGATACATTCATTCACTTGCTTGTTCACTCAGCAGGCACCTCTGCCGGGCGGTGCGCCTAGTGAGGCACAGTAATTGACACCAATTGATGACTGTTAGGCACCTAGTGATTGATAAGACCTCACGATCCCTGTGCAATCTACCATGCGGACGCATGTGGGGTCCACCACACCTGCGCATTTACAGCTGTCGGTGCAGACTGCTCCCGCCGCCTGGGCCAGCGCAAGCCCTGGACTCAACAGGGCGCTGTGAATGCCGTCCCAGGTCCCTAATGTCACTCCCTACCACTGTCCTGGAGGGGTCCCGAGGATGGAGAGTGACCCCCAGGTGCTCCCTCCGGGCTGCCCGTCTTTCCTCTCTACAGAATTCAAGTGAAGAAGCCCCCCCCCCACTTATCCAAGACGGTCAGTGTGTGCCAGCCTGGGGGGCCACAGAGGGGTCCTGGGGTGGCCCCGACACCTGCCGGCACCCGGCCAATCAAATCACTAAATTCATGTCACTCAGCTGGGATTCGGCCTCCATCATTTGCCTGCTGCCCAGCCTGAACAAGTTCGTAAACTCATGGGCCTCAGTTTACCCATCTGTAAGGCAGAAAACAGAGCTTTGCTTCCTGGAGTTTTGAGAGGATAAAGGGGTTAATTGTGCTTCTAGAGAGGTGCTCGGCACGGTCATTTACTGAGTTTAATTCAGGCCCCGGAGACGGAGGCAGATGGAGGCAGAGCCCAGCACCCACATCTCCTGGCTTCCCAACTTCTGGGCCCTGGAAACCCACATGCTGGTGTGCGATTCCCAGGCAGGAGAATCTCGGTGGCTCCCGCCCCCACCGAAGGCTTCCCATCCTGGGGGGATCGGGCCAGCCCGCCTCCTCCGGGCTGCAGGGGAGGGTGGGCTGGGGAGAAGAAAGGCCCGAAATTGTATCCTTTCGGCCTCGGGTCGGGGGAGCAGACCGCACATTTTCTCCACCGTCAAAACCCCTGTAGGATTTTCTTGAAGTTCAGTTTCAGATCATATGGCTGAACATTTGGAACTTTTTAAACGGAAATTGTAGAAAAAATGAAAAGTATTTTAGTCTCGGAACACAATACCTTCCTGGCAGGGAGCCACAGGAGAAAGCTGGACGCTGGAGGAAAAAAAAATGGCTGTAATTGTCAATCTGGATTAATCTGGACCTTCTTCCGCTGAACCTCGTGCTGGGCTGAGCGGCTAATCGGGACGTGGGAGCCGCTGTCCTTGGCAGCTGTGCCGAGGCTCCTGCCCGCCCTGCACGGCAGCTAATTTTCTGATCACATTTCCTTACGAGTTCGGTTTAATGGAGCCGTGGAGC
Source organism: Artibeus jamaicensis (assembly GCF_021234435.1). Classification (NCBI taxonomy): domain Eukaryota; kingdom Metazoa; phylum Chordata; class Mammalia; order Chiroptera; family Phyllostomidae; genus Artibeus; species Artibeus jamaicensis. Next base: position 26,090,009 of record NW_026521954.1, on the reverse strand, counting down.
CCCGGCCAAGAAGAAAGCGCAAGGGTAACGTGCGTGTCCTGTGTACAGTGTGTCAAGGTGGGAATGTCACAGCTCTCTGTCAGGGGCTCAGTGGGTGACAGGTCTGGAGACACCTGGGCGGCCCCGGGGAGGCATCGATTGGAGCTGGCGTGGGCGGGGGGCTGCAGCGGCCCGGGCCCCGTGCACGTGTGGGGGCTCTTTGGAGGTGCTGGCTTAGTTACTCCTCCCTGGCCAGGGAGGGTCTCCATGTCCCCATTGCACAGACCCTGAAACTGAGGAGCAGAGCTTGCACGGAGCTGGTGGGAGCCCTTCCTGGCCCCATGCCACTCCAGGCCCGTCGTCTCTGACCCCCAATCTGCCTGTCCTGTGTCCTTTCTCTCCCCCACGTCCCCTCCTCCCTAGGAGCCCTCGGGCCCAGGGTCTCCTCCCGGAGGTAGGTGTCAGCGCCCACAGGCAGGGCAGAACCTGGTGGAGGGCGGGACCGTCACATGGCAGGTCAGAGGGAGGCGGAGGCCCCTTCCCGCGTCCTGGGCCCGCCCTTACACTGGGGCAAGCGCACCCTTTCCTGCTGACTCGCTGGCCTCTGCAGGTGTGGGGGGGCCAGCTGGGCTGGGGCGTTCGGGTTCCAGCCTTCGTGGGCGCCGACTCTGGGTAAACCCTGCTCCGCCACTCCTGCCTCCTTCCCCACACTCTGGGTGGCAGTCCTGCCCCTGGGCCAGGGACAGCCACCTGGTATCAGCTGGAGGGGCCTCCCTTGTTGCCAACCAAGGTCAGTGCCCTCCCCAGCCACCCTTCATTAGCAAGTGGGCATCTTGCTGAGTCAGCAGGGACCTCCTCACGGCTGCTGTTCAGGGTCACTAGGTCCCTGGAGAATGTGGCTGGGGGCAGCTTGCCGTCAACAGCAGCCATTGTCCACGCCTGCTGCCGGACGCGGTCAGCCCAGGCCCATCTGGACAGGGCAGGGGGCGTGACCTCAGCCGAGATGTCCTGCCAAGACCAACAAGGGGGGCACAGATGGCGTCATCGGGAGCCAGGCCCTCCAGGGCCTGTCCTCACCACCCCCTGTGTCCCGAGGGGAGGAACTTCCTAAGGGAGGGCCTGGGCCGGCTTGTAGATGGGGGGTGATGGGGCTGCCCCACCCCACGCGGACCCATAACTCTGTGCTCTGCACCTCCAACCACTGAGCCAGCTCAGCCCCCATCACGTCCCCATTCGAGATGTCAACCCAGCCTCCCTCCCGACCTCCCCTGCCTCCTCTGACCTTCCCAACTCCCCCTGCAAAATTCACTCCTGAGCTCTGTCGTCCAGTGAACCAGCACGATGGCTGATGTGTCCTCGGGCCCCAAGGGCACAGGGCTCCCTGCGGACAGGAGCGACACCCGGGTCAGCAGGAGGTCCGTGCTGGCCCAGCGCCCAGAAAGTCAGCTCACAGGAACCCCATTTCCCGAGAGCTCCCCGCAGCACCTCGGCGCAAGGACACACTTTCTCGAGCCTTCCCTCGACCCAGGTGCTGCCCTCCAGGCAGGGATGATGCCGGGTTTGCTTCTCGTACTTTCTGTATTTCAAGAGATAAACTTACAGGCTCAGCCGGAGGCCCCACTCCCCACTGCCTGCCCTCCTCTCCTCCCTGCCCCAGGTCACCCATGTCCTACCTACGTGGCTTCAGAGGCTTTAGCTTCGTGAGTGCGTGCGTGGACGGCAGGCAAGGTTGGTGTGGGTGTTTACGGCACTGACGCGCAATCCGGCCGTTGGCCCTTTCCCATAACCCCTCGGCCCGCCGGGGCTGTCGGTGGAACAGAGCTGCCCGAGCGCCTGCCCGCACAGCCCAGTGTCCCCTTGTGCGGGCAGGCGCAAGGGTGGCTGTGTCACTGGCGAAGAAACGGAGGCTCAGGGAGGCGAGGGGCTGGCACACACTCACAGGCCAGGCGGGCAGAGGGGGGCCTTAGAGCTGGCCTGGCTGCGGAGGCCACCCTCCGTCCACAGGCTGCAGAGAATCTCCTGGAAGGGTGGCAACGCTACGTCACCCGCTACCATGGCCCCACTGGCTCCGACTGAGCTGAGCTCTGCCCAGGTGTCAGGCCTGACCCAGCTGGCCTGGTCCCCCTTCCTGTTCCCTGAGCAAGGTCCAGGTGCTCCCGAGGCACCTTGGTCCAGGTTGTCCCCTCCCTGTGCTCCCTCTTCTCGCACGCCTCCCCCTCTTTCTAAGCCCCAGCTGAAATGCTCCCACCCAGTGCATCAGCTTCCAGTTACAAGGGACCAAACGGGACTCCACGGTCAGCTGAGGACCCAGGGCAGGGCCCCCAAGACCCAGGGCAGGGCCCCTGAGACTGTCCCCACCACAGCTCAGCTCCACTCGCCAGCAGGCTGAGGAGCTACTACTGCTGGGACGTCCATGTGACGCACAGACTGACCCGACCCCCAGGCCAGGGAGCACCCTCCTTGCGGGGATGGACCTCTTCCGGGGACAGGAGCTCAAGTCTGTGCCCTGGGCAGAGAGATGGGGCGCGTCCTGAATCGGCCCGGCCTGCGGCTGGAGCCGTGCTCATCCCTGCGGGACACAGGCCGTCCACGCCCCGTGTGCATGTGTGTGGCGCTGCCCCGGTGCGCGCCCGCCTGCCGTGGTCCACTTGTCTCGGTGCGCCAGGTCCTTGTCCTGTCCCTGATCAGGTTACAGCCAGTGACAGCTCGGAGGTGCTGCCCCTGGGGGCTCATGTGGGCAGAGAGAACAGATTGCTCTGCGGCCTGACACTGCCTCCCTGCTCCTTGGGGACCGACCTGGGGCAGGCAGTGTCACTGGAGACCCCGGCAGCCCTGGAATCCCACAGGAAGGACATCGGCTCCCAGGGCACCCTCGGTGTCCTCCGCCAGGTCCCCGGGCAGAGTGGCTTGCACAGCAGTCCTCCCGGGGCACCGCCGAGCTGGCTGCCAGCCAGGGGCCACCGCCCCACGAGAGATTAGCGTCCAGTGACTGCTCGGGTGCCCTGGGGGTCAACGCTCACTGCTCGTGAGAAGAGGCGGTCAGTCCTCCGTCAGTCCTGGCTGGAGTGCTGTCCGTCCGTCCGTCCTTTGCAGCCACCTGCACGCCCACTGCTCGGACCCAGCCCGCGTTTCTCCAGGAGCGGCCCTTCCGCGTGCCAGGCCCGGGATTGGAGAACCTGCTGCGAGGAAGGAGGGCTGTGGGGACTCCGAGGGCCCCTCGCAGGGTGTGTACCTGCAAGGTTTCCCCTCAGACCTTCCGAGTGCTTCCCAGAGGGCCTGCCGCCCACTCTGGGGTCCATCGCGTCCCTGGAGACGTTTTACAGTTGAGAGGCTGGGAATAAAAACCACTCTGTTTCCAAACCCAGCATGTCCAGGCCCCTGTGCACTTTCTCTCAGTGTTTCTCGAAAAGCTGGCCCCTCTGCATAACGAAGTTTTGCGGGAACTCGTTTGTGGCCACTAACTTCACAGTCCGAGTGGGTTCGGGCCACTGCTGCCAGTGTGTGGGTCACGATGGGGCCGAGCTGGGGCCGTCCGGCCCGGGGCACCTCAGCGGGTCTCCCCGGCCCCTCTCAGGGAGCACCTGCTCCGTGCTGTGCCTCAAGGTCAGGACTTGTCCCGGTTCCCATGGCACCGTGGTGACAGCCGCTCTCCCGTGGGCTACTGCTTAACAAGCAACATCGAGGGACACAGCAGAGCCACTGACATGGCCATGAGTGAGAAACCAAGGCTTGTGGCTGAAGTGCGAACCAGGGGGTGGTAGACAGCGAGGGGATGGAGGGCCCGGCGCTGCAGGCTGGTATGTAGCTGGCGGTGACCCAGGCTGGTCTGGAACCAGGGTCAGACCCAGGCAGGAAGCTGGAAGTTCCCTCAGTCAGAGGTCAAACGGGGGCTTAGCTGTCCGGGCCAGCAGCTGTCAGCACTGCACCTTGTCATTTATCTTATTGCTGTCCCTACGCTTCCAACAAAGGATTGGAAGTGGCTCACGGCCCGAGGCACAGTGAACAAAGGTAATAAAATCCGAATGGAAACCAGGACACTAACATAGGCGAGAACGCACATGTGATAAAGGACCAGCATCGCGGTCACATGAAGTTTTCCTTGGCCTCTGAGCTTCCTGGCAGCCGAGGAGAAAAACAAATCATGGCTAGGCCTACAGTCTTTCCTAGGGGTCTAGAGGAGGCACACTGCTTCCTGGAGCGAAAGCTCTATTGAGCGCCCCGGTTGGAGAGTTCTCTCGGGGGCTGCTCTCCAGGGACACGGGCTGTGGCTGAAGTGATCGACCATGTTCTTCAGTCCCCTGGCATGACCAGCATGCTGTCCAGGGCCACCAGGAGGCCCGTTCAGAGCCAGCCGTTGACGACATCCCGGAGCGCAAGTGCGAGCAAGTCCTGGGATTGTCTCTCCAGTTGGGGTCAAAAGGCATGAATTTCAGTGGCAAAATGGTCCACTCTGCAACCTTTGTTTTCTGCATGAGCTGGCAAACTCTGAGGCCAGGCCCAGGGGGCCTCACGCCGCATCCCCCCCACCCCCGAGCCCCTGGGAAATCTTCAGACCGCAGCCATTGCCGGGGCAGCACCCCCAGGACTCCTCTGGACGGAGTTACTCGTCCGCGGTACTGGGAGGCCGGCCTGCTGAGGCAGTGCTTCCGCACCAGGGACCCGTTTTGTTCCGGTGCTGCCGGCTGAGCGTCGCTGGCAGGGGCGGGGGCTCCCCTCCGGGCTGGGCTCTGGGCTGTGAGTTTGGGGCTCCCGGGGAGGAGGGCAGACCTCAGACCCCATTTCCTGCCACTGTCGCAGAGGAAGGCTCACAGCTCCAGTGACACTGAGTGGGGGTGGGGTGTCCCCCTGGGATACTGACTGGGCCTCTTTGGCCTCAGTTTCGTCACCTGTATAGTAGGACTGAGAACACCTTGGGGGTCGGCGCCAGAGGTAAAGGGCAGAGCTCAGTAAGGGGCTCTGTGTCCCGCGTCGAGCCTGGGGCCGGGTCCCCGGTGGTGCTGACGGGGGGTGTCATGTGGGCAGTCACAGGTGCACACGCAGCCAGCGCTGGGCCAGGCCCGACGCTGGACCACTCGGAGGCTAGGACCGCTGGGGAGGGGTGGGTGGGCCCACCCTGCCTGCACAGCCGGACCACCGCCCAGACTGAGCCACCTCAGTGACCCCTCGGGGTCCAGTCACCCGCCTCAGGGCACAGCCGTCTCCCTCCCTGTGGGCCTCGGGTGTCCCATGGGGGCTGAATCCCTCCCCACTGCAGCTCAGATGCCCCCAGGAGAAGGAAGGCCTGCTGGCAGCCGTCACCTGTCCTGTGGCCCATCTCAGGGCGCCCGTGAGAGGCCGGCCCTGTGGGGGTGGGGGAGCAGGCTGGCTTCCTCCCCGCTGCTCCAGGGCCCTCCGTGTAAGGAGAGCCGGCCGCACGCTCCGGAACAACACTGACAACCACCTCGCCTTCCCACTCTGCAACTGGAGAGGGGCCAGGGGACTGGGAGCTCCCAGGGGAGCCTCGGGTGACTTGTTGATCCATCGGTGACAAGAGTCTGTGGTGCGGGGTGAGGCGGTCCTCGCTGCCAGGCGGTCTGTCGGAAGAAGACCCCCAAATGCTGCGCCTCAGAGCAGGGCGGGGAAAGCAACCCGGAGGAGTCCAGAGGTCTGCCTCTCGGAGCAAGGCCGGGCTGACAACCCCCTGGTGAAGTTCGGGGCAGGGTGCAGGCAGGGCACAGGGCTGGCCGCAGCCCCGGGCTCCTCCTCCCCCGTGTACCCCTCCCCCCATCTGAGCAGCTGTACCCCGTCTTCAGTTTCCTTCCCTGCATTCACTCTGTCTCCCGGCCTCCGTCCACCAGCTTCCATCCTGCCTGATGGCTCTGGCCTCTCTCTGGATCCACAGCCCCTCCCACATCTCCCCAGGGGTGCTGGGCGCCTGGCACCCAGCGGGCGACCTGGGGTTTCTCCTGTGTGTGTGTGTTTACACACATGTGCTGTGAAAGTTGCCTGTTCACCATCGCGAGTGCAGGGCCCGGTGGCGTCCCTGCCATTCAGGATGTTGTGCGACCACCAGCGTTTCCAGAACCCTCTCGCCCCCGAGGCCCGAGGGCAGACCCCAGTGAGCCACACCGGCCGGTGTCCTCTCACCCGCTCCCTGCCCACAGACAGCGGGGGCCCTCGGGGCAGGCTGGCGTCTGCGGCCCTGTGTGTACGCTGCAGGTCCCCAGGCTGGAGCCTGGGACGGGAGGTGGCACCTGAGCCCCAGTCCGACCCTTCTGTGTGGGTCCCGGGGCTGCGGCGTCAGATCCTGGGGCCACAGCCCGCAGCTACAGCAGGTCGCCTCCGCGTGGCAGGGGAGTCCCCTCAGGCTCCGAGAGCTGAGCCCACCTGCCCCGGGGGCCGCTCGCCAGGGTCTGGGCCTCCAGCGCAGCCTCCCTCCCCCCCCTGCCGCCCCCACGAGAGGAGCCCCCACAAACGCTCTGCTTGTGAAGGGCACTCGTGACCTCTAACGCTGCTCTGCACTGTTGGGGTGGTGCCCTTGGGGGAGGAAGCGGAGGGGGGAGGGGTCCCTCCTATAACGCTGCCTCCGCTCACTGCCAGTTCCGCTGCTCGGTGGTTACTGGGGAAGTTTCTGGCCCCGTCTGTCCATCTGTCTGCCCGTCCATCTCATCAGCCTGAGGTCCAGGCTCTGCCATCTCCCTCCTGGACAGCGCTGACCATGTCCTGTCTGGAAACGTCTAGCGAGACACCGTGGCCCCCTCTGGCCCCCGCCCCCCCCCCCCGCCAGAGGTGTGTGGCTTCCTTACAAATATCGCCTGGGGGCTTGCTGGATGGTGAGGTATGGCCACAGCCCCTCTCCAAAAGGCCCATGCAGCGCTTGGTGGGAGAAGGTGCTGGACAAACGTGGCCTCCTCTGCCCCTGCCTGGTGGGTGCTGGGGCGGGTGGGGCCCCGCTGGTGAGCGCAGTGGAGGGCCTGCGGGCTCCAGGCCCAGCTCACATCCTGCCCCCTCGGTCTCCTGCAGCCAGTGTCTGAGGCACCAGGTTCTGTGCAGAAGGGCGGGTTCTGCCCTCGGGCCGCAGAGCTGTCCCGTGCCCCCCGCTGACCTCGCCGGGCACAGGGCCCCTGCTCAGCCTCCCTCCAGATCAATAGCCAAGCCGATCAGCTGGCAACGTGATACTAATGGACGCAGAATTAAAACGCCAAGGCCCAGATTAATCTGGGCAGCCACGGAGGCCTGGACGGGGTGGGCGGGGCGCGGCAAGTGGCCCTTAATGGAGCCGTATTGACCAGGCCATAGAGACCGCAGTGGGTTAGATGTCACTCTGCAGCCCAGAAACCAGGGGTTTATGGATTTCAGTGTTTTATAGGTTTGGGTTATTTTTTTAAAAAGTGACCTCTGTTTTCCCCCAGATCAATATACTCTCTTTAGTTGAGCGTGATCACCAATATTCCATCAGCCCAGCCTCTGGGGAGGCATGTAAAGATCAGTGTTGGAAATATTAATAATATCTGATGGTAGCAGGGTCTCGGCCACACAGAGTGGGCGCATCCCGGACACCAGGAGTGCCGGCAGCCTGCCCTTGGCTGAGGCTCTGTGCTCTGTGGAGCAAGTTTTTTAGTTGTTTATTTTTATTTTTATTTATTTTATTTTATTATTTATTTTAGAGAGGGGAAGGAAGGGAGAAAGAAAAGGAGGGAAACATCGATCTGTTGCCTCTCGTATGCCCCAAACTGGGGACCTAGCCTGTGATCCAGGCGGGTGCCCTGGCCGGGCATCGAACTGGTGACCTTATGGTCCTCAGGCCGGCACTCAGTCCACTGGGCCACAGCAGCCAGGGCTGGAGGAGGTTTTAGATGAGCTAGTTAAGTTGGGACAGCGGCACCCAGAGCCCCATGGATGGCACATGGGCATCGACGCCCTCCCAAGTCAGGGCCTCTGCAGTGACCGAAGCCCCCAAGGAGGGAGGTCCTGTGGAGCTGTGACCCATTTTGAAGAAGAGGACACTGAGGCTCAGGTCACCCGGCCACAAGGACCGGCCACACGGTGCGGGGTTCCAGCCCAGCCCTGGCACCAACACTGCCGAGACACTGGGCTGCAAGTCTCTCTTCTCGCGAGGTCGGTCCACAGACCGGCAGGGGAGGGCCAGCACCCCCCTTGCCAGGACATTGGAGGCTCGCAGCTGAGAAAATGAGGCCTCGCCCACTTCAAAGGGCCCTGGTGGCCCGGCCAGTGTGGCTCAGTGGCCGGGCGTCGTCCTGCAGAGCAAGGTCGCTGGCTCGATATCTTGTGGGGGCGTGTGCAAGAAGCAGCCAATCAGTGTTTCTCTCTCACATCGATGTTTCTCTCCCTCTCTTTCTCTCTGCCTTCCCCTCTCTCTAAAAATAAATAAAATATTAAAAAAATAAATAAAGTGCCTTGGCAGGGGCAGGGGACAAACAGGAGCCAGCCAACTGCCGCACCCCACCTTTCCGGGCAGCCACAGCCTGCTCTGACTCTGGTCCCCCTCCCTCACTCTCCCCCTCCCTCCGCCCGGGCCAGCAGCGGACAAGGCCCCGACCACAGGCAGCGTGGCAACCCCCCCTTCCTGGCTGCGCCCTAACCCTGCAGGACCACCCTGCCTTTGCCCTGTTCCCACCGTCCCCAGTCTGTCCCCTCCGTGTCCAGGCCGACCTCTCTGAAGGTCCGATTGGCCCTGTTCCTCTCCTGCCTTCAGGTGAAGTCCACTCTCTGTGGGGCACTCAGGCCGGCCCCGCTGTGGCCCTTGCTGACCTCTCACCTCTGCCCTCCCACCTCTCACTACCCTCTAGTGCCTGCCTGCTGTGGCCACACTGCCCTTGGAATGGCCCCAGGACACATGGGTGTCCTTGACTCGGCCGTGCTGGCTGCTGTCCCCATCACAACACAGAGCAGACAGAGGAGGGGGAGACGAGGGGTGAGGGGCAGAGGAGCCACCTGAGGACCTGGGAGCCAGGGGGGCCGGGTGTCCCTTTGAGGCTGTGGGGCTGGGGCCACTCTGGGTCACTGCTCGAGACTCCGGGGCTGTGTCCTGCTCAGGAGTAGCCACCGCAGGCCCGAGGCCACGGAGTTTGCCATCCGAGTTCGACACCGGCCCCCACTTCTCCTAGCAGGGCCAGGCCCCTGCACCATCCTCCAGGCCAAGTCCAGGGCCTCCCACAGCCGTCCGAGACGGCCTCTCCCCGGCCTGGCCTGGAGCCCATGTCGGCGCTTGCTGCCTGCTTGCTCTGTGAATTTCGGGCAGATGCAGAAATAAATTAATAAAACAATGTATCGACGCAGCAGGTGCAATTCCCGTCTGTCTCCTGATGGGACAACCCCACTTTGCTGAGGGCACTAGGGATGATGGGGACAAGAGGGAGAGAGGTGACCAGGGGCAGTGACGTGTCTGCTCGGCCGGCCCAGCCGGGGCCCCTCTCCTCCCACTGGCTCTGGCTACACCTGCCACGAGGGCCCCGCCCAGGTGCACAGGTGGGCCGGGCTTCCAGCACACTCGGTGGGGGCCGCAGTGCTGCCTGGAATCGCCTCACGTCCCCTCCTCAACGTGTCCCCTCCCGGGCCCCTGTCTCCCTCCACACCCAGGGCCCCGGGAGGCCATTTCTGTGACTGTCCTGGCCAGGGTCGCCTGGCCAGCCCCGAGGCCTGCCAGCGCATCAGCAGTGAAGTGAGCGCGAACATGTTCGACACTGAATAATTAATTTTCATTCTGCGATAAAAACCCTGTCTATTGATTTACAAGCCCTCCTGGCAATAAAGCTTTTCAATGGAAACCCGACTCTTAATTAGTGTCCCCGGACCCGCCAGGAGGTGTGTCCAGCTGCCGCAGGAGCAGCCCCAACTGTTCCCAGCCCGTTACAGGCCAGCTGCCACCCCAGCCGCCCCGCTCTGTTCTCCCCTTGTGACCGAGCTGGGCACAGCCTAGGCTGTCCCCCTGGCAAGTGCCTTCCTGGCCCCCTGGCCTGGCCCAGGCAGAAGGCAGAGCAGGGCGGGGCAGTGCCACACTGTGCCCCGGTGAGCAGGGTCCACCCCGGAGACCAGAAAGAGCCACTGTCACCGAGGGGTGGCAGGGAGGGTGAGGCTCAGTGCAGGGTTCAGGGTGACTGCCAGTCCAGGTGGAGTCCTGTGTCCCTCCTGGCCAGCTGACTCCTAGCCCTTGGCAGAGGGCTAGGGGCTGTGGGAGGGGCTGGGGCCCGTGTCCCTCACCTCCCAGGTTGGACCTGAGGCTCCTGGTCCTGGCGTCCCGGGGGCCCACGTCCCCCCTCCCTGCCCCGGGGGGCCTCTGGGTTGGAGACCAAGAGGGCTCCTCACCTCCTCCCACCTCCTCCCACCTCCTGCTGTGCCTGGTTCCCAGTTCCTTCCCTCAAAACACCCAGGGCGTGGCTCCAGGATGGAGGAGAGAGAAGGAAAAGTCAGCAGAGGGGACAAGACTTGTCAAAACCCTGGGTGTGGATGCGACCCTTGCCTGGCCGGCTGAGGCCTGGCCGCCCCCCCCCCCCCCCCCCGACTGCCCGACCGGGATGTGAATGGTCACAGAGCCTGGCCTGGGCGGAGCCTGGGTGGCCATGCGCCTGGAGGGCAGGGAAGGGCTGAACCCGGGGGCTTCCCTGGGGCGGAACTGTTCTGTGTGCGGGTTGTGCTATTTCACAACACAGCACAAAAGCAGGACAGCCCCCCCCCCAGCAGGGTGGGGTGTTGCGGGTGCTGGCAGGGCACGTGTGAGGTCACGTGTCTGTTTTGTTTTTCCCAAGCCCCTCCTTCCTGTCTTCGTTGGGCACAGGATCTGCTGGCATGGCCCCGCCCCGTCGTTTACTGGGAAGCCCACGCTGAGGGTTCCCGGAGTCGGCGGCACAAACCGGGCAGACCCGGCCCTGCCCTGTGATGATGTCCTTGCCCCCATCCCCTCGGAGAGGAGACAGGACCAGCTCCATTTCACAGACAGGAGGCAGAGGGCGAAGGGGCCAGGCTGTGCTGGCCAGGCCTCCGGTTGGGGAGCCCCGCTGAGAGGCCCCACAGGCTCCGTCTGAAGTCTATCAGCCCAACACTCATTCCGGGGGCTCTGGGTTGGCAGTGCAGGCCAGGCCTGCTGCAGGCGGGACCTGCAGGTGCACGCGAGCTCAGCGACCGTCTGCACGGCCTCTTATCCCAGTGAACTGAAGGCCTGAACAGCCCTGCGGTTTCAGGAAAGGGGGTCTGCTGGAAGCAGCAGTTTGGGCACAGTGGCGCCTGAGTCACAGGGACTTGGCGTGGGGTCGGAGCAGAAGCCAGAGTCGCAGGCTGAGACTGAGAGGGGGTTCAGGGGGCAGAGCAGAGGGGCCGTCTGGGCGGTTCCTGGGGAGCAGAGACAGGAGCCGGAGGTGGAGCAGGGTCAGGCCGTCAGCTTCTCTGTGGCTTGTGTGAGGGTGGATGGCCGGCAGAGGCAGCCATTCTGGCAGCAGGCACCTGCCAGGGCCGATGCGGCCACAGGCCGGGCTGTCTGCAGCGGGCAGACCAGGAGGGCAGGGGCAGCCGCCAGGTGCCCCTGGGCCCCCGAGCCGTGCCACCCTCTCAGAGGCAGGCTGCTTCCATCTCTGTGCTGTTTCCTCCTCTGTCGTGTGCAGGAGGGGGGGTCTGAAGGAGGAAGCAGGGCACCCCGATGGGCTGGTGAGGATGCAGCGGCCCCCAGGGCCGGCAGACTCAGGACAGTGCTGGGGTGACTCTGAAGCCCCCCACCCAGCCGCCCGGAGCGTCCCCGGGCAGGAGCACCCCCTACTCTCTCCAGTGGGGACGGGCTGTCTGTAGCCCTGGGAAACTGAGGCGGATGGAGGGAGGGCTGCAGGCTGCAGGCGCCGTCCCCCGCTGCCCGGTCCCCCGAGTCTGCCTCAGGGCCTCTGTACCTGCTGCTGCTGCGGTCTGCAGGGCCCGCCTCAGATCCCGACCACACCAAGGCTCCTGGTGACCTGGGTGTGCAGACCCCAATGGTGGTGCTGACCCGCCGTCTCAGCCACCCCCCACTCCGGGCGGCTGGTCTGAGGCGGGGTAACCTGACCTGTCCACTTCCCACCACATTTAGCAAATGACTTGTATTGACCCCTGGCTGGTGCTGGAGCTGGGGGAGGGGCTTAATGGGGACAGTTATGGGATTTCCATCACCCTTGGTGAGGCCAGTGGTGGGGGTCCCCTCAGGCACTGCTGACTCCCTCCCCTTGCTCAGAAGGGAACAGGCGGTCCAGCCCCTCCTGGATGTCAGCTCAGTGCCTGGACCGTCAGTGGGGGCGAGGCAGGACCCCCGAACCCGCCCAGCCGGTGCATGCTAACTGCCCACTCAGCTAGGCAGGGCGACCCTCGCCCCGGGCTGGGCCCCGTGCTGGGCGCTGGGTCTGTAGTCATGAGCTCCGAATCGGGAGGGCGGGCGCCGTTGGGTCCGGGTGCCTCACCATCCAGCTTGGGTCTGGCACTGGGGGCGGCCCTCGTGGGGCAGGTGGGCACACCAAGGGCTCCGTGGCCATGGCCTCTGCTGGACGGCCAGGGGAGGCCTCCCCACCTTTCTCCGCCTGCACGCGGAGAGGAGAGGATTCAGAAGCCCCTACAGGAGTGCAGGGAGGGGAGGCGGGGGCTCCCCAAAGACACCGCAGAAGAGCTTCCGCTCTGGGCTGCAGGGGGCGAAGGCAGAGAGGCCCCTCCGGAGGCCAAGCCTGAAAAGTGGCCGTAAGTGCTCTGTCTCCCCCGAGGACTGGGCAGGCGGGGTGGGGGGAGGCAAGGCCGGGTGGGGCGGGGGGAGAGCCGCGGACGCTGAGGTGAGGCCCGCTCAGAGTCCACCCTTGGTGGGCTCACTCTCACCCCAGCCTCAGAGTTAGTGGTTGGGGGTTGCGGGGCCAGGCTCTCATCGAAGTCGCTGCCCCTGGGGGCAGGTCCTTCCTCCAGCAGGGCTCCAGGTCTCCCTGAGACTGGTCCCCGGCGGGGGCCGTGACATTTGGCAAAGTGGGGGAGGGGGACAGGCGGGGGCGAACGTGGAACACACAGGGCTGTGGGGACCGGTCTGCGGGTGCGGCTGCACAAGCACAGTCTCAGACGAGACGAATAAACACCCCCCCCCCCCGGCCTTAGACGTCCGGTGCAGCCCAGTCAGTGCAGTGGGGAGAGTGCATCGGTGGGGGCGGGTGGCCCGGCCCCCACCCCAGACAAAGGCGGAGTGGGCGGGCGCCCAGCCCAGGCTCCCTGCTCTGATGGAGGAATGTGTGTGTGACCGAAGTTAAGTGACTAGCCCACAGTCCCCAGGGCGCCCCAGCCAGGCCGGCGCTGGCTCCGGCCCTGTTTTCAGGCCCTGGCTGATGGCCTCGTCTCTGAGGGGCGGTAATGAAGTAATGTTGGGGCGACATGCCTCTTGTCGCCTGAGAGTGTCTGAGTGCTTTGTGGACAATTAATCGGCTGTCACCCGCTCTGGCGGCGGAGCGCGATAGCTCGGAGGCCTCGGTGGCCAGGAGGGAGAGAGGAGGGAGGGGGAGGCCTCCAGAGACGGCAGGGGCCTGGGCTGTCCGGATTAATAAACCTAAATACGTGGCAATTTAGAATAATAGATACAAAGAAGTGAGAATCACAGAATTGGAATCTTATGTAAAAAGCCTTAACCCACCAGGGTCCACCGGAACTCCACACCCAGCTCCACCTCCTACTTCCAGCCCTGGGCCGCTCGATTCCCCCCGCGCCTCAGTTTCCCCATCGCCACGCAGCCTCCCTTGCCCTGACGTGAGGGTGAAGGAGAGTTGGGGTCCCAGCCAGCTTGGCGGCGCACACAGGCACCCGGGACAAGATGCCAGGGAAGGCGTGAAACACTCACTTTCCAACTGGGACAGAGGTGCAGAGGGCGTGAGCGGAGGTCCCTGGGACAGGCCTCAGTGCGGTGGTTGGTGGCCCAAGACAGATGTCAGACAGAGGCAGCCACAGAGGAGGGGACGGAGACGCAGACTGAGTGTGGCCTTGAGCCACGCAGACCTGGCTGCAGATCCCACGCTGCCATGGCTGTGCGTCCACCGCAGGCCCCACCCCTGGGCCTAGGCCCCCTCCCCAGCCGTGCGGGGCTGGGGGCTTGAACTTCCCTCTCTCCTGTGGACTGGCTGCCCCATGTGGGCAGGGGCCACGCTGTCCCAACACGGCTGGGTCCATCCCCAGTGGCCAGCACATGCTGGTGCCAAATGGATAAATGGACAAATGAACCAACTAATGGATGAAAGAGTCTGGAAGGGGAAGGCCCGCCCAGCGTGGCTGCCGGGGGTGAATGATGCGGGGACTCAGCGCTGCACACACCTGGCCGGGGCGCAGCCAACTGTCTTCTCTGCTTTGTCGGCGACCCCTCCTGGACAGGCAGGCCCGGCCCTGTGTCCAGCAGGACACCTCCCTGCCCCGCCCCCAACCCCGGGAAGCCCTGCTCTCTGGCAGAGCACCGAGCACTGAGGTCCGGCGGCCCCCGCCCGCCTTGCCTGGTGACCACTTTGGCAAAAAGCAGGGGATTGCAGAGCTTGGGGACGGCCCCTCCCTGGAGGCCTCCCTGTGCAGCAACAGCACTTTGTGGGGGCCCCAGGCAGAGCTGAGGGGGTGGGGGTGGGAACGCCTCTGCAGGAGAATGTCCCTGAAGAGGGCGGATGCTGCCCCTCCGCTGGTGCTGCCTCTGAGTCCGGTCCTGCTGCCCGGGCACCTGGGACACTGGCACCACCTCACCTGACCCTGGTGTCGCACGGTGCACGTCCGAGCAGCCCCAGGCCCCAGCAGCCTGGCCTTTGGCCTTGGGTTTAGAACGGAGAGATCTCGCGGCCAGCAGATCGATGCCGCTGCCTTGAGAACCCATTATCTCCACGTGCCGCGCGGTAATGTCCCAGCTGCGGACCCCGAGTGCCAGAGCTCCCCCTCCAGCCACGGGGCAGGGGCTCGCCAGGGGAAGGCCGGGTCTCTGGGGGAGGGTCACCTCTCCGAAGTGCTCAGAAGTGCTCAATTGCTCCGTGGGGACACTGGCTTCCCCTGCTAAGTGTCACAAGGCCCCGAAGGACCGCTACCAGGCCAGCAACAAGTTTGCTGAAACGCCCTCCGCAGACAGTGCTGGCTCCCAGCTCCCTGGACTCTCAGCGGGGAGCGTGGATCGGCATCTGCGGGGCTCACAGACGAGTCCTCCCTGAGAACCAGCCGCCCGCCACGCTCAGCCGTCCGGTCGGTCCGGGTGTGCACCTGGCTGCTCCCCAAGCAGCAGCCACTCCTGTTGCTCCATCAGCGCCCGGTGCCCATTTCTCGCCAGGGAACTCAGCCCTTCCCCACCACTGCCTGAAGCACCTAGAACCTTCTACCCAGGATCTCTCTCCTGTGCTCGGTGAGGCCTCGCCCGAGCCTGCCCAGACTCCCGGCTTGTCCGGTGATAGGTGTGGCCCAGGCCAGCTCCCGGGGAGCCCCAGCTCGCCCAGCTGCTCCCCTGGGCTGCCTCAAGGCCCCCCCACACCCAGCGGGTTTCCATGGAGGATGCCAGCCTGCCACCCCTGGTGTGCCCCAGGCTCAGCTCTCAGATGCCGGTGCCAGCCTTGTGTGCTGGTGTCTCTCTGGCCACCTCCTCCATTCAAACAGTGAGGCCCAGCCCGCGGAGCCCGCTGTCAGGAGTGGAACCTGGGGCTGCCCTCCTCGCTTCCCCTTTCTCGATGTTGCAGAACCGGCTCCCTGGGTCCTGTCCCCAAATTACAGTGTCTGTGCCCTTTGCCCTCTCCCCCAGGGCCCTGAGCGTCTCCGGGGACAGCCCTGTTGGCTCCCAGGTGGCTTCAGCCCCAGTGCGGAGCCCCTGCCGCACTCAGGACCCTGGGCCACAGAGCTGGTGTGGAGCCGAGTGCACTTCTGGAACCGGCACCGAGGGACGTGGGGAGTGAGCTCGAAGACTGGCCCACGGGAGAACGGGCATCTGGCCGGACACAAGGCGTGGCTCGGCCGGTCACAGGGGAGCAGACGGGCAGGATCCGGCCTGGCAGCAGCCTCAGTGCCAGAGCAGCCTCGACTGGGGGTGGGGGGAGAAGGACACTCGGCTTTGAGGTGCACGGCTCTGATTGGCTCTGGCAGAAAGGCAGGGGCGGGCTCAGGAGCGAGGTGGCAGTGAGAAGTGATCTACAACCACCAGATGTGGCCCGATTAATGAGGTCGTGAAGGGGGGCGGTGGCGGGGCTCTGGGGAAGGCGGCAGCTGTGGCTGGGCTGTGGGGTCCTCTCCCAATGCCGTCCCTGCCTCGGGCTGGCCAGGCCTATACACAGAGGTGTGCTGAGGGCTGCCGGTTTGGGGACCTTCCTCCTACTCACCCGGCCTCTGCCTGCTGTGTTCCCATCCCCTTCCCACCCCTCCACCCCGTGACAGTGCATCAGGGGCCTGAGAAGGCTGCGGGGGTGAGGTCGCTCACTCAGGGGGCGTTCAGCAGCTCAGGGAGCAGCGCGAGCCACAGGGACCTGCGGCTGAGTCCTGTTCCCAGCTGCAGCCTCAGGCTCCTTCCCGACCAAGGGGCGCCCTGGGCTGCCACGGCAGGGAGAGGAAGGAGAGGGCGGGGGCCGGGACCAGGGCCCTGTCCTCTGCTGCATGTCCAGGGCCTCCTTCTCCGGGAGCCTTCCACATGGCAGAGGGTGTGGCCACTGACTTTGCTTGTCACCCCAGACTGTTCAAACCCACGGAAAAGAGACACCGCCTCCCTTTCCCGGGCAGGCTTCTGATTGGCCTGGCCAGGTCACCCAGAGAGGGAGAGGGGGCATTTACCGCCAAGAGAAGGCGGGAGGGGTCTGGGCACAGCAACCTCGAATGCCCCCACAGTGGGCCAGGGCGGCGCAGGTACCTGGCTCGCCCGGGAGCTACAAACCAGGTGGAGAGGAGGAGTAGGCCTGTGTCCCTGCCCACGCGGCGGGCGGTGCCAGCTCCGGGCCCCGCCTCTCGGCCTCCCTGAGGCCCTGTGTCTGTCCTGCTGTCTACTTCCCCATCCAGGCGGAGGAGGCAGCCCCCTTAGGGACTGGCCGTTCTTGTGTCAGAGACAAAGCTCGAGAGACACACCCAAACCATGAACTCCTGTTGCCATGTTTTTAAAAAACCACCCACAGCAAAATCAGCTCTTTCTGTTTTTGTGTGCAGTTGAATGAGTTCCCACAAATGCATGGAGTCACGTAACCACGACCACGATGAAAACACAGGGTGGTTCCATCCCCCTCCCCCCAACTCCCCCTGTAGTTAGAGCCTCCCCTGGCCTCCCCACGGCATTCACGGTCTGTCCTCCACACCCACGGTGGCCTGTTCCAGGGCGTCCTCGAAGCCCACAGTGAGTAGTCGGATCCCGCTCCTTCCTCTCTGCTCAGCCCTTCCTGGCGCGGCCCGGCCGGGTCTGGGACTGAACACGCACCTGTTGGCCTGCGCAGCACTATCCCCGCTGGGCGTGACGGGCAGAGTCTGCCAGCCCAGTCTCCAGCGCAGTGACCTCTGCCTCGTTTCCAGTTTCGAGCGAAGGTGAGCAAAGCTGCCGCCAGCAGGCACAGAGGATGAGGGGCGAGGTTCCCCTCTCGCTGGGGTAGGTAAGTGCTGCGCTCCCCCTCCTTGGGGAGTGGAGGTTTCGGTGGATAAGGGACTGTTGTTCCACGACATGCCGGTGGAGAGCCCTGGTTCCTCTCCACCCCTGGTCAGCACTCGGCCTTGTCAGTCTGAACTGCGATTCCGCTGCGGTCACCAGTGCGGAGTCGGCGCTCCTTACGGGTTCAGTGTGGGCTTTCCTAACTCGGACCCTGCGCATCTCTTCCCGTGGCGTGTCTTTCCCATCGGGTGTCGGCTCCAATCCCTGCCGGTTCACAGGGGCTCGTCCGTGAGCTTCTGACCGGGTTTGGAGAGTTCTCTACACAACGCTGGCTGCAAGTCCTGTACCACCTGCGGGGCCTGGAGATAACATCTCCCAGTTTTCCGCTGGCCTTTTTATTCTCTACACAAGATCTTTTACAATTTTTGATGCCATAAAGTTTACCCTTTTTTCTAGTAAGGGTCATGCTTTTACTGCTATATCTACGATCACTTTACTAATCCAAGGTCATGGAGATTTCCTTCTAAGAGTTCCTAATTTTGCACTTGGGCTTATACGGCATTTGGAGCTGATTCTCCACAGATGTGAGGAAGGGGTGGGGACTATGGGCCACACCACGCGGGGACAGCCCCGTCTCATTTGGTCACCTTGGCTTCTGTGTCGAAAGCCAGCTGGCCCTCTGTGTGCGGCTCCAGGTCTCACGGTTGCTTCTGTGCCATGGGTCTGCGCGTCCATCCGGGTGCCAACGCCAGGCCGGTTTGCTGACGGCAGCGTTGCAGGGTGTCTGGGCGTCAGGCCGAGAGCGAATTCCGACTCCTGTCCCTGCCAGCACTCTCTTCTTTTCGCTCCCTGTCCGCAGGTCACTGGAGATTTTCGGAAAGTTGCAAGAATGGCACAGAACCCCCCAAACCTTCGCCCTGTTTCCCCTAAGTTAACACCCTCCGTGGGCATAGTGCCGTGGTCTGTCCTAGAAAACCCACTTTTGTACAATGTCTCTATTTTGCTTTCCTGTCACCTCAGCCTCCTCCCTCTATGCCGGTCCCCCGGTCTCTCCTGGCCTTCTGTGGCCTTGATTAAGCCTTGAAGAGTGCAGGCCAGCGACTCGGGTCCTTCCCACGCTCTCCCATGCCGTCATCGAGGCTCCGCGTGACCGGAAGGACTGCCACAGAGGAGCTGCGACCTTCCCAGGGGTCACGTCGCAGCTGACGCGTGTGTTTCCAGGCCGGTGACCCTGACAGGGTCCCTCGGGTGAGGTGGCAGCTGCCAGGTCCCTCCTTTGTAAAGTGACTGCCTTTCCTTTGTAATTAGTGATGTCTTGGAAGGACTCATCGGAGGCTCAACAAACACCCTCTCTCTCCCAAAACACTGCCCCTAACTTTAGCAGCCACAGTGCGCTTGGCCGGAGCAGGGATGGCCACCCTGTCCCCGTGGCGATGGCCTGCCCTCCTGGTCACTCTCCTGATCTCTGGACTTTCTCCACGGGAGAGCCCCTCCACCACACAGCCATGCCCGTTTCCGACATCGGTGTACAGCGACGCTCGTTCTTATTCTTTGGGTTCCAGTCCACTGCTCTCTTCGTCCGCTCTGTTGCGTAAATGGTTCTAGCTTTGGCCCCCAGCAGTCGCCCACCCCATGTGAGCTCTTCGGTCCGTTACCGTGAACCCATCTCTCTCGTGAAGCCACTGCCTGGTTTCCGGAACTCGAAGGTGCCCTGCGTGTACCCAGGTCCCACTCCTTCCACTTTCAACATGCCGGTTCGCCGTCCGGAACCCTCTTCAGTGACTGAATCTTTCCCTCTCTTTCAACAAGTGGGTTTTTCCTTATCGTTGACCTTTGAAAGCTTTTTGTTTTATCATATAGTTTCTGAGTACACTGTGCTGTCAGAAGTGTGATTCTCAAATATCCTCCTCTGGTCTGTGGCCTTTTTTTTTCATTTCCTTAATTATTATTAGTAGCAGCATTGGTATGGCAGAGCCGAGTTTTACACTTGAAGAAAGCTCAACGTCCTGATTTTTTCTTCGTGGTGCCCCATCCAGGAACGAGACCTAATTCAAGACCACACTGATGTCCCCAGTGTGTGTCCCAGTGTGATGTCCCCTGCGTGTTCTCCCAGGCGTCTGGGGTTTCAAACATTTTACAAACGTCCCAGTCTGTCAGAGCTGGTTTGCCAGAGGCGTGTGGTTCCGGCTTCGGCGAGTTAATCGGCGTCACGTGAGCGCACGGTCTGGAGCGCCGTTCACTGTCAGGACCGAACTTTCTCCAGCTGCTTCCGCACCTTTGACAAAAACCGTGTGACTGCGTGTCCGTGGGTCTGTCTTTGGGCTCTGTGTTCGGTCCCAGGGACCCTTGAGCTGCCGCCTTGTGGGGAACCAGGTTTCTGGATCCCGGCGGGTATGTGGCAAGGCTTGACACCAGGGGGTCTGATACCCGGCTTTCAGGTGGTCCCCAGCTTTGTCCTTCTGCAGACCCGTGGTGGCTGTGCGTCTCTCTGCCTTTCCACGCACACTTTGGACATGACACGTGTGTATCTGTGAATAAGTCCTGTTGTTTCGGGGGCTGCACCGCAGTCAGTCCTCCAGGCCCCTCCAAGCTGATTATCTGGGTCTTGTTTGATTTCTATCATCAGTGTCTTTCGATTTCTGCATTTAAAACATCGATTCTGAAATTTTTCATATTTCGGTGCTACCGTGTGTGTGTTTTCTATTTCAAAGTCCAAGTCTTCTCCGTTGGTGCAGAGGCGCGCACTTGGCTTTGCCTGTCGGTCGTGAACCTGCGACCTTGCTGCGTTCCTGCTAGTTCTGGGCTTTTCTGCTCAGGAACCACGCTGCCCAGGCGGGGAGAGAGGTTTGTTCCTCCTCTCCTTATTCTCTGCAGTTCGTCTTTCATGCCTCGGTGCGCTGGCTGGACTCAACCCGCCGCTGAGTCGGGCCAGTGTGAGGGATGCCTGGCTCAGGGCCGCGGGGGCTCACGCTCACCCTGGGCTTGGGCTTGGCTGCCCCGCTCTCGGCTAAGTTAGGAAGTCCCTCCGCTCCCAGTGCACCTAGAATTCTCTTTCCTCAGGAACAGGTTTTGAATCGTGTCTCACTTATTGGGCCACGTGGCTTCCCACCTGTCGCCTACCGAGAGGGCACCGCACATCATTTGATGAAGAATTCCCAAACCGCCTCTGTGTCCCTGGGACAAACTGGGTCAGGAGACATGATTGTCTGCATATTGCTGGACTCGATGCTAATACGCGGTTAAGCCTACAAACCTACGTGCTTGAGAATCCTTGGTCTGTGGCTCTTTTCTCGTAACGTTCTCGTCCACGCTGCTGCTTAGTCACTGGCGGCCTCAGAAAACTCAGTGGGGGCCATGTCTCCCTGCTCTGTCCCCTGGGAGACACCCCGTGGGACTGACGTCACCGCCTCCTCACGCACTGGGTGGGATTCTTCGGTGAAGCCGAGGGGTTGGGAGTTTTCTCTTTTTGGAAGTGTTTATGCAACGGCCTTGTTTTCTTTCCTGGACACGGTGCCCTTCCGATTGCTGATTTCTGCCTGGTGTGTCCGAAAGGCTGCCGTTTCACCTTGGCTGTGACGGCAAGGGCACGGGCTGGCGTGACCGGTCCTTTTTGGTCCTCTCAGAGTCTGTGGGGTCTGTCATGATGGCCACTCTCTTCTCGATTGTACTGGTAATTTCTGTCCCCTCTTTTTATTTCTGGGGTGTTTGTGTCACAGGTTCATTAATTTGTCACTCTCTGAAACTAATCTGACTTCTGGTGTTATGGATTTTTTTTTTTTTTACTGTTTCCATTTCATTAATTTTGTCTCCGAGCTGCATAATTTCCTTCCTTTTGCTTGTTTTGAATGTACGTTTCTCTCATTTTTCCAGTTTCTTAAGTAGAAGCTTCCATCACTGCTTCGAGGCCTCAAGTATTTCTGTAATGCAGGCACTTTGCCCGGAAGTTTTCCTCTGAGCTCGGCTTCAGCCGCACCCACAGAACGGTCGCTCTGTTTTACTTCCATTTACGCTCACTTTTAAATACTTTTAAATTTCCCTGGATACTCTCTCAGCTTTGTTTATCTCCAGTGTGTTCTTTACTGTCTAAATTTTTTTTTGCTGTCTCTGTTATGGGTTTCCAGTTTAATGTTGGACTCTTTCCTCGCTGGGTAGCGCCCGTGATCAGCCCGCTGGAGATGGCTCCTCCCCCTCTCCCCCCCCCCATGTGTTTTCCACTGAACGTTCCTCAGAGCCTCCACCTCTCTGCTCAAATCATCGCCTGACGGCACACAGCCTCTCCTTTTCCATCACAGCCTCTGACATGAAGCTGCCATTACTGTAACCCCGTCAAATGGCTCAGGGTGAGGACCGTATCTGGGTCTGCTTCTGATGTTCGCTCTATCTCTTCGGAATGTGTCTTGTTTTCTGGTCTTTCTGCATCAGCAGAATTTTTGTTGAAAACCACACGTCTTGTCTAGGCGTCCCCTCACTCCCGCCCACCCCCGCTGAGGGCTGCCCTGTCTGGGTCCACCGTGAGCAGTGCTGGGGGTGGGGGGCACCTCTACGCTCATCCCCGATGTGCTCCTGGGCGGGTCCCTCTGGAATGGATTGGAATTGCTGGACTGAGGACTGGTCAGCACTGGGAGACGGCGTTAGGCGTCCGTCCTCATCCCCATGGCAGAGTCCGGGAGTTCCTGGGCCCACCTTCGGCTGCTCAGTCTTGCTCTGTTCAACTTGCCCAGGAAAAGGGGAAGGGCCGACCACCGCCTGGCCTCACAGTGCTGTCTGGTGCCAGCCCCCGATGTGCCCTCTGTGTGTGTGTAGACGAGGCCCTGGGTCCACCCAGCCACCCGGCTCCCGCGGGTGTGGGAGATGGCTCCGGGCAGGTGCATGGCGTCGTGCACGAAAGGGATGGGGCTTTCTCTTCCCAGCGTGGAGCAGTAGGGCGGCATGTCCTGGAGCACAGGGGGCAGAGTGGTGCAACCTCGCTGAGCAGTAACGGGTATGGCTCTGGGTCCTGGGGCCTCTTTCCACCTCCACGTGACCTGAGTGGTGACAGGGCCCAGGATGCTGAGGCAGCCCCCGCTCAGAGCAGAGGCTGGGTTCCGGCCCTCGGGAGCCCCTTCCCCCGCCAGGCTGAGGGGCAATGCCATTACTGTGTCCATTTTCAGGGCAAAAAAATACAAGCTCTAGAGAGGGTTGGGGTTCACTGAGCCAGACGGAAGCCCTGGCCCCCACTGCTCCTTCATCCACAGCCATGCGGACGCAGCCTGGGGCTCCCTGCCCCCGCCGGGCTGAGTGGCACCGCGGTACTTAATCTGTCTGGGGAGGTGACCCGTATGTGGAATCTGCTGGGCAACCCAGGACTCGTCAGCTTCGGATGCACGATTTCACTCACGGTCAATCATTCCCAGGCCGCCCGAGGCTTTGCGCCTGGCGAGCAAACGCCTGCTCTCTTCCCACGGACCGACTCATCTGGAAGCTTCCATCTGCGTGCTGGGCCAGCTGACTATGGAAGGCCACGTGGCGGCCCCCCCAGTCGTCCACACCCCTGCAAGGTTTGTGGGGTCACAGACATGCCTCACCTCCGGCTTTGTCCAAAACTGAGGCTCTGGGTGCGCGGGGGCCGGGTCATACTGCCCCAGCCGGCCAGAGGCACTGTCCGCCACACCACTGTTTGGTCGGCAGGCGTCCAGGACGGGGCTGCCTCCTGCATTTTACATGACCGCGGGGCCTGTTCCTTGCGCCTGTCTGGTCGCGTCATGTCATGGAGGGCTGTTCCGGCGGCCAGCCGGCTTTGAGCACCGCTGGGGTGGGGTTTGCAGCCCAGCTGCTGCCCGGGCTGCTCCGTGGACAAGCTGGGGCAGTTGCTGTGGGGGCCGAGTGGCTGGGCCCAAACACAGCCTTTTAAAATGGTCATTTGCCCGAGTCACACCCATGAAGGGAGCAGCAAGGCCACGCGGACTTCACCGGCGCGAGGGAGAGGAGAGGTGGGGTCTTCCCGTGTGGTTGTGTGAGCCACGGGGGGCTGATCCTGTGTCCCATGTGCTCAAGTGTGTGCATGTGCAATGTGAGCATGCATCTGTGCATGCATGGATGCCCCCGTGTTCACACACATGCTACACGGACACATACCTGTCCACACACATGTGGGAACATGTCCACTCAACATGCACACACAGGCATGGGTGCATTAGGAGAGCCTGTTTCCCGGCACACACGTGCACATCACATGTACATTGGCATTGGGGCACATGTGCGTTCGCATGCATGTGTGTCATGGGTGCATGCACACACATGTGTATATGTGTGACAAAGAGGTCCTCCTGGTCCCCCACCAGACCGGGCACTATCCTGCGTGCTCACCAATGAGACGGGTGCTCTCGCCGTTCCGTGCTGTGCCCCACCAGCCTCAGTCACCTGCAGGTGCAGGGCTCACACCTGGACTCCCTGTTCCTAATTATCAGCCTTGGTGATAATTTAGTGGCTTAATGTCCTCAGATACGGGCTGGACTGTGAGGCTCCGCCCTGAGCTCTCAGGGCTCCGGCAGCAGCGAGCCCCAGCCCGAGGCTCCCTGGCCCAGCCCTCTGCGCCGTGCCCTGGCGTCCCCCTGCCACCTCTGCGCCGTGCCCTGGCCCTCCCGCCCTGGTGCGAGGCTGCTTCTCCTCACAGACCAAGGGAGCGAGTCTCCCCGCCTCGACCCCCCATTTCGAACGCCGGCCTGCTCAGTACGGGGCCTCGAGCAAGTGGGTGGGAGCTCTCTTCCTGCACACCTGCCCTCAGTGGTGGGGGGACAGTGGGGGGCACTACGTCCTCCGCTGCTCTGTGCTTCTCGTGCCATCAGACCCTGTGCCTTGCGGAGGACAGATGCGCCAGGTGAACACAGCCCCCCTTCCGCGGAGGTGCAGGGTTTACAAGAGCCCTGCCGGAGATTGAAAACACGTGCCCAGAAACTCACCCAGCAGGAGCGCGAGCCAGGGACTGGGAGGTGGCTCCTGGTGCCCGACAGTCGTGTTCACAGGCTGTGTGTGTGTCGTCCGAGACGCTCAGTGGCCATCTGATGAAATGTTAACGCATCATCAGAGTGATTTGCAATGAGCACGGTTAGCAATTCGGTGCACCCATTCATGGCTGACTCCGTGCTGAAAACAATCGCTCCTGATCAGCTGTGGGCTGCTGACATTGGCCGAACGTGCGGGGTACACACACGCGCAGGACTGGGAAGACCCCGTGGCCCCAGGCACGTGGAGAGGGTGTGCGCGGACCTGGGTGCGGTGGGGTGTGGGGCAGCCAGTGCCCCGGACACTTTGAAGTCGCCGTGTCTGGGTGTGCCTTTGCCAGGCTGATGCTCGGTGAGGGCAGCCTCCTGGCTGAGGGTGTGAATCCCTGCCTGTTAGTGGAAGTAATTGCTCAGGAATTAACTGCATTTCTGTGCACCTGGTGATGGGGGGTGGGGCCACTTTTGTTCGACTATTGAAACTGTGACTTGGGGGCAGGAGAGAGATGGCTCACCCGAGGGAAGAGAGGTCAGCCTATCCACGCTCACCTGGGGAAACAGAGGCCCGGAAGGAGGTGGCGCATTAGTGCTGGGTGGGGCCGAGGACCAGGAAGCCTGGGGATCGGGAAGGCTGGGCTGGGCTCCCGGCAGAAATGCTCTGAGACTTGGCACCTACGTCCCGATGTCTCGGCTCTGAGGCTGGAGAGAGAATTACGGGAGGCGGCGGGTGTCTCGGACAGCCTGCGCCCCCACCGAGTGTGACCAGGCCTCACGTTAAAAAATAAATAAATGAGCCCTGGCTGGTGTGGCTCAGTGGACTGAGCGCCAGCCTGCGAACCTGAAGGTTGCTGGTTCAATTCCGAACGGGGCGCATGCCTGGGTTGCGGGCCAGGTCCCCGGTTGGGGATGTAAGAGAGGATGTCTCTCTCACACATCAATGTTTCTCTCGAGAAGGGTCCCAGCGGGGCCTGACACCCACCCCCCAGACTGTCAGACTGTTCACATGCGTGTGGTTCCTGGCATAGCCGGGTCGTGACTGCCATCTTGCTGCGGCTTCCTATCTGCCCTCCTCTCTTGCCTCCTTTGAACGAATCCTGTTTTTATTACTACCTCATTCCCCTCTGCTGACTTATTATCGTTACACACACTGTTCACTTATTCCGAGATGACACAAGTGGTTTTCTTAACCGCTGGCCAGTGACGTTGGAGCCCAGGGCACCTGAACGCCGCTTCCCCCTCCCTCCTGTGCCCTTATTCACACGTGTGCTTGTGATAACGCACAGTCAGGACCACCGATACTCACGGACCTTCCTTTACTCTTTCCTTCTTCCTGCATTTCTGTGCCGTGGCCACAGTATTGTCCTGTGTCTGCTGTATCTGTTTTAGTTTTTATTTTGTATGCAAGGACACCGGGGACCGAGAGCAACAGCTTTTGTTTGTCTAAAAGGGTATCTCACTTGCCCTGCCCAGTGTGGCTCAGTGGGTTGGGCGTCATCCTGTGAACCAAAAGGCTGCCAGTTCGATTCCCGGTCAGGGCACATGCCTGGGGTGCAGGCCAGGTCCCCAGTTGGGGGCATCCGAGAGGCAACCAATCAAAGTTACTCTTGCGCATCAGTGTTTCTGTCCTCTCCTCCTCCCTCCCCCCTCTCTAAAATAAATAAGTGAAACATTAAAAAACAAATTAAAGATCCTTTTGTAGCTTGTAAGCATGACGACTGGGTGTTCACACACTTGTGGGACACGTGCCTCCCACAAACCTGTCTGCACATTACCCGTCTGACATGGAAAAGTAAAGTAAATGAAAATGTAATTCACTCTAATTTTTCATTTTAAAGGGCATTCGGGGTGTAAAACGCGAGGTTGCGGGTAATTCTCCCTCCGGCCGCCAGGGAGCCATGCCCCTCGGTCCGACTGTTTACCGGAGGGAAGGTGCGGGCTGCACTGTTCTCTCTCGGGAGTGTTAAAGATTTTCCTCTCAGCCCATGTTTTTCAGCAGTTTCACCACGATGTGTCTCACGTATTTTTAAAAAATCTCTCCTGCTTGCAGTTTGCAGAGCCTTTTGAATTTGTGCGTTTATGTCTGAAACCTATTTTGGAAAATTTTAAGTCGCTGTTTCTTCAGACTTTCTCCCATTTTCCCCCTTCTCCGTTTAGGCCCCTCTCACGACTGTATTTGAGATGTTTGGTGTGTCCGCACACCCTCCCGCCTTCCGTCCCCCGCCCGGGGGGCCCTGGTTGCGACACTCTCTGCCCACCCGCCTTCCATCTCGCAAGCCCCACCTTCTGTGGCATCTGCCCTGTTGTGAAACCCGCCCGTTGAGTTGTTGATTTTAGGTTTTCTCGTTTGATTTTTGTACTGATTCCAGTTTTCTGCTGAAATTCGAGTTCCCGCTTTTGGCAGACACTGCGCAGAAAACTGTAGTGGCTCCGGGTGACCCGTTTTCTACCGAGACAGT
Organism: Artibeus jamaicensis; assembly: GCF_021234435.1. Lineage (NCBI taxonomy): Eukaryota > Metazoa > Chordata > Mammalia > Chiroptera > Phyllostomidae > Artibeus > Artibeus jamaicensis. The sequence goes on along the minus strand of NW_026521954.1, from coordinate 26,063,067 downwards.
TCCTCACGTCCTGCCGGGCAGACCGAGGGTGGGGCCCATGCCCTCAGGATCAGACGTCGGGGGTCTGGGCCCTGCCCTTGTAAGGCCCAGCTCCCTGCTCCCCCAGTGCGGGCCTCCAGACCTTCGCCCGCAGCTTGCTGTGTCCCCAATCCCATCACCCTGCTGTGTGTCTGTCTCTTCATCCCCGAGAGACTGAGGAAAGCTGCGTTCCGTCTGTGGGGGCCTGAGCCTCCCCTCCCCTTCTCCCACGGAGCTTCAGGAGCCGGCAAGAATCTTGACGGACGGGGTCTGAGGTCTTGAAGCTCCTGCAGCCTCCAGCGTTGTCACAGCAGCCCTGCCACCACCAGGAGCCCCGCTGGGCCCTTTAGCCACCACGGCCCCCGCCGCAGCAGCTTTCCTCCCGGGACAAGCCCCTATCCTCAGGCTCCCGCCTCTGCCAGGACGGAACCCGCAAATGCCACAAAAGGCCGACTCGCCCTCTGCACCGACCCTGCCTCCTGGTCCTGTTGCCGCTGCAGCACCCTGGTCGATGATTTCGTCCCTGGAGAATGCCTTGGTGTGCACAGGGTGGGAATTTTTACTCTTTCGTTTATTCGGAATACGATGCCCGGATCAGGACCAGGCATGCCACAGGGGCAAGTGACTTGAAGACTGTTAATGCTCTTTAACAGATTGGCGATGCTGGGCCCACTCCATATACAACGCACACATCTAAGGCCACATTGGCAGGGGCTGGAGTTGGGACAACACATCTTTTTTGGGGGACAGGACAATTCCACCCACAGCGGAGGCGACATGGCTGTTAGCCCTTTGCTGTCTCTCCTGCCTTCCCAGCCCTGCGCTCCCACAGGCGGGCTCCATTTGACGTCTGTGTGGCTCGGGCCAGCTCGCGTTTGCTTCCTGGGTTGTTGATGCCCAGGGAGCACCATCCTGCACCCCGGGCCTGCCCTCCCCACCAGGATGAAGCTGCTGAGGGGTCTGGTGGTGAGGGGCAGGTGCACGGACAGAACGAGGGGGGGCGAGTGCTGATGGGGGCCGAAGCTCCCCATTTGGGGCAGGTGAACACCCCCTACAGACACATTGAAGTTCCAGCACAGGGAAGCAGAGTCCGGAAGCAGGAACAGAAATTCTGGGAGACCCGGGGGTGGGGGGTGGGGGGAGCAGCAGCCCAGGGAGCCTGCTCATCTCTACAGGGGGAGGTAGGTGGGGGGGGGGGGGGGGGAGGTAGGTGGGGGGGGGGGGGGGGGAGGCGTGGGCAAGCCCCCGAGACAGGCCCGGGAGACAGGCCCAAGGGAGGTCAGATCCCAGAGGGGCCACATGCAGCTCTGACGGGGAGGAAACTGCGCCTCCAGGGGGCCCAGACAACCCCAATGAGCAAAGCATGGAGGGCCGGGAGCTTGCGCTGCCCGAGCCACAGGCTGAGGGGCGGCCTCGGGAGGGGCGGGTATTGATTTGCTGTGGCTGCGGCAGGAGTGATGGACGAACCTCCGGGTCCCTCGGCGCGCAGGCCCAGCGCGCCCACAGGAGGCCACTGGCGCCAAAATCGTCTAGAAAGCCCATTGCAGACGGCGCAGGCAGTACGCACAGAGCGGCAATTACCGAGCCAGTCATTAATTAAATAAGACCTGCATTTTGCAGCCACGAGCGGGAGAGCCTGCTGCTCTCGTTTGTTCATTCGGCGCTTACCTGGCATCGGACATCCGGCGGAGGGAGACGTCGGCGGACTGCCGGCTCTGAGCCCCTGTTCTGCGTCTGGACTCTGCGCCTCCTGTGCCATGTGGTCCTGCCTGGGACAGCTCCCTGAGCCTCACTCCTCCCTGCTAGGCTGAGCCTCCTTGCTGGTGGCGGCAGCATAAACAGAGCAACACAGCGACAGCACGCAGCATAGGCCGGGTGGGCGCACCGAGGTCCCGGGTGGAGTAATCCGCCGCCCCAGTGGAAGTGCAAAGACCGGCCCGCAGGCGGGACCCAGAGAGGAAGCCCGCAGCAGCCTACTCGCAGGTTTGTCTGTGGGCGCTGCGCTGAGCCGAGAACCGGCCCTGGTCCGGGACTCGGGACTCGGTGGGTGAAGACGACGCCGTGCAGTGGGGAGACCGTGACACAGATACCAGCGAAACCCCCCGTTTCTGCAGCTCAGGCTGCCTTTGGTCAACCCTCCCCAAAACCCAGCACCAGTGGCGAGGGGATCTTCCTGCTCCTGTGGCTCAGGGACTCGGCCCAGGTCCAGAGCCTGCCCCCACTGCCTCCTGACCTGCCTGACGTGGAAGGACACAGCCACCCCTGCGGGCGCTCTGCCCCGTCTGGCTCCCCACCCCTTTGGCTCAAGTCCCGGCCTGTGGGCCCCTTTAAAGATCAGACCCACCTGTGAGGTGCTGAGCTGCTTCCTCGTCCTCAGGGACCGCACTCCCTGGGTGTCCTTCCCCTCCTACCCCCGTGGGCCTGTCTAAAATAAACAAAATCTTTATAAAAAACCCCAAAAGAACAAAAATAAAAAACTTGGAAAAGTCAAGGCACATGGAACTCCTAAACGCAGTGTCTGCAGGTAAGATGGTCGGCGCTGAGAGCCCTGGAGAAGTTGGTTACGTGTCGGCGTGCTGCTGCGTCTGATTCCCTGACATGGCCCACACCAAGCGTGAGCCAACTCAAATGGGATTTCTGCCAGGGTTGCGGGGTACAGCACCAAGCTGGCCCTGGCGTGCGGTGGACACTCAGGTGGGCGGCTTGCGTGGGCCTTCCCTACTGTTGGAGGGACAAGAACAAGCCATGAGTGAACAAGGACAGGTGAGCCGGTCATTTATGCCGCATGTGGAGAGCAGGGCAGGTCAGGAGTGGCCGTCTCTGAGGAGGGTCCCCTGCACTCCTAGGAGGCTGGCTGGGCACCCATCCTGAGCTCGAGCCACAAGATGCAAGCTCAGAGCTCAGGCCTCTGGGAGTAGCCCCCACATCTGAGCACGGCCCCTCCTACGTCGAGGCTCCTGAGCTTCCGCCCCAGCGGTGCCCAGGCCCGGTGGCAGGTGGGCCCTCTGTGGCCTGTCTGCCTCACTTGCGCCACCATGGCCAAGGGGCTGGGGGCAGCGGCTCTGGAGCCAGCCGGACACCTGGGTTTAAGACCCACTTTCTGGGAGAACTTGGACAACGGTACAACCTGCCTTCGGCCTGATTTTTGTCGACTGAAAACAGGGGTGACCCCCAGGACAGTGGGGACCATGAGTCTGTGTGTGCAGAGTTCCCTGCGCAGCGCAGGGCTCACAGCAGCCCGGCGGGTGTGACTGAGTGAGCCCGTGAAAGAGGCTCCTTGGCCCCCAGCTGCGGATCGGAGGGGCTGGGAGCCGCCCTCCCCCCTCCTGGCAGGCCAGCCCACTGTCTCGAAGGCAGGCAGGCAGTGGGGGGACCGGGGCGGGGGCGGCACAAAGCCTCTCGGCTCACACCTGATTAGTGCGGGCTGACCGCCCTCCCCGAGCACCATTATAGCAATTAGGCGCTCGGCGCTCCCCGAGCACACTCACAGCGCTGCACGGGGGAGGCGGCGGTCGGCAGTCTCGCCAGCCTGGAGCCCCCGACTCATCTGGGCCCGAGGGTGAGCACGGATCCAGTCAGGGGGGCACTTGGCATTGCGCTGCAGCCCGGGGGCTGTGGTGGAGGCGGAGGACGGCGGGGAAGGTGCTGGCGGGCCGCGCGGCCCAGTCCAGGGAGTCTGCAGACGCTGCCCCACGTGCACCCTGGGCGTGTCTGGTCCCCAGGCAGCCCCGGGAGGCCCCGCGGCCGAGGGCTGAGACGGCAGGAGTGCACTGGCTCAGGCCTGGAGACTGCAGTCTGGGACCCGAGGCCTCTCTCCCTGGCGTGTGGACAGCCTTCTTCTCTGTGTCCTCACATGGCCTCTGTGTGTGTCTGTGTCTCGTGTCCTCTCTTATAGGGACTCTGTCATACTGGATCAGGGCCACCCTAATGACCTCATTCACCTTAGTCACCGGTTTAAAGACCTCATTTCCATATAATTACATTCTGAGGCCTTGAGCGGGAGAGCTTCAACTTGTGGATTTGGGGGGTACATGATTCGCTGTGCAACGCCCATCTTACTGTGCCCCCCAGGTGACATGTAGGGGGCTGAGGTTTGGCCTCTGGCTTTGGGCCTGGCACCGGGACACCTCCCAGGCCACACAGCAGGGGCATCGAGGGGAGTGGCTCTGAGGCCGACGATGGCCCTGCCTGGGGGTCCTGGCACCCTGAGCTGGTCTGGGAGACTCCTGGGTGTCTCAGAGGAGCTGGTCACTCAGGGCGCCCTGACCATGGTCTCCTGCACCTGCGTGGGGCCCTCGCCTGGCTCCCCAGAATTCAGCTCAGTGCCTGTTGGATTCACGCGAGGGGGAAACTGAGGACAGGCGGAGGTCTCCCAGCGCTGGGGAGGAGCCGACCCCTGCCAGCGCAGCGAGGCAGCTCCAATTGTCCGGGGGTGGGGGTGGGGGGGTGGTCAGGCCCCGGACCCGCAGATTTCTGCGCTCCTACCAGGCGACCTTTCTTCCTGAGGAAGCAGCTGAAACGCTCTCTGAGATTCCTAGAACTGCCCCCAGGGCGACTTCGGGTGAAGCGTCTCCCGAGTTTTCTCTGGCGGGAACCCTGTGGCTGTTCCTGCGCCCTGCCCCGCCTCCCGGCCAGGGAGCCAGCCCTTCCAGCAGCGCGGAGTGATGCTGGGCGCCGGCCCTCGCTGCAGGGTTCGCTCCACTAGTAACCCTCCGAAATGCCTCATGAGCAGGCCCAAATAATTCGCAGAGGCCTGGGGAGCAAATAAGCTCCGGATGTTCCCCCATCTCTGCACAGACAGACTTTCCTTGAAGAGCAGAATGTAAATGAGCCAGCGCATCGACCTCAATGGCCGAGCAGGGCCGGCCCTGGCTCTCAGACAGCCACTCATCAAGGAAAGCGCTCGGCTTCTCCCCCTGGACCAATCTGCTGGTTAAGTTCTTAGAAGTGGCCGTGGTGCTGGTCAGAGAAGACCCCTCCTTGGGGCAGGAGTCAGCAAGCACACCCCGGTATCCCCCTGCCTCCACTCTTCCAGCCCTACCCTGGTGCCAACGGCAGGCCCCCAGTGAGTGGAGGGGGGGACAGCCACTGTCCGCCCCACACCTTGGGCTCAGTCCGCTCTTCCAAGCCACACATTTACTGTTTGCAGGTCTGGGGGTCAGGAGTTCAACTCATCCCACCCGGATACCGTCCAGGCGTCTGCCAGGCTGTCCCTCTGGGGCTCCGAGCACTACAGGGGCCCAGGGGCAGTGTCCCTCCCAGCCTGTTCTCCTCTGCGAGCCTTGGTGGGGTGAGGAAGGCTTGGGCCCCTGCAGGCCTGCTTGGCCCTCGCCCCCCGCCCCCCGGGCCCCAGGCTGCCCCCACCTCTGGTCTCCCCACACAGCCCTGTCCCACTTTGTGGCAGAGAAGGTTGACTTTTAAGCACCATTTTTTAAATCAAGAGAGAAATAAAACAGGAAAAGGGCCAAGGGGAGGGGAGGAGGGGTTGAACAAGGGGAGTGATGTCAGGGCTATTTTGGGGTGCTGTCTGAGCCCCCTATCTCCCTTAGGGTCTCCAGCACCCGCAGGAGGCCTGGATTCTGGGAGGCTGGCGGGCAGTCCAGCAAAGCCGGCTGGCGACCAGGCCCGGGGCCCAGAGGAGGGACCTTATGGGCAGTTCCCAGTCTGGTCTGCATCCTGACTCCTGTGTCGGGGTCCCCGTGCTCCTGGGGAGTGAGGGTGTTGTGCAGCATATGGGGGGGTACAGGAGACTGGGGCCCTGTCTGTCTGCCTGGGGCAAGTGATGAGAGGTGGCTTTGAAAGGGAAGCGGCGGCCAGGCCTGAGTGGCTGAGGGGGAGGGCAGGGGTCCTGGGAACACTTAGGCCTTATTGCTGATCAAAGCCCGAGGTGCCGCCCGATGGGCCTGCGAGGTGTGGCCCCACCTGGCTCTCATTAGGCAGCAGCCCGGTCCAGCGGGCCTGTTCAAGTTCACAGACCGGGAGGCAGGCCTGCACCGGGCCGCCCTTCCACCGCACCTGGCGGCGGCCGGACGCAGGCCAGGCACAGGCATGGGGCAGCTGGGGCTCCAGCCCTGCCCACGGCCCCGGCAGGGCAGGCGCCAGGTTTGGCTACCTCTCCCTGCACAGCAGCGCCCTCCCTGCGTCCCTGCATCGGCCTCGGCACATACTGTCTTTCCCCAGGGAGACCCTCCTTTTGCTTGGCCAGCTTCCCTCTTCTCCTCCTTGGGGGCTGCCCCCCCGGTCACGTCCTGCGGAAGTCATTACCACACGCTCCCTGCCACGTGCCCCAGGCCTAACCGCAGGCTCCCTCCCCCCGCAGCTCTGAAGATAAGGGCTCTGGTGAACAGCCCTCTGCCCCTTAGGGACTGGGTGCTGGGCCTGCTTCTCCCAGTGATTCTGGCCCTGGCTTCACCCACTCACGCTGCTGAGCTCTGGTTAGCCTCCCAGAACGACCCAGCTGGCTGTGCCCTCGCCAGTCTTTCCACTGTCCTCAGAGTGTGGATGGACATGGCTGGCTTGGAGGCGCAGGGACAGGATGTTGCACCAGCCTCTCCCCGTCTCTCATCCCCTGCCCTTCAGGAACCTAGGGGCTGCTTCTCCCCAGAGAAGCAAGCTCCCCGGAAAGTCCTGGGGGCACTTCCACAAGGTAAGCAGTGGGGCTTGCCTGGGGTTTGAGCCCCAGCTGGGCCTTCTGCGTGACCCTGGGCAAGTGGCTCAGCCTCTCTGGGTTTGGACTGGTTTGTGCGTCTGCGGGCGTCATGGTCAGAGGCAACCTGCAGTAAAGCCCCGTGTGCGCATGTGCACGGTCGTCTTGACCTTAGGGGGAGGAGCCTGCCTTGTTTGGCTGGCTTGGGGCACAGGGGCTGTCTCTCAACTGCCCCTTATCTGAGTCTCTCTCAAGGGATGACTCTCATGGGGTGCAGTTACCCCCAGATTCCTCGGAGCAGGTGGTGGGAAAGCATGCGCTTCAAAGTCAAGTGCAGACCCACGGTGCAGAAAAGGAGGAGCGGTGGGTGGCCAAGGTGCCTGTGAAGAAGGGTTCTGGGCTGGGTGCCTTGGGGCTGGCACCTGGGGGGGCCTGGGAGCTGCTGCTTAGTGGGGCTTGGCTGCTGTTTGTAGCAAGTGACAGAGCAAAAAGGATCATCACAATGCCATTCAGTCCACAGTGGGCTCTGCCTGTCCCCTGGCACTGCCCCCGACTCCAGCAAAGCCTGGCTACCTGTCACCCCCCGCAACCGTCGATGCCAGGCAAACGCCATGTTTTACTCAACACGTTCATTGTGTGTCCCCTGTTCCGGTGTGGGGACACGCGGGTGTGTCCTAGAGCAGTCAGGGGCTGGCTGACGAGGCCACACTCCCCTGGAGAGACTCACCCGTGTCCCAGGGGCCCACAAACAGTGGGAGCCAGACGGAGAAAGTAGCACCTGCTGGGAACGTCCCTTCGAGCATGTGCAGGGGACTCCCCCAGGGGTTTGTCCACACGTAATTTTTTACAATGTCATCAAAAGGCACCACGGTGTGTAACCTGTCCAGGCACGTCTCATGTTTGTTTGTTTGTTTTTAGTGCCTTGCAATGTAATTTAGAATGGCTGAATGGTGTTCTGTAAAAAAAAAGAAGAAGAAGAAGAAGAAAGCTATTTCCCTCTGGTTTTGTTGCTGTGACAAATACTCCAGCGAAGAAACACGTTTCCATTGTTCAGGCCCGTGGGTGCCGACCGCTGCGCCACGAGAATGTTTAAAACATGCAGTGCCCGGCTGTTTAGTCAGGGGCCCCGGCCTCTTCAATTGCCAGATAAAACAGTGGTAACAGCCAACACAATAGCTCTCTGGCGTGAATAAATAAAAATTGTAACTATTTTTGTCACATCAGCAAAAAATATATTTTAGATGTGCCACCAAGTTTTAGTCAATAGTTGATGTGAGCCATGAGATGAAAAAGTTGAAAATCTCTGGTTTAGCTTATACTCTTTCTTTTTTATCCTTACCTGAGGGTATGTCCATTGGTTTGAGAGAGAGAGAGAGAGAAACATCAATTGGCTGCCTACCGTACGTGCCTGGACCGGGGATCAAACCCGCAACCACCTGGTGCGTGAGATGATGCTCTAACCGCCTGCACCTCCCGGACAGGGAGAGACTACTTCCTGAAGATGAATTAATTCTGCCGGAGGAGTGGTGGGTCGGGCATGTGACCCTGAGGAAATGAGAAGTAAACACAAATCAAACCTACCACCACACACACAAAAATCATTCAGTCGAAGGACCAAGCCATTCTGTGTTCTTTACAGACGTGCTGGAGAAGCCCACAGCGAGGGCCAGGTACCGTGGGGCCCCGGTCAGTGTCTCTGGCCGTCTCTCGTCTCTGGTTTGGAGGCAGCACGTGGCAACGGTACCCTTCGCTAGAATGCTCCTGCCGGCACAGGGAGGAGCCCCCGCACGCAGGGGTGGGCGAGAAGTCTGAACAAATGGTTAGTGTTAAAGGAGTCGAAGTTACCGGGGCATCTCATATGCTATGATTTATGCGTCCGTCATTCCAATCATCTTAAATAAGAAAAATGCCGGGTTTCAGTTGCCACCGAGAGGTATCTGGTCTCTTTTAGATGAAGATTAACCGCACAGAGTGACAGCCCCGCGTGGCAGGCAGGGCCGACGCTTTCCTCGTTATGTAACTGGTAATTCAGACAAGATTTAATCAAACGATCCATTTCTAATACCCGCTTGGTATTAGCTTTCTGTTTTGAATTTGCCTCTATTCATGTAATATCCAGAAAGGCTATCTGTCTTCTGGTAAATGGTTTTAAGTCCCACATTTTCAGCTTATATATAAGAGATAATCCAACAAGTCAAGTTAAACCAGGGAGCTGGTAGAATCATCAGGTTTTTTCTAGGGAGTGAGGGCGGAGATGGAGATACATATAAAAATAAATTTGTTATGAACGAAGAATAAATTTATTATCCGTAACACATGCATTTAATATATTTGCTTTATATATTTCTACATTCATTAATAGCATTTTATTATTATATTTTATGTGGTGGTAGATGGAGGTCAAAAAGGAATTGTTTGACTATTCGCTCATTTCTCTAAGTTCCGTGAAAGAAAACCTATTTCCATTCAGACGTGCACAAAGGTTTTCGGTCCAGATGTGAATGCGTTTAACGGTTTAACATGCTCAGGAGCTCAGCACTCAGGCCTCCCCGGGCCGCACTCGGGTTGAGCTCAGGTGCGGGCGTGACCGTCCCCCTCTGCAGCCCCTGGCGGTGGGGGAGGAAGGGGCCCGAACCCGCCGCTCCCAGCCGGTGCGGGGGCAGTGCTGGGCGCAGCAGCCCTTTCCTGCGGAGGTGGGGCCCGCAGGGGCTGTCCAGGCGGGCGGGTTCCTCGGGCGGTGGAACTTGTCGCCTGTGATCGGCAGAGTCTCAGAGCCCACTTCAGGAAAGCTCCCGAAGCCGGGCTCCAGGCCGCCTCGCTGGGTGCTCAGTTCATTTACTCCGCAGACGCTCCCTGAGTGTCTGCCCGGTACTCGGCGCAGGCCCGCGCTGGTCCCAGGGGCTCTGAGCGGGCAGTAAGGAGCCTGTGGAGTGTAAGGGCAGGGCTATTCCTTTGCTTTATTTTAGTGTTAAAATGTAACAGGCATTGGCCTGCTTTTTAACTTGTTTTGAGTCAGTTGAGTTGTTAGCGCACCCGGTTCCTTGCAGGTTTTATTCTTCCCCTGAAAAATCTCTGTGGAGCGGGTGAGCGAGAGCACTAAAACCGCAGAGCCGCTCCGGGCCAGCCACCCTGGCGCCTAGGCGCCACCTGGGCCTTGGTTTCGAGATGGAGGCCTCGGGGAAGGCCCTTCCTGGACCGCTCCCGGCGACGGAGACGAACGAGCGGCCGGTTTTTGGGGACAGCGGAGCCTCAGCACAGGACGTCTGGCCCATCTGGTGCTTATCTCGAACACCCTGAGAGCCGAGGGAACACCTTTCGATATTTCAAAGTGGTCCCCCCCCCCGAAGGTTTTATAAAACCTGGAGCCTCTGAAACAGAATAATATCTTGGTCCGACAGGACGTAGGAGACATTCCTGAGGCATTTCCAGGGGCCTGAAGCCAGAGGAGCTCTGGGCGGCCTTCCCGGCGCGGAGAGGGGATCATATTATCCCGGGGAGCTGAGCCTTGTGTGGGGAAGATGCACGCATCGTTAAGTCGGCCGCACCCCTGCGTTCACAGACATGTCGTTCCAAGTTCTCTTCCCCGAATTGCTTCTCGCCTGCGCCCAGCTCCAGTGCACTTTGGAGTCATCTAGTGACGCAGTGTCTCAAGTCGGGGCTCACAAACTGCCGGCTTTCACTTTCATGGGGACACTGATTATTCCTGATTTATGGGCTGTCAGGTGCATCTTGGGAGAATCCTGCTCATGGGGTGATTTCTCCCAGGAGAGCAGAGAGGGAGGCTGAAAAGGGGGAGGGGCGCGGCGTGGGAGGGGCGTGGTCACAGGAAGAGGCGTGGTCTCAGGAGGGGCGTGGCCGCAGCGGAAGGCTCTGGGCGAGACAGCTCCAGTGCTGACCGCGCTTCCCATCTCTGCAACTCTGGGCACACCCGCCGATCTGCACAGGTCTTCCTTTCCCTGTCTGGGAATGGGGGCAGGAAATATTGACTAGTCTGCCCTACGTGAGCCTCGGTGACATTCTAATGAGAGGGTGGATGTGACAGTTCTTGGAAATATTCAACACTGGGAAATGGGAGGGATGACCATGAATCGATAATCATCTATATCAGTCTCATTCGCTGTGGTCCCACACAGTAGGACCACAGTCTTGGTCCTACTGTGTGTCAGACTGGAGCAAGAAGTCTATAAACTTTTTCAGAGGAAAAAGGAATTTCCAGCAGGGAGAAAAGTAAGGTAAAGGCGAATTGGCTGGGATTTTGGCTGCTGGCCACGTGGGCTTTCCCGCCCGGCGTAAACAGCACAGTCCAGCGCAGATGGGCGGAGTCCCGTGCTCCGGGTTGGGCTGCCAGCACAGCGGGTTTGTGGCCCCGGAAGAAGGGCAGCAGAGATGAGTGGGACACCTCTCTGTTGGTAGCTTTTGGCACACAGAGACGAAAATATGGTAGGCTGGGCAGATCTGACAGCATCGCCAACCTCGCTGACCTCCCCGACCTTTGGCTGGCCTCCTGACCTCCCAGAGCACTGCCCCCAGCCCCTGCAAAGGCACTTTTCTCGTGCACATGGAACATTGGTCAAGACAGATCGTTTCTGGGATAAAAAGTAAGTCTCCATAAATTTCAGGAGATTGAAGCTACACAGACCATGTTCTCTCACCATAGCAGAATTACATGAGAAATCAATAAAAATGAGATGGCAAGAAAATGCCCAAATGTTTGAAAATTAACAGGCTTCTAAAAAACCCATGGGTCAAGGAATAAGTCACCAGGAAAGTTAGAAAATATTTAGCATGAATGATCATGGAAATATAATGTTTTAGAATTTGTGATGTAGAGCTAAAAATGCTTGCAGTGGCATTTATTTCTTTAAATACTTACATTAGAGACGAAAAATGGGATAGAGTCAGTGACTCGTGTTTACACAAAGAAGCAGAAAAAGATGAGACAAGCAAACTCAAAGCAAGGAGAAAGAAGGAAGTAATAAAGATAAGAAACAACAAAACAAATGAAACATTAATAAAGCCCCAAATTTGTTTTTTAAAAAATTAAATAATTTAAAACCTTCTTAAAAAGGACAATCAGGGACAAAAACATAATTTATTTACATAAAAAGGTGTAAAAAAGATAAAATATCACTAACAATACTACAGGCAGTGAAAAGATAATCAGGAAGTATTATAAACCACCCAGGAGAGAATGCAGGAGGGAACTTTCGGAGGTGAGGCATGGATGGTGGGGATGGTTTGGGGTGTACGCTTATCTCCAAATTCATCAAATGTGCATGTTAATGATGTACACCTTTCTGTCTATTACAAAAATGAAAAGAAAGCATAAAACCCAAACTTATTTCAATAAATTTGATACATAAAGGACAGATTCCCTGAAAACTAGATGATCAAACTGACTTAAGAAGAAGTAGAAAGTGTGAGCAGCTCTATAACTATGGAAAAACTTCAGTTTGTTACCAAATTCCTTTCTGAAGCAAAATTCCAGGTCCAGATGGCTTCAAAGGTACATTCTACCAAACTTATAAGAGAGAGAGCTGACTGGTACAGCTCAGTTGGTGGGACGTCATTCCACACGAAGAGAAAGGTGGCTGGTTCGATTCCCTGCCCGGGAACATGCCTGGGCTTCGGGTTCAGTCCTGGGTTGGGGCGTGTGGGAGCAGGAACCGCTCAATGTTTCTCACATCGATGTTTCTCTCCCTCTATTTCTCCCTAACTTCCCCCTCTCTAAAAATTAAAAAACCTTATAAGAAAGAAATAATGCCAATATAACACCAATTTTTTTCTGAAAAATGGATTAGAAGAAAGAAATGCCTAAAACTCATTTTTTTGAAGCCAATATGACCCTGATACCAAAACCAGGCAAAGAAATGACAAGAAAAGAAAATCAGACCAACATCTTCCATGAACACGAGCCTGTCTCTCGTGGTCCAAAGTTCAACAAAACATTAGCAAGTTGAATGTAACTACACATAAGACTAGTGGTGTTTATTCCAGACACACAAGGGCAGCTCAGGATTTGAGAATCCATCGATGTAATCACAACATTAACAGAATCAGAAGAAAATAATATTATGATTCTTTTAACAGAGGCAGGAATACCATGATGTAATATCCACACTTCGAAACTCATCTGTGATAAGAGAAGAGGCCCTTCCTGGATCTGATACAGGGCACCGATGAAAACCAACATACAACACCACACTTAACGCAGACCGAACGTACCCCTGCACCCGGGACAACGCAACAGTCGCTCTCACCACTTCCACTTCTCGGGGTACGGGAGGGCGTATCCCACGCGGTGCAGCAAGAAAGAGGAATAAAATAAATGGATAAAGGGCATAGATGTTGGAAAGGAAGAAACAAACGGTCTCTTGGCAACAGCGTGTTTGTCTACGTGGAAAATCATCAGAAATCGTCAAACAACCTTCTAGACTTGGAGAGTGAGTGATACAAGGTCAATACACAAAAATCAATAGCGCTTCTCTGCACTAGCAATGGCTTGGAAGTTGACATTCTGTTTTCAAAATTTGAAATCAAAGTAAGACAATTGTAAATACCATTCAAAATAATATAAAAACAGGCATACATTAGATGACCATTTCGTAAGACTCCCACATAAAAACTCAAACCACAATGCTGGTAAGTCCACAATGGTTTGAGTTTTTATGTAGGAGTCTTACAGAACGCTCCTCTCACGGATTGGAAGATTCGGCATTGTTAAGATGTCCGTTTTCTCCCAATCAGTCTATAGTGAGGGCTGGCAAACTGTGGCCCTCGGGCTGGTTGCCTGTTTTTGTAAATAAAGTTTTATTGGAACACAGTCATGCCCAGGGCTGTGTGTCTTGTCTATGAACGTCTGAACCCCAACGGCAGAGCTGACCCGTGATAGAGACCGCGTGGTCCTCAGTGCCTGCAATATTGTCTCTCTGGCCCCTGCAGAGCGTTGGCCCCTCCTGGTCCCTCGGTTTCGCACCGTCCCCATCAAGGTCCCAAGCGCTTTTCTCCACTGCAGTGTGGGTTTGCCTTTGCCGAGGGTGACAGCATCTGTAAGTTCTGCCGTAACCTTAACCCAGGTGTTTACTGAGTGCACAAAACTCGGTCCATGCTTGCCCTCTGTGTTTCACCTCACGACAACTTTTCCAACCTGGGGGCTTAGGTTTTTTAATCACCTTTTGCCAGGTTCCCCACAAGAACTTCATGGATGCCGTACTCCCTGAGTCCTTGCCCATCTGACACAGCCGATATTTGGGCTTTGCCACCAGTGGCCATCTGGGAGGCGGCGTGTGGACCTTGGGGCTCTGTCCCCTCCTTCTGCAGCCGCTGGCCGTCTGCTTTCTTCTGCGCGTCCGGACTGCCTTAGTCCCAACTTCTCTTTTTATCTGTGGTCACTGGACTTGACTGTGAAGGATTTCTTTCTGAGGCGGACTTACTGCTGACCCACGCCCTGGACTCTCTCACGTGTGAGGGTATCAGCCGGTTGCCTTATCCTTGAGTGGTTTCTCTGCTGTTTCAAAAAAAACAAAACAAAACTGTGTCTTTACCCCACAGGCTGCCGCCCCCGGAGACGCACCCTGCGTTGCGGCCGCAGCTCTGCACGAGAGCAGGCGGCCGGCTGCGTCTCCCCCAGGCGCCTGCAGACGCCCTTATCTCAAACGTTCTCTTGTTTGACCAGAATCTGTGTCCCTGCGGCCGGTTCTCCGTCTTCCTGGGAGTGTTCAGCCACTCGGTTTGCAAACTAATCTTCCCTTCATTTCGGGGAACTCTTCTCTCACGCTACCTTATTAGGTAACAATTTCTCATGTCTAAATTCAGTTCCACTTTGGCGACCCACTGCTCTGGGTCACCAGCTGCCTCCATGGGACCATTTGGTTCTCCCCTTGTCTTCTCTCTGATTGGTTAAATATCTTTGCCTTTTTGCTCTGGTTCATTTGTTTTGGGCCGTTTTCCCCAAATCCACATGAGCCAATTAAAATAAAGTGAACCCTAGAGACATGTCTGTGTCCCTTGAGACACCGAGGCCCTTCCCCCTCAATGGTCTCTGGGATGCCAGCTGGTTGGTCCCCTTTCTCACCTCCCCTAGTGGGCGGGCCCAGGACTGTGTCAGCCCCCCTCCCACGATGCACAGGGGCGTCAGGGACCTGCTCTAACACCCAGTCTGTGCTTCCCAAGGTCGCTGCCATGGAGACATGGGATGGCACTTGACGCCCACAGGGCGACTGCCCCCACGTTGAACTTGACCAGTTTCCGTGTCTGTGGTGGATGCAGTGCCAACTGGAAGGGAAGCCCGCGTCCTCAACCCTCTCCCACCGCCACCAGGGTGTCCACACAGCGCTGGGAAACCTCCCTCCAGTGCAGGGGACAGCTGGCTGGGACACGGGGAGAGACGGAGCGGGGACTGGGCAGGGGCCCGTGTGATATGACCTGGCCCTCGGCCGTGTCTTGTCTTGGGGGTATCTTTTCTGTGGTCTGACGCTGCCCCGTGGATCTGTCGTTTACTGAACTCTTCCTGGGCTGCGGTTCACTCCCTGCTGGGGGCAAGCGGCCACCGAGCCCTGGTCTATCCTCCCCACCATCGGTGTGGGGCAGGCCCCGGGCTCTGGCCTGGGCTCCCACCTCTGACCGACCGCACAGCCCCCGGTGCCAGCGTGGCCACAGGGCACCGCCGGAAGCGGGCAGTCCGTGCGCCTCTAGTGAGGCCTCTTGCCGGACTCCCAGCCCTGCGTCTGTCTCCTCGGCCTCCAGCTCTCTGCTCCCCCACTTCCCGAGTGGGGGGAACTGAGCTCCCGTGGGCTGGGGGCGGGGTGCTCAGACCTCCCGGAGCCTGGGGAGACTGGTTGTGCCTCCCCGTGTTAACGACTCTGAGGTAGTTGTCACTGAGTGAGTAGTGGCTCAGAGCTGCCACCCTGTACTAGCGGTGTGAAGATTCTCCTCCCCACTCAGCCTTGCTCTGGCACCGGAGCAGGTGAGGAGGGTCGAGAGGTCGGACCGGGCTCCTGCCCACACGGCCACTCTCCTCTCCGGGGTGGCCAGGCCGGGCACTGAGCTGGGCAGGGGGCCGGGGACAGGGGCGAAGTGTCCTCCGGCTCCCACGGCGCCCTCCCCCTGCGCACGGTCCTCACGCCCTGCCCCACACCCTCTCCTCCAGTCCCCATCCCCGGCCCCCTCTGTGGAGTGCGGGGTGCAGGCCCCGTCCCTGCGGGAAGCCCCGGTCTCTAGCAGGCACGTCCTGGGGCTGCAAACGCCAGAAACCGAGCCCCAGTCTGAGCACCTGAGCAAAAGCTGCATTGACCGAAGGCCCTGGCAGAGCCTGTGGGTGAAGGGGGAGCTGGGCGGCTGGGCCTCGGGAACTGGACCTCGACCCTGCCCCAGACGCTGTCCCCCGACTGCCTAGGTGGGGGGTTGGGGATGGGGCAGAACTGTGTAGCTGGCGGCCCAGCAGGACGGGAAGGGCCACTCCTCACATGAGTGGGGGAGGGGAGGACGAAGGTGGGGTGGTTGGAAAACCATGGAGTCTGTTGTGCCCCTGGCCACTCCTTAATCCGCCCCCTACCCGCCACCATGCCACCTCTGTCCTCGGCTCTGGCCCCCGCTGGCTCCAGCCCCCACCCCCGGCTCCGGCCCCCTCTCCACACTTGGCGGAATGGCTGGCTTGCGGCCCCAGAGAGGAGAAGTGGCCCTCCGGACCCCCATGACGGGGGTGGAAGGCCAGGAGCTGGGCCCCCGGCCTGCAGGCACATTAGGCCTGACTGCCCTGTTTGGTGCCTGGCTTTGAGGGGCCCCACCCGGGCTGCAGCCTGGGCCCTGATGGCGGCAAGGCCTTCCCCAACCTGTCGTCAGTAATCAAGGGTAAATTAATATTTACTAAGCAGGCTCCCAAGGAGAGGGGTGGGCATGAGAAACCAGGGGACGCGCCGGCCGAGGACCGGAGGCCCCTCTCCTGGCTTTCAACTCTGGACCGCGCAGCCCTGAGCGGAAACCTGATCCACAGCTAATTGCCCGGGTGGCCTTTCTCAGTGCTCCCTGCCCCGGCTCACAGCTCAAAGTGTTTCTGGTGCCCTCACGGCACCCCCGGCGCAGTCGTGCACATCAAAGGGAGCGGAGGAGGAAGCCTCTAATGCCCCATTTCCCGCCCTGGCCCACCCCCGCCAGGGACCCAGCAGCACCCCGGCCCCGCCCGTGCACTGGCCGGCTTTCCAGCAACCCAGGCGGTTGGCTTGCCGCTTCCCATTTGGTGGCATCTGTTTTCACACACCTCCCTTCCCCCCACCCAGGGAAACGTGCATTCTCCTATTTTCTGGACGCGGAGACTAAGGCTCAGGGAGGGGAAGCGAGTCACCCAAGGCCACACAGCAGGTTACGTGGGGTAGGCGTGATTGGAAATCAGGCTGTGTTGGCCTCCCGGGGCTGTGGTAACAGAACAGCACAAACTGGGGCCTGAAACAGCAGACGTGCATCCTCTCAGCCCCGGAGCCCAGACAGGGGGGCCCAGACGGGGAGCCCTGTGCGCGGAGGGCCGGTTCATAGCAGCGCCGCCCCCGCCCCAGTCCCCGCCTCTGGCCTCGGGGAGCTCTCTGGGTCTGTGTCCAAGTCTCCCTCCTCCTCTTCTGAAGCCCCCGTCCCTGGCCTGAGCCCGCCCTGCCCCAGCACGGCCTCATCTTCACGGCATCGGAAGGACACTGTCGGAGTGAAGCCACCGTCACGGGGACCAGGGTTCAGACCTGTGCAGGTCTCAGGCCCCAACTTGCTGGGGAAGCCGCCTTCTCTCTCTGTGCTTCCTCTCACTTCTAAAGGGGGTGGCGGCGGGGGGCGGGCAGAGGGTGACAAATTTCTTCCCCCAGATCCTAGAAGCAGCCTGGGAACTTCACCGCCCTTGGGGCCCTTCCTTTCCTGTATCCGGAACCCCAGGCTGGAGTGGAGACAGCGGGTGACACCGGGCACGGCCGTGAGGACGCCCCCTCCGGGGACCGTTCCTAGAGCCGTGTGCAAGGTGGGTGGCGTCGGCCCCTTGGAGCCACAGCGTCACAGGCCAGGGGTTAAGTGGCCGCCCCAGGGCACATGAGGCCTCCGTGGCGAGCGGGGCCGGAACAGGGAACAGCTGACCCCAAGCCCAGAGCACTTCCCACAGCAGATCTGTCAGAAAGCCGCCTGGTGCTGGGACTTGATTCAGAGCCGCCAGAAGCCCCGGCACTGGCAGAGGGCCTGGTGGGTGCATCCTGCTGGTGAGCACCCTGCTGACACAGCGCCCAGTGGGAGAGTGTGCCAGAGGCTGGGGCGCAGAGCAGAGGGATGCCTGGGTGGCCTGAGGAGGGGACAGCAAGGGGACGCTCAGCCAGGAGGACATTATAACAAGCAGAGGGGTCCAAGGATGGGGGTCCCTGGAGAGTGGTGAGCTCCCGATCTCTGGAGACTTCCAAGCAGGGCCCCCATCCGCTCTCCGAGGAGAACTGGGGCAGGCCAACTGGACTGAGTCTCCCATGGGGTCCCTTCCAGCCTTGTTGGCCAGCCACCCTGTGAAAGTGGGGTGGGGTGAGTGGCGGGCTGAGCCTGGCCCGGTCTCAGGGCACCATGACCACACGTGCGAGCCCCGTGTGTCCTCAGCACCCCTGGGGCACACATGTGCAGGGACTAACCAGATGCCAGCTGGGGCTGCATCTGGGAAATGACCACAGGCCCGGACTAGCACCCACCGGCCTGCTTTGCTCAGGAGGTGGAGCCGGTGGTCTCCGCCGACCACACCAGGAAGGCCTGGGCCGGGCTCCTGCATGGGCACCACCTGGGGAGGGGCTGGGGGCCCAGAAGGAAGCCTCGAGGCCATCCGGGGCCACCCTGTCTCCTAACACGTGGGCTCCTGACCCTGAAAGGACTCACAGAACCTGTTCCACCCCCTCATCCTGTCCCTCATCCCGTCACCTCTAGACGGTGACCCCCGGAGAGCCGCACGTCTGGGCCCCCATTGCCTCTGCGCCGCCTGCTCCCGGGCTGGGCCCTGAATGGTGCCAGGTGTGGTTGGGGGTGGGGCGGCGCGGGCCTCACGGCCACGCACACAGGGGCTGAGCTGGCCGCTGACACTCCTGAGGCCTGTGTGTCCCCGCCGCTGTCCGTCTCCACATCCATCTGTCCACAAGCACCCGTCTTTGCCTCGCTCTGACAAGAACCAACAAGCAGACACGGAAAGTTGTGCAATATAGGACGACACACAGAACCATGGCTGGAGCGGTGGGGGCAGGAAACCGGACTGGGAAGATCCAGCCCCAAGCTAAGCTCCAGTTGGCCAGGTTCTGCTAGAAGGGACCTAAAATCACAGCTTTGCGGTGCCCGGCAGCCAAGGCAACAGTCCCCAAGGAAAAGCCCACGGCCACATGCAGGAGCCACTCGGCCTTTTCTGACCCTGGCGCCCAAATTGGTGTAGAAAGAGTCCCCATGGAGCGGGGGCTCACGCAGCGGTCTCCAGGGCAGGGGAGGCCGGCTGGCTTGGCTCTGCAAAGGAGTACGAAGGAGCCAGCACATTCTCTCATGGGGAGTGGTCAGGGCCACCTGGTGTGCCGGGCGACCATGACAGCGTACGGCGATTCATGGGCACGGAAGCCCATTTGTGGAGGGGGCGGGAGAGACGCGTCCCAGGACCGTGGGCTGGGCCACAGCCACATGCAGGCGATCCAGTCCGAGGTCACACCTGCAGGGGTGGGCAGAGGCCAGCGGACCCCTCCTGGGGGCCGTCCCCACGAGTCGGCCCGGCTCCCCACTTCTCCCGGCCCTGGCTCCCCGACCACGCCCAGTCCTGAAGACGGCCCTCAGAGGACAGTGTCAGGCCGCGTGCAGGTGAGGAAGTTGATGCCACACAGCAGCGAGACCCAATGCCCAGCTGCCCGCCGAGCAGCCAGTGTCCCAGCCCGGCTGTCCCCGGAGTCTGCGTGGGGTACTTTGTCACAGGCACCTTGTAAAGGAACGAAGCTTTAGGGGAAACGGAGCGAACCAGCTCAGAGGAAATGAGACGTCCGGAGGGAAGGGACCCAGGGGACAGAGTGCTCCCACATCTGCTGCCTGCCCTGGGGGCGACACCGCCAGTCTTGCAGCTTGACGCCCACTCAGGAGCCCCTCCGAGGAGCCCTGCCCCTCACCCCCACGATGAGTCCGTCCCACTCCGGATGAACTCCCGCGTGGGACTTCACAGCCCTGTCCTGGAGAGACTTCACGCTGTGACGTGTTTCCTCACACCCACCCGGAGGATGACCGAACACTGGAGCCGACACAGGGCACAAGTGAACAGAGCAGCCCACGGCCCCTCCTGGGCCAGCAGCCGGTCTCCACTCCGGCCCAGGGCACAGGCCGGCAAGGACGGCACTGTGGCCCCCACACCACCCAGGAGTGGTGCGGCCAGCAGGGTCCTGGGGCCACACTCAGCCTGGCCACAGTGGCCTCTGATCTGTGGTGGGGCGCCGCCTGGCTCCCGCCCATACCCGCCATCACCATCCTGTGGGCCGCTGCTCCAAACCCGGCGGCGAGGCGCCTCGTGTGCATGGAATCCTGCGGTGCTCGTCCTACTGAGACGGGTGTGTCCGCGGAGCACGAGTCCTCAGGTCCGTCCCACTGTCACAGCCACAGGAGGCAGAATGACAGAGCCTCCCCACCCTCAGCTCCCACAGCACCCTGCCTCATCGCCCTGGTGCGGGGGAAGGTAGTTCCCAGGCCCGGCTCCTCCATGAACTAACTTTTAGGCCAAAGCTCGGGATGTGCTGGATGGAACACCCCCTTCCTGACGCTCTAGAGGGGGTGGGGGCTGAGGGCATCTTGGGGTGCACACTAGCACCACACACAGAGATGCACGTGCACAGACACGTGCACACAGACATGCACATGTACATAGTCACGCACACCCAGGGCCGAGCCCCGTTGCCGTGAGGAGCGCTCTGTGTGAGAAGGGGTGCCTGCCTGCGGTTTGACTGACCAGACAGGACTGCGCCAGCTTCTCCCTCCCCTCCCCACCCCCGGGGGTCCACGTCAAGGGGCTCTGGGGCTCGGGGACCCCGCTGCCGGCCTCGGAGGGTGCCCCGGGACCCCGGAGCCGCTCCCCACCTCGCCTCCCCCACCCCTGTCTGCAGCCACAGCAGCCTCCTCCGAAGGAGGAGGAATTCGATCAAATGTTAATCCTCTCCACATGTAGAATGTTCCAGATAGCCCCGAGCTCAGAGTGCCTTTTGAACTTGTGAACAGAAATTGATTCAAGGTGACGAATTTGTAATCAGTTTATGATTGATGGGCCGGGTTTCCAGAAAGGCAGCCGCGTGTCCCGTCCTCCTTCCCGGGCGGCAATGTGTTTCACTTTATCCCCTGTCTCGGGGCCCGAGGAGCAGGCGCAGGAAAATAAAGTCAACTGCGATGTTTGACTTGTCCCGGCCAGATGCCGCTTCATTAGGGGATCGGCGGGAAGGAAGTGCTCACACGGAGTTTCGTGCCCGCCCTCCCGTCTGGACAGAGGGCAGATCGGATGTTAAACTATTAGTGTGATTAGGTGAATAATGACTTTGGAACTAATTTCGCTGGATTGGAAAGAGAGCAGGACGGCACGAAAATAGAAACATCTGCCCGAATATTCTAATTTCAAAGGGTAATTGTGCGGGGCCTGCTCGGGTTGTCCCCTCTCCGCCCCTGACTTTTCTTTTTTCCTCTTTCTTTTCCGTCTTCAATTTTTTTTTAATTGAAAATGCCTTAAAGTGACTTTGAGTTCAGTCCCAGCAAAGTTCAGTGGGAAAATTCTCACGGCAGGCGTGCGGGCGGCGCCCCAAGAGGAGCAGAGCGAAGCCCAGGGCCAGGGCTGGGGAGGCCCTCTTTGCGGCGACAGGGAAGCCCCGTGAGGGGGAGAAGCAGCTCGTGGCCGATTGGCAGGGCTGCCGCCGGGGCAGCGGGCTGCAGCCTTCACCTTCTCGGGGCGGAATGCCTTTGAGAACCCGATGAAAGCCATAAAGCACCCCCACCCCGAAGGACAAAAGAACGGGCGCCCCGTGCAAAAGCCTTTCCGGCAGGTTCGCAGACCCCTTAAATGGCACCACCTCCGGCCGTACGTCCTTGCCCTCAGCGTCCTCCTCCTCCTCTCCGGGCCGCCAAGTGCTGGTGAACCCACATGCAACTGAAGCAGAAACCTGACAGCGTAAACCTTGATCTGCAGCGTCTGCCCACGTCCATGGTGTAAAGACCCCTCAGGGCCAACTGCAAGTGACCGGCACGAAGTCACTGCTAGGACGTGGCTGGGAGCAGATGGACACGCTCGGCTGCTTGCCGCCGGCTCCCGCACCTTGGGGTTTCCAGGCCCCGACACAGGGCAGTGAATTTGGCTGAACCCTGGGTTTGGGGACACAAGCCAGCTCAGTCTCTCTGAGTATCTCCCACCAGCCATGTCTACGGTTGCGAGACAGGTCTGGGGTCCTGCTCTGCCTGAGGTTGGGGGGTGAGAGCAGACACACGGGGACCGGGGGCGGCCCTGACCTGGGGGACCGGCAGGGGCAGGTGGGGGTTGCAGAGTCACGGAGGAGAGAGAATTAACGGGTGATCGCCACCCCCTAACAGACATAGAGAGGGTGTCTGGGATGCACCCTGGCCCCCACGTGCCCAGCACAGAGTGGGCCTGCAGACTGCAGCCCACGGGGTTTTTCTGCCCCCAGAGCCTCCCCTCCTGCCCTCCCTGCCACCACCCCGACCGTGATGCACACAGCCCAGGACCCTCCTCACCACCCACTGCCTCCTGCTTTTGCCCAGGACCTGCCCCGCTCTCTGCCGGGCCCAGTGCCACGCAAGGCCAGGGATGAACGTCTGAGCAGCAGGCGGACACCCTTCTGTCCCAGACAAGGCTGCTACATGGTGGCAGGCAGAAGGGCCCCCACAGGGTCGTGCCAGCCGCTGGAAGGTCTGAGCGTATTAAGTGAGCACCTGCTATATGCCAAGCTCTTGCTGGACACCAGGGAGACATTCGTAGAACGTGCAGAGAAGGTCCAGGCCTGTCAGGAGAAGCTGGGGCTGCGGCTCTGCGTCCCGGCCCCTGCAGTGGCGTGGCCTGGACAAGTAGCTTCCCCCCCGGGGGCCCCAGGTCCATGGCGGGAGATGTCCGAGACCCTCCAGTCTGGGGTAGAGAGCCTGTGAATTGTGCAGGCCCCCGTCTGCTAGGCAGGTGAGCGTATGTGGCAGGGGACGAACATGGGCCCCTGGTGAGGCCTCGGGCCGCACGGGGCAGCAACAGAGAGAGAAGCAGGGAGCCCCCGAGCAAGGGACGCACCTGCCACACGCCTGGAGCAGGGCCACGTGCCCCGCTCTGCTCCTCCAGTTCCTGCAGCTCTCCCGGTTTGAAGCAGAGGGCAGGCGCCTCTGTGGGAAACGAAGGTTCACACGTGACCCACGACCCGCTCCGAGGCTGCGCTCAGGAGAAACGCAACGTGTCTCCAGACGCCTGCGCAGGCGCGATGACGGCGGCTTCGGTGCCTCTAGAACCTGAAGCTCGGAGAGAGAAGTCGGCCACCAATGGCCACGTGTGACCTGGTTGGTGCAGAAGAAATGCCCAGAGGGGCCCACAGAGCCGGAGCGAGGGTCAGCGGTCACTAGGACTGGGGGTGGGGGGGTGACAGGTTCTTTTCCAGGTGATGAGATGCTGTCACGCTGGCTGGTGGTGGGAGCAGGTATTTGTGAGCGCACTACAACCACCGAGGTGTCGCTGTTTAATAAAGGACATTGTTTCCAGTCCCACTTCCCAGGTGAGTTAGTGGAGGCTCGGACAGGTCACACTGGCCTGCTCCAGCTGCAGGGCCGGTGAGGCGGAGCCGGTTAGCATCCAGGCAGGAGGAAAGGGAGCTGGCGGGGCAGCGCTGTCCTGGGTCGGGGCAGGACCCCCAGCACCCTGCTTGGAACGGGGTGCGTGGCCACCCGGGGGGTGAAAGGAGAGTTTGGTCAGGGATGCCGGGGAGGGTACCCCACTGCAGCAATCTGAGAGGCCTTCCTGGACGAGGAGGCGCTTGATCGGCGCTCCCTGGGGAAGCAGATGGGGGGCAGTCCAAGTCACCGCCAAGCAGAAGAAGCACAGAAGGTGTGTGACTCAGGGAAGGTCACTGGCCCTGTGGCCTCCGCAGCTGGCCATCAGGACAGTACCTCCCAGCCCGACGGGGAGGCGTGGAGACCAAGCCCCAGGGCCCCTCTGCCTCCCCCCCCAGTGCAGGGGAGCGGCAGATTCAATTAGCCATGGAGTTTCCTCAAACTGCGTTTTGAATGGTTCAGAAGCAATGTTTCCTTCCTTCACCGAGTGTTTGCTTTCACAGAGGGGAGGTCTGCCAGGTCCTCCGCCACCGGTCACCGCGACGAAAGGGGGTTCTTCTGCGGATGAGTGTGTAGGCGTGCGCATGTGTGTGTGCATGGGTGTACATGGGTGTGCATGCCTGTGCACACAAGTGTCTGACACGCGTGCACACGCAGTATTCCATGTGCCCGTGTGTGTGAGACAGAGAGCAGGCCCCTGAACCGTCGCCCCTTCGCTCCTCCCGGGAGCCCCGTCCTGGCTTTGCTCCAGACCCGCACACTGTGGCGCTCAGCGGCCATGACGCTCCACAGGTGTGTGCAGCCTGGCAGCGGTGGAACGTCTGCACCTGGTGGCCCCGGGAGCCTGGGTCGCCCCTGGAAAGCGTGTGAGGAAAGCCAGGGCCTGGAGAGGGCGGGCCACCCTTCGTACGTCCCACGGGTGGGTGACAGGTGGGCCAGGCAGCACCAGACCTCGGGTGCCTGGTCTGTCCTTATCCCAGCCTCTCGTCCTCACAAGGGTGGGAGCTTCCCCTCGGCCTCGAACCACCTAAAATCGCAGGCCAAGGCAGCTCCCCTGGCAGGAGTGCCCCCCCACTTCCCTTGTTCCTGGCCTGTGGACCCCCTGAGCCCCACAGCCCCTTTGAAGCTGCCCTTGGGGACCTGACGCGGCCCAGCCCACGCCTGCCGTGCCCTCCGGGGGTCCTGCGGGGGCTCTGCTTCCTCCTGCCTTCAGGAGGAGCCTGCGTGTCCCGGGGGCTTCCTGGGACCTCGAGGCCAGGGTCAGCATGAGCCAGCCGCTGGCACTCTGTGAGGTCACGGGTAATTCCGGCTGCCCCCCAGTCCTCGCTTCAACACCTCCCTAGTCGGATTCCTGTCCCCACCCGTCTGCGCCGGGGTCACCAGTGGGACCTGTCAGCCTCCATCCTAGGACACTGCCATGTGGACCCTCCCTCCATTTGGAAATGCTCTCCCTTCCTGCTGTCCTGAAACACCCCTCTGTCCTGGTCCCCCCGCCTCCCTGCCAGCCCCTGTCACCCCATGTCCTCTGTCCTGCATGCAGGGCAGTTCCTCAGGGCTCCTAGAGTCCAGGCCTGTCCTTTCCCTACTCACGAGGGACCATCTGGCCCCTTCTCGTCCAGACACCCCTGTGAGCTCCCGCTGTCTCCTGGACACCCACCGGCCCTGCATGTTCGGGTCCAAAACAGAACTCACCACCTCTCCTCCCCAGCCCCCGTCCTGCTGCAGCTCCACACCTGCAGGACGGCGGCACGAGTCCCACCTGTGTCCTCCCACACCCTTCCTGGGGCCACCTCTGTGATCAGTGACCGGCCCCGTGGCCCCTTCTTTATTCCAGGCTTTTTGGCCTGTCATCTGTCCCAACCCTTAACGCCCCCAGCCCCAGCAGCAGCCCCTCCCTGCGCCTCCTGACCCCGCCTGGCCCCCGACTATGAGGGAGGAGTTTGCAACAGGCCAACGCCGTAAGAACCACTAGAGAAAGAATTTTCAAAATGTGATTTGAGGCGTCAGCATCTCCCAGGCCACAGGGACTTGAGATGACAAGACACAAGACAGCGTCCTAGGTGGCAGTGTTCCCTTTGAGACGTTGGGCGAATCCTAAAGCTCCTCAGAGGAAAACAGACCAAGAAGATGGCAGCCGTCAATCAGAGTGGAGCTCCCGCATCCGAAGAGGCGGAATGTGGCGTTCAAGGTCCTCGGAGAAGTCGAGCCCCAGAAAACACCTCGGCTCCCTGTTGGGGCCCCCGGGAGAACACAGCCTGGAAGTGGGGGGGTCTGAGGGGAAAGGGAGGGACTGAACCAGCCCCCAGGGGGCGAGTCCCAGGCTGGGTTCCCGTCCTTTGCCCCCTCCCCTCTGCTCACCTCGCAGGGTGGAGCAAACCCTCTTTGGGGGAATGTCACGCTGCCCAGAACCTCTGGGCTTGTTATGCACAACGCCTCACGTTTGTTTAAAAAAATGCCAGGCAAAACGAGACGCAGAGTCAAGAGCGAACACAGACGGCAGAAACGGACTCACGGGTGACCTGGAGGTGCAGTGACGGACTCAGAGTTTCGAGTCCCTGGGACGAACGTGTTCAGGAAGATCAGAGTCAGGACGGAGACTTTTAGCAGGTGGGGGGCACGCTCTGTGAAGTGCTCAGTGGGATTCGAAGAACCGAAGTCTGACCCCCAAATTAGGAAATCAGCTGATGGACTTACCAGCCTGGTAGGCGGAGTGGTGGAAAGGGCCAGTGCATTCTGAGCTGGGGGAGCATAAGACGTGCCGGCGGAGACGAGGGGAGCAGGAGGGACGGAATCACAGACGAGAGGGAAAAACCGCATGAGGCAGGATGCAAAGGGCGAGCATAAGTGGATATACCCAGACTCCGAGGGGAGGAGGAGAGCGGAAAGGAGGAGGACTGGAAGAAATAAGGGCCAGGAGTTCTCCAAGATAGAAAAAAGGGGGGACCAACTACTGATTTAGAAATCCCCAAGAGACCCGGAGGGCGGGCACGAAGATGGCCGCACGCGGCACCACCGCCGATGAGATGGGAGAGAAGATGCTCGCCGCACCGTGGAGGAAGGATACACGGACGTTCCACCGGGAACGCCGTTCCAAGGGGCGATGGAAAGACAAGCAGGCGGCGTCCTGCAGAAACGATGGCACCCTCAGCGGGACGGGGCCACACCTGAAACTCCGAAGTCCGACCGCAGCAACGCGTCCTCCGCGACAGGGGAGGTGGGCTCCTTTCCTGGTAAACTGGGTTCCAGGGGATCGGCTGCTCGCCCCCTGCCCTGAAGGGGAGGCTGAAGGGCGGTCTTCAGCCAGCGGACAGAGAACCACAGACACACGGGCGTGGATGAAGAGCCACTCTGAGTGCACGCAGATGACAGAAATGACAGTCATTTCCACGGACACGCAGAGTTGAGGCGGGGGGGGCACATGAGGCAGGAAGAGGGTGCCTGGCGGCCACTCGCTCTCTGAGCGTGTCCCAGCCGTGACCGGGGACTGGTAGACACACTGGTCTGTGTTTGACTGTAATACATGGAGAATGCCCTTGCCATCCAGGGTAACGGGTCATCAGACAGCTAGCTACCCAGCCAGGAGAGGGGGAAAATGGACCTAACATCCAGGGTTAATCTAAAGCGAGGCAATAAAGCAGAAGAAAAAGAGAAAAGAACATCAAGCAGGTGGACAAACAGGAAACATGGAGGATTTTAGGACAGAAACATCGTGATAGTCACATGAGATGCAGACTGACCGAAGCGCCAAAGCCACGGGCTGGCCGACCTTGAACATGCTTGAGGCACAGAAAACACACATCTGACACGGAGCGCGCAGGAAGGGCTGAGGCCGGGAAAACCGTGTCTGTCTCCCCCCAAGTAGACAGTGCTCCTGACTATTGCATGGGCGACAGCGTGCTCTCTAGGGAAGCCGTGGACACACGTGACATTGAAAAATGCTTCATGGCTCATGATCGCTCACCGACTGCCGTGGGGTGGCCACCAACTTCCAGCTTGCACAAACCGCGGGGTCAGGGAACCACAACAGAACCAGGCGTGTCTGTGTTGCACAGAATGGTCTTTAGGTCAAGATTCTGGACTGAAGACAGACGTGTAACAGTCCCAAGGTCCTTCTGCCAGGAGTCTAGAGCAAGACTAGAAAATGCCACCAGCAAGAACTCACAGCCCCAAAGGCACGTGAGGCCAGCTTCAGTCCCGGTGGGCCCCTGGGACACAGCTCTGTCGGGACAAGGACCAGCTGGTGACCGCTTACCAAAGGACTCGTCGACACCGCCCTGCACCCCACAAAGACTCTGAGTCCCTTCAAGAGCACCTGGGCGGTTCCTGACGTTGGCGACGCTGTCCCACAACCCACGGGGACCGGCCCAGTCCCAGGTCTGCATGGAGCCCCCAGATCTCCCCTGAGCAACAGCGTAAGTCCCAACTGAATGTCAGGATTGGACCCGTCCTCCACCCCTTCCCTGAGCCCCCAGCCCACCCACCCTGAGGCAGGGCTCTGCTGGCCCCGAGCGCCGGCCCTGCGGATGGCGCTCCTATCCTTCCCCGTCGACCGGACACGTGGCCCAGGGTCCTGCCTTGTCCCTGTCTTACCTGGAGATTAGGCTGAAGGTCACACTTTGGCTCTGAGGCCTTAAACAATCCGGCCCGGTCACCTGTGACCCCAGCTCTGCCCTCGGCCAGGCTCATAGAAGGTTCTAGCATATGCCCTGGACATTAATACACTGTT
Source organism: Artibeus jamaicensis (assembly GCF_021234435.1). Taxonomy (NCBI): domain Eukaryota; kingdom Metazoa; phylum Chordata; class Mammalia; order Chiroptera; family Phyllostomidae; genus Artibeus; species Artibeus jamaicensis. Next base: position 26,034,883 of record NW_026521954.1, on the reverse strand, counting down.
TTACTCCTGTACTACTCACGGGCTAGGTGAGCCCCCACCTGCTTCTTGCCCCACTCCCTGCACACACACTGCACACACACACACACACGTGCACAGGGACACTTGTGCAGTAAGCCACACACTTGGCGGTGAGCGTTGCCTCCTGAGAGCGTGGCTGGACCGCCTTCCCTTTCCAGGGACAAGGCCTGGCGGCCGTGTGGGCTCGGTTTTGTCATTGTTCCGGGCATGAGGCGGGAGCCCGTGCCCTGGAACCTCGGCCGCCAGGGACACCGGTTCGTGCACTTCGGGGAGCCTTTCGAGGTGAGCCAGAGCCTGGGCCGGGACGGGCCCGGGAGAAGGGTCCCCGCCCGCCGTCTGGGCACCTGCTGAGGAGCCAGGGTGGGGAGAGGGGCTCCCGGGCCCCCCAGTCCCTCGCCTTCCTGAGCACAGGCCCCATTTTCTGCAGGGTCACTAGGGAAACAAAAGTATGATTGGAATGGGAAAACGAATCAGCCTCGTAACTCAGGGAAGTACCCCACCGTTCATGTGCTTTAAGTGTAAAATTACAGAACAGGCTGAAGGTAAAGCCTGGGAAGGTTTAATGAGAACCGAGGGTGGCTGTGGGTGAATCCGACCACCTCTCCTCTGGCCTCCTGACAGACACGGCCGCTGGGTGGCAAGTGCGCCCCCAGTGTTCACGTGGAGGAATGCAGCCCAGAGGCCCGGGAGCGGGTGGGGCCCGTACAAAAACTCGACATGGGCTCTCTGGCAGAGGACTTGGAAAATACAGGAAAATAGAAGAAGTCTCCCCCAGAACCCCCCACTGTTTGCTCTACTGGTCCCGTTGCTGCAGCCTTCCTGTGCCCGTGCCTACTGTAGACACAGCGCAGCACTGCAGGCGGGTGAGGTGCGGAGAGGTGGAGGGAGCAGGGGCGGGGCAGGAGGGGCGGGGGCAGAGGCGGCTGTTAGCATAGGCCTGCGGGGCACAGCTGCCACCCCCTCCCCCACCCTCACACCTGGTGGGACAGCGGTGAGGCCTTTTCATTGGGGCCTAGTTCCCGTTCCTAGCACAGGATCTGGGGCCTCATCACAGCGGGGGACCCAGTAAGGGACAGGCTGAGCATGGCTAAGAGGTCCTGGCATCGTGGGGGACAGGGCAGCTGCGGTGCCCTTCCCGGCACGAGCCTCTTCACCCCGCTCTCCCATCTGGAAGGCGGGCGGTGCAGGGCTGGGAGCCAGGTTCCAGCTTTCACGTCTGAATTGGGGGCACACACACTCCTTCCGTCCACAGCAGCGAGGCGCTGAATACAGAGGCCAGGGAGGGAGAGGAGGCCCAAACCCGTGGAACCGTCATCCCGGGGACTTCCTCCGGAGAGAAAGCAGCTTGGCCAAATTCCTAGTCCAATTCCAAGTTCCCTCTCATGACACTACATTGTCATTCAAAGTGACTGTGAGGTTGTTCCTGGGTCTGACCCTGGAAGAGCAGGACAAAGGTTTTTTTGCTTTGGGTAGATGAAGACGGCTTGACCCCACCCTTTAGAGCCAAAACAAGGTGGGAGCCATTGGTCCACCCACCCAATCAGCCACCTGCTCACATGTCCACCCACCTGCTCACCCATCCATCCACCCCCGGATTTATTCAGCAAACTTCCCCTGGACAACCATCAAGGTCACGATCCTCGCCCTTCTTCCTCCAGTTAGCGCCTGCCCTCAGAACTCCATCTGCTGCTCTGCCAGCCGCCCCAGTGGCCTATGGGAGGCTGGGCCCCGCGACCTTCCCTGCACCACCGCGCTGGCAGGGGCTGCAGGGATGGGGCCGAGGTCTCGCACGGCCACCCTGGGCACCCCTTCCTCCTCCAGCACCTTTGTCTCCTTCCCAAAGCACATGTTCCTTCTTTCACGTGATTCCCAGGACCCCGTCTTAGCTCTGGGGGCCACATGAGAGGTGTCCCCCACAGAGAAGGGGGGGCACGCCTCTCCTTCACACCCATTGCTCAGTCAGCCGGGGCCTGAAAACTGATCTTCCACAAAGGAGGGCGCAGCCGAACCCAAAATGGAAAACAGACCCCGGGCAGCCCGGGAGCACCGGCCCAGACAGCGCAGGATCAAAGCGGGCTGAGCTGTCCACGAGCCCCAGCACGGCGTCTGGTTATCAAATTTGCACTTGGCAGTGTCTCTCCGCTCACTCTCCGGAAGGGAGGGGAGACCCCGCCAAGCCCAGAGGACGCCCCAGCACAGCGGGGCTGGCGTGCCGCCCCAGGCCGATGTTTGGCTGCCTCCGGCATGGGCAGCCCTGGGAGGCCTCATTCTCGAAATGCCCACTGTGCACCCAGCCCTTCCTACGCAGCACGTACGTCTGCGCTGCAGTTCTGGAAAGCAGGCGCTGGTGGCCTCCGCCCTCCCCCGTCAGGAAACGAAGCCCTGCCACGGTGCCAGGGCTGGCAGCGGGCAAAGCCGGGACACGGGCCTTCAAAGCCAGTACCATCTGGGGACGCCCAAGGCCGAGTCTGGATGTGGCTACACGTCCTGCAGTGGCCAGCGTGGGCTAGAGTTGGGGTGTCCTCAAGGGGGAAGGGTGCCAACTGGGAATGGAACCCAAAGAGACTCACAGTCTTGCTGGGCCAGGGAGAGGCAGTGAAGAGGGAGCAGACGCAACTCCTGGCACGTGGCACACCTCCCCACACTGGTCTCTGGGTGGTCAGCTGCGGCTGGGCAACAAACCAGCGCAGACTCTTGGCCCCTGAGGCAGTCTGGGGAACTGTGTCATCCCGCTCAGCTCCAGTAGGGACCGCTGGGGGACCCGCTATGCCCCACGTGTCTCTGGCCCTGCAGGACAGGGAAGCCAGACGCGCCAGGGCGGTGACTCTCGGCTCTGAAGGCGGAGACCGGGAACCGACACGGCGTCATTTCTGCTGCATCCTGTTGCCAAGAAAGAAAGTCACAGGCTGACCAGAGCTGCCGTAGGAAGTACAGCTGAGGGTCCCGGCCTGGCAGCTCAGTGGGTTTGAGCGTCGTCCCAATACACCAAGGCTGCAGGTTCAAAGCCAGGTCAGGGCACGTACAGGAATCAACCAACCAATGAGTGGGACAAATTGATGCTTCTCTCTCTCCCTCTCTTTCAAATCAATAAAAAATAAATAAAATAAAATAGAAAGCACACCTGCGTTCCACGGCCACAGCCTCAGGGAGGAGCGGAATGGGAGCCGCGGTTGGCAAGCTGCGGGTCACAGGGGCGTTTTCGGTGTTTCAGGAGAATGAGGATTTGTCTCCCCGGCAGAACTCAGGCCTGTGTCTGGGGCCTGGTTCGGACTCGTCCTTCCGGACGCTTCCTCGTCCTTCTACTGTCCATGGATTTATGTGTTTGTGTATCCAGTGACATTTATAGTCTCTCACGTGTAAAAATTTGTTACATACTCCCCTAGAAATTAAGGTTGCCCATGGGCCATTGTCAAGGGATACGTTCTGCCTCTGCTTTCAAAGCCTGGACGTGAGACCCGTTGGCCTGACCATGGGCTGGGAGCACTAGCAGCGTCTGGGCCCCTGCTTGGCTCCGCCCACCCTGTCCGCCAGGCCGTTGGGACTGGAGATGTTCCTGCCCCCAGCTTGCCTCGATCTTGTCACTCATCCCCAGGAGTGTCTGAGCCCCGTGGTCCCTGACCTTCACAGTGACCTCTGATCTCGCTGCCGCGTGGTTGACCATCAGCCCTCAGCCCCCGGTGGGCACAAGGTGCCGCCGCTCGCCACGGTCGGTGCACCCCCGTGCACCCCCCACACCCCGCCCCTGGCTGGGGCTCGCCAGACCCCCAGCGGCTGGCTGATAGCTGCGGCAGCAAGACTGATGGCCGGGCCAGGGGCCGCCCCCGCACGGAGCCCGGCCTCGTCCATTATCGGCCAGGGCCGCTTGTCATCGCACTCCTGGTGCAAATCAGAATCAAATGTGGGCCCCGGGCCTGCGAGAACGCTCCGCTGCACATTTGCAAGGAATCTGGGAGGGGCAGAGCTCGCCTCCGCCGACTTGAAAGGGAAGGAGGCGCAAGAGAGGGAAGAAGCTGCGATGATTCTTTAAACTTTGTTTTTCATTTTCCCCTCCCGGCTCCTTGTGCTCCGCGAGAGAGCGGCCGAATCCCACAAGAAAGACAGCTCGGCCAGGCCCTAAGCAAAGCCACCTGTCCTCCGAGCTCTTTAGATGTCTCGGAATGTTTTTCGAACGTCCGGCCTGAGCCCTCCAGTGCGTCTCCTGGAGGGCACTCCCCAGTGGAGGCGAAGGGGGTCTCTCAGATCCTGGGCGGCTCCAGCCACGTGCCTTCTGCGGAGCCCCTGCCTGGGTTTTCCGACCCAGGTCGAGAATCCCAAAGATCAACAAGGTGATGAACGGCCTTCGGCAGGTCCCTGCCATTACGCAGTGCGGCCCGGGTGGCCGTGAAGTCGGGGTCCAGCACCCACAGCCCAGGGTGCGAGTCCTCCCAGGCTCTCTCGGCCGCAGCCGCCCTCCAGCTTCTCCTCACTCCTGTTCCCAGAGACTCCTCATTCCCCCGTTTGTCTGTTCGTCCAGTCACCATGGAGTGACACACAGGTCACTGGCCCAAGGGCCTCTCCACATGGACTTTTGTCATGGCCTCTGAGAGCGCCCCTTCGCTCCCCATCCTCTCCCGCCCCCAGGGGCTGGCCTGTGGTGACTGGTGCCCCCAGCTGCATTTGGCCAATAGGGGGCCCCGAGAAGATTGGAGGAGGGAGCACAATTAGGTCAGTGCTCTGGGTGGCCTGTGCCTCTGGGGTCCCGCAGCCCAAGGCTGAACCTCTCATGCTCGCTTGTCCCCTCTGCCCCCCACCTGTGGTGCTGTGACAATGGGTCCCCCCATCCCATCAGGACAGAGGTGATAGCAGCTCAACCGCTGCTGACCCTGGTTCTCTGGTCACCTTCTGTAAGGGCCCCTCTGCCATCCTGTGTTCAGAGTGTCTTTGGATTGTGGTGGCTCCTTGATGGCACATGTCCCTCAATAGTGCTGTGTTAGATGGGGGACAGGGAGCCCCGGAGAGGCCACCCCTGGGTGCCCGGCTCAGCCACTGCCCGGAGGGAAACCAAGCCACCCTTTTAGACACACACTGGCAAGCCTCAGTGAGGACCGGCTGCGAACCCCAGCCGCCAGGTGCTCTGCACCCATCGTTCTTTTAGTTCCCCCGACAGCTGGCTGATGGGCCTTGGGGTTCCCTCAGTGAACACAGAAAGGAGCACAAGAATGGGGCCATTTCCAAGCTGCCCTGGGTTCAAATCCCAGCTCCACCCCTGCCTGCTGTGTCACCTTGGGCAGGTGGCTGAGCTTCTCTGTGCTTCAGCCTTTTCCCTGCACAGCAGAGGAGAGAGGTTTGGCCAGGATGTCATGTGGGTCACACGAAGAAATGATTGGAGGGTGGTCGAATCCTGCCCGCGGAAGTTCCCGGTGCCATTCACAATTGCCAGTGATCGACCTGAGATTGGGGCTCCTCCCAGTCTCCCCGATGCCACTCTGAGCTCACAGAGGGTACAGCCCTCAGTCTGGGACCGTGGACAGCCCATCCGTGGTCCCCGCGCAGCATCCCTGCCACCCATCCCCCTGCTGTGCTCCCACACATTTAACTCATAGGGACATAGAGTTAAACGTAAGAGCTGAAATGATACAACTTCCAAACAAATGAAGTGGATGAATCCTTGACAGGACACAGAGGCACAAACTACCAAAGAGAAAATCAGTGCATTGGACTCTAGAACTTTTGCTTTACAAAAGAAGCTTTTAAAGAAAATGAAAAAGACAAGCCACAGGCAGGGAGGAAAGATCCGCAAAACATGCATCTGGTAAAGAACTTGCATACAGAATATACATATACACAATGGACAAATCAATAAGATAACTACACTTAAAAATGGGCAATGGATTTGAACAGTTCCCTAAAGAAGACACATTAACGCTCAGGAAGCACGTGAGAAGTCATCATCATTGATCTTTATGAGAATGCAAATTAAAGCATAATGAGATGCTGTTACACTTCCACCAGAATGGCTAAAACTTAGACAGATAATACCAAGTGTTAGCAAGGATGTAGAGCAGCTAGAACTCATGTCCTGCTGGAAGTTATATCCTGTGGCCTCTTTGGAACCAGTTTGATGGTTTTTCATGAGGTTAAACAGATATTTACCCTGCGATCTGGGAATGTTGCTCCTGTTTATTTACACGTCAGACACGAAACCATTTGTCCACACAAAGACTTGTACACAAGTGTTCATAACCGTGTCCTCCAGCGATGGCCAGTTGGGGTTTATTTCTTTTAAATCATTATGAACCCACCAATTTAAACACATTTAATACATCTTAGATGGCAGCCGTTAATACCCGTATTATCTCCAGAGAAGCTCAAATTTTCCACACATGGCCAGTGGAGACCCCACCTTGCTGGCTTCTCAATCTTCCTTTTCTCAATGTTCTTTTACATTGTGGTAAAATACACATAACGCGAGATTTGCCATCTTCACCATTTAAAGTGCACAGTTCGGCGGCATCGGGTGCCTTCCCACGGCTGTGCACCCCTCACCGCCATTGTCTCCGGGGATTTTTCGTCCCCTGGTCCAACCTGAAACTCTGTCCCCACTGAACCCTCGATCCCCGCACCCTCCCCAGCCCCGGGAACCCCTGTTCTCCTTTCTGTCCCAGTGACTCTGACTCCCCCAAGGGCCTCCTGTAGATGGGATCACACAGGGTGTGTCCCTCATCGCTGACTCATTTCACTCGGCATGCACTCCTCGGGGCTCGTCCGTGGCGCGGCCCCTGTCAGACGCTCCCTCCCTCTTCAGGCCGATGGTGTTCTGTCGCGCGGGTGGACCTCGGCTTGTGCATCCACCTCTCGCCTGGGCTGTCGTAGGAGATGGCGCTGTGAGCGAGGCCCTGCTCGCGCTTCTCATCTGGAACTGGACCTGCTCCCAGCCTAACTCACAGGAGTCACATAGGAGCAGCTCGTAGGAGGTGCTCAGTCACAACCGGAGACAGAAGGGAGGGGTCTGGGGGTCAGGGCTGGGGATGGCGGCAGAGGGGGGCTGGCATTTCCTGGGGACAAGGTGTGTGCTCTGCAGGATGGAGAGAGCTCTGTAAAGAAACGTGGCGATGGCCTCACACCCACAGGTATGTGGTCAATGCCCCTGAACTCCAGGCATAAAGACGGTCACGACAGTGACACCCATTCGTCCCAGTAGGCGTGTGGGTCCTGAGCCTTTTCGATGTGACCTCCATCGTCATGACAGCTTCCTTGCCAGCACACTGGACAGGACGGTCCAGACTCCTGCCACGTGGTTCCCACCCCAGACTTGGAGTCCACCCGGCCCCGAGCAGCCCTGGTCTCTCCAACGAGAAGGGAACTTCGGGTCCCAGGCCTTCCGGGCACCGGGGCTCAGACGGGCTCACTGCTCCTGCCTTGCTGCGGCCGCCACCACAGCCGTTGCCGGGCCCTCCCAGGGACAGAGGTCAGGAATGTGTTTCATCATCGTGAAGTGGTTCAGGAGGTTACACTGACGCTTCCACTTCAACGCCACAGCTGGAGGCCTTTGGCTCTGCCTTCAGTCTGGGCCTCCTTCTCCCCAGCTGAGGACACTGACCTTCACTGACCAGGGGACAGGCCGAATGGCAGAAATCCCACAGTGGTCTCGGAACAATGGCTAACACGATGGACAACAAGCTCACTCAGAGTGGCCGGAGGCTGTTTCCCTGTGCTTCTGTGCTTAGGGGCACCGTAGACTGTGCTTCCCTCCCCCCGCCGAGGGCTGGAACCCTGACCCTCTATGGGGTGGTACCCGGAAGTGAGGCTTCTGGAAGGGGATGAGGCCGCAAGGGTGGAGGCCTGCTGAGTGGGACTAGTGCCCTGACAAAGGGGACCCGAGGCAGCGGCCACCTCCTGGCCACCTCCCAGCTGCCAGGTGAGCACAGTGAGCAGATGGCCACACAGGAACCAGGGAGCGTCCCCACCAGGCACCAGACCTGCTGGAGACCTGACTGTGGACTCTTGGCCTTTGGAACCCGAGAGGTGGATTTCTGTCATTGATAAGCCCCCAGTCTGGTCTGTGGCATCCAGCCGGAGCATCCAGACAGGCTAAGGTCACGTGTGTGTCCCCTGCCCCAGGTGCCTGGTGAGATTACCGGGTTCTGCAGTCACCTGGGCCACTTCCTGCCTGTGGGGTCCTGCTGCCAACCAGACTGGCGTTTAGCTTCATTTATTTTCTTTTACTTTTCACTTGGGGATGTCTTTGGAAAAGTAACTGTCCTGTGTATGTGAACTGACTGATGCGTACACCTGTAAACCTGCTTTCCACCCCTGTCCCCTCGACTCCACTTCCTCCCAGCCCTGGTGACAACCCTTTGGTTTAAATTGCCTGGTGTTACGTCGTCCTGGATTATTTTTTTAGATACAAGCAGACCTGGGTACACGCGTGTGTGATAAGCACACCAGTGAATGTGTATGTGTTCACCCTTCTTCCTCTTAGGTAAATGGCACACCCACTCTCCCCGCTGTGCTCTTTGTCACTTTAAATGTGAGCCCAGGGTCATCCCGTGTAGGGACCCCGGGTCTGCCCCGTGGGACACCTCATATCTACGTGGCCACAGTTTTTACACACGCGTGTTCACCACATGCTCTAGTCTACCTGCCCTGTCTCTCTTCTTGCCCTCCGTGGCCCTCCTGTGGCCCTGTGGTCATTGCTTCGCGTCCTCATGGTCCCCCTGTGACCTAAGTCACTTAGCCCCTGCTTCTGCCCACTGACCTGGGAGCCCTCTGAAAGTTGATACTGAAACGACACTGTGCCCCTTCCCCCCTTTCCTGGGGGGAGGAGAAATACTGTTCCCCAGAAAATCTGGACTGATGAGGCCCCTGTATCCTCCGTGAACGAGCACAAAGACAGCGGCAGGCCCGTCTGCCTCCCCAGGCCTCCGCCTCTCGTCGCTGGGCACTGCCCCCTCAGACCACGCGGCCATCTCAGGCCGCTCCCGTCACCCGTCATAGGCACCGCCAGCCCTTACACTGATCTCTCTCTGGTCACTTCCATGGCCACTCTTTCTGTGCGGTTCCTGAGACAATGCGTGGGAACCCAGAGTTGTGGGCACATGTTCTTCCCCGGAAATCCCAGGGATGCGACTCCACCGCCTGTCAACACAAAGCTCGATTGTCGGAAAGTGCGACTATGATGCGGTTTTTTCCTTCCCGTGAGTGACTTGCTATTTCTGCCTGGGTGTCCAAGGCTGTGTGAAGTCCAGTGTCTACAGACGAGCGCGTCTCGGGCTGGGTCCCTCCGGTTCAGCATCTGCAGACCATGGCGGACACATTTCGGCGTGACCTCGCGTGATGTCTCTCGATTTCAGTAGTTTGCTCCTTTGCTGCGGTGCCTTCTGCGGGAGCCGCATCTAACGGATGTGGGATTTCGTCCCCACATGCCCCGTGACTGTCCCTCCCCCAAAACCCTCTTTCTCTTTCTTCACCACTTCGATTTCTAAAATTCTCCCCTTCAGTCTGAAGGCGGTCTCTGCTGTTTTCATTTGTGTTCTCAGCTGCCTTCTCCTGTAGCCTGATCTCCTGGGTCCTAGTGCCTGGGCCTTTCTGATTCTGATTTCTGTCGTTCTCCCACTTCTTCTGCCACTGCCCTCATTTCTCTCAGCCGACTGGGAAATATTGGCCTTTGTATTTCATGGGAATTCTCACTTTCATTGTATGTGGAGATGTTATTCTGTCTTCATACTCCCTTCTTATAATAACTGTGTGGAACGTATTGTCACCCCTCAACACTCTCTTTTGTGTGGAATTAGGAGACCTGAGCTTTTAGAAGCAGGGCAGGGAGGTCTCTGAAACACATGTTGGCCGTTCTCGGGACCCATCAGCATGAGCCTGGCACACTGTGGCGGTCCTGGCCCGGTTCCCCCTCCCACACTCTGCCTCTCTCTCCACAGCCTGACCAACGGGGCTCCTTTCCCAGCAGCTTCTCCCCAGCGGGAGGGCCTGTCCTGGGCAGGGTGTCAGCTGCGTCTGAGTGCGGCAGGGTCCCGGCCCTTCCTGAACCTGCAGGTCCTCCGACCATGGCGAATCGAGGTGAGCGGAGCCCCACCTGGCATCGGCGGCTGTTCTCAAGCAGCCCCACCACGCTCTGCGGGTGTTGCTGGCGCTCTGCCCTGTCGTGCCCTCACTGTCTCTCACGCAGGTGCCGAGAGGATGTGGGCCTGGTTGTTTGTCCCCAGTCCCCTCGCATGCTGGAGCTCATGGGGGTGGCGTCTTGTCACCCATGTCCTCGTAGATGTTGTCCAGGGGCTGGAGATTCTGAGACTATACCACAATTTGCCTCTTTTCTGAATCTTTCTCTCAATGTGCTTTTCAGTTAAAAAACCCAACTGCCATTTGTTGAGCTCCTACTTGACAGAAATTACTGCATTTAATCTTATAACCACTGTTCACATCCGCTATCATCATGATTATCTCAGTGTTTTGAAGAAATTGGACTTGGAGGTCAGGCAGCAAGTAAGTGCCGGAGCCCAGGCTCAGATACAGGTGCCCCTCAGTGGGACGGACACCTGGGCTGCAGGGACAGCTTAGAGGGGCTCTCGGCCACCCTGAAGGGTTTACGGGAGCGAAGCGAGGCCGAGTGAGGTTCTCTGCCCCGTAGTCTCGGATCTCCGAGAGGTCACACTGCACACAAGGAGCTCTTTATGGCCAGCGTGTCCGAGGGGACGCTGCCCTGGCCCTCGCTCTCCTGAGCCCAAGAGAACTCGGGACCTGGGTGTGCTGGAGCTGCGCGACACCACTGTCTCATTTACACTGGACTTCCCTCCCCCGAGTGGTCAGCTCTCTAGACAAAGTCTTTACACCAAGAAAGAGCTATTTTTACTGTCATAATATTAAGCAAAATATGTTTCTGACAATTAAGCCACCCCACAAATACTGCTTGAGAACCTACAGTGTGCCAGGCTGGTGCCGGCTCCGGGCACACGGCAGAGATCTTGCGGGAGGGACTGCGTCCCGGAGCAGAGACGGTGCCGCGAGCAACTCCCAGCGGTCCGGCTCCTCGGGGGGAAGGGAAAGGGGCCTTGGGCAAACTGGACAAGGCTTTGCGTCTTGCCCGGGGAAGGTGGGCACCATCGCTTGATCAGCATCGTGAAGATGGTTGCACTGCATCGCATGAGGGTCCTTGGCCACTTAGGAGACGGGATTGTAGGGCAGAAAGGACAGAAGCCAGGGTGTGAGTTGGGAGGCAGTGATGTCAACCACTGGGGACAAGCCCCAGCGCGGCAGGGAGAGGGCGTCTCAGGGAGATGCAGGTCTTCCCGCCATGGGCCCCACGTGAGGGATCACAGGGTCTCAGGATCATGAGGATGAGAGGGACTGTTATGCTATGAAGCATCACACATGTCCAATATACTTTGTTAAAGCTACTGGACATGTAAGATCTCAGTTCCGACTCAAAACTATTAACCCTCACGCAGGCCGCGGTTTCCGAATGCTTCTCAGGGGTCCGACAGTACTTGATCGATCTTCCTGCAGCCCCCCAAGGCGGCCAGAGCAAGTTCGACGTGTCCGCACTCTGCAGGCAGGGACACGGAGGCCCCTGGTCACCCACGCACCTGGGGGTGGAAACGAGCCTTTGGCCTGAGAGTGGACGCTGAAATTCAGTGTTTTCAGACATCCCAGTGACAACCAGTAAAACCAGCGTCTGGCTTTTCAGCCGCCTCTGTGGTGGCACCAGCCTGGGGAGCAGCAGGGGCCCGGCAGCGTTTAGTGAGCGAACGACCAGGGGTCAGGACACTGGACATGCCACTTCCTTTGTCCCCCCCAGGGTCCTGAGCCCTTCCGTCTCACCCACATCCACCTACACACCTGGGAGCTCCTGGAAGGCAGAGCAAGTTTCATCTATTTCTTTAGTTTCCACGCTGGATGACGTTGTACCAGCTGCAGTGAGTGCCGGTGAGTGAGCGGAGGACAGCAGGTGACAGATGTCAGTGGGAGTTGGGTGAGGCTGGAGGGCAGGGCGGGCCACAGATTGGGTTGACCTCTGGGGACAGGGACCTGGCTGGCGGAGGAGCCGCCTGAGGTCAGCACCACGGACAGCGCCCAGGCTGTGCCCAAAACACCCCGGGGACACTTCCGCCCTGGGGCTGGGGGGCGGGAAAGGCCCCTCCTGTTCTTGCCAGTTGCCCAGGGTCCAGGGAGGCAGCAGACCCTGCACACCCTTTCCGCGGAGGTGTGGGGTCACCTAGCAGGGGCCACCCACCTCGGGCTGGCAGGGTAGGGAAAAGGAGCAGGAGGCAGGAACGGCTGGGGAGGGCATTTTACTCCCTCGCAGCTGCGGACCAGGAGGGCGAGACCTGCTCCCGCCCCAGCCCCAGGCAGGGGCACCTGAAGAAGAAGACGTGGGGCAGGGGAGCGGCTGGAGGCTCTGCTTCAGCCCCGACCTGCTAAAGGTGCTTGGCGTCTGTGGAGACAGAGCGCCCCTGGTGAATCTGGGAGGGGGGCTCTCAGGTGCCTGCTGCACTGGGGCCCTGTGGGTGTGTCCTACCTTGTTCTGACCACCCACCTCCAGAGACAGACCGAGGTTCAAAGCCGAGTGTGGACCAGGGACTTGACCCTCAACACTGAGACTGTCACCAGGGGAAATAACCCGTGTGGGGAGAGAAGAGGGGCCGCACAGGGGCCTGAGCTAGAGCGCGGTCCACTCCCGCCCTCACCAGCTCTGAGACTTTGGGTCTCACCGATCAGGGCTCTTAGGCTGCACAGTGGCCACAATCACACCTGCTTCTCCTCGGCACTGCGAAGGGGACAGAGCCCGCGGCTCCGTGTGTCACTGCATGAGCCGCCCACGGAGGGGCCTGGCCGAGGAAACAGCCGCGGGCGGCCCCAGGGTCTGCGGTGTGTCCCCTCATCATCCTCTGACTGCCACGCCAGGTCCTCTCTTCCCAGAACAGCTTCTAAATTTAGGCAGACATCTTCTCCCCGAGGTACAGGCGACCAGAAGAGCTGTGGGCAGGGCGGGAACGGCCCAGGTGGGGGCCGCATGGGGAGCCTCTAAGTCCTCTGTGTGGCCCTCAGATCAATCGATGGCTAAGAGGTTGTTCCTGGAATGAGGTCGCCCCCCTCCCTCTGACAGCAGGCCTCTGCCCCGCCCCCCACACGGCACACCGGCTCCAGCACTTGGCGGGAAGACCCACCAGGGTGGGAAGCCCAGCAGGGTGTGGACTGCAGGACGGCTGATGTCCTTTCTGATTCTGGTGTCCAAGGTCCCAAGACTCCCCACCTCCCCGGGGAGCAGGGTGTGGCAGTGGGGGAGACTGGGAACCTGTGGGACTTAAAGGACAGTGGTCATTGCATCGCTTCCATGTCCTCACGGTGCTGTGAAAGGTTATCCCCACCCCCACTCGCCCTGTCACCCCCTGCTGCTCACTCAGAGCCAGCCGCCCTCTGCTCCGGGAGCCCCTGGGCAGCCTTTGCCCGGTCTGCCCACCCTGCTGGGGGCTCTCTCCCCAGCAGCCCGCCTGGCTCACTCCCTGTCAGTGAGGGAGCCCCGCCCCACTCCCCCGAGCTTCCTTACCGATTCCGCTTCCTATAGCTTCTTGGGGCGGGGTTGGCATTTTAGGTTTTTCTAGAAATCCGGCCAGTCCACCTCCACTGTTCTGTTCGGTGCTACCAACTTGCTCATAGCATCGTTTTGTTATTACAGTGTTCTTATCTTCGCGAGTTATTTTCTTTGGATTTGCTCGGCCGTCCAGTGTTAACTCTGACCCTCAGTCATTGACTGTGACCCGGACTCTTTTCCAAAACAAGAGCTTGACCGTGTACCTCTCAGACGGTGCTGCCTCGGCGCTCCCTCCGGTGCGGGTGTGCAACACCGCTGTGGTCCTTCCTTTGTCGCACTCACGGGCGCACTGTTTGGCGTGAGAGCTCACTGGACGTGCATTTTTAACTCTCCACCCGTGTGATGTGTTGTCGACTTAACTGCTCTGTGGGCGAAGAGCGTGGGCTTTGCAGCTGGTCGAGATCGCTCTTCTCATGGCCTCGTTTTTACGTCCGTGGTCCGTGGCATTTGAAAACTGGGTTTTCCAGTTGCCAGGCGCAGTGTTCTGCATAGGTTTGTTAGATGAAGGTCATTAACTGTTTCGTTAGAATGTGCTAGACCGGTATGACTTTCTTGTCTACCTTCTCTGCCAGTTATTGCAAAATGAGCCAAACATGCCGCTAGAAAGGATTGGTCCTTTCTTCCCCATGTAGTCTGACAAGTTTGCGTTACACAGTTTGACGCTGGTGTTGGGGAACAAGCCTAGGATCACATTGCACTGAAATTTGCACCTGAGGCCGGCGACTCTGCCGGTCGGTAGAGTGTCCCTCCTCTCAGGCCTCGCAGCTGGTTTGGTGGAGCCGTCCAGCTCTTTGGACGAGTTTCCTGGGGACTCTGTTTGTCACCTCCCTTCTCTGCCCCTCTGTCCTTCGTGAACAGCGCGTGGATTTTGAAAGCCCCGCCTCCTCCGGGTCTTGCAATGGGACAGTCCAGCCTCGCCCAGTCCTTCCATTGTCTCCGCCCCCTCGTTCTCTCGGCCCGCCCTCTAGAGCCTGGAGGTCTGTTAGAGGCTGTCACCCTTCTGTCACGTCCCCTCGTGTTCCATTGCAGGTGGTTCCTTCGCGTCTCTCCACCTTTCACTCGCCCTTCTTTAGCTGTACCAACCCTCGGGGCACATGCTTCTTAACTTCAGTTGTCACCATTTCCGTTTCGGGAATTTCGTTTGCCGATCTAGAGTCAGCTCCGTCGGCATCGGTAACTGTCTGTCCTTGGTCAAAGCTTCACCCCACCCCGAGTTCTTTAAGAAGGCAAATACCCTTGATCTTCCCCCGGTGCGGCCACAGCCAGAGCCTTGGGTCTTCATTTTTCACTGTGATTTCTCCTTAATTATAACTCACTATTCCTGGGGCCCGGGTGTCCCCTGTACAGATTTGCTGCCCCTCTGCCTGACACCTGGCATCACCAGCACCCTGGGACCTGTAAGCCGGACACACACACCCCGGTTTTTGGTGGAGGGGACGCCTAGCAGTGTGGCTCTGGAGCCTCGTGGTGTTTCTTGTTGTCCCCCCTCAGAAGTGCTGGCTTATGAGGCAGCTCTGTCCCAACCGATGACCCTGCTCGGGCCCTCGTGTCTTACCCTGCGGTTACACAGGCTCCTCCGAGTGCGTCCCTAAGACACCTGAGTTGGGCGGCCGCCTCCCAGGGAAAGGCTGCCACACGCTGGCTCGCCGCCCCGGATTCCCGGTGCTCCCCATCTCTAGCTGTTGAGGGTTCCTCTTTCTGTCTGCCCACTGAGATATGCGCCTCGGAAGATTTTACAAAAAATACGTGAGGTGGGTATATAACACACACTTATTTCGCCCAGCATTGTAAGTAGC
The DNA here is from genome assembly GCF_021234435.1 of Artibeus jamaicensis. Classification (NCBI taxonomy): domain Eukaryota; kingdom Metazoa; phylum Chordata; class Mammalia; order Chiroptera; family Phyllostomidae; genus Artibeus; species Artibeus jamaicensis. The sequence continues at coordinate 26,019,487 of NW_026521954.1, read as the reverse complement.
TCTGCACTGGGCTGCTGTCTCCGGGCACCCAGATGTTACGTGGCCAAGACAGCGTCCTTCACTGTCTGAGAGAGAACAGCCCACTTACTCTCTGGACAGAAGCATTTACTGAGCACATACTGTGTGCCGGGGCATGTGGCTGATGCTGTGCCTGCCCCGAGGGCTTTGTGACCCAGCAAAGGACAGGCAGAGCTGGGTCATACTCATAGTGGTGGCCAGTGTCATTGGGCTGCAGCTTGCCCTTGAACTTGAGACCACAGAGCCGTGAGAAGTGTGTCATGGCTAAGCTGGGTGCGTACAAGGCCCGGAGCTATGTGGAGCCCTGCCAGCCTCTGCCTCAGCGCTGGGTCCAGCCACGGCATCTACTGGCCGCTCTTGGAAGCCGTGTCTGTTGCTCACGGCAAATTTTCCCCATAGGAAAGCATCAACCGGCCAGGAAGCCTGATGGGGGGGGTGGCCATGCACCCCTGGAAGTCTGAGTCCTTTTCCAATCCCAGCCCGAGGCCCTGTGGCCGTCTGAGTGCAGCAGGGGATTTACGGGCCCTGGAGAGGCGAGGCTGTGATTGGACGGCCTGAGTCATCTCCAGCAATTAAGAAGCGCCATTGATCCCACTAAACAGCAATGGCCAGTTGTCAGGCACTTGAGGTGGGTCCTCCTGGGAGGTCACTGCCCTCCCTCCCTGGGGACAGCCGGACCTCCGTACGGACCAGCAGTACCAGTCGGCACTGGACTTCAGTTGGGTGTGGCAGCCCGACTGGCGGGCGGAGCACAGGCTGCAGGGAGAGGGGCTGGGGCCAACCCGGCCATGACCGTGAGCAAAGCCACTTCCTCCCCTTCCCCACAAAGGTGAGCCCCCCGAGACAGGTCACTGAGAAGATCACATGAGGTCGCATATGTGCCTGGAATGTGGTGGTCCCTTCATACCCGTAGCTGCTGCTCCACTTAAACCAGTAATGGGGGGTGCGGCTGCTTGTGGGGCTCAGCTGTGGTTACAGGACGGCAGCCACTTTGGTGGTGCTGCATTGGAATATGATTAATACAGGTGCAACCTGTGGCGTGGATGAGATGGACATGAGCCAGAAGAAGAATTCTCTGTCCCCGGACAAGGCCGAGCTGCCAGGGCAGAGAGAGCCTGATCTCCCCGAGCCGGCCGCCGGGACTGGGCACAGGCCTAGTTAACCTGTTCTCATCCTCCATAAATCCTTGTAAGCTACTTCAAGGTGCATCAGACCCCTGGATTGCCATTTAAGTGTTTTTTTCTGCACTAACTGCTTCTAGTTAAATACTCTGACGTTTATGCGTCTAGACTTCGGTTGCTTTAGTATTGATTGGGTCCAGGACGGTAATGGAGGCGGGAGGCAGCGTGGGCTGGCTGTCGTTGGCTGCGGCCATATATCTTCGTGACGTGGACTGCCCTGCGTTGTCCCGTGTCGGAACCTGAAGCAAAGCCTGTGTGGGGTGCGGGAGGCTTGGCGTGCTCCCCGGCGTCTCCCTACCTTTTGGGTGGTGAGGCCGAGAGTGAGGATTCTGGGCAGGCTTTTTCTCGCTGGAGGTCACAAGTGCCAGAGTCACGGGTGGGGTGGTGTTCAGCCCCTGGGGGGAGGGGCTGAAGCCAATTTAGCTGCTGGCAACCTCCCTGTCTCGCCAGGCCCTTTCTGTGCCTTTGTCCATGCTCTTCCCCCGGACCAGCACGCCCTTCTTTCCTCCAGCTTGTAAACTCCTACTCACCCCTCAAGACCCCAAGCAGATGCTCCTCAGCAGGCCTCCCTTGCCTTCCCAGTGAGCCCTGCATGATGGAAGGATGCAGACACCGGGGCCCTCAGAATTGTCCTTAGAAGCCAGCCAGAACCTCCTTGGCAGCGTGTGGGTGACAAAGGCCATGGACCTCCCAATGTCACCAGTACTCTGAAGGACAGCTGGGCCTGAGTGCGCCCTGCGGCTCCCAGCCCCGTGCTCTCCCCGGCCTTCCCCGTGCACCCTGCCCGGCTGCCACCAGGCCGGGCCGCTCCCCTGATCACGGCTACTGCTGCAGGCCCCCCGGGGGGCTTGTGGCCAGAGAGTGGCTCTCCGATCAATACCAGGAACCACACAGAGCCACCCGCCGGCGGCTGGGTGAGCCCTGGCTCCAGGAGGGCGAGGGAAGCCCCGGCGCCTCCGCCAGCGGCCTCGCGCCCCTTCCTCCCTCCCACCTCCGTTCTCCGTGGGTGGCCCCGCAGGTCTTTTGTCCCCCGTAGCCTCCAAAATTTTCTAACACACAGAAAAGCACAGAGGGAATTTCCACCCGTGTTCCCAACTCCCAGAATCCACAAATGCTCCCACTTTATCATGTTTACTTACCTTTATCGAAATACGGGAGAGGAGCCCACACTCGCTCTCCGCCCCCACGGCCACACCTGTTCTGAACGTCGAGGCTCCGATGCCCACTTTCCGGTCTGCATCCCGGGGCATCTGGGAGCAGCCGGAGGCCGGGACCTGCGGAGCAGGCGGGCTAGGCGCCGACAGTGAGTTCCGGCCGCAACATGGCAGTGCGTCGAAGACTAGCCCTCGCGTCACTTATCCATGCCACACGGTGGGCAGGCCAGCTGTCCCCAGCTTTGTGCCACCGGCCCCTGCACGTGGCACCCGTCCCCAGGTGCATGTCTTAGCCTCTCAGGGCGATTCCCAGGTGGCAGGTGCTGGGATGCTGTTGCCAGAGGAACCGACCTGACAGATGCCTGGACATCTGTCTGTCTGTCTGTTTACCAGACACTGAGATTTCCTCTTCTCTTTATAGCCTTTGTCCCCTTTTTATTGGGCCAGTGGCCTTTCTCCTCACTGAGTCGTGACAGCAGCGCCCATTCCCTGGACGTCTGTCTCCTCTTTGGCCGACGCACTACTGCCAGCTCTGTCTGCGGCCCAACTTTGACCTTTGCTCTGGCGTCCCCTGCCCTGAGGTCAGTTTAGGGGGAGACTTTGCGGTCACACCCACCCGTCCTTCTTCACGGGTCTCAAGTCCAGACCTGGGACGTTCCTGCCCCAAGGCCTGGGCTGGCCCTCAGTATTTTCTTCCAATAAGTTTGTTTTCCACGTGAAAATGTTTGCTTGACCTAGAACTTTTGTGGGAGGCATGGGTCTCATTTTTGCTGAAACAAATTCACATTTCTAACACAAACCTTGCTTGTCCTTGACGGGTTTATCTAATAATCTGCCGGACTGACTTTGCCGATTCCTCTTGTAAGAGTTACATACATGTGAATGATCTTGGCCGTCTGTGTCAGCCCTGGGACAAGCTGTTTTTGTCGGGAGGGGCCGGCCCCTCACAATGGGGGTGGGGGGGGCCTCTGTGTGAATGTTGTAGACACCACCTGCAGTTTGAAGATGTGCGAAAGCGCACCTTTGAACAGTCTGGGAATACTGTTTTTCATGGTTGTAGGTTTTCTGTTCCCCCTTAAATACAGTTTGAAAACACATTTTTTTTTCTGGGGGAAAAAAAAACCCTATTTCTTCTAACTTTTTCAAACATATTCTTGTGAGGCCGTTCACCACCCCGTTCTGTCATGTTCGGTCCCTGTGGTGTTTGGAGGTGGCGTATCCTGTCCCTCCTCTGCCTGCCCCTCGGCCCGTCCCCTGGCTGCTGTCCCCTTCGGCCGTCTCGGTTGTGGCCCTGAACTCGCTGTTTCCGAGAACCGTGTTTTGGGCTTTGCAGCGGCTCCTGCTGCCCGTGACTTCCGGTAGTTGGGTCCTGGCTGTGGGAAGTCAGAGCGGTGCTCAGCACCAACTGGCCTGGCCACGCCCAGCCGTGGGGCGTGGCCTCGGGCAGGCCCCTCTCCATTGGTCACCGAGAAGGCACAGAAAATGGTGCCTGCCGCTCGGGCCGCACCACAAACCACGTGCACGGAGCGCAGCACGCATGGTAGGAGAGTGTCTTCTCACCCAGTGCAGGGCATCTGCCTGTTCCGGGCAGGCAGGGACAGGGGGTCAGGGGGCTGCCAGCGCCTTCTGGCCATGTCAGGGATGAGGGGAGAGGGGCCCCCCACCAGCCAAGTAAGGCGAGAAAAAGAAACAGAAGACGTGAGAGGGGAGGAAGTTCAAGGTGTCGTTATGGTCACAGAGCGTGACCGTCCCCTGGAGAAAGCCCTAAACAACCTGAGGACAGACGATCAGAGTTAATGAGAGATTAGCGAGGCTTCCAAACGCTAGATCAATACCTCTTTAACGACGCATGACTTCAAGCCAGCAGCAGAGTCTGAAAATCTAATTGTTTCGACAGCGACGGCAAATACGGAGCACCCGTAAGTAAACCGACAGCGGGCGGGAGGGCTTCTGCGCAGGAGTGTCGCCAATGGGCACTCTGAACCCTCGGAGGCGTCACAGGCAGGACTTAACACCCCCGCCAGTTCTGCCCAAACGGCCTATGGGGTCCGGGCCGCTCCAACCACACTGTGCCCTTGTGGGCGGGTGTGTGCCCGTGTGCGTACGTGTGAAACTCAACCAGCCGGTTCTCCACGTTGTGGGAACTCGGACAACCAACAGCCGAGACACGCATGAATAACACCGTGGCGGGAAACTGTCCCACTGGCTACGGAACATTTTGCCGCGGCGGCAACTCAAGTCCCGCCCCCAGCGATTTCACCCCCCAGGAGACGGGAAACAGGAAGCTGCGTGTGAACGGGCAGAGCGACATCCTTCACTACAGCCAGGAGGTGGACACAAGCACAGGTCCACCAGCAGGTGAGGGAGGGACACAGTGTGGCCCCGCCATGTGGGGGGCCCTTGCTCAGCCGTGTGGAGGAAGGAAATGCTGATGCTCCTTGAACATGCAGGGCCCAGGGAGAGAAGCCAGACACCAAGTCACTGGTGACACAGTTTGTCTCCTGGAACCGCCCAGGACAGGCAAGTCCACAGAGACAGAGTAGATGTGGGGCGCAGCGGCTGGGGGGGATGGGGCTTCTTTTGGGGAGATGATGGAAGTGCCGTAAAGCTGCTTGTGACAGTGGTCAGATCACGCTTCCTGTGCTAAAAGCTGGCGAATTGCGTGCTCCAAGTGGGCGAATTTTATGGTATGCAAGTTACATCAGCACTTTGGGGAGAAGACCGTGTGCGTGCAGAATGAGGCAAACAGAGGGGAGCTGGCCCCGGAGGGTCGAGTGTGTGGCTTGTTTTCAGGCTCCGGACTGAACACGGCATGTGACACACACAGACATGCGTGTGTGAGAACAGTGGATGAAGAGTGAAGGCAGGAATGAGCGAGGCCCGAGGGGCTAGGTCTGCCCCTGGTCGCCCTGCCGCTAGGTAAGGGAAGCTGGGACCCAGGTTCTGGCTGTCCTGCCCTACCCAGTCCCCCCACCCCCCTGGTCTCCCATTCCGCCCTCCCCAGCAGCAGGGATACATCGAGGGAGCTGGGGAGGTTCTGGGCTGCCTGCAGGAAGGCTGCCTGCACCCACCTTGGAGGGTGCCGATGCCTGAGGGGACTAGACATGGGGCTGGGAGCGAGGCAACACTGGAGAGTTGGGGCCTCACGCAGACCCCCGAAGCCCTGCCTGCGCAGCCATGCGGGTCACCCTTGGGACCGCAGGTGCTTCCTGGCGCTGCTAGAGGCCAGACCGAAGCCTTCCCTCACTCGCCCCCAGCAGGCGCGGACACCCAGGTGGCCTCGGGGAGCCATCCTGTGACATGCCACTCTCTGCCAGGGGCTCATGCTGACGTGGAGTCAGGGAGAGACTCGAGGCCCTTTCTGTTGTAAACCCTAAGGGAGCGGTCCCCACGTGCACCGGGCACCCTCACAGAGACCCCGCAGGGGAAAGACCCCCCAGGGCCTCCAGTGTGCTGGGTGGCGGGTGGGAGAGGGCCGAGCTCAGGAAGGCCCACGGCTGCGGGCCTGGGTCCAGGAGGGCAAAGCACTTACCCCTCCGACTGCAGCGAGCCCTTCCTCCAGTGTTATTTCAGGCTGGTGGCAGGAGCAGCCAGAGGCCCCGCGGTGCAGTGGGCAGACAGACTGGACCGGGGCCCCTTACCCTCAGGGAACCACAGGTGGATCTCTGACTCCCGTGCCTCAGTTTCCCCACCTTGGGTGCATACCACCTGGCTGCTGCCCAGGGCCCCCTCCAGCCCAGCAGGTGGGCTTCTCTCCTGGCTGGGTTCACGGGCCTTCCGCGGGCCAGCCTCACTTGCTGAGGCCCTGATGCAGCTTCTGTGTGGGTGGTGGGCGTGGCACCTGTGGGGCTGTGCTTGGTTTTGACTGGCACACCCCCCCTGAAGGCTGGACATGCAGAGCCCCCTCCCCAGGTGCATAAGGTCACCCTCTAGTGGGGGGGGGGCAGCTGCCAGGGCGCCGTTCTCGGCCTCTTGCAAAGGACTTGTGGTCACATTAGAGTCATAGCATCCTAGGGACATTGGGGACCCTCTGGACTCACTTCCTCCTGTAGAGAGAGGAACCGAGTCTGCAGAGAGGCCCTGGGCCCTGCGGTCAGACTAATCTCCACCAGGCACTTCTGCTCCCCTTTGCCCCTCAGGCTCCTGTCCCCTCCCACCTGCAGCCAGACCTTCCCCTGGAGAGCCCCCTGCATTTCCCAGCCCCGTGGTTACTTGGCAGACACGAGTCTGTGCTGATCAGCAAATCATCAATATGTCCTCCCCAAGCCCCTGTAAACCTGTCCTGCATAAATGCTCATACCCCAGAGCAGACAGACCCGCTCGGGCACCTCCGCAGGATGGGGCAGGGGGTCAGGTTCCTCGGTCAGTCCAGCCGAGTTCACCCAGCTCTCACAAAGCAGCAGGCCCCTCCCGGGGAAGTAGGAAGACACAGGGTCCTCTACCTTCTACCCCTGGGTGGACGCTGCATGCTTGCAAAAGTGGCCACAGCACCAGGGAGCATGCTACCCACAAGGTGGGCACCATGAGGAAAAATAGCCACCAGCTGGACAGAGCGAGCCTGGCCAGAGGTGGCAATGTTTGGGCAGGGCTTTGAAGGATGCGTAGGAGCTCGCTAGCAGAAGGCTGTCCTAGGGACAAGAAGCCACGTGAGCAGCGGCAGGAGAATGCACGGTGCCTTGCACTGGTTCCGCCACTGCTGTGCCCAGCTACCGCAGATGTGCTGTCTTAAACCAACACCCCAGGCACTGGCCTGAATTCTGGGGGTTGAGGTCTGAAGTGGGCCCCGAGGGGCTGAAATCACCACAGGCCAGCAGGGAGGCACCGAGCCCTGGAGACAGGGCTGGCAGCCCTTTCCAGCCTCTTCCTGGTTCAGCAGCCTCTTCGCCCCTCCCCTCTGGGCCTCAGCCTCCCCTTCCTTGTAAGCATGGCAGTCAAACTCTGGCACCCGACCCTGTGTCCCTCTGTGGCCGGTCCCCCTCCGGGAGCTGGTCTCCCCACTGGCCTTTTCTGACCATGAATTGGGGTTTTGTTTCCACATCGTGTGGTCCCTGCTGCGGCTCTGGCTTCCAGAGCAGTGCCGGCCCCTGGCAGGTGCTCTCTCCGTCCGTGCGGAAGGGCACGCGGTGGGGGCGGGGAGGCACAGATGCTGGTGGGTCCTTGGCCTGGGGGACAGGCAGGTGCTGGGCAGGGCCTCCCGGCTGGGAACACGACCCCCAACAAGGCGGGGAGGCCTTTCTGCCACCCCCCCCAGGAGCTGGGGATCAGTCATTCCTGTGGTGGACCAGGAAGCAGGACCCCAAGGCTAAGTGGCTTCACCAAGGCTGGGTCCCAGCGCAGGCCTGAGGCTCTGAAAGCGTGTGGGAAAGGGCTTTCTCAAAGGGGCGAGTGGTCCCGAGGGTCAGCGTCCTCCAACGCGCCCTGCGAAGTGGTGAGCTCCCTGCGAAGTGGTGAGCTCCCTGTCACAGGAGTGGGGCCGCGGCACCTCGGACCCCTCCAGCCCCCCAAACCAGCCCCTCGCCCCGCCAGTGGCCAGCCCTCCCTGCCCTGGGGCCCGGTGCCCGGCGCCCTGCTGACGCTGATGTGCTCAGGCAGCCGAGAGCAGCTGCAGACCGCTCCTCAGCCTTCCAAGTAATGAGCCCGGCCCGACCGCCCCCTTCCCCCAGGTGCAGCGGGGCCGGCCCCTGCTCACCTGCCCGCGGCACGCACTGGCCCCTGCTGCTCCCCCGGCCTTCCCCACACCTGGGGAGCGGCCCTCTGACCCTGGCCTGGGAGCCTGCCCAGCGCCCCGGGGTCTGTCTACCTTACGTATTAGTTTTGGCAACGTGGGCTGACCCCTGATTCCAGGGCAAACTCGCCTGCTGGGTCACTGGGGATGGCCTCGCCGGACGAGCAGACGGACAGTCCCCAGCTGCCCTCGGTCCTCCATCAGGCGTCCGGGAAGCCCGCCAGGGCAGGCCGTGCGGGGAGCCGGGGTGGCAGCCGGGAGGACGGCTTGTTGGGCTAGAACAGCACGTGGGACCTGGGTCACGAGACCCCTACTCCAGACCACGCCCGGGGTGCTCCGCCCCAGATCCCCAAACTGGCGCACAGCAGGTCCTCAATGCGCTTCTGCCAGGTGCAGTCACCAGTCCCCACTTTCCCTTGTACCGCTCCCCCTCAGGCCCCAGCAGGAGCATGCGCTGTCCTTCTTCCGGGTTGTGGGCACGTCACTGTCCCTCAGACGCGGTGGGTCACACGACCAGCCCACTTTCAGCGGGGGCTGATGTCCAGGCTGGGATTGCAGGCGTCCCCCGAGCTGTGTCTGGGGCTCCTGGCTGGCCCCTGAGTGGCTTCCTCGCCACCCCCTCCCCGCTTCACCCCACCCTTCTGTCACGCTTTCCGGCCCAGCCCTCCGTGGGGGCTGCTCTGCCCCGCTGTGCGTCCATGCCTCTCTCGCTCTCTCAGATGCTGTGGGATATGGGATAGGATGTTTGTAAATGTCCCATGAGTGAATTCTCACTGGGCACCTGGGTCTCAGCCATGAACTTGTGTTAAAAGAGAGACCCAGTGCCAGCCGGGCCTGCCCGGGTGCGGTGCCACGTTCCTCGGCCGTACCCGGCCGGAGGCAGCACCTGCCCTGAGTTGGTGGTAATGCCGCCGGGCCACCAGCATGGCGATGGCCACCAGCCATGGCCTATTCTTGAGAACCTACTGTGTGAGTGCCATTTGCCTGCATGTATACGAAGCCAATTTGGTGGGTGAAGAGCCTGAGATCCAGAGAAAGCCAGCACCTTCTCCAGACGGCCCCGGGCAGGAGGGGCTGGGTGCGCTCTGAGTCTCACACAGTCTGCACTCCTCCCTCCCCATGAGAAGCCGTCACTGAGAAAGCCTGAGGCCAGGCGTGGGTCTCCAGCCCCGCCAGGGACAGACGCTCGCGGGCTGGTTGGCTCACAGCCACCCTCCCCCCAGCTCTGATGTCACCTGCAGGACAACTGACCCAGTCCGAGAGAGGCAAGCCCCTCGCTCAGCAGCCCCCTGAAGGGCTGCAGCCCGAGTCTCCCAGCTCGGAACTCAGTCAACCTCTTGTCCCAACTTGAACCAGAACGAGTGTCCACCACAGAAACTTCAAAACACGTGGGCACAAAATGAGTATCGCATACGGTGCCCCCCAGAGACAGGCGCCCGTGCCCCCTGGGCATGGACCCTGTACCCCTGCCTGTGCTTTTCAGGGGGTTTACTGTCACTTCCTTCTCTTCCCAGGAACCGACCTCCCTCGCACGGGGGGACTCCGTGCACCTGCCCCTCAGTGCCTCCCAGAGACCATCTGGCGGGAGGAGCTGACCGGCCACTCGGTGGGCCGTGCCCAGTGGACGTGAGGGCAGACAGACGGTCACGCCACACTGACCCCTTGTCCCCTCTCGTAGGAATTTGTGTTTGGAGGTTTTTAAACCACTGTTTATTTGCTGAACCAGGCCCTGACCCTCCCCTGTGGAATCAGCCGTGGCCCCTCCTTTGAATCCCTCCCCAGTGTCTGCCTCCCAGGGGCCACCGCCAGGTCAGGCCACCGTTGCATCTGGTCCCTGTGGAGACACCCAGCACACAGGTGCCTGGCAAGGCCCTCACCAGGGCGCGGCTCCGAGGCTGGAGGCTGAGGCAGCTCTGGGGCAAGGCCTCAGCGGGTTGTTGGGCCACCAGGAGGGGCTACAGCAGGTCCTCACCCCCCAGCAGCGCTCCCTTAACCACAGCGGTCTGCCCTCTGACAAGGCCGCCTCCCGCCACCCCCCCAACAGCCCATTTCCATGTACAAAGCAATTTGTCTCCACTGAAGGGAGAGAATCGCAAAGCAAACAAATTATGCATGTCCCACTGCGCCCGGGGCACGCGGCCGGCTGGGCTCAGGGTGTCGGAGGGTTTCCTTCCTCCATTCGTCTCCCAGGATGACCGACCCCAGGGGCAGACGCGATGCCCCTGAGCTCCTGAGATCCATCTCCCCTCGAACTGTCTGTGGCAAGGAGGGCGACGTCAGCCTGGGGCAGGGCCGCGCCCCGTCTGCGAGCTCAGGGGAGGATCCCCCCATCGCACACTTCCCCCCGCCGCCCTCCCACAGGGCGCTGTCTGGGCTCCCGGGGCTCAGAGGCCAGTGCTCCAGTCCCTGCCTCTGCCGCCACCTGAGCCCCCTCTGCTTGTCCCGTTCTTGGAAGGACTCGGGTCCCTGGGCCAGGGCCCACCCACTCCAGTGGGATTCGTCTTGGTGTGACATCTGCTGAGCCCCGTAAGGTCACAGTCCCGGGTGCCTGAGGTTAGGACGTCAACAGAGCTTTCAGGGGGACACAGTGCCACCCACAGGATCAGTCTCTGCGAAACAGGACCAGACTAACCAGCCGGTTTGGAAAACGGCAAACCCTGAGCTGGAGGACGGGCAGGGGGCGGGGGCGGGCAGGAAGCAGGTCTTTTCCCTGAAGCCACAGTCAGGCCCTGGCCTCTGGCTGTGGGCGCAGAGAGGAGACCAGAGCAGAACCACCCCAGAGACTGAAGGGTGTCAGCTCCGTCCTGTGGAACCGGGGAGTGCGGGGGTGGGGGCGGAGATTGATTCTGATGTGGGTGACAGCAGTGGCTACATGGACGGGATGGAGCCGCAGTGGGCCTGGAGGGCGGGGCAGGGTCTCCCCAGGAACCCTCACCTGGTCACTACTCTGCAGGTGGCAGGCACGGTGGCCCACAGACACCACCTGAGCACCCACGCCTGTGGCCTGCCATCGTCATCGTGGTCGCTGGCCCTCCCACCCGGAAAGAAGAGGCCCCAGCGGACCCTTTGTGCCACAGTTCTGTCCCTCACCAGCTGGTCCCGTGGCCAAGGAGTCCCAGCTCCCAGGAGCTGCCCTGCTGGTGGGGAGGGCGAGGCTGGGGAGGCGGGCGGAGCCCAGGCTGGCACCGGCCTCCCGGGGCTCCCGGGGCACAGAGGCCGTCGGCCGGCCAGCTGGGCTGGATGCCCTGCCATCTTGGAAGGACGTCCTGGTTTCCTTGCAGCCGAGAGAGGTGCAGACCGGCTGAAACCGGCTCCGATTCCCTTTATTGAATTGGGCGATATTGGATTTATGGAATTCAACTTTCTGATGACAAAAAAATTATCTGTGTGGCCAAATAAAGATGGACGGAGCCCAGAGTCCACTCAAGAGGCCATTTGGGCCGTAATCCACCTCGTGGGCTGCTTATCGCGCCGGGGGATGGTGTCATCGGGGGGCTGGGCTACAGATGCCCTTTTATATTCTTCTTAGGCTAACATTAGAAAATTGTGTATAAATTTAATCTCAGCTAAAAGGTAAAGATAGTCCACAGCCAAGGGCAAGGCCACCCCCCCACCATGGCAACTGCTGCGTCTTCCGCCCAATCAGACATGAGTGCAGGGGGGGAACAACGGTTCTCTCGGCTAATCAATTATATTTGAGTAATTGATCGTATATTATTATTGATGAAAGCCCATCATATGTGAGTTAGAAGGGAGTCGGGTCTCCGAAGATTAGATTTGTACACGAAAATGGAAGGGAAAAAACGACTGTCATAAAATCACTTGAGTGGTTTACGGTTTAATGCCTGGTGGGTCGTGGAGACGGTCCCTGCCTCCCCAGCTCCCCCTGTGCAGCCCACCTGGGGCGAGGGGCCGGGCCGCTGGCAGAGAGGAGAGTCATACGTCCCGGAGAGACCTGGGGTGGTGGAACAGTCGTGGGGAAAAGAGGGTCTGGCCGGCGCAGCCTCGAAGGGACCGCGAAGGACCAGATGGGTCCCATTGAGGGTGTGCTTTCTCCCAACGAGAACTGGCGTCCTCCTGAGGGGCTCACCTTCCCACCCCTGAAGGCGTGAGGGTGACGTGGGAAGACCAGGGACACTGCAGAGGAGCCCGCTCGGCCACAAGACCCCCCAAGGTCACTGCCGGTCAAGAGGCCTGGGTCCTAGGGAATGCCACAAGCCCGGGCAGTGGGACCATACAGACGCGTGCGCCCCTCGGCCCCCGAGACCCTGGTCTTGTTCTGCACCCCCACCCCGCCTGCATCTGGGAGTGACTCCCCCTGCCCTCCCTCTCAGCAAACATGCAGAAACTGGGAGGTGACAAGTGTCTCCCTCTGGTGCCACTGCCCATCCTGGCCCAGACACCCATTTTCACCTTCTCTTCAGCAGCCCCCTGGGGCTGCAGGCCACCTCCTGCGGGTCGGCAGCAGCCAAGGGCCCCAACAGCCCCCAGCCCCGCCCCCCAGCCTCAGCGCTGTCTGCCCCCAGCCCAGGGCCTGCCTGATGCAGGGACCAAAAGCTGGCGAGCATGGCATCCTTGGTCTGGAATCTTCCCCATCCTGCCATGAGCTACCCCCCCACCCCCCTCCTTCCTCCGGTGCAGGCCCTCACACTGCTCCCCAGGCGGGAGGGAGAGCAGGCCAGCACCCCAGGGCGCCCTCGGCCGCCACCCCCAGACCCGTCCTTGACGAATCCATGTGACTTGCACACGTTCCAGACGGCTTCCGGCTGATGAGCAAATAAATTTCCCATTTATTCTGTTCATTCCTTTGTCTTCATTCGTTGTTCGAGGGACACCAGCCTCCCAGGAGGGCCTGGGGTTCGACCCTGTCCCATCCCCCGTGGGGCTCCCAAGTCCACACGGAGCCCAGGTGGGGAGCCCGGTGAGGCGCATGCAAAGTCCCCGCAGCTCTGGGTGTGCCCCAGACACCCCCACCCACCACGCACGGAGCTTCTCAGCCCGGGGTGGGTGGGGGGCCCTGCTGGGTGATAGCAGCCCCGTCGCCTGGCGTCACCCACGGCATCTGCACGTTCCTTCCAAAAAGCTTCTCTCTGTCTTTTAAAATTTTTGAGAAAAATTCACGTCACCCAAAACTCACTGCTTTAACCATTTTGAAGTGCATGACTCACTGAGTCTTAGCATTTCACAGAGCTGCCCGACCTTCACCGCTGCCTTCACAATCCGAGCCCCCACCCGACCCCAGGAGCCCCCACCCCTGCCCCCCGCTGGCCCCAACACCATCCAGCCTGTTCTGCGGAGTGTGACCTGCTCTAGTCCCTACTTCTTCCACGGTCACTTTTTGTAATTTGCCTTCACCTGCATTGTATTTAATGTGTCGTTTCCCCAGAAGCCGCCTCTTTTCTCCGGGCCTTCTGGGTGACACTGAGGTCCCTCGAGGTTTCCCCTGACGGCACCGGGGTTCTAGCTGTGCTTCTTCTGGTTCTTGGTCACGTCCCTTTTGCTCTCTGGGTGTCTCCCTGTGTTTGCAAGAGCTGGTCTGCTCAGTGGGTCTTTTTGAAGACCCGGCGCTGGGGCTTTACCGAGACTTCGGACGGTTTGGGCGGCGCCTCTCTAGCTTCTTCCTCCACCATGTCCTTCTCATCCGCAACCACGCGTGGAGGCTTCTCTCCCTCTCTCCTTCCCTTCCCCTCTCTCGAAAAGTAAATGCAATCTTCAAAAATAAATACGTAATAATGAAAAGCACGTTTCTAAGGTGGTGAATTGATTCCTTGACGTTCAGACTTCCCCCTTCAACAGTGATGGTCCCAGAGGCCTTACGGTGGCCCGTGGAGGCCCCTCCCTTTCCAGGGCTCTCAGGGTTCAGCTGTCACTTCCTCTCCACTCTAAGGAGGTGGCACTGAGTCCTCCAAACCCCGTTCTCCATTTTCTCTGCCGTGACGGAGACCTGTTCTTAGCAGGCCTCGTCCTACCCGGGATGAAAACTACCCTTCCCCGCCCCCTCGACCAAGGCACGGACCGTGCACCTGGGTTCTGGCCAACGGGATGCGAGCAGGGGCGGTAGGGGCGGGGCGGCTGGGACTGCAGAGCAGCGAGACCCTGGAGCTGGGCTCGGCCACCCGAGCCGCCCTGGCTACGCAGCCCGGATTTTGGCGTTGCAGACAGCGTCATCGTTAGTCCCTTCCTGTTCCTGCTCTGGCAGGCAGCTGACCCTGTTCTCCACGACAAACCCGAATTTCAGAGTGTTTCTTATTTTCCATGTAGTAAAGGGTTTGTTTTTAATGGAGGGGGTGTTAAGTCTTTATATTTCATTTTTAATTGTTCTGGAATGTGGCCAGAAAAAATTTCAACCTTTAAATTTTTTGTATGTTGTTTTATTGTGTTTGGTTTTTTGAACCGAAGTGCACCATCTCTTTCTAGAGATGCTGAGGGGTCACGGGAAGAACGCACTATCTATGAGATGGGAAATGGTTTGTATTCCGCTATTAAATTGAGTTTGCTGATTACGCGATTCCATTTTTCTAAAACCTGATTCATTTATTCATCATCGACTAGATTAGTCTCGTTCTGAAAACTGCAGTTCCTATCGGAATTCTGCTCTTATTACATTCTTCTTGTATTTTTAAATAACTCGGCCTCACGGAGTTAGCTGCTAAGTTGGTTAGTGCGTACACAGACTCACTGCTTTGCCAGTTCATAAACGGCTCTTTTCATTCTCTGAGTGTCCCTCCTCCCCGCGTGAGGCGTGGATGGACCTGGGCGCCGCCTGCTCCACGCGGGAGAGAGGCCTCGCGGCTCCGCCTGCGTTTCTCCGAGTCCCCCACACACCTTCACTGCCCAGCGTCCGTGGCTGCTTGCCTTTCACACGACGCTGCTTTGAAACACATCCAGTCTGCTTGTCGCCCCTGGTCCGTGGTCGCTGCAGGGTCACGGTAGACGGGCCCACGCCCTCTGCGTGCCACTTTTCCCGTGTTCTCCTGGGCTCGTCATTTCGTCGTTGGCGTGTGCTCCTTTGCCTCCCACTGCTGCTGCTGCTCTGGGTGCTGGTCACCTCCCCTCGCTCCTGGTGACATCTGTGAGTGGTCCCAGGCTCTGTCCCCCACCAGGGGCCACCGTCCCATGTCCTACCTCCAGGTCACACGGGCCGCACTCTGTGACCCCCAGGATGGTGGGGGTCCCCTCCCCCTGCCGTGCCTGGCCCCGCTGGAGAACAGCTCAACCAGCTCCCGAGTCGGTGCTGGTGTCACTGCCTCGAGTCTCCTGCCTCTGGGTCCCCAGCGCCTGGCCATCTCCTCCAGCCTCATGCTGAGCCCCACGGGCAAGTCCCCGCTCCCAGCCCCTCATGTCAGCTCTGTCCCACATCGGTGACCCTTCACCCAGAGGAGCTTCTGGGCCACCCTCGATCCTTGTGAATCCGGAAACCCCTTCCTGTCTCTGTGGCCTGTGAATTTTATGTAAGAGGGGTGAAGGGCACAGGCCCTCCCTGAGGCTGGACTCCAGGCCCCAGCCTGGCTGAGCCCGTGGTCAGCTGCTTAAATCCACCCTGCCTCTCAGACGAGGGTCGTGCTAGTGCCCCGTCAGCAGGGAGAGGGCACCGATCAAGCTTGTGTGCAGGGCACCGCCACACTCTCCCAGTTACTATTAGCGGTCGGCAGGTCCTCCGCTCCGAGCCCTCCACTCCGAGCTCGATGCGGGCTCCAGCCGTCACCTCAGGCCCTCACGTAACAAATGACACGGTCTCTGACGCTCATAGGGTGTCTGCTTTTCCCTCCTGGTGCAGACACTCGTCCGACCCCACGGGCTCTGTGCCAGTGGGGCACCAGCCTGCCTGTCTGTGTGCCCGTGAGCCCTTCCAGTCGGCAGGCAGACTGCATGTCCACGGCTCACAAACACCTTGTCCCCGTTACGTGTCCCTCTTCCCCTGAACCTGTGCGCAGGGGGCTGCTGGGTCTGTCCTCAGGGCGTCCTCCCGGCGGCCCTGCGCCCGCGCACCGGGCTCCCTCACCGCGTCTCCCCGACACTCGGTCAGAGCCCGCAGACCCCCGCCGCCCCGCCGACTCAGCTGACGCAGGGATTTTGTTTTACGTATCACGATGTTCGGTTCAAATGTTTTTCACACCTCGTCAAATCTCCGAGTCCTCTCGCCGTGTCTTTCCCCCGCTGGCCGGTCCCCAGCAGGCCTGTGGCCTCTGCAGCCCTTCTGCCCCACCCACAGCCCCGCCCCCCCCCCAGCTTCAGCCCTTGACTGTGGGCCTGGCGGGGGCCTTTTGCTGCCCGGATTAGCAGAATGGAATCATTTGACTTTATATCCTTAACGGATTGTACCCCAGGAAAAAGAAGCAGGGAAAGGGAGAAGAAAAACCTTCACCGGTTCTCGGCCGTCACCCGGTGGGTGCCGCTGCTGGCACCGTCCCCTGAAGCCAACCCGCGTGGGTGATCAATCAAGCAGAGAGGCAACTGCGAGAAACAGTGACTCTGCCTTCCCGGCATCATTGAAAACCACGTTCTCACGGCAGCAAAAGGGTGGATGTGATTCTGAATCTGAACCAGAACGATCACTACGGACCCAGCGGCATCCCCCCTTATAAGAAAACCTGCTTCTAGTCCACTGGAAGGGCTGCCCCCCGCCAACCGCCCCCAGGACACGAGAGGCCCTCGCCCCCCACCAGGGGCTGGGAGACCCTCCCCTTGGGCTCAGGCGCTCGGGCCTGGTGTCTCTAAGTATGACCCTCAGGTGCAGGTGCGGGGCTCAAAGTCCCTGGCAGCTCTCTGGCCCTCAAGGCCTTGACCCCGGGGGGTCGCCTGCTGCCCCTGCCACCCCTCCCAGCCAGGCACCCGACCTTTCGTCTTTGCGTCCCACGTCCCGTACTCCCAGACATAACGTCTTCAGTCACAGGGGCTCACCCCTGCTCAGCCCGGCACCCCTGCTCCGTGGGTGGCCCTGGGTGAGCCTCGGTCTCCCATCTGTGACACAGAGGGCCCCCTTGCTTTGGGGGCCACACACGAACAGGAGAGTTTGAGTGGCGGCCCTGTGAGTGGCCACCAGGGTCCCCTTCTCCCCCCAGCAGGTGCCCCGCACACAGAGCCTCCCGTCATGGCTGGAGGTGAACGGAAAACTTTAATGGAAGGGAAAGGCTTTGTGGGACGTCTGTGAGACAAAATCTAGAGCCAGGAGCCCCGGGCCGGAGGTGGTGGGGCCTCGGTGTCACACGGCCAGAGGCCCTAGTACTTGAGTAGCCAGCGAGGCTTGTCCGAGCTCAGCGACGTGAAGTAGGACCACCACCAGGGCTTGCTCCCGCCGGCGCCAGGCTGCCTCCGGGCCCCGAGGGGCTCCCCGTGTGGGCCGGTGCCTGCTGGCGGGTCTTGGAGCCCCGGCCCGCCTCTCCGAGGGCCCTGAAGGAATTTCTTGGGTCCAGTCCCCAGAGGCTGCAGAATGAAGTCCACACGGCCGGCCCTCTTCATCCGAGCAGGGATGGTGACTTTCTTGATGACCTTGGAATAGCCAGGAGCTTGAGCGATGACAATGTGGGACCCGGGGGGCAGCAGTCTCCAGTAGTCGCCATCTGGGGCTGTTGACAAACAGAATAAAGTGACTCCTAGCCTTGGGCCCCGAGCCAGCCTGGAGCGATGGGTGACGGGCGTCGGAGGGAGCATTGGCCTGGAGGGCAGACAGGCCCCAAACTTATGCCGGCCTCTGTCATGACCTGGAATGGCCTTCCCAGCACCTCTCTCTGTCAAACTCCTACTCATCCCTCAAAGCCCTTCTTAGGCACCACCTCCCCTCTGAAGCCTCCCCAGGCCTCCCCAGGCCTCCATCCCCAACCCACACGGTTGGCCACCCCTCCCTGCCTGCACCAGGCATTGCACATCGCAATGTACCAAAATGTTCGAATCAGCCGTGAAGTGCCCACCGGCACTGGGAGCCCATGAGGGGCAGGCCCATTCATCGGTGGGATGTAAACTTGGGCTGCAAACACAGGGGCTCGTGGGCCGCAGGCAGCTCCCCTGGCACAGGTATTTCTCAACAAACCTGGAGTCTGCGTCCTTGTTCCTGGGCCTGAGCGGAGTCTCCCAGGCCCTTGTGCAACAGCAGGCACAGACCCAGGTTCCCTCCCACCCTCACCTGCCAGGTGGGTGGAGGATGAGTGAGTCACCTTGAACAGCGTGGGGACACTGTGAACACTCGTGGGAGCCAGTGGCCAGGACAACAGCCCAGAAAGGCGCTCACCTGTGGTGATGTCGTGGCGGATGCCCTTGATGGAAATTCGGGCGTTTTTGACTGGCTTGCCGAACTTGTCCATCACCACCCCTTTGATGCCCCGGTGCACCTGAAGGGGCCAGAGAGAGGCTGAGTATGTGGGGTGCAGAGAGACTGGGTGGCACCCCACCAGTCCCCAGATGTCTCTCTGCAGAGCCCACCCTCACCTTGCCTTGAGTACATCCCTCCCCTCCCTGTGGGTGTGTGGACAACCCACAGTCCCGCTGGAGAGTCTGGCTGCCGGCACCTCCTGGGCAGCGGGCAGCGGGCAGGAAACCTTCAAAACCCGAGGGCCGAACTCCCCGCCTCCGTGATCAGAGTCCTGGCTGGCTCCTCTCTGAGTTGAGGTCCCCAAGGCAGCACCAGCCGCCAGGAAGACACGGGCCGGGGTTCGGGCCCTGGCGTCGGCCCCGGCTGTGGCCCTGACCTACTCTCTGACCGTGTACAGGCTACCCAGCATCCTCGGTGTGGTGGCCCCACCTGGAAAGCGGGGTCACGTGGCCTGCCGGGGTGCTGCTGCAGAATAAGGCCACATAAAACCACGGGCGGTGCCAGAGTAGGGACATGGGACCTGCACCACCCATTGCACCGGCCCGAGCGTTCGCCTGCCGCTCCAGCACACGGCCCCGGGCTGGGCAGGGACGCTCCCCTTCCCCAAAGTGAAGCCCTCCCGGCACTGCCGCAGCCTGCTCACGCCTCTTCTGGGAAAGTCGGCGACATGCAAGCCAGACCGCCGCCGCTCCATTGGCCGGGGACAACGTGGGCCCACAGGTCACGTGGGATGGGGCCAGGACGACTGGGTGGGAGGGGGCTCAGCACAGTGAGGCCGGTCTCTCCCAGGATGCTGCACCTCCCACTGAGTGGGCTCCAACCCCTGAGCAATGCTTCTCCCCTTCAACACACAGCTCACACCCCTCTTCCTCCAGGAAGCCCTCCCTGATGACTGGCCACATCAGGGAGCTCCTCTGGGGTCTCATGGTCCTGCGCGTCCACTCTCCCAGCCCTGACCTCACAGTGATGTCACTCAGTGTCCTCCTCTCCTGAACGTGAGGGCAGAGGTCAGACACATAGTAGGGCCTTGTTTCATCTCAGTGCGCCCCAGCTGGATTCTACTCCATCCTTGCTCTCAGGCTGAGGGGTCATCTTCCTGCAGAGCTAGGACGGGGAGCTCTCTGGCTGGGAAGGAGAGATGGTGAGTGCCCTGCCCCACATTCTCTACCGGGGGGATGGAGACACCCACCCGAGGCCTGGTCAGCATCACTGGGAACAGGGCCTCAATGGGCCACGACAGGCTCGATCCTTATCACAAGGCCGGGCCCGGCTTTCCCGAGGGGTCGGCCTCGGGGGCAGCCACGCCCGGCGCATGCTGCCCAGCCTTCCGCAGAATCTTGCTCGCTATTAAATCTTCATATCCCAAGACTTCACATACAATATCCTCAGAGCGATCCCAGCTCCACTGAAGGCTCCTTAAAACCCATTTTCCGCAGACAGCCATAAAATGAGATGAGCGCAGGGTCTGGCCCCGAGCTGTGATTGAATGATGGCCGGCTGCGCGGCTGGAGGCCGCGGGCACAGCCGCCCACAAGTAGCTCGCACGCTGGTGACGCCCAGTGGTCGTCTGGGCTTCTCTCCTGTTGCTGCTGACTGAGAGGTACTGACCGGGAGGTACTGACTGGGAGGAAGGCTCCCGATCTCTCCAGGAAGGAGGGAGGCTGCGGACAGGCCTGGGGTTTGGGGCAGCCGGGCCGAGTCCGAGCGCTGGGCATGGCTGGGGGACAGCAGACAGACAGGCTCCGGCTGTCTGACAGCCACCGCCAGTGGCCCAGTGAGCCAGACTGGCCCCGTCCCTCCCTGGCACCCACCCCTCCGTCTGCTGCCCAGGAGGGCCGTCAGGGTTTGAGGCCATGTGTGGGGGCGTCCCCTGCACAGCACTGCGCACGCACCACCCCCCTGGGCCACCCACTTCCTCCCCCAGAGCCTGCTTCTCCCTGGAACGTGGTGCCGATAAGCACTGTGTGTGGTTTTTTTTAATGTTTGGAAAAAATGTAGCAGAGGCTTCTACAAAACCACTGCTCTCTTTCACGCCGACCCCCTCCGTTCCTCTCATGCCGTTACCTTACCCAGAGCCCCAAGACACCCCCGACTGTGAGCCACGCTGGGGACACTGAGCAGGTGGCAGGGCTGGGAAAGGTGGCTGGCCAGGCATCTGGCATTCTAGTTCCTGCTCTGTCACCCAAGGCTTGAGAGGGTTGTCATTAGGGACATGCTCCGAGGCCCCCACTCACTGCCACTCAGCTATTTCTGGGTGACCTCAGTAGGCCCCGCCCCCTGCCCCACCAGCCTGTGGCATCCTGTCCGAGGGGCCAACTGCCCGAGGCCCAGACCACACAGCCAGCCTGCTGCCCAGTGCGATCGCCCAGGCCTCACCCTACCCAGTGCCCACCGCGTCCTCCAGCCACCCGGACCCTCGCCCACAGCCCCCCCATCTCTCCTCATCCCTTCACCTTTCCCCTAGTCCTTCAAGACACAGCCCAGGCGATGCCTCCTCCAGGAAGCCCCTGGGCCTCTTGTGCAGGGTCAGGTGTCTCCCCTGGGCTGCCCCTGACTCACTCCTTGGTCAGTTGTGCCCCTTTAGGCTCCGAGACTGTGGCTTATGCCCCCTGGTGGTGACCCGTGCAGGGCATGACCTGGGGTGGAGCCGGTGAGCTTTGGTGGTAAACAGGTGCTTGACTAGGAAGTGGAATACGTCTGCACGCGTGGGCTCGGAGCCCACCACGCAGCACCACGGGGGAGGTGCAGGCCAGAGCCAGGCCCCCGGCTCACCGTCTCCACGAAGTTCAGGAGCGGCTCCTTGTTGTGCTGCCAGAGCGTGTAGAGGGCCTCCTCCGGCGGGAACTTCACGCAGCCCAGCTCCACCGTGATCTCGAAGCAGTTGCTGTGCAGGTAGTTGAAGTCGGACATGCCTGCGGCACCGGGGAGGGGCAGCTGAACTCGGCCACGGCGGCGCACCACCCCCGACGTCACGGGTGCCGGGGGCCAGCGTCCCATCCCCACTCCAGAGGTCAGGGGACTTCGGTGCAGGGGCTGGGGCCCGCAGGGCAGGGGGCTAGCTGCACTTTGAACTGAGGCGGTGCGGTGCCCAGGTCAGCCACCCCTCAGCGGTGGCGGGGAGCCCGAGCTGACCTCCAGTATAGCCGCCGAGCGTGTGTGGCCAGACCGAGGGCCCTCCCCTGGCCTGGACCCTGTGGTAACCGCGTGCATTTACCCAGATGGCCCTGGGAACAGCCCAGGGAGGAAGGTCCTGTCGCTTCCGTGTCTGGGGGCACACAGCCTCGCCGGCCGGACAGACACCAAGGATGTGTCAGAGAGAGGCTCCCAGACAACTCGGACTGACCGCTGCCCCACCCACTTCCACCCACCTGCCTCTGGGGTTTCCTGGTCAGCAGAGGCTGTGGCCACTGACCACCATCCGACTCTGGCCCTGATGGGGCAGCCCTGTGCCCAGGGCATCTGGGACCCCCCCACCTTAGTAAGTCAGGGCTGCCTCGGAGCGTGGGGCCAGGTGCTGCTGTTTCTGACCTGACATTCGGGCCCACGGCACAGCCACACACCCATTGTTCGGGTACTTCCGGCCCGGGCACCGTGCTGAAGCTTGCAGCCCTGGGCATCAGGGAAGCCTGGGGGCCGAGTTCCGAGGGAGGGGACGCTGCTCTGCCCCGGGGAGGGCAGCAGGGGAGAGTCCGCTGAGCAGGGGTGAGCTGCCCTCAGAACGGGGCCACCCCCTGCCCACGCACGAGCAGGGAAGGACAGGCTCCTCGCAAGCCCTGCCACCTGTGCGGTGGCCCTGAGCAGGTGCTCCCACCTGAGCCCATTTCCACAGCTGCCAAACAGCAGGAACAGCGAGTGCCCTGCGGGTGTGCCAGGCAGGCAGGCGGAGCACTGAGGCGGGAGCACGCGTGCAGCCTGGGGGGCGGTGGTGGGGCAGCCCCAGGCCGCACAGGGCAGCACATACACCCACAGGGCTCTGGGCCCCATCCTCACCCAGCACAGGTTCCCAGAACAGAAACCAGGCGTCCCATTCAAGCTGAATTTTGGAGAAACAACGAATAGGGTTTGAGTGAAGCACGTGTCCCCAGCAGCATCAGGGACACACTTATCCAGCTCTGCAAAGATCATCAGCATTTCTCCAAAATTTGAGTTTCACTGGGAGTCCTGGACTCCATGGGGCAGCCCACGATAGCCCTCAGGGGCGAAGCAGAACTGGACAGAGGGGGGTCCCGAGATGCAGTGGTCACTAACCAGAACCGGCAGGGGGAGTCCCAGGTCCTGTTCTGCCACCAGCAACGAGGACCGAAGCCCAGCGCCATCTCCCCATCTCCCTTCCCCCGAGTGTGTCCCGGAGCCCAGGTGTATCTTTGCAGCTCCCAGAAAAAGCTGCTACAGGAGGTGCTAGGCCCCACCCCCACCCCCGCAGGGCCTCACCTCCGGTGAAGCTGTACCAGTCCGCCCCGTTGATGATGCTGCCCCTCTTCAGGAAGTTGCCCCCACACCTGTTCTCCGACCTGTCCATCATCATGGGGTGGACGTCAGCATAGGCTCTGGCCAGCAACTTGAACATCTGGAAAGAACACCAGAAGGTGGGGTGCCCTGCAGTCTGCCCTCCGAGCTGGGCGCAGTGGGGGGGCCTCCCCAGTGGACACCTGCAACGCAGGTAATGGAGGGGAACCGGTGAGTGGAGGTGGCCAGACTCAGGGCACCTCGGAGCCGGGAGTGGGTGGGTGAGGCTTGGAAAACCGGGACCCAGGCCGTGGAGAAGACCAGCCTGCCCGGCTCCGCCCCCTGTGACCCTGGGGACACCAAGCTCCCTCCCACTGGGCTGCAGACTGGGTCCAGGGGCTCAGGGGGCAGCGCGGACTTGGAGTCCAACTCAGAAGGGGAAATTCCTGCAGAGCAGGCAGGTACAAGGGACGGATGGTGGGGATCGGTGGCAGGGGGCCACGGCCAGCCTGAGTGAATGCTGCCCTGAGGTGCTGGCCCTCATCCACCGGGTGCCATGGGAGTTTGGGGGTGACCTGGGACATGCTGGCCAGCCCCGAATCAGCTCCCCTGCTCCCCGACACCCCTCCCGGGACCCTGGTTTCCACAGAGACCACCACAGGCTACAGGGCTCTGGAGAATCGATTGCCGATTGATGGCTGGTGGGGAAGACGCTTGGTTTTCTGGCTCTGCAGGGACTCTTTGAGGTGAACATCCCCCCGGGAACATCTTCCCGTGTCTATCCCTGGGATTCAGAGATGCTGAGCCTGGAGCCAGGGGCTCCTTCCACCCAGGGACACAGGCCTCACCCAGTTGCGGGCCCTGTGCTCTGACAGCCACCAGGGGACCACGCAGCCACGGGGGGGGGGGGGGGGGGGGGGCACTTACTGAGCAAGGAGCCCAGAACCTGGCAGCCCTGCAGCCCAAGGCCTGTGGGGCTGCAGTGGATGAGTGACGAGGGAGGGAGCGAGGGGCTGGGCCACCAGGTGGGTCAGGGAGTGAAGGCGCCTGCCCCATCACCCGCCCCACCCCCACCTCAGGTTTCCACCCACAGAACAGCCCGCAGGGATCCACTCCCACCCTTCCCGGACCAGCCCGCCCAAGCTCCAGTCGCTGGGAGAGGCCCAGGCAGCTTCAGGGGAGAGTGGGGCTGGGGTGGGTCCTGTTGTCACCGGAGGCAGGACCAGGGAGGGACAGCGAGGCCGGGACAGAGGGCCTCCTCCTTCCGGATTCCCGCCGGATCAACTGCAGCCGTTCCCAGGGCCTGAGGCGCACACCCGGCTCTGCGGCTGTCATACGCGCTGCGGCACTGCCCTCTGCTGGCGTCTCCCAGAACCACCCTCCCCGGGACCAGGAGACACCAGGTGTCCTGGTGGAAGAAGGGCAGGTGGCCAGTCCCCACCGGACACCCCCAGACAAGGACACTGATGCAAGGTGGGTGCAGCCAGAGGAGAGGGGGGGTGCTCCCCCGGGGGGCTCGAAGGCTTCCTGGAGCCGGGGGAGGGCACTTTGGAGCTGGGCCTGGAAGCCCCCCAGTGGTTCAGTGACCCTGGGCCAGTCCCAAGGCACCGCCCGCAGCGGGGCGTCCCCTGCGCCCTCCGCACCCACCTCTCACCTTCTCGTCAGGGGTGGGGGAGAACATCTTCTCCTCGTGGGGGTGCTGGGAGAAGTCGAAGGGGTAGGACACCACCAGGTCGCCCCCGTGCAGGCTGGCCGACAGCACGAAGGGGACGGTCCGCATCCACTTCATGATGGCCTTCGTCTCCGGGGCCACCTGCCAGGGCGGGGCGGGCTGTCCTCAGGACCCGGTGCCACCCGCTGGCCGCCCGGGGCCAGTGCCTGACCTGTGGGCCTGGGTTCAGGCACCACAGGGCTCACGCCCACCCTGGTCCTCCTGCCTGCCGGTCCTCCTACCTCTGAGGGACATCACCTCCTCCAGGCAGCCCTCCGGGGCACCTGACCCTGAGCACCTGCCAGGCTCTGGGGGCTTTCAACACAAGCTCCCCGAAAGCCACCAACGCCCCGGAAGGGGCTGTCCTCTGAGGGCGAGGCTTGAACCGCCAGGATCTCGTGTCCTGGGGAGGGACCACACCAGAGGCTCCCCAAATGAGTGAGACCCTCAGATGGGTGTGCAGCTGGGCAGGGCGGCTCCTACCTTACCCCACCAGTAGTGCTGAGGGACGGCGATGTGGTCGGTGCGTGTGCCGCGGGACGAGGCCAGGCGGTAGAACTCGGAGGTCAGGTCGGGGAAGTTGCGGTTCAGATCCAGGTTCTGCGAGTTCTGCCTCCCACTGGTCCACCCGTTGTAGCCGGCACCCTGCAACCCAGGCCGCGCCCAGCGGGGGTCAGCTCGCTGGCGCGAATCCTCTGGAGGGCGCAGGGCTGGCCTGAGAGCCGGGCGGGGCCGTGGTTTCCCTCTGGCTGATCCTGATGAGCATGTCCCTCCTTCACCTCCTCTGCCATCTGTCCGGCCCCTCCCGCCCGGCTTCCTTGCTGGCCCTCCAACTTCAGGGCCTGGCCCCGGCGGGAGTGACCCCCAGCTCTCACACAGTTTCCCACCTCCTGCGGGGCAGGAACCACCGACCCCCAGCCAGCGCTCGCCCTCTCTTGAGCCCTTCCTCACCCTTTGTCTTCCTCAAGTGTGCACCACCTTTGTGACACCCACAGAGTCACCTCACCTGTCCCCCCCTGCCCAAGCAGGACTCGCCGATGTTGCTGCCTGCTGGACTCTCGCCCCCCAGGTGGGGACGCACGCGGACCCTCCCTGGCTGCTAGTGAACCAGTGAATGAGTGAATGGGATGTTGGAGACGCAGCCCTCGCCACACTGCCCGGGGGTGGGGGGCGCTCACCTCGGCAGCCGCCACCTCATAGCCGTCGGGGTTCATGGAGGGCAGCAGGTGGATGCGGGTGGTGTTGAGCAGGCGCTGGATGCGGGGATTGCCCAGCAGGTACTCGGAGCACAGGTACTGGGCCAGGTAAATGAGCATCTCCCGGCCCGACACCTCGTTGCCGTGGATGTTGCCAATGAGTTTCACCTCGGGCTCCACTGGGGGGAGACACGGTGACCAGGGGTCGCCTCAGATCCCGGGGCTCTCCCCAGCCCGAGGGCCCCCTTGGCAGGGTCGCCAGCTGTTCAGGTACTGAATCGTGCTTGGTTTGGCCCCGGCATCTCCGTGGCTAACGAGGTCTCATTGAGCTCGCTGCCTCTGCTGAGCTCATTCATTACGTTTGGCCAAAATGAGTAGCACCATGGATCAGGGCGTTGGTTAGTCATGCGTGGTATCGCTGATGGCCATGCTTCAGTGTGGAAGAAGGTATACCTCGGTGCTTGGATGGAGAGGCAGACAGCCAACAAACAAATAAATGAATGGAAAGAGGAGAAAGACAGGAAGGAGGGAAAGAAGGAAGAGAGAGGGAGGGAGGGAGAAAGAGAGTGGGTGGGTGGGGACATGGGTGGGTAGAGGACAGATGGGTGGGGGGGATGGTAGGTGGATGGGTGGTGGGTGGGTGGGGGGATGGATGGTGGGTGGGTGGGTGGGTGGATGGTGGGTGGATAGATGGACAGATGGGTGGGTGGGTAGATGGTGGATGGTGGGTGGGTAGGGGGATGGGTGGTGGGTGGGTGGGTGGATGGTGGGTGGGGGGATGGATGGTGGGTGGGTGGGTGGATGGTGGGTGGATAGATGGACAGATGGGTGGGTGGGTGGTGGGTGGGTGGGTGGGGGATGGATGGTGGGTGGGTGGGTGGGTGGTGGTGGGGTGGATGGTGGGTGGGTGGGGGATGGATGAATTCTGGGGGAGAAAGCAGACCAAGAGCCTGGCAGCCCCACTAGCTGTGTGTGGGACCTTGGATGAGTCACATCTTCTCTCTGACCCTCACATTACTCATCTGAAAGGAGATGTCTCCCTCCCTGGCATGTGTGGCCCAAGAACTTGCAGCTGTGGGGGCAAACCCTCACCCCCCAAATCTGGCAGGTGTGAAGGCCCCTGGCTCTTCCACTGCAGCCAGTCCTGTGTGCTGCACTGAAGCCCATCTGAACCGGGCAGAGCCCATCTGCAGCTTGCAGCCTGCAGCCTGCAGCCTGCACAGCGGGACAGGCAGGAGGCGGGCCGGCCCTGGAGGCCGAGGGGCTGCATGACCTCTGACCCCTGTCCCTGCTGCCCAAGCCAGGAGGATGGGAACTGGACCAAGGGTGTCCAGCCCAGCAAAGGGGCCGGGCTGCTTCACTAAGATGAGTGTTTTCCAGTAACTCATAAGGACCCCGGGTTGAAGACACTCAGCTTCCAGATGGACCCCGGCTGACTCACAAGGTCATAGGGACGAGGCCAGGGGAGGACTATCCTCACCCGTCATCCCCTAAAGAGGCCCGGACAAGGGCAGTGCCTCGGTGCTCTCAGCGCCCCAAGGGGGAGTGGGATTCATTGTCACCTCTGCAGGAGGCAGGCTGCAGGGCCCCTGGGCTTCACTGCTCCTTGGCCAGCAGTCCCCATTCCAGGGCTGTGCCCTCCTTCCCACGTCCCCTCTACTCCCGGGGACTCGGCCCAGTGGCGCCACCTGGCCGTTGGGATGTGTCTGTGCGGGAGCGCAGGCCGAGCAGAGCCCTGGGGCCTGGGCCCCTACCCGGTCCCCAAACACCAGGGACTTTGACTCCAGTCCTGGGCCCCGGCTGGTGCACCCGGCGGCCAAGCAGGCCCGGCCTCCTTTCCCCGAGCGGGCTGGTGTCCCGGCCTCTCCTGGGGCGTGGACTACGACAGTGGCTTACTCAGCTCGTGCTGGCCCGGGCGCACCGAGAGCTCTATGACCAGCAGCTCCTTGCCGTCGAAGCTGCGCCCGATGCTGTAGGTCCTGGCGACGTGGGGGCAGCGGGCCGCCGTCCGCTTCAGCACGCGCACCATCTGGGCGTAGGAGTGGTGGGTGAAGTCAATGAAGGTGGAAGGCAGGCCGGAGGGGGACGGCGCGTCCTCCGCGTCCAGGCCTCCTGTGGGGGACAGGGGAGGGGGCAGGGTCAGCTTCCAGAGCCTGCAGCCCACCCACGGACCGCGATCTGCCTGCCCGCACCTGCTCCGCCCACCCAGGACTGCCCGGGGCCCTGGCCGCTGCAGCACCCTCTCGGCCCGACCCCCAGCGCACTCTGGCCAGCGGGTCATGTATTAAATTAGAACCCCCCCCAGAACACTTCGTGTCCACAGCTGATAACAGCACCCAACAGATGCAAAGAGCAACGCAGTTCCTACCCTTCTTGTGAATACGGAGGGAAAGACAGGTCTGCAGGACCCTCAACCCCCCAAACCTGCTGTTTGTCACGTGGTCTCCTGGTGGTGTCTGTTTCCTGGGACACCTGCCGTGACCAGGTTGGCGGGGTCCCTATCTGCCTCGGTCACTCAGCATCCAGATAAGAAAGTGTCCACCCCCTGGGTCAGTGGCGACAGCTCCGAAAGGCTCCGTCCAGCTCACACTCTACTACCTGGGGGGCTGCAGTTGTTTGCTGCCCGGACCCCAGGGCAGGGCAGGGGCCTGGGGGAGGGGAGGTGGGGGCAGGGCGGGGGGGAGGGAGCAGCAGGGTCTCTTTCCTCATACTGCACTTCTAAAAGTTTCCTTAGGAGAAATTCCTGGGCTCCGGGGCCTGGGGAACCACAGCCAGCTCTCACTATCGTGCACGCCCAAGGCCCGGCACCCTGCCCGCCCCGTCCCTGTCTCCGGAGTCCCTGCCTGACCCTCGCAGGTCCGGGCAGGCTGGTCCCTGGGGTGAGCTAACAGCTAATCTTCCTCCCAGTGTCTCACTTGCCCAGTGGTTTTATTTGTACTCAAAATGGTCTCGAGGAGGAAGAAAGCAGACAGAACCAGCAATTTGGTGCCGGACTTGCCCAGAATAATCTCTTTCAGTCTGAGTCTGTGGGCTTTCCCAGGGCGGGCGGGCCTGGCCCACGCAGAGCCTGGCTTCCCCACTCGGGTGCCCGCCCCGCCTCACCGCCTCCCGCTCGTCTCCGGCCGCTGCACACACAGAGTGCTACCCTCGGGTGGGACCCACTGCCTCTGCACAGCGGCCCTTGGAGAAGGTAGTGTCCCACACAGCCAGGGAGCGGCGGAACCAGAATGGGGGTCACTGGAGGCCAGCCGAGACTCGGCTGTGTCCCCGCAGCCCCCGACATCCTCCACGTCCCAGCACCAGCCTGCGCGCAGCAGGTGCTCAGAGGCGTTTGGGGGCTGGACGGTCAGTCCCTCCCTCAGCCTGGTCCACGCCCAGAGCCCCTCTGCCATCGGCACAGCGGGGTGTGGGCTGTCGTGGGGTGCAAATGAGACCCCATGTGTGGCGCTCGCCCCAGGTCACACAACTTCGCTGTTCGCCTGGTGACCTGAGTGCACAAGAGGCCAGAAGCTGATGTCCTACCCCATCCGGCGCACACACTGGCTACACATGGCTGTTTATACTTAAGCTTAAATTTATTAGAATCAAATCAAGTAAAAACTCAGACCCTCGGTTGCACTAGTCACATTCCAAGCTCAGTGGCCACGTCTGCCTGGGACAGCATAGAAAGGACGGTCACCAAGGTGGGAACCTGTGCGCCGGCCACCAGAGATGGCTCTGTGCCCAGAGGCTAGGCGCCCACGGCCCCTCTCCTTCTGACCTGCTCTGGGAGGCCCAGCAGAGGGCACAGCAGGCCTGTGGTTAAAAGTGTGGAGAGGCTTTTGGCCCAGCTCCATGCAGGGCTTTGGTACCCCTCCCCCCTCAGCACCACTGCCGGGAAGCCCTCCAGGACTTCTTCACCACTGCCCAGGGCTGCCCGCTCCATGTCTGCTGGTTTGTCTACCCCAGGAACCAGAGCCCATCGCTCTGCAGCCCCTCTCGCAGCTTCCTGGAGCCAACCGAGTCCCGTGGACCCTTCTTCTGTGGGTCTGGCCGCTGGGCGGTGTCCTACCAGCGGACTTGCAGGTGCCCTGCAGGCCCCAGCCCCAAGCCCAGGGCAGCCAGGGAAGGGCAGCCAGGGAAGCGCAGCAGGGGACTTCGGTCAAGGCGGCTGGCTGCCTGGACAGCTGCGCTCTCCACACCTGCGCTCCTGCACCGCCCGGCTGGAGCGCTTGGCCCGCTTGGACTCAACGGCCCTCCTGGGCCGCCCGGACAGCCGCCTGCTCAGCACCAGGGCCCGGGGCTCCGCCACCCTGTGTACCTCTCAGCTTCTCCAGCGGGTCGTGGCAGCCTTCCTCCTCGTCCTCAAAGTAGCGGCCGCAGTCCAGGAAGTAGGGCCAGGCCATGTCGATGGCGTCGAAGGCGGGCAGGCAGGCCTCCCGCAGGGCCCGGCAGATGTGCCGGCAGGGCCTGCGCACCCGGCCGGCCTCGCACCGCGGCGCCAGCACCGCGCAGCCCAGCAGCCGCAGGTCCGGGTTGCATTGGCCCTCCAGCAGGTGGTGCAGGACACTCAGCAGGATGTACTCGGAGCTGGACTCCACTGCCTCCCGGGTCCGGTGCTCCAGCGGGGTGGGGAAGGCCGTCTGGCTGTAGGCCACGTCCCGGCAGGCGCTGAGCTGCAGGTCCACACACGTGGCTGTGGGGGCGGGGGACTGGGTCAGGCCCTCCCCCGGGGATGCGGAGGACCCACAGGGGTGTCTGTCAGACGCTCCCTGAGGGCCCGCTGTGCCCAAACAGACCCACCCAGGCTGGGGCCCATGGGGAGGGGGACACCCCCTGCCACTGCCGCAGTCTGGCCGGGGAGGGACGGGGACAGGGCTGCTCTGGAGGGAAGAACAGAGAAGGCCGTGCTTGGGCTGGGCTCAGTGGCTCTCTGGTGGGCAGGCCGGGCTCAGGGTCTCAGCCCCCGAGTCTGTGAAATGGGAGCAGAGAGCCGGTCTTGCCGGGGTCGGGGGGTTGCCACCTTAGGGCACGTCCTTGACTTTTGCGTTGGTAAGATATTTTTCTGCTCTTAAAAAAAAAAAGGCTAGTCCTTCCACCGGGAAGAGAGCAGAGGCCGGATCTGGCCGCGGGAGCCTGGAAGGCATCTGCTCCTGAGCCCTGCAGATGCACGAGACCTCCCGACCCACCTGGAGGTCAGCGCCCCCTCCCTCAGTTTACTGAGGGGGGATCGGGCTGAGGGGTGGGGCTCCGCCCAGCCCAGGCTCAGCAGGTGCCCGCACCTAAGAGGGCTGAGCCCAGGACACAGAGGGGACTGCAAGTCTCAGTGGCCTCACTTCAAGGCTGGACCTGGCCTGTGCAGTCCAGCTGGGGAGTGGGCAGCAGGCAGCAAGGGGCAGCGGAGCAGGGAGATGGGGAAGGGTCAGCCAGTCCTAGCGACCGGCCTCCGTGGCCCACACTTGCGGTCTCGTCTCACTTCTAGCTGCTGAAGAAGCAGTTTGGACTCGATTACTGGGCCACCACACTACGTACCGGCGTCTGCGGCCGACGGCTGGTGGCAGCCACCTGCAAAGAGAGAGCCAGCTGCGTGAGTTAGGGGTGTGGTTCGGAGAAAACGCAAAACCCTGTCTGTGGCGGGCCGCTGTTACACCTCTTGCCCACAAGGTGTCAGTGTTTCTCCAGCCGAGGGACGGAGGCTGCGAGCTGGCGGGTCTGAAGCTTAGGATGGGTCGGTCACTCCTCCGGGCCAGGGCCTCTCACACAGGGGAAGCCTGAGTGAGGTCAGAGAGGGCGCACCACCGCCCAAGGCTATGCAGCAAGTGTCAGAGCCAGAATTTGAACCCAGACCTGCCCCTAGGGGCGTGAAAGTGTCCTCGGCCCCCAGGCTCCCGGTGGGTGAAGACCTGGAGACCTCACCAGGAGAGGGTCTGGCTGGCTCCCAGCCCTGGGCGTGGGAGGTGGGGACTGGAGACAGCCCTTGGATGCCCGATGCCAGCTGCCCAGCCTCAGCCCGCCCACCTGCAGCCTGGAGGGGGTGGTTGGCTTCCACAGTCCACACTTAGAGGGAAGGTGGGTCTGGGAGGATTTGTTCCAGGAGGAGTCGCTGACGCCAGAGAGGAGGGTGAGGAGGGGTGGCCTGTGATGCCCACGTCCAGGAGAGAGGCACTGCCCCCTGGGAAGGCAGGGCAGAGCGAACTCCCTGGGGAAGAGGGCCCCAGCAGCCTGGAACGCTGGACGTTTCCTGGGGTCCCAGAGGTCCCAGGGAGGGTCTGCCCAGGACATGGTGTGAGTTCTATTGGCAACCCGCCTGAGCACCGGCATGTGCGTGTGCACCCACATACACACGCATGCGCCCGAGCACCTGCCTGGCCCGGGCCTTTCTACAGAAAGGGGGAGGGAGACAAGGCCGCAGTGCACGTGTGTGGGGGGGCACTAGCACCTGCTGCAGGTCCTCAGGTATCCACTCCCCCCCAACCCTGGAGAGGTTCTGAATCTGACACCTTGGACCCTGAGCCCCAGGGCACCCCGCCCGCCGGGGGCAAAGATGTCTGCTGCTGATAAAGACCCTGAGGCAGGGGACTGGCTGAGACCTCACCTTTTCACAGGGAGGGAACCTGAGGCCTGCTGCAGGGAGGGAGGTGTGACCAGGACCCCAAACTTGCTCATGGCCCGCAGCATCAGGTGAGACCAGGCAGGCAAACACACGTCCTGGAGGGTCCCTGGGGTCCCACTCCCTGCCTTCCAGAAGCCCCCACCCCTTCCCAGCCAGGGGACAGCGCTCCTGCCCAGCCCTCTGCGCCCACGTCCGGAGACGCTGCCGTCCACCGCACAGCCGAGCTGGGAGGGAGGGTCCAGGGTTTGTCATGCGCAGAGGCCGCCGCTTCCTGGAAGGATGGACCTCGGATGGCCTGCCCCTGCAAGGTCCTGGCCCCTGCTCCTGGTCCCCCACCTGCAGGGCACCCCACCACCGCTGTGCCCTGACTGGACAAGGACCCCCTGTCTGGACACAGTGTCCCTCTGCTGCCCCAGCTGCTTGTGTGCTCCACTCTGGGGTCCCAGCCTAGAGGTGCTCAGCCAGCCGGTGCCCCATGCGGGGCAGGCCACCGGTCCAACACCGCAGGGCGCCCCTTGGGGATGTTATCTGGGGCCGTGGGTCATGCGGGGGGAAGGCGTTGCCATCTCAGGAGCTGAGTTCTCCCCCAGACTCTTGGTCCGGACCACCTTACCTGCAGGGTCCCAGGTGGGCTCGCACCCAGGCCAGGCAGTGGCAGTGGCGGCCAGCGTGGCTTGGAGCAGCAGCGGCGGCAGCAGCAGCATGGTGGGCGGCGGGCGGCGGCGCCGTGATGTGGCACTGGAGCCTGACCGGGGCGCAGCACACTCCGCTCCCGCCCCCCAGGAGCGGAGTCGGGTTACAGCGAGGCGCCGGCACCAAGCCGGGAGGAGGGGGCGGAGGAGCGACCAGAGCAGCCGCTCTGAGCATTGTCCCGCCCCCAGGGGCGGGCACCCCCCTGGGGCCGGTTCCCTCTCCCACCTGACGACCCTGGG
This sequence comes from Artibeus jamaicensis, assembly GCF_021234435.1. NCBI lineage: Eukaryota > Metazoa > Chordata > Mammalia > Chiroptera > Phyllostomidae > Artibeus > Artibeus jamaicensis. The sequence continues at coordinate 25,986,226 of NW_026521954.1, read as the reverse complement.
AGCCAACCTCCAAACCCCCGGCTAATCCTGCCTAAAAATCCGGGTTCCCGGCCAGGACTGGGGCCAGCAACCCCGACTGCCTGTGAGCCAGGCCAAGCCGCCCAGCTCTGGGCCTTGTCCCGTGAGAGGGGCGAGGGAGCACCCCATCGCCCCACCCTGTCCAGGGCGTGGGTGCCCCAGAAGGGCTTGTGGGGACCTCAGGGCCCTAGAAGGGCCAGTGGCCCCCCCGTGGGTGACTTGCACCTCTGAGCCTGGCCTCAGTGCCCACCCTCGGGAGCAGCCCCTCCCGGTGGGGCCCCAGCAAGGCCCTGCAGGAGCCTGGCCCTGTCCTCAGAGAAGTGGGTCAACCGTGGCCCAGGGCACTAAGGGAACGATGGCTGGTCTGGCACCGGCAGGGGGCTCACCGCCCCCTTCTCCGGCCCCCCCCCCAGACGAGGGGAGGCAAGGTGGAGGGGCCCGGAGAGCCCACGCAGACGGCCCGGCCTCCACAGTGACCTGTCCGGCCTGGGGGGTGGGAGGACCCCTTCCGACGGGCCTCCCCTCCCCCGAGCCCATACCTGTGTCACCAGGGCCACCTGAGGGAGGCCCAGGACGCTTGGCCCGTGGTAAGGGAAAGGGGGCCCCAGCTCTCTTTCTGCCCAGAGCCCCTCCCTCCTCCCAGGGCCAGGGCTGCCTTGAGGTTCAGCCGAAGCCTGTGGTGCCCCCTCCGCGGAGCTGGACTGGGGGTGACTGCCGTCCAGATGTGGGCACATCTGCCCGCTGGCGGCCCTCACACATCTGTGCGCCCTGGGCTCTGGGCAGCGCTGGCCAGGGCGCTGCGCTGGTCCGTGGCCCAGAGCGTTACCACGGCCCGGCTGCCTCTAGGAGCCGAGGGCCTCAGGGACCTCCACTACCGGCTATGCCGGGAGGTAAGAGGCAGGACCCCGGAGCCAGATGCCACTCAGCCCAGGGACTCTGCACACGCCACTTAGCCCAGAGGCTGGAGGACAGTGACCGCCGTGCTATGGAGTCAACACAGGGACAGGCTTCAGCCCTCTGAGGCTCCACCTCGTGGTCTTCAGCTGCCCCCTCAGCATCTCACAGCCCGGCCTCCGCTGTTGCTCACTGCCCGGCGCCCACACGGACCGCAGCCTCGTCCCTCAGGGAGTCCCTGGGCCCGGGCCAGCGCGTCTGTCGGGGCAGTGCCCCGAGACTGCCCCCCCCAGGCTTCAGGCCCGTGCTGGGGGCCGGTGTGCCACGGTGGGGACAGGCGCGTCCCCTCCTGCAGGCAGGTCCAGCTCTGAGCCTGCTGCCCTGCCTCCGCCCCCAGCCCCCTCTGGGTTCGTCTGTCTTTGAGTGGCGCATACAGGAATGACATCACTGTAAGCTAGTGGCGTTGAGATTTGATAAAGAGGGGTCAGTGCTGGCTGTTGTTGGTTTGAAAGACCCAGGGAGAAGAGTTTGGTGACCCGCTCTGGGGCTGACCTGTTTGTTCCCTGGGGATGTTGGGAGGGGCAGCCTCCCACCAAGGGCTGCTTTACCCAGGGGGCTGACTGACCCGCGGTTTGTCAGGGGCCAGCCCAGCCGGGTAGCCCTTCCCGAGGGCGAGAGGTGTGTGGGTCCTCCCCGTCCCACTGAATCCCACCTCCCCCCCCCAGCTAGCCCACCAGGTAATGGGGCGAGAGGGCAGGGCAGCCCAAAGCCCGCAGGGAGGTCGGGGTGCAGCAGGTGACTCGGCCGAGGGGCCGGAGCCCAAGCGCCAGAGCTCGCTGTGAGCCGGAGGGGGGGGTGCAGTGGCTGCTGGTGCGCCAGCTGCACACGCACAGCAAGAGCCACGTTTAATTCCTCCGCAAGGGCTCTGCAACCACAGTTGGGCACCGCCCCCGCCGGGCACTGAACAGGCTTTGTTGGCCACGCAGCCTGGCCCGGAGCGGCCGGCGAAGAGACCATGGCGGCAGCAAGTGCTCCCTGCCCTTCGGGGTCTCCGGCCCCTTGGGACTCAGAGGGGGACAGTGCTGGGTGCTGCCGGCAGTCTCGAAGGGAACAGGAGGTTTGCAGGGGAGCTGGGGACCCTCCCTGCCCACGGAGGGGGGAGGGAGTGGCAGGTCTAGTCTGGGTCATCGGGGAAGCTGAGCAGGGGACATGCCTTCCCAGAAGCTCCACAGTTGGCTCCGGGCTGATGCAAACTCGGCATTTTGCCCTTTGCGGAGAAACGGAATCCCCTCTGAGTAAGACGAGTATTGTTTCACAGAGCCCACGGGACACAGGCTGTTTCGAAATACACTTCAGTTCGGTTCACGGGAAAAGCATCTTTCAAACTAAGAAGACCACAGGCCCGAGGGACAGGACCCAGAGAGCGAGCCAGGCGGCCCTTGGAGACAGCAGGACAGAGAGCCCAGCGGAGGGCGCTGCCCCAGGGCGGCCATGCCGAGTGGCCCTCGAGAAAACTCTGTGGGGGTTCGGAGAAGGCAGGTGGGGGAAGAACAGGCGCCACCCCCACGGCAACACTGTCCACGGGGCGGGCATGCACGCTCCCTCGATGGATTGAGGCTGTGTGAGAACCTTCCCGGGGCGAGGCTGGGCCCACGTGGCCGCTGCTTCTCCAGCCCAGGAGGAGAGCGTCCGCAGACTGGCTCTGGCTTCCACAGGAGGAGACGGACTCTCCTGGGCGCCCGGGGTGGGGAGACCTTGGGGGCACCAGGCCCACCTGCCTGTGGAGCCAGGTGTGATGTCACCCAGCCTCACACTGGGACCCAGGCTGGGGGCTGGGCCGGAGCTGCTGCTGACCTGCTTGGGCGCTTGTCTTTTGCTTTTCTAAAACTTGTTTCCTGCTGCATGGGCGCTGTTACTATTCCCAACAAGAATTCATTTTGCTTGAATTGCACCTATGACTTGGAAGCACTCACACCATGTCCTGCCAGGGGAGGCATTAAAGAATCAGTCCTGCCCTGGCTGGGTGGAGCGCCACCCAGATGGAGTGGATGGAGCGCCAGCCGGAGAACCAAAGGTCACTGGTTCAATTCCCATGCAGGGTACATGCCTGGGCTGTGGGCCGGGTCCCCAGTAGGGGGCGTGTGAGAGGCGGCCACACATTGATGTTTCTCTCCCTCCCTCCCTCCCTCCCCTTCTCTCTAAAACAATAAATAAATATATAAAAATGGTTATAAAGAATCAGCCCACAGCAGCCAGACAGCACCCCATTGCTGGAAAGGATTTGCCAGGCCGGATTCCCCAGGCTATAAACCATCACTGAAGCCTTGGCCACCATAGATGCTGGCTGCTGTGTGGGGGCCATTGTTCCCCGGACCCTGGGTAGGGGCCAGTGCGGGGAAGGGGTCCACAGGATCCCACGAGGCCCTGGTCACGTAGCCCTCCCTGCTCTGAGGGGTGGCCTGGGCTGAGGCAGAGGGCGTCAGTCGTGAACAGGGCCGAGGGGATGTGAACGGTCACCCCTCTGCTCACCAGCCTCCCTCGGCTCACCCGTGGGAGGGCCTGTGACCGCCGAGGCTGCTCTCCCCTTGAGCCGCGGGGCCCGAAAGATGCTCGCGCCCCAGACACTGTCGCTGGGCCCGTCTGGCAACAGTGGTAGTGGCCCCTCGGCCACTAGACCGAGGACCGTGCCGTGACCCAAGCGCTGAGCAGAGTGGCTGAGTTGGGGAGGGAGGCCCAGCCTCCCGGCCACTGTCCCCGTCACCTGGCCCTGCTTGCACCTGCGACCGTCTTCATCCTCTCAGGACCGTCACCGAGGGTCCCAGCCTGGCCATGGGGCAGGGCTGCAGGGCCCAGGTGCTCTTTCCCGTTCTTCCTAGTAAACCACCACGAGACGGGCGGGAGGCAGGCGGCCCGGCGCCCAGCCCGCGCGCCACAAGGACCGGCTGTGAGCAGAGGGAGTGATGGCCAGGCTTCTCGGGACCCACTTCCCAGGAGACCCCAGGCCCCGCTGCACTGTACGTCATGTCAGGTGAGAAGTGGGTCCGGGAGCTCCAAACTGGGGGCTCTGTAGGGTTTACCTTCCGAACCTGGACGATGCTGAGGGGAGCACGTGGCCAGGAACTAGGCAGGAACACGCTGGGTCACCCCGGCAGACTGGGAGCAAACAAGGTCACCTCACCCACAGAAGGGAAGTGGGAAACTGAGGCTCCGAGACAGAAAGACGCTGTCCTGGGGCCACCCAGCAGCCACGCAGCCGCGCTCAGCACTGAACCAAGTTGCGACCGGTGCCACCTTCTCCGCCCCTGCAGCCCCCACTCTGCCCGCATCCACACTGCCACGTGGGGGCCCAGGTGACGCCTCTGTGGCAGCACCAGGGCCTGGGAGTGCTCTGGGCTCCAGCAGGGCCGGGTGAGGGCCTCAGCCTATTGCTGCTGGCAGAAGTCACACTCCGAGTCCCGAGAGCTGTCGTGGTGGACACTGGTGCGCGCATGTCCTCGGCAGCGGGTTGGTCCAGGCAGCCGGGACCTGGCAGAACCGCGGAGCAGGAATTAGATGTGCAGGTTGGCCGCCACCTTGCTCAGGGCGCCCCGGTGGCACTGACAGTGACAAAGGGCACAAGCCCCACCAGCCTGCTGGGGAGTTGACCAGGGGCTCAGCGGCAGTGACCTCCCCCCCAACACACACACCTGTGCCCTGGAGGTCTGGAAGGTTCTAGAACCATGGACAAGTGCATATGGCAGCCTTGGCACTTCCTGGCAGAGCACCTCAGGCCCAGCGAGGGGCACCGAGGGGTCCCATCTGGGGCAGCACGGCTGCCCAGGCTCAGAAGGAGCCGCCCCCCACACCGCAAGGGTGGACCACATGGGACCCTCATGGCCACGCATGTAGACCAGGTTCTGAGTGGCTGCTGATTAGCCCTCGGCACCCACACACCCGGGACGATCTGTGCCTCTCGAGGGCCCCCGCCCCCAAAAGGCTGTGCACGGCTTTGCTAAGATATTTGAGGGGTCTCCTCCCAGAAACTCCTCTGGGCCTGGGTGTGTCCTGAGACCGTCCTGTGGACACGGTGAAGGTGCGCTCGCCCAGGGCAGAAATGTCACAAAGCTACCTTGAGCCCCTGGGGTGCATGACAAAGGGCAGGGGGGTGGCAGCCAGTGACTTCTCTGCCCAGTTCCCCAGCTGTGGACCTGGGTTTTATTTACTGTGTCAACAGCGGGGTTGAGGCTCAGGGTGGGCAGCAGGCACACCAGGGCCCGGGACAGTGTTCACCCCCACGAGCAGGCGGTCTGAGAAAGGGAAGGTCGAGGGGCTCAGAGTCCTGGTGCTGCCCCCGCTCAGTCCCTGGATGCCCCCCTCACCCCATGGAGACACCTGCCTGTCCTTGTCGGCCGGCATCTCCTGCCGTCCCTGCCGTCGGACCCAGGAGCCCACGGGGCAGGGCCCACCTGGAAGCAGGAGACCTCGGAGGCCTGCCCAACCAAGGCCGAGCCCACCCCCTGAAGGCCCTCAGGACAGTGAGAGGGGACAGGCAGCAGGCAGGGACCCTGGGGGACGGGGGCAGAGTCCAAGTCCAGGTCACAGAGCTGGACCAGGCAGGGTCCGGGGCCGGGTTTCCAGGCTGGAGAGCCCGAGAGACACCAAGGGACGGGACAAGAGAGAAGGAGCAAGGCAGGGAGGGGGGCTTTCTTTTGTAAAAGTAAAATAATGAGGCACGAGGGCAGGAGAGGGGGCGGTTCTTCCCCCTTTCCCTCTGTAAGCCTCTCCTACTGAGAGCAACAACACCAGCTGGAGATTCGGTGGGCACCGGCCCACCAAACGGTGAGCAGACAGAACCGAGAGGCGCCCTCTCTAAGACCTGAGACCCGGGGCCAGGCCAGGGCTCCCGGTCCGCAGGGCAGGACTGGTGAGAGTGTTCAGATCCTCGCCTGCGGGCCCCAGGAGAGGAGGGGCTCGGGGCTGCCCGAGGCACAGCTGGGCAAAGCCTTCCTGCCGCTGCAGGCAGGCACTTAACCCCCAGGGCGAACGCCTTCCGGACGGCAGGCGCACGGGGCACACAGAGGAGCCACCGTGGAACACGGGGAGCGGTGCGCAGGGGGAGCCCCACAAGCCCACCCAGGCCTAGGCAGGCAACTGTGCCCAAAGGAGTCCGGTGCCGGTCGGGGCCAATCAGGTGCAGGTGCAGCAAGCAGGACCGAAGGCGCCCGGTCGCCGAGACTCGAGCAGGCAAGGGTGACAAACGTGAAGGCCAGTGACTGTCCCCAAGAGTAGGCCAGCAGCAGGCGGGCGTCGCACGGTGGCAGGGGCTGGGCATATGGCAACGGGAGATCCGGGGCTGGTTGAGTGTTATGTAGGACTCCAACAAGGGGTCCTAGAAGCCGACAAACGGCACTGGACAGGACGCGAGGTCGCCGCCCGCGCCCCACGCGGATCAGGCTGAAGAGTGTGTCCAGCGCCACCAGGAGCAGGTGGCCCTGAAACGGTTTCATCGGGAAAACGCCAAAGACGCGGGCGCGCAGCTGGGCGCTGTCCGAGCAGCAGAGCAGCACCAGCGCTTTGGACAGCGCGACACGGCCAGAGCCCGCGCCAGACACTCGCCAGCGGCTCCTCGCCCGGGACCGCGGCGCTAGCGGCTGGCCAGGCGCCCCGTGGGCCAGAGGCAGCGGGGGCCCGGCGCTCGTGGCTCGGCTCCCGGAGCGGGCTGGAGAAGCGCCTGCGGAGTCACGGAGAGGCAGCGCCGGCGTGCACGGTCTGGAGCTGCTGGCGGAGCGGCGCTAAGCGCGGGGCCCCGGTGCCCAGGCCAAGCGCTCTGCGCTGCGGAGCCAGGAGCAGCCCGGGCGGTGGAGCGCAGATGCGGCCGCACTGCCTCACCGCCCGCGGCGCTGTCCGCAGTGCTGAACCCGCTCGCGGGGTCTGGGCCTGGCGGCTCCGAGTTGCCCCTCGGCTGAATCTAGGAGGGACGGATGCGAAGGAGGTCGGTCCTTCGCAATGGTCCCACCTGCGCTGGGGCCTCCGGCGGCGACTCAGGAGCGGTTGGGACGCTAGCGAGCCGGTCTGCCGCTCGGAGGCGTCTGTCCCTCGCCCTGTGCCTCGCCCCCTTCTGCGCCGGTACCAAACCGAAGTGACTCCAGAGGTTGCGGAGGGGGGGGGGGCGAGCGGGGAGCGGCCGCGAAGAGGGCAGAGCGGCAGGTAGAAAGCGCGCGAGCCCGGAGGCTTCCCCTTCCCAGCCCCCAGCTCAAGGCCCGGGACTGATGCACGTTTGCTGAGCCAAGCAGGGCGACAAGAAATGGCAACCGGGCTGGGGGAGGATGGAGGCCGGGGGAGACGAGGAAGGGGAGGTAGAGGAGAGGAGGTGGGGGGAGGGGAGGGGGAGACCGCCGGAGGGCCCGGACTGGGAGGTGGGATGTGCAACAGTTTTGGAGCTGCAGGTCTGCCCCCCACCCCCACCCAGTGGGGGGCAGGGCTGGGGGGATCTCTCTCCTCCGCTGACCTCGCTGGGCTTCTGAACCTAGTCGCCATGCGGGGGTCTTCACCTGGTGGGGCAAGGATGAAGGAAAGGCACCCAGAAGCCCGGGTCCCAGAAAACAGGCGTCGAGGCGGTGCCCAGAGGAGCTGCCTCTGCTGGTGGACCCCCAATGCGAGAGGCTTGGGGGGAGGGTAAGGGGGACACCCCAGGTCTGAAGTCAGAGCTCGGGCCTCAGAGGTGTGCCCCAACGGGGGACCACAGCAGCAACAAGAGCCAGCAGATCTGGGGCCGCTGGGGACCTGAAGGAGTTTTCCAGGCAGCGTGGAAATATTCCGTAGTCCTGGGCAGGGGCGGGGCCTGCGGGAGCCAGTGCTGTGCTCTGAGCTTGAGAGGAGCCGTCTGAGCAGGAAGGAGCTGGGTGGCCCGGTGAGGGGCACACCTTTGCTTTTCAGAGTACAGCCACGCGTCACGAAAGGATGGGAATACATCCTAAGAAACGTGTCCTTGGATGATTTTGTTATCGCATGAACATCACAGAGCTCACTGTAACTTTTCCACTTTATAAACGTCTAAGTTTTCAGAGGGCTCTGGCAGGGCCCGGCAGGGGCTCTGCATAGGACTTGTCTGGAAGACCTGGGGGCCTGTGGGGGCTCCTCTGGGCAGCCTGGCTCCTGCTGCTAAGAGCCCTGAGCAGGTAAGGCCAGCTCTGTGCAGGGCTGCAGCCCAGGATGGGGAAGGGGGCGGGGCCAGAGCGTCTCTGGGGGTCCTGGAGGCAGCGAGGAGGTTCTGTTCTGCAGCCCAGAGCTGCCCCTCCCAGGAGCCCGCCTCCTGGGCCGCTGCGTTCATTTTGCAACCCCGAGGCCATCAGACCCCAAAGAGCCCTTCTTGGGGTGCGTGGGCCACCAGTGGGAGGCACAGCTTCAGTGTTCACCTCGGGCACCGGGCGGGGCAGGCCCTGAGCTTGGGTCGGACACCTGGGCCCGGCACCTGGCTCTGTGCGCCTCAGCTTCCTTATCCCCCATCATCTTAGGGTTGTTGGGAGGGAACCACAACGTAAAGCAAATTGGACACAGTCAACACCAAGCTTACAAGGGGAGCTTACTGAGTGTGGGTGCCCTCCCTCCCCAAGCCCTGGGGGTGGAAGTGGGGAGAGGTGTCACTGGCAGATTCTGCATGGCTGTGCCCACCAGCGAGATGGGGAGAGGAAGTGTGGGTGGTGGGTGCGTGAGGAACCAATTAAAAATTCATAATTCAGCCCACACAGCTGGAGACCTTCAAGGCTCAGGCTGGGCTGGGGGCTGGGAGCTGGGTCACCACCTCTCCACGGAGGGGTGATGGGGACTCTGCGGGGTGAGAACAGGGCGGGGCACACCCCGCACAAAGGAAAGGACACAGGACTTCAGGGGCCCGCTGAGGGCTTCGGGGGCCTGATGACAGGGTCCCCAGAGCCTCCGTGTCACGTCCCACAGGGAGAAGCAGGTAAACAGGGAGGAGGACAGGGACGCTGGGGAGGGGGGGCAGCCTGCCCTGTTTCCCAGACACCTGCACTTCCTGCATTGGGAAGCCTGGCCTGGCCTGGCGTGCAGGGAAGGCAGTGACTGCGTCAGACCCCTCTGGTCTAGCGAGCAAGGTGAGCAGACTCAGACAGACTAGCCGGGAGGCGCTGTGCAACCATGGGCAACTTCCTCAGCCTTTCTGAGCCTCGGTTTTCTAAGGCTTCTCCCCTTAAAGGTCGCCAGCTCTAGGAGGAGATGGGAACAAGAAGATGCCAGGCTGTGCATGTGAGGTGCACTCAGATGTGACTCGGTGCCTGTGTGGGGGGAAAGTGGGGAGGAAAGGGGGTGGGCGAAGGAGAGCGAGGAGGAGGGATGGGGAACAAGGCGGGGCCACAGGTCGGGGAGCTCTCAGCAGGGAAGGGAGCAGTTTTCTGGGGGACACCTGACAGAGGGCAGCTAAGGGACAGGGACAGAGCCCCGGATGCCTGGGCTCCATGTGTACGCAGCATGCCTCAGACCCCAGCGGAGGTGGCGCTGATGGCAGGGTAGCGAGGGCCCACAGGTCCCCCCACCTTCCTCTCCCGGAGGGTCCAGCCGGTTCGGTTAGGCGAGAAAGAAAGAAAAGGCGTGTGGATGGGAAAGGGAGACATGAAGCGACCTCAACTGCCATGTGACATGATCTATATCTAGAAAGCCACCCACCAAACCCTGGTGGGTGGCTCAGTGGATTGAGCACTGGCCTGCGAACCAAAGGGTCACCAGTTTGATTCCCAGTCAGGGCACATGCCCGGATTGCGGGCCAGGTCCCCAGTAGGGGGCGCATGGGAGGCAGCCAACTGATGTTTCTCTGGCACATCCATGTTTCTCCTCCTCTTGTTCCCCCTCCCTTCCACTCTCTCTGTAAAACAAATAAATAAAATCTGGAGCGAAGAAGCCCCCAAGCCCCACCAGAGCTAATACACCGCCGAGCCAAGCGCAGGGCCCAGAGTGCACACACAGAAATGCTCTCACGCACCAGCCTCGGGCGATCCCCAGGGGAGTTGAGAAAATTCCTCAATAACATTAAAACAAAAAAATCCTGAAGAATAAATTTAACCACAGAAATGCAAGCCTGGCGCACCAGGAGCTACACAACGGTGCTGGGAGAAGCTGAAGACCCACGTGAACGGAAAGACGCCTGTTCGTGGATCGTGGGACTCGGTGCGTTGTCTGGACAGGAACAGCTCCCCGACCGGTCTGCGCTGGCACGATCCCGATCGAGTCCCAGGGCCTGTTGGGCAGAAGCGGGCGCCCTGGTCCTGACCCCACGCACAAGGCCGAGAGGGAGCTTGGAGAGCAGACAGCGCTGAGGACGGAGAACCACGTCGGGGGACGGCAGACACTTCCTGGTCTCAAACTCACTGGGACGCCAGAGCCCTGAGGACGGCGTGGTCGGGCGGAGGACTGGGAGTCCAGCAAACCCCACACGACTGCGGCCCGCTGACCTTCTCCAAGACCGAGGCCAGGCACGGGGGAAGCGTCGTCTGTGTAACAGAGAGCGCAGCCCAGGAACGCTCAGCTGCCCACGGGCGAGGAAGGGATTCCCGTGCATCCCGTCCCTCACACCACGTGCAGACATCCACGCAAAAATGAACTTGAAGACCCACCTCGGTGTGAGCGTAAAGCCTGGAAGCCCAGAGAGGGAAACGAGGTGTCAGGCTCCGTGAACTCAGACGTGGAGACAGGCTCCTAGATATGAGTCCGAAGCTCGAACAAGCGAAGAAAAAGCAGATCAATGGGACTTCATCCCAGTCAAATGCCTTTGCTGGAAGAGAGGGAAGAGACAATACCCGGAATGAGATAGAATATTCACAAATGACGGATGTGACGAGGACACGGTGTCCAGAACATAACAACAAAAAGACCAACAATGCAACTAAAGATGCACGAAGGGTCTGAATGGACGCTTCTCCAAAGGAGGTGCACAGGCAGGGAGAGACACCCACGGTCACTGACCGTCAGGGGCTTGAAAGCACATGGCCACACAAAAACTTGGACACAGGTGTCCACAGCAGCACTACTGATGACAACAGGGAACCGACCCTGACATCCACCAAGGACTGGAGGGGCCTGAGTGGGGTACAGCCACCAAAGGCCCGCTGCCCCGACACCTGCCGCCCCCCACGAGCCCTGAGTGAAGGGAGCCCCGCACTCCGTGACCTCAGCTACGTGAACTGTCGAGGCAGACAAGTCCACAGAGGCCGGAGCAGATGGGGCGGCTGGGGGGGGAGGGGCCAGGTGGCTGCGGCAGGGGAGGGGGAATGCTAACAGAGGTGGGTGGCCTTTTGGGGTGACGGAAGCGCCCTGGAATCGCATCACAGCAATGGCTGTGCAACCCCGAGTGCACCAAAAACCACAGAGTGGGAGGTTTTTAATGGTAACTGTATGTTGTGTGAATCGTATCTCGAAAGGTGCAGTTTAGAGAATAATAACAAGTGGACGATGTTTCACAGACCAATGGGGGGATGATACAAGAGTTGATGTTTGTGCCAGTCGAATTCCCAGAAGCCGAGGCCGGAGAGGGCGGTGTGGGAAGGAGATCTGAGGGAATAACGGCGGAGAGCGCCCCGAGTTTGGCGGAGACAGAACTGTGAGAAGAGCCGACCGTCCTCGGCTGGGGGAGCAGATGAACGGACAGACGGGGCTGCATCCATGTGACCACGTGACAGAGAGGGATGGCAGCCGGTGGGCTGGCACCGAGCAGGGAAGCCCCTCGCCAGAGCCCGCCCTTCCAGGCCACCTTTCCAGCCGATCTGCAAGGTTTCCGCAGCCCACACTGAAGTGCGCTCCGTTTCCGTGGCGGTCTGGAAAAGACAGCCCGTGTGGATGCGAGCAGGTCGCTGGTGGTCAGGGTCAGGTCCGGGTCGGGGTCGGGGTGGCTGGGCTGCTCTGCACTGGGTGTGAGGGGCTTACGCAGACCCACCCACCTGTGAGCGCCCACAACACAGGAGACGCCAGAAAGGCCGCCGGCCTGTGGGGTAGTTGAAGCAGCAACATGCACTAAAACCCAGAACAAAACACTTTTTAAACCCGGGTTCGGAAGGCACCCGGGACCCCCAGGGTAAGCGAAGGTGGAAGGTGGTCAGTGTTAGTGGTTTTTTTTCAGTGAAAACTTGGGCCCGGGCAGGGGACTCGGTGGCTGACAAGCCTCTACACCCCTCCACCGGCGCCCTGCGCGTGCACCGCGGGCAGGCGAACCAGCAGAGCCCGCGCTCCCCCCACCCCCTCCTCCGCCGGCCCAGGCTGGTCTGCAGGGGTCGCCACCTGGACCCGGAGCCCACGTAGGACAGAGGGAGGGAGCTCAGGGCGCACGGGAGGGTCAGCCGGGCTGCCGGGCGCAAGCCGCAGGCCCTCCCGGTGCCTCGATTTCCTCGGGGTCACAACCGGAAACAAATGTGAAGAGAGAGATAGGAGGCACCGGGATTCCAGCTGGGGAATGAGGTGGTCCAACTGGGCGCGGTTCCCCCTGGACTGTGCGCACCGAGCCGGAACCCGGTCTTTCCCGGGTGCTCCAGGGAAGCCTGCCTGTCGCCAGGGGCCCAGGGGCGGAGCTTCTCTGCTTGGACAGGTCTCAGGGACACGTCTCAGGGACCCGCCGTGGCGCTGAGATGCAGGCGCAGCCTAGTTTCCCTCCTGGCGGGTAAAGGACCAGGCGTCTGGAGGAGACCCCGAGAAGCCATGGGCTGCGGCCTGGTGTCCGGGCCCCAGGCTCCCGCTGGCGCCTACAGGGGTTCCCCCAGGCCACCGCTGCAGCCCCCCACCCCGCTTCAGAGTGAGGGGCAGAGCTGGGATGTCCCGTGTCCTGCTGTGAGCCCGGGGGGAACCCCCTTCACTGCTGACCTCCCACCCTGGAGCCGGGGCGCCGGTTCTGTGGAATCCTAGCATGGACAGGCCGACCCGGGCCTCCCTGGCCTCGGGGTTGGAACGCAAGCAAGCCTTCCTTCCCCTGAAACTGGCCATATTTGAGATTCCACAAGATGCCCCGCTGAACTCTCCCAGAACTATTTCCTAATCAGCACATTCTTGAGCCTGCCTGGAAATGCATCTCCCTGCTGTCCTGCCGTCTCCACTGCCCTCGGCCTCTCCCGGGGACGGCCAGCTGCTCTGGCTCAGAGGGGGCCAGTGGAGACAGTAGGACAGGCTCCCTCCATCCTAGGGGCCTCGAGAGGGTGGGTCTTAAACTCACAGCACCTTGGGGGACACCTCCCCCGGGAAGCCCTCCTGACGACCCCTGCCCCCTGGTACAGGGTTACCTCGGTCAGCACTTGTCGAACTCTCTGTGGGGAAGACCCCTCCACCCCAGGCCAAAACGTGGTTCTGCTGTGGGTGACTGTGTGTGGCCTGCATCTCGCGGGATTCACCATGTGAGCGGGTGTGTCTAGGCGCTTGGGAGACGCTATAGAAATCTCCGAACGTTCGCCCTTGATTTCTGTGCTCGCTGTGGGCCTGTGACTGACATTTCAAGGACAGGCCCCCAAGGAGTAAATGGCACCCAATAGTCCCGACTCAGGCATCTCAGCCCTGGAGCATCCAGGGTCCTGGGGGAGCCCTTAGCAAGGTCTGGGGGGCAGCCGAGTCCGGGGACAGCCTGTCTCCTGGAGCCCCACGAGAGGCCCCAAGTCGGAGTGGATGTGAGTGAAACAAAGGAGCAAAAGATAAGTAGCCAGGTGAGTGGGCGACCCCCCCACAGCCCACAAAGCACGTCCGGGGCGCGAGTCCCCCTCTGGGCACGGGGTGCCCGCTGCAAGCCCCCCCGAGTGTGGTTTTGGCCCCGCTTGCTCTGGGGTGTGGAAAGCGCTTTCCTGTATGGTCCAGACACTCTGTGTCCCGGGTTTGACCCAAGAGCAGAACCACCACGTGTCAGAGGGTTGCTCCTCCCGCTCAGGCCTCTGACCTGCCCAGGGTCCGGTTTCGCTCATGGTGTAACATAGAACTCGGCTTGGACGTCCTCCTTGGCCTCGAGGGCGGGCACGAGCCTCAGCCCCACAGCCAGAGCTCCTGAGCCGCACTGAGTGACACGGGGGAGCCCAGCTGCGTGACGCAGGGCCTCCCACCGAGCCGTGCGCTCACCCCTCCCGGGCAGGCTGCTCTGGACTCTGTCAGGGGGGACGCGATGGAGGCCCACCGTCCCAGGTCAGGGCCCTGCTCCTCTCTCCGCAGCGTGCCCTTGGGCAGTTTCCTCGCCTTCTCTGGGTTCGGCTTCCTCGTCTGTAAAACCAGGGTTAATGAGGGCGACCCGTGTGAGCTTCCTGCAGCTCAGAGGGACCCGAGAGTGGTCGCGGGACCCCTGCAATGCAGGTTGTTACGGCCCCTCTTCCCATCTGCTCCCCGTGGGCCGAGCGCTGCCCCGAGAGGTGGGTGGTGTGTCTGCTGAGCGGAATGGAGCCTCAGAGCTGGGGCACTCAGAGGACATGCCCTGCCCTGGATGCAGGGGAGGGGGACTCTGCGAGGAGCAGCCCAGCAGCCTGGACGTGGCCGGAACAGGCCCCGTCCGCGTGGCCACCCAGCCCTTCCAGAGAGCTGCTCCTCGCAGCGGAAAGTCGGCCCTGGCCGCCTCCCCGCCGCGGCGCCCACGCTGGCCAGCTCCGCAGAGCGCTTCTCCAGATGGCTCGCAGCCCCGCAGCTGCGCTCGCTCTGCCGGGATGGCTCTCCAGGCCCAGCCAGCCAGGGGCGGGACTGTGTGGTGTGGGGGCTGGGGACCGGAGGCCTCTCACCCCCCAGGGACACAGGGGGAGCTCAGCACAGGCGTCCTGCTCTCTGACTTCCTCTCCTGCAGGTCCAAACGGGGAAGCCGACGCGTCCCAAGCCCACCAGACCCTTCAGGGAGACTTCCTTGCCCTTTCTACGCCCAACCTTGGGGTGGGGGCAGGGCAGGAGGTGACAGATGACGCCTGGCCCCTGCCCTCCACACAGAGGTGCCACCCAAGTCCCCATTGCTAAGATGGTAGCTGGCAGAACTGGGGGCCACGTCCACCGGTCAGAGAGAGGGCACTGGGCATAGCCCCAGAGGGTCTGTCCTGCCCACGCGGCATGTCCAGGGTGCAGCCAGGCCCTGCTCCGCGCACCACCCTGTGGGCCACCCCTGCTCTTCACAGCACAGGCAGGTCAAGGGCGCAGGCCCCGGGGGTGGGCGGATGGTCCTTCCATCCACCATCCATTCCTTCACTCGTTCACGCCTCTGCACCCCCATTTCCTTGCCTGCAGAGTGAGGGTCATGGCAAGGCCCACCCACAGGAACCCTGTGTGGAAGTTCCCATCGGTCGCCTTCCCGGGCTGCCCAGCCCTGGAGGCAGCTGACAGCGAGACCAGGCAGGTGGCAGTGGGGACGAAATCTCTGCTTTATTACCTAGAACTAAGGGACAGGCTGCATTCAGAAGCGCATGGCTTGGCTGTGGGGCAGCAATGGTCTCCTGCTGCCGGCCACCAGGGTCAGGCCACCCCTAAGCACAAGCCACCATGGCCCTGGCAGGCCTCCCCCAGGGAGAAGCCGACCACACTGCCCACCTGCTGCGGACCCCGGGCGGGAGCTACCCCTGCTGGCACAGCCCGCCCCCTGCAGGGAAGGAGGCCGCCGGGCTGGGGGCAGGGAGGACCCCCTCTCTGAGGACAGAGGCGCAGAAGCCTCGCCCCACCGAGTGCAAAGTGGCGGCGGACTGGCGGGTGTTCTCTGTCTGCTGGACAGGTCCCTTCCGGTCCTGGTGAGCTGCAAGTTTTATCAGAAATAGACATTGGGTTCTAACAAAGCTTTTTTTTTTTTTTTGCTGCTTCTTTTGAGATGATCGTGTGGTTTCGGTCATTTTTAGCTTCTTAAGGTGACAAATTACAGCAGCTGCTCCCTGCATGTGACACCGGCCTTGCCCTCCAGGATGAGCCGCTGAGGACAGGGGCTCTGCCGCGTGTCGGCCGCACCGGGCCCAGGGCCGGCGACGCGCTGAGCGTCCTGCTCTTACGCTCCCGTGAGGAATCCGTCTGCGGTGCGATTTTCTCCTCGCGCCTCTGTCCGGTCCCGGGTCGGGCGGTGCTGCCTTCCAGCCTGGCCTGAGAAATCCTCCTCCTTCTACTTCCCAGAAGAGTCTGGGTACAGTCGGTAGAGTTTTGGGCAAAACTTCCCAGTGGGACCACCGGGCCTGTGTCTCCTTCATGGGGAGGCTGCAGCCATTGTTTCCCCGACAGACACGGGGCTGCGCGGGGTCCTTCTCCTCGGCAGGCCCTGGCATCCCAGGAATCCGCCGTGATAGCAAAGTTATCGGCTTCGTGGGCATGAAGTTGCCCGTACCGCCCCCGTGTTCCTTTCCGCATCATGGGCTCGGCAGCAATGTCCCCACCTGATACCGGTGACGTCAGCAGGCTGCACCCACCAGGGTCTCTTACAAAACAGTCAAGCCCTCCAACCAGACATGCTGGGCGGGCCTCCAGCAGGGACTTCACATTCCCCCTGGAACCCCTAACCTCCTTCCGCCCCTTCCCCTGCCCCCGGGCCCCTGGGAGGGCAGAGCGAGGTGGGGGCAGGGCGGGCTGTGTATGGCTGGAGGGGGAGCAGAGGCCCAGACAGATGGCTCACTCTCGGGCACAGCGGGCAGCCTTGGGCAGGCAGAAGGGCTTTCCACGCCCCCCCCCCCAACTCCTGGCTGAAGCCGCGGGCAGAACCGGCAGCTCCTGTGGGCACAGCATCCAGAAGGCATTTTCAAGGCAGAAAGATTCCTAAAACCAACTCAGTTCTTGGAAGTCACTTTTCCCTTCTCCGCCCGAAAAGAAGAGAGCAGCTCCCCAGGCCCCGCCCTCCCTCCAGTCCGGCCAGAAGTGTGTGCCTCGTGGAAGCTGGAAGGACCCGGCTGCCTCCCAGCCAAGGGCGTGCTGCTGATGTGGCCTTGGGCTTGGGCCACCGTGGGGGGCGTGGGACCTCCTTAGGATTCTGTGCAGCGAACAAGCCGAGGGGGCCAGCTTGTTGGAGGAACTGGCCTCCAGCAGTGTGACTTGGGGGCTCTCTGGAGAGGGAACAGAGAGGACCCCCTGGGCAGGCCTGCCCCCCACAGCCGTCTGTCTGAGGGGTACACAGGCCACGCAGGGCCTCTACCTCAAGGCCCCCGGCAGCCCCACCATGCTCCCTGCCCTTTCCTGCAGAGCCTGGAGGTGCTGCCCCGGGCACCCACCTGTGCAGGCAGGGCTGTGAGTCCATTTCTCAGTAACTTTCTGGGTGAACCATCGCACCAAGAAGCCCAGCCAATGGCCCGGCCTGCTGGAGGCCCGTCCCCACCTCCTCTCCTACACAGGTAAGTTACTCAGAGCCTCCTCACCTGGCCCGAGCAGCCCCCCGGCACCCGGGGCCCACACCTCCGTGGCTGAGTGCCCTCTGGGGGGGGGGCAGCCAGCTGAGCAGGGGCTTTGTTGGCTCCCATCCTTCGCTCAGCACTGAGCACCAACTAGGACAGATGCAAGGCTTCTCAAGACATAGCTGCTGGGAGTGCCGGCGGCCATCAGAACGATGACACTGCTGATGTCACAAGGGACCCCGGCTGGGACCACACAGCGCCAGCGCAGGGCCTGCCCCAGGTCCAGGCACTCTTGTTGGGAGGAGGGGGGAGGGGAAGGGCAGGAGGGTGACTGTAGGTGGAGGGACCCCACCCTCCGCAGGTGCATCCGGTCACTCGGTCGTTCCCAACATTTACCCACAAACCCACTCGAGGCGAGAGCTGCTCCTTATGTTCCCGGTTCAGGGTGTCAGCCACATGCACTGCCAACGTCTCTGCGGTGACCTGCTGGCTCGGTCCCTCAGCAGTGGCTTTCGGTGAACGGACACCCTCACCCCTGCAGCGTCCGACTCAGTGTCGTCCTATAGGACCCTGCCTCGTGTGTCCCGGAGGAAGGCTCTCCGCCCGCCCGAAGGCATGAGATGCTGCTCTGAGCCTTCCTCTGAAAGGCCTGGGGTTCTGCCGCCCCCAGGGGTCCCCCCAAGACCAGCTGTGACCGATGGCACCACACCAAGTTCCGTGGGGACAAGTGATGCCAGCCGCCCAGAGCCCCTGTCCTGGCAGGTCGGTGTGTGGGAACAAGGGACCCCGGGCAGCATCTGGACTTGAACCTCGGAGGTGGTGGGTGCTCACCCTGTGACACTGGCCTGGCTCCGCCCCCAGCCACCACGACACGAGCTCTGGGGCCTGTGCCAGCCCTTGCCCTCTGAGCCTCGGTTGTTCTTCTCTGAAATGGGGCAGATCCGCCGCTAAGAGGAAACCCTTGGCGTCCTGCCCAGGACACACTGGTGGCCAGCACACCCTTCCCCAGCTGCCAACCGACTCCACAGAGAAAATCCGGCCCTGGTCTTGCTGCCTGGTGGGGGTGGGGCTGGGGTGCTCAGGCCCCAACCAGGGCCCAGCGAGGCAGGGAGGGCCAGCCTGGCGGCACACGCCCACTCCACACCTTCGGTAAACCACGTGGCCGGGACGCCCATCTCAGGCTCTGCCCCGGGGGGACCTAGGCCACCTGCCTTGCACAGGCTGGGGGCGGAAATAACCAACACATGCCAGGCGTTCAGTCCAGGGCTGCCCAGCGGTCAGCAGCCTCGGCCCTCAGCTGCCCCCTCTGCAGAAACGCCTGGGGCATCAGGCAGGAGAGGCACGGGCTCCAAGGCAGTGCCCCCACCTTCCCCAGCTCCCCGGTGAGGTGCTCCTCAGCGCTGGCGGGGGCGGGGGGACCTAGGTGCTAAGGGCTGGGACTAGATTTATCTCGTGTTTTTTTAAAATTTAAAAAAGATTTTATTTATCTTTAGAGGGGGTGGGAAGGAGAGAGGGAGAGAAGTATGGTTGCCTCTCGTGTGCCCCCTGCTGGGAACTGGCCTGCAACCCAGGCATATGCCCTGACTGGGAATCGAACTGGCGACCCTGTGATTCAGAGGTCGGTGCCCAATCCACTGAGCCACACCAGCCAGGGCAGATTTACTTCAAGTTTTGATGACAAGCACTCAGATAGATCTGTGTGGTTTTCCAGTTTCCATGGAAACCCCTACTGCTCCGTCACTTGCTCAGGGGTGCTTGGCCAGGCCCCTCAAGCAGCCAGGTCCCAAAGAAGACTGTCCCTTGGCCCAAGGACTCATGAAAGTCACTGGCCTGGAAGGGGGCTGTTGTCCCACTTTGCAGGTCAGCAAACTGAGGCTCAGGAGGGGAAGGCACCAGCCCAGTCCAGACAGAGCTGAGTGTGAGGACCTTCCAGCAAAGGGGCTGCGCTGTGGGTGTGTCAGAGTCGCTCTCCTCATCACGGGACCCCAGCCACGACCCACAGCCGCAAGGCCCGGCGACAGGCCTCCCCTCCCCCCAGTCCCACGAGGCTTCCTGCGTGTCCACTGACCACAGGTCACTCTGACTGGCCTTCAGGTCCATTAGAGGCCTCACTCTTCGTTCAGAGCCCCTTGGGCGGGGCCTCCCCTGCCCCACAGTAAACCCGCAGCCAGACAGGGCCCCAGGCCCCAGGCCGACACACAGCTGGGATGTCACCTCCCTGCCTCTCAGAGCCTCAGGGGCTGCTCGGTCCCACAGACACAGCAGATCCCAAGCTACAGAGACCAGGGTTCGAGTCCACACCCCCAGCCCCCAAAGGGCACTGGGGTGGGGGCATTTCTAGAGTATCCCTGTGGAGTTGGGGGGTGGAGCCTGCAAGCTGTGGACACTTGGCTCAGGACTCCGTCCCGGATCTCCGAGCCCCGCCTCCAGGGTGCACGAGGAGTGGGCGGGCCCCATGTACCCTGAGGATGAAGCTGCGCTTGGACCTGAGTCCCAGAAGCCACCTCTGGCTGAAGGCAGAGGGTGAGGCGACTGGGAGCACAGAGCCCACAGCCCCGTTCGGGAAGCTCCCATCCTCCCAGAACCAGGCTGCCCCACCCCCCTTGGTGTCCCCTGTTCTCTGGACAGTGCTGCACGCAGAGCCAACCCTGCCTGGTGACCCGGGGACTGGGACCAGTCCAGCCCGCGTGGAGATGTGCCCTTCAGCGTGCAGACTCCCACTGTGAGCTCTGCGGCCCAGGTCAGCGGTTCCCGGCTCACCAGCAGGCGCCGCTGCTGGGGCGTGTGCGCGGGCGGTGGGTGGGGAGACCAGTGCCGGCCCGCAGGCAGGCGGTGCTGTGGGAAGGCAGGCTCCACACGGGCGCCCGGGAGGCGGGGCTCAGTGCGGGAGGGTGGGGGGGGTGGGGCAGGGGAGAAGCAGGTGTGGTCGCAGGCCTTCCGCAAGCCGTGTGCCAGGTGGGCTCCGAGAGCGCAGCCCCTCCGGCTAGTCGGACAGTCGACGACCAGTCCCCCAGCCGCAGCAGCGGACCCTCCCTCGGAGCAGGAGGGAGCTGAGCTGTGGTTTTGCTTCTGCCAAGAACCGGCTCCATGGCTTGGGACCCCAGCAGGCGGCGGCACTGGGAGGCGGCCATGGAGGAAGTGCACACACAGCCCCCGGCAGGGGAGACCCCAGGCTGACAGAGGGGCCCCGTTATTGGGCAGAACCCAGGACCGGGGTGAAGTCGGGTGAAGCTGGCGCCACGTGCCAGAGGGGTGTGGCCCGCTGCCCTGGCTGAGACTCCGCTGGCTCTGCAGGGCGGCTCTCGGGTGGGGCTCCAGCAGCGTGGGCCTGATGACCCGGACTGCAGACTTCTGTGGGACCGGGAAGCCTGCCGGTGTTGTCTTCTGGGGCCCTTCTAGGGAAATTCCTTTTACTTCCTCCCCTGACCCCAGGTTAACAGTTCTGCAGCCTGGGTCCTCTCTGCAGTGCCCAGCAGGGGGCAGCCCTGTGGCCCCCTGTCTCCAAGGCCCCTCGGGGCTCCTTCCTTGTGAAGCAGGCGACCTCTCAGGGAGTGCACCCCTGAGCCACACGGCCCTGGTTCCAGCTCCGGGGCCGCCCTTCACTGTGCAGCCTGGGGCATGGGCTTCCGCCTCTGCCCCCTGCAGACCCCGCACCCCTGGAGTGACAGGACCCCCTCATCCGGGGCGGAGGATGGGAGGCAGCACAGCCCACAGCCGAGCTTCCAGCTCCCCACACCCCTGCCTGCCCCCTTCCGGCCCCCAGGGGTCTGCATCCAGGTCTCGGGGAGAAAGAAAGGCGGCAGAAGCGCCCACCAACCCTCCACCTGCAGCCAGCCAGCCCTTGGCACACACTCACAGGACGGGGGAGGGCACAGGCCACTCCCAGCAGCACTCCCCACTCTGGCCAGTGGGCACGTGGCCCTGGCACGGCCTCCCCACCTGGGGTCTTCACACACACCCTGGCTCCTGTCCGGGTTCCCCATGAGTGAGTGCTGCTTTGGCCTGGCCCCAGGCCATCCTGATGGCTGAGCCAAGGTGCGTGGGCAACAGGCTTCCCAGAGAGCTGGGTTTGCGTGGGCTTGGGGAGGAGCAAAGAGCTAAAGGGTTTCCCGGAGAGAAAGTGGTCTCCGAAGAGGCTTGGGCTGTGCTCAGTCAGTGGCACCCGTGCCCGCCTCCCACGGAGCCGGTGAAGCCCAGCCTGCTGGCTCCACCCCGGGGGTGCCGACTGGTCGTCTCGGGCGGCCCAGCCTTCTGCATTTCTGACCAGCTCCCAGGTGAGGCTGACATTCTGGGCAGCAGAGGACTGGAGCACTCCGGCCAATGTGTTAGCCACCAGCCACACGTAGCTGTTTAAATTACAACAGTTAAAAAAAAAAAGGTCAGATCTGCAGTGGCAACAGCCCCATTTCGAGTGGCTAGTGGCCAGCTTGGACCTGGGACGATGGCAGCCGAGGATTTCCGGAGTTCATGTACAGGTTCAGGGGGCACCCCCATCTGACGCCTGATGTGCACAGGGCGGGTGGAGCCCAAGGGCCCAGGACCAGGGCCAGAGTACAGCTGAGTGGGGCGGCCAGGGAGACGGAGTTTGGAGCTCGTGTCCTGGCATAGCAGGGGCTGGGTAGAACCCGTCTCCCATGAGGGCCCACACCAGGGCTGCAGGGACATGGGACGGGGACTCAGAACAGGAGAGAACAGACAGACCTGCCTCCTCAGGGCCCCAAGCCCCACCTCCGGCACACCGGAGCAAGTCACCGACAATCACTGGCGAGTAGAAGTGACACATGGCCCTCCCCACAGGGACCCAGAGGACTTATGTCTCCTGACAACTCGCCCAACTCCCAGCACCCACCGCCACCGGTAGGCAGCACCCACACAGCCCACGGACACGCACGGCTCGCCAGACATGGCCCGGAAGCAGTCGGGAGAACCAGGCCCCGGGACGGCCCAAATGCTGGGTGTGGCAGAAAAGGACATCAAACCTGTCAGTGACAACTGGCAGAGAGAAAACTCCACAGAAGTTACCTGTAAAAATAGTATTAAAAACCCACCGGAAACCCTAGAAACACAAATTAGATGCAGTGGAAGGAGGACTGGTGACCTCACGGGAAGGTCAAGCCAGGAAGCCCCCAAACTAGGTCCACAGCTCGGAGGAATGAAGCGCGCAGTGACGACCGGCAGGGCGGGGTCGAGCGGCCCAACACTCATGCAACTGGGGTTTTAGGAGAGAACATGGAGCAGAAAGTGTTTGTAGAATCCTGGCTATTTTTCCAAATGGGATCAAAAATAGTAACCCAGGGATTTCCAAGGTTCCGCAAACCCCAAGCAAGAGAAGTGATCAGAAAGTCACAGCAGTTCACGCGTGTCGGACGCCGCAGACGCTGGGGTGAACACAACCTGTCGGCCAGCCAGAGCGCGAGTGGGCACGAGGAGAACCACGCCCCCTTCCCCTCAGAGCCCCCGAGGCAGGGCACTGGGAACTCCAGAAACAAAAGCGCTGCTGGGCTTGACTCCTGTGCAGCCGCTGCCAGGGACTCGGGATCCCCCCAGGGGCCGCTCAGGGCCCAGAGCTGTGCCTGGGAGCCCCAGGCGGAGGAGGGTCGGCCCCGTCCAGCTGGGTCACCCACCACCCGCAAGGTGCGCTGCTGCGAGGGGCAGAGGCCTGGGGCAGGTGGACTCTCCTCACTCAAGGGCAAACTGCAAACACCCACACCACACAGGTCGCCAGGATACGTTCCCCAGAACATCAGGGGCACTACTACGGTGCTTACTGATGGGACTCGTGTGTAAAGCTGTAAAAATAATTTTAAGTAAAAACACATCAGGACGTTTTCCCCTGGAATCCAAAATCCAGGAGCAGGGCTCGTGGGGGGTTGGGGCGTGAGAGACGGCAGGAGAGGCTCGGCCGCTCCTTCTGGCTGGGGAACTCGTAGCCCCCAGGAACGTACTCTGTCCCTGGGGGGTGCTGAAGGGGGGCAGGAGCCGATGGCTGGAGCATAGGTAGCAGCAGAGCTGAGAGCTCAGGAGCCGGGACAGGTGTTCCTTCGGGACTCCCCCAGCTCACAGAACCTGCTGCTGCTGCTTCTTGGTGGTGGAAGGGGGTGGCCGCAGCTCCCCGGGCCCGTGGGCGAAAGGGCAGCAGGCCGGGGGCAGAGCACAGCCGTCGGGGTGGTGCTCGAAGAACCAGCACAGGCGGGTTTTGAAAGCCTCGGAGAGCAGTCTGCGCTTGGCTTCTGGCCGCTGCGTCTCCTCCCTCCAGTCCCGGAGGCGGACTGTGCCGTTCACAACTGCAGTTCAGAACAGAGCAAGACAGCGGAAAGTTAGCCTGCTCGGCCTGGATTCATCAGCATCCGGGCAGGCGCGAGCCCAGTGTGAGGGGCCGAGCTGGCAAGTAACAGGGGAGGAGAAGGTGAAGGCCCAGTGCCAAGGGCGCAGGAGACTCGGTGTGAGAGCCACCTACATGGCCCTGATTGGAGCAGACAGCCCCACCCGCAAAGGGGTCCTGGCCCTTTGGCCACATCTCATCAGACAGAGGAAACAAGCAAGGCAGGCAGACAAGGGCCTGGCTTCAGGGGCTGCATGGCCACAGCCCCCACAGGTAAACGAGAGTGAGGGTTACGGCCCTGCCAACAGGGGCGAGGGCAGCGGTGGGAGGGACCTGGGTGGCCTGGCCTGGGTGACCTCAGAGCTGGGCAGCTGTGGCCCTGGCAGCAGGCCAGGGCCCCTCAGAGCTGCTCCTGAGCTGTCACCCTGCTCAGCTGAGACGCCCCGTGCACTTGGCCGCTTCCCCGAGAGCCAACACCACTGTGCGAAAGGAGAGCAAAGAAGCCGCACGCCCCGCTTTTCCCTGGAAGCTGTAAAAGCGCCTGGAGCCCAGGCAGCACGGGAGAAATATAGGGGCTTGTTGGATGAACCCGGCTCCCTGATCAGAGCACTGGCATGGGAACCAGGGTGGACTGTGCTCAGACGGTCCCTGCTGGCTGACGTTCGTGAAACGCTGTCCCCTGGGACCAAAGGAAGGAACCGCAGAGGCGTGCTGTGCAGGGGCCACAGAGAGATTTGGCAGGCGGATGCCCACCAGGCAATAGGGCTCCCCCCCCCCCCCGCCCCCGCACCAAGCCTGCTGCTGCGCTGCTCTTCCCGGGCAGCCTCCCTCCCCTGCAAGCCCAGGTTGCTGCGGACCCTCCGGCCGCAGCACAGGGTGGCAATGCCTGTGGGAGGCCCAGACCCCCTCAACGGTGTGTGGAAGGCAAGACTCCCACCAACTCCTGGGTGTGCACCTTAAAAAGGCAAGGAGCCCCTAACAGCCTGGACAGGCACACAAGAAATATGGGCAGGCCCCAGGGGCCGAAGCTGGGCGTGCACCCCACCCTCCAGAGCGATCAGGCCGCCACAGGTGCTAGGACGGTGCCCAGCCAACCCTGCAGCAGCACCTGCACCGTCTGGGGGGGGCCCAGCCGGGACCTCTGGGGCCTGAAAAGAGACAGAGCGGGGGCCCCAAGGCTGGCCGGGACGCCGGTTGGCCACGCACTAAGGACAGGCTCTTGCTCTGCCTCCCGCCCCCTTCCTGGCACGCCCGAGCCGGCTCGAGAGTCAGGCTGCACGCTGCCCACGTGTGCAGACCTGGCCCTGACCTACAGCTGCAGGAACGGCAAGCCAAGCCCGCTGCCGAGTTCTCCCCCACCGGATGGTGCTGGGCATGGGGCGCTCGTGGAGCCTGCCGTGCCGTTTCCTACGGCTTCTGACCAGACATCACGTTCGCCAGAGTGCTGAGAGCTGGCTGAAGACCCTTCTGGAAAAGCCCTGCGCACCACCACCGCCCAGGGTGGGGTAGCTGCTGCCCTCCCACTGCTGCAGGCCTCTGGGTCACAGCCTGGTAGTGCCTGGCGCCTGAGGTGCCCTTCCTTGCCCGGTCGGGGTGCCAGGGGCCCAGCCCGGTGCTTCAGAAGCAGCCCCAGCTCAGTGCATAGCTCCTGCCTGACCAAGCAGGCTGTTTACCTGGGGCTGTGCCCTCCAGCCCCCTAAAAGTGTTCCCAAAAATGAACGTGCCCCTACCCTACGCCCTGCCGTGTAAACTGCACAGAGAAGCAGTCTGATGCATGTTTACGATGGAAAAAAAGATACTAGTTTTCACAGCCAAACAGGAAAAAGCAGCAGGAAAAACTCGCTGCCCCCCGCCCCCGCTGGCAGCGAGTCCCCGAGGATGCAGGCTCGTGGCAGAGCAGCTCCCAGGCCTCCGTGCCATGTGGCCGGGACCCATGGCTCGGCAGCACCACCCTCCTCCCAGCTTCTCCTGGCTAGGGGGGCCGCCCCCCCCCCTGCAAGTACCCGAAGGTGGAGACTGAGGCTGCCGCCACAGTAACAGCGGTGTTTATCACGCTGATGTCAAGATGAAATAAAAACTAACGTTTAGCTCCACAGGACAACCAAGCCACCAAAGGCACTGCCAGCTTGCACACCCTGCTCTCGAGTGCACGCTGGGGTCGGGGGAGTGCTGGAGTGCACACCCTGCTCTCGCACACACACAGGACTCAACTCCCTGGGGAAGTGTTCAGACTGACAGGCGGACAAACACGCCTCCACCAGCCTGCCCAGGAGGAGGGGGAAGGTCGGGCTGAGGGTGGGGAGCAGTCTGAGTCCAGGGGCTCGGGCAGCTGCCCCCACACCCGACCAGACCTTCCGCCCAGCGTGGGCACGCGCTGCCCTGGGGCTGCCCTGGCAGAAGGCAGCACCCTCAGGGCAAACTCCAACTGGAGTCTTTCCAGCTGGGCTCCTCCCCACCGCACCCCCCAAAAAAGAGCCCAGCTGAGGCGCCCGTCCTGCTGTGTAGGACCCACTACAGGATGTGTAGTGTCCTTGGCCGTGTCCAGAGACCCGCACCTTGGCGTGTGGCCGCCAGCACAGCACACACGGTGAGAGCCCTGTCCACAGACAGCGCCTCCCTCTGGGGCTCACTAGTGTCCTTCCTGCCTGCACCCCGGCTCCCTCCACCTGGGACGCCCAGTCTGGCGGGTGGGACTGACAAGTTCAGGAGGACTCGGTGCAATAGCACCTGGGAGACAGGGCTGGGCGATGGACAGCTGCACAGGACGGGTGGTATCCTGAAGGAGACACAGTGGGGCTGCTGTGGGCGGGGCTGCTGTGGGCGGGGCCAGGACTCGGAGAGGGTGGGGAGCAGGTGCCTTGGCGAGGCAACAGGGATGGGGAGGGGACACTGGGCAGGCCACCTGCCACGCTCAGGGAGCTGAGGGGAAGATGGGCAGGCAGGCGAGGCAGGGCAGGCCCCCACCTGCTGGAGGAACGGGGTGTTTCCAGGGTGCGCCCACTCACCTTCGAACACCTGGTGGCGGTTCCTGAGCAGTGTCTGCAGGCCGCCGCACTCCCGCTTCAGTCTGTGCAGAGTGGCCCCGTCCAGCTTGCGGGCCACTTCTGCCAAGGGAAGGCTGGCTGTTGAAACCGGGTTTCCCGAGCAAGGACAAAGAGGTGGTCACAAACCGGTCCCACAGATAGGACACCCTCCCAGTTCTGTGAGCTCAGGTCCCTCCCATACTTCGCAGGGAGGGGCCACAGACCCTGAAACGCAGCAAGCTTCAGTCCACGCTGCACAGCCGGGGGGTGTGCAGGCCCACCCCAGTGGCCAGGAGCTGGCTGCCGACCAGGCCCACTTGGCCTTGCCCAGGCTGGCCCCCACGCTGCAGCTGAGCAGGGCGACCACCCCTCACACACAAAGGGCCGGCAGCTGCCCTTTCAACCTGGCCAACCTCAGGGCCTACCGCTCAGCTGCCCCAAAGCTGGTCTTCGAGGAAGCAGACGTCTAAGGACAGAACGGAGCCCTGCCCCCACTGCCACCTCAGCTACACGCCCTCTCACTTCTGCCTTTACCCAGCTGTCAGCTCGGGGACACAGCCCCCACTCTGTGTGCCCCTCAGCCGTGCCGTGCCGAGGAGAGACCCCAGGCCTAGGGACAGACCCACTCTCACATCTCACAACCACAGAGGGCCCCATGCCTAGAGCCAGTAGGGAAGGTGGTCCCTCATGCCCATATCCAAACAGGGGACGGCCACCTGTGGGTGGGAACCAGAGGCCCAGAGGCCCAGGACGCACCTGTGCCTCTCCAGGGCATGCTCTCCCCACCTTGGGGCAGCTAGAGGCCTCAGACCAGCCCCGGACCGGGGGAGACAGCACCCCAGCTCCCAGATGTCAGCAGTGGGTGGGGGACAAGAAATGACACCGAGCCCCAGAACCCTCTACCCCCAAACCTGCGGAGGAGCCCACCTTTGCTCGCGAGGACGGCTGACATCCCCAGGGGTCTGGCCATAGAGAGAGCAGCCTGGGGACGGAAGGCCAAACCCTGTGCTCAGAGGCACTGGGAGGTCTGGGCTCCAGGCCCACCCAGTCTGCCTTCCTAACTCTGGCCCCGCCTCGGTGGGGTCCACCCAGAACACCCGGAGGCACCTTGGGCTGCCTGCAGTTATAGGGGGCCAGGGCCGTGCTGGCCTGGGCCACTGTAAGGTTCCCGGAGGGTCCCCTGACCAGACTGGGAGGCTCAGGTGATTCCTGGAGAAGGGGACACACTCAATGGTGCTGCCACATCACAAGGCCACAAGATGAGAGAGACGTAGACCAATTCCAGAACAGCCATGGCAGAGGAAGACCAGGCTTGGGGCAGAGAAGGGCCCATCGCTCCCTCCTCACTAGCCCGTCCCACCCACGGGTCCAGCCAGGCACAGTCCTGATCAGGGGAGGGAGGGAGGGAGGGAGGGAGGGAGGGGAGGGGTCCTGGATTTTGGCCAGTGACCCCAAACCTCAAAAGGAGAGGGAAGGGAACTTAAGGGGAAAAAGGGGGAGGGAGTTTGAGGAACAAGTATGAATGACACAGAGATGAGGACTGGGGGGGGGGGAACGGGAGGGAGGGGGGAGACCGGGCGGGGGGGGGAGAGGAAAAAAAAATGTACTTGAAAAGTAACCAAATAAAAAAAATAAATAAATAAAATTTGTAGATTGTCACAAAAAAAAAAAGCAGGGCTCAGGCTGGACCAGGATCAACGGTCCCACAGCACCACCTGGTGGCCAGCTGAGGTCCTCGTGAGCAGAGGATCAGCAGGAGGAAATGGGTCCTTTCCTCCTGCTGATCCTTAGGGGGCTGGGACCCAGAACCTCCCTCCGGGAATCGCAGCGGGAAGCATCCTTAGACTCTGCTCTGGGATGCCGCACTTCACCACAGCACCCCCGCTCCCACCATGAGAACAGCAGGGCACTGTCCCCTCTTCTCACATCTCACTGGCATGTGGGGGCCTTCGAGTCATGAAATCTCACCACAGACGGCAGGGGACAGGGCGTCCCTCCCACACCGGGCACCTGCGTTCCGCTTGGGTGAGTTCACAGACTGAACACGAGTTGCTGCAGACCAGAGAGCCCCCTCACCTGTTCCATTTCGGTTCTTGGCGGCCCCACCTCCCCAGGGAGGGAGCTCCAGCGAACCCAGGGAGGGGCGTCTGAGCGGCAAGCCCGAGCTAGCGTTACCACCGCCTGATTACCATGCATCCTGCAGAGAACCGCCCTCGACCCTGTGTCTGAATCGGCTCTAAGGCAGATGGAAGCCCACGGGCACCCGGGGTGGTGCGGCCGGTTACCTCCTCCATGCCAGGTGTCCGCACTCCCATGGCGAGGGCCCCGGGGGTTGGGCTGCTTTCCGCCCAACAGCAGGTTCGCCACTTGCAAAACCACCTGGTCAATGAACTCGCGAGGGAGGGAGGCGCAGTTCCGCACAGGCTCCACTTTCTCTCTAGGGTGAAACCCAGGCAGCCAGCGGCCTTCTGCCCCGGGGTCCAGGGCCCCGCAGCCGTCCGGACGACCACAGGGGCTGAGGCTGCCGGCAGCAGCCCGGGGTGGGGCAGGGGGAGGCCCCCGGACAGGTGGGCTTGTGGGGCGGCCCCGCCGGCTGTTGATGTACTGGGTTCTCTGCTCGTCAATGGAAACCTCGGCGGAGAGCGGGTACGTCCGGGATTTCCCGATGAGACAAACCTGCATTCGAAATCGCACAGTCAGGCTCCTATGGCTCGTGAGCGGCACCTTCCCTGGAATTCTGCTCTGGCACACAAGTTCCAGAGAAGCCGTGGCTACAGCCGCAACAGAAACCCCAACTTTAAAAAAGAACACCCGTACCAATGATGCGGCAGTGATGGCATGAGACCGCTGACCGCGCAGACCCACGCAGCGGTAGAACAACCGTGCCCTGACGTCCGTGCCACTGCGCCTGTCAGCCGCCCCGCCGCAGACGCCCAGTCACCGTGCACGTCCCGCCCCACGTGGACCCTGACGGCTACCACGAAGCTTTCAGGGGGAGGGGGCAGGGGAACAAGCCACCTCTCTACCAGCCTCGCCAGAGCAAGGGCAGGTGTGCAATTTCTGAGGAGCGCCAGGTACCACCCAGGCACACGGCCCGAGCGCAGCATCCCCGCGCTGCTTCCTCCTCGCGCAGACACTACAAAGCTGGGAGGAGTGTGATCACGTCAGAGCCGCCCCTCACGGTGCCCCGGCACCCTGTGTGACATCGGGCAGCTGACTTCACTGTGCGTGCGCCAGGCAGGTAGCTCCCACGATCGGTCCGCTGTGCGCGGACTCCGAGGCCTGCAGGAGACCTCCACGTGGCTCCGGGCAGCACGGGCACCCCCACAGCGAGGGACCCGAAGCCCACAGTGGGCCTGGCCCAGCACCAGGATGCCTGATGGAGTCACAGGGAGGGGCCGGCCAATTGTGTTTCAGGGAAGTCTGGAGCAGTAAGGCTTTCAACGAGAAAACTTAAAATTGTCCTGAACTTCCAAACAGCCTTTCATTTCAGCCAATTATCTTCGAATCTGGGGAGCTGGAGCTTGGCGTGATCAGACTCTGGAGAGGGAATGAACGAGGGCTTGGCGAGGGTTCCTGCGGAGCTCCCTGGAGAAGGAAGCGCTGGGACGTCCCCGAGGAAGGGCACGGCAAGAAGCCGTCCTTCAGATGGACAAGGGTGACCTGGGGGAGCGTCTGCTCGGGAAGGAGCGCCCAGACCCCAGCAATGACCAGGATGGGGAAACTGGCGCAGGTGCCTCCAACGCCACGCTCTCCCTCCTCAGTGTCCTTTATGGCTCTGCGACCTGGCCCTGAGCTTTGCACCCAACGCCACCACGCCACCCAGGAGAACACCCAGGACGCACCCTCTTGGTGGACGGGATCCTGAGGCAGTCCTCCTCCACGCAGAAGCCGCAGGCGGCCCCCACCTCCCGGATGAAGTCCAGGTAGCCGCGGTACTGCGTCTGCGTGCTCTGCCTGCGGCGGTACTTCCCCGCGAAGTCAAAAAAGCAGCAGGGAAGGACGAAGAAGCAGCAGCGGTAGGAAGACCTGCGAAAATGCCCACAGGCACAGAGACCTGAGTCAGAAAAGCGGGTTCCTCAGAGGGACCTCGGCAGCCAGCCACGTGGCACGGTGACTCCGGAAACACACCCCGAGTGAACCCAGCTCCCCCCACCCAGCCTAGAGACAAGGCGGCACGGTCGAGGTTTCCGATGGACCGCATCACTAATGACTCATGTAAAAGCTCTTCCCATCACAGCTCGCTCCTGCGGCTGCCAGTGGGGCTCCGAGGGCTCGGCTGGGGGACCGAGGTCTGAGGTGGGTGCAGAGCAGATTGGATCTGCCCCCTGGCCCACGTGGCCCCCTGGAGCTGGAGCCGGGCACAAGAGACCCTGACATGGGCGTGAGGCCGCCTGATGACAGACACGGCTGCCAGAGTCTTTGCGGTGATGGGCTTTCTCTGGGGACAAACCCCCTATGAAAACAATGGAACACTTCCGACAAAAAAATGACGCGTCTCTCGGTGCTGGCAGAAACACCACGTGAACCTGTGCAGGTGATTTGGTTTCCTGTCCCCACAACCTGACCCATAAAACAGGTGGGTTTCCGATGTCACCCACAGTCAGCACGCTGTCACTCCAGGCCGCACCTCCAGGGCTCAGTGGCCACTGTTCCACAGGGCAGCGCCCTGCTGCCGTCCCCCTCACCTGGCCGCGATGACAGGTATCCAGGGCGTGAGCTCATCCGAATGGTTCCCGAGGACCCAGTCAACACCAGGGAAGAGGGTCTCATCACTGGGTGTGATGGCGCCTTCCTAAAAAGACAAGACGGAGCTTTAGTAAAGACACGCGGGGAAGGGGGGAGGGTGGGGAAACGGCCCAGCCCTGAGGGAGGCGGCACTGAGAGTCCGACCCTTCTCTAAGCTAATGGCCTGCTGGCAATTACAAATGGGCTGCTTCACAGCAGGATAAAAAGGCACCGCAGGGGAGAGGGGCCCCGGGAAGGGCTTCTCCTTGGGCAGAAATGGCCGTGAGGGGGGCACCTGCTGTGCGGGAGGCCGGGCCGACCCGAGTGTGCGGGGCTCCTGCCCCATTTGTTGGCTACAACCCCACCGCCTTCTGTAACAACGTGGCTCGCAGGCACGCTCCCCGGGCTGATTGCTTGTGAAGTTAAGGTTTAGAGTGTGCTCTTACGATTTAAGGACTTCGAACACTGGCCTGTCTACTAAAGAACCAACCATCAATCACTGAAATCAGGTGCCTCAGCAGTGAATCTGTCCTTCAAAACCGAAAAGCGAAAAGACTATGTAACTATTCAACACATCCCCGATTTCGAGGTTGAAGAATGAACTCAGGGAAGCAAGCAGCGAAGTCGGTCCCCGAGGGAACAGACGAGGAGACCCTCGGCGACACTCACTGGCTCTCAGGGCCCGGCCACTCCCCGCAGGGCCCTCAGAGCAGAGCCCTGCGGCCAGGACGCAAAGCCAGGCTTTCAGGACTCCGGCAGCTCTGCTGCTGAGCGAGGGGTTCGACGCCCACCCGTGCATTGCACGCTGAGAACAGCACCGCGCCGCCGGCTCGCACCGCATCCAGCTGTGTGCAACACGCACCGCGCTTAGGGCCGACTCTCACGCATGAGGTATCCTTACTTTTCCGTCAAAGACTTTGAAACAGTGCGTGTTATACACGGCAACACGCCTGCGGCAGGCCCACAGGGGGACCCCTGCCCGCGCCGGGGGCCAGCACCCTCTCCCCAGCCTCACGAGAGGCTCTGGGAAGTACAGCGGTTCATCCCCTCCCTACACTTCGGATTGCTCAGACCGACGGGAAGGGTCTGGTCAGTGTCTGACTGGCCACCGCGTGCACGCACACACACGGACACACACACACACACACGCACGCACGCACGTTAAATCAGCCGGCACAAGGGGAGACCCGTGAAGAGAGCGAATGGGCGGAGCCGGTACCTCTAAGCGAGTCTGTGGCCCGTACATGTCCCAGGTCCTCCTCCTCCGGACGTCGATCCCTCTGCCGGGGTGCTGGGCAGTTTCAGAAAACAGGTCACGTTCAGTGTGTCCCAATCAACCAGCACAGCCAAACTGAAGTCTCGGCTGTGGCCCCAGCGAGAAGCACGAGACCCCCGCAGCAGCCCCAGGGGCACCAGCTCTGCCTCTCCGCTGCCCACCACAGACGCGCTGGCCAGGCCCAGGCCGGACCCCACACCCCGCTCACCGTTGTGAGTTCTCAACATGAGGACACCGAGTCGAGGGGACGGGACACCCAGGGGCTGGAGCCCCAGGAAACAGCCCCCTCTTCCTGCTCAGCAACTGAGCCTCGTCCTCCCGCAGGGTCTCCCCCAGCCCAATGGACCAGGGCAACCAGGGGTTTATTTCCCGACCCAGCCGTCCCTGTCATGCACACCGCCCCACTTCTAAGTCCCTGCCCTACGTGCTCACACCCACAGACAAGCCCCCACAGGGTCCCCCCAGCGAGCACCAGCCTGTCTGACCGCCAAGGCAGAGGCTGTGGTTGGGGGACCAGCTTTGGGGTCACCACTGGCTTCAATCCCAGCTGTCCCCTTGAGTCGGAAGCCACTAAGCCCCCCGCTGGCTGCACCAGGTGGCCCGGTGACCAAGCCCAGTGCTGCCCTGAGGGCTCCCTGCCTTCACCCCCGACCAGACCACAGTTGCTGCCCACGGTGGTCGCTGCCCACGCGGCTGAGCTCTGAGCCAGAACCGAAGCTCTTCCAGGGCAGAGCCCGCCTTCCCGCCCTGAAGTGGTGCGTTTGCCACAGGACATATCTCATGGCAACACGGGGGCCACTGAAGCCCGTCGTTTCCTGGGCGCCCACGCACGTCCCCGAGATCACCTGTCCCGTGCCAACGACACGCTGTCCCTCCTCCCGGGGGGTGAGCCGCCCCCTGCAGAGCAGCAGAGGCTGTTGCAGCCGCCACTCTGACTGACCCCGAGTCCAGACCGCACCCACAGACAGCGCTGCGACCCTCACGCTGACCAAAGACCCGGAGAGAAAGTTCTGGAAAGGGCTCCAAGCCGGCCTCACCCCCTCGCTGCTCAGGATGTGCACCAGGAGCCCGTTGCCGCAGCCCAAGTCCACGAAGGACTGCTTTGCAGTCTCGCCCCGCGCAGCTCTCTCCTCCTCCCACAGCACCTGGGGGACGGAGCGCGGCAGTCGGCGCGGAGCCCACACGGGGCGGGGGGGGGGGGGGGGGGCCCAACTCGTGCTTGGGACAGGCAGGGAGGCTGCTCTGGGGCCCTGGGCTTCCGCGCCGGCGATGTGCAGGGGGGCGGGGGCTGGGACAGGGCACCGGCCCCACTCGTTGGACACTGCAGGGGCAGTGGGGCCGCGGGGGCTGCCTTCGCTGTACCCTCCACATTCTGTGCACATTACCAATCAAAACAAAATCACACTGCTTCTAAATGACTAAGAACTGCGGTGGACAGGAAACTGGAAAATGGCAGTTCAATACTCTCCTAAATATGACAGGAAAGTCGAGACTAGTGAGTTGAGGGCAGGTCCAAATGCAGCGGGGGCACCAGCCAGCTCCCGGCAGGCCCCCCCCCCCGCCCATGCCGGCCCGCACCCACCCCCCGATGGGTAACATCAGAAACACTGGCTCAGCTTCGAACCCTATAGTCAGGCTGCCCTGTTCACGCTTGTTCACGCGTGTTCACACTCGTGTGAGGCTGGAAGCCGTGATGTGGGCAGCCAGCCTGGGTGCCCTGAGATGGGGTCTGAGAGGCGCTGCTCACTTCGGGGCGTCTGCCAGCAGGTGCCCCGCCCCCCGCCTCCACGTGAGCTTGGATGAGACACGGTCATACCAGCAGGTAGGCGGCAATCGCCACGTCTTCATACACAAACTTCTCAGGATCCGTCACTTCCGGCCACACCTAGGGAATGTCAAGAGCACGCATGTTTTTCTCCCACTCTGACCGTGTCGCAGTTCGTAACAACTCCCATGAGGTGCAGGTCAGAATGGACCATCAGACCGTAGGTTTAATAAGATACACTGGTTCCAAGGATGGAAGTCCGCACTCCTTCAACAGGACACCTGCAGACTCCCGGGCCCCAGCCCCACCCGTGTGCAGCACTGCCTGTGTCAAGCAACACTGCCCAAGGCCAGTCCCTGCGGCCAGGACGGTGCGTGCACGAGGCATGGAAACGAGGGGACCGGCCGTCACACAGGAGGACACCCAGCTACACAGCCTGCTCACCCATGGGGGGGGGGAAGAATGTCACACAAGAAACGAGGGCAGATGGGGAGCAGGGTCCAGAGGCCCCTGCGCTGGTCCTCCGGCCTTTGGTGAGTGGCTGTCACTTCCCAGAGCACGTCCCTTAGCCGTCTGTCCCCACTGTGTTGCCTGGCACCAGGATGACCTGCAGATGCTTTGAAAACTGCACCACAGACGTGTAAGCGGGGGTCTCACTGTCAACGCCAACACCGCGCAGAGCGGGCGGCTGGCAGCGGGGGGCAAGCCAGCGGCCGACGCCAAGTGTGCACATCCACTCCGGTCAGAGTGGACTGGACAGCCACCGCGCTCAGGGCGACTTCCAAAGCCGGCCAAAACGTGACAGTCCCCGTGGGAAGGCCCTGGGCAGTTACCAAGCTACACGGCTGGGGCCCGGGAGACAGTGGAGCCCAGGCTGGCCGGGCCCGGGGCCTGCAGAGGGTTGGGCAGGAAGCAGGGCTCTCGCCCCACGCCTGTGACTCTGGGCGCTTTGTCACACATCAACAGGTGACTAGAAGAATGAGTGGCGGGTGGAGTCATGGCGGCTGCTCGGAGGAGGGAGGGGGTGTGAACCAGGGCCCCCTTCTTTCCACACCTAGGACGCTGAGTTACGTCATGTCTTGGACAGGAAGGACGTGTGATAAAGTTTACCTTTTTGTAAATATATACTTGTGTGCTTTAATTTTCCATATATTTTCTTAAAACACCTTAAAGTTCCTACCAGAGTTATGGTAATTTAATAACTAACTTAATGTTTTCCCTCTTGTTCCCTTCAAGAAAATATCAGTGACGTGCAGATATATAAACTCTTCCCCACACACAGCTGTGGACATGCTGGTGGTCCGCACCCCTCAGCACATTGCGCGTGGCTGCACGGGGGGCAGGGCCACACAGTGGGGGTGGGGGGTGCAGCCAGGGCGTGCGGACTAAATGCCGGCACCTGTGGGAGCTGCTGGGGTGCAGGACAGCAGCCCCACCTGCGCCTCGTTTAAGCCGGGGGTGGGGGCGTCCCCAGACTCACCTTAACCATGTCCTTATACTTGTCCTTGAGCACCTGGTAAGTCTGGCTGTACTCCAGGACAGGGATGAGGGACAGGGTGCTTTTAAACCCGCTCCCCTTGCTCTCCACGGACCAACGGGCCAGCCTGGCCAGCAGCTGGCGCCCCAGCCAGCTGGGTTTGGGGTAAACAATCCCGTCCGAATGCCATCTCTCTGGACAGAAAATCAAAACAGATATGAACCTTTAAAAACAAGAGAGACATCAGTAAGCAGAGCTGGTCTCAATTCTTGTTTTTAAATTACACATTTATCTACCAAAGGGAAAGAAGGCAGCTAGGTTATTTTACCCAAAACTCAAGATTGAAACATGTTAGTTTTCATCTCAGAGAAAAACACGTGTAAGAGGCAGAAAGACTCCTCCTCCCACGGACACTGTTCAAGCACGTCACATGCCCCTCGGGCCGCCCAGACAGACAGACTACAACCAACCGAGGTCCCCCTTCTGCTTCCCCCGGGTTCTGAACCCCCGTGGATTTCCTGATGTTTCTGTTCTTTACTCACTCTCACACGTGCAAGTGAAGCGTGAGCGTACTGGCTGACCCAGTAGTTACTGGCCAGAAAGTTGAGTGCCGAGCCGCAGAGCTGGGGACACACGCGCCACCCCCTGCAGCACCCAGGTCCCTTTCGCCGGCACAAGAACAAGGTGCAGCTGTGGCTCCCGCCCCGGCTGTCGCTGCTCTGCCCCGGCTCATGGGACACCTGATCCCGTGACCAGCAGGCCAGACCACCACTCTCTCGAGGCTACAACTCGGGCAGCCAGAGAAAAGTGGGGCGTGAAGCCTGCTGGGCTTCCACAGAGGTGGCGGGGGCCTTCAGGACAGGCAGAAGCCCAGGCGGCTGGAGAAAGGGGGCAGAGCTGGGGGCAGGCACAGGAACAGTCGGCCTGGCAAGAGCAATGACTGTCAGACTTTGTCACCATGTGCATCAGAGGGACACAATCCACTCCCATAAGAGGTACTGGCTCTCCACTGAGACATACTCTAGGTGGCTGCCATGCAGGAGGGACCCGGGAAGGACAAGGACACCAGATGCTCAGCTCTCCCATCCCTTCACCTGGGGAGCTCTCCTGCTCCGGCTGGTGCCCCCCAGAGGTCCCCACACTGCTCCCTCGTCCACTCAGGCCTCCCCCCCTTTGGGGGTCCGCGCCCCGGGGGCCTTCTGCACCCTCCCTCCACCTGCCGGCACAGCACTGCCCTTGCTAATGAGGGAACGTGGCAGCAGGGGCCCGCTGCATCTCTAGATCCTCTCCACAGTCCTCGGCACTAACTGGTGCTGGAGCCTCGCTCGCCCCCACCCCCTGGGGCGCAGCACTCCCTGCTGGCCCACGTGAGCGCACCGGAAAAAAGGGCTGCGGGACAGGCACGGTGCCCTGGGCAGCCCAGAAATACTCCCTCCAAGCGTGTCAGCTTGCAACATGAAGCCCAGGCCCTGCTCAGCAGCTTCGTTGTGAAACCCATTTTTGGGGGGTGGGAATACTGAGGGCCTCCAAGGCTAGACTATGTCACCAAAGTCACGCTGCCAGTGGGGAAAAACAAGTGCACCTGACCCCAAACCGAACCCCCCCCACTGCACTCGGCTTCCACAGAACCAGGTGCAGCTGCTCTCTGGTCGACAGGCTCCCCAAGACTGTTCTAGAGTGTGCAGACTGGGTGTGGCTCTCAGGAAACCGTGAGCAACCAGCAAGTTTACCCTTTTCATTAAAAAAATACCAAATGGGAGTACACCATGTTCTGACCTTCTGAAAAGCCCCGATACCACCACACAGAACCACGGGAGCTTGTGAAACTGCATTTCCAAACACCCACTGCACCTAAAAATCACAGGGCCTCGGCAGGAAACAAAAAGAAGCCCACACTTGGTCCCCTTGGTGGAGTTATAAGAAGTAACCAAGTAACGAGAGGATGAGTTTACTCGAATTCATTGCTAAACGAAGCCCTATGTGGAATGCAGAGACTGACGACTCCCACTGGGCAGTGACCACACCACACAGGCCAGGCACCAGCGGAACACGCACCACGGAAGCAGCGGGGAGACACGTTCCCACAAGCCTAACCCCCCAAAGGGCAGCCCCTCGAGCGCCTCAGTGGCCCAGAACCAGCAGCTCCTGGAAAAAGTGACTGAACCGCTCAGGAGTCCATCCCCCAGCTCTCACCATCCTTCTCTGCTGCGACTGAGCTGAATCTGATACACGTTGCTCATCTTAACCTTTAAATTCCCTTCGTCATCTTCTTCCAGAGGTAAAAACGTTACCATCCCACTGAGGACATCTGGGGGGAAAAGAAAAAGGTGACAGATTAAAGCTTAGTTGAGTGTCTTAACAGAAGTGGTGTTAAAAGTATTAAAAACAGTAGCAAAATGGATGGTGTGTTGTACCTTCAGCCTCCCAGGGCTTCCCTGCCCCACTTATAACAGGGGCGGGACAGACAGGCCCTCTCGCCCTGCTCCGGGCGGCCCCTGAGCCCACGCCACACTGGGCACACAGCAGCCATGCTCAGCAGGGGCGGCCCTAAAACCCGCACGTCCGGTCGGCCAGCACTAACTCCGGGTCAGTCCATGGCAGCCAATTCACTGCCACAGGAACCTCCAGAGTGCAGTGCAGTGTGAGGTGAAGAAAGAAACTTCACTCAGTGCAAAGCGGCTCAGGTGTGATGCGGTGCAGCTATGAGAACAGCACAGCTGGGGCCCCTCTCCAGCCAGATGGCTCTGCTCTGGGGCCCGCCGATAGGTCTGCACCCGCTCACCTGCCCCTCTGATGAGACAGCTCTGGCGTTTCAGCTCAGCCAGGAAACAGCAATCTCATCGTCAGAAAGACGAAAAGCCCTCACTGGCCGGGGAGCTGGCTTACATAGACGGAAGTTTCCACCCCTGGAACCTCACTGGTCTGTCCTCATGCAAATGAAGACTCCAAATCTCCATAACTTGATTGGTCCACAAGGCACTGTGTGCTGTCCTGGATGGTCATAACACATCCACTCTAATAGGTCAGAGCAGCATTTGGTTGGGGAAAGCCTCATCCTATTGGCTGAAATAGGATCCCAGGGGCTCCTGTATCAGGGCTGCGCTGGTGGCAGGAGCCAGTGCAGGCGGCTCCAGGTGTGCAGTTTGGGTGAGAGGCCCCTGGGCACAAGTAGGTGCTAGGCTCTGGTGTTGTTTAATTCAAGCCCAGTTGGCCTGTAGGCACCCTCCTTGGTGAGTATCTTCTTCCTCAGGGTCCACACTCACCAGGGAAAGAAGTGTAGCTCTGCCTCTTCTCAGGGAAGCCAATGTGAGAACGCAGCTGGTGAAAGCTGGAAGGCCTCCTGAACTAGCCTGGGTGTGCGGGCCAGAGAGGGCCTGCTGGGGCAGGGTCGCCTGCACGGGTCTTACAGGTCCACCGAAGCAGACGGTGCTGAGATGGGGAGGTGCGCACCTACCGGGATGTAGCATCACTGCTTGGGCAGACAGCACAGCCTCCTGCAGGTGTCTCCGCCCTAACACCCAGAACCTGTGACTACCTCCTACCATGGCAAAAAGTGACTTTGCCACTGCGGTTCAGGTTACAGACTTCAGGCGAGGGAGCGTGCAGGTGGGCTCCACTGAGCCATCACGGGAGCCCTGGAAGCCGAGAACCTCCTCCAGCTGGAGGCAGAAGCGGTGCAGAAGGGGAAGTCAGAAAGGCTCCAAGCGTGAGGAGGGTCGACACCAGCCAGCTTTCCGGTGCAGGGAGCTAGCCTGAGAGCCCTCCTGTGGGCTCCCCCAGGAAGGGCCTTTTCACGAACCCCTTTACCTGCTGGACTCCTGTCTGCTGTTCTCCGTGTCCCCCAAGCCTTCCAGGCACCACCCTACCAATGACCATCCTCCGTATATGACAATACATTGCTATGCGCCCCCTCAGACAGTGAAAAAGCTCCTACGTTCCTAGGACGCCGCAAAGGAACTGTCACGGTTGGGTACCTTCTGTGCCTTCTCACTGATCTGGGCTTCCACGAAGGCTTTTTAACCTAACTGCGTCCTCTGGCAGAGTCCCTTGACCAAACTCGAGCCAGCCTCCTCTGGGCCTTTCTCCATTCGGCCTCAACGCTGGCGCATTAAACACTTAAACAAACGTTAATATGATTTCTAACAGCTGTAAGCTGCATCTCGAGGATGACCCGAGGCTCCCTTTAAATGCCTTCCAGGGAAAATTCAAGACAAAAGAAAGGACTCTTCCAGCCCATCTCCT
The DNA here is from genome assembly GCF_021234435.1 of Artibeus jamaicensis. Taxonomy (NCBI): domain Eukaryota; kingdom Metazoa; phylum Chordata; class Mammalia; order Chiroptera; family Phyllostomidae; genus Artibeus; species Artibeus jamaicensis. The sequence continues at coordinate 25,946,213 of NW_026521954.1, read as the reverse complement.
CTCCTCTGTGGGAGGGTAGGAGCCTGGCTTCTAGATGCTCCAGTTAGCAAACCCAGGTGGGTTTCGCGTGCATCAACGTCCATCCGCTCACTCTCCCTTTAAAACGCCTGGTCACACAAATCCAAGCGTTTGGAGCAATCTGGACTCGTTTCCCTGTTGCATTTTAAACTCTGTCCTTGCCCCGTTAACTCGCGTCCGGTTTTGTTTATCTGGACACCTCCCGGTATCAGAAATACCCCTACCTTGCACGACGATTTCCCTTCTCGGAGCAGCAAGGGGGCAATGCGGGCTCCTTTTCGGGATGATGGTTCTGAGAACCACGTCGAGTTCGCGCTGAGTCTGTGGCTGCAATCCTGCCCCTGAGCCTGTGAGGAAGGCCAACAGCTCCCGATGGTCGCCAACGAGGCCTCGGGAGAAATAGTCCCAGAAAGAATCCAGCTCCGAGGAGAAGTCGCCCTCCCCGCCTCCAACCTCGTTGGGCTGTCCCGGGGCTCCTGCGAGCAGAGGCACTGCGGCTGCTTCCCTCCTGTCCTCGCCTTGGTGGCGTTGGCCCAGGGGCTCCTCAGGGCCTGCACTCGGCCTGGGGCTCGGACAGTCCTGGAGGGAACATGGACCACGTCCCGATCCCTCCTCGGACACGCATCCCGCCGCAGCCCGAGCCTCCTGCTCCGTCCGAGGTAGGGCAGCGTTCCGCCGAGCCTCCACGCGGACGCCACACAGCCGCCGGTTGGCCACCTGCGGCCTCTCCAGCCACACAGCCACTGCTGCCCAGAAGCCACCCGGGAGCAGTGTACCGGGGTCGCGCACCGCGACACGGCCCACCTCCGCCATGGTCAGTCTGAGCCAAGAGCCAGGCGGCGGCTCGCGGCGATGACGAAAGGCGGCGCGGACATGACGTCATGGGGCGGGACGCTGGGGCAGAGCAGGAGAGGGGCGGGGCGGGGGCGGGGCGGGGCGGGGCGGGGCGGGGCCCGGGCCCGAGCTAGAGCACTCGCTGCTCCGATTCCCTGGCTGGATTGCTCTGCGGAGTTCTCGGCTGAGGAATTTAGCCTTTGCTTCATCCTGGGGGGATTGATCCATTGCAGGCGCGTTGGTGCCTCATAGAAGCATGATCAGAGCTGAGCTTTGGAGAGTCCGGAGGTGGCGCATTTACGAAATCCTAAGGACCAACCAGGCATCCGACGTCGAGCTGTCTCCAGTATTGATGACTTAAGATCAAGGAGCCCGAGTTTGTGAAAGTTCAAGATGACGCCTCTTATGGAAGCTCGTTCCCCTCATTCTTATGTGGGAGAGCCACAGCGTGCGCTCCTGTGCCCCAGTGCAGCCCTGGCTGTCTTACGTCAGCTGTCACCTGCGATAGGGAAGGGTGGGCGCTATCAGTTGAAGCCAACCTCACAGGCACACTTTACAGAAGCTAGTGATGAAACAAAACGTCAGAGATTCGTCATCCTTTTGGTACATCAGTGCCTGGGGGGCGCGGGTTTCGTTCCCAGATGGTGTCTGTGAGAACCAGAGTAAGTCAAAACTAACTCAGAGCATGCGATTTATCAAAAAGCGGGCCACATGTCTGGAATAAATAAGATAAATGAGTGATAGAACCTCAGAGACACACCTGCTCCCTCGGGCCCTTTCAGTCTTTGATTACGCGACGGCCTGTCCCTGAGTTTTTCTAGGGCAGCCATAAGTTACCAACAAACTGGTGGCTTAAAACAACAGGAAGCTATTCTCTTACAGTTCCGAGGGCTCCGAGGGGGAATCTGCTCCCTGCCTCTCACTCCTGGGGCTCGCAATCAATCGGTAGCTCTCCTTGGCTAGCGGCCACATACCTCCCATCTCTGCCTCATGGCCACAGGGCTTTTTCCTTGTGCTTGTTGTCTCTTCGGCAAAAATCCCATTTCCAAATACGGTCCCAGGTACAGTACATAAGGGCTTTGACATCTCTTGCTGGGGGTTGGGGGCATAATTCAGTCCCCTATACTGTCCAAATAGGTTTAACGTAGTTGGGCCAGCCAAAGGATTAGTAATTATTTACAAATCTTACTGGTTGTCTATGTACATGGGCTATGCATACATTTGAGTTGGTCAAAAAGTTCACTTGTTTTTTTCCCCATAAGATGGCTCTAGTAGCACTTGGTTGTCTTTAAGTCCATTCAAAACAATTTTGTTAGATTGTATTGTGGAAGCTGTCATATCAGTGTGCATTTAAGAAAAACATCAGAATTGGTGAATTTTCATGTAGCCATCTTAATACAGAAGATGGAAGAAAATACACCACATTTTCGACATAGTATGCTTTATTATTCCAAGAGGTAAAAACACAACTGAAATGCAAATAAGGATTTGTGCAACGTATGAGGAAGGTCTTGTGACTGATCAAATGTGTCAAAAGTGGTTTGTGAAGTTTTGTGCTGGAGATTCTCACTGCACAATGCTCCACCATTGGGCAGACCACTGAAGGTGACAGCGATCAAATTGAGACATTAATTGAGAACACTCAATGTTATACCATGCAGGGGAGAGCCGACATCCTCAAAATGTCCAAATGTGTCTTTCATTTTACAGAATTTTTGGGCAACCCAGCCCGCTCTTTGGCTAATCTCTTGGCTGCCGTAAGCACAGCCAAGAGCAGCATTTCACCAGGGGGTTAGCAACTCATGGGAAAGGCTCATCGATTCAGGGCACTAGCATTAGACTGGGTATTCTGGCCTGTTAGTTGATCTCAGGATGCAAAGTGCTTTCGTTTTTTCATTTGGTTTAGTATGTAACGTCCCTAATCAAAACAGGAGCCAAACAAGGTGTCTGCTCTGATTTCTCCTCAAACATCTTGTCTCTTGGGCTCTGCACTCCCATGCTCCGGGCCACCATGTCCTGGCTCTGACTGCACACCATCTGGGCATAGCAGAGTGATAAAAATTACTGAATGGACACCTGGAGCCCCACGACTTGGACTGAGCAGGCATAAATTCAGAGGCCAATGTTTTGGGGGAGGTGGAAAATTCTACGTGGACTGATATTCTTGCTGGAAACCCAACCATTGAACTAAGAAGACATTTAACCCGCCTCCAGTCTCCTGCCTCCAACATCCCCCACACCGATTCTGCCCAACCCCTCTCCTTTAAATTCTCCTTTAACCTCTTTCTTCCTCTCACAAGCTCAGCTCTTGCCACAGGGGTCTTCTCGCTCTTGGAACTTGCCAAGCTCATTCATTTCCACCCCAGGGCTTTTCTCTAAGTGATCCCTCTGCTTGGAATGCTCGTTCCCTGTGTTCGCCTAATTAAGAAAGCAGGTTTTTCCTGTTTGGGTTGATTGGCCAGGAGTGCTAGGGTGTGAGAGCTCCCCCTACTGGTCCTCCTGGCTTTAAGGTTTAAACGAGGTTTTTGTGAATCTTTGCAAATACAATAGCTGATGCAACTACGGAAGTGAACTCTCAATTCATTTTAACTAGTGCACATTAAAATGCAAATAGCCACACGAAGGCTAGTAATTTCTGTATTGGACAGTGCAGCTCTAGAGAGACCCAAGTGGGACGCCGCAAACCACTACACCCTAGGTCCTAGGTACAGAAAGGGAATGAAAAAAGATCCAGTTGAACAGTGGAACGGCCCTGTGCCTGCTGCCAAGCCCTGCGAGCGGGAACCTCTAACCGAAATCTCTGCTGTAATGGGGCGGCCCCTCCATCCTGGGGTGGCTGTACAGCATGCCCCACACTCTGAAGTCCAGCACGGCATGGACACAGACTGTAACAAGATGGAGGTTTACCTGCAGCAGAGATATATCCACTTGACCGGTTAAAGGGACATTGAGGATCTTCTCTGTTTATGCCTGAATCTTCATTGTAAGAATGAAATATACGCGTGCTGTCTCCCAGGGGGAACTGGCCCTTCTCCTTGAGAGATTAGTACTTTTCAAAAAAGAGGAAAAGATTTTATTTATTTAATTTTAGAGAGGGAAGGGAGGAAGAAAAACATCAATGTGTGGTCGCCTCTTGTGTGTCCCCCATGGGGGCCTGGCCCCAACCCCAACTATGTGCCCCAACCGGGAATCAAACCAATGACCCCTCAGCTTGTGGGCAGGTATTTCAGTCCACTGAGCACCACCAGCCAGGGTGCGATGAGTACTTTTAATATTTAACTGTTCCTTCGGGAAGAACTGACTCTTCTCCCAGTGGGCCCTGTTGGTTAGCTGAGCCCACCAGGCCCTGGGCACGAAGCCACTTCTGCCTGAAACAGATTTAAGCAGAGCTCCCACAGTGACACTGCGGGATCTCACCCAGGGAAGGGCGCTTCACTCGGAGCTTTCCTAATCGGATTCCAGTGCTGCTGTCTCCGGGACTCCCCAGTGTCTGCGTTAGGTGTAGGTGATCTCCCGTCTGGTGATGGATGCTCTTGATTACTGCTTTTGCTTTGCTCTCACTTAATAAAGTGCTGAACTATTCATCTTTGACTTGGAGTTTTTATTGTCTGCGAATCCAAACCTCCAAATTAAGCGGCCATGATCTCGTACATGTCCCTTAACGGCACATCATTCAACAGTCCCTCTTGGCCAGGAACCACAGACATCACTGCGGCCAGTCAACTTTGTGTCAGAAGGATCCCTTGCTGGAAACACCACCTGGATGCAGGGTCAGTTCTCACAGCTCAGGAGCGCGCACACATGGCCCAATTTGTTCACCAGTCTCTCCTTTCTGCTTTGGAACAGGAAGCCCAGCTGACACCTGTAATAAGAAGTCTGGAGTAAGAGTCGCAACTGTGAAGAAAAATGTTGCCATGGAATGAAAGAGAAGGTATTTCAAAGTAGAATAGCAGTAGAAAACTTCCAGGTATCAGCTGAACCTCTCCATTCAGATGTCCCACCAACATCTGCAACATGACGGTCTCTAAACTTGAACTTAGCTTTCGCTTCCCCATGACTGCACTGCCCATCTTCCAGTGCATGGATACCTTTTGCCCGCTTCTTCTTCTTTATATGGCAAGTTGCCAGGTCCAGCTGATTCTGTCTTGATACATTTAACAGGATGTGCCTGTCTTAATTCGGATGCCCCCAAACAGAGCTACTGAGGCAAGGCTTTGGGCGCATGTGTTTTAAATATGGAGCCGACCCCAAACGGGGAGTGATGTGGAAAATGCGAGAAGAAAGAAACTCTAGGAAAGGATGAGCTATCGACTTCGTTACTGGTATGGGCGGCGGGGTTCAGTTCCACTGGGGACGCTCTCGCGGCCTGGGGAGCCCCCTCCATGGTTTTCTGACTTTACGAGCACTTGGGCGTGCTTACCAATTTGGGAATGCCCAGCCTAGGGGTTCTGACTCCGCAGCTCTAGAATCCGCAAGTTAGACAAACGTCCCAGGGATTCTGGTGCAGGGGACCCCCGGGGAAGAGCGCCGGGGAGCGACCAGCCAAGGTTCTCCGCCCCCGCGAATCCCCGCGGCTACTCCTGCAGACAGAGCGCTCCGAACGCGTTGGGTCTCCTGGGCGACGAAGGCGGGCGGCGCGGAGCGATGACGTCACGGTTGGACGGTGGCCGAGGTGCAGTGGCCGAGGTGCGTGGCTGAGAGGCGGGGCGGAGCGGAAGTCCACAGCCGAGCGAAGTTGGCTCCCCCTTGCAAGGTTACAGCGCCCCAAAGACGTTTATCGAGCGTCTGCTGTGTGCGCCAAGGGGTGCTGACCCGGCGAACAGAAGTGACTGGTGAGATCCGAAGGTCCAGCCCATATCTGCCCGGGGGCGAGGGAAGGCGGCGCGTGCAAAGGCCCGGGGCACCCTCAGGGGTCCTGCGCGCACCCTGCCATCGCAGGGTGTGCAGGAATTGCGGGGTGCACAGGAGACAAGGGCCGGCGACCCGAGGGTAAAGCCTGCGGGACTTTTTGAGGAACTCGGACGTAGTCCCGGGAGGTCACGGGAGCTATTCCCTGCAGTGAGAAAGATCTGATCTGAGTTTTCGTGTTCTCTTTTCCACTGCGGAGAGGTCAGTTAACTGGGGGGCGACTGTTGTTGGCACAATGATCACATGGAAGCCATAGTTCCATGCTGGGACTGTTCCGAGTGCCTCCTGCCAATTCCAACAGCCCAGAGACTGCGTACAGTGAGTCCTCACTTAGTGTCGCTGATGGTTGCTGATAGGTTCTGCTTTAAGCAAAAGGAAGCATAATGAACCCATGTCCATAGGCTTATGGCTGTAAACCAGAGTTAACGTTTCCACACTTCTGGGTGCCTTATAATGAAACAACCCTGAAGAAAGTGAGTTATTGGAGCACCTGGTGTACTAGACACTAGAATAGCATGACCTTACCATGGTCACTGCCGAGGCACAGACAGGTGGTAATGTTATAGGAAAACGAAGCAACCAGACACCGAGGGATTCTGGAGTACGAGGTTTATTAATGTGCACAGGCCCATAGGAGTCAGTCTCCAAATTCTGAGCCCCGCACAAAGGATTCTTGGGGTTTATATAGCCTACGGGGTCTTCTGTCTACATAGCAAAGTGAGATACAGAAGCGGAATGCGGTAATTAGTTCTATCTAGGGGGAGAAGCAGAGTACAAAGGCTAAATGTGGAAATTAGTTTTATCAGCAGGGGTGCTAGTCCCAGTCCTTGTGACTATCCTGCTGTTTGCTTTTCCCGTGTGGCCTTAGGGCTCTCCCAGGGCGCCTGGAGTTTTGGGTGAGCAAAGGTTTTCCAAAGCTTTCCACATCATTCCCCCCTTTTATGCTAAACAACACTAGTGCTTGTTTTAGCATAACAATATTCTTCTAGTAGGAATAAATAAGTCCCCCCTTTCCCTGGATTTAGAGTATTAATGAGGTTTCTTTCCCTTCTGGAATTATATACAGAACAATGGACGAAGGTCTCATCTTCTTGTGACTTCTTCTGGCTGGAAATGGACGCTGTCCTACCTACTCCTGGGTCAGGGGTGCTCTAAAAGGGGGTGCAGCATGGAGAGAGTCCTTCCTGTAAGGGGAAAGACCTTACAGGGTCTTGGTCAGTTGGCTGTCACCTGGACGTCGCAGGCTTGGCGTCCAAAGGCTGGCATTACTGAACTGTTGGCATACTGGTCAGGTTGTATTCTGGAGGTGACAGATTAAGCAAGAAATTGGAAGTACAATTAAATTATAACTATTAATTGACAAAAGCAGGGACTTCAGTAAATTATCTAGTGGAAGGTGCACAAGGCATGCTATACCTATCTAAGACTCTTGTGGCTTACTATACTTCACTCGGGCTGAGGGGAATACATTAAGATTTCTCTCCTTTCAGACTTCTGAGTCCTTTCTGTCCAAGCTATGAAGACAGAAAAGGGAAAATCAGTTCTAAAGTGAAGCCCACAGACTGCCCCAACCTTTTATTAACTTAACTACTTAGTTCAACCAAACCGTTGATTCTCATGAGGGCGATAATGAAGATGGGCTCTTTAAATGAGGCTTATATTGCTACTAATTACTTATAGGCATAGGCAGGTCATAGGCATACGCCCTATGAAAACAGAAGAACATACAGGTTAATTAACACAACAATCTCCAAACCAGTCTCTGTGCCTGTGAGACTGTCTTTTGGGAAGACATTCCATTGCAAGGTCCTTTGCACCTGTAAATTGTACATCTTTAGTGATATCACAAACCTGGTTTCAACTCTAATGAAAACAAACTTTCAAGACAGTTAGCTGCACCATTCTGATGTCCAATACTGAGCATTGTGATTTTCTTTGAACTACAATTTTTCTCCTTAAGATCACCCTCACTGTTATTACAGGGACTACTTTGGGTCCCGCTTTTGATTTTGACTGTTTGTTTGCATAAACACACCAAGAGCAGCCTGGATCACTATGATCCTTAAGTCTGCTTTGTCGGAACTCACACAGGGAACTCTTAGATCGACTTCTCAGTCCGCCCCTCAGGGCACAGAAGCAGAGCCACACATCTGCCATCTGGCTTCGCCTGTACCGGTTGTTTCACTCAAGTCCTTGAACCTCTATTGTGCCTGCAGGTTCCTTTTCAGCCATCCTTCAGGAAAGCAACCTTCGTTCCTTCCCTGGAAAGACTGGCATGAACCGCACAACCAACTAAAGTACCAGGCATTGCTCGTGGGCTTTCACTAGCCTCATAGGTCAATCCCAGTTCCTCTGAGCTTTTTGTTAAGGACCAGAACCCATATATGCCTCCTTCAGGCATGACATTCCAGTCAAAGTTCTGGTTAACAAAACTACTATTAATAACTGGCCTTACTGGTTTTATGCAAAGAAACCTTATGTCATTATTCATTCCTTCAGAGTGCTGAATTCTGGAGGGATCAGGTAGGGAGAAAAATACAAAGTGTGATGGAAAATCCTTTTCCTTCTGATACCTACTAAGATCGCATCTCCATGCCTTATACCTTTTATTACTAACTCCACATAATTCCTTTCCAAAACTTTTGCAAACTTCTACATACCCTTTTCTATCTGCACAGCTTTCCACAGACCTTCAGCAACATCTAAAAAACTTTTACATCCTTTCATATACTTCTTTATTTACAAATCTTATACTTTCTATTGTTCATTTTCTTACAGAGTATAAAGTTTCAAACTTTTCTGGAATCCTCAATTTCCTTCCTCAGAGTAGATACAGAGCAAAACCCGAAACACAGAGTTCCGAAACAATACAGGTAGAGACATTCTCTTGCACCAGTGCGTCCACTGGTGCCTCGCAGAGACATGCTCCTTCAGGCCCGGTCTCATGGCAGAGACATGCTGCTTTGCCTCAGGCTGAAACACTTATCAGCCCCAAATGACCCTTCCTGGGTCCCAGGTGGCAAAGGCATCCTCTCCAACCGGCTACAGTGACCTTTTCTAGGTCTTCAGGTACACAGGGTTTCTGATCAGAAACAACCAGTGGCAGAGAAATTCGCTCTTTTCCCACAAAACCAGAAAACAAGTAGTTGAGGTTTCCTTTACTCTAGGTTTAAACTTTCATATCTTTTATACATATTTCTACTCATCTAGATTTAATCATCATTCTCTTTTCATCTTGGTTCCTTTCCCACACTGGGAAAGACTGTACTTAAACTCAGTGCTTAAACTCAGTATGTGGCAGCTAAAAGTCCCTAGCATTTTAGGTATCTTCTGCCAAAAGTCCCTAGATTCGCAGGGACATTTTGCACCTTTTTGAAGCTTAGACGTTGTAAATACCCTGTAAATCAGGTGGTCACTCTTGGACCTCAGTTCATGACCTTCAAAACCAGAGCCATTACTATTACAGCCAGTTACACAGAGAACCTGACTGCTGCAGTGCCCACACAGCAGTAGCATGCAGCCTATAGTCTAAAGAGAAGCTTTATCCAGGTCCAAATGGCAACGCCCATGCGTGCTCTGTCCTCCAGGTGGGGCACTCACTTGGCTCATCTGTTTTACCTACAGTGGCAGTACCCCGACTCTGGTTCCGCCCACCTGCGGAGGTTCCAGGGCTCCAGTTTCAGGAACCCCGGAAGCCCCCAAGGCCCCTTCCACCTTTGGGTGTGGAGGCACCACAGAGCCACCCTCCACCCATTGGGGTCATTTACTGAGGCTGCAGTCACTAGTGGGGGCGGGGCAGAGGTCCCACCCACCTCTGAAGGTGGGGGCCCTGCGGCTTCGTTTTTGGGAGCCAAAGCAGCTCCTGGCAACCCCTGCTACAGTGGGTGAGCAGAGCCTACTTGCAGAGGCTGCAAATTTATGGTAGAGACTTCTCCCACTTGCGGGGCAGGAGAAGCCCTAGTGGGCCTCACCTCCCTAGAAAGCAGTGTCACCATGCGAGTTACTGCTGTCTGGGGTCCCCCATTATCTATTCTGAGGATGGGAGGAGGTCTCCTAAAGACTAATTCACACGGGGCACAGCCTGAAGGGCTAGGGGCACTCCCAACCCTAGGCAGCGCCGGCGGCAGCAAATCAGTCCAAGGCAGTCCAGCCTCCCAGTGGAACCCAGCCAGAGCTTCCCCAAGAGTCTGGTCCATGTGCTCTACTTTTCCCGAGCTCTAGGGTCAGCATGCAGTGTGCCCACCCTGCCCCGACCTGTGCCCCTGGGGTCAGCACGCAGTGTGCCCACCCTGCCCTGACCTATGCCCCTGGGGTCAGCACGCAGTGTGCCCACCCTGCCCCGACCTGTGCCCCTGGGGTCAGCACGCAGTGTGCCCACCCTGCCCTGACCTGTGCCCCTTCTTCAAGGACACCTGACACCCTGTTTTCATTAGCAGTTCAAACAGCTGGCAAGGAGCACCGGTCTCAGGTTGGTGCGGCTGAAAGGAGGTTATCTACACACCGATAACACTGGGTCAGTCTCCTTCCTGGTAAATGATTTTAGATCTCTGGCCAGGGCCTCTCCTAGGGGAGTGGGAGAGTTTCTGAAGCCCTGTGGCAGTCTGGTCTGGGTCCAAGCCAGCTAACCTGAGGACTGTAGGCACTTATAACCCTGGTCTTTGTCGCCCACCAGTGGGCTTTTCTTCTTTCCTTTTGGGGCACTCTCTTTTCTAGTACCCCTTCTCTCTGCAATAGGCGCACTGGTCTCGTTCCGTGCTCCTGTGTGCCGGTCTATTTCTTTTCTTAGGCAATCTGGTGGCTCCCTGCTCCTGGGAGGTATCTGGTTTCCTAAAGGACCCACTGCCAGGGCCCCCAGCACAGGCCCAGGAGGTCTTCACAGCTCGCTCCTGGCTCAATCACGGGGCTTGGCTGGGGCCGCCCTGCTTATCTCCCTGGCAACCCCTTTAGCAGGACCAGGTGCAGGGGGCCATGTGGGCCTCAGCCACCTCTTGTCCCTCCAGCGGAGGGGGGGAGGTCACTGCCTCTGCCTCACTGCTCTGTTATACTGGGGCATATTTTAGAGAGGCCGACCCCTTTGAGCAGGGTCTCTACTCTGCTGCCAGAGACCAGCAGGAGCCGGAATCTTGGTCGCAGTTGAGGGTCTTTGCTTCCCCGGGTCTGGCCAAGAGTTTCCAGAACATATAGGGGAGGCAGACTGATAGGTGGCTCTTCCTCTGGCTCTCCTTTGAAACGGGGGTGGGGGGGGGTGGCGTGTTCCTCTTGACTGGGCGACTAAAACACTGGATTGCACCACTTTTCGCCTACCGCCAGCCTTTCCCACTGTCTTAGGCTTCTGACCTGCACCCTGACAGCATGTCCTGCACTAATTCCTGCCAGCGGTCTATATAAACACACTGATCGGGGTGTCCTGGCTTGCCTGTTACTATGAGGTGGACTGTCCTAATTATACCTAAGTTTAGTGTTCCTTCAGGGGGCCAGCCTACTCCAAATGTTGGCTACTCAGAGGCGCAAAAGACCTCTAACTGACCGGCATCTATGCTCGGTTCCTGGCCCCGAAATCAGTCAGAGTTTTGCAGCATGCAATCTAACACAGTGGAAGGTCCCCCGCCCATGGTGATCCTCCCAGAACGACGCAGACAAACAAAGGGAAGGGGGTTTCACTCGCTCACCCGCCTGGCCTGCTCCCTCGCGGGACGAAGTCGGTCTTGCTAAGGTTGCCCCAGCAGAATTCGGGGTTAGCTGCCAACCCTTATGCCGTATGACCCGACACAGGAACCGCAGCTTGGGGCCCACTCTTGCTCCGTAGGACCAGCCCGTGGAGCCACAAACACAGTCACTCACACTTTCACTCTTAAGCACTCTGAGTTTAAACAATCCCTCCCCGAGTGAGGGTCAAGTGGTCAGACTCAGCATGAATCTGACCCAAATTTCTGATTTGAGGTGATCAGCCTCTCTCTGGTCTCGGGTCAAGTCCCCGGGGCTCTTACCAATTTGGCGCCTCTGGTCTCGGGTCAGGTTGTAGTCCGAAACCCTCTCTTCCCGCCTGGAGTGTGGGCCGTCGGCCATTGCCCCAACCGGACGGGGTCTGAGAAGTCTCAGGGCACGTGCACCCCCGCTTCCCCAGTTGGACCTCCGGCTGCCTCCCTGCTTATCTAGTCGACGGCTAGTCAACGGCAAGTCGACCCGAATTTGTGTAAGGTTGCTTCCCGGTCAGGAAACCAAATGTTATAGGAAAACGAAGCAACCAGACACTGAGGGATTCTGGAGTACGAGGTTTATTAACGTGTACGGGGGCAAAGGAGTCAGTCTCCAAATTCTGAGCCCTGAACAAAGGATTCTTGGGGTTTATATAGCCTATGGGGTCTTCCTGTTTACGTAGCAAAGCGGATACAGAAGCGGAATGTGGTAGTTAGTTCTGTCTACGGGGCAGAAGCAGAGTACAAAGGCTAAATGTGAAAATCGGTTCTACCAGTGGGGGTGCTAGTCCCAGTCCTACTGACTATCCTGCTGTTTGCTTTTCCCATGTGGCCTTATGGCTCTCCCAGGGCGCCTGGGGTTTTGGGTGAGCAAAGGTTTTCCAAAGCTTCCCACATCAGTAACTGAATGGGAGACTTTACCCAGCTCATGAGCTCTGGAGTCAGAATCCTTCCCTGTAACTAATGTTAGTGACCTTGGGTGGCATGGGGCCGTAGGGGACTTATTGATCACTTAGGATCATGGGACTTGTGGTCCATCTGCCTGATGACAGCTGTATGACATGGGGCAGCTGACTTTGCTCTGACAGACTGCCACACCACTGAGACATCCACCTGCCTGCGGGGATTGCGAAATAGTCGGAGGTTTTATTGCAAGATTTAATGGGGGGTGGGGAGAAAGGAAGGGTTTGGTAGGCATTAAAGAGGGGAGCGGGGGTTTCCAGAGTGACATCTGGGTTTACAGCTCCTTGGGCCACTGGCAGGGTGGATGTAGGCGTGCAGAGCAGGCTGGATCAGCGGGCCGAGGTGAGTTCCCAGTTCAGAGTTTGAGGACCTCCAGGACACGAGTGCAGCGGGCGGAAACTGCCAAATAAGCGCGAGATTCTGGGACCCCTCCGTGCAGGGAGACCACGACCCACCAGCTTACCTTGGCGCTGCCCTTCTCTTTCATCCGTGGGTCTCCCCGTCACCTTTGTTCTGAAGTGAAAACAAGGAGCTCCCCCCCCCCCGCTTTGGTCTGGGGAACATGAATGTTAGCTCCAAATGCGGTCATTCTCTCTTGCTGTCCCTTTCCAGTTAGTTTTTCTCTTGTAACACGTGGCACTTACACGGTTGCTCATGGATGGTGTGAACAGAATGACTGGAGCACCCCGACTCAGACTGTATACTTTGTACAGGTTGACATCAAACGATGGCACCCACGCCAGAAGGAAGCGAGGACACTCTGTTCCCAGATTTCCCCAGGGGGCCCCTGCAGGCGTACCGTGCACGCGCGTCCTTCAACTGGAAGGAGCTGGCACTGTTCTTGGAAGGCGAGGACATTCTGCGCCTGAAGGTGAGGCCCTACTGGCCCAGAGAGGGGTCTGTTGGCATCTCAGTTCGCTGGCAAAGATGGGGCTTTGCGTTCTTAAAGCCTCGTGGCTTCCCTGGGCCTCAGGTCTCCCTCTGTAAGGTGTGGCTGTTCCTGGGCGCAGTGCAGGCTGGGCCCCTGTTTGCACCCCGGGATGGTGGAGCCTCAGGGAATTGTCCAGGCACCCGGCGGGTTGGAGCCTCCTAAGCCTCAGCCAGGAAGGACTGCTGTCTCTGTCCTGGTGTTTCTGGCTTAGACTTAGTGCACCACGCCGCAGCCTCGAGAAAACGGGGATAAGTAAGAGTGTGGTAAGATTGCAGTCTTTGCTTCTAAACTGCTGTTCTTGTGTTTCTTGCATTTCCAGAAAACTATCTTCTCGACCTTGGAGAACGACCCCCTCTTCGCCCATCCCAGGGGGCACGACCTCTCCCTGGAGCAGTACCGCGAGCTGACCTTCCGGCGCCACAAGCGGCTCTTCGAACACAACTTCCTCCACCCCAGTGACCTGCAGCAGAACCCGCTTAAATCCCTGGTGCTGGTGAACTGCCTGGGCATGTACGACTGGTCCCTGGCCAGCAAGGTCATACTGAGCACATCTGTGAGTAGGGCTCAGGAGAGGAATGTCCAGGCTGCCCTGGGTCAAGGCTTCTGTTACCACAGGAACTTGTGTACAGAAAATACACGCAGCCTGTGGGATTTAGATGCTCACCGCCGTGGTTTTGGGGTTGTTCATGCTTATCTGCTTTTAATATTTTCTGGGGATTTGTGTGTTTGGGGAAATGCTTGTTTAAAGAGATTTCTAGTAGTAATGTAGGAGCCCTGGTTGGTGTGACTCAGTGGACTGAGCACCGGCTGTGAATGGAAAAGGTCTCTCAGGTTCGATTCCCAGTCAGGGCACATGCCTGGGTTGCAGGCCAGGTCCCCAGTAGGAGATGCAAAAGAGGCAAACACACACTGATGTTCCTCCCCCTCTGTTTCTCCCTTCCTTCTCCTCTCTAAAAATGAGTAAGTAGTACTTTAAAAAACAAGGATATTGTAGGAAATGAGCAGAGATGATAACGTGTCAGCAGATCGTGGGGTTTTTAGTGAGAAATCCAGTTTTCCCACCCATCTGCATAAACCAGCACACACCCGACCTTGAGAGAGCGCAGCGCTGTGGACGGCAAAGCCCTGTAAGAGGAGCAGCTTTGGGACTCCTTTGCTGTATCCCCCGCCCCGCCCCCCTGAACACCCCTGAAAACAAAAAACCTTGGCAAAGCACATGGTCTCCCCAGTTGTCTGATGGAAAGTGGGCCCCTGGCCCTCACGCACCCCCTTCCCGCCCGTCCTGTCCTGCGTCCCTCACAGAGCCTCAGGGTGTGCTGGGCGATTCTGCTGGATTTGCTCAAACTGCTTGGGAGGGGACCCAGGCCTCCCAGCCCCCGCAGCCTCGCGTGCCTGTGGTCAACCTCTCGGGGCTGCACTGGCTGTCTGGCCCGGTGTGGCAGTGTGAAACCATGGGGGTTCGAGGGCTCTCATTAGTGACACCGCAGGGCAGCAGCACTGTTAGCTTCCCCCTGTTTATGGGACGACGTCACATTTTTCAGGTCTTCCTGTCAGCGATTTACAACTCTGGTTTCGAAAGACTTTTCGAATACATCCCAAAGGTCTTCAGCATGGAGGTGAGTTTCCACTGGCGGCAGGCTGTGAGCCTGCAATCTCTCACTGTCCTCCTGGAATCTGTGGGCGGGGCAGCTGCAGGTGGGGGGCCTGGGGATCTCACTGTATCGACTGGTGACCGCGTGCTGCTCTCAGGTCGTTCACGCCACCCTGAACAGACGGGGCTGCCGAGCCCCAGTGCTGACTGGGTGTGGCTTCTCCTTATTGAAGCGAAAGGAGCTGCTGCCCAGGAGCTGCTCTGGCCCCAGGCCAGCTTAGTGGGGCCCTGGGCCGTGTGGTGTCCCACACAGCTGGGGGGACGCTGCGAGACCACTAGTGGGTCAGATAGGAAACTGGGGTTTGGGGCTTCTGCTGGGGTTAAAGGGCGCTTGGCCCTCAAAGGAAGGGTGGGGCGGGCCCTTCCAGGTCTACGGAAAGGAGCCCCTGCTGCCCGACTCTGCCTTTGCTTCCACGCTAGATCTCTGGGTGCCTGGCTCTAACTGAGCTCAGTCACGGGAGTGACACCAAAGCCATCCGCACGACCGCGCACTACGACCCCGCCACCGAGGTAGGTGCCCCCGTCCCCGCGCTGCCACGGCTTCCAGCCCACAAACTATGTGCGGTCATGAGTGAAAAAGTCATCAGACCCGACACTCGGCTGCACCGTGGCACAGATCCGTGGCGCCGATAAGGGCAAGGCTGCACCTGCCCCTCCCGGAAACTGCAAGGATGGGTGGTCAGCGAGGGGTCCAGCGGACACGAGGCGGGTGGGCAGGAACGGCACTAGCAAAGGTGGTCGGGGAGGTCTCACCAAACACAGACACGACCCGGGGCTCGGCCCCACACCCTGCCCTGAGGTTTCGCGTACGTTGTTACCTTGTCTGATGCACTGGGTGCTGTCTCCACGGGAAGGTTCCTTTTCCAGGCCCGCGGCCCAGGAACACGCTCCGAGTGCGGCAGGGCCACGGTGCCTCCAGGAGGGGGAACCCTCGCCAGTCTCTGCCCTCAGCTGAAGGGTCGGAGCTGAGAGCGCGCCAGAGCAAAAGGGGGCTTCTGTGTGCATGAGCCGATCAAAGCCCCCCCGTACCCCCCTGTGCAGGAATTCATCCTCCACTCCCCCGACTTCGAAGCTGCCAAATTTTGGGTCGGCAACATGGGCAAGACGGCAACCCACGCGGTGGTGTTCGCGCAGCTGTACACGCCGGGGGGCCAGTGCCACGGCCTGTTCCCCTTTGTCGTGCAGGTGGGCTGCTGGCCTCGGACGTGGCGTCCGGAGACATAGCCACCCCCGGGGGTGGGGGTCCTTCTGGCGTCTAGTGAGTAGACAGGGATGCAGCTAAACACCCCACAGCGCCCAGGGCAGCCCACCCTCCCGGGAAAGGACTGTCCCCCCCGGGTATCAGGTGCCGCTGCTGGACAGCCCTGAGCTCTGGGGTCTTGGGCGGAGGGAGGACTCTGTCCTCGCAGCCACACGGGCATCGTCTCAGACACTCAGCACAGGTCTAGACCGCCCAGCCAGGCCCGGGGCTACTCCGGGGGCTCTGACACGGAGCCCAGCTGGGGGGCCATGAAGGAGCCCACTCCTGGGTCACAAACAGGAAGGTCACTGCCCGGGGCGGGGGGGCGCTTGGGGCCGACGGCTCCCGGGGTTTGAACAAGTCCACCTGGAGCTCCGAGTGCTCAGCGCAGTCGCCGTGTGCTGTGCTCTCTGCAGATCCGGGACCCGAAGACCCTTCTCCCTGTGCCTGGGGTGATGGTGGGTGACATGGGGAGGAAGATCGGGCTGAACGGCCTGGACAACGGGTAAGTGCCCCACTCCGCCATCTCGCTTGGTCCTCAGGCCGAGGGCCCAGGGCTCAGCTTCATCCAGGGCTCAAGGCCGCACAGCCCCTCATGCCTGTGACCTCACAGGGATGCCCAGCACTGTCCCCACACCTTCCTACGGTCCTGTGGGGCTGGAGACACATGGTGGGGACACAGTCCTCCCCTCCGTACCCGAGAGCCATGGCATACAGGGCCCTGTCCTGCATCCGCCCAGTGCCGGGAGGTACGGAGGACCCCAGTGCAAACACGTGGCCTTGTCCTCGGGCCCAGGCAGGCAGCTGTGGCCGGGCGGGGCCTCAGCCCAGGGCCTGCCTCACACCCCCCCGCACCATGAGGTCCCCACCAGTGACCTGGAGCTGCGGCATCCAGCAGGCGCACCCACTGATGGAGGGGCGGGGCGGTGTAGGCTCTGGGGTCCGGAGGGTGACATATGTGGCGTGTGCAGGAGCGCCTGTTCCGAGCGCCCGGGATGAACTTTGGAGCCAGAATCTGGGTTCACATCCTGGGTCCACCTCGAGTTCTTCCTTGGCCCATTTCCTCATTGGTGATGTGGGCATAATGACAGTCCCCGAACCACACCCTTGTGGGTCCTGCCTGCACGTGGCAATATTGCTGGCTGGCCACTGAGCGCCTGCTGTCCCACGTGGCACACTGTCTCCCAGGAAGCCGGGCTGAGGGGCTCGCCCCTCAGATCCTGTGAGCTGGTTTGTGAGGGGCGGGGAGCAAAGCCAGGGCGCCCCTTGGCCCAGCAGGGTCTTGCCTACCTGTGTTGAGAGTGCTCACTCACCTGCTGCTCGGCAGCCAGGCAGAGCGCAGAGGAAGCCTGCTGTCGATGGCTTGGCCTCACTGGTTGTCCCAACCACGGTCATTTTGAGTATAAAGTAGGAGGCAGGCCAGCTTCAGAGAGAGAAGCCGGACCAGGTGGTCCCCTTGATGCCGAGCATGGAGGAACCTCTTTTCCCCTGTCTTTCCCCTGGGGTAGGGGTGCTGGGCACAGGGGGTACGTCTCTGGTGTCTGCTTGGACCCCCAGGCTGTGCCAAGGGGGCCGGGAGCCACTGACTTCACGCAGTCAGTTTGAGGGGGAAATGGCAGAAGCTGCTGCCCGCAAGAGCAGACACAGATGCTTCTGATTTGTGCTCACCCGGCGCCCGCGCCTCTGCTGCTGGCCCGAGCGAAGAGCCTGTTGATTGATGTCTCAGCCTGGTCAGCTGGGGGCTCCCTTGGACCACCACTCTGTGAGGGGCCCGGGACGGTTAGGCCGGTGGCCCTTCACCCTCAGCCGTCAGCCAGGTGGTGGCACAGCTCAGTGTGACTGAGATCACACTGGTCGTGGGCCTGAGGCATCAGGGGGACCGTGTAGGAAGTGGGGGTGTCCATGCTGCCTCGTCCTGGACTTTGAAAAGCAGCTCCCTGCCTTAGCTCCATGCCTTCCAGTTTGGGACTCAGAAAACACATGTGCTGGGACCCACGTTGTTGGGAGGGCCTGTGGGTACATGCGAGGCCTGGGCAGTGCAGCTGCGTGGGAACGGGCCGGTCGCATCCATGGGAAGGTGTCTCCGTTCAGTGGAAAGCCCTGCTCTCGGTTCCCGCTGACAGACGCAGGTTTCTAGAGGCCAAAGACTGTCTCTCAGAAGGTGCTGCCCCACACCTGAGACTGGCCCTGCCAGGGGCCGCACAGTGACCACCCAGGGGCTGTGAGGGCAGGTCCCCCAAATCACGGTGACACCGTGACCGTGGAGCCTCTCAGCTGATGAGACTGTGGGAGTTGGCTGGGCCGGTCCCCGGGCCTTCGAAGGTTCAGCGACTGGTCCCGGGTCCCAGCTCCCTCCCTCCGGCGGGTGCCATGCCCAGCAGAGGGCGCACTGGCCGTGAGGACAGGTGACCTGTGGGGTGTCACGCCTCCCGGCCCTCGGCTCTGCCCTCAGCATTGAGTCGAGTGGGTTTCTCTCTCTTTTTCTTTTGTCTGAGGTCACTTATCTTGAAAACATATGTCAGATTCTGTCATTTCACAACTTCTGAGGATGTGGGCTGACTGTAGAAATCAGAAGTGAGCGTGAGTTTTGTGGACACATTTAGGCGAATGGCTCTAAAAGCAGAAGACAGATGCTCTCAAGCGAGACTCTGGCCTGTGAACCTGCAGCTGCTGAGCTCGTGCCCAGGGCTCTGAGGGGAGGCGGGGCCTAGGCCTGGGGACTCCCTCCAGCGAGTGGCCGGAGGGCGTCCCCAAGGGGCTGGGTGCGCTTGCTCCCGGGAGGGAGGTGTGTCAGCGCCCGGGAGCAGGGTTGCTACCCTCGAGCTCCCGGCACACACGCCCTTGCCATGCCACCCCCATGCCACCGTCCCCCCCAACACACAGGCCCTGTGCCCCCGGGGCTGGCCCCCGCTGGCTGCCTCGTGGACAGAGTTCATCCCGTGTGCAGACGGGAAGGTGCGAGCCTGCCTTCAGAAGCACGTCTGTGCGTAGAATAAATGCTTAGGCGCGTTCAGCCTCGGCCCATGGCTGAGCGGCTAGAAAGGCAACAGTTTTCCTCTCTCAACCTAGGGCACCTGGCGTTGGCACAGTCACACTAGAAAAAGCCTTCCTCGCTTCTAGTGACCAGTGGGAGCCCCTGAAGCTGGCACTGCATCCGGGTGTTCTGTGGCCTGGGGGGCCTCACACAGCCAGTTGGAGCACCCCACAGAGGCCCCGGTGCCATGGCTCACCCCCAGGGAGGCCCCTGATGTGCGAGCCGGGCCTGCCACGGAGAGTGGGCAGTCCCCGCTGGAGTGCCCCCAGTGGTGTTCTGGGACCACCAGCTCCCACTGCAGGCCTGGAGGAGGGCACCTGGCTGGTTCGAGGGTCGCATGCAGACGCAGCCCACAGCAGGGAGCTGGCAGGCTGGGTTCCTCCAAGGGCCCACCGCATTTCGTGGGTTAGAGTCCCAGGCTGTAGGATTGAAGGTAGGTTTCGTGCAGGGTGGGATGTCCTGGTGGGCATTCCGGCAAGGGCCCTACGCACAGGACAGGCCAGAGGGCCGGGGCCTTCAGAGAGCTAAGGGGGCACTGCACTCCCGCCAGGGCTCTGGGTGGGGTGGAGGTGAGGAGGGGTCGGGCAGAGCAGACAGGTTCGAGGTGGGGGGGCTGCTGGCGCTCAGAGTGTGGTCTGCAGGTTGGTGAAGGGACAGTCCCTACGAGGGAGGTGCTCCTGGTGGCGGCCAGCCAGGGGACAGCAGGGACTGCAGGTGTCATCGGGGTGGGGTAGGTTTCTCTGCACCACTCAGGGAACGTCAGTGGCTGGCCTGCCACGTCCCTCGGTATGTGAGGCCTCCTGACCTGACAGCCACACACTCAGAGGCGGTCACAGCGAAGCACGCGTGGGGCCTTCCCTGCACTGCCTGGAGGCCGAGCATGGGGTTCGCCCGAGTCTCAGAGCCTCGCTCTGCTGCCTTGACCTCCTGGCCTGGGTTCTGGCAGGAGCCTCAGGTGTGAGAGCAGAGACCCCGTCTTGAAGAACGCAGCCCTCTCTTCTCTGCCCGACGGCTGCCGCCTCAGGGGCGGGCAGGGGGACCCGTGTCCCCGGGGAGTGGGCTCCGTTGTGGGAGCTCACCTAGTGACCTCAAGACTGGGCCCCGTAGACACCGGTGCCCAGTACGCTACTCCGCCCGGAACAGTGCAGCTGTTCTGTTTCAGGTGGACACCGCCACACGCTCCCCCGCCGGCTTTGTAAACCTGTTTTGGACAAAAAAGTGTGTTGGAATTTCCTGTCTCCAGGTGTTCTCTCTCCGGTCCTCGGGTTTCTGTCCCCTTGCCAGCTGTCCTTCACTTTCTTTGGGTGTCAGGAGCAGTGGCGGGGAGCCGGGCCAGCCGCTGTTTGACCCGAGGACCTGTGCATCCCCCACAGGTTTGCCATGTTCCACAAGGTCCGGATTCCTCGCCAGAACTTACTGAACCAGACTGGAGACGTCACCCCTGAGGGCACCTACGTCACCCACTTTAAGGTAAAGTGTCTCCAGGTGGGGAAGCTCCCCTGAGCCCACAGATGGGCCGCCGGAGCCAGACTGGCTGGTGGCAGGCCTTGCTAGGTCTGGGTTCCGCTGCTGGCACTGAGGAAGTGGGTGCTTGGGTCAGCCACACCCCCGGGGTCCCCAGTGTGGTCCCCAGTGTGCCCACAGAGGCTCGCTGACAGCTGCCTGTAGCCCTTGGGGTTGGTTAGGGAGCCACCCTGTGGTGCTGCGCCCCATGGAGTCCCCCAAAGGTGACAGGTTGCTGGGTCCACAGATGAGGGTGACAGAGTCCGGTGTCCGGTGCCCCCTGAGTGCATGGAGTGGCAGACACAGCAGTGTGGCCTCGGGCCTTCCCCAGACACAGGCACAGATGGTGTGTTGCCAGCGCCCACCCCCTCGGAGGCCCCGCCCAGACTGCAGGCCTGGTGTCAGGCATGGGCGCGGTGGGGAGCACGCCCGGAGATGAGAGAGATGGCAACGGGATGGGGCGTCTGACAAACGGGGACAGCCATCTGGAGATTAATCAACTGCACATTCACAGGAAAGTGAGCCATTGATGGGAAACATGGAGCAGAGGATCCTTTGGAGGCAGCCAGAGGGGACGGGGGGAGGGGGGAGCGGAGAAGAGAAAGTTTGGGGAACCAGGGACAGTCAATGTCTAAACTCGGGAAAAGAGGGCGACTCAGGAAAAGAAGGGGAGCAGCTGGGGGTGCGCACCAAGACGTAGGTGCTTCCAAGAGCCCTGAACCCCCCCGGGGCGCGGGGGGTTCTGACGCCAGTGGGGTGAGGCTCTGCAGCGGGACACAAAGGGCGAGGATTCCTGGAAGTGGCGTTTCAGGGCGCGTTTTCAAACCCAGCTGGACCGTCCCCTGTCTGCAAGAACTCAGACGTTCCAGCTCGCAGAGCTCGTGGAGGTTGCCATGCAGATACCGCAGGCGCCCGGTTTTGGAAGAAAAGCCGAAACTCAGGGAATGAGCCCAGGGGAAAGCGGGCGACTGGTCGGTTGGGAGAGTCCGGGCAGGGTGTACCCATGGCCACTGAGGGATGCACCGCTTGTGCTCCCAGCCTGTAGGCAAGGATTCGAACTGGGCGATGATCTGTTTTAGAAGGACAGACAGGACGCAGGTGAATGTCATCCTCCTTCACACGGTGTCATTTGGGGAGAGGGACCCAGGGGATGGGGGTCGAAGGGAGATCTCACAAATGCACCACGGGCTCCAGCAGCGGGCTGTGTGGGGCGCCCCACCTGTGCATCTGGTCTCGGGCAGGTTGACACCAGTGGCCTGGACCCCGGTGGGCAGCTTGTAGGCTCCCTCTGCCTGGGGTCCCTGTGGAGCTGAGTGTCCCCCAGTGCCTCCCACCATCTCATGATGGCTCACTCCTGGCACCTGTACCCCGGCCGCCAGGCCCTGCTGCACCTGGAGGTCTGTGTCGGGGGCCCCTAGGCGCAGGGCCCATGCCGAGGGTGGACACGCTCCCGTCTTCATGCCTCTCTCCCAGACATGGCCTCGGTGGTGGTGGAGGTCTGACTGATGCTCCTCACTGCTTTCTCCGCAGGACGACAGGCAGCGCTTTGGGGCGTCCCTGGGCAGCTTGTCTGCTAGCCGGGTCTGCATCGTGGGCATGTGCGTCACTAACCTGAAGCTGGCTGTGTGCATAGCCCTTCGCTTCTCTGCCACCCGGCGTCAGTTTGGACCCGCAGAGGGGGAGGAGATCCCCGTCCTCGAGTACCAGCTGCAGGTCGGACTCCCCGCAGGATGCCGCTTTCTTCCCACCGCACACAGGCCCACTTCCCCCCAGGCAGCAGCCGTCTGGCTCCTGCGAGCTGAGTGAACCTGCTCAGTGCTCTCCGTGACCTTTGATTTCCTGTCTCGCCATTTCCCCATTTCCCTTCTGAGCTCACGAAGCACCAAGCGTCCCCGGGCAGCACAACAGCTGGTTTGCCTAGTTCCCAGGTGGACTGGTACTTACCCTGCCTGTCTTCACTTCAGAGAAGCAGCAGGGAGAGCTGGGCGTGCAGGCTGCCTGTACTGTGCCTTTCAGCGGGGTTGGCCGGGGTGGGAGAGGGACTGGCCAAGTGTCGGGGACCTCTCTGGGAGGACCTTGCATGCCAAATGGGTGAGTGGGAGGTGATATCCCGTCGTCACACTGGACCCGGGCCCGTGCACTGCGCCCCCTTGCAATGCCGAGGCCCACATGAGATGGGTGCCCCCCCCACCCCCGCCCCACCATGAGCACTGCGGGGTATTCATGCCAGCGTCCTGTTCACTTCAGCAATGGCGCCTGCTGCCCTACCTGGCAGCCGCCTACGCCCTGGACCACTTCTCCAAGTCGCTTTTCCTGGACCTGATGCAGCTGCAGCAAGGCCTCCGCGGGGACGACCGCAGTTCCAGGCAGGTGAGGGCGGCCCCCTTTGTCTCTGCGTGTTTGTGGCGATTTAAGCCAAACTGGGCGCAGGCTCCCGCGTGCCCTCAGTGTGCCCCCCGCCCCAGAGCAGTGTCAGCGTGGGCGGCGTGTGCGCACATCCCCCTTCCACAAGGGAGGGCCAGTGCAGCTCTCGCTGGGAGGAGTACAGCGGGTTTTGGCGGCTTTGTCTTCAGAGAGCGCAAGGGTTTTGCAGCCCCTTGACCAGCCCCGCAGCAGATTTCATGGCCCTGGCACTCTCGTAAACAGCCCCGCCGGGTCCGAATCCAGCTGACAGGCCCGGAGCTGGACCAGCCCGGGGCCTGGGCCAGACACGGTGTGCTCACCCAGATCAGCCTTCCCACTTCCGGTGCAGAGGGTACAAAGTGACTTTCTCTGGCCACCCCACTGCCTCCTGGGCAGGTGTAAAAGGTGAACCACAAACAGCGCATGCGCAGACGGATGAGGAATGCCATGGGTTGGGGTCTGTGCAACAACCTGAAAGACCTTGCAGGGATGCCCTGCACCATCCTGCCGTGTCTGAGCCGTGATGGTGCCGGTGGCCAGCAGGGGGCGCGGCTGGGCCGAGTCCAGATCTGCAAGGGCACCCCCCCTTCCCCTCCCTCGGAAGGCAGGGGTTAAGCGTGTTTTTCCCTTAGCATGAGTCACCGCAGCTCCTGCCAGCTGACACAGGAACTGTTAATAATGTTATAAAGTGTAATCACGCTTTATTCCTTCTGAAACTGGTTTAACCCAGCTCTGAGAGACGTCAACGTTGCTTGCGTTTGAGGTGGAAAACACTTAGTAAGCAGGCCTGTGTGCCTCTCTCTCTCCGAATTGTTTTTATTAAACACCTCCTAGAAGCAAAGGATCTTTATAGGACGTGGAAGGCCCAGGGCCCCTGGCTGGGGCGCCCCGGCAGAGCTGACAGGGCCACTGCCTCGGCTGCAGCCGCCCGGCCCGGCTAGGCCTGCCTCCTCTGGCGTGGTGCCGACCCCTGCTCCTTACTGTCACATCCCTGCGCCATGTTTGTGTGCGCCCTGTACATGAGTCAGCGAGTCCCCGCAGGTAGCTTCTGCTGTCCGCCTTTTCCCTGGGACCCACCTGCAGGCGGGGCAGAGTGTGGTCTGTGTGCCCTCGTTCTGTGGGTCTGCTGCGTGGGCCGCAGCGAGCCTGTTCCTTGTCGGACCCTGCTTTCTCCTGGAGTCGCCGGGTGTGTGGGGTCCGACTTCAGGGCACGTGTGCCCAGTGGTGGAACTGACCTCTCCCTCTGCGCCTGGGGCCTCTTTTTACTTTTCTCCTTGGACTTCCTCTCCCAAGGTGGAGCTCGGACGCGAAATCCACGCTTTGGCGTCGGCCGGGAAGCCCCTGGCCTCGTGGACGGCCCAGCGGGGGATTCAGGAGTGCCGGGAGGCCTGCGGGGGACACGGCTACCTGGCCAGTAGGTTTTGGAGACACATGTGACGGTTTCCTATCCTGACCCTGCCACTTGGCCCCAGACCAGGCTGTGCCCCCACGGCCATGGGCACACCAGCTGTCCCCTGGTTTTCATGGACAAAGTTTCACTGGGACGCAGCCACGCCCACTTGCCTTCGCACTTTCTGTGCCGTGTTCACACTGTGTCTGTGGGGTGGAGTAGCCTTGGCCTGGCCCTTTCCACAGCACGCCTGCCACCCGCCGCCCGGCCAGGCTGCCTGGCGCTCCTGGAAACGTGGGGTCGGGACAGTGCCGGGTCCCAGCACTGAGCAGGAAGGTCTGAGGGAGCCAGTAAAAGCCAAGGCAGAAAGAGAGCAGCTCTTCACGGGGATTGTAACTTTCCGGCTAACGACTTGGCAGTAAACGGGCACCAAGTTTTGTTTTGATGAGTTAATAGGAAAAAGAGCTTCAGTTTGAGAGGCATTGGCTGCTTGGGCAGCGGGCTCTGCTGCCCTCTGGCCGCGTGGCAGTGGGCAGGCCCCTGGCCCCGCCGAGCCTCGGTGTTCGTATCTGTGCAGTGGGGGTGTGACTGAGGCCCACACGGGGATCCTGGAGGTGAGGAAGGGAGTGAATGCACGGGGAGCTCCGAGCACAGTGCTGGGCACGGGGGACATGCTTCCTCACCTGTATTTGCTGTCGTTATTTGAATCATTATTGTCATCATTGTTATTATTCAAAGCTTAAGTTCTAGGCTCCTGGGTCCGGACCTTCAGTAACCGCTGGGTAAAATGTTGGCTACTCTCAGGCCATGTGCACACGCCAAAGCCCAGAGCTGGCAGAACCCTCCCAGCAGTGCCTGCCCCCAGGAGCGTGGCGGGCCCGTGCTGAGTTTGAACGTCTTGGCAGTGGCCTGTGGACAGTCATGTCCTTCCAGGGAGGGTCTGTCCCGGCTACTTTTCGAGTAAGGTGGCCGGAAGGGCGGCCCTCGGCTCCCCAGGTCTCTGCCTCTTCCATCACGTGCTACCCGTGGGCAACTACAGCTCCGAGCTTCGTCCCCCACCAAGGGCTGTCTGTCGTCTGTTTGCTGTTAGAGCTCCCAGAGGCGCTATACATAATCTGTAACAAGGAGACTGAGTCCCGCCACCCTGCAGACAGCAGAACCCCTGTCCAGTGTCCTTACGCATAGTGTGCAACCGCT
Organism: Artibeus jamaicensis; assembly: GCF_021234435.1. Taxonomy (NCBI): domain Eukaryota; kingdom Metazoa; phylum Chordata; class Mammalia; order Chiroptera; family Phyllostomidae; genus Artibeus; species Artibeus jamaicensis. The sequence goes on along the minus strand of NW_026521954.1, from coordinate 25,920,445 downwards.
GGGCCCACACCAGGCAGCCCCCCGGGGAGGAGGGCCAGGCCCTTTCCCTGGGCTCAGTGTCGGCCGAGTGTCGTTTCTCCAACATTGCTCCCAGCGCCTCCCACTTGGTGGTCTAACTCTGGCAGGGCGCAGGGGGCCAGGAAACTCACCAGGGTGTCCCAGTGTGTGAGTCGGAGGCCCTCGAGTGCCCCTTCCCTGCTGGCCCCTCCCTCCCAGCCTCCCGCCGAGAGCATCCCCACCGGAGGGAGGTCCGGAAGGCCCGTCTTATAAAACGAGCAAAGGAACTGCGTTACTTCAGCAAAAGGAAAGTGAGAGTTTTGTCCAGATGCTTGGCCTTCCCTGCGTAAATGGAAGGGCTTGTTCGGTTACAGAAGGAGGTAGCCGGCTCCCCTGAGCGCCTGTCTCCGACGCCCACACTGCAGGCAGGTTCTGCCAGCTGACCTCTCCGGGGCAGGGTGCTTAGACCGGGCACTTCTGAGTGCTCCCTGATGACCAGCTGCGAGGCATGTCTCTCAGGGACACACCTGCCACATCCCTGCCAACACCCTTCCTGGGTGGTCCCGGGAGAGCCTGGTGGTGAGGGCTCCCCGCTCGGCAGGTGGGAGGTGGAGCAGGGTGGGAAGTGCTCCATCTCCAGCCACGCTGGGCCCAGGACTAATGTTTGCAGGCGGTGATGGTCGTTCTCAAGTGCGCGCCTGATATGATGGAACCATGTGGCTGTTTTGCAGTGAACCGTCTAGGTGACCTCAGAAATGAAAACGACCCAAACTGCACGTATGAAGGGGACAACAACGTTCTGCTACAGCAGACCAGCAACTACCTGCTCGGCCTGCTGGAACGTGGGGGCCCAGGTGAGCACTCCCTGCTCAGCCTGCTGGAACCTGGGGCCCAGGTGAGCACTCCCTGCTCGGCCTGCTGGAACCTGAGGCCCAGGTGAGCACTCCCTGCTCGGCCTGCTGGAACCTGGGGCCCAGGTGAGCACTCCCTGCTCGGCCTGCTGGAACATGGGGGCCCAGGTGAGCACTCCCTGCTCGGCCTGCTGGAACCTGAGGCCCAGGTGAGCACTCCCTGCTCGGCCTGCTGGAACCTGGGGCCCAGGTGAGCACTCCCTGCTCGGCCTGCTGGAACCTGGGGCCCAGGTGAGCACTCCCTGCTCGGCCTGCTGGAACCTGGGGCCCAGGTGAGCACTCCCTGCTCGGCCTGCTGGAACCTGGGGCCCAGGTGAGCACTCCCTGCTCGGCCTGCTGGAACCTGGGGCCCAGGTGAGCAACTACCTGCTCGGCCTGCTGGAACATGGGGGCCCAGGTGAGCACTCCCTGCTCGGCCTGCTGGAATGTGGGGGCCCAGGTGAGCACTGCCTGCTCGGCCTGCTGGTGCCAGGACCCAAGCGAGACTCCACTGAATTCTCGGCAGCCCCTGAGCTCACACAGGGCGTGGGTTCTTGGGCCCCCAGGGTTAGCCCGTCTCTCAAGCTGGACACTGTTCGTGGAAGGGAGGTGTTACTACATAGTGACCGTCCGACTTTTGCAGTCATTGCCGAGTGAGGGGGGGTCATGGTCCCGTTCCCTCTCCTCCACTCCCCTGGACACGCTCAGAGCTTGGAGTCCCCTGACTTTCCCCAGAGTGACTGGCATGTCCCTAGGTGGCACTCGCTGTGAGAGCCCACTGAAGAGCGTGAACTTTCTGGAAGCCTACCCCGCCATCCTCCGCCAGAGGTTCGAGGTGGCCAGCCTCCAGGACTGCCTGGACTCTGCAGGTAACCACGCCCCCCCACCTGTCCGGCAAGGGGGAGCTGTGCCCCTGTGCCCGGGACAGCCGGCAACGTGGCCTCGGAGGAGCCCTGGTTGTTGACTCGTCCCTCCGCATTCCCCAGCATCTCCCTGGCTTGGGGACAGCCACACACAAGCACATCGCGGGCCTGGTCAGAGAAGCAGGTGGTCTGTGAGCCTGCGGCCCCGCATGGGCTGGGCCGGCGGGGACAGGCTCCTGAGGAAGTGGCCTTGCAGCCAAGGTCTTGGTGGAAAGAAGGGGCAAGCGTCAGGGGACCCACAGGACAGGCATCCTTCCGGGGGTGGGAACGGCAAGGTGGTTCTGAGCAGAGAGAGAGGGTGGTGAGGGTTTCGGTTGTGTGTGGTGGTGACTCGGGTTAAAGCGCTGCCGTGGAGGAAAGGAGGCAGGCCGGGCCGAGAAGCCGGAGTGTCTCCTACCTAAAACCACCACCCGTCGTAAAACGGAAAGTGGACGGGGGCCGCCACTTGCTGGTGTGGCCGCCAGCCCGCTTGCGCCCGTCCCCACTGCCCTGTGCAAGGAGCCGTCCCTGTGGACCGGTGTCCCGGGGGGTGTTTGGGGGGCGCCAGGCGGCCTCATCTGTTTTTCCTCTGCGCGCCCAAATTTTTGCAAGATCTGGCAAAGTGAAAACACTTTCTGGAAGGGAAAAAATGCAGCTAAAGTGTACTTGGCGAAAGTGGCTTGGCACCGCCCCGCCGCCTGCCTTCTCCCTGGAGCGCGGAGAAGGCAGCGCAGCCCTCGGCCAGCGTCCCCCGGCCCCCACCTACTCTGGTCCCCAGGGCATTGGACCACCCAGCCCCACATCCCGGGCCAGCCTTCACCTCAGCCGGATCTTAGTCCCAGTTGCGTAAGAGATTTATGAGCTTGGAGTGGGAAGGACCGGAGCCGCGGGACCCATCCAGCTCCAAGAGAAGCCCGGGTGGCGGTGCCGGAGACTCTTCTGCAGGGCACAGAACCGTTCTTTGGGGGGGTGGGGCTGCGCCCAGGTCCTGCTCTGTGCACCGGCCCCTCTGTGGACAGGGCGAAGGGCTGCAGCTCTGTGGGCTGGCGCGTGCAGGGCCGGGAGCTCCGTGCTGCTGGCGGTGAGGTGCGCGTGGCCCGGGCACTTCTCTGTGCCTTAGTGTCCCTTGAGGGCCTGGCCCCCACTGCGCTCTCCTTGGGGGACTGCCGTGGGGGGGCACCTTACAGAAGGCTCTCTGGGGCAGCATGAGCCTGGCAGTGAACCCCGCCAGCCCCAGGGAGCCGGCTCGTGCACTGGTCCCGGAGGGTCAGAGGAATGCGTTTGGGTAGTAGGATCACAGGGCGGCGCCTGGCGAGTGGGCCCGGACGTGGGAGCAGGTGGCTCCCAGACCTGTGAGACCACCAAGGAGCCGCCCCCGGGTCGGGGCCCTGCTTTAGGAGGTGTGCGCAGGGCAAGCCTGACTCGGGAGGTCCGCCAGGAAACTGCAGCGCAGGGAGCAGGTGGGGTAGGGGGACAGGGGCTGGTGGCCAGGAGTGGCCTGTGTAACTCGGCACCTTTGGGTGCTCTGTTGTTGCCCGAGTACTGGGCACCTGTGGACGCTCCGCTGTCACTGTCTCCTCTGTGCCCCGTCCGCAGTCCCCCTGGCGGCGTACGAGTGGCTGGTCTGTTACCTGCTCCGAGAGAGTCAGCAGAAGCTAAACCAGGAGAGGAAATCGGGAAGCAGCGACTTTGCAGCACGGAGCCGCGCTCAGGTGCGTCTTTCCTCCGAAGGCTGCTGTGTGTTGTCTGTCTCGGTCCCCGCACCGCAGGGCTCCAACAGAGGCGGCCTCAGCCTTCCCACCCCGTGGCCTCGGGCCATTGCCTGACCTCTGTGCCTTGGCTCGCGGTGGGGACGGCGGCGCCCCCGCCCCGCTGGGTGTGGGAGAGATTACGGGTGCCTGGCAGGACCCGGCCCGTGGGCCTGAGCTGGGGTTCCTGCAGGTGGGCCCCTCGGCTGCAGGGACCTCAGACACATGGAGGGGCAGGGATGCCAGCCTGGGTCCTGCCCCACTTGGCCTGTGACGTCAGGGTCTGGTCCTTGGTGACCCGTGTGCCCCACACGTCTGCAGTGACGGTGTCATCCTCTCTCCTTGGTGTCGCTTTGCAAGGCTCCGCTGTCTCCTCCTGGCCCCTCCTCCTGCTCAGTGAGGGGCAGCCGCACCCTCGGGTGGCCACAGAGCCCGTGGCATCTGCAGGGACCCGCTGGGCACACCTGCCTTGGGTCGGGGGAAAGAGATGTGGCGTCAGGACGGGGTTTTGACTAGAAGGGCCTGGTCAAAGGCAACTGAACTGAGGTCGAACCTGTGGCTTAGGAGTGAGCTCAGCGGTGGCCAGGCTCTGTGACGCTGCAGGTCGGTGCCCTGGGGACCAAGACAGGAGGCAAGAGACGGTCCTCCTGGCAGGGGCCGGGGTCACCATGGGCTTCTGCACTCAGACATCGATGGCTGCGGGTTAGCTTGTCCCACGTCACTCCTTTCTCTGAGTGTCAGGTCGTCATTCTTAAAAGACGACCCCCTGGTTCCAAACCAAGACGCCACACAGATGGAGGGTGCAGGGCGCCCCCCACATCTGTATCCCTGAGAGGGCCTGGGAGGCCGCTGTCCACCTGTCCCAGCTGTCCCTCCCCCACCCCCTGCACCAGCCGGCCGTGCGGCACCTGGCTTGTTTACCCTGGTGATGGAACCCAAACTCTACGTTTGAGCGTGGCTCACTGTTAGACCCGTGTCAGGGAACGTGGCAACGATGTCTCAGTGGGGCGCGTGGTGGAGGACAGAGGGACCGTGGGGGAGTCGTGGAGCTGACCGGCCCGCACAAGGGGAGGTGCTGCCCCACGGAGTGGCCAAGGTTGTGGCCGGGGACGTGAAGCCTGGAAGGGGAGGCGAGGACCCCACCCCTGACCTGGTCACGGAGCATTTGAAGAGCATGCACTGGGCCGTTTCTGGTGCCGAGGGCACTCGGAGCCCTGGGTTGGGTGTTCGGGACCCTGGGACGCACCCCTTCCCACTGGGTGCCCGGCGGCAGCAGCCCACGGGAGCCATGCCGCCCATGGTGTGCGACCTCTGTGCGGTGGGAGGCAAGCCTTCGGGAGGAAGTCAGGAGACTCGGGAGCCGGGAAAGATGGGAACTGTCAGCCCCGACGGTGCGGATGCCTGCGGGTCTGAGCAGCAAACGGCACTGACAGCCGGGCACACTGCAGGCGGGTAGGTGCGCACACCGCAGGAGCCACAGAGCGTCCCTCGTGAGGAATCGGCCTCTGCCTGGCCCGAGGGCGCAGCCACAGGGTCTGACTGTGGCCCTGGCCAGGGGCGTGCAGGTTGACCGACCGTGCAGGTTGACCGACCGACCCGGACGTGCGGGTTCTCTCTTCACCTCACACTGCACTGTACTCTGGAGGTTCCTGTGGCAGTGAATTGGCTGCCATGGACTGACCCGGAGTTAGTGCTGTCCAGACGACTGCGGCCACCCGAGCGCTGCAATGGACAGCGCAGCCCCTGTGTTGGGAGAATGTACTGGGCTGTGAACGCAGCCCTCCTCCCTGATGGGGGGCGGGGCGGGGGGGGGCAGGTTACTAACTTGTCTGCCTGCTCCCTCCTGCCACCAGGCCAGCCAGACGGCCCAGTGGTTCTTTACAAAGAGTGCGTCCATGGCACTTTTTGGCTGGATGACACTGTCATGTGTTCAAAGAGAAATAGGAAAAGGGGCGGTGGGGTGTCCCCACCTTGAGTTCCAGCCTCGCCGCTCCTGCCCGGCGCCAGCCCACCCCGCGTCCACGTTGCACTGTCATTTCTGGTGGGCGAGGAGACCGGGCCAAGAGGAGTGCCCCAGCTCCCCCACTCGTCTGAGCCCACGGACCCCAGGATTGTGCAGCTGACCTCTGAGCTTGGACAGTTCGGAACTTAGTGCCTTAAGCGTCCCTCCCTTGTGGGGGGAGGGTCCCTCAGAAATCAGGGTGCAGCAGAAATGAATACCTGGGTGCCGTGGGCTTGTCACTTCCCTCCCAGAGGCTGGTGGCCTTTGTGGGTGGGGGAGCACTGGGACTAGTGTGGAGTGTGGGGACCTGGCAGGGTCGGGGTTCCCCCTACTTCAGACGTGGGTGGGGCCTTTGCTGTGTGTGCACGCCCCCTCCAAATACCAGCTCTGGGGGCTGCTGTGAAGTGACAGCGTGGCTGGCACGTCCGGAAGTCCGCAGCAGCCACTCACCTGCAGGGCGGTGGCCCCGTTGCGTGTCCCCAGGCCTACTGCTGCCGCCCCCTGGCCCTGGTGTTCCTGGAGCTCACCGTGGTGCGCAGGTTCCACGAGTACACGCACCAGCCTGGCGTGCCGCCCCCGCTGCAGGCCCTGCTGCGGCGGCTCAGCGCCCTCTACGGCCTGTGGTCCCTGAGCCAGCACACGGCCCTGCTCTACCGAGGTGAGGCCCTGCCGCGGGCCCCGAGGCTGCCTTTCCGCAGTGTGGGGTGACTCCTCCTGTGCCAGGGGCTGGGGCAGACGAGGGCCCGGGTGCCGCTGCGAGAGGGCGGGACGGCAGGGCAGCATCAGGATGGCGCCCACGGGGCTCAGACCGGAGCCCGGGTGGTGGGGGAGGTGCCCCAGGAATACCTGGGGACCAGGAGGGCTTCCTGGAGGAGGTCGTGCCTGGGGAGCTGGTAGAATGGCGTAGGCCTGAGTTCCTCAGCTCTTCCCTGTTACCGTCCCCTGCAGAGGCACTTCAGACATTTGTGCCTGACCGCCTCCCGGCAGGTTAGTGCCACTATTAGTCCGAGCACCTTTCTCATCCCGTGTGCGCCTGCACTGAGAACAGGGCGCCTCTGCCCCTCCCCCTCGCCAAGAGCCCGCGCTGTGCCCTCGGGATGCTGGCGCCCCGCAGCCTCTGCGGGGTGTGGGGTAGAGCACCCTGCTCTCCGAGAAACACTGACTCGAGTGACCACACCGGGTTTTTTATAGTGAAAGTCTGACCAGAGCAGCTCCCAACACACGTGTGGTCTGCGTGGGAGGCGGGGTGGAGGAGGAGGTCGCACTTCCTGTGTGCTGGCGGCTCCCGATGGCCCCTCCCAGCCCCTTGCTCCCCTCACACCCATCCCTCACACCCACCCAGTTGTCCCCCAGCGCCCCCTCTGGCAGGAGCCCAGCCCACCAGCCTCCCCTGGCCCCTCTGCCTTGGGCCAAACAGACCACCTGCCTCCCGTGGCCCCAGCTCCCGCCTGCGGCCTCCTCCTCTTTGGAGCTCAGGATGGCCGTGCGTTCCTGCTGTGGGGTCGCAGCTCAGCCGGGCGAGGGCAGCTGATTTGAAGAGCAGCTTTGGGGTGATCGGGAACTCGGGGAGGGTTTGGACTTGGGGTGACAGACACTGTGCTTGCAGGCGGCTACTGTTCCGGGGAGCGAGCCGGCAAGCTGATGGAGAGCGCCGTCCTGGAGCTGTGTGCGCAGGTGGGCTGTCCTCCCCGTGCAGCGTGAAGGGCCCCACGCGCCGTGACTGAGGCAGTGAGCGCGCTCACCTCTGCCTCCCGCTCGCCCCCGCGCTCGCGCCGTTACCACAGCAGACGAAGCCCACGGAGGCACTCGGGGGTCGGAGACCTCGGGACCAGGGCCGCCCTGGGGAGGGATGTCCCGGAGACGCCCTGGAGTGCGCGCCTGTCCGGCTCCAGTGCCCGTTCACAACACCCCAGGTCTCTCAGCCCCCAGTGTAGCCTTGTTCCACGTTCTTCGCTTTTTTAAAAAGATTTCTATTTATTTATCTTTAGAGGGGAAGGGGAGGAGAGAGGGAGAGAAATATCAATGTCTGGTTGCTCCTCATGTGTCTGTCCCCTGCTGGGAACTGGCCTGCGACCCAGGCATATGTCCTCACTGGGAATCGAACCGCTTTCCTTTGGTTCGCAGGCCCGTGCTCAATCCTCTGAGCTACACCAGCCAGGGCAGTTCTTCACTTTTAACTTAAGTTTTTCACCTTTGCCACCCAGAGAACTCCAGCGGCCCCAACCCCCACAGCGTCCTAGCAGTGCTCGGTCCAGTAGCACGTTCCATAGGGACGGAGGTGTCCTGGGCTGCCCGGGCCACCGGCCGCCACTGACAGGGGCACTGGCAGTGGCCGTGTGGCCAGAAGGCGGAGGAGTTTGATTTTCTTTAATTTTAATGAGTTTAAAGTGAGTGAGCTGCCTGTGCTTGTGGCCGCTGCCGCGGGCTGCTTGGCTGGTAGAGCGGAGTCCTCGTGGGGACCCCAGCGCGGGGTGGCTCCCTGCCTCTCAGTCCCCCGTTGGCACCCTCGGGGTTGGTGAGCTCGGGGACCCCTTGGCCAGTGGAAGCACCAGCGCCATCTCCCTGCTCTCGGTGAGGGTGCCGCTGGAGCACCCACTGTGCCCGCCCCCAGTCCAGCCAGTGACGGTGGCATCTTCCCCTGTGGAGAGGGCGGTGCACCGCCGTTCAGGGTCACAGCAGCCGTCCCCCGGGCTCTCCAGCGTGTCATGCCTGCCCTGGCCGAGGCCAGCGTGTGGTCACAGGTACAGTGACGGAGCCCGCCCCCGGCCGGTCCATGTTCATCGGTGGCCAGCAGGTGGGAGGAGTGTGGGCAGTGGGACCAGTGAGCATCTGGGCTGGGGGATGTGCCCTGCCCTGTGCGTTGTGGGTTTTGTTGCTCTGTGCTGACCGCTTGCTCTCACCAAAGGTGCCCCTGTCCCAGCCATGGCTTTCCAGGAGTATTGTAAGGGAAAAAACTGTCTTTGTATTTCACGGGAACTCTTGGGAGCCTTCACAGGCTCTGCACTGAAGACTCACTTGTGTAGCGGACAGGATGGGGGCGGGTAACACACAGCCGGGGGCGGGCGCCCACGGGTACCATCTTGTGACTCTCTGGAGAGCCCAGGGGACAGCTGCTGGGACTCTGAACAGCCCCTGAGGGTGAGTCAGCACCAGGCCCGGGCCAGCTAACTCGCTGCAGGGCATCACTTCACCAGCAGACCCCCCCTTGTTGACAACAGCAAAGCGTTGGGAGTCTTGAGTGGGTAGCAACATGGCGGAACCACTCAGACGCACCGAGGGCCCTCGAGCCAGGCTGGTGAGGGGACACTGCCCTGGCATCCAGCCGAGGGCCAGGGCCCCCGTTGCCAGTGGGTGGAGCAGCAAACTCTGGGGCTCTGCAGCTCTGTGGTAGCCATGGAGATGCAGGGCGTTGCCGAGCGTATGGACTTTGCTTTCTGACAGCTGAAGGACGATGCGGTGGCCCTGGTGGACGTGATTGCCCCTCCCGACTTCATCCTGGACTCCCCGATTGGCAGAGCTGATGGCGAGGTGAAGGCCCCCCCCGACTCCTGCCATTGCCCAGTGGGGCCGCTGGGGGCGGGTTGGTTATCGCAGAACCTGAGGGGTGGCCTGCGGGGAAGTTGTCCCCGTGGGGCAGCAGTGGAGGGGGCAGCAGGAGGTTTTGGGGTGACCTCCATCCACAGAGCCTTCCTCTGGGAAGTGGGGTGACACAGCTGTGATGCAGACCCTGGGCCCACAGCCGCCACTCCCTGCACACCTGCCCACGGCCCTTCCCGGCCTGCTCTCCCGGCTCCTGCCCCCTGTCCACCAGGCCACTCGCCCTGTGAGCCTGCACTCCCTGGTGGCCCCCATGTGGCTCCTTGATCCCTTCTCTTGCCCGCCCCCCAGAGTGGCTTCTTACTAAGCAGATGGCGTCAGGCCAGCCCTGAGACCCAGCCCTCTACCCGTGTCCCCTGGACCTGAAATTGCCCCAGCCCGCATGCCGGCTCTCCAGGGTCGTGATGCTCCTCTGCCCTCCAGCCTCTGTGCCCCACCCCCACCGCTGCCTGGAGCACCTTCGTTCATTGGTTTTCCGTTCCAGGCAAAGGCCGCCTCTCCCGGGAGGTCTTCTCTGGCCCCTGGAGACAGCCCCGGGCTCGTGCTCCCTCTGTCTGCTGCAGGCCCCTCGAAGGGCTTGTTGCCGAGCTCACATATTCCTACTGACTTTCCCTGTCACCCGGGGATGCCAGTGCTGGTGGGTTTGCTCGGCGCCTCCCGTCACAGCACTGCCTGCAGGGGTCGTCCCCGTGTCGCAGCGGGGACGTACCCGAGGCCTCACAGCCGCCAGTGGCGGGACGGGATTGACTCCCTCCACCCCGACCCCCAAGGCCATGCCCTTTCTGCCGAGACACCTGCTGCCGGCCCAGGCGCTGCGTGGGGGTGACTGTGAGGGGCGGGCATCCTCCACCCACCCTCAGGGGCCCTGAGATGTCCTGTAGTGGTCACTTTACGCAGCTGTGATGGATGTACCCGGGCGGGTGTCCTGACCTCCACACACCCCAGGCCACACTCAGGTGCTGGGTGCTGCCTGGGGAGGGCAGAAGAGTCCCTATCGATTTGGTGCACGTTCCGTGCCAGTGTTGAGGTCGGAGGGAGCCCAGCCAGTGAGCGGCAGAGCCGGGGTCTGGGTGGAGCTCTGTCTGGAGAGGAGACCCGAGAGCGCCCCTCGGTCCCCTGGTGTAGTTGGGGCTACAGAGGGGGAGGCTGTGCTCAGCCCCAGGGAGAGGGGACGGCCTTGGGCGAGGGGGCTTAGCAGGCCACCAGGTTAGAAGAGGTGGGAGTGACCTGTCCCCAAGGGCCTGGGAATGGTGTCTTCTGAGAGGCCCTGAGCCCACGGCAGTGTCTGCTTGGGAGGAGGGGCCTGCAGCCTCGGAGCAGGGGCAGGAGGGCGGTGGAGGGCTGGCCCCAGGGTGGGGGCCTTGCCCGACAGCACAGTCTGCACCGCGTGCCTCCCCATTTCAGGGACTGTGGTTTGACCGGGTGCTGCTGTGCCAGAGGCTGGTTTGAAACGAGCAAACCAGCTGTGGGAGGTGGCTGGGGGCCTCTGTAACTGAAACAGTGCCCCCCACTGCCTCCCCCACGTGGGAAAAGCCCCAGTCAGGGCCTCTCTGGGCCGAGAACAGCAGTGGTCCGGGGCAGACTTCCCTAAGCGAGTTCAGCAGGTGCAGGGAGACTGGGTTCTTCCAAGTAAAATGAGTCGGCCTGAGCCAGACACTGAGTAGGCCCCTTCCCTGCCCCCTGGACAGTGGGGGCTTGTCTGCACCCCAGGCCCACAGCCTGGGCGCTCGCTGTGCTGGGAGCCTTACAGGGGCTCTGCCTATGTGCCCCTGGCCGGCGGAAGAGCTGTGCTTGCTACCAGGTGTGTGTGCTTCTCCCCCGCAGCTCTACAGAAACCTCTGGGCCGCCGTCCTGCAGGGGAGCGGTGCACTGGAGCGGGCCTCGTGGTGGCCGGAGTTCGCCAGCAAGCCCGTGGTGGGGAGTTTGAGGTCCCAGCTGTAGCCGCCCCGCCCACGTTCTGCTCAGTCCGGTGAAGCCAATGAGGACGAGGATTTCAAATTCCGGTTCTGCGGTCCAGGCAGCCGCCAGCCTTCTTATCAGGAGCGCGCCTCAGTACGTCACCTAACCTGCTAGTGGCCGATCCCCAAGCGGGCCTGGCCCGTCCTCTGCGTCTCATCGGGACGGGCAGCCCCGGGGTTCAGGCTGCTCTGCTGTGTGCACCAAACACGCCTGCGATGGCACCTTCCGGAGGGAATGTCCACGTTGGACAAGCAGAACCTGGCACTTTCTGTTTCTACACACGAGAAGCGAGCTCAGCCTCGCCAGCACCGGTGCTGCGGTTGATTCTTCACCCGAGCGACTTCACCATGTAACCATTTCTCCCGGAACTTTCCCGTTGGGCACTGTGGGCCATTCGAATGGCATTGTTTCAGAAATTTAAGGAAAAGAAAATCAGGTTTATTGCTTTCTTGGGTGGAACTGGAAGTTTCCACCAAGGAAATATTTCCAAAGAAAAAAAATTATGATTTGAACTTCTGGTCCATTTAACGTCCTGACCCCCAGGGTGCGGGCGCCTTCTGTGAATGGGTTGGTTCCCACGGTTGGTGGGTCCTGCGGCTGCCCCGCCCCATGGCGCATGCGCTCGGCCATCCCTTCGGGCGCCAGTGCCCTTGGCGCTGCCCAGGTCTGCCAGGGCCTGCCCGACCCTCGAGGCCAGACTGACGTGGCTGGTGAGCGCTTGCTCTCCCCTCTCGTTTTCAGGGTCAGGGTGGCGGCCGGTGGCGGGTTCTCGCTCTCGGCCAGTCTGCGTTTCCCTGTGGGCATGGGTGTGTGCTCCTCCGCCTCGGGCCCACCCAGGGGGTGCAGAGTGTTGTCACTAGCAGCCCCAGGGTCCCCTGACCTCTGTCCCATTGGAGCCCGGCAGGCAATGTGCCCCAGGTGCCCACGTGGTGCAAAGGCAGTCTGGACGCGTCCTTATTTTCCAAAATAGCCAGGAGCGCCGGCGAGCCCCTGAGTGGTGCGGACCAGACCTGGCTTCCAACCCCAGGAGTTGCGCTCGACTTCTGGAACCTCAGTTTTCATGCTTTGAAAAAGGGCGCCTGCGCCCCAACCCCAGCTGCAGGGAGCCTCGGAGGGACTGCTTTTAATGAGCACGTGGTTCGTGCAGAAACTTGCTCTCCAGCTGGTTGGGCTCTCCAACAACCGAGTGAGGGGAGCGGTGCTGCCCTCGGTCTGTCGTGTGAGGGCCCCGACCCTCAAAGGCTAACCTCCTGTCCGGGGCCAGCAGCCAGCAGCCGAACCTTAGCCCCGCCCCCCGCACACCTGGGAGCCAGCAGTCAGCTCGGGGCTGCGCCTGCGCCGTCAGTGCTAACTGGGGAGCAATCTGCCCACATTCAGTGCGTGCCTGGCTGGGCGGTTTCCGTGGTTTTAAGTAAACTTTCCTGATGTTAGGGATGTTTTGTGCATTATAACCCACAGCGCCCGCTCTCAGGGAGATGGGAAAAGCAGGCAGTGTTCCCGCCCTCAGCGGTTCAGACCGGCCAGGCCTGCGGGCGTACCCAAACCGCGTCGGAGAGCCCTCGGACGCCCTGGGGGCTTGCTCCTCGGGGTCCCCAGGGCCCAGCCACCCAGCCTGAGCCCCAGCCCAAGACGGCAGGTGGGCCTGCCGCCTGGGGTCACACTGGTTCCTTGCAGGTGTCCCTTGTAGGATGGGAATGCCACAGCCCGGCCACTTTACCTGGACCCTGAGGCCTTTCTCAGCAGTGACAGCCTAGCTGGTGCAGCCCCCCACCCCTGGCCCCTGGTATTGGGGGGCCCTCATTTACTGGGGGGCCCCCCACTTCCCTAACCAATGGCCTTCGTGTGGACGTGGACCTGGATGTAGTGTTGACAGGAGACTCGCTTCCTACCTGGTGCCCGTATTCCAGAAGGAACTGTGACATGACACCTTTACCACAGTGGGGCCCTGACTTCCTCAGTAGCACTGACTGGTCTCCGGTCACTCCTCCCCTGGGCCTGGAGGGTCAGTGAGGTCAGGCCAGAGTCCCTTCTGTGCTCCCAACTCCCGGGACAAGGCCACACATGGGTGCTTGGCGAGCACTGGAGAGAGGCATGGAGGGTGGGGGGCGGGTAGTGGAGGGATGGTGGATGGTGGGGGATGGATGGATGGATGGATGGATGGTGGAGGGATGGTGGGTGGATGGATGGTGGGTGGATGGTGGGTGGATGGTTGGGTGGATGAGCGTGTGGGTGAATGGGTGGAGTGACTGTTAGGAACACAAAGCAGGAGGAAGTGTGGCCATCAGTAGGCGGTCCCCAGGGTGCGATCACCTGTCTTTGAGCAGGTGAGCTCCTAGGGTGCACAAGGAGCCCAGGTTTAGAACGAGGCAGACAGATCCTGGGGAGGACAGGTCATTCCAGGAGGGTGCTCTGCCCCCAAAGTGCACCAGGGGACGGGAGACCTGCAGGTCTGGCTGTTCCGCCGCAGGACTCCTGCTTCTCTACCCCCCTCAGCTTCCCATCTGCAGCCCGGATTGCGAGGATGCTGAACAGAGGTGCGCTCTGTGTGTGGCCACCCCCACGCTCCCCACAGGGTATTCCACCCCGCCCGGCTGGCCCACGGGGGCATAGGCCACTGAGTCTGCTTTGCTCAGAAAGCTGTGACACCCACCAGTCCGGGAAGGGGACACAGAGCCCTTTAGGGGGACAGGAGGGACTCAGGCACAAGCATCCAGTGCCTGCCCCATCGTGGGCGTCCGGTCCGTGTTGGCGGGCCGTCTCCCCGCAGCCTGTCCAGAGCACTGCCTCCTCCCAGATGCAGGACGACTTGTCCCTAACGCCGAGCTCTAGGCTTGTGCAGCACTGACCTGTGCAGTCACCACCGCTCCAGGTCGCAGCCCGACCTGGAGTCACCCACACCTGTGTCTCTGGGCCCCACCCCCAGGGCGGGAGCGGAGAGGCTGCAGCCCGGTCCCCTATTGTGGCCGCAGCAGTCAACAAGGGCCCTCTACCCGCCACACCTGGGCAGGAGGGGTGAGCAGGTGCCTGGGGACGGGCTTTCTGGGGAAGCTTTGAGAAAGCAATGCACTCATCCGGCCCCACCTGCCAGCCTGTCCCGACCACCCCTGGCTGGAAAGCCAGCCATGGAAACAGCAGGTGCCTGGAGCGGCTCTCCCAGTTCCAGGCCGCCGGGTCACCCTCTGCCCTGTCCATAGCTGTGGTTGGGTCCCAAGGAGCCTTGGCTCCTTCCTTGACCCCCTCCCCAGGGAAGGGCACATCCTTGGGACCCCAGCCAGACACCCAGGTGTCACCACCGGCCCTGGAACACGGTCCTGCTGAAGATGCGGGTGCCCCTCTTGTGGGGGCCCTGCCCCCTGAGCCAGCACCTGTCACACCTGCCTGGTGGGCTTGACCCCTTCACGTGCTGGTCTCTTTGGACCTCCCCATGGCCCCTGCCCTCCCAGCCCAGTCACACCCTCAAGCCTCGGACTGGACCCTCTCCAGACATCCTGCTGCCTCCACCGCCAAGGCCCCCACGTGGCCCCTTCTCACTCTGCTCTAACAGAGGCACCAGCAGCCCTGAGCCCTGCCCTTGTGGGGGGAGGGCGCTGTCCCATCGGAGCCCTTCCCAGGCTGTCATCTCACCCTCAGGCTTGCAGGCGGGCACCCTGCCCCGAACCCCACTGCCTCTCCCCTTTCCAGCTGGACCCCGATGTGCAGGAGGGGAAAGAAAGTGCATGCTGGCGCCAGAGTCCCTGGCCCCTCCAGGGCTTAGGCAAGTGATGCAACATGCAGTGCCTCAGTTTCCTCATCTGTAAAATGGGACAGCGCCACCCACAGTGTAGGGTTCCCATCAGCTGTGCAGTGAGGCCTGCCTGCTGCTGCTGCCACTGTGGCAAGGGGTCCCAGCGAGGAGGGTGGGGCTGCCTGGGCCTCTGGGAGCACAGAGATTGGGCCCCACGCGCCTGGAGACACTCAGGGAGGCCCACCGTGCTGGGTGCCCAAGAGCAAGGAGGGAGACACACTGTGAGGGCCGCCGGCCTGAGGCCCTCGACCTTCAGGGCGTGACTTCCTAGGGACCCAAGGGAAGGCACAGGTGGTGCCGCCAGAGCCCAAGGCCTGAGGGGGCAGAGCCGTGACCCTGCTGCTGCCCCCGGATGGGCAGTGCAATGCAGCCCTGCCAGCGTGTGGGACCGCGGCAGCCAGCCCACGGGAGGGCGCTGTTGGGGGTCCTGGCCCCGAGTTTGGAAAGCGGGCCTGTTGCATCAGCAGTTTTTTGAAAACATCTATTCTCTCTTGGCCCTGCGGCTGTTTTTCCTTAAAAAGAAAAACACAAACCAAAACCAAAACACGAAGCGGATTTCGGAGTCGTGCGCACCAGGCCGCTGTCGGACACACGAACACGAACTGCCGCACTGGACAGCCTCTGTGAGACCAGTCCCAGCCCTCCCCAGCTGGACCGAGCTGTGCGAAGGGCCACACACCATCCTGCCATAATCCCGCCGGCCCTCCGAGGACATGGGGGCAGCTGGGGCTCCTGCTCAGCGCCTTCGCACAGGCCGTTCCCTCCGCCTCCAACACCGTTCCCCTCACTGTCCTCCCAGCAGCTCCTTTCCTGGGGGCTGTTCCCAGACCAACCCCAACTCCTTGCCTCCAGCCCAGCTCTGTGACCCCGATTTTGTCCCATGGACTAGCTCATTTGCGATGTGTCTGGGCCACGGCTCTGTGGCTCTCTGGGGCTCTAGAGCCTTGCACATGTGTGACAAGTGTCCAGTTAGCAGTTGCCGGGTGAAGGCCTTAATGGACTGGCTGCCTGGGGCACAGTGACGAGTGTCCAGGGCCCCGGGCCTCGGCTAATGCTCCTTAAAGTCTGAGTCCCAATTAGCGGGAGGGTGAGGCCCTCAATAAACCCCTAAGGGGACTCCCTGACTTGCAGCAACCCAAATGTGCTCAGCCAGGAGACTGACCGAGCCGCTCCTCCTCCAGGGAAACCCTCCTGAGCCCTGAGGCTGGCACCCCCTCACTCCTGCTTCCCCTCCGGCCGGTCCCGGCCCTGCCCCTGGGCTCTCTGGTCTGTTTCCAGTAAGTGAATCAGCATGTGGTCCCTCAATCCTCCTGTGCTCTTGACACTCCAGCCCTGCTCCGGGCGCTCTCCTGGGGTGGGGAAGCTCCCACGGCGCTGGCCTCCCTGTGTGGGGAGAGGATTACTCCTGGGAAGCAGGGGACGGGGACAGAGCCCCTTGCGGTGCCACGCAGTAGGGCTGGGCGGGGCTGGGCCCAGGGCGGCTGGGTCTGAGGCAGGGAGACAGACAGCAGCACCTGCAAGGCCCTGGCAGCCGACAGTGGGTCTGAGCATCCCAGGTGGTAAGAAGGTTCTAGATCTGCTAGAAGGAGGGGCCATGCACATCCAGGACTGGCTGGTGGTTTGCACGTGGCACTCGGGAGAAAGGAGGTACGGCTGTCACCCTACAGGGGCCGCTGCGACGACAGGGTCCTGGGCCCAGAGACCTAGGCGCCGGTAGGTTGGACTTGGAGGCTGGTGGGAGGCAAGCACAGAGCCGGCTCCGGACAGTCCCAGGACCCCGGTGGAGCCCACATTCGGCCCCTCCACACCCACGTGGCTTGGGCCCCCCGGGGCTCAGGCAGATCCAGCCACCAGCGGACTGAAGCCTCCGTGCTGGCCACGGGCTCACGGGGGAGAGCAAAGCGTTCACAGCTGTTGTCGGAGCTGCGGGCGGGGTCTGCCAGGAGCGGGGAGGAGACCAGCCCGAAGCCCAGAGGACAGATGGGCCGCCCCCCCATGGGCGGGGGTGGTGTTTGTTCCCACACTGGCGCACGGGGACCAGAACGCTGTATTTTTCTCAGAATACAAATGAGTCTTGGCCCTCGCTCCCACGTGCTGGCTTCACACGTGGTGGCGGAAGCGGAGCCAGGGCCCAGCATTGCGGGGGCGGGGAGGCGGGGAGGCGGCCAAATTGGCAGCAGCCCTGAGCAGCAGGGCCCACCCGGGCCTGCACATGGGCCGCTCCTGGCTCCCCAGCTAAGACCTAGGGGAGGCAAGCCCAAGGTGCAGAAGGTGCCACTGTCCGAGCGCCCACCCCGCACGGTTGCTGCTGCCTCGACCCCTGCCCCCCAACCTCAGGACACCCAGCCAAGTGTGTCCTTCCAGCGGGGGCAGGAAGGTGGGCGCCCCCCACCTGCCCACCTGGTCTCTAAGGTCGCCTCTCTCGTTCCTCCCCCTCCCTCCCCCTCCAGGCCAGAGAGTGAGCCGAGCCCCTGCTGGGCCAAGGTCCCTCTGGCCACACTCCGAGCTCGCCTGTACCCTTGGCTCCCAGGAAAACTTGCTCTCCTCCTCCGCCTAAATCCAAGTTGTGTGTGCACACGTCCTCCGAGGAGCCACTCCCCCAGCTTGTCACAAACACCAGCCTTCCCCTCCCCCCCAACTCCAGCTGCCCCTCCCCCCCAACTCCAGCTGCCCCTCCCCCTCCCCAGAGTCCGCCTTCACTTCCTGTTTCCTTTCCTCAACCGAGTGTCTGGTGTCTGTGTCTGGGTCCGAAATGATGTTTCTGTACTGCTGCTGCTCGCTCTCCAGCGTGGTGCGTGTGCACCCACCGATTCCCCTCGAGGAGGGGAGGGTGAGCGTTCTCCATGCCCTGCTCCACTCTGCACCCCGCACCCCCTTCCCCGCCCCCCTCCGGACGTGGCGGGACCGCGGCCCCCACGGTCACGGAGATGCTGCTCGAGGCAGAGCCCAGGCTGCGCTGAGAGGCCTTTTGCTGCCTTATCTGTTTCCCCCCGCAGTTATCAATCGCTCTGTTGTTTTATCTGTTTGTCTTCAAACGTGCATATTTCTAATTCCGAGCCAGACCCCCCGCCTCTCTTGCACATCCCCAGGCCACCCAGACGGGTGCAGGGCAAGGGAAGGTGTGGCAGGAAGTCAGGAGTGTCTGGGAGTGACCCGTCCTGTCCGCACACCGGGTGGGCAGTTTGTCTGGCTGGCCGGCCCCATCCTTCTGGCTGCTATCACAGGGTACCAGACCCGGGGCGTTGGAACAGCCAGAACTGGTGCTTATGGCTCTGGGGGCTGAGAAGCCAGGAGCAAGCTGCGGGTGGACCGTTGGCTCAGAGCTGGCGTCTTCTGGCTTTTTATCCGTGGTGGCTTTGATGAGGACAGTGAAAATAATCCATTTGTGGGGCTCTGCCCTCCTGACCTTTCACCTCAAAATGCCATCACGTCAGGGGATGAAGTTTCAAACTATGAATTGGGGGCACACAAACATTCAGTTTAGGGCACTGGGACAGAGTTCCGTTTGAAAATCCTTTTCCTACAGAGAAGTGTGGGCAGAAGCCAACTTCAGAGGCAGGGCCACCTCCTCTAGTGGCCAGTCCAGCCCTTGTCACGGCCAAGCCACCCTGATTCCTAATGCTGGAGACGCAGCTTTCCCCTTTGGTTCACCTGCTCAGGAACCAAGATGGAAATGGAACAAACTTTTGGACGGTCTCTCTTGGCCTCCTCCCATGTCCTGCAAACAGGAAAAGCGGGTCTCGGTTTTGCCAGTCATGTCGGCCGGACAACAAAGCCCCAGAGCAGTCGAAGGAGAACTATGTTCCCCGCAAATCCACCCAGTATGGAGACTCGGGGGCCTCGAGGTGTGAGGGAGTTGAAGACACCCCAAGCTCACCACGGCCAGGGATCTCATGCCCGTCGGATCTGTGCTGTGGGAAGCGGGTGTGTTCGTGGACGCTGAGTGCCTGGCACGTTGTGGGCCTGCAGCTTCCGGAGCTGTTCCCCCCACACGGGGACCCGGGGCCCTCCCACCCACCCTGGAGCAGGGGCTCCCCCCAGTGCACGCCAGGCCCTGCTGGCCCTGGGTCAGGCCGTCCCAGGTCTGCAGGACCTTCGCCAGCTTGAGTGGGCCACACACCTCTTCCCAATTTGGGGGCGAGCAGGGGCTGCAGGGGGCATCTGAGGCCCCTGAAGCTGCAGGTGACCCTCCAAGGGGAGCAGACTGTCCCCTGCTCCTGTTCACCTGGAGTGGGACTGTCCTGGATTCGGGCACTGCTTAGGAAGTGAGATAGTGAGGTGGCCTTCCTGGCCGTGTCCACCAACGTTCGGGGCTGCACCCTGGGTCTCGGCTTCCTCGTCGGTGCACTGAAGGGAAGAGCGCTACTTTGAAAGTTAAATCAATAATGAGATGCAATCAGAGGAGCACGTCGTGGTGCACAGTAGGCCGACACATTCACTGCTGAACTGTGAGTGGGCCCGGAGGCTCAGGACAGACAGGGCCTTGGCCACCCCTGGCCCCCTGGCCCCCTGGCCCCACGGCATTCTGGGATGCAGGGGACCCGCCAGGAAGGGCTGGGCGGCTTTCTGTGCTTCTCATTAGGACTTGTCACTTCCCCTGCCCCGGCCCGCTTCCAGTTGGCAGTGTCCCTCCTTATAGCCCTCTGGGGACCATCACAGCCCAGTAAGTCCTGTCACCTCGTCAGAGTCCAGCCAGGGACCCTGGGCCTTCGGGAAAGGGGAGGTAGAGGAGGCCCGGCTGGGCCTCGGGTGCTGGGTGGGCCGAGGAAGTTTCTCGTGCAGGTGGTGAATCAGGGACGGGCAGGGACCGGAACGGTGGCTGCGATGGGAAGCTGGTTTGTCCCCAGAGGCCTTGGGGCCACTAGAGGGGACTGAGGGGGACAGCCATGCCCAGAGTGGTCTTCCAGTGAATGGGATGGGGCGGGTGGACGGGTGTCTGGGAGGTCCCTGGACCCCTGGCCGGGTGCTGGGCGAGTGCTTCCCCCAGGCCCGCCCCAGTGCCCGTCTCAGAAGGGACCAGTCTCCTGCCCTGGATCGCCTTTCGGTCCCTGTCCTCTGGAACATCCCTTCCCCGGTGGCCCTCGGGTCCCACTCCACCAGGGCCTCGAGCACAGGCGCCTTCGTGGGAATTCTGAACCCGCTTCCTGCCCCCTTCTGCCTCCTCCCCGAGCACAGTTCTGTGCGTCCCCTGTGCCAGCTTCGCTGCCCTGCATCGGGTGCCCGCTGGCAGGGTAAGGGCTTGACGTCCGCACGAGCTCCCTGGCAGCCGTGTGGCTGAAGCCCAGCTGCTCCCACGGACCCCCGTGTCACAGCCTTGCTGTCCAGAGCCTTGTGCCCACGGGCCCAAGACGATGGTGTCCTCCCTGCGGTGTCCCCTCCCCTCCGGGGCCTCCTGGGCTGCCCTCTCCGCCCAGGGGCTGCCCATCCACGGGCTGTGTGTGACCCTCCACGCAGTAGCTCTGGCTCTGGGGTGTTACCATAAACAAGTGACACCTTCCATTCCTGTGACCTCATCTTTCCACGGCTCCCCCAAACTGTCCGGCTGGCAGGACCCTGGGGATGCGGCCCTCAGACCCTGGGGCGGGAGATTGGCCTGGGTTTCCGTCCTGCTGCACAGGTGGGGGCGGAGGTCCCTGTGGGGAGGGGGTGGGGAGGGCACCTGGGCCCCCCCCCCCGGGCGCTGCAGGGTGCTCTGCACTGCCTGCCTCAGCTCCACCCTCATCACATGGGCACCAGGTGCCTGCCGATCTCCAGGCCCAGAGAGGGAGAGCGCGTTGCCTGAGGTCACAGCGCAGGGATGGCAGGGACCAGGTGCGATCCCAGGCAGGCCTGAACTAGAAGTTTCACTGGGCCTGGAGGCCAACTGCTAGGAAGGTGAAGGAGGCTCAGACCGACCAGCCCTGTCCTGAGGAGCTCAGTCCCGTGTGTGGAGGGGGTGACAGGCAGGTAATCTGACAGCGGGAGGGGCAAGGAGCCCACCAGCCGAGAGGTCTGGGAGCCTCCCCAGAGCAGGGGCAGCGGGCAGTGTGGTCAGGCGGCGGGCCACAGAGTGCAGCGGGCAGGGTCTCGGACATGCTCCCTCAGCGTCCGCTGGGTCCGTCCCCAGCCCCGGCCTGCCCTGGCCATGCAGAAGGCCAGCCTCAGCAGCCACGTCTCCCAGAACTATTTTTAGACCCAATTCAGCTTTAAATGCAAATACTTTGTCAAGATAATGGCCACCTTGGACCCCAGCCATGGGCAGGCCCGCTCTGAGACACCAGCAGAGAGAACGCCCCAGCCACGGTGACAGGGACCAAGGGCAGAGGTGGTGGCTTCCTGAGGGTGGAGGACAGATCCCGGCCCAGCCCCTGGAGGACCCACTGCACTGATGCCTCCGACAAAAGAGGGTGCAGAGAAACGCACAGGACCGCAGTGCGCTTGCTCCCCTCGAAGGCGGCTGCTCCGCCCCTCCCGCCTTTCACCCCCCCCCCCAGCCTTTCGGGAGGGCTCCCTCCCTCCCAGAGAACCAGAGACGCGTCAACACTGCCCGAGTCCCAGAGTGAGGTCAGGAGAGGCTCGGAGCAAACTCCAACACAAACATCAGGGGAAAGAAAAATGATAGACCAGCTGCATTTACGAGCACCAAAACCTCAAGCAAAACACTAGTAAAAATATTTGAATAGGATAATACATCCGAGTAAAATTAGGTTTTGTCCAGTGATTCAAGGCTGCTAGAATATTCCAAAATCAAGGGATTCGACCCCAGGAGGAAATAATTCCTCATTGCGGTAAAAGCAGGAAAATGCAACGTTAAAACTTGATGTTGCATTTAAAATGCAACGTTCGTGCATAAACAGTGCTTAGCAAACTAGGCCAATAAAGGGTAATGATGAAAAACATACCTCAAATGTTTTATTTAATAGCGAGGTGTTTAAGACTCTCCTTTGAGATCAGGAACAAGAGTAGGATGTCTGTTATCGTTAATTGTACTCGTCATTGAACAAGGGGCGTTAGCCAATGCAAGAAGACAAGAAAAAGGAAAAGTTATTAGGATTGGAAAGGAAGAAACAAAACTCATTACTTTATAGATGTTGCGATTGGTTCCGTAGCAAATCTGAAAGAATCTGTCGATAAATAGTAGAATTAACCAGGGGCTGCCAGACAGGAGGTCAGTGTAAAAAAATCATTAAAAATTAAAAAGAAATAATATCAGTAATAGAGAAAATTTAAAAAAACATTTAAAGGTTACTGTTTACAGTATCAAATATAAGCTGTCTACACAAAAAACTATGGAACATTTTTGGAGAAATGGACAAAAATTGACATGAGTGGAGGAATACCAGACCCATGTATTGGAAGCCTGGATATCATAAATAGGCCACCTCCCCCAAAACTGATCTGTAGGCCTGGCTGCTGTGGCTCAGTGGACTGAGCACCAGACTGTGAACCAAAGGGTCACTGGATTGATTCCCAGTCAGGGCACATGCCTGGGTTGCAGGCCAGGTCCCCAGTAGGGGGCGTACGAGAGGCAACCACACACTGATGTTTCTCTTCCTCTCTCCCTCCTTTCCCCTCTCTCTAAAATTAAATAAATAAAAAACTCTTAGAAAACCTGATCAATAGGTCAGTGCCATTCTAACCAAATTCATGGGACATGCAACTTGATAAATAGGTTCCGAAAGGGACGCAGAAAAGCAGTCAGGGCCCGCGGGGCACCCTCAAGGGAAGCCTGGGTCGTGGGCGGGGTCACCGTACGAACTGACAGAGATGCTGCAGAGCAGAGCCCTGACGCCTGGGCGGCCCTGGGCGGAGACAGGGGCAGAGTCTCGGCAGAGGGTGCGGACGCGGCAGGCACACACGTGCCTGGGAGCTCGGTCCGTGACGAGGGAGGAGGGAGCTGCCTTTTCAGCGAATGGTCAGGGGACAGCCAGACCCTCGTGTGTCCGGACGAAGGAGCCACACCCGACCCCTTGCTTCCCGAGTCACATCTTCTCCTCCTGCCTCCCGCTGACAAAGACCCTGTGGTTCCCCAGGGCCACACAGAGAGTCCAGGGTCACCTGCGGTCTCAGGACCTGTCACCTGATCCCCCTGCAGGCCCCCTTTGATCGTGTGGGGCCATTTTTCAGCCCAGCCGCAGAGCACACACCCACTGGGAAGGAAGCAGGTGCAGGGGGTGGGGGGAGCGGGGGCAGGTGAGGGCTGGTGGGCCTGCAGCCTGGGCCCCCAGCCCTGCTCAGGGCTGGCGGAGCAGGGTCAGGCGCCTGGGCCACCTCCCTCACAGGCGCCTGACCCTGGCAGAATTTCCATCTTTGGTCACCGTGTTCTGAAGCCACTCATCCCGGGGCGGGGGGTGATCATTAAGCCGGCTGCTCCAGGCCCGCCCCACGCCCCCAGCAGCGGTGTTTGTGCCGCCCCAGCTGCGGCTGCAGCTGTGCACTCTGGCCCAGCCCTGCTCTTCTGGCGGCCTGCCGCCAGCTCACACGTGAGCCCCGGGCCTTCTCTCTGGGCTGGGTCTCTGCCTCTGCCCGGTGGGGCTTTTGGACACGGGGGTCTGGGTCCTGGTCCAACCCTCCCTGTCCTGGGAGGGTTCCAGGTGCCTCTGGAGCGATGCTGAGGCCGAAACAGGGTGCGTGTCTTTGCAGGTGCTCCCCAGTCAGCACTCCATTTACAGCTTCCAGCACAGGCAGGGTGGGGTGGGGGGCAGGGGGTGTGGTCACAGCCCGAGGATTGCACAGCGATGGCAGCTGGCGGGCTCTGGAAAAGTTGTTTTTCACGGAGCAGAGCTGGAACAGCGGCTGGGGGCCAGCGACGCCAGGGAGTGGGGAGTGGGGGTGGGGAGGGCTGGCGGCTGCCAGAGGCCTCAAACCCCACAGACTGTGTCCACCAGGGCAGCGCTCTTCATCTGCCAGGGCCCCTCCACCTGGGGGAACGTTGGCCTCCCTGGACACAGAGGCTGGGATGAGCACCCGACGGGTCAGCCAGCGAGGGCCAGAGCCGAGAGCACCGTCAGGCCCCTCAGTCCCGTGCTTGGACACGCCCACATACCTCCTCTGGTTCCCAAGTGGGTGACCTGAGGCCACAGGGGCGATGAGGACAGTCACCACGGGGCTGGTGACAGGGAGCGAGAGGATGTGATGTTTTGTGCCCTTGTGGGGCCAGACCCTGAGTCCGGGTCATTTGATTCGGCGTGAACTGCAGCAAAGCGGGCACCTCCTTGGCACTGTAGAGAGGAGCTGGGTCCCAGCTGTCACCCCTCCTGTCCCCCCCTGAACGGTGCCCTGCCTCCTGGGCTCCAGATCTCAGGGTGAAGAAGGTCAGGGACGTGAAGGGCCGCGAGGCAGGCACGTGAGCGACAGGCACTCGCTGGGCAGGCGCTGGCCCTTCCAGGTGTCTCTGCTCTTTGTCTCTCAGGACCTGGGTCGCGGGGGCTGTGGTGACCCTGCCACGCCCTCAGTGCCCCCTCCGAGCCTGCCTCCCTGTTACCCTCAGTCTGGGGGCTCTCTCCAACCCCGGGGCCCTGGGGGCAGTGAGAGTGGGGAGGTGGGTTTGTGCCTCAGGCTCCAGACACTGTCCGCAAGCTCCTGGGAGGGGCTCGGGTGTCGCCCGCAGCGGCACACGCAGCACAGTGGGGACCGGTGGTCAGGCCGCGCCTTTCCTCGCACTCCGAGAACTCGCCTGGCGCTCAGGGCCTCTGTCCCTGCAGCACCAGGGAGATGCCGTGACCACGGCTGGTACCAGTGCCTACGGATGCTGGCTGAGTCCTCGGAGCAGTGGTGGCCGGTGGGGTGGGGCCCTCAAATGTCCCTGCTGGCTAAAAACCATGTGCTTGTAAACTTTAATTTTCATACAGTAGAGAAACACAATACAAGCCACGTAGGGGTCGATTGTACAGCGAAGCGCACAGATACGCCCAGGGCCAGAACAGGTGCCCCCAGCTGCTGCTGCGGCTCCCGAGGGCTCCATCTTGGCAGCCCCACCCCCCAGGTACCAACTTCCTCTGCCCACCACTCCGGATCACCCCCAGGAGGACAAGCATCCTTCCAGAGAGTGTCGGCACACGGGGCTCCTGCTGCCTTCTCTCCCATGGGGGAGGGGTGCACACCGCCAGCTGGGAGGCCCTGCTGGGCAGCCAGGGGGTGTCCCTCCAGTGCCTGCTCCAGGCCAGGCCCGCCCAGCCAGGGAGGCTTGAGAGCAGGGAGCTCTGGCCAGACAGAGACACATGATGCAAACACAGGAGAAGGGGTGGGTAGGGGGGAGAGGGTGGACTTCAGGGACGACAGAGGTGTCTCTCCAAGAATTGGGCTCATGTGTTATCCAGAGAATGTGGAAGGTGGCTCCTGGGGGCATCTGTACGTGGGGGACCTCGAGCTGCCCCCACGGCTCCATGGTTCGGGAGCTGTCACTCCCTGAGGCTGAGTTTGGACCCCTGGCGGGGCCCAGACTGTGGCTCTGTCCTTGGGGGCGAGAGAGGAGGCCACTGGCTCTGCTGAGGACCGACTCCGGTCCCTCGTCCTGGCCCTGCCCAGGCTCCGGCTCCTGGGGGAGCCCCTCGGCTGGCACCTGTCTTCGGCCACAGGCCCGGGTGCTTGGCGGTGGGGCGGCGGCAGCGGCCCCGGCTTCACAGGACCACCTCGGGCGCGATGTTGAAGAGGAGGTCATCGTTCCCCCGCCGCACCTCCAGCAGCAGCGGGGACTCGGTCAGCACGGCCTCCTGCAGCTCGCTGGAGTCCGTCAGCGGGCGCCCGTTGACCTTGACGATGATGTCGCCGTCTTGGATGCCCCCTCTGCTGACAGGAGAGACCTGTGGTCACCGCACAGCCCTGCCAGGCCCAGGCCCCTGGGGCTTCCTGACACGAGCTATTTAAGGGACGGACCCTTTCAACAAACAGGCGGGATGGTGCCCGCCTGTGAGACTCGCCCCCCAGATGACGGACAGAGACGTCTACTCCTTCCCTCCCTTGGAAGGGCAGGTTCAAGTCCCGGCTGTAGCCACCCCCCACCGCTGGACTGCTGTGGGCCCGCACGCTGGCCCTTGGGGCCTGGGTCCCCACACCTGCAGCCCGGCATGGGGACACGCTTCGAGAATGACAGGAGGTCCAGGGAGTCGGTCCCAAAGCCGCCCAGTTGCTAAGGCTTCCGCAGAAGAGGCAGAGGGTGCTGGGTCGCCTCCCTCTGGGCTGGACTCACTGTGACCTTGCCCGTCCCCGGAGGGGAGGCCGGTGGGGTGGCTCTGTGTTGGGTCAGTAGTGCCGGCTGCGTGGCCGAGAGGGTGACTTCTCTAAGCCTCCCTGTCCCTGCGTGTGAAGTGGGGTGAGGGCAGCACCCAGCTCTTGGGGTGCCCGGCACATGGGCCCGCTCTCGGTAACTGCCCTGCCGAATTCAGAGCACAAGAGCCCCGAACAAAGGGCCGGCGTCGGGGAGGTCACCCCCATGCCTCCTGGACCTGTACTTCAACAGTGTTCCGGCCGGCCAGCAGGGGGCAGGGCCTGTGCTCTGACCCCAGAAGGACATGAGGGGTCACAGCTGGTGTGGCTCAGTGGACTGAGTGCCAGCCTTCGAACCAAAGCGTCGCTGGTTCAATTCCCAGTCAGGGCACATGCCTGGGTTGCGGGCCAGGTCCCCCGTAGGGGGTACGTGAGAGAAAGCCACACATTGATGTTTCTTTCCCTGTCTTTCTCCCTCCCTTCACCTCCGTCTAAAAATAAAATAAGTAAAATCTTTAAGAAACTTTTTTAAAGGACGTGAGCAGCCTTCCAGCACAGCCTCCTGGAGCAGCGCAGACGTGAACACATCGGGGGGCCCTGCTGGGACGAGGGGCCGTGGGGGTGGGGCTCCTGTCCACGCCCACACCCCGCCGTCACCCCTCCACGCAGCCCCTGACCCCTGTGGAACCTGGAATGACAGTGTAGGACCGTGGGTCCCATGTGCCCACTGACGGCCCCAAAGGGTGACTCAGCCAAAGGAGGGGAGGCGCTTGCTCAGAGCCCTCCGAGGGGCCGGGACCACCCCTGTCTGCGCACAGAGACCGCGCTGCCTGTGAGCCTTCCCGCACGGTGCTGGCCGACGCACCTTTCTCCAGTGCTTGGCCCAGACGCCTCCCGGGCGCAGGGAGCAGGCCGGAGCGCGCCCGTTTGGGGGATGAGAGAACAGACCCAGGCCAGCCACTGGGCTAACGAGAGCCAGGCTGGTTCTCAGCGTGGGAGGTGTGGGGGCTCCACCGCTCTGTGTCCCCTGAGGACCGGGGACATTCAGACCACCGAAGGGCATGGCCAGCGCTCTGTGGGACACGTGGTCTCTCCAGCCTGCCCCTGCTCACAGGCCAGGCCAGAAGCCCTCCGGCCACTCCCACACCAGGTCTTGCCAGGAAGCTCCAGGTCAGTGACCGGGGCCCAGCACAGGCCCCACGCCCACTGGGGTGCCCGACCGCCTCCCACGCAGCCTCCCTGCTTCCTCTAGTGGGGCCCACCTCTGGGACGGAGAATTCGGAGCGACCTCTTGCACGTAGATACCACTGCTGACGTCCGGGAAGTCCGGGTTGCCGGCCTTCAGCTCCTCCACCAGACTGGAAAGACAGCCCCAGGTGAAGGCCCTTCCCCTGGGCCTCGGAGGCGCAGAGCGGCCCCTCCGCCCGCACCCGCAGGCCAGGCGAGGAGCCTCCTCCGGGCCCCCACGCTGCGCTGCCCTGCTGCCGGCCTTGCCGTTGGCCCACCTGGGACCCCACTCCCTGTGGGCTCCTCAAGAGAGACCTTAGTGAAGGCGGATGAGTAGAAGTGTGGGAGGAGGTGCTGGAGGGTGGGTGAGAGAAGGGGTGGAAAGGTAGAGGGACGGATGACCAGGGAGGGAGGGAGGGAGGAGGGAAAGATGAATGCAGAGATGGAAGCTGGGATGGACAAACACAGGGAGCGAGCCACAGGCCTCGCTCCCATGGAATGGACAGACAGAAGTCTGGACAGGCGTGATGGACAGATGGACAGATGGGCGGAAGAGAGAGAAAGAAAGAACACAAGTAGAAGGGAAGTTCGTGTGTCCTGTCGATCAGGCGCTGCCGGCAGATTTACTGCTGGACTCGCTGCTGCTGAAACAGGAGCGACTGTCGTTTTGGGCGCCGAGTGGGCGTGAGGGCACGGTTGCCCAGCACGCCTTAGTCCTCCCCAGAGCCCCCCGCCATGGCGACCCCTTCCTTCTCTAGCTCCTCAAGCTGGCTCCCTTCCTCCCCATCCCTTCCTTCCTTCCCTTCCTCAGGAGCCGGCTCTGCTGTGGCTCGGTTCTGGGGGCAGCAGAGGGTGGTGTGGGCCACAGTCCTTGCTCCCAGGAGCTCACAGCATGGTGGGCTGGGGACCACAAACAGGCAGCTCCAACCCCACGGGACCCATGCGACAGCGTGGGCGGGGGAGCACGCCGTGCACACTAACAGGAGGCACCAGTGTCTGCGTGAGCAGCCTGTGCCAGGGGAACAGTGCCCCCTAAAATTCGCGTCTACCCAGGGCCTCCGAACGTGACCTGGTTGGAATAGGGTCGGTGCAGATATGATTGGCTGAGGGTCCCCGAAGGGGACCATCCTGGCTTAGGCTGGGCGGCAAATCCAACGGCTGGTGTTTTTCCGAGAGACAGAAGAGCGGTGTTTGGAAAGGGGGTGCGCAGGGAAGGAAGGGGCTACGTGAAGCCAGAGGCAAGAGACTGGGGCGATGCGGCCATGCCCCTGGGAGCCCCGGGAGCTGGGGGAGGCCGGAAGGATGCTCCCCTGGAGTCTGGGGGGAGCACGGAGCTGCCAGTGCCTCGATTTTGAACTTCAGGCTTTGAGAACTGAGAGAAAATGAGTTTTCTAATTTTCTGTGGTTTTAAGCCAGGTATACAGGAATTTGCTACAGTAGTCACAGGAAATTAGACCTAGGAGGCTTTCCAGAGGAGGGGGCACCTGAATGAAGTCCTGAGGGGTGGCACCCGCCGGGCCAGGGGGCAGGCGGCACTTCAGGCAGAGGGACCGGCCTGAGCAAGGCATGGAGCCTGGAGCCCAAGTGCACCAGGTCCCCAGGAGCACCTGCAGGTGGCCGGACGGGACTGGCCGGCGTCTGGGGCCGCGGTGAGGCAGCATGGCGGAGCGGTGTTCAGACTCACCTGGGCGTGATGGTCCTCATCCGTATGCCAATGAAGCGCTTCTTCCAGTCTGGAAAGGGAACATGACAGGCCTTGGTTAGAACCGCCATGGGGGGTGGAGTGGATGGGGCAGATGTTGCCCCACGGGAGCAGGGGGCACAGATGCGTCCTGCCATGGTCGGCCAGCCCCTGTGAGCTCAGACACCCGGGGCTGCCTCTTCTCGTGGCTGCTCTGAGGCCAGGAGATGTCCGGGCTCAGTCTGATGGCTTCACATCCCCGCACTACCCAACCTCAAAGCTCCAAGTCAGCTCTCCCTCTGTGCTCCACGCCCAACCCCCGGGGGCCAGCGGGGTTCTCCTCTGCAGCCTGCATCCCGTAGGCTCCCAACTTCCCTTGCTCAGATCTGAACGTGTCCCCTCCCCTGCCTGTCCCCCAAATACCGGTGTTAATCCGCATGCCCAGCGGGCACTGGAGTGCGCCAGGCCCTCCCATTGCAGCATCACACACACAACCCTCCAAGAGTCACCCCCGCTCTCCCCAGCCACCCTAGTCTGTGACGAAGCTGGGGTCCTGGGCCCAGAAATGACATGTGCATATTCGGAACCAAGGGACAAACGTCAGTGTATTTTTAAAATTCCATATTATAAAAGTATGCTCTCTGACCACACTGGAATTAAATGAGAAATCAGTAATAGAAAGGTTCCTAATAACTTATTACACACTTCTAAATAACTCATTCAAAGAAGAACCAAAAGGTAAATTAGAAATATTTTAAATTAAACAAAAGTGAAAATATAACTTATCAAAATTTGTGGGATGCAGGTAAAGCAGCACTTAGAGGAAAATCATAGTACTAAAATGCTGCACTTAGGAAAGAAGAAAAATCTCCAACCAATGACTTCAGCTTTCATCTTAAAAACTAGAAAATGACCAGATGAGACCCAAAGTAAATGAAGAAGGGAAATAATAAAACATAGAAATCAATGAAACAGGAAGCAGGAACACAATACAGAAAATAAGTGAAAACCAAAAGCTGATTCTTTGAGTAAAACCGATGAGCCTTTACGCAAACTGATCAGAAAAGGAGAAAAGTACAACTTTCGATTATCAGGAAAGGTGACATTGAGACAAATCCTATGGCTGTTAGAGTATAATTAGAGATAGATAAGAACAGCTTCACACCAAGGAATTGGACAACTAAGACAAAATGTACAGGTTTCTTCAAATTTCCAAGCAACCAAAGCTCACTCAGGAAGAAAGAGACATCAGGATGAGCCCTGTATCTACTGAAGAAATCGAAATTGTCGTTAAAAACCTGCCCACAGAGAAACCTCAGGCTCACACGCCCTCAGGCCCCACGGGGGAGTCGCACCAAATGTCTAGGAAAGAAATGGTACCACTTCTGAACAAACTTCCCCACAGAACCGAAAACCAGGGAATGCTCACGGCACCGTGACGCAGATGGTGAGAAAGGTGTGGTTGGTCTGTAACCCTGGCTCCCTGGGCTTGTGCTTCGTGTCTTTCCTAAAACTTTTACAAGTCCCTAGTGACCGGGGCAGCTTTTGCTCCCAGCTCTTGAAAGTAGTCCCAAGGCTGTAAAAGACGGACGGGCTTTGTTATTCATTACGAGTCCCTTCCAACAAGTCTGAGTTCCTCTGAGTTCGGGTCAGCTAGGGGACTTTTGAGAAGGCCCTGGGGAGGGGGCCTGTTGTCAGGAGAACCAACCCTGTGTGCCCCACTCCCTGATTTCTGGGGAGGGGGACCCCGGAGGGCACAGGTAGGTGCTCCACGCTCTCTCCCCTGCCCTGCCCTGCCCTGCCTGTGCCGCCCTTCCACTGGGTGGTCCCGAGTTGTATCCTCTAATAGTAAACAGCTGACCTAGTAAGTAAACTGCTTTCCTGAGTTCCTGAGCTGCTCTAGCAAATGGTCCAAGTCCAGGAGGGAGTCGTGGGAGCCAGTCAGCCAGGGGCACAGGTGACAACCGGGACTTGTAACGGGCACCTGAAGACAAGGGCCAGACTTGAGAGACTGAGCCCTTCCCCGGCGGGTCTGACACCGCCCCCGGGAAGACAGTGTCGGGTCCAAGTTACGTGGTCAGGCACCAGCATGGGGCAGGGCCACGAGGTTTAAAAAAGTCAGCAGGCACTCGGGTTGGACTGGGAGAAGGAGAGCCGTCCGCATCCCCAGACTGGGTCGTGCCCCACTCAGCAAAGCGGTAGAATCTACAAAAAGCTACTAGAACGAATGAGTTACCAGGGTGGCAGGGTCTCTTGGGATCGACATACCAAAATCCACTTTATTTGTACGTTCTAGTTACAATCAGAAATGGGAAGTTTTAGGAATATCCCATTTATTACAGCCTTAAAACTCTGCAATGTCTAGGAGTTGACCTGAGGCAGCCTAGTCCTCATACTCGGGGATTGGGAAACACCACGGAGAGCAACCGAGGGACGTGGGACAGAGGGGAGACGGCCCGTATCCAAGCGTCAGAAGATGCCACGTGGCTGCAATGCAGTTCTCCCCGGTTCCAGCCCATCAGAGATGCAGGTCCCCTCTCCAGGCTGGAGGCCACCCCTGAGGGGCCATCCCCCACTGTCACCAAGGGCAGATGCCCCTCCGCGTCCAGCCCCATGGGTTCAAACTCCCCAGCCCTAAGGTTGGCTGAACCCCCAGACCTTCCTCGGGCCCCAGGCCCCAGCAGCACTATAGCCCCCGAACCAGCACGGTGACCCCTCTGACTGCGAAGGCCCCCCAGAGACTCCTGCACCCCAACCCATGCACAGGAACGAGAGGTGAAACTTAACTAATGTCTGCTTGATTTAATGGAAAGAAGGCTTGTTTTAAAGAACTTTAGATTCACTGGATTTAGGTAATTTATATTCAACAGAACTCCAATCAAACTATCAGTGTGGTTTGAGGGTGGAAATTGACAAACCGATTCTAAAATCCATATGGAGTATTGGCTGGTGTGGCTCAGTGGACTGAGCACTGGCCTGAGAACCGAAGGGTCGCTGGTTTGATTCCCAGTCAGGGCACATGCCTGGGTTTTGGGCCAGGTCCCCAGTAGGGGGCATGCAAGAGGCAACCACACATTGATGTTTCTCTGCCTCTCTTTCTCCCTCCCTTCCCCTCTGACTATAAATAAATTAAAAATCTTTAAAAATTAAAAAAATTTTCTCTTTAGAGGGGAAGGGAAGGAGAGAGGGAGAGAAATATCAATGTGTGGTTGCCTCTTGCATGCCCCCTACTGGGGACCTGGCCCAAAACCCAGGCATGTGCCCTGACTGGGAACGGAACCGTGATCGTCTGATTGGCAGGCCTGCGTTCAATCCACTGAACTATACCTGCCAGGGCTAAATAAAAAATCTTTCAATAAATAAATAAAATCTACACAGAGATTGAAGGATCAGAAGAGCCAAAACAACTTGGAAGGTCACAGTGGGGCAGTCCCGCCTGCTCTCAGGGCTGGCTGGTCACGAAGCTCCAGCAACCAGGACAGCCCAACACCGGCATAAAGAGGGACAGACGGACACCTGGGACAGAATGTGAGCGTTTTGTTGCTGACCGACTTGCAGAGGCAGTTTAATGGAGAAAGGGTAACCTCTTCAACAGATGGCGCCGGAACAATTGAACACCCAGAGCAGAAAAAAGAACGCTTATCCGCACTTTGCAAAACCAGCTCAGAGGGCATCATTATCCCGAACTGGAGAGCGAAACTTCCAGGAGGGTGTTTCCTGACCTCCAGGCAGCCAAGCTTCCCCGCACACCCCACCGGGCCACGGCCCCTTCAGACGCGCGGTGACTCAGACGTGGTCCGCATCCACAGAACTTCCGCTGCTCAGAGGCGGTTAAGATGGGCCGCGGGCCAGAGGAAAAATACGCAGTCTGGCATCTGATAAAGGGGCGTGCATCCCATCCAGAAGGTATAAAGAACTCTCAAGACATCACAAGAATAACAGCAACCCTAATTTTGTAAATGGACAAACTGTTTAAACAGACGGTTCACCAGAATTGTGGAGGGAGCCCAGTGGGAGATGAGGTCAGGGAGGGTGGAGGCCCGACTGACGTAGGTCTGGGCCGGAGGTGGCTTCAGGGTCCCCCCACACAGTGAGGTGGAGCCTGGAGGGGTTCCCGAAGAGAACTGCCCCCGAAGGAGCAGCGGGGGCCGGGGCGGGGGGAGATGTCTGCGGGGGGGGGGGGCAGTGGCACCGGAGCGGAGAGGCGGCAGTCGGCCCGTGAGCGGCCCTGATGGCTGGACTGAGTGGCGGGACTGGAGACTGGGACAGGGCTGGTGCGGGAGGGACAGGCCCACAGGCGGGGGCACTGAGTACAGGAGCAGGGGGACAGAGAGGAGACTGAGGAGGAAGGTGACAGGGCATGCTTGGAGCGGAGACGCCCACAAACATCTGTACGCATCCCAGTCTAGAGCTGAGGGAGGGGATCCGGCAGAGACAGACATTTGGGGGCGGGGGCGTCACTTTCTAGGTGGCAGGTACAGCCGTGACACTGGATGGGTCCTCAGAGGAAAGGGGACCAGCCCAGGTCCCCTCCTCGGCCCGCCATCCTGCTCCCAACAGGCACTGGCCCGCTTCGCTCTAACCCCAAGGTCATGCTTTGGAAGCGGTGGTCAGGGCTGGAGCCCAGTGGACCCAGGCACGGGGTCCAGAACACCGGCCCCTTCCCCTCCTTAGCCCAGCTCCTGCCTCCTCTGCCCGGGATGGATTTGGGACTCCGGCACCTGTGACCCTGGGACCAGGGGTGTGCATTCGGACCCCTTCCTCCCTGTGCCCTGCCCCCATGATTCCCTGCAGCTCTCTCTCAGCTCCCGGCCACAGGGGACAGCCCACTGGAGGCAAAGTTTCCCCTCTCCAGGCCGGAGACGACCCCTGAGGGCCACCCCCAACTGTCACCGAGGGCAGACACCCCTCAGTGCCCAGTCCCATGAGCTTCAACTCCCCAGTCCTAAGGCTGGCTGGACCCCCAGAGACCCCTGGGCCCAGGCAACGCTACAGCCCCCAAACCAGCCCCTCCGACCGTGAATGGTCCCCAGGGATTCCTGCACCCTGACCCCCGGACAGGAACAAGAGGTGAACCTTAACTAACATCTTGATTTAATGGAAAGAAGGCTTGTTTTAAAGATCTTTAGGTTAGCTGGGTTTAGAGAATTTGATGTTTTTATTTTTAGAAAAGCAGAAGTGAATACCAGGGGATGTTAAATGAGAGATTCGGTCATTCGGCCATGGTTCATCGGGCTCTCCGACCAGCCCACAGGCCCTGGCAGAGTGGCAGCTCTGGGGACGGTGGGGGGTGTTTCCTGGGGGGTGAGTGGAGGTCAGCGCTGACAAGGACAGTCCCCATGCAACCAGGGGGCGAGCCTGTCCCCTGGAGGGTCCTGTCCCAGAGCCAAGAGGAGCAGAGGCAAGAAGAGAGAGGACCCTGTCATCCCACGTCAAACGTGAAACAGGGACCTCCCCACCCACTCTGTGCAAAGTGCAGCTCTGCCTGCCTCTGGGAAGGTGGCCAAGGTCAAAGGCACCCCTGGAGCAGAAGATAATTCCACAGGAAGGCTCAGTTACTAGAGGAAGAATCAAGGCTCCGATGGTGACAAAGATGCAGCCCTGGGTCACATTCTGAGCTTCTCAGCAGCTGAAGGGAAAGGGCTCAGGGGTTGGTTGGTGAGTTGGTGAGCAACAGAAGCCCTCAGCCCTGGCTGCAGGCCATCTCCACATAAGGGACTCGGATGACCAGACAGAGTCCTCGACAGCAGTTCTTCACGTGACCAGTCCTCATGGCACCGGTCCTGGCTGAACTGGGCACTGTGTGCTTGGCTGGCGGAAGGGTGGAGGGTGGGGCGAGCATGCGGGAGCCCCACTGCTGTCAATGAATTGCTGGTGAGAGGGCTGGGAGGAGACAGGGAAGCAATGTGACTGTGTGAGTATCAGGGCTGGGCCAGGTGTGGGCCAGGTGGGCGTGGAGACAACATGGCGGGAGGGGGAAGTTCACTCGGTCTGAAAGGAAAGGTGGGAAGGTGGAGACCGCCGGGAAAGGTCCTGAAACCAGAAATTCGACCCTCTTCTGGGCACGGCCTCACTCGGGAGAGTCACCTGCGCCCATCCAGGCCTCTCCCAGGTGCAAGCCATGATGAGTGCCCAGGGTGGGCTGGCCATCCCTGTGTAGATGGGGTGAGGAGATGGGGGCTGAGAGAAGGGGGACTTCTAAGGATCAGGGAAGGGCTCCTGGAGTGCAAGTTACCCTGCCTGGCAGTCTGCACGGGCAGAGGGCAGGAAGAGGAAGTACTTAGGGATGGTAGAAAGGGTGCATGGCGGGTGGATGAATGAGTAGATGGATGGGAGGACAGGAGGATGGATGGTGGGTGGACGGTGGATGGATGGTGGGTGGATGGTGGGTGGATGGATGGTGGATGGATGGTGGATGGATGGTGGGTGGATGGATGGTGGATGGATGGTGGGTGGATGGATGGTGGATGCATGAATGCATTGTGGGTGGTGGATGGATGGTGGTGGGTGGAAGGAGGGAGCCCCGGAATTCGACACCGGTGGAGCACTGCAGACACAGGGGCCCAAGTAGCTGGAGGTGGGAGGTGAGGTCAGAGATCCCCAGCCTGTCTAGTGGGGCAGGTGGTGAACGTGGCCATGAAGTGAGAAGGGGGGAGACCTGAGAGTGTCCAAGACTCAGCAGTGAGCAAGGGCACACAGCACGGGCTGAAGGATGGCGGACGTCCGTGGGAGGGCGGGAGGCCCGAGCCCGGGTTCCATGTCCCTGGCCCCAGCCAGCCCCTGGGACGCTCTCTACCTTTGACTTGCTTGTCCTGGAACTCTGTGAGGAACTGCATGATGCGGTCCGAGGGGATGGCGAAGGAGATGCCGGCTGTGACCTTGAGGGTGTTGATGCCGATGACCTCGCCATCCTGGGCGTGGGGAGAGCAGAGCGGGCGGTCAAAGTGGCAGCACAGGCAGCCGCTGCCCCCAGCTGCAGGGCACGGTGCCCAGAGATGCCCTGGCCGGCGTGCCCCAGCCTGAGGAGGCTCCGGGGCAGCGCAGAAGCTGACACCTGGGTCGGGGCCCCCAACCGTCCCACCGTTTTCCTCCACACCTGACCCCTCCTCCCTCACTGGACAGTGTCGGCCACCCCCTGGAAGCAGGGCCACTGACCCCAGACCCCCCAAGCAGTGTTCTGAGGGGCTGGAGCCCGGAGAGGAAGGTGCGGAGGACTGTGGAGACTGGGGCCCCCTCTGTCCCTTCCCTCCGGAGGCAGGTGCGGCCCGGGAGGCTCTGTAGTGTCCCCTCTCTCTTGTAGGTCCATGTGTTTGGAACTGGCCTCCCACCCTGACCCCACCCTGATCCCCCGCTGGGGCCTTGGGCCGAATCCACCCTGGCCATCAGGCCCACGTGCCCCTGGGAAGGCTGTTCCCCACAGCCTGGCACACATACCCCTGCACCTGTTCCTGCCCATCCCGGGGGCAGCCTCCTGCCCTGCTCCCCAGGGGCCACCTTTGGGGGCAGAACTTTGGATCAAGGCACACCTCGTCTGCCTGGTCCCCCGAGTGTGGGTCCCTGCCTGGTCCTCTGGGCTCTCAAGGTGAAAGGATCCGGGGGTCTCCCATTGGCCCTGTTTACCCACCCCACTGCGTCCTGGGCCCCCACTGAAAGTCACCCACAGGAGCTTTCTCGAACGCCAGTGGGACGCACCCTGCTAAAGGCCCTCAGGGCGCAGCATGGACACCCACCATCCGGCCATCCGGCCCTCCCACTCTGCATCTGCAGCCACAGTGCCTGACTGGGACCCCGTCCCGTCACGCCCCTGCTGTGCCCTCTTCCTCAGTGTCTCCCTCCCACATGTCCATGGCCCAGGTCAGACGCTTCCACCTCCAGAAGGCCCCCGGTCCCACATCAGCTGCGACACCCTCCCTGCCGGGTGTCCCTCCAGAGCGCTCTCCCTGCTTTTCACACTGAACTTGGATGTGTCTGTGTCGAACACACTTCCTGCCCCGCAGTGGGAGCTCCCTGGGGGGGGGGGGGGCTGCAGGGGACCATTTCCCTGGGCCCAGGGGCTATGAACCGAGCTTCCTGACTCACTTGAGACATCTCGCCTGGGATGAGAATGAGCCTGTCTTCGGGGTGGACCCAGGACAGACCTGGGGGAGGGGACTTGAGGGGCATGAGCGAGAATGAGGACAGCCCCCCATCTTGCACATAAACTCAAGGGCCGGAGACACTGGCCCCACCCTGTGCCTCCACAGCCTCAGGTCCCAGACGGGCACACAGCCCTAACCTGGCCGCTGCCCCGGTCTCCCCGATTCCTCTGACAGCCACTGCGTTCCTGGGGGCATGGGGGGTACAGGGCAGCACGCAGCTGGGTCACGTTTTCCTGTTCTCTCGCTCAGCTGCTTTCCTAACCGTCATCTCCGCCCCAAAGCCACCCCCACTCCATGTGAGCTGAGCCCCGGGGACACTCACCAAGTTCACCAGCGGTCCCCCGGAGTTCCCGTACTGCAGGGGGAGGAAACTCAGAGTCAGCTGAGAGCCCTGAGCCCCGACCGAGCAAACATCCTGAAGCTTTCCCCTCCAACTCTCATTCTAACGGCCAGAGACGTGGCCAGATCTCATCCCCACCGGCACGGGAAGGCCTTGTCGCCACCCCCCATCTCACAGATACGACAGCTGAGGCCCACAGAGGCCAAGTGGATGGCAGGCTGAGGCTCGGGTCTGACCCGGGCAGCACTCTGCACAGACAGCCAGGCTCCTGCCAGTCTCAGCCACTGGGGCCGAGGCAGAACAGGCCTCAGTCGTCACTCTGGGGACTCAGGAGCCTTGACAATGACTGACACCCCCGGTGAAGCACCCCAACCACAGCCACCTCTCCGGTCTGGCCAGGGGCTCGGTGAGAGCGCACGGGCCATCCAACACACTACTGCCTATGAAAATGCAGCCCGGGGCGTCCTTCGGGCAAAGATAACCCACGGGCGAGGCTGCACCTCTGCGTCCTGGAGGGCTGTCCCCGCCTCAAACTCCGGGGCAGACCTGCACCACGGGACTTTCCAGCAAGTGGACTTGAGCAGAGACGGGTGGGCCCTGGGACAGGAGACCGCCCGGAGAACTGACTCACGTTGATGATGGCGTCCGTCTGGACGTAGTCCATGTCCGAGTCCCGGAGGCCCAGCTCCCTGCCGTCCCGCTGGGCCGTGCTGACGATGCCTGTGGTCACGGTGTTCTGCAGGGCGAAGGGGCTGCCGATGGCCACCACGAACTCGCCGGGCCGCAGGTCTGCCGAGCGGCCCAGTAGCAGCGCTGGGAGCTTTTTCTGGAGGGGGAAGGGGAAGGGCTCAGGAGGGAGTCTCATCGGAGCGCCTTTGGTGGAGAGACCACAGCGAGACCATGGCCCCCGCAGGGCCACCAGGGTGAAAGCCAAGGCCAGTCCCCAACGCGGACCAAGGCCAGGCTGGCCTCCCACTGACCCATGGTGAATGAGAAGGACCCAGGCTGGCACCCGTGGAGCCCCGCCCATGACTGCAGGGCTTCCTAGGATGGGCCACAGGGTCCATCACAGGGAGGAGGCACTCAGGGTCCAGCCGGACACAGCCTCCGAGGCCACTGAACCCACTGGTTGGTCACAGGTCTCTGAAAATCTGACAGGAGCCATGCACACCGCCCCCGAAGGTGCCCCACGCACACACTGGTGTGTGCAACCTGGAGACTGCGGGAGCCCCGGGGCCCCGCTGAGTGCCTGGGAACCCCCGTTACAAAATCCTTGACCCACTCGACCTCTTCCCCGGGTCAGCCACACAGGGAAGCTGAGGCCCCGAGCGACGAAGCAGCCCAACCAAGCTCCGCCGCCCCCCGCGTGCTGGCTGGCACCCACCCACCCTCTCTTTTTCCTGCGTGGGGCAGCGGAGCCGTCTCTCCAGCTGCCTCTACAATGGGGCCGGGAGCTCTGACGCGGTGGGGACTGGGCCAGAGGGGGTGCCCTGCGCCTGTAAGGAACTGCTAAAGTGCCCACGCCCGCACCCACGCACGTGGAATCGGCGCAGGCTGAAGCTCTGTGCCTGAAGCCACGTCAGTTTCCTGGGGCTGGTGTTGCACCCCTTATGTCTCATGTCACCCCGGGGGAGCTGGGGGGCCACAGGGCCCTCTGGGCACCACTTCCGCAGCTTCTGTGGGTCTGGAGTTCTCTCTAGATAAGAAGCTGCTCAAGGAGGGACGGCAGACGGCCATGCCCAGGTCGCAGGGGCCACGCTGTCCTCTTCACAGCAGCTGGGGGACCAGGGTGGAGGTGGAGGGACAGGACGTACGTCCCAAGGGTTCCCCATTGGCCTCCGCTGTCACACCCATGGCACGGCTATACTCCTGCAGTGGTCCCAGCAGGGAGAGCGCGGCCCTGCGCCTTGGAGGACCCCTGCGTGGCGGTGCCTGTGGCAGTGGCCAGCAGCCTCGTGCTTGTCCGGCCTGACCCACAGCCGTGCAAGCTGCCGGTCCCTGGGGCCCGGTCCCTCCAGCTGTCCACGAGGGGTCTGGCTGCCAAGTCCCTATGCTCTGGCGCCCGGGAGGGTGCCCCAGCCCAGCCGCCCACTCACGTGGGGGTAGATCTTGATGGTGGCGATGTCCGACTTCTTGTCTATGTCCTTGATGGTGGCCTCGTAGGTGTCCCCGTTCTGCAGCTGCACCTTGAGCTGCTGCCGGCCCGAGACGGCGTTGGAGCTGGACACCACGTGGGCGTTGGTGAGGATCAGGCCAGCCTCCGACATGATGAAGCCGGAGCCGCTGGACAGCGGCACGTTGCGGCCAAACAGCGGGTGTCTGTGGGAGGGGACACAGTGACGGCTGAGCCCGTGCGGGGTCCCCCAGGCCCAAGTCCAAACACTTACTCTCCTGCTTCCTGGCCGTGGTCTTGGCCAGGTCACTAAGTCTGCCCCATTTTATAGCCACCGGAAGGGGCAGTAATGTCGAACCTGCAATTTGCCGGGTGAGACACCAGGCCATCGAGTCAGACCTGTGATGACACAGCCGACACTCGCCACTCGGACAACAGGACACTGGAGCCAGACCGACCGGGGTGCTAATTGCAGGGGCGGCCTCCACGTGCCTGCCTGTCCGTGGGCGGGCCGCCGCGCCGCGCTTCTCTGAGCCGCGGCCTCCCCATCCGGGCAACTGGTGACAGCAACCCCCACTCTGCTCGGGGTGGGGGGCCCGGGGCCTGCAGCCCTGGAGGCAGCGCATTATTGGCAGCAGGGGCAGTCGCCAGCCGGTCCCCAGGGCATGTCAGTGTCCCCAAGCTCTGACTGGGAGTGAGGGCAAGCACTGGGGAGGGGGGCGCACTGGCACCTCCCCTCGACCCTGCCCTCGGCCAGCTGCCTGGGAGCCCCAAGGGGCCGGCCGAGCAGCACAGGCGGTGGCCTCCACTCAGGGAGTGCCACACCTTTCCACGCTTCTGAGGACACAGGGGCAGGAGGAGCAAGGGACATGGCAGGGCAACAGGGATCGAGGGGCAAGGCAGCTGGCGTGGGTTCAAGGTGGGTCCTCACTGATGGGCGACGATGCCCAGCCCTCTGAGTAGGAGCCACGGCCCCGTCCCGGGGTGGAGGGAGGCAGAAGGGCAGACGGAGCCCAGGGCCTCCTCCAGGGCCCGGTGGGGGGGGGGGCAAGGGCTCGGTGTGGGAGGCGGCTTTGCAGAAATGAGTGAGAAAACTGTGCCAGCGAAAGCGGGGTGGGATTTCTTAGGGAACTGAGTCTCTGGCTGGGCGGGACCAGTGACCGCAGCTAGCGCCACCAAGCATTCCCTGTGAACCAGGGACGAAGCTGTTCGATGCTCCTGGTAGGTGCCCTACAAGGTGGGTAGGTCTCCAGTGCACAGGTGGGGAAACCGAGGCCCAGAGAAATGAGTCACTTGCCAGGGCCAGGCCAGCAAAGGGCAGAGCAGGGGTGTGAGCCGGGCATCCTGGGGACTCGGCCCCTCTCGGGCGACCACAGCCTGTGCCCACCCGGCACCGTGTGTCCTGGGCAGGGCCGCACCTGAGAACCTGCCGCCGGCGCCTGCCTGGCTGACGCGCACGGTGCTGGGTGTTTGTCTGAGAAGGGCCTGAGGCGGCCCGGGGGCCTGCTCACACGGGTTGGGGTCATAGCGGAGCCCTCCCCTGCTCGGTGACCATCTCGCCTTGTCTGGGATCTCGTCTGTATCTGGGATCTGGCCCCCATCCCTAGGACGCCAGACTCTAAGGCTGATGCGGAACCGCCACCGCCTGCCGGGCTGGGCTGCGGTGAGCAGTGAGCTGGCTCAGGGCCCGGGGCCTGGAGCCTTCTGCAGAGGCGAGCCCGGCCCCAGCCCAAGTCACCTGCAGGGCCAGGGACCTCTCGCAAGTGCCACTTAGCATGTTCAGTGATAATTTCCTCAGTGACACATCTCAGGGTCTGGGACCCACAGAAAGGCCACAGGTCAGAGTGGGGCAGAGGGTGGGGCCGGGCTCTGAGGCCCGGGGAACTCGGTCACACCCCCTGGGCACTCAGTAGCTCTGTGAGCCCAGGGGAAGGGCCCGGGCTCTGCTCCCGCAGGCAGGAAATGGGGACACAACAGCCTACTCTGGGGGGCATGGGAAAATGCCGTGGGCCAGAGAATGGAAGGGTACTGGGGCGCAGGCACCGGGGGATGCCTAGGCCTGAATCTCAGGGTGAGTCCCACAGGTGCCTGGCTCCCTCTCATCTGGGGGCGGGGGGGGGCGGTGCTTCAGGGCTGTCTGAGAAACGTGGGCAAAGCAGCTACCGCAGAGGGGACACACAGGAGGTGTCTGAGGGGACCGCTGTTCTGACAGGGCCGGGCTCCTGCCTCCCATCTGCTTGCCCCTGTGGCACACTGCTGCCGGTGGGCACTGGGCCTGCCCTCCAGCGATGGGCAGTGATGCCAGTGACCAGGGCTCCCACTGGGCACGCTCAGGCCCGGCGAGCAGGGGACCCTGTGCCAGGGCCAGGGACCATGCTCACTCACTAAGCTTTCCTCCACAGCCCCTCTGGAATTTAAGAACATAGTAGCTGCTCAATAAAGTCGGTTTCTTGTATGAATGAAAAGAACCGCAGCTGCTGCCCACTGTGCACTGTCCAGCAGCTACAGCTCCATGGGGGGGCGAGGTTGCTGCCCAGGTCAGGGATCTGGGCGGGGTTCGCCTGACCCCAGCCCACCCTGGCTCCTACTGCCCCCAGTACCAGCATGAAGTCCAGTCTGGGCCTCAGCCGGTGGAGGGGACGCCTCGGACAGGGAGGGGGCTCCACGCACCTCAGGAAGAGCTCAATGTGGACCACCGCTGGCGCGATCTTCTCCACCACGTCGGCAATGAAGTTGAACTTGTACCTCGGGCTGCTCAGCTTGTGGAGACCTGCACTGGCAGGAAGAACCCGGGGCCTCAGTGAGTCCCAGGTGCCACCCAGACCCTGCCTGGGGGAGGGGCAGGAGTCTCCCCCACAAGACCCCCCTGGGTTCATGGCCCTCTGGGGACACCCCATGCTTAGCAGTGCAGTGACACCCACACATCGGGAACGGGTCTCACTCTCCCCCAGAACTGTTAATGCCCAGCTCCCTGACATAGCTGCCTGGAGGCTGCCTCGCCAGCCAGGAGGTTCAGACAGGTTAGCACACTTGCCCTGGGCGGCACAGCACTGACGGGCTGCTCAGGCTGGGTCTGGGCTGATCCCCTGGGCCCTGGTGCTTCTGTTGCACACACGCGGCAACGCAGGCACTGGAACTGGCCCCGGCCCTGGCCCTGCCCTGGGGTCCTCCCCCCTGAGCTGCCCTGGCTGACCTGCCCGGGCCCGTGGGGGCCACCCTGGGCTCCCATCTGCATTTCACTTGGCCCCACCCCAGCCTGACTTGCCAAGCTGTTCGCAGACTTTTCTGGAACCTTCCGCAGCTCAGATTTCTGCTGCCGTCAGCAGCAGGCCTGCTGCCTCCTGGGGCCGCAGGCTGGAGGCACGTTGTTGGCTCCAGGCCCTTGGTTCCCCTGCTGAGGCCTGTGCCAAGGTGCCACGGGCCCCCACCTGTGATGGGCACTATCTGGAGCCCCAGCAGTGGTCCCTCGGCCCGGAATGAGCCTTGGGCTGTGCACCCCACATGCCCGGGCCTGGAGGCCGGCAAGGCCACTTTGCAGCTGTGCAGCTTCGGG
Organism: Artibeus jamaicensis; assembly: GCF_021234435.1. Classification (NCBI taxonomy): domain Eukaryota; kingdom Metazoa; phylum Chordata; class Mammalia; order Chiroptera; family Phyllostomidae; genus Artibeus; species Artibeus jamaicensis. Next base: position 25,877,330 of record NW_026521954.1, on the reverse strand, counting down.
CAAATCACTCCCCCTCTCTGACCCTTGACTCTTCATCTAAAATGAGATTGAAGACCCCCTGCCCCCACCCATGGAATCTGGCACCGTCTGCAACTTATGCTGTGTGAAGCTCCCTGCCGGGGACGCCACCACCCAGCCTGCCACCCTGATGTCGGTCAGCAAAGCAGGCCGAACCCGTCACGTCCAGCGTGGCAGCTGCTGCCTCTCTGCTCCACCCCGGCAGTGACCGAGCGTCGGGGTTGAAAGACAGCCTGGCTCTCCAGGTTGTCTGAGGGGACGGGGGGTGACATTGAGTGCAGCCCCGGGAGCCGGCCCGGGCCCACCGTCCTGCCCAGCAACGGCAAATGCAGTCCCTCCCCTTGTCCCAACGAATGTCCCGACTGTTCAGAGGCAGCCGGGGATGGCCCTCCATGTTCCAAGTGGGGAAACTGAAGCTCAGTGAGAGGAACCTTTTGGCCCGAAGACACACATCCAGGCTCCCTTCCTTAGGGGCCCCTCATGCCCCACCTGGTGTCCCCAAGGCCCCAGCTGTCCATGAAGTGTGGTCTGGGACTCAGGGCCTGCAGGAGCGCTGGCCTCACTCTCTGCGTCAGGGGCGGTGAGAAGGGCCCACCCACTGACCCTTCCACTGTGCCTCAAGTAGCCACGGGCACTGGCCACAGAGCATCTGCCAGCCTGAAATCAAAGGCCGCCTGCCCGGGAGAGGGGGCCCGCTGCCAGCCACTGCCCGACTCCTTGACGGTCCTGCGACCAGCAGCCAGGGGCCACAGTGAGAGAGCCTTCCTCGTAGACAGTCCCCTGGGTGGGGCGGGGTAAGGTCGGAGGCAGGTTACCAACCAGCCTTTTCAAGCCAGGGCTCTGGGCTCCCAGGACACACAGGTGCTCCGCACGGCTGCCCCACTCTGGGCAGAGCGCTCCCAGGCACTCTGAGGGTGAGGCTGCCCACCAGGCAGCTCAGCTCCGCCCGCCCTGCCCGGGGCCCCGGGAGCCTGCACTTGTTCCCGAGACTGCAGGCAGGAGGAAGGGGGCCAGCCAGTCCGGGACCCCGCCCCTGTCCAGGTCTGTCTCCAACACGACGTTCCCCACCAGGCCGTCCCCATGGCCCGGGGCCTTGGAAGACCCCAAGTCCCGGCGGGCAGCGACTGGGGGGATTTGGCAAGGTCTGCAGCTCTCCCATACATACCGGGGCTTGATTTACCCCAGCCCGAGGCTCACGCCCCACTGTTGTGCTGGGGCTGCTGTCCCAGGTGGGCAGTCCCAGGTGGGTGAGGCCTGGCACCACCCACCACCCTGCACTGTCACCTGCTGGGCCACTCACCCTGAGTTTCTGCTCCATCACCCACCACTCTGCCTCCTCGTGCAAGGACCACTCTCCACTTCTCCCTCCCAAGATGCTCCTGCGCACAGTTCACATCCCACCTCCTCCAGGCAGCCCTCCAGCAGACTCCTCCCAGTCAGAATGAGCGTCTCCCTGCTCAAGCTCCCAGCACAATGCCTCCCCCACAGCACTGGCTCTCGTGTGCAGTGTATCCCACCCGTGAGTACCAAGTGCCTTCCACGCGTGCACTTGTGCTGATGCAGCCTATGACCAGCCACACATGGCACAGTGTGGCCAGTGAATGGACAGAGGGAAGCCCAAGGTGCCCCTGACCCCAGGCCTGGAATAGCGCACTGGGCAGCGGAATGGTCCATGCAAAGGTCCAGCATCGCGTGGGAAGTCAGCTGCGGGTGGATGTGGCTGACCTGGAGCGGGGCCTTGCGTGGCTACCACGAGAGAATCATGTGTCTGATCAGAAAAGGCCACGTTCCCACACGGCCTCATTCTGGCTCTCAGTGGCTTCCACATGGGGGCTGGAAGCCCGTAAGGCACGTCTGTCCACCCCCACTGGCCAGGCCCAGGTCCCGTGTGCCCTGGGAGGCCACACAGTGCCTCGGCCACTGAGGCCCTGACCTTATGCCACCAGAGATCTGGGCGGCCTGGTGGCCTCTGCGGACAGTGTTCTTCGGATGTGGTCTCTCTATAGACCACTTAGAACAGGCGACCCTCAATTTTCCCCGTGATTTTTTTAAAAAATCACCCTCTGTCAAATCCCCAGGAGTCAAAGACTGGCCGAAAACACATCAAAGTAATTCATGGTGGCTACTTGGGGGCAGGGGAGTTAGGGGTGATTTTGTCTTTCACAGACCTTCCAAATTTTCTGCCACAGGCAAATATATGCAGATATATCTAAAAAATAGAAAAGAGAGAGAGGAAAGCCTGGAGGAGGGCTGGGGATGGGGCTGGGGTGGCAGCGGAAAGGCGGGCGCTGAGGCACCCTGTCCCCAAGGACGGGCCGCAGCAGCGGCCACCCGGAATCAGGGCCTTCCGGGTCTGCCTCCGGGGACCCAGCACAGGCAGGCGGGGCCCAGAAACACCCATCCAGAAGGATGGGAGTGGGGGCGGGGCAGGGAGGGCAGGCTGCTGCCCCGGACCCCTTGAAGCAGCAGGTCTGCAAACACCACCACAGAGCCAGCAGGTCTTGTAGGAGCAGCCTCCCAAGTGCGGTGTCATGTCCAGGTTCCAGACCAGGACCCTGAGGCTGGAGGCAAAGCTGGGTGGGGGTGGGGACAGGCCTGGCACTGGCCCAAGGTCCCACGGACTGCAGGCTGAGCCTCCCAGACCCCAGGATCTGAAGCACCCCTTTGGGCGCCCAGGCCAGCCAGCTGCTGACAGGGACTCAGCCAGGCCCTGGCCCTTTAAGCTGATGGTGGCAGGGGAGGGGCAAGGGGAGGGCTGGGGTGGGGTGGGGGGGGGAGAAGGGCCTGGTTCCTGGTGCTTCTCCCCCACACGAATGAATCACCCCTGAATCAGTGGGAAGGGAGGACTCGGTTCCCACTGCCACTTTCCACATGAAAACCTCGGCCCCGGGCTGGGAAGCAGACTGTTTGTTTATTTGGGGGCTGGACAACCCCCACCCCACCCCACCCCGTCCTCATCCTCGAGCCAAAGCTCTGAAGTCAACAGTCAGTCTCGACCAGACTCAGCTGCTCGAGTTTTTTTTTTTTTTTTTTTTAAAAATAAACTAATCCACAGGCCTTGGGCGTTTCAGTCGGAGGAACTTGTCAGAGGAAAGCCATCGGGCCAGGTGTCCCGAGGCGCCTCTGGGGACAATAAGGGCCCCACCGGGAAGGAGGGGAGACACGGGCGGGCATTCCACCTGCCGAGACAGCGGCCATGCTGGGCCACCTGGAGGGCTCGGGGACAGCGCTCACCCCGAGGTGACTTGCTCCGTGCAGGCTCTGGACAGTCCTAACTGCCTCGGACAGACGGGGACACTGAGGGGCGCACCCCCGCAGGCCCCCTAGTGCTGCCGAGCGGGCCGTGCACCCCACAGCCCAGGACTACTGCAGACCAACTGCGCATGCCACCTCCACCTCCCCCTGCCCGGCTCTGGCACCCAGTCCCAGGGACCCTGCCCCTCTGCCCCCTGCTTGTGCACTCAGAAGACTCATGTCACCCAGTGGTTAGGCACAGCCCAGGGACGGATGGGCCGTCTTTGGGTCCGGGACCCTGCCGATCTGCCCGTGGTGGTGACCACAGCCTGCAGGCCAGGTGCCACTTCCCAGCAGCCCCTGGGGTCCAGGTTCCCTGCAGGGCCGCAGCCTTGCCTGCTGCCCCGTACCCTGGCCCCGGCTCCGCCTCCCTGAGCACACAGGCTCTGGAAGGCCCCGGCCTCCGCCCACCCCTCGTCCCTCAAGGCCCGGACAAGACACTTCCTCTTGGGAGCTGGTCTGACTCAGAAGGCTCCGTGGCCACCTCTCCTCACAGCTGGCTCCTCCATCTGTCCCTGTGGCCCGGGTGTCCCTGACCCACAGCAGGGAGCAGCGAGAGAATGAGTAACGAGTGGAGGAGCAGGGGGTGCATGGATGTGCTCCAGGGACAGGGGAGCAGGGCCCCCCAGGCGCCCCGGCACCCACCCCAGGCCCCGCCCCCACCAAGCCAGGCTGTGGGGCCCCGGGACCTCTCCTGGTCCAATCAGCTCCCAGACAGGCCCTGTGTTTTTCTTCCTCTTGAAAACTTGTCTGTCCCCAGTGAACCTTCTCCCTCCAGCCAAGGACAGTGGCTTCAGATCCCACAGGGGGGTGGTGGGCGGGGGGGGGCAGTCCCTGTCCTTAGGACCCAGCCTCGGCTCCCCCTCCACTGCTCACCACGCCCACGGTGGATGCGCTTGGGGCCTGCAGGGTTACAGCGAACCCTCCCCACCCTCCCCACCTGTCTGCAGGGCAGGAGCCCTCAGCCTGTCACTCAGGCGAGGCCAAGAGGTTCCTAGAGGACAGGAGACAAGAGACCCACCCTCGGCCCACAGCCAGATCGCTTGTCCCCTGCCCCAGGCTTCTCCAGTCCTCAGACGATGTGACTGGCTACTCCCACACAGGGACCTGAGACTGGCTCGGGGCCAGCCTGGCGGCTCCAGCTGTGGGTTCCCTGGGTGCTGCACCCAGCCCTGAGGAAGAGGAGGTGGTTATGCTTTATCACAGTCCACCTGCCCACCTGCACCCTCGCAGATGAGGCGGGGCTCCAGGCCGCCCGCAGGGTCCACCACACCTCGAAGCCAAGGTGGGGTCCACCTGGACCCTGTCTGTAGGATGCGCCCCTGTCCTGACGGGCCCGCCCTCGGGCTCCCTGACCCCTGCCCTCACACTCACGAGCTCCATCTACGTCAGAAGTCTGGCCTGTCCATTTCTGGTTGTGTAGGCATGGATGTCTGTCGGCCTCCACGCCGTGCAAAGCGCTCCTCATTTGCCCCGTCACGGGCCGTCCCGTGAGCCAGTGAGGGGGACCGCTGCCATCCCCATGTCACAGAGGAGGAAACTGAGGCTCGCAGAGCCTAGGAGACCTGCAGGGGCTGGCTATGGGGAGTGGTGGGGCTAGGACGGGTCCCCGAGCAGCTGGACGCCGGGAGCAGAGCTGGGTCCCAGCGCTGGCCCTGCCCATGGCCCTGGCACACCGCCCACCGGCAGGGGTGCGCCACACTGCTCCGGGGCCACCTGTGTCCCACGCTGCAGCTGGCGTTGGTGTTTAGGGCCACACACACATCCTGGCCATATCTCCGCTGCCCTGAGGACAAGCGGTCTTTGACTTTATTCTCTTACTTGATTGTTCGAAACCCTCTCGGAAAGCAGGCAGAGGCCACTTCCTCAGGGGCCTGAGGCCCCCGGGTGGGCAGAGAGCTACAAGACAATCAGGGACTGGGACTGGAGTCCCCGGGGCAGCTCGCCACGCCGCCCTGAGTTTGTTCTGGCAGAGGGCCGCGTGAGAGCACCTGCACACGTGTGTGTAATGTGAGTGAGAGACCAGGCCTGTGTTTCGTTCGCCCTTGACCCTGGTGTACCGGGTGGCTGCTCTTCCTCAACGCAGGTCATGGGGAGAGGTGGCACTCAGGCCCTCGGTCAGGACAGACGCAGAGGCCAGCTCCCCTGTCCAGTCTGCAGGGACCCCACAGACATGAGCTGGTGGACGGCCGAGGGCTGTGTGCCAGGCCAGTGCCCTGGGCTGGCCGCTCCTCTCCGGTCCTCCCCGGCTGGCCTCCTGTCCCCCAGCGACCCTGGTGCGGCGGCCCAGCCAGGGCCAGGTGCTGCAGCTCAGCTCTGCCATCCCGAGGGAGAGGAGGGAGCCGGTGGGGGGACGGCGGGGGAGGCTAATCCTCTAGCCTGACTTGCTAAGAGGATTAAAAATCAAAAGCCAACCAAAGCTCTTAAATAAATAAAACTGAGAGCTGCAGTAAGAGCCTACTGGGGCTTGCATAATAAAAGCTGAGTATTAAACACCAAGTCGTAAACCACCCCAGGGCTCCAGGTTCTGAATTCAGGGCACACTCCTAGGCCTGTCTGCAGGCAGGTGAGGCAGAGTGGCCTCTAAGGCCCTTGGTTCTGGGGCAGAAAGGGGGCCTCTTCTCTGTGTAGGCCTTCACCTTGACTTCTACTATCGCCCCATGGTGGCATTCCTCCACACCAGGGCATGGCACTGCCTCCCGGATAGGTGGTGAGCCCCCCGCCGTTGGATGTATGCAAGGATGGTTGGGAGGGCTGTAGGAGATTCCCACAGAATGAGGACTCACAGTACCTACTGGGCATCAGGTGCTGGGCCGGGCCCGGCAGGGACCAAACGACCAGTCGCCCACCCTGTGAAGCCCAGAGCCTGGTGAGACAGAGAAGCCTCCACGTCAAGGTGGAGGGTGCGAGGGTGTAAGTGGAGCCCAGGGTGTGCTCACGAGGCTAACGAAGGGGGCGGCCAGGCGTGGTGGTCAGGGAAGGTGGCTCCAGGGTGGAGGGACATCCTGGCCAAGGCAGGATGAGGACTTGGCCACGGGAAGGGGAGGGAATGGGACTCTGGGCAGTGGGTGCAGCCTATGCAAATGTCCTGAGGTGGGAGGGAGCCCGGAGCACACGGATGAGGCAGTGTTCAGGGTGGGAGGGGCCAGATGGCATGGGACTCCGGGGTCAGGGTAGGTGTTGGGGAGCTGGCGAGGGGTCCCGCCAGTGACAGGCAGGGCAGATTTTGCAAGGCTGTCCTGGTGGCTCTGCCCAGAAGTGCTCGGAGGGAGGAGGGGACAGGGGGGGATGAAAGTGGAGGCCATCATCACCAGGGCAACAGGAGCGATGCCCAGCTGGGGGCAGGTGCCAAGGCGGAGCTAGAGCCTCAGGTGGGAGCAAGCTCAGTAACAGGGAGGAGTGGAGGGTCAAAGGTGACAAGGCTTCGGACCTAAGCTTCACAGGGTGGCCCTTTTGGTGGAGGACCACGGCCAGCTGACACCCAGGACTGCAGCCCCGGACCCTATCTTTAGCTCCTGCTTAAAGTTGCTTAAAGGCCCTTAGACGAGTTGGGCACGGGTACACGCCAGGGCAGCCCTGGTGAGGGTCAGCTGGGGGTGGGAAGAGACTTGCCCACTGCCTCTGGCCAGTCCCTCCAGAGGGGGGGGCGGACCCTCTGTGGAAGCTGAAGGGAATGGAGCTGGAGACCCAGGCCTGGCCTGACCCCAGGTGTCGGGGACCCTGCTGCCTGCCTCCCAGTGGCAGGAGAAAGCCTGGGACCCAGAGAGTGTGGCTTTCAAAGCCAGACAGACCCCAGGGCCAGCCTGGCACAGTCACTTCCTGGCCGACTGACCTCAGACGAGTCACTTGCCCTCTACCTCCTCCATGGGCACATCTAAGGTGTAGGAAGGACCAGATTCGCAAATGAGCCTGCGTTGGCAAGAGACGGGCCCAGCAAGGACTCCTCGAGGGCGGAACTTTGTGGAAATCTAAGTGTCGAGTGGAGCGTTGGGGCCCAGGGGCCCTCTGGGACCGCCAGAACCAGGACTGCGGCTCTCCGCCTGCCCCCAGGCCTCGCCGCACCCCTCTCTCCTCCGTCCTCGCTCCCTTTGCCTGGCGAGAGCCACTCTGGTAGCGCAGCACCGAGGTGTCCTGACCCTGCAACCGGGACAGACTGGGGGAGGCAGGAGCCGTGACAGTGACACTAGTGCATGACGTCACAGGCAGCCCATTGACGCAGCAACTCCCGGTACTCACTACTCTCACTCCCACGTTCCAGGTGGGCAGACGGAGGCCCCCTGACTTGTCTAAGGCCCTTACGAGTAAGAGGTACCGGGGCGGCCCAGCCCATGATGCCCCCGCCTGCCCATGTCCCAGGCCCGACACCCCCTGCTGCCTGCTGAGCCGTCTGCGGGCTGTCTGTGGTCAGCAGGCCACTTCCCCTTCCCATCCTTGGAGATTCTCCAGGGCACAGTGTCTGCCTCATGGAGGGGCCTTGTCACCAGCCCAGGGCCAGCCCGGCCACAGGGGCAGACGTCACAGGGCAGACACAGTCGGTCAAGGAGCAGGCCTCCACCCTCCCGCCTGCCCCCAAGACCCGGAGTCTCAGTTTAGTAGGTCTACCGCATGGTGGGGTTAGGGTTGGGGGGTTTCCGCCCACACAACCAGGCTGCAGTGGGCAGGCGCCCACCCTGAGCCCTCCACCTCCCAGACCCGTCGGCATGGCCCGAGTTGGGCCCGCCAGTACCGAGCCCTGGAGCAGATGGGCCACCCCAGATGGGCCTGCAGCACCCATTCAAGGCCCAGCACCCACCTCCCCGACAGCCAGGGGAACCATGCTCTCCTCCCGAGGGCCGGTGGTGGCTCCTCGGAGCAGTCAGAGCCGGCCCCACCTCACTCCTGGTCCCGGGAGAGTGCGGGGAGCAGGTCAGGCATGTTCTTCCGGGAGAGCAGTGCTCTCAGTTGAAATCCCCCTGGGGAGCCCTGGGTCCTGTTGTCGGTGTGCACACGCGTGTTTTCTCCCCGCAGGCTTTCTCAGAACCTCCGAGGGAGTCCAGTGCGACCCGCCCTGCAGGGGCAGAGCTCCCCTTCCCAACCTTTCCAGGTTGTTTTCCGAGCGCCAGGCGTCGTGGGAAGCCTGGCCTCCAGAACGAAGCCCGAGCTGTCGGCATCGGGCTGTGGCTACTGGTCACCCAGTCCCTGCCAACTCGCCTCGGGTGTCACACGCATGCGCATGCACACATACAACACGCTCCGGCACATGCTCGTCCCCCACACACCAGGTGCTCGGGGCTGTCTGCCCCTCCCACTCGCCCACCTCGAACAGCCGGCCTCCCCAGCTGGTCCGGTGACCCCTCCTTCCCTGCCAGTTTCCTGGAAGGCCGCCCCGTCCCCCTGAGGCTGCAGGCTGAGGGCCCACACCAGCCTCACCCATGACCTCGGGGCCCAACACAGGGCACCGGGAATACCTTTTGACCTCGTGTGGGAGCCTGCCTTCCTAAGGGACAGCCGAAACAAATAAGGGGACAGCGGGATTTTCTAGCATTTTCTTCCATGCACAGGGTCAACCTGTGTGGCAAGAAGCCAGCCAGGGCCAACTCTAAGTTGGGGGGTGGCGACCACTTGGGGTCTGCAGGGCTGCCCACGGAGCCCCACTCGGTGAGGAGCCCACATGCCGGCTCCGCTCACTGTTCCCAGACAGCCCAAGGGAGACGAGCCTTTAAGTGCAGCTAAGAGGAAAGAAAACGCCGAGTATTGCTCCAGAGGGCGCCCAGCCGGGAGTCAGGGCCGGGAAAGATTGTTCTTTGCCCGGCACCTTGGCCAACCTCGGAGACAGCCAGGTAACCCCTCTGGGCCTCAGTTTCCCCATCTGGAAAACCAGAGGGCGGCTAGATGATTTCTAATGGGCGCTCCAGTTGTGCCCAGGCATGGCGGACCCTGAGGCTCTACCCTCGCTCTGAGCTTCAGTTTCCCCAGGAGAGGGCTTCAGGTCCCCTCCCCCGCCCCTGCCTGCGATCCGCCCCGGCCGGAGCACTTACCCAATGGGCAGGCCCCCTTCTGCAGCTGGCGCACCGGCGACCCAGAGACCTGCAGCGACCGCCGGCTGGCCGCCTGTAGTGCGCACACGTTGGCATAGGTGTGCCCGTCGGTGCCGCACACCGCGTGCGCCCAGCGGCAGCGACACACGCCGCGCACGCACTCCAGGCTGTCCCCGCACGGTGAGTCCAGGGGCCCGCCGCAGGGCTCGCTCTCGCTGGCGGCGCACACCAGGCAGCAGTTGCAGAGATCGGGCACGTAGCCGCCGGGGCAGCGGGGGCTTGGGCACCGCGACACATCGCAGCGCGCGGGGCACGGGGCCGCCTGGGGCTCCCGGGCCAGCGCCAGGGCGGCCAGCGCGGCCAGCAGCAGCACCCGCGCCAGCATAGCGGATGGGCGGGCAGCGGACGGGGACTCGGAGACCCGGCCCGAGGCCGGCGAGGACACCGAGGCCGCGTCCGGGCCAAAGGTCCGGCGCCTGCGTTGAGGCTGGGGACCGGCGCGGACCGCTTGCGCCAGCAGGCTCAGGAGGGCGGGTGCTGGCACTGCAGGGACATGACCGACGGGGACCGGGTCTCCAGGACAGAAGAGGCTCCCTCCAGGCCAACAGTCTGTGTGCAGCGGGCCTCACCGCATTTAAAGGCAAAACTCTAGCCGGCCCGCCCCCTCCGCCAGCCCCGCCCCAGCCCAAACCAGCCCCCGCCCGGCCTTCCAGGCCTGGACCCACCCGGCGGCAGAGGCAGAGGCAGCGGCAGCAGAACTGGGCCTTCCTGGTCTGGGAAACTCATAATGGACATGCTGGTGACCTGGAGGGGTGGAAGCAGCGGGGAGGGGAGCCACCAGGGTGCAGGTCTCAGGCTCCACTGGAGTCCCTGCGCCGGGCATGTCGGTGTCTAGGGTTCCAGGGGCCTGAGCTGCTCCTCCTCCCCAGCCTACCCCTCCCCCTTCCCCCCAACTCCCCCCAGGCCTCCTCACACAGGGCCTGTGCGACCCAAATCAGCGGTGATGGAGGTCCCTCTGACCCCAGCTGCCTCGGGGACAAAGCCTCAGGGAGCGCCTGCCCCTGCCAGGACTCCCGGGTCCTTAGAGCCGGGAGGGCGCCCTCTCCCAGGCTCCCAGCTCTGTGCCTCTGTCCCCTCTTTGCCATCTCACACGGGGGTGGGGGGACCCCACAGAGTAGACGGTGGGGTGCACTTTTTCTGCTGGGCACAAGGCTAACAGAAAATGGATGCTATTCCATTCTCCTTATTCCGTCCACAGCCTCTGAAGGGTCACTTTAAACTCAGCACCTTGCCCTGAGGGGCGCAGAGCCTGGTGACGAGGACCTGAGGCCACTACCAGGAGCTGGTCATCACTCAGTCCAAGGCTCCAGAGGCGGCACCACAGAGCGGTCGGGAGGAGACTCCCCCGGCTGCAGTCGGTGGGGTACCCGCGGGGAGCCCCTGGGCCCCCTGGTGAAAGCTGGGGAGCCCGGCTCAGAATGGTGTTTTTTAAATGCGCTCAGCAAACTCACAGCCTTGCAAGGGAAACAATGAGACTGGAATGCACTTAGTGAAATGAGGAATGAACCCACACTGTGCCCCGGGCTTCTCTGAACACGTTATCAGCCATCCCAGCTGGTGGCAGGTTAGCAGTGAGACTTCCAAGTAGCAGGGAACAGAGGGACGTCGGAGCTGCCCCGGTGACACAGTGTGGCGAGGGACACCTGTGCTCTTCCTGGGGGACAGGGTCTCAGGCGGGCTGTGGCTCAGAGCTGCCTCCCCACTGCAGGAAGCTTCGGGGGGAGATGCTGGTGAGAATCGAGATGTTTGTTTTCACACAAGTTCATGGGCACACAGGTTAGGAACCCTGGGCTCAGAGGCGGGGGAGAGTGGAGGGGGTGGGGTCTGGGGCAGTGAGGGGGTCCTAGTGTGAGGGCCGTGGGGCCCTCGAAGGACAGGCAGTGCCTGCGGAGGGGTCAGACAGGTGTGTTGGAGGCCCAGGTGTGAGCGCCCACGGAGTGGCGTGGCTGCGATGGGCCGCAGGCAGGCGGCCACAGGTAGGTGGGGTGCAAAGAGGGCCGGGGCCTCCCCCGGACGAAGGGCAATGGGCCAAGTGTTTCTGGGTCAGAAACCTGCAAGTGCATTTTGCTTTGGAGACGTTGGCAGGGGTGGGGAGTGGGGGTGGAGGCCTTTCCTTGGAAGAACCCTAAATGACAGGGTCCAGAGTTCACACTTCTAAACCTTTCTTGCTTAGATGGGGAAACCGAGTCTAGGGAGGAGGCAGGGCTGGCTGTCGCCGCTGACCGGAGCCCGCAGGCCCTGTCCTGTTCAGCACGGACAACACCTGCCGCTGTGCGGGCCCTGTGGGGTTCGGGGGGCTCCGCATGCCTCGTTTCACTCACAGATCCTGGCCTCTGGGGGTGGGGGCTGCGACCCCGGGAGGGGGGCTCTGGTCGGTGAAGGCCACCACATGTGGCGGGCTGGGACTCAGGCCTGGGTCTTCCTGCCCGTCAAGTCCTGCCTCTGGCCTGATCTTCACCACCACCCTGCAAAGGGGATGTTTTTTCCTTGGACAGAGGGGAAGCTGGGGCTGAGGGAAAGGACACCCAGGAGCTTCCCTTCTCCACTCGGAGCCTGGAGCTGTCCCCCGGAGTCCCCTTTGTTCTTCCCAGCCTGGGCTGCCAGCTCGAAGAGGTGCGGTGAGCATGGGCTGGCCCAGGCCCAGACTATTCTGTGTGGCTTCAAAAAAGGGAATCGGGTTCCAGAACCGGGGCGGTGAGGGATCCGAGGGAAGCAGCGCCCCCTGCTGCTCCCTCGCTTTCCTGCTTCTGGCTCTGCCAGTCCAACCAGCAGGGGCTTCTGCTTCGTTACCTGGGCTCTGCGCCTCCCGTGGGGGAGGGGTCCTTGGAGTGCGCCCAGGTGATGCTTTCTGCAGGTCGGGGGCTGCTCCTCCGGTCAGGCCCTGCAGGGACGTGGGGGCTGCTAGTGCGTCCGGGCACCGCGCCTGGCCCTCTCTCGAGTGTTATCACAGTCCCTTCTCCGACCAGCGCAGGGAGGCCGGTTCCACTCACACACACTTATCATTTGCTTGTTTGTGTTTACTCCTCTCGTCACCCCCAAATAGTTAAAGCTCTCACAAACGAGAACAAGATAAGGAGAGGCGAGAACCAGAGTGGGGCCGAGTGGAGTGGTAGGAACGTAATGAGAAGCCAGGGGTGAGGTTAAGGTGCACATCCTTATCACGAGATGCTGCCTTTGAGTGTGTGCCCATAGATGGTGCTCCGAGGCTCCTGGCAGCCAGGGCAAAAAGGGAAACAGGACGCCTGTGTGATGAACACAGCTGGATGCTTCAGAGCAGCCTGATGCGAATTACCGGGAGGGGAGGAGCGCTCCTCAGGGAGAGAACCGTGGGACGTCCGGACAGCACCTTCTACCTGGAGTCCTGTGGGAGACTCCTCCGTGCGGACTGCGGGCAAGGCAGACTGGGGATCCTGCCAGAAGCTCCGTGAGTCAGCTGGAGACTCTGCCAATCCTGGGGGAGGTGGGTGGGGAGCACCCACTTCTACAGTAGTGCCCAAGCTTGGTGGAATGACTTAGAAGCTAACTTAGGAGCAGGAGCCTGCTGTTAAGGTTGGTGAGAAGCGGCCTCCCTCACTCTCACGAGAATGCCTTCCCCATGCCAGTTCCCCATGTCCCTCTACCAACACACGTCACCACAGGTGGAGAGCCCCGCGAACCTCCCCCACGGGGTGGGCCGGGGCCCGCCCACACCTCGCAGCAGGGCCGGGGACTCTGGAGGAGCAGTGAACGCTGGGGGGAGGAAGGACGTTGGAGGCCTGTCTGTGAGGACCCCCGTGCTCTGGTGAGGGGCTCTCCGACCCAGCGTGTCCCAGGGGTCTGAGTCATTGCCCCCTGGCCTAGAGCTGGAGGACCCTGTGGGCCCGGGCATTTCCCACATGCCGGAGTCGTAGTGGTGTCCAGCGGTTTCCGGAGGCAGGGGCGTCCCCTGCAGACTCTGTCTATTTGAGCTTCTGGGCAGTGCCCTCAGGGGAACCCCCTGAGTTCTTGGGCCCAGGGGCTGCTGTCCGCAAGGCTCAGGGTCCCACAGCGGCGGGGCCACGCCTGACACCCCTTCAGATGGGGAGCGGCCATGTCCCATTAACCCGGGGGTGGCGCCTGCGCTACTTATGGTGCTGGGAACGGAACTGAGCCCTTTCAGCCAGGACCTGGTGGGGAACCAGGGCCTTCACCTCCCCCACCCCCCCCCCAGGGCCACCCCCAGCTCTGCCTGGAGCTGGACGGGTGCCACACGCATGTGGGGCGGCACCTGCTTCTCAGGCCACACTCTCCAAACTCGGGGCAGGCTCGGCATTTTGACTGGCCCCTTGTCTGGGCCCAGGCTTCTCATCGGATGAGTTCAGAGCTTACCACACTTTGGGGACCTGGAAGGCCATCCCTGGCCACACCCCGATGTGCGATAAGACGAGTCCTCTGACATGAGTGGGTGACTCAGAGGGTGGGCCCTGCTCCGGGCTGGGGTGGGGCGGGGTGGTGACGTGGGACACGCTCTGTCTGCAGCCCCCCCTTGACACCCCACGCTGACAGGGGGCCGCCCTCCTCGCCCCGCCTGGCCCTGGGCCTGGCCTGCAGGAGCGGGGAGGCGGGCACAGCAGTGGCCAGCACGCGCCCTGCTCTGGGGGCCCTGGGAAGCAGGTGCTATTACGTCCCCCATCTCGCAGGTGCAGTTGCCCAGGCACTGGGAGGGGGGGTGATGTGCCCAAGGCCACAGCACAGGGCTGGGCCCTCCCTGAAGTCAGAGGCCCAAAGGGTAGAGAACTTGGAAGTGTGAGGGGCCCATGGAGGGGTCTCAAGGCAAGAATCTGGGGGCGACTTGTAGGAGCTGGGGGACGCCAGCTGACAGCCTGCAAGAAAATGGGACCTCAGTCCTACAGCCAAAAGGGAACGAGTCCTGCCAGCCCCGAACTCTTGGAGAGACGCTGCACCAGGCCCGCCGACACCTGGAAACACAGGCAACAAAGGTGCTGAGGCCAGGATGCGGAGACCTGGCAGGACAGGAAGTGAGGGCACCGGTGGGAGGGTCCCTGGGGTGGGAGGGATGGAAGGGGTGTGGTCGGGGCCTCTGGGCCAGGAGAGCGGGGGCTGGTCTTCTCTCTTCCTCATAAGACGACAGCCCTTGGCTGGGAGTGACCTCGGCCCAAGCCCTTCTTGGAAATCACCCCCCCCCCAGCCCCATCCCCACCCCAGTTGGGCGTGAGCCTTCTCCTGGACCGGAATGGCCTCTCCACGTGGGGAGGACTGGTCCTGCCCGCCCTGTCTGGCCACGCGGCTTGCCCTGCCCCGCCGACTGCATGCTCTCCTGGGAGCTGCCTGGCCTCTCTCCCACTGGAGGAGCCGCCGTCTGTGCTCCTGGAGGAGCCGCCTGGTCCTCTCCGGGGCTGGGGGTGGCTGCCCCAGCAGAGCCGCTCTGGCCACCCGGTGTCACGGGCAGGGGTCTGCAGGGCACTCTCTGAGCCCAGGAACAGTGTCATCCCCACTGCATTGCTGCACGTCACAGGGAAGAGTGCCGAGGCTCAGAGAGGTGATGGGACTTGCCCAGGGTCACACAGCCGGCTCCAGTTGGAAGAGGGGGTCGTGGGGCGGGGATATCAAAGGCTGGCGTCACACGGTCACAGTCACAAAGGTGAGCCATTTCAGCCAGAAGGGGCCCCACAGGAGCCTACAGGCCCCACTCAGCATCTTCCAGTGCTTGCGCCCGTCTGGTGGGAGCCCCTCCTTCACCTGCCCCCACCCCTCTCAGCCTGGACTCTGGGCAGACCCCCAGCATCCACACCATGGCAGTGTCCAGCTCTGGAGGCAGGTCGCAGGGTCCTTCCAGAACTGCTCCCCATTCTCCCTATCAACAGGGGGCTGGCTTCCTGTTCTTGATCATGAAACTCAAGTGGCACTGAACCCAGAGCCAGCCAGGGGTAAATCCTGATTGGCTGAGCCCATGAGTCTTTCCCCCCCGCCTTCCTCAGTGATTGGTTTGGTGGTGCATTCTTTAACCCACGAGAGCCAATTCCATACAAGACTTTTGCTGGAGCAGTGCCTCCCCCTCCTGCTCAGAAAGACTCTTTCCCTGGGTGTGGGAGCCAGGAAAGCTGGGACTGGCAGCCCTCTGTGGACCCTGGGAGAGGAACTGAATAAGGAGAGAATTTATAAGGCCCTGCAGGGTGGATCTGCACCTGGATCATGCTGTTCCTGAAGCTGCTTTGTCAGCTCTAGGAGTCAGCAAATCCCCTAAGATGTTGAAGTCAGTCTGACTTGGGTTTCCTGTGATTACCTATAGCACAGACGGGTGTACAGGGGCCGTGCCCAGCCAGGCCCTGGGAGAAGACACAGATTCACCAGCAGAAGTCAGCTGCGCGTAGTGGGGTCCATAACCTACCGTTTTTAGAGCATCTACTGTGTGCCAGGCACACAGCACAAGGTCCCCATTTTACCGGTGGGGACCTGAGACTAAGAGAAGGGAAGGGGCTCACCCAGGACCGCGCAGCTGGGGTTCGCATCCTGCTTTGTCTCCATCCAGAGCCTGTGCGTCTCCCTCTGCCCAGGAAGCTTCTCCCAGACGCGGCATGTGCCCTGGGGCCCAGAGCCCAGCCACACTGAACATCCGGGACTGCGGGGCCACAGCGCTCTCTGGGTGGCACCTCTCAGGGATGCATCTAATGGGTGTGGCCAACGCCTGGTGCCTTGGGACCCATGTAGCCAGCTCCGCACCCAGAGCACCCAAGCTGTGCCCTGACCGCTGTGTGACTGTCAGCAGAGCCTTCCGCCACCCTGGTCCTCAGTCTCCTCCTCTGGAGAATGGGCGCACTTGGCTGCTGCCCTCTTGTGTACTGTCTCGGCCACTGCCGGGGAGCTGGCTGGCCAGACAGGAAAAAGTGCCACAAAAGAGGCAAGCCCACTGCTGGGGACACAGCCAGGCTGGGGCCGCTGTCCCCGCTCAGCTCCAGGCCTGCCCTCCACCACCCAGCGGACAGCCCCACCCTTCAGGACCCAGTCAGCTCACTGCCCGGTGGGGCCCAGCTTCGGGTCGGCCCTTCGGTGGCTGAGCTGAGATCCGCTTGCTGTCCCTGCAGCCTTCACACTTGCAGGAGGGGCGCGGCACAAGAGTGCTGCCCTGAAGGACACAGGGGCGGTGCGGGGGACGGGGGGACAAAGGAGCCTGTGGCAACCAAGCGGTGGCCCGGGTCCTGTAATTTTCTGGCACGACTGGCAGGAAGCTTGGGCCATGCGGCCGTCGCGGCGCCCCGTGCCAGAGAGGCCTCAGTGTCACCCCAGCCTCCGAGGCAGCTTGGTGCTGACACAGCACTTCCCCTCCTGCTCTGGCCCAGTGGCCCCCGGTGACCTCACCCCTGAGGCATGCCCTGTCTGCTGGGGAAGTGGAAGGGGCTCCTCCGCCAGCCCAGCCCAGGCCTGCCTCCCCCCCCCCCCGCCGCCCCCCCCCGTCATTTCCTGGGGCTCCCCCAGCCCTCTCCTTCCCTGAGGTGCGGGTTCCCCGCAGCAGCAGCTTTCTGCTCCCCCCCGACCCTCCCTCTCCGCCACCCTCCACCCTCCTTCTTCCACCCTCGACTCTTCCTCATCTTTCAGCGCTTGGTGTAGCCCCGCCTCCCCAGCCCTCGGGGTCAGGCTTGGCCCCTGGACTCACACTGGCCCCGGGCTTTCCCTCAGTGCCCCATGTGGCAGGTGTCACCTGCATTTTCCTGGGCCACCACGGCCCGGACTAAAACCATCCGCCTTGCCACACGCCAAGCCTGCATCTTGCAGGTGCTGCTCCCTGGCTCAGGCAGCCCCCCCTCCCAGGACGAGTCCCAGATGCGGGCCTGGCAAGGTTCACACTCCATTTGTTCTGTCCCCCGTGTTGCTGTGGTGCAGCCGACCTGCAGCCTCGTGGGACCTCACGGTGTACATGGCGTCGGTCTGACGTGTGTCTGCCTTGTAACACCGCCACCGCTGCCACAGCTGCCACCTCCGTCTCGTCACACAATCGCCGAGTCTGTTTTGTGGTGACAACACTTAAGGTTTGCTCCTTAGCAGCTTTTACGTTCCTGTGACCACCATGCAGTGCGTCACGTCCCCGGCATGTCCCCAGAACGTGCTCATCTTCTACCTGGGCGTCTGTGCCCGTGGACCAACGCCTGCCCCCCCCCCACGCCCTGCCCACCAGCACGTCCCCGCGGGTTCGGCCTTCTCAGGTTCCACTCATCAGAGATGCCCCCCTGCACTCTCTTTCTCGAACCCGTTTCACTTGGCACAAGGCCCTCAAGGTGCGTCCGTGCTGTTGCCAATGGCCAGATGCCCACGTGCTTCTGACCCATGTCGGAACTCCCGGGCCCCCCTCCCGGACCCGCCCTAGGGTCCCCACCCCTGGGCATGGAAGGGTGTCCTAGGTGGGCCACGCCCCAGGCACCAGGATCGCCTCAGCCTTGCCAGGAGCCCAGCGCCATGTCCCATGAACAGTGTGTGCAGTCACGCCACGGGGAGGGGTCTTCCACGGAATCCACTAGAAAGATGGCGCCATGGGCCAAGGTTTCCATGAACAGGGCCAGGCCTCTGGGACCCATCCCCAGCACCCTGGCCCTGCTCACCATGGTCTGGGCCGGGGGACGGTCACTCAGATACAAGCAGTGTGGTTCTGTGGCTGGGAGGAAAGTCGTGTGGTTGCTTGAACAAAACCAAGGACAGTTTCAAGGCGCCCCCCCCCCCCATCCAGAGGCGCCTCCTGCTCTGAGGGACCCGGGAGTGGGGGCGGGAGAGCGGATGGACCACAGACGGGGGCGGATTCTCACACAGGCTGCTGCGGGGTCCCCAGGGACTCACCGGAGGAAATGGCGAAGGCTTTGCCAGACATCGGCTGCAGGTGCGTCCCTCGGGGCGCGGGTGACACCGACACACTGTCTCCTTCCCCGCCGCACAGCGGGCCTTGGCGGCATGATGTCCTCCACATGCGAAAGGGGTCGCCGTGCCCCCCCCAGTGAAAAAGGGTGGCAGTGGTGCATGCCTGCCCACCCCCTGTCAAAGCTGGGGACCCTCCAAGGTGGCCCAGGCGGTGTGTCGATGGCCTCCCTGCTGCTAAACAGGCTTTGAGGGTGTAACTTTTAATAGTTATTTTCGAGTCCTGTTCATGTGTGTGCACACACATGTATGCGTTAAGTGTGGTGCCTGCATGCACACACATGTGCACTGTGTGAGGTGGGGGCCTGCCCCGTGGGTGGTCACTCTGCAACCCAGGGTGGGGGGAGTCTGTGTCCAACTCTAGCCACCGTCTCGCCAGCGGATGTCCAGGTCTCTAAGGCCCGATCCCAGCCTGGGATGAAAGCTCTTCCCAGCCCTGCGGTCCCGGGACTCTTTCTGGGAGGAAGAGGAGTAGACGGGGGTCCTGTGGTCTCTGGCCTGGGAACCCGAGGGCTCCGTGCTGCCTTCCGCTGCCCGGAAGGCCGGGTCCCCGGGGAGACAACTGGCTTTTCTGTTTACTGCCGGAGGAGCAGAGTGTGGCAGTGGCTGACAGAGGGCCACCTCTAGGTGCAGGTGAGGCACCGCAGGCCAGGGCGGCACAAAGCCCGCCGGGTGGCAGACCCAGCGAGCAGCACCCGGGGGCCCGGGCTGCGGCTCAGCCCCACAGCTGCCCCGTCCCGCCTCGAGGGCACGCTCCCGCTGGCCTCGCCAGGCCCCAGCCCCGAGGAGGACCCTGGTGACGCAGCAGCGCATTCGACACAAGCCCTGCCCTCAAGGAGACGGGGTCCAGGAGCATTTATTGAGCACCACTGCATTCGCCTGGGACAGCCGAAGGAGCGTGACTTCCAGTCTATGCTCCGCCAAAGTCTGCGCTGAAACCATCCCTGAGCCACGCACACCGTCCAGGCCGCAGCTCTGCTGTGCCAGCTGTGTGTCCTGGGGACGGGGCCCAGCTGTGTGTCCTGGGGACGGGGCCCAGCTGTGCAGGTGCCACTTTCTCACCCGTGAAGTGGGGGTGACGAGACAGCTCTCCTGACGTGCTGACGCAGCCACTCACTCAGGCAGCGAGCAGCCCTGCTCAGGGTGGGGGTGGGGACGGGGACTTCCAAACACCCAGGAGGGTCCGGCTGGCTCCCTCCTTGTCAACGAACTCGCCCTGTCTGTTTCTGTCTCAAGCTGTGAAAAGTAACTAATTTTATGAAACTTGTTCGTGAATAGCAGGGTTAGCATTATCTGACTGTGTCTAGTAATAAAGTATCATTGTGGATGATTTAGAAAGTAGCAAAGCATAAGGGGGGGGCGGGGGGGGAACTGGGTTGCAGGTCGCCCCCGCGCAGGTTAAAGGGAGGCCCTGAACGGGGCACGTCCCCATCCTGACCCGCAGAGTCCTGTGAACGCAGCGTCACTTCAGGACCTCGACACCACCCTGCCCTGCACTATCGGGGAGGCCCCTACGTAACAGTGTAACAGTGAGTGTCCGAGTGAGACGCACAGAGGAGGGGGAGGGGCAGGGGGAGAGGGGGAGGGGGAGGAGGCTTCCCGAAGATGGAGGCGGAGCCTGGGCACCATGCAGCCACCGCCCCCGCAATGTCTGGGGCCACCAGGAGCTGGGAGAGGTGGGAAGAACCCCCCCTGGGACCTCCGGAGGGGTGGCCATGTGGACGCCTTGGGCTCAGACTTCTGGCCTCCCAGATGCTGAGAGGACCAGTTTCTGTTGCTCTGGTTGCTGCGATCACGGTGATTTGTCTCTGCAGCCAAGGGTGGGGGGGGGCGGCGAACACTGGCCCCAGTCCCCATGGGCGAGCCGGTCCTCACTCACGCCGGGGCTGCTGTTCTCCCTCGGGTCTGCGAGGGGGCCGGGGGTGGGGGAGGGATTGAGTGTGAGTGTGAGTGTGGTGTGTGGAGGTGTGATTGAGTGTGTGACAGTGTGTGTGATAGGGTGTGCATGGGCTTGAGTGGGGTGTGAGAGTGTCAGTGGGGTGAGAGTGGCTGTGTGTCAGTGTGTGAGTGGGTGTGAATGTCTTTTTCATTCACTGGGCCTCCCCGTGTAACCTCTGCAACTTCTTCCAAACCAGGGGTTGTTTTAAAACGGGAGGTGAAAAAGCGTCGTTCCAGGAAAACAGAAGCCACGCCAGGCATTGGGGACAGGCGATGGCCCCTCGCCCGGCTCCCACGGAGACGGACAGTGAGGATGCAGGGGTGGTCCCGCCCCTGGTGGACCCTCCAGCTGCCCTCAGGCCCACCCGGCCCCTGGAGTTCCAGCTGGACTCTCAGCCCGGCCACAGGCACGTGGCAAGTGCCACGTCTTGCCACCGGTTTTCTGACTCTGAAAAGCGGTTCTGTTCCCCAGCTGCAGGGGAACAGACCAAGGCCTCAGGCCACGGTCACATAAATAAATCGTTAACAAGATAAGCAAAGTGTCAACACACACTCAAGTGACGAGGAGGCAGCAGTGAGAGCACCAGCCCCCCCCCAGACCGTGTCCAGGCTCCCACTCCAGCCTGACCACCCCAGGGTGCCTGTGGATGACACGCCGCCCTGGGTGCGGGTCGGGGCAGCCGGCCGCCACCGGAGAAGCCTGGCTCTGCCCTCCCGGGCCTCCGCCATGCTGCGTCCTGGAAACGCGAGGCCCGGCCCAGCACCCGTGCGGTGGTCCGGAGCAGAAAGTGGAGAACGTGCGTTTGTCCAGCACGCAGCCTGGCCAAGTCCTCCACGGCAGGAAGTCCAACAGCTTGCAGCTCGGCCTGTCCTCAGCGGAAATTATACACAACAGTAACTCACAGCAAAAAAAAAAGGCCCCGGGAAGGGGCGCCTAAGGGGTATCTTGGAAGAGGACGCCCTGCTCAGGGTTCGGAGCGGAAATCTCCGAATCTCCCTCCGTGTGGGCGCCAAGCCCTTCCCTGACCTGCCAGGTTACACCCGCCCAGGGGTCCCAGGGAGGCAGGGACCCCGCCCGGTCCCCAGCCCCGGAGGACCGCCTTTGGGGCTGTCCTCACGTACGACGTCCCCGAGGTTGCCCCGCTCTGTATACCCGTGTGGGGCCCCTCCTCCCTGCTCTCCCCTGGTCTCACCCTGTCCCCCCGTCTCTCACGCACCCTGCTTTGCAGTCTTTGTGTACCGGGTCCCTCGGTCCTTCCCTCTCTGGTATCTGTTCATTGGGGACATCCCTCCCCACCCCGGCTCATGAGACACTCTCACTTTTTGTGTGTTAGAAATTCACATGGTGTCTGCTTTTCCATACTGTGTGTTTTCATCTGAGAGCAAGGGCACTTTGAGGAGGTCCTGAGGCAGGGACCCCAATTCCCACGGGGCGGCCAAGCGCCCTGCACGGGCAGCATGAGGGGTCCCGCCTCGGCTCATTCAGTCCGAGGCTGCCTGGCGTTTCCTGGGCAGGGCTATCGGTCCCTGTCCCAGCGCTATTCGGTATTCATGAAATAACTTTATATTAAACCATCGGGCCTGGCAGGGCAAAGGCCGCGCCCCAACTCTTCCTCTTGTAACCCAGCGCAGGGTCGGCTGCACCCCGCTTCGCAAAGCCACTCCCGGAGACACAGGTACTGATGTAAAGGAAGTGGCATATTCAGGTGCTGGCCGCCTGGAAGGTGAGGGACTCTCGTGGCAAAGCCCACCTTCCCCTCTCAGGGCAGGCAGGGGCTTTTGAAGGAGGGGGAGGGAAGGCAGAACAAAGCCCTGGGCAGGGGCTGTGGGCCTGCGTCCTGGGCCTGTGACTTCAGCACCTGGCACCAGCAGGCACCACCACCTCACTCAGCCGGGCGAGCGTGTCGCCCGGAGTCCTGGTCACAGCGGTTTCTAGTAGGAGCAGGAACTGGAACGCGACCCCACGGGGACACAGGAGCTGCCCGGGAGCGGGGGCTTTCAGTGGCGGGCTGGTGCATCGCCTGCCTGGTGCATCGCCTGCCGAGTCCACGGCCCGGGAAGCGGAGCGGTGCGGAGTGGTTGCTCTGTTCCGCTCGCCTCCGGAGCAGCTGTTCCCAGGGCTCCTCCGGCCACATAAATCCTAGAAGGTTTATGAAGTTTTACATAAACCCTGTGGGATGTTGTTTTGGAATTGCCCGGAAGCCGTACGTCAACTTGAAGAGAACCGACATCTCTACTTACCACAGTGAGTTTTGGTACCCACGAGCACAGTAAATACTTGGTTAGATTTATTTCGGGGTATCTCAAATTCTTTGTGACACTCCACATTGTGTGAGCTTCAGAGCAGCCGTCCCAGCCACTCGCCGAGGGGCCCGCGCGTGCTCACCCTGCCCGGGGACCTCGGTCGGTCCGTGTGCCCCGAGCCTGCGCCTCTCTGGGGTTCTCCACGTAAACAGTCGTTTTGCCTGTGAGTAACGTCCACTTGTCTCTGTGACACTTCAAGTCTGTTTTTTTTTTCTTGGTTTGCTGCATTTTTTGGGACTTGACCTACAGGGTGACGTCGCCTAGAAGCATGGAAGCCACTGGCCTCGGCCCGGAACCCGGGAGCAGATGGCTCCTGCCGTCCCAGTGTGTGGTGTGGTGGGCTGTGCCCGCTGCCCAGTATCCGTCCCATGCAGTGGGGACAAAAGGCCACGGAGGACTGGTCCCGAGTGCATCCGGCCGGCACACAGGGCTCTGGGGGTTCTCCTGATCTGCCCCATGTGCTGGCTGGAGACTGGGGTGAGGCTCGAAGGGCTGTCCCCCACGGGCCAGGCAGAGGTGAGGAGGGGAGGGCCCCCTTCCTTGCCCCCCCAGCTTCCCCGGCCCTGGCAGGGCCCCTGGGGTGTGTCCCGAAAAGCAGACGTGATGTTGTTGGGACCGGGTCAGGGCCCGGCCAACTTCACACTTGGCCCGTGTTGGGAACGGGCGTGCCTGCTCAGCTGGGTCGGGACACCCGCAGTGTGCGGGGTCATGACCCCACTCCTTGGGTCCTCCCTTCCAGCCTGTGGTCCTCTGGAAGCCCAGGCAGGGCCAGCGCAGGGTGGGAGGGGGCTGGTGGGGTGGAAGGTGAGCAGAGAGCAGAGTCCCTGTCCTGCCAGGAAACTGCCCCCTCGGCTGCCCCCGATGCCCTCTGGGGCAGGGCCCTGCACTGAGCCTGAGACAGCTGGCCTCCCTCGATTCTTCTGGGAACCCAGCTCTGCCCTCCCTCAGCCTCACAGCCCCCCAAATTGGTAGGTTCCCAGAGAGGTTCCCTCAGCCTGCAGACGAGCCCATGCTGTTTGTTCTGGGAGGGACGCCCCTGTTTCCCGGAGACACCCCAGGCCTTGTATTCCCTCTTTCTGGGGCGCCTGCAAACCCAGCCCAGAGGCCGGGGTTGTGAAATCGTTTCTGGTTCTGGCTGGGCGGTGAAGGCTAGCTTCAGGAGCACAGCGGTGGGTGGACAAGGGCCAGGCTTGCAGCCCCCAATGGTGGCCCCTGGGGGCCAGCCCAGAGCCCCTCCGGCCCGGGGCCCTGGCCTGCTGGGGGCAAGGACCCCTGGGCTCAGCGGAGGCCCCTCAATGGAGCTGGAGGGTGGCCAGGAGCCTGTGGCGGGAGGCCTGGCCCTCCGCCCTCCTCAGCATCGGGAGTTCAAGTTCAACCTCGTGCACTTGTGCGTGGAGCCCGAGGCGAGGGCAGGCGGGGGAGGCGGGGGGCCTGTCGGGGTGAGCCTCCAGGTGGGGCTCCGGGCTGCAGGGACACCTGGGCTAAGCCTAGGTGCTTGTTACCTGTGCTTTGTAACAAAGGGTCCCACACTTAACAGCTGAAAACAACACCATTTATTATCTCAGTGTTTGTGGATCCGGAGTCGGGGCCCCACTCTCTGCTCAGAGTCTCCGCAGGCTGCGACTGAGGGACTGCTGGGGCTGTGATGACCCCCGAGAGTCAGGCCTCCTGGTGGCTGGCAGATTCCATCCCTGCTGCTGCAGGACTGAGGCCCACGTGGTGTTGGGAGCCGCTGGCCACACTGCTCAGCCTCTTGCTCGGGGCGCCCCCCATAGGAAGCTCGTCCCGTGGCTGTGGGCCTCTTGGAGGCCGTGGGAGAAGGTCTGTGGCCGCACCGCTCTCCCAGCTGGGAAGCCTGGCCCCTCCTAAAGGGTTCACCTGACCAGGTCAGGCCCACCTGGATGGCATCTCGTTTAAGTAACAGGCAACTGGTGAGAGACTTCACTCCCTCCTGCAAACGCTCTCCCTCCCCACGTGCGGGAACCCAGACGTTCCCTCCCACCCACGCTCCAGGGAGGGTTATAAAGAGCCCGGGTAGCGTCCTGCCTTCCGCCTGGGTCGGAACGCGCCAGTGTTTTTATTCCTGCCTTCGCAGCAGCCCCGTGAGTTTAACCACCCTGGGGGCAACGGCCAGGCGCTCCTCTTCTTAATAGCCTGGCAGGGACCGCTACCCTGCTATAGGCCCAGAAATCCAGGTGCCCAGAGGGCAGGCCCCTGCCACAGGAAGGACGCCTTCTGCGGGGCCCCAGGCCACACTGCCAGAGAGGCACAGCCTGGCCTGGCCGGGACCCACCCACCCCACTGCGGACATGTCCTGCGCCCAACAGTCCCCCGCCTGGGCCCAGGGCACTAGCAACCACTACCACAATGTCCCCAGATGCCACTGGGGTCCTGGACGGTGCCGCCTGGAGCCCTGGGGGCCCCCTGACGCCCCGCCCTGCACTCTCGCAGGGTCACTTAGATGCACCTCTCTGTCCATGTGGGACACCCTCTGTGGCCACTTGAACTCCTCCACCGATGGGGAGCTCACTTCTCCCAGAGGCGTTCCCACCTCCCGTCTCCCAGGAAGCCCACCAGTGGGGGGATCGGGGAGAGAAACCCCCTCTCCACAGAGAGGAACGTCCACCTCCTCACACCCCCATAGTGATAATAACAGCCAGTGATTCTGTGTGTCCTGGGGATAGTCACACTCCCTCTCTGAGCTATGGTCTCCTTATCCAATCCAGAAGCCGCCTTGGGTTGGCTCACACTGGCCCCGTGGATGATGTCGGAGCAGAGACGGAGGGTGCAGACAGCCAGACTGCATGGCGCTCCAGTGCCCCTCGGTCAGGAGCAGCGTGACTCCAGGCCGGGTGCTTCCCTGCTGCTGGGGGAGGTGGGTGGCAGAGCTTCCCCAGACCCCCCCCCCGCAATGAGTGTGATTTTGTGCCATCTTAGGGGCTCCCCCGGGAGTTCTCCACAGGGGCCCCAGTGCCCTGGCCTGCAGTCGTTGATGAGTTTGCACGCAGTAGGTGTGCAGTGAGCCAGTATGGGAAGGTGACTGAGTTAAGACACTGGCACCTTCTCCTAAAACCTGCCCGGTAACCCCCGGTGGGGCTCTGGATTTGGTGCCCATAGGGCACGGGGCTGAGTGCCGACTCAGTGCCAGGCATGTGCCCCCCTCACGGCCACTCTGCTGAAAAGAGGGCTCTGGGGCTGCTGCCCGGGGTCCTGACCTTGGGGGCCTGGGCCCAGCCCATCAAGCCCCGGCCTCTACCTGCCCACCCCTCACCTCAGCCACAGACGGGGGGCTGGCTGCCCAATGTCTCGAGGTCTCTCTGTGCCCAGCACACAGTCTCTCTTCATCCTCAGAGCCTGGAGGTGCGGTTTGTCTTTGGTGACAGACAGGTTACCAAAGAAGAGACCGAGGGGTCTAAGTGGTTAAGCTACTCGGCCAGAGGAAGGCAGCCCTGGGTCTCGTGCTCTGTAGCCGCGTTTGCCCGCGCCCTTTCCACAGAAATAAGTATCATTCTAGGAACCAGGCCGCGATTAGCTGGGATCTATGCCGAGCCGAGCCAAGCCGGCTGCTGAGGTCCTCGCTTCAACCCGGTGCAGGGTCTGCCCGCCTCCTGTCAGCGTCACCAGCTGGCACTGGGAGAAATAAACTCTGTCCCCACCGATCCCACCACCTGCAAGTGGGGGGCTGGAATCTGACCCCGGGGTGTGGACGACTGAGCCTCCCCCCTGGACCTCCAGGACGGCACTGGGGGCCCGGGAGGCCAGTGCCTGAAGTGCACTGGGGGCTGTGGCCAGATGGGGAGGGTGCGGGTGCCGAGGCCACGCTGTCCGAGGCGGGTGGTCTATGGGTGACCTGCTGCGGGTCCCACCCCACCCGAGTGGCTGCAGGCCCAGGACTGGGGTGCTGGCTGGCCGGTCGCAGGCCTCAGGGATCTGTGTCCCCGGGGCTACTGTGACAGGCGCTTCCTCAGGCCTCCTGTTGTCCACTGCAGTGTGGCCTCCTCCCCACTTTCAGCCCAGCCATGGAGAAGGCGGACTGGGGTCAGGGTTAGCTTTGTCAGCAACTCTGCAGGGACGGGCTCCTTCCCCTGGGTGTGGGTTCTGGAAAGCTCTCTGCTGCCCCCTGGTGGGAGGCCTTCAGCTCTGGGCCGGGTTCTGGGGCTCCAGGTACCCCAGGACCAGAGGAGTAACGATGGATCTCCCCTGCTCCCTGCCACTGGGCCCCTGGGCTCCACCACCTGTCCCGGGTGCACACCCAGACCCAGGACGAAACCAGCACTCGGCCCACACCAGTGAGCCCCCTCCCGGCCTTGGTCTCCCCTTTTGTGAACAGAGGCTCTGGGGAGAGGGGATGAGAAGTAACTGCTTCCTGGGTGCAGGCTTCCTTGGGATGAGGCCCGTGTCACACAGGGGTGGTGGCCGCTCAGCATCACGAATCGGAACAGTGCCACTGAGCCTGTCACTTGAAGAGGTTGGTTTTATGTTGTGTCAATTCCGCCTCATTCACAAAATAAGTTAAGAACAGAAGCGCCCTGTGGGCGACAAGGACCTGGACACGCCCCCCTGGGCCTGGGGCTCCCTGTCTGGAAGTTGGAGGAGGATTTCAGTGAGGATGCTGGGGTTCTCACCCTGGGCTGGTGGGAGCAGGCGGGTGGGGCCGGGGTGGGCGGCAGGCCTCCAGCCTTCCTCCAGGCAGGCGGACCCTGACGTGCTAACCTGCTCACCGCGCTGATCTCTGGGGCTTGGTGCCAACCGTTGTGCCGTGTGCCCGTGGGCGAGGCACCTGCCCTCTCTGGCCCTCTGTTTTCTCAGCTGTAAAAGGGGCCCACAACGGCCCCAACCTCACAGGGACACCTGGAGGTGAAAGGCAGAGCGCAGTGAGGGCTCTGGGAAGGGAGGGGGAGAGTGACTTGCCCAAGGCCACACCCTGAGTGGCTGCCGTTGGACCTGGCCTGGGTGCCTTGGACTCATGGCCCCCCACTTATACCTGAGGGCAGGGCGCAGCAGCAGCGTGGCCCCCTGGACAGGGCCTGGCCCTGGGCGCTGCCTGCGGACTCGAGGAGCTGACTGCAAGAACGTTTAGTGCTGCTCGGCCCCCCCACCTTGTTTCCCAGAAAATGAGCCACCAGGCCCCACTCCCAGAGGACGGGCCCTCAGGGCGGGTGGCCGGAGGCCAGCCAGGGTGCCCGCCCCCAGCGGTGCTGGGGGGCCAGGTTGACCCTGCGGATGTTGAGCTCAGAGGCGAAGGCCCGGGCCTTCTGGTAGAAGAAGAGAGACTTCTCTCGGTCCAGCAGGAAGTTGTGGTAGATGGTGGCCAGGCGTGTGTAGATTTTCATCTGGGCCTTCTTGTGGCCCAGGTCCACGGCCGCCGCCAGCGCCAGCTGGTAGTACCCGGCTGCGTCGAACGGGTCCTGAGGGGCGGACGTGACATTTAGCAGGGACTGCACGTGAACTGACCCTGTGTCTGAGTAGGGGGCGGGGCGAGCTGCTCCCACGCCCCCCTCGGCATCTCCACCCACACTAGTCACCACACACTGGCTGCAGCCTGCTGCAGGCAGGACCCCTGCGAGGCCAGAGGCGAAGGTGCCCCTGGTGGTGTTCTGGGAGGAGCCCACCTGCTCCAGAGTGGCTGCCTGATGTCTGGGGGCGCACCCGAACATCTGCGTGGGCCTGGTCACCCCGAGTCCCTCCCGACCCCCTACCCAGAGCCTGCTCTGGTTCCCCCTTCCCTCCCTGGAGCCAGGGCCTCTCACCCTGTAGTCCGCTCCCCTAGCTCCTCCAGCCGCTGTCTTATCCACGCAGCCCAGGCTGCCCCCTCCACCCGGAGACCCATGTGGCTTCCTCCTGGGCTTCTGCCATGAGGTGGGGCCTGGCTGCAGTTCCCAGAGCCCCCCACAGGGCCCACCCCAGCCCAGGGCCATCATGGCTCCTGTCCCTCCAGCCGGTGTCTGCACTCAGGCCAGCACAGCCGGGCCCCTCCAGACACACAGCCCTGCAGTGTCACCTCTGGAAGCTCTCCGAGTGATTTTGATGGGGCGGGACCACCCCCGGACCCCCACTCCTATTTCAGAGGCATCTTTGTCTCCATCCCAAGGTCCCAAGTCAGGATACCCCCCCATTCCTGTCTCCAACCGCAGCCTGGAAGTCTCAGAGTTGGGGTCGCACAGAGCTCAGCTGCAGTGGGGACTCCCACTGTCCACAGGGCCCCCAGAACCGCCTGGCTCCAGCACAGCCGGAGGCCGCAGTGACCACTCCTGACCAGCAGGTGTCGCTAGCACACAGCCAAGGCGACCAGCTCTGATGTGCCTGCCTGGACTGGTGTCCCTGCCTGGAACCCCGAGGCAAGTCACCGCCAAGATTCCTCCTGTGAAGTGGGATGATTGTAGCCACCCTCCCCAGGCGATGGGAGGATTCAGCGTGGCAGGAGATCCCAAGAAGAGCTCTGCACAGACTGGCAGGCTTCCTCGAAGAGGTGCCAGGCTTTGGGTTAGATCTTGCATCATAGAAATAATGGTGAGACCCCCCCCCCCCTCCCTGGAGGTCCTTTTCCTCTCCCACATGTCTGTGGCTAACTCCTGTTCGATTGTCCAGACTCAGCACTGTGTCACCTCCTCCGGGAGGCCCCCCCGGTTATACTTCCTTTCGTCCTTTACCCAGTGGCTGCTGCCCTCTGTTCCCATGTCAGCCTCCTCCACTGACCCTGAGCTCTAAAGGGCAGGGCCTGGCCCTGCTGGGAGCTCGGACAGTCTGCTGACCACACCGGCTCCCCACAGCCAGGCCCGGCGCCCCTGGGGCCTGGGACTCACCGGACAGAAGACCTGGACCCAGGCCTCTGGCACTGAGTGGAGATCCCACCTGAGGCAGGAGATGGTTCCCTGTTCCCTGATTGCCGGAGCCCCGCGCCCCTCCCCGCACTCACCTTCAGCTGGTAGAAGGTGATGTCTCCGAGCGCCAGGTACACTCGGATGTAGTACAGCGTCTCCTCGTCGAACTCCAGCGGCGAGCGGCAGAGCGAGAGCGCCTTGAGGTAGAAGTGCTCGGCCAGCTCGCCGTGGCCCAGCCGGTGGTGCAGGGTGGCCAGCCGGTGGTAGGCCACCCGCTCATTCAGACCGTCCCCTGGAGATGCAGGAAAGGGCCACACGTGAGGACACGCTGCACAGGCGGCAGGGCCGCAGGCCCGTCAGGAGTCTCACTCTTCCCGTCCGTGAGGGGGGCCCAGTAATGCCTGTCCCCTGCCTGCTGCAGGGCATGGTAACATTGAGAACTTGGAGGCTCCGCCTCCAGGCCTGCATGGGGTGCTTTGGTTGCTGTTTTGGACTAGGAGACCCCAAAAGCCATTCAGTCTGAACCTGCCAGTGCCAGGGCTCTGGTCCACCTCAGATGTGACATCTGACCCTCCTGGTGTATCAGCTGCAGCCCCGCCCCATCCTTGGGAAGTCATCAGACCAGCTGCGCCCACCTCCCCTTCCAGGTGGGTACTTTGGGGCCTGCGTGCAAACCCTGCTTCACACCCTCTGTGCGCCCGGCCCTCTCAGTACAGTCAGGTACCGGGATGGAGGGACGCTCAGCACCGAGGGGCTGGCTTCTGGAAAGGGGACTGGGACTGTGCCAGCCAGAGGACAGCAAGGGCTGCCCCCTGCGGGGAAGGGCCAGAACATGCCCTGGCAGGCTCAGGGCTGCTGAGAAGCCTGGAGTGTCTGGGATGTAGGGCACAGTGGCTGGTCTCCCGGTTGGCGAGGGGAGGGATGAGGAGCCACTGAGCTGGTCACATCCAGCCACACAGGGAACAGGCCCTGGCAGGGGCTGGGAGGCAGGCTGCAGCTCCTCTCTGCCCACTCACACGGAGAGGGCAGCCCATGGATGGATGGATGGCCAGTCCCACCCTGCCTCCCATTCACCTCCAGCTCCGGCCCTCCTGATCTCTGATGTGGAGGCTGGGCCCAGGGGCACGGGGCTCACCCAGGGAGATGCTGAGAGCCAGGGCCACGTGGGCGAACTCCAGGCCCTCCTGCGCCATCCCCAGTTCCGCCAGCAGTGCCACCAGCTTGTTGCACAGCCGAAGCTCTGCCTCCTGGTTCCCTGTGGTCACAGCTAGTGGCAGCGCCCGGTCCTGTCCACACAGGCAGGGAGGTCAGGCCACCTCTTACAGTGGCCAGCCCACACCCAAGACCCTCAGAGCCCCAAACAGAGTGCTGGGAGCTGCCCACCCTCACCGTCCCACTGTCCCCTGATGGAAAGGTCAGCTCAGAGAGGTCCTGACACCCACAGGGCCATGAGTAAGTGGGGTGTGGCCGGCAGGACACCTGTCTACACTGCCTCGCTCAGACCAGCCGCTCTGCTCCTGGGCAGTGAGGGCCTGATCGGGGGTCCAACACCCTCTGTGCTCTGCAAACGCCACGTCTATCTGGACCCCAGGGCTGAGCCGCCTGCCAGGAGCTGGACAGACGGGAGGGGAGAAGCCGCCCTCCCTAGGGGCCCGTGCAGACTGGGCCCTGGTCCCCATCCTCCTGCTGTTGTGCTCTGTCCTTTGGCATACCCCCCTGCTTCTCGGAGCCTCAGCTTCCTCATCTGTAAAGCAGGGATGGGCTGACACCCCGGGGTCATTGGAAGTGACTGGGGTGTGCACTGCAAGCCTGTGTCTGCCTGTGGCCCTCACGGCCCTTCCTTCCCGTCCCTGTGGGTGGGAGCCAGGGGGTCATGACCCTCCCAGACAGCGCTGCCTCCTGGGAGGCACTGCCCTGCAGTACCTGTGCCTCGGCCCACCCAGGATGCCCACTGGGCCTCCCCCCGCCCCCGTACCGCCCCCAGGCCCCTCACCCTGTAGAAGGAAACGGCTTTCTCTCGCTCCCAGGTCCCGTTGAAGAAGATGTCTCCAGCTGCCTCAAATAGCTCCAGCCCCAGGTTGGGGTCCCCCGTGTACAGGGCCGCATCCTGAGCGACCTGTGGGGATGCGGCGCCTCTCGTGAGACCCCCAGGGCGCCAGCAGGGCGGGGGCCCGCCCACCTCATGGGGACCTGGCAGCCACTCCTGGCCACCCTGGAGCACTTGTGCGTTGGGGGCCTTGTCCCTCACACCTTTCAGGAGTGACTAGTCCTGTGCACCTCGGGCTCATCGTCACCCAGTGGTGTGAGGGTGAGCCGTTCAGCCCTGTGTTCCCGGAGGAGGCTTGTCCTGGTACGGGCCCAGAGCCGGCAGGCATGGAGCCTGGTGCAGGGCTCAGAGGCGGCTCCCGAATCCCGCCGCCGTGCCCAGACCACGGCACCCTGCACTCCGGCCTCGTGGGGTTCCCGCCCCACTGTTTGTGCTCTCTGTCCCTTAGCAACACCCGATGGCACGTATCTGTCCATCTTTCCACCAGAGAACTGCGGCTCTTGGCTTCTCTGCCGCGTCTGGGGCCTGGCACAGTGCCTGGCGCATAGCAGGTGCTCAACAAGTGCTACTGAGGAAATGAGAGGACCAGACCCTGCTGGCAATCCAGCCACACCCAGCCGTGGGCAGTCCCGGACCTGCCGCCCTCCTGTGCACCTCTGGGCCCTTGTGCCTGTGAGCCCTGCTGCTGGACCCCCACTCGCTGCAACTCGAGGCAGCCTCACTGACCCCGGGCAGACAAGAGCACACCCTCCCGTTCTTTTCTGCACCCTCTCACCCTGCTGAGGCCCTGGGGCCCCAAGTCAGTCCTGTTCAAGGGGCCTTTCCCCGCAGCCGGAAACCGAGGACCTGGGAGCCTCAGCCCCTGGCCTGGGGAGGTGCAGAGCAGGTAGTGGAAAAGGAGACACCTCACAAGGATTGTGAACCTCCCAGTTTGTCCCAAGTCACGCCATGTTTAAAGGGGCGTGCCACATGATGCAAGAGCAAGCCGTGGGCACGCTGTGTGCACACGTGTGGAGCTTTTGCTGTGTATCAGCACAGTGGGGGCGTCTGTGAGGGCATATGCCTCTGGCCCCCAGGAGCCGAGATGTCTGTGGAAGATGCTGGGGGCTGCGGGGCAGGGGGCGGAGTCTAGGGGAAGCGGGGAGGTGGCATGGGCATCTGGTGCGCAGCTCAGCAGTGGCTTAGGGATGACTGAGTGAGTGAATGTGCACCCACACTCACACCTGGATGTGCAGGTGCACCAGCCCCCCCCCCCTCGCACCTGGATGTACAGGTCCACCAGCTCGTTCTGCTGGAGGAGGTAGTAGATCTTCCCAGCCTGCAGCCAGGCGTATGCCTCCTTCTCCTTCTCCTGGAGGTCAATGAATATCCCCAGACTGCGCTTGGTGTAGTCCAGTGCCGACTTGTAGGCCCTGGAATTAGACGCAAGGGTCAGAACAAGCCCCCTGAGGCCGGCTGCCACGTGGGAGGGAACTGGGCTCTCCCGAGGGCCAGGCCGGTGCTGGCGACGAGTGGGAGCGGAGCCTGCCCCGCCCAGGCTGAGGGAGAACGCAGAGCACGCAGGCTGCAGGGCGCGTCTGGCAAAGACGGGAGGCTCTTTGGAGGGACACGTTAGCCAGGTGTCCGGGAGGCGTGCGCTGTGCTGACTCCGCCCACCAACCTGTCTGGGCCCAGCAGGAACCGGGCACTGGGTGGAATCCAGAGAGCATCTGGGCCGAGGCTCGGACTGGAGGGAGCCGCAGCCGCCCACAAGCCGTAATCACAGGAGGCTGGACGCTGCTCCCCGCTGTGAACTCGGGGGTGGCGCCAGGAGCAGGCACTTCCAGCACACTCCGGTCTGGGGACCCCACTTTGAGAAGCGTGGGTCCAGGACACTGGCCCACGGGCTCTGCCATGAAACCCAGGCCCAGGACTGGCCCTGCCAGGCCCTGAGGAAGCCCGGCTCCTCCCTCTCTCCGAGAATCCCCACACTGAAGGGCTTTGCCGGGCCCTGTGGGCTGCGTGGCTCCAGCCATCTGTCACCCCACCTGGTCAGGAAGCTCAGTGTGGGCTTCACAAGGGGCACGTGACCCTGAAGCCCTGCCCCAGGGGAAGCTGATGGGGCAGCCAGCTTCTGTGCTCCTGTGCACGAGACCCCTCCAGACAGAGGTGGCTGCTGTCCTCATGTCCACACTGGGCCCGTGCGAGCAGGCACAGGGCAGGCGGACGTCAGCTTACAGAAGCCACCGCCGCAGAAAGAACAGCCCAGGACATGCTCAGCCTACCCCGGGAGGGGTGCAAGCGGAGACTGAGGACAGGTGACAGGGGACTCCTCTGTCATCATCAATCCGCACGACCCCAGGCCTGCCAACTGGGTGCTTGCTGGCACTGGGCACCCGGGAGGCCAGCCTAGCGTCCTCGCCACCCCGCCGCTCCGCAGAGCCAGGCCTCACCGCTCAGTGCCCAGGGACAGGTAGAGCTGGCTGATGGTCTCCAGGAGCTTCCCCTCCAGCGCCTTGTCAGCCACCCTCCGGGCCAGTGCGAGCTGGAACTCGTGGTAGACGACGCACTGGGCCGCCCTGGGCTTGACCGCACTGTAGAAGTGACACAGCCGCTGGACGGCACGCAGCTGGCCTGGGCAGGGCAGACACAGGGAAGAGGTCGAGGTCATTCATCACGGCAACGTAAGGGCCCTGCTGTGTGCCCGCCTCTCCCACACCTCTGTGAGCCGGGGTCCTGGCAGGCTGGGAACCCGAGCCCAGACAGGCTGAGGAATCTGTCTGAGGTCCGGCCAGGGCCAGGCTGGCCACGTTAGGGGTGCTGGAGAGACGGCACAGCTGTTTTGATGAACCCCAAGCCTGGGGTCCTGGCCAGACTCTCCCAGCAACACGCCTGGCTCCTGCTTTGCAGAGCTCCTCCGGCCAGGACAGCTGGTCACGCCGAGCTGATGAGGCTGGACACCAGCATTCCCATGGGGCAGGTGGGCCGGCTGAGCCCCAGGTCAAGCCCCCCCACGCGGGGGAAGGGGGTGCCAGTTCCGTCTTGGCGTTCCAGAACCGATGCTCTATCCAGACGCCAGGCTCCCAACCACAGCGTTAGTTGCCTAGTCTGAAAGCAGGGGCCTGGGGCCAGTTGAGAGCTTTGTCTGTTAAAATGGTCCACAGCCCTGGCCAGGTGGCTCACTTGGTTAGAGCGTCGTCCTGATACGCCGAAATTCCAGGTTCGATCCCTGGTCAGGACACATACAGGAACCGACCAATGAGTGCATAAGTGGAACAACAAATACGTGTTTCTTTCTCTCTTTCAAATCGATAAATATAAAAAGTTTTAGAAAGATTCAAAGACATAATTAAAAAAATAGACAATAGAAAAACTGAAACATCGGCGAAACCAGGAGCTGGTTCTTTGACAAGATGAACGACATGAACGACTCTGTAGCTGGACCGACCGAGGGAGACAGAGGGGCGCCAACTGCAGAGGTTGGACTTTGTCACCAGGGTCACGGCCTCGCGGAAAGGAAGGGGGATGACAGACTGCTGTGCGTCACGCACGCAGGCTTATCATATGACCAGAGAGAGGGGACAAATGCCTAAGAGGACGCCAGTGACTGAAGCAGCCTAAACCACGGCCTGGAACAGCACCAGGTGGCCCTGGGGGGTCACCCAGCCCTCGTCTCCTTGCTATTCAGTACGGGGGTGGCAGCGGGGAACAACGGGATCCCCCAGGTGCCCCAGCTTCTCTTTTCCAACTCTGATCCCCGAGTGCCCTGAGGGGCCCGCAGGGCCACTGGCCGGCCCCACCCGCACCTGCCTGAGGCCACAGGTCCCCAGTCCCCTGGCTTGGCTCGTGGCTCTTTCTGGAGGTTCTGGGGGGCCCTGCCAGCCTCAGAGAGTGCTCCCCAGTGGTCTCAGGGAAAGTGCTGAACCACAGCCTGGGCTCTCCTACTCCTGCCCTGCCCCCAGTGGAGGTTCCTACCACCTCAGTGCCTGGCCCAGCTCATGTACCCCAGGGCCTTTGCACAAGCTGAACCTTCTGCCAGCACCCGGGTTAAACTCTCCTTAACCCTCAGGTCCCACACTAAACAGGCTTCCCTGACCCATGAGTTGGGGTCAGGAGCTGCCCATCCCCACACTGAGGACCCACTTTGTGGTTTTGTGACCTGGGCCTCTTCCCCACTAGAGCCACCCAGGGCCTGGTGCACTCACTCACCAGGGACTGTTGGTAGAGCTAATGCTCCTCGGCCCTGGGGCCACCACACCTGGGAGGTGTCTGCTGTGAGGTGCTGCTGGAGGCTCAGGATGCCCCTGCTAAATCGCCCATGTGTTCAGAGCCCATTGAGGTCTCTGCTCAGCCCCCCACCCGGCCTGGGCTACGTCCAGGGTGACCCTCCCACATCTGCCCGACTGTGGGAATTCCCCAGGCTGTGGGGCTTCCGGAGCTCAGGGCAGGAAGCCCCAGGCAGACCAAGACAGGTGGGTGGCCCTGTGGTGGCGCCTGGTCCAGTGTGGGAACACCCTCCAGCACGTGCAGGTAGCGACAGCTTCCTCCCCTCAGCGTTCTCGGGGGTGGAGAGGTGCCGCCCACGGTGAGTCGCAGCCCCAGGTGCCCTCTGAGCGGATGTGAGAAGCACACTTGTCTCCCTTCCAGGAGGCTGCATGGCACTTACTCTCCACGTGGTCCATCTCCACGGCGACCAGAAAGGCCCACTCGTAGTAGCACTTGCCCTGCTGGGTGAGGGCCTGGTGGATGTGCAGCTGCCCCAGCTGCAGGAGCACCTGGGTGAAGTCCCGGCCACACTCCCTGCCGGGCAGCCGTGAGAAGAGCCACACGGCCTCCTGGAGGTAGTGCTGGGCCAGCCTGCTGGCCCCGGCCTGCAGGCACAGTGCCCCGAAGTTGGCCAGGACCACTGCCTGGTTCCGCGGCTGGCCCTGGCCCTTGGCGACCTGCAGGGCGCGGTAGTAGCTCTCGGCCGCCTGCCGGGTCCTGCCCATCCTCTTCAGGGCGATGGCTGCCATGTTGGCGATCGCACCCTCCTGGTCCGCACTGGCCACTGCTGCGTCCAGGACAGACTCCAGGATTTGCAGGGCCACCGAGTTCTGCCTGTGAAGCAGGTGCAGCCGGGCGAGGGCCACCAGGCGGTCCACGAGCAGGCCGCCACCCGCCGTGGCATGAGCCTCCACGGCCTGCAGCATGGCGGAGATGGCCCTGCCGTGCTGCCCGTGGTGGCCGTGCAGCCGGGCCAGGCTGGCGCAGAGGCTGCCGCGGTGGGCCGGCCCTGCGCTTGAGGCCGTGGCGGCCAGCGCCTGCCTGAGGTAGTGAGCGATCTGGGCGGGGAGGCGGGGCAGCAGGGGGGTGTTCCGCAGGACCAGGTCCACACTCCTGAGCGAGCTGGCTAGCGAGCCCTGCGTCCGCAGCGAGGCCACCCTGACGCAGCTCAGGGCCAGGTGGGGCAGGCACTGCCGGCTGTAGATGTCTGCCAGCAGCAGGTAGCCGTCCGCCAGCCACAGGGCCTCCGGGGCCCCCAAGGCCCCGTGCAGGAGCAGCAGCCTCTCCAGGAAGGGCAGGGCCGCCTCGGGCTGCTTGAGGCTCACGTGGTGCCGGGCCAGCAGGAAGCAGGCCCGGGCCTCAGCCTGCAGGCTGCGGCTGCCGATGGCCCTGCGCAGGGCGAGTCTCAGGACCTCTGCCTCTGCCCCGGTGCTGCAGACATGGCCGGCTGTCCCCATGAGCAGGGCAGCGGCTCTGGGCACCACCTGCCCACACTTCTCCCTGTTCTTCTGCTTCAGGTGGATGGTGGCCAGGTTGGCATACAGGGCCACCACCAGGAAGAGGTCGCCGAAGTGGCCCCCCAGGGCACCCAGCGCTTCCTCGAAGTACACTCGGGCCTGGGACAGCTTGAGCCTCCGCACGCAGAGCCGCCCCAGGAGGAAGCAGAGCCTGCCCAGGGCCAGGGGGAAGTCCTCCTTCTTGGCCACCCCCCGGGCCTGCGCCAGGCGCCCAGCCAGCTCCTCCTCGTCGGCGAAGCCACGGAACATGGTGCTCAGCGCCGGCAGGGAGAGGTCGTACAGGCCCTGGAAGCCGGCCTCGTGCCCGGGGGCGTCCAGGAACCGCAGCAGTGAGCCCAGGGCCTCCGGGTCGGCCCAGGCATCCTCGGCGTCCAGGCAGAAGGAGGGCTCCTCGGCGTCTGGCGAGCTCACGCCGCTGGACACCGTGTGGAGACCCCAAGACACTGGCTCCTCAGGGCAGCTGGGGCAGGACTTTCGTTGTTCTAGAACATTCTTCACCTTCTGCAGGGTCTCATGTGGCTCTAGGTGCAGGCCAGGCAGAGGCATTTCTGCAAGTCAACAAAACCCCAGATGGATTAGAGTCTCATCCGAGTCCAGGGTGGAGAAGGGACGTCCCTCCCTGGGCACACTGTCCCTCTGGTGGCACTTTGCAAATACCGCCTTCCCAGGAAGTGCCCAGCACCCACGGGAGGCCAGCACACAGTGGGAGCTTAATCATATGGTTACAGGAGGAACACAGGTCAGTGCGGCCGAGCATCCAGTGGTCTCCTCTTCTTACTCTTCCTGTGTGAGAGCAGTTTCAGGAGACGGGTGACTTAGCTCCATCACTACTCAGCGATCCTCTCTCCCTTTGGAAAGATCCCAAACCACCTAACAGGACATCCATCAGTGCCACAACCGCCCACGTGTGGCTGTGTCAGCACCTGGAGCCTCCACTCAGGCGCAGGCATCCCAGTAACACCATCAAGAGCCAATCAGAGGAAGGGGTGGACCAGCCTGAGCTCCAGAGCCGCCCCACAGACTTGACAAGTGGCCACGGTGCAGGAAGGCCCCTCTCTAATGTGCGGCCATTTCCCGCAGGGAAGGTTGGGAAGGACTCCCAAACCCCCCAGCTTGGCTGGTTTGAGACTTGGAGGCCCACAGGCACGAAAGGGTTAAAAAGAAAAAAAGGGGGTCCTGGCTGGTGTAGCTCAGTGGATTGAGCGCGGGCCTGCGAACCAGACAATCGCAGTTCGATTCCCAGTCAGGGCACATGCCTGGGTTGCAGACCAGTTCCCTGCAGGCCAGTTCCCAGCAGGGGAGGCAGAAAAGGCAACCATACATTGATGTTTCTCTCCCTCTCTCCTTCCCTTCCCCTCTAAAGATAAATAAATAAAATATTTTTAAAAATAATTTTTAAAAAAAAGAAAGAAAAAAGGGCAAGAGCTGGAGAATCTGGGGACACCGGACACCGGGCTACCCACACCTCCTGCCTTGTCTGTTGGCTTTGGAAAGCGGCAGACCCAGAGCCCTGTCCAGTGTCTCGGAGCAGACACGCCCCACTTCCTGCTGGGAAAACACCGGCTTTCAGGGGAATTTGTTTGGAGGAAAGAACCGGCCAAAGACTCTTCTGTTTCAAATTCTCATAAAAAACTGTTCGAAAATAACCGTGCCCTTATTAGTCCGTGAAGTCCAGGAATAAAAAACTAAATAGTGGCAAGTTGGACTTGACTTCACATTGGACTTGCTGAGAACACACCCTCGTCTGATGCAGCAAGTGGGCCTGGCGGCGTGAGGCCCCTCTGCTGGGGGGAAATGGGGTCTGGGAGGCGGAAGGGGGGTTCTCCCTGGACCAGCTCCTCAGGGAAAGGAGTGGACCCTGCAGGGGTTTCTCCAACGGGGGGGGGGGGGAGGCTCCAAATTCAGAGCCTGTTCGCCCTTTGACGCAGAGAACGCAGGGATCTTCAGCTGCTCTGGATTGTGCGGAGAAACCCAGGGCCTGGCCTGGGCCCAGACAGTGAGGGTGCGCCC
This sequence comes from Artibeus jamaicensis, assembly GCF_021234435.1. Lineage (NCBI taxonomy): Eukaryota > Metazoa > Chordata > Mammalia > Chiroptera > Phyllostomidae > Artibeus > Artibeus jamaicensis. The sequence goes on along the minus strand of NW_026521954.1, from coordinate 25,838,182 downwards.
GGCTTACCTGGGGACAGGGCCGGGGGACCAGGCATGTTTGATGGGGCCCGCTGCCGTGGCGGAGGGTGCTTCACCTTCCCCTCACCCGCCAGCACCCCCTGTGGACGAGGGAGGTCTGTGCCGGACACCCGTGGGCCACCAGCTCTGGGCCTCTCCCTGGCGCTGTCCCCCGAGGCCCAGCCCTGAGGCCCGAGGAGTCCCCTGCCGTGTTGGGAGGACTCACCTTGTTGTTCTGGCGGCTCGGCCTCGGCTTCCCCTAGTGTGTCTGGAGAGGGAGAGAAGAGACAGGTCAGCTACCAGCCAGCTTCCTCAGGGTCCAGGGCTGTGCCGGGCAGAGGGGTGACCCTGCATGGTGGCACCTCCAATCCAGCGGCCGTGACAGGTGTGGGCTCTGGGGCCACCGCTGAGGGGCCAAGAAGCCACACCTTCCAGGGTCTGCCCACCCCACCCTCACCCATCCCCCGCCCCGCATTAGAGGCTGTGGCCGCCACTGCTGCCTCTCTGGGGACGGGCTGCCCCGGACACCACGGGCTCTCCCGGGAGCAGGCTGCTCTGACCCTCATCCGAGGGCAGCGCCCCCCAAGCCTCCATGTCCACCCCCTAAAGCGGGCCGCCCCAGCGCTCGCCGGGCTGCCGTGGGAGTCCACGAGAAAGGAACTGAGGAAAGATGTGTCAGGTGCTAACTGGGTCAGCCGTGGGGGCCCAGCTGCAGGGAGCTGGGCGGCATCCGGCAGAGAGAGGCTGGCCCCCAAGCTCGGGTCCCAGCGGGGCTTCCGAGGGAGGAGAAGACACGGCAGGCCAGGCCCAGCCTTGCTACTCCGAGGTCAAGTGTAAGTGCGCCCGTTTAGAGAGAGACAGAACTGTGCGATCTGGGGAGTTCACCCCTGCTCCTGGCGGACGAGGTCAGCAAGCAGGCGGAGGTGCGCGTGTAGGCGCCGGCACGCACCCAGGCTATACACCGAACAGACGTCCGCGCCCGACAGCCTCCTCAGCAGCCGCGCCGCGTCCTCCTCGGAGAAGCGGCCCGCCTCGCTGAAGAAGGCCCGTTCCTCCTCGCAGAGGAAGACTGCGCTGTCCAGCCTGGGGAGGAGAAGCGCTTCGTCTGAGATCCAAGTTTCCGAAGCGATGGTCGCCCGGGAGGACCAGTCCCCGCTCCCTCCCTTTACAGACTGTCCCTGCTCCCAGCCGGCACAAGGACTCGGGTGACAAACGAAAACAGGACAGACACTGCCTTTGCGGGTGTCTCATGGGGCCAGAGAACACAACTGGCTGTGACAGGCGCAGCAGCCACGGTGGCCGCGGAAAGGGGCTCCTGGGCAGCCCACAGAGCCCCGCCCCAAATGCCCTTCCCCGGGAGGCCGGCCGGGGTGGTGCGGGCAGACGGGCCCCGCACACAGCACGCTCCTCACACACGCCCCGCGGTGCGTCCCACAGCACCCGGCACAAACACACGTGGGCTCCGTGAGGTCGGGGGAGGAAGGATGGGGAACGGAGGGAGGGAGGGAGGGAGGAGGCTGTTCCTGCCTGTAGGACTGCACATCCACAGAATGTGAAACTGCAACTCTGAAACCTGGGGGAAGCCGTTTTTTGAGAAGGTCGTAGATAGAGTAGCTTGTGGGACATTCGACAAGATAAATGTCGAAAAAATGTCAGTGTCATAATGGACAGGAGCCACAGAGGAACTGCTTCAGATCAAGGGGACAAGGCTAAGGAGACAGGGCGGCTGGGGCGGGGGTTCTGGGACTCCCTCCGGCTTCGGAGGGCGCTGGCAGGGGAAACCAGTCCCGCGGGCGGCGGCACGGGTCTGGGGTAATCCCGTCTCTGTCCCCCGCACTGAGGCTGCGCGAGCTGGGGCCTGATTTGGGGAGACACTGCACTGTTTAGGGGTGAAGGGCATCGTGTTTGCAACTCACCCTCAAAGGGCTCAGAAAACTCTAGAAGGAGAAGGAAGAGACAGTGAATGACCTAAGTGGGCGTCCAGGCAGCCGGGGCGAAGGGCACGTGGGCACTGGGTGCTCTTAGTGCGACTTCTGCCCGAGGCAGGGACGGTGTGGGGGTTGGGGACAGGGGCCATCTGGGGGCTCCCTGAACGGAGGGCGAAGCTCGGGGCCCAGAACTGAGAGGCTACAGTGACCGTTCGTGGAGCCAGTGAGGGAAGGCGGTAGGGTCTCGGGCTGCAGACAGGACAAGTGGCGCCAGGCCCCTCGCCCTTTCGGGGTAAGGGATGGGGACAGACTGCTCAGCCCCTACCCGGGGCCTCCAGCTCAGACACTTGTTAAGTTTGGGACCTGTTTAAGCCACGTGGCCTCCCCAGAGACAGTGGGGACAATCTACACAAGGGTCCCCAGACAGCATTCCAGAGAATGCAGCTGCAGGGCTGTGGTCGGATCGGTGTGGAAGCACCCCCCCACCCACGGAAAAAGGAGTGCTTTTGACCCCCTGGCGCCCACCTTGAGCCTGCTGGCAGGACATGGGACTCGTGGAGGGCCCAGCACCGCTCGTGTGAGCGAGGCGAGGTCTGTGATGCGTGCTCGGGACAGGAAGGGGAGGGGACACGCTTTGGGAAAAGCTGGTCTGGCTGCCGCTCTCAGCACCGGGCCCAGCCAGGTTCGGGTTGCTCCTGACGGGCAGGCAAAGGGAGCCGGCAGGTACCGCCATGAGGGGGCAAGAAGACCTTGGGGTCCATCATGAAGCCAAAGGGGGCCCTGAGTCCTGCTCTGGAAGGAGCTAGTCTCCCCCAGGGCCAGCAGGCATGAGACGGGAAGTCAGGGCTGGATGGTAGAGGTGAGTCCCCGAGGGTGGGGACGGACTCAGGACCCACCTGAAAGGTCCTTTCCAAGCTACTTTCTCTGGGCTTCCTGACCCAAGTCTTGGCAAGGAGAGGTCAAGTCCAGGGGAATGGAATTCCCCCTGAGCAGAGCTTGCCGACCCCTCTCCTGAGAACCCCACTGCTGTTCAGGGTCGGGCAGCAGGGACGTGCAGGTGACAAGAGAGTGGGGGAGACTGTGGTATGGCCCCTGAGCTGCAGGCGCTGTGTCATGACAGCGCCGGACTCTGGTGTGCCCGGGACAGCTCTGGGATTCAGAGAAGGGCCCGGGCGGCCCCGGGAGCAAGGACGCAGGGGCGCAGAGGGGAAGGTGCCTCTCCAGCCCTGGGGCTGCAGCTGGGAGCAGACCTGGGAGGTGTGGTACAGGACCAAGTCCAGGCTTGTCACCTGGGAAGCAGGTACACAGTGGCAGGTTCCCACAGGGGCGGGGCGGGCTCGGGAAGGGGTGGGGCCTCAGCCACTCACTCAGACATGTGGCCCTGCACACGGATGAGACTCGTCCGCACAAACCCGACCTGGCCCGAGGACACGTGCCGGCCCAGGAGCCAGGGCAGGCCGGGCAGCTGGGCGCCCAGGATCTCGATGAGGTCGCCACTGCGGAAGGTCATCTCTTCAGGCCCGGAGCCCTGGTAGTCGGCCACTGCGGAGGCCAGGCCCACAGCTGCGGGGGCAGGGCACGAGGTCAGTGCTGAGTGCTAGGGGGCAGACGGTGGCCCTCAGCAGGGACACGCAGCTCCTGTCCGGCATTGCGGCAAAGCTTGGCCACCGCACACAAGGGGCTGGACATCCACGGGGTCCCCACACTGAGTGTGAGGAACTGAGGGCCAGAGACGTTCATTCACTGGGGCTGGGGCCCCTCCCTCCGTCCCACCCGCCCAGGGCGCAAGCAGTTATAAATATGGGTCCCTCCCATTCCTGTTCTCATGGGGCCGGCCTCATGTCCATGTAACAGGGGCGCCAGCCACCCAAACACTAGCCAGCCAGGGCGGAGCAAAAAGCACTGGACCAGGAGCCCAGGGTCGAAGCCCCACTGGCTTCTGGAAAGAAGACCCCCGGCCTCAGCACCCTCTGTTAGTGCTGCTGCGGCATCCAGCTGCAGCCCACCCGGTCCCAGCACCCCCCACCCCAGGGACCCCCGGCATGCCGAACGTGAGCCATGGAAGCCACACTTAGGGGTAGAGTGAACAGGCCCCGGCCCTGCCTTGCGGTCAGCGATGGCCCACTGGCCTCTCTGCACCTCGGTTATCACCTGGGAACTGGACAGGGTTCTAGCATCGTTTTCTGGCTTGGGGAGCATCAGGAGAGTGAAGAAGCTTCCAGAATACTGGTGCCTGCCCCTCCTCACCCGGTCTTTTTCCCAGGGGAGAAAAGCCAGTGGAAACATTTACCCATCTGCTGGCTGTCCGGCGTCACTGGTCCACCCACAGAGTCCTCGAAGGGGTCCCAGGGGACCCGGAGAGCCCACCTGGAGAGGGGAGAGGGAGGGCCTGGCTGCAGGGCGTCAGGGGTGGGGCGGACTGGGGCTGTGCGGAGCCTGGGTGAGTTAGCAGCCCCTGGGGACTCCTCTTGCAGGCCCTACACCTGCCCCCCAAGCACACTCACACCTGCCCAGGTGTGTGGTCTTGGCCCCGCCCCCAGGGCCCTGCCAGCTCCCCAGCCCTGGCCCAGGTCCCTGGGGCACCGGTGGCCCTTGACGCCCGCTGCAACCTGTTATTTCCAGGACACTGAACATCAGAAGATCAACTTTCTCTCTTTGCTTTGGCTGCCAGGAAGCTCCAAGCCAAGTTCATGCCCCCCGGTGTGCCCACAGCATGGGAGCAGGAGCTTCCAGGAGACGTGTCCTGGCCTCCCCCAGGTCCCTCCACCCTGGGTGACGTTTGAGACACCTGTGTGCTCCCGTGCTGTGGGCACACACGTGTGCAGCTCCCTCAACACTTTCCAGAACCGGCCAGACTCTGACATGGGAGCCCCGACAGCACATCCGGGGCCTCTCAGCCCAGCACCAGCCAGTCGGAGACTGTCAGTGCCCTGTCTCCTGCGATGCAGGTGACCGGGAGGCAGCAGGAGGGGGCACCGGGGTCTGTGGGGGCTCACCTGGTTCTCTGCCCTGCCCCCATCCCTGTCCCGTCAGCCCAGGGGCGCCTCCCAGAGCCCACACAGTAGGAAGCAGATGAACAAAGGTCGGTACCTACTGATGAAACGGAATCAAAGGTTCCCCTGCAGACGCGGCCACGGCCTCGGTGGGTGTGCTGGGACCCGAAGAGCTGGCCGCCGGGGCTGCCTCTCCCAGGGAAGCCCCTGAAGCCCACCTGAGGGGCTGGGGGCCCCTCCCTGCACCCTGGGGCACAGTTGTGGCTCTCACGTAGAGGTCAGGACACCGGACAAAGAAAGGCCCTTCAAAGCAGCAGAAGGTGGTCACTTGGGGTGGCTGGTCAGAGGCAACTGTAGCTTTGCAGTGGGACCACCCGTTTGTCCTTCGGGGGCCCCTGTAGGGGTGGCACCCGCAGGATACTCCAGCCTCGGTGTCTGCACCCACAGACACCAGCCACCAGGACCCCGGAGCCCCAGGGGCCCCACTGGGAGACTGGGCCTGGGCTGGGCCCCGGCTCTGCTTGGACTTCCCCTGGGAGCCCAGCTCGGCCGAAAACCCTCAGGGCCTCAGTCTCCCCTTCTGTGCTGTGAGGGGCCAAGGACCTCCTTGCCTGGATAACCCTGGGGGAGTTTGACCACAGCTGGCCGCCTGTCTTCCTCTGTGGCCAGGGTAGGACGCGGTAGGACGGGGAGGGGGCGGGTGGGGGTGGTGCTTGCAAAGCCTGCTATGCCTCTGGGAGTGGACCTCATCCTATAGCTCAGCACTGCCGCCCGGGCGCGTCCCTGTTGGGGTCGCCTGCCCACACCCTTGGGTCTCCGTGTGCACACCAGCACCTCCGGAGCCCTCCTGCCACCTGAGACCCCGCGGGGGCCCAGCACAGCACGGAGCTGGCGGGGTCGTGGCCGCCCACGCAGAGCTCACCTTCCTGGACCAGGAGGCCCTCGTGCGTCAGCCTCAGCGCCTCCTCATCCACGTGGACCTGGACGGTCGTCTCCTCATCGTCAGCAGGCGACAGCAGCCAGAAGGCCTGGTCCACCAGCAGGTTTTCCAGGCAGTGATGAGTGAAACCTGAGGGCAAACAGGCCTGGCCACCTCAGACCCGGGAGGGGGCGGGGAAGCCCACCTGGCCAGGCCCAGCGACATGCCTGCCCTGCTTTTGGGACTCACAGGGCCATCCCCACCCCAGGCTGGCCGCCTGTCTGAGCTGCAAGGGGACCAGCGGTGGCCACGGAGCACTTATGTGACCCCTCTGTGCATTGGGAAGGCCACTCCCTCAGTCTCTTCCTCTGTGAGAGGGGCCAGGGCCACCCACAAGGTCATGTGCATGGGGCGGGAGGGGTGTCCCCCCAGGCACACAAGGATTGTCCCCCTGATTGTCATTCCAAACGTCCCAGCTCTCAGACAGGGGGAGGAGGAGCACGGTTCTCCAGCAGACCCTGCCAGTGCCTCCCCATAGGACGAGGCGAAGTCAGCAGTTTCCCGGCCTGGGCCAGGGCAGTCGGGCCAGTCAGGCAAAGCCGGGTGGGAAGGATTCCAACACGGCCCGAGCCGCTCGTGCACTGGGAGCGTCACCGTGCGCCGCGCCCCTACCTGACAATGACGGGGAGCACGCTGACCCTGAAGCTCCCCCGACAGGCTGCCCTGCACTCATCTGCCCTAAAGCCCCGACATGCTCGGCGTGTGACCAGTGTCTAGTGAGGGGCGTCCTTGTCACGTGTTCTAGGAGGGCACGGCTTTACCAAGAGCGTGGTAGGTGGAAAACTTCCAGATTTCCTCGAAAGTCTTGAAGGTCACCACAATGCGGTCCTGGTCGCTGTGGATGGACAGCAGCCGGGCTGAGAGCTCCTTGCAGGGGAAGAAGCGGGAATCGGACACGGTCCCGGCAGCTGCAGGGCCTCCCCAGCCCAGGCTGCTCCCCTCCAGCTCTCAAGCCGCCCCCCTCCACAGCCCCCCCACCCGCTGCCGGCTCCCCAGTGCCCCACCATGGGTCCCACCCTCCAGGGTTCCGGAATGGCCATGTGCAGGCAACCCCCACCCCTTCCCCCACCGCGCCGCCTGCCTCCGCCCCTCCCACCAGCGCTGTCCCGGCTCGGGCCTGCCCTCAGCCTCCCTGTTTCCCGGACCCTCAGTGATGGCTCAGTGGCCCGTCAGCCCAGACCCACCACTCGGGGCCACAGTGCTCTCGCCTGGGGTCATCGGTGGGCGGGGGGCTGATTGCTGAGCACTGAGCTTGGGGTGCTGTGTGTGGATCCTCCCCCCACTCCCTCGGTAATAATTCTAAGCCCCCCATAAGCAGCTCAGGAAGCTGGCTTCACAGAGGCTGAGGGGCAGGGGCCAAGGGAAGACTGCAAGGTCAGAGGGTGGCTGTGTGTCCCGCCCCAAGACCCTGGCCAAGGGCAGGTCTCCAGGCCTAGCCCCCTTCTCCTGCAGGACAGACTGTCCATTCTGCAGGGGCCGACGGGGGTGGGCTTCATCAGAAACAGGCTCACACCAGGCCTCTTATTCCCCATGAAGGGACTTCCGTGAGCCCAGCTGGTGGAGGGCAGAGGCAGGAAGGAATGGGGGACATGGGGTACACGGTGGCCCTGGAGCGGCTGGGTCTGGGCAATCCAAGGAGCCAGCCACCCAGGAGATCAGATGGGGACAGGTCATGGCGCCATCACAAGGTGAGGTCAGAGGACAGCTTCCCTGCCCATGGCCTTGGCCCTTGAAGGCCTGGGCTTCCAGGGCCCTCCTCCCATCCTGTCTGCTTGGCCCAGTCCCTCCCGGTCCTGTGGTCACGTGAGGACCCCAGCCCTGTGCTCGCCCGGGCGTGACCCCCTTGTGCCCTAGGCCCCGGGGGTGCCAGGCTCACCCCCAGCGTGCGGGCCACCTCCCCGCTGTCGCTCTCCAGCAGGCGGAGCCGGGCCCGCAGGGCCTGCTGCAGACCGGGGTCCAGCAGCCCACTCTTCCTCCGCATGGCCAGCAACTGCAAGGTCAGGTCTGGAGGGGGCAGACCAAAGTCAGGCAGCCTGCCTCCCTCTCGAGCCCCCAGTACACCACTGGGGGACCCGGGTTCGATGCCTGCGCCTGGCACTGCCTGTACCAGCCCTGCTCAGGGGTCTGTGTCCCGGGCCCAGCTCCCGTTGTGGTGAATGAGGGGGCTTGCTGCCTGCACCCTGGAGTGATGGGAAGAAGGGGGCTCCTGGTCCAGTCCAGGGGAGGACGGCCCCAAATGAGCTTTCCACAGGTGTCCTGAGTCACTGAGACCCAGTCCCACACAGGGGCACCCCACCTGCAGCATTTGCCCCGCAGACAGACCCCCCTTCCTCCCCCTCCCCAGCCCAACTCAGGCCACCCCGCCTTCCTCTGTCAGGCCCCAGGGTTCCACGGCGAACCCCACGGACCGTCCCGACAATGCCAGGTCTGGCCGGCAGCCCTGTGACGCAGACCTCAGCTCAGATGCCACCCACCGACCCACCCCGTCCTACCAGGAGGCCCGTGCAGCACTGAGTCCCTGGAGCAGGGGCTACTCTGGGGGGTTCAGAGAGGGAGAGAGAGGACGGGGAGGGAGAGATTCCCGCACCTTTTGAACAAGACTTGTGTCTGTCTTAGAACTTTCTAGCAAAGGGCCATGGAGCAAACACACCCCCCCCCCGCCCCAGTGGGGCAGGCCAGTGGCAGAGGTTCTGGAGAGAATGTGGGGTCAGGCCCTCTCCCCTGCAGGAAGCCGGCATTTCACGACTGGTTCTGAGGTTCGGCCCCTCCAACTCCCGCAGAAGGGCGGGGTCCTGTTCTCAAACTCAAAATACTCTGCCTTGCTGCTCAGTTCGCCATGGTCAACTCAGTTGGCCACGGAGGACACTGACCACCGGAAAGGAAAGAGGGGGGGGCAGGGAAAGGTGAGACGCCAATGACACCGGGGTCTCCATGTCCCGCACAGCTGGGGGTCAGGGGTGGGGCCCCAGGGGCGGGGGCAGGTTCTTACTACAGCCCAGGGTCTCCCACTGTCCATACCCTGTAGAAATCCGCGCTCCCTGCACACCTCCCAGAGGGCCCTTCCCCTCTGTTGGGGGCTCTTCGTCTAGTTTCTACCACGTCCCTCACCCCGTCAGCCTCCCCAGAGTGTCCCTTCCCCTCCCCTTTCAGAGGGGAGTGGCATGTGGCTTTTAGGGCCACACCCCTTTCAGAGAAGATGAAACAGTCCAGGGAAGCACTCTGCACGCGCAGGTGACCCGGGCTTCTGCCCCCACGGAATGCAGAGGCCTGGGCCCAGCTCCAGTAATGGAACCAGGTGGGCACAGGACCTGGGGCTCCACATTTCCCAAGCCCCTCCCCCTCCCCCACGGAGGGAAGGGGGCCAGGGGTCCCCCATTCGCATCCCCATCTGATTGACGCCTGCTGGGCGGCATCGCGCTGGAGGATGTCTACCTGTCGGGTACGCGCCCATCTGGCCGGGAGGGGTCCGGGCGGCAGATGTCGGAGAGACACCGGAGGAAGGGGCAGCATCTGTAACAACAGGGCAGGTCTGTGTAGCACAGGTGACAACAGGCCTCTGTCCCCTACACAGGCCCCAGCCCCCCGGCTATTTCTGGAACAAAAGAGGTGTGTCCACACCCCCTCAAGCGCTGGAGTCCTTTCCTCCAGGGTCACAGAAGCCAGCAAGGACGGGAGGCTGTGAGAAGCTGCTGCAAGCCTGGTGGCCTCAGAAAGCAGCGAGGCGCGGCACCTGGGCAGGTGACGTCGGGTGTGGGCAGCGCCGCCTCCTTCTGCGGGCTCCTTGCCTGTCTCAGCTCCTGGCGGCTCCCGCGTCCCTGGGCCCCTGGCCCGCCACCACAGTGGATTTCCCCAACTGCGACCTCCAGAGAACGGCCCCGCCTCCAGACTCTAAATGCCATCCCATAACGCCAACCTCTTTAGCCACAGGAGGTAGCGTGTGTGGGGTCTGGGAGGAGGGTCTGGACTTCTCCGGGGTCAGTATTCTGTGACCCAGGTCGGGAGCAGGCAGAGCTGCGTCCCGATCCAGCTGCCCCAGTCCGTTGCTGGGGGTGACACAGGCCTCGTGAGGCTGGGGGGGTGGCTCACTGCCTGGTGAGGGCAAGCAAGATAGGCCTAGCCCGGAGCTCAAGGTCAGCGGAGGGCTCACACCGGGACAGAGCAGGGGTGGACTCGTGAACTGAATGGCAGCTCAGGCCTCTGTTGCCGTCCCCCTGCTGCAGCCCATCCTGAGGCCGCTCCCAGCGTGCACCTGGGCCCGGTGCTTGGTCTCTGCACAGCTCCAGTTACCCATCTGTAAAATAGGATGAGCAGCTGGGGCCTTGGGGCCAAGGCGGATCTGCCTGGGCAAAACCTATGATTCTCACAGACCGTGGGACCTCCAGGGCTTCGGGCTGAGCACTGCCGGGAGGCCTTGGGCTGGGCAGCACAAGGGCACCCATTCCTGCTTTCTTCCCAATGGTGCCTTTGGAGCACCTCGGTGCACCAGCCCCACCCCGTGTGCCACCAGAGCCCCTACCTGGGGGCCCCCCTCTGTGTCCCCAGCCCCGCCTGAGACCCGTGCATGCACAGGGACTCCGAGAAGCCCGTCTGATCAGGAAAAGCAGGTGGCCTCCAGATCTGGGGGTGAAGCGCTGTCCCCCAATTCAGCAGCTTCCAGGGCTGGGGTGGGGAGCCGGCCAGGCCTGGGAGCCCCAAGCGCAGGGTGTGCTCACAGCATGGCGGGGACGTGTGAAGAAGCCGAAGCTGGGGTAATCTGGGTGACGAAATGCACAAGGATGGCAAGTGACACAGTCCAGAGAACGAAGTCTGGACCAATGAGCCCACAGTTGAAGGCATGGCGAGGAGAGGGGACAGACCTCGACAGAGTCGAAAGCCAATTGATGAAGAAGAGAAATACAGCGGGGGAGCAGGTCGCCATCACCACAGTTATTATTTCCATCAAGAACCAGGCACGGGTGATAGATGACTTCCAACAGGAAGCGTGACTTCCACGAGGAAGGGGACAGGGACACTGTCTCTGGGTGTCTTCTCACAGGCCGCGCAGCAGTGACAAAAGAATAACAACCTTTCGGTAGGCAGGAACGTTCAACGTCCCTCAGCCGAGTGGTCAAGGTGGAGGTCCCCAGCATGCGGGCACATCGCCACCGAGGCTGCACGCTGCGCTGCGCTGAGGGACACAGCCCTCAGCGGTTGGTCCTGCCCCAGATGCCCGCCACCACCGTGGGCAGTCATCGGCTGTGCCCACACGGAGGGAGGGCTCTTCTGCAGAACGACCAGCTGTGTCCTTCTAAACATTGCCCAGAGCCGTGGCACTGCACGCTTGGCACACCCAGGGTTTCCTCCGCCTCGGAGGACGTTCCTGGGACAGGTGGCAGGGCCAGCTGGAGGTGGGGGCCGTCATCTGGAACCCTCGCACTGTGCTTCTGTATGAGCATGTCCGGGTTTTAGGAAGTACGCATGCCCAAGGATTTGGGGCCAGGACACGTACAAACAACACCACGAGCACTGATAGAGAGGAGGCAAGTGGACTAAAAAGGCCACGGTCCCTCCCCTCTCTGCGCCTCAGTCTGTGCCGGGGACCAAGGGACGCCCGCCCTGAGCCCCCGGGGTTGACGTCCAGAAGAAAGCAGGCGGTGGGAGCACAGTTCGAACAGAGTCCCCGGGCAGCGGCTCAGCATTTCCAAGCCCCTTCCCCTTTCTCCCTGCAGTGTGCTCATTACTGACGCACCCCTGGAAGTTGTGGCTGGCCGCAGGGGACTCACTGGGCAGTCGGTCTGTTCCAGTAGACACGGGACAGGGCAGGCGGCACTCCGGCCCCCGCTGGGAGACCCAGGGGCGCCCCTCACTCCCCGCACTCACCATCTCTGGCCCTGGCCTGGGCCTCCTCAGGTCCTGCTTGTCGGCAGCTGGTCAATGAGCTCACAGCCTCTTTGTGGTCCCCGGTGCCACCGCCACCACCTAAGGGCCCCGCCGCAGTCACCCTCCCCATCAGGGCCGGCTCCTCTGAGGCCACCTCCGCTGGGCCCTTCATGACAGACCACGTCCTCAGTGCCCAGGGCTCGGCATGCCAGGCTGCCTTCTGTGGAGAGAGGTGAGGGTGGTGGTGGGTGGGGACGACCTCCCACCCGGGAAGACGGGCCACCAGCGGGACCACATGGACCCTGCCTCCAGAGCTGGGATCAAGAGGAGAGGAGCCCCCCGCCCCCACCCCTTTGTACTTGGAGGGCCCTACTCAGCCTCTGTGGGTCTGCTTGTGGGTCACCAGCCCCCTGACGAGCTCTGGTTCCCCTGGAATAGGCTGTTGCAGCCACCTGCCAACGTTTGCATGGTGGCCTTGCCAACGCCCCCTGGCCAGCCGGGGGGTTGTCCTGGCAGTCAGGGGTCACTGGAGAGCCCACCACACCCTTGACACCCAGATATGACCGAGAATGCCCAGACAACATGCGAGCAAGGTGACTCGTAGGGACAGGAGCTGTGACGTCCCCATCTCACACCATGGCACTGTGCTCCGAGGACCAGGCCCCTGCATGCCCGGCCGGTGGGGCTGAAACATTCCGAGGACCCCCAAGATGCTTATCTCCCATAGGTAACTGCATCATTCCCCGTCCCACCGGCCTCGGCGAGCTGGGATGCCCGGGGGTCCTGGGGCTGCTGGAACAACCCGCTCCGTGGGTCCGTCCCTCCCACTGGGAGGGGCCTGGCTCTGGCCGTGTCTCCCAACGCATCCTGTTTGTCAGGAAATGGGCCAGGCCCCAGACCTGGGGTGGAAGGAAGCAGGTGACAGAGGGCAGGGAAGTGGAAGTGGCCGACGCAGAAGAGATACTTCTCGGCACCCGGGGGTGCCCTCAGCCTATCCAAGAGCCAGTGGTCCTGCCTCATCCTCCCGGGCCAGAGGTGAGAGGCCCTCTGCAGCGGGCAGACCCTGCTCCTGGGTTGGGGGTTTCACCACAGCCGGAGAACCCAGAAGAACGCAGAGCCCCCTTTCAGACAGGGAACGCAGGCACAGGGCGATAGGGACAGTGGGCAGACCCCCAGCTTCGGCCCCAAACACAGGCTCCGGCACGACCCCCACCCCTGCCACCAAGCCAGCATTGCTGCGACCCACTGCAGCCCACCGGGCGTCCCATCAGAGCTCTTGGGTCCCTGGCCAGCTGGGACCCTGTTTGTACGGTCTCCAGTCCTGAAGCCTGTCCCCACCTGGGTCCTCGTCCTTCTCCCTCTCTGCCACCTCGTCCTTCGGGAGCCAGGACTGATGTGCCCCTGAGGTGGCGCAGGTCTCCCACCGCTGGGTACCTGGCACCATCACACCCGCCCCAGACATGCACCTGTCGTCCTTCTGGCCTCCCGGGGAGCAGGGCCAGCCTTCCACGTGTGTGTTGGGGGCCCTCCCACGGGCTCCCTGAGGGCCCTGCCAGGCAGGCGGGGCCACCGGGGACAACTGTAGGCATAAAGCTCCTGGTGACAGTCCGGCGAAGAGGAAGTGGGTGCTGCCTCTGTGGAAGCATTCCCTCCCCGCCCCCTACTGGTCCCCGAAATGGCCTCTCGGGGCCAGCAGGCTGCAGAGGGGCTGTCCTCGGCTCCCAGGGGCGGCTGGCGGGGTCACTTTCGGGCACCTCACAGAGCGCCTCCTCCCTCCGGCCTTGCTCCTCTGGGCTCCTCGCCTCCGTTGACGAGAACATCTGCCCAATGAGGAGGTTGGTGGACCGAATGAGCGGTGCCCCTGGGGTACAGCTGGCGCTTACAAAGTGGGGGCCCCACGGAAGGGGAGGACGTGGTACCAGCCCAGGCTCCAACGGGTTTGGGGGCCTGGCCGGCGCTCCCATGCGGCTCGTGCTGGACAAACAGGTTGAGGGCCCGAGCAGACCTTGGCCATGCCCCCAGGAAGCCCCTCCCAGGGTTGTCCGGCTGCCTCCTGTGCTGGGGTGAACAAACACTGTCCCCCTGGAACCTCAGAAGGTGACCTCCTTTGGAAAGAGGGCCACGCTGGAGAAGGCTGGGCCCCGAACCCAGTGCCCAGTATCCTCAGAACGAGAGGAGGGACAGGCACAGGGAGAGGCCCTGGGACAGCAGAGGACAGACAGGCCTGACCAGGCCCTGAGTCTGGGGCTGCCTGGGGCCTCCCGGAGCTGGAAGAGGCAGGACGGTGCCTCCCCGGGGCCTGTGGAGGGAGTTGGCCCTGTGACACTGTGATGTCAGACTGCTGGCCTCCAGCCTGTGGCGGTGAAGCCAGCCCGGCATGCGGGCTGAGTCGCGGCTGGTCGCAGTGGCTCCGGGACTCTGCGCCTTGACTCTGCCTGCTACTAGAGAGGGCTAGCCTCCCCCACACCAGGGCGTCCTCGTGAGCAGAAGGAAAGGACTTTAGTCTCATTGAGTGCCCGCACCACCCCCGACTCGGGCATGGAGGTGGTCAGCCAGGGACTCAGCTGGGCTTGAACGGTGAGGTTAGGATCCAGGTGGGTCCACGCCCTTGAGCCCCGGGCCTAACACGGATGCACTGCTTCAACCCCTGCCCCACCCCTGACCACGGGTTCAGCCGAAGCTCCTGGGACAGGACTCTGGGAGGCCACCCCATGCTGAGTCGGTGACAAACAACCCGACATTGCTCTGCCAGCCGTCATTTCTAGGAGCCCCTGAGAATGTACAATGTTGGGGATCCCTGCAGACAGGGCACGTCTAGGGTTCCCAGAGGGGCCCCTGGGAGCCGGGTCTCAGAGGCATCCCCGGGTCACAAGCCCAGGGCAGGACCTGGGGTCGCGAGGCCTGAGTCTGAGTCCTTCCTGATTGGTGCCCCTCCCTGGCCCAGAAGTGATAGCCTCAGAGTGGCCAGGCCACACCTACGGTGCCACCCTGGCAGGGCCCCTTTGGTGCCCCCCTGGGGAGAGATCCCACTTGAGCTGCCACAGACCCCCTTGTTGCCGGCTGGGGACTCACCAGCTGAGCCCTGGGGGAGCAGGTTCAGCAGAGGTCAAGGGGGACACAGCGCTCTGTCAGGTGTGACATCATCACTGGCCCCCTCACTGCCAAGTGGCGTGGGCTGTGTTTCTGGGGACCTGTCTGCCTGGGCCCACACCCCCAGGCTGCCCAGACTTCAGGTCTGCTCCCCCACCTCCCAGAGGGTCAGGAACGTCTCCCTGAAAGGGAAGGACATGAGACTGTTCTTCAATCCAGCTGTGGCCAGGCCCTGCTCTGCAGGCCAGTCCTCACCACTGTCACCCCCTCCCCACAATGTGGCCCTGGCCACCCGCCTGTCCGGCACCCCCATACCTGCGCCTGCTCCTCAGAGGCAGCTCCCAGGACAGCAGACGCCAGGTCGCTGCTCCTGGCTCCTCCCTGGCTGGCCCCGAAAGGCCGTCTCTGCCAGCCAGGGCAGGCAGGGCCGCCCTCAGCCAGACGGACTGCTCCACGGCGGCCACCGCCCCCTGCTTCCTGCCCCACTTCCTCCCTGCGCCTGGGGCCAGTGGCAAGAGGCAGGCCCAGCCAAGACAGCCAGTTGATCATTAGCTGCTTCCTGGGCCGGCTCCAGGCCCTCCTGCCAGCCCTCTGCCCGGCCCCCAGGTGCGGGAAAGAGGCCCGGGGACGCCAGGATTGGGGAAGTCAGCCATTGCCAGGCCTCCCTGCCGACCTCAGCCCGGCTCTGTTCCTCTCCCACGTAGGGCACTCGCATGCACGAAGACGCACGGGCCCTCGGGGGCACGCTCTCGCAGGGGTGTGCGTGCACTCACCCCCACAGAGGCAGGTGCGCCTCCCTCCCACCGGTCCCCTTCGACAAGGTTACAAGGGTCGGCCCCCAGTGCTCCTTCCCTCCTCTCCGCTGGCTTCAGCCCACACCTGGGTGTGAGAACAGGGACACCAGCCCTGCTCGCCTGGGAGCTCGCGCTGGGCCTGCTGCTGTCTCAGAGCAGAAGCGGGAACTGAGCTGGGGTGGGCCTGCCCTCCTGCACCCCGCCTTCCCTCTCGTCTGCTCTCTGGTCCCCGCCCAGCCCTGGAAATCAAGAATTGGGTTGGGGGGTGGCCCTGGCTTGGTGGCTTCGTTGGCTGGAGCGTCGTCCCGATACACAAGTGGGATATGTTCCCGGTCAGGGTACACACAGGAAGCAACCAGTGAGGGCATAAACGTGTGGAATAGCAAACCAATGTCTCCCTCTCTCCTCCCCTTCCTTTCTCTCTCTGAAGTTCAGTCGATGAAAAGAAAAGAGAAAAGAAAAGGAAGGGAGGGCGATCCGGACCTTCGCACACAGCCTGGTGACGCCAGGGACAGCCTCCAGGTGAAGTGGTAAGGTGCCTGTTTTCCAGACTCAAAACTGAGGCTCAGCAGGGTCGTGGAACATGCCCAGGGCCAGTGACAACTGGAAGAGGAGCTGGAGCCCCATCTGAGGGACGTCGAAGCCCAAAGGCCAGCGCTTCCAACCGCAGCGCCGGTGTCCTGGGGAGGAGCCGCCATGGGCAGATTCTGGCGGCACCCTGGCCCTCCCCAGCTGTGCCAACCACACACAGCCTCAGACATTTGTCCAGGGTGAGGCGTGGCTATGTCACCTGGGTTGAGGACTGTCGCTCTAGGTGAAGCTGTTTCTGGGTGAGGCCAAGCCACTCCCGCCCAGGGCCCTGTCCCCACCTCCCCACCCGCCTGGCCTTTCTCTGATCAACTCCAGGCCTCAGTGCAGCCACCCAGTGTCCCCCACTGCCTACGCCTTGGGCCTCGGGAGCCTTAACCAGGCCCAGGAGCCCCCTCTGGGACACGGGCCCACCCTACCCTCTTTGATAGCTTGCTCCAGTGGGCGGGTGCCCTGTCCAGCTCCCCGCTGCCCCTGATACAGGGACACACCACCCCTCGCACAGCCCTGGCGGTGGGACCTTCCTGCAGCCTCCTCATGCCATGGGGACTCCCTCGTGGGGCCGCTCCCCTGGGCCAGCCCTCTGTCCCCGTCCAGAGGTGAGCCCCGCTGGCCGGTCCTGTTCTCCTCTACTGTGCCTGGGGCCTCCCAGGCGCCTTCTTGGTCTTCCCCCCGGGGGGAAAGCCTGGGTCCCCTCATCTCCAGCACGACTGGCACTCAGGGCAGGAGCCAGCCCAGCCCGAGGCCACCACATCCACTGTGAACACCGGCGCTGCTGTGCCGGTGCCACGACCCTGGTGTTTGTGTACAGAGGACCCACTGCAGGTGGGGCTGGGCTGACCCTGTGCCCTCGCTCCCGGCCGTCCTGAGGAGTCAGCAGACCTGGGCGCTCTGCAGCCGGCCAAGCACAGAGCGCTCGATGTAGCCAAACTCAGTTACTGTTCAGGTGACGGACGCCGGTGTCCAGGGCTCCCCTGGGCCAGGGCGCGGGGCTCTGCAGGCACGGGCAGAGAGGAGCGGGTCTGGAGAGCCAGTCCCCGGGCCCGGATGCCCCCCAACAGCACTGGCCGGGCCTGCTGCCCCGTGAGGCCTGGAAGGGGCTGCAGGGAGGAGCCGGGAGAGGGCACGAGGCCTCCTTCCTGCCCTTGGCCTTGGCCTTGGCCTTGGCCTCCGCCCCGCGTGTGAGGCGGCCGGCCCTGTGCTCCGGAACCCGCCTCGTGCGCACACGACAGGCGTGGCTTCTGCTGCTTGTTGTGCTGGAAACCGTGTGGGAAGAGGCCCCAGGCAGGCCCCACGTCCATAAAAGGGTCCGGACACATTTCCTCCCCTGGCCATTGTCCCCACCACCCGCGACCCACATCCTGTTTGTCTCCGCAGCTGTGCCCGTGGCCCCAGGCCAGCGGGGGTTTCCCCAGGCTTCCCCGACCACGCCCAGCGCTCCTCCTTCTGCACGGGGCGCCCCAACGCTTCACAGCGCGCCCCCCACGGGCTTCCAGAACATGGCCTTCCAGGTCGGAGGGCTTTTTAAACACAGTCCCTCCTGGAGGCTGCAACCTCCAGGACCCACAGCCCCACCTGGGAGAGGCTGCTCTCAACCCCAGTCCAGCCCGGCCCGGTGCCCCTCTGGGTGGGCCCGTCACTCCCTGAGCCTCAGTTTCCCCTTTCCAATGGTGGAGCTGGGCTTAGCGATCCCTAAGTGCCCTTGAGCTCAGCAGCTCTGCCCCCCACGTGGTTGTGTGGCCTTAGCAGGGGGTCAGGGCTGGGACAGCCTGCCCTGCTCCCAGGGGGGCAGTGGCTGAGCCTCCGTAGCCACTCCCAGGTGACAGCAGACAGAGGGAGCGGAGGACCGGCCTGGGTGGTCCCCACCCCTGAGGGTCCATCCACGGTAGGTGTAAGTGAGGCGCCCGGCCTGCAGGCCTGTGGGGGGGCGGGGGCGTGGCTCCCGCTCTGCAGGTTGTCCCAGGGCCGGTGCTCTGTGTGAGGGGCCAGGGGGCGGGCCTCTGCCACAACCCTGCCACGCCTGCGTGAGAGCAGACACAGCCCATGGTGGCCGGTGGGCTGGATGTGCCCACGGGGCTGGGGGTCCCTCATCTAGAGAGTGGGGTGGGCTTAGTGGAGGCAGATCTCAGGATTGCCCACTAGAGCGGGAGGAGCCAGCACACAGGTGTCCCCACCACACTGGGACCAGGGTATGTGGGGTTCAAGGTCACGAGAATGTCCCAGGAGGGCAGGACGGGTGTCCACAATCAGAGATGAGGGCCAAAGACAGGTGGCAGGGGAGCAAAGTCCTGCAGGCTCTCGGGGGGGACAGGGGGACTCGGGCAGAGATGGGCCCTGCCCCAGGTCACTTGGCCCTTACGTGGGGACGGTGGCCGAAAGGGGGTGGCCCCGCCGTGGTCCCATGCCCTGCAGCACCCCTGTCTTTCCTGGTTCAACATGGTGACATGCAGATGTGACCCAGCTTAATGCAGTTTCCCAGAAAGACACAGGAACACAGATGGCACCTTCCAAGAAGCATATTCCTGAGCCCCTCCCGCACCAAGTCTGAGCGCAGATGCATCTCGAGGACAGAGGCAGAAGCTGCTGGCCTGGAGCCCGGCCCAGGGAAGGGGTGGGACGGGGCTCTGTATTCATGACTCTCGCCTTCACGGCCGAAACCCTGCGGGTCAAAGATGGGCGGGCGCTAGGCCCCGTGACTGCAGAAACTGCTCTTTGCAGGACGAGGGCGTTGGGACCAACAGGCTCTCCAGGTGACCCGTGGCCACCCCAGGCCGGGTGGCGGCCCGCAGGAAGCGGTCAGCAGTTCCTGCGGCCTGGGCCACCCCGCCTGGCCTGGGCCTCTGTCCCGCTCTGGCCCCATCAGGTGGCCTGGCCCTCCCGGTGGGGAACTGCTGCCTCAGCAGCTGATGGGGGGCCTGGGCCTGTCCATGTCGGGGGCTCCTTCCCCAGGGGCACTCAGGGTGACTGCGCCCCCACCTGGGGCAGAGCTTCAGAAGGGCTGCTCCCTACTGAGCCCGCCGGCGAAAGGCATTAAAGGCTGTTTTCAGGGCCCACAGCTGGCGCGAGGCCCAGGCTGGTCCCTCCTCCTTGTCACCTGTCACACTGTAGCCGGCAGGTGCAAGGTCGTGGGGTGACCAGGAGGGGGTGCACTGAGCAGACAGTGGGGGACATGGCATGTGTTTTACAACCGCCACTTCCCTGGGAGCCTGGGGCGTCACCCCACCTTATAATGAACCCCAGGAACACCCCGACCCCACTGGCCCTCACTGCCCAGAACCCCAACATTACTGACTCAGGGTGTGGACCCCCACCTGCTGCTGGAATGCTGGACACTCTCTGGAGCCCAGCCACGGGGTGTGGGGGGCTGTGACTATCGTCCTCGCAGGACCCGCCGCTGAGGAAACCAGGGGTCGGGAGGGCTGGAGGGAGTTGCCACAGGGCTCCCCAGTGTCCCCACGGGCCACGCCGAGACCTGGGGGTGCGGTCAGTCCTCAGGGCACTGCCCAGGTTCTGGGGCCCAGCCCGGTTTCTTTTCCCCTCCCAAAACAGCCTTACCTCACCCCCATCCCTGAAACTGTCCTGTCAGGGCCACCAGCAGCCACCCTGCTGCTCAGTGCCAGGGTCGCTTCTCTGGCCTCACCCACGGGCCTCCCTGCCCGGCTGGCCCCGCCCTCCTTCCCAACCCCTCCTCCCGCCTCCAGCAGGCCCAGCACCCCCTCCAATGCCAGCAGCCAGGTAGGACTTGCAGAGCCGTCCATGTCCACACTGACGAACAAGGTGCCACCTCGGAGATGAGGGTTGAGCCCGCACTCCTGGGCGGTCCCCTTGGCTGGGGCTGGACAACTGCCTCGCCTCTACCCCCCACCGTAACGCAGCCCTCCTGCCATTCCCTGAACCTCCCTCAGGGCTGGCCCCTCCATCATCTGCGTCCCTGGACTGCCCAGACCTGTTCACACCCGGGCCCCCGCCCAGCGCCATGGTGGGGGCCTTTGGGCTCAGGATTCCACATGTCCCCCGTGGCCCTGGCACATGCATGTCCCCCTTCCTAGTGGCCTCCTGCGGGCACTGACCTCAGCTCTTGCCTACTCCCCGCAGGTGTCCCCACATGTCACCTCCTTCCACAGCCTTTGCAGATGGAGGACATGCCAGCCCTTTCTGCCCCCGGGCCCCGATCACACCGCGCCAAGACTGGGGTCTCTACCCAGGCTGCCCCGGTGAAATCCGGAGCACCCTCCCGGCCGTGGACGGACACTCGGCTCATGTTTGTTGAATGGCTAACGAACAGAAGCACCAGCAAGGGGGCAACAGGCCAACCAAGCGCCTCGGACCCTGCAGAGGGGAAGAGTCCGGGACACGCATGCCTCTGAGCAGGCAAAGTCACGCGCCACGCCTACCTTTTCCTGCCCCCGGGGGTCCGGTCCCACCCTGATTCCTGGCTCTCCAGGGAGGGAGCAGCTGGCTTGGGCGGGATCACACAGTGGGCCCCAGGGCCTCTCCCAGCCTCGTCTGGTGAGCCCGGCTGGGCGGGGCCTGGGGCCCAGAGTGTGGGGCCACCACACTCTGCCCCCTGGGGACGGGGCCCTGGTCACAGGCTTCTCGATGGCCGCGAGCAGCAGCCCTGCCAGACAGACGTCCACACCTGTGCCCTTCCCATGCCAGCCACCCAGCTGTGGGCCTCACGGGTCACGTTTTGGGGGGAGGGGAACATAGCCAGAGCGCCCACTGTGGGATGGGCACGTCCCACCTGCGGCACAACCTCCCGAGTGCCCAAATCTCGTACACCCACACGGACCGCGCACGTCGGGGGTGACAGGGAGGAAGAGCATAGATTCTGAGCCCTGGCAGCTCCTGGACCCAGCACCCCTGGCGTGGACCTGGGGTCCCACACAGGAGAGACGTCATTACCATGTTATCCAGAGGGGCAGAGCCGGGGCTGGCAGCGTCAGCCAGAGCCAAACCTACAGCGCGGCAGCCTGGTCCCCAGAACTCCCAGCCCCAGGAAGCCGGTGGCGCCTGGCGCCGTGTGCGGGGCACTGCCGTTGGGATCTGTCTGGCGTTCCTCTCGGTCCCTTCACTTTTAACTTTTAACGAACAAGACAGCTGCTGGTTCCGGGTCAGAGCCTGGCTGGGCCGGACCCCTGCCAGCAGCTCTGTTCAGTTAGACCCCCCTGTGCAGGTGACCCCGAGGCCCACGTCAGGAGGGAAGACCAGGGGCTCCGTGGGCGAGCCGTGAGGGCCGGCTCGGGGGCGGCCCCTCTGTCGGCGGCCTCATTCGAGTGTGTGCAGTGATGCTCGATCCCCCCGCACAGAGGCGCAGAGTGACCCCAACACCCTGTGTCCCCCAGCCTGGCCACACCCGGCATGTCAGCACACCTTTGACGGCGGGGCAGAAGCCGTGCTCGGGCCCGGCCGAGGGCAGCTGCCAACCGGCGGCCATCGAACCTCACACGTGTCCACCCTTTGACCGGCAGCCCCACCTCCAGGAAATCACTCTGCAGGTGCCAGGGTGTGGACCCCCTGACAGCAGCAGCGCCTCGGGAACAGCCCGGGTGTCAGGTAAGCCAAGCACCCGCCACACTCCGCAGGTCGAAGAGGCTCGAGAAGCCGGCTCGGGGAGTGGGGGAGAGGGGAGCAGCATGGTGACCGCGTGTCCAGTCCCCTGTCCAGCTCTCGGGTTAGGACCCCTGTCCTGTGCTGGCCCTTCAGGGGACGACCCTGTTAGACGACGGCTTTTCTGCCTGACTCTGTGAGCGGGGGCACATGGCACTGCACACTTGTCAAAAGACACTGAGCTTGGCAGCACACAGCACATATAAGAACAGAGCAATAAGAACAGTTCCAGGGGAGCAGAGGAGCCCAAGGGAGGACACGGAGGGAAATGGGTGGACGAACGCACACAGCAGCCTCCCTGGGGGTGGGTTGGGGTCGGAGGAGGGTGGACGGCATGTGTGCACAGGGCTGCCACGGACCTGGAGGCTCCCCGCGGGGGGCGCTGTGCCAGAGTCCTCCCTGCTGTACCAGGATGGGATGGCTGGATGTGAACCGGTCGGCGAGGAGGGCGGGCGGCGGGAGCCAGCGACCTGGCTATCGGAATGGATGGCGGCTCGGGAAACCAAGGAGAGAGGCAGGAGGGCCCCCCACCGAGCTGAGGGGTGGGGTCGGAGGAGACAGCAGTGTGAACTCACGGCTCCCTTCACACAGGTGCACGTGTGACAAATAGACACGCATTAGCGACACACATGCACGCAGTGTGTGCTGGGAAACTTACAGACGTATGTACGTCTATTCGAGGGCGGGTCACATCTATTGGGTTGGCCAAAAAGTCCCTCGTGTGTTTTCTGTGCGATGCCCGGGCAGCGCCGAGCTGTCCTCAACTCCATTCACAACGATTCTGCTAGATCGTGTTGTGACAGCCGTCCTACCAGCGTGCGCTAAAAAAGACTTATCAAAATGGGTGAATTTTCCTGCAGCCATTTTAATATTGAAGATGGAAGAAAATACGCAACATTTCTGGCATATTATGCTGTATTATTTCAAGAAAGGTAAAAACACACCTGAAGTGCGAGGAAAGATTTGTGCGGTGTGTGGAGAAGCCGCCGGGACCGATGGAACGTGTCGGAAGTGGTTTGTGGAGTTCTGTTGACATTTCGGCTAAACAATTATTTGCGGCGGAGCTGTGTCCTGCATCGGAAGAGGTTCAGCAGCCCCCGGCCTCTCTCCCCTAGCAGCCACGAATGAGAGGTCACCGACAGCCTCAAAATACCCAGATCAATATGCTATTGGCGAAAATGGCAAGCCAGCCTTTTATTTTATGGAAAAAACTGAGCAGACATTTTTGGCCAACCCAGCACACTAACTGTAGACGTGTGTATGACGTGAGCGAGTGTGCTTCACACTTATAGACACAGGTACGTGCCCACGTTGGTACACACGCTTCTGTGTGCAGGCTCTGCTGGCCAAGAGGCCCTAAAGCGAAGGACACCGGGAGCAGCCCGGGCCATGGAGGGGCCTCGGTTTCCGAGACCGTTCTCCCGGTGCCCAGGTCAGGACTCTGGGCCAGCAACTGGTTCCAGGACCGGCCAGAACCCACCCAGGGCGAGCCCTGCGGGTTCGTGCCAGAAGGGTAAGGAGTGAGTGAGTGAATGAGGGAGTGAACAGAGAATAAGCGAGACCCTGCAATGATGGGATGTCCAGGGACAAAGGAGCCACCGAAGGAGCCCCCAGTGGCTGAGATGGCGAAGACCTGAGCAGCAAAACTCATTAGATTAGAGGAGTTTCCTGCCCAGAGCGCACAGTGACTGCCCTCGGGTCTGTCCAACGTGAAGTGCTGTGAGCAACGCTCTGCCTTGGGCTGCACCCCTGGGGAGTTGATCCCCACGGCCCTGTGGGCAGGGAGGGGTGACCAGCAGGCCCCCTGTGCCCATGGGGGAAACTGAGGCCTTGAGCCGCAGAGCTGCCCTGGCACCAGCCAGCACTTGCAGAACCCACAGCCAGCCTCTCCTTCCCCCGCTCTGGTCAGGCCCCCACCCTGCTCAGAACCCGCTCTCATGCCCGGCCTCAGGGAAGGAGGGAAGGTTCACAGGGCTTGTAAGACTTTGGCCCCTGAGGGACCTGGGTGGCGGCAGGGAAGGAGGAGGAGGAGCAGAGACCCGTCCCTGTTGTGCAGACTTCTAAGGAGGAGGTGTGGGGGGGAGCCAGGACCCAGCTGGCCCCCAGCCCAGGGCTTCTGCCCCTCTGCAGGGCTACTGGGTGGCACCGCACTGACCCAGCAGGACACTCCTCTCTCAATGGGACCCATGGGGCAGCACCTCCCCCCCTTATGGCTACCAGCTTGACAACATCCAGTTCCACCCGCCGGGCTCTTGGCCCCTTTCTCAGAAGTGGGGACACCAGGCTGGCCCTTCTTGGCCACCTAAGCCCTGCTCCCCAGCCAGTCCAGTTTTGGGGTGCACCCCACCTGTTCCAACAGGTGACCCAGCAGGGGGCTAGGGGCTGCAGTGTGGGGACAGCCCCTCCAGGGACAGACCCAGGCTAGGGATCTAGAACTTACCCTGCCAGGGGGCAGACGCTGCCGCTGCCGAGGAAGGAAGAGAGACTCCTCAGGGCCCCTTCGAGGGTCCCCAAAGTGCCGCACAGAATGGGACAGGAAGGCGCACATTCTCAGCCAGGCTGGCCCTCCCGGCTCCGGATCCGATTGGGTGGCCGGAGCAGTCCTCGGGGTCATTGGCTGTGCCCGGGCTGACCCGCCCACCAGGAAGGGGCCAAGTCTCCTTGTTGACCTTTCTCCTCCTTATCACCCGACCGGGGCCGTAGGGAAGTGTCAGCATTCCCGGCCGGCCGCATTCCGGAGCGCGCATCGGAGGAGTGGCATTCCGGCATTCCCGAGCTGGGCGGGGAGCAGCCAGCCGCCCGGGGGGCCGGCTGGGCCCCCACAGCCGTCTGGTGGGCTGTGGATAGGCCACACCTGCGCACAGGTGCTGCACCCTGGCCTCTTAGACGAGGGGGGCTGGGCCCTTGGAGGGCTGCTGGGCCTCCCCCAGCCGGGCGGAGAAGAGCTCGCACTCTCGCCGCCTGGCTGCCTCCTGCAGTGGGGCCCGCGGGGCGGCTGCCTGGAGTCCGGCAGATGGTCACCGAGCAGTGCTGAGTGCTGGGCCCAGCGTGACGCCCGCAGTGGGCCACAGAGTGTTTCCCTCTCCCCCTGGGGTCCGGAGAGGCTGCGTCCTAGACTCGCTCACAGCGGCTCCCCCAGGGCGTGTTCAGGGTAACAGGGCCCAGGAACCTGGGCTTATGGCACGTTCCCAAGGGGTCTTCTGCCCGGTACCGGGCCACTCCCACTCAGTGGGCTGGCCCTGCCCCAGCCCCGGCGGGCGACTCCAGGTTCCAGAGGCGGAGGACAAATGTCCAGGCAGGAGTGCAGGTGAAAGCAAGAGTGAATTTACTAAGGCTGAGATCAGTGCGCCAAAGGAAGGGCTCTGGGGACAGAATCAGGGAGCTGCTGAGGGCCCTGCTCCCCGGATGGGGGTGTTGTCTGGGCCCCTGGGGAAGCAAGGGAGGATGGGGGGGTGCCTGTGCTCAAAGAACTGCTGGCCTCCTTTGTCCGGAGGGTTTTATCTGTTTCCTGTAGACGGGAAGTTTGGCCCGCCCCCGGGAGGATCCCAATGGGACACTCTCCAGCTTTCCGGCGAGTCCTTGGACGTGCTGGCGCGGCAGCGAGCGGGAAGGCGTCCGGGCCCTGCTCTGGTTGCGGTTCCCTCCGTCTCTGGTTCGTCTGGCCCTGGCCCCTGGCTAGGGGGACTGGAACCGTCTGCTCTCAGGCACCTGGTGGGGGGGGAGGATGGGCCTTTAGATTTATTCCCTAACTGCTAATGGCCGGCTGTTCCTCCCCCCAGTACACCCCCGCCCCCCAAACTCCCTGTTGAGCCATTTTTCTGTTGCCTCACTCCGCTCGACAGGGAATCGTACTGGTTTCTCATGGACCCGCCTCAGCCGGGCAAGTCTGGGCCCCTGTCCTACATCGAGTCCCCCATTGACACAGGTGGGCAGTCGCCTGGGGCCTGGGGCCTGGGGCCCACCCTGCCTCCCTGGCCCTCCAAAGACCTGCGGACCACCAGGGACGGGCCCACTGCTCCCACACTGGCTGTGAGACTTCAGGCCAGGTTACTTTTTAAACATTATTTATTTATTTTTAGAGAGAGGGGAAGGGGGGAGAAAGAAAGGGAGAGAAACACCAATGTATGGCTGCCTCTTGCACGCCCCCTACTGGGGACCTGGCTGGCAACCCAGGCACGTGCCCTGACTGGGCACTGAACCCACGACCCTTCGATTCAAAGGCCGGCACTCAATCCACTGAGCCACGCCAGCCAGGGCTCACGCAAGTTTCTTAACCTCCCTGTGCCTCCCCTTCCTTGTCTTTGAAATGGAAGAACAGGAGGTGTTTGGTCTGCCTCATCAGGGCTTGTGAGGAATGAAGGACACAAATGCTGAGGGCTCCAAACAGTGTCCCTCACACACATGCACGCGCGTGCACACACACATGCACATACACACACACCCCCATCAGGGGATCAGGCCCACAGCCCGGGCATCCGGGCATGTACCTGGACCGGGAATCAAACCAGCTACCCTTCGGTCTGTGAAGGATGCCCAGCCACTGAGCCACAGCAGCCAGGGCTGGAGCCCTGAGTTTTTAATCACAGCTCCATCGCAGACAGTGCAGCGCTCTCTCTGGTCCTCAGCATCCCCATCTGCCATCTGGGGGGGTGGCTGGGCTGGGCTCCGTCCCCCCATCCCTGAGGACCTCGGGGTGAGCCAGCGTGAGAAGCCGCTGCCCCTTCTCTTTAGGTGTGAACCCTCAGGCTCACGGCAGCCTGCCCTGGGCTTTGCCAGGTTCAGGCGGCACGCGTGAGGGGTCCAGGTGAGAATCGGCCACACGGCAGGGAACTTCTGCACGTTTATTGGAGCCAAACGGACGCCAGCTGCCAGGAAGCAGACTCTCAAACGCATTGGGAGAAAGCTGCGAAAAATGGCCACTTTGCCTCGTATTTTATACACCAGAAGCAAAGGAGAAGATGCAGGGGCGGGGGGGGGGGGTCCCAGGAAACTCACTGCTGGTGGTTCCGGAGGCGGGAGGGAGCAGAGCAGGGAGACCGCGGAGGCCGGAGGAAGAGGGAGACGGAGACTCGCGCTTCTTCTCTGCGGGTGGGCACGGGATGGTTATCAGTGAACCCGTCCAGCGCGTGGGGAGGGCGTGTGGGGGACAAGGTGACTCGAGGGGCTCCGGTGGCCTCTGCCCGGGGGTTGGGGGGCGGAGAGACTGTGCCCCGAGGAGTCTGGAAAAGAGACCTCGGAGACATTGTGGAGTGTCGTCATCACAGACGCAGCAAGACGTCGGGCTCGGTGAAGGCACAGACCGGCCTGTGTCAAGGACACTGCAGCCTAGGACAGGACTGCCCGCCACGACTTGTTTCCAGTTCAGAAGTTTTCAGGTCAGCCCTGGTCCGTGGGTTCGATCCCCGATCAGGGCACGTTCCTAGGCTGTTGGTTTGGTCCCTGGTTGGAGAGCACGTGTGAGACAACTGACCTCTCTCCCCCTCCCCCTCCCCCTTTCTTACTCTCTGAAATCAGTGAGTCTGGCCCTGACCAGTGCGGCTCAGCCGGTTGTGTGTCCGAAAAGTGAACGGCCACCAATTCAACTCCCCATCAGGGGACACGTCTGAGTTGCGGGTTTGGTCCCTGGTTGGGGCGCTATAAGAAGCCACTGATCGATGTTTCTCTCCCTCTCTTTTTCCCTTCCTTCTCCTCCCTCTAAATACAAACAAATAAAATCTTTAAAAAGAATGAAATCAATAAATATATATATCCTCAGATGAGGGTTTTTTAAAAGTGCGTATTCCAGACCCTGTGGCTGCTTTAGGTCTCTGAGCCTGTACGCCCCCCACGCGGGCCTCCTCTGTGCTTGTCGGGTTTCATGTGTGGCCCCTTTTGGTCCCCAAGCGGGTTCTGGCTGTGGATGATGGGACGCGTACATCGTCTTGCCCTGGGGACTGGTGCTGTGGAGCTTGGAATTCACTTCGGAAAAAAACAAATCGCCTTATCTTTTTTTTTATCCTTAAAAAAAATAGTCTTATTCTTTTTTTAAAAAAGATTTTATTCATCTATTTTTAGAGGGAGGGGAAGGGTTAGGGAAAAAGAGGGAGAGAAACATCAGTGTGTGGTTGCCTCTCGTGTTCCTCCAACTGGGGACCTGGCCCACAACCCAGGCATGTGCCCTGACTGGGAATCGAACCTGTGACCCTATGGTTCATAGGCCCATGCTCAGTCTACTGAGCCGCCTTATTCTTTTAAAGGCCATTTTAGAAATCTTGCTCTAAAAGAATAAAGATAAGACCACCTTCCTCCCACCAACGGCAACCCTTCTACCGAGACTGGGCCTGATCGATGGGGGCCCTTTTCAAGACAAGTGTCCTGTCCTAGCAGGAGCCTGGGGAAGTGACACGGTGAAGGGGACGGTGGCCCTGAGGGATGCGCAGGAGCACTCTGAGCGAGGCCACCGGAAGCGAGAAGACCCCAGAAGACTAGTGGGTGTCACCAGGCCCGGACCCCCAGGACCAGCTCTGCGTTGAATGGATGGGCTGGGTCCCGGAGCGGCAGCCCGAGGGGACAGAAACAGGCTGGGAGAAGGCTGCGACTTGCAGGCCAGGCAGGGACAGGTGTGGCCCTGCCCGCAGCTTCAAGTGTGAAAAGAGCGTCGGTGCCCTGACTGGTGTTGCTCAGTGGATTGAACGCCAGACTGTAAAGTAAAGGGTTGCTGGTTCGATTCCCAGGCAGGGCACACGCCTGGGTTGTGGGCCGGGTCCTCAGTAGGGGGCGCATGAGAGGCAACCACACATCGATGTTTCTCTCCCAATCTCCCTCCCTTCCCCTCTCTCTAAAAATAAAGAAATATAAAGCCTGGCTGGTGTAGCTCAGTGGACTGAGCGAGGGCCTACGAACCATAGGATCTTGGTTCGATTCCCAGGCAGGGCACATGCCTGGGTTGCAGGCTAGTTCCCAGCAGGGGACCCACGAGAGGCAGCCATACATCAATATTTCTCTCCTTTTCTCCTTCCCTTCCCCTCTAAAGATAAATAAATAAAATCTTTTTTAAAAATTTAAGAAAATAAGAAACTGAAATTGTATAAAAAATAAAGAAAAATAAAGAAATAAAAACTAAAAAAGAAAAAAGAAAGAAAAGAAAAGCAGGTCAGGCTACGTCCCAAGTCCACGAGGACTTGAATTGGTTCCGACTCGGTCCCGAGACAGTCTTCACCGTGTCCCGAGTCGTGCCAGGCCTGGGCAGGAGGGGGTCCGGGTGCCGGATGCCGCTGGTGGCGGACAAACGTCGGGCCTGTGAAAACGCCCACCACTGGTCTCTGAGGCCAGAGGGAGGCTTCACAGCAGCACAGAGACTCGCGATCACCTCCGCTCTTCAAAACGCTCGTGAGAGGAAGACAGCGGGAGAGAAGACCACGCCGTTGGCCGCAGGCGGGTGCTCACTGCGCTCCGCCTGTGCTTTCTGAGCACCGCGTTGGGGACCGGAGGATGATTCTGTTCGTAACTGGAAAAAGTGTGATTAGTGTGACGACAGAAACCACCCTGCGGATGGGAGGTTCTCAAGGAAACTGCTTCTGAGCCAGCGTTCGAGCCCAGGCTCCTGGGGCCTCCGAACCCGGCTTCGCCCCACCCCCCAGTTTGCCAGGTGTGAGGGTGTTGTCACTTGCTCCTGGTGTGTCTCCCCTCCGAAGCTGCGTTGTGACAGCCCCTGTAGCCCCTGAGTGGTGGCAGCTCTCTCCCCAGGTGACTTTGAGCAAGCCCCTCCGGTTCTGGGCCTCGGTTCCCACGTGCCCACCTGCTCCCTCCAGACCTGGAGGAGCTGCTTCCGTCCACTACTGCCCTCTAGTGGGGAACAGGAAGATGGACCACAGCCAGCTCTGGTGCCGTGTCGGGTAAGACACCTGTGGGCGACTTCAGTGGAAGCGCCTGGGGGCCACCTTCCCAGTCTCCCCTCCACAGAGGAGAGGGGTGTGGCCTTCCCAGGGAGGCCTGGGTTCCCCTGCTCTCCCCACTTGCTCGACCCTCGATTCTTAATCCTGTAAGAGTATAGTTGCCCACGAAAGAATGTCCAGCCTCATAGGAATCTTACTGGAGCCAGACTGATGGAATGGGTTACAAATTCTCGATGGATTGCGAAGACGCTCCAGAGTGGCAGTTTTGCAGTTTATTTATTTTATCCACTAGAATCCAGTGGAGACGTAAGCAGTTACGTGGAATCCGCGGGTGGTAGATGAGGGGGGCGGGAGAAAGCACAGCGGAGAGATCTGAGGTTAGAGAGGAGGTAAACCGGAGGGAGAGAGACACACCTTCCTCGCACAGCGGGCACCGGGTTGTCACCACTCACAGAGCTGGATGGACGGTGTGTGGGCAGCAGGACGGTGACATGCTCCCTTCTCTGGGGCCCTGGGTGTGACTTCCAGGGACCTGGGCAAGATCGCTCCGATGTGTCAAAGGAACGTCACCTGAGACGCACAAGACCACAGACATGGTCACAGGCGTGTTCTCTTAGGTGACGAAGACTACAGACCGTTTCAGAGGCGAAGACTGACCTTTGTCAAGGAAGCTACAGGCCTGCAGGTGACTGCTCACTGTTATTTGCCCTTGGCAAGGACTTCTGTGTTCGGACCGTCCCTGCGGTGACTTCGCTCTCTGGGTTTGCAGAGTCCACCATGCGGTACGCCCCCGAGCTTGTCAGGGTCGGTGTGCGGCCCCTTTGCGGTCCACAGTGTTAGCCCTTTAATGAGGTCCCTGGTCCCAAAGAGCGGGGTGCTGTTTGCCATCGGGGAACGCTAGGATGGGGACAGGATGGAAAAGCGGCAGGCAGGTTTTGCAGGTGAGGCTCATGGCCGGTCTCCCGAAAGCCCATCCCAGCGTGATGCTGGGTGAGGCTCCCCCAACACGGCCTGACGGTGAGCTTCCAGGTCGGGCAGTGTCAGGGGAGCCTGGTCTCTGCTGCGTGAGGCTGGGGACAAGAGCTGGTCTCAAAGCCTCTGAGTCCCCTGCTGGGCCTGTCCCCAGATCGTTAGGGATAAGTGGGGACACAGGAAACTGGTGTCACGTGGCTGGAGAGCCCAGTAGATCCTGTCCCGCTGGGGTGCTGGTTCCCGGGTGACCCAGCTTCTCCGGGCCCCTGTTTTCTTCTCCCCACCAGGGAGCCCCTCGGCCCAAGCTCCCCTCCCAGGCTGTCGTGGGGGGACGGTACTGGGTCTAGTTGTGCCCCCCAGAAAGATATGCCCAGGTCCCAGCCCCTGGGGCCTGTGGATGCGACCTGATTTGGAAAGAGAGTCTTTGCAGATGTGGTCAGTTAATAGGAGGTCCAGCCGGATGCGGGCGGGCCCTTACCCAGGGGCTCCGGTCCTTACGTGACAAGGGCATTGCCGTAGTCTGCTGCAGATAATAGGCACCCACGTCTTTGGCCCAAACTTTCAGGGGGGATTTTTTTTTCGTTTTACAGTATATAAATACGGAACTAGTAACACCTGTGTATAATGGGCATCCTCATCTTTCCCTAAAAAAAATTGGGCACAAAAGTGCACATTATACATGGCAAAACATGGTAACACGGAACCGAAGGCCGTGTGAGGACAGGGCAGAGAAGGGAGTGCCACAGCCGCAAGCCCAGGAAGGCTGGGAGCCCCCAGAAGCTGGTGGGAGAGGAAGAATCCTTCCCCAGAACTACTGGGGAACACACCCTCTGAGACCTTGATTTCAGGCATCTGGCCCCCAGGACAGCAAGAGGACAAATTTCCGCAGCCCCAGGAGATGGGCCCAGCGATGCTGCTGTTACTCTGGAGGGCCTGGAGCAGGTCCTCCTCGTCCGGATCCCCTGGTCTGCTCCTGCTGCACACAGGCACAGCACGCATTACAAGGACGGCTCTCTGAGCACCAAGCAAAGCCCAGTCGGCCTGGTGTGAGTCACTGCCAGCATCCGGCCCATAATTCTGTCTGCTTCCCCGCATTGCTTGGAACGAACCATCCTGCGATTTTGTGTGATGGCCAAACGTCACCAAGCCCCCAAAGCCCTCAGAGTTACCCGGGCACAGATTCAGCTGCTATGGAGAATCAACGTGGGGCTGCCCCACGCCGGCACGTGTCCCCGGGTCACCTGCCTGCAGAGTCCCACTCAGCCGTGGGCATGCGACGACGGTGAGCTTGGGCCCGAAACAGCTGTGTCCCCCTGGTGTGTGGCCCGGCTCACAGAGAGCCAGGCTCCGAGTTGTGAGTCACATGTTATTTTTACTCCTGGTTTCACGTGGCATGCTTTAAATTATTGAGTGGCTAGAAAGATCCCCCGGTGAAGTCATATTTCATTTGACTCTCCATTTGGCTGTGAAGTAAATCCATTTCTGGGCCGTCTTCATAGGCGAAGAAAGGACAGAGCAACCTGCGTTTGGCGAGAGGAGGCCCAGAGGTGCCCTGGGTCACTCTGGGCCCCTGGGCGCTGTCAGCTTCCCGTGGCCGCCATGCACCTGCGGCCGGCAGGCTTTCTGCACCGCTGGGTTTTCTGGGTGGCCCCCTTCTGGACCAGCCCCGGTGAGCCCAGCCACGCTGGCAACCCCGTAGGAGAAGCTGTCTGCCAGAGCCTCCACAGACCCAGGGCAGCATCGGGAATGTTGGGAAGGGGCTCCGGGGTCAGACTCTTCCTTCTGGTTTGCTGAGTGAGGGGCGTCGGAGGGAACCACGGTGGGCACACGCTGACCCACAGCCCACCAGCTACTCCCCTCTGTGCTGAGGGTTTCAGCATGTGCTGGGGACACTGTCTCGAGGTGGACCCAGCCCTACCTGGAGGCCTGACATCTGTGGAGGGAGCCAGGCAGGGGACAAGGGACAAGACTGTGGAGTGATGTGGCAGCAACAGTGAGCCTTGGGAGCAAAGGTAGCCTGTGCCTTAGCTGAGGGCCAGGGGGGCCTGACTGCGGGGTCTGAAGCAAGGTCCAGAGGGTGAGGCTGAACTGTCCTGGTGAGGGTGGGGCATTCCTGAGGGTGATGAAGTTTCTCGGGCACAGGGGCCCTGGTGTGGCCCCAACAGTCCCCCTCAGGTGCAGTGTCAGGCTTACCCGCGGCTCCCGCCACCCGAGCACAAGCAGGGCCCCGCTGAGGGTCAAACCGAACTCTGACATTCAGGCTCCTCCGCCTCTTCTGAGCAGCTCCCAGACCACGGTGCCCGGCCCCTTCCCCCCCAGGTCCAGCCCCAGCCTCAGGAAGCCTATGTGAGTCCCACCTGAGCAGCCGCTGGGAGGGAGGTGGGCATTGCAGCGGCCCCCCCTGCCCCCCACTCATCGTCTACTCTTCCCACCACCTTCAAGCCTCCCACAAGGGCAGCAGACATTTCCGGGATGAGTGACCCCAATTGTGAAGCAGTCTGCAAGCCCTCGGAGCAGTGCCAGGTGCCCGTGCTTGTCACAGAAGGGGCGTTTGTCACAGAAAGAGGAGTTTGCGGGACCCATGTCTTCAGGAGCCTGGCCCGGTGCAGCCTGGGCAGGTTGCTGGTCTGCAGAGACACGCCATGAGTGACGGTGCTTTGAAGCGAGGCGGGTGGTTGTTAGACTGAAAGATGTTCCCAGAGGCACATAGTTGCACTTGCTGTTTCTGTGTTTTATGATCACCTTTGAACTCCCAGAAGTGGACCCCAGCTTTGTCACCTGGCTCCCACAGGAGAGCAGAGTTTGGAGAAGGAGGGCTTTATCCTGGCACCCGGCGGGCCAGGGTCTGCAGGTAGCCCCCTGTATCCTGTCCCCACCATCCCCCGAACAACGCACATTCTGCTGAGGGGGGCGGTGGAGCCCTGCTGTTCTCTCCTAGCTTCCTGCTGGCACCGCCAGGGCCCAGGTCAAAAGGAGCAGAGCACAAGTCCCCACACTGTGGGGGCGGGGGAAAGGACACCCCCAGTTCCCCCTAATGCCCTCAGTGGGTGTGGCAGATGCAGCAGGCCACCTGGCCAGGGGCCAGCACTGCAGGCTGAGGGGTCCCTCTCGGGCCCCAGTCCCCACCTCCTGCGCTTCTCCCGAGTGAGTCTCCAAGCCTGTTGGACTTGAGGCCAGGGCCCTGCTTCAGGATCATGGGCTGAACCGAGTGAAATGTGCCTGTCACCCTCGGAGGGGAAAGAGAGCCACCGCTGCCCAGAACTCCTGCCCGAGAGAGGCTTAAATAAGTCACCACACGGATCCCCCTAGGGGAATGTTCTATAGGCACTTGAGGTGGAAGGTGCAGGGCAGGGCTGGCCCCTACACCGCCTTCCTGGG
Organism: Artibeus jamaicensis; assembly: GCF_021234435.1. NCBI lineage: Eukaryota > Metazoa > Chordata > Mammalia > Chiroptera > Phyllostomidae > Artibeus > Artibeus jamaicensis. The sequence goes on along the minus strand of NW_026521954.1, from coordinate 25,804,120 downwards.
GTGACAAGGGTCGCACAGGGCAACATTCTGTCTGCAGGAGGGGGAGCCGGGAGGGAGCAGAGGGCCGCAGGCGGGCAGAGGAAGCTGCTGCTGCCTGTGGCCCCTTCAGCACCCGCCCCCACCAAGGCTCCGCTTCCTCGAGATGCATGTGTAATAAAGGTCGAAAGGACTGTCAGCCTGCTGGGGTCTCCGGTGTCGAGGACTTGCTCGAAGGCCCTCTGACGCCCGCCCTCAGCGCCCACTGAAGACCGGCTGGCAGCATTTTCTACAACGAGCCTGGTGGCCTGTGTAACAGATTCTCATTTGTTTCCTTCTGCGGGCAGGGCCCAGCGCACTGACGGTGTCCAGGAGGCGGTGGGCAGGCGGGCAGGCGGAGGAGACAGGTGGGAAAGCTCCGTCTCCGAGGGCCGGTGATAGCACCTGCGCCAACCTGGCCTGTCTCAGTAACAATAACGTCATTTATGGAGGCTGACTTTTTGCCAGGCATTTGGAAGCGTTTTACTTTTATTGCCCATTTACACGGCTAACAACCCGATGAGACAGGTACTGTGATTTGACGAACAAGGAAACTGAGGTGCAGGGCGGACAAGGAGGTCACCCGAGGTCATGCCTGGGATGAGAGGCGAACCAACCAGTCCCTCGTGCAGGAGGAGGGCAGGGTGGGGCCTGCCCCCACTGGGCTTGCCTGGCTGGGGAACCAGCTGAGTGAGGGGGGCAGAGGGGTAAGCAGCTCAGCTACAAGATCTGGGGCAGGCCCCTCCCTTGCCACTAACCTGCTGGGTGACTCTGGGCAGGGCCTCCCTGGGCCTTGGGTTTTGTCCTCATGACAGAATGTGCTGGGACTGCATGATCCTGAGGCCCCTCCAGGCTGAGAACTGCTGAGGCTTCCCACCTGACCCCATTGGAAGGCAAATGCTCAGAGGGGCAGGGCAGGCTCTCTAGGGAGGCCTGGGTGGCTGAGCTATGGAACCAGCCAGGAACCCGGACACCCTTGTCTACTGTCTGACTTGCAGGGACTCGGGAGCAAGTTTCCGTCCACACCTGGGTGCCTCCCTTGGCCACTGACGTGGTGGTGTCTCCCTGGGACCATTGTTGTGCTGTGTGGGGAACCATCCACCATGGGGGGCGCGGTAGGAGCGGGGTCACTCGAGCCTTTGGAGACATGAGGGGAGGATGCTCCTGTGGGGGGGGGAGCAGGGCTATTGAGGAGCAGGACAGAGAGCTGCTTACAGAGGGTGAAGCGTGGCAGGGGTGCCCACCCTCTCCCTCCCCTTCATGCTCTGTCCCTCTAGTGAGCTGATGTTTGTGGAGGGCCCCCCACCCCCGCAGTGCCAGTTACTGGGCGCAGTGTGAGGCACTGGGAATGAGAATAACAGCACGATGTCAAAGACATTCAGGGATCTCAGCTCATGCTGAGGCACAGCACACATCAGCTCACGCCACCCTCGGAGCCACCCTAAATGGGGGTGGGGTGTCAGGGTGATATCCATCAGGCCCAATGACAAGTACTCGGGCACAGAGTTAGGTGCCTAACATGAGCAGGTGGAGAAGCCAGGCTCCCCAGAGGTGGTCAGACCCCAGGGTGCTCCGCCTTCACTCAGCTGCCGCTCAGATGGGGCCCTGACGCTCAGAGGGGAAGGGACTTGCTGACGGCTGCCCAGCTGAGGGGGAAGCTGTGTGGGGAACAGGGCATCTGGACCCTCCCGGTGCTGCTTCTGTCTCTTCACACGTGTGGTCTGGGCAGAAGGCCCCAGTGGGCAGGCAGACACTGGGACCCTGCCGCCGGTTGGCCCAGCCACCTAGAGGGCCTCCCGGGTTTCCAGAGTGTGTGGGGCTGGGGCCAGTTGGCCTTGACCATGGCTGCTTCTGCAGGACTTCAGCTCTCCCCAGGAGCTATGGGGGCCAGAGAAGAACATCTCCTTCTGTCTGGGTGTCCCATTCAGTGTCCATAGTTCCTGTGCCCAGCCTTCCATCCTGTGCTGATAGCATCTCCAAGCAGCCCTGACCCTCTCCCCAGCAGGGCCAGGTCCCGGAGATTCTGCCCCTACATGCTAGTCCAGTCTGGGCCCTCTGCACTCCCTGTCGTCAGTGCAGGCTGCAGTGGGGTCCACCTGCTCCCACCCAGGGGCCTTCCTTTTCCTAAACCCATGCTCTATGCTGGGCGCCTGACGTCACAGAGGGCAATCGGTCACTGCAGGGTGCTGGGGGCTGGGGCTGTCCTGGGGGTGGGGGTGGGGTGGGGGTGGGGTGGGGGTGGGGAAGCGCTTCCGCCTGAGCACTGCCCCAGCCAGACCGGTGCAGCGTTCCAGGAACGTGGGGTGCACGGCCCTAGACCTGGATTTAGGAGCCCTGCGCTGGAATCGCAGCCTACTCAAGCCTCGTCAGGGGGAGTGGGCAAATCCTGCCGTGCCCTGTGGCTGCCTCAGTCTCCCCCCTGCAAATTGGGGAAGGAGACGGTTGGCCCAGAAGATGCTCAAGGACCTTTGCAGCTGCATGGCTCAACAAGAGCTGCACCAAGTTCGCTTTTCCCTCGGACGCCCTCTTCAGCAGTCCCGGGGTACCAAGAGCTGACGCCAGCCAAGCCGCCAGCCAGGCCGCCAGCCAGGCAGCCAGCCAGGCCATCAGGCAGGCCGCGGTGACAGCTCCGCAGAGACCTAGGAGCGGCTGCAGGAGGCCTCAGCGGCAACGCCTGTTAGCGCATGCGCGGATCGTGCGGCCTGCTGGAACTTGTAGTCCGTCGCGAGGCTACTGGAGCGTGAAGGCGGAGTAGCGGGGGCACGGTGCCTACACTTCCCAGGGTACGCCCCGCCGCAGCGCGGTGGGGGCAGGGCGGGGCTAGGCGGGGCAGCTTGGGGGCGGGGCCGGAGGGGCGGGGCCGATGGGGCGGGGCTGGCGCGCCGGGAGGCTGCGGCGGCTCTGCGGGCTGGCTCCGCTGTGAGCAGAGCCGCTGACTCGGGGGACTGGTGTAGCGTAGCGCGGCCGGGCGCCGCACCTGCGAGTAGCGTTGTCGGGCTGCAGCAGCGCCGGGACCACCCGACTCCTAGTAGCCGCTGAGATGAGTGCAGGTGAGTGTGGGGACCGCGGACCGGCACATTCTCGAGCCGGGTCGCAGCGCAGCAAGGGCTGGGGGAGCTGCACCTGTAACATAGGGGGGAAATCGTCCCACGGCTCCTCCCAACTTTTGCCCTACGATCCTGTAGTCTCGAGGTTCCAGCGCGCAACCTTTGGCCCGAGCCCCGGGCACGTAGCTCTGCTGGGTGGGCTGGACGCTCCCTTGCTACCGCGCTGGCTGGAGTGCCTACTCTCGGCGGTCTGGAAGGCGCCACTCCTTTGCTCTCAGTGGGGTCGGGCGGGAGGGGGGGGCACCGTAGGCGTTAGGAGGCGGCCAGGATCCGTGCAAGGGATGAGGGGCCGCCGCAGATCCTGACGCGTAGCTGCGATGAAGACATAGGAGCTTTGCGGCAGGGGGCGCCGCCCTTGCGTGGTTCCCCCGCACGCTTAGGTAGGTCCTAGTTCCGGGGATTCAGACCGATCCCGGTACCCTGGGCTCGCCCGCGGTAGGTTTTGGGGTACAGAGCCTGCAGGTGTGTGCCCGTCTGTCTGCCCGTCGTCTCTGTGGCCTCACCCCTGCGCATTCCCACTGCTGCCTCCCGCGCCGCACCCACCAGCTCTCTCGGCCTCTGTGCGGAGCTGGAAATCCCTCTTCGCAGCGAGCCAGCTGCGCCTAGGGGGCTTGGGGAAACTGAGACCTGGGGCTGGGGGCATGAGCCGGGACGGCAGACTGAGAGCCCCAGCTTTGACAGCCTCCTGGGTCCCGGCTCTGGGCGGAGGTCTTGCCCTTACATTCCCTGGTAGGGAGGGGCCGTCACCCCATTTTTGAGGGTGGGACCCAGGCTCACAGGCTTGAGTCACTTGCTCAAGTCCCAAAGCCAGGTGGGGACTTGAACCTGGTGCTTCCTGACTCCTGTGCTCTTTCCTCTGAGCCTGACGCTCCACAGACTGCAGTATGGCCCTTGGCCACAGTGCAAAAAACGATGGGAACAGCTGCTTTTCCTGGGGGGGGGTGGGGGGGGAGTGGTGTCCGGATGCGGAGGGAGTATGCATTTAGTGGGCTTTAGTCCTGGGAGAACTGTGTTTCCAGGGACACCTCCCCCAAAGGGAAACCATGCCCTCCCCCTCCCAACCTAGGATGGGAGGCTGGCACTGGGTGTTGGGACAGTGGCCGAGAGCAAATGGCAGGCGGTGGGAGGCTGAATTCCCTGGAAGAGGATTTCTGGGGTGACCAACCTGTTATCTGGAGGTAGCTCAGGAGCAGGGCACCCCCAGACTTGGCAGGACCTCCAGACACAGCTCTCTGATGGGAGGTGGGGGTGATGGCAGGGTGTACGCAGGATAATTGGGGGCTTCCTGGGACCATAATTGATACCTCCCGTGCTCCTGTAATTAGAGAACCCTGCAAGAAGCCCTGCCCGCCCCATTGTTTTTTAATCTGGGAGAAGGGGTACGTGGGCATCTGAGGCCACAGGGGTCATGGTTAGAAAGAGCAAGGGAACCAGGGTTTGAACCCCAGTGTCCCCCGGTGGTCCTGGGCTTGGCTGCGTTACCTGGAGAGGACAAGGTTCGAGGGAGGAACTCTGCACATGGTAGGTCCTTAGCAGCTCGTGACGGACGTGCTAGACAGTCCCGTCCACCTCGGGTGGCCTGAGTGCCCGGCCCATAGGGATGGGCTGTGAGGATGCTCTCCTGTCCACCTGCTGCGAGTGCCCTAGACCTGCCCCCCGCCCACTGTTGGCACTGTGACGATTTTCACCACGCTTCCGGGGGCGGGGAACAGTGTGGTTTCTTGTGCCTGGCTACTGTCTGGCTGCTATGCGCCTCCGGCAGGTCAGGGCTTCCATCATCAACAGGGGCAGATCCCCTGGTGCCCACCCCCATGGGAGGCTGGCATCATCCCAGAGCTCGGCACCAGCAGGTGTGGCTGGGCATCACGTGGTCTGGTCTCCAGCTGCCCAGATGGGCTGGGGAGAGGCAAGGCCCACGGCGACCCGTACCCCCTCCCCTTGTGTTTGTGCCGCCAGGGCTTCGGGACGGTCTTCCCTCCGTTGGAGCACACAGATGCCTTTGCGAAGGCTCCAGTGGCATTGCAGCCCTGGGCCGCTGCCTCCTTGTTTTTTCCGTGTTGATTCTGAGCGGGCAGGGACGTTGTAGGAGATGGCCTTCTGCACCAGTCACATCCAGGGGGAGCACGCTCGCTGCAGGCTCCCTTGCCTCAGTTTCCCCATTTTGTGGAGAGAATGCCCTGAGCTTGGTCTACAGTCCGTCCTGCAAGTGGTGGGGCCCCAGTAGGTGAGGATGAGTGTGGTGGTGGCCTCACCGCATTGCAGCCCATGTGGCCATCATGGGACAAAGAAGGGCAGAGGAAGGAACCCAAGCTGGGAGGGCTTTGGTGCCAGCTCTGCCCCCAGTGGGTACCGGGTCCCTGAGCAAGACCCACGCTGCCTCCGAGCCAGCTGTCCTCCTGCAGGGCTGCAGGCCCTGGAGGTAGGACCCCGCAGGGTCAGGGCTTCATGGAGGGCCGTGCTGTTCTGCTAGGGCTGAAATGAGACAGGGGCTAGAGCAATCGGAAGTTGTCTCCTCCCAGCCCTGGAGGCTGGAAGTTCAAGGTCAAGGTGCAGGCAGGGCTCTCCCTCCTGAGGCTGCTCTCTTGATGTGTAAGTGGCCGTCTCCTACCTGTGTCCTCATGTGGTCATCCTCTGTGTGAGTCTGTGTCCTCATCTCCTCTTACGAGGACACCGGGCATGTGGGATGAGGGCCTATTCCAGTGACCTCATTTTAGCTTAATTACCTCCATAAAGTTCTCTCCAAATACAGTCACATTCTGAGGTCCCGGGAAATTAGGACTTTGACCTATGGATTTGTGAGGGACACCATGCGGCCCCTAACAGAGGGGCAGGGCCAGGTGAGAGCCTGGGTGGCCGGCTCAGCCACCTTCTCTTCTTAGGGAAGAGATACTGTGGTGGCATCGCACTGCTGGAAGGGACCTGGGGATGCCCACCCAGGGGGGGACCGAGGCCTGGAGGAGTAAAAGGGCTGTCCAGGGCCAAGGGGGGCATGCGGCAGAGCCGTAGCTTCCCATCCGCTCGGCGCCGGTCCCGGTGTTTGGAGCCAAGAGACACGCTTAGTTCTTCACCTAATTCGAGTGCGGGCGATGGTGTGGCCGCAGACCTGTTTCTGTCAATTCCGGATGGCAGCACAGAGCCCCACGAGTCGGGCGGGGCGGCGCGGTGGTGGCCCTGCCGTCATCCTCCGGTCCGTCAGCACACGTGTACTGAAGGCCGCCGGTGTGCCCAGCCCTGCCCCCAGCCCTGGGCGCCGGCGATGGACGAGAACAAAGGAGAATCCCTGTCTTCCTGGAACTGGCCTTCTGGGGGTGGGGGGCATTCTAGAGCTGTCGGTGGGGCGTTTTTGATGTTTGAAGGGAAGGCTTACCATGTGTGATCTGCAAAACCAGCGGAGGAGGAGAGACAGAAGGAGATGCGCCAAGATGTCAGCAGAAGTGCTCTGCTCTTGGGGGCGGGGAGGGGCCAGGCCACCCGTCCCTGTCTTCAGACTTCCTGCGACTTTCCCGCGGGCCCTTCGGCCTGCGTGCTTCCCTTTCACAGCGAACGGCCCCTGACGACCAGGCGCTGCTTCCGGTCTGAGGCCTTGGCGCCCTGCTCCACAGTCCACCGCGGTCTGACTGCTGCCGTTCCCAGGGGCTGCGGTCCCTCGTCTGGGCAGGTGACCCCGTCCGGGAGCGTCTCACAGGTGGTGCGCTGGGGCCAGTCTCCCGGTGACGCCACCTGAACTCGGTGTGGCAGAAGGCTAATCATCCCGACCCAGAAACTCATCAGAAATCGCATCTGAAGGGACAGCCGTGGCTCAGGGCGCGGCGCAGCCCGGGCGTCACCCACCTCCAAGCTGCTTCCCCCCACCTTCAGGGTCACTTCCCAGCCGGCCTCTCCAGACCCTGAGATTCTGTAGGCTTCTCTCGATGACAGGGTTTGGGGGTAGATGGCGTATTTTCTACCAGCAAGTCCTGAATTTGAGGAAGTTGAGGGAAGCCCAGTCCTACTGTCCCATGAAAGCGACTGTGACCCTCACTTATGGAGAGGTCGCCGGTTGGGCCACCCTGTCCCTGCAGAGTGTCGCCTGGGCCCTGGGAGAGCTGTGAGCTGCCACGGGCAGTGGGTGGTGACAGGAGGTGCGGGGCAGGGTCTGTCCTGCAGCTGGTCCTCGGGGCCAGCAGCGGCGGCCGGAAGGCAGACCCCAGATCCCTCCTCCACATGGGCACCGGCTCCCTGGCGCCCCCAGCTTGCCCCGGCCCCGGCCTCGGCCAGGCAACCTGAGTGCATTGTCTCTGTTTACTCGGGATTCTTTCCATTGCTGGCCGGTCTCTAGGGTGTCGGCGGCACCCTGCTTCAGTGTCCGGGCCACTGTGCCTCACTGGGCACTCCCTGGGGCCCCATGCCCGCCAGGCGCTCCTGAGATCTGATAGCCCTTCTCAGGGCCACCGGGGTGTCCCCAATGCAAATGGGGACATGAATGCCCAGGAGGGCCCGTGGGTTGCCTTGTGTCATGGCACTCCATTTGTAAATGACAGAGTTGGATATGACCGGGCGGACACTGGTCCCGTCCCCCCTCTTCTGCCCTAACCACTGCCATGGTGACTCACTGGCCCTCCTAGCATGTGGCTGTGTGTTTGGGCTGGATGAGGCTTGACCCACTTGGGACATCATGATAGTGCTCTTTAGTGACAGGGTGTTACGTGTCCCATCTCCTTACCTGGGCCACGAAGCATAGTCCCTTCTCCCAGGTGCCCCCTGCCTGCACACAGCCAGGAAGGCAGAGCCTCTGCGTCTGTGGGGGCTCCGGCCGGGGGCTCCAGCGCATGCCCGGACCCCTCCCAGGCAGCTCGGACCATGAGACAGTCTCACTGTGTCAAGCCCCCGTGCCTCCCTGTATCCTTGACCCTCTGGCCTGGGACTCTCAGGCCCACCCGCCCAGACTGCTGTGTGACCTCGGGGGCTGGCTGTCCCTCAGTGTACCCGTTTATAAAAACGGGGCCACTGCCATTCTCACACATGTGACCCCTTTCTCCTGACAATGCTGTGCCCTCCACTGTCCCCAGCGAGATCCTCTGGGTTAGAGGCGAAGCCACTGGCTGCGGGAAACAGGCCCAGCGAGCCTCCCTGCTCCGCCAGGGGTCGGACCCCAGTGATGTTCTCACGCTGCCCTTCATGCCGAGGACCCTGGTCGTGGGGGTCTGGGCAGCCTGGCAGGGAAGTGGCATCTGTGGAATTGGCCCCATACCGAGCGGGCAGAGTGGCCTTCAAGTCTGCGGGGAGCCCTGGGGAGGGCAGAAGGTGTGCTTCAAGTTCTGCGACACCCCCTTTCCTGCGATTCTGCCAACAGCCAGCCCTACTGGGCGCCTCGCGCCTTTGGTGGGCGTCCAGGCAGGTGGCGAGCCAGGCGTGCCCTGAACAGGTGCCAGGGACCCACACTCTGCCCGGGCCTCAGGATGCCATGTGCCTTTTGGAGCGTGAGAGGGCAGCCTCGGTGACGGGGAAGCGGGGTGGCCTTGGGGTCAGGCACGTGGGAGCTGCAGTCCCCATTGCCATTTGCTCCTTGTGTTCCTGCACCGGCTGCTGTACTGCTCCCCGCCTCCGTTTCCCCGCCTCCAGAGTGGACAGAGCAGCCTCTGCGTTTCGGGGTGGCTCACGGGCCGCGGGTGCGCAGGGCCTGGGGTGCTCTGCATCCCAGCTGCGCACGCCTGGCCTCCCCCACTGGGACAACCTGACATCACGCCTTGGGGGGCCACCGTGGCCCCCCGCTTACACAGGGCCGCAGCCCGTCTTCCTGGCCACTGCGTCTGCCCCCTCCCCCACCCAGCCCACCCCAGTCCTGTTCACAGGTCCTGTCCAGGCCCCCGGGGAGCCCCCAGCCCCCTGGGACATTAGCGGCGGTGTCGTCCCCTGGGGCTCGGGCCCTGAGTCCCGCTCAGCGCTGGTGCCCCCACCCCCACACACCAGCGGCGCTCTTCCTGAGGTCTGTTTTCTCCGCGCATCCGGCGAGGGGCAGAGAGGCGATCTGGCAACACGACTCCGGGCAGCAGAACAAGAAACCGATGCCCCACGTCACCGAGGTGCACGGCCCGCCGCTCCGGCCCCGCTGGGTGCCTGTTCCCAGGGCAGGCCTGGGCCTTTGACCCGCTCCCGTCCGGTGGCCTGCACACCGGCTGCCCCGGGCAGGTGTTCCGTGACTGTCTGTCCGGTGAAGGAGTCCGGCGGCTCGGCCTCCCCATCTGCTGCTCCTGGGGCTTCAGCCGCCCCTGGTCTCACAGGAAAAGGGCATCTCCCGGGGCCTTTTTGGCGTGCAGTGGGGCACAGAATTCCAAGAGGGAGGAATTGCGAGGCCTGCCCTGCGGCCTCACTGCAGCTTGGCAGCCGAGTTTCACGGGACCGAAGGCCATCCGTCTCTCTGTCCTGTGGCTCTTTCACTTCAGGTTCCCAGTGACTGGGGACCTGGGTGCAGATGGTTTTCCTGGGAGGCACCCCAGGAGCATGGGAGAGCGTGGGGGGCGAGATGGGGCAGACCCAGGGGGCTGCCGGGTGGGCGGCCACCGCTGGTGAGATGTTCCACGCTGTCCACTCCCAGGCGGAGCATACGGCCCCTGCGGACGGGCATCGTCCAGACTGCTTACCGAGCCGTGGATGCTGAACCAGAGTGCACATGCCTCAGACTGGGAGCTCCTGACCCCAGACACCTGTGACGCTGTGAATCATCCACACGTGTAGGGTCTGCCGTCGTGCACACACAGTCTCCCCCCGGGTATGGGAGCCCAGGGGCAGCACGGTCTGCCCCTTCCTGGTCCCAAGGGGGCCCGATGCTCCTATGCTCCAGCCCACATGGCCCTGTGGGACTCAGGGTCCTCAGACAGGACTGTCAGTTGCGATTCTGGTCCAGTGCTTCCCCTCCAGCTCTGAAACCGATCCTGGTCTGCAAGTGCCGGGGAGCAGCGTGGGGGTGCCGGGTTATAGGCATCGCTTCCCACCACACGCCCGTGTGCTCCGAATCAGGAAATGCAATACATGTGCAAGGGGCCCGGAACCCAGCCAGGTGCCCCCCGCCTTTCATGGGTACGGGAGTGGGGTGCAGCATGGGCATGGGGTGCAGTGCAGGGCAGGTGTGGGGTGCAGTGCTAGTGGGTGGTGGCTCTGAGTGCTGAGGAACCAGGCTGTCTCTGGAACCTAAGGTGGAACCCCCGCCCCACCCCTGGAACTCAGCGGGCCTCCATGGCTGCACCTTGCCGGCCCTCTCATCCCACCCACTCCCTCCTTCTCCAACCCAGCCGGTTGCCTGCGAGGCCTGGGGCTGCCCAGGGAGAGCTTGGTTTTGGCCCGATGCCGCTCTCCCCTCCTCCCGGTTCCCCCCTCCTGCCACTCCACAGCCCTTCTCTGCTTTGGTTTTTGTGGCAGAAGCTTGCTAAGGACACAGCAGGAGGAGCCAGCCAGGAGGTACCGAAGGAAGGCATGTACCCAAGACCCTCTGTGGATTGGGGTGGGGGCAGTGGCAGTGGGGTGCTTTGAGGAGGCACATGGCAGCCTGGTGCAGGGAGGTATTTGCGTAGGCGATGCCCTTGGAGTGGTGCGGGGCTGGAGAAGGAGGGACTCAGCCCCGCAGAGGGGGGGTAAAGTCAGGTGTCTGCACCACTCTGCTCCCCCCGCCCCAGAGACTCTGGGGGTAGTCTGACCCCGGGCCTGCCCAGCTATGGTGGCGGCCAGTGTACCTTGGCCCCTTGCTGCATGGATACACAGGCCAGGATTCTCTCCTGAAGAACCACCCGGGGCAGGGCTGGCGTATGCCTGTCTGGGAAGGTTCCAGCCACAGGCATCGCCATCCGTCCACAGCAGAAGTTCTCAGACTTTTAGGGCTTCCGGCCCCTGCAACTCAAATGGACCGAGGACCCCGAAGGGCTCTGGCTGAGTGGACTCACTGCCGTTCTCAGTACTCGAGGTTAAACTGGAGGAAATTCCAGGACGTCTGCTAACCCACGGGTTGGAATAATGGCCCTCCGAGTGTCGCCGCACGGGTGTGTCAGTGAACAGATGGGCGTTGCCGCGCAGTCCGGCCAGTTTCATCGATATCTGGCTTCGTCACGGGCAGCTGGGACCTCATGTCCGGTCTGTGTGCGTTTGCTGCAAGGCCTCCGCTGGACAGAGCCACTGGGCACTGGACACAAGGGAAACACCATCGTAATCTTATGACAATGGCTTTGGCTCCGCCAGCCCCTGATTGGGTCTCGGGGCTCCCCGGGGGCCTGGACCACACCTGGAAAAGTGCTGGGGAGGAAAAAACAGTACTCGGTCATCGGCCTGACTGCGAAGGGCCAGTACCACGCGTGTGTCAGTGCCAGTGGGCACACGTGATGCGGGCTCTGGAATTTCAGGCAGTGTCATCCCCACGGAATATGCAGAGAAAACTGGAAGAAAAGACGCCGCCAAGGCAGCTGTCCCCCTTTGCCTAACACTGGGCTGTTTTATTTTCCTGCTGACTCATTCGAAGACGGGCAAGGGGCAGGAGTTCTCCACGGAGGCTCGCTTGGCGGCAGCTGTCTGACTCACTGGCAGCCGCCGCGTGTGCCGAGGCCTCGGCCTTCTCTATTTTGGGAGGCGGGCTCGCCGTGGAGCTGGGGCTGTGGGTGGCAGCACCACGATCAGCACAGGAATTTAGCCTGTGCGTGTGTCGTCCTGTGAGAGTCTAGTCCAGGGTTGTAAACGGGAGGGCACTCTGCTCTGGGGCCAGTTCCCGGGTGGCCGATGGGGAATTAGGAGCTGCTCTGAGACTGAGCGTCCTCGGCTGCGAGGCCGGAATGCGAGCCCCTGGCAGGGCTCCAGCAGGGAGCTAAAAATATCCCGGGTGTGTGCTGGCCGCCTCGGAACCCCAGCCCCCACGCGGCCGCCGCTGACCAGAGCTCAGGGGAGCGATGGGTGGCCTAATGAAAGTCGATGTCTGCTGTTTGGGGAGCATGTGGGGCACAGCTGGGGGGCGGGGTGGGCTGCAGCTCCGGTGCCCCACGGCCTGTGGGGGCACTGTTCCTTCCAGTTTGCAGATGAGGGTGTTTGGACTAAGACAGGAGGGGTCGTGATTTGCCCAAGGTCACTGGGCTGGGGAGGGGCACCCCCAGGGCCGCCTCCCCCGGAGCAGGCCTCTCCCCACTCGTCTTCTGAACCGAGGAGCGTCCGTATGACTTTCCAAGAGTGCAGACTTCTGGAAGGAAGGGGTGGTGGCCCATGGTTGCAATGGCAGTGAGAGCACTTGAACGAGTGTCTCTTGTTTAGTGCCCTTGGCGCTTGGGGGTGGCCAATGTGACTGCCCACGTGGTAGGTGGGGACACGGACGGAGGCCAGGCGACTCCCAGAAACCTGCCCGAGGACCCAGCTGGTCGAGGTGGAGCTGCGTGGGAACGCAGGCGGCCTCTTTCCCGACTCCGGCGTGTGCTGAGCTGCCTCCCCTCCCTCCGTCAGCTGCCTCCGAGGGGCTCAGCTTCCCGCCTGCCACCCCACTCTGGGCTCAGCGCGAGCGGGTTTTACCTGCGCTGCGTGCTGGAGTCTCCTCCACTCCTCGGTGGCTGACCCGGGGCAGGCTGGGATGACGCACTGCCCCAGAGGCGGCAACCCCAGCCCCACGGTGGGCACCTTGCACAGACCATCTTGCTGGAAACTGGGGCCTTAAGGGCCATTTTCGCCCCCACGCCGGGGGTGCAGGGGCTGCTCCCCCGTTGATGCCCCGCTCTGAGCTTTGACACCCTGTCTCCCCCCGACTTGGACGTGCCCGGCCCAAGCTCTCGGTAGGGCTTGGCTCTGCATTTGGTGGCGGTAGTGGGGGGTAGCTGGGACCTCACCCCGCCCCTTAGACACCACCTTGCAGGAAAGGGGGTTCTCCCTGGACCTCCCCCTCCACATTCCTGTTTTCTCTGTGAGGACCTGCCCCTCTCTGGGGTGTCTGACACCAGAAAGGATGTCCCCTTTGAAGAGGACCCTCCTCCCGTCCCAAAGGAAGGGCCCCACCCTGGGTCCCATGGACAGTCATCCTCTGACATAACCAACCAACTCAGCCCCCATGGTGGGGGCGGGGCAGGCATGGGGTGCATCTCCCCGCTGACTAGGTGCTGGAGGTGGCCCGGATTCAGCTCCTCCCTGCAGGAGCTCCCAGCCCCATGAGAAAGGCAGACGTTATGTGACAAGAACACACCACAAGAACGTGCTTCTCAGGGAGGTTGCAGGGACAGGGGGTGGTCAGTGAAGCTACCAATGGAGAGAGATCCTGGTGGGCTTCCTGAAGGAGGCGGCATCAACTAAGGGGCTAGTCAGACAAAGTGGTGGGAGAAGGACATCCAGCAGCAGGTGCAGAGCCCGGAGGGGACAGTGGAGGGAGCACCAGAGAAGCCTTGTCTGTGCCTCTGCCCCCGGCTTCGCCCTGGTAAGGCGCCAGGCGCGAGGCGCGAGGCACGGGTCTCACACCCCATCTGGCCCTCATGCACCCTAGCCTTCCGGCAGCCTGCACGGCGCCTTGCCCGTAGGAGGTGCTCAGCGACGAAAGGAGGCACCAACGAGTCTGCATCTGTGGGGTGGGGAGTGGGGGCGCCTGCGTGGGGCCAGGAGCATGACTCCAGGCTGAGCCAGGTGTGGGGACTGTTGGTGTCCCAGTGTGGCCCGGGTGCAGAGGACTCACTTGTTGGTCCCCATGGTGGGGAGAGTCAGGGCGAGACCCATGAGGGGGAGACGGGCTGAGGGCCCCCCAGGTCCCCCCACCCGTCCCCGTAATCAGAGGGCAGGGCCCCAGGGGTGGTGGGGGGCAGGACCTGGGGTCCTCCCTCCGCTGCAGCAGGGACGCCCCTGCCCCCCTCAGCAGCCCAGCCACAGCCGGGAGCGTCATTTGATCCTAGAAGAGCAGAGCGCTGGGGACAGAGGCAGCCTCTCTGACTTTCCATCTTGTCACACCCGGTGGCTCTTCAGGTCCCGGGATGGTGAGGGTGGTTTGTGAAGCTGGTGGTGGTGACATGTGCCCGTTACTGCTGAGGTGGAGCGCCACGGCACACGGTGGCGGTGCCCACTGTGGGGCTCCCTGGGGCCCTCTGTGCCCCACCAGGTGGGCGACGTTGGGGCAGCGAGGGGAGGCCCACGGGGTCCCTGCCCTGGGCATGTGGCTGGGCCAGGGAGGCTGGCCCGGGAGCCACTGTGCAGCAGGGACCCAGAGAGTCAGGGAGGGGTCCCGGGCCGGCACGGAGACCCCGGCAGCCGCCCTGCCTGGCCGTCCCAGTTCCAGGAAAGAGGGTTGTGCCAGGAATAGAACCTCTCGTTTCCCTTGGCACCGCCTGTCTGGGGGCCGTAGCCTTGCAGGGAGGGACGGCTCCAGGTAGGACCTTCTCCAGGGGCTGCCCCTGAAGTCCACGCCCCAGATGGCTGAGCTGCCCCAGCTCCGGCTGCCCAGTCGCCAGTCAGGAGAGCTTGGCCCGAGCATGTGGACGGGGGAAAGGCCGAGATGCGGCCCCGAGGCTCTGGCAGGCAGGCGGTGCCGGGAGCCCACTGCCCTCTCCACAAAGCCGCCCTCACAGATGGGTCACGGGTGCACGAACCTGCCCCCAGGTCCACTCCAAATCCCAAACACACCGCCACCCACCTTCCCCCACCGAGGTCTGCAGGAGCTGGTGACTCAGACATCGGTCGCCTGGCTCTGAGCAAACCGACGGGGTCACACTCGTGTTTGCCAGAGGCCAGTTCCCTGGGTGATGGAGACGAGTTGCAGGCGAGCCCTGGATGAGGCCCCCGTGGCCGTGGTCTGGACCAGGAGCAAGCGGGAGTGGCTGGGCCCTGCGTGCCGGCCTTTGCAGGTCTCAGGATCCGCAGGATTAGAGACCACACTCTCTTGGGGCCCTTAATTCTCCGAGCACTCGGATGTTTGTGACCTTACGGTTTTCCCAGAATCCTCAGACATACTTTGGGCTCTAGGGGTTGGGGGAGGGGACAGCCAAGGTCATGGCCAGAGGAGGCGAAGCTGTGGATTGAGGCCAGGGCTGCCTGTCCCGGTCCCGGGCCCTTCCCGCCACCATGAGATGTCTCGGGAGAAGGGGGATGTGCAGACGGCGAGGAGCTGGGGACAGGGACCTTCAGTGGAGCTTGAGGTCGGGTGTCCTGACCTTGGGGAAGTGTCCACAGAGCAGCAGGCCCTGACGTCAATTTTAATGAGAAAAGGCTTAAAAAGACACCCAAGGCTGACGGGCACTGAGTCAGAGTTCCCTGGCCCGTCCAAGCTCCTGCCGGCTGTCCCCAAGCCCCCCTGGTCCGTCCCCACCGCAGTGACGGGGCATGTGCCCCCTCGTCTCAATTCTCTCACCAGCTCTTCCCTCCCTCCCACGTAGCCCGGCGCCACCCTGCCCACGAGACACCTTCCAGAGGGGCACCACCTGGGTGGGGGGGCTCGCGGCCCCTCGAGTGTTTGGAGTCGACTTTGTCCCTGTCGCTGTTGTTAGAGAAGAAGCCCGGGACTCCGGCATGTGCACTGTGGGCCGGCCGTCTCCCACCAGGGGTCCGGAGTGTGCCCCCCACCCACCCGCCCCCGAGCGCTGGCCCGCGGTGTCGCCCCCACAGCTCAAGGCTCCTTGGCTGTTCGTCACCCTGCCTGCGATTCTGTGGACCAGGGTCTGATGGGTGATTCGACCGCTTTCTCTTTCCTTCACTAATCAGAGAGTGCTTTCTTTAACCTCATGCTTTTTACTGTGGTTTGGTACAGGACAGAACCATCTTAACTATTAAGAGCCCACTTCAGTGGCACTGAGGGTGTTTACGGTGATGCGTGGCCGTCCCCACGGTCCTCTCCAGAAAGTCCCCCTCTTTGCAAGTGAAAGTGGCCCCAATAAAGGACTCCACCCACTGCCCCTCCCCCAGCCCCGGCCCCCGTTCTACTTTCTGTCTCCGTGGCTCTGACAGCCCTGGGGACCTCACATGGGCGCCATCGTGCGGCATCTGTCCCGCGTGACTGGCTTACTTCATTGGCAAGTGTCCTCAGGGCTCCCCTGCATCAGAATTCGATTTCTCTTTGTGGCTGAATGACAGCCCTTTGCAGGGGCCGGCCACGTGCGGTTAGCCCGCCCGCCTGCCCGCGGGCTCTGGGTGGCTCTCACCTCTGGCTGCTGTGACGGATGCAGCCCTGGACACAGGTGCACGACACCTGTTTGCGTCCCCGCTTTCAACTTCCTGTGGGTGTGCACCCTGAAATGATGGCTGATGGAGCTGTCATTCTGTTTCTCTTCTGGAGGGGCCCCTGTGCCCTCTCCACCTCGCCTGAGCTGCTTGACCTGTGGGGACGGGTGTGGGAAGCCTCCGTCCGACCCCCGCTTTGCGCGCCCGGCCTCCCTGGCTCTGTGGCCGGGCTCTCCCTGAGCGCCGCCCCCACCGAGCCACGTGCTTGGCTGCTTGTCCGGGTGCGTCTGTGTGCTTTCCATCTGTCTCCCTCCACCAGCGACTCCAGAGGGGACATCGGGTCCCACGCTCAGAATCCCCCGAACCACGGAGCACCTCAGGGTGCCCAACCCAGGGCCACAGTGCCAGGACCCTGAGAGCGTGTCCACGGGTGTGGCTGCCTGGGGCTCCCTGAGGCCCAAGGCCAGGTGGCGGCTCTTTGGAAAGACCCAGGGCCCCGGTGCGGGGCGAGGCTGCGGGCAGCGGGCAGCGGGCAGCGAGGTATAAATTCAGCTGCTTGGGAAGTGGCT
The DNA here is from genome assembly GCF_021234435.1 of Artibeus jamaicensis. NCBI lineage: Eukaryota > Metazoa > Chordata > Mammalia > Chiroptera > Phyllostomidae > Artibeus > Artibeus jamaicensis. The sequence goes on along the minus strand of NW_026521954.1, from coordinate 25,787,310 downwards.
GCACCCTCCTTCCTCTGCTGCCCTTCGCCCTGGGACGTGAGTCAGAGGGAGGCCATTGTTGGGGGGCCCCCTCAGACCACCCATTGTGCCCCCGGGACCCCAGAGGGCAAGGGCCCCTGACCGATGAAGCAGACCCGGTGGGGTCTGCGGGCAAAGCCCCTCTGCTCCCGGCTCCGCCAGACCCCGCCCTGCTCTGCTTTGGGGTTTGGCTGCCTGGGGCACAGACAGCACCTTTTGGCACCGTTTATAAAACTGTGGTAAAGTAAACATGACATAAAATTTACCATCATAACCAGCGTCTGGCTCAGTGGCATTGGGCACATCCGTACTGCTGGGTAGCCGCCGCCACCTTCGCCTCCAGAATTTCCACCTCTTCACACTGACATCTGCCCCCGTTAAACACCCCCCACCCCACCCCAGCCCCCAGGCCCTGGTGCCCACCGGTGCCCCCCACCCACTCTCGGTGGCTGTGACTCTGTCTCCTCTCAGGGGACCCCCGTTGGGGGGTTGCACGGCGTCTGCCCTGTAGGCCCAGCTATTCTCGGTCCCCATGGTGTCCTCCAGGTCCCTCTGCGAGGTGGCAGGGGTCGGGGTTCCCTGCTTTTCCTGGCCGGACGGCGTTCCACCGTGTGGGTGGGCCTCGCACTTTGCTTATCTGTCTGTCCACCAGTGGTCGTGGGGTCGCTCCCACTTGGCTGTCATGAGCGGTGCTGCTGTGAACTCCGGTGTGTGAGTCCACGGCTGCGATTTCAGTGGCCCGGTCAGCAGCTCTGTGGCAGGCGACCTCATACAGTCCTGCGGTCCTGGCACCAGCAGGGACCCAGCGCCGGCTCGGCAGAGCGGGTGACCTGTGGTACCACCCTGGTGCCTCGCTGCAGCCCTGGGGAGTGGGCGTGCCTGTGTCCCCAGTGTTCAGGTGAGGGTACTGAAGCCAGTGAGGTGACACAACCTGCCTGTGACCCCAGCCTCCGGGCTGGGTGCTGGGCGCAGGGCGGGTGGAGGTGCTGCACCCACGGAGCCCGAGTGGTCACCTCTACGGAGCGTTCCGTTGCGTGAGCGCCTGCACCTGGCCTCTCGGTCATACGTTCACTCATCCGACACTGAGTGGGTCCTCCGTGCGCCCTGCCCTGGGCTGAGTGGGACGCATCGGGCTGTGTGCCACCCAGGAGCTGGCACAACTGGGGACCGACTCACACAGAGGCAAAGGATAGGCGATCGACTTTCCGGGTCTGCCACGGGTGCCTAAGGGTGTGTGTGCATGTGGGCTTGCACATGCGTGTGCGTGTATACATGTGGATGCATGTGAGCACACATATGCACCTGTGGATGTGCTTGTGCATATGCATTGATGCACACGTGTGCACGTGTGGATGGCTGCAGGCGGGGGGCAGGCCCGGGGAGGAGCGGTTTTCTCAGTAGCAGAGCCAGGTGTCCCGGGCCCAGGTGTGTCATCGTCACTGCAGTTTACCTCCTAGGTCTTTGAAGCTGAAGGAGCAGGGCCTGCCCGTCCCATTTCCAGTGGCACTGTGTCCACCGGTCTCTCCCCCGACTTTCCGTTTTGCAAACTCGGAAGCACGGAAGCACGCGGAAGAGCTGAAGGAAAGAACGGTGCAACCAACACCTTGGAGGACGCCCGCCAGGGCACAGCGAGCGTTGGCGTGTTGCCACGTTCTGCTCTCGCTCCATTTTCTGAACCATTTGAAAGTTAGTTGTGGCCTGACCCCCGGCCCCCCGAGGTCAGCGCACACGGCACCAGAGTGCCACCTGCACAGAGCCCCCGCCCCCCTCCCAGGGGTCCCCCGCAGATGCCTGCTTGTTTTTCCCGCTCCAGGATCAGTCTAGGATCACGCGCTGCCGCCGGCTACTGTCTCTGTGCCTTCAGTACCCTTCATTCTAGAATGTTCTTTTGTGCCAGCGACTTGAAGAGGCCAGGGCCGCTGTGCCGTGGGTCATTCCCCCAATCTGGATTGGTCTGTTTCTCGGTGATGGGACCCAGGCTGAGCATTTCTGGCAAGTGGCTGCCTTGGCGACTGTGTCCCCATGGGAGCAGGTCCTGTGGACTCTCAGGTTTTTTGCACATGGAGCAGAGATGAGAATTCTTGCACGTTCGTCTTGGCACCGAGCGCAAATAGACCTGTGAGAGCTATTCCCGGAGGTGCAGGTGGCAGATCGCTGCCCCGGTGGCCGCCCGCGCACACCTTTCAGGGGCGGAGGGTTGGCACAGGAGCCCCGCGTCCCTGTCCCCACTGAGCCAGCACAGGGCAGCATCCGTCTTTCTCATGTGCCAAGCTGACGGGAGGGGCACCTCCCTGCTTTAATCTGTGGGGCGCTGGGGTGCCCGAGAGCGTTTCCCTGCGTTTCCAGGCCACCGGTGCTGCGGCGTGAACTTCCGGTTCCCTCCTCCGCTCACTTTCCTGTGGTGCTGCCGGGGTCAGGAGGCGGGTGGGTGGGGGACCACGTTCCGTCCCGCAGGACGAGGAGCCGCTCCTGCTCCGAGTGTGGGGGGCTTTGCCGCCGCCGCTGGGGCCCGCGAGGGGGCAGGACCCGGGCAGGGGTGTGCAGGTGTGTTGCTGAGCACAGAAGGCAGGTGGGCGGGGAGCAGGGGGAAATCTCTAAACAGGACCCAGAAACTCCATCCCCTGCTGCCCTTCTCTCTCATGGGCTGAGTTCCTGGCTCACTCCGCTCTGGGGGCACCTGAGACCCCACAAATAAAATCAGACAGAACTCCTGCTCTCTGTGAGTGGGAACCCCACCCCCGACCCCTGGCCTCTCTGCAGCCCCCTCTTGCTCTTGGCTCCTCCAGGCCTGGGGTCAGCACCCCTGCCGACCCTCTGCTGGACTCGTTCTGTCCCCTCTTTAGCTTTTCTCAGCCTGCAAAGGGCAGTGTCACTGTCACCTCCTCCACGAGGGCCTTTGTCCGCTTCCCACACCCAGCCCAGCAGCCGTGGAAGCTGCTTCTCTGTCTTCTCCCTGTCCCAGCTCGTCACGGTCCGGTTTGCGCGCTGACTGGTTTCCCTGGCGGTGCTGCCACGAGCCCGCCTGCCCCATGGGGCACAGGGCCCCTGGGACCTCAGAATGCAGCCCCATTCAGAAACAGGGTCCTTGCCAAGGTAGCTCGTTCAGATGGCGTCACAGTGGAGCAGAGTGGGCCCTGGTCCCATGTGACTCACGTCCTTAGAAGGAGAGGAAAGGGACAGACACAGACACAGAGTGGACGGCCATGGGACAGCAGCGCAGAGACCGGAGGGGCGAGGTGCCCGCTGGGTGGGACCCTCCTACAGCTTCTGGGGGAGGGCAGCCCCGCCGGCCCCCAGCTCTGGTGCATGAAAGAGATTTCTGTCGCCCTGACCGGCGCGGCTCAGGGCGTCCGGTGTCACTCTGCAAACTGAAAGTCGCCAGTTCGATTTCCACTCAGGTGCAAGCCTGGCTTGTGTGTTCCGTCCCCGGTTGGGGCAACCCATCGATGTCTCTCTCCCTCTCTTCCCCTCTCTCCAAAAACAAACAAATAAATAAATAAATAAATACATGTTAAGAAAATGAGAGAGAGAGAGATTTCTGATGATTAAGCCACCCAGTTTGTCGTCCTTTGTCACGGCAGCCATGGAAACAAACGCTGTGGGGTCTGGGAAGGGGGGCGCCCGTGCCCGGTGCCCTCCACGCCTCGGGGTGAGGCCAGGCTATTCCACACAGTGTCCCATGGAGTCTCTCTGCAGCCCAGGGGACGGGCATTCCCGTCCTGCAGGCCAGGAGCCTGAGGCTCGGAGAGGGAACGCCTCTGGTGTGAGCTACAGTGGGCGGCAAGCCCAGGTCTGCCCGAGTTGCTGGAGGGGACCCCGCAGCCGGGCGGGGGTGCAGGTGTGTGAGGTGTGGCCCCGTTGGGGGTGGGGGTGGGGTGACAGTGGGCACAACGAGCCAGGCGTTCTCTTTTCCGACTGTGCTGCCGGGGGGACCTTCCGGTGGGGGTGTCCGACACGAAGCTCCCAAGTGCTCAGGAGAGGCCAGGGCTGGGCCTGAGGACTCCTCGCCCAGGGACGGGTCGTCTCCGGCCCCTGCAGACCTCATGGTTCATGTCCCTGAGGAGAGTTGGCGGGTGTCTGTCTTGCATTTCAGTCACTTTGGAAGTCTCTCTGCCTGTCACGACATTTCCAGGCCCTGCTCTCATCTGTTTGTCACCTTTAAGCAGCGTTGGTGACGGAATCACGCGAGCGTCATGCCCACCCACGCAGTGCTGGGCGGGCGGCTCCGGGCTGCCAGGGAGCGAAGGTCGAAGGTTGCAGTGTGAGAACGTGGGGGGCGGGCTGTGTGGGCAGGAGGGGAAGGCCGGGGGCTCTGTGAGCCGGTGGGGCTCCCGGAAGCACTGAGCCACGAGGCCCTCGGACCCCCCACTCCCGCCCCCTTCCTGTCAGGTTAGAGCCCCTCCCCCAGCCCCCTGTGAGCCGGACTGGACCCCGGGGAGGACGGACCACGAGGCAGGGCAGTCCTTTGGGGCGCCCGTCAACCCTGCCCCCCCTTGGCGTGCAGAAAGATCGCACTTCTATCTTTTAAAAAAATCTTTGATTTCTTTTTTTTTATTTTGATTGGGTCCCTGCCCTGGCAGGGGTGCCTGACGGCGCAGGGTTAGGATACAAATTTCTGCGTTGGAGATGGCGACCCATTTGCGGGCACACAATCAGATTAGTGGGTCACATTTGTTATGTAAGCCAAGTGCAGTCTCAAAGCAGCGGAGCACGGCTGGCGCGAGGGACAAGGGCGTTGCTACAGGTTCACATTCCGCACAGGCTGCTGTGGGAAACGAGCCCCCAGTCATCAGGTCCCCCGCCAGGCCCCGGTGACGGGCACCTCACGGGGACGAAAGCATGTCTGCGGATGGGATTAGGCTGAGGACTCGGAGGGGGAGACTATCCCGGGTCACCCAGCGGAGCCCGGAGCGCCGTCATGCTGGTCCTCGGAGCACAGGGAGGACACAGGGAGAGCACCCGCAGGAAAGAAGGTGGAGTGGCCACCGCCTGGAGCCAGAGGACACAGAGCAGGTCCTCCCCACGGCCTCGGGTGGGGGAGCAGAGCCGACACCTGGGTTTCAGCTCAGAGACACCCACTTTGGGCGCCGGGCCTCCAGCGCAGGGAGAAAATGGGTTGGACTGTGTTAAGGAGCCGCCTCTGGCCTGCAAGCCCCTCTCCATGTGCTGATGTCGGAAGCCTGGAGTGCATGTCCCAGTGCCCTTGATCCTGAAGTTCACGGGTTCTCGGGGCCCCAGCTCTGCTTCTCTGTGACACCTGCTGACCTTCAGCTGGAAGGTTCTGGGTGGGGTGGTACAGAGCCACAGTCAGGCAGCAGCCGCACGCAGTGGGGCCCTGACTCACGGCCTGTTCACTAGCTCTGGCCCCTTCCACCTGTGGCCCCCACCACCCGTCTCTGCTCGGTGTCCTCCCTGGGGAGGCAGGGATGCGACTCCCACCTCAGGCGCGAGATGCCACGTGGGGCTTGCAGGGTGCTCGGTGGGGGGCTGTCATCTGTGTCACTGCTGAGCAGGGCACAGGGCCACAGGGCACAGAGGGCAGAAAAAAGGGGAAACTCTTCTTGTGAGCCAAACGGGGGGGAAGTCCCTGCCTTGGAAGCAGACGTGGTACCCACTTGCGGGCCCCCCGGGCTGGGTAGGGATGCTGTAGGTGGCCTTTCCCGCAGGGTCAGCGGTCACCGTCCCTGTCCACTGGGCAGGACTGTCGGAGATCAGATTCGGTGGCCGGCTGCCCGCGTGCACAGGAGATGATGCCTCCTGCTGGGCGCTGTCACGGACGTGCATCTCACCCCTCCCCGTCTGAGTGGCGTGAAGTGTGGCTCGTGACTGGGCTGCCCCAGGCCTGTTGGCTGTGGGACCCTGGGCCCACAGCACACGCACCCTTAACCACGATGATGCCGCGGGCTCCCTGCGTCCACGTTCTGGGTCCCAGGCGGCACCGACCACTTATGCTGTTGGCCGGTCAGAGAGTATTTCCACCTCCCGAGATCTTAATGCTGAAACTAGCACAGGAGCATCACAGAGAACGGGGGACACCTCAGGGACTGTGGTGGCAGCCAGACGGGTGCAGGGACCCAGCTCTGTCTTCCAGGCCCAGGGGCCTCCGTCAGTCACTCAGACTCCCCAGGCCTCAGTTTCCCCTCAGAACACTGGGGGTGTATGGAATAAGTGAATGAGAAGTAGACCCCCCCATTCATGTCCACCCAGAACCTTAGCATGTGCCCTTGTGTGGAAGGAGGTCACCCTGTGTCGGGGCGGCCCCAAACCCAATGGCTGGTGTCCTTACAAGAGACAGAAGAAGATACAGGACACAGGGCGAGGCCACGTGAAGACAGTGGCAGATGTTGGAGCCATGTGACCGCAGGGCCAGGACCGGCTGAGCCGCCCGGACCTGGGAGAGGGAGGGGGGACCCCCTGGAGCCTCAGGGGAGCGCAGTCAGGCCCCACCTTGAGGCCCGACCCCGGCCTCTGGGGACTGTGAGGGCAGAAATGTCCGTGGTTGAAGCCCCGGTGTGTGGGCCTGGTGGGGCAGCCCCGGCACGTACGCCGAGTGGCTGGGACGGTGTGTGAGAGCTCTCCCGCCGCTCCTGGCCCACGGGGCAGTCAGTGTTTCTGGCCCTCCCGGCCCCTCCCCCGCCGTGTGTGTGTGTGTGTGTGTGTGTGTGTGTGTGTGTGTTCCAAGTCCCTTTCCCGGACGCGTGGGGAACAGGTGCCCTTTGGAGTGTGGCGGCATCTATTTCAGTGCGCCGGGAAGGGGCCGCAGGGCGCAGCTGCCGCGTCACCCTCTGGCGAGTCAGCCGGAGCTGTGTCGGCCACAGAGGCGCCCCGCCAGTGCAGCGGCGCCCGCAGCCTCCACGCTGCTGGCCCTTCTCACGGAGGCCGCAGTCCATGGGTGTGCACAGCGGGGAGACAGGTACGGCTCTAAACCACCTTCCTGCCTGAGCCACCCAGCCGGGGAGGAAGGTGCACTTTCATAACGAGAAGTCTTGAGTGCCAGGAATAATTTTGGGGGGCGTGATGGGAAGGGGGTGGTGTGGCCCAGCTCTGCTGTCGCTGAATGGGGTGAGGGCCAGCACGTGTGAGCGCCAACTGTATGCCGGACTTTGGGACTTTCTCGGCAGACTTGTGGTGCCAGTCTGTGGTGTGGCCCCACTTTACAGACGAGTATGCTGAGACTTGGGGGGGAAGAGCAGGCAGGTGCGTCAGTGTGAGTGGGCTCCAGCGCCCTCTGACCCCAGTGGGCCCACAGCCTCTCTGCCCCAGCCCCCCCTTCCATCCCTTCCTCTTGTCCTTTAAGGTGGTGGTTCTCGGTCAGGGCCCAGTTTGCTCCCCAGTTGGCAATGTCTGGAGGCCTCTTTGGTGGTCACTCCTTGAGGAGGAGGACACAGAGGCCAGGGGTGCTGCTCGGTGCCCTCCATGCACTGACGGCCCCCCAGCCACGGGCTGTCCCGCCCCGAGCACCGGTGGAGCTGAGGCCGAGGGCCCGCCTGCTTTACGGAAGGTCATGAAACTGCCGGCCCCCCTGGTGTGGACTCCGAAACAAGGCCATCAGCCCTTGGGTAAAGAGCAATGTGTGACGCCTGGTGCACGCGAGGCAGCCTGCAGGGAGGACGGCGGGGGCAGAAGTCTCGGGCCTGGGGACTTGGGCAGAAGAGCTGGGTGGGAGTGAGGTGGGGGAGGGACGGGGAGGGGGCCAGGACCCCCAGAGGCAGAGGTGGGGTGCATGGGGAGCTCCTCTGTGTGCCCACCCTGGCCTCCATCCCGAGATGTGCCCCCCGGGTCCTCAGGCCCCCACCTGGCACGAGGCTCCATGCCCTGTGGGCAGCTGGGCAGCGCTCCCCCCGGCCTGCAGGATCTGTCCAGAGGCAGCAGCCAGGGAATCTGGTCGGCATCTCCCCGTCAGCGCCTCGCACCCAGGGTTTGCTGAGGGCAGCAGCGCTGGGCTGGGCCTCGAGCCCTGACTCTGGCCTGGCCTCTCGGTCCCTGGTCCGAGCTCTTCACTGCCTGGGGCTCCAAGGCTCCCACCTGCAAGTGGGGGGTGACGATGCCTCCTCCCTCCCGGGCTCCGTGAGTGGGCACAGCAGATGCCCCGTGCCTGCTTCCCACAGCCAGGGGCCAGGGCTCCCCCCGATATGTCCCCGTGTCGACGTCTCACTCCTGGCCTTCGAGCGCCAGCTGGCTGGGGCGCAGGCAGTAAACACGCCCTGGCCCCAAGGGTGCGCAGGATCCCTCCGGAAACCCCAGTGGGTTCCAGGAGCTGGGACTCGTGCCGATGTCCAGTCCTCGCTCAGCGTTTCCAGGCTGGAGGTGGGGCGGGTCCCCGCCCAGCTGAGGACACCGTGTCCTCCACACCCTGTTGTGCTTCCCCGGGTGGCGGCCAGCAGTGCGGACGGCACAGAGCAGCCACAGTGCTGGGGGAGATGCCGCCGACCCACAGAAACAAGCGCCCTTGTCCCCGCCCACAGATGAAGGCGGGGACTGGTGATAAAAACAGCAGCAGAGGAAATGTGATTCACTCTGCAAAGTTACAGTAAGAGCGGAAACCGAAAACTCGGTAAGAAAGCACGGAGCCTCTTGGTCATCTCGGGTCAGGTGGCGGCCGGTCCGACAGATCCCCAAGAACACGCAATGCAGGGAACGCGCACGAACTCGATTTCATCAAAACGGAGCACTTTCGTGCTGCCAGGACCTTCACGAGGAAAACGAAAACACGGCCCGCACCGTGGGAGCCAGCCCTTGCCAGTCACGTGTTTGATAAGGGAACTTGCCTCTGGAGTGTAGGTGCTCCTGGGTCAGTCACAGAAGGACAAGCGATTGAATGGACCCGGTCTGAAGAGACGCATCTCCAGAGAAGGGGTGCAGGTGGCTCACAGGGGTGCGATGGGGCTCAGCACCCTCTGCCCCCAGGGAGTCCCCCCCACACCCACTAGGGCGGCTGCTGTCAAAACGACAGGCAGTAACGAGTGTGAACAAGGGGGTGGAGGGTGTCCGGTGTGTGGCCACCAAGGGAAGACACGCAGAGTCGGCATCCGGCTGAACGGTGTGCCCTAGCTGTGTCCCCAGGACAAGCGGGACCCCGTCCGAGCAGGAGGGCCTCACAGTGGCCCCCACGTGCTGACCAGCCGAGTCCTCCATCTGCGGAGGGGCCCGTGGAACTTGACCACACAGCAGGACTTCACCCGGCACACAGAGGAAGGCCGCCCTGGCGGGCGCCGCGGCGTGGCTGAGCCGCGGGAATGCCGTGCTCGGGGGGGAGCCAGACGCGAAAGGCCACCGTGGACTGTGTGGTCCCATGCGTGTGATCTGTCCTGAAGGGGCAAGCCCTTCAAGACAGGGAGCAGGCTGCCTGTTCCAGGCAGGAGGTGGGGGTGGACGGTGAGTGACGGTGGAGGGGTGGGCCTCTTGGTGGGGCCGTGGAGATGCTGTGACAGTGACCGTGATCATCACTGGACTCTCCCAGCGCACCAAAGCCTGTGGTGTCGTGCCTCCTGGGGAGAGCAGGGCGTATCATGAGAAATGTGTCCGTAGAGCTGAGAAGGGCTCAGGACGGGGGTGTTCCCTGTCGTGTGGACTGAAATTGACAGGCACATGGGGGCTCCAGACGCGGCACCTGGTGGGAGAAGAGGTCCGGGGCAGGGCTGTGACCTCTCAGGCCCTCTGTGGCCATCCCCGCTAGATTCGAAGACAAGGACTTTTCTGGGTTGTTTGGACTTGTGATGTTACCCAGTGGGGAGCAGTGAGGACCCCCAGCCAGGCAGGTGGTGTCTGGAGGTCCAGGCTGCAGCCCCAACTTCAAGGGCCTGGGCAGCAAGGGGGCGGCTGTGGCTTGGAGCTGGCCAGGGCACACCGTGGGGAGGGGCGGTACTTGTGGGCAGGTCCTGCAGCCCCAGGGGCTCCCACACTGGGGGGTCCCGTGGCAGATGGGACCTGGCCGGGCCAGCTCAGGCTCACAGACCCTTTTGGTGGCCGTTGACGGAGGGTGAGGGATCCTGTGGCCTGGGCCCGAACCCTCGCAGTGCTCCGCCCATTGCCGGCTCTGTGCCCCGGGCTGTCGATGGAAATCGCCGCGTGCGGTGCCTGGCACGGCTTGGACACAGGACTGAAAGGTGAGGATGACTGTTGACTGTCGCCCCGCAGGGGCCCTGTGGGCAGCTTGAGTCACCAGACGCGTTTCCTGGTTCCGACTGGATTCAGTGGACCTTCATGGGGCATCTGCTGTGTGTGCGGCTCTGGGGACGGGTTGCAGGCCCAGACCAGACACTGGTTGACCTGAGGTGGCCGCCCTGGCTGATGGCAGTGGGACACAGGGGAAAAGCATGTTCCTGGGAGCCCAGAGCCCCGAGTCCAGGTCCCAGCCTGGCCACAGGCTCGCCAGGCCCTGGCAGTTTCCCAGGGGATGGGCCCAGACGCCTGCTGAGCCCTGACCTTCCGGAATGCCACCCCGAGATGCCTCTCCAGCCAGGAAGGACAGCTCTTCCGGGGATGAAATGACACACTCCAGGGGTGTGGGTGGCGAGGGCGCCTGGACCAGCTGCTCGAGGCGCAAAGAGCCCCAGGAATGGCCAGAAGCCCGGGCTGAGGTCTGCTGGCAGCTCACGACCAGCCAGAGCTTCTGGGGCATTCAGTTCGGTGAGTGGAGCGGCAGCTCCATCACCCACAGGGCCATCCCTGAGTGGGCACCCTGGGCTGGAACCACAGAGGTGCGGACTGGGGCGGGAGCAGTTGGCGGGTTTGGTGATACAGAGGCTCCCCGACTGGAATGATGAGGTCACCTCCTGAGAAGCCGATCGGCAGTTGAAAATACCATGTGTCGGGAATGCATTTACCCCACACAGCCTAGCTGAGCCCTGTCGGTTTCTGCCGAAGGGGCATTGCTGTGGCACCCGCGGTTGAGTCGGAAAGTCCTACGTCCAACCGTCATTCAGCCCAGGCGTCTGTACTGGCATTTTCACACCCCCGGGCTGCCCGTTCACACCTGTGCTCACGCCTGTGTTCAATGCTTAGACCCCAGAGAGAGGAGAGTTGATGTGTGACTGTGGGGAGTCACCGTCTGACCTCGGTGCAGGTCAAGGGGGCAGGTGAGCACACTCAACTCTGCAGGGGAACCAGGCCGTGCTCCCAGGGAATCAGAAGAGGTCACTCTGGGGAGGTCAGGTCCAGGGCAGCAGGTCGCGGTGTGGGAACCAGTCACTTTCAAGGCAGTGAGTCATTTCTGGCGTAACAGGTCCCTTCCAGGAGGTTACTTTTTGGGTCACTTCCAGTAGCAGGTGGAGGGCCCCTGCAGCTTGATCAGGTGATGGTTGAGACCGGGTGGGGGCAGGTTCCGGGAGGGACGTCCCTGTGCTGGACCGGAGATGTCAGCGTGATGAGCTCTGGGTGTGGGTGTTCCCGAGTTTGTCCCCATCTCCACCCTCGTGTGCCAGCTCCTGGGGGCGGGCCAGTGTCTGGTGGCCTCACCCTGGCCCTGTGCAGGCCAGAGCTTGGCGGGAGGGGACCCACCGCATCCTCGCGGGATGGAGGACTTGCTGACTGTCAGACTGCACGGCCCTCCGGCCGCTCGCTGGGCCAGGCTGCTGGGGGCTGTGGCGGTGAGAAAGGGGGGGGGGCGGGGAGCAGCTCCCCCCGTATACAGTGGTCGGCCCCAAGGAGGTTTGGGGGCGAGGGCTCAGGTGTGATTGGTGAGATTTCCATCACGTGACCCTGGGGAGGGTGGGAGGGCCCGGGCCCACACCTGCAGCAGGCGCTTCCTCTGCCACCTGTGGGGAGCCGTGCCCTAATGAAGGACTTGTGGGCAGTGCTGGCCTCTCCCTGAGTGGGCAGCGGCAGGGGGAGTGAGTCTGTCCTGGGGGTGGGCCCTGGGCCTCAAAGCCACAAGATGCACAGACATGATCCCAGGGCCCAGAGGGCAGAGGGGCAGGGGCGGGCTGGCCGGGCCACCTACCTACCTCTGTGAAGACGGGTCTGTTGTCACGGTGCTGTGTCTACTTCCCACCACTAGAGGGAAGCACCACTGTCCTCACCTGCACAGAGGCTCCAGGTGGGTGGAGGGGGCCTTCCCACTAAACCATGTCTTAAAGCAGCTCCCCCCAAACCAAATATATCCCCAGTAACCAGGAAACGGGTGACTCAGGCTGTGAGATTAGGAAATGACGGCAGCTGCTGTGCATCGAGCCCTCGGGGTCTGCTGGACATGGGGCTGGCACATTTTGGTCCAGGGTCCCAGCAGGTCCCAGCCAGGGGGTGGGAATGGACGGACCGGTGGAAGTCCGGCCGTTCGGGGTCCAGCACGTGGGGGGTGGGGCGAGGGCTGCACTCGGCGTCTGACCCCGCAGCCGGCAGTGCCCCTGGCCCCTGACAGTGTGCCCAGGGGGCTGGTTCGAGGTCTCTCTGATGCCGGACTGGGGTTGTTGTCAGGCAGTGTGAGGACTGTGTGCGTAGGAGGGACAGCCGGTCGTCCTCTGGGCGCCTGACAGGCCAGGAGGCCACAGTGGGGCCGATCTGCGTCCCCCCGCCCCCGCCCGCTTGGCTGCACCTCAGACGGGACTCGGTGGCCGGTCAGCCCCACGTGGGCCCTCGGCAGCCGGGCTGTGCGCAGGCCCGCTGGCCCTCGCTGTCTGCGGTGTCCAACCTCAAGGGCCGTGGCCCCTCCCGCACGGGGAGTCTTAGCTGCAGGCCCAGGAAACCCTCACTTTTGCCTCCTCCCGTCCGTTGTATTAAATAACCCACGGGGATGGTTTCTGCAGTGATTCCACAGGAAAAGTGGGCGTGGGGCACTTCACGCTGCTGACATTGAACCCAGAGCCGGCACTGCCACCGTAGGTCCCAGAGCACAGGCCGAGTTCTTGGGCCCTGCCGAGCTCAGCGCCAGCCAGGCTGCCGTTTGGTGTCTTGGGGGCTCTGGACCCGCGAGGCAGGCGTGACGCTGGGCCTCCTGCTGCTTGCCGCCCTTGCTGCGCCTGCTTCTCCGCGCCATGGCTTCTGGTCCCCAGACGGGGGGCACTCTGCCGGCCAAGGGCAGGTACCGCAGAGGAGGGGAGGGGCCCCACTCTGGTCCGATGGGGGCTGTTGGGAGGCAGGGTTTGGGGGTGAAGAGGGCAGTGGGGAGCTGATGGAGGAAGGTCCTCCTGTCTGGGGTCCATTCTTCAGTTTTTACAGTGGGGATGAGGCCTTCCAGCCTGGTGCTCCATCAGTGCTAGGTGTGCACACCCGTGTGTGTGTGTGTGCATGTGAATGTGTGAATGTGCCTAAATGTCAGACGAAGCGTGGCAAGTGTTTTCTGTGCCCACCCACCTCCCCTGGGCCCAGCTGTGGTTCTGCCAGCCACAGGGGCTGTTCCTCGGGCCTCTGCCAACCCTTGGACTCACTCAGCCTGGGCACTGGGCAGCCCAGAAAAAAGGGGCACAGGGTCCTCCAGGGGGGCAGGACATGGGGCTCATGTCCCCCCCAGGGGGGCGGGAGATGGGACTGGTGCCCCAGCCCCCTTCCCTCCAAGGCAGGATCTGGGCGATGAGGGATGGCCCCTCCGGGGGTGGTCTGCTTGTACCCGGCAGTGAGGGCTCAGTAACACGCCTGCCCTTGCCTTCCCTGCCCGTCCCTTCTTCCTGCCACCTGGGTGCCCCAGATAAAATACACACTGTGCCCTGTCCTGTCTCAGCCCCAGGTTAGGGGACCCAGACTGAGTCAGGAGGGTGGCGTTAGGTGTGGAACTCAGCTAAGACCCAACATGAGAAGGCAGAAGCTCTTTTTTCAGAATGGGCTGGGGCAGGAGGTTGGCCACCATCACCTGCATTTGGTGGGCACCCCGAGGCAGGTGGAGGGCTCAGAGCGCAACCTGGTGGAGAAAGGGGCACGAGTCCCGATGAAGCCGGGCGGGTGGGGAAGGCTGGGGCGGCTCCTGGAAGGGGGTGTCTCAGGTGACAGGTTAAGGGGAGCAGGTGTGGCTTTCTCAAGCTGGACCTGCGTGGGAAGTGGGTACAGCCTGCTCGGTGCCTGTGTGGGCCACGCTCTGCCTGGCAGGCCCCTGTGCCTCCTGCAGCCCCACCACCTAACCAGCTCCTCCTGGCACCGCCCGTGACCCGGCTGGGAGAGAGCGGGTCCCCAGCCCCGGGGCCCCCAAGCCAGCCTCTGCCGCCTGGCTTGTCACCGTTGCTCACCCAGCTGTCTGCAGTGTGGCTGTCCCTGTCCTGCACTCTGGCCTCCATAGGTGCTTTGGGGGGTGTGGGTGAGGAGCACGTGCCCTGCCCCGGCCCCAGGAGCCCCCAGTCGGGCCCCTTCTTGGGTTCCCAGTGCCTCTGGATGTATCCTAGGTCACAGCTGGGGGACAGCAATGACGCTCAGGTTGGCGTCCCGGCACAGAGGGGACCTGAAGGACACTCACAGGAGGCTGTGGCCCAAGAACCTGGGTCTCCTGGCTGCGGGGGGAGGGCCATCCAGCTCCCTGGGTGGGGCTCTCTGAGGCCATGTAGGGCCAGGGTCGCGCCATCCCTGGGGAAGATAGTGATCTCCCCGTCACTGCCGGTGTGCACACAGGTATGGGGGCAGGAGCCCTCACTGGGGTTGACTGTGATATCCGATTTCCGCTGGTCCCCAAGGAGAAGACGAGGCTGTGCCCGATGCCCCTGGGACTGTGCTGGCAGGGGTGGGGACTCCGTTCCTTGAACACAGCGGGTCTGCTCCCCCGTGCCTGTCCGCCCTCCATTAACTTGGCTCCTTCCCCCCCTGCAGTGTCGGAGCCCCCAGCCGCTCACAGCCTGCTGGAGAAGCCGCCCAGCTCCGCCATCCTGTGCACCACCTGTGGCGGCGTGTGCAAGGGGGAGGTGCTACGCGTCCAGAGCAAGTACTTCCACATCCAGTGCTTCATCTGCAAAGGTGAGTGTCTGCCCGGCCCTGTGTGGCGACCTGGCGCAGCCGGGGCCCGCAGCTGCAATTCGGGGCACAGAGTGTCTCCGGGCAGCTTGCCGGGTCTGGGGGCTTGGAAAACCCCAAATCCAGAACCTTCATGAGGCAGTGGAACTTTTGGGTGGGGCCCGAGTCCCTTGTGGGTGTGGGGAGGGCCAGAGTATGGGGTCTGGGTCCCAGGAGTGTCTTCACACAGCAGCACTCGAGTCCCAGGGCTCAGATGCATGGTCCTGTCAAAGTGGCCCCAGGGGCCGGGAGTCAGAGCCTGTGGTCAGGGCCGGTGGCATGACGTGGACCGTGGGGGGCACAGGGCCTGTGCCGGGCCCTCCACGAGCCCCCCACGGAGCAGGAAGAGAGCATTGCCATCATTCTGAGTGAGAGTGGCCTCTGCTGTCTCTGACTGTAAAACACAGTGCCAGTGCAAGCGCAGCCTAGATTCAGACAACAGCACAGAGATGAAACTTAAACCGAAAAGAACCGTGGGGCATCCCGCCGCGGGGCCGGCCTTCGCAGCGAGCCTCTGGCTGGCTCCTCCCCTCCTTGTGCTCCAGGTAACACACTTCCACGGAGCACAGATAAGTCATGTGTGTTTGCACTCGGTTTCCTGGGAACATCTGAACAACAGCGTTTGGGGGCAGAGGTGGACCAGCCAAACCGATTTGGCCGGGGCTCCAAGGCCACGGGGCTTCGGTTTTACAGGGTTTATGTTGGCACCGCAGGCACACTGTCCACCTGTCTGCAGGGAGCAGGGCCCGCACCCCTGCTGTCCTGGGTTGGAGAGGATGTCGTCCTAGGCCTTCAGGGCTGCTGTGGCATCAGCCAGAATGGCTGGGATGAACCCCGGGAGCTGAGGGTTTGCTTTTGGGCGGCACACACACAATCCGGAAAGATGCTGCACAAGTCACAGAGTGACGTGTGTTTTATTGGGGGGAATGCCAACACCGTTTTTATTGAACGTACCAAAGGCTGTGTTCCCCCCACACAGGGTCCCGGGAGACCCCAGTGGGGCCAGGCTCTTGAAAGAGAAGGACGGCCAAGCTCAGCCTGCACAGTGAGCTCTGCGGAGGGGGAAATGCACTGGCCACGGTGTGTCACGTGGTTTCAGAGCTCACCATTAGTGGCAGGATCAAGTGCTGGCAGGGCGCACGGGCAGGGGTTGGAAGCTTCTAGAGGGGGTGTCACGGGGAGGTGATGTGTGGGCTCTGACCTGGAGGCAGGAGGGTCAGGTGGCAGGGCACCGTGCAGTGTGGGGGCAGCCTGCGCCCGTGGGGAGGGGCAGCAGGGTTTGAGTGCCAAGTGCGGCCAGGGGAGAGAGGCAAGGCTGGGGCGGGAGATACAGCTGCCCATCTGGGGCGTGACTCCGGGCCTGCCTGTGGCCCCGAACGAGGGCTTCACCCACCCTTCTGGGGGTTCCGTGGTGCGGCCTCCTTTGGGGGGGAGTGAGGCAGCAGGTGAGCAGCCCTCCCCCAGAGGACCTCTGCCGGCAGCCAGCACGTCACTGTCACAGGCTCTGTGTGAGGGAGGTGCGTGGTCCTGCTGCCTCCCCTGGGGCAGGTCCGGAGAAGGCCCGGTGCCCCGGCCCCAGAGGGGTCAGAGTGTAACTGACAGGCTGACACCGGGGCTTCTGCAGGTGTCGCCGGGCCTGTGACTTAGGGAGGATGATGGGGACCACCAGAGCTGCCCGACCCCAGGACCCCAGCCCCACCCTCCCTTCACAGGTCCTGGGGATCCATCTCTGGGCCTGGGTGGCTGTCAGGGTCGTCACCAAGGGACCTTGATGCCCCTGAACTTCCTGGATCCAAGGGTCCCTGCACATCGACTGCCTGGCTCCTCCCTGGTGAATTTTCCCTGCCGCACCTTCGCGCCCCATTACGGCCCGTGTACCCCATTACCACCTGCCCCCCGAAGGCTGCTGGGGCCTTAGTGATGGGCACATGGGCATTCTAGGATGGTGGCTTGGGGGCCGTTTGGAGAGATGAGGTGAGGGACAAGGCTGGGCCCAGCCTGGGAAAGGATGGCGCAGCCACGAGCGGCTCTGGGACCTGAGGAGCCGTCGGCATTTCCACAGACCAGAGCCCGGTCCAGCTGCCTCCGTGGGACGCGGCACCGGTGCCCTGCGCTCCAGCTGTAAGGCAGACGTCCGTCAAACATTGTCTGGCTCGGTGTCCTCCACGCCCCACAAAGACCCGTGTGTTACATTACTGGAAAGCCAAAGCCATTAGGTCACTCTTTGTAAACACTTATCTCAAAACAAAAAGAGGAAGTGCCTGCTGCACTTAGAAGGATTGTCTGAAAGCGCAGATCTGAGCCGCCCAATAATAGGCCCGCCTCCTGGAATGCAGTCCTCCCATGGTTTGGAGGGAGGCGGGAGCTGCCCACCGCCCCTCCCCACCCCATGTCCCGGAGGAGGACCA
The DNA here is from genome assembly GCF_021234435.1 of Artibeus jamaicensis. Lineage (NCBI taxonomy): Eukaryota > Metazoa > Chordata > Mammalia > Chiroptera > Phyllostomidae > Artibeus > Artibeus jamaicensis. The sequence goes on along the minus strand of NW_026521954.1, from coordinate 25,769,980 downwards.
CGTTGTCCCGTGAGGCTCACCTCCGCTGCACCTGCGGGTCAAGAGGTGCAGCTGCTGTTTTTAAAGCACCTTTAAAACAGCCGCGCTTGTTTATGGGTGAGAATCACAAGGTCGTGGGTTGGCTGTGGTGAGCCCAGAGCCTGAGAGCCACGGCGGGAGGCTTCGGGGGGTGAGGAAGGACGCCTGGCCCCCAGCACCCCAAACATGGCGGATGCTCACCCCCTAACCTGAAGCCTGGAGGTAGTCCCGCACCCCCAGGGTCAGTTAGCTTAATGGCTTAACAGGTCATCCAAGACCCAGGTCCTTCCTCCACTTCCCCACTCCCAACTGTCCCCTGCCCCTGCCATTCGGTGCCTGTCAGCAGGGTCTCTCCTCATGATCTCAAGGGAGCTGCTGTAGCTCCGGGCATCGCACCCTCCTGGGGTGGCGCTCAGCTCCATGGGAGGGGGGTGTGGGGAGAGGCCATCTCTCTGCATGGTGCTGTCCTTGGTCAGGGAGAACCCTCTCCCCGAGGCTCCCCCAAGCTCCCAGCATGACGCGTTGGCCAGAACCGGGCCCGTGCACTCCTGCTGGCTGAGCAGAGTGGGAGGTGGTCACTGACGTCAGACCCAGCCGTCCCCGGGGGCATGTTGCCAGGTGAAATGAAGCAGGTCTGTGAGCACAGAGGATGACAGTGCGGCTGTCCAAGTCCTATCCGAGAGGCCCCGGTATTCGGGGTCCCTGCCATCTTGGCACTTGTGGACTGGCCTCGGTTTACCTGGGACACTCCATGAAGGAAATGACATCATTATCCTGCTCCAAGCTTGGGCCTTGGTGCCTGTGGGTCTGAGTTCAAATCCCACCTCTGCCTCCCCCAGCTGGGCAGATCTTAGACCTGTTTCTTAACTTCTGTTTCATTCAGCAACTGTTTATTGGGCACCTACTATGCGCAGGCGTGTTCTGGGTGCCTAGGATGCATCTGTGAATAAAGCAGACATCCGTGACCCCATGGACCTTGTGTCCTAGAGCAGGGAGGGAGACAGGTGGTCACTAAAGGGCAGAATAAATAATGTTTTATCACACGATAAGAAGTGACAGCAGGGGAAAGGAAGACGCAGGCTGGGGTGGGGCTGGGGTACAGGGGGAGCTGCGGTGCAGGGGGAGCTGCTATTTCCAAGTGGGGATCAGGGAGGGCTTCACGGAGGAGGTGCCTTTGTGTGAGGACTTGAGGGGTAAAGGGGACAGGTGCCTCCAGGACCGTGGAACGTGCCCAGGAAGCAGGAGTGGGGGAGGCTGCCCGTCAGGGAGGAGAGCCCTCGGCCCTGCCTGTCACTTGGTGACAGTGGCCAGGGTTGTCCACAGGGACAGCTCCACCTGGGGACAGACAGGCCGAGAGCTGCTCTGGGTCTTCAAGGGAACAGTGCAAAGTGCCTGCACACTGGCCTTTTGGGATGTTCGCGGGGCCTCGTTGGGAGACCCACCGAGGGCTTCGGACCTCGGAAAGCCCCGGAGAGAGGGGAGTCACCCCGGCTGGGGGCACAGGTCACCGCGCACAGCACGGCCCTCGAGGGTGGCCAGGAACTGCGGGTCACGTGGCAGAGCTGGGGGCAGCCTGGGCAGGAGGACTCTCCAGTGACCTGGCCTGCTATTCCAGGTGGGAGCCGGGCCAAGGTCAGGGCCGACCTGGGCCAGCACAGCCCTGCCAGCCCCGGCGCGTGAGCCCCAGCAGGCCTCTGCATGGCTTCGGGTCGGAATGTCCCCCAGCCCCCTGGGCAGCAGCTCGGGACAGTGGAAAACTACCTGTCGCCTGACCACCCTGGGACCTGCCCTCCGGTTCTGGCTCCCAGCCCTGCAGGCTGGCCAGAACGTGGATACCAGGCTTTTAAATGTGAATCCTGCCCTGTGCGGGTGTCTCACCTCCGAGGGGCCTGCTCCCCGTCAGGCACGCTCCTCGCCGTCCTCTGTACACAGGGCCCTCCCTCCTCTGTGGGACACTCGCTGCGACCCAGCTCAGCATGGGGCTAATCGTTCCCCAGACCTCATCCCTGACTTCTTAGTGCCAGATGGGCATGGCTAACCCTAGTTCCAGAGGAGGACCCTGAGGCTCAGAGAGGTTAAGTGACTTGCCCAGTGCCACACAGCGGCAGGCCAAGAGGGAGGACTCAGGCCCAGGCTGCCAGTCCTGAGCCCGGTGATGGCTGACCGACAGTCTGTGTGATGCTGCAGCCCAGCCTGGGGCTGGCTGTCCGCCCACGGGCACTCCTGGTCACTTCCTCTGGAGAGGGGCCCGGAGCTGCTCGCTGGGTCAGCCGGTGGGGGCGGTTTTCACATTCTTCATTGTCAGTGCCAAAGGGTGTTCCTGAAAGCCCCTTCCCACCACCGCCCGGCTCTCTGGAGCGTTTCTCCTAAGTGACCACAGTGAGTGCCGAGGCTGACCCGGGGCCACCCACAGCCGCTCCGAGACCCCTGTCCGCCTTGGCTGATCCCACAGGCAAAATGGAGTGCAACGCCAGAGCAGCGTCTCCATCAGGAGATTGAACGTTACCCAGGAACTCAGAGCAGCACTTGCAGAGGCCGCGGTTCCCCGTCTGGGCCTGGCCTCAGCAGGCGCGGGAGGCAGGGGACCCGGCGGCAGTGGCAGCTGCCCGGCCGGTGGCTCTTGGGGTCGGAGTGTCATGTCCCCGTGACAGGGACTCCTGTCTCAGGGGGGCACGTTTGTCCTCCAGGGAACGGCCAGCGCCGCCCCACCCTTACAAAGGATAAAAATGGCCAGACACCAGGGCCGGGGTGTCTGTGAGCCACTCTGTCGCTCAAGGGCTGAAATGCCACAGGCGGGGCTTGCGGGAAATGACAGTAAACCTCCTGGGAAGGCCCCAGAGAGCCAGTTGTCCCCGAGTGGGACCTCTGTCCAGGCTGCGTCGTGATGTGAGGCTCAACTGGGTGTTCGCTCTCGGGTGGTTGAGGGAAGGGGTCAGCCCCGGCCAGCCTCTGGCCTGGCCGAGCTGCTGGGGCTGCAGGGAGTTCTGGGGCCTCCAGCAGGAAGGGGTGGGGCAGGAAGGGCGCCCCTCTGAAACTGGGCCTGGCTCCCATGTGCCTCGGGGCTGGAGGGGCCTGGGTGGGGTGGAGGCTTAGGGGCCCCAGTGGCTGAGTGGCCGGCTGCCCCAGGGGAAGGTGCCCTGTGCTCCACCTGCCAAGACCCCAGCCCCTCTACCAGCTGCAACAGTGCGGCTTCCTGCGGTAGGAGGGGAGTGTGAGGGGTCAAGTGTCCCCACCTCGTTCCCTCCTGCAGGGGCTCTGGCCTTGTCCACGCATAGGGGGAGTGGGGGAGGGTTCAGCAGCCTCCCAGCGTGGGGGGTCAACTGTAGGGATTCATTCATCTGTTGTCAGCCACAAGGGATCTCCCTGCCCTGAACAGAGCCCAGCACATAGTAGGTACCCCTGTGATCCATTCTATTCTGCAATGGAAACCAGAGCCTGGAGCAGCGGAGGGGCTGGGGACATCAGCGTGTCACCCTAGTGGCGTCCCAGACGAGGGAGGGAGGCTGGTGGCCCCTCAGCACAGCTTGGTGTCTTCCCAGGTCAGTGCCCCTTTCTGGAAGCTTCCACAAGGAAGTCCACTCAACTCCAGGCTGAGGGGCCGGCACTGGAGCCCGTGCCTGGGCCTGCTCCTGGGTTTTTTTTTCTGTGAACCCCTCCGAGCCTGCGTCGGGTGGGGAGCTGTGTGTGGTGTGGGGGTCCACCTGGGGCTGTGGGGCCCTGGCCCGCCATCCCGCCTGCTGACACCGGCCCCCTGCGCTCTCCCTCAGCGTGCGGCTGCGACCTGGCAGAGGGCGGCTTCTTCGTGCGCCAGGGCGAGTACATCTGCACACAGGACTACCAGCGGCTCTACGGGACCCGCTGCTTCAGCTGCGACCAGTTCATCGAGGGCGAGGTGGTGTCGGCGCTGGGCAAGACCTACCACCCGGCCTGCTTCGTGTGCGCCGTCTGCCGGTGAGTGGGGCTGCGGGCTCCCTGCGCGTCGCCGGGACTGCCCTTCCAGCCAGGCCCAGCCAAGGGATGGCGGTGGACCCTGGGCGGTCCACCCCAAAGTGCGCCCACGTCCAGCCCGACCCTGCAGGCCACCTCCCCAGCCTGCAGCAGGGGTTTGAGCCCTCCTGCCTGGGGGGTGCATGGCCTCCTTCAGCTTCTGGAAAGGTCTCTCCCCCCCAACCTCTCCTCGGCCCCTCCACCAGCTCCTCTCCTGGTCCGAGTTCTCCACACGTCCCATCTCTCCTGTTGGTGCTCGTGGGTTCCACGCTTCGGCCCCTCCTTGCCCACCTGCTGCTGCTCCCCGGCCGTCCTGCCGGGTCCCTCCTGCACTGCCTGCTTCTCACTGCCCCTGTCCCCAGTCTGGAGGTGACAGTACCACCCAACCCGCCAGGTGCATGAGCCCAAGCATGGGCATCTTCTACCGTCCTTCACTTTCCAGAATCCGCTCAGCCACTGTCCCCACTCAGGCCTCAAAGTGCGTCTGCTGGGGTCCCCCCACGCCTGCCACTCCACACGCACCGCCCATGGCCTCCGAGCCCGAAGCCTGGCTCAGAGGTGCGTCCAGGCGGTGCCGGTTCTCCTGCTCTGTTGCTCACTCAGCCAGGCTTTCCTAAGCACCCCTGCGGTCCAGGCTTGGTACCCTGGGCCTGCGTCAGCAGGGACCCCACACCACAGGGCTCAGACCTGGGGCGCTGCTGGGCAGCAGGAGGCACCTCCCAAGCCTTTCCCACCGGGAGCAGCCTCCCCTACCATTGCATCCTGCGTTGCCTCTCTCCTGGGCCCCAACGTCCCTGGCAACCGGCCGCTGGAACAGCTCGATGTGAGCCCCACGCGGGTCTGGGCTGGCTGGGCACAGAGCAGGCGCCCGGTGCCTGATGCTGGGTGGACGGAGGTCCCGAGCCTCGGCGGCGGGGCCACACGGGCTTCCCTCTCTGCCCTGCACCTGTGGGGCGTGGGGGGTGCGGCCAGCGGGCGGCCTTCCACCTGGGCTCCTCCCTCCCACCACAGATGCGCTGCCCCCAGGGCGATGCTGCATCTCTGGGAAACGAAGAATAAACCTCCCGAGTCCATTCTCCTCTGTGCCCTCCCCCCACTACACCAGTGTGACAGGGACTGCGTGTTGTTCCCAAAGCCTTGTCCCAGGTGACCACACGTGCACTGGATGGAAGTGGGGGCTTGGTTGGGGGGGATGCTGGGGGGGATGCTGAGAGAGGGCGGGACAATGGCACGGGATGTTTCTAATGCCAGTGTCACTATGTGTCACTGCAGCATGAGTGGGTCAGAGTCGCTTGGGGACCATCTCAGGGCCGGACCTCTGAGCGTGTCACTTGATGAGGTTTGATGTCGTCACAGTGGGTGTGAAAGGCCACCTCTGGGTAATCGGCTATTTTAAAAGTGACAGCAGACAACTCAGTCACACTGGAACTGGGCCTACCGGCCACTATGAACAGCTGGAGACCTGGACAAAGACACAGAGCAACCGTGTGCAGACACTGGGGGCCCCGATGGCTCAGGACTGAGAGGGGAAGACACGGGAGTGGAGCCCTGTGACCCCCGGCCTGCTGCCCGGCCCAAGGGGGGACCCACTGGAGAGTGGCTTCCTCGCTGAGCCAGGAGGTGGTGACCCGAGAGACAGCAGCACTCAGAGCCCGGGGAGCTGCGCAGGGGCCGCGGGTCTCCGCCGGGCACGGAGCTGTGTAGATGCAGAGGAAATGGCACAGGGCGAGGCGTAGAAGGGCGGGGCTGCTGTGAGCCACGCAGGTCCCAGGGCCGGGCGACACGGAGGTCTGGCCAGGTGGCAGCGCTCACTGAGTACCCAGGCGCACAGGAGGGACCCCGAAAGGGCCGTGCCCCATCGGTGGGGCCGAGCCCTAGGGCAGGGGCTGCTGTAAACCTGCACTGACAAAGTGGAAGGAAAACACCTCAAAAAGCTCAGCCCGACGCACAGACAAGCTCGCCCCCGATCTAACGCTGCTGCTCATGAAAGGAAACCACAATGTGACCGGGGCCAGAATAGTCCGCCCCCCCTCCCGGGGGACGATGGACCCCGGAAGGAGAGCCGTGCTGGACGCCCAGGTGGCGGCGGCACAGGCCCGTCAGTGCGCTGTGTCCCTGAAGGAGACCATCATATGGCCGTGCCACAGGAGATATCAACAGACACCAAACCGAGTTCCTAGAAATGAAGATTACCGTTTCCGAAACGGCCACCTCCCTGGGAGGAATCGGCAGGAGACTGGGTTCTGCAGAGGAAACATCAGTGAACTGGAAGATGTAGCCGTAGAAATGATTCGTCTAAAGCAAAGGGAGGGGAAAAGGCTGAAAATGTAAAGAGAGGCCCAGCGCTCTGTGGGCATCGATCTGTCTGTCTGTCCCTCTAGGCTGGGAGGGGACACCCAGCGGATCGGAGAAGGCTGAAAGAAATTTGAAGAAATAAAAGCTGAAAAATGTCCAAATTTGGTGAAAGCTATAAACTCGTGCTTCCAAGAATCTCGCTGAACCGCGGCAGAAGAAACACAGCAAAACCCTGCCAAGCCCGTCCCCACCAACTTCCTGAGAAACGGTAGTGAGAAGGAAATCTTAAAAACAGCGAGAGGAAAACACGTTGTGTACCACGGAATAGAAGGCCGACCCCGGACTCTGCGCCCGAAACCATCGGAGAGGGTAGGACGGCGTCTTCGGAGAGCAGAAAGAAGACATCAAACGCCCCTACGCCATGCCCCCCAAAATGCCTTTCAGAGATGCAGGCCAGGCGGGTAAAGGGCACAGGGTGCTTTGGGGGGAGGTGATGAAAAGGACCCCCGGCTGATTGTGGGGACGGTGGCACAGTGCTGCACACACGGACGGCCGTCGAGTGGGGTGGGAGTGGCCGCGTGCATGTGAGTGGAAGCGTCGGCGAAGCTGCCACACAACACGAAGGCGAAGCAGACTCTAGGCGCTCGCGAGCCCAGAGCGGCCGCGGCCGGTGGTCCTGTCTCTGCGACGGCGTCAAAGGAAACACGGAAGCCGGAGGAAAACGTCTGAGGATGTGAAGGAGATGCCAGAGCGAGCCATTGGCGGGTAGGTGATGTATCATCTGATGAAGGACTCGTGTCCAAAATATGTAAAGGTCCTGCAAGTTGATACTAAGAGGACAAAAAAACCTCCATTAAAAATGGGCAAAAGAGCTGAACGGCTGCCCCACAGAAGAACATTTACGAATGAGCGATAAACACACGAAAGGAGCTGAGCCTTGTCAGTCATGAGGGGCGAGCTTCGGGGCCCTGGTCACAGGCTGCCTGGTCGCAGTCCACCGGACAGCGGCCACCTTGTCCACCCCGCAGTCGCCGAAGGGGAAGTCCTTGGGCTGCAGGGGGTGGGTGGGCTCCCCGCTGCCCATCAGCCAGCCTCGCCCCAGGCAGCCCGGGGCTGGGACCAGGTGCCGTGAGCGAGGAGCTCGCTCTGGATGCAGAATTGAAGGGGGCACCAAAAAAACTCAGTAATGAAGCTAAAATATACTTTAATGGGATATTGAAATTAATGCAAAACATTTATGATGAGAGGAAAGGCCAAGCTTCCCAACAAAGAGGGGGCCCGCAGGACAGCGCCGTGGGGTCTGTGGACGTGATTTTTGCTGCATCGCCAACTTAGAAGCCCGGGCAGGGGACACGGAGCTTAGAAGCCGGCAGGTCTGGGTGGAACGCTGGTTCTGACATGTGGTGGCTGTGTGTCCTTGGAAAGCTAAAGCAACCTCTCTGAACTTCAGCCTTCTCACCCATAGAGGAAAAATGAAGTGGGCGTGGTTACCCACTTGGACAGACCTCCTAAAGTTATGAAAGAGGCCCATAGGACAGGTGTCTGCTATCACTGACTGACATGGACAGAGGCTCTCCTGGGGGGTCAGAGGCAGAGGGGTCAAAGCAGGGAGGCCAAAGGTTAGGGCTGCCTGCTGTGGTGTTACAACCGGCCAAGCCCTGGGCTGGCCCTCGCTGCCCCTCCCTGTGGCACTGTCCTTCCGCCTGCCGGTGTGGGTCAGGAAACTGAGGCTCAGGTGTCCGTGACTGGCCTGAGGTCACACGGCAGGGACACGGCAGCCCCTGGACAGAGAGACCCTGTGTCCTCGGCCTGAGGCATCCGTCTGTGAGGTCTCAGGGGAAGGTGATAGGGTGGGGCCTCCCCTTCCCCAGAGAAGAGCAGCAGGTGGCCCTGCCTGGTAATTCGTTGTCTTGTTTCAGGTTGCCTTTCCCACCCGGGGACCGTGTGACCTTCAACGGGAAGGAATGCATGTGCCAGAAGTGCTCCCTGCCCAAATCCATGGGCGGCAGCTCGCACCTCTCCCAGGGCCTCTGGAGTAAGTGGGCGTCTGGTGGCGTGGTAGTGGGGGGAGCTGGTGCTGAGCCGAGGTGGGGGGTGGAGCATAAGGAAGGGAACTGGGACAGAAGTCTCTGGTACACTTGTGCCACTGAGCCTTTGCCCAGGCTGTGCCTGCTGCCCTGTACGCCCCTCCCGCTTCACATCCAACTCCCATCCTGCTTTGGGCCCAGCTCTGGTCTTCCTCCTCCAGGAAGCCCTCCTGGCCTACTTCTCATCCTCTCCCTCTAGCTCTCTGAGCTCCCCACAGTTAATTCCAGGCCATCTGGAAGCCCTTTGGGAGAGCATTAAAAGAGCCTTGAACTCTGGGATTCTATGGTCAGGGGTTCTATCTACATCCCAGGAGGCTGGCCTGGGTGTATATGCAGTAGGTGCTCAGTACATGGTTTTGTTTTGTTTTAAGATTTTAAGAGGTGAAGGGAAGGAGAAAAAGAGGGAAAGAAACGTCAATGTGTGGTTGCCTCTCACGAGCCCCCTCTCAGGGCCCTGGCCCACAACCCAGGCATGTGCCCTGACTGGGAATCAAACTGCGACCGTTTGGTTTGCAGGCAGGTGCTCAATCCACTGACCCACACCAGCCAGGCCCCAGTACGTGCTTCTTGCAGGAAGAAGCGGGAGGCCATTCCTGAAAGCTGGAACGCCAGCTGGACTGTCACTGGCTTGTGAGGCAGAGTGGGAGCGAGGCGGGAGCAGGCAGATGCTGGCTTTTCCCGCGTGGGCGAGTCTTTGGGAGCCAGGATGGATGTAGGAATGGGGCAGGGGCCCCGGGACTCCAGGACCTGCGGCTGCCAGGGCCCCACTGCAGAAGGGGAGTTTTCAGAGCCCACCCTGCTGTGAGGTCGCTGTGGTGCCCCAGGGCCACACGTCCTGGGGCAGAGGAGGGGATTCCCAGAGCCGGCCCCTTGTCCAGGACCGAATTCTTGTCTGGGGTGAGCACCCTCCCCCGCCCTCTCAGTTCCTGTTCATTCCCTTGTGCACACGGCCATTCCCCAAGCCGGTCTCCGCCGGCCCGTGTGGGCCCTGGACCTCGGAGTCGGAGTCTGCTTCTCGGTCACTTTCCGCAGCGGCACGTGCATTTGCACGGCATGACAACTTAGGAGAGCCGGGCCTGGCCAGCGGTTCTGGGCACAGTTTGTGGTCCTGCTGGAAGACCCACCTGCTGCCCAGGCCGAGACGCTCAGCCCCTGGCAGGCGGGGCCTCGGCTCCTGGCCCCTGGTCTCCCGCTCCTGGCCCCTGGCCCCTGGCCCCCGGCCCCGGCTGCACCTGGCCAGCGCTTAGCCATGCAGGCATCAGCTCTGTGACTTGTTTTCTGCACACTTGCACCTGCTGTGGAACAGGGTCCCACAGGCCCGCCCTGCTGGACTGTCCCCTCTGTCCTCTCCTCGGGGCCCTCTGATATTTCAGGGGTGTCCGGGGACCCAGCGGCGAGGCCCCTCACTCCTCTTGACCCATGGTGATGACGGCCGTGTTCTCCTCTTCCCTCCAGGTTGTGGGGGCTGCGGCACAGAGATAAAAAACGGCCAGTCCCTGGTGGCTTTGGACAAACACTGGCACCTGGGCTGCTTTAAGTGCAAAACCTGTGGGAAGGAGCTGAACGCGGAGTACATCAGCAAGTGAGTGGGGGCAGGGCGCCGGAGCCGCCGAGGTCTAGGGGTGCCTGCGGTGTCCCCACCCCCCGCTGCCGCCTCTGCATTTCCGCCCCGTGCCATTACACAAGGAACCCTGGCAGGGACTGGTGCATTTGTCCCCAGGCCTGGGCGCGCTCTCCCTGCAGCCAGGCCTCCCTAACACGGTTCTCAGACTCAGCTCCGTTTCGTTTGCTGAAACAGGCACCGCGCTGCCATGTCCGACTCTGGGACTCACCTCCCCACGCCCATTCCTGGGGTCACCCTCCCCGTGGAATTCGCCCCTTTGCTGGCACACGGCTGTCCTGCACGATGCAGAGTAGATGTCAGCTGGTGCCAGCGGCAGAGTGAGGGACACAGGCCCGACCAGTCCCAGTTGTCATGGGTGTGACATCTCAGCCCAATGCTTGGACTCTCCAGTGCAGGCCCCCCTTGGGCAGCTCCCACCAGCCCACACAGTGTCCTCAGCATGCAGTCGGCTGGTTTGGGGTGAGGGGCCCTCTGGGAGACCGTGGCTCTACACAGGGACACCTGGTGTGTGGGGTGCGTGCATTTCAGTCCCGAGCTCAGGGATGAGAGACAGGTGAGCCCCAAGGCACAGGCGACGGGAGAGTGAAGGCCCCAACATGCACACAGAGCAGGCTCCAGTGAGGGTCTCTGGGCAGCTGTCACGGACTGCGGTGTTTGTGCTGACGCTGAGGGGACAGAGCTGTCACAGGAACTGGTCGGGTTTTAAAAAAAGTCCTGTGACAAAACTGCGTAGAATGAAACACACATGCACGCACACGCACGCTGGCACCTCTGCACACATGCATATATACCAGCACGTGTGCACACACGCATGCACACATGTGACTGTACTGCGTTGCTTCCCCGGGCACTCGCACTCTGACTCTGCGGGGAGGGTGTGCGGGGTCTCTCGGCGCTCTTCCTCTCCGAGGCACGAGACCACAGGCAGCGCCCGCAGACCGTTCTCTGGAGGGGTCCCTCTGGCCAGGCTGGATCTGCCTGGGGCCTCTCTGGTCCCTCACCCGGAGGTTCGGCTGCTACCGTAGTGGAGGGAGGGGACGGCTGGTGGGCTGCCTGGTGGAGGGACATTAAAATAAAGTGAACGGCCCAGCCCCCAGCACACCCAACAGCTCCGTGGCAGCTGGCCCACGCTGCTCGGTTACCCAGCAGCCTCCAGACTCCTAGAACTGATGAGGAGGGCGTTGTGTTGCCATGGAGACGATGCCTTTGAACCTCCTGGGTGTGCTGCACATGCACCCACTTGTGGGGACGGGCAGGGGCCCTGAGGTCAGTGGCTGCTGTCCTGTGAACGGAGGGCTTCCCCTGTGAGGCTGGGGGGTGGCGGCGGCCCAGCGGCCCCAGGGCTTTGTCACTGCACAGCAGGCCCTCGCCTCCTGCCGGCATCCGAGACCTAGAGGTTGACCGTGGCGACACTGCAGCCGCTTTCAAGTGAGCTCCTCGCTTGGCAGATGCTGTGCCGGGTGTGGTGCCGGCGTCAGCTGCCCTTCCACAGCCTGCACCCTGGTGTTTTTCTTGCGGCTCCTTCAGTGGGGACTCAGTGTGCAAGCGACTTGCCCAGGGCTGCCCAGACACTCAGGAGCAGTGCCCCAAATGACGATGCCTCATCCTGATTTCCCAGTGCCACCGCCCTGATGCCACAGCGCTGATGGGCACGCTGTACAGGGGCATGTGGTGGGTGGCCCATCACCGTGTGGCCCCCGACCCCTCCCTGTGCAGGCGAGGCCTCTGCTGCCCCGCCTGAGACAGTGAGGTTCCCCCCAGCTCACCACGCCTGCCACCTGGCATGTGGCACCCCTCAGACCCAGTCCCTGACCTGGGCACTGTGGTCACATGCCCTTTCAAGCTCATGTTCTTCCAGGGTGGCCAGAGCCCTTTGGGAAGGAGCTGGAAGCCGCCCGAGGAGTAGCCGGGCCGTTTCCCACCCTGGATGTGGGAGGCCGGGGGCACAATGAACCGAAGGAACAGCCACATCTGCGGAACCATCATTTGTTTAGTTCTCAGATATGGCTTTTATTCCCTCGGCTCAGCCTCTGGAAGCACCAGCAGCCCCTCCCTCTGCTGCTGGGCACGTGGCCCCAGCTCTGCGCCCCTCAGTTTCTCCGTCCGTGAAGTGGGACCATCTGCGTGGTCCTTCTCCGGGCTGGTGTGACGGGGGTGAGGCCCTGCTCATACCTGTAAGTCTCTGAGGAACACTAAGGGTGGTCCTGTGACTTGCAGAAGGAGGCGGGCTTGTCCCCCTTGGGCAGGGCCCCCCTTGCAGGCGAGGGTGGTCAGGTCTTGCGGTGCTGGGGTGACCCTGCCAGTCCTGACCGCCTGGCTCATTGCAGGGACGGACTGCCGTACTGCGAGGCCGACTACCACGCCAAGTTCGGCATCCTCTGCGACGGCTGCGAGAAGTTCATCACAGGCCACGTGCTGGAGGTAGGTGCTGCCCCAGGTGGGCGCTGGGTTCCACCTGCCCCATGAGCTTCAACAGGGGCCTCCAGGTGACCGGCAGTCCTGCGTGTTGGTGCAGGAATCTGCACCCAGAGCCTTTGCCACCTTGTCTCCCACCTCTGCCAGGGGAGTCCTGGGAGTGCATACCGCCTCCTCCAGGAAGCCTTCCCGGTGACCTCATTCCCCTGTGAGTGGATAGAGCTGGAGAGGTGGGAAGGGCACCAGGTCCTGGGCATAGCCCTTGGAGCCTAGACGGGGAGTCTGAGGCCTGGAGGCTGTAGTGTGAGCTCAGGAGGCAGGACTGTTGTCCCCTCGGGAGGAGACAGGTGGACCCGGCAGACAGAGCACTTCCAGGGCGGGTTCTCCTGGATGCTGTCTGTGTGGTGGGGACATGGGCGTCTCCCTCTGTGAAAATAGGGTGTGTCATACACTCTCCTAAGTCTGTTCAGGAAGATGCATCCCGGGGATGACCAGGACCGAGCTCTGTCCACCCCGTCCCCCGTCCTCCACCTCCCTCTGTAACCCGCCCTCTGCTCCAAGCTGGGGCAGGCAGATGGATGGACCGTCCAGCCCTGCCCATGGCCCCTGGGGGAGGGCACAGGTGACCAGAGGACTCAGGGAGGGGCAGGGGGCTGAGCCCTGAGAGGGAAGGGGCCCTGGCCCAGACAAGGTCCCCAAAGTAACCTCTGGGGCGAGGACAGGTTGGGGCCACCGGGGGTCGATGTGCTTCTGCTGCAGTAACAGCGAGGAGAGCGTTCTGCTCCACTGTGTCTCTTGTCTTCCTGGAGACCAAGCCGCAGAGCCGCAGTCGCCAAGTCACCTGCCCGGCGCTGTTGCAGGGACGGGAGGCTCCTCAGGCGCCTTCCGGGGGGCGGTCTACACTCCTACGGGCAGGGATGCGGTCCCTGCCTTGCACCGGGAGTGTGGCCTTTACAGAATCCTCGGACAGTCTGGCGGGTGACAGGGAGGGGCCTTGCTGTCCCACCCCCATGAGCCTCTGTCTGCCACTCTTAGCCGATCATGTTGCAGTGTCCGGTTACATTTGTAACCTCTGCCCGTGTGTATGTGGGGGTCTCCGGGCGTTTCTCTCTGACTCGGGTGAGCGGGTCGCATGACAAGATTGCTGACACTTTGTCCTGTGTGTTCCTGGGCCGCGGTCACGCCTGATGTTTACGCCCATGGCCTCTGAATGCGGGGGACCGATGGGGGCATCCTCTCCTGGAATCGCTGCCGCCACCCCTCACGGGGCCACCCCTCTCCCCAGGGGCCCCTCACCCCTCTCCTCGCCCAGCCCTGCGCCAGCGCCCAGCAGCGCACCTCGCACAGACCCTGAGTCTCCCTGCTCCTTTCCACTCTCTCCTGAGACCTTGTTCTCTCTCCTGGGCGGCTCCCCTCCCCCACAGCGACCTTGTCTTCCCCTCAACAGGGACAAGGGACCAGGTGTCACTCAGGACTGTCCTGGGCTCACATTCTGTGAGCTCCCCATCACCGCCCTGTCCTCTCCTGCCCTTTCTGCCAAAGGTGCCACCCTCCTTCCCTCGGCCCCCACCTGTGCTCAGGTCCCTGTTCCTCCCCCACAAACCCCCCACCTGTGCTCAGGTCCCTGTTCCTCCCCCACAAACCCCCCACCTGTGCTCAGGTCCCTGTTCCTCCCCCACAAACCCCCACCTGTGCTCAGGTCCCTGTTCCTCCCCCACAAACCCCCACCTGTGCTCAGGTCCCTGTTCCTCCCCCACAAACCCCCACCTGTGCTCAGGTCCCTGCCATCTCCTCCCCTCCCTTGGGCACAGGCCTCCCCTCTCAAAGGCCTTTAAAATAGCTGTCGCTCCCATTAAAAAAGTGAAATTGCACAACCTCGAAGGAAGTCCCCCCTCCCTTCGGAGCCTAGTGCCCCACGCAGTGGCTGTCCTCTGGCCTCTGTGTCACCAGCCTCTCAGCTCAGTCCCCTGGGTCTGCTCTCCGGTTGACTAGCTGGGCAACACCAGGTTCCAGGAAGACCTGCCCCCCCTTTCCCACACACACTGTCCGTGGTCCCCCACCCTGCAGTCCCTCTCAGAGTCAGCGGTGCCACCTCCTGCCACACACCTGGCCCCTGGCAACTGGCTGGGCTTCACCCACAGGGAGGGTCCCCGGGGGCCCATGGGCCATGCCCAGTCAGGTGGCCAGACTGGAACCTGGGCTGCCCAGGCCCCCACCACTCAGCCTCCCCCAGTGCAGGGGCGGCGGTCGGGTTTCTGTCTGAGCTCTCAGCCTCTCGCCACGTTGTGACATCACCGAGCAGCCCAAGCGGGGCGCGTCCTAGGCTCAGGTGGGCCGAGCTGGCCGGGCCCGCTTCCTGGCGGCCGTGGTCTCTGCACCTGGGAGGGGGCAGACCTGACCAGACCCTGCTGCCTGCCCTGCCTCCGCGGCCCAGAGCCGGCGCCGCACTTGTCAGTCGAAGGCCCCGGTAACATCCTCAGAGACTCCAGGGACTTTGCCTGTGAACTGTCCCCAGCTTAGAGCTGGCCCCGTGGTAACTGGTGGGGCGAGGGGCAGTCCGCAGGCCTCCCCTTGGTGGGTCAGGAAGGTGGGAGTAAGGTGGCCCCGTCTGCGGCAGTGGTAGCACCCTGATATTTGACGCTGGGCCAAACACAGAGTTGGGGGGCCGGTGCCTGGGATGGGGCACCTCTGGGGCCAGCTTGGTTGCGAGTTGCTGGGAAAAGCAGGTCTGGGTTTTCCTGCCGGTCCATCCGCAGTGGAGGGTGCAGGGCCTCCCTGGGAAGATTGATGCTTTTGTTTTCGCCTCTGCCGGGAGCCGGGCTGGCTGAGTCGGCGGCTCTTCGAAGCTCCGAGATCCTCCTCGGCTTGAGGCGAGGCGGCAGCTGAGGGCGGGTGGAGACGAGCTGGCTGAGCAGAAGGGGAGCAGCCGCCACGGCGGCTCCTCAGGAGTCCAGCCCAGAGTGTGCGGGCGCCCGGCTGGACCGGCAGGGGACTCTGGGGGCAGCAGGTGGGGGGTGGCAGGATCGGAAGAGGAGGCGAAGGATCCAGACCCCTCAGGGTCACGTTGCCCGTGCAGCCAGCCTGTCCCAGGAGCGGGCCCGGGAGAGGGGCCGTGGGACCGGCTGGTCGGACTGGGCTCCGCTGCCAGGACCCCATGAAGGTAGGAAGTCTGGCCAGTCACCTTCAAGGGCTGTCGGGGGGGCCACAGGCTCCACGCTGGGCTGCAGGTGGGTGGGCTGGTGGGGAACAGGGACAGATCAGCCAGTGTGAGAACCCCAGGCCCCTGTTGCTGTCCCCCAACCTCCTAATTTTGCCCCCTAAGATTCTGCTTTTCACAGTGAAGCTGGTGAGGGACAGCAGCCCAGGCCCTCTCCCCACTGCCGGCAGGGGCCCGAGGTCCATGCCGCTCTGGTCTGCCTGCCTGCGACAGGCGAGTGCCATCCTGCTGCTGGGCGCCCTCAGCGCCTGCCCGCCCCCCTGCCTGTGGGCCGGGAAGTGTGCATCGGAGCCCGTGGGTGCTCCCTCCCCCTCCGTCTCTGAAACGGGCGTGGGGCCTCCTGCACTGTATGGGTCCCCAGTCCTGCACCCCTCGGGCACCTGTCGTGATGAGCCTGGTCCAGGCTGGGCACAGGTGCAGGAAGGGGCCTTAGGGATCTGTGGGTGCTGGGGGGCCTGACGGCTGCTCCTGGGAGCACAGTGGGCACCTGGGGCAGCCGAGCAACAGACCTGCCAGCCCCTGGCAGGGAGCTGCCCCAAGGAGCAAGCTGGAGGCAGCTGGTGAGCTCTCGGGGACTGCAGTGCAGCCAGACCACCTGGACCCGTGTTGACGGGGGAGGAGGTGCTGAGTGCAGGGGGTCCCTGCTCAGCCC
Organism: Artibeus jamaicensis; assembly: GCF_021234435.1. Classification (NCBI taxonomy): domain Eukaryota; kingdom Metazoa; phylum Chordata; class Mammalia; order Chiroptera; family Phyllostomidae; genus Artibeus; species Artibeus jamaicensis. Next base: position 25,753,685 of record NW_026521954.1, on the reverse strand, counting down.
TGGCCGGCACCTGGCCACACGCCTGCATCCCTGGGGGTGCTGCTCTCGGTGGTAGGAGTCGCAAGGTGCCCCTGCGCAGGTGGAGGGGGCGGCAGGAGCACGGTTGCTGCTGGCTCAGCCCCACCCTCCTCAGCTCAGGAGGTGCCGCTGACAGAGCCCCACCTGCCTCCTGCCGCCTGGCTGTCCCCATGGTAACGAGAAGGCAGGTGCCTCTGGGACCACTAAATTCGTCCTGCTTCCTTCTCTCCTGGGTTCCCTTCCTTCTTTCCTTCCTTCCCTCCATCCTTTCCCTTCCCTCTTCCCTTCCTCTCTCCCTTCCTCAGTCCACCACTCAAATTACAGATGCTTCCTGAACACTCACGGTGTCCCTCCCCGGGCTGGGGGGCTGCCTCCATGGAGATGGCAGTGACAGGACACCCCGCTGCCCTGAGGAGACCCAGGGGAGAGGGGACCACTCAGCCCGCTCCCCGCCCCCTGTCCCCATCAGGCATGCACCGAATGCCGTTGGCTCATTGGCTTCCTCCCTCGGTACTTTCCACTCGCCGCACGGGCAGGCATGACCTTCGTCATTGGAAGGAAATTAACCACGTGGTCCGAACAAGCAGAAGGATGCAGGAGAAGCCAACGTCCCAAGGGCTCAACTTCTTTGTTTCCTGGAAACCTTAGTGGGTTTCCTTAAAGCCCACACTCAGGAGGGGCATTTGCTTATCATAGAACAAACCGAAAAGTCATCCACAGTGAACACCGTCCCCCAGGCGAACCCTGTCAGAGTTTAGAAGTCACACAGGGACACACACAGACACACATGTACAGAGACACACACACAACACACGTGGGGACACACACAACACACACGGGAAGGGCTCAGAAAGGAGGCACGGCCAGCTCTCAGGGTGGAGGGAGGGCAGGGGCGGGTCTCGGGTATGCAGGGTGCCCCGCAGCTCCGTGGGGAAAGGGGCTGCCATTCCCTCTGCAGGGGGCTGAGGCTTTCTGGACCCGAGACAGGCCCGTGTGGGTACTGACCCTGCCCTGCGCGTCCCCGTGCCCCAGCCCTGCTCTGACTCCTCCCACCGGGGGGACCGCACTTGTCTGTGCCCCGGGGCCTTGGTACCTGCCTTCCTTGCTCCATCTCCTGCAAGGTGACAGCCACTTGCCAGAAGGCACAAGGGGCTTTTTTAACCACACACTACAAACCTCGTGGGCATTAATGTACTTTTAAAGCCTGAGCCCTCCGGAGCTCCAGCTGGGGGCCGGTGGCTGCCCCTGTGACACCTCGGTGTGGACACTTGGGGCCCTTTGTGGACAGGCCTTGGGAGGGCCAGGCCCTGAAGGAGCTGGCGTGAAGTGTCTGGGGACGTGGCACACTGTGGTCACACTGTGAGACTGTGAGAGGGGACAGGAGTGGCAGTGGGGACTGGCAGGAGCGAGGATACTTTCATTTTTGACTCTGCGGCCTTAGTCAGCTTGGGCTGCTGTGGACTGTGGACTGTGTGGTTTTTCTCATGGTTCTGTGGAGGCTGGCCACCCACAGTCACACTGCCAGCCCCCGCAGTTCCCGGTGTGTCCCCACATGGCTGAGAATGGGTGTGGTGTCTCATCTCATAAGGACAGTAGTGCCCTCCTGAGACTTTGTGGGGCCCTAGGGGCCAGGACCGAGCTCCTTTTCATGGCTGAGTAATATTCCATTGCATGAGTGGGCCCATTTTTTAGCGCTCACCCACGGACGGGCACTTGGGTCGATCCCACTCTGCGGCGATGGAGAGTCATGTTGCTGTGAGCACTCATTCGCCAGTTTTGTGTGGGCCTGTGGCTTTGTTCCTCCCACTCTGTTCTCTTCGTTTAGGCATCTCGGAGTGGGGTCGCTGGGTCCCGCAGCACACAGCTCTGTGCTTCCGAGGCCCCCACAACAAACTGCTTTCCACGGTGCAGGGTGGAGCTGCGTTCCCGCCAGAGAGCCGGCCAGTTTCTCCCCGGTCCCTCCGACACCTGCTTCTCCGTTTGGTTTGGTTTTGTCGCCGCCCTCGTGGTTGTGCAGTGGCCCCTCTTTGGGGCTGGAATTTGTGTTTCCTCAGCGGCACCAATGTTTGAACACACTGGATGTGCTTCTTGGCCGTGGGGCGCCTTCTGTGGGAATGTCTGTCTCAGTCCTTTGCCCGTTTTTTCAGCTGGATTGTGTCGTTTTGTTCTTAGGCTGTGAGAATTCTTCACGTTCTTCGAAGACTGAGCCCGTATCAGCTCTATGATCTGCAACACCTTCTCCTGTTCTGTAGGCGGTCTTTCCACTTTCTCAGTCATGTCCTTTGTGGCACGAAAGGTCGTAATGCACAAAGTGCAGTTCGCCCGCTTTGTCTGCCGCCCACGTCCTGGTGTCCAATGCAGACCCGCTGCCAACCCTGGGCTGTGAGATGTGCCCCTGCGCGTCCGTCCGAGAGTTCGATACTTCTGGCTCTTACTTTGGGTCATCGACCCATTCTGTGCCACAGAGGAGTGTGCGAATCGCGCATGCGTGTGGCTTGATAACTTTCCACCAGCCGGACACCACGTAACCAGAGCAGGAGAGAGGGCGCCCAGCACCCCCCTGCCCCGAGACGCCCGAGCCCCCAGGGCAGCCAGCACCCCGACTATAGCAATGCAGATTCCTGTCCCGGGTTCTGAACTGTGTGATGGCGGAACCTACTCTTTGATGTCTGACTTCTGCCCCAAACCTGTTCTGGAAGCATCTCCCCAGCACACAGGGCCCCTTGGGCCTGGTCTGCACCGAGTGCACCGTGGGGAAGGGAAGGGAAGGGGAGGGGAGGGGAGGGGAGGGAAGTGAGGTGTGTGTGAGGCACTTTTACCCTCCCCACCCCCGTCTTCCTTATTTCGCAAAGCGACCCTTGTTCACATAGGTCAGGAAGCCGTGGTTAGGCCACCGCGTGAGCCGCAGGGGTCAGGGTCCGCAGTTAGGAACAGGCCGCGGCGCCCCTCCCCCACCTGTCTGTGGGGGTGAGAAGTAGTCTCTATAAAGTAACACAGTATTTTGGGGTGATTTGGGGGTTTCTTTGGCATCATGTAGAACTAAGCCAAACCAGCAAATGCAATTAGTTTAGGTTATTTCAGTATTCATATTTTAATCTAATTTAATGGGTTTTAAGAATTATAAAAGTAATAAGTGCTAATTGAGAAAACCCAGCAATACGAAGATACGTAAGAAAATTGCTAACCACTTTTCACTTCACCTCCCCAGTCCCTCCACCTGGGGGAGAATTCAGCTTTATCCCCGCCTCCCACCCTGGCCCCCAGTGGGCAGGCCCAGCCTTTCCACACAGCCCCCTGGGGCACTGCCGGCCTCACAGTGCCTCCGCCACCCCCGCACCCCTCCACGCCCCCAGCAGACCACCTGTGCTCTGTCCTCTCAGGCCGGGGAGAAGCACTACCACCCCTCGTGCGCACTGTGTGCCCGCTGTGGCCGGACGTTTGCCGAAGGCGAGGAGATGTATCTGCAAGGTAGGAAGGAAGCCCCCGCCGGCCCCCGGGCCCATTCCCTGGGCTGGGTGGGAACTGGTGGGCCAGGGCGGTTCTCTGGCCAGTTAGGAACTGTGCTCATGAGGAAGTGGGGGGAGGGGGCAGGGCCTGAGCAGGCTTTCCTGAGCAGCCGTGGGGGGTACCGGGACCTGGTAGGATGGGGTGATGGTGGGAGGCAGAGCCTGGGGACCTGCGTGTGTGGAGGGGACCCCATGCTGCTCAGACCCTCCCCCAGGCGCCCGGGGGATGGCTGACACAGAAACCCACCGCCTTGGCCACCAACCCTTCTCAATGATGTCTCTGTCTCCGGTGACCGGGGCAGTGGAGCCAGACCCGGGGGGGGGCGGGGTGGGCCACTCAGTCCCCAGCAGGTGGCTGTTTAATGGCGTCACTCAGGGTTGTCTTGGGGGCTGTGTGCCAGACAGGCCTCCTTTTCTGAGGCTGGACCTCACAGGGTGATGTCAGCGCAACGGCCCTGTCCCCAGTGTCCCCTCTTGTTCCTTGCATCTCCACTGCAGAGCCCGTGAAAGGAGCTCCTTGCGCCCCCGCAGTGCTGGGGTGTCTGGTGGAGGGAGGGGGTGCCCCAGCCTGAGGCACCTGCCCCCACTGTGAATGGTGCTGTCGGGCCCTTCTGACACCAAGCACAGTGGTGCGGGGACGGCGGCGTGGGGACAGCGGCGTGGGGACATGAGCTTGCCATCACAGGCACACTTTTAAGCCTCTGCTGTGTGCCAGGCCCTGTGTGGCTTGCCTGGGCATCAGAGAGTGGGGCAGACACAGTTCCCACCTTCACAGCAGGTCTGGCACTGGTGGGCCATGAACCTGGTCAAGCAGCCATGGCCATGAACCCAGGCCCGCACGGTGAACCCAGCCCCGGCAGCCACGTCCGCAGGCAGAGGATGCATGAGCAGGGTGGGCCGCAGTGGGGAGGGGTCGGCTGAGGTTCCGGAGGCCGGGAGAGGGAGTCCTCTGGGCCCGGGGGGGTGGGGGTTGGGGGGCAGGGGCCTGAAAGGGTGGGATGGTAATGTGGGTGTGCCGTGGCTCACGCCTCCTGCGGCCCCACTGAACTGTAGGAGACCCCCCGCAGACCGAGCAGGCTGGGCTGTTGCCTGCTCTGCTGGCAGGTGAGAGAAACCTGGCCCTAGGGCAGGTTGGCTTTGAATCAGAAGTGGGCAGAGCACCAGCCCCCGGGCACTTGGTGACTTTGGTGGTGGCTGTCGATGTGGGTGGCTGGGAGGAACTGGCAGGTGGAGAAACTGAGGCAGGAGAAGGTTCAGAGACCAAGTGACTCAGTGGGGGAGTCAAGCCCGGGGTCAGGGCCTTGGGCCGGGCCCCCCCGTTCTCAGCCCTGCTCCTCACCCCACACTGAGGCTCCCCCTTCCCGCCCCCCAGCCAAGAGCACAAAGCCCTTATCCCCAAGACTGGTCCCCACCCCAGCCGCAGCCCAGCTGTGCCCACGGTTGGGTCTTGCTGCTGCCCCTGCCAGGGAGGAGCTGGGACAGGTCACGACACAGCCCCTTCTCTTCCTCTGCCTCTGAACTTGAAGCCCCTCAGCTGCCCGTCCTGTGAGAAACCTTGTCTGGCTGCCCTCAGCCAGGCGAGGTGGCCTCACAGCCTCTGTGGGAGCCCGTGCAGCCCCCTGGGGGAGCAGCGAGCTCACGGGGGCATGTTTGCCCATTAATGTCATGTCCCCCAACCGGTCTATGGGTCCCCTTGGGCAGGGCCTGTGACCTGCTTGTCCCGACCCAGCACTGACTCCAGGCAGAGAGCACCCAGGGGCTCCTCGGAGGTGGGGGATGAGTGGGCGTCCACATGTGAGCTGCCGGACCTGCCCCCTGACCGCCAAGGTCCCCACGTCCTGGCATGGCACTGACCACTTCCGTCTCGGGACTGTCCCCAGGTTCCTCCATCTGGCACCCAGCCTGTCGACAAGCATCCAGAACTGAAGACAAAAACAGGGTGAGTGGAAGTCACTAGTTCTTCACTGCCATAGAGTTAAGAAGACACTGACCGGCTTCTGCAGGCTATGGGGCAGGTGGCTCGGGGGCCTGGGGGCGCGGGGTTCAGGCGTGAACAGGCAGCTCTGAGGGACAGGGCAGGGTGGGCGAGGGGCGTCCCGGGCTCCCTGCCCTGGCCTCTGACCGCTTCGTTTGCTCGGCAGGTCCAGGAGGCTGTGTCATCTGGGGGCAAGTCCAAAGTTAGCGGGGCCCCAAGTGATCTCCAGCGTTTCAGCCCAGTTCCCAGAACCGTCCCTAGGGTTATAGACACTGGGATTCGGGATGAGAGTAGCCCACCGGCCCCCCCTCCCACCTGCTGCCACTGCTCCCAGGCCAGACCGGACCCCGCTGCTAGGGGACCCTCGCGCCGAGTACTGCGCGTCCCCCAAGCACAGCACTGGGACCTGGGGGAAGGCAAAGGAGGCAGAGCCGTTGGACCACTGTCCTCCTGACTCCAGGGACACGGAGGCTGTGGGGGGAGGCTGGTGACATGCTGGTTTCCTACGGGGCGGCAACGACTCAGACGCGTGGCAACAGCTGATGGTTACCCTGCAGAGCTGGGGCCAGAGGTGTGACCCGGCGGCGGGCTGCGGCCTCCCGGGGCTCCCAGGGGAGTCCACTCCTGTCCTTCTGGACTGCCCAGACCGCCACCCCTGCAGTCACGTGTGGCCACCCGAGAATCCAGGACAACCTCCCCCTCAGGCTTCTCCGTCCTGTCCCGTCTGCGAAGTCCCCGTGGCCACACGAGGCCACAGCTGCACGACTGGGGAGTTAGGACCTGAGAATCCTTGGGGGTGCTGCTGCGCCTCCTGCAGGTATAGAAGTGCCCGTCACAGTTTGTCACGCACATAGCTGGGGTGGCAGGAAGTAGCACCACACTGCCCTCCGTCCCCTCCCACGGCCGATTCATTTTGCGAACTGCCCCTGTGCCGCCCAGCCTCAGAGATGGGCCGGAGCTGCAGCCCCTGACCCTGCAGTGACCGCCGGGCCCGACCTTTGGGTGGGGGCCCCTCCATCCGGACACGGGGGCCAGCATGCTGAGGGGTCCCTGGACCCCATGCAGGTGTGGGTGTGGGTGCAGGTCAGACTGACCAGGGAGCAAGGAAGGGCCCTGGGAGCATGGCAGGCCCACTCGGGGACAGGCCAGGGTGGCCGGCACTGGCTCCTGGATCCTGGGCCTGGCCTCAGGGCCCGCCGAGAGCCCAGCTCTGCGTGCCCCTGCTCTCCACCCAGAGGCTGCCGAGAGGAGCAGGGCCACTGGCCCCACGAGAGGCAGGCCGTCTGAGTGCTGGTGGGTGGCAGAGGAGGGAGGGGCCGTTGCCTGGGGCCGCACAGGCTCAGCGGCTTCCTGAGCTGTTCTGGAAGATGTCTTGGGAACATTGGGGGAAGAGGCCAGCAGCCTGAGAGCAGCTGCCCACCCAGCGCCTCCCCCTCCACTCCTGGGACAGGGGCCAGGCCCCTCCGTGCCCTGCTCGTCCCCGCTTGTCCCTTTCTTCCCCCACCCGACGTCCGAGCCCCGCCCCAGCCCCTCAGAGCCTCGTCTGTCTTGCCTGGGAAATGAGAGCCATCTCCAGGCCGGGGCCCAGGCCAGCCAGGGTGGGTGGGGCAGGCCTGCATGGTCCTCCCTGGGCACTCGGGTGCCTTGGAGACAGTTCCCCGGCTGTCTGGCTGCTGTGGACCGGGTGGCAGGAAGAGAGAGCCATTTACTGGCCATGAACCAGCCAGACCCAGTCAGCTCCAGCCAGCTCAGCGGGGTCGGCGCCAGAGGGCCACCAGCCCCTGAGACACGCAGCAGAGGAGTCGTGGGCCTTGTTGATTCTCTGAAACTGGCCCCAAGTCAGGGTGGCCCCACTGTGACCTGGTGGCTTGTAGGAGAACTAACCTGCCTGTCCTGGGGGCATGCCTCTCGGTGCCAGGCCTGGGGGCCCCGGGAACAAATGGCTTTCCTGCCCAGCTGTGTGACCGCAGGCCAGTCACCAGCCCTCTCTGAGCCCCTGCCCCTCAGCTGAGACATGGAGAGGAGTGGGTGTTGACAAGACTTGTGGGTAACTCTGTGAGAACTGGGCACCCCAATCCCTTTGCAGGTGGTGCTTCCCGAGGGCCAGGCTGAGGGGTGGGGCTGGGGGTGGGGAGCTGCCTGGCCCCTCCCAACGCTGTGGGCGCATCCGAGGCCTGGAACGAGGCCTGCACTGGGTTCAGTGGCGCGGCTGCCCTGGGTGAACTGGAGTTGGGGCAGAGAGAGCGAGACAGCACCCAGCCCCCCGACCCCACGGGAATAATCTCCACTCAGCCCCCTTGCCAGCTGGGCTCAGTGACTGGGGAGGGGCTCAGTGACCAGGGAGGGGCTCAGTGACCGGGGAGAGGCTCTGCTCCCACCCCATCCCACAGGGCGGCTGCTGGCCCTGGGCCACCTTAAACGTGCTGGAGCAAACAGACCCCAGCGGCAGCCGGCATGGCCCGAGCATCCTGGTCACGGCGGTGCCCACGTAGCTTGTGCCAGAAAGACTCCTGGGCGCGGGGGACGGCACAGCGCCCTGCTGCTGCCTCAGCTCAGGGACTTCCTCCCAAAACACCCAGTGTGAGTGCGGGGGCGTTCTGTCGTGGGCCCTGGCTGACCAGAGAGGAAAGCGAGGATGATGTCGGAGGCCAGCGGCTCGCGGGCCGTGTCTTGGACTCGTCAGAAGCAGAGCCTTTGGGGGGATGCAGGGCCAGGGTGGTCTTCCGTTTCCTAGAGCAGGAAGCTGAGAGGCAAAGGGCGTTTCCAAATGTGTAAATGTGTGAGTCCCTCATTTGTGGCCAGTAAGAGAGGCCACCCGGCCACAGGGACAGCGAGAAAGCAGGCCCTGTGTGACCTGCCTCGGAGGGGAACCATCTTCTTTGCAAACGGAGCATGACGCTGTCTTGCCTGGGTGGCCGAGGCCTCGGGACTGCACTGTGGGTTCGGGCTGAGCTTCCCGGACAGACCCTGGGCCTGGCTGGCCCTCGGAAGCCAGTGTTCTGAGGGGGCAGGCAGACCGGAGACTGTGCTCTGTGCAGCACGCAGAGCTGGGTCAGGGGGCCCGGGAAGGCACGGGGGGGGGGGGGGGCCTCCAGGGCGCGGCAGCACCGAGCTGCACCCTGGGGCAGGGAAGGGGGAGGCCCAGGCTGCCAAACGAGCCCACGCAGAGCCAGGTGCACACGTCACGCCCTCTCCCTCTCTCCTTCTGGAGGCAGACGCAGGTCTTCTTGGGCGCAGCCCCCTGGGCCTTCCAGGTTTGTGGGCCTGACACCTGGTCTCGGTGTCGTCCTGTGCTCGCTGCCTCTGTGCTGCGTGTAGGGGCAGCGTGCTCTCCACCGGGGCGGGGGCGGCTCCACAGCCTGGGTCCGTGTCCTGGGCTGCCCCGGTGGCGCCCCAGACCAGGGCTGACACAGCAGAAATGCATCTCCTCCCGGTCCCAGAGGCTGAGACCCAAGGCCACGGCGTGGGCGAGCCGGCTCCTCCCGAGGCCTCTCTCCCTGGCACTGTGGCGCCGTCTTCCCCTGTGTACTCAGGGGTTGTCCCTCTGTGTGTGTTCCCAGTCTCTTCTTGGAAGGACTCTGGTCGTATTGGGTCAGGGCCCCCCCTGAAGGCCCTGGTTTAATCCCAAAGCAGTCGTGCTCTGGGTGCTGGGAAACAACCTGGGGGTTGGGACTTCCACCCATGGGCTTGTGGGCACCACTCAGCCCATGATGGGGCCCCGCCCAGGTTGCTGGTGCTGCAGCAGGAGTCAGCCCCTGATTGATGAGGGTGGGACAGAATAGCAGGGGCAGGGAGGGGCCTGCTTAGGAAGCAGGAGGGGAGATAGCAGGGCTGAGCAGGGAGTGGGGGTCAGGTTCTCAGCTGGGAGCGTCTTTGTGGAGAAGGGCCCCATTTAGAAGGGGCAGTGGGGAAGCCTGGTCAGGTTCGACCAGACAGGGGTGGGGCTGGGCCCAGTGGGCGGAGCTGCCAGGCCCCGCCCTGCAGGTGGGGATGGACACAGGTGTGGTGGCCGGGGTGGGAGCCTGAGAAGGACAGCATCCATGCAGATGTGGGCCGGCCTGACACAGGGAGCAGAGGGTATAGGTGGGGGGCAGGAGATGTGGGCAGGGAGGGGGGTGAGCAGGAGTGGTTCCAGACAGCAGTGAGCACTCGAAGGGCAGGCTCTGTGTGTGACAGCCACAGAGAGGCCCGGAGCCAGACCGAGGGCTCCCTGGTGACAGTGGCCAGTGGTGACCCCAGGAGGCTGTTTACGAGACACACTGGGGTGCCGGGCCAAACGTGGGGTCACTGCCAGGACTGCTGGTACCTAGAAGGGCACAGGGCGGGGTGTCAGAGGGACGAGGAATCAGGCTAGAGACTGGTCTTTGGGGTCACGAGACCGTCCCCAAGTCTGACAGCAGAGCCCGGGCACGTGGGATGGGCTGCCCCAGGTCCCCATAGTCTAGGTGGGAAGTGGCGTCTCTGAGCGGCACTCTTCTGTGCCTGAGACGTCCTTTGCCACTGGCACTCAGCGCCCCTTGAAAGCCTGTGGCTTGCTCTGGTCCTCTGGAAAACAGAGCACGTCTGGCCCCTGGCAGCTTGGTGGCCACCGGTGCTAAGGGCGTCCCTGCTGTGCTCTCGGCCCATGTCGCCGCCCTGTCTGTCTGGTGAGCTTCCCAGTCCACTCAAGTCTGCCTGTGCATTTTAAGAGTCCTTTCAACCTGCCAGCCTCCCTGTTGCCATGAGCTGTCACCGGTTCCTCCGGAAGGGCCTCTGCGTCCCCGTGCTGTGTTTTCAGTCTCTCCCTGTCCCCTCCGTTCCCAGGAGACCCGCACGTCCTCGGAGAGCATCATATCCGTGCCTGCGTCCAGCACCTCAGGGTCTCCCAGCCGAGTGATTTACGTAAGTTGGTTCTTTCTGTGGAGAGCAGGGAGGGGACAGGTCCGGACCGCCAAGTGAGCCCCCGGGGGCTGGGGTGTCCTCGACAGGCACTGGCTCGGCCGTCCCTGCTGTGGGGACAGTGCAGACATTAGGATGCTGTTGGGGGCTGTCCCAGCCGCTCCCCAGGTGTGTGGCGAAGAGGGCACAAGGAGGCCCTCACAGCGGTGTTCGTGGTGGTGTGGAGGGCCTCTGGCCCCAGAGCCGTCCCGTGGGACTGTCTCTCCCGCCCTGCAGAGAGGCAGTGGAAGCTCAGGGCAGGCACTCCCTCAAGGCCGCGGAGTCTCCTCCGTGGACAGGTGTGAGGGAACCAGGCTGATGCGGTCTCGGGGCTCCTTCGCGCGGCTGCCTCTGCACAGGGGTCTCACTGCGCCCCTTGGCTCCTCCTCTCCTCGCAGGCCAAGCTGGGCGACGAGATTCTCGACTACAGAGACCTGGCCGCTCTTCCTAAAAGCAAGGCCATCTACAACATCGACCGCCCCGACATGATCTCCTACTCGCCCTACATCAGCCACTTGTCGGGAGACAGGCAGAGCTGCAGTGAGGTACGGCCCCGGGTGCCAGCCCACAGCGGGGTCCCCTGACTCAGTCCTCACTGCTGTCCAGGGTGCTGGGCCTGCTCTCCCCCCGAGATGCGCCGTGCGCTCCCTCTCTGAAGAATTCCCACTGTGCTCTGCCCCAGACACCCCCGGCAGACCCCGCAGGCACTGGGGACTGAGTCTGGACGAGCTCTGCCTCAGGGCCGGGAGCAGGAAGCGTGTGGTGTTCAGGAAAATGATAGGAATGAAGTGAGAACCCCTTCCTTTTCACAGTTTGGGTGATTTTCACAATGTATGAAATGTGTAGTTTTCTTTTATTCAGAACATTCTGGACCTTGCTCCACCCCCACCGGCCGTGGCTTGTCCCCCTGTCCCTTGACTTCCGGGAGCTGGTGGAACCCGGGGGGCAGCACCCTTTGCTGCTGACCTCTCAGCCGCAGCGGCCCTCCTCCGTTTAACGCGGGGCTTGCTGTGGGTTCCCGGGTTTCTTCCGGTGGTTTTGAGATTTCCGGGAGACCACGGTGCCCGTGGCAGACAGAAGGGCATCTGCCAACCGGCAGCCGGAGCGTGTGTGCTGTGTGCGCGTGTGTGTGCCAGCAGGAGAGCTCTGTCCCCCCACCCATGTCCCCAGCCCCTCCTACCTGAATCTCCCTCAAAGGCCCCCCTGGGGAGCGCAGCTGGGGCTCCAGGTGCCAGGCAGAGGGGACAGTGCAGCAAGCCCCGCCCGGCCCTGCTGACTCGGGGCACCGGCCGCTCTCACCGTGCCGGCACAGCTGTGGGGCTCAAGGGCAGGGTGGGGAAGGTGAGGCGGGCATGGCTTCCCTTGCTTGGGGGCCAGTAGGTGTTCCCCCCAACCTGGCCACCACCAAGTGGCTCTGCCCCTGGGGATTTACGGGACCCCAAGGATCTGGACCATTGGTTTCGTGAACGGAGGCTGGAGGGCGAGGTGGGAGGAACATCCCGACCTGCACCCTCTACCACGAGCCAAGCTCTGGGCCTCATGGCCCAGTGTCCGGTCTGAGCCCCAGCAGAAGGCTGCAGAACAGGGTTGGCGGGGCCAGGTGGTGGCCATCGTCTCCCAGGGCAAACAGATTTCTGTGGGACAGACCGTGCTGACCTGCTGTGATGGGCTGGTCACCGTGCCCTCAGGACCCAGGGCCGCCACTGGCAGAGCGGGCCTGCACCCACACCCCAGGCCCCAGAAGCCCTCTCTTTCTGGGGCTGCCGGGGCGTGGCCGCCCCGCGCCCGGGACCCGCACTCTTCCTTTTGGAAAGAGGCCTCCTTGGGAGAGGGCTGGGGCGTGGGGGGCGCGCCGCATGGAGACGGCCCCGGGCTGGCACCAGGCAGTGCCCCGGGTTCTCGGGGCGCCGTGGACCGTATCTCTCCAAAGAGAAGGTTTGGAGCCCGTGGTGGGCCCCGCTTCTGTGGGGGGAGGAGGCCCACTTGCGTGAGTGTCTGTGCCCTTTGTCATCTCTCCACACAAGTGGCTGCCTGGCGCCGAGGTGCTAACGGCTGCTCCGTGTTGTGTCCACAGTCACCTCAGTTGCTCTCGCCAACACCGACGGAGGTAACCGCCGTCCTCACCACGCGCTCCAGGGCTGCCCCCACCCCTGCTATAAAGATAACCGCCTGCCGCCCCCAGGAGGGCCCCTGTGGCTCTTGACCCTGCATCTGGGGCCCTGGAGCTCCGTGGCTGGGGCGCCCTCCTGGGCGTTGGCTATTTTTACAATCCCGTCTCACCTGCATGTCCCCCACCCCCCGGTGCATCTGCCCGCCCTGCGAGAGCAGAGCCTGGGACTGCCTGCGGTCTGGGCCATGGCTCCCTCCCAGGGACAGTCCAGGAGCCTGGGGTAGCCAGGCCACCTCCTGCGCCTCTGTGGGGTCATACAGGAAGTCCCTGTGGATAAACATAGGGCAGCATCCGGAAGCACAGCATTTGTAGTTAGCAGCCAGCCAGACTTCAGTCTGCGTGGGCATCACACCCTGGGGCCCAGGAATTTGATGACCGGTGAGCCCCACGGCAGGCAGTGTGAATTGACCAAAGGGCTACGCAGAGGGGCCCAGAGACGGGGACCGGACGGCGGGGCTGCAGCTGCCCAGGCCAGTGCTGTCTCTGTGGCCTGGGCGGGCCAGAGGACTGGGGGGCAGCCCAGGTGGGTGCTGGCAGGTGCAGGACCCGCTTGGGGCGTGGCCTGACCGGAGGTTGGGGACGGGGCGCCCAGGCCAGTGGTAGGGACAGTGGCTCAGCCCCTCTGGGTGGCAGGTAACTTTGGGGAGGCGTGGGAGCCTTGAGTGCCAGACCCAGACTCTCCCCTTGCTCATCCCCACCCACACGGGCCTCAGGGGCCGTGGCGGGACACTGGGCTGCCCTGTGTCGTGACCAGGGTGGCATGCTGTGCCATGGTGGGCCCTGCAGCCTGCGCTTGCCCTGCACCGCGTGCTGTGCTGTCTCGTGCGCCCGCCGCCCTCTCTGACCGCCCCAGACAGGTGCTCGTTCTGCTCGAACAGAGTCTGTGTGGTCGGTGCTTGTGGTTCTGACTCAACCGGACTCCAGGCCCAGGAGGGGTGCCTTCCTACCCCCCATGCCTGGGGACCCCCATCAGGCTGGGGCGGGTACAGAATCTCGCTGGTTCTCAAACTGTGTTCCAAGGAGCCTTGGGTGCTGGGAAGGATTGGGCACGGCCCGGGTGGGGGTGGAGCTGGATGTAGGAGGAGCAGGTGCCCCCACCCTCCTCCCCCGTAGTGGGGGCCTGGCCACAGGAGCCGCTGTTGGAAGGGTGGGGCGAACCTGCCCTCCAGCACCTGGCGGGCAGGTGCGGAAACCGTGCTCAGGCTTTCGGGGCCTTCAGTACTGAGGCCAGGCCCCTCTGGCTCTCATCTTGGGTTGAGTCAGGCTCAAAGGTCAGGAAAGCACCCCCCAGGCAGGTGGGGCAGAGGGTGGGAGCGGGCGGGCCAGGGTCCAGCTGCCATGTTCACCAGGCTGTCTCCCCCAGGGGGACCAGGACGACCGCTCCTCCAAGCAGTGCCGGACCTCCAGCCCGAGCTCCGCCGGCTCGGTCAGCCTCGGGCGCTATACCCCGACCTCACGGTCGCCCCAGCACTACAGCCAGCCAGGTACTTGGCCCCACGGCTTCCTTTCCCCCGGCGAATCTGTCTTCTTGCTGCTCTTTCTGTTCCGAATCTGCCTCTTACACAACAAGGGGGAGAGGGATGGGCGGGGTGGCCTTGCCGAGGGCAGTGGGGAGCCTGGGTCACCTCTGTGACCCAGAGGAAAGGCCCCGCCCGGGTGGGGAGGCCGCCGCAAGGGCAGCTGGTTCATCTGAAGGCAGAGGGCCTCGGGACACACAAGACAGAGCTGAGCGTGTAGCCCGTGTAGTTAACGTGTCTGTAGGAGACATGTCAGGAAGAAAAAGTTGCGTTTACGGTGGTAGACACAAGTCAAATAGTCCCGAGCCCAGCGTGGGTCTGGGAGGGGCTTGAGGGAGGCAGGGTCGGTGGCCAGGAAGCAGAGTCGATATCCGCTGACACTTCCCTCGGGGAGGCTGGTGGCCCCCCGGATGGCAGTCTCGTGGGGAAATTAAAGAGGCGGCGCCAGCTGCTCTGAGCAGGGAGAAGCCCTGTGCGTAGGGTCCCTCTGCCCCTTCCTGCCCCATCCTCTGCCTGGTGCCAGCTGTGTCCTGCTGCCCTGTAGCTTCCAGAACTCCGAGTGGCCCTCGGTGTATCAGAGCCACAGGGAGGCTCCACCCACAAAAAGGGCGCTGCCTTTTTGAGGGATTTTTCCACACTGCTTCCCACCCAGCTGGCTGTTGCATGACTCCATCTTTGCATCTGCAGACTACAGCTAATTTTGCAGCCTTGGTGGAAAAATCAAATCTCACTCCTGTGCAGTTATTTTTATTGGCTCCCTGCAATGTGCCTGGTACATCCTGCTCAAGGACAGAGGTTTGGAAAGTGGGTGAATGAGCGGGTGACTGAGTACGTGAATCAATGAGTGAGTGAATGATGAATGAATGAGTGAGGAATGATGAGTGAGAGAGTGGGTGAGTGAGCAGGCCGGTGAGTCAGGGAGTGAAGGACAGGTGGACTTTCCCAGGGCCCCTCTGCTGGCCTCTGACCATGGTACTTTGAGTCACGTGGTAACCCCGGAGAGCCAAGACCTGAGTTTTAGCTGGTGAGGTCGTGTGATTGCCAGGTGACAGTCTGCACTCACTCCCGTCCAGCCAGCTGCTCTCCACCTGCGTCCTGATCCCGAGGAGCCCCAGGTGGGGCGCCGGGCAGGACTCAGGGTGCCAGCAGTTCCCAGCTCCCAGAGGGCGCGGCGTCCTTGCTCTGAGCCTGGAACCGGCTGGGGCACAGTGGATTTGGTGGCCCCCCTCCAAAGGTGTGCCTTCTCAGAGAGAGGACACAAATGTGTTCCTAGCAGGCAGGGTCTGGAATGGTCTGTGGCTCTGAGGCCAGTGAGCCCGTGTGGACTCTGACTTGCTCTCTGTCGCCCGCAGCTGGTACTGTGAGTGTTGGTACCAGTAGCTGCCTGTCCCTGTCCCAACACCCAAGCCCTACCTCCGTGTTCAGACATCATTACATCCCCTACTTCCGAGGTAAGGCGCGCCGCGCTGCGGGCTCTGGGTGCCGCAGGGTGTCCGCCACGTCTGTGTCTCGTGTCTGTGCTGCCGCATGGCTTCCCTGAGCCCCATGTCTCACGCCCCTGCCCCTCGCTCTGTGTTCGTGAGTCCAGCTCTGTTTCTGTCAGTGTGTGTGTCCCTGGGAGGGACACGCAGGCCCCTGGGTAGGTAGAGGAGTGAGCGGCAAGGAGCCAGGTGGGAGGCTTCAGGGAGAAACCAGGACCCATCCGTCACCTGCCCTTGGGCCCGAGTCATCTCATTTCCCGTGAGTCAGCGCCGCAGGGCACAGGGGCTGCTGGCAGTGGCCTTCGGGACCCAAAGCGGAGGCCTGAGGAGGGCAGGGACTGGTCCCCAGGGTGGCCTGGGTGGGACACATGCCCCATGTGGCTCCCACTCTCAGCTTCCCAGGGTGCGGCCCTGCCCACTGGCCACGTCCCTGCACAGAGGTGTGGACTCGAATCCCACGAGGAGTGTGGCCGAGCTTCTGTTTTCCCATGTGCCGTGGACTGGATCACGCCCCCAAAATTTCTGTGTGGAAGCCCCAACCTCCAATGTGACGGCATCCGAAAGGCTCCTTAGGAGTTATTAGGGTCACATGAAGTCATAAGCTGGGGCCCGACTCCCAAAGGACTGATGGCCTTGTAGGCGGAGGACAGTCTCAGTCACTCTGCGCGCGTCCGGAGGAAAGGCCGTGTGCAGGCAGAGTGGTTGCCTACACACCAGGAAGGGGCTCCTCCCAGAAACCGGCCCTGCCGGACCGCCGGCCAGCGGCACTGTGGGAGGCAAGTGCCAGGCGTCTAAGCCAGCTGCCTGTTACTCGGCCCTCACTGCCCTACGTGCTCTCGGCCTGAGCAGAAGCAGGTGATGTTCTCGCTGATTCTCTAGGAGACAAGGAGAAGTTCCTGTCCCCTACAGCTGCTGAGAATGTCTGCAGAAGAACCTGGGTCCCAGAGGGGCCGGGGGGGCAGGCGCTGCTCCGCCTCACTGCTCTGTCACCTGGCGGCCACCCTTGGTTCTCGTGGGTCCATCACCACTGCTTGCTCTGTGTGGCCTCATCCGGTGTACTGAGATCCTGGGGGACCTGTCCCCACCCCCATGGCCCCCGCGGGACGCACTGACCCTCCTGAGAAGCAGCAGAGCAGCCACAACCCTCTGCTGCGCATCCGCGTGACCCGGGAAGGCACGGCCCGCCCCCAGAGGTGGACGAAGGACCCACCAGCAGGCAGAGTGAGCTTGACTACGAGACAAGCTGCCTTTTGCTGGAACATCAGAGGCCCCCACACAGCCTCCCTCCCACCTGATGCAGCCCCACTTCGGTGGGTTTGTCACAGCAGGGGCCGTGGGGCGCTCGCCCTCCTGGCTGCTCCACCCCGCCCCCTGGCAGCCGGGTGGGCTGCCTGGGGGGGCCGTTTGGCTGAGACCTGCGCTCCTGGGGCCTAGAGCCGGGGAGGCCCCGCGCCGCCCCTCCTCTGCTCCTCTCCGAGTCTCCGGCCTCCGGGGCAAGTGGAGGCCAGGATGGGACCTCGGCCAAGGGCAGGCTCCCCTGGGCGGGATCCTGGGACAAGCAAAGATCGGCAGATACAAATGGGTGAGATCGGAGCAAAGGGCGACTGCAGCGACCCGCATGGTGAGGGGCGCTGCTCCTGGAGGGGCGCCAGGTGCACGCACACACGGGGGACTCTGCTCCACCCACAGCGGCTCCAAGGCAAGGCACTGCTTGAATTAAAAGGAGAAGGCGGCCTTTTGAAGGCTGGGCCTCCCACCCTGTCTGCCTGCTCGGGACGGACGGCCTCGGTCCCGAGCCACTTCCAGCAGAGACCATGAGCCTTGTCGGAAGGGCCTGCTGTGCCTTTTCAAGGTCCCCGCACACCCAGGCTCCTCTGGTTTTCTCATGTCCGTGTGTTTTTACCCCCAAAGCCCGGAGAGGAGGCTGGTCCCCGGAGGAGTAACCAGAGCCTCCCGGATTGCTGGCTCTGGACCCCCCTGGTCCTGTCCCCGAGGAAGGTGGCCGTGGTTTATGCCCCCCTAGGGCTGTCTCAGACATTCTGAGAGTTGCCACAGCCACAGGCAAGTGGCCCTGTGTGGGGTCAGTGTGAGTGGTGCAGTTTATCACAGTGGGCGGGCAGAGAAGGGAGTGGTCAGCTCGGGGCTGTGGCCCCAGGAAGGCTTCGACCCAGGAAGGGACTGAGTCAGGGGAGCAGTGGAAAAGGGGCTCCAGGTGGGGAGAGGGGAAAGGCCAGGAGGAAAGGACCGGAGCAGCGAGGCGTCTGGGGCTGGGACCACGAGCAGCTGATGACTGGTGCAGAGACCCCTGGATGACAGGTGTGAGGTGGGCACAGCGAACCAGTGGGGCCACCAGGTCTGTGTCCCCGGCTGTCCCCGAGTTCTGGGCCCCCGAGCACCTCATGTAGGTTGTGGGTCCTCCTGAGGTGACTGTGCACATGCCCACAGAATCCTGCTGTGACGTAGGGGGACACTGCACTTTAGGCTTGGGGACTGGGGGACCTGTGACCTGCAGAGTCTGTGGCCTGCACAGGATGAGACAAGGGCCCTTGAATCCCAGGCAGAGAGGAACGAGCCCTTCCAGGCCTCTCGGGTGCCACGGGCCCTGCCAGGAATGCACCCAGCTTAGTGACGATGCCCAGTGCGTGGGCCTCACTGCGGACTCTGAGCCAATGAACTTGCTAAAGCCCCTGGGGATGGAGGAGGCACAGCCAGTCACCAAATGGACCTGGGCCTGGGGCCATGGCCTCCGAGGGGCTCCCACAGCCTGGCTTGGAGGCGCCTGCTCTCCAGGACGCTGCAGGAGCCCCGTTGGGCCACAGTTCCGGAAGGCTCCGTGCCCTGCTGGAGGGGGGCAGCTGAGGGAAAAGCAGGGTTCACGCCGTGACGGGGGTGGAGAGTCAGCTACCTGAAGCCCCGTCGGCGCCGAAGGGTGAAGTGGGTGCCCAGGCGTGGGAAGATGCTGGAAGCTGGTCAGCAGCCCCTTTGTGGCCTCACCCTGGTGTGGGCTCTGCTGGTGGCCGGCTGGAGCCGAGACCCCGCCCCACCACTATAAGGAGCTCTTGCCCCCGGGCCCCAGCGCACCCCATCGGGGCAAGAGCTCCCCCTTCCTCGTCAGCTGCCACGCAGCCCGCTGTGGAAGGGCGGCCACACCCCCCAGGTGTCCTGCAGCTTTGAACAGCTGGGGCTCCAAGGGCGTGTTTGGAGTCCCGGGGGACCCTTCCCTCCGCCGAACCGCCATGGAAGGCGGCGGGAAGCTTCCTAAGGCTCGAGGGAGAGCAGCCGAGCTGTGTCTCAGGAGGGTCTTCTGCAGCGAGCCGCACACCTTGTCACCCAGTGTCTGATGCCATTGCGCTCTGTCTGTCCCCTCATTCCGTACACACGGTGGGGGCGGGGCGGTCTGCATGCGTGACTTGATAATCCAACCTCGTTCATAGAACAGGAGTTACAAATCTAGATGGGATAAGAAAGCAGAGCCAGGATTGTTTCCGTTTAATTTGAAAAAAAAAAATAGCTTGATTCGGGAACCCAGCAGCTGGTCGATGTGGACCCTGTCTCATCCTGCCGTAGCTTGTAAAACCCCACTCGGCGGCTCCTAAGGACAGATGCTGGTGGATTCTAGCACTTGAACCCTGTCGAATGCTGCCTTGCGGCTTCTCCAAAAGAAGCAGCAGCCCATCATACCAGGGTACTCAGGAAGGGGGGTCTTTTGCCAGATCTCAACCCCAGCCACCGCAGGGCAGCAGACTGCCGCACCCCCCAAGGACCAATCAGGCCAAACTTCCCGTGCCCTGGCAGCCCTGCGCCTTTGCACCGGGTGGCGGACCTCGGGCTCGAGGTTGGATTAGCAGGTCGGGGTCCCACGGTGGAAGTGTCGGTGGGGGTCACATACCCCGACCCCGGGGCAGGGGTGTGGACAGCCCCAGGTGGGGGAGACCGGCTCCCCAAGGATACTTTTTCATGCTTGAAATGCTTCGCTCTGCTTCCCTCCCCCCGCCACCCGCTGTCTGCGCCCTTCCGTCTGGAGGCAGTGAAAGCGGCCGCAGCACGCCCAGCCTCTCCGTGGGGTCCGACAGCAGGCCTCCCCCCTCCACCTACCAGCAGGCTCCTCGCCACTTCCACGTCCCAGGTAGGCGCCGGGCCTGCTGGGCGGGGCTGCCTCGCCGAGGCGGGTGTTGGGCCTTCCCCCAGCCTCTCCATCCCCACCCGAGTCCTGAGATTCTTTACGAACCAAACACACAGGCCTACACACGCCCAAATGTCCTCGTGTCTGTTTCTCCCAAAGCCCCTCCAACCCCAGGGAGACTGTGCATCCCTGGGCACGGGTTGGAGGGCGTGGCCAGAGGGCTCACCGTCCCCCCCTGCCACCTGCTCCCTTTGCCCCTTCAAGCTTGGGGCAGCTGCTGGGTGGGCGAGGCTTGGTCTCAGGTGTGGGGCCTGGGGGACCACCGTTTGGGGGTCCCAAATCCTGCCCGGAGATGCTGAATCTGGGCGACTGGTGGGTGCTGACAAGCAATCAGGAGACCAAAACCTCAGTTTGCTCGCTCACCTGCTTTCTCTCCTTTTCTCTCTCTCCTCCCCAGACACCGGTGTGAAAGACAACATCTATAGGAAACCCCCCATCTACAAGCAGCATGGTACGGCTCCTCGCTGCCTGCCAGTGGCCCTTGCATGCCTGTCGTCCCGCGCCCCCAAGTCCTTGCTTTGTCGTGCTGATGCAGCCTGGGGGTGACACGCAGACACCCCTGCAGGGCCCGGGAGAGGCCCTTCAGACAGTGCAGGCACCCGTGTGTTGGAAACCTGAGGCCGACGCCCATCAGCTGGGCTCGGGATGGGCGTTTGTGGCGAGAGTGGCTTTGGGCACTTGAGTTTGCCACTTTGGGAGAAGCAGCCAGGCTGACCGTAGACGAGCTGGTGGTGGCAGAGGCCTCTCGGACCCGGGCCCAAGCCAGCCTGCTCACGCCAGAATCACCCCTTTACTCCTGCGTGGGAATCTGGGTCCTGTGCTGTGGGAATTTCTGAGGAGAGAGTGGGAGCCTGGCCTCCAGGAAAGGGGCCCCTTGCGCCAGCAGAGAGGGGCAGGAGGTGTTGAATGGAGAGAGTCTCAGCGCCCGTCTCCCTCCTGGAGGTGACCGCACATGTCTGCTCCACCTGAGGCTGCAGGACAGGTGCACAGGCAGCAGGTGGTTGGGCCGCAGGGCAGGAGGCAGGAGGCTCAAGGTGTCTTCGCAGAGCTTCCGATGAGCTGGGGCATCAGCACCCTGAGCCTCTGCTTCCTCCCCTGCACGGTGGGGCGGACCCCTCCACCTGCCCTCTACACAGGCCACCTGTGTGGCCGCTGGCGTGACCAACCACGTCCTGACACCGGGAAGTGCCGGGCAGGTGGTGGCATGGTTGTCAAGTCCTTAGGGAGACGGGAAGAGGGGTCCCCACCCCTGAAGCTCTTGTGCAGATGCACCCAGGAAGCAGCCTCGGCCTGCCCTGACAGCTGGCTGGGCTCTGCCCGTGGGACCCTGCACACGGGTGCTCACGGGTGCTCACGGGTGCTCACGCTGTCAGACCTGGCCTCCCACCCTGGGAACATCAGGCTTTTCCACTGTCCCCTGATTGCACTGGCCCCTCCTGCCGAGAAAGAAAACCAGTGAAGGCAAGTGCCTGGGTTTCCAGACTTTCACCACTGCCCCCACCAGGCAAGCTTCAAGCCCAGGTCCCCCGCGGGTCCCACTGGGGAAACTGAGGCCCAGCCGAAGGAAGCTCCGTCCTCCCATTGTGCCACCGGTGCTCAGGTCCTGCAAGCAGTGTGGGTCACGCAGCCTTGCACTAGCCTCACATGTGTCTTTTGCACACAGCTAGGGGGTCAGCCTCGCCTGAGGCAAAGACCTGCCGACCGGAAGCCCCCTCAGAGGCACGTGGGGAGGGGTTACGGTGGCCAGGGACCCCTCCGGGTCTCTGTTGTTGACCTGGATGGACAGGCCTCCGTGAGCGTAGTCAGGGTCCGGCCTGCGGTTGGTGTGCTCTTCCCTGGACCCGCGCCCCTCAGCCGGCCCTCGGGGACGAGCAGATGTGTTGGGATGGCTTGGATTGCCGGCACACCACAGGCGTTTGGCTTGACAAGCTGGCCCCCTCCGGTTGGAGTGTAGTCTGTGTGTGGGTGTGAGCATGCACACCTGTGTGACACCCAGGCCTGCACATGTGTGTGTGTGCAAAGTCCCCACCCCCAACCTCGACACAGTCCGGGTAACGACGTGGACGCACTGGGCCAGCTAATTAGTTTCACGTGATGTGTTCGATGGCTAAAAAGTGGTGCTTTTTAAGGGGCGCACTTACTTTTCGACCCTCCAGTTCCCACTCTGACTTTTTAATTAGCATCACCCTTTCCTGATGCCCGAGTCTTCTTCCTGGCTTTGGGACGTGATCCCCAGGCCATGATGGGGGCGGGGCCTAACCGGCAGGGTGGGGACCGTGGTGCTGAGGACGGGGTGGCTGGCATTCGCCTGGCCGCTGCAGACCGGGTCACCGCCGCACGCTGCCCTCTCCACGCATGACGGCGTGTTTCCTTCCGCCTCCCTGAGGTCGGCACGATCGTAGGTGAGGGGACTGAGGCCAGGCCGACACGGAACCAGCCCCTGGCCAAGCCGAGGTCCACACCCAGGTCTACCGACCCCTGACCTCTGACCCCTGGCCCAACAGCATTTTCCTGTATGACATCAGTTCTGCTTGGTTATGATTTAGTGGCTTTTTGAATGAAAGAATGAGAAAGAGAAGGATGGAAGCAAAAGGAGAGGAAGAGAACATAAGAAGAAAGGGGACAGGGTGGCAAGGACCCTCTGTGCGGTCAGGAGCCAGTCAGGGTCGGGTCCACGCAGGACAGGAGGAGGGCAGCGCCTCCCCAGCGGTGCATAAACTGCCCTGGGATCAAAAAGCTCAGGTGCCACTGGGGACATTTCTGGTGTTTGCCTGGGCGCCAGTCACCCACTGTCACACTGTGAGGCAGGCCCGACTCGGAACAGCCAGTCCCCTTCAGTCCCTGTCCCCGTCCCCAAGTGCACACCCCTCAGAGCCTGGCTCCTTCCAGAGGGCAAGCTTCAAGGTCGCTGCCCTTGCCTCGGGCCTTGAGGGGTTTCGGGTGAGGCTGAGTTGAACCTCAGCGGAGAGCTGGGCTTTGGGCTGCCCTGCCCCACAACAGGCTGGCGCTGGGCCCGGATCTACACTGTGTAAAGCGAGTTCGAGAGGAGCAGGGACGCCTTCTGTTTCCCAGGCAGCAGACAGGTCTCGGCCATAACCAGACATGAGCCCTCGGAGGGCGTGGGGGGAGCCCTGGCCCAGGAGGTGGACAGTGCACTATCGCCTCCGGCCACCCGCTGCGGGGGTGGGGGTGTCAGAGCCCCCCACCCTGGACCAGACCGTTAGGGCAGCCCCGAGCGGCACACCTCGCAGCTGTTTGTTCCGTCCCAGGTTTGAAACAGAAAGACCCAGGCATTGTGTGTCTTTCGGATTCCCGGGTCGTGGTGTTGAACTGTGTTTTGGTTTGGGGGTCCTCATGGGATGGAAAAAAGGGAAGGCAGGCCCCTCATCAAGAAAGAAAGTTAGGGACCCCGCTGTCATCAGGGTGCCACCAACGTGGGCCCCGGGGGGACCCACGGGGGCGCAGCCTTTCCCCGGAGGGTTCCCAGGGCCATTGGCTTCCAGGCTCAGAAGGAGCCGCCCTGTGTGACGGGACAGACTCCCTCCCCTGGGTCCCTCTGTCCTCCTGTGTGTTTCTGTCCTTCCCTGGCACTAAGGCAGCCTGCCACAGGTCTGTCTCCAGTGGGCCTCTCAGTGATCCCCAAGTTTTTACAATGAACTCCCCGTCTGTCACAGCACCCACGGTACCCCACGCGGCCCTCACACCTCGGAGGCGTGGGCATCCTCTGCCCACTTTACAGATCAGGAAACTGAGGCTCGGAGCCGTCATGGAGCAGACGGCAGTAATGCCCTGTGCCAGGGGTGGGGGGCTCCTGCCTTTTCCTGCCCGGTGCCCAGTTCCCGGGAGACCACGGTGTGATTCTTGGGCTACAGACTGAGAGTCTGAGGGGGCCTGGATTCGAGTCAGGCTGAGAGTTGGCACTGTTTGCAAAAGACACTTGCTAAGTTTTGGCAGGACCCCCCCAGTCAGACAGGGCTGTGTCTGAGCCCTTTGCTTAGGCTGTCTGGCCACCCAGCCAGCCTTGGCTGTGTGACGTCCTCAAGCCCAGGGTGACCTGGGGGCCTGGGGACCTGAGCTCCAGGGGCCAGGGTTGCACATCCCACGGGGCCCGAGCTGCCCTTGCACCTGCAAATTTCCCCCAGCGTGGCACTCCATCTGGGGGCCTTCGGGACTGTGGCTCACTCACTTCTCCGGGCCGGACAAGAGCCACCGGCTTGGTTGTCCCTGGGGCTTGCTGGGCAGCCGCCAGGAGTCGTGGCCGACGTACAGCTTCGGTCCCACTCCCGACGGCTGTCATCTGGGCAGTGGGAGGGCCGGCCGGTGCCCAGGCTCCCCTGCAGACCTGTGGTTAGTTTGCCCCCGAGAGCGCAGAGGCCGGGCTTTCATCTCCATGTGGAAAACAGAGGCGCTGACCCCTGGGAGGAGGAGTCAGCAGGGGCCGCATCTTGTCAGGGTCCTGTAGCCCAGTCCCCAGTGTCCCAGCTCTCAGGCCTGGTGTCAGTCTTGTCCTCGGTGGCCCATGTGAGGCAGGGTGCTCCGAAAGGCCCAAAGGCCCGAGCCCTCTGCCGGCTGCAGGTAAGGACCCCGCCTGGCATGTCCTTACCTGGGCCGCGGTCTCTGGGGGTGGGGGACTGGGGGTTCCTGTCATTGCCCCGGGCACAGGGTCAGTGTTTCAGTTCGGGATGTGCGGGATGGGTCCTGACAGGCTGAGCTGGATGGGAAGTTATGTGCTCAGACTCGGTAGGAGAGCAGGTCAGTCCAGCTGGGTGACCACCCCTCAGAAAGGCCAGCGGAGAGCACTCACCTTCCTGGGAGAAGGACGTGCTGGCTCTGTCCCGTTGCGGTCACCTCTGGCTGTACGTGGTGCCTCATCCCTTCATGTTCTTCACTCACTCGTTCACCGGCCTGTGATGTGCGGGTGCCCAGCAGTGAGGTGGGGCAGGCATGGAGGAAGGACCGGCCTGGGTTCAAAGGCCACCTGCTGATCCAGGACCTTGAACTTGAGGAAGGCACGGACTCGCTCTGAGCCTCCGTCCTCCGATCCGTGAAGTGGGCTGTGGGGGACTAGGGGACCACGTTCGGGGAGCCCCAGCTCAGTCCGACACAGGGCAGGCCGGTTTTGCTTACTGTGAAGTCAGACTTTCAAAACACAAAGTGCGTCCTTCAAAGTGCCAAGTGGCTGCGCCTGCTGACGAGCCTGATCTCTCACTGGGGGCAAGGGGGTTGGCTGCGTCTCACCAGGCAGCCCTGCGGCCCCTGCTCTCGGTTTGGAGGGCCTGTCCCCGTGGGAGAGGGGACCCGCGTGCCTGGCTCCTCAGCCCGTAAAAGGCCCTCACACGGGCGACCTTTTCTGGGGCTGTTTCTGTGTTTTGAGCGCAGCTGGGAGGTGGGAACCCAGAAGGAGCCGTGAGCTTCCTGACAGTCGGTTTTCCCTTCCAGCCTCGAGGCGCCTGGACGGGGAGGACGGAAGTTTCGACCTGGATAACAGGAAGGTAATGCAGGTGGACCTGCCGTAGGGCAAGCTGTGTAGAAGGGAATGGGGCTTGGTGGGCTCGTCCGACCTGAAACCTCGTCCCCCGAGGGCACGCAGAACAGGGGCCGAATTCGGGGGCTGGGTCGGGCTCCTCCCCTGCGGCCTCCCTCCTACCTGTGGCATCAGCCCAGCTACTACCCGAGTCCTCGCGATGCCCCCAGGCAGCCTGGTGGCCGCTCTGTGACCGAGCAGGCGTCTGAAACCAGAGGAAAGTAAACCGCTGTGCGTCCTGGAACAGCCTCGGCAGGCGTTTTCAGTGACGGGCCCAAGCACGTGCCTCGGGCGCCGCGGCCCCTCTCCGTCCTGAAGGAAGGCGGGCGTGTGCAGACAGAGGGGCTCACCTGGCTCTCCCCGTGTGAGGCCATTTGGGCCCAGCCCTCCCGGAGCCTCAGTTTCCCCTTCTGTAAAACGGGTCAGCACCGTCACAGAGGACCCACAAAATCACGTGACTTTTTTGTGTTTCTCGGCAGAAGACCAGCTGGCTGACCCTCAGCGGGGGTATGGGCACCAGGAGTAACTCTCCGGGTCTGGACAGCCAGAGTGTGTCGCACAGCAGCGGGGCGGACAGAGACCCTCAGCAGACAGTGCCAGGAGACGACTTCTACTCACGTGAGTGGTTCTTCTGAGCAAGGAGCTGTCCATGTGGCATGAGACGCCTCGCAGCCCCTTGATGCCGAGCTGGCCCCCCAGATCTAAGCCTTGCTCGCTAAACACTGTAGGAGCACACGGACAGACCTCGGGGCAAACCAGGAAGGGGGCAGGTGCTTTGCCCTTGCTGGCCCCTTGACAGACACGTTAGCCACTGCTTGGCCCGTGGGCTGCACCAGCTGCTCCTCGAGGACCTTCCAGAGGAGCTGGCAAGAGGGCAGAGAGCCAAGTCCAGAGAAGGGCCCCCCGGGCTGCCAGGCCGGACGTGGGCGCCCCTTTCCCTCCAGAGCAGATGCAATCGTGGTCCAGGTGGCGAGTCCAGACTCGGAGTTGATGTCAACGGCATTGTCCCGTGTCCTGTGCTTGTCCTGAGCAAGGGACCGGGAGTTGGGACTATGTATATGAGGACGTATGGGAGACAAAGATGGTGTCGTGCAGCCTGAGTTAGTGAGGAGCTGCTGTCAGGTGTGGGACAGACTCCCAAGAACGGCCCTCACTTCCAGAAGCCGTAAGTCACAGGCAGCAGTAGGTCGAAGGCCCTTGGGAGACCCCTGTGCATCTGCGGGGCCCCGTGGGCCGAGGGTGGTTTTCTGGGGCAAACTTGAGTCTTAGCAGAGGCCCAGCAAGGACGGCCACGGGCACAAGAACACACAGGAAAGGTGTCTGCTTCGCCGGAGTCCCACCCGAGCTCCAATCCCGCCCGGCCAGGCTGTCAGAGCCCCGGAGGAGGGGGCGCATGTCGCAGCCCGTGCTCTGCCCCGCCCACAGCGCATGCTCCGCCTGCAGCCCACTGGTCCTTGTTGGCATCACCCTCCGCGGTGGGCGACAGTGTCCCAGTGGGAGAGGACAGAGAGGATTGGTCATCGTCCCTGTGAAAGAAGAGCTCGAACAAAGCGAAGCTTGTGTTTTGTGTGTGACCTCTGTGAGCGGGGTCTGCAGCCCCCGTGCGTCTGCTCCTCCTGGGGTGCAGCTCTCCCAGTGTCAGGGGCTCAGAGCCAGTGCCCAGAGCCGATGTCACCAGGGGAAGGTCAGACCCAGAACACCTCAGGGGGCTTGTCCAGGACGTGCTTCTCCTGGAGCAGATCTGGAGGGGACATGGCAGATGCCCGTCCCACCAGCAGGCAGGCCGAGGGGTGCGGGCCTGGTCAGAGGAGAACCAGTGGGCGGGCTCCTGCAGCCCCTCCCTGCTCACGGTGCCCAGCGCCCGGGGGGTGGTGCAGGGCGGGCTGGCTCTCAGCCTGGCCTTTCTGCTCTGTGCTCCTTTCCCTGATGTGGTGTGTGGGAGGTGTGAGCCCCCCGGGCACCAGACTGGCAGCCCCGTGGCGGTCCTCCCACACCTGGGGGGCAACGAGACCTCAGCCCCGGCCCCAAGCTCCCAGGAAATTATCTGGAAATCTCGGGGTGGTCTTCCCCACCCTCAGTCTGGCCCGCCCGGGTGGTGGGTGCCCTTCCTCTGCAGGCTGGGAGCGTGCCCCTCCCCTCCCCCAGTCTGCTCAGGGGGTGCCCAAGGCTGCCCCAGTGGTCCCTGCTAGTGGTGGTGGCCTGCCTGCGCCTTGGGCTGAGGGAGGGGGGCGTCTGCCTGTGCCACTCACCCGCACTGTGTCCTGTGCATGTCGCCTTCACCGCTGAGCTCTGCTTCCTCGCCTGCAAATGCCACCAGGTGCCCTGGCGCCGTGCACGGCACCCCACAGGTGGCAGGCCAGGCGAGGCTGGAAGATGGCACCGGGTTTCAGTGAGCCTGTCCCACACCTGCAAGGGCTTGTCTGTCCACCCCCGGCTGCCTTGTCATACCTGCATGCGCCACCACGGGTGCCAACGCAGCCGCCCCCGGGGCAGCGTGCCCCTGGCCTACAGGAACGGACAGCCGTGCTGGAAGCCGCGACCTGACTGACCGAATCCTGGGAAGAATGAACAGTGTGTGTGTGTGCGTGTGTGTGTGTGTCTTGCACTGATGCTTACGGTGACGGGGATCCCAGTCATCCGCTGCCGTGTCCCCTGGGCCGGAGCCCAGTGTCCAGCCATTGCGGCTGTGACTTGATTTCTGTCCTGTTGTCTGTGCTTTGGTCCCCAACGTGCGTGAGGGCAGCAGAGAGGGCCCAGCTGCGGGCTGCCCAGTTCAGGTGCGCCTTGCTCGCTGCCAGCCTCTGGGGAGGCTGGGACGGCCTGGGCAGTGTTCACAGAGGGTTGTGCACCTGTGTCCGGGTTCCTTTGAGCCCCCAAGTGTGACTCCCTCGACACCAGTTCCATCTGCAAACAACTGCTGCTAAACAAAGCGTGTGCACCCAGCGGGACACGCCCACCTGCACCCCGGGGACATCCGCCTGCAGTGTGCCCTCGGACGCTCGGCTCGTGACACCCGGCACAGTGGGCGCTCAATAACTGTTTGTTGGATTGAGACGCGTTAAATTCAACGGGTATTTATTGAGCGCCCACTGTGTGCCAGACGCTGTGCAGGGCGCCGAGAGGGGGACCAAGGAGCCGAGGGCAGCCACGGCCCCGGGAGGCTGCAGGGGCTGGGAGAGGCGGAGGCCCCGGTGGGAGCCGGCACGCGTGTGCCCGCCCCCCACCGCGTGCCGGGGCCCTATGGGGGCTCCTGGGGACTGGTCCCTGCCTCACCCCACTCGTGACTCCATCCATGCATCTCACCTGGGATGGAATCATTGTTTGGCCGTTCGTCTGTCTGTCCAGCAGGTGCGGCAGATGCGGTACCGTACGTGCTGGGCCTGGGGCCAGGCAGCACAGAGCTGCTGGTGAATACGGCCCAGTCCCCTTCCCAGCAGGAAAGCCACCGTTCGAGTGGCACTGACAACCAGGGGGGCTCCCCACCAGCACCGCTGCCGTCTGCAGCGGGGGCCTCCAGCCTGGCATTTGTGACAGACGGCCACTCGTCCCCTCACATGGCTCGTGGGGCGTCCTCTGGACTGCCACATCAAGGGCTGTGGTGTCCCAGAGCCTGGTTTCTGCAAAGGGGAGGGGTGGTGTCTGTGTTTTGTTACCAGAAGATGGCCCCGAGGTGTGTAGGAGGAGACGCACTGTCCCCAGTGGGACCTGAGGTGCTGGGCCCCTCCCCTGGCCTGTGCCCCGTGTTTAGGTGGGCCAACTGCCGCTCCGGGCCCCACCTTCCCAACCCTTCAGGTCCTGTCCTCTCTTTTGAGGTCCCCAGTCCCCCCTGGGTGGTCAGTGTCAGACCATGTCCCCCGGGCCAGCTGTAGACCTTGCCCAGGGGACCCACAGACCCTGGGAGGGGGGCTGGGCTCTCCCCTCACATCCCACTGCAGGAGGGGAGTGGGGCGGCTTGGGACCGGGCTGCGAGTGCCAGCGGCCCTGACGGGTGGTCCCGGTGTGGGCGGCTGTGCCCCAACCCTGCCCGTGGCTTTGGCATTTGTGTCACCTTCTGCCTGCCCCTCCCCCCCACGGACCCCCACATTGGATGGGATGTGCAGTTGTCACCTGCCTGGTTACCAAGGGAACGGCGGCCAGAGGCTGGTCAGCAGCGGCCTTTCCGAGGTTCCCGGTACTCCTCTGGGGTTTCAAGGGGCAAAGAAATGGCTCTCACGCTTCTTAGTTTATGGTTGAAAGGGAGGGGCACCCTGGTTTGCCACCAACCTCACAGGACTATCAGGTGGGGTGGGCAACCTGCCCAGTTCGCATATAATGACCCTGAGGCCCCAGGGCCAGAATCCTGGGAATCGAAAGGGCCTTGGGTCCCTTTCTTTTATGAGGGGCCAGCCAGGGCCCAGTGAGGGGATGACCCTCTGTGAGAGCCTTCTGGGTGCAGACGCCGTGTAGCTGCTGGGGCGGCGCCAGGCCGAGCAGCGTCTTGCCCTGGGGAGCTGACGTTCCGGGGCCCCGTGTCTCAGACTTCGAGAGAGGCTGGGGACTGGGATTGTGTTGTGAAATCTCCTCGTTGCACGCAGCTTGAGATTGTTGAAAGAATAAAATGGTCCCGGGCCCTGTGGTTGGTGGTGGCTGGGCCTCCATTTTCCACTCACCCCTCTGCTGCCAGAGACCAGAGGCTCCCGGGGTCCTGGGCGCCTCGGTGCATCCCCACCTCCCTGGCTTCTTTCTCCATCCCTGGGAACAGACATCGCTACACGGGCAGGCGTGGTCTTCAAGGGCGTTGCCGCGTCACCTGCCAGCCCTGCACCTGGCTTTGCCCCCCCCCCGGGCCGAGCCGGCCTGTGTGACAGCTATATTGTCTGTTTCAGGGTTCCCCTGTTCCAGACCCGACCCTCTGCCAGGACTTGGAAGGAATGGCCTGGACCACCGGGTAGGTGCCCCGCCCCCCACCCTGGCCCGTCTGGCGCTAATGTTACCGTGAGCGGTTCCCACGGCTTTGAGACCACACAGCCCGCGGAGGCCCGGGCACCGCCTGCCCGCCTGTGCCTGCTGCTCCCCCAGGCACCCCCCCCACTCCTTCGGACCAGGCCAGGCAGAGCATCACCTCCCTGCCCCACCTCCGTGTGTACAGGCGGGGAGACAGCCCCCCCCCCCGTCCTCCTTCTGTGACCCGGAACCTGAGAAGGACCTTAAACTGTGAGCCAAGGCTCCACCCTGCTCCCTTTGCTGGGTGCCCCTGCCCCTCACTGCTGCCACTGTCACCTTGCTCCGCCACAGGTGGCCTTGGCACCTGCCATCACCACGCAGAGCGGTGGTCTCTGTGGCTGCTCCCAGTGGGAAGCTGGTTGGACCCCCTCCTCCAGGTGTCCCCGGTTTGGGGACAGTCAGAGGACAGCCCAGACTGTGTGGTGCCTGACTTATCCCCCATGGGGGTGTGGGGGCCACGGGACCCTGATGAAGACTTGCCCATCTCTGCCCCTCTCCCCACAGCTTCCCTGGGTGTCCAGTGAGAATCCCTCAGGCTGGTGGGCGTGATGACGCCAGAGCCCCTCCCCCCACCTCTCCCTGCCGAGGATGTTTGTCCATAAACCGAGGCAATTCGTCTTCAAGGGCAGCCACTCCAAGCTGGTGGTCTCAGCCATAAGTGTAGCACAGGGGGCAGCTCCTCCAGCCTCCCCCAGGAGGGTCTCGGAGCCAGGGGCCAGTCCCCCAGGACACGGCTGAGAACAGGGACATATCCCCGGAGCTGCCAATGTCCTCTCGGCTTCTCTGTCCACCCCAGCTGTGCTGGAGGAGCTGGCGTGTCTGCCCTGGGCCAGGCTCGCTTGTCCCAGGATGAGCCGAACCAGGATGTACATGCCGCCCGCTTCTTCCGGTGGCTTCAGTGGGTTTGTCCACCCTTCCTGTCCTCTGTGAGAAAGTGGGACTGAGGTCCACGGACGGTCACAGCCCCAGGAAGCTCAGTGTTAGGGTTTGGGAACAGCTGGTCCAGACACTTGGGCGGGGACCCTGTCCTCGTCCCCCCCTCTAGAACGGAGTCAGAAGCTGACCATGGAACTCAGAGCTCCACCCTGTGAACACCCTGCCAGCCTGCGGGGGGGGGGCAGCCTGTGAGGAAGCCCAGGTGTCCTTCCCGGGGGGAGTGCAGAAGGGGGGCTTCATCATCACGTGAAGACTCGATTTTCACGTCGTTTCTGGGGGGAGCAGTCAATATCACGGTGATTTCGCCTCAGGTTCTTTTCTCCCCTGGAACATTTTCTCCTTTTCACTCTGCCTAAGACTCTTAGGTAATGTCATGCTTATTTCTCAGTGGGAAGGCCAGGTACTTACCTTCCAATGGCCAGCCCGTCATCCCTTGGGTCCCCAGGGAGCGTGTGCACCCCTTGTTGTCAGTGGCCTGCAGAGTCCCCAAGTCACTTTTTCCGTTGTTTCTTGGTTCATTTTTACTTCCAGAAAGGATTCTTGGTGGGCTAGAGTAAAAGCCCAGGTGAGGTGTGACCCAAAGCCCATTAACACCAAGTCAGGAAGGAGGAGAGGGGCAACTGTAGCAGAAAATTACATCAAAAACAACATTGTATCGGAAAGCCGCAGAGCTGAGCTCCCAGCTTCCCACTCGCGGCAGGTGCTGCGGCTTCTGGCAGAGAGAGGGATCTGTTACAGGGCCATCCCCGTTTGTCCCCAGCTCCCGAGCATGTAGTCCCTGGCGGGTGTCACGGCTCTCTGGGGAATAAGCAGAGAAGGAGCTGCCTGCCGCTGGCTCTTCTGGGGACACGTGCCACTGGGCCTGTTTCTCAGAGAAAGACCACTGGCCACCAACAGTCCCAGTGGCAGCCCCTGGAAGGGGTCCCATCTTGAAAACCCCTGATGCTAAATGTGAACAGTCCGACCTCTCCTACTGCAGCACCGAGGGTCAGGTCAGGACTCGCGGCACAAAGCAGGGACACGGTTTACAGAGTGGCTGGAGCACTCGTCGCTTTAAATGCACCGAGCGGGATAAAATGCAAGGGTGCTGGCTGCTGTCACAGCGAGTTTGGTGGGTGCTTGCAGCGTGAGCTGATTTCTTCTGAAATCAGACATGCAGATCCAGTGTAAAAATTGCACGCATGGCTAACGCGGGCAGCTGAGTTCCTCCAACAGGAGTGTGAGAAACACATATGCCCTTGGAACCGGTTCCCCACGCCACTTGATAAACGCCCATGGGTGTGACTCTAAGGACAACGCTAACGAATGACAGAATCTCGACACTTTCCAGCCGTGACACTGGGAAGAGCTTGGGCCTTCGCATCAGACAGCCCTGAGTTCAAACCCCAGCCCTACCCCTCACGGGGTGTGTCTTTGGGCAAGTTGCGTGCATTTTCTGCCATTTTCCAGTCTTTACGAAGTTTGTCCTTACCTGTTAAGGTGATTGTGAGGACAGGTGATGTGGCCATGAAATCTTGTGAGCTCCACAGTGTGGTTCCCACCCGAGTCATTCTTATCGAAGCAAGTTCCTGTCCGGTCTTCCCTCCGGGCCAGTGGTTGCTGCGTGCCGCCGCACGACCCGGCATGAGCATTAGGGAGAGAGGCACACAGCCAGGGGTGCAGGGCCACAATGTCCCTGCTGCTATTAGCCATGCTGGTACAGTCTTTGAAAAGCAAAACACATCAGCCAGATTTTTGTTTTACAGTACCACACATTTGCTGTGTGACCTTGGGCAAGTTGCTTAACCTCTCTGAGCCTTGTTCCTAAACTGGTCCTAACAATGCCCACCTCCTCGGGTTGCAGTGGAAATGAGTGAATGTGAGGTAGAGCAGCTGGCACGTAATGACACTGAACAAAGGGCAGAGGTGAATCATTCGGTGGTCCTCTGTGGAGACCAGCAGAGGTGCGCCTGTTGGTGCACCTTTGTGGGGCCCTGCAGGCCCGCACACACAGCAGCAGCCCCAGGCTCCCTGGCACCCGAGAGGTCTTGAAGACCGTGGCCCCACTTGGCAACTAAAGCCAGGACGCTGCTCTGTCCCTGCTCTGGGCTGATCCCCCGCTTCCCTCTCCACCCGAACTGTGCCCCACCCTCCCTCCTGGGAGTCTCCGGCCTGTCTCAGAGCGTGACAGAGCCAAGGACGCTAGTTCTGCCTCCAGGAAGTTGGTTTCCAACTGCTCACGGTGGCCCTGATGGCCTGTTTGGACGGCCTGTGATGCAGGACAGTGGTCACTAGGGGGCGACATTTCCCTTCTCTGTCACAGGCAGGTTGAGGCCAGTGGCTGGCAAGTTTACCCAGTTGTTCCAGGAGGAGGTGCGTGTCAGTGACCTGAGATGGGGGTCTCAAAAAAGTGTCCTCGCAAGGAAGGAAAATGATTCGGGCCGGGGGCTCCTGGGCTGGGCCTAGGGCAGGCCAGGGAGGCATGTACCAAGCTCAGGAATCCAGATAATGTTTTAATGCCATGCTTTTAAAAACCCAAATTAATGCAGACAGATCGACGATGAACAAAATATCAAACATTTAAATAAAGACTGGCTCCAACCCTGCACTTAACGTGCGACCCCACTCACCGGCCCCGCTCCCCTGTTTGGGGGGCAGGACCTGGGACCCCTGTTCTCCCAGGCCCGGAGCCCCACCTCAAGCACTGTGGGCTCCCCGCTCCTGCTTCTGCGGGGTCAGAGCTGAAAGCACTCGTTCTTGCAATGCGATTGGAGGGCGCGGAAGATGGCCCGCCTTCGACAGCAGAGCCCTCCCCGTGAAGGCGAACCCCAGGCTGTTTCAGGAGTGCTGGCCAGGAGCCCTGGCCCTGTGTGGGACCTGTACCAGGTTCAAGGCTTGGACGGTGGAGGGCAGACGGGCCCTGGTGGGGCTCAGTGCCTGCTTGTGGGGGCGGGGGGGGCTCTCGGGAGGGCATTTGCAGGTGGGCAGAGGGAGAGAGAATTCCAGGCATTCTGGGTCATGACTCATTAGAAGGTGAAGCTTGCTGCCAGTGCTGGGTGCTGCGGACAGGTGAGGAGGGCACCTGAGACAGGCAGCAGGGCTCTGGGTCCATGTGCCCTCTGCACGTGTCACCCTCTTAAAGTCCTCGTCAGTCACAGCCTCCTCTCTGTACAAGTGCTTGCCACATGCTGGGCTCTGTCCCGGGGGCTGTGTGGACACCAGCCAGGAAGCACCTGGAGACGGCAGGGTCCGGAGGGGAGCAGAGGCCCCATGGAGCAGCCTCTGTGCCGAGTCTGGTAGGAGTTGCCTGGACCGCAGCGTGTGAGCGAAGCTGCCAGCTGACACCCACCCACCTGGGCCGTGAGGCCCACTGCCCGCCCCTACGGCCTGCCTCCTGCCACCCTTTCTCTTTTTCTTCCAGAATGCCAATTTGGTCCCTGGCGAAGCAGACCCGGATGCCAGCTGGGGCACTCGAGGTACCAGGAGCAGGGACCCCTGGGGTCTCTGGCTGGGACAGGGGTCACTGACACGGCCCCCCAGGGCCAGCTGGCTGCAGCCATCCGGGAGTGAGGGGAGCCCGGGATGCTCTTGTCCCGCCTCTTCCAAGGGCCTCTGCTCACCTCAGTTCTCCGGGGGCCCAAGGCGCTCCCTCTCTCCCAGCAGCCCCCGCCTGGGCTGTCACTCTGGTCCCTTGGGGACTAGGAACTGTGTGGGGATGGCTGCCCCGTCAGGGTACCGGCCAGCCCTCCCCCCAGTGAATTTTCGTGATGGTGAGAGAGTCAGAGTGGCAGTGAAAGGCCCCGGGTCTGAGCCCAAGGAGCCCCCCCACCCCGCTCGACTTCTGGGCCTCTCCCAAGGGCGCCACAGAGGCGTTCGGCCCAGGGCTCTGCCAGCTCCGAGCCAGCTGGGGCCTGCACCACCGGTCCCACGCCGGGTTCCTCATCCTGGCGCCCCGAGGGGGATGGCGTGGGGGGCAGCTCCCTCTCGTGGGCTGGTCTGCACGGCC
Organism: Artibeus jamaicensis; assembly: GCF_021234435.1. Taxonomy (NCBI): domain Eukaryota; kingdom Metazoa; phylum Chordata; class Mammalia; order Chiroptera; family Phyllostomidae; genus Artibeus; species Artibeus jamaicensis. The sequence continues at coordinate 25,718,490 of NW_026521954.1, read as the reverse complement.
AGGCAGAGCATGGGGTGTCCCAGCCTGTCCCTCTAAGAGCCTCTCCGAGTCCTGGGCTCACCGCTGACGCGTCCAGAATCCCATGCATCACACTGAAAACTTCGGGGACCGGCTCCTCGACCAGGAGCCCTGCCAGGGACTCTCCCCCGAGACAGGCTCGTGGTCCGGGTTCCAGGGTTTGTGTCTGTGTGGCTTCTGCATGTTCAGGGAGGCTTCTGTCCACACGAGTTGACTTTTTAACGAGACGCTTCGAATCTGGAGGGAAGACCCTTACGACACTGGCGTGTGGAGCTCGGAGATTTAAAAGGAGGACTAAAGGGTTAGGGACGGGAGCAGGAGGCTGGGGGCTCAGGCCCCAGGGAGGCTGCGGGTCTCCAAGACGCCCCTAACACTTCTACCCAGACCGCCCGCTCCTCAGGGACAGGCAGGCAGCTTTCTCGGGTGACTCGGCCTGTGCGGGGGACACCGTGCCACTTCCAGCTCCCAGTCTGGCTCTAGCCTTCTGACCACCTCCTGCTCTGGGCTTCCCACCAGGAAGGGCAGGACCCTCCTCCTAGGGCAGCCACTGGGGGACCGGGAGCCGCGTGGCCCAGCTGACTGCAGGGGCGGGGGCTGGGCCCTGATGGGACTGCTTCCCCCTTTGTGCCCGGAGCCCGCGGTCTCTCAGCCGCCGCCCATGCTCTCTGCTCTTTCTCTGACAGAATACAAGGTAAGAAAGAGGGGCCACCGCCTGTGCTGACCTCCGACCTCTTCCTGCCACCGCCGGCCAGGTGAAAAGTCCCCTTTGTTGTGCTTTTCCTATGACGTGGGTCCGATGCAGACGCAAGTATGCCCCTCCCCCAGCCCAGCTGGGCTCTGCGTCCCTGCCTGAGCCGGCTGGGGGCGAACCCGCGGTCTCCTCCCCCGCAGGTCTACCCGTATGACGCCCTCATCGTGACAAACCGGATTCGCGTGAAACTGCCCAGAGATGTGGACCGGACGAGGCTGGAGGTGAGAGCGGCTCTGCGGGGGGGTCCTCCCCTCAGTGACTCTGCAGGCACCTCGTCCACGGCGCGACCCTCGTCGCCCCTGGTGTCCCTGCTGGGGGCGGTGCCGGCACAGCAAGGGCTCGGGTCCAGGGCCCGCATTGGTTCAGGGCGTGGGAACTTGGGGTCAGGGACTCTTGTGCCCAGCAAGGCGGCCGTGCCAGGAGGCCCCCGCTGCTCGAGGTCTGGGCGGGAAAGGCTCGCAGCTACCAGGCATGCTTGTCTGTCCCAAGTCTGGAGAGCGGACACTTGTCCCAACCGATGTGCGACTTCTCGTGGTCCAGGAGGACACGCTGGCCTGTGGGGGGCAAGGGCTGTCACCGTAGACCAGCGCGCGGCAGGGGGCACAGCCCCCAGGACGGTCGAAATCCGAGTGTAACTTCTGACTCCCCACAGCTGGAGGACAGCTGTCCCTCGGTGTCCGCGGGGGTGGGTTCCCCGCACAGCGCCCGCTGTGTCTGCAGGCTCCCAGCCGAGGCTCACAGACACCGTGGTCGGTTGAGTGTGCCGGTGCGTGGAGCCCAGGGACAGGGGGGCTGAGTGGACATGCAGTGGACAGACCCTCAGGCTAGGGGGCCCGTGCGGTTCGGATTCCTGTTGCCCGAGGGTCAGCTCTACCGCATGTAAAAGGCCCCACAGGGCGTCGGCGCAGAACAGGGTTTGGATAATGATGCGCCTGGGAGGACGAACTTCGCCGAGCCCCTCCGAGCCGGGTCCAAGGGGGCCCACGTGCAGCTTCGTGCCCACAGGCGTCCCAGGAAGTGGTCAACGGCCAGATGCTCGGTTCGAGTCCAGAGCCGGGTCAGGAATGTCTCAGTGCCTTTTAATGGTGCTTTCACTGGACGTGAGGGCGCTGGAGGTCCCTGAATGCCTGGGGCCACCCTGTCCCATCTGTGCTCCATCAGGGCTGGGCACACAGTAGGTGCCGGGAGCATAGGAGGCCTACTGTGCATCCAGCCAGCACCAGGCCCTGCCAGCCTGCCTGCCCAGGGGGTGACTCTGGCAGCAGCCAGGAGAGAAGCGAGGGGGCCGTGCAAACAGCCCCGTCCAGGGCTGAGAGCGGAGTGCTGAGCCGGCCCTGGGAGGAGCAACAGGACTGTCACCGGCAGAGAAGGGGGAGCACGGGAGGGTCTTCCAGGCCCAGGGACCCGTGGGGGCAGGGCCAGGGAGGCCGGTGCTCAGAGTGCACAGAGCGGCAGAACTCAGGCCCCGCCCCTCACTCAGGGGTGCAGCCCGGGGGTCCCGGTCGTGGTCCTGGGCAGCAGCTGCCCGGGCCTCCCTGTGGCCACCCCGCTTTCTCTGCAGGGACGCACTCTGGCTCCCCTGCAGTGGGTTCCTTGTTCATGGACTGGGCCCGTCCCCAGGACAAACGTCACTCCTATAAAATGGGCTGCCGGGCTGGGTGGCTCTGGGGTCGGGAGCAGCCTGGAGGCAGCGGCTGTTGTGGGACTCGGCTCCCTGTGGCCCTGCCCTGTGGGCCAGGGCTCTCTCTCCACCAGGGGATCCCAGCGCGCTGCCTGCCCTGGGCACCGCAGTGGTGGCCCTGGGGCCCCCAGCCACCGGGACTTGCGTCTTCCCCTTGGGACTGGGGCACTCGTTAAAGGACTCCCATCCTACCCCCCTCTCCTACCCCCCAACACAGACTGAAAGGTGCGAAATATGAAGTAGTTAACACAAGCAAACCTTTTTAAAAAGCGACTGGGGAGTGTGTCTGGACTAATCTTTCAGATCTTCCAGCACACACCCAAGGGCGCGTCCCTGTCGTCCCTCTCCCGGGGCCTTCTGGCTTGGCCGGAAGGCCCCGTGGGACTGTGGCCACCGTGGGCCCCTCCCACAGGCTCCGGGGCTGGGAGGGCCCGGGATGGGCCATGTCCCTGCAGCAGAGGAGGGACCCTGACAGTTTTCTTCCGGAGGAAAGAGCTTTATTTTTAACAGAAAAACAATCCACAACACTTGTAAAACTCCGGGAAAAGACACCGGAGAACGGAAACCTCCCCCAGAATTCCCCACCGGCCCAACCCCCGGCCGTCCGGGAGCCGCTTCCTGCTCAGGCGCGCGCCCCCCCCCCACCACCACCACACTGCCTGGGTTTTGGATGAGGCTTCACACACGGCTGATGCCACTGGACATCTGCCTGTTTCTTTAAACTCAACCGTTTTCCACACTGGTTCCCATGGAGCCATCTGTCCCTTTAAACAATTGTGTGGTGGCCCTGTGTCCATGTTCCCCACGCAGGAGGGTCCCAAAGGCCACGTCTGGCTCCCACCCATGCCCCACTGGCTGAGCTCGGTCACAGGGCAAAGCCACGTGCAGGGCGGGCTGGGGTGGCAGTGTGCCCTGCGAGAGGAGAGCAAGGCTGGGCGGGGGGAGCAGGGGTGTTGCCAGGCCAGGTCCCAGCAGGAAGGCTCCTCTGTCCCGGGGTCCAGGTGTGCTGCCTACCCTCTGCCAAAGTGCCGAGCTGAGCCTCGCATCCCTGGGTGAGAGTGGGTCCTGGAGTTGGGGGGTGCTCGCCAGTGGGAGCCCCATCCTCACAGACCTAGTCTGACAGGGAGGCAATCAGCTGTGACCCAGAGGGGGTGTGCGCTTAACCACTGACGTAAGGGCTGCACAGGGGAGGAAGGTGGGCCTGTGAGTGGCTGAAAAGTAGGTCAGAATTAACTGGGCGCGGCCAGCGTGCCCGCACGTGAGGATGTAAGCCGAGGAGCGGCGGCCGGAAGAGACCTCCAGGAAGAGCAATGGCTTGTGCAAAGGCCCCGGGGCAGGGGGAAGCCAGGCCTGTTTGAGGAGGAAGTCGAGGTGGCTGTATTGGAGCAGGGGACACTAAGGACAGGACAGGCCTTGCCAGGCCCTGGGCCCTGGCGAGCAGTTTGGTTTTGGTCTAGAAGCAGTGGCTTTACAGTGGGGCACTCAGGATTCGGTTTGTAATTTAGAACCACGCCGGCGCTGCGCTGGGAGGCCGATCGGCTGTGTGCATGCAGGGAGCCTGTTGAGCATGGAATCAGGTCGTCCGAGCAAGACCGGCAGACAGTGTGGGCAGCGTGGAGGCAGGAAGCAGGTGGATCCGGGCAGTGTTTGGGGCTCGAGGTGGCAGGCCTTGGTGACAGCAGGTGTGCTGTGGAGGGGCTGTGACCCTAGGCCGTCGGGATGTGGTGGTGGATGGAGGGGTCACTGGGCAGAGGGTGACAAGCCAGGACACTGACGATGATTGGCGCTCCGGCCCCCGAGGCCCAGCCGAGGGATCCCAGGACAGGCAGGCAGGCGGAGGGAAAGGCACCTGGCAATGCCTAGTGGGTGCCCGGTGAATGCCAGTCACTTACCAAGGTGGTATGACAGTCCTCTGCCATTCCGGAAGGTGGCACTGCGGGAAGTGGGCAGATGAGCCGTATGATCTTCACAGGCAGAGGGGGACCAGCAGGCTGGCTTCCCAGGGGCCCCCTGGGGCCCACGACCCCGTGGTGTCTGTCCTAGTCAGTCTGGGTCCCAGTCCCCCACCCCCGGGTCCTGCCTGGGAGTCCCTCAGAACCCCCTCTGCCAGGCAGTTGCTCTGAGGGGCCGCTGTGCCAGGAGCTCCCCACTTGAGGGAAAGGAGCTTACCTGTTCCTGGGAGAAAACTCAGGGGTCCGCTCGTCTGAGGGCACTCCCTACCCACTTCTGTCTGTCACGGGCTGAAACATGTCACCGCTGTGGCGGTGCGCCAGTCGCTTGACGTCCGAGGTGGTGTCCTGGTGGAAAGAGACGCTCAGGTCAAGATGACCTGGTGTGAACCCAGGCTCCACGATGTCCAGCTGTGTGACTGTGGGCAGGTGACCCAGCCACCCGGAGCCGGACTCCACTCTGTCCAATGGCACTGCATGGCTGTCCCGCGCAGCGTCACCGGCGCTGATTTGGTTGCTGAACAGCAGGCACGGACACCAACCGGGGGCAAGCTCGGGACGGGGGCGCGGTGGGTGGGCGGTTTGGTTATTCCGTCCTGGTGATCCCCACGTTCCCAGCCTGAGAGGGAACCACGCAGGTGACACCGGAGCAGAGAGAGCTCTCCACGGGGCCGAGGCTGTGGGAGGGCCGAGCGAGCGCTGCGCCTGCTGAGGACTCGAGGAAGAACCGGGAGGCTGAAAGGATGTGGGGACGGCCACGAGGCTCGGCCGCCCGGAGGGGAAAGGGCTCGCTCCTTGACGCCCAGCGCCGGCAGCCAGTGGCACCGTAGGCTCCGTGGGGTCTGGTTTAGTGAACAAACACTTGTCCCACCCCACGGCGGCGCTCCGGGCTGTTGCACACGTGGCTTTCACACCTGATGTGGCACTGCAGAGACGGGCCTGGGAGGCGGAGGGGCCGCAGGGCCTTCCTGGTCCCATAGCCCCCGAGAGATTCAACGGCGCTTTGCAGAAGGAGTTCCTAACCCCCCTCCGTACCTCAGCCTCCCAGCGCACGTGTGCAGACGCTCTGTCCCCTAAGTGGGGTCCTCTGGAGAAATGGGACCAGCAGGAGGCAGGCAGGGGGACAGACAGAGATGCAGACAGACACAGACTTTTTTTGAGGGGCTGGCATGTGAACCAGTGGGGCTGGCGTGTCTGGAGTCTGCAGGACAGGTGGCTAGGGTGGCCGGGCAGCATCGGCCAGGCTTGCACGCAGTGTGACCAGACAGACAGCAGAGTGTGCTGTGGGGAGGGGCTCCCTGTCCCGCCCTTGGCCTGGAGGCAGCGTCCCTGGGAGTCACTGGAGGGTCCTCATGGATTCGGCAGCCCGGACCTTTCTTTCTGAGCGCCGGGCGGCACAGGGCAGCTGCAGGAAGGGGAGCAGCTGACGCCTCACAGCAGCGCCCCGTCCTGGCCTCCAGGTCTGGAGGCCCAGCGGTAAGAGCCCAAGCCTGGGATGTGCCTCAGTGAGAAGGGCTTGCAGGGACAGGAGAACCGGCTTTGTTTACTGCCCCCCAGCCCCCTGCCAGGCCGATCCTCTGAGAACCTGACGGACACTGGTGATGGCGCCGGGTCCCGGTTGTGCTGCACACGTCTATCTGAAAGATGGGTCAGCGCCAGCGTCTATGGTTCCAGGGGCCCAAGAGGTTGGTGGTGGTTCAGCACGGAGAGGCATGGCATGGCTCCAGGGGCCTGAGTGGCCAGGGCAATCTAGGGGGCCCCCTGGAGGAGGGGACATTTGAGCTAGGACCCATGGGAGGAGGAGGAGCCACTGTGTGTCGGGGAGGGTGGTGGTAGCAGGAAGAACACTGCAGGCCCTGGGGTGGCAAAGAGCCTGGAATGTTCCAGAAACCATAGATGGCAGGGGTCTGGCACAGCGCCCTCCCTTCTCTTTGTTGTTCACCAGTGTTGCTTTGATGAGCTCCTGCCGGGAGTCAGAGGTCAGCCGTCAGGGCGTCCTGTTTTCAGGACACCTTTGGCATTTGGTCCAGGTCACACCTCAGAGTCGGAGGTTCATTTGTCCAGGTCACGGGGCGTCTCCTCTGCAAGGCCTTCCTGGGTCACCCCTGATCCCTCAGCCCTCCAGAGGATTTACTTGCTTTCTGACATGCCTCTTCATGGGGCCAGGGAGCTCTGGGGGGTGAGTGAGGGCGGCCTGGTCTGGCCGATGTCAGGGTCCCAGACCTAGCACCCACAGGTGAGCGGCCCCTCTGCAAAGGTGCCACCCCCTGGGCCTCCTGCCTGCCAGCTCCAGAAGGGACTGGGCTGTGCCTGGGGCCAGCCCTCCTAGGGAGCCTTGAGGAAGCAGGGTCAGGGGAGTTGGCCCAGGGGTCATCTGTGCATGGCCCCGTCCTGCCAGCTATGGATGGGGGAGGGGTGTGACTCTGAGAGGGGGGCCAGTGCCTCAGCCGCCATAAGCAGGCCTGGCCACCCCTTCTCACCTAGAAGGCAGGTAGACTCAGCCGGGCGAGGCAGGATCCCTGGAGTCCCCAGGTCCCTCCTCATTGACACCCCCCCCCCCAGCTCTCCATGCCCTGCAGGGCTGTGGAGGCCTGGCCCTGCTTCTTTCGGCTCCACCTCCCTGGCTTCTTTCAGGCACCGGACTCGTGGCTTTTCTCTTATTTATGTCTTTTAACGGCCCCTGGCCACTCCCAGGGACCTGTGTCTCTGGCCTGTCCCAGGCCCCCAGTCAGTATTTGCTGAATATTGGGAAAGCACATTCCTCTCCTCCTTCCTTCCCCACGCCCGATTGTCCCACCTTAATTGGGAGGACTGTGCCTTGGTACCTGGACGTGGCGCTGCCGCCTGCGACGACAATTCTGAGCGTCTGTGCACTGGGCAGGAAGGCCTCAGCCACCAAGAACCCCTGGGTGAATGGCTCACTGCTGGCAAGCTCCGGCATTCCACCTCCTGTGGGCAAGTTCAAGGTCGCAGCCAGCAGCGGCCGACGGGGCCTTCCTGCCAGAGACTAGCTTGATGGGGGCGGGGGGAGCGAGGTCCGTGTCCTCACAACTCCGTGTTTGTGTGTGCACGCGTGTGTCCGCACTCTGAGTGTGTCCGTGTGTGTGAGTGTGCGGGTGCACTTTCTCTCTTCACCGTCACGCCAGCCTTCAGTGTGGCCGGTCTCTTTGCAAAGTCCGGGAAAGCATACTTTTTTGTGCAAGAATTGGTTTTTAATTTTTTTTATTTTTAAAGATTTTGCTTATTTATTTTTAGACAGAGGGGAAGGGAGAAAGAGAGGGAGAGAAACATCATTGTGGGGTTGCCTCTTGCATGCCCCCCACTGGAGACCTGGTCTGCAGCCCAGGCATGTGCCCTGACTGAGAATCGAACTGGCGACCCTTTGCTTTGCAGGCCGGTGCTCAGTCCACTGAGCCACACCAGCCAGGGCGAGGATTGGTTTCTTTATTGTAAGATTCATGTAAATAAAATGCAGCATTTTACCTGTTTTAAGGTGTGTGGTTCGGGGACACCAAGCACGTCCCCAGCGACCACCTTGTCTGTTTAGTCTCCGCAGGCTCCCGGCTCCCCAGGCGGAGACCCCGCCCCTGTAGGCGGGCACTCCTGCCGCACCCCTTGCCCTGGGCCACCACGGTCTGGTTTGGTCCCCATGGGAGCACCCGCCCTGGGTGTTTTGGAGGAGCGGCCTCAGACAAAACAGGCGGCCTTTCGTGCCGGCCTCTGTCGCGGGGCCTCATGTTTCCGGCTCTTGTCCACGCCACGGCAGGTGTCGGAATGTCACTGCTCGTGGGCTCCAGCACGTCTGGCCTACCCGCGTGTCCTTCGGTGGACAGCTGGGCTGTCTGGGCCCCTGTGACAAGGCCACCGTGAACCCGGACCTGCAGGCCTGCGACTCAGTCCCGCGGTCAGTTCTTCCGGATCCGCCGGGGAGGCTTTGTCAGTGGGGGACTGCAGACCGTTATCCACACGGCTACACAGAGCCACGCTTTTTAAGCAAAGGCAGAGGGGAATTCGAACCCGGTCCTCTGGGGGCAGGAGCCCGACCCCTTCCAGCTGCAGGCGCCCAGGCTGGGAGGATGTGAGTGAGTTTCTCTGAGCCTATGGACAGAGACAGGTGTGCGGGGCTGGGAGCAGACACCGGCAAGAGGGAGGCCGGAACTCGGTGGCAGTGGGGGATGCTTGCCCGACCACCCCGACCACCTTGGTGGCTGACACCCATGTCCCTGGCCAGGGCCAGTCCTGAGGTAGCCCAGTGCTAACTGCATGGTCTTACTCATCCCTGCAACTCCAGGAGGGGTACAGGGGCCGCCTTCAGGTACAGGGAGTAGACCGAGGCTCTGGGGCCGGCTGGCACGGGCGCCCTTGACCTCCATGTGGCCCAGCCCTCCATGGGGCCCCCAGACAAGGAGGAGGGCTCAGAGAGACAAGCACTAATCACACAGCTGAGGCTGGGGGGCAGGGGGAATGGGGCTCGGACGCAGGCCGGCCTGCCTGGCTCCCGGGCCCACTCTCCACGCCTATCTTCCTCATCAGTAAAATGGGCTGTCATAACCTCCACCCCTCCTGTCGGAGGGCCCACGAAAATTAAATAACGGGAACCCACAGAACCTCAGGTGTTTGCAGGCAGGTGGGAGTCCTGGTCCCGGGCACGCTTGTGGCTTCGGTTCGCGTGGGGGTGGGTGTGTAGGTGTCACCAAGAGTCCCTACCCGAGTCCCTCTCCTCTGGGCTTGCTTCCGACAGCTGCAGAATGGGGGTGAGGGGGATGCAGAGGGGACCTGCAGGACCCGAGGCCCCAGCTGCTGAGGGCGGCCACCGGACCCTCACCGCAGTCCTACCTCTGGTGGCCCAGTGGCACGTCGCAGAGTTGCTGACCGCTCCCTTCTGGTGTCTCCCCACCCCCTTTTTTTCCAGAGACACTTGTCGCCGGAGGAGTTCCAGGAAGTGTTTGGGATGAGCGTGGAGGAGTTCGACCGCCTGGCCCTCTGGAAGCGGAACGACCTGAAGAAGAAGGCCCTGCTCTTCTGACGGCTGCCCGGGCTCTGACGGCGGAACGTGCGGGCAGGGGCGGGGGTGCGGGCGCCTGCGGGAACCAAGCACAGCCCTCCTGTCGCACTGGCTCTGGCTTCTCTGTGTCCGCTGGGTGGGTGGGGCGCCGGGGAGGGCTGGGGGTGGGGCGGGAGTGGGTCCCACCCCAGGTTCACTGGCAGCTCTCCCACTGTCACAGTTCAGGGCCCCTCCCCACTGTGCTTGGCACCGGGGAGACACTGCAGAATGGCTGTCCCAGGGGGTGGAGGGACATTCAGACAACCACAGCCGCCTCCCTTGGCCTTTGGAGCACAGAGGTGGCTGGGACTTGAGATTTGAGTGACAGGCACTGACACAATCACTGGTGGGGGACACGGGGCTCCCCATGTCCCGGGCCCCGCCCACCTGCCCCTCCCAGCCCCAGAGGCGCAGCCTCACTGGTGATCCCGCAGCCCAGGGTGCCCGGGGCTGTGCCAAGCGTGGGGCGCACCAGTTTTGTGGCCGTCTGTGACCCAGTCTCTTTTTAGGGACGAATGTCAACCTGACAGGGTACTGTCCCCCAGGGCCCTCTGTGCACTGCGTCATTCTTTCAAATCCGCCCCTAGATGCCTAAATGATGCCTATAAAGTAACACAAAAGTTTTATTTTGTTAAAGAGCATAGCCTACTTAAACATGAGATGACACATGGAAAGAGTTTAGTTTTCCAGTCCCGCTGAGGGAGTGCTTCGGCCTTTCTGCCCCCGCGCCCCGTTCCACAGTGTGTGGTCTCGGTTCCCGGTGTGTCCCTCGGACGCGGGGCTCCTCGTCTGGCTTCCGTTCGCCTTCTTTCTTTCACACCAGTCAGTCACACGGGTGCCCCGAAAGGCAGGCCCTCCCCCCAGTGCTGTCTGTAGGAACAAGTGAACTGCGGACCCACGGTGATTCCCTCGCTGTCGTCTTCCAAGTCTTAAGGAGAAGGAAGTTCTGCCAACGAGCTGGAACCAAGGGTGTCCGTGTGCCGGTGTCCTCCCACCCCAAGTGGCTCCCACTCCACCTGGCTCCCACCCATGTGGCAGCCAGCCCGTCCCACCTCCCCGCAGTGGAACACGGACATGTGGCCCCAGGAGCGGTGCCTCGTGGCTGACCGGTCCTGAGACGGACACCAACCCCTGGGGACAGAGGATGGGACACCTCTCCCCTCTGCTAGGTCGGCAGTGCGCCCCGCTTGGTGGCGCTGGGTCTGTCCTTCGGTGTGGGTCAGGGTATGGTGCCCCTAACGGAGTGTTTGTGACGTGTGTCCAGAGGCTTACGAAAACCAGAAGGGGTCCCCCGCGTCTGTTCCCAGTGTCCTGTGGAGCTGTGTCTTGGTGTGTCCCGGACGTCCCTGCCTGTGAGTCAGCGTTACTCAGCTTCCTCCCAGCCCCGTGACACGCCGCGTCCCGTTGCGCACCCGGCTTCTTGCCAGCCCGGCTTGGCCGGGGAGGGGGGAACCTCGGCACCTAACGCGCTTCCTTCCGCGTAGCAACCTGAGCGTGAGCACCTGGCAACCCTGCGTTCTCCTCAGTGCCATGTCCTCCTGTCAGCCCAGGCCAGCCTGGAAAATAAAGGACGATGCACTGTGACTCCTGCAAGTGCAGAGCCGCTTCTTAGAAACACGCGCCATTTCTAGTGGGCCGGGCCCCTTCTGCTGACGCTGTGTGGGGAGGGGGTCTGCCCGGAGAGCTGGCGCTGGGTGCGTGCACAGAGTGGGCGATGCTGTTGGGGCTGGACCGGGGGTCGACCTTGGAACGCCACAGGCCTGGGACCCCTGCTTGCTCAGGAGCGCGTCTCTGCCGATGGCAGAGAGCTGACACCGGCCCCAGTCAGGCTGGGGGGACCGAGTGCCAACAAGGCTGCCCGCTGCCCGAAGGACGGCCGGAAGGAGGCCCCGAATGCACCATGGAGCTCAGGGAGGCTCTCAGAGAAGGTGCTGCCCGAACTAATTCATCATGTCTTGGCTTGGAAGTGACACTCGCCACCTTTAGGCCGGCCTATTGGCCAGCACTAGTCCCGTGACCCCACCCCACTTGCAGAGGAGTCTGGGGAACGCAGCACCCGTGTGACCCAGAGGAGAGAAGGCCAGCACCAGCGGTGAGCGGTCTCGGTTCTGCCGCCGAGGCTCCGCCTAGTCCCCACGTTCAACTCCCAGGGCCGCCGGTGGCTTTTGTAGGAATCATTTGGCACCCCAGCCTCCCTGGTTACCCCCCTCGGCAGGTGACCCAACCCTGCGCAGGGATGGGACCAAGGACAGCCCCAGAGCCCCTGGGATCCCCGCCCAGTGGCTTCACCCCCAGAGGTGCCTGGCTCTGTGCAGAGGTCTCCACCTGATCAGACGCGCAGGGAGTGGACAGGGAGGTGGGGGAGCCGGCACAGGCTGGGATGCACAGAGGGGGCGGAGAGAAGGGGGTCGGGCGAGGAGGAGGGTGAAGCGATGAGAGCCCTTCAGAGGGATTCAGCAGCGAAGGAGACCTGTGCCTCCCTGGTGACCTCCAGAGGCTGCGGGGCCAGGCTGAACTAGGTCTCACGAATCATAGAAACGTCCTTTTCTTGACAACCCCTTGAGATTATCTGATTGATCCTACAGGCCCTCACTGAGTGCCCACTATGTGCCAGGCAGTCTTTTGGGGTCTCAGGACACAACAGTGAATAAGACAGGTAAAGGTCTGGAATGTATCTTCTTTTGGGGGTGGGAGGAGCAGACAGACAATGCATGTTTCAGGGAAGATAAACTCTTCGGGAAAAGCTTTCTACGGGACAAGGGGAGAGTGACCACAGAGGGCGCTGTTGGGCATAGGCGACAGCTGAATCAGTCCTGGGGCGGGGGAAGTTCCTTCTTCCTTGGTGACAGGAAGGAAGGAGAAGAGGAAGACTGGGATGCTGCTTAGTTTGTGGCAAAAACAAGCAGCATAAAAGCAAGGTCTGGACCACTCATTTCAATCCCGAACTGCTTCCAGTGAAATAACTCATCCAGCACATGCTGTGGGCACCCGGTGCCACATGGGTGCCGGGAGGTAAACATGAGTCAAACGTACCCTCCCCAGAGGAGTTCGCTGTGGCAGGGGACAGACAGACCTGGGAACCCACGGGGACGGTGCAGGTGTTGAGTGTGACAACGTAGGGCAGGCTGTTCAGGCTGCAGTGACGTGGTGCAGGACGCAAGGATGCCGTCCGGGGAGAAGAGGCAGCTTTGCTCAGGCAGCTGAGCCGGGTCCCGAAGAGTGAGGGGGAGTGGGCCCGGTGGGGTGGGGCAGACTGCTCGGAGCGGACTGAACACAGGGCATGCAGCGGCGGTGGGTTTTGGAGGCGATGAGGGACTGACAGGTTTTTTTCTTTCCCTGTCAACATTCTAAGACTGTTGTCTCATTGCCTTTTGACTTCCATTTTCTTCTGTTAAGAATTCACCTGTAATTCTTAGTGCTATTTCCCAGAATATGGTGTTTGTTTTCTATGGCTGATTTTAAAATTAAAAAAAAATCATTGGTTTTCAGTGGCATGGTTGGCTGCCTCTGATATGCGCCCCGGGGTCCCCTCTTCCTGGTCCCCCCACCCTGCTGGGGTCCCCTCCCCTTGAGTGGGGGCGTGTGTACTGACTTGCTCCTGACACAAGGTGGGGACAGTGATGGGATGTTGCCACAAGAAGCCGGGGCTCCCGTCCCAGGTGTTCTGCTCTCCTTTCCTCTGTTGTGAGGTGCCTCACACAGGCTTCCCATAGGGGCTGACAGCCAGGGCGGAGCTGTGGCCTGCCGACAGCCACACGGGGGAGCCTGGGCACCGATGGTCCCAGGCGAGCCCTGCCAGGAGTCCCCCGCTGCCGCCGCGGTTGGACTGCAGCCCGGAGAGGCCCGGAGCCAGGGAAGCTGTGAGATAACACAGACAGCCATAAGGCAGCTGTAAGGTGTTTAAAGCCGCCAGGTTTGGGGGTGATTTGTCACAGAGCAGTGGGTGGCGACTGCAGCAGGCCTGTGGGCTGCCGTCGCATCTGTGAGGGACAACACATCCCACACGGGGCCTGGGTTTCCCGAGGGTTCGCCACTGCCGTGGATGCCGCGCTCCCTCTGGGCCCCAGCATCTAGGAAGGCTCTGTTGAAAATGCTGTGCCAAGGCAGCTTACCTGGCATATAGGCAGCTTATAATTTATTTTTTCCTCAGCAGACATGTCACTGGAGGCGTCTGGGGAGAGTATTGGGGTCGCCGAGCCACCAGCTTCTCCTTCACAGTATCGATCAAGGGCGGGAATTTCCACGGAGAGCACCGGGCTAGCTCTTCGAACAAAGCACCCTGATTGGTTCCCTCGAGTGAATGCCCCACACCGGCAGGGCTGTGCTGGTCCGCAGGGTTCGGGCTTGTTTTCTGGGGTTGCATGGGGTCCCTGGATTTCAGTTTCATGACGAGAAATGAGCTCCAATCAGAGCTGCAGTAGTTTCTCCTGAGTGGGTGGGTGGAGGTGAAGCCCAAATAGAACGAGTGCTGATGAGGAAGGCATGTCAGGCTGAGCTTACTAATTCACAACTATTTGTTGCATGTCTACATACTTCGTTAGGAGTTCTGTAAGCCACAGAAACATTGACTACTGACGGCTGAAACAAATAAAGGGTTTGTTTTTTCTACCTAGTGGAGAATCTGGAGGTAGGTGATTGGGGTGGCAGAATCTCTCTGATTCTGACTTTGCTCATGGCTGTGAGGTGGCTGCTGCAGCTCTGGCCATCGTGTGCGTGTTCAAGGCAGGAATTCCTGGTGCTGAGAAAAACAGTATTAGCTGAGTCTACTCCCTTCCCCAGGGAGCAAGCTGTTCCCTAGAAACCAGTGTGTGCTGGTCGGTCTTCGACTGCTGGCCTCCTGGAAGATGGGAGGAAGGAGGCCCGTCCTGGTCTGTTGCGGTGCCACGGATCAGGTGCCGCAATTGCTGTGGTGTAAATTCTCCCACGACATGTGATTTCAAGCTACCAACATGACGGTGCTGGCTGCGTGTAGGGGAAGAGACGCCAGCCACACGCCGTCTCCCAGCACGTCTATCACACGGTTACTAGGAGACGTAAAATTCTTCAGAGCACTGACCATTGTGAGCTATCATAAAATAATTAGGAAGTAATTTTGAGTGTTATCTTTGTTTTTAATATAATGTCTCATTGTAAGTTTATATAACTTCATTGTTAAGCAGTGACTGATTGTGTTTAACAACTGACTTGCAAAATTCCTGAACAATAAACACTGGGCTCCTGTGGCTTGGTCCAAATGGCTCCTGGCAGCGCTGCCAGGAACCGTCCCGCTGACTCCCTCCGCGTCTCCCCGGCCGGGACGTCACGTGACCGCCTCAGGCTGTCTAGGAAGCTGGGAAGCCAGAAGCCGCCTGGGTCCCGAGGTGGAGCGCGTCCAGGGGAGGGGGCTGGGAGGGGGCAAGGGCCCGCCAACTAGCCCACCAGCTGGTCTACCACCACCCAGTGGCCCCCCCAACCAGAACCAAACGGTGGGGGTGGGGGTCGGAGGACTGCAATGAGCAAGACAAACTCCATTTCTTTTCTCTTGGGGCTCTCATGCTAGGGGCAAGAGAGAGATTAAAAATTATTTTTTCTTTTATAGATTTTAGAGGGAGGGGTAGGGAGAGAAAAAGAGAGGGGGAGAAACATCAATGTGTGAGAGAAACATCGACCAGCTGCCTCTTGCATACGCCCTGACTGGGGACTGAACACACAACCCAGGCATGTGCTCTGACTGAGTTTCGAACCCATAACTCTTCGGCTGGCAGGATGACACTCACCCAACTGAGCCACACGGGCCAGGGCAGAGAGGGCTTTTAAACCACCCACATGATCGTAACGGACGCCAGAAGGAAAGCCGGAGTGCTATGGATGTGTGTGATGCGGAGGTCTAGGCTGTTGTGTCCATTTTTTATTGTCTCATAACAAACGACTACAAACATAGCAGCTGAGGGCAACGCACACATTTCTTATTTTAATGCTCACCTGAGGACATTTTCTCACTGCTTTTATAGAGAGAGGAAGGGAGAGAGAGACATCGACGTGTGAGGTAAACATCCATTGGTTGCCTCCTGTACGCACCTGCTGGGGATGGGACCTGCAATGTAGGTGTGTGCTCTGGCCGGGAATCGAACCTGCAGACTCTTGGTGTATGGGATGACACTCCAACCCACCCAGCAACCCGGCCCGGGCTGTGCATGCTTCTTGACTCAGTTTCTGTTAGTTGGAGTTTGGCACATTTTAGCGGCATCCTCTGCTCAGTGCACCCCAGGTTCCACTTAGCATGTCAGCAGCCTGCGCCCTGACCTGGAGCCTTGTCTAGGGTCAGATCTACTTCCACGCTCACTCAGGTTGATGCCAGAATTCAGTTCCAGGAGCCAGCGTGACTGGGGGCTGGCCCTAGGTCCTACAGACCCTGCACCAGGTGGGCTCTTCGCTGCCTGGCAGGTGACCTCTTCAAAGCCTGTAAGTAGACCCTCTCTGCCTCATCTGTTACGACGAATTCTTAGTGATGACAAGTTCTTAGTGATGTAACCTGACCATGGGAGTGACATCCCACCCCCTCTGCCACATTGTATTAGCTAGAAGCTGTCCCAGGTTCTGCCAGCACTTGTTCCGGGGGGGACCGTGCAAGGGCGTGACTCGTTGAGAGGGGTCATCTTAGGGTGTGTCTGCCGAAGAGCTGCACACGGTGCAGGAAGGCCTGGGAATAGTGACTGAACTCAGGTGAGACTCAAAGGCCAGGAGGAGCTGCCCAGACCCCTAGAGAGAAGTGCCAGGCAGAGGGTGGCTGTAAAGGGCTGAAGCCCGGGCAACCATCCTTGTAGTGATGGCTTCACTGCCTGAGATGTGTTCTCCTGACCTCTGAGTACGCCCCAACCACCCTGGGATCTGGCGGGGGAGAGAGGAGCGTGCCTTTTATGTTCATGCCGGAGTTAGTTTGGCAAATCAGATCGGAACCCAGGCTCTTGATGTGTGTGTTTGTGTGCGTGCAGGGGGACCAGTCACCGTCCACACCTTACACACCCTTCCTTCCTTCCTCTCTCTTTCCCCCATCCCTCCCCCTTCCCTTCCTTCTTCCTCTTCCCTCTCTTCCTCCCTCCCTCCCTTCATTTCCTTTCTCCCTCCCTTTCCTTCCTTCTTTCCCCCTCCTTCCCTCCCTTCCTTCCTCCCTCCCCCCCTTACCTCCAGTGTTCCTTGAGTGCCCACAGGGTCCCTGGCTCTGTTCTGTGTGCAGAGACAGAGGCAGACCCCTGCCTCGTCCTTGAGGGGTCACACTTCATGGGGGGTGGGTTCCATCACACAGAGAGCTGCAGCCACTGCTGTGACCAAGGTTGTGAGGAATGTGGGGGGTATGCAGAGGGAGCCCCACAGGGCTGGTGAGGGGGTGGGGAGGTGCTCACGGGTGATTTCGGAGTCAAACCTGAGCAGCTGTATGGAAGGGGAGGCCACTGACTGGGAAGGGGAGGAATGCGGAGGAGCAGGTTGGGGGTGCTGGATAAAGCATTTGTTTGGGCCTTAGGGGACTGAGACACCTCCTGGGTGTCCAGCTGGGGCTCCAGGAGAGGTCCAGCCTGGGAGTGCGGATCTGTCCGTCACTGCAGTGTGGTGTTTAATGCCTGGGAGAGTGTCCCCGGCGAGTAGGAGGACATCTGGCCTGAGCCATGGGTCACCTTAACACCCCAACACGCTGAGGTCAGACAGAGAAGCCCGGATCCTAGAGATTCCAGAAACCCAGTGCAGGGCCACATCATGCTGAGAGAGCAGATGTGACGATGAGGACAGAGGTTCAGGATGATAGGTGGAGGCCCTGGCTGGTGTAGCTCAGTAGACTGAGTTCGGGCTGCGGACCGAAGTGTCGCGGGTTTGATTCCCAGTCAGGGTACACACCTAGGTTGTGGGCCAGGTCCCCCATTGGGGGCCATGTGAGAGGCAACCACACATTGATATTTCTCCCTCCTTTCCCCTCTCTCTAAAAATAAATAAATAAAATCTTTAAAAAGAGATGATAGGTGGTGTTTGGGTTTATTGGGTGACAGACGAGGAAAGGAGGGCATTTCAGGGCGGAAGAGCACAACCACAAAGGGTCTGACAGGAGAGGGTGACAGCTGGCTGCTGGCTCCTTCTCCCAGCCTTAAAGTGACTCTGAGAGACCACTGGTCCTGCTTGAAAGAGCCCCTTTCTGGAGGGCGTGTTTGGCTCCACTCCACACGCACATCCTATGAGCTGTCCAGATGTTTGTTGAATGAATAAAAAAGAAAGGAGTGAATGGGACTCTGTGGCTTGGGGCAGCACATGATCTCGCTCCTTGGGCCCCAGTGTCCCTTTATGTACGGCAGATCGTGCCTATAAGCTTGAATTCTGGGTTTGGGATGAGCACGGCCTTCTGAGAAGATTCCTAGTGGGCTTTAGGCTCAGCCTCTCTGGGTGCAACTGGGGATAGGGCCGCTCCTCTGTCCAGCCTTCTCTCTGGACCCGCAGCCCCGCCCACGCAGCCCCGCCCCACCTCCCTTTGTTTCTCCGGACCACGCCCCCTCCCCACATCTCCCTCTCCATTGGTCGGGGGGCGGACCTTGAGCGCCGGGAGCCGCGAGGGGCGGGTCGGAGGGGAGTGGGTGGGGCGAGTGCGCTTGCGCGTTGCCCGAGTCCGGCTGTAGCCTCGCGCCGGCTGCTTCTCAGCTGAACCAGAGCCCGATCCTTAGACGGCGACGGGCTGAAGCGACGGTGGAGGCGACCCCGCCCCGGGGCTCCTTTGTTGCGGCGGCAGCGGCTCTGCAGGGTGCTGGGTTCCGCTCCTCTCGGCCCGGGCGCTGGCGGCCGGAGCGAGCGCTGCTGAGGCGGCGGCCTGAGGTGAGGCGCGGGCAGCAAGACGGACGAGGCGGGGGTCGCGGTCCGGACGGGGATTCCCGGGCGGGCGGGCGGGGGTTCCTGTCAGGGCAGGGTCACGGAGCGGGCGAGGTGCCCGGCCGGGCAGGCGTCCCGGGGCCGGAAGGGGGCCCGAGCCGGGCAAGGGTCCGGGCCCGAGGGTGGGGGACCTAGGTCCCCCGCGGGGGCAGGCGTCACTGAGCCGGGCGGAGGTCCCGGCGCCCGGCGGGGGCCCGGGCGGGAGGCTTCCCGGGCGGGGCGGGGGTTCCGGGCCTGGTGTGGCGCGTCCGAGGGGGGCGCCGCGGGGTCGCCGCTCGTGGTGGCGGCCGCCGCCCTGCGGGACAGCGGGGCTGGCCCGGGGACGGGGACTGGCCGGGCTGTGGCGAGCCCAGGCGCCCCGGATTGTTTAGGCCGCGGGGCGGCACCGCGGGGGCTCCGCGCCTGCTGCGTGCGACCCGGCTCGGACCCGCGCGCGGGGTCCCGGCCCCCTGACGTCCGCTCACCCGGGATGTGGCGGCCTCCCTGCGGCCGTGGAGCCCGGAAGCCCTGGGAACAGGGGGTTTGTCCCCGCGCTCCCCGCCCCCACCTCCTGCGGGGTGTGCCTGGTCGGTGTGTCTCGTGGAGGGTGACTGCGTGGACCCTCGATCGTGGGGGCTCTGGCCACCCTGCGAGGGGGAGGCTCTTTCTTGTTCCCCTCACAGGCCACTGAGTGTGTCACAGAGCGTGGCTTTGCGTGGACCCGTGCGCGTGGTGCCTTAGCTATCCTGTGAGTCGGGGGGCTTTGCCCTGTCCCCTCCCCTCGTGACTTGTGGGAGTGTGAACCCGGGCCTGCCCCCCACCCCAGCAACGTGTGTATGTGCGTGCGCACGCTGAGGGTCTTCATGTGGTGAGGGGTCCTTGTGAGAGCCCTGGTGCCCCTCGGGGTGTATAGGTCGGGCGCAGCGGGCGGCGTTGGGGGCGCAGCTGGGCTGGGTTGGACCGCCGACCCTCTGTTTAGTTACGGTCCGGTTTGCCCGAGGAGCAGGAGCCGGAGGGGCGCCGCAGGGCCGCACTCCCCGGGGCTGCCCCCCACCCCCACCCGCCGGGGCCCTCTCTGCAGGGTCCCCTTCCCCGGGGAGTGCCGGCCCTCACCGCGCACGCCCGGGGTGGCTCTCCAGGCCGCCGCGTTTCCTGCCCAGCGGCGCGAGGCTGGGCCAGCAGGAGCCGGCTCTGATTGGAGCGAGCCGAGCCCCTCTGCCCCGCGCTTCTTGATTCTTCCGTTAGGATTGGGAGGAAAAAAAAATCTGGTAAACCAGATTTAACTTTGCAGCCCTCAGCGCCCGGAGAGTGGAGGAAACGCTCCCAAGAATTTGGCGGGCTGGAAATGCGTTCGAAGGAGGAGCATCCACACCCACGGAAGGAGGCCGAGGCAGTTACAGCTGGAGGTCAGGTTTCTGAAAGGGACCTCGAGGGGAGGTTGCCGAAGGCAAGGGAAACTCGGATTTCAGCTTGCTGCCAAGGCCTGGCGGTGCCCTGCGGGCCCTGGGTCCCTCAGCCACTGAAATAGAGAGGAATGTTCACTGACCTTTCCAGCAAACTTGCAAAAACACCTATCGTGGGACCAGGGACGGTTCTCTTCCCTGACGGATGCAGAGTCAAGGCCAGGCCTTTCCTTTCAGGAGCATTCTGGTCTAATGCGGAAGTCTGGACCAAGGAGCAGGCAGGCCCTTCATGACCCCCGCGGGGCATTCTTCCCATCCCCCCACCCCCAGCTCCAGCCACTGCAGCGCCCTCACTGGTTCTTAAGGTCTCAGCTGGGGTGGCACCTTCCCTCTGAAGCCTTCCCTGAGGTCCTATGTCCTGCCCTCTGAGAGCCATGGCCTCTAAGGACAGATGCTTAGCTACAGGCACAGCTCAGTCGGTGCTCTGACGCAGGTGGGCACAGTTTGTGCCCAGAGGCCAGAGGAGGCAGCACTAGGTGGGAGACCCTTGTCCTGTACTGCGCGCTCAAACATTCGTTTGGCCAAAAAGTCCTTATGGCTTTTTCTGTAAACTAAAAGACACCTTTTTCATTTTCACCAATAACTCGATTGATTTGGATATTTTGAGTATATCGCCTTTCTCTCGTGGTGTGACATTTATTGTTCTCTATTAATGTCTCGATTTGATCACTGTCACCTTCAATGGTCTGCCCGACTGTGGAGCATTGCCCAGTGAGAAATCTCCAGCACAAAACTTTGCAAACCACTTCTGACATGTTCCATCAGTCACAGCACCTTCTCTGCACACTACACAAAAATTTTTTTTGCATTTCAGTTGCATTTTCACCTTTCTTGAAATAATAACACATAATATACCAAAAATGTTGCATATTTACTTTCACCTTCAGTATTAAAATTGCTACACCACAGTGCACCAATTTTGATGATGGTTTTTAAATGCATGCTGACAGCTGTCACAGTGCAGTCTAACGAATTGTTTCAAATGAAGTTAAAGGCAACTGAATGTTCTAGAGCCGTCATGCAGAACACACTTTTTAGCCAACCCCAGAGTTTTTGTGGTTTAGAATCTGTAGTTCCTCAACTCTCCAGAGGGTTTTTAGGTTAATATTTGTTATTACTTCCCAGTGTCTGTTGCACAGTGGAGAGTACTTGATTGGAATGTATTGGATCTAATTCTGGCCCTGGAATGAAGTTGCTCTGTCCCTGCAAAGCCACCGCTCCTGGCTTTCAGGTTCCTCACTGCCTAGGGTCTGAAACTCGGTAAGAATCTCTCAGCCCTAACCGTTTCAGTCTTTCCACCCAACGTGGTGGAGGCGAGTTCTCTTGGTGACTGACACCGGTCCGAATAATGGGGATCTTTGAACGTGTACATTCTGAAGTGAACGTTGTTTTTCCTCTTCCTGAAGCGTGTGTACCTTGTCTCAGTGACGGCCAGGGTCTGGCGTCAGTGGCGGGAGCTTGCACAACTTCTTTCTGTTGTCTTACATAGTCTTCAAAATTGAGACTCTCTGGCAACATCTGCACTATAGGTAATTGGTCGGGTGGGTGTAGTAATGAGATCGTCGGGTGCAGAGCTTCGGCCTTTTGTGTGTCGTGTGAAGTCAGCCCACTGTAGCTTCTGTATGTCCCAGGCTCTAACAGAGATTTTAATGTGGGGAGTCTGAAATACGTGGGACTTTGGGGGTGCCCTGAGGAGGTATATGTGGTTTTGTGTAATGGTTTAAAACATAGTTTAAAATGATTAATTGCAAAAAATGCATCCTATGTTAAATGACTTATAAGAAAGCTCCAATTCTAAGCAATATAGTAATTAACCCTTTAAGATGCTCATGTCTCCTCCAGTGGACCCATTTGGTAGGTGGCTTTCTCAGATGGCATGAATGTGCCTGCTGCTCCTGTCGGGTGATGACAGGCATAAGAGACAGGCGGCTGTCAGGCGGCGGTGCCACCGACTCACAGTTTTCACTTAACTCCACCAGGCGTTTGTCTTCTCTGGATTTGAAAAAAAAAAAGCGCTTTGTTTCATGCTCCACGTGGCTTGTTTAGTCAGGGATCTTATTCTAGGAGGGGTCCTCAGAAACAGCTGGATTTTCTTTGCGGTTTTCTTAGATTGCTTACTCTGATGTTCTCACGGAAGCTTAACTAGTGAATGCTCGTCCCGTGTTCAGAGTGTATTTGGTCCGTGGCCTGGCATTTACGTGGACGAAGTGACGAGGGGTCTTTCCTGGATGAGAGTGCGGATGAGGAAGGTGGAGTTCGAAGGCCACATTCAAAGCTGTCCTCTTGTTCTTCACTGAAGGAAGAGAGCACTGCACTGTTCCCGGGGGCCCGGGCGGGGAGCCGGATTCAGCCGCTGTAAAGAACCACCCCCACTTTCCCTTGAAAATGAGAAGTTTAGAGATAAAATTTTCTTAGACTGTAAGTCAAAGAAGGTGTCTTTCTGTTAACCACCCATCAGCTGTCCATATCACCTACCAAATGGTTTTTTACTTCCTCTTTTCCATTTCAAAGTCCTTACTATGTGTGTGAATGTTAGGCCACCTTGAAAGCTTTCTGGGTGTTGAGAAGATGTAACCGTACTTCGCATGGTAGAGCCAACTTGCTTCAGTGCTTCCGGTCGGGAGACTTGGACTGGAGAGACACTGGGCCCTAGTGAGGCTTTGCCTAAGTCCAGGCACTTCTCTGAGCTTTGGTTCCTGGTCTGTGAGTGGGATTGTTACTGATGCCTGTTAGTAACATCCAGCTCAAGAGTTTGCTCTGAGGGTGAGATGAAATCACGAATGTAGTGAGATTTGGTAAGTTGCAAAATATTATGTTGTCAAGGAGCTTTAAAAAATGCTTCATTAAGAATTTAGTGAATTTGGTGGGTTTTCTTTAAGATTCCAAATGTTTAATATGCAGATCTTGCATTGGAGGTGTGTTAGGCAACTTCATTTAGGCTCATTTTTCTCTTTTTAATTGTTTGATAGTTTAGTATTTTGGGGAAACATAGAATTCAACTTTCAGTTACTGTTCATGTTTTGTAAACAAGGCTAGTGAATGTACAGTTCAGCCTCCAGCAGTCTCTTCAGTTATTTCTTTAATGAAGCATATTTTCTTGACACTTCAGTTCCAAACTGACCTTTCTGGAGGTTGGGAAAGGCAGTAGGTGGCCCAAGGTCAAGGTCAGTAAATCGGTCCTGGTCTCATTTGAAATTCCCAGAAGGCAGCCAGCATCCCTGCACCCTGATGTCTCCTCGGGGCTCTGCTCCTCTCCACACCAGGTGCCGTTTCTGGGGAGCGTCTCCCCCCCCCCGCCAGGCTGCCCCGCCTTTCTTCCTCTGCTGATGGCCTTCTCTTCCTGCCACTGACCTTACGAGCCTCTGCTCCCCAGGCTGGCAGTGGGAGGGAGGAGAGGCCCAGAGCACAGGCGCCAGCCCTCCAGGACTGTGCATTTTGTAGATGGGCCTCTATGCAGATCACCTGTGATGCGTTCGTACACAAGCACCGTGCTCCTCCGTGCGGACGGACATACAGAGGAGGGACTCGGGGTGAGGGGCTGGGCTCACCGTCTGGCGGGAAAAGCAGACCCAGATGGGACTTTAGGGCAGTGTCGTGAGCACTGCCACAGGTCTGCAGGGGCACTTGGGGGCTGGTGCAGCCTTCTCCTCCATGCTTTTGAGGGTCTGCCAGGCAGGTTGGCCATCGGGAGGCGTGTAAGCAAAGGAGGGGCAGTGAGTTTCCCGAAACCTAACATATGTAGGTGTTCTGAGCAATTTGGAATTCCCCAGGCTGCCTTTATCAGACCCAGTCTCACTCTGCTGTTTTGGGTGAGATGTGGCCACCCTGCTTTCTGATGCAGGAAGCCAGCTGCTTCTCGTCGACTGTCAGCCCTGGGACAGGTGTTCCAAGGGGTGTTTTCATGTGTATGTCACTGTATGAGTTTCCGGTTGCTTCTGTGACAAATTGCCACAAATGTAGTGACCTAAAACAACACAGGACTGTGATCTCACAGTTCTGTAGGTTAGAAGTCTGACTTGGGTCTCCCAGGGTAAAGGACAAGGTGTGGGCAGGGCCGGCCGCCTGGGCTGCGCACGGGTCCTGGCAGGCAGTCGTAGAGGCCTGTTCTCGTGCTGGCTGTCAGCTGGGGGCCCTCAGCTCTGAGAGCCCCTCTGTGGTCCTTGCCCATGAGCCCCGGACCCCAGGCCCATTGAGGTCCCTCGGCCTCTGCTCCCATGCTCTGCCTTCCCCATCTGCCGTATTTCTTCTACTTGGAGAAAATTCTCTGTGCGTAAGGGCTCCTGTGCTCAGGCTGGACCCGCCTCTGTAACCCTATGCGAGGCCTGGCGAAGGCCTTTTGCTCTGTGTTGTGACAGAGCCACAGGTTCCAGGCCTTCAGCATGGACACCTTTGGGGGCCACCATCCTGCCTTCCACAATTGCCAGGTCCACTTATAACCACACCCAGTGGTGTTGTCACTGTTACCCTCAGGTGGCAAATGAATACACCAAGCCACCGACGTTTTCAGCAAATTGGACGAACCCTCGAGATCCCTATTAAATGACAAAACTGTTCACCTGACCTGCTCCTGTGCTGATTTACAGCTCAAGGGGTTTATAGCAATGAGGTGGGGCAGTCAGAAGCAGAGCTGGATTTTGTGGTTTTGAGCCTTTAAGTCATCCACCCTGATCAGAGAAGTTTGGCCAAGAAGTTGTGAGAAGAGTTTTTAGAAAAAACACCCCTGTGGGGAGGTAGGGGCATCGCCTTTGCAAGGGCTGCATGAAGGGCTCTTTCTTCCCGGGGTGGAGAGGGCGTGACTTCATGTCCGTTTCTAGAGTGGAAACAGCTGAGTCAACCCAACAGGGACTCTCGTTCCTGAGTTCCTGAGTGTGGGGGACTGCTTCAAGGCCGAAGCAAAGCCCAATAAACAGTCTTTTCATCTGCAGCGAGGGGTGAGGTATGACCTGGTCGGATACAGCTGGTGACAGTCACCCAGTGTTTAAGACCAAGTGTGACCTCATTGGACCATGTAGATGTTTTAAGTCGGTTTTCATTAGGGCTTATTTTTTTCTTTATAGTAAATGAGAAGCTGAGATTTGAAATAAACGTCCTGTAAGAAACTAGAATCTATGATCCTAAGTCCACTTTTAGCCTGGCCTTCAGGAATTCACCGACTCCCCAAAACCCTGTAATCCCGTGCAGAACCCCTGCAGCCTGTGGGTGTGTTCACCGGGGAAACGGCTTCCCGCACGTTTGCAGAGTTCAGATTCCAGAAAGGTTAAGAACACACCACTTACTGGGACATCCCTGTCAGTCAAGTGTCAAGATTTTGTTTAACAATTAAATATCCATTCTGAGCAAAGTTATACAGGCACATAGTTTTAAGAGTCGGAAGTTCTACAAAGCTTAGAACAAAAAAACAGCACCCACCCTGCCCTCCTCCGCCCTGACCCTTGCTCCCAGAGCGGCCCTTTTGGGGTCAGCTGTGCCTGTGGACTTTGTGCTGGAGAGGCACCCTGCTGGGGGGTGGGGAGGGCACTCTGCCCTCATCCCTGCCTCCACGCCCCCCCCAGTCCTCTCAGTGTGCTTGTGGTGAAGGGTTCGATTTAACATTCAGCAGCACTTGTTATGATATGGAACTATTATTCACAGCTGATGTATTTAGTCTATTTTGATTACACTTCCTATTTTTTATACTTTTTCCTCTCTCCTGTGTTGTTTTTTCTTTGTATCTGTCGTTTATTCACACAACCCCCCGCCCCTCACACACACAAAAAAATGGTTAAGTTGCCTGTGCGCACATTCGTACACATCAGGGAGCCATCCATTTTGCCCTTTCCTCAGGATAATTCCTTCTGAACCTCTCATTCCACCTGCTTTTCTGCAAACTGGGTGCTTTCCAGCTCACACCTGGGTGCCTGCTCACACCTGTCCCCTTCGACCTGCGCCGTCCTCACCCCGAGAGTGCCCTCGCTCTCCCTGGCTGAGATGCCTCCTTGTCAGTTGTCACCAGTAGCATTCTAAGGAATAATTTTATCACGATCACATACAATGTGGAATATTTTACTCTTGCATTTAGTTGCTAGTTTGACTGAGTATAGATTCTGGGTTAGGAATCATTTTCCTGCAGAATTTTGAAGATAAAATTGGTCAAAAAGTGGAAGTTCCCATGCTAACAGTTAAGTACACATTCCAACAATTTTTTTGCAGCACAAGTACAATGTGTGTGTACATATATATTTAATAATATCTCACATTTATTCACTATTCAAAACATTTCTGTGGAATCCCCCTCTGTGCCAACTTAGGCAGTTATTGGAGCGATGCTCTTACCGTGACATTTCCCGGTGAGGGAACTGCAGCATAGTTGGGGCCTTGTCCAACAGCACACTGGCAGTGGGAGCTGGGCGGGGTGGGGCCCCGGGTGGTCCGGCCCCAGAGCACCCACCCATGATTCCGGGTGGCCTGTGGGAAACTCCTGGCAGCCTCTCCTGCCAGGAGCGCAGTGCCACCGTCTGTCAAGGAGGCACAGGGGAGCTTTCTGTACCTCCCGCACCCGACCCCAGCTCTTGGAGTCAGTCCAGACCCCGACCAGGGCCTCTGGTGGACTAAAGGGAGTGGCCCTTTGGGCTGATCTGGCTGCTTGGAAGGTAGTTGCAGAATTGAGTGATTTTGCCAGAAAAAAAGGCCAAGATGGCTGGATTTGTTCCTGGAGGGAAGAGGCTGTGGGACAGCCTGATGCATTTTGACACTGGGGTGGCAGAGGAGGACCAGCGGACCTTGACTGTGGCCTGGAGCTCTGAGCAGCACGGCCCCGCCCACACCTCCCCTCTCTGAGCGGGTGGTGTGAGGGCACGCTCCCCCAGGGGGGTGAGTCACTGAGTCGCTGCTGGCCCCACCCCAAATCTCAGGGCCAGCCCAGACGCGCCATGACGAACTTTCTTTTTCTTTTTAAACAGAAGTTCCATTTGACTCTTAGGCATGTCTTATCTTTCCTGCTCATAACAATGTTACAGTATTAAAGTTTCATTTTCCATTGGGAAGAGGATTTAAAGAGTGAGATAATACACTCTAACAATGTTACAGATTAAAGTTCTGTTTTTGGTGCTGAAGGCAATTCAAGAGCAGGTAGTGCGGCACATCTGAGCCCTGGAGAACAGAACAGGGGCTGCACGGAAAAGTCCCTTCCCAAGGACTGATCGGGAGGGTCTCAGAAATCCCCTGGGTTGGGCTTTATAGACAAGGTGGGATGTGGCCCATCACCAAGTTGGAAAACGGAAACAAATCTCAGCAAGTCAGCCTGGGTACATGTCTGTGAACAAAAGGTGACCAGGTTGGGACCCTCAGCCTTTCACCGACTTCCCTGCGTCTCCCTGGGGGCCAGGTGGGTCTGAGGGAGGTGTTCGCAGCTGCGGAGTATCCGGGTATTTGCCAGCTGCTGTTCACGAAGCAGCCCATTTAGTATGATCTTAGAGGGGAAGCATTATTTCTGTGAAAGATGGAGGCAGAAGCTTAGAGATGTTTAACAAAAGTGGTTCCAGGTCACATAATTCTGAGGGGAGAAATGAAATACTTAAACTAAGAATTTGACTTCAAAGCCCTTGATCTTCCCTTCACACTTGGTCACTTTCCTAAAATGTGGGGGGCGACTAAGAACTCAGGGCAGAGGGTTTGTGGGAAGAGGGCCTGGGGAGCGGTGGGATGGTCCCTCCAGATTTGGAATCTGCAGAGTTGCACCTCTGGGCTGCAGACTGGTCTCTGAGCTACTGGCCTTGGAGCGAGGACCGGCAGGCTGCGGGATGCGCTGGGTTTCAGCCTCTGCTTTGTGGGGCTAGACGGATGGAACACACGAGAAAGGCGGGAGCCATTTACTCAGAGTTTGAGGTTCAGTGGAGAACAAAGGCAAGCAGAAGGGTGGGAGAGCTTCCTAGCGGAGAAGGTAAGGCCCCGGGGCCCGTGATGAGGTTTCTAGAAGGGGACATCCCAGGTGGCAGGTTAGTATTAACCTGGATGTGGGGCAAAGTCAGGGCAACTGTCAGTGACTGACCCAGCATTGGCTGACTGTCACAGGCGTCATTGTTCAACCCCCAGATTATCACCAGAGACATCAGGCTGACTTCCTGCAGACTGGCTCAGAGCAGGCTGGTGTCCTGGGCTGGTGGCCGCAGGCTGTGGGTCACAGTTGTATTTGTACGTGAGGTCTGGCCATTGTCTGTCTGTATACTCAGTCTCATCTTTCTTCGATGGTGAAAATATTAAATGACAGATATGTCGTGCATTGTTTAGGTGTGACATGTCCCCTGGAGGAAGTTTTTGACACTGATGGGAGTCAGAGGGCCTGGAAACTGTCGGCCCGTCGCCCTGAAGATGCACACTAGGACGGCTTCCACAGGGTGGCCTCGTCCGTTTCACCTGTCACGAGCATCAGCTTCTACCCACTGCCAGCTCTGCCGTCCAGGGCACCTTCTGTGCCTTCGCCGTTTGCTCCCCTCGCTGGGCCCCTGTCGGCGAGGTGCTTCTCTGCCTCCCTTGTTGGCACTAAGGTGTCGCTGGTGGACGAGAGCGTTGGGAGGGTCTGAGGAGCCCGCCAGGCCAGCCCACGGTGGCGCAGATAACCTGGGACGCACGGCCCAGCCCCAGCCCCGTCCGTGGCAAAGCCTGGCATGACATCCAGGGCTCTTCCCGCCGCCGCTGCATGGTCGCAGGAAAGGCAATGGTGTGGTCTAGGATGAACTCTTTGTAACTGCTTTTGTGTTTCTCTGCTTCTGCCTCTGTTACCCTGGAAATGCACAGTCGGCCTGTGCTGTGCGTGTAAGAACGCCGATCTGTCTGCATGCGGGCACGTCTCCTTCCCGCCCGTTCAGTTGCTGTTTCAGCGTGGCTGAAAGGTTACAGTTACGGACCGAGTTGTGTCCCCCGACCCCCTCCAGGGCCAATGCCATTGTTCATGTCCTTGTAACTGCATCTTGTCAATGAGTAGCCCCCCCAACTTCCCCTTTTCCTCGCCAGTCGTTTTCTCTACCTCTGTGCTGCCCTGCTCTCTGCTCTCCCTGTCTGTTCTCACGCAGTGGTTTTCATCGTTAGGATGTAGCGCGGGCTCCTTGGCTTGGCCTTCCAGGCCCCTGTGATCAGTGTGCCAGTTTGGGTTTCTTTGTCCTACTGTTGCCAACCTCACTCGCCGGCTATTTCCTTAGGCCCCTCCCGGCCCAGCCTCACAGGGGAGGTAGCGTCTGTGCTTTCCCAGTGCCTGTGCTCTGTCTCCGAGCAGAATGCCGTCGCCGCCCTCTGTCTCTACATCGTAGCTGTCCTTAGAGGCTTGAGTGCGCCGTCTTCGGGACCCGCCTCTGACACCCAAATTAAAGCTGCTCTTCCGTCCTTAGGGCTCAGGCGGTACCCTCGGTTTTCCTTCCCATCTAGTGAATGCAGTGACCCTGTGAGCTGCAACCATGAGCCGCCTTCTGTCTGTTATGACTAGGTCAGCATAGTTACTTCAGTGCTGTGTTTCGAATGTACATGAGCAATGGGGCACCGTTCCCAAGGCCCTAGAGAAGGAGGCCCCTCTCCCATGGCTGGTCTCTACCCTGCAACCCCCAGACCTGCTTCTGTTGAGTCTTTTTGCAAGGTATTCTGGGCATAGTCAAGCATATAGGGAGAATT
The DNA here is from genome assembly GCF_021234435.1 of Artibeus jamaicensis. Classification (NCBI taxonomy): domain Eukaryota; kingdom Metazoa; phylum Chordata; class Mammalia; order Chiroptera; family Phyllostomidae; genus Artibeus; species Artibeus jamaicensis. The sequence goes on along the minus strand of NW_026521954.1, from coordinate 25,689,089 downwards.
GTGTCTCCTTTGCAAACGCACGGGTAGGGAAATGTGAACAGCATTCTGGGCTGTCTGGCTTCCTGGGGCTGGTGTTCTGGCCGCCGCCAGTCTCCTGAAGTGAGGAAGAGCGTTGCACCACAGCGAGCTGCGTGGCCGTGTGGCTGGGCAGGCGCCTGCAGGTGGGGTGGCTGGAGCGCAGGGCACGTATGCCCCGCATCTGGACTGGCAGTGCAAGGCTCCCTGTCATGGGGGCGGGGCGTTGGTGCCCTCACTGCAAACGTGGAATGGGGCCTATTCTCTTTCCTTCTTTTTTGTATCCTCACCTGAGGACAGGCCATGCTCAAGATTTTAGAGAGAGAGGGAAGGAGGGAGAGAGGTGGGGAGAGAAACATCTATGCAAGAGAGAAACATCCATCAGTTGCCTCTCCTATGCACCTGACTGACGGGACTGAACTCCCAACCTAGACATGTGCTCTGACCAGGAATCGAGCCCGTGACCTGTTTACGAGATGATGCTCGAACCAACTGAGCCACCCTGGCCAGGGTGATGGCTTGTTTTCTACACCCTTGCCAATGCTGTGTGTTCTTAAATGTCTTGTTCTTTGCCACTCTTACAGACAGGCTTAAAAAAAAATGCTCCTGGTTTAAGGAACAGGAAACGGAGGCTAAGAGAGGTTGGGTAGGTAATTCTCCTGGCCTTACAGTAGATGGGTAAGCTCCCAACCTAGATCTAGTCTTCTAATTCCAAAATTTGTTTTCTTTGGAGGCAGGTTGGCATAAAATATATATTGCTTTTGACAAGTTAATGATCATGTGCTACTTAGTCACTGTCCTGGATTTATAAACCTTGTTTTGTGTGTGTGGAAAGGAATTTTGAGATTTAGAGGACTTTTTTACCGAGAGTCTAGGACATTCCTGAACAGGCAGTGCGGACTTTTCTGCTGCTTAATCTGAAAACCCATCTAAGCCGTCTTTTACACTCGAAACCTTTTGACACAGGTATTTATTCCGAGGGGAAGTGCAGGCACTTTGTGGGGAATGGCAGGGATTTTTGTTAGTAACCTTTTTAGTTTGAGAAACTCTTCTGTGTTCAGTTAATGATACTTTCTGTATGATTTAGAAGGTAGATGGCTTGTGGAAGCAAGCACAGTTTGGAGATTAAGTTTGCTTCCTTGCTAGTTAAACTATCTTTCCTTATTTCCTTCATCCATTATAGTGACACAGAAAAATGCAGATAAAGCCACTGGGTTTAGCTGTCATTTGGAGAAGGGTGACCCCCCGATATGGGGTGGCCAAATTTAGTCCAAAAAGACTGTGCATAGAAATTTGGATGTTGTCCAGCTTCCCAGGTATATGAGTTGAATGGTACAGTCCACGTGTGAGTTATGTGTGTATGAGCGTTCACTGACTTACGATGTAGGACCCCAGTAACACTGGTGAAGGAAACCACCCTGACAGGTCCCTGAGAGCCCCCTCGTTCCAAGGACAGGTGGTGTTACATTCACACTGAGTGTGTGTGCACACTCCCCTGGCATCTCTGTGCTTAATGATCATGTCGGGGGGTTGGGCTTCTATTTTGAATTTGCTCTTTGGCCTTAGCCTTTCCACTGACCTAGAGGGAAGTTTGGTTTTGTCTAGGACACTGGGCCCGTGACAGACTGCATGAACCCCCTTCCTCCGTCACCAGACTGTCTTTCTGATGGACGATCTTCGTGTCTCGCCGGGCCTCGCTGCCTTCCTAACAGCGTGTGTCCAGGAGCCTGGGCCTGGCCGTTCCCCGAGAGGTCAGGCTCGTCCTCCAGCAGTGCACGCTCTTGTGCCAGCCAACCCTCTGGCCATTTTCACGGCTGTGCACCAGCGTCCTGCTGGGCGTCGGGCGGCCTGGCTCCAGCCTGCTTCCAGCAATAACCAGCGCAGCTGCCCGAGGCAGGGGTGTTTCTTCCCTGGTCCCAGCAGAACAGCGGATGGTCTGTCTTCTTAGCGGCCTTGCAGCCTGGTTACTCACTGCCCTCTTTTCTGGGCTGCGCCAGGTGCGGCGGAACTGATGAACAATTGAAGGCGCATCTGTGACCACTGGGGGGTCACACTCCAGAGTCAGACGCAGGAGGGAGGCTGACTGCCCTGGGCAGGGGTTGGACCAGGGCAGCTGGTGGTCCCAGTCCCCAGAGTCGCTGCGCTCAGTGTACAGCATAGGGAGAGAGGCACCAGGTGATTAAGGAAGTCTCAGTCTCTGAGCCTTGGGTTCCCACTGGAGAGAAGGGAGGGACGGCATTCTGCGTTGGCACAAAGGTTTGTTGGTTCACCTGTGTGCGCCCAGCTTACACTTGATGTTGGGTCATTCAGTGTCACCTCCTGTCCCTGCCTTCCTGATGCACCTGCTCATTCCTGCAGAGAAGCCACAGTGAAGCCCTTTGGAGCTGCACACGGAGAGCAGGTGCTCCTAGAGGACCGTGGCGGTGGTGCTGACAACGAACACACGTGGTGAGTGCTGCTGTTCTCGCTGCCCTGGGGGCCGCGAGGGCCTTTGGGTGTATTTGCTTCCGGGTATTCCCAGTGCACCTACGAATACATCTGGCAGTTTGGGGTATTTTTAAAAACAAAGTAGTGAGTACTTGGTGTATGCTGTTCCCGAACCCCCGCCCCCGGCTGTCTGCATGGGGCACTGGGTCACCTGCTGCAGCCAGAGTGCAGGGAGGCGACAGTGGACGCACATCCTTGTTTACTAAGCACCTGCCACATACCAGGTCCTAGGTGCCAAGCTCGGTACATGAGTTGGATCTTAGGGTTTTCACACCAAACTCATATGTAAATACTGTTATTTTGACATGTTACAAATGATAAAACTGTGGTAGCGAGAAGCTAAGCTACTTCCTCAAGCTCATGGCATTATTTCCAAGAGAGATAACACATTTTAAAAAACTCATTAAATTCGAGTGATTTACATTCATTCATTCATGAAATATTTCTTGGGTGCCACACTCTGGGTGCCGGGCACTGTCTTGGAGCTTTTCCTGAGAGCTCATGTGGGAGGGTGGGAAGAGGGGTCGGTCCTCAGGCACTAACCCTGCCTGTGCCCCGAGGGTGGGCCTGGGGGCAGTGGGGCCCAAGGGGGGTCTGCACAGTCATTGGGCACCCGTTTTCGCCACAGCCTGGCCCGAGTCCCACCATCGCACACACACCGCTGGCTCCCTGAGGCTGCCCGAGCGGGGGTTCGCACTGCCCACGCCAGGGCCTGGCAGGCCAGGTTGACGGCCCTGTGGTTGGCCTGCTGTCACCCTCAGTCCTGGGGGCCGGTCACTCTGGGGCTGGAGCAACGGGACCACCAGCAGCAAGGGGGCATTTTGTAGTAGGTGGGTTTGCTGGCAGTTGTGACCGGTCAGACTTCCCTGCCGTTGCCCACTTGGACGAAAAATTCCCACGCGTCTTGGGTTTCTCTGAGGGACTTCGGGGTTAGAGCAGGGCCTGGAAGTTCATTGGCTGAGACACGCTGTGTGCAAGTGCAGTCAGAAAGCTCCCTGACAGTGGAGAGAAACAGCGGGAGGGCCGCGAGCCTCGGTGCAGGAGGGAGTCCTCCCCTGGGTGGTAAGTGTCGGCCTGCACGACACGTTGCGTTTCTGCCACATGCTTTCTGTGCCCTTTTGGCAAGTTTTATTTGGGTGTCTCCTGGACAGAAAGCATGACATCAGCTTCTGCCGCCAAGTATTTATAGCAGCGGTACCTCCTATGTGGGTCATTTTTCGAGCTGTGGTTTCTTTAGGAAAATTGTAGTTCTCCTGCCCGGAGCACACCGCCCACTTCAAGGTGCAGTTGTTTCTGAGCAGGGACAGAGACGGTGTGCCACCGAGGCTGCGGCCGGCAGGACGCACCCTTCCCGTTTGCTGTCCGATTGCCCGGGTGAAGGAGGCCTGTAGGCAGCCGGCTGGGCCTGTGCGCTCTGAAACTCAGCCCTCCCCCGCCTCCTCCTCTTCCTTGTCCTTCTCCTTCTCCTCCTCTTCCTCTTTCTCCTTCTCCACTTCCTCTTCCTCCTCCCACCCACCTTTCTAAAACATTTCTCAATAAAAATTGAGCAAGTATTTTGGTTTTCTTCCTGCGATAGTAATCTCTGCTGATTGCATTTCCCAGGGTGAGCCTGGGAATATGAAGAAGAAACTTAACTTCCCTGCAGTGAGGGTCATCACTGCTCCTAAGTGAGGGCTCAGCAGCGAGAGTGGCTTTGCACACGCGCTGTCCTTTCCTCATAGTTACCCGGCTGAGAGCATGGTGTTCACCCTAGTTCATGATGAGAGTGCTCAGCTCCAGGCGGCAGAGGAAACCTCTCGAAGTCAGATCCCAACCCAGACGGTCCGAGCCAGCCACACGGTATGATTCCAGGCCAGGCTTCCAGCTCCCGGAGGTCCCAAGCCGCTCACGGGCTGGAGCGGCCCTGACGTGGCCAGCCTTTCCTGCCTTTGTCGTCCACCCGAGACATTTATTAGAACGAAACTATCCTGCGAAGCATTCAAGTGTTTCGATTTCAGTCTTGCATTTTATAACATGGGGAGTCACACGCTGGGCGAGCTTAGACAGAAACATTTGTCATCCTATCACAGGGGTTTACAATGGTGACTTTTATTCCCTACAGGAGGTAAATGCTGGTTGACAGGTACACATGCTAGTTCTTTTTCTTATTGTACATCTTAGTTGTCGTCAGGCTTTCTTTACACCTACATGTTTCAGACTTTCTGACTGGATGTTTCACATTGTCCAGTGTGTCACCGGAGTGGAGGCTTCACAGCACGGAGCGCGGTCTTATCCCAGTCAGGTGCGGGCTGCGCCTGCGGACGCCGGATGTCCGTGGGCGCCGTGAGCCTGACCTGAGCCTCACGCCGCGTACACAGGCGACTCGGAAGGGACCCCAGGCACACATGTGGGACTGTGAGACTCTAGGAAAAACACCAGGCGGTGTCTTTGAGATTTAGGGCTGGACAAAGACTTCTCACTTGTATTCAACACTGGAAGTACAGCCCACACAAGGAAGAACTGATAAATGGGACTTCACCCAATTAAAAACACGTGCTTTGCTGAACAGTCTGTAAAGAGGGTGAAAAGACAAGCTGCAAACTGGGAAAAAATATTTACAAACCACAATGTGATAAAGGACTAGTATCTGAAGTAAATGAAAAACTCTCAAAATCCAATAGTAAAACAACTAGACTAGAAAATGGTTAGGAAACATCACTGAAGAAGAGGTACAGATGTTCCATATCATTAGCCACTAGGGGGATGAGATTAAACCACATGTCTACCAGAATGGCTAACATAAAAAATAGTGATGACCCCAGTGCTGGTGGGGACACGAACTGGAAACGGCCGCTCTGGGAAAGCTGGTGGTTTCCTAGAAACAAATGAACCTGCAGCTCCTGGGGGGCTCGGCAGTGACGCCCCTGGGTGTCTGTCCCGGAGACATGAGGACCTGTGTTGTCACGGAAGCCTGGGCGCGAGCGCTGCTGGCCGCTGCATTTCTGAGCGCCAGAAACTGGACACAGCTGGCTGACTTGCTTGCGGTCAAAGACTGAGTTAGTCGCCAGAACAGAACAGGCTGCTGGGCACTGAGACCCTGCCAGTCCCCTGTTCAGGGCCAGCCTTGTCTCCTTCCTGTCCCTCATCCCTTGCAGGAGTGGCTTGTTCTCAGTGTTGGCCAAGGGCCGGCTGTGGCTTTCACTTGGGCTGCCCCCACCTGTGGAATTGACTTTTTGCTGGGATGAACCCTCTGAAAGGCTCTGCGGCTGCTCTGCAGTCCCACGCGTGCGTGGCCTTCATGGTGGCAGTGAACAGTGAGTGAGCGCGTGGTAGCTAATGGAAAACACGAGGGCATTGAGCTGCTCCTTCGCAGCTGGCTTCTGTGGTGCTCACGGGCATTCCGGTCTGTGTTTAACCCTGCGCACCGCACCCCCTTCAGTTCTGTGCTGTGTTGCCTGGCAGGGCTCTGAGGGTCTGGCACAGCTCCTCCTACTAGTGTCCAGGCGTGCCAACACTCCACTAGAGAGTGAGTTGGTAAGCGGGCCGCATCGGTGACCGCCCAGTGTTTGTCGCAGGACCCGGTCATTTCCATGGAGATACATGCTTTCCCCTTCCCTTTCTGTTGTCCACAAGTATCTACGAAGTGTCTCATCAGTGCTTGACTTTGGGGATCACAGGTGGTTGCGTTCCTCATGCTGAGTTGCTCAGAGTCTCAGAGCCTTTCTTCCTGACGTGCCCCCTCCGTTAACGATGGCCTTAGCCCACTGCCTTTCTGACAGGAGCGCTCCGGCCCCTTCTCCCCTGCCCCCCACCTGTGAACATCTTCCACGTGCACAGTCTTCCCTCTAGGCTCACTGTCACAGCCCTGAGTTGTTGGCACCTCATCCTAGTGTCCCTTTGAAACCGGAAAAGCCGGCATTCATGCTGCCTGTCATAACCAGGACCAGTAAGTAGAGACGAGGATTGGATTTTTACAGGCGCTGTATTCAGATGCCAGTGGTCTGAGAAGACAGCGGGCTATGTATCCTTGACACCTCCCCGCAAGTCGACCTCTTTAAGGAGCAGAGCCGGAGGTGTGGGGTCTGGGACCAAGGTCAGTGGGAAGAGAGTAGCCGGTGGCTGGCTTGGAGCTGGGGTTTTCATTATCTGCTGATCAGCAGTTTTTTATTGGTGCCCTGGGCACTCCCTCCCTGGGACCCCAGGGTTTGGACTCCGCCTCTGTCCCTTGCAGACCCCCTGGGGCCCAAAGGCCAAACTGCCCCTGGACTCGCCATGCATTCTAGTCCCTGGAACACCTGCCTTCCACATGCGGAGTCACTTGAGCCTGTCAACTGTGGCTGAAGCTAAAACCTTTAACCCTCGAGCTGCCCCGTCCCTTCAGTTCTCCCTCCACCGCAGCAGGGCACTCTCTGTGCTTCAACTCCTCCTGCCCTCAGAGTGGCCTTCTGGGAACACGAGGGAGCTGTGTGCATCCGCCTTGGAGCCTTCGCACAGAAGCCGAGCCTTCTGGTAGAGATCCTTATCTCAGGTGGGGGGCGGGCAGCCCTCCTCCGGGCCAACAGACCTCCTTCTGCCTCCCTGAGCCGGGGACGTCCCCGGGGACCGCAGGGGCACCAGCAACAGTGGTGGCTCTAGAGTCTGAAGGCCTTGTGTCCTGGTTCTAGTGTAGGCTGGCTGTCCCCGCAGAGGTCCATTTCTGGGCGTTCTGGTGTCATTCTCTAAGAAATGGACACTGTGCAGTAACTCAGCACATCACCCCCGGCTGCCAGGAGGAGTCGTGAGACAGACGCCTGGCGGAACACTTTGTAAGGCCTCGCACACCAGAGGGACGACCTTGTGTGAGCAGCCTTTCTGGAGTGATTGTGTGAAACTCTCTGAAAGACACACACTACCTGTGTCGCATCGCCTGTGACGGGGGCAGGGGGACCCAGTTCAGGGCAGCTCACAGTGTTATGGGGGCTGGAGACGCCCACGAGGACCCCCTCCCCCACCCTTGCGCCTAGAAAGCAGGAGGCTCTTTCCTGTCTATATTTGGTGGCATTGTCTCAGTGCTGGAGGGACGGGCCTGTGCAGGGAGGGCTGGAGGAGAACGTCGGCCTCTCTGCCGACTGGCCAGTCTGTGTCCCATGGGAGGGGGGGAGTCATTTTCTGGGCACTCGCCAAAGTCTTGCTTCACCCAGCGGCTCACACAGGGAGCAGCATTCCAAGTAGAGGGTCTGTTAGAGACAGCTGGACTGGGTTTGTCCGGGGCAGTTGTGGCTTTTGTGGCCTCGACACGGTCCGAGACAGAGCTGCCAGGACTTGCAGCCTCCTGGGGGGTTCAGGTCAGCTGGGGGCTGGGGGTGGTCCTCACTGCTGCAGGCTGAGCCTTCTTCACCTGGGACAGAATGGCCCGCAGCGAAGCCTTTCTGTGAGGGTCAGACAAGACAGTGTCCCAACCGATGTGGCAGCTCCGGAGGCTCGTATCCTGAAAGCTGGAGTTGGGGCAGAAAGTGACATGGAGCATATGGAGGGCACTTCAGTTCCTTCAGAAAGAAGGGGGGGGGAGGGAGGGAGGGAGAAAGGAAGGAAAGATGGGAGGGAGGGCGGATGGGTGGGTCTGTGTCCCCCTTCTCCCTCGCTCCCTCAGCTGCTGTGAGTGGGGTGTGTGTCCTGTCTGGTCTACTGGGTAGGATGGTGGCTGAGTCCTCTGCTTTCACTTTTGATTCTTAGTGGGAAAGGGTACTTTGGTGACTTTCCTGGTTGATGGCCGAAGTTCCTTTTTATCGCTGTTAGTGCCAGGAGCTGGAAGTAACCCCTGCCTTTTAGACATCGCCCTCTCATTGAACTGTTAAGCCAAAGTGAGACCAAAGGGAGGGCCTGACCTCAAGTGACCTTGCTCATGGGCAGCTGGGGGCAGGACTGGAGTCCCCAGCACCTCCCGGCGCAGCAGCCCTCTGCTTTGTGTGTGGGTGGCCTCTCTATGGCCGTCCTTGATAGGACAGCGCACCGGCGCTGTGTGCCCTCCGTCGAAGGGGCTCTCAGGGGGTTCTCCCAGGGCACATGGGTGGGCCTAGTTTTCTTTCCCGCAGCCTCTCGGCTCACCACTGATCTGGGGCTTCCTATGGCTGAAACACGGCCGGGGGAGGGGGTCCTTCTGTCTGTGGAGGACCAGAGTGGCTTTCACCTGGGGGTTTCCTCGTGTGGACTGGAATATGTCTCCCACACGGGGTCCTTTATGCTGAAAGCAGAACTATAAACACTTTTTAGGGGGCAGAGGCTGACCCGGCTCCCTCCACTTGGCTCCCTCGTGCTGTGTTCAGCTCCCGGGGGGTGTTCACTGAGCGCAGCCCCAGTGTGAGCTGGAACAGTGGTGTGCAGCCCCAGCTGCACGGGGGCTCTCAGGAACGCCCTCGCGCCATGCCACTCCCAGCCGTAGATTCTCCAGGCAGGGAGCTTCAGCATCAACAGGCTCAGAAAGCTCCCGGTAACTCTGAGGGATGTGCAGTTCGGGAACGCATATCCATGGGGGGTCGTCAGCCCCAGGTGATGCATGCAGTGTGTTCTGCTCTCACCAGCTTCCGATGGCTTTGGGTGGTTAAAGAACATGGTAAGAACAGATGTGGAGGTCACAGTGATGCCACACCCTACTAACCACCCCCCCCCCCCGCCCCCGGATGTGTTCACCAGCTGTCCAGTTTATTCTGGTGTCTGCCCGTTCTAGCGGTTCTCCAGGGGAGCATGGCCTCAGTTTGCCAGGCAGGACCGCGGTGAGCCCGTTGTGGGTCCGGGGCCTGGAGTACCCCTGACCCCCGCCTCTTGCCTGGTTAGGACCTGGCAGCTCATACACACACCTCTTCCGGCATGGGTTGTGGGGTCAGGCCTGTCTGGGTTTTGCTAACTAGCTGTGTACTTTGGGGCAACTGTTAAAACTGGTGAAACTGACTTCAGGTGTGAAATTGGAACACAGGCGCCATCACCATCTCTCACCAAGTTTGGAGGGTTGGGTGCAAATGCGCACGAAAGTGCTTTGCTCAGCGCCTCTGCCTAGCAAGGTGGCTGTCACTGTGTTTCTGCTGTGAATATTCAGAGCTAGTGAATTGCCCAAGAGGCTCCATCAATAGTCCTTGAACCTGGGATTTCCAGAGTTCTAACTGGCAGGGTCAGCGTGCCCCCTGGTGCCAACCTCGACTCTCAACTGCAAGGAGCCAGGGCCCCTCTCGGAACTGGGGCATCGCCCCTGGAGGCTGCCTGGTCTGTGTGGGCGACCAGCCCGGGGGCTTTCTTTGTTTTTCTTCCTGGACCTTCTGTGTGACTTCTGGCACCAAAGGAGTCACTTCAGTGTCTCTCCGGTGTGCGCTTGCGCTGCAGAAGCTTGCCGGTGGCCTCACCCACCTGCTTCCCCGGCCACCTGGGCTTTTCCTGGAGTGCTTATTGGTCCTATACCTGTGTATGCGTGTTCGCCTGTTCCCCACTGGGTCCTGCCTGTATGAGGACTATTGTCCTTGTCACTGCACTGCTCGCTCCTCCACACTTCGCAGTGGTGGTGTTCACCAGATATTTAGCCAACCATAATCTAGCAGAACACAGGATAAACCGCAAGTAAGGGTCGAAGCCGCATCGACCAAATGGAGGGAATCAATTTGATGATGCAAGTTTAAAATGTTTTAGTGCTAACTTAGTTCAGTAATTCTTTATAGAGTGTCTCATAAGCTAGGCAGTGGGGACAGGAAGATGGTGTTCTATGATCCCTGCCCTCCTGGACGTGCAGCCTAGTGGGTGGACAGACACACAGACATGTGCCCGTAATATAACCCTGCTGAGTGTCAAGAGGAAGGCAGTGCTCCGCGCACTTGGAGCACGGAGCAGGGCTTGTATGTGATGAGCACCTGCAGCAGCCAACACGTCACCGGAGACCCTCTCTGCGCAGCCGCGCTGGCAAGGCCCCCCCACCCCCCATGAGTAGGTGTCTCAGACCAGGCCGTTTCCTCCCATGGCCGGGGCATTCGGCCCGTCAGGTCTCTAAGGACCCCGGGCCATCTGACCGTGAAGGCTGTGCTGAGCGCTGACTTCGAGGCTCACCATGTCATCTCATCTCCTGGGGGGTGGAGGAGGAACCCCACTCAAAAGAGGGCCTTGTTTACCTATAATTACTGGGACTTTGCTGCCTAGTTCGGGGCCAGGGCCTCATTTGCGAGCCCGGGAGCGGATTGGTCTGTCTGGTGCTCAGCTGTGAGGAGAGCGCCCCTGGGCGCACTTTCCTTGAAGGAGCAGCGTGTTCTCGTGCATCTCAGAAAATGTCAGTGAACAGCCCAGGTGCTGGACTTGCGGTCCTGTCTGCACACCTCTGGGGGGTGGGGCTGAATGCTTTACTTCCTTGTGAACGCCACTGCCACACAATTGACTGCGTTGGCTCGGAGAGAGACAGGACCGTTTGGCTCCTGCAGACCCTTGCCAGCCTCATCCTGCATAGAGTCTTGTTCAGTTCTGAGGATGTTAGCGATATTAACTCACCAAATTCTCATCGTGACCTTATGGGGACAGTCCCCTACTCTCATGACCCTCGTCTGATGGATAAGGAAACAGAGGCACAGAGAATGAAGAAACTCGGCCGCAGTCACGGGACTGGCGAGCGGCGGCCCTGGCATGCGACCCCAGTGTCGGACCCAGACTCACTCTTAGCCACTGCTGCAGGGCTGCCTGCCTGCCAACCCCGCCTGCGCGTGTGCCATCTTCTTCTAGGGAATCAGGACCCTGGAGCTCATGCGGCCTTGTCCCCACCATGGTCCCAGCACCTGGCACCACACCCAGCACAGAGCGGCCTTTGCTGAATGGCAGTGTGAGTGACCGTGAATTCCACCTCGTCTCTAAACCTCGCAGTGCTCGCATAGCTGTTCTCGTGTGACCCCCACAGTCGTGAGATGTGGAGGTTTTCCTCCCCTTTTGCAGGAGAGGACACTTCCCCCAGCAGGGGACGTGCGGCAGGTTCACAGGTTAAACTCTGGGCTGTGTATCCCAAGTCCGGGGAGCTTTTTGTCCTCTGGTGAGGGGTGCCAGGAGGAAGCACAGGTCGGAGGCTTTGTGACCCTCAGAGTCGGTGGGTGAGAAGGACCGACCTGTGCTGACACCTCGGATCGCTCAGGTCTCTGCTGCGGCTCCTCAGGACACACATCTTCTGCCAACGCCAGCCGTTCCTGCGTGCAGCCTGCTGGGGGTCAGGTTTGACCGCTTGCGCTTGACTGGACAGTGGTTTGTTTTCTCAGGGACAGGATTGGAGATCTCAGTGACGTCCACGCGGTTTTTGTCTCTCTTCTTCTGCTCCTCACTCGCCACCCCTCACGGCCCTTCCCTCCCTCCCCCGTCCTCTCCCGTTAGCTAATGCCGCTCTCTGCTGTTTGTCTTCTTACATTCTCTCCGAATGTCAGAGAAGTTGGCGTTTCTTCCATGTAGTCAGAAAATCGACCTCACACAGACAAAATGAAGGAAGCAGAGCTCTTAGGAGAGCATAGCGTTTCTTCCTGACTGAAAAGGAAATACACGTTCAATCAGAACATTTGGAAGTAAAAGAGGACATAGGAGGGAACGAGTGTCCCGAGCACATGTCACCACTACTGACGTTTTGGTTCCGTGCAGCATGGACATACGGGCCTGCCGACCGCACCCAGAGAGGCCTGCAGACGGGCCTGCCCTGGGCTGCAGTCTGGGAACTTGGGTGCCGGGAGGGTTTCCCAGCCTTAACTGGAAAGAGTGGCCCACGGGCCTACCCTGTCTCTGTGCAGACAGTGGGGTTCACACCTGAACACCTGCTTTCCTCCTGGAGTTCGGTGCCTGCCCGGCAGAGGGTGCCATGTGACCGGCCCCCAGTAAAACTCGGGGCACTGGGTCTCTGGGGGGCAGCACTCCACAGGCATCCTCACAGCTTAGTGCTGGGGGCACTCCGTGTGTCTTCTGTGTCCACCCTGGGATGGGGCTCAGGAAGCTGGAGCCTGGGTGCCTGTGGCTCCACCCCAGGCGCCTTGTCCCTTTGCTGATTCTGCCTCGTGTCCTTCCCTGTCATGGGTGCAGCTGTGCGCCCGCCTGGTGCCGGGTTCCGGCAGCTTCCCTGGAGGCATGGAACCCGGGGTGGCCTCGGGGACCCCGACAAGGGCTACTCCTCTTCTTTTTCTAAACTTAGATAAATACGCATTTGCTTTTCATAAAATGGGTATTATATCTTTTCGAGATCTCTTTCAACAAATACCAATGAGTATTTTGTCTTATCAAATATTCTTTCGAAACATTTTTAGTTTTCTCACACTGTATCTGAGATGTTTATGAAATGTAGGACGTGTGCATTTCACAATTTATGCTGAGGCTACAGGTGATGACAGCCCTTGTTTTGGGGACAGACTTGGAAATCCCAGTGGCGCCTCTGTTCTTCTGCCCCTCACTCGCCGCCCCGCATGGCTGTGTGCACCTCTGATCATTGTCCATGGCCAGCCGTCCATGGCGAGAGGCGATGGGAGGGCAGGGTCCCGCGTGCGGCTGATCTGTCCCTCAGAGCAGTGGTCTCTGTTCATACTCATCAGCAATGCATGAGCATGGCCATCGCCCCGAATCCTCACTAATGCTAAGTGTAATCGTTTAAAATAATTGTGTGTCGAGCCCTGGCTGATGCGGCTCAGTGGATTGAGTACTGGCCTGTGAACCAAAGGGTTGTCTGTTCGATTCCCAATCCCGGCACATGCCTGAATTGCGGGCCAGGTCCCCGGTGGGGTGCGCATGAGAGGCAACCACACATCAATGTTTCTCTCCCTTTCTTTCTTCCTCCTTCTCCTCTGTCTTAACAAAATAAAATAAAGTAAATATGTGTCACTTTGGTACGTAATAGGTGGCATCATTCTGGTTTGCATTTTCGAGTACTAGTGCGGTCAGTGATTTGGTAGGTGGTCACCAGACACGTTCTCTGACCGCTGCTGTGGGCTGTGACAGTGCTTGCAGGGCCTGGGGAAAGGGTCCGGCTTCGCTCTGCGGTGCCCGTCGGACCTTATGTCCCCCGAGGCTGGTGCTTATGAAGTGGGGGAGGGCCCTCTGCTGGCTTGCTGCGGGGTGCCAGCATCAGCGTCTCCACTGGGATAGGGCCGTGCCTTTCTCGTGGACTAGGAGGCCCCAGAAGGTGAAAACCTCAGTAAGTGAATGAATCCTCCGTAATTACAAAAGCAACTCAGGAGACAGCTGTGGGGACGCAGAGGGAAGAAAGGAGCTTGGGCTGAGGGTGTCTGTGGGGGGATCCCCTGCCTGGGGATGGGTGGTGCCCGTGGAGGCAGGTTCACTGGGCCGGGCAGGGCAGAAGTGGACGGTGCTGCAGCAGAGTCCACACCTCCCATGTGCTGCTCCGGACATGGACCGCCTGTCCAATTGTCCCCTTGACCCCATTTAAGGGACAGGCGCCATGGGAAGGGCTGTACGCCTTCGTGGCTGCCCGACCCTGGGAGCCGGCAGCCGGCCACACCTGTAGCTGGGCAGCGAGGCCTTGCTCGAGGTGGAGCCGGAGCATCTGCGTCTACCACACAGCTGTCCCTGCTGCTGGCGGGAGACATGGCTGACGCAAGCAGCCTGTGGGGACAGGCTGGAGAGGCCTACGGGGCAGGAGCGGGTTTGGGGGCTGTTTGTGTGCAGGCAACTCTGTACTTTGATTCTGTTTACCTGAGGTGGCGTGGGAGGCATCTCATGGATGAGGGGGGTGTGGCAGCTCAAGTCCCTCAGGTCCCTTGGGTGAGACAGTAGTGGCAGACAGCATTCGTGGGTGTGTGCGTGTGCATGGGCGTTCACATGTGTGTGTGCGCATGTACATTCCTGTCCACACATGCATGTGTGTGTACACGCACTCCTGTGCACACACATGCATGTGTGTGCGCGCATGTGTGTGGCAGTTATTTCTAACGTCTGGAAGAAGCCTGGGTGGGGAGCAGAGACTGGGCTTGGAGATTGTAGTCAGTGGAGATTCGCTCTGTTTTGTATAATTCTGAGTTTTTACTCTTGCTATTTTGTGTCTTAATTACTTTTAATAACATTTGTAATTAAAGCAAGATTACTTTTGAAAATTTGAAGAAAACACTACATAACCTGTGACCATGGGCAACCACTGCACCTCTGAGCCTCATTTTCCTCATCTGTGAAATGGGGGGATATGGACTGGTTCTCGGGGGCTGTAAGGAGAGCTGAGTGAGAAAAAGGCAGAGCCTGGCAGCTCGTAAGTGTATAACAAATACTGTTATTACTTCAGCATTTCATTGGAAAGAGAATTATGGTTTATGGTATACATGCCGCTGGGCTTGTCATCAGTTGGAAAGGGCTTGAACTTGATTCCATACGGAAAAGTGCCACTTGGGCTGGGGGTGGGGCTCTGGGCCGTGCGCCCTGGAGGCCTCCTGGGCTCCCTGCTCCTCGTCTCTCGTCTGTGCACGGGCTCATTCACCCTCTCCGGTTGCAGGGCATGCAACAGACACGGAGACGCTCAGCTGTGACAGAGAAATTGAGGAAGAGGCATGTACCACGGAGCTGAGCCCAGGTGGCCCCGTGTGGACAGCTGGTTCCTCTGCCTCTTTATGGCTGCAGAGGACCCAGCCAGGGTGTGGAGTCCGCCCAACAGCCCCATCTGCTCATGTTGTCATTTGCTGTCATCACAACAGCAGCAGCTGAAGGGACAGCTTGCCTTGATTTGCATATCTGGGTGTTTATGCTATTTATAAACAATTAGAAATGGCATGAAAGCCTGTTCGTGGCAAGCTGACAAGTTCAGCCAGACGCAGGCCAGTCTGTTATGCGCTCTGCACGGGTGTGGGCACAGAGTGTTCAGATACGCAGGCACGCTTATCCGTGTGCAGAAGTTTCTCTTAAAAACAGGCGTTCGGCCATCGGCCAGATGGTTTCCGGGCTTCCCCAAAATGTGAGGGTCTGACCGTTGGACAATGGGAAACCTGGAGCGGTCTCAAAGCACTGCATGGTTTTTATGTGCCCCCCCCACTGTTCTATCATAAGGACAGAAGAATGGAGGGGTGTCAGTTCACACGGGCTCTCGACACAGTTAATGCGCCCCGTCCTTCCTTTGGCGTCCTAGTCCCTCTCTATGTCCCATGACGTTGGCCTTCCTCCCTGTGCCCTGCTCCAGAACACTCACCGCTGTTCGGTGCATCTCTCTCTGCCTGTGGCAGCCTGGGCCCTCGGGAGGCCACGCGCCCGCTCCGCACCTGCTGCTCCGTCAGCTGCGCTTGTGCACAGGCGAGGCCGTGTTCCTTGAATGGACGGGTTGCGGAGCGTTGTTTCGCTCCCCTCTGCTGTGCATGAAAAGGGCTTTGGAGAAAGCGGTGTGAACGGGGAGGGAGCGTTGTAAGCCATGCAGTTTCCCAGGCTGCTCCTGGGCAGCGTGTCATCCCAAACAGCCCCCTGGGAAAGGCGTGGCGCTGGAATGGACGCAGAGGCTCCTTCAGGGGAGTTGGTAGCTCAGCACCCAGTTGTCCACCTCAGGCCGTGACGCCCGCAGGCGGTGAGCATCTGTGTCAGCCGCTGCTGTAGCTCAGAGTCACTCTTGCACGCAGAAAACGAAGCCCGAGGCACAGGGAAGTGAAGGTCACCGAGACAGAGCTGGGGCCAGGATGTCCCGGGGTCTCCCAGAGGCTTTGGATCTCATGCCCTTCTTGATGCTGACGCGCACCCTCTTCCTTGTCACCCGAGGCAGAGGGCCTGCTCCGGAGTCACAGGTGCGGAGGGAAGACCCTGCCACTTCCACTGACCTTCATGAGCCTGGGCCTTGTGTCAGAGAAAGTAGTGATTTTTCACCATGACCACACTTTGCTCAGTGCCTTCACTTTTCTCATAAGTTTCATGAAACAAGTTAAGACAATAGAAGGAGTTTGGAAACAGCAACTTTAGAATAAAGAAAAGATCAGACCAGGGAATCGCCATTTCTCCGCCAGTCCCAGTCTTGAAGGGCAGCGTCTCACACCCTCTCTGAGACGCAGCCTGGGTCTCAGTGGAGACCACATGGCCTGCCAGCAGCCTCAGCTTCAGAGCAGCAGATGCAGCGCCTGTGACCTCCAGCAGCTAGGGGCCTCATTAATTCTGCATTTGAGTGACGGCAGAAGCAGATGGCGAGGGGGCGACTACTCAGATGTGTGGCTGCTGAGAGCTTTTCCCTCTGGGCCTTACTGGGACTTGAGAGTGGCCAGTCCCCTGGAGAGCTGATTGTAATCTGTCCCCTCCCCAGCTGCTGGGTTCTTTTCCATCCTGGTTCCAGGAGGGTTGCTTCTGTTGTCAATAGCAATCTATTGACAGATTGCTGGTTGTTTATAGAATCGTGGACACTTATTTGCACCCGAAATCTAAAGCAGAGCTATCAAAAGATGGTCTTCTCTGTTGCGCTTCTAGTCTGGGTGGTGGGTTTTGATGTCACATAAGCAAATTGTGACTCTTTAATAGTCAGTTGTGCATATTGCTGGTGAGTATCAGAGGTGTGTCTGTGGCCTCTTTCATCCAAGGCTGTGAGCCGGGACACAGGACCCGGTTTGCCAAACGACTGTGTGGGAGTGACATTGAGCCCAGGGAGGAGCGCGGTTAAACAGCCCTCCCTCACTCCGTCTGAGTTTGGGACTCACGTCAGGACCGGTGGAGCTGCAGCAGAGCTGTCCCCACCGTGGTAAGATCAGAGCGGCTTGCTGGGAGGGCCTGTTCCTGCTTCCTCCAGTCAGCACAGGCCCTTCCCTGGGGTGCTCCTGCCCCCACCCCTGCCCAGTGAGGGCCTGCTGTGCAGATGGAGAGCAGTCGGGCTGGCCCAGCACCCAGCGTCTGGTCCTGCAGGCCAGGTGCCGCGGTGGACCCGGGGGTACTGTCATCGGGGTGCTCTGGGGACTCATCGTGCGTGGAAAGCTGTGGAAAGCTGTGGAAACATGTGACACCTCATGTCTGAGGTCAGAAGTCAGGGCTACATGCGGCACAATGGCGGAGTGTGGAGGGCAAGGCCTCATAGGGTGTGAGCTCTCTTAAAGGAGCACTGTCCTCACCTCCGCAGGGGCATGCAGGTACATGGCTACATGTTTATGTCATGCATGAATTCGCCTTGTAGTCGGGCTCAGAGTGACAGGGTTGCAGTCTTCCCTGGACAGGAGGCTTCGAAGTGTGCTCAGCACAGAAACCTCCTCTCGCTGCTCAGAATGAACTCGGCAGGCGCCGAGTGGGAGAGGGCACCAAAACCTGGCGCAGCGCGGAAGGGTGGGGCTGGTGCAGGGACGGGCGGGGGGTGGGGGTGAGTCTGCCCGAGACCCCGGCGCTGGTTCACTGTGGCATTCGACCCTGTGAGTTTCTTGACCCGTCTCTCTAAACCGTAGACCTCATGTCCTCTTGACTTCTGTATAAATTTATTCCGCCAGCCATTTGTTTTGGTGAATTCCTACCTCGTCATGGAACAGTCCTCCAGGGTTGAAATGAGGCCATGTTTATCCATTTCTATGGTTCTTGGTTGTTCACTTTTAAAGTTGTGCTTATAGTTTCTCGTTGGTTGCAGGAAATCATTTCAGAAGCCCATTGGCTGTGGTGTGTTTACATTTATTTATTTTTAAAGCCAGTTGGGTTAGAACCAACTTGGGGTGACTGGGGTGGGCATGGGGGCAGTGACAGTCCACAACCGCTGCCCGCTCCAAGGGCGGGGCGGAAGTAGGTCCTGCCTCCTGAAGGGTGACCTGCCTGGCCATCCCGGGAGCCCAGCCCAGCCCATGTCCACTTCATCGGGGGCCCCTCGTTTATCTCAGTGTGCAGGTCAGGCAGGGAGAGAGACCGGCCGTTCTAGCACCGTTCCAGCGCAGGGGAGCGTTTGCCTGCAGGCCACCTGGAGAGATGGAAAGGTGGCGTTTGTACGGGAGGGCGACTGCCTCACTCTTCTCGGGCAGGCGGTTGTGTGCGTGTCTGTGGTCTGCCTCCTACACTGCCCCCTGCAGCGTTCCAGAGCTCAGGGCAGCCAGTGGTCACTGCCGTCGTCCAGAATGTCCTTCTTGCAGGTTCCAGTACGTCAGGTTCTAGGTGTTCATTCGATAGCAACAGCTCAGGTCCCAGTCAGATGCATCGGCCGGGTGCTCCTGATGGTGCAGTCGGAGGTGCTGCCTCTGGCCCAGGTGGAGCGGCGTAGATGAGGCTGGGTCTGTCTGGACCAGGAGTGACCAGAGTGACTGGACACTGCTGGGTGCCTGTGGCCACGTCAGTTCCTGGTCACTGTTCTACCTGTCAGTCAGGCCTGATGGACTCTGGAGCCTCTGCACACACACACACATTTTAAAAAGACCCAAGCCCCTCGTGTAGCCGCCCTCAGTAAGACCCCTTTTTGCCACCGCCGGTTAAAATAAACCCTCTGTCAAAGTGCCTATCTCTTTATTTCAAAATTCCCTGCCTTTTCCACTAAGTTGAGAACTCTCTAAAGGCAGGCTGTGGGTCATCTATCTAATTTTTTTGATCCTCCCACTGCCAAGCACACTCAGACACCAGGTGGGCCAGGGCTGTTCAGTGTTGCATGGGCGGAGCGGGGGGTCCCCAGGTCGGCCACGGGGAAGTCGGGACAGACCCCAGAGGGAGGTGGGCGTGGGGGTGGTTTTCCAGCTCCCTCATTTGGAATAAGTCAGACTTACGGGAACAGCAGTGTGGAGAGCCCCTGCGCGCCCTTCCTCCTGATCTCCTTGGCCATCCACGAGTTCCCGCTCTCTCTGTACACAACTTTCCCCGGAAATCTCTGAGAGTAAAGGACAGGCTGTCGGGGTGGGCGAGCCTCTCCCGGGGCCCGGCAGGGAGAGTAGGGCGGCCTGGCCGGGCTGGACAGTGAGGGAGGGGCGCCGGGCTGGGCTGCCACAGTTTGAGAGGAGACCCTGTAGGACGGGACGGTGGGTCAGGTGGCAGGACTGAGGAAGACGCCGGTCCAGGCCCCAGTGAGTGGAGGAGTGTCAGGACCGTGGTTGGGATGGGGAACTCAGGCAGCAGTGAGTCTAGGCTGGTTCGGGCTAAATCGGAGGTCCAGGTGCAAGGCCAAGACGGGTTGGGGAGGAACGCCAGAGAGCAAGAACCCAAAGAGCCGGAGCTCCTCGTGAAGACAGAGCTGGCCGATTGCATCACCGAGCACAGCGAGCGTGCCGCAGGCACAGTGGCCCCCACGCGGTGGGCTCTGTTGGCTCTGTTTATGAGATGCAGGCCCACGGTCCTCGTGTACTTCCTCCCGTCGGTGTGGAGCGGCCAGCCAGCTGGCGGCGGTGATTACACCGGGCTGAGCTGACGTCCTGTCACTCACAGTGTGTCATCCCTGTCCTCTGACATGTGTCTTCGTAATTCTTTATCGCCACCTCCTCTCGTTTGCCCTGCAGGTGTGTCTGGTGGGGCCCATGGGAGCCGCCGTCTCTGGCTGCATTCCTCTGGCAGGTTGGACGTCCGGTTGGTTCCCCCATGGAGCATCGGAATGAGAGCGCAGGGGGGCAGAGGCCTACGCTGCAGCTGGACGTTTAGGATGGGGGAGGTAGAAGAGGGTGGGGGGGAGTAAATGGTGATAAAAATCTCTTTAGTCGCGAGTTATACAGTGTTTGGGCATCAGAGAAAGCGTTCTCTGTGGCAGTGGGCCCTTTGGGCTACCCATGAAAAGCACTGCTTGTTGGAAGGATGCGCATTCCTATCTAAATGGTCTAGTGAGAGGGTTGTCTTCTGCCTTATTGAAGCAAAGACGGGGGAGCGGGCCCTGCTAGACTGGCCCGTGTGGTGAGGGGTGGCCGTCGGTGGCCAGGAGATTTGGGCTGGCCCCACGTGAGCTGGGGTCCCTGGGCAAGTCGTCTGTCCTTCCTGAGAGCGAGTTTCGTCTACGAAGTGATACCATCTACCCTGTGTTACACTGTTATTTAAAACACTTTAATGTCTTGTTTGGGAGAGTTTTTATAAACCACGGTTGACCCTTGAGCCACGTGGGAGTTGGGGCCCCAACCCCTGTGCAGTCGAGAATCCACGTGTAACTTCTGATTTCCCCCAAACTTCACCACCAATCGCCCCCCGTTCATCCAGAAGCCTTCCCAATATAGCACAAGTTGTTGATCCACATGTATGTTCACAGGGCGGGGCAAAAGTGGCTTACAGTTGTGTGTGAAACACAGAGCTTATTCTTGTATCATCGTTACCTATTAATTATCATGCCATTTTCTGAACGAACAACTGCGAACCTACTTCTGCCCACCCTGTATGTATTATAGACTATAGTCTTGCAATAAAGCTGGAGGAAAAAAGGTTATGAAGAACATCGAAGGAAGAGAAAGTACATTTACAATATTTATTGGAAAAAGTCTGTGTATAAGTGAGCTCACGCAGTTCAAACCCATGGTTTTCAAGGGTCCACTGTGGTCCTTACAGTGCGGATTATCCTTTAGTTGTCTCTTCCAGATGATAATTATTCTGATGACAGTGATGATGTTGGTAACAGTCAAAGTTTGTTGAGGACTTCTGTGCTAATTTCCTCACCTAGGGCACTCAGAGAAAAGTGACAGAAGCTGGTGACGAGGCCCTGCCCCTTCCCACTGTGCAGAGGAGGGGTGATAACGCCCCGGGCTCCCTGGGCCCATCTGGAACTTGGAAAGTGGCAGGCAGTTTCCCAGTCTCTTCACACCGAGTCTGTGCTCCCTGTACCCAGACAGGGCGGCCCCACCTTATCAGACCCAGAATCTCAGGCACCCCAGGGTGCAGTGGCTCCCAGCCTTGAAAGGTTGTTGTGAGACCAGCAGCTGTCTTTAGTTGGCTTCCATTTGCACGTGGACACATGTTGCCCCACCATGGTGCCCGCCGCCCTCCCACACACACAGGAGTGGGCTCCGTCTGCCAGGAGCAGGACCAGGCAGACAGCCGCCTCTCATCCCCATCCCTGGGGGAAGCCTGTCAGCGGGTACTTGGTGCAGGTGGAGCCTGGCCTGGGCTCTTCGGAAAGACAGACAGTGGGAACCCAGCCTCTCAGGCGCCCAGGGCAGCCTTCTGCAGTGGGGCTGTGCGGCTGTGCCCCTCTGGGGCCTCAAGGGGAGGGAGGGCGGTCAGATTCCCGTGGAGCAGTTCTGAGTCGGTGGGTTCAAGCAGAGATCATGCTCACATTGACTTCGGTGATGCAGGTCCAGCCCCCTTAGCAGGAAAAGGATGACATTTATGAAGAAGCAGAGGCCTCTGATCATGAGCTGAGGCCCCTGCGGCTTCATCATTCACCAGGCCAGCTTTAAACCAGGGCTGCTCCTGCCTCTGAACCCTCCTGGCCCTGAACACCCTGGGCGGAGGCGAATGTGCTTCTTCCAGAAAGGGCCCCTTCGTGAATAGTTGGGCTTTGGGTCTCAGTGGCAACAACTTTACTCTGCTCTATGTCCTGAGAGCAGCTATGGGCAAGATGCACATGAGCAGCTGTGGCCGTGTCCAGTGAACTTTACTGATGGAAACAGTCTTCGGGCCGGGCCTGGTGTTTGCCCCTGACGCCGAGGGAGGAGGGCATGGGGAAGCAGATGCACGGAAGTGAACCCCAACTGCCACCGACTTATTTTGGATGGGCTGGGGCTCAGACCCACAGTTTGGAGCATGTCTTCAGGGGCCTCTCCTCTCCTGGCTGCTGGGCTGGGGTGGGGACCCAGCTTCTGTGGGAAACCCTGTGCTCACAGGATTGTAGGTAGAGGGTGAGTGTGGATAGCAGCATTCCCGATTCTTTAGGGGGCCGCACTGTGGGTGCCTCCCTGGGCGTTGGAGACACCCCATCAGATTTGGGGGTGGGGCTGAGGGCCTGTCTGCTCGCAGCGAGGTCCCCTGGGAGCTGCTTGGACACGCAGGCTCCCGGGCCCCTCCCAGACCTGCGGAGCAGGGTCTTTGTTCTCACCAGACCCCCACTGGACTGCACCCCCCAGAAGTCAGGAAGCACTGCTTTAGGCATGGAGGGCAAAAGGGAGACTTTCAAAATTTGTTTATTGTCAGCTTTTTGATTCTGAAAGTGGAGCAAAGCAGCCTCAGAGCTGTGCGGGCGGCTGTGTGTGCTGTCAGACGTCTCATGGGTCATGACTGGGTGTTGTGCTCCTGACAGAAAGGGGGCATCAGACCTCAGTGGGTGCAGCAGAACGATCTAGACATGTTAGTTAACCCATGAGGCTGGAGTTTCTGCACCTGAAACCCCGCCCCATCTCCTTGCGCCTTCCTTTCCCCCCGTGGAGAACTGTGTGGCAGCTGCAGTGCAAAGCTGTCTCCCGGAGCCGCCCTCCTCCCTTCTGTGCTGTTTGCAGGTCTCTCTAACCTGAATGTAAGAGATCATGCTTGTTTTACTTATCTTTGTATGCCCCACACTTAGGTACCCAAACATTTATGCAGTACTGTTAAAAAGTAAGTATTTAAAATATCTTACAATAAATAGAGCATAACTTGTATTTTTCTTTCCATCTCCCTATTGCTCTCATTCTTCATATTCTCTTGTCTGGGCCTGCCTCTTTCTGTTCCAACCTCTCCCCACACCAGTTCATCCTTAACGCAGTCCCTAGAATCGTCTTTTAAAAACGGAGATTCTTCAGGGCCACTTTTTCTGAAAGTCTCCTGGGACTCTCCCTTCATGGAGAGTGGTTCGTGGGCCTGGGCGGGTCTCAGTCTCCCTAGTGAAGCCTGGAGCATCGGGGGCTCACCTTTGACCTGAGTGCGACCTCTCACCCCTGTCTGGTGTTCAGGGACTCACCACGGGGTTCAGCTGGCTGCGTGGAAATGGGATGAGAACACTGTGCTCTCAGTACCCCATTTAAATCTGTCGGCAGCCAGCTTGCTTTGTAGCAAGAGCTGCCAGCCTGGGGATCAGCCTCAGGCTCGGGCACCTGGCCCCTGCAGTGCCATGAGGGACACATATCGTTAGCAGACACACGTGTGGATCTGAGGTTCATCCTTTGCTTTCTACCGAACAATAGAAGTGTGTTTTCTGCTCAGGTTTGAGTCACCCATCCACATGGTAGTCCAACTTCAATGAATCATGACATCGTCCCTGAAGAATGTGCTTTGCGGGTTTTTCCAGCAGCTCCTTTGGGGGCTCCTGGCTGGCCCGAGTGAGTCCAGAGAGGCAGGTTCTCAGGGCTGAGAGCAGATGGGCACCCACAGCCCCCTCCCTTGGACAGACAGGTTAGATTCAGCTCCGGAGGCCCTGCTAAACCGAGCAAGCTTGCAGGAGCCCTGTTCAGACTCAGGACGGAGACGAGCGCAGACCGGACTTTCTCTTTTCACGTTCAAACAAACCCGGCGCCGACGCCGTCTCCGAGTCTCTGAGGTCCTGGCTTATCTTTCTGGGCACACAGCTGTCATCACCTTGTGTCCTAGATGAGGGTACTGGGACCCGAGCGGTGTGGCGACATGCACTCTGAGTCCTCCGCTCAGTCAGGGACGGTCACCTGGGGGCTGTTGGAATTTTAGGTGTGGTCCAGCTGAGGGGGCTTTCCAACTGCCCGGCATGTGAAACCATGCCGCCCGCCCCGAGGGTTCCCAGCCCGCCCTTCGGGCTGCCCACTGAGGCTGTGTGCAGAGGCCTGTGGAAGTTTCTGGAAGAGTCCCACCTGGGACCCTATAAGGGAAGCTGTGCTAGCTAGCCCCTCGCTTCAGCATGGCTACGTGCTTCTGTGCCGCCCAGGTTCCGTGTCCCCGACTGAGCACACTTCTCAGCGTGCCTACCCGGGGTCGCAGTCTCGGCACAGGAGGGCCCTGAGCAGGCGTGAGCGGGCCCAGGGGGCTCGTCAGAGCCTGTCTTTCACTGCGCCGAGGTGTCTGTTCTAAGAATATCACAGCGGACGTAGTTCCTAGGAGGGGCCGCCTCTGGTGTTTTTTTCTGCAACGGTTTTCCCAAGCAGATCTCAGGAATTTGGTCTCTGAAGGAGACCCTTAAACAAACAAGCCAATTCAGCAAGCACATACCGAGTGTGTCTGCTGTGTTGCAGTGTCCCGTCCGGCGTTGTGCTGGGTGTGCTGGGGACAGAAGGAGGTCGCACGGATGGAGGTCTCTGGCTCAGGCTGCCTGCTGACAGGTGAAGGACATGGACACATTCACCCATCACCACAACACACTGTGTGACACCGATGAGGCAGGCCGCGGCGCTGGCACCCGCGCTCAGGGTAGAAGGGTAGACACGGGGGGCAGCTGGTAAAGGGGTGGTCAAGGTGTGGTGACAGGGCCCGGATGGGGCTGTGCAGGGTCAGGGCGCATCTTCGGACAGCAGCAGTGAGTGCCAGGGCTGGCGCCAGAAGCTACCCCACGTGGGCGGGAAGCCGACTTGTTCCGAAGAGGCTCAATGTGGTCCACGAGGCATGGGAGGGTGGCTGGACGGACTGGAGCTGGCAGCAGCACCAATGGGAGACCACTGACAGGAAGAAGGTAGGGCACGAGGGCAGTTTCCCAAAAAGTAGGTTGGCCCTGGGGCCAGCCATGTGTCACAAACTGTGTCTTAGTTGGAGCGGTGTCACCAAAGGAGATACCACAGGTGCGTGCTTCGTTCACTGTGTCTGCAGGTGTGTCCTGCGGGATCCGGCTCATCGAAGTGAGCGGGGTCTCCTGCTTGCTTCCCGGCCCTGGTTGCTGGAGCCCCTGTTTGGGAGGAGGCATGTGAGACGGGCTGGCCCCATGCAAATGTGGTGTCGGAGAGAACAGTGCTTGGTGCCCCCTCAGGAAAGCAAGACTCTTGTTCCTTGCCACTGCCCGGGGACTCAGTGCGTGCTGGTCTCTGGGAAGCCGACTGTGGGTAGGACTCTGAGGCTGCGTCAGACCGGTGCTTCACTCTGTGAGGCTAGGGTGCGTCGGCCTGGACGGCATGTTAGCAGGCTGGCACCCGAGTGTGGCCACGTGACGTTGTGGCTCACCAAGTTGGGTGCATCCTCCCAACACTGACACGCAGCTCTGTGCGAAACCAGAAAGCCACGCTTTCCGCCCAGACAGCCGGTCTGCCTTGCTGAGGTTTGCACACACGTGCATGGTGCGCGTGCATTGCCCACCTCACCCCAGGGTGTTCGAAAGGCCTGTCCTCTGGGGTTGAGGTTTAACAGAAGCAGTGACCCTTACTGCTCCCTCAGAGCTACTGAAGGCACTCCCGAGTGAGAGCAGTGTTTGTTTTTGTTTTCGTGCTGCAAGTGCATGGTGGGGACACAGTGACCGCCGTGTGGCTGGTGTCACTGCCGTGGCTAAGGGCATCGGGCGAGCCACCTGTGCACTGGCACTGTTCGTGCAGAAGAAGGTGGGTCCTGTCTTCACATGAAAGTGACTTGGCCTTGCAGACCCTGGGAGAGGCGTTTGGAGTCTGCCAGAGGGCAGCAGCACCGTTCAAAAGGAGCAGACGTGTGTTCTGGGGGTGGAGCCGGCCCTACCAAAGCAAAGGGCCGGGTGCGAGTTTCCAAAAGCACATCCTGGTGGTTATTTGAAAACTACTTGGCATTTGAAATTACCATGTCCTTCTTGACATTGAAATTTAATATCATGCAATTGACAGCAAGTGGCAATGTCAGGCTCTGAGGTCATGACTCCATCTGCTGGCACCGTGGCCTTGGAGCCTCTCCCAGCTGTGCACTGTTGCCTCCGAGCAGAGGTGAAGGGGTAGCTGTTTGCCTGGAGATGATGTGCGGATCTGTCCGTCGGTCTGGTTTCAGCGAACTTGTTTTTCATGTTTGGAGTACTCTATACACTCATTAAGCTGAAAATGAAATGCTTTGAGTGAAATTTAGCATTTGGATGTTGACATTTGCATATCAGTGCTCTAATAGTTCCTTCCTTCTTTGTTTTCAGCAATGGAAGAGTTAATAGTTGAACTCCGTCTCTTTCTGGAACTTCTGGACCATGAATATCTAACGTCAACTGTCAGAGAGAAAAAGGCAGTCATCACCGACATCCTGCTGCGGGTCCAGGCGGCCAAAGGTGCGGCTCCGGCACGTACCCAGGCTCTCCCCCAGGCTCCCGTGCCTCTGAACCTTCTTTAGTCCCACCGTTTTCTAAAATGCACCCATCTGTTCGCTCACTTTCGTGTTTACTTAGTCATCCAGTGGTCACTGCAGGTCTTACTATGTGCGGGTGTTGTCTCGGTAAAGCTAAAGCCTTTATCTTTAATCCCCCAAGGGCACCCCCGCATTCAGAGTTTCACTGGAAGGACTCACCATGTGGTTGTACTTTCTCACGCCCGGGATTTTGCCGGTTGTGGGAGTACACAGCCGGGGTGCAGGGAGAGACACAGGTAGGGTCTGGAGGACTCTGAGCATAGCCTCTTCTTGCTGGCTGTCCCCAAGTGTCACCCAGAGCACACCCCTCTCTCAGCAGCAGAAACACAGTGGCCTGTGTGCTGTCAGAATTCCAGACTCCCAGAGAAGCAGGTTTGTTAGGGTTCTCCAGGGAAACAGAACTGATGGGGGAGGGAGAGGGAGAGGGAGAGGGAGAGAAGACAAGACTAACTTTAGGGCATGGCCCATGAGGTCACGGAGGCTGAGAGTCCCATGGTCTCCCTGCGAGAAGAGAGCCGGAAGAGCCGGCGTGGAGCTCCGCCTCAGTCTGCAGGCCTGAGAACCAGGGGGCTGGCGGTGTAGGTCCTGGTGTGAGGCCAGAAGCTGGAGAAGCAGTGTCAGAGTGCCAGGGGCGACGGACGGCTCCACTTGGACAGGAAGCACCCTGCTCTTCGCCTGCCTGTGCTCTCGGCTCCTCAGACCAGGCCTAGCTGACCAAGTCCATTGTCTGTCTTCTCCAGAAGCACCTCCCAGAAGCACCTGCACACCTGGCAATAGTGTTCATCCAGTTCCCCGTGCACTCCTCAGCCCAGTCAGGTTCACACAAAGTCAACCACCGTGGCAGGTGTTTGGCGTAAAGCATGCTGTTTATACAAACGGTCAGCGCAGTCAACCAACCTTAGCAGTTAGGGACGATGGCAACACCCCTAAAATCCACATGCCCAGCTGCCTGCTGAGGGCCATCCTCCCCAGTGACCCTTGTAGAGGCAGCAGGTAGGACAGCAGAGCAGGTGGAGGTGAGCCTGGTGAGTGTATTGTAGACTAGAGCACCCGCATGTAAGGAGCGGCCCTGGTGGGTGGCCGGGGGTGGGGGTGGGGGTGGGAGGGACAGGGGTAGTTCTTGGAGGATCCGATGTTAACTTGGGAAGATGCTGGAGGAGATAGCTGGGTCAGATGTAAGGATTGCTTTTCAACAGCGTCATTGAGGTACAATTCCCATACTGTCCTCTTTACCCATTTGGAGTAGAAGATTCCTTGGTTTTCAGGGTATGAAGCCACGGTCTGAAACAGTTAGGTTTGCATCTGAACCTCAGGGTGCAGCATCTGGCGGCACACTGAAGGGGAGCCACGTGAGGCCCCTCGCGGGTGGGGGCCGGTCACTGAGAGGAGCACCGGACGAGGACCGCGTTCCGGAGGCAGGTGTGGCGTGTCCGCTTCTGCAAGGCTGCTCTGGCTTCCCTGCCTGGACTCTCTCACGTGTGTCTGCTCTGGCCCCACGCAGCCATATGGCTGGCGCCGTTTCAGATGATTGCAAATATTCTTCCTGATACGACGCCAGCACTCGACAGGTGGTGGTTTCTTAAAGGCCAGTGGCGATGCGGGCTGACTGGTTTCGATTCCTGCCTCTGCCGGTCACCGAGTCTGTGCCCTTGCACAAGTGACTTAATCTCCTCGCACTTCAGTTTCTGCCTCCCTGCGAAGGGCAGATGGGAGCTCCCACCCCTGAGCCGTGCTGTCGGGATGGAACGAGATAGTATCAGATATTTCCAACCACCCTGACGCGTACAGACTCGCAGACGCCAAGGCCTTGCAGCCGTGCCTCCCCCGGTGTGCCCCTCACTCAGCCCTGCCAGGGCCTCCTGCCTGAGGAGTTCTCCCCCCGCTCCCCTGTCTCCCTTCCTCTGCCGTGAGCTCCAGCCCTTCGTTTCCTTGCGTTCCCTGCTGACGTTTTCCAAGTCCTCAGTTCTCTCCTGGGCCCCTCGATGTGCTTAGACCTCACCCACTGGTCTTTTCATTAGCAGTGTTGGTCTGCATACGTCCTTTCCTTTCCTTTCCCTTCTCACTGTCCCCGCAGCCCGCCCGCACTCCGCCCTCGCTGCGGCTCCCGCAGGTCGGGGACTTCACCTCTCCGCGTTTTCCCCTAACCTGTCGGGTTATGTTTGGCCCTTCACAGGTGATCATCATCAGGTGACTGTTTTTCTAGGTCTTTCCAGGTGAGCTCTTGGCATATAAACAGTACTGTGCCTGAAAAAAGACTAGTTCTTCCTCCTTTCTGTCTTCCCTGGTGTGGTGCTCACCACGACTTCTAAGTCAGTTGTGTACACACGTGCCTTCCCAACTCGAATGTGAGTGCCTGGGGGGGGTCTGAGCTTGTGTCAGTCCTGTCCCCCAAAAGTACATCTGGGACAGTGTCTGGGGTTAGGAAGGAATGTAACACAAATTACTGACCCGGGAAGGCATCTGCCCTCTTAGCACCCAGGTAAGTGGCAAGCTGAGCACTTGCCACTTACGAGTCCTGGAGAGGCACTCTGCAAGGACTTGGGGTTGGCCACCAGCTCGGACATTTCTACCTGTTTGTGCTCACTGAGATTCTTTAACCATTTTTTTCCAGGCGTAGAGTCTTACGTGCAAAGTGGGGAAAAATAACACCTACTTTTCACACTGTTGTGAAGGAGTAGAAGCAATGAGTATTGGCGGAGGGGTCAGTACGGGGTGGGGAAGTGACAGCTGGTAGCAGTGCTGTCCCCTCCTGCTCATCCAGGCCTGTGGTTTTGGTTGATGCCTGCAGGTGTGGAAGTGAGAGACCATGCTCCGAAGCAGGAGACCCCCAGCAGCCTGCCGGCCCCTCCCCAGATGCCTCTGCCAGAGATCCCGCAGCCTTGGCTGGTGAGTCAGTCCCGACCTCGCAGCAAGGATCTAATTGACTCCTGGCTGACTTCCTGTCTCAGGGGTAGGTGACAAGGCCCGGTTCTGGAATGGAGGAGGCTGCCGAGGGTGTAGGACCTGCTGGTGACAACTGCATGGGAGGCTGTGGGTGTGGCCTCTCCTCAGAAGGCTGGTGCTTCTTTCAAAATTCCTGCAGCTACAGGTCCAGGAAATCTGTTCTTAGATTAAAAAGAACTCTGAGGATTTAGCAGGCAGAGCAAGGGCAGTAAAGCCCTGGGCTTGACCCTCTTTCTGGGTGAACTGAATTTGAACCATAGTCTGAAACTTTGATATTATTATTATGCTTCTTCTGGGATTTAAAAAACACATTTTTTTCAGAGGAAAAGTATGTGCATCAGGAATGTGTATTTTATTTGACCTTGTGCATTCAGAGTTTGTGCTGGACGTCTCACACCCCTGTTCCTGGCTGGGCGTCCTCACCTGTCAGGTGTTCACGCTCCTTCACCACTTTCTGTCCCAGGTGGTGGTCCCGTCCATTCAGCCCGGGAGAGCAGACGTTCGCTCCTCTCTGGGAGCAGAGTCCGCGCCGGGCAGTTTGCTTTCTCTGCAGCCCACCCAGGCGTGTCTCCCCGGGAGAAGGGCTGCTGGAAAGCAGGACTGTGTCCGTGCATTTCTATCCTGCCTGGGCCCCGCAGTGGCTGATGTCTGGGAGGTGCTCAGCAATGGCATCTCAGAGGAGGACAGAGGACGTCGGCCCTCACTAGGCCCCTGCTGCGTGTCCCGGGTCCTGCTTATTATTTTTCACTTAGGATTTCATTTAATCCTGACAGCTTGACCTCTAAGAACTCCTGAATGAACTGAAAACATGTGAATAGTGTGTGTGTACCCCTTATTCATAAAAGGAAATTGGGGTCCAGTGAGGGTGATGTGATTTGCCCAAGGGCCTATACTAACTAGGAAAGGCCAAAATTGTGACGGTTCTTCTGACTTCGCACCCAGCGTGGCGGCCAAGCCCTGCGACCTCCGAGCCCTGTTGTTACATGTTAGGAAACCACTAGGGTTTCGATGTAGGGACAGGGCTACGCTCCTCCAGTTCCGGTTACACAGCAGGTCCTGCTGGTCTCTTCTGCACGGTCCGTACCCACGATGCCCTGCTCGTACTGCCCAGTGTTCGTTTCTTCCCGGCGGGAGTTCAGAAACCTCACGGGGAAGCACCTGTTTCACAGTCCGACTTAGCGACCTGCTCTCCAGGGGCGGCTGGGCCAGGCCAAGGCGTGCACCCGAGTGACGAGCATGCTGCTAGGGAGGCTGCGCTTCCCTCCGGTGTCTATCTCTGGTTCAGGCCAAGGGCTGTGCTGTCACTCGGCTGTGCCTGGTGTGCACGTGCTGGGAGAGCACTGGGGACGGCCGCAGGTCGCTGGGGAGTGGGTCCTGTCCGGGTCCATGTTGCACTGGGATCTCAGCCTGGGGGAGGGTGGGTCGACACCTCTGGGGCGCCGTGGGATTGTGTGATGCGCGGTCCAGCCATTGTCTAGAACGTTTTTACTCAGCAGTTTATATAGCAGGGGTTACGTTGGGTTTCGATGGGGTAGAGGACAGTAATGCGATTCTCTGGTGCTTCAGGGCCAGAGCCTATATGAATGTCAGTAGATAATAATGTGGTTTTTCATTGTAAAACACGTGCGACGCACACTTGACCACAGTAACTGCGCTGGGTGTCCAGCTCAGTGGCATCGGGCACCTTCACAGAGCTGGGCAGCCGCTCTCACCTTCACCCCCAGGACTCTTCCAGCTCCCCACACTGACACCTGTGCCCGTGGAACTCCCACCCTGTCCCCGCCCACTTCCTGTGTTTATGAACCATGCACACTTTTTTTTTTTTTTTTGAAACATTGACGTTTTGATTCCAGCCCTCGCTGCCTGGTCTGTCGGTTGCCTTGGATTCTCCCTACGTATCAGGACTTTCACAGCCGCTTGGTCACCTCTGTTCGACAGATAGGACCATGAGGGTCTTTAAGATTATGTGACAAAATGGGCATTTTGCCTGCTGCAGAATTGACGAAAAGCCCAAGATTTAAGGCAGCAAAGCTGTCTGTTTCCCAGTGAAGTCATATGTGAGCCTGCTCAGGGGTGTGGCCCTCCTTGTCCCTTTTTCCTTGTCTTTTGAGACTCTCAGAGCTCAGTCTGCTGTACAGTTTCCATGGCATCTTTTCTTTTTTAATGGTAGGGTTTTTTCTAAAGATTTCATAAATAAATGAAATTTATTAGAGAGAGGGGAATGAAGGGAGAAAGAGAGAGAAACATCAGTATTATGGTTGCCCCTCAGGTGCTCCCAACTGAGGACCTGGCCCCGCAGCCCAGGCATGTGCCCTGACAGGAAATTGAACTGGTGACCCTTTGGTTTGCAGGCCGGTGCTCAATCCACGGAGCCACACCAGCCAGGGCTCCTGGCATCTTTACATGAACCTTGCTCGTGCCCCGAGGCTGCTCCCCAGGTCACACCCGGTTTCTGCGCCCATCTGACTGCGTGGCCTCCCGCCCCAGGCCTCTTCCTCGTGCAGAGATGGAGCTAGAGAAAGCTCTCCCCTGTTTACTCTGGTGTGGAATGCAGACTGAACAGCCACCAGGGTGGAATGGGGCGAGATGGGGATAAAAACTTTTATTTTGTCCGGGAGACTACTTACTCCACATTCTTGATGTGAGGCTTGAAACTATGTTTGCAGTTTGGACTCTAAGATTTTGCTGTTGGTTGAAAGTGACCTTACTCTAGCCCTCACTTTCCCTGGCTGCCTTCCTGGAGGGTGAGCCCAGAAGTTTAGACACGGCAGGGCGCTGTGGGGCTTTGCTGGCGTATGACTTTCCTGGGACTGGGGCCCTCATGCTCTCGGGTCGGACTCAGTCGCTTTTGGCTGTCATTGTAACAGATGTTGGTCATCGAAACCAGATAACAGGAGCTGTGTGCACCTCCACACGTAGAGAGTTTACGTCAAAATGACCCCAGGCTCCAGGCTGGTATGTCCTTTGCCGGAGTCGGGTCTCATCGTCTGTTGGTGTTTTAGTGCAAAGGACTAAATAATAAATGGGGGTGGAAGGAGGGGAAGGTGGGGAGCAGCGGGGAAGCACAGTGCCAGTTAGGAGAGAGGGGAGGTGTGACGGGCTGGGTGCGCTGTGCATCGTAGGTGATTCGGGCTCCTTCCCGCCTCGGTTTGGCTTCTTCCCCTGCCACGGTGGACACCGAGGGGTACGGTTGGTCGTGACCCAGGGGCACACGCCATTCCTGTAGCGTGCAGCCACCAGTTCAGTGGTCAGTCCTGGCTCCGCCTGACTTGTGGCCCCCCCGTGCCCCCACCCCGAGTCCACTCTGAGCACGAGAGGCCTTGGCCAAGTGTTGTCACCTCCTGAGCCTCAGTTTCATGTTTAAAACGCAGCCAAGATGCCGACATCTCATTTTCTGAACAAGAGGAAGGGTGTATGAAGGGTCCCCAAACAGTGTCCGACACAGGGCAGGCCAATAGTAAGTGGTGGTGGTGGTCGTTATGCTGTTGAAACAGTGGAGAGAGTAGTTCTGTCTTACCGTACAATTATATAGACACAATATGTATCATTAATGGAAAAAGAACTCTCTGCAGGGTTGTTCCTGAAAGTAGCAAAGGCCAGTGCCGATGGGTTTTTCCCCACGAAGATGGGGGTTGAATTACAATTACAGCCGTACCTCAGCCAGAGGAGCCTGTAGATTGCATCCCGTCCAGCCGTAACTGCTGGTGTTGCTAAAAGACCTGGAGACCCAGGCGCAGCCAGTTACAGTGCCTGAGGCAGAGGAGATTCCCAAGCTAAAAGGCGACTTTCACTTAAGTCTCCATGTGCAGGAGAAAAGGGTTCGGTGGGTTAAAAACTTATTAGCGCCTGGCACTGTGCCATCTCTCTCTCTCGTGCCAGGTGGAGGCCCGGCCTTCTTTGTGGGAAACAGCCTGGCACCTCTCCCTGCACTCGTGGAGCGAGGCCGCCGTGGGTGACCCAGGCCCTTGTTCTCCAGCAGTCCTGTGAGAGCCAGCCCGGCAACCCGGCCATGTGTGCCAGGCGGGGCGAGGGCTCCGGGCGCAGACCAGTCTCTCCTGGCATTGGGAGCAGATCGCACCGTGCAGGGAGAGCAGGGCCACGTCCGTGTGTCCCGTTACCATTTGGAAGGTGCTTCTGAAGTACCCGCTGCGGCCACAGAGTGCAATGTCACTTACTGCTTCGTGAGGCCACACAGCCAACTCTCACAGAAACTGTGAAATAGGTCAGGCTGGCTTTGTAAAAATGGCAGAAGTGGAATTTGAGAGCCGGAAAAGGGGATGGTCCAGGTGAGGAGCTCGGGGCTCAGGGTCACATGGAGCACCCGAGGGTCGACGCCTTCCTCTTGCTCTGGTTTCCTGCCTGTCCCTTGGGTGTCCGGGATCCCTGTGGGAAACCCGCCTTCCTGTTTTGTTCCTTTAAGGCTTCCTGTGAATTGTGACTTCAGTGACTTCTTAGCTGTCGGAAAGGATCTGAAGGACGGCTCTCCTCAGAGCAGTGGGACAGCCAAGCCGACGGGACCTCGCTCCAGCCTCTCCCAGGCTCGCCTCTCACAAAGCCCAGGCTCTCTGCCCAAGCACCTGTACAGAAATGTGTAAAAAGAGAGAGACGCACAGCCATGCGTTGACATCGCTGTGAGCGTCTGTCTGTCTGTGGGTGATGCGCACAGCACCCTTTAGGCAGTGGGCACTTGGCGCGGCCTGGCAGGGATTTCCCAAGTAAGTGGCGTAGAGACGCAGGGTCCTGCTAGATGTCTACTCAGGGATGTGTCATTGTATGAGGCAGTCTTCTCTCAGTGACATTTAGCCTGTTTGCAGGTTTTGCCGAGCTTTTATTGAACATCTTTACACATTTTTGCTAACATGGCCATTTGACCTCCTTGGCCTGTGTCTGCAGAATGGAGTTCTTGGCCCTGAGCAAATGCCCACTGAAACTGCGTGTGATGCATGGCCACCAGCAGGGTTTGAAAGTTGGTGAAAGTCCATCCGCTGGGAGCAGGCAGCTCAGGTGCACTCGACGTAGCTCGCAGCACTGGGGGTGTGTCCGCCCCAGCTCCGTGTTCAGTTCTGCTCTCTGCAGAGGCCTCCCGGGGCACAAGTGAGTCAGCCCAGCCGGAGGAGGGCAAAGCCCCCTCCACTTCACAAATACAGACACGCAGTGAACCGCACTGCTGTCTTTCAAAAGCAACAAGCAGAGGTTTTAACCTGGCACGGACTGCCGTTCAGACCTCCCCTGGGGCCCAGAGCTGTGTCTTGGGTTCCGTGGGAAGTGCAGCCTCTTTGGGTTGATGGGAAGGGCCTGGTCTGGGGCCCTGTGCAACTGGGGTGGTGCCACGTGGGGGAACACAGCAGCCTGGGGGCGGGGGGTACAGGGGCCAGGGTTGCTAGTGAGGGGATGGGCCTGGGAGTGAGGGGTCCCTGCCCTCGAGCGCAGGAAGGGGCATAGTGCTGATGAGCCTAGCAGATCATCTTTCTACATCCGGTGAGAGGACGGGGTGGCCTGAGAGCACCGGGGCTGCCAGGGCACCTTGGCAGGCGTCCTGCAGTCGGGTGGGTCACATGGGAAGGGGAAGATGCCACATTCCTGAGACTACGTGTAAAGCCACAGGGCTTGTTTGGAACATCGTTGCATTTGGAACTTACCGTGACAGATCTTTCAGTTGGGGCCTGTGCTCCGTTCTCGGCGACACTGTCCCAGGTTGCTCACAGAGCACGGGCAGCGTGACTGCGGCACAGAGGGGGAAAGAGGCAGTGTGTATGCTAGAAAGGTCTGCAGTGGGCAGGCCAGGTGTTCAAAGACCCCAGCTCTGTGGCTGCACAGCGTCTGCTCTTGCACAGGCTCTGAGCTACCAAGCCACCGAGCCCACTTCCCACATCTGCCAAATGTAAGGGTCTGTACTCTGGCTTGGAGCGTTCCTGACGGACCGGCTGATGCAGCTGGTAACCAGGGCCCGGCACTTAGTGCAGTGCCAGGCGAACCCCAGGGTTGGCCAGCGTTGGCCTCCCCTCCCTTCGACCCTTGCTCTGGGCGTCAGGACCAGTGACAGGCAGGCGGTGGACCTGCAGGTGCTCACAGGAAGGGAGGTTGGCGCACAGCAGAGTCATCGTGCTGGGGAGTGGGGCGTGGGAGGGAGGGGATCCACTGGGTCCTGCGGCTGCGTGGAGCCCGGACAGCCCTGCACTCCGTGCCGTGCTGCTAGGCCCTGGTCTCCGAGTCTGACGGGAAACTGCTGGGACTGGCGTTGGTAACGAGCAGGTTCCTTCTCCAGGGAGGAGTTCCAGTTCCACCTAGAGAATGGCTTGTAGGTGTTTCTTTTTACCAGTGTCCGTGGCACCATTAGGGGCATGGGGAGAGGGTGGGCACGCCTGCCTCATTCATTCAGCTCTTCCCTACCTGATGTGTCTGTGAGGAGCACCGGGGTGGGGGCAGCACCCTCCAGCTCCCAGCTTGGTGGCATGGGCTTTGGAGAAGTCACCTGGCCCTGGAGACCTCAGCAGCTCAGCAGTGTGGGTGCAGCTGTGGGGCCAAGTAGGAGAGACACCTGTGTCAGCTCTGGGGATGCGCATCACCCCGTTCTGCTGGGTCAGGGGGTTCAGGCTGGGGTGGGTGGAGCAGGAAGGTCACAGAGACCCACTCAGGAGCGCACCATGGAACCTCTCCCTGGGTTGCCGTTCTTTTCTGCTGGAGGCGAGAGGTAGTCGGCAGCCAGCACCTGCTGGGCAGGAACCGGGGCTTCTAGTGATGCTGTCATTTCCTTCTGTCCCTCAGCCGCCTGACAGTGGGCCGCCCCCGCTGCCCACGTCCTCGCTCCCAGAGGGCTACTACGAGGAGGCCGTGCCCCTGAGTCCCGGGAAGGCTCCAGAATACATCACCTCAAGTGAGTGTTGGGTCCGCTGGCCGCCGCTGGCCTCAGGGTGGCGGGCTGTGGGAGAGCCCAGCCTTTCTGGGCACGAGGGGACGGGGCGTCCCAAACCATGTGCCAGTGTGGAGTGAAGTCAGTTCTGAACCCACAGAGGTAAGTGCAAAGAGGGCTCAGAAAGGTCAAAAGTGTCTTCCCAGTCCCTCTGGGGACTCAGGTTGCTGTGACCCAGCCCTAGTGAAGTCTCGTAGCTGTCCAAACGTGCTCTCTGGTGGCATGTGTCCCCTCTGGTCAGAGGGGAATGCCTTCTGTGGCATGTGCTCACGGGCCTGTGCCCCTGGCCACGTTCACAGTTCCGCGGTGGGAGTGGCCCCCCAGGGCTGAGTCTCTGGGGACAGATGGGCACCTCACCAGGCATTTCTTCTGTCCAGACAGGTGCGGGCGGAACGGCTTTGCCCAGGTTAGGGCGCTCGGTCTTGGCACGACTCCGTTCACTGCCTGCACAGGGCCTGTCAGAGGCCCTTCCCTCCGTTAGAGCCGCGCTTCCCGGTCCGGCTCCAGGGCGGCACGCCGACGCGGCGGCCTTTCCCGAACGGGCCCCGGGGTGCGTTCCTGCAGCCCTGGCCCTCATTCTCCTCTCCGCGCTCTGTGGGCCGTGGGTGGCCATGCCTCCATGAAGTGGAGGGGCTGAGCGCATGTCCCCCGAGGGCCCAGCCGGCCGTGGCTGTGACAGAGGGGAGGCTGCAGCCCAGGAGTGGAGTGTCCACGGGTGCCGCCTGCCTCACATGCCTTGCTGTGCAACCTCTCCTCCAGGCCAGGGCTGTCCTCTTCTCGACCTCTGTCCCCTGAGTCTCGGCAGTGTACCGACCTGCAGTGTCCTGCTCATCTGCCCCAGCAGCAGCACCCAGCAGTCCTGTCAGCCAAGCAGAGCCTCACTCGGCTATTCCAGCCCCCTGCCTGCCCCCGGCCTGTTTCCTGACCCGGAGGGGACGTGCTGAAGCCCAGGTGCCGGCTCCTTTCTTGGCTCCCCCGGGCCTGTGTTCTCAGCTCCCGGGAAAGTCTGACCAGGACTCAGCCCAGTGCAGCAAGCGCTGGTTCAGCTCTGGGGCAGGAAGGTTCAGCTCAGCTGAGGAGGTGGGGCAGCCACCTCGAGGTCGGTAGGTCAGCCCTCTCTTTCTCTGCCACCAAAGGGCTACTCGGGAGACCTCGTCCAAGCCATGCCTGCGTCCGCTGCCTCAGAAGTTAGGACACTGATTAGGAAACAAAAAATTAAATGGCTCGACGTAATTAACCTCCCTGGATTCCTTTCTCTCCAATAGCAACGAGTAAAACAACTTTTTCCTTCTGATGAGGGTGTTTCCCAGCATTTGGAACATTCAGTTCGAGCCTTTCAAGATTAGGAATGCGTAATAATTCGGCGGGACTTTTGGGGCCTCCAGTAACTTTCTGCCTGAGAAGCCCCATGTCCCCGATGTGTCCTGTCCCGTCCCTCAGAGAAGCCACTCCTTAGTTGTTGACTGCTGGACACTTTGGTGAACTAATTCCAAAAGAAGGAAAGGGACTCAGGCTCAGGACAGCCAGTCGGCGCTGACGGCACCCTCTGGCTTCTGTGACCGCACTCTGTGGTCACCTGGCCTGCCCTCCTGCCCCCAAGGACAGTGGCAGCGAGTGGACGGGCAGATCAGGCCAGGGCCCTGCTGGTCCACTCCCCGTGGGCTCTGCCCAGCCTGTGGAATCCTGCGTCGGAACTCACGAGTGTTGTGGGGGAACATCCTCCTGTGGAGCGAGGCCCGGTGCCAGGTGGGGACCGAGGAGGAGCCTGCAGCACCTCGGGGCCCGTCTGTGGTGGCCGGTCTTCGGGAAGGAAGGCTGGGTGAGGACTGGGGAAGAGGAACGACCCACTGAGACCCACTCCCGTCTCTCACTCACTCTAAACCCGGAGACACGGGTGGCCAGCAGTCCTGTGGATGGAGCTGCACACACCTGGCCCAGGACTCAGAAGAGAGCCTGCAGGAGCCACAGGCCCGTCTGTGAATGCTCACGCCGGCACGGAGGGCCAGCCATCTGTGACCAGGGTGCACGCCTGTGCCTGCTGTGCCTGGCACCACACTGACCTTGAAGGCGCAGGGCAGCAGCCGCTGCTGCCTTCCACATAGCTTGCTGACCTCGCTCGTGGCTGGCCCGAACGCAGAATTGTCAAGGAGTGGGGCCTTCGGGAAACATCATGCCAACCTCACCGAGGTGACGCCATTGGAAACCTCCACCACGACTGTCCGCCCGCCTGGCACCGCCGCTCTGAGGCAGTGACCTCCCAGTGAAGGCAGCGGCTCTGTCGTGGTCCAGCACGGCATGGTGCCCCGGCCTCTGTGTGCCGGGAACTCCCTCGTGCCCCTGAGGTCTGCCCTTCCACTCTGGGTAGGGAATACCCTCGGTCCTGGCTGAGTCATACTGCCCCCATCAAGAACCTGTCACTTAAACACTGCGACCCACAGTTAGCTGCTGTTAGCACTTCTTAGGCTGAGGGGAGGGGACTGGGAGTGGTGAAGGAAGGAACTTGGTGATCCCGCACAGATGTATGCCAATCGAAACAGGAGGGCACACTCGCGGCCAGTTCAGCCTCCTCCTCCAGCGGCCATTGTCCTGGCTGGTACTGGTGACTCCCTCCCACCCCCTTTGCAGGGCGGAAAGGCTATGTGCAGCTGTGCCAGGGATGGCCTAGACCGTTCTCGCTCGTTCACTGACCACGGTGACCACGGTCCTCAGTGCCACGCGGCCATCTCCCACATTCTGCTTGGCCTCCTTGGCCTCAGCAATGGCATTACACAGACACCTTAAGTGGTTCCCCCTCTGTCACCCTGACTCAGCCCTTCTCGGTGCTTTCCCCAGAGGTACCTCTTCAGTCACCTGCCTGTAGCCCATTGCTCCAGTCGAAGTGTCTCCTTACCTGTCATTCGTTAGGGCTCAGGTTCGTTCCTCAGACAGGCTAGAGAAGCGAATGCCTTCCCGACGCGTCGGGGGAGGGGGATGTAGAGGAATGGGACCTGGCCCCAAAGAGCGTGCCCTCCTGCAGCGCTGATGTCAGACGCCAGTCCTGCGGTCCCTGGGGCTTAGCATACCTGACAAAGCCGGCCGTCCCTGGAGGGCGCAGGGGGACTTTAAGTCACCTCACAGTTCTTCCTTCGACAAACTTTTGTGCTTGGCCCTGCGCTGGGTGCTTTGTGCCTGCCGGGACAGTCCTTTCTGACAAGGCGGTCTCCCTTTCCTCGGGCGGCTCACGGCCCGCCGCTAGAGACAGACAGACGGCCGGACGGCCATGACAGTGCAGCGGGACGAGTTTCTTGCTGGCTGGTGTGGAGACGCCCCGGGAGGGCGTCTGGCCCAGCATCAGCCCGGGCAGGCCCAGCAAAGCGGCGCAGGCCGAGCAGCTGCCCACCAGCCACTCACGCTCACGCTCTCGCTCTCACGGCCCGGAGGCGGGGAAGCCCGAGACCAGCGTGTGGTGCAGTCCGGCCTGGTGAGAGCTCTCTTCCTTCCTGGCCCACGGGCGGTGCCTTCTCCCTGGGTCCTCACAGGGCAGGGACAGCCTTTCAGCATGGGACTCTACC
Source organism: Artibeus jamaicensis (assembly GCF_021234435.1). Lineage (NCBI taxonomy): Eukaryota > Metazoa > Chordata > Mammalia > Chiroptera > Phyllostomidae > Artibeus > Artibeus jamaicensis. Next base: position 25,649,231 of record NW_026521954.1, on the reverse strand, counting down.
CTGCAACCTCATCAAACCTTCGTTTCTTCGGGAAGCTCTTTCTCCAGCCCAGTCAGTCGCATGGGGCTGGAGCCTCGGCAGGTGGCTTTGTTCCCACGGTGCAAAGTGAGACGGGGTGTGAGTGTCGTCTCAAGTCCGAGGGTGACCCGAAGGTTGGGTGCCTTGGGCTGGATCTGAACAGTAGGAAGGGCTTGTGCATGTGGCGATGCCAACAGGCAGTAGCATGTCACAGCCTAGAAAGAACTTGGACGTGAAGGTGTGGGCACGGGGGCACGGGGAGCTCTATGGCCCAGGGTCTCGGTGGGCGGGACGCACCACAGAACAGGGGCAAGGCCCGCCTGGCAAGACCATGGCGAGGCTTCCACAAGGCACGGTTTGCCAGGTGCCCAGCCATACTGAACAGTCTGCAAATGGTTTTTCTCCATGCAGAACTTCCAGTCACTTTACTTGAAAACCCTCCATTGAGTTTCCACTGCCCACGTCTAGGCGCCATTTTTCCTTGTCCACACGAGTGGGCGTCTCCCCAGCACGCCAGGTGCCCGGTGAAGGTGCCTCCAGCGTGTGGGCAGAGTAGCACACCCTGGGCCCAGGTGAGGTTTTCATAGCGAGGTCTTTACCTTTCTCTCTTTCGGACAGATTATGACTCGGATGCGATGAGTAGCTCTTATGAATCGTACGATGAAGAGGAGGAGGATGGAAAGGGGAAGAAAATGCGACACCAGTGGCCCTCGGAGGAGGCCTCCATGGACCTGGTGAAGGACGCCAAGATCTGCGCCTTCCTGCTGCGCAAGAAGCGCTTCGGACAGTGGACCAAGTTGCTCTGCGTCATCAAGGACACCAAGCTACTGGTGAGTCAGCCTAGTGAGCTGATCGCTCTTGTGCCAAGATGGTGCCACCTCCTTGGCAGCCTCACGTGCTGGCGTTGACACCCGCAGCACTGCCATCGCACGGGGGAGAGGGAGCACAGGCCTCCGAGCCCACGGAACGCTAGCAGTGTCTGGCGCCGGCCCACGCTGGCCCCGGTAGGCTGTCAGCTGGCGCTGGCGGACACAGCCAAGTCTTTAATGCAGGGGTTTTTCCAGCTCCCTAAAGCGAGCAGTGGGCAAAATCCTCCCCTCCTGGCGGTGTCTGCGGTTTGTGTCTGTGGAAAGGCATAGTGCTTAACCTGCCAGAAGTTGCAGGGTGGATTTTCTCATCCTAGTGAGTCAGTGGATTCCTTAAAGCCAGGTCAGAGAAGGGGGAGGGTGGCCAGCCACTGGGGGACATTGCCGGGACAGGAAATTCTTTTGGAAAGCTACAGAGCTGTTCTCTCCCTTTCTTTTCTTTCTCCCCTCCCCTCCCCTCCCCTCCCCTCCCCTCCCCTCCCCTCCCTCCCCTCCCCTCCCCTCCCCTCCCCTCCCCTCCCCTCCCCTCCCCTCCCCTCCCCTCCCCTCCCCTCCCCTCCCCTCCCCTCCCCTCCCCTCCCCTCCCCTCCCCTCCCCTCCCCTCCCCTCCCCTCCCCTCCCCTCCCCTCCCCTCCCCTCCCCTCCCCTCCCCTCCCCTGTGTCTTGCTCTAGCAGGTTTCTCTCCCTTCCTCCTTCCCACCTGCCTTCCCAGCTTTAGAAACCTTGATTGATTGTTAGAATTATGAATTTTAGAGTATGCTTTTGCTTTTCATTTTTTCTTCAAATCTTGAGGAGAAAAATGGCTCAGAACTCTATCATGAAAACAGAACTCATGTACAGTTATGTTTTTGTATGTCTCTTTTAGAGGGGCAGATAGCTTTTTATAGATTCATCCGAGAATTATGGGAATCTTATTTTACTAGATTCTTAGGGCATTGTATATTGCTTAATTAGTGGTTTTGTTCAATTTTTTTAAAATACAGCAAGAATACATGTTTTTTCCACATGCATGGCTTGAAATTTCCCAAATTCAGAGTATGCCAAAGATGATGCCATGGGAATTTTAAAATAAAGGATGGGGGGAGAAGACAAGAAGGATGAACACGGCACTTACTAACAACCTGCCACGGTGGCTGCAGGACGCGGGTGTGTCGCACAGACAGACGTGCTGACAATACCCAGGGGGCCCGTGGCTGAGCCGTGCCAAGCGTGCGCGGGAGCCTGCTGCACGCAGGGGCCTGCAGCTCGGAGGCGCTGTGTCCTCACGCTCACCCCACTACTGCCCTCTGGGTCCCCGCCTTTTTCTTCGCTTCTCCCACCTCCTGCCTGGAGGCCCGCCCTCACGGCCGGGCCGGTGACACCTGCCGTGTGCAGTGGCGCTGGCTGCCTCCGAGGAGACTAATGGAACACCGCGTGGACGTGCTGTCCTCAGGGAAGTGCAGAGTCGAAGCTAGCTACTTCTGCTGTGGAGGTTTTTTGGTTCTGAAACAGCCTGTGACCCAGATGACCCTGTTGATGTTGAAAAAAGGTGGGCAGTGGCCGCAGTGGCACATGCTTTCCCAGTGCGAACAGTGCAGACACTGCAGGGAACCGCCGCCGTGCTCTGGCCTCCAGTGCTCCCCAGCTGCGTGCCCACAGGCACACCCGTGTCACTCCTCACTCCGGGGGGCGCAGAGCCCCCTTCAGGCCCCAAGGGCCCATCCCCTCACTTGCAGAAAGGGGTCCAAGCAGACATCTCATCCAAGGTCATGATTCCTTCCCAGTGGGTCTGTGTCTGATGTCACATCTGGATGTGAAGGCCCAGACTCTTGGGACAACGTGATGGCACATTCCAGCTCCAGAGCCCCAGGGGTCTTCCCACCGAGGCCTTTAAATGAATGGCCCTGTGGCTCAGCTCCGTCCTTGGCTGGGCCCACTTCCTGCCCTCCTGCAGGAGTCGCCCTCCAGGGTGCCGCCAAGCGAATGTCCTGTGTGCCGAGCTCGGTTGCGAGCCAGCTGCCCTAGAGCCACCCCTGTTCCCACCTCCCGGTGGCAGTGGGTCAGATCACCGATGAAGTGCCTGTCCCGAGGCGCTGGACCTCGGGGAAGCCTAAGGTGAAGTTCCCTTTCTGCACCGCGTTCTCCCTCCTCGCCTTCCTCAGGAAGCGGAACGCAAGGTGCCTGGTGGACACTCAGCCAGCGGATCTTAGCTGGTTTGGGTGCAGTTTTGTTCTTTTTTAAAAAGACAGAGGAACCATCAGCTGAACTTTTTTAAAAAGTTGATCTGTTCCACTGGCGTGCCCTTGGAGAGGCATGGTTGTGGAGCCATCGGTCATCACTCCTGAGCATGGGCGTCTGCTCGTCTCTGTCTGTGGGTGGCAGGGTCAGGGGAACAGAACTCACGTGGCGTGGGGCCGGAGTCCGGGTTTGCCGCTCGCCCAGTCGCCTGACTGTGGCAAGTTACTGAACCCAAGTCGGGTGAGGGGACTGAGTTCCTGGCCAGGGTCAACTCTGTCTGCAGAGCAGGCACCTGCAAGACGCAGGTGCCCGGGAGGCCTTGTATAACGGTGATACTGCAGACTTGGTAATAGGTGTTACTGTTATAATAATATAATTCGGGAAAATGACAATAGCTCATTTTACAGGTGAGGAGACAGGCTCTGAGAGCTTAAGGAACTTCCCAGGCCCAGACTGAATTAGTAGGAGAGGAGGACGCAGGTATCTGGCCTCCTCTGTGGGCACACGTGTGTCCACGAAAAGGCATGCTTGCAGGCACCAGGGACACACTTGAACCATGGCAGGCTGGGTGCCTCTGGACAGAGGTGTGGCCCCAGGTGTCCCAAACCCCAGGGGTGATGGGAACTAGGTCTCAGTTTCCCCAGCAGTGAGGTCTGTGGAGTGAGTGCAGGTGTGTGAATGGTGCAGCGTGAGCGTGGGGTCCCCTACTCACCGAAAAAGCAGACCTTAGCAGACATTTCCGTCTGTTGGGTGCTGCTGTTTATACCCTTACTGAAATCATTCTTTCAGAAAGAGGACAGAAGTGAGATGGGTGGACGCCAGCAACAGGTCATGGAACAGAGTATCCCGGCTGTGTTGTTTCAGCAAATCTGAGAAACTGCCTCCATGCAGCTCACTGGGAAAGCTCCGTGAGGACATAAGCCCGGGCTGGCAGGGCCTTTCTGCCTCCTGCCAGGTCATCTCATGGATGGCCAGTGGACGTGGCGGAACGAAATGAGTAGATGTATTCCATGTGTGCGGAGTGTGGGTGTGGAGCAGTGAGGACAGCAGGGAGCCTGCAGGTCTGTTTTCCAGTTGCCAAGTGTCCCCACCGTTCGGTCTGACCCCTGGACGCCACGCCCACACTCCCGTTTCCACGGGGCCCGAGTTTTCTCAGTGTGGGACCTCCCGCGTGGCCTGACTGGGCTCTCCCTGTTGCGTGCAGTGCTATAAGAGTTCCAAGGACCAGCAGCCGCAGATGGAGCTGCCTCTCCCGGGCTGCAGCATCACCTACATCCCGAAAGACGGCAAGAAGAAGAAGCATGAGCTGAAAATCACTCAGCAGGGCACAGACGCCCTCGTGCTGGCGGTGCAAAGCAGGGAGCAGGCTGAGCAGTGGCTGAGGGTGAGTTGTCGGCGCTGTTTCCGGGGCCCGTTTCTGCTTTGACTCACGCCTTTTCAAGCACACGCCAACACAGGCTAGCCCGAGTAGTCTGGTCTCCGATTGTGGGTTATTCTGATTACTTTAAATCACTCCAACTCGTCTTCAAAAGGCAGCCTGGTCCCTATCTGCAGGATGTGACTAGAACTTTCTCTCTGATTTTCTAGTTTCACTTTTTTGTACCTGGATATGAGCTCTTTCTTATTTACTCTGCTTGGGATTCCTTAGGCTTCTGAAATCGGTGGCCTGTCATCTTTCTAGGTTTCAGGAAAATTTTCAGCCATTTCTCTTAAAATATAACTTGACCCTCTTTCCTCTTCTCCCCCAACTATGTTTAAATATATGTTAGACTTTTTCAGTACATTAAACTTCTTATCTTTGCTTTGTTACTTACTGTCTCCCTTTTAAAAAGCTTTTAGTCCGGGTAATTTTTCTTGTTATTTCCCAGCTGCCCATTTCTCTCTTTAGCTGCATCTAACCTGCTGTTAACTTTGTTCCTGTTCAGTGTGTTCTTAAGTTTGGTGTGGCAGTTTTTAGTTCTAGGGTTTCTGGAGGTTTCTTCTGGGAGCGTTTGCTTGACTTTCAGCATCTGTAGCAGGCGCATGGCAGGCTTGGCTGGCTGGGCCTCCCTCTACCTGCCGTGCCCGTCACCCTGGGGAGAAATCTGCCGACAGCAGCTGCCCCGCCCCCGCCCCAGCTCCAGGCAGCCACTCATCTGCCCTCTGTCCCCAGGGGGTTGCCTGTTCTCCACATTTCATGTAAGTGCCCTTGGGCAGCGTGGCCTGTGTGACTGGCCTCTGTCACTTGCCACCATGCTTTCAGGGCCTTTCCACACTGTAGCGTGTGGCGGCACTGCATTTCTCTGTGCGGCTTTTTGTGTCAGAGCCAAGCAACTGCTGTGTAATCCAAAGCTTGGAGATTTAATCCCGTGTTTTCTTCTGATACCTTTGCATAGTGGTAGCTCCAGGCTGCTAATATGTGGGATGCAGCTTCTGCATGGCCTTGGTCTCTATCCAGCAGGGCACCCGGCCCTTTGTTAGGCACGAGGGTGGGAGGGCCGGTCAGCCAGGGTGTGCGCCGCGTGGCACAGTGCAGTATGGTGCGGTACGCTTTCCTGCCGGCGCCGAGCCGTGTTTGTCCCTCTCCTTCGGCCGTCCGCTTCCGTCACCAGTGGCTCTCGCCACACTTAACGGACTGTGTGTGCAGATGCCAAAAACATGAGCCATTTTGTTGGGGGCAGGCAGAGCACAAGAGCCAGCACTCCCAGAAACGGAGTGGTCGGGTTTCCTTAAAAATGTCGCAGACTGGGTTTCTGAGGGGCAGGGCTCGAACTAAAAGCAAACAAATGTACCACAGAGCATGTAACAATTCGTTTTTGAAGGGTTTGTGATTCCGAATTAGATTCAACTCTCTTAACTACATAGTGAACTTCTCACGGAACATGGCTCTTTAAAATGAAATAAGAAGTTCAGAAACCTTGTCCAGGTTGCCCACGCGTGTGGGCGATGAGCCTTTCCTTACTTCCTAATAACTCTGCAGGGGCCGATCGGCCACAGACAGACACCAGAGTAGAGACCGTTTCAGGCCACTCCCCGTCCTGGGATGCTCCTGTCATCCAGTCTGGGGAAGGGTTGAATCACCTTGTGATGCCGGGATGCACGCCCACCCCTCACCTGGCCAGTGTGCCCGGGTCTGCCCGGCCCACCGAGCTCTGGGAGGAGAGGCCGTGCTGCACGGGGAGCCGGAGCGGGAGCAGGGGAGTGAGAGAGACTCTCACGGGGTGCTTACAGCGCACAGGTGTCAGGGCGGGTTTCCCAGGGAAGGCAAGTCCATCAGCCAGCTTCGGTGGCTCAAGAAGGTCACCTGGTGACTTCAGTGACGGCTCAGGTCCCCGTAGCTCTGCTGGCCAGTGGGACTTGATGGGAAACAGGTGAGAGCCATGGGGACAGTCTAGTGGCCAGAGCGAGTGCTGTGCCCACAATAATGGCAGCCAGGGCGGGCTGTACTGGTGCTGCAGGCCCTTCCTCCTCTTAAAGGTGTGTGTTCCTTGAGGGTTTCAGAAATCTGTGCAGACTGGGAAGGTTTGTCATGAGTGTTCATATATTTTATGTGCCAGCCAGCTTTCTTTTTCTGTTTTTTTTTTCATTCTTTTTTTCCCATAGAACATTTCAAGTCCAATTTACGTCTTCATTCCCTTTTCTTTAATCAGACTACTTTTTTAGTTGTTCTTAAGTGCTAGGTGTTGAGAATACACCCATGTAAGAAAGTGTGGCCCTTGTGTAAGAATGAGCACAGCTTTATGGAAGGGACAGATCCATACATACTGGATGCACTTGGAACCAGCGTCTGACTGGAGCACGTGGTTGGCTGTAGCACGTGGAGGGGGCAGCCGTACCATCTCCCGTCGTTGGAGGTTGGAGTGGACTTTCTGGTCATGTGAGATCTAGGCCGAGTCTGGAAGGACAAGTCTTATAAAGCACATGACCTCCGAAGTCACCGTTCCCAGGACTGCAGCCCGGTGTCTGGTGGGAGTAGCCGGAGCAGTGCGGCCAAAGGGCTGTGTCCATGCCCCGCCACTGAAAAGGAGAGTGAGACAGCCGGGCTGTAGATGGGTCCCTGCAGGCTGGGTGTGTGGGCTCAGCTTCTCCCTGCAAAACAAAGAGCTCGTGCGCTTTAGGGTCGTCTGCACAATCCAACATTTTCACTTAATGCTTTAATCTCGGGAAAGGAGCTCCAGTGCTGGGAGAAGGACTGGGCTGGACGCTGCAGCTGCCCCCAGGCGTGCCTGTGCACTTTCTGGAAGGGGGAGGCAAGGCTCAGAGTCGGGGTTGCTCGGTGTCACGTTTGAAAGAAAGGGTAGAATGGGGGCTCAAACCCTGGCTGTGTCTGACACAAACGCCCGCGAGTTCCCATTGTATCGTAGACTTCTGCTAGAATCTCCGGAATGAAAGAAAGTTTGCCCTCTGCCCTAAAGACCTGATGAGCACACGGGGGGGGGGGGGGAGGGAGTAAAAACCCTCGGAAACAGTGGTGAGGTCAGCACGAAGCAGAGAGATGAGATCGAGCCCCTGGGCTGACGCTGCCCTCAGTGCCAGCAAGGACAGCCCTGCAGCGGGCTGCCCGGGCCATTTCTTCCTCTCTTTTCCTGCTTCGGCCTCAGATGTGGACATTGCTCCAATTTTTCATAGGATAGCCCAGCAGCAAGATGGCTGGAGACACTGTCCCGGCTGGGAGTCCCTGGCCCCGTCCTGGTGAACTTGGAGGGTCCCGGAGGCCATGCCGCAGATTGCTGCACAGGTGTCTGGGCTGGGGCGTGTTTTGTTTTGTTTTTCCTGCCCAGAAGGCACTTGGGTTGAACTCAAATTGCAGCTTTGCTCCAAAAAGCATAGAAGACATTGGGAAAGATTTGTCTGCCAGTGTTCCTGTCAGAAGAGTGTGCCACCGGCCCGGGACCTACAGCATGTCCCCGGCCATCAGCCACGTGCAGCTCCCGTCCGGTGCTCGGGCACGGTGGAAGGACAGTGGGTGACTGTGGGGGCGGCCGTGAGCACCGGTGCACCTCCTGCCGACCCCCCACCTGTAGCTTTCGGTTGGGGTCGTCCTCCTCCCCACCCAGGCCACAGAACATGCTCACCTAGGCTGTGTGCAGGATGGCAGCAGCTGCCGCGTTTTCAGCGGCACACGCCAGACGCCGGCTTGGGCTGTTTGTACCAGGGTCCCCTGGTCTCTTAATGAAACCAGGGATAAGTAGCGAGATGGGTCATCTTGACCCTCCTTCCTTTGCTAGGGAGGAAACCAAGGCCCGGGGAGGGTGTGACTTGCAGCCAGTGACTGTTGCCTCACCTCACCAGTCACTGAGAAACCAGAGCCGGTCCGACGGGGGCATTCTGACTCCTGGCACCAAACGCACTCCCTGCCTTCTCCACATGCCATTCCGCCTTCCTGGCTCCGCAGGCTTCACTCACCCCTCCACCCTCAGCCCCTCCTCCTGCCTCCCTTACACACAAACTTCAGGGGTGTCCCTCTCCTGGGCTGTCTCCCAGCTTTCTCCCTCCTCCCCCCTGCTCCGCTGAGTGTACCCTCTCAGTTTGCCCCCGCCAGCTGTCCCTGCCAGCTGTTCCTGCCCTCACAGACTCCCACCAGCCTCCTTTTCTGGCTCCGCCCCACCAGCTGACCGGCTCTGGGTCTTTCTCCAGGACGCCGGTCTGCTCCGTCTCACCTTCCATCCAGGCCTTCTGCCCCCAACTCCCTAGTTTATTTCCAGCCCCAACTGGAAGTTTTTCTTCACCTGCAAACATACCTGCCCGGCCCCCCTCCCGCCAGCCTGTTTCTCTCTGTCTGCTCCAGCTGAGTAAACGGAGTCTGGGTGCTGTCTCAGACGGGGCCCCTTCCCTCATGCCCCATGTCTAACCCCCGTATGGGGCCTGCCGCGTCTTCCTCCAGAACTCGTCCCGAGTCCCTCCCCTCCTCTCCATCACTGGGACCATCCCTCCAGTCCACCCGCCATCTCCTCATGTCCCTAGACCTCCAGCACCAACCTTGTTCTCGTTTTTCTATACTTGTTTTTCTGGCACCCCATCATTCTCTCTTCCCGTAACAATAAGAGCTCTCTAGCACCTGATGATACTTGAAAGTTCATTACGGTTTAGGCACTGTCTCAAGGCATTTAATTTTAGGAGGATTGTTCCATCTGCACTTTTCAGACAGGAGAGCTGAAGCTTGTTCCTTAGTCTGTGCCAGGCGAGCCCCAGGCAGACCCGGGCAGCAAGGCTCCGCAGCCGCTCTCGAGCTCCGTGCTGTGCTGCTGCCCAGACTGCTGGGCTCCCGGGCTTCCTCCGCACTCAGACAACCCCTCTCCCCCCCCCCCCCGGGGGCGCTGTGTGACTCAGCTCCCCTCCCCCGCCTCTCCCACCTGACTTCCTGCCCCACCGCTCTGTGGGTTGTCCCTGAACACCGCACACCTGCCACAGACCTTTGCACCTGCCGCTCCCCGGGCCTAGAACCCTTCCCACTGGTTCTTCATGGCTGGTTCTGGCCATTTGGCTCAGACCAGCCAGCCCCGCGAGGCCTCTCGTGAGCTCTTTCTCTAAAGCAGCCATGCCTCCTGGGCCAGGGCCACTCGTTCTCTGGGGCACGCACCACGGCCTCGCGCCACCCGCACCGTGGGCGATGCTCACTATTCACGTGATCCCTCTGTCCTCCCAAGCGGGGGCCCAGTGCAGGCAGGACCCTCGCTCGCACACGCGGTTCCCCCGCAGCCCCCAGAGTCTGAGTCAGCACCAGCAGCGGTAGACGCTTGGGGCGTGGGCACCTGTACGAACAGTGAGTGCCTGGCACCCACGAGCTTCCTGCTGCTCAGTGCACCCCCATTCATCTCAAGCTTCGACTGCTCGCATAGGTGTCTCTGCCTTTGGACACACTCAGAAATGTCACACTTATTACAGGTGGTCAAAGAAGTCTACAGCGGCTGCAGTGGGCCTGTGGATTCTGAATGTCCCCCCCCATCAAACTCGCCCGTGCCCAAGGCAGAACTGGAGAAGGTAAGGAGTGTGTTCTCTCTGGAACCGGTGGCCTCACGGAGGCTTTGGGCTCCCCCGAACGCCCTCAGCATGTTCTCCGAGACTTCCAGCCCTTGTAGTGGAAAGAGAGAGAGGAGGCAGGCCTGCTCCTGTGCGCTGCAAGGGCCCGCTTGGTGCGCGACGCTCGAGTTGGCCGTGTTAGAGACCGTGTGGTCGGCTGTGTCAGTCCCAGCTCTAGACGAAGAAATGGATGGAAGGTGTTGAGGGCCTCATTCAAGGTCACCCAGCTGTTCTGTGGCAGACTGAGATCCGCGCCCTTCAGGAACACAGCAGGCTCTGGGGAAACATGCCTCCCCAGAGGGTGGTTCCCCGGAGAGCAGGCTTCGAGCCCTGGCCCTGTCTGCCCGACCCACTGCCTGTGGGAAGGCCCAGCGAGGGCCCAGCAGTGTGGGGCGGGGGCTGGCCCTTCTTGTCAGAAACACATGAATCCATCTGTGGCACGCCACACGTCCAGCTCTCTCTGGGCTTCTGTCCCTGTGGGGACTGCATGTCCACGGGGACCTTTGGTCCCTCCCCTCAGTGGTCTCTGGGGAGCTGAGTCCTGGGGGCTTCCTGGGTCCCGCCTGAGTAGCTCCTGCCAGGGACCAGGCCCTTTTGGTCCACTCTTGTTTTAGTGCAGATCCTCCAGAGAAAGATAACCACCGGGGGGCAGAGGGGTGATGTGTGTGTGTGTGTGTGTGTGTGTACATATATTTGTATGTGATTTCTACAGGGAATTGTTTGTGTAAGATTTATATTGAGGAGTTGGCTCATGGGATTATGGAGGATGGCAAGTTCAAAATCTGCCGTGTCTTCCAGCAGCTGAAGTCTGAGGTCCTCTGCCAGAGAATTCGCCTGGGCTCGGGGATGCAGGCCCTTCTGTTCTGGGCAGGCCTTCAAGTGCTTGGGCAAGGCCCACCACACTGGGGAGCGCAGTCTGCTTTGCTCAGAGTTCCCATCTGAAGTGTGGGTCTCATCCGGAACACCCTCCGAGATGCCACCTGAGTTAACCTCGCAGCCTCACCCAGTACTGCAGGCCGTTGCTCTCTGTGGGTGTGGCCACTAAAGCAGCACCTGCCGGCTGTACAAGGCCGAGGACGTGCAGAGACCCAGACGGGGTCGGGGTCCCGCGGGAGCGTGTCCACCACACAGGACGCAGCGCCCTCGGCACCGCGCGTCTCACCAGCTCCTCCTGTTCCTGTGTCTCTCACCCTTCGGGTGCCCCGCTGCCCGGCAGTGGCGCGCCCCGTCTTTCCACTTGCCCTTCCACTGTTGCCAGTTTGCCAGGCTCTTTACACTCGTAACAAGCCCCTGGTGTTGCTGTACTTTCAGCAACTAAATGATATGAAACTCATGACTCTGTTGTATTACCCCCACTCCCAACTTACACCCTTCTTATTTTATTCTTGGCCATTTATTTCATGGTTTTTTAATTGGTTTTAGAGAGAAAGAGACGTTGATTTGTTGTTCCAATTCTTCGTGCAGTGAACGCATAAAGAAGTGGCTGCTTCATGTGTGTGCCCTGACCAGAGATCGAACCTGCGACCCTGGTGTGTTGGGATGAGGCTCCCCCCAGCCAGGGCTCTTTTCTGGCCATTTAAAAATAGCCTGGCACCTTGTTGTCAGTCTTGGCTGCTTCTCTGTCACCTGAGAAGAGACTCCTAGAAGCTGGGTGACCAGACCAAAGGACAGAATTGTTTTCTAAGGTTTTGATTCATGCTGCTGAGCAAGTTGCTTTCCAAAGCGGCCAGTCCAACTCCACTTCCTACCAGCAGTGCATCTGAGTTTCTCTCCCACCCACTCACACGGGGCCTGGTGGCGGTCCCTTGCTTATCTTGGTTTCTAAGGCTGTCCTGTTTCTGGCCAGACCTGTTGACCTGGTTCCCAGGAGCACGTCCTGGCTGAGAGCGGGCAGTGCCAACTCTCAGACACTGTGTCACTGGAACTTGGCGCATGCCACGTTCCCACAGAATGCCACTCATTCCTGCACTGCGCTGTTCCCAGCACAGCCGTGGGGTTCCAGACACCTGCCCGCCGTCCTCAGCCAGTGTGGCCTGGAGCTGTCGCCGAGTGGGGCCTGCGTGCTGCCCTGCGTGTCTGCGGCCCTGGGGGATAATGCAGAGGGTCTTGGCCGGGGGACGGTGGAGTTTGGGGCCTGTGCCCCAGTGGTGACTCCACGGGTCCTCTGCTCAGAAGGAAAGCATTCCAGCTCTCAAAGACGTCTCTTTAAAAAAAAACAAAACTATATTGGACTTGTGGGGGTGACATTTGCTAATGAATTACAGGTTTCAAGTGTGCGACTCTGTAACACACGACTGCATACTGTGCTGTGTGGTCGCCGTCCCAGGTCCAGTCTCCTTCCATCACCGTGTGCCCCTCCTCCCAACTCCCCCCTAGGTCTCTCATTCAGACACCACCTGAGCGTCCCAACCACGCTCCCGCAGCCAGGTGTCGGGGCTGCGAGGCTGCCAGTGTCCCGGTGCCCTTGACGGGTGTGGCAGTCGCTCGACTGTGCACCTGCTGAGCACAGTTGTCACAGGCAGACACTCAACACTTGCCAGTTGTTCACAGGAGGGCAGAAGTAAGCAGATGATGTAGTGTTTGTCTCTAGAAGCGCAGCGTAGCAGTTTGGTGAGGGGTGGGTTCTTAACGATCCTAGTGTGTGTCCACAACTGCTCACGGGGAAAAGCGAGCCAAACACCACCATCCTGGTGCAGGGCCTGTGCCGGTGTAGCCTCAGTGGGCTCGTCTGTGTTCTTCTGATGCTTGTCAAGGTTGGTTAGCGAGCCCCCTGCTGGCCGCGTTGCCCTGAATCTGGCCCGCACTTTCAGCTTTGAGATGGATTTTGAGTGACCCCTGATGTAGTGCACCCCTCGGCTGGCATGACCGTCATAAGAATAACCACATCCTTTCTGTCATCACAGAAACTGTCCTCAGAGAGACCGAGCTCGGATGGGGAGGGTGTCACAGAAAACGGAGTCGCTGTGTGTGACGGGAAGGAACCAGGTGAGCTCTGCTCATGCCGAAAGGCGTGGACCACAAACAGAAAACCGGACGCTGGTGCTCTGCAGCCAGCTGCGTGACCCCTGCTGGCTGAGGGGTGTACGAGGGGTGAGCTGTGTCGGGGACACAGTTCTGCAGAGGCCGTCGTCCTGCGTCGCATGACAGAAAGCTGGAGGTCCCCTCTGTGTCTTTGTTGGCTGTCCCAGCGGGCTGCAGCCCCGGTTTTTCCTGTGTCCTGACGGGGGCCCTGTGTGCATTTAAACGCTGACTCACAGCAGGCACCGCCCCACCGGAGTTAGCAGTGGGGCGGGTTGGCGACAGCGCCCTCTGGCCCAACACCGGGACAGCCGACTCTCATGGGGGGACTTCGGACCACGGCACAGGAGTCACGTGTCCTCCCTGTCGCCGCCGCGGCTTCAGCTTGGCCACCTTTTCCCTCTTTGGTGCACCTCAGGCTCCCCGTCTCTATAATGGGGAGGCCACACTCACAGATTTCTGGTCGTTTGTTAAAAAGAGTTTCTGAAGATGTACTTTACCTTCATTCAGAACAATTGAATCGCAGTAAAATACACAACGTAAATGTACCATCTTAGCCGTTGCTAAGTGTCCAGCGGCACTAAGCACATTTCCAGTGCTGTGCAGCTGTCCCCACCGTCTCCCCACATGGACACTCTGTCCCCCTGAAACGCTCCCTCCCTCCCGCCCCAGGGACCCCACCCGCTCTCGGTGTCCAGCACTCTGGCAGCCCGCCGGGCCCTCCTATCACTGGAATCACCGTGTCTGCCCCGTGCGGCCAGCCCGCCTCGCTCCCTCGTGGCCTCCAGGCTCGCCCAGGCTGCACAGGGGTCGGGTCCCCCTTCCCCTAGGGCTGAATAGTGGTCATTGTGTGGAGGGACCATGTTCTGTCATCACTCACCTATGGATGGACGCTTGGGCGGTTCCCACCCATTGGCTCTTGTAAGAGATGCTGCTCTGGACATGCACATACCGAAACTTTTCCTGAAGCCAGCTGTATGGAGGTGTGCGTTGCACACGGTGAATTTCACCTTTTTTGGCATATAGTTCTTTGAGTTTTGGCCCATGCTGATGTGTGACCATGCCCAGTTGAGAGCTAGAACATTTCTTTGGCCCCAAGTGTGCCCTGTGCGCCTGTGTGCCTCCCTCTGCCTCTCCATGTCCCTGGCAGCTGCAGATCCATTTTCTGTCCTTCGCAGAATGTCCTGTGAGTGGACATAGCCTTTCGGTCCACTTCCCTGACTCGGCGCCACGGCTCTGGTGGCACCAGGCTGCAGCGCACGCAGGAATCCGCACAGCCAGCACGTCCGTTCGCCGGCCAGGGAACCGCTGTCTTGTTGGCAGCCCCGAGCCTCTGGGGATGAGGCTGCTGTGGACCCACAGTCGGGGTTGTGCCTGACACGCTTCCACTGCCCCAGCGGTGCTGAGTGGGCCTCCTCGGTCGTCCGGGCCCTCCCCGGCCTCGGTGTTTTGTGCGGTGTGCTGGTGTTTGCATTTTGGCCCCTCAAACAGCGGTGCAGGGCTGTGTAGCTGCAGTTTTCACTTGCACCTGCCCCTCGACTGGCACGGTGACTGTGGTGATGAGCTCATGTGCCGTCCAGGCATCCTCTTTGGCAAAATGTCCATTCACGTCTTTAGCCTATATTTTTTTTAGTTCTTCCTTCTTCGTGTTGACAGAGAGTACTTTATGTCTTGTGAGTACAAGTCTTTGGGAGTTGCAGTCTGCAGGTAGTTAATTCCAATCTTCCCAGTTGGTGGACCAGGCTGAGAGGAGGGTGGGCTGGGGGGCCAGGGAAGTCTTCCCAGCCGAAGCCTCTGTGCCTGCCCCTGGGACCTCAGCATCCAGGTGAGCACCTGCCCACCCCGCTGACCTGTGCCCTGGCACTGGAGTGCAAGGGTGCCTCCCAGCTGTAGCATGAGGTCGCCTTGCACCGAACAGCAACCCGGGCCAGTCACACGGGGTATGATCTGGATGTTAGATGGGAGTAATCCGGGCTATCGTGATAGGCAAGGCTCATGCCCAAAGGTCCCGGCCCCTGCTCCTGACCACGTGGTTTCCTCCTCATTCATGCCTGAGTGCGACGTAGTCCTCTCTGTGGGAAGTGACTCAGGGGGAAGGTATCACCTGCTGTCCACAGGGCTTGTCTGTGTCCTCAGAGCCAGGAAAGCTGTCTTTAAGGTCTGCCCTGGGCAGAATAACGTACAGTCTCGGGGCCCTGTCGGGGGGCCCAGGCACAGTGGTAGGTCTCTTGCTTGCTGTTCCCTCCCTGGGTCCTTGTAAAAATCGGCCCTGCTGAATGAACGCGTGTCCCAGTATACGTGGAAGTGAACATATCCAGGTCTCAGATTCTCCGGGGCGGCTCTGTTTGTTGTTTCATCTCAGAGAAGAGCAGCCTTCTACACTTTGTAGAAGTGACCTTGGCTCAGACTGTTTCTGCCTGGCGCGGGACTTTGTATATAGTCGATGTTTCCCTGGTAGTTCCTGCAGGGACGTCATGGTCAGAGATTATTCTGACCTTCTCTTACCCTCTAGTCTTGTGGCTCAGCCTTGACAGTTTGGAGCCGAGAGATTTTAGTCCAAGTCCCTTTATCCAGCCATGTTGTAACCCAGACAAATTGCTGGCTGCACAGAGAAAACCCTAAGCTCAGACAGACAGCAGCTCCTAAACGTCAGTCTCTGGAATGAGCCTGGACACAGTCCCGACCCCATGTGGTCAAAGCTGCAGGGAGTGACTTCGCACTCCTGTCTCTGCTTTCACAGGGGAGGGTAGACCCCCGTCTGTGATAAACTAGTGCAGCAGAATTTGGGGTGAGTTAGTGAATGTCCTACTGTTCCTGCCAGTGATGGAGAGAAGGGAATGAGGTCTGGGCACCACTCCACACGGGAGCTGTGACTGTCCCCAGCGAGTACCACACGTGTGACAGTTAACTGTGAGTCCTGGCTCTGTTGGTGGACCCGCCGAGTAAATTCGCCTAAGCCACTAGCCACGCCCCCAAAGGCTGGTGCAGAGCAGACGCTCCGTAAGTAAAGGCTGTCAAGAGAGAGTGGCTATGACTGGTGCTTTATTTGAACGTTTTTCCAATTTATGCTCTAGAATTAAACAGTTTTTCTGTTGTCGTTATTCTTGACAGTTAAGAGGAAAAAAAGTTCCAAATTGGAGGGCAAGGGGACTGTATCTAAAGTCACCGGGAAAAAGATCACCAAGATCATCGGTCTGGGAAAGAAGAAGCCGTCCACCGATGAGCAGACCTCGTCCGCCGAGGAGGACGTGCCCACCTGCGGTGAGAAGGGGCAGACCATGCGGGCGCACTGCCGACCTACCCTGGCGCCGCCCGGTGGCCGCTCACTGGGGTCCTTGCATTTGGGCTTTTTTGAATTAGGCCTTTGATCGTTTGAACTGGGGGAAATGTTTTACATTTTTACCACTTATTACTAAAAAGAAAAACTTAGTGGAGGTTTGAGATGATCTCTGAGGTTCTTTCAAGATGAAAAACTAAGTCTCCCTCTGATCCCAGAATATCTCCGGGTCCCTTCAAGTCTTTGAAGTGGGAAGGCACACGCAGGCTGCCGGCCTGCCCTGTGGGGTGTAAAGTCTGGCCGGGCACTTACGGGACTGAGGTCGGTTCTTCCCCTTTCTCGTCATGCTCCGCCTCCCAAACTTGTTTCAAGCCCAGTCTAACTGATCGACCATCTCCCGTGTCAGCTTTGCTTCCGTTATGTGTTTTCTAAGTGGCTGCTGCTGGTCTGAGCCATGTGAGCACGTGGTGTGTGGTAGGGACCCAGGCGGCCCCAGCCCTCTGGCGTTACCCTGCCCACCTGGGTAACAAAGGTGGGCCTGGAGCAAGTGATGACAGATGGGAACACTCGGGAACTAACTGATCCACAGTGCGAGGGGACATGGAAGAGACAACAAGGCCACCTGGGGCACTGTGCATGTTTCCTAGCAACCAGGCAACTCTTTTGAGGGAGAAAACTTCAGAAACTGAATGACAGATATTCGCCCCTTTTAAAAAGTTAAGACTGGATAGTAATTTTCCTTGTAGACTGCAGCTGCCTTGCTGAAACCAAACCCAAAGGGACAGGGCATGAGTGTGGGGCGGAGGGGAGGCCTGGGAGTGGGGACCCTGGGCCACGCCCTCCTGGCTGCTGCCTCTTGGAGTGGCACAGCGCGGGCCCTGTGGGACTGTCCCCTTGTACACTGGCTCTGGAGAGCAGGCAGCTGTTAGGGATTAAAAATAGAAAGAGGGAATTCTCCCCCAAAGAGTGACAAAGTTTTTAGCTTTTGTTTAGCTTGCTGTGGGTCAGCGGAGGCAGTCGAAGTCCTTTTGTGAAAAACTCACCTGGAAGGCGATTTAGAGACTGTGGTCCAGACCCACGGTCTGGAACGCTGGTGTCTGTTCCCTCCTCCTGTGTGTCCGACCTTCAACCTCAGTCCTGGGACGGCAGGACTGAGTTCTTTAGAATATGGAGGGAAAAAAATCTCACAACGTTTGACCAAAACTCCCAAATTGTCTAGGTGAAGGTGGCGCTTCAAGGGCCGATGACACTAGTCGGCCCACAGCTGCTGCTGGAGGACGCCATCCGGGCTGGGCTGGCCACAGCTCCCCGGCTCTGGGCGCACCAGTGAGACAGCCAGCCCTGTCCATCAGCCCATGGAGGTGCAGGGCCGGGGGGGGTGGGCACGCAGTGCCAGGCGTGGGGACCGACCCTCTGACCGCAGTTCCTCGTGCGGGGTCTTCTGCACACCCTGCGTGGCCTCCGTCCCAGAGCCCCTGCCCAGCAAGCTGGGGTGTCAGGATGCCCAGCACGAGAGGCACAGTGGGCAGAGTGCCCGCCGCCTGTCGGGTTGATCGAGAACTAATCCGAGGAAGGTGTCGGAATATGTTAACTTTACAAGAAGTCGAGTTCTGCGTAGCTGGGGATATGTGCAGTGGAGTCTTCCTTTCTGTGACTCTGATGTCAAGAAATTCCTAGCATTTGGTGGCTCGTGGTCAGGTTCTATCAGGGAAGAAGCTAGCACGGGAGAGCTCCTTCTCCTTCAGGAGAGTGGAGCTGCTCCCAGGAACGCAACCCCTGCACTGAGGATGCTGTGGGCGAACTCTGAACTCAGGCCTCTTCTCACCACGTCACTGCCTCTGTGAACACAGAACCTCATGTGTTCCCCTCACGATCTGTCACCTCCTGCATCAAGGCTGGTTCCCACTGGGACCTGGGGCCTGGACTCCCCTCCTGACCCGAACACCGCATTCCCCAGGCTGGAGGGGGCCCCACCCTTCAAGGCCCCTGAGCTTCACGCCAGCCTTTCCACCCAGGCTGCAGGTGGGCTCCCCGCCCACCTGATAGTTGCCTGGCAGTGCCTGACGGCTCAGGGCTTCTGTGACCAGTGTCTTGAGAGCTGGCCTCGTGCACCCCAGCAGGTTCGGGTGCCCCATAGCAGTCCGAGTCTGCAGATCTCTGCCTGTCCCGTCACAGTGGCATTCGGGCTCCTGGAACGCTGATGGGGCGCAGCTGGCGGTCATTTCACAAGTAAGCGGGCGCTCCACACCACCCACTGCTCAGAAGCGTTACCGCATCCGTGGACACTGACAAGTCCAGCAGTCGCCACTGGCGTTCCAACAGCATAGCCGGGGCCGGCCATGTCCAGAGCTTTCTCTTTTGTCCAAAGTAAATGCATCAGAAGTGTGTCGTCCACAAGCAGTGTTCACAAGTGAAGTCATCATGTAAGGCCTGCAGCTGCATTCAGAAGAACAGCGTTATACCTGCCACCTTCTGCACTTGAGAGCAGCAGGCCAGGCCTCACTGGGGGCCTCGAACCCTGCACTCACCTCTTGGGGCTGAGCTTCCTCCCCCGGGAAGGCTCACCCTGGGCTTCAGCGCGCTTCTCCAGCCTCTCCCCACCCCTGGTGGACCCTCCCAAACATGTGGCTCAGGAGAACCCTGCTCCCGGCTGCTGGGTGCCCATGGGCTCGCCCCTTGGCCTGCTCTGTTGTTCTGCAGAGCATGGCCCCCGGCAGTCCGAGTCTGGGGACCGGGCGCACATCCTGGGTTGGGGGTGCACTGGCAGGGCCGAGGTAGCCGGAGAGAGTCCAGACATTCGGAGTGTCCCCAGGGAGTTAGTTCCCTGAGCAGTGTTCTTGTGCGGCAGCCGGAGCGCCGTGCTGGGCGTGAAGTGCCTGCCTGCGTGGGGTTTGGTTCTGTTATGTTTTTTTTCTCTATAGCATTTGTCCTTTGCTGATAACGTGTGTAGGACTTAGAACACAAAAGAAGCATAAACCATCTTCTAAAACCCTTTTGGGAAAGCACTTTTTTAAAACTCAGGCTTGGAAAGCACTGATTCCTTTTGCTCTGAGCCCTGGGCGTGCACCCGTGCCCAGCTGTGAGTGGCGAGAGGGCGGGTGACTGGGGAGCCCTTTCTTCATTTCTCCCTTTCTGACTGCGTTCCTCGCACTGTGTAACTCACTTCCTGGATCTGAGCGGAAGGGGCGGTTACTTACCAGTGTTATGGTGTGGCGAGCAGTCGCGGCCACCCAGTGGCCTCTATTTTCCATGCATGTTATTTCCAGAAAAATGCATTTTGTATTTGTGACAGGAAGTGATTAGTTTTTCATGTTTGAAGAGTTTGGTAAGCCAGGGGCCGCTCTTCCTGTGACTTTGCTGCTTGTGGAGACCTGCACAGGCTTGTGCATCTCCACACCTGTAACACACTGGGTTCCGTGCAGGGTAGGAGACCTGCGCACAGACTTGCCCACCGGGCCCAATCCGAGTTCCAAGAGGGCATCTGGGCCGGCTGCGGCGGGCAGATGGAGGGAGCCCTCCAGCCAGCAGCGGCTGTGCACCGTGAGGTCACTGGGGCGTCCTGGTCTCCGGTAGGGACCTCATGCCGAGGCCGGTGCATCATTTGCTGGAATTCTTCCAGTGCCAAAGAACTTGCTGCCTCCGCGGCCTCCTGATCCCTGGAAACTTTCATTTTCAGACAGTTTGTTCTCGTGGGAAGCCTGTCTGCCCTCCTCTCTTGCTGTGGCTGTGTCACATGCGGCCACTCAGAACGCGTCTCGACCCCTTTCTCTGGGTCCCTTCAGCTCTTTGAAGGCAGCTGTCATTTCCTCGTTTCCCGCCCCTGGTGCTTAGTGGCCTTCCCATTCTCCAGGCACGCTGCGGTCCCCACAGAGGCGTTCGCCGTCTGGGGTCCGACTCTCAGCACACGCCGCACACTGCGTCCCGTCGGGGGCTTCTCACAGGGCCCGGCCGCCTCAGAGAAGCCCGGGGCTGGTCTGACCTCTGCCTCGTGGTGGCGGCGGCCCTCCGAGTGTGTTTACACTCGCACCTAAAACGGAGCCCGGGGCCGCCCTGTGCGTGTCCCCGTGCGGCTCCTTCCATGGGACCAGGCGAGGGACCAAGCGTGGGCCTGAGGCCGTCCCACCAGCAGCACCCTGTCATCCCTGTCCTTGCAGGCCACCTGAGCGTGCTCTCCAACAACCGCTGGCGGGAGCGCTGGTGCCGGGTCAAGGACAACAAGCTCGTGCTGCACAAGGACAGAACCGACCTGAAGAGCCACATCGCCTCCATCCCTCTCCGCGGCTGCGAGGTGATTCCAGGCTTGGACTCCAGACACCCCCTGACCTTCCGGCTGCTTCGCAATGGGCAGGAGGTGGCTGTGCTGGAGGTAGGGCGTGCTCCCTTCGCCAGAGCCCCCGGCCTCAGCGACCAAGCCGCTTTGGTTCCTGTCCTGTTTTCCCTCCCCGCGTACTGTGTTCCGCTCTGCTCTTCCTCCTCCTTGGTCCCCCCTTCCCGAGGGCGCTGAAGCCCCGACAGCACCGGGCCCCTGCTGCTGAGCCGAGTGCAAAGCAGACCCCTCTGCCCAGTCGCCTCCTCGTGCCACTTCCTGTACATGTGTCCACGTGGAGATTCGGTGCAGTTCTGTGTCGTGGGATACTTGCTGAAAGTGGCCAGGAAGGAACTTGCTTTCCAGTTCCCAGTGGCCCTGTCCTCCCCATCTGATGGCTGTGCACCTGGAAGCCATGGTGTTTCCTCCACGCAGCCTTCTGTGGCCGCAACTCTGCGCGAGCAGGGCAGGCGCTGCCAGACGGTGGTGGCTAGTGCACCGCGGCCGGGGAAACCAGCAGGCTCGGCCTTCCGGGGCCCTGGCTGCCTTCTAGCACGTGTTCTCGGAGGTGAGGCAGAAAGAGGCCACTGGGGTGAATTTCTCAGCAGCCTACTTTTTATTTCCATCACTCGTATTATTTCCTATGTGTGTTCATTCAGACCTTGCCCTCTGTCTTTGTTCCACCCGGCACCGTCACAACAGAGATGCAAGGACGGGCACATGGGCATGTGCCCAGGCCTGCACCGCCTGGGCCAGTGGTGGGACTGCCCCGGAGCCCACAGCCCAGAGGTACTGTGCCGTCTGTGGGCAGAGCATCTGTCCAGGCAATGGGGTAGCGGTATCTCTAGCTCATCCCAGAGAGCTGTGGGCAGAGAACCAGATGCTAAGCGACCTTGGTGATGCTGGTCAGTGGCGGAAGTAGCCTGGCCTGGGACCAAGGTGACAGGGACCCAGATGAGTACCCTCAAAGGTCTCGGCAGGAGAGGGGGTTTGCTTCAGACGTGATATTCATGGAAACTACTTTCAGTGGGAGCGAAAAGGATGAGCAGCACGGTGTTCCCTCCCGCAGGGCCCGGCCAACAGCTGGGAGGGCAGGCCCGTGCTCTGACTCTGCATGGGGCCGGGGTTCCTCAGCAGGGGCCAGGCCTGGGAGCGCATGATCGGGGCCCCTGTCCTGGGCCTGTGGCAGCCTTTGATCGCAGCCAAACCGTTCTTCTCTCTTCGGCTTCTCTACTTGTCTATAAAAGGAGTGTGGGGCTGGGGTCAGCGTGCGTGCAGGCATTCCCGTGGGCCAGGCGCACAGGGCGGGCGGCTGTGCGAGAAAGCTGAGCTGGTAGGTGGGAATTGTGCTGTCCGTGGAAAACCGTACCGGGCTTGAGCAGAGTGTTGCCCGAGGATCCGAGAGTGGCACAAGGACGGCACAGGGCGGCTTGGACCGGCATACGCTGGTGCTGAGGGCGAAGTGGGTGGAGGCCCAGGGAGGGACCAGGTGGGCTGGCTTGCTGAGGAAGGTCTGAGATTGACTGAGATGGAGTCACTTCCCTGTCCACACCCTCGGGTCCAGTCGCTGTGTCCCCAACCGCAAGGCTCAGTGGGAATGTGGCGCCGGCTGTTCCTTCCTTCTCGCTTCACTCCAAACCAGCTTCAGGGGCCACTGTCATGTGGTCCCTCCTGGGACACACTGTGACCGTATTGAAGCTCGTGACCATGAATGAAGTAAAAGGCACTCCCCTTCCCCACACAGGCGTCGTCCTCTGAAGACATGGGCCGGTGGATCGGGGTCCTGCTGGCAGAGACGGGGTCCTCGGCAGACCCCGCAGCCCTGCACTACGACTACATCGACGTGGAGACGTCCGCGAGCGTCGTCCAGACGGCTAGGCACGCCTTCTGGTAAGGCCGCCACTGGGGCACGGGGGCCTGAGGGGTGCAGCTGAAGGCTCCGCCTCTTGTGTTGCAGTGACCCCAAACATGGGGGGGGGCAGCTGTCTTGTCAGCCCTCTGCTTTCTATTGGAATGGGGGCAGCAGCCTTCTTCTGTTAAAGGCAGGACAGAAACAATTTCTGGCTTTGCGGGCCTAACAGCCCCTGTCGTGGCCACTCCCTCTGCCACGGCGGCCACAGACAGGGGGGGCAAATGGATGGGCCTGACCGTGTCCGAACACAGCTGCGTTGGCCTGTGGGCTGTGGCCCAGGCACGGACAGGCCATCCTGTGCGTGCGCATTGTCTTCCCGTGGTAGCGTCCTGTCTCGTCAGCAGCGGGCAGGCAGGTGACAGAGCCGCTCCTAGGCGTTGGCTCAGTGAAGCACCTTTGAAGAGCCTTTATGATGCCCCTAGATCCGGTCGGCCAGGTCTGCCTGTCCAGAGCGATGCACTCTTCCAGAGGAAGAGACATGATGGTTGCTGGTGGCGGTCATTTGGGAGTGATGAGGTTTCCGAACGGCGCTCCCATGGCCACAGGCAACCGCAGGTGCAGCCGGGGCCCTGAGACCCGCGTCTCAGAGTGGCCCCAAAAAACAGCACCTCCCCCGGGGCACACCTTGGCGCACTGTCTGAGTGAGGGGAGAGCCCCGCGTTGGGGAGGGGGTGTGGGCTGCAGTGCTGAGAGACCGCTGCTGCACGTGTGCACGCGGGGGCCCTTCCTGCCCGGTTCGCGTCTCTCCAGACGCCAGCAGTGAACCTGGTCCTTACGCCCTAGGCTTCTAGTAAACGCTCCTATTAGACCAGAGAGGAGGGATTTAACACGGAAACGGTGTTCAGAATACAAAATGGGACAGCTCTCCAGTGGGATAACTGTCTGGGATGAGGGGCTTCTTCTTTTACACAGATTGTCAGCCAGGTAATGAATTTTTTCAGGATTATTAGGGAAGTGTCTGCGCATTGGCTCTCTGAGGGGGGGGGGCAGTGGTGTGTTTTGGAAAGAAGCAGTAAAAGAAAAAGTAGTCATTTAACTTCCCCTAGAAAGTAGCAGTCTGCTTAGGAACCTTAATATTACTAAACTGTCGAAACGTTTTCCTGAGGCCCGCTTTGAAGTGAGATCTATAGATTATATGGTACAAGGGGGGTGTTCTGAATTTTTCTCCTGAAACTCTTTCCGAGCCCTGCTCAGCTGGGGACTTGTGAGAGATCCCTGACAGTGAGGATGAGGATGAGGATGAGCAGGACGACGAGAGCAGAGACTCCCCGATAGGGAGCTGTGGTCTGGAGTTGTCGCCTCCCCCGAGTCCCTGGGAGACCATGGGAGGTGCACTTCTTAATCACTGGGCAAAGCCGGAGGACGCCTGTCCATGAGACAGGCAGGTTCTGCGGGAGTCCTCTCACGGGACAACTGGGCAACATGGAGACAGGAAGTAGAAATCGGGGGGCTGGGGGAGGGGCTGGGGAGTTGAACGGTTACAGAGGTCGGTGTGCGGAGGTGGAAAGTCTCCTCCGTGTCTGTGAAGCCTCCCTCTGACGTCCCTGAGTCAGAAGCGCCCTTTCCAGGCAGGGAGGCTCCTGTCCCACCCCTGTGTGGTCCTCACTCCTCCCGGTGTCAGTACACCAGTACATGTGTTCTTCTGCACGGTGCCAGGACCTGGAGACGCAGGCATGCGCTGGGCAGGCCCTGCTGAGACGGACTCCACCTGCTGGGAGGAGGGAGACACACACTGACCCCTGGACCTTTGTGCGGCGGGTGGGCACCGGCAGGGCTGGTCAGCGGCTGGGTCTGTCATTCATCCTGTTACTGACAGAGCTGCATATAGTGCCTGATCCCCGGTGCCCTCAGAGAAGACATGTAAATCGGAGAACCTTGAATCGACATTCATGAACAAATCAGAAATCCTCGGTTGTTGCCAAACTCCCAAATGTGTACATTTTTCTCTTGTATTTTTTGTTTTCCACATACACTTATATGTATTTTAACTGTAGGATAATCGTATACAGTTTTCATGAGAAAAAAGCAGGAGGAGTTATCTCACAAACCGGAGAGCACCATGTTCAGGGCCCAGCGAGGCCTGCGCAGCCGCCTTCTGCCAGCAGAGGGCAGCAGCTGTGCTCTGGGAGCCGACCTGCCCAGCTCTGGGCTGGAGGCCCCAGCTGATCCCTCAGCCCTGGCGCTCACTGCTTCTAAATCAGAAATCAGAGAGGCCGTTCTCACCGTCCCGGCATCGCCTCACTTCTTTCACTTACTCCCCTTTCTGTTCATCTACATACCATGGGAATGTAAGATTCTATGAAGAAATACAGTTTGAAAACAAAACCCTTTTTAAAAATCCGGGACTACAGTTGGAGGAAGTGCTACCGAGGTTATTTCTTCCCTGGGCATCAAATGTTTTGCTCACAAGAGTGACTTCTTGGGTACACGCCTCACGTATTATACAGTCGCCCAGGGTTACTTGCGGAGCCCCTGCCGTGACCCAGACACTGAGATGCGGGATGAACAGACGCGACGCTAAGTGGGTCTTTCAGGGGGACACACAGACCATGAACGTGGAAGGGCATGTCCGGTGGTGACCAGTGACAGGAGGAGAGGGAACCCGGCAGACGGGCCACAGTGGTGGGGGACACTATGTATTTGGGTGTTCAGGGCGTGCTGTTCATGAAGTGGCAGCTCTGGGGGAGGGTTGCCAGGTGGAGGGGACAAGGCCCTGAGGCGGGAGGGCTTTGCTGAGAGCCATCAGCGAGCCTGTCTGGGGACAGTCCCGGACTCGAAGCAGCACCTAGAGCCCCCAGGCTGCCAGAGAAGCCTATTCCCTGAGCAGGTGGAGACGCGGCCTGTCAGGGCTCTGGGCCACCCAGGTGTGGGGGGCAGAGGGAAGGGCGAGCTGTCCCGAGGGGGGGGCTCTGAGCCCAAGAAATGCTGTTGAGTAAACGCTCTGAAGAGCTGAGGGCTCCGCGGCCCTTCCTGGAGGAGGCCAGAGGAAGTGTTTCAGTTTGCAGGCCACCTGCTCTCCAGCCTGGTGACAGGGTCCAGTAGGCGGCCTGGGTGCCACTGGAAAGCCACCACAGCAGCACCTGCACGAAGGGTCAAGGCCGAGTCTCGACCAAATGCCATTGCCAAAAGCAGGCCCTGGGCAGAAGGGCCCCGTCGCAGACTGCTGGTCGTAAACGTGGGGGCCAAGGCCTTGAGTCATGTGCCCAGCAGGCACTGTGGCCGGTCTGTGTCACTGCTGCAGGGCTGCACTGCCCTGTTCTGTCAGTGAGGAGTGTGGCCCGGTGGCTGCAGTGCCTCTGGGCACTGAGGTGTCTTCTCTGGCTTGGCCCTCACTCCCGGCCAGAGCTCAGGCCAGACGTGGTGATGGACGGGAGGGTTTACCTGTCTTTCAGCTTCATGAACAGGCGGGGCGTCTCTACCAACCCGTACCTCGGGGGCACCGCCAACGGCTACGCCCACCCCAGCGGCACGGCGCTGCACTACGACGACGTCCCCTGCGTCAACGGCTCGGTGAGTGTGCATTCCCCAGGTGTGCGGTGCTGCATCCGACGGCCCTGTGGGCTCAGGGCCCCGGTCTCCGTCCAGGCGTGAGGAAGCCCCGCCCTGTCTCTCCTGGCCTGGTTTCCGACAAGTGTCCGTCTTCATCTGCATGTGGACACGGGCCATTTGACACCAGTAGACCATGTCTCATTCAGTGTTCCATGTCAGTGTTGCTAACTAGACATCCTGGCAAATCCTCAAATCCTGGCTGACTGGGCACTTCAGAGTGGGTCGCTCGGCTCCATCCGAGCGTAATGCAGTGTGAGTGATCAGTGAGTCCCTGTTGCCCCATGGGGTGAAAATGCTGATCCCTCAGCATCAGAAAGCAGATGCTAAAGGGAGGAGAGAGGGAGGGAGGGAGGGACGCTCTGTGAAGTGCTGGCCAGCTCTCAGGCTCCCGCCCACCTCCTTGGAGTGGGCTTGGAGACCTGGGCCAGGTCTGTGCACACGCCCATGTGTGAACACCGGGGGCGCTAGTGCGCCGTTTTGTATAAAACTGGCCTTCAGGGTCTGTGTGGCCTTGGGAGTTTTCCTGTGTCTCAGTGTGATAAGCAGCGCTCACCAGTCAGCATTTGTCCTCCTCGTCCCCACGTCACCACGTCTGCATCTCCTCGGGCCGTCTCCTGGGCCACCCCGCTGCGGCCCAGAGGCACAGACTCGTGGGGGAGGCTCCCCAACCACCCCGCTTGTCTCCAAGGACCGGGCGGGTTTGAACCGGCAACTGTGTTAGTGCAGGTCTCAGAAGGAGGCGTAGAGCAGGTGGGTTGTGACTTTTCCAACCTCAGGAGGTACGTCAGATTTTTTCCTGCCTGTTTTGCTTACCTGTTCTTTTCTCACTGCTGGGAGGGATGTGGTCTCTCCACTCCATGGTGTCCATTATCATAAAACCCAACCTGCCTTGACAGGAGCCGGGGCCACCGCCGCCCAAGGGCCCAGCAGGGCAGCAGCATGGGCAGGCTGAAGCCCGGCCTGTGGGCGCGGGCCTTCCTTGGCCAGACCCCTTCCCACACAAGGCCTGCCAAGTGCAGATGAGGGCGAATGTCAGGTTCCATATGGGACATGGGTGCGAGGGCGTGGGCGGAGGCTTCGGGACATCCCAGCCTGGCTGTAAAGTCCTTGGGGGGGGTCCTGTCTGAGTCCGGGGTGGCCAGGGTGGGGGACATGTCCCATCCCACAGTGAGAAAGCACCAGGTCCTGCCAGCCTCCTCCTCGTCCCCCCCATTGTCACCGCCACCTTTACCAGGGTGTCTCCAGGGTTGAAGGGCTCCCTGCCCCCGCACCCCCGTGCAGTGGCCTGTGCCCTCCCCTGGGGGGAAGAGCCTGCAGCGACCCTCACAGGAGCAGGTTCTCCACAGGTCCCTGAGCCCGTCCTAGTCACTGGGACATCTCAGGGTACACCTGGCTCTCTGGGCCCCCACGTGCTCTGCAGCTGCCAGCTTCTCGAGACAGAGAGACCTTTGCCCTGTGTTCACCCAACGGCCTAACTCCTGCAGAGAGTGAATGAAGGGTTTGCCTCCCTGAGTCCTTGGTCCCAGAGTTTTCTTGGAAAGGTGACACCCAAACTTTCCTCGAATCTCCCCACCAAAGGCCCCATCACAGTCCTTTCCTTGGGGGTTTCTCCAGTGTCCCCCTTCCAGATGGAAGTTCGAGGTGGTTCTTCCCATACACAGTCCCCATCCCCATCGTCCTGTCACTTGGGGTCACCCTGTGCCCAGGGCAAGCCTGCTTTCAGCCCGTCATGGCCCCATCTTCCCTGGAAACAGACCTTCATGTTCAGGGGGCTCTGCATTTAGGGGTGTCCTCAGGAGTGATTGTAGGCGGTGTGCACTTTTAGGGTATGACCTCCTGTACACAACCTTCCTGGCTCTTGCTTTCTATCATCCTGGAAGCACAGGCCTTTCGCTCTTTACTTTTTGGGAGAGGAGAAGGGAGGGAGAAAGAGAGGGAAGAGAAACATCGATGTGAGAGAGAAACATCCATCAGTTGCCTCTCACACGCTCCCAGCTGGGGACCTGGCCCACAGCCCAGGCAGGTGCCCTGACGGGGAATCGACCGGGGATACCCGACCCTCTGAGCACACTGGTCAGGGCCACAGGCCTTTCTGGGTACTATTTCTCCGTACACTGGGCTCTGTTAGCAGGCCATCACTTTTTGGGGAGCGCTGCTTTTCCGTTTTATAAAGTTCGTACTTTTGGCCCGAAGCCTCCCTTTTTGGCAGTGTTTCATTTTAGTGACCCTGAGCCTCGCGGTGCTGCCCCTGAGGCCTGACGCAAGTCTCGGAAAGGGCTCTGACCTGCGCGCTCAGGCTCACACGCCCGTCTGCTGTGTGGCTCCATCCCTCGGTGTTAGGGAGATGATGGTCCAGTCTAGACTGTTTTAATAACCCTGGGCCGGTCCACCCCTGGTGGACGTTTGGGAATGCTCGCATCCAAGTTGACATGCCCGCGCCATCTGTCCGCCAGTTTGAGCTGCAGCCGGCCCCTCGCCCCCAAAATAGATGCGCTGAAGCGATCCAAGAAGGCACATCAGACCTATTTTTACAGAGAGCCTGTGATTACAGTCTGGCAGGAAGGAGTCTGCCAGAAGGGATAAAAATAGGGCCAGATAAGCATGGTACAGGGACTAATACTTCTCTGGTTTTGTAAATGCAAAGCAATTTATAGAGACCTTTATAGTT
This sequence comes from Artibeus jamaicensis, assembly GCF_021234435.1. Taxonomy (NCBI): domain Eukaryota; kingdom Metazoa; phylum Chordata; class Mammalia; order Chiroptera; family Phyllostomidae; genus Artibeus; species Artibeus jamaicensis. The sequence goes on along the minus strand of NW_026521954.1, from coordinate 25,620,401 downwards.
TAAAAGGCCAGGCTGCCCTCAGCCCTGGGTTTCCTGCCTGCTGTCGCGTCCACGCCGTAAGGTGGCCTGGAGGCGTTTTTGTCTTTTATGAGCCAGTTTCCACTAAAGAGTGCCCTCGTGTCCCTTATACTTGGAAACATCCTATTTGCTGTGATGACAGTTTCTCGTCTTTCCAGACTGGTTTTAGTTGCTGCTCTTTAATCAGCCACAACCGCATGTGGGGCCCGGGGCCGGCTGCTGCCACCTGGAGCCCCTCACTGAGGCACACAGGCTTGGGGGTCTGAAATGGAGCCCCTCAGTTTACCCAGGGCGCGGGCAGGGGTGGTGGGCACAGAGGTAGGGTTTGTGCCTCAGGAGCTCTGCCTGTCCCAGCCGTGACCTCAGTGTGCCTGCTCCGTGAGCCTCCCGTAAGACCTAGAAGGGTCCGTGTGTGTAAGGCACTCAAAACATCATCTAGAAGACCGTGATCACCGAAAAGTAAAACACGGCGCCTCACTGGGGTCTCCGCATGGTTGCTGGGCAGGGCCTGGGCCCTGCCCCCCATCCCCATGTGCCCCGTCCCCATGTCTCCGTGTCCCTGTCCATCATTCCATCCCTGGCAGCACACAGCTCTGCCTGTGGCCAGGTGGACTCCTGAAATCTGTTTCTTTAGAGAGGAAATGTCAGATCAGTTCTGTTTTTTAAAGCAGAAAAAAAAAATCAAAAGAACAAAAACTTGGTAAGCCAGTGACTCCGGGGAGGACTGGAGAAAAGAAACCTTCCCTTGAGCCCCCAGCAGGAGAGGAGCTCTCCTGAGTCAGCCCGTGCACAGTCGGGTGTGGGTCAGCATGGACAGCAGGCACGTGCGGGCGCGTGTGGGCGTGCGGGGCCGAGGCATCGGGCGGCACTAACCTCCAGGCTGTGTGTGTTGCAGTGGGATCCCGCGGCCACCCCCGGCGGCGGAGGCCGGGGCGACGAAGAGGTGCTGTACGATAACGCGGGCCTGTACGATAACTTGCCGTCTCCGAAAATCTTTGCGCGCTACCCGCCCGCCGACAGAAAGGCTTCTAGGCCGCCTCCCGGCTCTCTGCCCTGTAACCATTGCAAACGCCCCGCGCCCTGCGGGCCGCCTTCCACTCAGTCTGTCACTAACACCTCTTCTGTGGGGAGGGCGTCTCTCGGGCTCGGCTCCCAGGTACAGCATCACGTTCTCTCGTGTTCTAGAACCCTCTCTGCCTCTTGGTTCTCCTGCGGGGTTTGCAGTGTCGCCCGTGCACAACGAGCGAGGCTCACCCCGGGGAAAGCATGCTGGGATCTGCAGGTGTGGACACGGTGTGGCCCGCACCTGGCACCTTGGGTGGGCACCGTGTTTCTCCACCCACGTCCGGCCCTCTCTGTCCTGGGAAACCCTCCAGCACATTTGGTGAATTAAGTCAACTAAAGGCAACAATTTAAAAAAGCACAGGGACCATACGACTTTGCAGAACATTCCTGAGCTGCAAGTTCTTTAAGTACATTTCCGTTCAAACACCAGTGAGGAAAGGTGGCCCCCACGATGGAGTAACTGCATTCTGACCTTCACACGTTAAATAGGATTATTCAGAGCACCAGCGTGTTTCCCAGGGCGAGGACAAAAGCACAAACTGTGCTCTCTAAAACCCCGTAGGTGCTAAGAGTCTCGGGTCGTTGTCTGTTGCCTGGCTACTTACTACTGAACTGTCTCTTCTCTCACCTCCTGTTCGTAGCAAACGGTGGTGTCTCAGTGCAAGTACTTCTGTGTTTTCAAGCATCTTCAACCTAAGAATTTTTTTATTTTTTTAAAGGTTTTATTTATTTAGTCTAGACAGAAGGGAAGAGAGGGAGAAAAAGAGGGAGAGAAACATCAATATTTGGTTGCCTCTGGTGCGCCCCTCCTGGGAACTGGCTCGCAACCCAGGCATGTGCCCTGACTGGGAATTGAACCGGGGACCTTTTGGTTCGCAGACTGGCACTCAGTCCCCTGAGCCACACCAGCCAAGGCCAACCTAAGAATTTTTTTTTAAGATTTTATTTATTTATCATTAGAGGGGAAGGGAAGGAGAGAGGGAGAGAAATGTCAATGTACGGTTGCTGCTCATCTGTCCCCTGCTGGGAACTGGCCTGCAACCCAGGCATGTGCCCTGACTGGGAATCGAACCGCAATCATGTGGTTCATAGACCCGCGCTCAATCCACTGAGCTACACCAGCCAGGGCCAACCTAAGAATTTTTTATCATTTGAATAAAGAGCTTTGCAGTTTAGGAGACAATGCTCTATAAGGCAGATGGGCGCATTTTGGATTATGTGTTTGTGGGTAATCTCAACAAAATGATGCGTGCTGGGGGAGGCTCCGGCGTCTCAGACGCACAGAGGCTCTCCCCGCCGATGGCTTGCATCGGCACCGGCTGCTCAGAGTCTATTTAGTGAGTCGGGGGCAGACGCAGCAGCCACTGGCCTCTGCCCTCTTTGCGTACTGACGTCAGAAGTCTAGTAGGTTCCTAGGCGGAGGCTCAGAGGTGCCCGTGACTCGCTGAGTGGTGGAGCCAGAACTAAGCCCCTCTGCCCTTCTCCCCAAGCCCGGCCCCCCACAGCAGGAGGTGAGTGTAGGGCGGAGCGTGGGCCAGGCGTCACTTCAGCAAACGCAGCATCTGTCGGCCCACAGCCATCCAAGGGGCAGGGGAGTGGTGGAGTTTTTAAGACCCGTGTGTGGCTGGTGAAAATGTATTCAAACCAACTCTATGTCATGCATCTCTCACTGCCTCCCCGAGACCCTGTCTGTGAGTCAAACACAGCCATCGACCCTGTGAGGACATCAGTCAGTCGGGCTCAGAGCCCTGGGAGCTGAAATTCCCGCACAGCCAGGCCCCTCCCCCAGAGAACGTCCTGCCGGAAGAAAGCCGTGCACCTTTGGAAATGCGCACCTCCAGCCCTGGGCCAGTGTCCCATCAGCACTTATGGTCCCTGGGGACAGTACAGCTGTCACTGGTCCGAGCTGAGGACGCCTCTGAGCCTGCGCCAGGCCCCGGCAGTCCGGCCTTGGGGCACCACACTGGCCCCCTTCCACCCTCGTACTTATGCCTTTGGTGGCTACGACTAAGGAGTCGGAAGCAGGGCCGACGTGCTGCAAAACGAGAAGCACAAGTGTTTCGTTTCTAATTTTCTCCTCTGTCTCTTTCAACAGTTGAAGGGCAAGAAGCCCCCAGTGGCGTCCAACGGGGTTGCAGGAAGAGGCAAGGCTGTGGGCGGTCAGCAAAAGAGGGCAGCCTCGGCCAGTGTGACACGCACACCTTCAAGTAAGTGCCTTGCTGCTTACTTGCTGCGTCCGGTCCAGCAGGGGCTGCTGTGAGCAGCCTGGGCCTGGGTGGGTACCTATTCCTCCTTCTGGGGAGAAAGTGCCAGGCGTGGGGCCTGAGGGGGACAGGGACCTGGAGCTGAGCTGCCCTGTGTCACCGGTGGGGTGAGAGGGAAGGCCAGCTGGTGGCCTGACCCCAGCACTGGTCACCCCGACTTCGGTCGTGGTCCCTGGAGGGGGAGGGGCAGCTGCAGGGCCCTGGCTTTGGTTGGGGGAACTTGTTTGTGTCTCTGATCTGTTGGTGACTTGGTGACTTTGGTCAAGTTGCACGAACTCTAAACTCAGCTCCTGTGGGTGGGAGGTAGATGACCAGCTATGTGGTTTCTGTGACAAAATAGCCCAGTAGCACGGGCCTCCCAGCCCTTGGGGGGACGTGGGTGTATGAAGAGCTCTCACCGTCCACTGCAGGCCTGCGTTTGTTCCTCCCTTGGGCTCTCAGGGCCGCCCCTCGGGGTAGCTGCTGCCGTCTGCTCTCGGCCCTCACGTGCGGACGATCTGTGAGCGCCCGGGCACTCCCTGGGGCTCAGGAGCTGCCCCAGTGGGTACGGCGAGGGGCACATGGGGGCCGTGCACGCTACCAGCCTGGGGCAGCAGCCCTGCCCCCGGGCCCCGGTGTGTCCTTCGCCGAGCTGTGCTCTGACACTCCCCAGTGCAGTCGGGGTTCCGAGTCCTGTCCTCAGGGAGGGCGGGCCGGCAGGAGGGGCCTCTTCATTGTGCCAGACCCAAGTCACGTGGAAGTCTATCTCTGTCACTGGGGTGATTTCATTTCCCAGGTGATTTGTCCCTTTATTTCATGAGACCTTCTGGAGGAATTGTTTTTAACTGTGGTGACATCTAATGGTGACAGATGAGAGCAATAATTGCATTCTGTGTTTTTGCCGAGTCTAGCCAACTTCCTTCTGGCTTGGACAGGGCTTATTGCCTGGGGACTGAGCGATGGGGCGATTCACAGCTTTGCTGGGGAAACGTCTCAGTTTGGAATCAGCGACCCGAGTTCATATGTCACTCTGTTTGTAGAGCAGGCCCTGGCCCTGAGCCACGGCCAGAGTCACTCCCGTTTCAGGGGGTTGGTGTGGTCACCACAGGCTGGGACCTGCCCAGTGCCCTCCTTGTGTGCTGTGTGTTCTCAGTGAGGGACCGAGGGGGGCCGCAGTGACGTGGTGCCAGCCTGCAGGCAGCATTCCTTGCAGCCCCCGCCCGTGGCTTGCAGCACAGAACCGGCGAATTTGGCTTTCCGGCACATTGCCAGAAACAGCCCGCCTCTGCCTCTGAGTGGGCGGGGCTCGGGTGCTGTCAGCACGGACAGTGGCCAGAGGCTCCCTCGAGTGTCCACCATGTCCCAGGCACCACACGCTTCTGTGAGACGAGTTTCTGGAACAAACGTCAAATTTTTAAATGACCCACAAGGTGGGCCTTAGCATGTCTGCTTCACAGAGGGTGAAGCTGAGGCCCAGGGGGTGGAAGCCACCACCCCTCTCGGGTCCGCCGCCTTTACATTCCGAGGCGGTGTCCCTGCAGGTGGCCCCCCTCACTCTGGGTGTGGCACACTTACTGTCCAACAAAGTGCATGCTGGGAAGGGAGAGCATTCAGGGATTTCCTAATATTCTATTTTTTAATTTTAAATGTGGTATCAAAGAACACTGAGTAATTTGAGCTAGTTCACACTGGTCGCATTCTTTACCTTGTCGAATGAGCGAGCGAGTCCCAGGTCTGTCACCGAGCGGGCTGATGGCGGCTCTGTGGGCTCAGCTAACCCTGACTTCCCCTCGCCCCTTTTGTTTCTAAGATGCTGACCAGTACAAATATGGCAAGAACCGGGTGGAAGCAGATGCCAGGCGGCTGCAGACCAAGGAGGAGGAGCTGCTGAGGCGGAAGGAAGCCCTGAGGACCAGGCTGGCCCAGCTCCGGAAGGAAAGGAAGGACCTGCGGGCCGCCATTGACGTGAACGCCGGTAAGACCAGGCTGTTGTTTCAGAAAGACCCGGTGTGCGTCCCAAGCTGCTGCTTTGACACGGGAGGCCGTGCCCAGGGCTGGTGCTAGGGGCCAGAGTGCTCAGGCTGAGGCGGAGGGGGCCGGGAGCTGTCCCGGCCTCTGGTGCTGATGGCAGACACTGTGGAGACCAGGGGCGCCCCCGCCTCTGCCCCCGCCCCATCCACCCTCCTGTCCCTGGACCCCACTCACTTGTGTTGTGGCCTGAGCTCCACTTTCTCCCACCCCCAACCTGGATGGTGGAAAAACTGTCTTCCACAAAACCAGTCCCCAGTGCCAAAAACACTGGGGATGGCTGGCCTAGAGCCTGTTGCCATCGGGCACTGAGTGTGAAGAGGCACTTGGGTCCCCAGGGAAGAGGGCGGTACCAGGGGGCAGGTAGCACTCAGCCCAGTTGAGGCCGTTGTGCAGGCACAGGGTTCTTGGGAGGGGCTGGGGGGGCTGGCTGAGTGGCAGCAACCCGCAGAGAGGGCTGGAGCTGTCCGAATGGGGCTGGGGTGGGGGTTCCGGGGCTGGGGTGGGGGTCCCAGCTCTGGGGAGGGAACTGCTGAAATACACGCCTCAGGCCCAGCCTGCCCTGGGCCAGCACAGACTCCAGGTCTCCATGCCACCAGCCCAGGACCGGGAGGGGTGCAGGCCAGCCTGGGGAGCCGGGAAGGCCCAGAGGGGAGCCGCTGCCTCCAAGTGGCTCTCCGTGCAGGGAGGGGCCAGTGCCTCGGAGTCCAAGCCTTCCCGGACTCGGTGTTGGCATGGTTTGTGCACAAGGACCTGCTGTGGAGTTGGAACGGGGGGCAGGTGCCTCGGAGCCGGTCAGGGGTGGCTCGCAGGAGGGGCAGGGGCGGGTGCTGTGCTGAGCACGGGGCCGCCTGGGGAGTCGGATGCACCTCGGAGGGTGGGATGGGAGTGGAAGGTGGAGGTGCAGAGTGTCAGACTGGGTTTGGGCCCCTGAAAAGCATGTGCGTGCTGGACAGGGGCCGTGCACAGGCCGGGCCACCCTGAGGAGCTGGTTTCCTGACCTGCCCGGGGGCCCAGTGCCTGCCTTCCTGTGTTGCTGCCACACATTTCAAACAGTACAAAGCAAATGCGCCCGAACAAACTCGAGCCTGGCTCTGTGGGGAGTGAGCTAGCTATGCCTGAGATCAGGCAGAGGAGGCGACGTGAGAAAGTGGCCAGCGGGTTAGAACATAAACTCATTCAGACTTTTCACATCAGCGGCCCCTTGGGAAGCCATGCCATTTAAGTCCCACATTTTCTGAGTACATGCGACCCATCTGTGAGACTCAGCCTCCTGCTTCCCGGTCCCTGTCCTTCCTGCTGCAGCAAAGGAAATGTGAGGAGAGGACACTGTTCCTTTAAAGGGCGGCTGAGTGTGAGTTTCCCAGGAAGGACAGGGCCCCTGCAGGCTCCAAGGGTGGGGCGTGCAGCCAGGTGTTTCCCTGCCCCCAGGCAGGAAGATGCAGCCGGTCCTGGAGGAGAAGCTGAAGGCGCTGGAGGAGGAGTGCCGGCGGAGGGAGTCGGAGCGCGTCAGCCTGGAGCTGGAGCTGACCGAGGTCAAGGAGAGCCTCCGGAAGGCCTTGGCTGGCGGGATCACGTTGGGGCTGGCCATCGAGCCCCGGTCAGGGACCTCAAGTCCACAGGTAACGCCCTACGCAGCGGCGTGGTCACTGTGTGCAGAGCAAATGCCTGCATTCCTCTCATGTGGCTGCTTCTCGTCTCCAGCCTCACCTGGCACCCCAGATGCACAGCACATGTCGGCTTGGGACACTGTCTCAGGGAGGTCCGGGTACCCACACTCAGCGGGGCCAGGCGGGAGCGGGGAACCCGGCCTGTGTCCTCTCCTCTGTGAGCCCCGAGTGCAGGGGGTACACTTCTTGTCTCCTCTGAGCCATGTCCTGGTTCGGGGCCAGCTCTCAAGACAGAAACTCCAGTTCAATGTCGCAGATTTGTATAGATGTCTAGCCCGCGCTGTGAACATGCCCAGTGCCAGGGACGGACCCAGCATGGTCTGGATCCTCTGTGACTTGAGCAGGACACATGGAAATCAGGGCTGAATTTCCACCTAAGTGACAGCGATGGTCTGTGCCTCGTTTGTCTTTCCCACGGGATTATTCCATCGAATCCTCACTGCCCCACGTGTCAAAGGGAGGGACTCAAGGCTCAGAGAGGAACAGGACTCTGCCTGAGAGTTGGTGGCGTGGCGGCAAGGGTCAGACCCAAACTCAGCCCCTGCCCCTCCCCACAGCAGTGTGCGGGTCCACCAGGAAGACGTGTGGATTTAGGGACATTGGGGTGGCGCTGAAGCCTCCGCCCGCCTCCCCACTCCCCAGTGGTTCTGCCGCCCCCACTCCCCACAGAGATTCTCTGCAGACCTCCCCCTTCTCCCAGCTCCCGCGCTGCCCAGTGACCACCCCCATTTGCAGAGGGCCTCCCCAACTTGGCAACGCTATTTCTGGTGGCACAGCTGGCCTCCCAAAGCCACACCCCCACCCACAGGCCCCTTCTTCCAGATGCAGCTGAGCCGAATGTTGGGGGAGCAGCCCTGGGGTCCCCGGGCCAGCCTCTGAGGTCATCCACCTTCTCAAAGCCGTGCATTTTCTTCTGTAAAACGGGGATGAGACAATATTGGCTACCTCCAGGACTGCGCGTGGCTCGGGGCCTGGCCGAAGGGAGTGTGTCTCCCTCCCTCCTCCCTCCCTCCCTCCCACCCTTCTTTCTTCCTTCCTTCCTTCTTTCCTCAACAAGATAGGGTTACATGCTGAGCTCCTTGGGGGCCCAGGTGCTGCTCCCGGCCCAGCAGTGAGCAGAGGAGAGTTGCTGTTTCTGTAGAGCTTATGCCCCGGGGAGGGAGACAACCCTGGGAAAGAGCTATGCCAGGCGTGGCGAGTGCCGTGCAGAGTCCTGCTCGAGTGTGGGGGAGTTAGCACGCACCCCAGGCCCGGGGTGATGCGGGCTTCCCAGGGTCTGACAGGACTGGGCTGGGGCACAAGGGACCAGGTCCGACTGGAGGTGGCAGTGAGGGGCAGGTGGCTCCTCAGTACGTCCTGATCCCTGAGCCCCTCCAGGCCTTTGTCTGGAGTAGGCTGGAGGCAGGACAGCATGCGGCCCTTTGACCTCCGCCCTTGGGAGTGCTGGCCCCAGACCCCACCCTCCCCTGGCCTCTCAGGCCCTTGTCCACCCTCCTCCCCTGTACCTTCCACTCTGCTCCCACGTCCCCCGAAGCACCTGTAGGTGCACTGGTTTGTCCCGAGTGTTAAAAGATGATGCTGCCACAGCCCCACCTTCTCCCCCAGTCACAGCCTCGGGCCTCTGCTGACCCTTCCAGCCCAGACTCCTGGAAGCAGCTGCACCTGCTCAGGTGCCCCATTCAGCCCACCCCTCCCCCGCTGCTGCGGTCAGCTCGCCCCGCACCTGTGCTCACTGCGCCCCTGCCTCCTGCTCCGATTCCAGAGTCTTCCGTGTGGCCAGCTCCTGCCCGCGTCTGCAGTGACCACACAGTCTCCCCCATCTCTGCGGTCTCCCCCAGCCCCCTTTGCAGCCTCTCTTCTGGCCGGAACAGCTGAGCTGGTCCTTGTGGAGGCTCGGCACTGGCATGTTGGGGCTCCGCGCTCTCAGTCACGTGCTTGCTGCTGCCTCTCTCGTGAGGGCCTTTCCTTGGCCACCGCCATCTGGCAGCACTTGACGTCATCCCCACCGAGGCGGTGACCCTGGAGTAGCAGCTTGTTAGACGGACAGGTCCCAGGGCAGGGGCACGTGCCAGACCAGCCTCACCGCTCCCAGAGACGGGCTCATTCACCCCTCCTTTGCCTCCGCCGCGTGCCCGCCCAGTTAACAGGAACCAGCCCGTGGCCCATAATCCCTGAGGGGGGTTCTCAGAGACCTCTTTCCCTGGGACCCAAGACACCATTCCCCTGAAGCGACACGCCCACCAGCACAGCCGGGAGTCGCAAGGGTGTACCCTCAACTGCAGTTGCAGGGCCGCCTTCCCTGCAACCGAGTCCTGGCACCCGAACTCACCCCTGGTCCCACTCTCAGTCTTTGGGAAGCGCCTTCCTCCAGCCCACGTGCAAACTGTGCGAAGTCCGAAACCCTCGCAGTGACCCTGTGCCTGGCACGCGCCAGTGGGCCGCCTGCGTGTGTGGCTCTGAGAGCTCACGGCGCCACCATCATGGCTGACAGCGATGCTGCTGCCGGGGTGGCGAGGCCATTGCAGCAGCCAGAGCTCCTGGGAACCAGCGCCGAGGAGAGGGCCCTTGAGGGGGGCTGGAGGGACTGGAGGAGCAGATGTGGTGTCTGGGGGCCCTCCTCCCCCACTTCCGGTTGTGATCCAGGAGGCTGGAGGGCCCTCAGAACCTCAGTTGTTCCATCTATGGAATGGACATTTAGTAGGTGCTCTTAGACTTGGGCACAGACCACACACGCACTCGCTGTCCTCATTCTGGCTGTCCCCGTGGTTGCCGATTTCCAAACCCTGTTTTTCTTAGAAGCAAACCATCCCTACTGGGAAGCAGGGCAGCCTGGACCCCTCACACAGGTTCCCCCTCTCTGTTGACAGTCCCCTGGGAGCAGGCACCGGCTGCTGGAGAGCTCACCCCTGTCCAGCTGCGAGACCAGTGACGCTGAGGGCCCAGTGCCTGTGAACAGCGCGGCTGTCCTGAAGCAGAGCCAGCCAGCCGGCAGTGCCCCCTGTCGCGGCCACGTGCTTCGGAAGGCCAAGGTCAGTCCCTCCGTGCACTCTAAGGGTGCGGCCCAACGGGGCAAAGACCTTCTGGCCTTGCGACCTTGTGGGAGGGACGGTGCAGCTAGGTTTGTCCCTGTCCGGTCCCCTTGAATGCCACTCGTGACCTGCCTCCAGGGTCTGGCTGCTGGCGGCCGCCCCCCAGACCAGGCCGTGGGCCCTCCCCAGCAGGTGCTCCGCCCGTGCCCCCAGGCCATCCCCGGGTCATACAGCAGCTCTCTGTGATGTTTCAAGGACTGCCCCCAGCCTGTCTGCCCCCCAGCCACGTGCCCGCCTTAGGTCACAGGCCCTGTGTCCTGACACCTCACCGTGTGACCAGGCGCTCTTGCTCTCGCTTCCCTTGCCAGGAATGGGAGCTGAAGAATGGGACGTAGAGGAGAGCCGATTCGAGCCAACGCCACAGGGCGCCGCAGCGCACGCCCAGACCCTCGCGAGTATTTTTCTACTGTATGACGGTGCCCTTAAAGGAATTTTCCCGCAGCCCTCGGTTTCCCACTTGATTTGTTAAAGACAGAAAGGGAGGAAAGGTAACACGGGACCCCCTCCAGCGAGGGGCGGCGACCCGCGTCAGTGCCAGCCCATCAGCCACAGGCTGGAGGGGCGAGGGCCCAGCGGGGGCAGGGCCCGAGTTCTCCTGCAGCCTCTGCGGCAGCGTGGCCGTCTGCCAGAGGCTGCACAGCTGGTGGCCTCGCAGGAGCGTGCGACGTGTCTCTGCGGCCCTCCCCGTCCCCTTGTCCCTAGAGGTGAAGGCCTGAGACGCTGCGTGGTGACACCTTTTCCCCTTTCCGTTTTTTCTGGACGGTCACTTTGTTGCCAGGACAAGAGAAGCGCCATCCTTTGGGAAGGTTGAGCGTTTCTCATGAGCGCTGTGCTTAGCACTCAGGGTTCGAGAGCCCCGTGCCCTGCTGCTGTCTGCACTGGTCTGGGAAGGAGGCCCAGGCTCGCGGCTCCACCCCTCTCGGCCTCCCCTTCTTGTGCCCTCGCTGCTGTACCCGGGGACTGGAGGCCCAGTGGGGCGCACGGTTAGTCTGGCCTCCCCAGGCCCTTTGCTGGCAGGTCCGTCCTGTGAAAAGGATGACCTGGGGCAGGTCCTGGGAGTCGCAGTTATGGAACTGGGACATCACAGAGCATGAGGGCCCTGCCAGATCTCCCGCCCAGGCCCTCCCCTGCCTCCAGTGTGAAAATCGAAGCCATGAATGCGTCCATGGACTTGGGCTCGTCGGCCTCTCCGCCCCCTGTCTTGTTCGCCTCCCGTGCCGTGTTCCTGGGTGCTGAGGCACAGGAGGGACAGAGAGAGCCGGCCGCTGCCTTGTGGCCTCAGACCCAGGGTCCCCTTCATCTGCAGGGACCCTCACAGGGCTCTTTCGTGAAGGGTCTGTCCCCAGGACTGTCCCACAGTCCCCTCTCCCAGCTGGGGGGGCTGTGGCGAGGGGTGGGCGACGCAGGCCTTGACTGGCCCCTGGAAGGAGGCTCCCATCCTGTGTGGGGACTGACAGCACAGCGGTTTCCCCTGCTTGTCCCCGAGACCCTCTCTGTGCACACGCGGGGCCCCTGGGGCCAGACTGAGGTTGAGTGTCCCGGGCAGACCCTGAGGTGACAGGCTCAGCAGGAAGTTGGCCTGGGGCACATGGGGACGTTCCCTGCACTGTGTAAGGAGCCTGCACCTGGGACCTGACGCCACTGCACAGCCACCTGCCAGGGGCATAGGGGTCACGAGTTGTTGTGATCTGGCACTGTCCCTCTGACCCCTTCCCACAGGGCAGCAGTCTGAGGGACATTCTACCAGCATGTAGCAGGGAGCTTCCCGGGGCATCCGCAGAAGACACCAGGGTGGGGTGCGGGGCCGCTCGGTCTGGCCGCTCCTCCACGAGGAAAGGCCGGTCTCCTGTTTGTCTTTGCTGCCGTCAGATGAACATGGTTTCTCTGGTTAAGGCTCTTGGCCATTGTGCTTGGCAGCCAGCTCTGCCCAAGTGCACTGTTCCTAGACGGGAGGTCCTAGCAGCCTGCACCCTTGACCTTTGCCGGCGGCGTGGGCAGCACTGATGTGTCCAGTGGACAGCATCTCGGCTGCGTCCGTGGGCCATGCCCGGGATCCAGGGCCCCCGACGCCTGGCGGATGAGTGTGGTGCGTGTGAAGCCTCGGTTCTAAATTCCCTCCTGTCATCCCGACACCCCGCGCCTTCTGGGGTGGACCGAGGCCTGTAGGTCAGGGAGCCATTTAAAGTGGGTGCTGCGCAGACACGGCTGCTGTCCGCTCTGACCGGCTCCCTCCGCACTCCAGGTCTGATCGAAAGTTAGCTTCAAGTCTTTGCTCCAAAGTAAGTTATTTATTTGTATATGTTCCATAAATATAGTCTTTAATTTATATTTGTACATACTAGACACCCACTGGGCATCTTGTCAGAGCTCTGACGCTGATCTCAGTCTGGCAGGTGGGGGCCGAAGCCCCGCTCCCCTGGGAGCAGGCAGACCCACTGACCGGCGGTCGTGCCCAGGGGGCTGGCCAAACTCACGGGCCCCTGCCCGAAAAGGAGAGAAACGTGGGGGGCAGAAGGGCAGCCTCCCCGGGCCCCTCCTCCTGCAGGGACCTGAATCCACGCTGTCAGCCTCGGGCTCCAGCTTCGGCTTTATTTTGATAAAGTGCCATCAGCCTTCAAAACCCCACCTACTTTTATATTTTTATAATGTTTTTAACTTGCCCACCCAGCTTTGCACAGAAGCAGTGCTGGCGAAAGGCTTTCTGTGTCGCTACCAAGGCCTGGTGCAGGGTCGCGCGTCCCCTGCCGCAGGGTCGCCTCGTGGACTGGAGCGAAGGCCCCGCACACGCCCTCCTAGCTCTCCGCGTGACCCGGAGCCAGCCCCGCCCCCAACGCTGTGGGGGGGGGGGGGGGGGGCCCTCACCGCCCCTGGGTGGTTTCTGGCCACTTCTGAGAACCGCAACCACTCCCTCGGGTCACAGGTTTGCCGCCCTTTGCAAAGTCTGCTTCAGAATGTGTGTGTCCAAGGTCCTGGGGACCGCCCAGGAGGGGCTGTGGGCTGGCTTGGTCGGGGCCACAGCTGACACTTGCCTGCCGGTTCCCAGGGACCACTGGGGGCAGGACTCCCTCGCTGTGGTCACATCCTGTCTTCCCAGAAGACTGTTCACCACCAACAGGCTGTGGGGGACCCGGCTCAGCAGCCATTGTCTTCTGTTTGTTCAGGTCACATGACAGGCGCCCCCCCGGTCCAGCCTGGGGGTCCTGAGAGCAGCCTGTCCCAAGCTCTGCGACCTGCGTCCCCGCCAGGGCGCCCCTCGGAGTGTGAACTTGCGACCCTTGCCTTCCTGTTTGTTCTGCAGTGATGTGTGATGGGAAAGAGGGTTTCAAATCAGGGCAGTTTTAAAGAAGGTGACTGTCGTTTTGTCCCTGCTGTTACTGCTGTCTCATTACCTCCCCGACGGGGGACAGTGTGAGACAGGCCACAAGTGGACGGGAACCTGCGTGTCGTGCACACGGGACACAGCATCACAGGGAAGCAGAGCCACCCCCACCTGGGACACACGCCCGTCCCCCCAGGCTCTGCCGGCCACCGCCAGGGCCGCAGGCCCGGAGGCCTCACCTGTGCGGGGCCCTTCCTGTCACTTGTGGGGACATCTGATCACAATTCTTAGGGACCAGATGTGTTTTTAATAAGATGATCTTTGTATTTTATTTTCTACTGAGAAGGGCTGTTTGGATTCTGACACCAACTTTCAGATTACAGGTCCTCGGCCTTGCTCGGCTGCGGCCATCCACTGTGAAACGCTTTTATGTGAGAATGTAACTATTTCCTTACTGTATTTTTTAAAAACTAAAGTCATATTTCAAATTCTCTGAAAGAAGCAGGCAGGAAACAGGGAAGATTTTGTTTAACCACGTATGTTGGTCGTATCCACTTTAAATGACTGTAAATATATTCTCACTGCTTCTCGGCGTATTTAATTCATCAAGTGAAAGGCTGTACCAGAAGGAGGGAGCCGTGGGGGCGCCCAGTCTCCGCCCACCCACGGTGGCCTCACCCAGGCGTCTTCCCTGCGGACCTGGCGGCTGCCCCACACGGCTAGGCCCGACGGGCGCCGGCCTGCGGCGCGACTCGAGTGCGTGTTCTCAATAAAACTCTGCCCTCCGACCCGGCCTCCATGTCGTGACCGACTCAGCGTGACGGCGGGCAGGGCAGACGTGCCCGGGTGTCTCTGGAACTGACCGTAGAGGCCCCTGGGTGGAAGGGGTGGTGGGAAGTGGTCGGGGGAGGGAGGGGTGGAGTGTGCTTTGTGTCTATTAGCAAAAGGGCTCTTTTGGGAAAGACCCATAGTTGTGGGGGTTTTGAGGGGGGTTAAGTGGTTTTTAGTGCACAGAGTCAAATATTCAATTCAAGACTCATCAGTGCACCTGCCTGGCACCCGGCGCTGGATGTGGGAACGACGCAGTGTGACCGCAGCGTGACCAGTCGCAGGCAGCTGGCGCCCGAGGGTATGTGGCCCCAGCACAGCCTGCAAGCGCCGCCGGTCTGGGCTCCCAGGTCTGGAGGGAGGAGCCACTGCCTCTGGGGCCGCGGGGCGCTGGGTGCAGGGGTGCATCTGAGACGAGTCCAGTGTTTGAGCAGAAGTCCACAAGGAGGGAGAAGGCCGCAGACTCCTGGAGAGCCCCTGGGGCCGTGGTGACAAAAGCAGGAGTAAGTGGGACATACCCAGAGTCACCAAGTCCCCTGCCCTCAATGACCCCCCTGCCAGGTCCTGAGGTGCAGAGTGTGGAGGGCGGGGCACACGGGGCCATTGAGGCTGAAGGGAAGTGTGTTGGTGAGGTGCTCAGGGCTGCAAGTGGCAGAAGACCCCATTCAGGTCTTGCCCCCACCCAGCCCAGGGTCCACCCGACCGGCCAGGCAGTGGCCAGCAGAGCCTTTCCGCTGGCCCTCTCTGCCCACCTCAGAGCCCTCTGGTTGAGCTGCAGCCACCACCCACCCACAGTGGCACTGGGTCCTCCCACGAGTCCTTCTAGGGCTGTGCAGACCTGCCCCGGAGCCTCCCTGATGTCTGTCCTGGCTGGTGCTGCCCACCCAGGGGAGCGGGGGCTCTGACCACTGCCACCAGCAGGGTCCTCCTGGGGCAGCTGGAGAGCAGTCAGGAGGGGCACGGAGAGAAATGCTGGGGTTGGGGGACTGGCTGTGCACAGGCCCAGGCCTCGGGGAGCAGCTCGGGGGGCTGCTCGGGAGGGGCTGGTGGTCCTGACAAGACCAGGGGCAGGGGGGTGAGGGTGGCCAGCTCACTGAACCCCCGAGGCGGTGATTCCCAGCAGCAGCTGTACAGCGTGCGTCCCGACGCTGTGGCGGCCCACTGGTGTCGAACAGCCCTTGGCTGAGGAGACCTGAGTTTCTCATTTCCTGGATGGGGTGCATGTCTCCATGTTCTTCTGCTTCCTGTGCCCGCGAGGATCTCAGACGTCCTGGCGAGTCTCCGCCATCTTCCTTCTGCTTTGTCCTCCTGCCTTGAGCCCCAGCGGGGCCTCAGCCCCACCGTGTTTCCCTGTTTGCTCTGTCAGGAAGCTCGCGGGGCCTTCTGTTCCTCACCGTCCACGCTCAGAAACCCCCTGCAGTCGACCTCTGCCCGTCGCTGGCAGGCCTGGTCATCAGGCCCTGAGTGGCGGTCAGGTCCCCAGGCCCACTGCCTCTCACACCTGTTGCTGTTAGAGCGAGGTCACGTGTCCTCAGAGGGCGAATGTGAACTCGGCTCCTGTGTTTCCACTCCCCCTCACCTGGCACCAGTGGGTGGCGCCTGCACCCCGCTCTGCTGTGGACTTGTCCTGTTTCAAAGACGGCACGTTTGCCGGCACGTCACATCAAAACAACACATCTATTTTCTAGAATTCTCCCAGGAGTCCAGCAAGCTCTTGTCCACAAGACATGCCTCTTCCCCAACCGCACAGGGCAGCCCTCCCCTGTTGCAGACAGGAAGGACCATTTTTCCAGCCCCAGGCTCGCCGCTGTCTTTTTCCCATTACTCGCCCTTGGGTGAGGAGCGCCCCCTGCAGACGCAGTGCTCTCCGGGGCTGTGTGCCCTGTTCACCGGGTCTGCGGCCGATGGAACCCTACCCTGCACCCGCCTCGCAGGCAGCGTGGCACACGCATCCCCCAGACAGGTCCCGGGGACCTAGTGGGCCGTGGCCGTGTGCACCACCAGAACTGAACCCACGGTCTGAGATGGGGGCTGCAGGCCCACCCTTGACCTCTGCATCCTCTGCAGCATTCTGTGGTTGTTCTCTGTCCCCAGTGCAGGGACATGGGGTGCCCCCTTCTGGTTTGGAGAGAGGGTGAAGAGCAGGTGACTCAAGACTGACTCAGGGAGTTTCATCCTTCTGGGGCAGCCATGTGGCCTGGTCAGGGCCCCAGACTTTATGAAAAGACTCGGAGTCTGGAGCTGCTGCAGCTGCTCTGTGCCCTGAGGCCTCCCACAGACCCCCCCCCCCACCTGAGCAGTGGAACTCGGGTGAGCAGAGCGGACCCTCACCAAAGTCCTCCCTGTGCTGCAGGGACCCAGGTCCCCCACTGGGGCCTCCAACTGCCAGCAATTTTACCAGCCTCCTCGGCCAACTCGCCTCCTTTTGCTTCTGACGAGACGACCATGCCAGGCCTGCCCCTGTCTCCCCGAGCCCCGGCTCCCTCCTCACCCAGCTCCCAACCCAGGTGCTTCTGTGGCCGCCTGCCCCGTCCTATGCTTGGTCCCCGCTCACCCTTGGGACTCTGCCTCGTCACCCCCCTCTGCACCTGCTCCTCTCTGCTCATTCCCACCCCTCCCACACACCACTGGCCCTCAGCCTCACCTGCACCTGGCTACTGCCCTAATTCTCCAAGTCACGAGAACATTATAAAAAGCATCATTAAGCACACTAGTTCCTCCTTTTCCGTGATGACCTTCACCCATTCCCAGAGGGCGTCTGTGCTCACACACCTGCCCTGGCTGCCCCTCCCAGCCCCCATCCTGTGCGCCTGGCCGCCCTTGATGGTGAGGGGGTGGGGGTGGGGCCCCCATCCTGTGGGGTTGGTGCCCGCATGGTAGGTGGGCCCGTGTGACGAGTGCCCACACTGGACGGGGCCGAGGGTTATAATGACTGGCAGCTGTCCTCCTCACAGTGGCCTCCCATCCCCGTGTTCCCTCCTCCACTGGCTCTCGGTGTGAGGGCCCCTCCCAGAGCCCTGCATTGGGGCCGGAACCAGGCCAGCCACAGGTGACACCCATAATCCTGCCTGCCCTGGGTCGCCCCGTGCCGCCCCGTGGCCCCCCCGTGGCCCAGAACCCCTGCAGGTGCCGTCTGCCTGCCAGGCCGCCCTGTGGGTGATTCACAACCTATCACACCTGGCGGGAACGCCCCAGCGGGCCCACCTGCATCCCGGGAGCTGGCCAGGCTGAGCTCGCCGCCCACGGGGTCCTACCAAGCTCAGCGGGCAGAGGGATCACCAGGGGAGAGTGGGAGCTGTTGTGCGGAGCCCTGGCCACCCAGGTCCGTGGGGGACGGCAGTGCTGGGCCTTCATTCCAGCAGCCTGAGGCTCGGGACGTTTTGACCCCCAGCGAAATCGGGTTCAGCTGCCAGAGACCTTCAGCACACAGGCAGGGTTACCCCTTTCATGGGAACGGAGTGTGGGTGGGGCTTTCCTGCGGGCTGGTCACTGAGCAGGCTGGTGACCCTCCCCAGGGAGAGACAGTGCTGCCCTGGGCCCTGGGCCACACCTGGGGCTGGCAGTCGGGTCAGTGCTGATACGGAGCCAGAGCACATGCCCTAGGGGCTGGGGGCGGGGGGGGCAGTTCTGGGGTGCTGAGAAGGCCTGGTTTTGGGTGGGCCGTGCGGAGGATTCAAGGAAGCTGGGCTGGGTGCTGTTGAAAGGGGCATGGGCAATGGCTGGGCAGTGGCCCTCGTCCGAGAGGAGGGGCTCAGCGACACTGAGGCCATCATCTCCGCAGACCATTTGGGGGGGTCTGTCCATGTTGGGAGGTGACTGGGACGTGCTCTTGGTTTTCTGTCCATCCCTCAGTCACCGGGCCTGGTCTAACGAGGTGTTGGTGGCACTGCGGTGGAGGGAGCGCCCCACTTCCGGGTTCTGGGGGCTTGCTGTGGGGCTGCACCCCCTGCTGGCGGGATGATGCCGGGGAGGGGGGGCTGCCACCCTCCAGAGCAGGGAGCGGGCGTGCTCTGGGAGTGGTCTGACAGCTGCCCGGGCCATTCCTGCTTTGCTGGCCGTGTGTCCTGACACAGTGACCAAGAGGGTTAAGGGCAGGGCGCACCTCTGGGGGAACACCGTGCTACAGATTCGTAATGGGGCCGACGCCAGTCACACTCAGTCTTTGTTAAAAGCATTACAAGTGATTTATTGACTGTAAAAGGAAAAATTAAAAAGACCCTATCACGTCTGTCATGTGCATAAACCAAGGACGGCGTGGCCCCCGGCCCACGGGCCCGTGAGAGCTGGCTACAGAGAGCCCCGAGTGTGCTCCCAGGACGCGCAGACCTGCACACCCGTCTGTGTGGGTTGGGGCAGAGCGTGTGAGGCCGCCGGGCGCCTCCTTCCTCCGGGTTCCTGGGCCCACACACCCATGACACTCAATGGAGATGGTGACACGGAATTCAAGGAAAATGATGAGGGGATACCCCACCCAGACGGCAAGGAGCATGAGCAAAGGGGTCAGAGGCCCGAGTGGTCATGCCTCCAGGCCCCTGTGCGTGAGCTGGGGAAAGGGCACTGTGTCCAGGGACTCCATGCTGACCTTGACCTTGGGCCTGGACACAGTCTGATGCTCACAGGACAGGCAGGTGGGGTGGCCGGTGGGACACAGGGCTCCCTAAGGTGTCTGGGGACCACGAGTGGGCTGTGCAGGGAAGGGGTTTGCAGCAAAGGTCCAGCCCAGCCTCTTCTCCCATCGTTCTCACTGGGCCCTGCCTGTGTCCGTGGAGGGAGGACACTTGGAAAAGGTGCCTGGGAGCACAGGCTGGTGGGGAAGGGACCCACGGGGGCCGGACCCACGGGGGCCCACCCTCCCTGTGGCCTCAGAGTCCCCACTTGGGACATGGCACTGGACTGGAGGGACCCCCCCACTCCATCGGCAGGCTGTTCCAGGTGTGTGGCTGCACCCCCCCAGGCCTCCTGCTCCTGTGGGCTCCATTGTGGACTCGCCCGGCCAAGCCGCCAGAGAGCGCCCTGCCTGGGGGTGGGGAGACTGGGAGGGGAATGGCGGGGGGATGACTCTGGCTTCAAGGCAAAAGGCGAGATTCCCCCACACGCTCACACACGCAGCCTGAGGCAACGTCCCTGATTCTGGGCACGTGTACACGTGGGATCCCGCTGTGGCCTGGGGCCCCTCTGCTCCTGTCTGTGTTGTGACCTGGGGCAGTCACCCCCTCTCGGGGCCTGGGCTTCTCCACGTCACACCAGGGGCATGCTCGGCCCGCTCCCTGACCCTGTCTGGCTCCTGGGCTTCCACACAGGTCCCTGAGGCTGCAGGGAGCCTGGCGTCTCTGCTGGCTCGCCGCAGAGGTGTGGGCCCAGGGCCTGCTGTGTGGGCCGGTGGCGAGGGTGCTGGGAAGGCAGCCCGGGCGCTCTGGGACGGGGCCCCAGAACAGGGCTCTGACAGCCGCCTGCAGGCCACCAGCTGGCCACGAAGACAGAAAGCAGAGCAAACCTCCAACGGCCACCTGGAGAGGTATGTGTATTACCTGCAGTCTGAAAAGAGGAGGGGAGGTGGGAGGGTGGGGGTTTGGGTCACAGGCTGGGGGCATTCTGGAGGGCTGGACACCGGCAGGGCCGGTGGGCGTGCGGGCAGGAGCTGCCTTCCTGGGGCGGGGCACAGGGGACTCGGTGTCAGTGCCGGTGCGCAGGGAAGGAGTGTGTCTGTGGTTCTGGGAGGGCGGGCGGCCAGGCAGCCTCAGCTCCCTGTCCGAGGGGCGACCACCCTGGCCACCAGAAGCCAGGCCTCAGCTGGGGCCACAGGGTGTGGAGCAGCCAGGCCAGCGCCTTGCAGTCCAGGGGCAGAGATGTGCCCAGAGTCGGGTGGGGGTAGCAGGCAGCGCCGTGGGCCCGGTGTCCAGGAAGGGTGGCCATCAGCAGGCCCCCCTGTGCGTCCCGTGAACTGAGCAGAGGCGGGGGTGTCTGTCGCCTTGTGCGGGGACAGCTGGAGGAGGTGGCTTCTCCGTGGGTCTCTGAGGGGATGCCGGCCCCGGCGCCGGCGCGTCTGTGGCACTGTGCCCCCCACGGGACGGAGCCATGGAGAGGAGACTGCGTGGGTGCGGCCTGCACGGGCATCAGCTCACCAGGTAGCTGTGCATTTCTCGGGAGTCGACGCTGAGGACCACTCCGGAGTGGCTCCCTAGGAGACAGAGATGCCCGCCCGTGAGCAGGGGCCCCTGGGCTGGAGCAGGCAAGGGGGGTGGGAGGTGGGGCCGTGTGGGACACAGGGCCGGCCTCGGCGCCAGCGTGTGTTGGGCACTGGCGGTTCCTTCGGCCACGTGGGTGGTATCTGGGTGCAGTGTGGAGGTGGTGGGGTCCCCGTGTCCCAGGGAGTGCCCAAGGGGGCGCCATCACAGCAGTGAGCCCCTCGGGTCTCCAGGGGCAAGGCCACAGTCAGCCCCCTGCTGCAGCGCCCACTGACCTGCGGCAGGGCCTGCCTGGCACCAAGTATTGGCAGCAGGGGGTGCAGGAGGGGCTGTGCCCCCTCTGGGCGGTGGGTACTGCGGGCTGGTGTGGCGTGGCTGGGAGGTGGCAGGAGAGGGGGGCATGGTGATGTCAGAGACGCAGGGGTGGTCCCAGGGCCCACATTCGGAGAGCAGGGACAGCTGTGTGGCCTGGGCCGGGTGGGACCCACAGCAGCTCCTGGTGGGCTGTCCCTGCCTCCAGCCCCCTGCCCTGTGGCACTGCTGGGTGGCCAGAGGGGACCTGCGCCTCACTGCTGGGGGAGGCTTTGTCAGTGTCACCCTCCACGGCCTCAGCTTTGCCGTCGATAATGTGGGGACAGCAAAGGAAAATGCACCGGGACACTCACAGCCTCTGCAGCCACCTGTCACATCAGCTGCAAGGCCACCTGCCAGAAGGCGGGGCCCAGGCTGGGTGAGAGGGTGTGTGGACCCCCTGCCCGGGGGGCGGGTAGAGACATGGCGGAGGGGCCTTTCCAGGCCCAGGGTGGCCACCTGGGGGCCACTGCAGTGGGGGCGGGCCATTGGCCTTGGAACCGCTGAGTTGGGTTCGACTCTGGCTCCACCTCTTATTGGCTGGGTGATTCAGGGACAGTGGGTGGCCACTTTGACCCTTGGCTTTGGCCATTTGTCAAGTGACAGGTTGCCGGGTGCCAGCCCTTGGGCAAGCCTGGGAAGCGCTGAGCCGGCTGGGCCCAGGCGAGGGCTCCAGGCACTGGTCACCGCTGAGTCCCGGGACGCTGCAGACTGTCACTCCGCCAGGGGCTCATCTGGGCCACCGGATGTGGGGGGCCCACTGAGGTGCATTCAGGGACAGCCGCTGCTGGCTGCGCCCCCAGGGGAGTGCTCCCCTCCCAGAGCTGAGCTTCCATCACTGAAGAAGGAGCTTCTCAGAGTCTGAGGACGCAGCACATGGGGTGGGGACAGTCCTGACAGTGGTGACAGGGACATGTCATGTGCGGCTGTGGGCCGGCCCTCACAGCACTGCCAGGAGGGGGCCGTCACTGGGAGAGGAGGGACGGCCAGGAACCAGGCAGGGAGGCCGAGTGGGGCCCGAGTTCAGCCCCTGCTGCCCGTAGCTCGATGCCCTCAGTGCAGAAGGGGCTCTGCCCCCCGGGGCTGCCGCAGTGACCATGCCCACCGATCGCCCAGAGCCTCGGGCTCCCCGCTGTGGACCGGAGGGGCTGTAACGTGGACCCGTGTTTTGCCTCCACTGACAGCACACACTGGGGGCAGCAGGGGACTGACGTGAAAGGGGACGCAGCCGCCTGTCCAGCCGCACTGGCTCTCGGTCACCACGTAGCGAGGGGGCCCGAGCCACAGGAGGGCTGCTGGCAGGTGCTCGGGGGTCGGAGGGGATGTGGGGGCAGCCATGTTCACTGGCAGACACTGGAGTGACGGGGCTCCCAGAGGCTTCCCCTCCCGATGCAGACGGCAACCTCTCGGGAGACCCAGAGGCCGTGCAGTTGGCAGGGTGAGGCACCCCGAGGGGCGAGTGCTGGTGGCTTGATCGGGTTCTCCCCGCTGCACCCGGCCAGGGGCTGGGGGGTCACTGAGCAAAGCCGCTCTGCAGACTGAACGACAGCGTGCAGTTGGTCGCGTCCCGGGGCTGGGCTTCGAGTGTAGAGGGGTGATGGGGGGAGGCCCCACCTCCTCCTGGAAACCAGCGCCACGGGCCTCATCACCTCATCAGAGGGCGGGGACACACCACACTGTTGGCAGGGGGGGCCCGCGGGAGGTGGGCAGGGCGTCTGCAGGGCGTCTGCAGGGCAGGCATTACCTAGAGTCTGCGTGTCGAGATCATCGTCCACAAAACCCTCGCCCTGGATGGCGCTCGGGACGCCCTGGCTGTGGTTCATGGGGCTCGTCATCTCCTGCTCCTTGTCGTTGTGCATCTGGGCGTACACAGTCCTGCCAGGGCGCTTCCTACAGGGAGAGTGGGGGCTCAGGGCTCCCCCAGGGCCACCGGCCCCTTGAAGCACCCAGCAGGGCCCACACCATCCGTGTGTGGGGCAGACATGCTCCCAGGTCTTATCTCCTGCCCCATCTCTGCTGCAAGCCACCTCCTCCAGGAAGCCCTCCATCCTGTGAGCTCAAGCAGCACACAGGGCGCTCACTGTCAGTCTCCCTGGTGACGAGGCTGAGGACAGGGCAAGGGTATTATTTCACTCTCTCGTGACCCCACTGCCCGCTGACTCTGGGACAGCAGCGTCCTGAGCTCCGGCTGGGCGGGCAGGGACACGTGATGCCTGCCGGCGCTGAGAAATGCTCACTGAGCCCAGCCCCGGTTCCACAGCTGTGCCGTCCTCCCTTCCCTGTCCCCTCCAGGGACACAGGGAGAGGACAGCCTGGGCAGAGCCCTGGCCCAGCTGGGCCTGGCTTGGGCACCAAGGCTCAGAGAGCCAGCCGGCTTTCTCAGAGGCTGCTCCCCAGACCCACCCCGGGGTGGGGTGGGTCCTGTGACCGGTTCTGTCCACTGAGGGCAGCCACAGGTGGCGTGTCACCTCCTGGCTGGTACACTGACACGGGGACCTGAGTCCGTCCTGAACAAAATAGTTCTCTCCTGGCACAGCACCAGCCTTGCTGGAAACAGCCCCGCCCTCATTCCAGGGCCTGAGTAAGGAGGGCGTGCCACACCCCCAGCGACTCGTAGTGAGAATGAGACTTCAGTCTTCGGGGGCTGGGAACCCCAAGCCTCCTGGGCTGTGTGCCATGCGGTGGGGTTACCCAGCCCGTGGACCGCTCTGCCAGCGGCACCCACGGGAGCAGGCCTCCCGGACGTCCTGGCTGAGGCTCCCACGCCAGGCAGAGCCAGGAGCGCAGCCCCGCTCTCCCTGTTCCCAGGGTGCACTCTGGGGGAGGACACTGCTCCCCAGGACTGTGTTCCACTGTTTCCATGGCAACCCTTCCACCTCCCAGGGCATGATGAACTCAGTCATGAGCCCTCAGTGTGCCAGGCAGTGGACCATGTCCTCCTCCCAGGAGGAGCTTTGTAGGGAAAGAACCTGGCTTCTATTTGAATTTGAGGTGCCTGTGGGGCCACAAGGGGGACTGTCTGGAAGTTGGCACTGGCACGTGTTCGGAAATCAGGAAAGGTAACAGCTTGGCCACTGTTCCAGCTTCTTTCCTCAGCAAAGTCCTACTCATCCTGCAGGATCCCACTCGGAAATCACCTCCTCAGGGAAGGCCTCCCAGATTTCCCGGACCAGCTCGGGTCCCTGTTACACAGAACACCTCAGGCTGCCCTTTTAATCACCAGGCAAGTGACAGAGGAGCTGTGAGTTGTGCTCTCAGCCAGAAGGCAGCTCCGAGAGCGAGGAGGCCCCTCTGCCCAGGCCGCACTGCGTCCCGGCACCTGGACCAGCGTCCACTCGGACGAGGGGTGCACGCGTTACTGCTCTCAGGACCGCACGTGCAGGGAAGACAGCTGAGAGGTCTGGACGGGATGGGCGGGATGGTAGGGCTGGAGGGAGGGACCCGCAGCTTCTGAGCACAAAACGAAGGGGAGCAGCAACCCGGCACTGACTCCAAGGGTGACTGTGACCAGGTCAACCAAGGCCACTGGAGCTGAGCCCACGGGACAGGAGGAACAGGGTGTGGAGTCTCAAGGCTGCCTTTTGCAGGAAACGAGTCTGGTAACACTTCTCGGTCACTCTACTCGGAGAGGCCCGAGGTCCAGAATCCAGGTGAGCTCAGGTTCACGAGCCCCATGCAGCCCCAGCACAAGGCCCTGCCCCTCCCACCAGGGGCTCTGTGCAGCCCTCCCCCCTCTGTACCCTGGAGCCTGAGGCTGACGCTGGAGGGGCCACCGGTTGGCCCTGTGCCCCCCACCCCTGCCCTGTAGCTCTGGGGCCCCAGGCACAGCTGTGGCCACTTGGACACTGGGTTCTTCTCGGGGGCAGGGTGCACAGCAGAGGGGTAGGACTAGAAGCTCCTGGGCTGTGAACGGCGGGGCGCCAGAGGGAAGTGAGAGCCAACACCCCAACCACCCCACTGCAGCCCACCACGGGCCCTCGAAACCCACCCCCCCGCAGGGTCTGGTTCCCCCCTGCTGAGGGGGGTGGCCTTGCCTTTTGCACTTGTAGAGGATGAAGGCTCCTACCGCAGACACCCCGGTGACAAGGAGGATCGCCGCCACCCAGTAGCTGCCGCTCTCCGCCAGCTGCAGAGCACCTGCGACCGAGCTGCCATCAGTGGCCAGCTCGGGCAGCGCCCGGCCCGGCCGCCCCAGAAGGGCAGGTGTTCCCGTGCAGGTGCTGGGCGTCCCAAGTGGCGAGGGGCCCCCCCGGCCCCTCTGGGTAAAGGTGCGCCTGGCCTCCCTCTGTGGACGCAGACAGCCCCTCGGCCCACGTCTGTGCTGCGCGGGAACCGCCTGCCAGCCCGTCTTTCTGGAGCGCGGAGACGTTCTCCGGCTTCTGAAGATCCTGGCCCACAAGGGGACCAGACACATGGGACTGGAGAGGACGGTCGCACAGCAGAGTTGGGAGCAGAGGGCCTTAGAGTCAGTGCCCCCGTGGCCTTGGGGGAGGGGAGCTTGGACCCCGGGTCTGGGCCTGTTTTCACTGGAGGCGAGTGCCAGGCAGGGGTGGCCCTCGGGCAGCTGAGGCTCCTGTCCCCAGTAACGGTGTCATTGGAGGGGCCTGGACACCCCCCCATCCCAGCAGGGGAGCCCAGGCCAGGCTAGGCCGGGGTGGCTCCTGGACTCACCCGTGTCCACCTCCCTCACGGCCACCAGGACCTGGACCCCGGCCCGCAGGAGGAAGCTGACCTTCCGCGCACTCAGCGCCTGCTGGATGGGGGTGAGCATCTGCAAAGAGAGGGGTGCGTCGGGGCCTCCGGGGCCGGGCAGGCGTCCACGTTGTCGCCCGGATGGTGGGTGCAGGCAGGCTGTCCCTGAGGCTCCCCCTCTGCCCGGGTAGGTGGTCCTGCCTGGTGCTCCCACCCCACCTGGGAGCCCACGTGGGGCCCAGAGGGGCAGACACGGGTGGAGGAGGGCCCACGCCCCAGTCAACTGTGACTCGCGGGGACGGTGAGCCACTAGCTGTCACCAAACCCGCCATGGGGCTGTGGCAGCTACCTGGTCCTGTGCGAGGCTCTGCTTCGGCGGGGGCGGCAGCACGTACAGGTCGGCCACAGTGGGCAGCCCCGGCCTGACCACGGTCAACAGCAGCTGCTCAGCGACACCCGTCTCCTGCGGGACAAGGACGGGGCGCTGCAGAGCCCCTGGGAGCACCCCTGCTTCGTGGCCTGTCCAAGGCCCGGCCATCGGTCCTGCTCACTGTTCCCGACCCTGCACCACTGCCTACAGCCCCCTCCAGGTCCCTCCGGCCTGGGCCTCCCACACGGGCCTCCACTCGGCCAGGCCACACCCTCCTGGCCGCTCCTCACCCTGTGGCCACAGGGAGCAGCCCCTCCCTGGCTCACATCCTCCCAAACCCACCACACTCAGCTCATGCAGCCCCTCTGCCTCCTGGAAGTCCTAGGCTAAGCACGTCCACCTGGCAAACTCCTATGCATCCTTCAGTGCCCGGGACAATATGCCCGGTTTTGTTAACTGGCCGAGAGGAGGTGTGGTCAGAGTGGGTCTCAGCCTGTGACGGCTGTGGGTGACCCTAGGGGGCAGTCTCTCCTCATGGGGCCGAAGGGCGGGAGCGTCCCACGGGGTGTCCACCTGTCCCCCAGGATCCACAGACCCAGGGCCTGGCTCAGGAGAGAAAATTGCTTTAAGGAGGTTCTGGGCCGCTGGAGGGCAGAACAGCGGCTGTGTCTTGTGCACACAGCTGGCGCTCACTAGATGTGCTGGGCAGGTGCAGGCCTGTGCCCGCCCTGCAGGTGGCATCCAGCCTCCTGCCCTCCCGAGCCATGGCAGCCACCCACCAGCCGGGCTGAAGCCTGGATTCGTGGGACTGAGCGGTGGCCACACCCACCCTGCCTGCCCTGGGGCCCTGGGGTCCCTCAGCTTTGCTTAGGCACCCACAGGTGCTAGGAAAGCTGTGGCACTGGTAGAGTGGGGGTACCTTGGCGATGAGCTGCGTGACCAGCTGGCCAACCTCCTCTCTCCACTCGGGGGTGTTGGGGTTGTAGGCGTCCAGGCCCTGGGAGAACCGCAGTGGCAGGACCTGAAACCGGGCTGGGGAGAGGCAGAGCAGGGGAGGGGTTGGCCCGCACAGCCTCGGGGGCTCAGGTCCCCCAGGAAGACGGCCCCGGACGGCCCCTGGGCTCCGAACCCACGCCCAGCTCTGGAAACTAAGGTCTCGTCTGTGTGTCAAAGCTGCCCCAGGCAGGGCGCTTGTCGCTGGCTGCCATGTAAGAACAGTAGTCACAAGCTCAACGATGACAATGACGGCGGGGGTGGGGGGGTGCAGGGAAGGGGGAGGGCAGTAGTGACCTGGGGGTGGGGGGCCTGGCACGTGCCGAACCTGCCCAAGATTTGCCCCATTGACGCACGAGGACACCCCCCCACTCTGGGTGGCCTCCTGTCCCTCAGGATCCATGGACTTGGACTGGGCAGGTACCCCCACCACCGTAGGAGTCCTGGAGGGAGGAGGCCCCACCTCCTCCTCTGCTCACATCCTGGGGTCCCTGACTCGGAGGCCTGCTGTGGAGCCAGAGCTGGGGGGGGTGGTGAACGGAGCGGAGTGCCGGGAGCCCCTCCAGCCTCGTTTCCTCACTCGGGGAAGTGGGAGGAGCTGCCGCCAGCGAGCAGCTCTCGTGACCACTGAGCTCAGGCTGTCCCACGGGCACCACGTTGGAAAGGACGCTACAACGCACCCTTTACGGTGTCACCTACAGGAGACCCCGCGGAAGCTCGCAAGGACTAGCTAACAGACGCAGCAAAGGACGTCACCGTGCAGACCCCTGCTGCGTCCCCACACACGCGTGAGCCAGCAGAAGGAGCGGAGCGAACCCTCTTGTTTACAGTTGCACCGAAGAAGATGAAACACCTGGGAATAAACGCCAAGGAGGCGAAAGACCCGCACGCTGAAAACTGCGAGACACTGCGGAAAAAAAGTGAACACACAAATAGAGGTATTCTGTGCTCACGGACTGGAAGAATTAATACTCTTAAAATGCCACACTATCCAAAGCAACCTGTAGACTCAATGCAATCCCCTCAGAGTTTCAATGACGCCCTGCGGGTGGTTGGAGCGTCACCCCACACACCAGAAGGTTGCGGGTTCGACTCCTGGCCAGGATGTGTGAGGGAGGCGGTGGACCGATGCCTCTCTCTCCCCTTTCCTCTCTCAGATCAATAAATGGGTCCTCGGTTGAGGATTAAGAAAAAATTCCAATGACATTTTCTCACAGAAAGAGGAAAAACAATGGCCGTTCCCCACAGACACAGAACAATGCTAAAGTTGTGTTAAACTACAGAGCATCCTGAGAGGCCAAAGTCTCTTGAGAAAGAGCAAAGCTGGACACACCCGCAAATTCAAAGGACAACAGGAAGCCGCGGTCGAGGCAGCGTGGTGCTTGGAAGACAGACGCGCAGAGCCGTGGGGCGGACCGGGGAGCCCAGGGTCAACCCACGTGTCCGCCTCAGCCACTCAGTGGCAAAGGGGCCGAGAACATGCAACAGGGGTGGGGAGGACATGCTGTTCCGTGCCGGTGTGGGGGGGGCTGTACAGCCACACGCGAGGTAACGTACAGGGGGCCCCATCTTCGCCAGCACCAAGCTATCTCCCATGGATCAGAGTTGAAACTGGAAAACTTCTAGAAGGAAACGAGGGACCAGTGTGCTTCTTGACATTGACCTTGGCAGTGCATTTTTGGCTTTGACACCGAAAGCAAAACTGAACAGGTGGGACTGTGTCAAACCAAAGCTTCTGCAGGGCAAAGGGACGCGTCGGCAAGGTGGCAACGGCACCTACCGCCTGGGAGGAAACATCTGTAATCCCGTGTCTGAGAAGGGCTTAATATCCAAGATGTATGAAGAACCCCTAACCCAATGGCAAAAAAAAAAATCCAATTTTCTAGAAAAAGGGCAGAGGACCTGAATAGACATTTTTTCCAAAGAGGACACACAGATGGCCAACCAGGTGCGTGACGATATGCTCAGCATCACTGATCGTCAGAAAGGCGAGTCAACCACAGGGAGACACTGCCCCGCCCCTGCAAAAGCGGCTCCCGTCACACAGACCAGAGACAGACGTGCGGGCGGGGGGCGGGGATGTGGAGAAGGGGGGCCCTCGTGCCCTGTCAGGAGGAGTGCAAACTGCTGCAGCCGCCGTGGGAGGCGGGGTCCAGGGTCCCCAAAAAAGAAACGGCCACATGGCCCAGCAACCCCACTGCTGGCTGGCGACGGCCAGGGCACCACCACCCCGGTGTCTCGACAGACCAGTGAGTGACCAAGAGGCGGCACACACGCCCGATGACACTTATGCGGCCGTAGAGAAGGGAACTCTGCTGCCTGTGCCAGCGTGGACAGACCCAGAGGGCATCAGGGTCCAGGAAACGAGGTGGGCAAAGGCGGGGTCTCCCTGTACACGGGAGGGAAACCAGCCGTGACCACGGCAGTGCGAGTTCCCCGACCCAGAGGGCGGGGCGGTGGCTGCCGGGGTCCGGGTGAGGGAGGGGCGAGGGGCCACAGGCAGCACGCCCCACTGTGAACCGAGTGAGTTCCGGGGGTGTCACAGGCAGCGAGGTGACAACAGTCAACCGTGCCGTGCTGCACGTGTGAGAGCCGCTGGGAGGGTGGGCCTTAGCAGTTCTCGTCACGAGAAGAGCCTGTCACTGTGCGAGGCAGGGGCATTAACCATATGCGAGTGGTGACCATCTCACCAACGCTGAATCACAGCTGCGCAGGCGCAGCTGGCGCGGTGTGTGGCCACTGCCCTGTGGCTTGGCCCCGGGCCAGCGATCGTCCGTGGGGCCAAGGGAGTGGCCGGGGCGGCCCCATTGGCCACTGGACAAGGCTGCTGAGCCCGAGACAGGCTCACTCTTAAAGCAGAGGGAGTTCTCATTGGTGTGATGATCAGGGCACAGCACACTGGGGGAGTCCCTTCCATTCTTAGGGGTCATTTCCTATCGTCATGTCCACTGTGGGGGCCTCAGCCCCACTGGGCACCGATACATGGGACACCAACACAGAACAGGGGGCTCAACACAGCCTTCGCCCTGAGGCCACCGACCCCGCACCGGGGCCGTCTGAGCTGGACAGGGTGCGAGGTCCGTCCGGGAGGGACTCACCCAGCACGCGGATGACCTTGGAGTCCTGCAGCACGGAGGTCCCGCAGACAGCCTGCACGGTCACACGCACGTCCCCCGGGTCCGCAAACCGCGTCGTCACTGAGTTATTCAGGGACATCAAGGGCTGTGGGGACACAGCAGAGTCAGGGCCAGGCCAGGGCTGCAGCCATGGGAGAGCCGGCCCTGCGGTCAGCCAGCGGCCCAGGGCCGCGCCGACGCCACCATCCCCTGCTCTCATTGGGGAATAGGGCTGCAGCCGGGGCGTGGGTGGGCCCCAGAGACGCCTGCAAGGACGCACACCCTCCCAGGCTGTCCTGAGTCTCCTGTGAGGACCTTTGAGAAGGAGGGCCTCAGGCTGGGCCTCTGCACCCACCCTGCCCACCTTCCCAGCGCCCCTCAGCTCTGGCCCCACCCCTGGTGCGGCACCCAGCCTGCACACCCATCAGACTGGGGGCAGCGTGACCGTGGACCTCACAGATGGGGATGCAGAGGCTCTGGGGGGAGCAGCCACCTGCCCAGAGAGCTCGGCCGACAGTGGCCGAGCCCCTTCCCCACTCCCAGGAACAGCATCAGGAGCCCACCCCGCCCTCCCTGGCCTGGTGTCTGGGCTCTCGCTGATGTTCGGGGGTCACTCAGCTTGGGGATGCAGGGCTGCCCTTGGCTGACTGAGTGAAGGAGGCTTCCCCCTGGATCTTGGGGAGCCCCGGGCCGAGGACGGACAGCGGGCCCTGCAAAAGCTGCAGAACCTCCCGGGAGGCACTCTGTCCATGGGCTCTGCGTGAGGCTTCTGATCTCCGGTCCAGCTCAGCGACCCCTCCTCCGTGAAGCCTTCCCTGACCACCCCCGCTGTGGACTAGAAATGGTCTGGCCTCCCCGGTGGCTCTGCGACACCTTGCTGCCCCTTTCTGTGACACCTGTCCCACCCTACCTTGGGTCACCCACCCTGTTCCCATCTCTTTCCCTGGGGACTAGGCAGGGTCTGCTCTGGCTCATCCTGTGCTGACCACACTTGGACCATGATGCTCAGGTGGGGGGGAAGGGGTGCAGGCGTGCCCACCCCTCACAGTGCCGTGCTCTGCCGGCGGGCGGCCGGGCCAGCAGTGGTCGGGGCCAGCGTACCTGCAGGCTCTGGCCCATCCACCAGTAGAAGACAGTGAAGTTGGGGTTCGGGGGCAGCAGCACGGCTGTGAGGTTCACCTCCTGGTTGGCGCCAATGGCAGGAAGCACTTCAAGGTAGAGGGCCTTCAGGCGGGCTGCAGGGGCCAGAAAAGGTCAGGGGTTAGAGGGCATCAGGGCACTCAGCTGTTCAGGGCTGCTTAGTGGTCACCGTCACCATCAACCTCACTGTGACCACCCCATCACTGCCCCATCACCACCACTGTCACTGTCACCATCATCACCGTCAACACCACCGTTACCACCCCGACTACTATGCAGACCATCGGCATGTTGACTTGAACCTGGCCTGCCTGCCTCCCTGCCCTTGGTCTCACCACGTGAGGAATGGCGGCAGGACCAGCAGTGGCTCTGAGGGACTCCCTCCCTGTCCCCAGGCCCGGGGCCTGCCACTGGGAGTGAGTTGTGGCCCCCGAGGGGCGATGCCTCACCGGTGACCTGGACGAAGAGTACCGCCTCGTCGTGCCCGGCCAGGTTCTCGGCTCTGACGGATACGCGGTAGACGCCGGGGTTCTCGTAGGCGTGCCGGATGGGCTCCTTGGTCAGCGTGAGGTTCGAGTACACGGCCCTGAAGCCGTCACCGAGGTCCACGTGGTACACAGTGGTCAGCACGTCACCCTGCAGGCAACACCAGGGAGGCACTGGGGTGGACCTCGGGGGTCGGCCACTCGGCCCCTCCCCCGCTCCCACCCTCACAGCAGGGGACCGACCGGGCCTGCCCTCGGGTCCAGCCCCAAGTGCCGGCTGAGGCAGGCGGACAGGCCCTGAGTTCCAGGGAGGTGGAAGCAGGGGCCAGGGGTACACTGTGGAGCAATCACCCAGCTGCAGAGAGGGGGTGGTGGCAGGGTCAAGGGTGAGGCCCTAGGGAGGGGCACATGTGACAACCCAGTCTCCAAGGCAACGGAGAAAACCTTTTCCCGGTGGCCCCTGACTTCTCCCGTCCCAGGCTGTGCAGTGCCAGCGAGGATCCGAGGCTGTCTGTGCGGGGGGGGGGGGGGCCGCGGGGCACTCCCACCACGGCTGCCTCTCCCGGCACCGAATCCCCCATGGCTGCCTTATTGCTGGACGCTGCCCGCTGTGGGCGCCAGCCTGCCAATGCCGGCCGCCTGCTGCTCCGAGGCCTGGGGACCCAGTGAAGAAGACAGCAGCTTCCCAGCAGGCAGGCACCTCGCATCCTCCTCCCCCGCCCTCCTCAGCCATCCTGCTTCCTGCCACCCTGTCCCTGTCCCTGCAGGAACACCCAGGAAACCAGTTCCCTGGAGGCCTGACTGCACACCTGCCTGGACACCGGAGGGGCCCCTTTATATAACTCAGGTCAACTTTCTTCACAAATGCGGGGGGCGCGATGGGTAGTGTCTGTGCTCCCCAAATTCACGACCACCCGGGACCCCAGAAGGTGATCTTATTTGGATCCAGGGTCTTTGCAGATGTTAGTTAAGGGGGGCCACACGGAATGCGGACAGGCCCTGAATCCAGGGATGGGTGTCTTCACGGAGGACAGGGAGGTCCACCACAGACCAGAAGGCCATGCGCAGACCGAGAGGCTGGGCTGACGTGGCCCCAAACTGGGGAACACCTGGGGCCCCCAGTAGTGGGGAGAGGCAGGTGGGACCCCCCCCTGGGGCCCTCAGAGAGTCCCAGCCCTGCTGGCACCTCGATGTCGGACCTGCGGCGTCTGGAGCTATGACAAGTGACGTTCTAACCCCCCAGTTTGGGGCCATTTGTCACGACAGCCTCTGGAAACTGTACCCATCACACTGCGTCCGTTTTGCAGGTTGGAAGACTGAGGCACTGTGAGCCCTGAACTGGGTGGGCTGGCTCGCTGTCCAGTGTTCTCACGGCAAGGAGGGGGGCGCTGGGTGGGGGACAGGCAGGTTCTCAAAGTCTGCAGCCCGCTTGCTCCCAGAAGTGGGGGGTTTTCTGAGCTGTGTCCACGAGGCAGGAGGCGCCCGTGACAGGAGCCAGGCCTGTGGCTTTGACTTGGGCTGGTGCTGCACCCAGCACCGGGGACCCCGTGCTCCTGCCTTCACATGGACGCACTGACGCACACGTGACTGTTTAAGCCCGTTCCTCGGGTAGAACGACTTGTCCATCTTTCCCACTCGGGGACGCAGCGCAGCCTCACTGCAGGGGAAGCGGAACGCCCGGAGGGTGTAGAGGAAGATGGGAGGGAGCTCTGTGCGGCGGCTGCACCGCCCGCCCGCCTGCTCTGGGTGCCGGTCTCCTACTGAACACCTGCAGGTGAACGTCTGGTTCTGAGACCCGGGAGTTCACACCTGCCACCGTAAGGAAGCGGGCAGAGTCCAGTGTCCCCTGAGCCCTGTTTCCCCAGGACTGGGGCCACACAGGACACCACCACCACGACGCGCACTCCGCGCTGGCAGTCGGACGAAGGCCCGCAGGGTCGCCGCTCAATCCCTCCTGCCGCCCTTCAGGGCCACACCGCTCCCTGTCACCTGCCTGACTCCCTGGCAACTGCGAACCTGTCCTCCGTGTCTGCGATTGTCACCTTGAGAGCCCCGCACATGGAATCAGACTGAGTGTCCACGCTGGGTGCTGGCCCCTCTGTCAGCCTGACTCTCGGAAGAGGCTCCTGGGGGCGACGTGTCCCGGAGGGCGACTCCTCCCTGTGGCCAGGCAGGACTACACGGGCTGGGCGCTCCGCGTGTCCCCCCGTTACCCCTGAAACACATCCGGACTGTGTCCGGTTTCTGGTGCTCAGGAATACGGTGCCAGGAGTGCTTGAGCCCAGGCTTCCATAACAGCACAGGTCCTCGTGTCTCCGGGACAGACACCCAGGGTGTCACTGCCGAGCCCCCCACCCCCACCTGGGAGCTGCAGGCTCATCTATTTCTAGGAAATCACCAGCTTCCCCAGAGCGGCCATTTCTAGTTCGTGTCCCCACCGGCCCCCGGGGTCACTGCTTCCTCCTGCTGGCTGTTCGGGCCGGCGCCTGACTGCAGCCGACCTTGCGTTTCCTGGCGGCCGGCAGGTCTGACATCTGCTCGTCTGCCCTGGGCACACCCCTTGGGTGAAACGCCGTTGCTGCCTTTTGCTGGTTTCAGCTGGATGGCTTGTTTCTTACCGCCGAGCCCGGAGAGCCCCTCACACGTGTCCTGGGGGCCTCGCCTTGTCCATCCCTAACCTGCTCTCTCAGTGCAGCCTCCCTTCACGGATGGTGTCCGGGGGTCAGCGCCTGGGACTCCGAACACCCCCCATCTCCTCCCTAAAGGGTTTCCACTTCCTCCTTTGGCATGTAAGCCCGAGGCCCGCTTTGGCTGACTCTGTGCCGGGTGGGAGGTCCTGGCCGAGACTGTTCCACTGGACGCTCGTTTGCTGAGACCACCCGCCCTCCACGGGGGTGTCCAAGCCGCCGGGGTGCACGTCTCTGTCAGAACCTACTTGGAATTCTTACACATTCATTGCTCTTGGGCCCCCAATGCAGGGCTCCGTCCACACCCGGCTGGGCTGCTGTAGGTGCGCAGTGTGTGTCGGTGCACAGAGGGGTCTGTGTGCGAGCGTGCACGTGAGTCTGAGTGTGCGTACAGCCCCCCCACTCCTCCCAGGCTTCCACGAGGAAGCCGGCGGCCAGTTGTGGGCGGCTGCGTGCCCTGGGAGGGCTCTCCCTTCTACGAGCACCTCTGGGGGGCTCCCCTCCCCTCCTCCGGCCCCGGCCCCCGGCAGTGAAGGGCCCTCTGGGGACAGTGGGCTGACAGGCTTGTCCTGTCCTCATCCCCTTGAATCGCAGGTGGCACTCAGTGGCCAAGATTCCAGCCTCTAGGGGGCGGCAGAGACCACCCTTTCCTAGACATCTGTCCTGGAACTGGGGGCCCCAGGGCAAGCAGGGGGCCTCATCTTCTGGCCACCCCAGGACCCTGCCCCGAGAGGAGCCATCCACCTCTGCCCCAGGGTCCCCCGAGGCTCAAGGCAGGAACCTCAGGCCTGGGTCTCGGGCCGTGGACCAGAACTGCGCAGCAGTGCCTGTCCGGAATCCCTGGGCCTGGGGCCCAGAGCTGTCCCTGTCACTTGTCCCCTGGGGCCTCGGCAGTGACGTCACGGTCTGACCCAGTGCCCTGGCTATCAAGCGGGGTCACAGGAGCAAGGGGGGTGTGGGGGGCACTGTGTGAAGTGCCCAGCTACCTGGCACGCACTCGGGCAGCGCTGTGTCCGCCTCTGGCCTGGATTCCCATCTGCACCGGCCCAGGTCCCTGCTTCCCAGTGTGGAAGGCCCCCCAGCCCCGTATTTTGAAGGACATCTTCTAAACAGATCCGAGGACCCAGCAGAGCTGCAAGAACCCGGACGAGGCCACGCCCAGGCCCCCCCCCCCCCCCCGTGGGAGGCGGCGGCTCCAACCTCCACTTTGTGCTCCTGTGACTTGGAGTCACCCACGCGTCTGCACTCTTCCCTAATTTCTGTTTGGGGGAATGTTTTAAAACCCACGATTGTTCCTGGCATAATCTGGAAAAAATGGGCGTGCTACAAATGAAAAAGACTGGAAGGAAGCCCCCAAATTAGCCACTGTTACCGTGGGGGACAGGAGTTAGGGTGATGTTTGTATTCTTGGTATTTTATGTTTTTTTTTCAAATGTTCTATAATGAGTATACATTCTTCTTCAAATCAGAAGAAAATGTAACACTTGTACTAAAGAAAGAAAAGTGAAGATTCAGAGACTTACAGGAAATTTACACATACGTGTGCGTGTGTGTGTGTGCTGAGGTCTATCTGGAAAACGCCCAGCCATTCTTAACAAGAAGTTTGTGTGACATCCATGTCACCTGGCAGCCAGGAGCGTGGACTGGGATGCGTGTGTGTGAACAGTGACAGCTTCACTGTACTAGTCAGAGGGGGTGGTAGATGCCACTGAGTGAGCGTGTGCACTGTGTGGCTGTCGAGTTCAAAATGACTGAGCTAGTAGAGCAATGAATCTGCACCAAATGTTGCATTAGCTTGAACTTTCCTCTGGGGAAACTATTTGGATGGTTCCGAGGCCACAGCTGTGGGCAACCGGTGGTTGGCAGCTTCATCGCAATGATGCAGCCACTCAAGCACCA
Source organism: Artibeus jamaicensis (assembly GCF_021234435.1). NCBI lineage: Eukaryota > Metazoa > Chordata > Mammalia > Chiroptera > Phyllostomidae > Artibeus > Artibeus jamaicensis. The sequence goes on along the minus strand of NW_026521954.1, from coordinate 25,584,223 downwards.
CATGTAGAGTTTTTTGGCAAAAAATCAAATCCCCCAGGTGACTCGGCCCCCTACAGCCCAGATTTGGCACCTGTGACTTCTGGCTTTTCCCAAAACTAGAATCACCTTTGAGAAGGAAGAGATTTCAGACCATTGATGAGATTCAGGAAAATAAGACAGGCAGCAGATGGCGACTGGGAGAACTGTGTGAGGTCCCAAGGTGCCTACTTTGTAGGGGACTGAGGTGTCACTGTCCTCTGTACAGTGTTTCTTGTGTCTGGTACCTTCTTCAATAAATGCCTCCACGTTCACAGTACCCGGCTGGATACCTCCTGGGCAAACCGTGTACCCACCTATCTTCTATTTACAGGATTTATCTTTGGTTGTGGGATTACAAGTAATAGTTTGGTTTTTGACTTTCTGCTATCCTTAAGATTCCAAATTAACTAAGTCAATGTAATTAGAGGTTTAAGGCCCCCACTGCCTCCCACGGGAACGCGAGGCGCACGGCACCGTCAGGCACACGCCCCTGCACGTGTGTTTGAAGCCTCACCCCCTTGGCTCATGTCCTGCTCCCCGTTTCTCTGCTCCGTGTTTCCACGGCCCCCACCCTCGGGTGGCCCCGGGACACGCGGGCGCTCACCTGCTCCTGCTGCACCTCAAACAGCACGTCCTCCCAGGGCCGCACGGCCACCACCTCTCCGCGGATGCTGACCCTCAGGCCGCGCGGTGGGGTCAGGGGGCAGGGCAGCCGTTCCGGGCCCCGCTGCAGGTCCACGCCGCCCTCACACGTGTTGGACACCGCCTTCCGGTACCTGCGGGCAGAGATGGGTCAGGGAGGTGGGCGGGCGGGGACCTGCTTGTCACCCACGGTGGCTCCTCGCTAGACCTCCACTCCAGCTCCTCCTGATGCCACCCTCTGCCCCACTTTACGGGGGGAAAACGGGGGCTCAGGGGTGGTCGGCCAGAAATGGCAGGACCTGCTTCAGACCAGGGACCTCTCCTTGGTCTGATCAGATCACTTGTACTGCTGCTGCTGCTACTACTCCTAACAGCCGTTGTCCTTGTCGCCAGGGGACCCCTGAGGCAGCCAGTCCGAATTCCATGGCCTTCTGGGAAACATGGTGCCTGGGAGGACAGAGAGCCCAGCAGGCTGGGGTTCGCCCTCGGCCTTGCCCCTGCCTCAGGCTCGGGGTCTCGGTCACCCGGGGAGACCTGCACCGGCCGCCACTGGACGCACCCGTCCGCTCGTGTGGCCGGGTCCCCTGCGCATCTGCGTGCCCGGCGCCACGGTGCACGGCATCACACAGCCCCTGCCTGTGCAGAGAGGGGAGACCTGTCTGCAAACCATCCCACTTCAAAGTAAAATCCGGGCGCTGAGGAGCCCCAGGAGGGGGCGGTACCTGGCAACGGGCCCCAAGAAAGGGGCCCTCGGCTGAGATCAGGAGAGGAAGCCGCACCTCGGGTGGGCAGGGCAGAGGCCCTGTGAAGGTGTGGAGCGGGGGAAGGGGGGACACGGGGGTGACCTGGAGGGGCTGGAGAGCAGGACACGCGGGGCTCAGGTAAATAAGCCCTTAGGAGACCCAGGGAAAGCTGTGGCCTGGGGACACCATCTGAGCTGCCACCAGGGAGCTCCCCCAGGCTGCCCCGGGGCTCTGCACCTGGGAGGCTGGCATCGTGGCCGCAGGGCCTGGTCCTGCCACCAGCCCCCACCCCAGGCCCGGAGCCCCTCTGGCCCCCACGGCCCAGTGCTGGGTCAACATCCGGAAGCTATGGTGCACCGACACTTCGATTACTCCGGAATAAAACACAGTCTCTAGGAACTACCCCCCCCACCACGTGTACACGGCACCGTGGGACCCAGAAGATGAACACGCTGCCCCCAGAACGAAACAAGCCCCACGCCGGTAATACAGGCCCAGCTCCGACATTTTGGACAGGGCTCCCTGCTTACCCAGCCCTGGGGGATGCACTGGAGTGGCTGCCTGATTGGGGAGGGAGGGAGGGGTAGGTGGCTGGGTAAATGGATGGGTGGGTGGGTGGAGGGAAGGAGGGAGAAATGGAGGGAGAAATGGAGGGATGAAGGGAGGGATGAAGGGAGGGATAAAGGGAGGGTTGAAGGGAGGGATGGTGGATGGATGGATGGTAGGTGGGTGGATGGATGGGTGGATGGATGGTGGATGGATGGATGGTGGGTGGATGGATGGATGGATGGATGGATGGATGGGTGGATGGATGGGTGGATGGATGGTAGATAGTGGATGGATGGTGGATGGATGGATGGATGGGTGGATGGGTGGATGGGGGGTGGATGGGTGGTGGATGGGTGGATGGATGGATGGTGGATGGATGGATGGTGGATGGATGGATGGATGGTGGATGGATGGATGGATGGTGGATGGATGGATGGATGGATGGTAGATGGGTGGATGGATGATGGATGGTGGATGGATGGATGGTGGATGGATGGATGGATGGTGGATGGATGGGTGGATGGGCGGATGGATGGTGGATGGATGGATGGGTGGGTGGGTGGGTGGGTAGATGGATGGATGGATGGATGGGTGGATGGGTGGATGGATGGTGGATAGATGGTGGATGGGTGGTGGATGGTGGATGGATGGATGGGTGGATGGATGGGTGGATGGATGGATGGTGGATGGATGGTAGATGGTGGATGGATGGTGGATGGTGGATGGATGGTGGATGGTGGATGGATGGATGGGTGGATGGATGGGTGGATGGATGGATGATGGATGGTGGATGGATGGATGGTGGATGGATGGTAGATGGTGGATGGATGGTGGATGGATGGTGGATGGTGGATGGATGGTGGATGGTGGATGGATGGTGGATGGATGGTGGATGGTGGATGGATGGTGGATGGATGGATGGATGGTGGATGGTGGATGGATGGTGGATGGATGGATGGTGGATGGATGGATGGTGGATGGATGGTAGATAGTGGATGGATGGTGGATGGTGGATGGATGGTGGATGGTGGATAGATGGTGGGTGGATGGATGGATGGTGGATGGATGGATGGTGGATGGATGGTGGATGGATGGATGGATGGATGGATGGTGGATGGATGGATGGATGGTGGATGGATGGATGGATGATGGATGGTGGATGGATGGATGGATGGTGGATAGATGGTGGATGGATGGATGGATGGATGGATGGTGGATGGATGGATGGATGGTGGATGGATGGATGGATGGATGGATGATGGATGGTGGATGGATGGATGGATGATGGATGGTGGATGGATGGATAGATGGTGGATAGATGGTGGATGGATGGATGGATGGATGGATGGTGGGTGGATGGATGGATGGTGGGTGGATGGATGGATGGTGGGTGGATGGATGGATGGTGGATGGATAGATGGATGGTGGATGGATGGATGGATGGTGGATGGATAGATGGATGGTGGATGGATGGTGGATGGGTGGAGAGAAGGATGGATGAATGGTGGTGGATGGATGATGGATGGATGGTGGATGGATGATGGATGGATGGTGGATGGATGGTGGATGGATGGATGGAGAGAAGGATGGTGGATGGATGGATGATGGATGGATGGTGGGTGGATGGATGTATGGTGGATGGATGGATGGATGGTGGATGGTGGATGGATGGATGGATGGTGGATGGTGGATGGTGGATGGAAGGTGGATGGTGGATGGATGGATGGATGCTGGGTGGATGGTGGATGATGGATGATGGGATCATGCCCCTGAGGTCCAACCCTGCTTCCTGCCTTCCTGGGCTCTGCCTGGCTCTGTCCCAGGGACAGTAATGGGACTTCCTAATAAGCCCATATACTCTTTCTCTCCTTCTCACAATTCCTCAAAGGGAAGAGAGACTTTTTTGTAAAGATGGAAGCATTATGGTTATTGAATCACCCATCGGTGACCCCCTTTTGGGAGGATTCACACGGCAGAGGCAGGGCTTGCAGGGGGAGCTGCGCCAAGCCCTCCTCAAGCTGCAGGGCCCCAGCTCAGGGACCTGACATTTTAGGACAGCATTACTCCTCCAAACAATGAGATCAGCCTGCAGTGGGGGACAAGTGTCCCGACTGCACCCGCTCGCTGATGCCCTCAGAGTGGGGAGAATGGCAGGCCAGTGAGGACAACAGCTGAGTGTGCTGTGACAGAGAGCAGTTCAGGCCCAGGGCAGGTGGTCAGGGAAGGCTTCCCGGAGGAAGTGCCATTGAAGCTGAGCCCAGCACAGAGTGTGAGCACCTCCGGCTCAGCTCTGAGCCGCCTCGCCTGCATGGGTACATGGGAAAGGGCCCAGCACTGCAGCAGCTCAGAAGGGCCGGGGAGGGGGTTACTTCCCTGGGGGAATCAGCCCCTGACCCGGCCCCCAGCCCTGTGCTGCCTGCTGTCTCCGCTCAGAGCCATCTCCGTGCCTGTCACTCCCTGCTGCTGGCCAGCGTGGGCTCAGACCCCAGTGCCCCGGAGGGTCAGTGCCTGGTTGGCCCTCGGGAGCCTGGGCAAACAGGACAGCTCAGCCCTGACCTCTCTCTCCTTGACCCCACGTGGGCGCTGCAGGCACTGGGCAGGGTGTTGGCCAGCGGTCACTGCGGCGCTGCCCCAGGAGCCGGACGAGGAGTGGCCCGCGCACACTCACCCGAGACTGCTGGCGTAGGTCTGGCCCAGGACGCAGTCGGTGGGGGGCGCCAGTGGGTGAAACCAGAAGTTGGCCAAGCACTCGGAGAAGGGGGAGCGCTCGAACCCGTAGTCGCTGGGAGGAGGAAGACACTGGCGTTAGGAGGCGGCCTGGGGGTGGGCACAGGGCAGCCCACGGTGCGGCCCAGCTGGGAAGGGGTGCAAAGAGGACGCTGGGAACTTGCAGGACAGCACCCAGCCCTGCCTGGGTGTCCTGGAAGGCTGCCTGGAGGTGGTGCGCTGAGTCTCCAAACCAGAGCAGGGATGACCAGGGAAGGAGAGGAGAGGGGCACTGCAAGGGGACCGGCCCCTCCATGCTGGTGCAGGAGGCTCAGGTGGAGGTGACAGAATGTGAGGGACAGGATGGCGAGGGGCGAGGACTGCTGGGGAGGGGGCAGGGGGCCAGAGGCCTCTGAGCTGGTCTCTGGAGCTCGGACACTCTCCTGTGGGCAGTGCACCGCAGGAGACTGAGGCAGGGCAGGGAGCAGAGTCCCCGCCTGGAGGAGAAGGGGCTGGGAGGGCACAGCCGGCCCAACGTGCCCTCCGCTGTCCTGGCTGCTCCCCCCGCCCCCCAGCGAGCGGCCGCCGCACTGGCCTCACCAACAGTCCCGATGCCCCTTCCTCCAGTGCAGGCTGGGCCGCGTGACCCAGTTCTAGCCTCAGAATGAGGTGAAGTGACAGTGACTCGGACGCCAGGTCACAGAAGGGGTGGCGGCCCCGCCCTCCCTGCTGGCCTGGTGCTGCCCCCGGCGGGACGGGTCCTCACCAGTGGAAGTCGGAGTCCTGGCAGGGGCACACGCGGGAGGCGAGCGCCGACGTGAAGTTCCTCCCATTGACGCACAGAGACGTGGCCTTCCTCTTGCGGAAGCTCCTGCGCTGGCCCATGAGGCAGCGGTCGCCCTGCGGTGGCAGCACGAGGCGGCGTTTGTCACCTTTCACAGATGGGAAACCAAGGCCCAGGAGGAAAGGGACACACCTAAGGGCAAGCTGGGGTAGGCGCCCTCCCATGCCACCCACAGCACTCATGGAGGTAAGTCGGGGCCCAGGGCAGGTGGTCAGGGAAGGCTTCCTGGAGGAAGTGCCATTCAAGCTCCATCAGGGCTTGAGGGGACACAGCTGCTGGAAACAGGGCCCCTTTAAGTTCCTTGGGCCCCAGGGGTGCCAGAGTCCCCGCAGAAGTTGGGACAAGCCATGGCCTGGAGATCTGTGGCCACACAGCCAGTCCTCGGCCAGTGACCCCCAAACAGGCACTGCGGCAGTACCGGGTGCAGGGCGCCCTTGCTGTGATTGTGGCCTCCCTGCCACCCCTCTGGGGGCACAGCTGGACCTGAACCGCAGGGGACGCTGTCTCTGGCCCCCATTCCCTCCCGAGAGAGCGAACACCATTGCCTACGCTGTAGGACCAGCTGTGTGCTGAGATCGAGGGGGGCGGGGGGAGGGGGGACTGCCGGTCGGTTCAGGGGTTAGGCCACAGAAGGCACGTGCACCCCGTTGCCCTCCTATGCTCGGGACAGCCCTGAACCCCAAGCACATCGCATTCCACGGGTGACTTGGGGCCTGAGGACCTGTGCCCCCCAAGTGTGACTGAGCCCGGAGAAGCCCAGGCACACAGAAGGGGCCGGAAAACCCCAGAAGAACCGGGCGTCTCAGGGCAGCCAGGGGTCTGGGAACAGGAGAGGCTTGCACGGCCCCGCGGGGTGGAGCGGGCCGTGGGGAGCCCGCCCGCCGAGCCAGCGCCCGGCCCCACCTGCAGGTCGGCGAGCTCCCAGGAGCCGTAGTCTTCCTCGCGGCACGTCCTGGGGAAGGAGGGGCGGAAGTCCACCTTGACCAGCTCCCACTCTGAGCGGTAGCTCATGTGGCCAAAGATGCTGCGGGGGAGGAGGCCACCTTATTGGGGCACGTCCCCTCCCCCATCGGCCGCAGTCCCCACCAGCACTGTGGGCTCCCAGATGCCACCCTTGCCTCCCCTACCCTGGGCCCCACTCTGGGACTAAACTGCCACTTGCTGCCGCCGCCGCCGCCACCCGGCACTGGGCGGCCTGGTCTTAGGCCCGCCTCGTGCCGTGTGCCCACGCATCCTTCACAGGGGTCGTGGCACATAATGAGGACAAGGACAACGGTAACAGCACAGGAACTGTCAGCCTGAGAGGTGGAAGGGGCAAGGGCCGGAGGCAGCCTTGACTCTTGGTTCTGCCTCTCAACGGCCAGGTGACCTGGGCAGGTGACGGGTGTGTCTGCACAGGCACGACTAGAGGCTGCCTCCCGGGACGGGGCGGGGGTGAGGGAGAGGTGGGGGTGAGGGCGGGCAGCCTGGTGGGCAGCGTTGAGTCTGCCTCAGAGCCACAGAGGCCCGCCTGGGGGTCGGTGCTGCCCCCTGCCCCTCGTCACTCACGTGATGACCAGTGTCTCCTCGCCCGGCTCACTCAGCAGCCCGTCCACAAACATGGGGGTGCTGCTGAAGTTGTAGGTGCTCCAGGTGTGGCCATCGTCCATGCTGAACCTGCCGGGGGGGTGCCACTGTCCACCGGGTGGCAGGAGCCCTCCCCGTGACCAGGACTGGCTGCCCCATGGGACGCAGCTGAGGCGGCTGGGAGAACAGTATTCCGGGAGCAGTGCCTGCCCCCAGGGCCCGCCCAGCACCCAGGCCCTGGCTGGAGCCCTGACTTTGCTCTCTCCTGGGAGTGGCCACCTGCCAGCCCCAAGCCAGGGGGCCCTGGGTATGCTGTTTGGGGGCCCCAGGACGGCAGACCCACCCAGTGCCAGAGCATGGCCCAGGGGCTGCCAGGCCAGGGCCAACCGCTGACTGTGTCCCAATGCAGCGTTACCAGGCTACTGCTAGATCTGAGTGTGGAAAGGTCTTTTTCAGACTAAAGTGATACGGGCTTCCTGGCAGCTCCCCAACTCTGCCTTCTGGATGGAGAGCTCACACCTGCCCTTGCTTCTCTACCGGCCCCCACTGGCCACAGGGTGCTGGCTTTCTTGTCTGGCCCTGCCTCCTCTACTTAAATAATTCCTGTTGATGCTTAACATTACCTCCTCCGGGAAGCCCTCCTTGCTCCCCAGACTGTGGTGGGGCCTCCTCTGGGCCCCACAGCCCCAGGCCTCCCTCGGGCTCCCTCTGGCCTGTCACCCCCATTTCACTGTCTCCCCACACCCGGCCGGGAGGAGCTGCGGGGGAGGGCAAGCTGAGCTCGCCGACACCCACGACTGGTGGGGTTGAGAGCCGCGGTCCTGGGGACCGTGAGGAGGCAGCTCTGGGAGGCTTTGAGGGGCTCCCAGGTGAAAGGAAGAAGCCCCGCCCCCACCCCCAGTGCCCCACCCCCCGACGTTACTTGAGGATCTTCAGGGGGATGGAGCTGTCCTTGACGGCCACGATCACGCCGCCGTGGTCCAGGTAGAGGATGTGATGCTCCTCCTCAAACACCTGTGGGGGACAGCACCTGAGAGGGGCTGCGGGTTGTCCAGGGTCGGGGTCACTCTCGGGGAGCAGGGCCATCCACACGCAGGCCGGGGGTGTCGGCAGAGACCAGGGCTGCTGTGCGGCCCCCTGTGCCCAGGCCGTCCCCACGCTGGGCCACAGCACCCAGGCTCAGCACATGTGGGGTGGGTGGACGTGGCAAGGACGTGGCGAGGACATGCCACGATGGTCCTCTCCACGTGAAACACTACCCACCAAAAGGGCCGGCAACTCGAATTTGGGACAGAGTGGAATTTAGTAAAGCAGTTAGGACATACATCAACCCCGATTTGACATGAAGGCTCAGCTCAAGCACTTCCTCCTCCAGGAAGCCCCCCTTGGTGGTGCCGGGGCACTAATGCAGGTCTTCCCAGACCTGCCCCACAGCACTCACTCCTGCCGACTCCACGGCCGCAGCCGCAGGGGATCAGAGGACGCGGTGTGCCTGGCGTCCTCTGTCCTCTCCAAGAGCCTGGATAAGCACGCAGCGCTGCGTCAATACAGCCTGAGATTCCCGAGGGAGGGGACAGCTGGCGCTGTCCAGGGTGCTGGGAAGGAGACACTGTCACAGTACTCCCCACCCCGTCTGCCCACCTTGCGAACCTAGAGCTCTAGGCCCTCTCGGGGTGCTGGGACCAGAGGCGGAAAGGAAAGTCTGGGCCCCCAGGAATCCACAGCCCCGGGAGAGACCCCCCAGGGGCAGAACACCAACACACAGTGACTGGCCCACTCGGATGCCACAAGGAGGGGTCCCATCGACTCCACCTGCTCTGCCGGCTCAGTCCTGGGCTGCACAGCACAGGGTCCTGCCCACGTTTGGGGGACGCATGACGGGAGATTCCAATGACACTCTAGGTCTGAGTCACCAGGCACCCCAGGAAGGGGGCCACAAGACAAGTGGCATTTCGGTTGGTCTCAGGAGGGGTCAGGGCCGGGGGAAAAGGGTGTGCGGGGCCTGGAGGTTACAGAGAATGGCGTGTCCAGGGACAGGAAATGCTGGACAAGCGGCTCCCGTGTCAGTGGTGGGCCGGGACTGCCACCTGCAGAGGCCAGGGAGACGTGCCAAGTTGAATCGGGGGTGGGGAGTGGTGTGAACAAATTTCCCCTTTAGAGCGCTCTCGGGTGCAGGGGGAGGTGAGTTCTGAAACAGATGGCTTCTCCCCCAGGAAAGGGTGAGCTCCCCGTCTCAGGGGGTATTCAAAGAGAAGCTGGGCTTCCAGGCGGGTGGCAGGAACCCTGCTTGGTCCTGTGATGCTGAGCCGGAGGCTCACAGCGACAAATATGTCTGCCCGCATGAATTTGCAGGGCCCGCAGCCCGCACGGAGGGCAGCCCTGTTCCCCGCTGCACGTGGGGTCTCCACAGGAGACCGCCGTGAGCGGGACGCTAAAGGTCATTCTCAGAGCCTGATCGTTCCTTTTCCTTCTTGCCCCCCACCCCGGGGCCAGAGCTCAGGAGGACCCCCTGCATGCGTTCTAACTGCTGTGCTTGACGGAGCTCGCAGTTTCAAGATGCTGTGTCCGCCAGCAGCACACTGCTGGGGTCCGCAGCTCAGTGCTGGGCGCCCTCGGGTCGTCTCCCTGCAGGCCTGACGGTCTGGCAGAGCCCGCCTGGTCCCCTGGCCTCGCCTGCTCTTGTCCTCCTTGTCCCCTCTTGTCCCCAGTGTCCCCCACCCCAGTCAGCTCCAAATCTGGCTTCAGCAGGTCTCCGTGTCCTGAGTGCCTGCGCTCACCTGGGTGCCCTTCCCCAACTCCCCGGCACATGTGGGACCCCCCGCAGCCCCCCTTCACCGGGGAAGGGAGCAAGCCCCCTGAGGGCAGGCCCCACACCCAGCCTCAGACAGTCGGTCTCCCTGGAACGCGAACACTCCCAGCGTACAGACTGAGCAAGTGGCCCAACACCCAGGGACCCAGGGACACCTGCTGGCATTTCCATGGAGCGAGCAGGCTGCGGCCCCGTCAGCTGGTCTGTCCAGCCCGGTCGGGGCTCCTCTGGCAGACGGGCGGGCGTGCCCTTTTGGAAAGCGTGGACACGCTTGGGTGGTTTTGTGAAATATAATGCAGCAAGTCTCTTCAGCCCTTTTCAAAACCCCTAGTTTCTTGCACATTATTAAACAAGTGCCAGGACCGTCTGTGGAGGCTGCAGCAGCAAAGGCCATGCACTGGGCCCCCCGGGGCGGTGTGGGCCGTGATGGGGGGCTCTGCAGGAAACACGTGGCCTGAACTGGAGCTTCGGCGCTTTCCCTTAAGTGTGTAAAGTGCGGGCTGTCACACCGTGAAGGGGGCAGGCCAGACAAGGCCTTTTTCTGTTTTTCTAGAGAGAAGTGGCCAGTGCAGAGGGAGCTGGGCCCTCTCCTGCCGGGCACCGGAGCAGCTCCTCAGCCGCACGGGCAGCTGCACAGAGCAGGGCGAGTCCACCAGCCCCCTCCCCCGGCCGCCTTTTCCGTGTTGCCAGCTCCGACCCCTCCCGTCTGAGCACCCGAGTCCACGTGGACGCTGTGGAGACCACAGGGGAGCCTCGAGGGGTCCCCCGAGGTGAGGACCATTTCCTGCATCACGCTGTCTCCCTCTCCCATCTTTCTTTTCCCGGCCTGCCACATCAGATCGGCACCCGGACGTCACCGAGCCTCCCCGGCCCCCACACTCACCGCAGCCCCACAGGTCCCCTCTTCCCCGTTCTCTCTCTTCCATCGCTCCGCCGTCCGTCCACCCAGCAGCCTCCCTGCCAGGACCCCTGGGGTTGTCTGTACCCCCCCCGCTGCTTTGGCCCCCAGGGGGCACTCAGAGCCATCCCCACCCATCCTGCTCCTAGGACTCACTCCCTGGGCTGCGAAGTTCAGGGTCAGGGGGGTGGTGTGTGGAGCTGTGTCAGGCCTGCAAGGGCCATCGGAACGGCCGGTGGCCAAAGCGCGCCGTGTGCCCAGCCACTCAGGCCGGAGGGGCACCCCACCTGCCGCCAGGTCCTCCCGCAGTCTGAGGTGACGTACATCTCCTCCTTGTTCTCCACCAGCTGGGAGCCCAGGTTACCTGGCCCGGAAGGAAAGGGACAGACAGGGTCACGCTAGGATCAGCCCAGTCCCCACCACAAGGTCTGAGCCAGACAAGTCCCCGGACAGGGCCCGGCCAACAGCTCCCCCCAGCAAAGCCCCCCACGGGAGCGCCCTGCCTGCATTCACCTGCCAATGACAGGTGTAACTGCTCGGCTTGCGCCCCGCCCAGTGGGTGCAGGACAGGGTTAGCCCTGCCACAGAAAGCCAGCCTCTCGGCTCTAGCCAGACCCAGGGACGGGCGCTGCTGGGTGGCACCTCAGGGGGCCCCTGGGCGACGAGCGTGGCTCCAGAATGACAGGTGCAGAGTGGTGGTTGGCTGTGGGTTTGACAGGCTACGGGCCCAGGACTTGGGCCATCAGCCGGGGCAGGACACTCGGGGCCGCCTTTGGAGCTAGCTCTCCCGGGGGCTGGGGGCAGGGGAGGCCAGAGGTGGGCCCAGGACAGCCCGGGCAGTTGAGGTGAGCAGCAGAGAAAGCACATAGTAGGTGCTCATGAAATCTCTGCTGCGTGGATTCTGCAGACACCTAGGAGGCTCGTGTTTGTGGTTCATGTGGGTCAACCAGGACGGCTACAGGGCTTGGGCTTCATCCTGGGGGTGACCCTAGAGTGGGAAGAGCCCTAACTGGCGTCCCAGCCGGTAGCAGCTCGCAGGTGAGGGGCCTGTGTCACCAGGGGCCTCCACACAATGGCGGGCACCAAGGAGCACACCCACCAGGATGGTCACGGCGGCTCCCAGGGGCCTGCCCGCCCTAGGCAGCCTCCTGGGAGGGTCTGGACCACAGCGCAGTCTGAGGGGCCGCCCTTGCCAGGCCCTTGCTGTGCCCTGTGGTCTTGGCAGGGACCATGGCCCAGGGTCCCAGGAAAATAGGGGATGGTGAGGACCCTGAAGCCATTCTGGAAGCCCACCTGGAGCCCCCGGGCCCCTGCCCTGGGTGACCAGCACAGTGCCCCCTGTTCCAGGCCTTATCCATGCAGCACCCTCAGCAGGGTCCACCAGAGCCAAGTGCAGTGTCGTCAGGAATTCCAGAGGAGGGGGACTGTCCTCACACGGTCAAAGTGAGTTCTCAGCAGAGTGATGGGGTTTGAGCGCCTGTCTTCTTTTTTGAGGGCCAACAAAGCACCAACACATGTACACATCCATCCATCCTTCTCTCCATCCACCATCCATCCATCCACCATCCATCCATCATCCATCCATCCATCCACCATCCATGCATCCACCATCCATCCATCCACCCACCATCCATCCACCATCCATCCACCATCCATCCATCCACCCACCATCCATCCACCATCCATCCATCCATCCACCATCCATCCACCATCCATCCATCCATCCACCATCCATCCATCCATCCACCATCCATCCATCCACCCACCATCCATCCATCCATCCACCCACCACCCACCATCCATCCATCCACCCACCATCCACCCATCATCCATCCACCATCCACCCACCTTCCCATCAGCCGACACATGTTCTCTGCTGGTTCTGGGCCACGCATCCCCCCCTCCAGTCATCCACAACAGCTGAGCTCCCAGGGACGTCACTGCTGCAGTGACGCAGGCCCATGGCAACAGGTGCCCCCTGAGAACCGAGCTCCCCTCGTGCACCAGTGGCCTCCTACCTGCCCCCATGATGAGGCCTGGGGCAGTGTCCTTGGTATGCACAGTGCCTGATACGTAGGGGTTGTCCGGCCAGAGCAGGTGCAGGTGGAGGTGGCAGTCCGGCTGCAAGGAGGAGAAGGAAGGTCATGGTGAGCACTGGGTGGGACAGGCGTCCCTCGGGCAGGTAGCCCCAAGACCAAGCTCAGCCCCGGGGCCTTTCGGACGGGCAGGCAGAGCCAGGAGCCCCTCTGAGGAGGGTGTGGAGGGTGGCAAGAGGTGCTGAGACCGACTGCTGCGTGATGGCTGTCAGGGCCCGGCTGGCGGCTGCGCACAGGTGCAGCCAGGGGGCCTCTCCACAGGCAGCGTGGGCACTGGCAGCGGGCCTCCCAGCCCGGGGTGCTGGGCACGGGCCGCGGCTCCTGGAGCCCGCGTGGTCCACATGCCCATTCATTCCCTCAACCATCCAGAGCCTTTCCTGGGGGCCTGGTACGGAGCCCTGACAGCCCGGGAGTCAGGGAACGGCCACAGGACACGCCAAGGCCATGCCAAGGCCCTGCGCCCACTGGGAGAAAGGGGAGGGGGCGTGCCTGAGCCGGCCCCCGGCTGGCATCTGTGCCCACCTTCCCGGCATCTGTGCCCACTTTGGTGGCAGCCCTGCTGGCACCCTGGCAAGAGGGGCGGGAGCCCCAGTTATAATCACTTCAACAGCCATTCGCACTGACCGATGGCTCGCTCTCTCTCTCTCTCTCTCCTAAAAAAACCCGGTCTAGAAATACCACAGGACCGAGCACCCAGAGACCCAAATTTGAACTTCGGAGGGACCACTAATTTTTACGCGACCCTTCGGGCCTGGGGTTCCTCGTTACGAGACAGAGACTAGGGTGCTGTTGCCCTCACCCCCAGGACGGGGGAAGGAACGTGGGCCGCTCTGGAATCCCGTCGTCTTGACCGCGTTACACCGTCAGCCAAGTCCATTCTCATCTTACGTTTCTATAGCACCACTCTGGTCCATGAACCCAGTCTCTCTCACACACATCACCCTAAGTCACAAATGGACGGTTCCGTGAGCTGGATGCTGACGGGGGTGGACAGCCCCGGGGCGGCCCCGGGCCCTGTCCGGGAAACCCGAGGGATGGTGCGATGTCACCCCTCTGGGTTTCCCGGCCTCGGTGGGAGTTTGCTGTGGGACAATGTGGGAGTGTGGGGAAGGGCGTGGTCCCAGGGGAAGGGGCTTGCTCGCTCAGCCCTCCCTGCCTGCTCTGTGCTGGGGTCTCTGGGTTTCACGTCACATGCCGTAGGGGACCCCCGTCTTCCCTCCTTTCTCAGCAAGGCCTTGGGAGTGTGTCATCAGCAGGGACAGAGGCCACAGCTCAGTACGGCTCTGACTCAGGGCCCGCTCCTGTTCTGGGGGGCCCCTGTGGGACAGGGTCGGGGTGCTGGTGCAGGTGAGCTTCCCGGGAAGCACATGTGATCCCTTCAGCCTCTTCCTGCCCAGGTCTCCTGGCGCCCGTGCACGGGCCCCAGGGAAACGCAGCGGTCCCCATGTGCAGGAGACGCTGGGCTGCCGCACGCCTGTTCGTTGGAATGATGTCAGGGCCGTGCCCCCTGCCCCACCCAGCCCTCTGAGGAGCCTTCCTGGCCCTGGATAACCGCCAGTGGGGTTTAAGAGGTGTCGCACACGCTGGTGTGTCCCCAGCCGCCGCATCCACTATGGCCATGAGCTGGTCCGGGGCAGGACCCCAGACACAGAGCAGAACCCCATCAGCCCACCTGGCGTGTGGGTAGCGCATCCGCAGACCTGTGCACACCGGTGCCTTTTGGGGTGGCCGGGCCGCAGCCAGGGGGTGGCCAGGACCTGGGGACACACTTTGCCCTCGAATGAACTCTCCTCTGAAGCAAGGGGTCCCCATGACCCTGTGCGCCAGGCCCAGAGACATCCGGGGTCCCTGCCTCTCAGACGTCCCCACCTCTGACCCCCAGGGTTCCCTTAGCCACTCGTGTGCTTGCCCACAGGGCTGTGTGAAGGGGGGACACTCACGGGCTGACAGTTGGTCGGCTTTCCGTTCATGTCCACGCTGGGCGGCCGCAGGCGGTCCCAGTCGCGGCCCTTGTTGTAGGTTATCAGTGTCACCACCTTCCCATTTTTCTTCTGGTTCGCCAGGAAGACCCCCTTCACTCCGTGGACCTGGGACAGAGGCACAGTGATGGGTCACACAGGCCGGTCTGGGCCGTCGCTGGCCCAGCCCCCACACCAGAGCTCTGCGCCCGCAGCCTGTGTACCCCGACTGGGGCCCGGAGCCGGGCAGGCTCAGGGGGCAGGGTCCCAGACTGTCCCACCTCAATGCCCGGGTGCTTTTCTGAGCTGCCCCCCAGAACCAGACACTGGCTGCCAGGCGGTGAGCAAAGCCCCGGTCCCCAACCAGCCTGTGCACCGGGGTCACAAGGCTCTGGGCGGAACAGCTGCCCCAGAGCACCCCTCCCAGTGGGCGCACAGGGCCGCGGCTGCCGGGACAGCTCCGGGCTTTCCTTGAGCCCCCCAGCTGGCCCCAGACCAAATTCCACGCAAGGACGGATTCTGTGTCCAGCCCCGGCTGCCCAGGATGGCGGCTCGTTTTGCCTTCTTCACTCAAGGGCAGCCCTGCCCCCGAGGGGCCCATGGCAGTGACCCAAACACACCCCACTGTCTGTCCCCAAGGCGGCTCCTGAGAAATGGTCACAGATCGGCAGCTCCCTTTAGTTCGATGCCCCGGTCCCAGAGGGCGGCTTTTCCCCTGCAGGGCCCTCCGACATGGTGGCCTCAGACTGGGCCACCGAGAGCCACTGGGCAGGTGACATCCTGCCCACAGACACCCAAGAACGAGGGGGCTCGGCAGTGACGGGCTGTGCCCAAGGTTCCACAGCCAAGGGGCCTGCCCAGGGTCACAGGCTGACCCTGGTTCCAAGTGCCTTCCCGTGGTTCTCAGGAGAAGGAGCCTCTGAGGGCCAGCGTCCTGAGCTCCCATGCTCCAGGGGGCAGCGTGGTCCAGTCCTCCACCAACAGGCTGCCCAGGGCCTGGCACATGGGGATGGCCTGCCAGTGGCACGGGAAGGGACAGCCGAGGAGAAGAGGGATGGACTTCCGAGGTTCCTGCAGCTGCCACAACAGAGGAACCCTAACCTCGCAGTTTGAGACCACATCAGCTCATTCTGTGACCTTGCTGAAGGTCGGAAGTCCTTCCGGCCGCTCAGGGAGAAGCCAGTCCCTGCCTCTTCCAGGTTCTGAGGCGCCTGCGTCCTGAGCTCATGGCCCTTCCCCCTCTTTGGCCAGCACGGGTGCACCCCTCCGGACAGTTCTCCCACATACCCCTGGTGTCTTTCTGACCCTCCGCCCCCCCAATGCTCACAGGACCTGTGGTTGCAGTGGGCCCCACCCCAACAGTCTGGGTGGGCACCTCAGTTCTGGTTCTCAAGCACCTTCTGCACAGGAGGCGGCTCTGGAGAGCCCTCGGGCAGCTTCATGGGTGGTCCTCCTGGGGTGGCGTCCCCGGGATGGGGGACCACAGCTCCCCCTCTCACCCATCTACCCGGGACGGTCACTGCACTCTCCCCGCTCCCCCGAGACAGCACCTGGGATGGGGTCTGAGCTGATGACCCAGTGCTGGGTCCAAAGACCTCCCGTCCTACGGGCACGAGTGACAGACTTGCCCAGTGACAAGGAGCTTCATATGAAGGTCTGTGACCTCCACCTGGCCTCCATGCAAAGACCCCACGGTAGGTCCGAGAGAGATGCAGTAGGGGCCAGTCGGGGCCACCGGGGCTCCAGCGGACCCGCTGCACCGCCCTCTCCGTGATTGGGCAGGTTTCCCAGGCAGCTGGGCCACAGCCGGCAGCCGAAACAGCAGGGATCGGTTCTCCCTCAGGTCTGGGGCCAGAGTCCAAAGTCAAGGTGCCGACAGGGCCGCACCCTCTCTGGAGGCTCCTCGGAGGGTCCTTCCTGCAGCTTCCAACCCCTGGTGGCCCCTGGTGGCCCTGGGCCGCAGCTGAGTCACTCCAGTGTCTGCCTCCACCCGTACGTGGCCTCCCTACTGTCTTGTCTCCTCTTCCAATCCCTACATGACACTGGTCACTGGGTCTCGTCTCAAGACCCTTCACTTAACGACAGCTGCATGGACCCTTTTCCAAAGAAGGTCGCGGCCACCGGTTCCGAGATCTGATGTCTGTGACATGTCTCTCGGGGTCTGGACTCAGCCCTCACAGTGGCTGTGTCCCACCTGTGGCCAGGGGCTCTGGCGACCACAAGCCGGGGGCCCCGGGTCTGTGTGAGAAGAGGGGAGAGGAGCTGTAGGGGCCGAGGGGGGAGATGGAGGGAGGAGGAGCCAGGTAGACACCAGATACTCGGAAAGAGCAGGACGGAGCGGCTGGGAGGGAGAGAGGAGGGGAGGCGGGGACCCAGGGGCTGGCAGAGAGTGGGGGCCGCACCCGGCCTTGGTGGGCTTTCAGCAGGCGGGGGGCCGGGGGGGCCTCGCAGTTGGCCTCTGTGGGCCAGCGGGTAATAGGGACCACCAACACCACACCCCAAACCAGCGACGTGTCCCCTCCCCCCACAAGCCCCGTTCCGCTCCTCAGCAGACCTGTGTTATTACAGAAATGGTACTGCTGTGGTCCAAACTTGGTCAGAACAAGCCTTCTCTCCTGCCGTGACCGAACTACAGGCTCCTCTGTGCCTGCCAAGCCAGAATGCGCCACCCTTCCCGGAACATACTCGAGCTGAGGCGGGGGTGGGGGGCTGGGTCCCACCTCCAGGATGTCAATGATCGCCTCTGTCTCGGGCCGCCGGGAGCTGCGGATGTCCTCCAGGACCAGCGAGTAGGCCACGCCGCTCGGGTCTGACTGGTACAGGTTGTAGGTATCCGTCTGGTACCACTCCTGCACCGCCACGAACACCTGGTTCTCGTCTGTGCTGACCACCAGCAGGTCCTGGGGAGGGGGCGGGGGGGCACGGGGTCAGAGGCGCCCGGCAGTGGGGGGCAGAGAGGGCGCTGGCCTGGGGGCGTCGGCCACGGGCTCATGGAGTCAGGCTGCCCTGAGAGGCTCACCTGGCTCCTCCCACTCAGCACTGTGGCCTGGGCCTCCATTGCCCCCCCTTCCCGGGGGGTGACAGTGTGACCCTCCACACTGGGCTGGGAGGGACAACAGGCTCAGGGTGAGGTACAGGGGGGCCCTCCTCCCAGCCCAGGTCAGGCTGTCCCTGCAGAGGGGCGCAGGACTCCTCTGTACATCTCCAGGTTGTCAGGAGGCACCCCCAGATACGAGGTGGGGACGGGTGCCCTCCCCGAGCCCCTTCCCTTGTCCCCTCCCGCAGGCTGAAGTCATCATTCGGCTCGAGTCCAGTAGGTGCCCACTACGAGCCACGCACTATCCGAGGTGGGGGGTCCAGTGCACGGTCCCGTAGGGTCTCTGTCCCCGGGGAACATCCCTGAGGTGGGAGGAATGAACCAGTGCGCCCCAGCCTCACGTGCAGGAACGTCATCACTGCCTGCCCACGCCAGGGGCTGTGCCACTGCTGTGGGTCCCCCCACCCAGCAGGCCCTCTCAGGGGGTCAGGGCAGGCGGCAGGCAGCAAGGGGGTCAGGTGTGGGTGGGGGGCTGCCCTGAGGGGGGAGCAGCAAAGGCCAGGCTCCAGCCTCAGGTGCCCCCGGAAGCAGAAGCACCGGGCAGCTCCGAAGTGACCTCAGCGGTTGTCTCGGGTTCCAGTGCCAGAGTCGCAGTGCGGGACCAAAGCAGCGCCCGGGCAAATGACAAAGAAGGAAAGCGAACTTGGGGCCGTCCTTGGTCCCAGCCAGCGCCGAATGTGGTGTGCCCCCCGCCCCCGACTGGTGCCTGAACAGGCCCACTTAGTGGCCATCGGGAGCCTCTCCCCAGCAGGGCGGCCCTTTGCCTTCTGTGACCCGGAAACATTCAGTGCCCTGCTGACGATGGAGCTACCCAGACACGGGAGCTGAGATGGAGGCGGGGTGGCCCCCTCCGGCCCCTCCATGTGGCCGGCACAGTTTGGGGACCCGATACCCCTACGCTTTCTGGACTGAAGGAAGCGCGTGGGAAGGCAGTGGTTCTCCCTCTACGGGCAGACCGCGCCCCAGTCTGTGCAGACCAGACAGGCAGGGCCTGCAGGGGACAGCGAGGTACTGGCTGCCCTGGCCCCTTCCCCTCCTGCCCGGCCCAGCCCCTGCCGTGAGGTCACAACGAGGGGCTGCACAGAGAAGTGACAGGCTGACAACGCAGCCCCTGTGCACCTCAGTCCGGGAGGACCACGCAGTGCCAGGCGAACCCCCGTCCACGGACGTGAATCCAACCCACAGAAATGACCGGGACCAGGAGGCTGGGGCTCGGGCCCCAGACGGCCTCGGGAACGCGGGGCCTGGCGGTTCCCACCTGTGACGTGGGACAGTGGAGGGGAGAGGAGCCCCCACCTCTCCACGCGCGGCCAGGGGACAAACAGTCCTGGTGCGTTCGCTGTCTCAGCAGGGGAGGGTGCTCCGGCCTGGGCCGCGCTGGCTCCGAATTTGGGGCGCATCCCACCTGGCGCATGATGAGCGCTCCGCACTCACCACCCCGCACCTCCCGATGGAGCCTCCGCCGCACCTGCGGCAGTGTCTGCTGATCTCGGGGAAACGCAGAAAAACCTACGAGTTGACAAAAAGTTGCCTCCGATGCCACCTCTAGTGGGACTGGAAGCGAGTGACGTGAAGATGTGAGCTTTGGGGCCTTTCCCTGGCGCGACTCCAATCTCCCTCACGCGTGGGTGCCGCGCCCTTTCAGAGCGCAGGGGTGTGAGTGACAAGTCATTTGTGCCTCCAGCGCCGTGGGCGGGACCGCTGCAGACACTCCCACAGGCCACTGCCTCCCGCTGTCTCCCCAGCTGACGCTGCAAGGAGGTGGTGCTGTGCCCGTGGCAGGGACACCTCAAAGCCCTGGCTGTGTGTGGCGTGTGGTTTCGTTTGTCCTGAGGGTTTGTGTCCTATGCTCCTTCCCGCCAGCTGGGTGCTCGCTTCCCTTCCGGCCAGGGTCGAGGACGGTCTTTCAAAGTCTTTGCAGATTTGAGAGTGATTGATAACATGCATCTTCTGGTTAAATTTATTTGTCTTTTCTTTTTTTTTTAAGAAAAGTTAGAAGCTGAGATATATGTTGACTCCGTTTCTAAACAAAAAACAATCACATACCTGTACATGTGTTTGTACGTACAGGTCTATAGGGGAAAAGCCCAGCCATCGTTACTGTAATGAGAATGTTTGCACTACACCGATGTGACCTGGCAGCCAAGGGGAGTGGACTGGAACGCACGTGTGTGAACAATGACGACTTCACTGTGCTAGTCACTGGGGGCAGTAGGCGTCACTGAGCGAGCATGTGCACTGTGTGGCCGTCACATTCAAAATGACTGGGTAGAGTAACAAATCTGCATCAGATTTTACGTTAAGCTTGAACATCCCTCTGCGGAAACTATCCGGATGGTTCTCAGAGACGATGCGGCGAGTGCAGCGCAAAGAAAAGCACAAACGCTTCAAAGATGGGCGGGGCCCTGTAGAGAGTGACCCGCGCTCTGGAAGGCCCACAGCAAGCGGAACCCCTGGCAGCGTGTGCAGGCTGCAGTCAGCAGAGTCCAGTGACTGTCACTGGGAGAGCCGGAGGCTGAGTCGGCGGTGCCAGAAACCACTGTGTCCGAGATTCTGATGCAGGATCTTGGCATGAAGCATGTTATGGCAAAATTTGTTCCGCAGCCTCTGCTCCCAGAGCAGCAGGAACATCGTGCTGCGGTTGCTGATGACTTGACTCAAACTGCTACCAATGAAGAAGATTTCCTCAGGAAGGTCACAGCTGAAGGGGACTGAGGTGTCATTGTCCTATGTGCAATGTTTCTTGTCTCTTCTTTAATAAATATCTCTGTTTTTCAAATAACTTGGTTGGATCCCTTCTGGACAAACCCCATGTATGTCTCTACAGCCTGAGGAAGCGTGTGATGGAAACACCAAGGTGGCCGATACTTGTTATCAGGTCGAATCAGGTCTGACTGCAGTAACGGAAACCGGGGTGGGGTAGATAGGACGGCAGCTCACTTCTCCTGCGGGGGAAAGGAGTCCAGATGCCGATGGTCCAGCGCAGAAGCCGCCAGGAACAGGGGCCCCCTCTGAGCCACACTCTACTGTCTCATGATGTGCCTTGTCCTCAGAGTCCAAGATGGCTGCCAGAGTGCCAGCCATCCTGTCAACAATCAAGGCAGCAGGAGGGAGGAGGGAAAGGGGGGCAGAAAGGCCTGCCCTGAAAGGAGGACTCGGAGAAGTGTGTCCGAGTCCTACAGCTCCACCTACATCTCACTGGCCATATTGTTAGAAACAGGGCCACAGTGGCTCCCAGGGAAGCTGGGAAATGTAGTCTTTTAGGTGGGAGGCAATGTGCCAGCTAAAAATTGGGGGTTATGAAACTTAGCTGTAGAGGCAGAATGAATATTGAGCAGTCTCTGGGAGTTGCCACGGCAGTTGCCTGGAGGAACGAGGTGGCCTTGGATATAAGGGACGGAGAGGCAGACAGGTAGGTACAAAGGGTATAGATATTGGTGTTATTTTATTAGTTGTACTGAATGTATATATTTAAAGTTTTCCAAAAGACTTTCTTTTTTATTTATTTTGAGAGGGGGGGAAAGGAAGGAGAAAGAGGAGGAGAGAAACATCAGTGTGTAGTTGCCTCTCACACATCTCCCAGTGGGGACCTGGCCCACAACCCAGGTCTGTGTCTCAGCTGGGAGCCGAATTGGTGACCATTTGGTTCGTAGTCTGGCATTTAATCCACTGAGCTACCAGTCAGGGCAGTTGTAGTGAATATATGTTAAAGAAGTAATTTTGAAAGGTTTAAAAACATTTTTATAAGCAGGATAAGGGGAATTTTCCCCACAGACCTTTATATAAAATTCACAGAACAACCAAATGAACCAACACCTCATCAGATTGTTTCAACATTTTGAGTATATTAACTCTTTTCCTGCTGGCCTCCAAGGTTTCCAGTGAGAAATTACTTAAAATCTCACAGAAGAGCTCTTGTATGTGATGAGTTGCTTCTCTCCTTCTGCTTTCAATTTTCTTTTCTCGTCTTTCAATAGTTTGATTATAATGTGTCCTGGTGAGGACTCTGTGTTCATACTATGTGGGGTTCATTGACTTTTTTAGATGTTTACGTTCATGTCTCTCATTTTGGGAAGTTTTGGGCCACCATCTCTTTATCGGTCTCCCCGCCCCTCCCCCTGCTCTTAGGGAACTCCCACAATGGGTGCGCCAGTCCGTCTGATGTCACCCCGAGGCCCCTGGGATGGTGTCCACTTCTCTTCCACCTTTTCCCTCTGTTCCTCACACTCTATAATTTCAATGGTCATATCATTAAGTTCTCTGCTCAAACCTGCTTTTGAATCTTTCCAGTGAATTTTTTTCATTCCAGTTACTGTTCTTTCAGCTCCAGAATTTTTTTTTGCTTCTGCTCTGTATTTTCTATTTATTTTTATTGTATCCCAAGGCAGTGGTATTAAAGTCTTTGTCTAGTAGGTCTGCCATCGGCTTGCTCTCAAGAACAATTTCTGTTGGTTTATTTTTCCCTTTGAATGGACCACATTCTGTGTGACTCTGGACTTTTCATTGTTGAAATCACCCATTGGCTGAAATGACGCAATAACTGTGGAAATCGGGGTCATGCCCTTCCCCAGGGTTTGCCGTTTTGTTCCTCTTTCTGGTTTGATCACTGCAGCTGCCTCGCAGCAAGGACCAGCCTGAGCTGTAAACTTCGGTTCCTCCCTGGTCTTTCCTGAGCCCGCGTTTTGCCTTGGGCATCACTTTCTGAATTCTTTCACGCATGTGGTAGCTTTTGAGTGTCCTAGTCCCTAAATACCTGATTCCCAACAGGGGGGAAAAAAAGCACGAAGTGGGTGAAACACGCTCTGGCCCTTTCTTCCCCCCGGCACCGCCCCAGCCGGCGGCGGGTGCAATAAACACTGCCTGGCGAGGCGTCGGCAGCCCCTCAGGATCCAAAGTCGAGCATCAGAGCACCGACGCCCAGCTCTGCTACTGCACACTGTGCTCATGCTTCCCTGGGGACACGGGCACAGGAAATTCCATCACTCAGTTCCGTAAGTTGTTGGTGGCAGATGCTGGGGTCTGGCCACTCCCCTGAATTTGGGGAGAGAGCAGGAGGCCCCTCTTGGGCTGGACCACACCCTCCCTGCACGACCCTATGTGGTCTTAGGGACCCCACAGGGCTCTGGGGGCCATGGCCCTAAGTGCAACCCAAGCCAGCGACCATCCTCAACGTCCCGCCCTGGGCTCTGGACGTGGAGTGCCAAGCGTGGACACAGCGCCTGTCCTGGGACCCAGGTCAGAACAGGTCAGGTCCCTTGCAGTCCCTCGAGACTGAACGGCAGGAGGGACGTGCAGGAGCCTCGGTTCCGCCGCCCACTGACAGCGCGGGGCTCTACCCTCTACCCCCATTGGTTTCCACGACCCCCATCTCCACGGCAACGAGAAAGAGGGAAGCCAGCAGGGAAGACGCAAGGTCCAGGGCCCGCAGAGTGACCACAGCAAAGGCTCCTGCAAACATGCCGAGGACTGGGAGAAACACGCACCGCATGTCACGTGCGGATAAGGACTCTGAGGTCCCGGGAGCTGAGCCCACGCTGAAGCTCACAGAGGTCGTGCCTGCTCTGAGCGTCCTTAGAAACAGTCTGGCTGCTGACCCAAGGCCCTGTTCCGGGAGCCCGGCAGCAGTCCCTGGGCTGGAGGGGGCTGGACGAGCCCTGTGTCCACCTGACCCAACCCCGGGACAGAGCTCTCAGGACACGGGACACCGACACCGCAGCCCCCGGGGGAGGAAAAGCTCCTCAGAAGCTGAAAAGTCCCCTCCCTGCACCCCAGGATGCCAAGGCGGTCGCCCTAAATGAAACCACTAGCGTTTGCTCACCCAGCTAGGCCCGGGGCTCAGGTAGTAAGCTGGCTCCTTTTCTTTATTTCCTTTTCATTTCCTGTTCTTTTGTTTAAATAGACATTTTAAAAAGTTTTTTTTTTAAAGCCTCGCGTATTGGTTCTGGCCGGGCAGCTCCGTTGGTCAGAGCATCGCCCCAACACGCTAGGGCTGCAGACTCGGTCCCCAGTCAGGCACACACGAGAGTCAACCAGTGAATGCACGGGTGGGCGGACTGACAACCAGGGTTCCTCTCCCCCTCCCCCTCCCCACCTTCCTCTCTCTAGAATCAATCTGAAAAGAAAAAGCCTCATGCACCTTCTCCACTGCTGGCCCAGGCGGGGTCTGACCGTGCCCAGTGCGGGAGCACTGGCGTCCGCCGCCGACTCAACAACAACCCACTGCCCAGGCTGGCAGCGCCCGCCCGCGCCCTTGCCCTCGCCCTCCGGCCAGGCGCTCCCTGCCCAGGCACTGCCCCCACTGACCATCTCCCCCCGCCCCGCTCCCCACCTCTGAGCTTCAGAGGAAATGCCCCCTCGGAGAAGCCGAGCACCCTCCATCGCTCTCCGTCTCTGCCCCTTGGTCCCGCTGCCGTGCCGGCCACAACCGCAGCTCTCTTGTGAGCCCGTCTGCAGCGTGGTGCTCGGCCTGCTCCTCTCTGCAAAGCCCCCGCAGCGGGTCGCTGGGGTGTCCGACTCACAGAGGCAGCACCAGTGCCCGGCGCAGTCTCTAGCTGCACGTGCTCAGTAAATACGTGTGGGAGAAGGGGTGCAGGGCCCGCGCTTCTGAACGATGCAGGTGGGGTGCAGAGCTGCGCAGGGGGCCAGGCAACGGCCTCCGGGCAGAGAGGCAGCAGGAGGCTGGTCTCACTTACCCAGACATGGGTTTGACCCCATGTTTGGCTTCTAAGTAGCTGTGTGACCTCAGACAGGTTACCCAGCCTCTCTGAACACTGGTACAAGGGGCATAACGTATCAGCAGGCAGGGGCTGTGGAGCTGGGTCCTGAGACAGGGCTGGGCCCAGGGTCCGGGCAGCCCTTGGTCCCCCATTTTTGCCTGTCTAAGCAAGGGGAAGGAAGCTACAAAAACTGAGCACCTACTATGTGCCAGGCCCCATCCCAGGCAGTCGGAAAGCAGAGGTTAATAAACAGAAACTTCCTCTTAAAACTCTAGCCGCGAGCAGGAGAGCCACACAGGCATCCCCAGCACCCTGGGTGTCAGGAGTGGGGGTACCAGCAAGAGACGGAGGCCAAGACCAGCCTAGGGGGTCGTCGGTGAGTGACGTTTGTCCTGAAACATCTTGTGTGCGGGAGTTCTGGGGAAAGACAGACCGGCCGATGGAGGGCGAGGCACAGGCCCTCCAACGGGATGCAGCCGGGTGATGTGGGGGCGGGGGGACAGTTGGAGGATGCTGGCCACACTGGCCCTTGTCCGTCCTGATCCGGGGGCCGGTCAGTACCTGCACAGGGGCCCTCCAACCCGCGTGTGAGTAAAGGCTCAGGGTGTGGCCGCGCCAGGCAGGCGAGGAAACCGCACCTACCTTTGGCAATGCATACTTCGGTAGCTTCATCAGGACAAATTCATTGCGGCGATAAGAGACGTAGAATTTGGTCCGGTTGCCCGAGGTTGCCTGGCAGGAGGGAAAGGCATGTTTTTGAGGGGCTGGGTTTCCTTTCAAGCCAGAGCCTCCTGAACGAAAACTACACTTTGTACTCAGCTTGTGAAAAAATGCCCTTTGGCTTTGCTTAAAGGTGCTCTGCCTGAAACAGACGAACTCCTGCTCACCCTTCAAATCCCCACACCAAATGCTCCTCCTCTGAGAAGTTTCCTCCACCTCCTTCAGTTAGAACCTCTCTCCGCCTGCTCTATCAACACGTCATTCCCCTGCATCTGAGTTAGGGAGCAAAGTGGAATGAACTTTCTAAGATTTGAGCCAACCAGGAGAGGGGATAGGTTGTTTTGGAAGGGCTGATCTCCTCATCGGTAGCAGTAATCAAGAAGTGGTATGACCAATTGCTGACTAGAGTTTCCAAATGGTCAGTCCACGTGGTTTCCAGGGGCGCTCCCAACTCTGGCCTGACTCCCTGTTTGTACAAGCAGCAGGTCCTGGTCGCTGGGCTATGGACAGCTAGTGTCTGGCAGCCAAGGGCAATGACCAGAGACAGCCCTATGAAAGCCAAAGTCACCAGAACCAGATGGAGCAAAATGGATGTGGGCTGTGGGAGGCTGCTGGTGCAAGGGGCGAGGAGGGGCAGGCAGCACCCAGAACCGGGGTCCGGCTTTGCGGGGCCATTTGGAGGTGCTTCCCCGCAGGGCCACAGGGGCAGAGGAGACTGCGAACTAAGTAACACTTGACAGTCAAACAGCCATTTCGTGCTTTGCCTCCCGTGTGAGTCGCTTCCTGTGGGACGGGCCACGAGTCACGTCACCTTACGCCACTTCCGAGAGCCCACAGCAACGGTACCGTGAAGAAGATGTAATCGTTCTCCACAAACAGGGAGTTGAGGTCGACAGGGCCTGAGAACGGAGACGTGGGCGTCTTCTGGGAGCAGTTGTAGACGTGGTAAGTGATGTACCGGAAACCTGCAGGGGAGAGGAGCCGGCTGCTGGGCGCCTGGGACCCCACATTCAGAGTCCACCTCGGGCACCCCGAGTGCCGGCCTTTCCTGGCCCTGTCAGCCCACCAGCAGCAGCACAGTGGGTTTGCGGGCGGGCTGGAATTTTAAGGGGCTTGCCCTGTGGTCACACCTGCTGCTGCTTGGGGGGCTCTGGGCCATGGGCTTCCTAACCCTCCCAGGAAGCTGCGGTGGTCCCGCCTGGCAGGTGAGGGGACAGGGGTGGGGAGGGGTCGGGTACCTGGTCTAAAGCACAGGCAAACGGCTGCCGCCAGCTTTTCCTAAAGAAAGGCCACACCTGCCAGAGTACCTGAGTGGGTCTGTGGCTCGGACCCCACGGCCCGCAAGCTGACACCATCACCCTCGGGCCCCGGACGGGACCTGTTTGCTGAGTGCAGTCTGAAGGCCAGCAGCTGAGGGCGGGGGCGGGCTAGCAGGACTTGCACCTCGGCAGCCCGCTGCTCCGGGCCACCCTCCCACTTGTCCCAGGGGACTGGCGTGAACTGCACCTGCACACACCACTCAGACCCCCTGTGGCGGGATGGGGACCTCAGACTGGCCCAGAGAGACTGGGCCTGAGGCCCCCACGTGTCCCCATTCAACTGGCCTGCTCTGGCCATGTGTGGTCACCCGCAGAAGGGAGGACCCAGGACCACAGTGGGCACCACAACACCCACAGGGGCACGCACCCCCCACCCAGCCCCGCTGGAGTCTGCGCTGCCTGATCGGAGTGGGACTCGTGTGCTCTTTCCTCCCTGAACTCCGGGCAACGGCTCCGCCTCTTCCCAAACACTCAGCCGAGCAAAGCCAAGCACGGGCGTGGCCAGGCGGCTGCGGTTTCCACTGCAGGCTGTTCCCAAGGGGTCAGGGTGGGGGGGCTCCTCCAGGGTCGTGCGGAGGGGCTGGGGCCCACCTGCTGTGGAAAGCTCTTCTTTCCAGCTTGTGGGGAAGGGGCTGGGGAAGGGGCAGAACTCAGCACAAGGACCAAGTGAGGACCCCGCCACCCTCAGTGTCTCTGGGGCACATTCTGCCCACAGCCCTGGGTTGCCAGGTGGCATGGGGCGCACTGAGGGCCCAGGCCTACCCACACCCTGATTCGCCCACAGGGCCACCTGGGCCTCGGTTCCTCCAAAATAGAGGGGTCTGAACGCCCACCTCGGGGACAGTGGCATGTATCAGGCACACAGCAATGCCCGGGCTGTGGCCACCACCTCGAACCCACATCCGGTTTCCTTGAAATGGCCGAGCCGCTCCTGGTGGCCAACAGTGAGTGTCGTGAGCAGGGCTTGCCCAGCTGGACTGTGGTGGGGACCAGCTGAAGGACGGCAAGTCACTCACTCAACTCAATCATGACTCACTCACTTGCTCGCACACTCCCTCACTCACTGTCATTCCCGGTGTCTGCAGGGCACTGTGGTCACAGCAGGGACCTGCACCGGTCGTGCCCCTCCTCTCCCCGCGCCCCACTGCCCTCGGATCCAGGGCCTGCGCAGTGGCGAGTGCACCTGCCACCGCCCCCAGGCGGGGCGGGGCTTCCTTGTTCATCCCGAGCACCCAGCAGGGCAGGAATCCCTTGCCCCATCAAGGCAGGAGCCGCCAGAGGCCCCCCTGCTTGGCACTCAGCGGGCACCAGGGAGGCGCCTGGCTGAGCGGGAACCAGTGCTCAGAGGCCGGGACACAGCGCCGCCTCCAGTTTTCCCACTGGAGCGGAGCCCCTGGCTTCAGTTTCTCTCCCACGAGAAAACAAGCACGCTTACAATTGTGCCACGTCGTAACACACACACTTGCTGTGCAGGGCCAGCCACCAAGGACAAACGACCACTCGGACATGCTGAGCCTGGCCACAGGGCCAGGACCCCCAAGGACACCCAGCTCTGCCGCCCGCAGCCCCGCTCACCTCCTCCGAGTGCGTGGGCCTGCAGGTGGACCACGTCGGACTCGCTGTCTACTCCAGACGCAGCCCTGAAACACAAAGGGCTTGGGTTGGCATTGGGCCTGGGGGCCCCGAGCCCGGACAGGGCCTGCATCGGTGTCCCCCGCCCCCTGCAGCCCTGTGGGCCCCCGGGCCGCAGGCCCCTCCCCCGCCGCAGTTGGAGGCCACAGTTCTCGGACCCCGCGGCTCCCCGGAGGTGGCCAGGTTTCTGCGGGCCCTGGGTCTGCTCAGCACTCTTTCGGCAATAGTCCTGTTTTGTTTTTTAAAGTTTTACTTGTTACTTATTTTTAGAGAATGGGCCCTGGCTGGTGTGGCTCAGTGGACTGAGTGCCAGCCTGCAAATCAAAGGGTCGCCAGTTCGATTCCCAGTCAGAGCACAGGCCTGGGTTAAGGGGTGGGTCCTCAGTGGAGGGCAGGTGAGAGGCAACCACACGCTGATGTTTCTCTCCCTCTCTACCTCCTCCCTTCCCTTCTCTCTAAAAATATATAAATAAAATCTTTAAAAAGAGAGACAGCAGGGAAAGGAGGGAGGGAAAGATTGACTGGCTGGTTGCCTGCCACATGCACCCAACCTGGGGTCCAAACCTGCAACCCAGGCACCTGCCCCAGCCAGGAATCGAACTGGCGACCTTTCAGTTCACAGGCCGGCGCTCAGTCCACTGAGCCACACCAGCCAGGGCAACAGTCCTCTTTACAGCAGATGTTCTCCTTCACATAGGACTATCCCAGGAGTGGCGTGTCTTTTGTCTTTTTTTTTTTTTTGAAGATCTAAATGGCCTGAGGAGGCAGGGGCAGGCCTGGGAATACCTCCCTGACTCTGCAAATGAGGAAACTGAGGCCCGGGGTGCACAGCCCGGAGTGGCAGGCCCGGCTCCCCACAGGGCCCTCCCCCTTCGCCCGCAGCTCCCAGCGCCCCACTGCCCCAGTGGGCCCTGGGGAGGAGGCCCTGCTCACGGCTGCTGGCCCGGCGACCGTGCGCCCGGCGGTTCAGGCACTGCTGGGCTGCAGCGGCTGCCGAGTGGGCCTTTGGGGCGGCCGGAGAAGGGGAGGACGGCAGGCACTAGGGCCGCAGCCCCAGGAGCCCCCAGCGCCCGCCCGGCCCAGGGCAGGGCGCCCAGGAAGCCAGTGCAGATGTTCGGGCTGGAAGGAGGCTCAGTGGGGACCTGGTCCAGGGCGCCCGGTCTTCACTCTGCGACGCACCCCCTGGGCGGGGATCTGCGCCCCTCCCCATTTCCTCCACTACGTGGACTCTCAGAACCCTCTGAGGACTCAGCCTCTCCCCTCCCCACGCACGGATCTCCGGGTCTGCTGAGCAGGGCATTTTCAGTGCAGCGACTCTCGAACCAATGTGACCGATTCAAGTCGCCCAGCAACCAACCCCACCCCCAGGGACACCGACCCCAGCAACACATGGACCCTGCCCCAGAGCCACCGGGGGTCAGGGCGTGGAGGTCACTTCCCTCGGTCACTGTGGGCCCAGGAGAGGCTGCCTTCCTTGCAGCATGTCCCTGGTGTCCTCGCCGGTTGTGACCCCCCCCACCCCCGGGGCAGAGCGCTCAGTCTCCAACGGCCACTGACCCCTGACCTGAGTCAGGCCCTTGAGCTCTCAGCCCGCCTCCCAAGGGGCTCCACCTCTGCCAGGGACCAGAGGCCCCATCAGACAGGCAGTTGCATGTGGGTCTCAGGGCCCTGGACCAACAGACACCCGGTACGAGGTGCAGGCCCGCGTCCCTGCACTGTGCTGACTTTGGACCGTAGGCGCCAGCGCCTGTCTCGGAGCCTCCTCGGTGTCGATGGCGAGGTGCCGTGTTGGTTTGGGCTCCCGGGAACAGAACGGTCGGTCTGTGTTTCCCTCTCTGCTCTGAGCAGGGAAGGTCATTCATTGTGCCCTTCACCAGGATGGCGCTCAGCTGGGCCCATGGAATCTGTCTTCTGTAAAGTCTGGTAAAGACACCAGCCTGTCCACTGACACACTCACTTCCTTCACACACTCACCCATTCACTGACTCACCCATTCATTCATTTACTCACTGACTCACTCAGTCATTCACTTACTCACTGACTCACCCATTCATTCATTTACTCACTGACTCACTCAGTCATTCACTTACTCACTGACTCACTCAGTCCCTCACCCACTCACTTTCTGCAAAAGTGACTGGGGCTGCAACTATCGCTCACGCACAACAACCCGGAGCCGTCTGAGAAACCCGGGGGAAGAAGTCGGGTGACGGCTGCGATGGTAACATTCTGGAACTAGTGCCAACGTGCCTCTCCCTGTCCGGGGCAGCAGGTTTCTGGTGAGCAGGTTTCTGGCCCACCGGCCAGTGCTGGCAGCTATGCCCACTGCCCAGGCCGTCTCCGTGCAGAAATCCCACTTCCTCACCCCTCCCCGCCTCCATGGGCCCTTGACGCCAGCAGGTGACTCTGGTGATAAGGCCGGTGATCAATGGCAGGGCTCCAGTTTCCAAAGAAGGAACTGACCCTCCCATGGGCAGCTGCGCAGAGAGGAGGCCATCGGTTCTGCCCTTAGTGAAAGCCCCTGTCCGGGCAGCCCATGCCCCAGAGGACACACAAAGGTCTCTTCAGCCCGCGGCCCTTCGTCAGGAAACCAGCCCCTCGCTACATGAACAAGCATGCGGAGCAAGAGAGGGACGGGCCGCAGCTCTGCCGCGTGAGCGCGCATGCACGCACCAGCGAAGGGGTTCGGTAGAGAGAACACCAGCACCCCCAGAGTCAGCCACGCAGGAGGCGGATGCGCCGCTGGTGGGGGACCGTGGGCTCTGAGCAGCTCACGTCCTGCTCCTGCTGCCCCGACCTCAGCAGAAGTTGTCCCCTGTAGGCCTCACTCCTTTACCCGACACGCGGGTCCTGAGCCCCCGGACTTGCCTGGCTCGAGCCGTGGGACCGGAACATAGCTCCGAGCTGCCCGGCGGCTCCCACAAGAACCCAGCTGGGGAGCCGGCCCTGTTGCCTGAGTGGCCTTCGGGACACCAGGACCCAGGTCGTCACCATTTCTTACCGTCCAGCGGAGCGGAAGGGACCCTTGGGAGGTCCCCTGGGGACAGGTAGTGCAGGGCTGGGGACAGAGCAGGAGCAGGTGGGGAGCCTGGAGCAGGGGCGCTCTCACCAGAACACCTGCTCGTTGATCACTCGCTCGTGCAGCAGCAGCCACCTCCTGCCCATGTCGCAGGTCACGTAGAGCTTCAGGGCAGAGAGAAGAGAAACGAAAGCTTGGTCAGGATGAGCCTCTTCTGAGAGCCAGGCCTCCCCTCCCCGGCGGTGCCGGTCTTGGCCAGGCCTGGCCGCGGACCAGCTGGTGGCTGGCCCTGCGCTCACATGGGGGTACAGGCCAAGCCCCAAGAGGCTCAGGGTTGGGTGTGGGGGCTCCATGAAGAGCCTTTGCTGATCCAGACCAGGGGGCAGGAGCCAGAGGTCGGGGTGCACAAAGTCCTGGGCAGCCGCCCCGTGGTATCTCCCTCATGGCGCCAAGCCTGCCGGCCCCAATCTCTGTCCCCATGCCCCGCCCGGCCCAGCAGTGCTGGGGTGCCCAGTGAACGAGCAGATTGCACCCTAGGGCAGGGTGGTCAAACATTCAGCAAAGCACCAGTCACTGTTTGCAGCCCTTCGGGCCCTGTGGACTCCGGGGCGACTGCTCAGCCTGCCTTTGCAGCCGCAGAGCAGCTGGGGACGGTGCAGGACAAGTGGGCATGGCTGCGCGTCAACAGAACTTCATTCGCAAAACAGGTGGCAGGCCACTGCCCACTGACACCTGCCTCGGACACGGGATCAGACGTGATCGCCTCTAACATTTAAAAAGGGCCCTTGGAAAACCTCAGTCTCCCGAGCCCCGGCTTCAGGAGGCCAGGACCTGGGTCTCACTCGGCAGGCGGCGTCGTGCCGGCACACGGCAGCGGGGTGCGTGGGGGCATCGACCAGCCGGACTGAACTTGCACAAGGGCGTCGTGGGAGACCGGGCCGGCAGCTGTGGCCTCTCAGTGCCTGAGGAGCCAGGCACTGAGACACAGGCTTGGCGAACGCTGCTTCATGTTACACACACACACACACACACACATGAAACAACCTCTCACAGACGAGAGAGGTCACATGGCTCCAGGTCGTGGTGTGTGCTCACTGCAGCAGATCTGAGCATGATGTACCACTGGCGGAGACGCCCCTCTGAAGGATGACAAGTTACCCCAGTCCTTTGGGTCACCTGAGGGGCCAGGCCAGGGCCAGTCCCACCTCCTCTCTCAGTTTACCCATCTGCAAATTAGGAGAGCACGGCCCATGTCCTCAGGCAGTGGGGGCATAAACAATGGGTCAGCGGCTTCGGTGCCCCAGAGGCAGGTAAGGAAACCTCCGTGCTGCCAGATGTCGTCCTCACTGCCATCGTCCTCACTGCCATCATGGCCGAGGCACTTGCATTGGTGACGCTGGCCCTGGAGCCTTATGAAGCCTTTCCAATTTTACTCCTGTGGGAGGTGATTTTATAATGTGCCCTCAAATGCTGCAGAAACACAACGTTTCTGCTTAATAAAAGACAAACGTCAGGAAATAAGCGAGAACAAATACTTCATGCAGTCACTGCAGCTGAAACCCTCACGGTGATGCCCTGTGGAAGGGTGGATTGAGCTCGATCACCCTCCAAGAGGGGTGGGAGGGCTGTGTACTGGAATGGTGCTCTGACATAGAGATACAACGATCAGAAGTCACGCAGGAAGAAATCAAGGTAAAGGAGGAGGGCCAGGTCAGGGGAACGTGCGTTCACAGAAATTCAAGCCAGGTCTTACACAATTATCAGAGGCATTGCAATGCTGCGTGGGCTTTCATGCATGTTGGGTGCGGTGGCTGGTACTTGGCATCCCTCCCTCTCTCCCTGCAGAGGCTGTAAAGCTAAGATCCAACATTGCTCAGACTCCCTTGCAGCTACAGTTCTGAGTTAGACAGATGTACTTGTGCGAGGTTTGGAAAGTGAGCAGTTGGAAGGAGGCATTTTCCTGCCACCTCAGGTGGTTTTTGCTGGCCCACAAGGTCACTGGGCCGTGGTCGTGTTGGTGTCCGTCCTCCAGCTAGAAAGGGCGAAGGGACGGTGGTGAAGGCAGCAGCTGGATTTTGTACTCCAGCATCTGATCCCTGGTTTGTGGACATTGCCAGGCAGTGTGGGCTGTGGCAGGGACAACTTCAGAGGCCTGGGTCTGCACACGAGCCGTGTGTTCTTCTTAAATTATATTCTATTGTTTATGCTATTAGAGTTGTCCCAATTTTTCCTTTGTTCCCCTCAAACCCCCCCCCCACTTTCTCAGGCAGTCCCCACACCACTGTTCAGGTCCATGGGTTCTGAATATATGTTCTCTGGCTACTCTATTTCCTGTGCTGGACTTTACATCCTTATGGCTCTTCTGTGACTGCCTGTTTGTACTTCTTAACCCCTCATATTTTTCACCCAGACCCCCCCCATTGGCAACTGTGAAAATGTTCCCTATTATCTATGATTCTGTTTCTGTTCTGCTTATTTTTTTAGAATCAGTTATTGATAGATACGTATTTACTGCCATTTCATTGTTCATAATCTTAATCTTCTTACAGAAGACCTTTAACATTTCATGTAACACTGGTTTGGGGGTGACAGACTCCTTTACCTTTACCTTGTCTGGGAAGCACTTTGTCTGCCCTTTGACTCTAAATGACAGCTTTGCTGGGTAGAGCAATCTTGGCTGTAGGTCCCTGCTTTTCATGACTTTAAACACTTCTTGCCAATCTCTTCTTGCCTGCGGTTCCTTTTGAGGATTCAGCCGACAGTCATGGGAGCTCCCGGGAGGTTTGGCAGCCTCCCTGTGTTTGTTTCTGTGTGTCAGTAGAGCTGCTACGTCCCCCAGGCTTGGTAGTGTGGCCCAATGCAGTGGGTGTCCCGTGGGGCCCAGTGGCACAGCCTCCCCTATCACCCAAGCTGGGCACTCAAGGTGCGTCCACCGTGGGGGCTGTGGGCACCCTCCCACTGTAGTCCAGCCTTGGTCGCTGTCGGCACGTCCAAGGTCAGCTGCCACCCGTGCCCTGCCGGGGGCCAACCAGCGGGAGCTGCAGAGGGATCTGCAGGTGGCCACTGAGTGTGCTGAGCATGGAGAGGCCAGGGCCAGGGCACAGGTGGGGGTGACCTTGGAATGTGTCCTACCAGTAGTAGCCAGAAGGCATGTCCAGACAATCTCGGAGGAATCCAACAGAACCCAGCCAGTCCCTGGACCCATGAACAAGAAACACGGCCCATGGCTGTGAGCCACTGAGGTCGGGCCTGCGTGGGACTCGACCCCCAGCTGTGGACGCCTGCCTGACACACCAGGTCTGCCAGACCCCAAGGCTGTGCTGCTCCCGCTGTTGTCCACGTTTCTAATGTCCTCATCCCTTTCACAGCCATAACCAAGCCCTTGTCTCTCCTTTTCCTTTCTTTACAGCCACAGGAAAGGACCGAGGACAACCACCGAGAGTTCGTCCTGTCAGTGTTTCAGGCGCCATGATCTGAGAAGCCACAGCAACGCGGGCCGCTCCTGCTGGCAGGTGAGTCTCTGCGGCTGCCCCGCAGTCCGTGGGGAAAGCGAAGCAGCACTGTTGGTACCCAGGAGCACACTCGGTCCCTGTGAAAGGCACCGGGAGCAGAGAGGCAGCTTCTATGCCGGGGAAATTCAGGGACAGCAGTCAACAAGGACCAGACCCTGGCATGGAGCCCAGGTCCTGCAGAGAGCCACAGCTCGGCCCACCCAAGGGGTCTCCATGTGATGGTCCCTGACATGGGTGGTCACTGTTAGCAGAAATACATCATTCATCTCTCCACCTATCCATCCATCCATCATCCATCCACTATCCATCCACCCACCCACCATCCATCCATTCATTAACCATTCATCCACCATCCATCCATCTACCCACCATCCATCCACCTTCCATCCACCATCCATCCATCCACCATCTATCATCCATCCATCATCCATCCACCATCCATCCATCCACCATCCATCCATCCATCCATCCATCCATCCACCCACCATCCATCCACCATCCATCCACCACCCACCATCCATCCACCATTCATCATCCATCCATCCATCCATCCACCATCCATCCATCCATTCACCATCCATTCACCATCCATCCATCCATCCATCCATCCATGCATCCACCATCCATCCATCATCCATCCATCCACCATCCATCCATCCATCCATCCACCCATCCATCCACCATCCATCCATCCATCCATCCACCCATCCATCCACCATCCATCCACCATCCATCCATCCAGCCATCCATCCACCATCCATCCACCATCCATCCATCCATCATCCACCATCCATCCACCATCCATCCACCATCCATCCATCATCCACTATCCATCCACCACCCACCATCCATCCTCCATCCACCATCCATCCATCCACCACCCACCATCCATCCTCCATCCACCATCCATCCATCCACCATCCACCATCCATCCACCATCCACCATCCATCCATCCACCATCCACCATCCATCCTCCATCCATCCATCCACCATCCATCCACCATCCATCCATCATCCATCATCCACCATCCATCCATCATCCACTATCCATCCACCACCCACCATCCATCCTCCATCCACCATCCATCTACCTAACAAGTATCTCCATCAAGGAACTTGAGATAAAATGGTGGGAATAAAAACCAGGTAGAGCCCCCAGCCAAAGGAGCTTGCCCCAAGGGACTAACCAAAGTGTAGTGTGCAGGAACTAACCAAAATAACAGCACAAACATGTAATACACCTGTTACCCATCCGGGGAAAGCCAGGCACTAGAATCTGGAAAAGCGGTGAGAGAGGGGCCCAGCAGGCCTGGGGGTCGCAGAGGAAGGTTCCTGGAGCAGACCGAGTCCGCCTGCCTCCAGACGCACGCTCTGCCCTTTTCTGCCCTCTCTGCCCTGGAGCCTTCGGAGTGGGCGGCATCCACAGGCCATTCCCTCAGACTCCTGGTGGGATCTGGCCCATGGAGGTGCCAGGAGAAGGTAGGAGCACCGGGAGGGAGCGGCTGGGCAGGGTCACTCCTGTACCCAGGGATGTCCAGAGCCAGGACTCCCCATGTCCTCTCCTGAGACGGGGGTGGGGGGGCAGGCTGAACAAACCCCCCAAAGACAGTCTTGTCCTAATCCCTGGAACCTGTGGATGGGACCTTCCAGGTCACTGGGTGAGGATCTTTAGGTAGAGGACTGTCCTGGATTAGCTGGGTGGGGCAGAGGGGGTATCTCTCCCCCTCCTCTCTCACACACACGACGCTGTGAAGATGGAGACGACAGAGAGGCGACAGTGCAGCCTTGGAAGATCGGAGAGATCGGTTTGCCGGCCACCGGATGCCAGAAGCCAGAAGCGGACCGGGAGCATCTGCCCTGGAGCCCCCGGAGGGAGCCAGGCCCTGCTGACACCTTGGCTTTGACCCAGTGAAACTTTGAAACTCCTGGTCTTCAGATTTGGGGGAGAATGCCTGCAGTCATTTCCGCCGGGGCTGCAGGGGGCCTGCCTCCTACGGGCGGCCACTCCACCGGCGCCCTTCCTAGGCCACAAACTGCACCCCTCAGCCCTCAGACGGGGGTGGGCAGCACTCCTGCTGTGCGCTGGCTCTGACGGAGCCCTCCGCCACTGGGGTCTGCTCGATCACCCACAAAGGTGCCCTTGGTGGGTACAGCCCCAGAGGAGGGGACGCTGCTCTGGGGTCTCAGGGTGATTCCTACTTGTCAGTGATGGTAGAAGAATATTCCAGGCTGGTAGCAAGCCCTGGCAAGATGGCTGGGAGGGTGCCAGGAATGTTCCGGAAGTGGAAGTGGTGTGCAGAGGGCAGGTGCAACGGAACGGTCCTATGAATGATCTACTTCTGAGCCCCCTGTGAGTGCCAAGCGCCCCTCTCCCCCGTGCCCCCCTCAGTTCTCACACCCGAAGCCCAGGGCTGCTCCCACCAGCTGGCGCCCAGACCACACGCGCCTCAGAGAGAAGGGGACAGAGGGTCCGGTGTCCCCCATCCCGGGCCCCTCCTGGCCAGCCCAGGGCTTCCCTTCCCCCGAGGAGCAGCGGCTGCCCCGCAGCCTGGCTCGTCGCCGGCTCACCTTGCTGTCCTTGGTGGTGACCAGGACCTTGTCCTCCTCCTTGGGGTGGAATATCAGCTTCTCGGCAGAGAAGGGGATGACCTGCTTCCGGAAGGAGTTGCCCTCGTCCGTGCTGAGGAACAGGTTCTGCTGCCCGTCGCTGAGCGAGGAGCTCACGAGGATGATCTGAAACGCGAAGCCCGGGCGTCAGGGGCCGCTTGCACTCCCTGGCTCGGAGTGCACACCTGATCACTACCATTCCGTGCCTCAGTCTCCTGGCCTGTGAAGTCGGCAGGGGCTCAGCCCTGCGCCCCGGCCCAGTGAGCCTGTAGGGAAAGTCTAAGAGGAGGGTCACCAGGCTGTCCTCCTGGGGACTCTGCAAGGCGACACTCACTATGCTAGGGCCCCCTCCACTTGGCAGATGGGGAAACTGAGGCACAGAGCAGGCAGCCAACTGCCGAGGTCACATGCCAGGCAGAGCCGAAGTCAGAACGTGAGTGTGATTCCTGAGCGTCAGTGTTTCAGTGGGCTGGGAGCTGCCGGCGGGGGGTGGGGGGGCCTGGCCTGGCCACGGTGAGCCTGGCTTTCCCAGGGACAGGCCTGGGGCACCCCTTCTACGTGGATGCCCCACGGGGAGGGCCTTCCCAAACCCAACACTCCTCCAGGAGGCAAGTCCTCTCGCAGACCACTGACCACGGCGAGCACGAGTCGGTAAGATGCCCCGAGCCCCCGCCTTGATGTGAGGGAGCAGTGACCCGACACGTCCCCTCTTTCCAGGGACATCGCACTGCGCTCCCAGCACATTCACAGGCAAGCCCCGAACCCTTCTCCCCCAAGCAGGCCGTGGGGCTGAGGGGCACCCGCAGGGCACTCGCCTGGTTCCTCGGTGACTTTGCTCCTGAAAGCCAGGCACAGATGTGCTTGGAGGTGCCCGGAGCTGTGGCTTCTACACAGGACAAATGGGGGGGGTCACGGAGAAGGGTTAGTGGAGCGAGAGACCACAGGGTCACGTTTGCAGAGCTGTTTAATGACCAGGCAGCAGGGGGCTCGTGACAAAGGTGGGCTTCGAGTGTCAGCCGGCGTAATTCCAGTGCCTGCCACGCTGACCGGGTGGTGAGGCAGCACCGTGCCGGTTCGTCAATGGCAAGTGGCTACAGTCGGTGTCATTTCCTCAGTGGAAAATGCACAGAGTGGAATGAAATAGTTGATCGGCAGCCATAGGAGGAAGGAACCCCTGCCGTTGGTGACAACACGGGCGGACCGTGAGGGTGCTCTGCTGAGTGAAGTGAGCCCAACAGACAAAGACAAACACCACGTGACCTCACTTACAGATGGAATCGCCACCGAGCTCACAGACACACAGAAGAGGCAGGTGGCACCGGGGCCGGGGCAGAGACCTCCCGTTACAAGACGGCCTCCTGAGGACGTTATGTAGGAAAGGCGACTGCAGTCAGTAAAACTGTATCGTATGTTTGAAAGTTGCTAAGAAAGTGCGTTTTAAAAGCTCTCGTCACGAGAGAACATTTTGTAGCTATGGGAGGTTACGGCTGTTAACTAGACCGGTTTGGTCATCACTTCCCACGACCTACAAATACCGAACCATTATGCTGTGTGCCAATTACACCTCAATCTAAAAAAGCAAAAGAGCCCCTGGCTGCTGTGGCTCAGTGGATTGAACGCCGGCCTACGACCCAAAGGGTCATAGGTTCAATTCCCAGTCGGGGCACATGCCTGGTTTGCGGACCAGGTCCCCAGTTGGGGCTCACGAGAGGCAACCACATACTGATGTTTCTCTCCCTCTCTTTCTCCTTCCCTTCCCCTCTGTCTATAAATAAATTTTAAAAAATGAAAGGAAGGAAGCACAGGAGGTATTAATAATGGTTGCCCTTTCAATTTTTCTGAGCCTAAACTCTTTCAATCTCCACAAAGCTGAACATTCCTCACTTATTTTAGGTTCTCACTTTACGGAAGTGCCCCCACCCCGTATTCCCGCTTGAGTTTAATCTGTTTTTATGATAGAGACACCCTTCCCCTTGTTATCTGGCTGCCAAATCCCTCCTCATTTACCAAAGCGCATTTCAAAGGTCACCTCCTCCAGGAAGCCCTCCAGGACACACAGTTACTCTAACCCCTCCCCTGCTCTTTCCCAGCATCTTGTGCATTGGTTTGGTCCAGCCCAATGCTCCCTAGTGTTCTCTTTGTGAATCTGCCGCTCCCTCCAGCCGGGGACTGCGCAGCCTGGCAAGGCCCACGTTTGGTCACTGCCACACCTCCAGCCCGCAGGCACCGCCTCCCAACACACAAGCATTGTGGCTGTTCCCACACAGAGTGAGGGCCCTGGGTCTGGGGGTGCCTCTCCATCACAGTCTCGGTTAGGACCACAGCCCGATGACGGTGGCACTGCAGTGGGAGGGGACAGACCCCGAGGAAGCCACCCTGGCCAGGCGCCCTGGATCTGGATCAGGGGCTATTTTTGGCCCGAGTGGGATGAGCATGCCAGGGAAAATGGGGAAGACGAGTGCGACAAGGAAAGGAACAGTGGAGCAAAAAAATTAAGTTGCGTGACGCCAGCCAGCAGAGGCTGGCAGACTGTTGCTCCAAATTGGGAACCAGACTACTTTAAATGCTGTTATTTTCACTCCTTACTATTCTGGGGAGACATGGTGCCTGTGCCAGCTTCTGGGCGGCGAGGCAGGGGATCGGAGGAGGCGGCTGGGGTGCCCATCTGAAGCCGGCATCCTCTGCAGGGCCCCGTGCAGGAGGCCATAAGAACCAAGCGTTCCAGGGGTGTTGAGCTGAGCCCAGGACCCTTCCGCCACGGCTAGGACGCTCACCCCGAAGCCCCCATGGTTCCACAGCTCCTCCCCGATCACCCCGGGGACCAGTGTCACTGGACTGCACCCTGGGCACCAGCACTTGTCCCTTCCCAGCAGCCCCAGGAATCCAAGCTCCCTCCAGGTGGACGGCCACGTTAGGCCGTAGCTCCTGCTGGCTCTCAGCTCCGTGCCCACCAGCTCTGCCACCCTGACCCTGGCCTCCCCTTCACTCCACCCCCAACGCAGTAACAAAAGGCAGTAACCAGGGCGCGCAGCCCACACCAGGCCCCCGGAGCTCACTCCTCCCAGCCGCCTGAGGAGGACCCTGTCCGCACCTGTCCTGCTTGCCAGCTGGAGACAGGAGGCCCTGGGGGCTGTGTCCTGTGTCAAGTAGGAGAACCTGGTTGGCATCCGGGGCTCCAGGGCCAGTGCCCACTCTCAGCCACTCAGACAGTGGTCTGCAGGGTGGAGACGATACTGATGACAGCCCCCCGGGGCCCCCCTGGGCCGCCACGCTGCCCGTGCAAAGTGCAGCATCAGCACCTGCGGACAGTGGGCTCTAGAGGTGCCGGGGCCCCTCGTCCTTGCTGGGCCCGGGGGGCTGGTCATGCATCCCTGGGCCGGTCCGCTCACGTCTCAGCCTCAGCTCGCCCGTCTGTAGGTGAAGACAGGACCTCCCGCTGCAGCGGCCATGGGAAGGGCTTGATGACGCGGTGGGCACATCGGACCGAGTGCAGCCCCCGGACACCGCAGACAGCCCGTCCACGGCGGCCAGCCTCACTGTCGGGGCATCTCTGCCGCTGCGAAGGGAGGCTGGTCTGTGCAGTTCTGTGCCCTTCACCCTCACCTCTGGGTCAGGGTCACGGAGCTGGGGCAGGGGTGACAGGGACGGGAACACATGGTGCCGTCACACCAGAGTGTGCCGGAACTGTGCAGCCGAGAGCCCCCCTTGCCTCTCCCTCGGGCTGGCCTGGGGCTGGGGGCTTCCCAGGGAAGGTGCCGCCTGAGCCGAGCCGCAAAGGGTAAAGAGCAGGGGCTCGGAGGGACTGAACGTGCATTCGGAAGGGGGGTGAGACGGGCCCTCCCTTGTTCAAGTCACGCACCTGGGTTTGTTTTTGTTGCAGAGCACGCTCTCGACATATTTGCTTTGCTGACTCCAAAGCAAGTCTGGCCACCTCACTGGCCTGCAGGTGGCATCTGTCCTCCCATCCGATGGCGAGGTGGCCGGTAGGCAAAGGGAGAGACAGGCTGTGGGGGCCCCGTCATGGGTGCTGGGCTCCTGGGAGAGCCCTGCCCGCCCTCACCGGGAGGGGCCTCAGGGCGTTCTCCGCCCCCACCCACACGTAGTGCCCGCTGGCTCTACCGCGGCTCGTGTCTCTCTGCGGCCTGTGGCCACCTTGGTGTCCCCTGCGGGAACCACACGTGGCCCCACCTGGCCCTGCTCAGCTGTCAAGTTAACTTTCCCGGGCCGGGGCCTCCGGTGTCTCCTCTGAAAGGCAGCACCAACAGGCCCGTCAGCCGCACCGCCGAGCTGGCCCACATGGTGACATCTCAGAATCACTCAGGAAGTGAAAGGCGCCCAGGAGCCGCCCCACCCCCACCCCCGCCCCCACCCCGGCAGAGAGCTGGTGGCACGGCCGACCCTCAGTCTCTGTGAACAGCGCTCCATCGGAGAGAGGATCTTTTCAGTCTTCCAAGCGGGGCCCTCAAAGAGTCCCCAGCCCGCCGCCAGGACTGGTGTCATTGCGTCAGCTTTCTATTTAAACCCCACACCAGTCTATTCCTGGCTACACAGATGCACCCAGCTGGAGATGCAGACACTTGCCCTCCAGGCTGGGAGAGGCAGGCAGGAGGCAGAGGAGAACAGCGGTGCCCACCCCCAGCTCTCGGGTTAGAATCTGGGCAGAGCGGCTCCCTGCCTGCGTGAGTCCCCAGGGGCGAGTCCCCCCACCCCCAGGGGCGGAATGACCCCACCGGCAGTGCTGGCTCTGGGGGTGAGCGCCCCCTGCTGGGGGGTCGGCACACACCCAGGTTGGTGCCCCAGAGTGTTGGAAGCTCACTCTGTGCAAGGTTTTTGGTCTGGACAGCCATGCGCGCCACAGGCCAGAGTCTCACTGGGTATGGCTCTGACATCTCTGCGGCCGGTCACCTCAGGCACGTCAGTCTCGTCCCTGGAACTGAGGGCAGTCAGTTCCCCCGTGCTGAGGTCACACTTCGCACTGGAACCCTGACGCCTGCAGGAGCGAAGGGCCCTTGGGTGCTTTCTCCAGGGAAAGGTCTGTTGTGGGAGGGTCTCAGTAACCTGGACCCCTGCAAACGCCAGCCTGACCGGATGCAGCTCTGCTGGACGCCTTCCCGGCCTCTCCCACTGGTGCTCCTGAGTCGGGCACTCTCGACTCTCTCCCGTGACCTCAGCCTGCGGACCTGGCTTGCCCGTGGCCCGAGGGCCCGCCATCCTGGACGGCTGCCAGCTCCCCGAAGGCCTGCGGTGCAGGGAGGCCCTGGCGGGGACCTGGGTGGGTCAGCGGGGGGCCATGGTGACGATCCAGGTGGCATCACCCACTGGCCTGCATTAGGGCAGAGGTCACCCCCCACCTGTCCACCCACCAAGAAGCACTCTGGGATACGCCGCTCAGTTTGGTCACCTGCTGTAAATGTCGCCACACAACTCAGCCCCGATTCCACCCTCCCCAGTGGGTGGCCAGTGGCTTGTGTCTCCAAGTCTCCTCTCTGCAGGGACTCAAGCCCCCTCGGGCAGGGCTGGGCCGGTGAGAAGGCGGGAACGCCTGCTGAGTGCCTGGCCCTGCTCA
Source organism: Artibeus jamaicensis (assembly GCF_021234435.1). Lineage (NCBI taxonomy): Eukaryota > Metazoa > Chordata > Mammalia > Chiroptera > Phyllostomidae > Artibeus > Artibeus jamaicensis. Next base: position 25,541,205 of record NW_026521954.1, on the reverse strand, counting down.
GGCCCCACCACACAAGTGCTGGTATTGTCACCACGGCGGTGAGTGGGTGATGGGGTGGTCTCTTACAGACCAAGCTCAGGAGCCCGGAAAGGAGAGGAGCTGCTCCAGGCCAGGGGGCCGCGCCAGGGCGGTGAGTGAGACTGGCTTGTGGTGCGCCTGGGTCTAACCGACAAGCAGCCAACTGGTTCGGGCGGAGCGAGGCGGGTGGCAAACTCTGGCATGGCTGTGTTCTGGAAGACAGTATTCCACCAGGACAGGTGTGTTAAGTGCCTATGGTCCCATCCGTGCACGTGTTCATTCGTCCGCCCCTAAGTCAACAGCAGCAGCAAGGAACCATCTCTCGGGACGTGGCAGGATGAGGTCTCCACAGCGGCTCAAGCAGCTTCTGCGTAGAGACGGTGAGTCTGGAACCGCAGCAGGGTCTTCGAAGTCCCCCGGACTTCCCACTCGGAAGGGAAGACACTGCAGCCGCCAGCAGCCGGGTCAGTTAGACGCCGCGTTCCTGTCACTGAGCCGCCCCCCTCACAGCTCGAGCTGAACGTCCGAACACTTACAGTGTGTCAACGCCTGCATCAAATAGTCAAGGCCACGGTCATCAGTGCAGGGACCCCTGACATTCTGTGGCTGTGCCATCAAGTTAGGGCAGAGCCGAGAGGCCCACTGTTGCATCATGTCCCCCCGCTGGTCGGCCAAGCGGGCTCACGGCTGAGGCATGTCAGCCCGGTCTCCGGGACGGAGGCGTTCCATGCCACATGGCAGCGGGGACCGCACTGGTCGGACAGATCCCGTACGTGGCATTTCCTGAGCACTTACTGGTGTCGGGCACTGTGCGGGGGCTTCACACACATTTCCGACAACCCTCCGGTGAGACAGTTACTATCACTGTCCCTGCTAGGTGGTCCCCTGGAGGCGGGGAGCTGCAGCCAGGATCCGACACGGCCGTTCGCCTCTGTCTCCCCACGGCGGTCGTGGGCAGGGGGGTGAGTCCTGCTCAGCACTCTTCACTCACACATTCATGGAACTGATGTCCCCTGGATCTGGGGACAGAGCGAGGGCGCCTGGCTGTCCCTGGGCTCACGGAGCACAGTCTGGAGGTGAGACAGGCGGTGCCCACAGAAGCACACAGGGGTAGTTACTGACCCTAAGGAGGGCCCAGTGCCTCCCCAGGGGGGCATCTAGGAGGCACCAGCTGGACCCTAAAGGGAGTAAGACAGCCAAGCAACCGGTCCAGCAGGCAGGAAGGGGACGAGGAGGCCGTGGCCCTGGGAGAGAGGGCCCCGGAGACATAAAGGCTGCACAGCCCCGGCTCCCGCCCAGGCGCTGGGAGGCCAGCAGGCTTCCCGGACACTAAGGGAGCAGAGCTCGAGGAGGGGCCTGGGGAGAACAGTGAGGACAGTGCCCGGGGCCGCAGGCCAGAGGCGGTGGGCACTGGGCAGGGCCACAGAAGCTCACACGCGGCGCGGACTGTGTGTAACCACCGGTTGTCAAGCGGGGGCACCAGTGTCTCAGGGAGGCATGGCGTGAGAGACAGGGCCACCTTCCAAGCCTTCTTCCTGTCCTCTTGCCCAGGGGCCCTCAGCCCCCGCTGAGCCCCGAGGCACCTACTCGGGGGACAGACCGTGCCCCTGGGCCTGGCCAGGGCCTCATCTGGAGCGGACGCCTTGTCAGGGCTAGGCAGACTGAACGGTACGTGGCAGCAACAGAACAGGCGAGTAGGCTGTTTAGTCAACTTCTTCTATCCTTCTGACTGCAAGTGAGTGATGATTCAATTAAAGTTCCTGGGAAGCAGCTCTGGAGGAGATTTCCTGGCGGCTCAGGGCGCGGGCGAGAACCTTCCGTGACGACACCTTCCAGTGGAGCAGCAGGGACGCTGCAGTCACGCAGGCCCCCCAGACCCCACCCCCACAGCCCGGACCACAGACCAGGGTGGGGAGCTGGGGGCAGGGCCGTGGCCCCAGGAACGGGAGGCGGGAGGAGCTGCCGGGCCTCCCGGGCGGCTGCAGGGCCCGCCAGGCCAGCCCACGGTCTGATGGGGGAATCACTGCCATAATGTCCTATTGCTTGGATGCCTCCCGTGATGGGGGATCCCTTCCTCACTGGCTGCATAAATATTTCTCTTTATAATGAGCTCCATCCTACGGGCACAGAAGAGATGGTGTGGAGTCCGGCAGACCAGTGCTGAGTCCGGGCCCTGCTGCAGAGCTGGGGACCACGAGTCGGTTCTGGGGCCCCGGGAGCCTCCATCCGCCTCGCTCTCCTCTGGTCTCATCCTTTTACCTGAGACTCAGGTGGAGGTGGTTAGGGGTGGGCAGGGGAGGTGAGAGTGGCTCCGGTGGCGGGGGAGTTGTCGGGGGCCCAGGGAGCCTGGCACAAATCTGCCACGTGGAGCTCCCTCTGCTGGAAATTACCTTCAAACGTACACCGAGGAAACATCATTCCCACCCGGCGGGTTTAAGACCCAGTAATTAAGTGGTTTCTGCACTCAGTTTTTAGAGCCAACTCTTTAAGTTATGAGCATAAAGTGGGTCCCTGTAATAGCCAGTTGTTCTGATTGGTGGTTGCTGGTGCAGTGGATCTTATAACTGGGCAGAATTGTGCAAGCTCAGGAGGCCCCTGCTCTGAGTGCCCGCCAGCGCCCAGCTCCCCTTCTGAAAGACAAACCAGTAGCCACCTGTTCAGTCAACCAGACACGCGTCACAGCCCCACACTGCCCTCCCCGGGGTGACACTGGAGAGACGGGACCTCAGTGCGGTGCGGCTGCTGCTGAGGAAAAGACCACGGGCCACCCCCAGAGGCCGCCCCCCAGCAGACATTTCCTTACTGGGAAACGGGACGCGGCAGCTCTCACTTGAATGCCTGCGATCCCCTCTCCCTGGGGACCCGGACAGAGGACAAAGGACACTGCGGGCTGTCAGACAGGCGGGACAACTCTGTCCCCGGGGCTCTGACAAACCCTGTGGGGCTGTGTTTTCCAGTTAGAGAAATTGGTTTTAAAGGCCCGATAAAGTGCATTCTGTTGTTACAGAAAAGCAATCCATCTTCTGCAGTTGTTGCTGCTGAGACGACAAATTGATTCTTCAGGAAAAAAAAAAACCTTGTTCCGTGTCCCTGAGCAGCTGTGAGAGCACAGCACTCGCTCCAAAGAGCTCCCTCCCGGCGGGGGGTGGGGGGCAGCAGAACCTGGGCTACCCTGACGGCCCCCGCCACAGGTGGGGGGCAGTGGGGGGGCAGACAACCTGGGTCTCTGTGGAAACCCTGAGAGCAACTGCTGGGGCCCCAGGTCCCCCCACTGACCAAACTCCTGCTCAGAGCCAGCATTTGGCAGCCCCAACCCCGACCGCACCACCACGGCAGGCAGAGCATTGGCGCCTACAGAGGCTCCTCTCTGGCCTGCCTCCCCTTGTCGCAGGCCGGGGCTGGCACGTTTGTTTGTGGTGCGAATGAACGAACCAACCGGGCCACTTAGGCGCCATGACCGTCAAAGGGGGAGACAGGCTTGGCCCAAGGTCATAGACACTGAGAAGGCGCAGCAAGGCCTGGCCTGAACACTACCCAGACCCACAGACCTCCCCCCTTCTAATCCAGAGAAGCACTAAGACCTAGAAACCCCGCATCTGAGAGTGGGAAGGTGCCTGCTCATCACCCAAGATGAGCTCATTCCAGTGGTGTTCCTCCAAGTGGTGGTCTGGCCTCGGCTTGCATACTTCTTGTGACAGGGAGCTCACTCTCTTGCAGGACAGCTCAGCCCATCTATGAACATCTGTAGCTGCTAAGAGGCTCTTCTCTGCCCCAGACTCACTGTTGGAGCCAGGCCTGGCCCATGGACCCACGTCCCCAGGCACACCCAAACGATGACCACCACCACCATAGTATTAACCGTGGCAGAAATACTGACAGCTGCCGGCCCCAGACAAAACTCGTGAGGAGTGGCCATGAATGGCGAGCCCGAGAGTTGGTCACAGAGTGGGGGTGGTTCACGGGCTGTTTGCCATCTGACACGGAGCTGTCCCTCCCAGTCAGCCAGAGAGACCGAGGCCCCTCCCACCATCTGCCGAGGCCTGGCTCCCCAGCCCAGGCCATTGGGACCAGGCGCCCATTCTGCTGATGTGGAGGCTACTTAGATGCGGTCCTAGCACTTCCAGGACCTTCCCATCACACTGTCACTGCTAAGTCTCCTCAGTGACAGAGCTCTTGGTGAATATGGCACTCACAGGAGCTGGAGGGGGGTCTGGCCAGGGGCCCACTGCACCTGGTCAGGAGGCAGACAACACCCTCGGGGCAAGGCCGCGGGGGCTGCAACTTCCCATGGATTCCCTAAGATCAGAGAGGGAGACACACAGGAGGAGATGCAGAGCAGGGCCCATCCCGCCAGGGCCATGGAGTGGGGGAGGGGGAGGCGCAGACGCAGGACGCGTGTGCTCCCTGCTGCGGTCACGTGCCCCTCCAGCGCGCAGGCGCAGACAGCAAAATGGCAGAGAGGAGCTCATGGTGGAGCTGAAATGAACCCGAACTGAGGACTCCGAGAGAGGCGTCCTGTGAACAGGGCTCCCCCCGAAACCTGTGGCGTTGGAAGGAGTGTTCAGTGTGGCATTCTCGGTGGGACGCGAGAGCACAGGGGCTTTTGGGGGAGGGGGGACCAGGAGCACATTGCACGGGGAGAGTGGAACTTACATCACCCTGGGAGGTGGTGAGAGGCAATGGAAGGGGTATTTTCACAGAACTGCTTGGGAAACGCTCCCAGAATGGAGCGGAACACATCGGGTCCGTAAGACGAGCAGGAGGAAGAGAACGCATGGCCTTGGAGACGAGCGAGCAGGGCCGTCCTCAGAACGGAGCGCCCCCACGGAGCAGCAGCCCGCGCCGGACAGGAGCACGGCACTGGGAACAAAGGGAGGCGTCTGCAGAGGAAGCCACGGGCCCGAGACAAAGCTGTGGCCGGACACAAGACCCTCCCAGTGAAAACAGGCAGCCCGGAGGAGAGAGAAAGTCAGGCAAAATGAACCGAGGACGAACTTGGCCAAAGGCACCACTCTGCTGTGGGTGCGACGCAGTGAGGGTGCCCCCTTCAGGCACTCGAGAGAAAGGGGAGACTGGGCATCACTCATCCGTGGAGGAGCCAATGAAAGAAAGCCCAGGAGGTGGCGACAGGCCCAAGTCGGACAAACCTGACCGTGTCCCCTTTTCTGCCGCTGCTCCTTGTCACTGCCCCACATTCACGCCCAGGAACAGCGCAGGAGAGGCCGGGCTTCGACCTGCTCTGAGGAGGCTGTCACCACAGCACATGTGACCCTGAACCACAAAACACTGCGAGTGGCCCTTGACCACAAAGGCAGGGCAGCCCCGTCCCCCTCGTCTGTGGTTTTGCTGCCCGTGGTGGTGCTTACCCATGGTCCAAAAATATTAAATGGAAAATTCCAGAAGCAAACAACTCACATGTTTAAATTGCATGCTATTCTGAGTATCGTAATGAAACCTCGCAATGTCCCCATCGGTCCCTCCGGGACGGGAACTAGCCCTTCGTCCAGCATCTCCACGCTGCGGTCGCTCCAGCCCGTCACTCGCCCAGTAGCTGACCTGGTTATCAGACGGGTCACAGGAGAAGGGGGAGACCACATCACGTCACTTTTATCACAGCCACTTACTACTGCTGCTCCTTCTGTCGTGAGTCATCGCTAATCTCTTCCTGGACCCAGTTTATAAACTAAGCGTCACCCCAGGGACATATGTCCAGGAGAAAACACAGGGTTCAGCTCAGCCCGCAGTTTTGGGCAGCCACTGGGAATCTTGGGACAGGTCCCCCACAGATAAGGGGGGGTGACTTCGTATGATGAGAAGTGCGACAGCTGGAGGGGGTAGGAGAACTGTAACCCGGTCCCCTAATATTCCTGTCATTTGCTCTGGAGTGTCAGCAGTACCAGGGACTCGGGCCTCACAGAAACATGGGAGGAGTCTGTGCCTACCAGGGGTGGGCTGCCCTCCGCTCCATGGGTGATCTTCCCCCTTGGCAGCCTCAGTGACCAGCACCCTCCCCCTGCCGCATCCTGGCCCACACCCTCCCTCCTAGCCAATGACAATGAGGTTCTGCTGCAGGGACACAGCCCACACTCAGTGTGACAAGTGTCCCACACTCTCATTCTTCTTGAGACCGTCGCGCCCCCCCACCGGGAGGCCTTCAGGGAGATGTGAGAGCCTTCATTACATCCATTTTCAGCCGAAGGAAATATGCCCAAAGGGGAAATTACAGTCTCCACTTCACACAGTTTTCTCAGATGGCAGCTTTCCTCTCTTCAAAGCAACTCAAGGACCTAGCGCCTGCCAGATGAGAACGATGTCGTCCGTCCTGCTCGGGGCAGGCGCACAGAGAAACGAGAAACACAGCGGCGCCGAGGCCCACGGCACGACACCTGCAGCACGAGCTGCCCTGCCTCCGCGTTGGGCCCCGTCTTTGTTTCAACGCCCCTCGCACTGAGCCTCGAGGTCTGCGCACGGCGCCAGCATGGTGGGGCTGATGACGCCGGTGATCTCGGCCCCACAGGTGGTGGCCGCATCTTCCCCACCATGGAGTGGCCACACTGTCTGCAGAGCAATGACACCCAGGAACCCCCACGGCCTGCCTGGCCGGCTGCAGGTCCAGCCCTGCGTGTGCTGGGGGGGGGCACACTCCACCTCCTGGGCACCTCTGTACCCTCCTTGGAGCAGGAGTGGCAAAGGGACTGCCGCATCACCCAGGGGACCAGCACGGCCCCATTTCTGTCGTTGTGAGACCCTGGGCGAGTCCCTGACGGTCTCCAGCTTTGCCTCCTGTAAGACGGTGGGTGGCCATGGGGAGCATCCAGGTCCCTGCTGGGACCCAGTCACTGTTACACATCAGCAGCCCACAGGAGCATCTTCTTCTCAAACCCACTCCCAGTCTCCACGGCACGGCCGGCGCAGGGCCCAGACCCACGGGCAGGCCCTGGGCTCCCCACGCCGCCTGGCCCCCTCCTCCCCCACCCACTCCTCTGGGGCTGTCAGCCACGACAGTCTGCCCGGCTGCACACCAGGACCCCTGCTCCGTGGCGGACACGATGTCAGGAAATGGAGGAGATGGGGACACTGCTGGGACAGGACACGTGCTCCTGTCACAGTCCGCAGAGCATGTCACACCCTGACCCGGTGCCGAGCACCTGGCCTCCGGAGCTGGCCCGAGGAACCCTGGGCGTGAGAGGGTCTGCGCCGTCCAGTGAAGGCTCGCGGACGGAGGAAGGAGGTGAGGACGGCACAGGAGCCCGTCTCCGGGCGGCAGACAGACAGGGAGCCGCACTGCTTCCCCACCTGCTTCTGCGGGGAGCAGGTGCAGGGCACAGCCAGACTCCGGGCCTGCGGTGGGCACTGCAGCATCTGACCAGGGCTGCCCCTTCCCGAGTGGCCGGAGAGGCCCAGCGGGGTCAGCACCATGGACAGAGCCCAGGGCAGCACCACCTGGGCTGTGTGGCGACTCCTTTCCTCAGGGACTGGCTGGGTCTCGGCTGACCAGGCTGCCCCCTTCTGACAGCAGGGGACCCCTCGGCCCCAGATGCGCGCTGGCCAGGAGGGTGGGGCGTGCCCCAGGATCTGCTGTGGCCTTGCACACCCTTTGTCCTGACACTTTGCTTTAAGCTGTAACACGTGCGACAAGGGCAAGAGAAGCCCACGCTAGCGGAGTCCCATCTCCTCGTGTCCTCCTGACACTCGACATTGTCATCGCTGCTGCTTGCTCAGCCTTCTGCCAGCATAAGATGCAAAAGGACATCTAGTCGTCTGCTTTTCATTAACAATGAGGCTGAGCGTCTTCGCCCTACATTTATTAGAATTTTTATTAAAGTGTGTTCTACTGTAATTGCTAGAAGGCCCAGTGGGAAGCCTGGCCTGGGTCTCCCTTGCCTGGTGGCCTTGGGGTGCTACAGACAGGCCCCCAAAGATGCGTCACACCCAGGAGGGGGCCGGAGGGACCAGGTCTGGTGTCCTGTCCTGGCTCCTCCAGGTGCTTGCTGGGTCCCCATCTGCTCTGCTGTGCCCTGGGGACAGTTGCCCACCTCCCAATGCTGTGGGCTGGGACCGGAGCCCAGCTGGCCGCCACCCCACGCTCCGAGGGACCTGCACTCATTCTCGGCCGCGGCTGCCTGTAGACACGCTCCCCACGTGGAGGAACCACACGCTCCCCGAGTGTATGATGGGCACAAAGAAACCTCAGCTGGCGCGGGCGCAGCAGGACAGCTGACCTGGAAGTGCCTGTGATGGATAATTTGGGCACAGTTCACAGGGGCAGACGTGAGCTGCTGGCAGGCACTGGGAAAACTTTCAGAGTAGATGAGGTCTAGAGCCTCACTGCCTGTCTGCCCACCTGACCTCCCCCGAGTGCTCACGTGACCTCACCTGTGCGTCCACCTTACCCCACCCGCATGCCCACCAGAGCGCCGAGGCCGAAGCCGGAGGAGTAGGTGCCCTGTCTCCGAGGCGCCCTGAGCTCCGCCTCGCCCGCTGCCTTCCGCTCTGGATAAGCATCTCTTACCCGGAACCCCCTCACCAGCCACAGCTTGCACCCCCACTTGAGCCTGGTCCCCGCCGCAGTGCAGCTCTCCGAGCAGGGGCCCCGCCCTGCCAGGCCTGTGCCCGAGCCCCTGCTCACAAAGCTCAGCAGGGCGATGGGCTGCTGGAGGCCACATCCGTCCCCGTGGGGTTTCGACCCTCCTGAGACCTCATGTGACCATCGGCAGCTCCAGTCCCCCTTGCAGTCTCAGGGGACCGTGGCCTCCGGGCCCATTCCCAGGTGGCGACAACACGAGAGAGCCGTGCAGCTGCTCCCTCATGTGGGAGGGGCCGGTTCTAGTGCCACCGTCCCTGCAGCCACTGCCCGCCAGGCCGGCCCCTGTGGCCCCCCGAGTTTGCAGCCTCTCCCCCGGCAGCAGAGCCCCCCTCAGCCCCTCCCCGGGGTTCCAGGACCTTCCTTGCTGACGGCGGCTCCACTTCCAGGTGCTGTTCTCTCTGTCCAGCCCCCCACATCCACACCTCAAAAATGTCCCCTCTGTCACCACCTCCCAGCGTGTCGGGCCTGTGACTGAAGCTTTCCAGGTCTCTTTCCAGCCAACTCCTACTCACCCCTCAGTGCCCAGCAACAGTGTCTCCTTTGCACAAAGACACGCGCCTGCGCAGTGAGCCCCGCCCCTCCTCGGCGGCACCCCGCTGCCCAGCACCCAGCGGCTGTTGCCACCCAGTCAGCACTTGATGGAATCAACTTTGGCTTTTTTAAGACCTTTGAAAAGTGGTTACTGGAAGTGAGCTCTTATTTCTAGAATGAAATTGCTCATTCATGGATCCTTAGGACAGGCAGACAGCCACTTCCTCCCTGTGGCCCCCCCCCCCCCGCCCCGGGGCTGGGACCACGGTCTCCGACTCTGCGTTGGCGTTTCAGCTCCACGTGGCTTCTGTCAGGAGCACACAGCTGGTGTGGGACTGGCCTCCCACTGGGGGACTCGCCCATGTCCTCCCTGACCCCTGCAGCTGTGCGCCCGCCAACACAATCCTGTTTGTTCACTGACAAGTGACAACCGCCCCCTAGTAAAGTGACAGTCTCAGCTTCACCACGTCACCAGCCAACAGAGCTTTTCAAAAACGAGTTTCTTCGCTGTGAACTCAGATCCTCACTGGCAGGTCACGGAGCAGCGGCAGAGACACACAGCGGGCGATCTACCTTCCTCCTCCCTGGCAGACCCTGGGCGCCGGCACCCGGCCTCGCAGAGGACAGCGGGGTCGCCCGCTCCCCACATCGACCACAGTGTGGACACACGTGGGTCGGTCCTGAGGCCCCGGGCAAACACGCATCCAGACCGCGGCGCCCGGCAAGGGGCTGCCTGCCGAGCCTCGGAGTGTGGCTGCCGTGATGAGACACAGTTTAAATTTAGCTTCATTTAAACTTTAAAGATGGGTATTTGCTTCGGTTGTTGCACAGCTAAAGCCACTTCGGAGTAACGTGGGCGTGTGAGTCTTTTCTTCATCCGCAAACTCTGTGAGCTGTAAATACAGATTGAGGACTTAACAATTTAGCGGCCGAAGGGATGCCCTCTGAGAATGAAGTGGGAAGTGGTTTTCAGAGCTTAGTATAGAAAAGAATGTAGAAGGTTTCGGTGGTGGTTTCTACATCACTTATTTCTTGATACAATAACGCTGCCTTAAAACACGCTGTTAAAGCTGACCACTTCCCCAGGCTTTTCGAATGGGGCTGCAATGGAACTGGAAGTCATATGTGCGGCTCATGGCATTTCTGTGGGCTGAGCTGGCATAGAACCGGGCTGGGGACCGCTACAGGGGGAGCTCCTTGGAGACGCTTCATTCCCCAAGAGCTCCGGGTACCGGCTCCCTCCCCCCGTGGTCTCTGGGAAGCTGGTCCCCCTCCTGCCCCAGGACCCTGACCGGTGGCATCGCCCCCAGCACCTCCAGCTCCTGGCTCTGCCTCACTGTCTCCTTCACTGGAAGGTCAGTCGTGGGGTGCTCCTGGGTCACCCATGCACGGTGGTCTGCCCCGGCTAGGGAGAGAGCCAGCCACGGTTGGGAGATGGCCGTCTGTGCCCAGTAAGGGGGTGACTCGGGGTGAGAAAGGTTGGAGGACAAGGAAGCCTGTTAGGACTGGTGTGTCCTCTCAGACGTCCTCCAGGGCGGCCCGCACTGGCCTGGCACGCACACCGTTCAGGGCACACGGCCACCTCCCGATCCAGGCAACACGCGGCAGGCTCCCGCTGCTACATGCTGACCTGTAAAGTTCCCGTCCTGGGGGAACCGCTCCGTGTCCTCAGTCTGTGCGCACTTCCTTCCCCACCTCCTTAATGAGACGCTAGCTGTCCCTGGCTGCCCGCCCTGCCTGGCATCTGGCAGGACCTGCACATTCCAGAAACATGAGTGATCATGAGCAATAGGGCAGGGGCTCCAAGACCCTCGCCTCTCTCTGAGGACCTGCACACGAACCGTCCCCATCCTCTGGTAAAAGCACGTCCTGAGCTCTAACCCGCAGGCCCCGCTGTGTGCCCCAGCCCGTCCCTGCCCGGGGAGCTGTCAATCAAGGTCAGTGGGGGGCTGAGGCCTCACAGGAACACAGGACCAAACCCGCCCGAGGGGTCACGGCTGAGCTTCAGGAAAGCCAGCTGAGGACAAGTCAACTCACAGTGATGCCTGCTTTGAAGAAAATAGAGCAATGAAAAAGAATGGAAGAAAAGTTGGGGGGTGCCCCTTCAGCCAGCCTCCTGAGAAGGTGATGTCAGAAGAGACAGGAAGAGGGCTGAGGACCCCTCGACCGAGTGCCCAGGGCGGAGGGGTGGAGCGGGGGGAGCGAGGGACAGCGGGGAGGCCCTGGGCACGCGTGTGGGGGCCAGGAGCTCAGGGTTCGGAAGCCCGAGGCTGCCAGACCACCGTGTACCCAGACCGAGGCCGGAGCAGCCTGCGGGGACCCCTTGCTCTGTGTGGCACTTTGCTTCCACCCAACTCCCCAGAGCCTGGGGGGGGGGGGGGCGTGCAGCAGGAGGTGGGCAGAACGCTACCGAGGCTTCTTCCCTGATCTGGAAAATAAGGAAGAACTTGGCTTTGCCTCGTGACTGGATTGGCCCTCCCCCGACCCTCACCTCGTCAGCAGGTCTTCCCGCTGACACGGGCCGACCTCTAACCGCCCCCCCCCTGGGCTGTCCCCCCACTGGTGGATGCTACAGAGACAGTGCCCTTCCATGGAAGACTTCGGCGTGACAGGGCCGTGGCAGTGGAGACTCTGGGAACTTGCTGAGGTTGGATGAGCATCTCAGACGCAATGTGTGCCCAAGAGCAGTTGAACTGGAGGGCTGAACTGTGCACCTTTCCTTTGCAAAAAGGCACAAGTCCCGAGTGGAAACCGCCGGCAGGCTGCTGGCGCCCGTGTGCTACTCGGCCGGCGTGTTCGAAAGCGTCGACTCGTCCACGTGCGGCTCCGAATCGAGAGCTGCTTCCACAGCGCGGGAGCAACCCCTTCCCAGAGCAGGCAGGGCAGGCAGGGCGTGCGTCCCCGAACGTGGAGGTTGGGCTGGAAAACGGCGTGTTTCTCTTACAAAATCTCTCAAAAGTACAGACCTGAACATCTCAGTAACAAAAATCTCTAGCCTGTTTAAAAATCTTCCATAGGGGTTCAGTATATCTTTTTGGCCCAGTTGTTAAAAATACCAAACCACAAGGCCTTTCTGTGAGTTTGCCGCGTGGAGGGAGTCGGGGAGGGAGGGGCTTTCCCTCCATGGAAGGAGGACAACGCCCCCGCCCCACCTGCCAGCCCTGGGGGAGAATGTCCTGTCCCCTCTGCCATCCACCCGTCAGCCCACGGTCAGCAGAAGAATGTGAGGACACACCTTGACACAGACCAACACGGGCCCTGATCTTGGGAGCGAACAGGCCAGAGGAGGACTCGGAAGGGGTCCCACTGTCCCATCAAGAGACAGACGGAACACAGGCTGGGCCACAGCACACAGGGCCCTCCCAGGAGACCGGGCCTGGTCAGGCTCCGAAGGCTGCCTGGAGGAAGCGGTTGGCTCCAGAAGAGACATGATGGGCACCAGGAGGACACTAAGGGAGGGGGGACACGGGGCTCCCGGCCCAGGTGCAGGCCTGACGGTCAAAGTCGACTAAAGGGCAAAGGCCGGGACTCAGCTCAAAGCAAGGGGAGGGGGCAGCTCCAGAGGTGGGGGTTGAGGTTGGTTCTGGGGAGCAGTGGGAGGAACCACAGGGCTCCCAGCCCAGGAGTTACATGCAACCAGACCGCACGTGAGCGGGTGACACACAGACGGCGAGTCCTTCCTGCAGGGCCGAGCGGTGCCTCCCGCCCGCCGAGGAGTGGCCCTCACTGCACTGAGCGGAGGAGGCTGGGAGACTGTCCCCTCCCTCCCCGCACGGGGGCGCTGGCCCCAGGAAGCCACGGAGCCGGGCTTGCTAACAGGACGCACCTGCTCCTTCCCATGACCGATGATAATCACCATCATTTACACTGAGTGACGTTCATAACTTAAGGCTGTGACACCCTCTGGCTCCAGGCTCGGAGTGGCCTGTCTTGAGGCCATTTTCCTCCTGACAAGTCCCGCTGGCACAGGGGCCCCAGCTTGGGGGGCGCCTCCTTCCTCAGCCCAGGCCCCTTCCACCGCCTCCCAGCCCCTGCTTCCTCCCTCTGACCATCTCTTCCCACCCCAACGCCTCCTCTGAGAAGCCTTCCCTGACCCACCCCCTGTGCCCCCTGCCCCCACTGCTTCCTCTTCTCCTGCTCCAGCAGACTCCAGTGCCCCCATCCCAGCCCAGAGGCCACTGCGCCAGGCACACCCAGTGAACGTGGGGGGTGGACTGAGGTTCTGGCCCAGGCCTGTCCAGGGACCGGCCATAGCCTTTCCTAACTCTGTGCCTTTGCCCAATGCCGTGTTGGCCGCCCAGGGTGCCTTCGCCTCCTCCCCTCCTGGCACAAGTCTCTTTCCTTGTCCCAGTTAAAGCCTGTCTTTTGGTTTTCTCCAGCCAGCAAAGGGAGGCCTCCCTCCTGCTGCCCCCCTTTCCCCCCCCTTGTCCCCACAGGGCCCCGGCACCAGCCCTGGGCCCCGAGCGGCACAGACAGGGCGTCTGCCCTGCAGCCACACGAGCCGGCGCTGCAGAGGCTCCTGCCGCTCTCCCCGCTTCCTCGTCAAAGGCTGGTGTCTGTGATGTCAGGGCCGGGGGGCCGCGGTAACAGGATTCATTATTTTCGTGAATACGGGATGCTCAGCGCCAGAGATGGACACAGCAGGGACGGCGCAGCCGGATCCTCATTAAAGCGGCAGGTGCCTATTTCGCTGGGGATCGGAGCTGGCCTCACCTCGGAGGCCCGGGCTGCCAGGGGTGAAAGGACAGGGAGCAGCCGGGCTCCGCCCCTCCCCCAGCCCGCCCGACCACACCACAGACACATGGCACTGTTTTCTCAGGTTGGTGCCTGTCAGGACTGTTTCCGTGTGGGTGCCCCCACCCCGCTCATTCGAACTCTGGGCCCTGGCCTCCGCGCCGACGGGAACCCGTCCCTCTGGAAGGAAGCTGGAGCTTCCTGGAGGCCACCAGGTCTGGGGCCCAGGCAGGGCAGAGGTAGCCTGTCCTGACTCCTGTATCCCGAGGCCCCGGCCTCCGCCTGGCCTTCAGGAAAAGGAGGCTGGCCTGCAGGGCACAGTGATGGCCGGAGGGCCACTGGCTGCCTGGCGGTGCCCCCTGACCTGCACAGGAAGATGGGTCTGGAAGAGGGGACCAGGCTTGGCGGGTGACAAGTGGACACAGGAGTGGCCGAGGGGGTGGGTGTGGAAGGGTCTGAGTCTTGGAAGGTGCCTGCAGTGCCTGTCCCTGCAAACAGAGCCCCCCCCCCCCAACAATTGTCTTTAAAAGCCGCATCCATCAGGCGGGAAGGGCGGGGTCCGGAGCGGCTGCGTCCACCCTGCGGCTCAGGAAGGACTGTGGACTCCAGCTGAGAACAGGTAAGCGGCGCTGGGCACGGACCTCTTCCAAGATGCCGGGGAGCAGCCAACAGACCTCGGACTTCCCCTGGGGGACATGACCTTGTCCTGCATGGGACCACTGAGACGGGGGGTCTGCCTGTCATTGCTGCTGGTGCGCATGTCTCCAGCACTGACCCAGTGCGTGGCCTCTGCCTGCTGTCTCCTCATCCGGCCAGTGGTGGCAGTGTCAGCAGTGTGTGTGTGTGGGGGGGAGGGGCTGTGCCTCCATCTTTGCTTTGGTCATCAGCATCATAATTGTCTCTGGTCTCATCACCACGCCACTTCCATCACCCTAATCATCATAACTGTTGGTATTACCCTTGTCATCATCCTACCATCTTCATCATCTTCCTCATTAGCACCGTCATCCACTCCTTCGTCATCATCATCATATCATCTTCGGCGTTATCACAATTCCTCACCGTCATTATCACCATCCTCATCGCCGCGACCACGTCAGCTCCGTCGTTATCTCCATCCTCATCATCACACCACCACCAGCGCCGCGGCAACACTGCCATCTCCATCGCCGGCGTCACCCCTGCCCGAGGCAGTCACAGCCCGAGTCCTCCCCCCACCCCCCCAGGCAGGGCTGGCCTCCCCTCCCCGACAGGTCCTGTCTTGGGGCCAGAAGAGCAGCCATTTGTTGCAAATCACGCCCCATCGATCCTCAGAGCAAACAAACGCAGCCGGCGCCCGGGCGTCCCCACAGACTCTGTAAATGTCAGCCACCCCCGCACGCCCCACCCTGAGCTGGTGGCAGCTGATGAATAAGCCATCACAGTGGCATGAGGAGGGGACCTGTCAGAGGAGGGGGTTAATCCCAACAGGCCACTCGGGCGCCAGGTCTCAGAGGGAGCCGAGCGCCCGCCTTCGAAGGTCTCCTGTGATTAAGCGTGGGGACACTGGTAATCGCCGGCAGCCTAGCAGCACCCGAGCCAGGCAAGGGCGGGGGACCTGGGGCATTTTCCCTTCACCAGTGCAACCCTTGCCCCTCATTTCAAAGGCGCGGCCTGTGTGACACCCCTTCCGACAGCCACCGTGGGGTTCTTCTTGCAGTCCTCCCCGGTCGTCCTCGAAGCTGCCCGAGAAGCAGGCAGACAGCTCCGTGTGTGTGTCCTGCCCAACAGCCCGAGCCCGGCCGGGCAGTCGAGGGGCGGAGGCGCGAGGCCACCAAGTCCTCAGGGAAGCGGGGGGGCAACGCTGAGAGGCCCCCTCCGAGCTTGAGCTCTGGTGCAGGCCGCCCGCCGAGCTTTGTGCAGAAGCAGAAACACTCGGAAAAACACTACACAAATCAAGGAGAAACGTGCTATCAAATAAACGAACCCGACATCTGCGTCTCATGAAGTGATTTCTAACGAGTGCCATCCCCGGAATCAGGGCATTTGCATTTTAGCCCAACTGTCCCCATGCGTGCTGCTCAGCTAGGTCATGGACTGCAGTTAAACACGGCATCTAGTCTGTGCGGGTCCCAGAACACGCACGTGCATGCCAGCCACACAGGCCTGACTCTGTGCCTGTGCAGAGAGAGCAGCTCACCCCCGGGAACTAGGACCCGAGGTGCGGACTGCCCCACCCGGCCGAGCGTTTTACACGCTTCAGTGTCACCTCTGAAGCCGCCCTGGTCTGGGCAGGGCCTGGGGCTGCAGCTCCAACTGCCTGGGGCAATCTGGGAAGGCTTTGGGGAGGAGGTGGCATTCCAAGTGCCGATGGGGAGGGCTGGGAAAAGGCTACACGTGGAATCAGAGAGCGTGGGTTCAAGTGTCGGTGCCCCTCCCTCACCCGTAACCCCGGTCCCCAGAGCTACCACCCACCAGCTTCCAGAAGCCACTTGCTGGAGGCTCCCCTTCCCCACAGCCGGACGAACTCCGTCTGGCCGGCTATAGAAGCAGCACTGTAACCCACAGGCCTCTGTCAGCAGGGAGATAAGTGTCTGACTCTCCGAGATTATCTCCGTGCTAATGGGGGCCTCATTACGCGCTCACAAAAGGACCAATATCCAAAGAAGAATGGAACGCCACACCAATCTGTCTCTCCCTCCCCCACCGGCCAGCCTGTGGACGACCGCGAGGGGACGAGAGCGTGAGAGTGTCGGGCTCGGAGCGCTGGCAGCCAGGCTGCCGGTCCAGAGCCCTCCCAGGGGAGGGAGGGGGAGGCTGTGTCCCAGGTGCACAGGCATGTGGGGTCTCTGGCTCCCCCCTCCCGGCAGCTTGTGGTGTCCCCACTTAACCCCCCCGGACCGGAGAGAGCTGGGTCCCCTGGCCAGGCCGTCGGCGCAGCGGTCCCGTCTGTCCCGCAGCCGTCTGTCTCCTGCACCCCACCCCGCCCCCCACCACAGTGTGCTCTCCGTGGCTCCGTGCACAGGTTCGATGCTTGAAGAGGCCTGCGGAGACTTCCAGACCAACCTCGCAGACCAGAATAGTGAGAGTGAGCAAACAGACCGGTGAAGGTAATGACAAGCCATTTGGAGGAGCGAGGTGGCCATGGTTTGTTCAAACTGCAAGGACGAGAAGGTGCGTGGGGGCCATCCCATGTCCCCGGCGTCCCTGCAGTGGCCCGACTTTCACGTGGCCTCTTCACCAGTGACGCAGACGGGGAGGATGGGTTCCTGAGAGGGGTCACAGGTCTGGCCTCTGGACTGTGCCCTGTGGGGTAGCTCATTCACCTCCTACCAATGTGTGTGGGAGAGGGGACTGCTGTCCCCGGTTACGGATGAGCAGACTGGGCACCGGGGGCTCTAACCCAGGCCCTGATGCTGTGCCGCCCCCTGAGGCCGCTAGACCCCAGTGCTGGGACATGCTGTCCCTGCAGGTGGCGACCAGCCAGTCTGTCCCCCAGCCCATCCCACCACTAGGAGCCTGGCCCCCAGGAAGCCCTGCATGACCCCTGGACTGGGTGGGCTCTGGCATCCTCTGGGCATGCCCTGCCCTTGGTCTGCCCCTTTCAGGGGTTTGGGGTGCCCACCAGAGGTGTCCCCCCACTTCAGTCCAGCTTCCCGGAGGCAGCCGCTCCCTGGTCCATCCCCCGAGGCCACTACCGAGCTCGTGGGGCTGCAGGAGGGTCCTGCACAGGGAGCCCGGGGTCCCGGGCACTGGGTGGCACAGGGACCGGCAGCCCTCGTGGGGGAGGGGCACGCAGTGTCCCAGGGGAGGTGAGGAGAGTGAGGCCCAGGGAGAGCCCCGGAGACCCCTTCCCCACGGGCTGCCCAAGCTCAGAAAGAGGCGCAGGGAGGAATGGCGCCCCGCCCCCTCCGAGGCTCACTTTTCCTGTTTGCTGCATGCGGAGCAGGTGTTGGCCTTGAGATGCGCGGAGGAAGCTGAGGAATGCAAAGCTCTCGGCCGGCAGGCGGGCGGGCGGCAGACAGGGGCCGCTCCTCACTGCAGAGAGGAGAGCCACCCGCAGCCCAGTCTCAGCCGCAGCTCCTTCACAGCACCCTCGGACGCCGGGCGTTCGGGGAGCCCTTTGCGCAGCACGGCACTTCAGACGGCTCAGACACAGGAAGGAGGACAGGCCTTTGGAAGGTGCCCGACACCGGAGAGCTCCGGGGTCGTCGGAGGATGCACACGTGACCATCGCTGTGACGACACAGTCTGCCCGGGGCAGCCACCCCATTCCCAGCCTCGGGCCCCGCCACTGACCCCGAGCTGCGCCCCACGTGCCACACACTCCGCAACCTCCCCCAGCTGGACAACCGCGCGGTCCTCACAGCACCTTGACCCTGCCGAGTCCTCCCCTCACTTTGTGTCCTTGGGGTCTCACGAGAGCCAGAAGCCGGAGCAGCCCCACCAACCCCCACTGACCAAGGAAGTCCCAGGGGCTCAGTGACAGAGGCCATCTCTCTGCCCCGCCTCCACCACAGGTGATGAATCTAGGACCATTGTAATGGGAAGGGAGATGGAGAGGCCTCCGGCACTTTCGATGAAGAGTGATCGATGGGTTGACTGGTCGAACGAACTAAGTGAATGAACTCGGGGACTGTAAGGAAGTCAATAGGTTTAACACACAGACCTGCCTCGAGTCCCTGCACGCGCTTCGGACACACTGGTCGGCTGACAAGCAACGGAGGAGCGCGTGCTGCCCCCACCCCACCCCGGGGACGGCCAGCCCCAGGCCGAGCGCACACTGCACTTTCCTCCGCAGGCACCTTGTCCTCCCTCCAGCCTCCCGTGGAGCCTTCCCGCTCCCGGTGGGTGGTCCCCTCCCTGGGAGGCCTCTCCCCGACCCCCTTCCCCTCTGGCAGAGGCAGACTGGCCCCTCTTCTATGTCCCCGTGGGAGGCGTCTGCACTGGGACAGGGGCTGCTCTCCTGCGTGTGGCCTTTGCACGCCGGTCTCCCCACTGCGCAGAGTGCCGCACGGTGTGCCCGGCGGCGTGGGGGGTGGGGTGGGGGGAGGGGACGGGATCAACGGGCGGGTAGGTGGGCGCATGGACGGAGAGATGAGTGGGCGGGTGGGCAGCAAATTCTGGAGCCTTAGTTTCATAACTACACGTCCTTGAACTCTTAGGAAAACTGGACTTTATATATATTTTCTTTTTAACTTTTTTTTTATCTTAGAGAGAAGGGAAAAGAGGGAAAGAGACAGGGAGAGAAACATCATCGGTTGCCTCGCACAGGCACCTCAACAGGGGATCGAACCTGCAACCCAGGCATGTCCCCCCACTGGGAATCGAACTGGCGACCTTTTGGTTTGCAGGATGACGCTCCAGTTGACTGAGCTGCACTGAATGGGTGACACTGTCACAGTTTCCACCAGTCCAGGCCTGGGCTCGGCCTTCTCTGAGAGTCTCTCTCGGGAGCGAATGACTGTTGAGATGTCAGCATGTGGCACACAGAGGGCTTCCGGGACCCGACCTTCGGAAACGCCCTTCCTGGTGGGCGTGGCACCCTCCCGGTGCCGCAGGCCTTTCTCAGCCGCCCCCTTTGAGCAGTTTCCTTGGGGGGGGGCTCCACCTTGGCTGTGGCCCCTGCACTGCCTTCCTCCAGGACTCTCTGCCTCAGGACCTTTGCACCTGCTGTTCCCGCTCCACCTTTCCACCTGGGTAGCTCCTTCCTGCAGATCTAGGCAAGTGCCACTTCTGCCAAGAAAACTCCACGGCCCTGGACTAGAGTGACCTGTAAAGCCATGAGTCTCCCACAGGTGCATGTTCTTCAGCCACTGGGGTCTGCGCGTCCTGCCTGTTTGATGCAAGGCCACTTCCCCGGGGAACGCGCACGGCGTGTGAAGAAATGGTGCTCGCCCCCCAGCCGTTGGCGGGAGGAGAGACGGGCCAGGTCTTCACAGCCTCTCCCTCACCGGCCTGCAGAGGCGGTGGGGGCGCTGGGGTCTCCTCCGGGCCCCACCGGGCGGGGGCCGTGGCTGCACGCGCCTTTGGAGACGGCCCCTGCTACAGCGCGCCATCAGAAGGCTGCCCGCTGAAGGTGGACAGTTTCGGAGGGACAGCAGCGACCCGCCCTCTGGGAAACGGCCATTAAAACAAGGCGGCCTGACAGCCTGAGGTTCTGGAACCGTCTGTCTCCTGCAGTTGCCGTCACTGTCGCCCACAGGGCCTGTGCACCCTGAAGGGGTCCTTGTGGGCCATCTGTGTGTCTGAGGCCCCGAATCCGGTTTCCAGGAGAGGTCTGACGGGACATGGAGCTGGACAGTGCTGCTCCTGCCATCCCGTGGGCTGCCGGCCACACAGCGGGTTCCAGGCAGCCCTTGGCCAAGGACGTCTGTGCGCTGTCCCCTGAGCCTCAGCACCTGGGCTGCCCGAGCCCTCAGTTCCTGCCGCCCACCCAGCCCCTCCCGTCGGGGTGGTTTAGGCTACCACACCTCTGCCCTGGCTCCTGCCCTGGGCACGCCCTCCCCCCCTCCCTTCCCGGGCGGCTCAGCCCGCACAGGGCCCCTCGGGCGCCCCACAGGCGACCTGCCTCAGGGTTCCCGTGGCTCTGCGTGTCTCCACGTGGCACATGGCTTAGCAAACTGGGCCCCTGCCTGGCATGGGACGTGCCCTCCGTGTCCTCGGGCCGAGAGGGGGCCTTCCAGCTCTCCCACCCCCACGACAAAATCTGATCTTCATCCTGGGGAAGAAGCTCTTCTCTACAAGGTCATAAAATCATTCTCCTGCTGGGTCTTCTCCAGGTTTTAGGGGGTGGGCATCTATTTTATTATTTTGAACTTTAATATTGAATATATGTGTCATGGTCTGATTTTTATTCTTCTGTAAGTCATGTTTCTCTTTTCCCTCACCAGTAAGGGGAAGAGCCAGAATGTGAGGGTGGGCTGACCACGGCTTTTCCCCCTCGGGACGCAGCCGTCCCCCGGCCGCCTCTGCCGACTGTCCGCGCCCGGACCAGCTGCCCTGCGCGCTGTTCCCAGGCGGGCTCCTCTCACCTCCCGCCTCGCGCCTCCCGCCCTGTTGCCTGGTCCTCATCCTTTTGTCTGCCGCCCCGTCAGTCGTGGGAAGGTCTCCGTCTGCCCCCCCACCACAGAGCCATGTCCCCGTGGGTCCATCCTGCTCTCGCACTCGCCCAGAAAGACCTCTCAGCTCGGTCACTGCACCGCCACGGCCCTACCCGCGTTCCTCAGGCCGCCAGCTTGCCTCCTGTCTCTGCTTTCTCCTGGGGAGCTCGTGTCTTTTCTCCTAACCTTCCACCTGCCGCCCATACCAACTGTACTTCTGCAAGGACCGGAGGCCAGAGGGTGTGGCTTCCCCATGAAGACCCCACACTTGCTCCCTGCTTGCTGCTCTGGAAGCAGGGAGGTCTGGGGTGACGCGTTGGGAGGCAGTTCCAGCCGAGGAAAAGCAAGCTCGCTGCCCCGGGAGCCCTGCGGCTTCGAGGAGATGCTGGGCCAGGCGGAGCTCGTCCCAGTGTCCCGGCTTGCGGCAGGTGGGCCGCGCCCGAGCTCCCCCTCAGTGGGAGGTCTCGGCTCCCAGCGTGTCTCTGTGCTCTGTCAGTGAGTGGGGACCCTGAGGAAGCCTGGGGCAGCGGCGGTGGACACTGCTCTGCCCAGGAAATCAGTGCAGCCCGTGGAGACACCTGTGTCCCCGAACCGTCCTATCCCAGCCCCGCCCTCCGTGTAAGCTCGCCATCTCTGCCTTGGGGAAGGTGCGGGGGGCCAGTGGGCAGAAACACCTTCCTGGGGTCCTGACCGTCTGAGGGGCAGCCAGGAAAACACCCAGACAGCTCAGGGCCCGAAGCCCCAGTGACACCATGCACGCGGCCGAGGGTCCCTCGTAATGCCACCTGCCTGTCTCCCGTGGGCCCTCATTCTCGGGGAGGGAGAAGGGATGCTCATTTCCCTGCCGGTTTCACACGTTGTTAAAAGTACCCCAGGACTTGGAGGACACATCGCAGCTCATTTACGCGGGACAAATAACTACTTCATGGCTCTCGAATTCCATGACCATTGGAATTCCCATTCAGCCGTGTCCTCAGGTGCGTGTCTGCGGGCTGCATGGCGCGCCCTCACCGCACCCAGCCGTGACGGATGCTGTGCCCTGTGGCGCAGCAGCCCCGCCAGTTATGGCAGAATTACCCGCGTAACAATCTCTCTCGTACCTGACTAATTGAACGGCGGTATCATTTGTGTATCGCAATGTATCCATGTTCCTAATCACTGTACCCTTTCGCCGGCTGCAAGCCAGCCTGAGAAGTGCTAATCAATTGTTTTAAATAACATAAAAGTCACCTGGTGAAAATCTCCGCCAGGGGCCAGCACACGGACAGACAGCAAAGGGCCGGGGTGAGGAGACCGGGACTCACCCCTGACCCCAAGTGTGTGGCAGTGGCCTCCCGGCCCCGCACGCACAGCCCACCCAGCCCTGTGTTAGGACCACCTGTGGCCGTGTGTGCCTCCTGCCCTGGACTCCGAGACCCCTGATGGCAGGGTGAGAGGGGGGCCGTATTTCGGTGGGTGTGAAAGCGGGTGAGCGCCCAGCAGAGGAGGCTGGAAGGACGGCCCGCAGCTGCGGCCTGAGTCCCACCGAGGAAAGCAGTCGGGGGAGGGGCGGTGCATGTCTGAGAGGTGGACAGGCGACCCCAGGGTTCTTCTCCCCCAAGAACTTCCATTGCACTTCCAATAGCTCGTCCGGGCTGACTTGGGGGGCAGCTGAAAGCAATCAGTGGGGTGACTAGAACTTCCAGGAACAGAGTAGTGGGAAGAGGGAGAGGGGCCAGTCACGCCCGGCCACCCCCCCGGCCAGTGCAGTCGGCAGGCACGACCTGGCCTCAGAGGCCCCAACAGAAAAGACACGGGCGCGGGCGCAGCGAGGCCGCTGGCTCACAGCCCAGGGCTGGCTGTGAACTGACTCGGGTGCGGGCGAACCGGGGGGCCGCCTTCGAACCAAGGCCGTGGCCTCCCAGGCCTGGTCTCCCCACACACCCACTGTCCCATCAGACAGAGGGACAAAGGTAGGGGCTCAGACACTTGGACCTCGTGTTCTCTGCAGGTGGGGATGGCCACACAGCCCCCCCCCCCCCCCCCGCATTGGTAAGACTCCCCCACGGCGGGCTATCTGGTCAAAGCCGCCCAACCAGCTCCCCGCCTCCTTAGGAGGCAGTGGGTGATCTTCTGCAGCTGGGTGACGCCGGACAAACCTCCCAGCCCCCCGAGCCTCCGTTTTCTCGTCTGGGCAATGGGAGTGAGGGTGCAGCTCCCGAGTCCTGCCCTGCCTCCCCCCAGGTAGAGGGACATGACTGACACCTGGCCCGGGGGTGGCTTCCAAATCAAGCCTCCACGCCTGAGCGAATTTATTAGTGTGACGAGGAAGGAAGATTTCGCTTCGTAGTGAACGCAAGTCTCTCCCAGGAGGGAGGGTCCCGGCCCACTCCCGGCCCACTCCCGGCCCACGACACACGTGTCTCCTGAGCACCGGCCGAGAGCTCGGGGCCGTGCATGACTGAGATGGGCACGGACAGAGCCCCGTGTCCACCGAGCGAGCTGCCCGGCTGCGCCCTGCTCCCCAGCCCGGCCCTGCCCTGCACGAGTCTCACCACCCGCCCGAGGCCCCTGGGTCTCCCCTCCGCCTGCACCAGCCCCGGGCCTTCTTCCCCATCTCTGCTTCACATCATCTCACCCACTTCTTTTCTGTCACAGTGACAGTGGCTTTTCTGCTTCTAAATGCATTTAAAACCAAGCCAAAGCAAGCCCCGCTCTGCCCCCACCCTGAGAGCAGGGACAGCTGTGGGGACATGGCAACTGTGAGGACCCTATTTACCAACGAGGAAACCGAGGCAGGGGAGCGAGGTGGATGCCCGCAGCTGTCCTGCTCCTGAGCCCTGGGGGCTGGCGCTCAGGCCCCTGGCCCTCAGCTGGGCCACCTGGACCTCCCAGTGGGGTCTGACCCCAGCCCCCTGAACACAGGTCCCCCTCTTCAGGTGGAGGGGCTGGCGTCTCACTCCAGAGAGTCTCCACAAAACACCAAGCATTAGCTGCCTCGTTGGTTAATTAAAGAGTTGCCACCCTGGCTCCTGTGACCGCAATGAACTTGGGCTCCAGACACAGAGAGGCGTGGGCAGGCTGGGGGTCTGGGCTGGAGCAGGTCAGTCCAGAACTGGCATGAGGTCCCAGAGCCAGCAGCGGATCCGGACCAGGCCCCGCCCCTGCCCCTGCCCCTCCAACAACAGACGGGAGGAGGCTACTGCCCGCTTTCCCGGCCACCGGTGTCCAACCAGCTCCCACCTCCCACCCTTCTATCTGATACACCCGGGCCTAGAACCACTGCTGAGCCCACGGGGAACAGTCAGAGGGCTGCACCTGCCCCCTCTCTGCCCCCAAGGAGGGCTCTCCAATCCTGTCCCTTAGGAAGCTTTCTCAGTGTCAAAGCCAAAGAAAGAAAGTCAGGCCTGCTTTGGAAAGGTGACGTCCACTGGAAAGTGCCGCTGAGACCCGTGGGCCACCCCGGTGGGCAGCAGGGGCCACGGTCCACGAAGGGCCTGCCACGTGTGGGCGCACATGACCCCGCTGAGTCTCGGATCTGCCGTCTGCGTGACCACCAGACCCCCACGCACGCCTGCCTGTCGCAGCCACAATGCCCTTCCTGGGGTTCCCCAGGCCACCCCGACTTTGCCTCGAAGCCACCGTCAGCACATCTGCCGTGCCCGTGGACCGGTTCCCATCCCAGAAGTCATGACTCTGTGCACCGTGGCTGCCTCACAGCTCCCGTGCAGTCGCCGGGTGGCCAGGGGGCCATCAGGGATTTGCCAGAGGGTCCCCTCAGGAGCCCACCAAGTGCCCTCTCCCATGACCAGCAGATGGCAAAGTTGGAGGACACATTCAGACAAAAAAAAACCCAGAATGCAAAGCTCGGCCGAAAATTCAAAGCCAAATGCAAACCCAACAGGCAGAAAAGCCTGTGACCGTGTGGGACAGCTCCTTGCCACCCGAGAGGGCTCCAGGCCAGGGCTCCGGGCGTGTCTCCCGCTTTGCCCAGGGTGCCGCCTCCAGGGGGGAGAAGACCGGCCCCCGATCAGCACGCAGAGCCTCTCCCCAGAGGCCCCGCGGGTGACTTAAAACTCAGCACAGTGGAAGAGGGCGGAACTGGGTGGGTGCCGTTGGACAGAGAGGCCGATGTCACAGCAGGGGCCCGGGGGCCCTGAGCAGGACGGCGGTGCGCAGCGGCGGCAGGCGAGGCACCTACCTTCCTCTTGTTGGCCGGGGAAATGAAGAAGCTGTCGACGATGGTGGTGAAGCCAGGCTGCAGGGTGAGCTTCTTGTAGGTCGTCCCGTAGTCCGAGGACCTGAGGGAACAGGACCACAGCTGTCAGGGACCCGCCCTCCAGGGCAGAGGCACTGAGTCCACATGTACGCAGCCCAGGCCGCGCGCAGTGCGGGGCACACACAGACACCCTCCCTGGAGTCCCCTCATCCCGGGGCAGCGGCAGTCGGGGCTCCCTCTGGAGCTGGGACTGGAGTCAGTGACTGCCCGCCAGTCTCCCCACTGTCACTCCCCCCGAGGCCTGTGCACAGCCGGTTTCTGCTGGACGTGAGGATGTTCCCAGGTCCTCCCATCTGATTCTGTAGACACCCTGACGGACGGTGTCACCACGGTCACCGCTCACTGACCAGAGGACCTGGGGGAGGCTCCTGCCGGAGGCTAGGCAGCCACGCGTCTGTGCGTCCACTGCCCTCTCTGGACTCTGTGCTCCTCCAGGACCCGACCCCCCACCCCGACCACGTGCCCACGGGACCAGGGGACATGGTGGCCACCAGGGAGAGCAGCTGGAATCCCACCCAAGCCCAGCGAGGCCCGCAGACTCCCCAGCGCAGCAGCCCCGCCCGCCCTGCGGGCCTCCCAGGCTCACTGTCGAGGAGAGTGGCAGGCGACGCTCTCTGACCCGCCGGCAGCCGGACACTGACCACAGTAGCCCATCCCCACGAAGGGCGCCGTGGACCATCCCCTGTGAGTTTTCCCGTGGGACCTGGGGAAGGTGCCGGAAGGTCCCTGGGGAAAGGGCTCCTTGCTCACAGGAGGGAACGAAGGCCCAGGTTCCGGGCGGAGGAGGGAGTGGCCGAGGCCTGGGGCCCCAGACAGCGGGCCCACGAGACACAAACCACACCCAGCAGCCCACAGTGCTGCTCCCCACTGCAACCAAGACAGCCGTGTGAGGAGGAAACCGAGACACGGTGAGTGGGGCCGCTCCGAGGGCTCTGCCTGCGCCCGAGGCGGGGTCTGACCTGCGCACCCTCTGCCTGCTTCCAGCTCTGCGGGTGGAGGGGACGCCTGATTCTGCCTGGTTCCCTCTGCAGGTGCGAGGATGACCCCCGGCGGGGCCTCTTCTCTTACCTGGTGGGGTCTTTAGAATTGGTGTATACCCACGGGGCTGAAAGAGGCCGCTGTCCCAAAAGTGTCCCTAGTCACTCTCCCCGTGGGACAGGGCTGCCATGGCTCACCTGGGCACATGGGGCCTTGCCCACCTCCAGCAGACGGCCTCGCTGTCAGAGCCGCTCTGCAGGCCAAGCAGCAGTGCTGTGCGCAGGCGCCAGTGCAGGGAGGGGAGGCGCCGCCTCACCCAGAGTCCCCCGGCTGCAGGCCGGAGGCCACCCCTGCTCCGGGTGCTGCGCTGAGACCCCCTGAGAAGCAGCCCAGGGGCCAGCCAGGGCCGCCGTGTCCTCTGGGTCATTTGGGGGAAGTAGTGTCTGATGGGGCCAGGCAGGGCTCCTGCCCAGGTGGGGTGGGGTTCTGGTGACCCTGAGCAGTGATAAGTGCAGAGGCGGGGACCACAGAGCAACTCGCCTCGGATGCCGTTGGGAAGGACGCACAGGCACCTCCTGGGAACGGGTCACTGCCAGGAGCAGGCCTGTCCCCGCCCCACGTCCCTCTGCCAATGCCCAGGGCAGGGTGCACGAAGGCCATACTCTCTGCTAAAGCTGAGATCCGAGGTGGGGGGCAACAGCCCCTCGAGAGCCCGGACTGCCCAAGGCAAACAGGAGGCACCCACAGAAAATAAGGGCGATCACAGCAGAAGCAGACACGCCGCAGACAGATGCAGAGGTCGCGGCTCCGAAGGGCTTCCCAGTCTTGCTGCTGCCTCGCTGCGGAGGAGGGTGGTGGGCTGGGAGCTCCAGCAGGAGTGGGCAGAAAGAAGAAGGCTTGGTGGGCACTGGGCGGGGGGCTGGGAAGGGACCACACCAGAGAGGCCAGGCTTGGCGCCCAGGCCATCTGGGGCTGGGGCCAGGTTAGACCTAGAATCGCTCCGTGGGAAAATTCCTGAATTGAGCAACACACAAACAATCACATTCTCTTCCTGAAAGGCCAACCCATCCTGCCCTCTCCTTGGAATCATTTAGACAGGACAGAAGGGAACAGAAAAGCTACAAACTAGCAGAAGAAAAGCAGGCTGTGCGTCGCTAATTCGCTAATCCACTCTTCCCCGGTTCATTGCTAGCACCAGCGCCCTGCCCTTCGAGGAAACCACTTGTGTGCACCCAGGATCGCCCCCCGGGGGAGCCTCAGGTCTGCCTCCTCCGGGGTGCTCCACGCCTTCTCAGACCCAAAGAACTCTTACAACTCAATACTTTTAAAATGAGGGTCCTCATTGATTCCTAAGAGGTCCTGGCACCAAATGGTGATATTTTTATATGCCAATTCCCAGATTATGGAAGCTGAGACTCACACTGGTTTTCCGAGGAACCCCGTTAACTATCCAGGGCTTCTGACCGAGGCGGCACAGACGTGTCCAGCCGATTCAAAGAGAGGAAGCGCGTACGGAGACAGTAGCGGAGGGGAGCTGGCCGACCTGGACGGCGGGCCTCCTTTTCAATGTCGAGGGGAATGTTTCCATGCCAAGTGCAAAGACTAAGTAGGAAAGGAGACCCCAGGACACCACTCGGGCCCAGGGAAGAGCAGAGCCGCGTTCTGAGTCGTGAGGTTGGGACG
The DNA here is from genome assembly GCF_021234435.1 of Artibeus jamaicensis. Classification (NCBI taxonomy): domain Eukaryota; kingdom Metazoa; phylum Chordata; class Mammalia; order Chiroptera; family Phyllostomidae; genus Artibeus; species Artibeus jamaicensis. Next base: position 25,513,334 of record NW_026521954.1, on the reverse strand, counting down.
CCCGGATGACATTTTCCATGGATAAAACAAAGGTTGATTCAATGACAAAACTGAGGTGTTGAGCCCACAGACTCCTGTTTCAAAACCGCAAGACTCGTGCGGCGCCTGCATGGGTTCCTCAGGCGCCCGGCCTCTCCTGTGCACAGAGGGTCCGTGACCCCCTCCCTGGGGGGGGGGGTGTTGGGCAGTCTGGGCTGGCAGATAGCTCCAGCCTTTTCTGATCTTGAGCCAGTACCTCTGAGACTCAACGCGCCCCTCTCTGACACCAAACAGCGACGAGAATAATAATGGCAATAACTCATCACTGACTCCCCCCACCCCACCCCCGTGGCAGCTTCTGAGCTAACTAAGAGCTTTGTCTGGATGGACTCACTGAATCCTCCCACCCCCTGCGAGGTCAGGAGGAGTCGCAGACTCCATTTCTCAAAGGGGGGGCCGCAGCACAGAGAGGTGATGTAACAGGTGAGGGAAGCACGTGTGAACCTCTCCCCCACCCCACGCAGCCCCCACTCCCACCAGCAGTCACCTCCCAGACGGGCGGTGGGAGGGGCGAGACTCTGCAGTCCACACTTGTAAATGTGGCAGTGTGACCTGCACCTGCAATGGGGAGCCGGGGGCCTGGCTGGGCCAAGAAGGGGAGCAGCAGACCTGCTCTGGGGGCATGTGGAAGTAGTTACCCGGGGGTCAGGATGCCCTCAGAGGGGCTGAGCTGTGGGGAAGGCCCCTCTGGGGTCCGTGCTACAGATCGGTGAGAGGGGCCTTGCGGTATTCTGGGTTAGTTTTCCGTTGGACACCTGGACGGAGCCCACTAGGGGCGCTTGCTGCCTGCTTCCCTCTGTGACTGTCCGTCCATCCACCCACTGCCTGCCTGTTCTTTGTTCCTCCCTCCCCTCTCCCCCTCCCACCCATCCACCCAGCTCCCACACCCACACTGCCGGGTGCCGCTCTGTGTCAGGCTGGGGCCTGGGCTCTGGGGCGGGAGGCACCGTGGGGAGGCGCTGACCTCTGGGAGCACAGGAGACACTGGATGAGTGCCTGAGTGCCCAGGTGAGCTTTTAAGACACTTTGCCCATGGCCTCAGTGCCTGCAAAGTCACCCCTCTAACGCTTGCTTACATCATTCCTGTGCCTCCGGGACCCCAGGGCCTGCCACTGGGCTGGTTCCAGAACGTGACTCAACTTGGCTGTGAAAACACCTGGCGTCCGAGGCCTCCTTCCCAGGGAGCGGTGAACCAACAGGTGCTGCCCACGCGGGAGGGCGCCCCATGTCAGCAGAGGGCGCCGCCGCGCAAGGACCTGCCGAAGGAGGGCGCCTGGGACTCGGCCCGGTGAAGGCAGCTCTGATTTCCTCCCTGTTAAGGAGATTCTTCCCTGAGAACAGGGCCTTCGCTGGAACGGGGCCAGGCAGGCCAAACTCGTCGGAGCTTCCCGGGGTGCGGCAGCACAGCCGGCAGAAATTCGAGACGGAGCACAGAGAGGGGCCCCCGGCCCAGCAGCTCAGAGACGTGGCCTCCCAGCCCCTGCCCCGCCCGGCTCACACCTGTCCCACCGCCTACCCTGCCCCCGCCCTGAGCACCACCCTTCACCAGCGGTGCAGACCCACCTCTGCAGGGACCTCTACCCAGAGCCCCCCTCTCTGCGGGCCTGCGGCGGGGGCCACTGGCGCTCTCTGCGCAGAGCTGCCCTCTGCATGTCCCCACAGGGGCATCGTCCATTGTGCAGGGTTTCTGTTCGAGGGCAGCTCTGTCCCGGTCTCTCTCCACGTGTCTCTGATTTTCTATGTGACCCGTTCTCTCCTTCACTCGTTCCCTGCCCCTGCCCACCAACCCCTTTCTCCTCGGATCACCCGGAGGGCAGACGTCCTGGGAGACGGAGATCCAGGGACGAAGGGCAGCCGCTCCTCCTCGGCCACAGGGAAAGCGGAGGCCTGGTTCCGGCCTCACCCCTCCCTGCTGGGTACCCGGACGCCAGGTCCCAGGGCAGTCAGACAATAAATAAACAGGACACATGGATGATGTCACGTAGTGCTATGGACTAGAAATAAAAGAACAAGGAGCAGAGAGCTGTGGGGGGCGGTGCTGGGTCCGGCAGAGTGGCTCTGCCAAGAAAGGTGACGTGTGAACAGACACTGGAACGCGTCGGGGCTCAGTCCCCGCGGGGAGCCCCGAGGAGGGCGCCACGCCCGGCCTGCATTCCGGGCACGCTGCCGGGAAATGCTTCACATTCCAGGGCACCTCGGGTCTCCACCTCAGCCCCGCTGGCCCATGTGATGGCCGAGTGTCAGGGCGGGGGACGTCCCCAGGGAAGTCAGCAGGGGGAGCATGGAGCGAGAGCAGGGACAGCTGGGGGGGCGGGGGCAGCCATCCTGCCTCATGAGCCGGGGCCTTGGTCTGCCCAGCACCCCCACACTGCCGTGCCTTGGCAGGGTCCTGAGACCCCACGGGCATGAAAGGCCTTTGCGCCCACGGCAGTTTCAATCTGGACAAACTGATCAACCCGCTTCCCAGGACATCTGCACGCCCTCTCCAAAGGTCACATCCACGCTCAAGAGCCCAATGGGCACAGCATTTACAGAGTGGAAGCACCACGGGTAACGTCTACCCCTCAAATTCACTGTCAAAGGTGAAAGAGAAGATATGGGACTCCGTGAGTCATGGCAAATTAAAAAGAGGAGGAGCAGCGAAGAGAGGAGCGTTCTGAGAGAGGCCATTCTGCCTCCCTGCGCAGCCCTCCTTGAGCACAGAGTTCCTACTGGTAGACAGAGTCCCGAGACCTGGCTTTAAATTCCAGCTTCAGCACCTCCGGCCACGCGGGCCCGGAGCAAGTCCCCTCCGCTCTCTGCACCACCTTGCACTCCCTGTCCTCAAGATCTCACAGGCCAGCGGGAGACAGACCTGTCAGCGGGAGTCCCAGGAAGGGGCCAGGTTTCCATGGGGGCGGGACAACAGGATGACGACAGAAGCTGCCTGTCTCCGGCCCACAGCCGGATGACGGGTCCTCGGCGGCTCCTTCTGATGAGCGGTTGGCTGCTGCCCATGGGTGCGTGTGTGACCGCCCACCTCCGCTTTCTGGTGGCCCCCCTTTGCACGCACAGGAGCAATGGCCCTGAGATCAGAGGCCGCGGCCACGCTCAGAACCATCAGCCCCGTGAGCCCTCCCTGACCGCAGCCTCCTCCTCCTCCACGGAGAAGTCAGCCTTGGGCAGCAGGGCCGGGTAGGGGCCGTTCGCTGGGCCCTCCCGCCCGTGCAGGTGGCCGAACAAACCGCTGAGCGGGTCTGGTCCCTGGGACACGGAGCCCAGCCTTGCTCAGCGGGGCGGCTGGTGCCTGCGATGAGCTGAGCATGTTCACAGCCAGGGCTGGGCAGCCACGGCCCCTGCCTCTGCCCCACCCCCACCCCGTCAGCACGCCCCCTCCCTTCCTCTGGCTCCCACCCCCCTCCAGCCCCCACCTTCCCACTCACGCCCAGCTCCTCTCTGTGGCTCTGGCCTTTTCAAATGCGGCCCATGAATAATGAATCCCGGTTATAAATTTAGAAAACGTCTAAACGTCCTCCTCTCTGCAGCCTGGCCTTCCCCTTTATTTTTCTGGTTTATAAGAAAACGAACTGCTTGAAAACACATTTTCTCTTGTCAGCTTTCCTGACAAGCAAAATGAAGTTGCTGATTTCACAGCCTCTGTGCTGGGTGCCCCTGGCTCACCACCCTGAGAGGGGTGGGGGCAAGGCAGGGTGCTGCTTTCCAGAAAGTTCTGGGGGGGGCCGCGGGGTGTGGTGAAAAGGGCGTGGGCCTCGGAAGCAGCCCCAGGGGCTGATCCCCACGCCCCTCCCCCAGACCTCATGGGAGCACCAGGGAGGACGGCCATTCCTTCCTGCCTCCCGGGAGGGCTCTGGGACCTGAGGGTGAATGGCTGCGTGGTGATGCCGGAGGCGGGCACCAAGTGGGCCCCGTGGCTTTCGTCTCCTCCCTCCCTGCAACGGACCTCTCAAGGCCCTAGAAAGACTTTTGAGAACACCCTCAAGGAAGTTCCAAGTGCCCTCCCCCGTCCACTCTCCTCTGCTGGACTTTGGAGCTGACCCGTGCCTCCTGGTCCCCAAGTCTGGGCATCCCCCTCTGTGCCCAGGCGGACTTCTTAGTCCCGTGGGGGGTGGCATCGCAGGACAACCGATGAGGTGCCCAGAAGACCACAGAGCCCCGAGGTACAGAGGCAGGTGCCTGACCCCCTTTGCTGGCCCGTGCTCCCCATCCTGCAAAGTCCCACCCTTCCCCACTTCCAAGGTCAGCTTCAGGTGAGCCTCCGCGGGCGCCCTTTCCTAGTGACCGACCCCTGGGACTCAGGCCCCGGCCCCTCTCTTGTCTGGGCCGAGGTGTGGTTACAGCAGCCGTCTGCGGTGCTCCGAGGTGCAGGCATCCATTGGCTTCCTCACCGCCCCCGCCAGGCCATACGCAAGCCCCTTCCACCTGCCCACCGCCACCCACTTAGACTCCAGGACTCCCGAGATGACAAGGGAACGAGCGAACAGACTCACGAGTAAACGAATCTGAGCAGAAAGCCTGTGTGGCGTGGTCCAGACTGCAGGCCCCCCACTCAGGCCTGGCCCCACCCCGAGCCGGCCGTGTGGCCCTCGCAGGGCCCTCAGCCTCTCTGCGCCCCCCACATCCTCGTCTGCGGAACGGAGAGAACACAGGAAGCTGCTTCAAAGGGCTTCTCTGTGGGTGCTGAGCGGCAGGGTCCCGTGAAAGAAGTAGCACAGGGCGAGCGCTCAACACAGGGAGGCCGCCACGCGAGACGATGGTGGTGGTGGTGGTGATAGTGAGGATGACGGTGGTGTTAATGGTGGTGATGGTGGTGATAATGGCGGTGCTCATGGTGATGGTGGTGATGGTGATGGTGGTGATGGTGGTGGCGATGGCAGCCCTTGTACGACATGCTGGAGGACGGGAAGGAGAGCCACAGCGACCGAGGCCTGGTTACCTGCCAACAGCTACCGAGGGTCTGTCACATGCTGGCTGCTATGACCGCCATCTTACAGTCGAATATCTGAGTTCCGGGACGTCCTGATGTTCTGGGTGACCTGGACAAAGCACCCGCGCTCTCTGGGTCTCGGTCCTCCCCCTTACACGCCCCCCCACCCCGGGTATGCCAGGGAGCGTCCATTGGTCTGGAACTCCTGCGCTGGCCGTCACGAAGCTCAGACAAGGAAGCCAAGCATGAAGTGCAAAGGTCTTGCGTTTGCGCAAGAACCCGGGCCCGTGCCTCAGGGTAACAGGGATGAGAGGCCACCGCCCTTCCCGAGCCTCGGTTTCCCCGTCCGCACAACCCAGTGGCCGACACCCACAGTCTCCCCGTGAGCCATGCAACGCCGTGAGCCCATGGGCCCTGGGGCTGCCCTTCAAGTCTGAGATGAGCAGTGAGCACCCAGGCGTGGGGTCACAGGGACGTCGAGAGGGGATCTGCACTCATGGGGCCTGTGCTGGGAACAGTACTTGACCTCCAGACAACACTCTAGGTGAGGACCGCTGTTCCCATTTAATGGATGAGGAAACCGAGGCCTAGAGAACACCAGAGAGCTGGCGAAGAGCACCCAGCTGGGTGTGGGGCAGAAACCGGCACTCCGGGCCCTCTGCTCACACGGGCTCTGCAGGCAGGACACCCGAAGGCAGGCGTGAACACTGCTGCTCGGCAGCTCAGCGTGGCCCCGCGGCTCCCGCGCCGGCTGTGGCCGCCCATGTCCTTCTGTGACTGCTATGCCCACGTTTCTCATTTTCTGCGTCTGTTGGCTCAAGTCTGCTGGGTTGGCAGAGAGGCCTGGTGCCTGAAGCCGTGGGCAGTGGGCTCCCCACTCGCGCTTGGCCAGGGCAGCCCCCTCGCACCTCGGTTTGCTGTGGGTGCTGAGCTGCTGCGGCTGCTGCTCGGCGGTGCCCGGGAGCCCTCCCAGGGAGCAGAAGCCATCACGTGCATTAGCAGCCGGCCGAGCAGGTGGCCTGTGTCCTGGGCCCACCACTACGCCGGAGCCAGACCCCACCTCTGTCACCAGGCAGAAGTGTGGCCGTGACCCCCCCACCTGGAGCCAAGTGGGGAGCCCCACAGCAGGTCAGAAGGCAAGTGGCCGTCCCCAGACGAGGGAAGAGGGGGTGCAGAGGAGCTCTCGGGCCCCAGGGAAGGCAGGCGGGCAGGGCTGGAAGAGTCCAGAGCCAGGTGAGCTCCGGGCCCTGGCAGAGGGCGGCGAGGTCCGCGGGCCTCCCCACCAGAGTTGACTGGCGCGTGGAGAGCAGGGTGTGTGTGGGTAAACAGGACCCCGGAGGCCGTGACACATCGCCTCCTGCCCAGGGGCTGAGGGAGGGAAATGAAGCAGCTCAGAGCAGGGGCTGCACCGAGCCCCGTGGGCGCTCGGAGCCCTGCGGTTCCTGGAGAAATGATCCTCCCACGAGACTGATCACATGATCTGTCTCTCTTTCTATTTCTAGTCCCTTGCCATGGTCTCTGCTATGATCTTCATTATCATCACCACCACCTTCACCATCACCATCACCACCATCATCACCACCACCTTCACCATCACCATCACCACCATCATCACCACCACCTTCACCATCACTGCCACGTCCACCATCCATCGTCAAACTCTGTTGCTCACATCCGCCCTTACAACAAGTCCCCAGAACACTGCTGTTGACCTTCCCTACTTTACAAACAAACCCATCGTAGTGCAGAGAGGTTACACAGCCACAAGGTGGTAAACTGGAGACTCAGACGCTGGTCTGCCTGGCGCCAGACTCGGTCATAGGAAGGGGGAGGCAGGACACAATGCACCCACCCTCCCGAGTGCCCGGGAACAGCCCCACCTTCCAGCAATCGAATCCCGCTGCCCCCGCACATCGGTGACAGCAAGACTCCGTCCAGGAGTAAGAGGCAGAGTCCAATACAACCAGCCGGGACTGGGGAGGGCGGTCCAGCTGACCGCAGTGAATGTGGACGAGGAGAGAGGCAAGTTCCTGCCCGCGCACAGTGTGCGCACAGGAGCGTTCATCCCTTCCTTCACTCCCTGCATCGGCGCATGCCACAGACCCTTCCCCAGCATGCCCCCCCCCCCCCATCCAGGCTGCAAGGTCACTCTGGCTCTCACGGAAACGCAGGGTAGCCCCAGCCCTCGATGCTTCTGCAAAAAACACCTTTTCTGGGCTCCCAAAAATGTGGTTGAGCACCTGCTGTACCCCAGGCCCAGGGCTGGTCCTGGGGACAGGAGCTGGGGGAGGTGCGGGATGACGGACACGGAGGCAGTGCTGCGGCAGCCACCTGCCACGGTGCGGGGCCCCGTGGGGCAGTGAGGCCAGAAAGACACAGTCAAAGGCTTGGTCACCACAAGCAAGGCTGCAACCCAGGGCCAGGCTGACAGTCACTGCTCCATAGCCGGAGGGGGGAGAGTCCCACTTGGACCCGGGCTGTGCATGGGAGTGTGCGATCTGCAAGTACAAAGAGCCAGTGGCAGGGACTGCTCAGGAGAGGGTGGCAGGATTCTCTGGGGACGGAGTCACGCCCTGCAAGGGACAGCTGAGATGGTCACAGGCAGGGGAGGTGGGCGGGGTGAGGACCACTGCCACGTCTTCCTGGGTGTGGCTTCTCAGGGCAGAGGGACACTGACCTTGCTCCTGAAGCCAGGAGGGCGGGGCCAGCCCTCGGGGGAGCCCACTCCCAGTCGACACTGCGGCCACCTCCAACGCTGGGAGGGTCATGACACATGCAGGGTGCCACTGGCAGAATGGACCCCAGAGAGGTGAGAAGTCACCCAAGGAAGACCCCCGTGCCGGGAAGGGCTCCAGGACCACGGCAGCCAGGGCGACACCCCCGTGTTTTGGGAGTGGGACACCTGGGGCCGCGAGAAGGCGGAACCTTCCCTGAAGGATGGGCCCTGGGACTGGAGCCCAGGAGGCGGCAGGAGCTCCCGTCCAGAGCCCACCACGGCACAGTGAAGAGGGGGTGACTCCGGACCCACAGGGACCGTCCCCACCCACCACTCAGGAGCTGGTGGCTTTGGGCTTCTCAATGAGAACTGTCACCTGACCCAGAGGACCAAAATGACATGACAGCCATGACAACAACGAGACCCAGAGACCGCCCCACCGGTGGCCAACCCAAGTGCCCACTGTGGGCCTCGCTCTCAGGGGCCTGGAAGGAGGCCCCGGGGAACATCCCAGCCCTTTGCTGCCATGCCTGGCAAGGGTCCACGTGGACGAAGGTGACAGGTCACTGGGCAACGTCTGGCAGCTTCTACCAGCAGCACGTAATCTCATCCACCTGGGGACGCCTGGGGGACTGTGTGTGACCTGCTGTGGCCCAGAGAGTGGCAGCCACCGAGCACCTGGAGAGGAGCCAGGCTGGCGGGGGCCAGGACTTCAGATGCTGGGGTGAAACTAAGCCACGCCTCCACGTTATCCCTCCAGACACTCGGCCCCCACGTGGGCTGCTGGCTTGGAACCACCGAGCCCCGCAGGCCTCGAAGGGAAGGGCTCAGTGAGCGTCCCCCCCGCCACCGTTCAGAGTCCTCCCCACCAGGGTCCTGGGCCCTCCCAGGGGCCCCTGTCTCCCAGGACCCACAGCCCACGCCTGAGAACACGTCTCCGGGACAGCCCGGCTGGAAATCCGGGGTCTGCCTGGAGGCACCCCCAGCACCGCTCGCTGGCTCTGCCTCCTAACCAGGCCATGAACCGCCCGCCCCGTACCCCACTTCAGGCCTCATGGGCTCTCCCCGATCCAAGCTGACAGTCCCCTGAGGGAAGGACCTGGGCCTCCACACTCGCCTCCTCCAGCCCGCGGCCCCCAGCAGCCCCGGTTTACAGATGTGAGTCCACGTGTGAAAACAGGCGGGAATGGGCAGGTGGCTGCGTAAGAAAGGATACAACTTCCCGAAACCACCCCCATCGCCACCCCCCAGCCCCGCACTCCACGGCTGTCCATCTCCCGGACTCCTTGGCGCGAGGCGTGCCCACGTGACTGGGTCCTGGCCAATGGAGGGGGCGGCGGGGACGTGTGCCTAGAAACCCCCACCATGTGCAACCCTCCTCTCCTCCCTTCCCCTCCCCTCAGCGCCTGGAGGACCTAGAAGAAGGCGAGCCAGGAGATGGAGGGAGCCCGGCCGGGAGTGACTGCAGGGAGTGGAGCCTGAGGCCCCGCCCACCCCACAGGTCACACTGGACTGTGACGGGGCAGAGGACGCCTCGGGCGTGGGGCTGTTGGTGACAGCAGTTAACTGCCCTGTGGGGACTGTGTGTCCCCTTGCCTGGAAAAGGTCGAGGAAGGCACCTGATGTTGCAAGTGCCATTTCCAGCTGGGAGACACGGGGCCGAATTCAGACATTTCCATCAGGCTGGGGCCCCACGGTCTCCCCCTGGGACCCAGCCTGGCCCTGCCCCTGGCTGCTGACCTTAGCCTCAGGCTCTTCTTCTGCAGACGGGGGTAACAGAGACCTTCCTCTGGGGACCCTTGTGAAGTGGCCCTGTGACCATGTTGTCCGGCACTCAGAAAAGGCACCAACGAGTAACACCCCCTGTCTGCCTAATTTCCCATTTCTGTCTCCAGAGACGACGTGTTAGCCCCGCTCAGGGACCCACAGCTGTCGGCACCCCTCGGACGGCCGAGGCAGGGAGACACCTACATATGCCCGAGGGGCAAGGGGGGCAGCAGACAGAGTGTGTCCACGCGGCTGAGAGAGGCTCGGCCACACAAAGGTGAAGCGCGGCCATTGGCCACCACACGGACGGACCCTGAGGGCATCACGCTAAGTGAAATAAGTCAGATGAAAATGGACAAAAAAGGCGTGACTTCACTCCTATGCAGAATATAAAACAAAAAGTAACAAACTAATAACATAAACAAAAACGAGTTCATAGATACAGACAACAGGAGGCTGGTTAGCAGAGGGGTCGGGGTGGGGTGGGCGAAGTACGTAAAGGGGTCAAGTACACAGTGACGGATGGAGGCCAGACCTCAGGGGCGGTGGAGCACGCAACAGCACACAGGTGTCGAATTATAACCCCATGTGCCTGGGAATTAGTGCCGTTTACCAGTGTCCCTCCCGCAAACTTTGTTTTTACAGTGCCCAGCTGTTAGCAGTGAAGCCTCATGGCTTCCCATTAGGAGCGAAGGGGAGCACGTATGTCATTTCCTCCTCAACCCTTTCTGTGCTGACTCCGTATTTTTACAAAGGAGAAAAACAAACCTTAAAGAAGGCGGCGAGTGTGTGACCGCAGCACAGCCCCCTGGACTGCAGCGGCGTCACGTCGAACGTCAAAGTCAGCGGAGACCAGGACACGCCGGCCTCCACACGGCCTGGCCCTGGACCCCTCGCCGCTGTGGGGGGGTCTCTCGTCACGGCCGGCCCCGCCACAGGGCCCCAGGTTCCACACTGACAGAGGAAGTGGAACCCCACGCATTTCACAGGGTCAAGAAGCGTTCTGACTCTGCGCACTGAAAGAGGAGAGGTGTGCGTGAGCTGAGCACGTGGGACCGCGACCACGGAGGGGAACCGCCAGGCTCTGCAGGGCTGAACACAGGAGCCCGTGTCCCCTGAGCGGAGGGGCCTCTGACACCGGCAGCCCCGCCCCGGTCCTCAGATGTCCAGCAGCCCTCCAGGTGTCAACTCCCCTGGTGCTCTCTTCCCCGGTGTCACCACGGGTCCCCTTGTGCCCTGGAAACACTAGTAAGCAGCCTCACCTGACCTTCACAGAGTCCTGTGGGGGGACCTTTGGCTTTCCAGTTACACAGAGAGGTGACGTAACTCGGCCAGGCCAACAGCACCTGGACAAGGCCCGGAGTGGACCTCAGCCCCAAGTGGGGGGAAGCCAGGTGGGTCCAGTGGGACCCTGAGGGCTTGCAGACTGGGGGCCCTCCCATTCCAGTGGTCCAGTCCCCAGGGCACGCACACACGCGTGTTCAAAGTGCCCAGTTACAGAGTTGATGCGGGTGGGCTTTCGTTCTGTTCTTCATTTTCCATTAATTTCAACCCAGATGGTCCCAGTACGCTGCTTCCTGGGGCCCCCGGGCCTGCCGCTCACCACCAGTGATGGGCACAGACACCCACCACAGCTATCCAATCTCGAGGGGACTTACCTCCCTCGATGACAGGGCCTACCTTGGCCCTCCTCTGCACACTTCCCTGAACAGACAGACCACGGTCCCTCAGGACACCCTGAGCTCAGGCTGCACTCTCTCCTACAGCAGCACCCCCAGCAAATTTGTAGTCACCCCTCGACGCCCTGTACAGAGGACCACACCTGCCTCCCCAGTGAGCCTCTCTGACTGGCCCCGCTGGTGCGTGGCGCACCCATGGGTGGTACGGGCTGGACCCCGGTACAGCAATGTCCCAGGAGAGCGAAGCTGTCTGGGCCCCTGCTGTTCCTGTAAACGGGGAAGTTCTGGATGGCGGGGCTGGGGGCCGTTTGCTGCGGCTTCTCCAGCTCTTGGCTCGCCCGGTGCAGAAGCCCCACACATGCTTCCTGAGTGAGTGATTAAATTAATTAACACTGTGGTTCACAGTTGGTGCTAAAACACACACACACAAAAAAAAAAAACCCAAAATAAGATAATTTCTCCACTTCAAGACCTGCAACCCACAGCCCGCCAGTGTGGCGCGCGGGGTTGCCTCTTGCACTCGCCAGCTCCCCAGGTCGCAGTCCCCGCTGCCACCTCTAGGCTCCCGGGTGACAGCTGGGAGACCGTGCCGTGCCCGTGTCTGGGCGGAGCAGGGCTCCTGCTGAACGGTTCATCGGGGCCATCTGTGTGCCCCACGCCGCGCTCCCCAAGCCCGCCTGCCTTCCTCCCCGCTGCGTCCAGAGTCAATAAACACAAATCGCTGACCTAGTTTCCCCCAAAGTAAACAACAATCGCTTCACTGGCCTCCAGCGCCTGCTGTGTCCACGGTCACGGAGAGTGGACAGCGAGGAGGCCTCTCGGGTCTGGGGCATCTGTCCCCGGAGACCCAACGGGCACACCCACACCTCCACGCCAGGAAGGAAACACTTATTAAGCACCTACTATGTGCTGGTGTCTCCTTTGAAAGCCCCCTTTTCAGAATGCAAGTTGACCTCCCAGGGAAGCCAAATAAATCACGGGGTCTGTCTGACCTTGGAGCCAGCTGCCTCCTCATGAACAGACTGCGGGGGCCATCGCACCCACTGGGACCCGGCTGCTCAGAGCCCCGTGCACACCCCCGTCGGTCACTGGGAAAGGCTCCCAGCACGGTGCCCTGCCACGGCCCCGGGGTTGTACACTATCGGGGACTCGGTCTCCCCACCTGTCCAAGGGGGATACAGATCAGGGGACTGACCCTACTGGAGCGCGCCCCTTACAGGCGGTGGTCACCCGGATGCCCCACAACCGCCAGCACCTTGTACACACTACCCAAAGTAGGGGCCGGGGAGCGGCCACCTCCCTGGGCTCGCCCCCCGCCCCCCACCCCCCACCCCGCCCCTGGAGAAGGCCGCGCTGGGCAGCAGAGGGCGCTGTGGAAACCATCACAGTCACACACCTGCTGAGAACGAGGCCTCGCCACAAGGCCACTGGCGCCGTGAGGCAGGATTTCCACGCAACTGACACACACCTGCAGGGACACGTGAGTGGGAGGGTCTGCCCACGTCACCCAGCTGGGCCCCACGCGGCCCCGAGTCTCCCAGCACCTGAGGCGTGTGTGTGTGAGGGGGCGGGGGGCGGTCCCTCGGCCAGGACACGGGGCAGCTCCTTGCTGCCTCAAGAAGCCCGAGCCTCATGGGTAACCACGCCCACAGCCCAGGCCCTGGGCCTCTGGTGGGGCTGCACCAGGAGCCGAATTAGCCACACAGGGTCTGAGCAGGCTGAGCCGGGCTGCCCACCAGATGCTGGCCCGGCCCCAGGAGAGCGGCTCTGGCCCCAGACTACCCGTGTGGGGGGGGGGTCCCTGGCTGCCTGTCCTGGCGGCACCTGCCAGGCTCCACCTCCCCGAGCTCCCCAGCCGGGGCCCCTCGTCCCCTTTACAGGAGAGGAAAGGAAGCCCCAGGACAAAGAGCCTGGGCTAAAACCCAAGGGAGGGAGCAGGGAAGGGGGCAGAGAGGTGGAGAGTGAGCTGAGACCGGCGGGCAGGGCAGACAGCGGGGGCCCCAGAGCGACCTCCTCTGCAGGTCCGCAGGGCCACTGGGTGCCAGGCCACTGGGGGCCTCGCCTGTCTGCCGGCAGGACTCTCAAAACACAGCATCTTAAAAGGCCCAGCTGCAGAGCCGGACCCTGGGCTGGCCAGCTCTGCCTTCTCCCCCACACATCTCTCTGTGTGGCTGTCACGTGGGCAGGCGGCTTCATTCCCTCAGTCACTCGTTCACTCACTCATTCCTTCTCTCACTCACTCACCCACTCAGTCCCACACTCATTCTGTGGCTGATGAGCACACCCCACACGCCGGGGCCCCTCCAGGTGCTGGAAACCAGACGGAGGAGGCCCGGAGGCCTGGGGCCCACACGTGGTGGGGGAAGCAGCCAAACCGAATCATTGAGCAAAGCACTCACAGCTGCGGTGAGGGTCAGCCGGTGGGACCAGGGTGCGGGGGAGGCCCTGGGGTGCAGGACCGGCTCACCGGACCACCACTGGGCCGGCACGAAGGGGGAGGGTCTCTCCCGAAGACTGGCCCGAAGCCCAACCACCGTGGGGCCGCAGGCCCGGGCATGGGGGCGCGGGTGGCTCCTCTGGCGAGTCTAATCTCTGCCCTGGCTGGGGTGGCACCCACCAGAGGGACAGTGGAGAAACCAGTACGAGCAGGTGGGGCCCAGGAGTCAGAAAAAACCCTCCCACCAAACCCCCCAGGCACCGAGGAGGAAACTGGGATCCAGGGAGGGACGGCCAGACCCAAGGTCACAGCCAGGCCACAGCACGGGACCCACAGGGATGCCCCGACACGGGAGAAATGCCCACGGTGACAGAAGGACCAGGCTGCCGCCCGCGCCCCACCCTGTGGGCCCCGTCTCTGGGTTGTGCGAGCAGTGGGGGGGCAGGCGGAGGGGATGGTATTTGTTTAATGGATTTCAAGGATCAAGAATTTCCAGATGTTTCCCCTATTCCTGCGCCCCCACCTGGCCCCTGGCCTTCCTCATGAAAGCCCCTCTGGCGGGGAGGGGCGGCTCCCTGGGAAACCCCCGGGTGAGGCGCAATGTCTGGCTGAGGAAGCTCTACAGGGAGGGAGCTGTCAGATTCCTGGAAAGCCAGAGCAATTTTCCAGGCCAAGACCACCAGAGACAACCCCGAGCCCACCCCTGAGAGGCTGGACCTCCAGGGCCAGAGGAGGAGGCAGGCGGGGAGGCAGGGCCAGCCCGCCCACACGGCCACTAGGGCTTAATGACGAGACCGCCAAGGCGATGGGCCCAGGATAACGCCCCACGCTGACCGGGCACTGTCCACATGCGCTACCTATTTCAGCAAAACCCCAGGGCACGGTGACACTGCCGAGTGGGAATTGTCACCCCATCCTACAGACAGGGGACAGAGGCAGTGCCACGTGGGAAGTTGTCCCAGGTCACCCAAAAGCTGGAGGCAGAACGAGGATTTGCATCCTGGTTGCTCCGTGTGAATTCTCCGCTGTGCTACTGTGAGGGTTCTGGGAGCGGAGGGCCAGAGGGGAGAGCGAGACTCTTCCTCTGAGCTCGTAAAGCCCCGTCCTCTGTCCGCCTGGCCACACCTACGACTCAGGGGCCACTCTGTGCCCGACCAGCCACACAGACACACTTGGCATCTCACACACACGCGGGAGGACGTTGGCCGACTCCTGCCACAAGGGCACAGACGGGGGAACTAAACCCATGGCGCCCCTCCAAAGGGAATCCTAGGCTCTGGGTCATTCAGAGCGACCCCAGCTCTCAACAGGGATCCCCTTCAGAAGCACGATTCCGAGCGAGGAAGCACAAGAGGCGCACAGCCAGCCTGCTCGGAGCCCCTGGCGGGGGACTGAGCGCGTACGGCACCACAGTGCCTTTGTTCACGGACACGGGCAGATGTGGGGAAACCATGAAAACACAGAGGAGCATGGAACACATGTGTGGAGGTCACATGGACAGGGAGGGGGGAACTCCAATGTGTCTGCAACTTTTCACTTCTTTCAACAACCCGAAACATATTTGCAAAATAGTAACATCTGTCTGATATCCCCGGGCTGCAGGGGTCAGTTACACTGTTTCCGGTTGACGGAACTGTTTCCTAATTGCAATGTGTTACTGTCAGGGTCTATCTTGGACCGGCAGCAGCCTCCTGGTGGGTGTCCCCAGACAAGCCAGGGCTCCCATCCTGAGCCAGGCTCCTGGCTGCCGGGCCCCGAGGGCCCCGGATGCTGCACACTCCGAGGGCCACCATGTTGCAGTCCGGGTCCCCAATCTGTGGAGTGATATGCTTGCGACTTATGTGTTTGTGACCACTTTCCAGGCTGGATGAACAAAGAGAAATAGATGCCCTGGTTTGACTAAAGGACAGTGTTCAATCTCTCCAAGCCTCAGTTCTCTCATCTGTGAAATGGGTGAGGATGGGTATGGTGGTTCTGCCCCCAAGTCTGTCCTGGAGAAGGAGTGGCCGTATTGAAAGGGTGTGCAGCCAGCACAGAGCCCTGCGTGCAATGAGTGATGATGACAGTGACAATGAGTGACAAGTCAGTCCCCTGAGCCAGAGCCCTGATGTCACCAGGTCCCAACAATGAGTGCCACCCAGACCAGCGGCTCCCCGACTCCCAGCCTGAGGGCCCAGAACAGGGGCCCCAGCCCGGTGCCTCCATCCAGGCACCTCAGGTGTTTCACGGACTCCTACCCGCGTCTTCTAAAACAAAAGAAAGAAAACCCCATGTGGCGCTTCTCCATACGCAGTGCGGTTTCTCTGAGGACCAGGAGTGGGGTGGGTGCTCTGGACACACAGCCGGGCCTGTCACTCTGTTACACGGCGGGGAGCTCTGGATGCCCCAAGTCTCTGATGGCTCGATTCTTGGGACACTGTGGGAGACTCAGGCAGTGTGGCCTGTCCCGGTCATGATGGTGGACTGTCCCAGTACCAGTGGTGGACAGGAGTGGGGGATAAACACTCAGGAACTGAGTCAGACCCCATGCTGCTGCCCCCGCCCGGCCTCATGGCCCCGCTGTCCCCAGGACCTGCATTGCCTCCCAGGTACACACACCTCTTGCTCTCCATGCCTGGTCTCGGGGGACCCCAACTGCGGAGTGTCCCCAAGCAGGTGCGTGTGGGCAGCCTTGCTGGGAGGCCAATCTCCGCAGCAATCGGAGCTGCTTGGAGGGCTGGTGACAGTGGCTGGTGGCCCTCCAGCCCCGGGCCCTCCCCCACCTACCTCTAAAGAGAGGGCTTTGGGCTGCGCGCTGGTTCGGTGCCCGGCAGAGCCAGCTGTGCCACCCAGCCCTCAGAGCGAGGTGTCCTGTCCAAGGGCCATCCCCGTGGCAAGTGTCCCCAGGAGCCAAATCGACAGAGCGAGGCGACGCGGAGGGCTGCTGGAACCAGAGTCCGGGTCTGGTTCAAACCCCGGCCCCAGCTGTCACCAGCTCCGTGACTGGCAGCGGGCTCCTTAACCGTCCAGACTCCTCTTGGAGTGGGGCAGGCCCCTCCCTCCGGGCGGTGGCGAGAAAGACGAGAGGGCCCGACCCGGTGCGGCCCAGGGCGAGAGTGCCAGGCTGCGGCCGTGGGCAGCGGGAACAGGGTTGCTCTCAGACCCGAGCCCCTGTGCGCGTGCCCTGGCGGTGGGGGGGGGGGGTGTGGACTCAGATGCCCCGGCGGCGGCCCACCGTTCTCAAAAAGGGGAGAGGGCGGGCCGGGCAGTGGCCAGCCAGCTCTGCCGCGGTCACCCAGCGCCTGCAGTGCGTCCAACAGCCCCACGGTGCCCCCGGTGGGCACCCTCGGGGTTCACACTCGGTGAGGGTGCTGTGGTGGGTTCAGGAGGCCCCCAAGTTCACATTCTGATGCCCGAACCCCTAGGACATCAGAATGTGGCCTGACAGGGACACAGGGTCGCGGCGGAAGTAACCAGTTCGGCAGAGGTCGCCCTGGAGTAGGGCAGGCCCCTAATCCGACCGGACGGGTGTCCGTATAAAAGGGGACATTTGGACACAGACGCACACAGAGGCAGAATGTGATGAGAAGACACACAGGCTGGGAGACAAGTCTACTCGCCACAGAACTCGAAGGTGCCGCTGGCCCCGGGCAGCGGGGGGAGGCCTGGGACCCATTCTCTCCGCCTCGGCAGGGCCCTGTCGGCCCCCGGTCTCGGACTTCTGGCCTCCAGACCTGGGAGACAGTGCCTGCCTGTGGTTCAAGCCCCCCGGTCCCACAGGCTCGTGCCCTGGCCCCTTTGTGCCCAGGTCGCCATGTACCCTCGCCCGGCCCGCCGCTCTCCACCAGGTGAAGGGCTGCCCCTCCCACTGTGCGAGGCTGGGCTCCCTCCGTCCCCTGCCCTGTCCCTCTCTCTTGCCACCCACGGTGATGGCCTGGTCCTCGGTGGCCCTTCTCCATCCCCGAAGCCGCGTCCTGGATCAAGCACCTGCCTCTGCCCCGGATGTCACAACAGCAGCCCAGCAGGTCTGCCCGCCCCGCTTCTCCCTCCTCCATGCCGCTCCCTGCGGGCTCAGGTCAAACACCTGGCGTGTCCCGGGGGCACTGCCCTCTCTCACATTCCTCATTCACACCAGCTGCAAGCCCTCCTGTCTGTACCCTCAGACAGATGCAGAACCCAAGGCCTGCCACCTGCCACCCCACTCAGTCCCTGTCACCGCTCACCAGGCCTCTGCAGCGGCCTCTGGCTCTCCCTGCGCCCCTCTGGCCTCCCGCTGCTCTTGCAAGCACCTGCCTCAGGACCTTTGCACAGGCGGCCCCCTTGCTTGGGACCCACTCCCCCAGACACCCGCCTGGCTCTGCCCCGCCTCCCCTCAAATACTGAGGTACGGCCGAGGCCTTCCCCGGCCACACCCACCCCAGACACCTCCCCACAGCTTCTGCACTTCCTCTCCCCCTTCCTCATCACCTTTTCCCATTTTACAACATGTATTTATTATATTTGTTCATCTCTGCCTCTTCCACTAATTCCAGGACCACAGCAGGTGGTCTGTTTCTTTAACTCACAGAATCCCAGGACCTGTAGCAGCCCTCAGCACACACCTGGTGCTCAATAATGGCCCAGTCCAGGAATGAAAGCAACGCCAACGAGGAGCAAGCATTTGCTCTCAGGACCTTCTCTTCCCCTTCTGACCAAATAAGGAGAGCTCTGCCCACATCACCGGCCTCTCCCCTCGCCCCTGGGGACGACACGACCTCAGCCGCAGGTGAGGCCTGCCAGCCCGCCCAGGTGCGTTCCATGGATGGCCTCCCGGGGGTGGGCGGACTGAGTGGGGCCTGTTCTGCGAAGAGGCCCGGGGAGCCAGCGCACCTGGCGCCCAGCCGTGGGAAGGCGCCTGTGCGGGCTGGCAGGCGTGGTGGGCGGCACCCGGGACTCGGGCGGGGAGACAGGCGGTGCGGGATGACCCCAGGACCCTGGGCACACGGACACATTCGAGCAACGTCGCCGGGCTCGGGAGGGGTGCATGTGAGAAAGGCCCTGGCCCTCCCGGTGCCAGAGACTGAGGGCTGGACACCCAGGCGGGCTGCTCCAGTCTCGGTTCACAGCCCGCCCGCCCTGGGCTCTGCAGCGCCACGATCTCAAGACAGGGCTCCTCGGTGCCGGGGGTTGGGGGCCGCTGCAGCTGGAAGACTCGGTGCCTCCCCGTGCTCCAGGGCTGTGGGGACTGGGACTGGGGTCTGCCTCTCGAAGCCCCCGTCTCTCAGGCCTGCGTGCCCCGTGCTGAGCAGAGCTTCCTGAACAGCGTCCAGTGGCTGGAGCGTCGCCTGTGGCCCGGCAGCACCAGGTGCCTCGCCTCGGTGCTGTCCTTGGAGGGGTGCTCTCTGCCGCCAGGCTGCCCAGGCCGTCAGTGGACCTGAACCACAGCCAGTGTTTAGGGTCAAGGTCAGCAGTGCCCAGAACCCTTACGCTCTGGGTGGACTGAGCTGTGTCCCCTGGAAGCGATGTTGAAGTCCTAACCCCTCTGGAGGCGACTTACTTAAAGACACGATCTTTGCAGACGTAACTGGTTAAAACCAGGCCGTACTGGCACAGGGTGGGCCCTAATCCAATGGCTGACACCTTTGTAAGAGGAAGTCGGTGTGAACCAAGACACACAGACCCAGGGAGAAGGCCCTGAGTGATGACGGAGGCGGAGGTGGAGACTGGAGCGAGGCAGGCATAAACCCGAAAAGAGGGGATTACCGGTCCCCTCCAGAACCTGCAATGAGGTGAGGAAGCCCCTCCCCCAGGGCTGGGCCCTCCCTACACCTGGGTCTCAGACTCTGGCCCCCAGGGCTGCTGGAGCTGAGGGCACGGTCTCCTTCTCGGGGGACGGGGCAGGGCATCAGGCTCCGCAGGAGTGGGAGATGCCGTGGGGCCTGCAGGGGAGAGAGGGGGACCCCGCCTGCATGTCCCACCGCTCTGTGCAGATCGTCCACTGGTGACTTCGGGAGCCTGTGTGTCTCAGTGTGAGGGGAGGGACTGCCAGCCGAGCTGCCCGTGGGCGGAGCACGGGCCGGTCCAGCTCCTATGTGGGCTGGGTGGTGAAGTCCAGGCCCAACAAGCTCGAGCTGGGAAGGTTCCGCAACCGGCGCTGCCAGCACCCTCCTCCCCCAGCCCGGCTCAGGAATCCCCGCGCCCCGCTCCTGACTCTCGGTGCAGCGCCCCGCTCGCCCACGCGCCCACACCCGGCCGAACGAGTCCCACACAGCTCCCTGGCGGCCTCCACACCCTGCCGGCTCAGCCGGCCCACTCGGCCCCCAGGCCTGACTCCCAGGAGCTCCCTGGCAGGCTTGATGCTGCCTTGGGCTGCCCTCCCTCCAAGGCGCCCCTCCCAGGCCCTCTCCCACACGTCCTCTCTGCCAGAGCTCGCAGAGACAGGACCTGGATAAACCCCACGTCACCTTCTCAGAAGCAGCCAACGACCCTCTGAGAGGCTCTGCCAGGGACGGTCCAGCCACACTGTCCACAGGTGCCGGCTTCCCTGGTGCCTGGCCGCTGCTCGGTGGGCAGTGGGGCCCTCCTGGGGCTCCCCGTGACCCCGCTGCCCCAGGCACTGCGCTCACAGCACCTTCCCAGGGGGCCGCACAGGCTGCCAGCTCCGAGCACCACCTCCCACGTCCCCTCCTTCTTTTACGCCACAGGATGCACTCCCACCTGGCATTAGAATGGTCACTTGGGATTTACTCACTCGTGGTCTGGCCTACACACCAGAACGTCCACTCCCCGTCTACCTTCTTCCCTACTGAGCCCCCAGTGCACCCCAAGGGCCACAAAAAATCCGTGCGAAATGAGTGATTATGTGAACCCTTTCCTTGGGCCTAACCTGACCTGGCAGCGTAGGCGGGGCCTGGGCAGGGGACAGGAGGGTGGCCCAGGAGACGGGCAGAGGAAGAGAGGTGGCCTGCGAGCCGCGGTGGAGGGGATGGGAGGCCAAGCAGGGCTCCCCGTGGGCAGACGCTCTGGGACTCGGCCTAGGAGGCCCACTGGGCTGGGGCCAGAATCAGGTGTCCCTGAAACTGCACACGGGGCCAGCTGCTCCCGCCTACATTACACAGCAGGGCGGCGGATGGCGAAACCCTCCTGCGTCCCTCTGAGCACGCCCCGCCTCCTCTGCTTCCCCTCCCCACCCGGGCTCCAGGAGAGGGCCCCCCAAGCCCCTCCTCCTACCCCTTCCGCCACTGCCACCAGGCCAGCGTGTACTTGGCAACAGAAAGTGAGTAACCACCTAACTTTCTTAAAAGGAACCAGGGAGACATGCAGCGCGTGCTGCCATGTGCTACACCGGGTGGTAGACGAACCGGGTCCCACCGCGCCCTGCATTGTCTGTCGGGCTGGAGTCGGAGCGGCGGGGCGAGACCTGCAGTGCCGGCCCAGAGCCCCCCGCAGGAAAGCCTCTGGGGGCGTCTGCTCTGCACACACCAACCCTGGCCCCAGCAGCCCCGCCCCAGGCGCCCCCAACAGCAGCGCACCTTCTGTGCGGCGCATCCCTCGCCCAGAGTGCACGAGCCGCGGTCTGTGCGTGACCCGCACGGGCACCTCCCTGGCGCCCGCCGCGTGAGCCAGGGAAATGACACGTGCACTGCATGTCCCGGTCCCTAGGAGACTGGGTGAAAGGGACAGTGTCTCCAACCTACTGTCAATGGGTTAGGAAACCAGTACCTGGAAGGAAGGACATGTGTGCAGACAGACAGATGAGGGGGCGGGCGGGGAGCCACAGAGCGAACGGGGCCAGTGCAGCTGAGTGGAGGTCACACAGGCGGCCCCGACTGTTTTTCAGCTGCTTGCTAAGTAGTCAATTAGATGAAAATTACCCAGAACAGACGCTGAGGGCCGCGGGGGTGGCCAGCACAGGCCGAGGAGCCCCGCGTGGGTGTCTCCCGGACGTCCACTCCCTGGCGAGCCCCAGCACGCCCACCAGGGGAGGCACAGGGAGATAAATTGGGGTGCAACCCCCCAGTGGAGTTCTACCGAGAACGCGACTCCCATCCCGGAACTCCAAGCTGCGGACAAGTGTCACAGACACAGGGTTGCACCCGGGGGTCAGACACTGAGCAGCTGGAGTGGCTGTTCGGAGCAGGGGCAGGACTTGGGGGTGACTGGCAGCTGCACTGGGGCTGCGGGAACTGTCGCTGTTCTGTCTGGCTGGAGGCGCTTGCTCCGTTTGGGGTCCTACACTGAGCAGAGCCCCTGGAATCTGTGCCTCTTCCTGTGCACATGAGTCACTGGGTCGGCCGCAAAGTCTGTTCGCCCACACGCGGGCTGTAGGGGGCGCACTTTCTGGTCTTTAAGCTCCTTGGAAACACTTGTTAGAATGTGTGGTAACAGCTGTCCTATCAGCATGCATTTTTTAAAAAAGTATCAAATTGAGTGAATTTTTGTGCAGCGATTTTAGTACCGAAGATAGAAGAAAATACGCAACATTTTCGGCATATCACGCTCTATTCTTTCAAGAAAGGCAAAAACACAACTGAAACACAGGAAAAGACGTGTGCAGAGTACAGAGAAGGTGCTGTGACTGATGGAACGTTCGGAAGTGGTTTGTGAGGTTTTATGCCACAGGTTTCTCACCAGACTGTGCTCCACGGTCGGGCAGACCCGTTGAGGTTGACAGTGATCAAATCGAGACATCAACTGAGATTAACATTGCACCATGAGGGACAGAGCCCATGTACTCAAAATATCCAAATCCATAAAGTTATCGGTGAAAATGAAAACTGTGTCTTTTATTTTACAGAAAAAACTAAATGAACTTTTTTGGCCAACCCAATATTTCAAGAAAAGGCTTCTCTATACTTTTTTAAAATGAAAAACAAATTCAGCATTTCATCAGCAGGCATTAGGCTGCAGTCACACGAAGATGAGGAGAATGTTCCGGGCCCCCGGGAAGCGTGGCATCCGTGGCAGGAGCCTGAGGCAGCGCCCAGGGGCTGGGCCAGGAGGGCTGGACGGAAGGGCAGGGGCTGCCGGGCCAGGCCCCTGCACGGCCCGCTCACACCCTGGGGCGGGCCTGGGCCTGGGCCCCGTCCTCGGAGGCGGACAGTGGGGAGCGTGTGGTGCCGGAGATGCAGGGAACGAAGGGCCAGCACACAGAAAACCTGCGTCCAGGAGCTAACATCTGCCGCCCCCGGCGCCCCCACCCCCACCCCGGGTCTCCAGCCCCAGCTGGGTGGCGGTGAAACTCAGCAGCCGCCGTGCCCCCAGCTGAGAGGGACCAGGCTCGCTGCATCCCAGAGACCAGCCCCACCTCCGCCCAAGGAGCCACACCCTGGCGGTGGTGTGAGGGGCTGAGCGAATTCCCATAAGCCATCCCCAACCCCGCACCCCAGCAGGAGTGCAGGCGAGCAGCCCGGCCCACATTCCTCCACCAGGGGCGGCTGCAGCCTCAGGCCTGGGCGCCCGACCCACAGAGCCGGGTGCTGACCCTGCACGCCCTGAGACCCAGATTCTGGGCCAGGGCGCCACGGGAGGGGCTCACGCCCACCCAGGGGCAACGCTGGCCCCAGGGCAGCCCCTCTCGTCAGGCCCCCACCTGGTGGGGTCCGGTGTGGGCAGTGAGCCACGTGGAAATCAGGCCAAGGCAGCCTGGCTCTGGAAGTTTCCCTTCAACAGGCGGGACTCACCTGTGTGCGTCTGCCCAGCACTGACCCTCTTGCCTAGGAACTCTGCTAAAAACTAAGGAGGGAAAACAATGACCAGTGGCCCAGGACTAAAACAGCCCCTGCGGTGGAGGTGAACTTCCAGTCAGCACCCTCAGATCCAAGGAGGACCGGCCCCTATGGGGCCGGGTTTCCTCAGCAGGAACCCGCCAGAGCCCAGGGACCCACGTGGCCAGTGGCTTTCACGTCCGTGGCTTGTCCCGGGAGGTCGATGGGTGCTCTTTGATGAAGCCCCAAGACTCTACAAGACCACTTCCCCAAACAGTGCGTCTGGCGAGCACAGGGCCAACACGCCATTTAAGGCCAAGGGCAGAGAAGAGCAGCTTTAGTAGTTGGGCATACACTGAAGTCATTTCACCTTGGAGCCAAAAAAGCCTGGAATGCTTTGTGGACCTCCCAGAGGGGCAGAAACCCCCGGTCTCACACTCGGGGAGGGACCGAGGCTCCTGCCAACAATGAACACAGAACTGGGCCCAGAGCTGCTGGGAGGGGGGGGGGCGGCGCAGGCGGGCCTCCCAGAAGAGGGGCTCTGAGCCGTGCTCCTTCGAGTACAGGCCGGTTCTGACAGACAGCCCGTGATTACCGGGGGGAGGGCAATGACAGAGGCCCCGCCAGGTCTGTGTGGGGAAGCCCCGGTGAGTCAGACTATGGGAGGCGCCAGGAGGGCGGGCCCGTGCATCCGCCCGGGTTTATAGCAGCGGCCCGGGCGCGGGGCACACTGGAACGCCCAGCCGCTGAGCGAGCAGCATGTTCCCCACGCTGCTTCTGCTACCCAGCCTCCTGGGGGCCTCACTGGCCAGCCCCATCCAGGGCCCCCGGGAGTGTGCACAGGGCTCGGCCGAGTGGTGTCGGGACTTGCAGGCGGCAATGCGGTGTGGGGCCGTGGGGTACTGCCGGAGTGCCGTCTGGAGCAAGCCCACCGCCAGGTCCCTGTCCTGTGACCTGTGCCTGGATGTGGTGGCCGCAGGCAGCAACGGGCTGAACCCCAATGCCACGGAGACCGACACTCTGGCTTTGGTGACAAGGTCCTGTGAGTGGCTTCCCGGCCAGGACTCTTCGGTCAGATGCAAGGAGATGACAGATGCCCACAGCTCGGCCATCCTGGACATGCTGCGGGGGGACCCGGGCAGCGCCCCAGCACAGGTGTGCACCGCGCTCACCCTCTGCCAGCCACTGCAGAGGGTCCTGGCCACCCCAGGGCCACTCTCCGAGGAGGACACATCCGAGGTGGTGGCCCCATTCATGGTCAGCGAGCCCCTCAGCCCCAACCCCCTGCAGATTCCTGAGGACACTGTGTGCCAGGACTGTGTCCAGCTGGTCGCCCGGCTCCAAGACGCTGTGGGGTCCAACATGTCCAGCCTGGCAGAAGTGACCACCCAGGAGCAGTGTAAGTCCCTGGGGCCAGGCCTGGACCTCCTGTGCAAGAACTACATCCTTCGCTTTCTCACCCCTGCTGAGCACATGCTGAGGGTCGTCCTGCCCGAGGAGACCTGCGAGAGGGGGGGCTTCTGTGAGGAGATGCGGGGGCCCGCCACAGACGCGGTCCCTCCCCTGGAGCCGCTGTCCGCGAGGGAGAGGAACGAGGTGCTGATGAAGGCCGGCCTGACCTGTGACGTGTGCCTGCAGGTGGTCCAGGAGCTGGACCAGTGGCTGGACTCCGACAGCACGGAGGCCCTGATCCGCCGAGGCCTGGAGCGCGTGTGCTCAGTGATGCCCACGTCCATCGTGCGGCAGTGCGTCACCATGGTGGACACCTACAGCCCCGCCCTGGTGCAGTTCGTGACCAAAGTGCCCCCAGAGGACGTGTGCAAGGCCATCCGGCTCTGCGGTGCCCGGCGGCAGGCCCGGGCCATCCATGAGGCCTACAAAGCCACCCTGCCCCCCTTGCTGGACACACAAAACCAGGGACACTTCTGCAATGGGTGCCGGAGGCTGCTGGGCGTGTCCACCCAGAACCTGGACCGCAAAAACACCCAGCGCAACATCCTGAAGGCCTTCAAGGGCGGCTGCAGCATCCTGCCGCTGCCCTACCTGATCCAGTGCCGCCGCTTCGTGGACGAGTACGAGCCCGTGCTCATCGCGACCCTCAAGGAGGTGATGGACCCCCTCAGCCTGTGCACCAAGGTGGGCGCCTGCCACGCCTCCAGGACCCCGCTGCTGGGCACCGACCAGTGCGTCATGGGTCCGAGCTTCTGGTGCTCGAACCAGGAGGCGGCTGAGATGTGCAATGCCATGGAGCACTGCCAGCGCCACCTGTGGGGAGTGGCACCCTTCCACTCGGGGGAGCATGCGTGACTGTGGCCCCCAGCGACCCCGGGGGCCCTCACCTCCTTGGCTCTGGCAGGGACCCTCTGAGACAGGCACTGCTCCCACTCCCCCATCACAGATGAGAACCAAGGCTCTGGGCGGGCAGCTGCAAAGAGCAGCGCTGAAGTCCCCGGTCACCATCTTGGCGGTCGCGCCGTGTGGCTCTGCCCATGTGAGTGTCCCCCGGGGACTGGAACCAAAGGCTGGGCACGGCCCCGCCCCCACCCACCACCCCCAGCCTCCATCGCCACGACGGTGCTGATGGGTGGGGGCCCATCGTGGCCTCTGCTGCCCTTCCGTGCTCTGCCAAGCAGCCTGGCGGCAAGCCAGGCAGGGCAGAGGGCAGGAGAGAACAGCCGTCCTGGGTGGGGTCCCTCTTGTCCAACAGCTGGGGGTGCAACTGGGTCTCATCCACAGCTACTATCACTTGGCTCAGAACAAAGCTTCTCCACCCCAGGGTCCCGGGGGTGGCCCCAAAAGCGTGCACCAGTGTGACTCTCTGTGGGTCATCCTGGGAGGAGGCTGGGGCTGTGACCACACCCCGCAGGGGTACCTGGGCTCAGAGCAGGCCTCCCAGGCCTCTGCCCACCGGGGGCCCCCAGACACCGGCTGTGGGACCACATGGCGCTGAGCACGTCCTCTCACTACCGGAGCCCCAGCTTTCCAGTCTGCAGGGAGGTGTGACCAGACACACCTCATGGGGACAGTGACACACTCCCAAGAGAAGCCCGAGAGCTCCTCTCCCAGAGACCCCCCCAGTCTGCAGGGCCGAAGACTGGCCCGGGGTCCCTGGGAGACTGTGGCTGTGCACGTGCGAAATAAACCAGACAGTCCCCAGCGCCGTCTGCTGTGTCCTCATTCTCGGGGCAGGCAGCTCCCTGTGCCGAGCGACCCGGCCCCTTCCTGCCTTGCCCCTCCTGGGGCAGCCTGCCCCGACACGCTCTGCCCGGTTCACACTGTCAGTCTCCCCAGCACACCATGAGCCCCTTGGGGACAGCACAGGGCATGACCCCCCTGTGTCTCGTGCCTGGCACAGGGCTGGCACACGGTAGGTGCTCAAGCACGAGGCCTGGCCAGGTGAGGCCTAGCAGCTGCCTCCAGGTGAGCCCTGTGGAATGAGAGGAGAGGCGTTTGGCCTGGGTGGGCAGGGACCTGAGTGGGTGCTGCGTTCTGAGAGGCCACACCTGAGCTCTTGGGTAAACAGCCCAGGCCCTGGCCACTGCCCCAGGAGGACAGGTGTGCTGGGCCTGAGTTCCCAGATTCCCCAACACTGGTGCGCGCGGGCTGGCCGGGGCCCACTGGTTGGGCTGTGAGCACAGCAAAGGGCTGGTGATCACGTGGCCACAGGCAGGCGGCTGTGTGTCGGATCCTGAAGCGCAGGTGTCTAGGGACGGAGGGGCTTGCACACCTGAAGACTGGCCCCGGAGGCCGTCAGTCTGCCAGCGATGTCCCCTCTGTGACAGGACGGAGCTGCACCCCACCTCTGGCCCTCTCTGCGAGACACCTGCTGACAGCTGTATGACGGGGCAGCTTCCCGGGTGCCACTAGTCATACGTGGCTGGGCTGTGGGAGGTCAGGGGGGGACACCAGGTCTCACAGGTGACCTGTCCATGCAGAGCTGAGGTGCTCTCAGGCGCCTGCCATCCTGAGCTCACCCACCTGCCCCAAACCCAAGCTACCTGTGGTGGGCAGGTGGGTCCCCCCACGCCCCTCACTCTGTCCACCACACCCCACACCTGGGAACCAGCTGACGGCATGTGATCCCAGCCAGGGCTCCCCATGTGTCAGTGGTCCAGGGACAGCGGCCACTGGTCCCCTCAAGAGGGCTTCCCACATGCCCCGGCCGGGCCCTGCCCCCAGGAACTCCAAGGCTGAACAGCCCTGCCGGCCCTCCACAGCCACCAGAACAGTGACGCCATTCTGGCCAGCACCCCGTCAGCCCAGCACAGCGGCCCGGGGAGGGTGTGGCTCCTGGACACCCCTCCCTCCAGTTTCTCCAGGCCCAGAGCCCCAGGATGCTCATGGGAGATCCCAGAATTCTTCGGTGCTGACAGCTGGATAACACGGTTATAAAGTCCACATCCCTCCAAGCCAAACAGGCCTGGAGGCTGGGCCTGCCTCTGGGCCACCAGCTGGGGACTTCCGCGGGTGGGAATGTCCTGCTGCATGGAATGGAATGTCCCCATGGGCCCCCAGCAGCCCCCTGATGGCTCAGGGCCCTGGACGTTTCTTCCGGGTTCTCCCCCAGCCCAGGAAGAGGCCGTGACTGCTCTGGTGTTACGCTCCGGTGGGGAGAGGCTGGGGCCCCGGGAGCCACCGTGTAGGAGGAGGAAAGGCACGCGAGGGGAAAGTTTCACTACGCCCAAACCAGTCTCTCAGGCCGGCCTTCCCATGGTGGGACCAGATCGGGAAACTGCAGGCACAGAAGAGGGGACAGGCCCCCCACAGGCTGTCTATTCAAATGTCACTGACCCGTGGACCCAGAGAGAAGCTGCATGCATTGCCCAAAGCCACTCAGGGCGGTCACTGCATAGCCATCAAGGGGCAGGGGTTGGGGTCGCCAGATGAAATGGCACACACAGGCTCTTCCATGGCCGGGGTGGCTTAGGTGGTTCGGACTTAGAAGAATCTGGAACGTGAACTAATGAAGAAAGCCAGAGAGGCGTTGCCTGCAGCCCTCGGAGCCCCGCCCACGCAGGGCTCCACCTTCGCCTGCCCAGTATCCCTACCCCACCCCAGCCCGCGAGGCCAAGGTCAGGGGAAGGGCAGGTCTGGCGCCCCCTCCTGCAGCTCCTGCACCCACACAGGGAGACACAGCGCCCGCCCGGCCCTGCAGGACGAGGTGGGGGCAGGGGCCATAGGGAGCAAGGGCCTCGCACCCTGACTTTATCTTTTGTTTAAACTGACTTTTTAAAGATTTTATTTACTTGTTTTTAGAGGGGAGGGGAGGGAGGGAGAGAGAGGGGGAGAGAAACATCTGTCGGCTGCCTTTCACCCTTTCCACATGCCCGGGGGCCTCGCCCACTGCCCCCCCACCCCAGGCTGGCCGGGCGCTCACTCCCCATTGGACTAGAAAGGGCTGCCCCCTCTCCCACTCCTCCAGGACTGGCAGTGGCCTGAGGGCAGCCACACGGGAACAGGGGTCAAGAGTGGTGACGGAGGTCGAAGGTCACACCCTGGAAGAGCGGGTACCTCCAAAAGTGGCCCCCACCCATAAGTGCCACCTCCCCTCCGCAGAGCTCAGGCTGCAGGCTCAGAAACAGCTAGTGACCTGCCTCCGGTCGCTCGTCAATGGCTGAGCTGGGATGTGGGGCGGAAATGGGTGCCCGCCATTCTCCCACACTATAACAGCCCTCAGCTTCCCCCCAGACAAAACAGCCCCAGCAGCACGATAAAACCAGCCATGCACCTGGCTGCGTGCTGAGCAGACTTTCCCAATGCCGTCCTGCTGCAGCCGCTCCTGCTCTGTGGACCAGGGAACCAGGGCTCAGGGCACCAGCACTGGGCCTCCCCCACCCGACGCCACTCAGTCGCCTGCACGCCCACCAGATCCTGCTCTCCCACAAGCAGGCTTATGGCTCCATCCTTCAAAGCGCACTTGGGCGAGGCTCATTACATAAGCAAAAACAAAGACAGTTTTTCATATGCCTTCCACCCAGGGAGTTCTGCTAAAATGCATTAAGTCCCCAGGGCAGAGTGTGGCTTTAATGCAAAGGGTAGGAGACGGCAGGAAATGTGGGGCGGGGTGCAGAATCAGAGTGGGGGAGTTTGGGTCCCACGGCAGACCCAGCCCCTCCAGGGACCACAAGGAACGGAGCTCTGCACTCCACAGGGTCCAGGAGGGCAAGAAGAAGGGGGCTTTGTGGTCTAAGCTCTTGGTCCAACACCACCTGCCCCCTCGTTCTGCCCGGCCAGCTGCCTGACCCTGCCCCTCTGAATGCAGCAGCCACGTCCGTGACAGCTCTCTGCCCCCATGGCCATGCACAGCTCTCCGCCGCCTACGGGGCGGAGGCCTGCCTCCAGGCTGGCACAGGAAGCCTGCCTGTCCGGGCACCTCTGACCCCCCAGCCCAGGCCTGCCCCCCTGCTCACTTCACAGGTCAGACGCTCCAAACTTGTCCGGTCTGTCCCCCACCATGCTCTCCACACCTCCGAGTCTCTGCCCGCAATGTGTCCTCTGCCTGTCAGCCTGGAAAACTCCTCTTCATCCTTCAAAGCCCAGTTCAGACATCACCTCTTCCGAAACACCCACTTACCCTCCCCTCTGGGCTCCTCGGCACTAGATGTTGGCCGCCCGCCTCAGTCTCTTCCTCCGTGGCAAGGCCGGGGTCCCCTTCCTGGCCAGCTCTAAGGCCCGGCAAAGTGCTCTGATGCTCGAGAAATGTGTACAGAGTTCGATCATCGGAAATTGTCTCTTCGCGTCTTAGGTTCGGTGCTGGTGTCCCAGTCAGGCCCTCCCGTGACCAGAGACACGGAGATAGCTAGTGGGTCACTGTCCTGGACATCTTCATGTTCTGTGTGGTCAGTACAGCAATGGACCCTAACGTGGTCACACCCTACAGACTGGAGCTTGGGTGCAGGTCACCTTATGGGCAAAAGGGACTTGGCTGATGTTACTCAGTTAAGAGCTTTGACACCACTGGTTCCTTCAGAGAAGCTTCCAAGCTCTGGCCACAGAGAAAGAGCGGGAAAGCAAAAGGGTCAGAGAGGGTGAGACCCAAGGGCTGTGAAGGTGGAGGGTGGGCTGGGAGCCCAGGAATGGGGCTGGAGGCTGGGAAAGGCAAGGGGAGGGACTCCCCCTGGAGTCCAGGGCAGGGACGCCACCCGGTCAGCACTTTGATTCTGGCTGGTGAGACCCACACGAGACTCCTGCCCCCCAGGACCATGTGACAATAAACCTGTGTTGTTTTAAGCTGCTAAGTATATGATGATTTGTTACAGCAGCAAAAGAAAATGAGCCTGCCCCGTGCTCCAGCTGGCTGCTTACCACGGGGTCCCTCACACCCTGGGCACTTCCTTTCCCCGGCTCCACCTGCCCCTCTCTGCCCAGTGAACTTCTATTCATCCTTCAGATCCCATTTCCCAGCATGCCCTGCGGTAGGCCTGGCGCCACGTCCCCAAGGCACAGCCGTGTCCCACGGCACACACCCTGGGGGGCACCATCTGGGTTGTCTGCCCTCCCGGGGTTAGGGGGATCCTGGAAGGCAGGCGCCCGGGCTGTGTTCCCCCTGAATCTCCATCGCCTAGAACAGCACCCGATGCACCGCAGGGCACCAGGAAGCAGCTGGTCAACGACTAAGGCTTGGGGTGGTCAAGGTCAGGGACGTGTATCCGGTCACGGGACCTGTAGGCCAGCAGCCCCCCCCTTGCCTTGCTGCCCCAGCTGTCCCCTTGCTGGGGGTGCAGCTGCACCAGGAATTTATCTCAGCTCCTCCACTAAGGGTCTCTGCTCGCCGGCACCATCGATATCAGCCTCAGAGCCCTCCATGCACCCTGCAGTCCGACACGCGGGGAAGCAAGTCTGGGCTTTCGAGTTCATCCTACACCCTGTTCTGAACGTTGTCCCACACCCGGTACGACCCTGGGAACATAATCAGAGGCGTGGGGATGACACGTGTGCAGGCCGCTCCCCGCGGCTTCTTCCCATCGCGGGGCAAGGGGGACGCAGAGGCGGGAACTTGAGAGTCTGAGGTCTCCCTCCGCGGAGCATGCGCAACTCGGCCTCTAAAAATAGTGGCCCTGAAAATAGGCGGAGGGCGCGGGAAGACATTTCACACACAGTGTTAAGTGGGACTCAGGGTTTGTAAAACTTGTATCTGTTTGCATCTTAGGAAAACTAGTGAGAACATTCGTCTCAAACGGCAACAGTGGGTTCACACGGAGAGTTGTTTCTATACTTCATTTATTTTACAGTTTCCAAAATGTCTATGAGAGTCTTGTAAATACCGTAACTTTTTAAAGAAGCTGTTTTTATAGGGAGACTTTCTGTAGAGGACTTGAGCCACGCCCTCATCAAGCGCCTCGGTAAAAGGGTAGCCTCCGCGGTTACTCGGTTACTTGGTTACTCGGTTACTCAGTGGGCTTCCACTCGCTCAGTCGCCCCCCCCACCTGCTCCCAGCCCCCCCCCCCGCAGCTGCGGAGGCATAGGAAGCATCGCCCCAGGAGGGAGGAGCAGGGGGCTGTGGGGGAGGGTCTGGGACAGCCCAGAGCAGGTGCCTGACCCAGGGGAGGGGACATCTGAGCACAGTGGGGACCCGGCACAGGGGAGCAGGGAGGGGTCTCTAGGATGCTGCTGTCAAGGCCTGGAGGCGGGTGCAGAGGCCCATGGGGTGGTCCCTCCGTAGACAGAGGTGGGGGCAGAGACCTCTACAGGCAGAAGCCACAAGTGTCAGGGTCGCCTGAGACAAGAGTGTCAGGGAATCCCATCCGATGAGACGGGGCCTTGGCCAGACGCAGGCCCAGGAGCCACAGCACCGCAGGGGAATGCACAGGCTGCCCCTCCCCGCTGAGCCGCTGCCTGCCCTCTCTCAGAAGGGCCTCTGGGAGGACTGGGTGGGTTGCGAAGCCATGCCTCGGACGCTCTGAGTGTGGGCTGGGCAGGCATCATCGCTGTGAGGCCAACCAGAGCCCCTGCAAACCGTGGGGGGCTAAATCCAGAATGAAGGCCCTGCTTAGTGCAGGCACCGTCAGGGCGGGTCCGAGGAGCTGGGAGCCTTTGTCCTGACAGCTCTTCCCGGGCCCAGGGTGGCCTTCCCGGCCACAGGGGCGGGGCTGAGGGAGGAGGCTGCAGGGAGAGGAGGGAGGAAACCACCAGCGGTGCCGCCACCGGGAAGCCTGGACTTGGGCCCGGCTGGGACAGGGTGGGTGGGAGCGCTCCCATCACCTGCAGAGGCCAGCAGCGCAGCCTCAGGTAAAGAAGGGTTTGGGCACCGGCCGCACCGGGACCGCACGGGCCAGGGGCCTGAGAAGCCACTGTGGCCATGGTGACTGGGGGGGGGGGCACAGTGGGGGTGGGGAGAGCTGCTCTGGAACAGGGGAAGGCTGTGGTGCTTGGGGCCCGGGGATGGAGCTTCTTCCAGAAAGTCTTCCCTGATTCTCTACGCAACAGAGTGGGAGGATCCACGGCTTCCCTGGCCTTCCTGGCCCCTCACAGTGCAGATGACATGCCATCGCCCTGGGTCGTCTGCTTATCTGTGCCCCTGCTAAACTGTGAGCCCGGGGGTCATTTACCAGAGTGCACTCAAACCCAGGGCTTGGATGCATGGGAGGGTGGAGGGAGGATGGGGGATGGGGGATGGGGGGGTGGATGGTGGGGTGGGGGATGGGGGGGTGGGGGATGGGTGGGGGATGGGTGGGTGGACCGGAGGAGAGAGCACAGAGGGAAGGGGAGGGAAAGTGTGGGGGAAGGTCCACAGGCAGAGAAGACAGTCGGCACCACTGCCTGGGAGGGGTCCTTGCCGAGTGGGATGGGAGCGGGGCCTGAGGAAGGGCAGCTACTAGAGTCAGACAGCAGCAGAGGCTGGTGGGCTCGGGACACTGGGGGACGTCCCGAAATTTCCTGCGACCTCTCAGCTGCCAGATCTCGTCCCTCAGCATTTTACAGGCACCTCAAAGCCTCAGATCCTGACCTCGTCCAACTATTGGTTTAAATTGAGCTATTTATTAAGTAGACTCACACCCTGACAGCTTTTAGGTCAGCCCCTCTCAGTCGCCATCTGCTCGGAGTCTTATTTAAACCAAACTTGGCTCTCCGAGCCGGAGAAGGCAGCTGGGAAAAACAGACTCTGGGAGGGTGGGCGGAGGGAGGAAGCCGACCCCTGAGCGGCACCCACTCCTCGCGGGCGTTTCACACACGCCGTCTGCTGCCACCGTCACCACGGCCTGCGATCCGCGTCAGGCTCCGTGTGCGGACGGGCCCGGGAAGGCGCCCCAGCCAGAACGGTGACTGAGATCCACCGTCTGGGGCCCAGGTCCACAGGGGAGCCCAGGGCCTGCACCAGCCCAGTGGGGACGTCATGACAGCTGGAGGCGCTTTCTCTAGCAGCTCCTCTTTCTGGGCCACCGGAGGGCGGGGGCCACTCTCTAACTTTCCCATCTGGAAACTGGTTGTGAGCACATGGCCTTGTCTGCCCATAAGGACCCTGTTCACCCTGACGCTGTGACCTGCTGTGACTGCCCAGTGGCCGGGGCTCAGCTCAGTGCATCTCACCCTCAGGACCTCGGTGCTCTGGGGACGTCCCCAGGCCTGGCTGTCACCACCCCCACAGAGAGGGCCTCGTGAACGTCCAGAGGCCCCTGTGGGCTGTGGTCTCACTACTCGAACGCCTTAGGCACTGTACTCAACACTTCCCACCAAAATTCCTTGTTGAAAAAGGAGAGAGAGGCCCTGTCTGGGCGGCTCCGCTGGTTGGAGCGTCGTCCCCATACACCAAAAGCCACCAGTTCGATTCCCGGTCAGGACACATGCCTGGGTTGCAAGTTCAATTCCCAGTCCAGGTGCCTACAGAAGGCAACCAATCAATGTTTCTCACACCGATGTTTCTCTCTCTCTCTTCCTCCCTCCTCCCCCTTCTTCTCTCTAAAATCAGTACAAACACATTCTGGGGTAAGGATTAAAAAAAAAACTGAGAGAAAAGACGCAATGAAACCGTGGAACCAAACCTGACTCGACACCTCGGTCTGCATAGGAGCGGCCTGGGAACCTCCAACGCCCGCTCAGGGGGGCCGACCCCAGGAAACGCTCGGTGGAGCAAGGATAGAGTAACACCGACGTGTTAAAGAGTATAAAGAAAAGTAAAACAAATTTAATCAAGTTAAGTGCAAATCAAGTTTCCATTTAAAGTGAAATGAAATTCAATTAAAGGAAAGATCATGGAATCAGGTGAGACGGGAAGTGCCGCCCCCACAAGCCCCCACGGGAGATGTCTGCGCGCCTGCGGCACGTCCGAGACCCGGCAAGTCCTCCGGCAAAGAAGCGACCCACCCCCTTCCACCAAAGTGCAGCTACCAAACCCACCGGGCGCCACAGAACACCGACTTCCTGGGACCGCCTCGGACCCGCCCATGGCCCCTTTTAACTCTTCTCACTCAGCAAACACTCACACGCCCCCACCACCACCGTGGATGCTGGGCTTGACCCACTGGAGGCCCAGCCCGTTGGATGTGAGCAGAACCTGTAGCTGTGCTTGTGGGGCTGGGCTGGCCCCCGAGCCCCGGTGCCCTGTGGGGAACAGCACATCCCGGTGGCCTCCGGCATGCAGGCCTGGGTCCCAGAGAAAATGCAGATGGGCCGGCCTGCAGCCCTGCCCCGTCTGGAGCCACCGCGCCCAGAGGGTGAGAACCAGCGCTGGCGGGGCCGCAGAGCCCGAGTGTGGCTTGTGACACAGGACTCTGCCACAAGCGCCGGCCAACACGCCGCCCGGCAGAAAGTCTGTCCTGAGAGCTGCACTCCGAGACGCCCTTTGGTGTTGGGAAAGAACACACAGCACGTGCTAAGAGCTCCAGACACG
The DNA here is from genome assembly GCF_021234435.1 of Artibeus jamaicensis. Classification (NCBI taxonomy): domain Eukaryota; kingdom Metazoa; phylum Chordata; class Mammalia; order Chiroptera; family Phyllostomidae; genus Artibeus; species Artibeus jamaicensis. Next base: position 25,478,279 of record NW_026521954.1, on the reverse strand, counting down.
TCCTGACGTCGAGGTCCCAACATCGAGGTCCGGATGAGGACTGGCTCTACTGTTGTGAGAGAGGCAGGGTTTAAGAACCAACTAAGCGAGCTGCCCCGGCTGGTGTGGCTCCGTTGGCTGGGGCATCGACCCACAGACAGAGGGGTCGTGGGTTTGATCCTCAGCGAGGGCAGGTACCCAGCTGCGGGGCGGAGTCCTGGTCAGGGTGCGTGCAGGAGGCAACCAATCAATGTTTCCCTCCCACACTGGCGTCTCTCCCTGTCTTCTCTCACCTCCCCCACCGTCTCTCTGAAAGCAATTAGAAAAATATATCCTCGGGTGAGGATTAACCAAATAATAATTTTAAAAAGAGAACCCGAGAGAAGGAGAAAACACGAGACATGAACGGGCAAGTCCCAGAGGGGGAGCCCGGGACAGCCAGTGAACACAGGAAAGCAGGCTCGCTCTCGGGAGGGAGCGGGACCACGAGCACAGGCGACACCCAGCGGCACTCGCCCGCACGTGGGTGGGGACATTCAGAGGCTGACCATCCCGAGACCTGGAACAGGACTCGCTCTGCAGACAGACTGGCGAGCAAGGAGGGAGCGGGAGACACGCTGGAGGGCCCTGAGCCCCGGGTGGGGGACTGCAGGCTCCGGCAGCAGGAGGGGCCCTAAATCAACCAGAGGACACACACCACATGGACAAAGCTTTGCAGCCACACTGGGAGGAGAAATCCCGTTTCAAAAGGCAGCATGACACCATTTGTATCAGTCTCTGAGGCGTGTTACACAGCAGAACACACTGATCATGCACACGCACGCATGTGTGTTTAACACACATGCAGACTCAGGGTGACCTACACCAGTTCAAGGCAGGGTGACTTCTGGGTGGGCCATAGCGGGGGGGGGGGGTGGGGGGGGAGGGAGGGGGTGGGCGTGGCCAGAGCCTGTAGCGGTTACTCTTTAAGAGATGGAGGCTCCAAACATCCAAACATTAAGAAATTCACGTCCATTGCAGCCAGGGGGCGGTACTGGGCTCGACCAGGTTCCGCATCAGAATGGCTGCAGACCTGCATCTCTCTGGCTTGGCCCGTGCTGCTCCCAGTCACCTGTCCGACCACAGTGCGAGCCGTCACATGACCCCGAAGGAACTTCCAGAAAGGCCGGAGAGGGAGAAAATGCTGTGCACAATGAGCTGGGGATCGAGAGTCCTTACGGATGCTGGGACCCAAGTGAGGGCAGAGAGAGAGAGCCACCACTCCACCCCGGCCCCAGGGACATGACGCAGTCAAGTCGCTCAGAACACCCGGGACCCGCCCTGACCACCGGGGGTCCTGAGGTTGCCCTGGCTGACCGCCCCACCAAGGTCAAACAGGCAGGGACAGAGGCTTCCACACCGCCCTGGTGCAAGGTGGTGCCCGCACAGTGCCCACGGGGCCACGGGGCCAGGGCTGCCCTTTGCAATCCACTCAGTATGAGTCGGACAGTCCTGGGCCTGCCCCACGGGGGTTGGCTGAGGTCAGCTGTCTCTCTGGCTCAGGACGCTCCCAGACCCCTGCTCTGTCTGACCCCCTGGGAGCCCCTTGTTTCCTGTTGGCCATCCTACCTGCCCCGACGCTTGGCAGTGAGAGTCCTGAGTGGTGGGAGGCACCTGCGACGCCCCCTGCCAGGGAGTGTGGGAGCCCCGGGGCGTTCACGGACCGCTGAGGTCTTGGCTTCTGAATTCCAGACACCATTTACCTCCATCTGAAAACCACACGGCTCTCCACAGAGCAGGCAGGAGTCGGCACGGACTCCGAGTGTCCACAGCCTTGCCTGCTTGCCCCAGCAGCCTCTGGCTCCGCCCACTGCACCCCATTCCTGGGCTGGGACGGGAAGCTTGGGGACTGCAGGAGCCCGCCACGGGGACCTCCCAAGGAGGGGTAATCGGGGCAAGACGGCATCGTGTGCATCTCAAGTCCCTGGGGCCTTGGAAGGGAGTGGGGTGGGGGGAGATGATGGAGCTGCCGGGCTCCGCTGAGCTGGGACGAGAGCATGGCCAAGGGGACAGAGAGACAAGGACAGGTGGGACAGGTGCAAGAGCCATTCGGGAAACCAGATCCAGGTGGTGTCACGAGACTTTGATGGCTGCTGTGTGTGCATGGTGAGCGGAACAGTGGGGCCAAGGCGACCTGTCCTGGTCCTGACCCCAGACTCTGGGCCACGGCCTCCTTCGGAGAAGGGGTCTCCGCAGACAAGCTCAGTCAGAGATCCCCAGAGGAGATCATCCTGAGTTACTGGAGGGAGCCCTAAACCCAGTGACAGGTGTCTTCATCAGGACACACAGAGGAGAAGGCCGTGGCATGTGGAGACAGAGATCGGAGTTCCACAGAGCATGTGCGCAGCCACCAGGAGCTGGGAGGGGCAGGTGGGGTCCCGCCCCAGAGCTTCGGGGGCCGTCCTGCCCACACCTTGACCTGAGACCCAGGGCCTCCAGGTCGGTGAGAGCAGAGATAAGCTGCAGCACCCGGGACCCCCACGGATGGACAGGCAGGTGTGCAAGGATGCTCTTTTCCGGCCACTGAGTCCCAGGGGAGCTGCAGAGGGAACGTGTGTGGGGGGCCAGCTCTGGGCACTCCCCACCGCTGATGCCTGCCAGCAGCTGTCCTGGAGGGTGGGGGGCACTCTCCCTCCGTCCCCCCTTGCACTGATTCAAAGGGGTTCAGAGCGTGAGTGGAGGACCACCCCTGACACCGGGAAGAAAGGGGCAGACCCTCTGATCATTGAAGCCAGCGGTGCGAGGCGAGGGCTGTGTCGGCAGCCCACGGACTGCAGGACCATGAAACGTGCGCTCGGTCAGATTTCAGCCACTTCCGGAATGCAGACATCATACCCCCCATTGGAAGTGTCTGTATTGTGAGTCCCCAGAAGGCCTGGCGGCTGAACGCGTGTCCCCCAGGCACTGCGCTGCCCACCTCCATCCACACGGGCCTTAAACGGCAGGCAGGGCAGGTGGCGCCCCTGCCACTTCTGCACGACACGCACGCAAGTCCGGAAACAGAGAGGGTAGCTGAGCAGGTAACAATCCCAAGAGAAAACGTGGTGAGTGGTGAATGCAGGGCTCCACCCGCCCTCACACGGCATCGAGGGGACGCATCTGAAAACATTGCCGCAGTCCAGGCCCTTGGGTGAGCTGGTGGGCAGCGGTCAGGCCGCAGGCTGCACCCGGCCTGCCGTACCTGTGCTCTCGTGTGCCAGCTCGGTAACACAGCTCCCAGGGACTCATCCCAGAAACTCATCCCAGGGGCAAAATGAGACGGCAAAGGCCAGGCCTGAATTTTGAACGGCAGCATCCAGGCTAAGCATTAGAACGAGTCAAGTCAAGGGGCCAGTCTGCGCCAGCCAACACAGTGACGCTGACCGGACCTGACGCGTGTCAGAGGAAGCAGCCCGTGGACCTCCGCACCGTGTCCGGCTGTGCAGACGTGGCCATGGAGAAAAGATCACGAAGAAAACCCCTGCACCCGACAGTGGGGCCTGGGTGACCCTTCTTGGAGCAACCGGTGCTTCTGCATGTGTTTTTAACAATGGAGAGGGGACGTCTGCACAGAGAGACAGTGACGAGAAGGGACACAGGAGATCAGGGTCTGTCGGTTTGCTCTGGGGAAAAACTAGACTCGGACGGAGCGGTGTTCTGGGGACGCGTGGAAGGTCCTCTTGTCCGGTGCTCACAGCCTCCCGCTCAGGTGTTTACCCTCATTCCTCGGGTAAGTAGACTGCACTCTCGGGGGACAGGAGCAGCCCCCCTGGAGTTAGGGTTAGGCGCCCCCAACCTGCTTGAGGAATTCTGAACAAGGGGTCCAGGTCCCGGGCCGCGCGGCGGCCAGGTCAGCCCCACCCCCGGCCCTGCCCTCACGGCTTGGGCCAGTGCTACTGCAGACCTCGGCCCTGCAGACCCCCCGACCCTTGGCAGTGGGACCAAAGAGGGTGCTCGGGGTCCGGCCTGGGGGGACAAGACTCAAGGGTCTCTGTCCACTCTGCAGCCAAGAGAACCCACCTCAGGCCATCCGCCTAGCAAGAGGGGGCCCCTCTGCGTGCCGCCCCTCCCCAGGACCTCCCCCGACACCACGCCTGGAACACGAACCCACAAAGAGCAGCGACGCACCAGACGTGCAAGGCCCACCCCAGCTTCCGCCCCAGTTTCTACCTCGTCCCAGCGACCCGCTGCCTTTCCCGGAGCCAAGGGGAGACCTGAAAGCAGCCCCCCACCTCTCCCCGATGGGTGAGTTGCTTCAAGGCACAAGATGACAATCAGGACATAAAGGAATGGGGGGGGTGGACACAGCAAGGAACCATCCGTCAGTGGCTCTGTCCCCTAAGGCTGGAGGGAGCTGGAGGAGCAGGCAGGCGGGAAGCCTGGGAGGACGGCCCACACTGAGGAGGAGGAAGAGGAGGAGGAGGTGGGACGGGGCACTGGGGTGAGGGGGAGAAGACTCCGGGCCACCTGAGGGGCTCGGCCCCTGACCTCCACCTCATGAGCACCTGGGCAACCACCCTGGCCAGCTCCGAGGTGACTGTTCCTCAGGAAGCACAGACAGGACTCAGCTAAAGGTGCCATTTCCACACCTCCCAGAGCCCTGCGGGGACACCGCCCCGAGAACCAGCGCAGTACCAAGCCCTCCACCAAACGCCGGGCCCAGGCCCAAAATCAATCAGCCCGCGGTGGCGTCCAGGCCAGCAGGTTTGGGTGGGTTTTTTCAAATGAGTTTTGAATAGAAAAATTAATTATTATTTGAAGGCACGTCTCAGAAACCAAAATGGTTCCGTGGGAATGAGGGACAGGCGAGTGGGCTGGGGACCTGCCCGAGGGAACCTTTACAGCCACGGCCCAGGAAGCGGGGTGCCCCGCCCCCTCCCGGGTGAGCGCCTGTAAATGTCAAGGATGACGATGACCAAAACGATTTCCCAAAACCCCCTTCTTGCCCGCCCCATTCAGCACATCAAAGGGCTGCCTGACGTTCTCGGGCCAAATCTGAGATTCACAAATGAAGAGATCTCTCTCCCCTGCTGACGAGCGTTATTTATTCACCAAGCTCCTCGACGGAGCCTGGAAAAAAGGCAGTGGCCTGGACAGTGGGCCGTCCTCACGGCTGGTGGGCTCTGGGGGCCGCGCCCGAGGCTCAGAGAGTGAGCCAAGGAAACTGCGCCGACCGGAATTCACGCCGGCGGCTTCTCCGGGAGGGACAGAGGCAGAGCGAACAGGAAAGAACTCACAGCAGCGCTTGGCTCTCCTGCGCCCACCGAGGGAGCGGCCAGTGTCTGCTGTCCTCTGTCTACACACGTGGCAGGGCCCACGCACGGCGCTGCTCCAGCCTTGGGGACGCGGGCGAGGCAGGCCCCTGGGGCTGACTTACCTCCACAGAGAACTTTCCAGCACCTTCTCCGATTCCACGTGGTAGTACTTCGTCAGGATCAAGATCACCTGTGGTGGCGGCAGAGAAAAAGGCAGAAATCAGTGGGGTTCGAGGTCCTCAAAGAGGGGTATTATGACATTGCCCCTCCCCCACCCCCAGGGTCTGGGGTCTCAGACCCCACGGCCCTCCATGGCCCTCCACGGCCACTGTGCCTCCCAGCACTCGGACATCGGGCTTGTTTGAGCCCCGAAAACTTGTTTCTGCTCCTCGGAATAAGTCAGGATATTTCAGTCCTAGGAGCCGCCCCAGGAGCTGCCCCTTGAAGGGAGTCGTTCAAACCCAGCCCTGACCACCTCCAGCTGCTGGCCAGGGCAGCGTCCCAGAGGGCGGTCGGGTGCCGGGGCGGGGCAGGGCTCCGTCCCACGGGCCCCTTAGAGAGCAACCTGATGCCTGCGGGGGGGGGGGGGCTGCTGCTGGCTGGGGCCACCCCGGGACAAGAGCAGGCGGGCGGAGCAGCTGTCCGGGCGTCCCCACGATGGTGGCCAAGGGCAGAGCCAAGGACAGGGGGTGGGGAGGCCGAGACAGCTGGAACTGGTCCATAAACCACCACGGCACACACAGTTTTCATTGTTGTTGACACCATGGCCCCCACACCGGGCCCTACCTAACAAAGCTGCGTCCGTCGCTTGTCTGTGAAAATCCACCTGTTTGAAAGCAGCCCAGAGTTCTTCAAAACAAACGCATGAGCAACAAGGAAACGAGGGTTCTCCCACGGGGGCCGGGAGACGGAGCCCCCTCCCCGGTTGCTTCCCCAGACACTGCATTTTCCTGCCCAGCAAATCTCCTTTCACTCGCTGTCCCTGGGAACCGCTCCTGACGCTCGCGTTGCCATGGGAACCCCGGCAGGTGACATGGGAGCCCCCTGGTTGCCCGCACAGCCGTTAGCCTGGTTAATCTCGGGTCACCACGCTGGCCATCGCAGCGCCGGGCTCTGTCGGGGAGCAGGCCTTTCTCCGCTCCCGGCACAGCTGCTGCGGCCCGGCCCGCCCATCTTTCTTTTGCTGGAGATTAAAGCGGGGAAGATGTGAGGAGGGACGGCGCCCCAGAGGAGCCGGTGCCGCTTCAGAGGCAGAGATGATTAAAAACCTCCCTGCTGGCGGTGCAGGCAGGCTGGGCCCTGCTGCCGGGGAACAAAGCGGTCTTCTGCCGGCACCCCCCTGCCGCCCCCCATGGCAGCCCAGGGAAGCCATGTCCTCGGAAGACGGAGGACAGCAGAGGACAGCAGGCAGGATGACAGATGTGCGGGAGACAAGCAACTTTCTAACCTATTGATTTATACTTCATAGTCCTGTTGTTCCCAGAGGGGACTTTGCAGAGCCACAGTGTGACAGCTGGAAGGAAGCGCAGTGCCCATCAAGAATGGAATCCTCGACCGAGCATCCTCATGGAGCATCTGCCACCGGGGGTCCCTCCGCTTGCACACCTCCAGGGTTGGGGCGCTCACCCTCTGACGCAGCACTTCTGTCCCCGTGAACGGATTCTGCCACCAGAGGATCACCGCCCAGGACCAGCCCCTCTCCCATTCCCTTCTGGTGACAGTCTCCCCTAGTGCCCATCCCCAGGCCTCCCAAGCTCCAGGGGTTCCGGGCCTTTGAGCGAGCTGTCCCCCACCCTTCACCCTGGGGCCCTGCTCCCCAGCCCTGACGCTCCCCTGGCAGACCTCTTAAGGCCAGTTCAAGGCTTCTGTAGGTCACTTCTCATCCCCCTCAACTTCTCTGTGACACTGCTTTCCAGGCACAGGATGGTGGCCCCCTGGGTGCACCTCTCCATCCTCGTGCCGCTGACCTGTCCCCACAGACCCAGCAGCAAGCACACACCGCCCTGGAGCATGGAATCACCACCAGGACCCTCGGTCACCCCAGGGCCTTTGCACACACTAACCCCGGCGCTCACGGAGCTCCTCCTGCCCCTGTGCACTGCCCCACCCCCACTCATTCTTAATGATGTGTCCTCCTGGAAGCCCCCCACCCCCAGCCACCGAAGGCTGGAAGCTCGAGGGAGGCAGGGAGCAAAGCCACCTGTCAGCACTGCCTCCTGTCCTCCAGCCTGGCCAGGGGCCAGCACGTGGGCGGAGCCCATTCCTAACTGCTGAGTGAATTCATCAGCGCCACCCTGCTCCAGAAAGCCAAAAGTGACTCCCGCTGTGACCCTTCCCCGCCCCCAGCCCACCTGCCCAGGTGTGGAAGTTGACTCCGAATGTGTACGACATTCCATCATCTCGGAACACAGGACCGCATGGGCTGCGGAGCCCCTCTGGGCACTGAGGCCCCGAGAGGGGAAGGCTCCCACCCAGGACGAACTGGTGGATAAGTCCCCTGGCAGAACCCCACTCTCTGCACCGTGTCACACTGCCCCCCACCCCTGAGGGAGCAATGCTGACATGGAAGGAGACCAGGGTCCCCCACCAGAACCTTCACTGATGACAGTGACAACAGCAAGTCCTCACACACCGCCCACGCCACGCTGCACACACACCAGCCGTCCGTCCCCATCACACCGGTGAACAAGCCGGGGAGCTGCGAGCTAAAACAGAGGCCAGACACTGGGGCCTGGCCAGACACCGGGACACGTAAAATGAACCACGAATTGCACGTTCAGAAGAAAGAGAGACGCCAGGGAGGAGGCAGAGAGCCTGGTGGCTCGTGGTGGCTTCACGTGCTCACCCGACAAGTGGTCTAATCTCCCCACACGACAGGCGAGAGGGTCCTCAGAGAAGCAGCAGCCAGGGTCCAGGCTCCCAGAGGCACCCACCGTCCCCAGGGCCCGTGGGTGTGGACATGGCCTCTGCCAGGTGTTCGAGGGCCCGGCCACGGCGTGGGTGTCAGGCATGGACTTCACTGTCTGCAAACACGCCCGCCCAGGCTTGGGGTTCCTGCACACAAAGCGACGGAGAGACCCCCACCCACACGGGGCGCTCTCAGTTCCAGCCTGTCCCCTAGAGGCACCCTCCTGGGTCCTGACCCAGCCATGGCATGTCCCATCTGTCCCAGAAAAGATGGGACTCTCAGAGAGGCCATGGGGCTCTTCCCGGGCCCTTGTGCGGGGCTTCACAGCCATGGAAAGTCTCAGCTGCTTCCGTCTGCCCCACCACTGGTCACGCGCCCCTGCCTGGGCAAAGTCTCGGTGCCTCTGGGTCTCAGGTTATTCGTCCACAACACAAGAACGAAGCCCGAGCTCGGTTGGTCCTAACCTCAGTAAAAGGTGACGTGCACTAGAGCACAGACATCGAAGGACCTCAACACCTGGAACGTGCCATCCCCAGAGCTGGGGGGAAGGGGCCCAGCCGTGGGCCCAGCCCGGCACTGGCTCCTGGGGGGCACCCCTCCTGGCACTGACACCCCTCCTCGTCTGTAGCACGAGAGAATAATGGCCGCAGGCCCTTGTGGCCCAGACCAGGAAGTGCGATGACACGTGTGCAGCATCCAACACTGGCCCGATGTGGAGGAGGGCTGGGCCAGTGACTGCCCTCCCTCCTCTGTTACCAGCTACAGAAAAGCAGGCACAGCCGCCCCCCGGGGCCACGTGCTCTGAGTCCCCCTGGCCCCCAGTGGGACTCCTTTACCCTGCGAAGCTAAGCCCTCACCCAGACAGAAACCCAGGTTCAGAGACAGAAGTTGGGGCTGCCCAGCGAGTCCAGTCGGACCTGGTTCCATCTTGAGCCTGGTGCCAGCAACCTCCTGCCCCTCCCCCAGCACTTAGCAAAGGTGGGGGGCGTGCTGGGGGAGGGGCCCCAGCTGCCAGGAGCAGAGGAGGGTCTGGGAGGTCGGGGAGGCCCTGCCGCTCTCAGCAAACGCCGGAGGCACCTGCCACCCAGGAGCTTTGCCAAGACAAGGAGGCAACCCCAGGACCATGATTTGGTGGCTTGCGGGGAGGAGAGGAGGGTTTCTGAGGAGGGTGCGTGGTCGGGGGCTCATACCTCCCCATCACCGGGGAGCAGCAGGACACACAAAGAAACGGTGACCTCCCCAGAGGCCGGGGACCTTGGACCTGAGCGTGGGCACGAACCCAGGTGGAGCTCTCTCCAGAAAAGGGGTTCGCCCTCAGTGTCCGGCTCCGACAGCGCCCCGCGGTCCCACAAAGCAGCAGCACGGGAGGCAGCTGGCTGAAGGACGCCTGGAACTGCACTGTTTCTGGAACTTATTATTTGAAAGTAAAACATTATAATAAAAAAAGAGAGAAAGACTTGAGAGACAGAGCAACCCGGTGCAATAAGAATGGTTCGAGACTACGCAAGCCACCCCTCCCTGCATCTCGGGACAAGCTGCCCAGAGGGCACCTGGAGACACGGCTGGGCCTTGGGCGAGCTCGAGCCCACCCTCGAACTTGCCCCGTTGGACGGACACCACGGCCCATCACCAACACCCAGCAGCAATGGCAAGCTCACTCTGCACCCCCGGTAGGTCCCACCCAGGTGTCCCCGGCACACGAGGAGCAGAAGTGGGCCAGCATGTGAGAAGTGGGAGATGACTTGGAAAGCAAGAAAGAGGACAGATCACGAGTCACAGCCTTGAAATCGTGACCCTGAGCACCAGCAGCCACGACCTATTTTCCCTGGGAGGCTGTGGGGTGCAGGGCCCCCAGAGGGGGGCCCCGGGAGAGGGGGGCATCCTGTGGTCCCTGCAGCGTCCACACTGATGGATGTTCACATGTGTTCCTGAAGGCCCGTGCCCTTCACAGCTAGCCCGGTCTCCCTGGCGGGGCAGGCAGGGCTTCGAGACCGAGTTCTGCACCCACAGGATCCACGGAATGTGGCAGGAGCAGCGGGCGCCACCCGCCTGCTGGAGCCACGAACACCTCCTCTTTGCCCTTGCAGGTCATCGATGCAATGACCTGATAGGGTCTGCCCTGGGCCCCACCCTAAACACTCACAGACAGGATCTCATGGGGTCCTCCAAGGGCCCCGGCCCCCGGACCTGCCGCCGTGGCCCCTTCTGCACATGAGGACACCCAGGCGCACAGAGGGCGGGTGCCTGTTTCGGTCCCGCAGCTCAGACGTGGCCTGGGCCTCACTCAGCAGTGGGGCTCCAGGGCCAGGCCCTGAAGGTGGGTGGGAGAAAGGAGGCCCCTCAAGCCCTGTACCCCACGTTCGCACAGCATTGTGGGGTCAGACGGCAGCCCCTAGACCCAGCACTGGGCAGCCCAGCACACTCATGGGGCCAGCACGACATGGACACTAGCTGGCAGGCTTTCCCAGGCCTTGGTGGGCCCCCGGGATCCAGTCTGCGGGTGGGGCTTCCCGGGGCTGGCTGGCAGGTGCAGCGCCCCTCCCCCACCGCCCACCCAGGAGCTCCTGTGACCAGGCAAGGTCCCACCAGGCCAACCGCCCAGCTTTCTGTAGGATGTTTTCTGGCTCCAATTTCTGATCACAGGGTGGCCGTATGTCACCAGTCCTCTGAGAGCCCCCATACAACCAACAAACACCAAGAATGACTTATGGGTAAGGCCTCAAAGCCGCCACATGGATAGACTGAATCCTGGGGGCATCGAGAGCTCGGCTGCCCACACCTCTGCTGTAGCACTCGGCAGGGCTGGGGGGTACCAAACGCACGCACAGATGCAGAGACACGAGGGTCCAGTCACGCCGCCGGACAGCTGCTCACCTAACCAGGCCCCGCCCCCTCGTGCCGTAGCCTTTTCCTGTGCTCCCCCTCAGCTTATTGCTCCAGTAACGCCCTCGGCCTCCCATCGGCCCCCACCCAGGCACATCCCACTGCTCTGAGGGCTCATGGCAGGTGTGTCTGTCTGGGGAGACTTCCAGGACCCTCCCCACCTCCGGTCAACATTGGGGGCCCCCTGAGTCCCCACAGACCACAGGTGTAGTGGGTTGAATGCGTCCCCCCGAAGTATGTCTACCGGAACCTGTGCACGTGACCTCATTCGGGAAAAGGGCCTCGGGGACATGATAAGGATCCAGAGAGGAGACTGTCCCAAAGTCCAGGAGACGGCCCTGAATCCAGTGACTAGTGTCCTCAGAAAGAAAGGAGAGATGTGGACAGAAGGCCGCACGCAGATGCAGGCAGAGACAGGGTGAAGGACAGGCGGAAGCACACCAGATACACCGGCCACCCCCAGAAGCTGGGACAGGTGGGAGCAGTTGTCCCCTCCCCTCAAAAGGCACTGGCCCTGCTGACACCCCGACCCCAGGCTTCCGCTTCCCAGCTGGGATGGAACAGGTCCCTGTCGTCCACACCCCCAGCGGCGTTGCTCGGTGATGCCGCCCAGAACGGAGCCCCCTTGTTCCCTGCACTCATGGTCCTCCTCGGCTTCCTCTGGTCCCTGCCTCTCAGAAGGCACAGGGTCCTGAACACAGGCCCGTGGGCATCGCCAGCCCCAGGCAGCACAGGGGACAGAGGGAGGCCCTGGGGAGGGGTGAACGACCAGTCACACTGTCCCTGCCGGAGGAAGTGTCCTCCTGGCCTGACCGGGCCATGCCCACCTGCAGAACCCACCCCACCTCTGGGGTCGCTGGTGGGGGGATGTTCTGGGGGACACCTGTCAGACCATGCCCCTCTCTGTGTCCCCACAGAAGAGACCCTGGCACCCATTCCTCTGAGGGTAGGACTCACACTCGCCCCAAAGGGACCTGGTGGTCTGAACCCCTGGCGCCTGCGACCTGAGTTAAAAACCGGGACCAAAGCGGGTCATTAGGGTGGGCCGTAATCCAAGGACTGGGGTCCCTACAAAAGCAGGGATTCGGATGTGGAGACAGAGGGAGGATGACCTGGAGACTCGGGGAGAAGATGGACATCTGAGAGCCAAGGGTGGTGCCATGAACGGGGACAGAGGCCTGGCCCAGACCCCCATTCTCAGCCTCAGAAGGAGCCAACCTGCCACCACCATCTTGGACTTCCGTCTGCAGAACCGTGAGGTGACCCATCCCTGTGGACTGACCACGCTGCTCCTGGTGATCGGCTACGGCGGCCCGGACACTGTGGCAGACACTCGTCCCCACTCAGGGTGCGGACACTACACTCAGCTGGTGGGAGGTGACACAGCTGGGAGCCGGCGGGAGCCCCACACGCTGCCCCCCACATCCTTCACATAGAGCTGTCCCCGCTCTCAAGGGGAGTCCCCGCTTCCTCCCGCCCCAGGTTCCATCTCAGGAAACCTGGTCCTGCCCTGGGCTGAGACAGGTGACAGTCAGGCCTGCGACCTGTCAGGGGCTTTGCCGTGGCACAAAACCCAGGGTTTATAAAAGGGAAGGGAGGACCCCGCTCCGAAGGGACTGCCGTCCATCAGGAGCAGCAAGCAGAGCCCGGAGGGAGAGGGAACAGGCCCGAGCGGCGGGAAGCGGCCGGTCCTGCCGGACCCGTTTGGGCCGCCTCGGAGGAGCCTCATCTCTGTGCCACACTGGTCCAGGACGTCTGGGGACAGCCCGGAGACATCACCCAGGAACTCCCTGTGCAACGTAACGTGGCACAACTGCACATGAGGACGATGACCCCACCACTTCCAAATGCGAATACCGTGGGTGCCACCCAGGCCCCTTGCTGGCAGCAGGTCCCACGCGGCCATGACCGCATCACCACCCCACCCCACCCCCCGCTCACCTCACTTCTCACCAGAAATGTCTCCCCCAACCCCACAGGGGCGCCGCCCACCACCAGGGTCCTCCAGGGGAGGCCTGAGAGCCTCTCCCAACTTCCAGGTTCCTACGCCTCCAAGTCCTTTGAACTGGCCGCTTCTCTCCCGTACCCCAGCCCCATCACGCCGGCCTGCTCTCTCCCTGGGGACCGCTCACCCCACAGCCTGGCACCCACAGGTCTGGTGTCGAGAGGGGGAGGTGCAAAGGAGGGTCCGCTGATGGCCTCGCGCCAGCTCACAGCTGGGGTGCCTCCCCTGCCCTGGAGTACAAGGACCAGGCCAGCTCATCCTGCCGCCCCAGCACCCGGCACGCAGTAGGTCCTCAGGCTGTGTACAGCCGGCTGCAGCCTGAGTTCAGGCACCGGTCAGACTGACAGCAGAAGGGGCAGGAATGACCCTGCTCCTTCCGGGGGACACCAGGAGCCTTGGGATTAGACATGCCTGTTGTTCTGGGGCATTCTTTCAAGGAGAAGGGTAAGTGGTACTTTAAGTAAGAAAGAGAGCTGGGGGGCAGCTGGAGGGGCCTTCCGGGCTGCACCCACACTCACTCACCCGTGTCTGCCAGCGGCGCCAGCTTGTGGGGACAAACACCCAGCATCTGAGTACAGAGCCCCCATCTCAGCCTCCTCAAACACAACCCAGGAACCCAGGGACGGGGAGCTCACGCCTCACAGGTGCGACTCCCACGTGACAGGAAACGCTGTCAGCAACTTCCGCTTCTAGAGCCCGCCCTTTGGTAAGGCCCAAAGGCTGTGGGGCTCAGGCAAGACCCACCCTGTGGTGAGCGACCCTCCTCCCACAGAACGGGCTGATCTGCAGCTCACAAAGCCCCAGGCCCCAGGCTGCTGTGGGGTGTGGCTCTGGGCACAGGGGCCACAGTGCAGCCTCACCGGCTTTCATCTGTAACACATGGGCAGCCGTGACCAGGCGGCCACTGGGAGACCATGCCCCTGGAGAGAGACAGTCCTGGAGACCTCAGCAGAAACCGCTTCCCGGGCATGCTCAGTGCTCACACGGTTTCTGGGAGCGGCCGCTGCTGAGAAATACTCGGGGCCTGGGACTCAAGCTGTCGGGCCTGTCACCATCCGTCCCCAGCCGGCTCTGGGCAGCAGGAGGGTGGGGGACCGGGGCCCGAAGAGGCCCATCCCCACAGTCGTGCCTTGACGGTCTGAGATGAAGCCTTTTAAGAAAGGCATGTGTAACACAGGGTTCAGCGTTTCTGAAACCCAAGTGCCTGCAGCTGCCAGCACGCTTCCTAAGCCCTGGCCTGAAAGGAACGGGCTTTGTGGGGGCGTATTTCTAGAGAATTCCTTGCCCCTGAGTAGAAAGAATGCACAAACCTCGGGGCCCCGGGGGCCTCGGCCCCATTCCGGCTAGGCAGCTCTGGCAGGCTGCCCACCTCCCGAGCCCTGGGCACCCCACCCGTAAAATGGGGCCCAGTCACGTCTGCCTGCCTGTGGGGACAGGGATGCTTAGTGGGGGGGCTAATACCCGTAATTCTCATCTGAGCAGGGGGAAGCCCCATTCCCCCATCACCATAACTGCGGCCCCTGAGCCCAGTGGCGTTTTAGCTTGCATACCTCTCATGATGAGTTGCTTGCTCCCCACCCACTGCAGCCCCTCCTCCAGGTCAGTGAAACTGTCTCCCTGCCTGGCTGTGTCTCCTCCCTGTGGCCACCATTCAGACACCCAATAGCACCCCACCCTCTCTCCCCCCAGCCTGGCTCCCCCCAAAATGGCCACCAACCAATCTACAGGGGAGTAAACCGCAGCCCACGTGTGATTTCTAAAAGAACCCTCATTTTCAAAGCCTGTCCCCAGAGGGCTGGCTTGTTCTCGAGTGTGCGCCCCTGCCGACCCAGCACACTTGTCCACCCTCCCAGGCACAGGGTTGGGGGCTGCAGGACCCCACGGCAGCCATATGCCCCTGCCGCTGCGAGTGGGTGCGGCCCACACGCTGGTTGCACCAGGTCATCCTGGGGCTGCTGGTGCCACCTGCCTGCCCGCCTCGGCCAAGGTCAATGGAAACCGTCTGTGTCCACAGCGAGCCCTGGGCGAGGAGAGGAATGTGGCCCCTCCTCCCACTGACCGTGACTGTGGGCCCCAGCTTGGGTGGGACGGGCCTGGCTTCACCCCTGGCTGCTGGGGACCCGAGTGGGGATGGGCCCTGGGGAGGCCACGAGCCAGCCTGGCTCCCAGGTGTCCTCTCAGCAGCGGAGAAGGGAAGGCACCCCACGAACACATCTGAAGCGACCCCCAAAGTAAGCCGTAGCCAGGAGAAGCAGCGCAGCGCTCCCCGGGAGGTGCCAGCTCCATTCACGGTCACTTCCACCTACCAGGCCGGTTTCACTGCCACATAAACAAACATAACCCCGGCTTCTCTAAACACTGGGTCAGCCAGACGTTCGTTTGTTTGTTTCCATGAGATGGCTCTGGTGGTGCTCAGCTGTCTTTAACTCCATTTGTTCTACTGTATTGTGACAGCTGTCATGTCAGTGTGCGTTAAAAAAACACCAGAAAGGGGAAGCTTCTGCGTAGCCATTTCAAGACTGAAGGTGGAAGAAAATAGGCAACATCTCTGGCATGCTATGCTTTATTATTTCAAGAAAGGTAAAAACGCGGCCGATATACCCAGGACGTGTGCCGTGTGTGGGGACGGCCCTGTGACTGCGCAAACGCAGCGGGAGTGGTACTCGAACTTGGTGCTGGAAGTTCTCCCTGGACCGGCTGACGGTGACGGCGATCAAATCGAGACATTCACTGAGAACAATCAACCTTATGCCACGAGGGAGACACCGACATCCTCAGAATTGCCAAATCAATAAAGTTATGAAAATGAAAAATGAAAATGAAAATGTGAAAATGAAAAATGGGTCCTTTATTTTATAGAAAAAACCAAGCAGACGTTTTGGCCAGCCCAGTATTTCGGGCTGGTCTCAGAGGTCCAGCTAAAAGCAGAGAAGGAATAGACACGTGCCTCGTATCAGGAAACCTGGGTGCACTGGCGACCGGTTTGGAGAGAGGACAAGGAGGGCGGCTTCCTGGACGGGGAACCAAGCTCCCCACTTTGGGAATCTGGTCTATGCGCTCACACTCTCAGGGGGCAGCCACCACATCTCCTCCAGAGAGTGAGCACGGGGACAAGTCTGCAGGGACCGAGACACGCGGCTGAGTTGCACCTTCCGCATCTCAGACAGAAGGCTGCCCTCACGGGTGACTTGTCAGAAGACAGGTCTGTCAGGTCAGGCCCCCCGGGAGACCTTCCCGGGCTGATGCGGCCAAAATCACAAACTTGGCCTTTCGTCCCCCGCACACACAGAGGGCCGCCCAATGGTCCTGGGGATGGCGCGCCCTGTGCCCTCACATTGGCGCGGAGAGCACAGTCCCTTCCGTCACGCTGACAAAGACAAACACCCCGCACTAAGAGCCCCGTCTCGAAGGAGTGGCAAGGGGGGTTAATGACGGGGCGCACTGGGCAGAGCTTGGCTTTTGGAGGCCCGGCCGCCGTGATTGGCGTGTCAGGAGCCAGCTGGGCCCGTGGCCACATGGCTGTGTGAGGCCTGCCTTCCCTCGGAATCGACCCGGCAGAGGCTGTGATCTGTCACTCTTCGTTGTCCCCTGTTGTGGGGCTGGGCGGGCACATCTACTCGCCCACGTTCAAAGCCGTGTCTCCACCACAGGTGGAAGTCGACTCACGGCGGGTCCCAGGCCTGAACACAGCCTCCAACAGGACAGGGGAGACAACCTTCCCGACTCCGGGCTGGCCGAGGCCCTGAGATGAGACGTAAAAGCAAGAACCAAAAACGTACGTGTGTGGGTGAGTTAGACTTTACCAATGTTAAACGCTTGGGCTCGAATGACAATCAATGTTTAGAAGTAGGAGAGAGAAGCCACAGCCTGGTAGAAAGTGGTCACGACCTGCACACCTGGCAAAGGACGGGAGCCCGGAACAGGTAAACACTAAAAAGTCTGTACCACAAACACACACAGCACAGTAAAAATGACCTGAGCAATTAATTCAACATTCACTTTACCAAAGAAAAGCTACAGGTGGAATAACACATGGAAAGGGGCTGAATAGCATTAGTTATCAGAGAAATGCAAATTAATTCAGGAGTTATCACCACACGCTTATTATGAGAATGGCTAAAACGTGAAAGTTGACAATAGCATGTGCTGATGAGGAGGCAGAGCAACCAGAACACAGCCAGCTCGGTGGAGGGAATGCAAACAGTGAGCTGCTTTGGAAACGACTTGCTTGGAAAGTTACACATGCACGTACGGTGTGACCTGGCCATCCCACCCCTAGGACTGTGAACAGGTGTCCCCACACAGACCCGTGTACAATGTTCATCCTGCCTGGGGAAATGACAGACACACGGATTGCCACTGAGCAGCACGCGTGGCCAGGATGCGGGATGAAATGCCCACACAGCAGCCCCAGAAGCCAGACAGCCCGGCAGCGCCCCAGAGGCCCTGGCGCCCCAGAGGCCAGGGCAGTGGTTCTCAAATGGGGGCGTCTGCCAGCATCTGGGGGCTTTTCGATGGCCACTGTCAGGAAGAGGCCAGGACAGCCTCACGAGAACAAAAGCCAAGTGACCTGGCCCACGATGGCAGCAATGGTCGAGGCTGGGCACAGGATGACCTCCTAAGGGAACTGCAGATGACGGGCCCATCAGCAGGCACCTGGGCAACACGACTCTCCAGCGCTGCCCAGGCTGAGCTCGGTGGGCCCCACCCCCAGGCCCTGGCACAGCCCCGAAGGGCCGGCTGAGGTCAGACACCACCACTGCCTGTGTAGCCTCAAAGGGACACCCCGGCACTAGGGCCCAGAGCGACTCACAGCACCCACCCCACCTCCCGTGTCCCCGGGGCTGGCGTGCAGGCAGTGGCCCTGGCAGTTCAGTTCAGCTACAAGTCACTAAATCCACAGTTCCGGCCCACGGTGCCCGAAGAGGAAGCCCAGACCCGGCACCGGCCTTCGACGGGGCAGGACCCCCCGGCACACAGCCATCCATCCCTGGCCTCGGGGAGAGGGCAGTGCCCAGGCCCGGAGTCCATTCATCCTTCCTGTCAGATAACAAATGAAGAGAGTCCTGCCAAGACACCGAAATCTGGAGGCAGAGCAGGCAGAGTGCGAGACCTAAGGACAGAATAATAAATGTATAATCCCTCTGAAGAGCAGCCGGAATGGGAAACTGACATCGCCATGGAAACCAGGGAAGTGCCCTGAGGTTCTTAAGGGGGACAGAGCGGAGCCGCTTTAGCTGTGCTCCAGGCTGGAAATAGTGAGTGATGGTCCCCCACGCCAGGCGCAGGCAGCCCGCCAGGATGTGGCCTCGGGGGGCCTCTGAGTCTCGTTGGCATCTGCCTCCTGTGGCGAGGACACACGCAGGCTGGAGGGGGGCCCCCAGCCCCCAGAAAGTGCAGTGGGCTCACATGAGGGCACAGCCCTCCACAGAAATGCTGCAGAACCATCAGGGGACACCCTGGACACTGGACAGACAGCCAGTGCCCAACTCGGACGTGAAGCGCTCTGCACACATCCACCCGTACAAGCGACGGCGCTGCAGCACCCTGGCCCCACCTCCCAGGCACCCTCGGAGCAGGTGGGGGAGAGCAAGTGTTGCACCCTGCACTATCAGGCCTGGCAGAGGCCCCTGAGTCACACAGAGGGGCAGCCTTTAGGGGTACGTACAGCCCTGGGGTGAGCGTGTCTGACCCCCGCAGGTGAGTCAGAAATCCGCCCCAGAGGCCTGGCCCCAGCTTTCAAGAAGGGCCCGTGCACGCCACCCCCCCCACGCATGAACAGGGGACCCACTATCTGGGACCAGTAGGTGACTGCGGCGAGACCTTTGTAGAAAGAAGGCGTCACAGTGCCTAAGCCGTTCCCCAATCCCCCTAAGTCCTCCTGGACCCTGGGGGCGTGGACTCGGGGCCACTCAGGCAAAGCTGAAGATCCAGCTGATGCGGGCGGCCTGGGAGCAGGCGGGGTGGGCTCCTCCGGCTTGCGGGCCAGAGCTGGGGTTTGGGGTGAGGTTTTGGGCCACTGCCAAAGCCTTCATTATTACGCTTCTTTTTAAACTGTCTCTTTTTGTTTGCCTACTCCCCCAACTTTATTTAGAAATAATGTGCATAGATTCAGTGCACACTTTCACGGCCTGCTAATGAGCAATTTCCTAGTGAGCGTCACAGCCTCTGCTGAGCCCTGAGCAGACGTGACAGGAGGCCTGTCAGCAGCTCGCAGACACCAGGCCTGTCACCCAGCCCCCAGGGCCAGAGGCATCATCGGGGTGCGCTGTGAGGACACGCCTCGCAACCGGCGCTGCCTGCCGCACCCTGTCCATGGCTGCCGAGTTAGCCGGCCCAGCAGAGGCTGTTATTTACGTCTCCCCAGCACCTCTGTGGCAGAGAAGGCCCTTCCCATCTCACAGAGGAGGACTTCGAGGGTCAGAGAGGTTGGGGACTTGTCCGAGGTCACACAGCAGCAGCGCAGCAATGCGAGCCCGGCGGGCCATGGCCCCCACTCTGTGCTTCACAGCCGCGTTCATGACTTTGCCGGGTCTCCATTCCGGCCCCTGGGTTCTGCCCACACTAAAGCCTGTCACCATGGCTCCTGAAAGGTGACCTCACTGAACAGTATTCCAAGTGTGGTCAGGTCATTGAGAAACACAACAGGCTTGTCATCTCCTCTGTGGGAGACCCTCTACCCCCATTATGCACCCCGAGTGGGGGTGTCACTGCTGGGGCCGTGTACTCGGCTCCCCTTTGGAGACCCTGGGGCAGCGATTCTAACACCTGCCGCCGTGAGGAGGAGGACTGCGGGTGGCAGTCCTCCTCCTCACGCTGCTTCGGGACTCTGATGCAGGAGTCCCATCCACCCCCGTAAGGCAGCTTCCAAGACTTTAGGTCCTTCCCTCCTGCTGGGGCCAGGCTTGGCCATGAACCTGCCCATGGACGTGAGCCAGCTTCTCCCTTGTCTCCAAATGACCTGGGCTCCTTACTGTTCCTCAACTCTAAGAGGGATTTGAGGACTCGGCCAGGTAGGTGCTGCCCAACTGTGGCGTCTCGGGCAGGTCACAGCACATGCTCGAGACAACTCACAAATGAGGGGCAAAGGAAAGCATCCACCACAACCATGTCCTGAGAGCCGGCCAGATGCCCAGCTCCGTGCTGAAGACACGGCAGTGGGCAGGCCGGGAGCGGACATCTCGGGGAAGGTGAACGAGCACAGACCCCTGAGCGCACAGCCCAGTGATGGGGACAGAGGCCGTGGGCATGGCTGAAGAGAAGCAGAGGTGTCGCAGAGACCAGGAGGGGAGGGGAGGGCAGGAGAGGGGAGCAGTGGAGAAAAAGTGGGGAGGAAAAGGACATACAGAAGGCCCCCGCCTTCCCCTCCCCCCACAAGGACAGAAGATGCCCAGGAGGGTGGCGTGCGGGAGCTCGGAGGAGCCTGTCCACATGTGTCTCTGCTTCTGTGTGCCCGCGCTAATGACCGTCACAGCGACAAAAGGAGGGAGAGAAAGCCCGATCCTTGTCCCTCTGGATGACAAACCACACTGCCAGCTGAGCTTGTCTGTCTGATGACCAGGGTAGGGGCGGGGATGGCGCAGCCCTGGCAGTGGCATTGGGGTCCCTGCCAAGTAAAGCAGGCAGGCGGTGGCTGTGCACTCATTTGACACTCTGTGAGGAGGGGGGCCGCATTTCTCTCCTGGGGAGTCCCCACTGAACGGTCCTCACGTCATCTGCCATCATCAGTGTGGCCCGGGCAGTGAGCAGGACGAACGGCAGAGACACAGGGCTCCCCCCGGGGCAGTGGCTGCCGCACCAAGGGGTCCGAGTGACAACCGGGAGCCACGGTGGGCTGCTGGGTGGGGGGCGCATGCCTCCCTCCACGCCACAGGGGGCGCCACCTGCCTCTGCTCCATCCCGCAGGGCTGCTGAACCCTCTGAACACGCGGTTCTGGACAAATGTGAGCATCAGTGACCCCACGCCCCCAACGGAAACCCTGATGACGCCAGAGGCCGCAAGCCCAGCCCCTGTCCAGGCCCCCGACTCAGGCTGCACCTTCCATCCGGGGGCCACAACAAGACCGAGCTCTGCTCTGACAGACGCCCTTCCCCACCCCCACCCCCCGGCCCTAGTCACCACCAAGCCAGGTCCATTCTCAACCCCTCCCCCCAGATCTGCCGACTCCCTCAGTGCGGGCCTCAGCCCTGTCCCACCCGGCCCGAGGCAGCTGTCCCTGGTCTCTCCGGGACACAGGAGCCCCCTGCTTCCCTGACCGCACACTGCAGCCAGGCCCCCCGACCCCACTGTTAGCACGGCTGGCGACCAGCCCCAAACCCCGTCACCTCTGCTGTGACAGCTCACGTGACAGCTAACGTCCCTGAGTTCCCGAGTCACCCACGGAGGCCAACACAATGTGACCCCAGGAGCATGGAAAGATCATGAAGGTGCAGCCGGGCCTGGCCAGAACCGGGCTTTGGGCCGGGGGGCTGACCCTGGCCGGGCTCGTCCGCGCCCCCTCGCACGAGAAAGGGAAGGCAGCCGTGGCGAATGCTGTGGAGCCCTGCTCTGTCGCTCACAGACACTGGGACACCAGGCAAGGTCCTGGAGCCCGAGGGTGTCCTCTCCGTAAAATGGAGCCGACAGCCCCGGCCTCCGTGCCCCCCCCCCAAGGAATCCAGGCACCTGCAGTCCCCACAACAGGGGCTGGTGCGGAGCAGGTGCTCAGGTCAACGTTCTTCCGCCGCATCTGCCTTTCGCCTTGTTGCGCAGAGGGAGTGAAGCAAAGCCGCTCTCCAAGGGGGTGGTACCATTATTCCCGGGACATCTTCCCCTGCCCCAACTCACTGCTGAACCCCCGTGCGCTGCCCCGACCGGGGGAGGAGACTGGGGGGGGCCTGCAGTGCGGACACCAGCAGCGGGCGCTCCCACCTGGCGGGGCCGCCTCTGCCACCTGAGAACCTGCCTCCTGGACAAGCCGTGATTTCCGGGGACTCTGGATCCAGCCAGAAGAGAGCATGTCAGTCATGTTGCTTTCAGCACACTGTGCGAAACCAGACCGATGTCACCGTGAAGGCAGGTGCGTCTCCCTGTCGAAAGACAGCTCGGAAGGTTCCCATGAGAACAGAGAGCCGCCCCCGCATGGACTGGGCGGATCTCAGGAGAGACGGGGTGTGTGCAGGGGCGCCTCCTGCTGGCGATGCCTGGACTCTGCCCCCAGCCTGTGCATAAGGCTTTACAAGTGACAGCAGTGATGATGGCGATGACGATGATGATGTTGGTGACGGTGCTGGCGGTGGTGGTAATGGTGGTGGTGGCTGTGGTGGTGGTGGCGATGGGGGGGGGGGGATGGTGATGGTGTCAATCACCGCTAACATTTACTGGGCCCTCCGCACCGAACTGAGAGCTGTAGACGCTTTGCCCCACTTCCATGTCACAACAGCCCTGTGAAGTAGCGGATTCTGTGACCGTTCCCACTTCATGGGTGGAGAAACTGAGTCTGGAAACTGGTGGCCTCTGCCAAGTCACAGTCCCATTTGGTGCCAGAGTCCACGTTCGCTCTCAGACCTGCCCGACCCGAGCCCACCTTCCTGTGCTGCCAAGGACCTGCTGGTGGAAAGGCAGGCGGGGGAGTGGGCGAGGAGACAGCTCATTCAGAAGGGGTCCCCAAATGTCCCTCTGTGTTAGAACCCCAGGGAGGCCCCTGGGCTTGGGGTGAGTGTTTGTGCTTCAGGGGCAGAGACGGCTGGAGTCGGGCAAGACGGCCTCGAAGGCCGGGGGGTGGGGGGGGTGTCGGACGGCACGGGGAGGCGGGGCCAGCGGAGGAGGGCAGCGCCCGGCACTGCCCACGCCCTGCTGCGGGTGAGGCCGGCCTTCACCTGGAGCCACCGCCCCTCGGGCCGAGGCCCCTTCCCGGGCCCGGGTCACGACCCCCAGCACAGACCAGACTGTCCCAGAAGCCCGGGAGCCAGCCCAGTGGGTTGCGTGCATAGAACCAGCTCAGTGAGCACCTACCACCTGACCCATCGTGAAAAGCCAAATAAAGCAAAAACATCGATGTCCACTTTTCCAGGGCCTGGGGCCAGGGTCTCAGACCTTCTGGCCATCGGCGAAATGACCTCCCAGGGAGAGGAGTTGGGGGGAAGTGAGAGGAACTGCGGGGACATGGTGTGGAAGGGCTCCAGCAGGCGAGGACAAAACTCGCGCCCCATCTGTCACAACACTGGGGCTCCTCACTCACCATCCGGGACAAGCCCTCCGAGGGGACAGACATCCAGGCGACAGACTCCCCAGCCTAAGGTCACACGGCCAGTCCTGCGGGCAAGGCACCAGGAGAAGGCACGTGTGGGCCCTTCCTGGGCAGCTCCCACGCCCCACTCCAGCTGTGCTCTGGGCCGACCCTGCGGGGCTGCCCCCAGCAGGGCCCCTGGGCGCCTGGGGGGCCGAGCATTTGTCAGCCTGGGCATAAAGCAAGACACCCCACAATCAGCATTCAGCCCACAGCCTTGCCTCTCCCTCCCTCTGCAGCCGCTGTGTGAGGGTCAGCTTCGTAAAAGCCTTCCAGCTGCTAAGGGCGGGCACCCAGCATCCCTCTCTCCACATGGGTCCCCCTCCTACTATTCTGGAGTCAGGCAAGCAGGTTCTGTTTTCACCTTCACAACATAATGTTACTCACAACTGCCGACTCCCGGGGTCACACCAACAGAGGGGCGATGCTGCCAGGACGCACCCAGCGGTGGCTCTGCACCCCCCGAGGCTGCACCCAGGGCCCCAGGGGCAGCAGGTGCTGCTCCCCGAGGTGCCGCTAATTTGGGCAACAGCTGTGGGCGTTCGCTTTCAAAGGACAGCTGCACTGACACAAAACTCGAAGGCATCACGGTCCCTGCTTCCCCGGGCAGCAAGGGTGACATCAGTGGGGCAGCAGGTGCCAGAGACACGGGCCGGTTCCCCAAGGCATCATGTTGACAGTGTTTCCATGAGGAGACTCATACGTGGTCACCATTTTTTAAATCCGTTTGGCATCTAGGCGGCAGAAGAATGAAGTTACCTCCCAATTGTGTCTTTTGTTCACTAAAATAAGGCTGCTATGCTGGGGAAGGCGCAGCCCGACGGGCAGGGGCGGGGACCCTGTGAAGAGGCGGGTGAAAGTGGCGAGGGAGCCACAGGCAAGCTCAGAGCTGCAAGGGCACGGAGCCCCGGGCTGAGGCCGCGGGACAGGGGGCAGGAAAACAGAAGCCGGGCCCGGGGTCCGGGCTCTTGTCTTCGCAGTAGAGTGAAGACGCACAGAGAAGCGACCGGGAGGCACGCGGGAGGCAGTGCGACTCCCTGGCGCCCCAACCTCGACCACGGGGCACGAGGTCTTCCAGCTGGAAGAGGGGAGAAGACGGAAGCCAGGACTGTGGGGGACCTTCCGCCTCTGGGGACAGAGGACCATGGGGAGCCCAGGTGGGAGGAGGGAGGTGGTGGGGGACAGCCGACGCTTACAGGCCCCACTTCCCCGGACGGTCCCACGCTCCCGCTGTGCGTTCACCCTCTACCCTCAGAGGTCACTGCCGTCGTGCCCGCCCGCAGACGCGGAAACAGCCTCGGGCTCCCAGGCCAAACTCGAGCCACTGGAGGCTGCTCTGGGCCCCCTGCTGGGTCTGGCGGACTCTTTGGGCCACGTCGCGCACTCCTGGAGAGGTTGGGGTGCTGCCAAAGGGCCAGAGAGGGCTGAGTGTCCCCATTTAAAAAGAAGAGGGGAACATGTGAACGCAGGTGAGAGCCCAGCGAGCTCAGCACCCATGTGGAATCCCGTGACCCAGTCAGAGGCAGCTCTGGCGCTCCCGGGGGAGCGGGGGCGCCCGTGCGGGCCCCCCAGGAACGGCGTCTCGCACCCTCAGAAGGGTGTCGGGGACCATAGCTGAATGGTCATCAGCACCCACAGAATCGGGGGCGCCATCGAACCGGCTTGTGGCCTGTGCTGTGGCCACGTGGTCACACTCTGTTTCCACGTCTCTGCGGTCTTTGTCTGTCACACGGTGCCTTACAGGACACCGCTGTCCCAAAACAACCTGTAAGGCCACGTGCTGACTCAGAGGAAAGAAGCAGAGAGACCGCGGGAGGCAGACCAGACGGAGCTCGGCGTTCGCTGTGGACTCCCGCCCCCGTGGCCGGGCGGGGAGTCCACAGTGGTGCCCCCACTCCCGACGCCGCCCACCTGGACCCCCGGGGTTCTGACTCTGCCCCTGCGATATGGACCCTGCAGAGCCTTTGCCTGACGTGACGCGTGAGACATGGGAAGTGTCAGCCCCTGTCCCTGCTGCCGAGGGCGGGTCCCCCCTCACAGGCCTGCAGCAGAGGGCACTGCCCCCACACGTGGCTGCCCCGGCCGGGGCCTCTGGGCCACGGGGCAGCTCTTCCACACGGCAGGTGCCACTGTGGGGCCTGCGGAGGGCACAGGTGGCCCCACGCCCACCAGGTTGGCGGGGGCAAGCCCACTGTGTGCACCCCCCACCCCAGGAGCCCCATCGATCCAGGCAGGTTGGACCCCTGAGGTCATGCCAGCCGAGTCCTGGAGATGGCCACCGACCAGGGCGGGCCGGTCCCTGTGGCCTTAGGAAGGCTGGGCGAAGCTGGGCCTGCAGGGAACAGTCCTGCCCCTCTCGGCACAGGGGCCCAGAGGAGGGCTCGGGGACAGCCAGGGAGGGTGCACAGGGCGGGGGGTGGCCTCGGTCAGCAGACCCGCTGCCAGCCTGGGAGGGGAAGGGGCGCCACGCAGGACCACCGGGCAGACAGCGCGGGGTCACGTTGGCCAGGGCTGCAACCCTTTCCCTGCCACTGTCCTGCTGCGACACTTGGGCCATGTCACCTCACCTCTCTGAGCCCCAACCTCCTTGTGGCTGAAAATGACAATAATGTTCCTACAACAATGTTATAGAGCTTTCATAAGCTAATGCAGAAATAAAGTGCCTCGTAGCCTGTCGGGCAAACAGCAGGCAGATCAATGGTATTTAATATTCTATGAATGTTAGGAATATTAAAAAGATAATTATCCACCTCGTGGGGCATTAGTTACATAGTAAAACACTGTGCAGATGAACTGAAAACGCCTGTGAGTGTCTCACTGCATCGGGGTTACAGGGGACTCACACTCCCCGCACTCCAGGGTAGCCCTCCCTGGCCCCCAGGCTGGCCCCTGGTCTGTCCCTCCATCTCCTCCTGGGGCAGAAGTCATTTGGGGACACTGTCTTGACCTCAAAAGAGCTGTCCCTGGCCGAGGCTGGCCCCTTGGTGGCCCACGGTAGCCTTCAGTGTAGAGAGCTGTTTTTCCCGATGCAGTTGACCCCATTTTAATCCCTGCTGCGTTAATTTCTACCGCCATCGAGCGGAATCCACTCAGTGGAAGAATGACTTCATTGTCACACGATGATGCCCTAACGGCAGTCGGCAAAGGCCAAAGACAGAACGCCTTTCTGCCAGCGGCTGGAGCCCGAGGCGGGGTCTTTAGGGACGCGGGAGCCCTTGGGTGGGCGTGAGGATGAAGGACTCAGCCTGGGCGTTTTGGATGCTGCAGTGGCCCCTGCTCAATTAAACAAAGAGCACATTTCCTGAGCAGTTTTCCCTAAAAATAAATTGCCTGGCCCTGCAGACCCTGGCGTTTGTGAGCGCCGACAACTGCCGCATGAAATTTCCTGGTGGAAGAGCTTCCTGTGGGGACTGGTGAAAGGGGGCTCCTCAGGGGGTGTCTCAAGTCTGGGCTGGACTCACCCTGGGGACCGGACACACTGTTCTCGTTCATGATGACAACAGGAGCGCGGACCGTGTGCTGGGCACAGCCCTCCGAGGGCGGAGGGGCCCCCAGGTCTTAAAGGCTGGTAACCGCAGGGTGGGGCAAAAGTGGGTTTACAGTTGTCCAAATGGGAAACGACGCAATAACTAGTAAAGTAACAAGAATAAACTCCGTGTGTCCCACAGGGAACCTCCTGCCCCACCCCCACCCCCTGGGCCGGACTGTGTCCCTCCCGGGACCCGCGGTCGCCCCACCCCCAGGACCCAGAACAGGCCTCCTTTGGACCCGGGGTGAGTCAGTTAGACGTGACCAGTGAGGGGAGGCCACACTGCCGTAGGGCCAGCCCCGACGCGACCCGACCATGTCCTTACAAAAAAGCCGCCCCGTGAGGAGAAAGGGGCAGACTTGAGGCGAGGGAAGACGATGGTCAGAGACTCAGAGACAAGACGGCCATCGCCACGCCCCACACAGGGCCCCGGAACGGCCCTGCCTGGAGGAAGCCCACTGTCTCCTGTCCTGGCGTCTCAACGTGTCGCCCTGTGGGGCGGGGGAGGGGGAAGCCTCCTCCCCGCCGTCACCGCCCAGGTTGTGGGGGGTGTGTCAACGGGTCCTGACCAGGGACGTGGCCACCGTAGTTTATTCTGGGCACCTTCGTGCATGTTCCAAGTGAGCACCGCGCCCATGTCCGGGTGTGCACGTGGTGTAAGCGTGTGATGCCGATGGCATGGCTCACACGGAAGGTGCAGTTATGCGTGTTCTGTCACCAGGTGACACGGTGCCCACACGCATCACACAGAAACTGCAGGAAATGCGAGGACACAGAGAAAGGCCTGGGCGGAGACCTTCAGTTTCCTGGTCTCAGTTCCTGACAGACGAAGAGAAAATGGGAAGCACCCAGAGACCTAGACCACATCTTCGAAAGCCAGGTGCTGACTTACACCTTGGAGCTAGTTAAACCGTCCTTCACGCTGCCCACGCGATGCGCACAAAACTCGACCGCGCACGTTCCCCAGAAACCCCTTCCAGGAGAGCCAGGTCCGCCGTGCCGGGGCGCCACGTCCCCTCAGCGGGCGGACAGCGGGAGGCCCACCCCTGCACCCGGCGAGCGCCGGCGCCCCTCCCAGGGCGCGGGTCCACGTGGACTGGTTGAAAGGCTACACGATGAAGAGCAAGTAGTTCAAATGAAGTCCAACTGAGACTGGGTCTCATAAGCAGGGGGGTGGAGCCTCAGAACCTCATGGTGGGGGGCGGTGCCTGGCAACCCCGCCCCTCTCTGTGCCTTAGTCTCCTCTGGGAAAAGGAATGATTCTCACGGCCCCCACAAGAACGCCAGCCCCTCGGGGCCGTGACCTTGGAGAAGGGGGCCTCTCTGCCCTCCACGTCCTCGTCTGTACAGCGGAGTCACTGGTAGCACTGCCACGGCCTTGGGGCTCCCGTCTGGGTCAGAGACCCTGCAAACCCGTGCCTGGGGCGCAGCAGGCGCTCTGGAACGGCGCTCTCACCCCTGCTTGTCACCATCGCTCCCCGTGCGTCGGAAACCCAGCTGTGCTGGTGAGACGCCTCCCCTGGGACCCTCGTGGGGAGGGGCTCTGGGCCCCGCTGTGGGGCGTTCTCCACCCTCCGGGACAGAGCATGCCCCACCCCCCCGAAGGTGCAGCGGGCCAGGGCGGGGCCCAGGGGCGTCTGGGAGTCCAGAAGGACGCCCCCCCCAACCTGAGTTGGGCCTGGGGCTCAGCGACTGCCCTGCTGGGTTCACACCACAGTCAACCCCTCCTTCCACACTGGACAGGATTCCGTTTTCTCTCCATTTCCCTCAGCAGAGCTCCTGTTGGCTCAGGAAGCTTCCCAAACCCCAGCCCCCGCCAGGCTGTCTCCTTGAAGGGACAAAATTATCACCCAATTAGCACTGCCGCAGGTTAGCGATTATTAACACTTCAAGTGTGCAATCAGCAGCTCCTTAAATTGCCGACTGTCCCACGCGGATGTGGCGGGAGCCAGCGGCTCTGACTGCTAACGCGGGGCCTCCGCACACATGCCCGTCAGCCGGCATTTCAGACGGACGTTCTGGACACACGCGCCCGCCCGCCCCTGCTCTCGGCCTCGTCAGGTGCTCCACACGGTCCCACCTGGGATTGGGAAACACCAGCCATGCCTCCGGGTCAGGTTTGATATTTTCACTGGGTTTTCAAATAAAAGAGCAAAGGCGAGCACTGAAGGCAGATGTGAGCTGGCACCCTCTCAGATCCCGGGGCAGACGGACACGCCACTGGGGACGTGCAAGTGCAGGGGACAGAGGAGCCCCCAAGGTCGTGGACGGAGGCGGTGCAGGCACACCCGCTGGGCCCGCAGCCACTGCGGCCCTCTCCCACTGGGTTCCTTGAAGCCGGGTTGAGCCCAGGGCAGAAGGACAGGAAGGTGGCTTTCACTGGCCGTGCACACTCCCCTCCCCACCCAGGCTGGGGAAGTGAGGGACTCTGAGGCCTACAGAGATGACAGAACCACAAGGTGCAGGCGCCCGGGTCCCCATGTCACTGCCTGCAGGGGAGCCGCCCCACCAGGGCCACCCAGTTTGGTTGCTACGTG
This sequence comes from Artibeus jamaicensis, assembly GCF_021234435.1. Taxonomy (NCBI): domain Eukaryota; kingdom Metazoa; phylum Chordata; class Mammalia; order Chiroptera; family Phyllostomidae; genus Artibeus; species Artibeus jamaicensis. The sequence continues at coordinate 25,448,897 of NW_026521954.1, read as the reverse complement.
AACAACAGAAGAAGCACCTACTATTCTGGGGGGACCCGTGCTCCCCAGAAAGCCCCCGCAGCGCACACAGGTTGCACGGCAGAGCTGTTTGTGCGGAGATGTTCTGCCTGCCCGGACCCAGAGGGAGGTGCCCTGAGGCTGGGGGAGGCGTGGGGGGCACCGCAAACTCAGAGGGGCATGAAGGGGTCAACTGGAAGGTCAGGCTGGGGGGCGGGGTGAAGCAGCTGGCCTACGCACAAGGTCCAGCCTGGTCTCCGCCTTGGGGGACCCTCAGATTGCCCATGTGGAGCCTGGGGCCCTGCTCCCACCCGCTCGCCCGCCCTCTGCCACACTGGGCACACTTTCTCACCGGGTGGGTGCACGTCTCTGTGCCCCGCCCTGCTTTGTAAAAACGCCCTCGGTGCCTCTGCAGCAGCTGCAGGTCTGCTTTATTGCGGGTGAGACGCTCAGCATCTGCCCCCCGAATCAGAGGTCCTCTGGCCGCCTCTCCTCCCCAAGGCGGCTGGCTGACCCGTCTGCTGCCCGGCCTGGTCCAGGGCTAGGGGCCAGCAGGCTGGGCTCTCTGGACCCGGGGAAGGGCTGTGCAGGGACCAAAGGTCACTACAGCGCCACAGTGTTGCCCACGCAGAGACCGAAACAGACAAGGGGGCCTTGGCGCCTGCTGCTAACGGGGCACAAAGCCAGTGCCTGGAGCCACGTCGCCACAGGGAAACTGGAGGTGGGGAACCCTCAGGCACGTTTTCTGGGAACGACTCCGACTTCGGAATTCTTTCGAGGAAGCCAGCGCAGCTGGAAGCACAAGGCACCTGAAGGACATGCGGTAAATGGTGGGTCATTTCCCCAGAAACTCCAGGAGGGTGACCTGGGGGTGCCCACACAGTGGCTCGTCTCCCGGGGCAACCAGGCTCCTGGGCCTCACTCGGGCACTCCCTCAACTCCACCCTTACAGGTCTTAGCAAACAGTCACACGGCCTCAGCCTCACGTGGATGCGTGAGCGGTGGCCGCCCCTGCCCGCTCCCTCCCTGTGGTCCACAACGGGGCCCTTTCACAGCAGCAAAAGGTCTGTGGGGGCTCGTCCCAGGTCTATCAGCACAAGCACTGTGACAATAAAGTGAAGTCACAGTGTGTATAATCTCACTCATTGTGTGATCATATTGGGTCTGACAGTTCCAATGCATCACTAAGGGGAAATATTCCGGCACGTGACATTGATAAGATCTTACCAAGGGTAATTTGCCCTAAAATAAAGTTACTACATAATGTTTCGTCTCCGTGTTACATGCTGTACAGGGTTAAATACACGGTGCTCTGGTCTGGAGCTAAGTGTCCACATGAGCCTTGAGAGGCATTCCTCGGCTCCCTGGGGGGACTGGGGTTCAGAGCCACTCGGGTGGGTTCTCAGCTCTGCACTTGGGGCCATGTGACCGTGGGTGAACCGCTGAACCTCCCTGCGCCTTGAGCTCCTCACCTGTAAGAGGCCGTGGGAACTCCTGCCTGCTGGATGGCTGCGAGACCAGAGTCTGTGCACAGAGGGCCCTGCAGAACGCCTGGTGCGCAGTAGGTGCTTTTTACTCTCGTTCGCCAGCACAGCCTTGAGAGCTGGCCCAGGGCATGGCACACGGGAGGCGCACGGTAATGGAACTGTCAGGCAGCGAATGTTCCGATGAGGAAAATAGCAGCCGCTGCAGGACCTCAGGGCAAGCAGGGGAAAGACCTGGGGAGGGACCTCCCAGGAGGAGCACGTTTCCGTGAGGCTGGAGGGGGACGATCCAAGAAGACACAACACGGCACATGTATAAGCCCCCAGCAGCACAGCCCCGAAGTACACAGAGCGGAACCGGCAGAATTGGAGGGAGAAAGGTGAACATGACAATTGCAGCTGGGAATGTCCACGTGTCACTCTCCGGAACGGCGGGGGCGGAGCATCCGTCAGGATGAAGCAGACCCGAGCAGCACTGCCCGCCAGCCGGCCGAGTGGATGCGGGGAGAGCCCTCCGCCCAACGGCGGCAGAAAACGCGCCCTCCCGGGGCACAGGGACATTCTCCAGGACACACCATGTGCCAGGCTGTAAAGTAAGTTTCAATAAGTAAAAAAGCACTGGAAAGAATCACACGAAGTGCTTGCCGACCACAAGAGAACGAAATTAGAAGTCACAACAGAAACGAATTTGAGAAACCCTCAAGTAAGAAAGAAAAAAGAAAAGCAACATATTCCCAAACAACCCACGGACCACGGATCAAAGGAAGAGCAGGAGGCAGATTACGGAAGACCTTCAACTGAATAAAAATGAAACACAACGTATCATAATGTGTGGGGGGCAGCCAAAGCAGAATGAAGAGGAAAACTTATGACTTGAAATGCTTACATTAGAAAGGAGAAATGACCTGAAATCTGTCATCTGGGCCCCATCTCAAGAAGCTAGAAAACGGAGAGCAAATCAAACCCAAAGTGAGTTTAAGGAAGGAAACAAGGATCAGAGCAGAAATCTCTTTTAAATGGCAGAAAAACAATAAATAGCGATAAAGCCAAAAGCTGCTTTTCTAGAAAATCCAGGGAAATGACGAATCTTTAACTAGACTGACCACAAAAAAAGAGAAGGAAATGGCAGAGAAAAGACGGCAGGGGAGGAAAAAAGTGTTCCCAGCAGAGGCACCACCCGGATCGAACCCCCGGAGATGGCAGGGGTTGGGGACCTGGAAACTGAAGCCCGGGTGGGGAGAGGGTCCCCGAGGGCCTGTGGCTCTGTCCGGGTGCTTGGGCTCCGCCCTGAGAGCCAGGGGCCATCCCTCAAAGGTCTTCAGCAGAACAGAGACACTGAGGCCAGTGGGGAGTTGGGTCATCGTGCACCTCACAGACGGGACACTGAGGCCTAGACAGGTCTGGGGACTTGTCTCAGGTCACGGGGCCAGCCAGTGGCACTGCCACACGATGCACTCAATTCCCATGAAACCGTCCTGGACGGAGCCCTGGGGGGGGCAGTCAGGAGACCCCCACGTTACTGCCCACTGCTCGGGCGTCCTTGGCTGACGGGCTCTTGGCCAAGTCCCTGCAGCCCCTTCCAGCAACGGCTCGGGTGACTCTGAGCAGAGAGACAAGGGCAAGCCCTCCTGCGTCCAGAAGCCGCATCTGGTCCCGGGACCCACACTGCCCCTGTCTGAGGAGCGTGGCTCCTCTCTCCTTGGCCACAAGTCGGGAAGTGTCCGGTTTCAAAATGGACACCAAGCAGAAGCAAGCAGCAGCCCGCACCTGGGGGAACCCGCCTCTCAACCCCAAACTTCCGCTTTGAAGAGGAGGCCCCGTGTGGTCGGGGTGACTGCCCATGGGCACAGCGTCTCCCCTCTACCTCCCGCCCATCTGGACTGTCTCCGGGGTCACGGGCATATTCTGCCCCTCACCGCACACGTCCACAGCCGGCCCTGGGTGGCAGGGAGCACCCAACCGCTATGCCCCCTGCCAATGTGAGGAGAGCTGGGGCTGCACCCGGCTCAGTTGTCCTCCCTTCCTTGTGGCCCAGACCCTGGGAGGGGGCGCTGCCACCGGTGTGTCCAGCCAGAGCTGTCCTGCTGGCCCCAGTGACTGTGGACAGACCACGTGACGGGCCAAGAGCCAGGAACAGCCACCCAACCGTCCACAAAACCACCTCCTGAGCCGCACATTGCTTTACTTTCCGAGAGGCGGGACCACCTTCCCCTTGCCCCTCAGCCCGCAGGCGAGGTTTCTTCCCGCTGTGCAGGAGGCAATGGTCAGGAGGGAGGAGGAGCGATTCCTTTGGCCACAGACCTAACACCGCATCCTCCCAGGCACCTGTGCCAATGCCGCAGCCTGCCCTGCAGGAGGCGTGTCCACCGTGGGGGCCGAGGGCCCCTGGGGCGGTGGCGGCTGCAGGTGCTGCAGCCACGGCACCCGGCCACGCCCAGGGCCTTCCGCACCCGGAACGGCAGCCTCGAGGCAGGCCAGTGGGTGGAGGAATTGTAACCAATTACGGCAGCTGTCTGCTGCCCCGCCACCTGGGATTAATTAAATGGTTTCCAACTGTGATTGAGGCAGCACATGAAATATTTTTAAATTAATTTTTAAAGGATAAATGAGGACATTAACATTTTATGTGCTCACTGAGGGACAAGTACAGCAGCCTGGGGTGGGGGGTGGGGGCAGGAGGCAGGAAATCGCTGTGGAAAGAACACTGGACCCGGAGTCCCAGAGCCCCACCCACCTCGGCCCAGCTGGGGGAGTCTGGGCCTCAGTCTCCCCACCGGTCGGAGGGACCTGGAGCGGACGACCACGTGCCCGGCTCAGCAGGGGGGAGACCGCCCAGCTTGCTGCTGTGCATGGCTTTCATGCATTTGCTCAGCCAGCACTCGCGGTGCACCTGCCGGGCGCCAGGCTCTGTGCGACAGCCAGTGAGCTCAAACCCCACCGAGGCCCGGTGACAAGGGGATGAAAGTACAAAAGCAGCCGCAGAAGGTCAACAGGGACCCACACACCTGCTGCCACCAGAGCTCCGAGGTGAGGGAAGGGTGTCCCTGGAGGGGAAAAGCATGGGTAATGCAGACACTGGGGAGGGTGTGCTGAGGGTGCAGTGACCCCTGTTCTTCCATCGGGTTTCGGACCCCAGTAAACACTCAGTGCAGCCCGGGTGCAAAGCTGGCCTGGTCCACCCCGGTGCCGAGGCCTGCAGGGAGGCCTCTGTTTGCAAAGGCTTGACCCCTTCCCCAGCTGGAAGGCCCGTGGAGCCCCACCACCCCCGGCCAGCCGCCGACCTCCTGGAGGAAGCCCTCAGACCCAAGAAAGCCCAGCGTGGAGGCGGGAGTGTGCCCCTCAGATTCTCTGGCCGGGCCGGTGCCCTGCCAGCCACCCCCCGCCCCACCCTGTCAAAGGACTGGAGAGCCCAGCATCTCTGCCCCTGCTGGCCAGTGTCCCCTGTCACTAAACCACCGGCCACATACAATGTCACCTGCCTTCAGCCAACAGAGCAGGTGTTCACAGAAAGGGGGGCAGGGCCACCTCAGTTTCTTCCCTGGGGGGTGGTGAGCCCATCCCCTCCTGAACAGCAGGACCTTCTGCTGCAGAGGCCGGCTGTCCACATCCTCACATGACACCACAAATCAGGACACAGAACCAGGCAACTGTCATCTGTCTGAGACCCCAGGGAAAAAGTGCAGGGCCCAGTGGAGAAGTTACCACTGCCTAGAGTGACAAATGAAGAGGCAGGCGTGCTTCCCAGCCCCAGCCAGCAGGGGGCAGAGCCGAGACACGAGCCTAAACCCCAGCCGCTGAGGTCCCCACGCAGGCCCCAAGCTGGCCTCCCAGGCTTGGGTATCCCTACGCACCGCCGGAGCCAGGGACCCGGGCCCGTCCTCTGGCCACTCTGAGCTGCAGCCGCCCTGTGTGCACCAGGGGCCAACTCGGAGCCCACAAGCGGGGAGGACTTGGGCAGCCAGAGGGGCTGCATGCACGCATTAAGGAAGAATCTTGGCTGCTGGAAAACAGTCCTGGAAACCTGCCTCGGCCCGCCTCCCACACAGACAGACAGACAGACACAGCTGCCAACCTGCAACAGCTCGCCTCGCCTCCGGTGTGCAGGGAGCTGGCGGGAGGCGAGAGCAGGAGGAAAGCGGGGGGAGGCGCGCCCCCACTCCCCCCGAGAGGGAGCGACAGGCCAGGGGGAGGCAGCTCTCTGCAGGCCGGGTCAGATGGAGCCCAGAGAAGGAATTTCTCTCTCGTGTTTTGCGTTTCGTTTCTCTGCAGAAGGCTTGGGTCACCAAACAGCCCCAAACCCCACCCTCTCACACCCAGGGAGGACGCAGAGAGGAAACACGGTTTTGTTTTCAGTGCCCTGGACGAAGTGGTGCCCTGCACAAAGACCACCAGAAACTAGACGCCGCTCGCCCTGATGCTGGGGCGGACTCTGGGTGAACCAGACAGCGGGCTGAACCCTGGACAAGAACCTCTGGGAATTTCAGAACTCCAAGCATGAACTTGGCTCTGACCTTGGCACTATTTACACCTGAACTGGTGCTATGACATTAGAGCCCTAAAACCCTCCATGGCTCCCCATTGTCACCAAGATCAAGTTCAAGGTCCTCAGGCTGAGAATGCATCTCATTTCACAGCCTTCACCTTCTCTCCCTCCCTGCCCAGTGCCAGGCCCCTCGCCTCCAACCACAGAGCACTTCTCCACTCCCGGGAAACGCCTGGTACGCCCACCCACGCCAGCCCCACCGGCCGACACCCACTCCTCCTACCAGGCCTGCTCGAATGTCACCACTTCCATGAAGCCTTCCCCCAGGTGGCCAGAAAAAGGGTCCCTCCATCTCTGTGCCCCAGGGCACTCCATCCATGCCACTGCCACCACCCCATCAGAGGGGGCCACATGGTCAGGCCCCGCCGCACCCCCCACGATGGATGGTGAGATCCAAGACAACAGGCACGTCCACTTCCGCTTGGCACTCCCAGTGCCCTGGGAGATCCCCATGTGCACGGACCTGTGACACGTGGCCTCTTGCAAAAGTGGACCGGCCTGTGCATCTCACAAAGACTCATCCGTGGGACCGTCCATCCACCCCCACCCACACACCCCACCAACCATCCAATGAAGGTCCCAGATCTGGGGACACAGTGGCCAACACATGGCCAAGACCTGGCCGTCAGAGCTCAACGTCAGACACTCAACAAAGAGTTCTAGACGCCTGGGGGCATGGGGTCGGGGGGCGGGTCTCTGGGGATCCAGAAACCAGGCAGGAGCCAAGACTGGCTACGGCCGGGGAAGGAGGCTGGGCATGAAAGGAACCCCGGTGGCTGCAGGGGGCGGGGAGGACAAAGCGGGGCAGTGTGGGCATCGCGTAGGAGACCCTCACTCTCGGGAGCCCTCCCTGAGTGAGGACCTCCTGAGACTTCGTGCCCCGGAGCCTCGCCCTGGTCAGGCTCGGGGACCTGAAATAAGATGATGGTGGGGGGGGGCAGGGATGGGGGGGAAACAGGACAAACTTCAGTCCAACGACAGTGGAGCCACGGAAGGTGCTGGAGCTGGGCCCGGCTGAGTGCAGCGGAGAGGACGAACCCTGCCGCCCCCTGTCCACTTTGGGAGCGGCCCCTCCACAGAGCTTAGGATCGGGAAGCGCAGTTTCCGGGGCCCCTCCCCCAGCCCAGCTCCGCAAGGAGAAATGTTTTGACAGAAAGAAACACTGACCGCAAGATACCACTTCATGTTAAAGGTATTTCATCCATAAGCTGCTTCCTTATTACTTTCAGATGGTTTGAAATCAGTGCCTTGGCGCCCGGATGGGGAAACCTGCGTGGCTGGGCTGAGAGGTGGAGGCCGGATCTGGTCTCAGGGAAGGGCAGGCACAGGGCACAGGGGCGCCGGCTCCGTCCCAGGGATGGGGCTGGGGCACGCGCAGCCCAGGCACCTTGTGGCCCCCCTCTGGGCCTCAAGCCCCCCCCCCCACTTTCACAGGGAGGTGCCCGAGGCGAGGCGGTGCTGCACATGTGGCAGGGGAAGCCTACATCCAGACAACCGGGGGGTCCAGCAGCCCCACCGAGGAACCAGGGAGGACTGCCCACCCCGCTGGAGCTCTGATCACTGCAGCGGGCCCGCAGGCCAGCCGGGTTCTTTGGTGTGGGACTGAAGAACGAGCAGAGGGCCTTGGGGGGTCAGGTATTAAATTAACTGCGCCCCCGCCGGGTGGAGGGACCAACGCTTGATGGAGAGGCAGGTACAGACATGAGAGGCCTGGCCTAGCAGCTCCTTCTGCACCCAAAGCAAGTTAGAAACTGGAGCCCCGGGGTGGTCGAGGGGCTGGGTGGGGCACGGGGACAGGAGGCCCACCTGCCCGCAGGGCTCGGCCCTCTCTCACCCTCCACCCGCCAGCGCCATGACGGCCGTGCTGAGTTGACACCCGGACGAGTGAGAACGACCCCCACGCACCGCGTGCCTGAAGCACGCACCTCCAGCCCTCGGGGCCGCACACAGTAAGGGGCAGAACCGGGACTGGAGCCTGGTGTGTCAGAAACCAAAGCCCCCTCGCTCGGCACCTCCCCATGCCCTCCCAGGCCCAGCCGGCTTCTGCGCTGCCCGGAGGCAGGGTCAGGACTTAAGGGGCAGGCTGGGAGGCTGCGGGCCTGGTGGCGAGATTCTGCGCTTAGACGGCAGGCACCGCGGGCGCTTCAAGTGCCACCCGTGGGAGGGCTTCTCGTCTGCTCTGTGCAGCTGGGCAGGTGGGTGGGGTGGGGCCTACACCCTCACAGCAGGCTGGCACCAGGTCTTCTCGACACTGTGCAGAGCTGAATCTGCCTTGGGGGCCGGGGCCAGACGGCCACGGCAGCTCCACAGGTGTCGGGGGCAGCAGGAGGCCACTCCTTGAGGCTCCTCCACTCTGCCCTGGAGCCCTAGTGCAGGCAGGTGCCCTGAGAGCCACTAGCCCGCTCTGCTGGGGACGGCAGCCCCGCATCTGGAGCACAGGCACGTGGCCTGCAGCTGCGCCCGGGGAGCAAATGGCCTCTGAGAAGCCGGGAGGTGCGTGGGGCAGGGTGTCCAGACAGCTGGCAGGGCGGCCACACATCCAGCAGGCACTGCTGCTCCCCCTGAGCCAGGACAGGGCACCAAGTTAGCAAGACAGACCTTTCCCGAGCACCTACTGTGTGCCGAGTGCTGGAGAGGATGAGAGAAAGATGCTGTCCCTGTAACAAAGAGACACAGGGTGACTCGGGAAGGGCCTAGCACCCAGCAAGGGCTCGTTAAACAAGAGCCCCGGCCGGGTGACCGGGGCAGGCCCCCGCTGCAGGAGGGCCTGGTGCAGGGCGGCCGTGGGAGACCAGCCTGCATTGAAGGCCTGCCCTCCCCGTGAGGTCTCGGGCCCCTCTCCTCCCCTCTGGGACCCTCGGTGTCTGCATCTACCACACGGGCTCCTGACGGTCACCTGGCAGGGTCTGCAGGTTTACAGGAGGTGAAGGGTTTAAGCCACTTGACCCTCTGCCTCTGGCACAGCCCAGGGACCAGCTTCACCAGGCACCTGGGAGCTTGTTAGAAACAGTGCTGGCTTCGCCAGGACCCACTGACTCGGAACCCCCACTTTAACAAGACCCCGGGGACCGTGGGCAAGTGAACGTGTGAGAATCAAGGCTTTCAGGGATGGGATGGGGTGGGCCCCCCACTCCCACACCTCACTTGGTTTTTAAATCAACCCTGACGCACTCTGGCTCCAAAGCCCTTTCCTCCCACCTGTGCTTAGAAGGTGAGCCACTGCCACAGGGTCTCTCCAAAGCCCCTTGTCCGCACCTCCCTCACCTGTGCATCTCGTCCCTCCGGGCTTCTCAAAGACATGGGCCCCACTGTGGGCTCCAACCGGCAAGCGGCCCCTGGGCACTGGCCCCCAGCCCCCAGCTCCCTGCCCGCCCCAGGCCCCGGCCCACACCTGTGCTCCCCAAAGCACCTTCTCAAGCCAAGTCCCAGGATGTCACAGACCCATGTCACACGAGTTCCACGCGGAGCCCAGCCCCCCAGCCAGCCTCCCCCGCCGGGAAGTGACCCCCTCCCTCGGATCCCCCATTTCTCTGTCTGTGAAGTGGGGAGGCTACTGTGCCTGCCTCCAAAGGGCCTTGGGGACACGAGGGTGAGGGTGTTCAAAGGCCTAGTGTGACACCAGCAGAGTAGGACCCCCACATGAGGACACGGAAGAGAGGGGGCCATGGTGGCGTCCCCAACCCCAGGAGCCATGGTCCCCAGCTGTGGACCACCTTCAACGAGGCAGAGCCTGGGGGGCAGTGAGGAGCAGGGAAGGAGGAGGCCTCGCAGGGGGAGCTGCCAGCCCCCCGGAGAGGGGCGTCGTCCGAGGGGACCTCGGGGGTGAAGGCCTGGAGGGGCGGAAGAAGATGGTGGGCAGGAAGCTCTGGGGCAGGAGGGGTGGGACAGCGTGGGGGCTGGGACACCTCATGGCGGTGGAGCCGATGGGCTAAATGGAGGTGCCCCGCCCCCACACTCGCACCTGCCCAGACCCCGGAACACGGCCGTGTGTGGAAACAGGGTCCTGGCAGGTCGGGTTCGGCTAAGGTGCGACCACATGGGATTACCATACAGGGTGCGCCCTCCGGGTCCAATGGCTGGTGTCCCACAAGAGAAACAGGAGGGGATCCAGGACACCCTATCCCGGCCGTGACGCAGCCCAAGACAAGAAGGCCGCGGATGCAGGGCAGCAGGAGAAAAGAGGGGCTGCCGGGGTTTCTCTCATTCGGCTCCCAAGAGTGCGAGGGCTGCTTACAGCTGGACCTACCACCGCCTGCATCTACCCACACAACACCTGCACCTACCACCGCCTGCATCTACCCACACAACACCTGCACCTACCACCACCTGGGCTTACCAACACAACACCTGCACCTACCACCACCTGCATCTACCAACACAACACCTGCACCTACCACCACCTGGGCTTACCAACACAACACCTGGACCTACCACCACCTGGGCTTACCAACACAACACCTGGACCTACCACCACCTGGGCTTACCAACACAACACCTGCACCTACCACCACCTGGGCTTACCAACGCAACACCTGCACCTACCAGCCACCTGGATCTCAGGCTGTGGCCTCCAGAACTGGGAGAGAATGGGCTCTGCAGTCATAAGCCCCCAGCTGGACACTTGGCTCCACAGCCCCAGGAAGCACATGTAGCGCCCAGTTCCGCAGGCCACCCCCTCTCCCGTGACACAGCCCAGAGCAGCGCAGGGAGTGGCTGGCTCCATGTCAAGGTGACACAGCCCCGGAAACACTGGCCAAGCAGCTGTGAGTGGGACGGGTGCCAGAGGCTCCTGGGTCGCAGGGCCGGGGAAGCAGCGGGCAGGCCGGGGGAGCCCGCGTGCATGAATGGGCCCCTTCACCAGGGTGCTCGGGCCCCCGCCAGCCCCTCCCTGCCCCGGAGCTGCCCTGACCTCCCACATCCCCAGGCCAGGCCAGCGCTTCCTGCCCACAGCGCTGGACCACGAAGCTCAGCTGGCCTCTGGCCAGGACAAGTGGGACAGCACTTCAGCCTCCCTCCTGTCCTAGGCTAGGAGGGTGATGAGAGAGTGACCAGGACATCAATCTGTCATCACCATGAGCCCCTGGCCCCATGCAGCTGCCAGACTTGAGACCTAGAAGTGGCTGGTGGGGAAGAGAAATGAGGCCAGGGTCGGGCTGGGGAGGGTGGAGTGGGGTGCGTAGGGGCCCCCAAAGCTAAGGGGCCCTGGACGCCAGCCCTCTGCCCTGTGGAAATGGGAGAATAACGTCCCTCCAGGGCCTGCTGGATTGGAGGGCAGCACCCACTCTGGGTGTGACTCCAGAGTCACACACAGGGGCCTCGCTTTCGCCTCCAGCTGCCTCAGTTTCTCTATTTGTAAAACCCCAGCAGAGGCAGCTGGATGGTGGCTGTCAGCTCCAGAGATGCAGACGCACGTGCTCTGTGCTGCCACCGTCACAGCCCGTGTGCCGAGGACCACGTCCTGTGTCCGAGGCAGAGAGGCCCACTGCAACAGCTCCGAGCACGTGGACTTGACTGGGGCCAGTCCTGGGGGCCAGCAAAGGACACAGAAGTCCTTGTGTCTCACGCTCTGAGGAGGAAGCAGTGCTGACCAGAGGATGGCGCACGGGGAGACAGTGGGCACCGGCTGTCAGCTAAGCAGTTCCGGGAGCCCCAGGGCCAGGCGTGGGGTCTACAGGATTCACGACGCCCCCACCCCTGGAGGCAGCGTGACGCACTGCTCACATGCCCCCACAGAGCGTCTCAGAGCCAGGGAGGGCTGGGGCTGGGCCGGGCGGTCCGTGTCTGCTCCCCACTCAGGGCAGCAGGTGCCTCTGCTCCTCAAATGATTGACAGCAGCTGGAAACTGACCCAGACCAAAAGACTCCCTGATCTTCAGCTTGAGCGACAAGTTCGCCTAAGAAAAGAGACCTGTGCAAAGGTGGATCTGCGCGTCTGTTCGGGCAGCAGTGACGCTTCCAGGGACGGGGACGGGATGGCCCCTGGTTACCTGGCCCTGACCTGCCAGAAGCCCCCCAGCCCCCACTGTTCACCCTGTGACTCGGTCAAGCCCAGAAGCTCCAGAACCCAGCCTCTCACCGCCTACTCTGAGCCTCGGCAAGTGCTGATCCCAAACACCCTTCCCTCCATCCCCATCCCATGAAATCCACTCGGCTACCAAAAACGCCTCCGCTGAGAAGCGCCCTCACTCACCCCCATGCCCTCCCACTCTCACCTGCCACCCCAACAGTAAACCTGAGGGCAGCGTCCGGCACACAGTAGGTGCTCAACGGACACTCACAGAATGACGCGGGTGGCACACTGCACCACCTGCCTCTGCGCCTGCAGAGCCAGGAAGCAGCAGGTGAGAGAGAGGCTGGAAGGAAACCTGGCGCCCACCCCACCCCCCATCTGAGGCGGAATGTGCTTGAAAAAGGCCCGAAGAGCAGAGCGGCCCGCCAGAGCCGGCTACGTGCTCTGGGGACGGTGAGCTCACCCCCTGTCCAGGGAAGCCTGGTCCATATCCATACAGCTGAAACTGTAAGAGCGTTGTTCTGCAGAGCTCTCCCCTCAGCCCTCCCCAGATCCAGAGGTGCCCAGCAGAGGCCCCCGCAGGTGTGGGAAGCCATCAGGGTTCCCAGAACTCCCCCTTTCCCAGATACAGAGAGCCGGTTACTTTCTCCAGCCGCTCCTTCCTGCCACTTTCATTCATTCCCTAGTCATTCATTCATTCATTCATTCATTTCCTGGCAACTAGGTGCCACAAAAAGTGTTTCACCAGCATCATCAAATTTAAGCCTCATAATGGCCACAAAGACCCCTTTCACAGGTGGAAACACTGAGGTGCTGGCAGCACACGGAGCCCCCTGAGCGGCTCCCATCCCACCCCAAGCCCTCCGAGCCGTTCGTCCTCCCTGCACCAGCCAGCCTTCGACCCCGGGGGGGGGAGCAGAAGGGCCCTCCACCAGGTCCCTGGCCTCGGGTGCCTCTTCTTCCGTAAGAGGAGCCAATGCCACTGCATCCAGGGCCCAAGAGGCGGCGCCTGGGCGCTCGGGCGTCACACCTGCAGCCCCACCCACCCACTTCTCCATGGGGTAGGAGCCCACCCTACCCCCTCTGCACCTTCAGGGAGGTTAAGGGACCCCTCCCGGGACAGGTAGAGCCTGACCCGAAGCCAGGAGTGGGACAGCAGCCCAGGGGCTCAGCCAGCACACCGCACTGCCACCAAATGGGGACACAGGCCTAGGCCCAGGGGAGTGCCAAACTACCTGTGTCTCAGAGGAAAAGCAACAGCTCTCGCCCCTGTCATGCCCGTGCGACGAGACTTGTGTCTTTTTAACCCTGCATGTCCCCACCCCACACCCTCCCACAGAGACCGTGCCTTTAAAAGCCAATGAAATTCGAAACAAGTTGTTTTCAGGGTGTGGGGGGAAGTTCCTGGCAACCAGCCAGTCACCCCTTGATGTGCGGGCTCCCAGGCCAAGGGGCCCCCAGGGACCTCTCCCCTTCCTGTTCTTCTTCCCAGTGATTACAATTTGCTGAGTAACTGGGGCAGTGGGGGTGGGGCGGGCCAAAGAGAGCCAAGACCCTGATTACCAAGGGTTGGCCCTGCAGCTCCGTGTGACACCGTCTCATGACAGCCAGGTGGGGTGGTGACGCTGGGGGACAGCCCTTCCCCCCCCACACTCTGTCTGGGCTGCGGGGCACCTGCTGGGGGAGTGCTTCTGGGTGCTGCTTGCCCGCCTGGGGCTCTTCAGCCCTGTCTTGGCTCCCCGCAGCCCAGCCTCAGCCCAGCATGTGACAGGCTGTCACTGTGGTGACACTTGGGTGGGAGAGGAAGCACAGTGACTCGAAAAGCCTCTCACCGGGGACTCGGCCTAGGCAGTCCAGCCCAGTGGGAAAGGGAACAGGCCTTAGGGCCAGGTTGCCCGGGTTGGGTCCCTGCCTGGCTGCCTGCTGGGTTGCCCCCCCCAGCTGGGTGCACCCATCCAGAAAACAGGAGACCCCACGAGGACAGCGAGGGTCCTCGGCCAGTGTCAGTCCCTGTCCCCTCCTGCAGGACATGTGGTACAGTCCTCAAACAACAGCTTAAGCTGAAGGACACTCTCTGGGCTTCTCGAGCTTCAAGAACATGGCCCCACGAGGCCCTGCTGCCCACCCTGGTGGAAGGTGGGGGGACTCGGGAGAAGGAACTGGAAGCAGCAGACCAGGGCCAGGCACCAGGAGGAATGGGGGTGTCCCCCCTGGCCACCAGCACCGGGCCTTTGGTGGCCAAAGGGACTGAGTTGTTAATGACCTCACGGGAGCCTCCCCGGATCCTCCCAGCCACCCTGCTACCCTGCCTTCCTCACCTGCCTTCAGGTCCACAGTCTGAACCAGCCCCTCAAAGTCAAGGGCTGCCTCTCAACCCCTCCAGCCAGCAGCTCTTCTGAGTGGTTGTACACCGAGGCTCCTTCAGGAGGCCCGCACGCTGCATTTCGCACCATCCCAGTGTCCAAAAGCAAGCCGAGACTCTCCCACACAGCCAACCTGCTCCGCCCGAGGGCACCAGGACTGTTGCGGCCAATCCAGTTCCTCTTTTTGCTTTGGCTGCTAGGATGTTCATCTTACATTTGGTTTTGCTCATTTCCTACCACAATGTACCCTTCATACTAATTCCCTTAACTATTAGTTATTGTACTCAAGTATAAATAAATACAGATGTTAAAGGAGCCACCCAAAGCCATGTGTGATTACACACATGGAGAGGTTGTGGGGAAAAGGGGTCCTTAGTTCACTGTTGGTGGGAGTGCAGACTGGTACAACCATTATGGAAAACAGTATGGAATTTTCTCAGAAAAATAAAAATCGACCTGCCTTTTGACCCAGCAATTCCACTGCTGGGATTATATCCTAAGAATCCTAAAACATCAATATCAAAGAACCTATGCACCACAATGTTCATAGCAGCACAATTTAAATAGCCAAGAGTTGGAAGCAACCTAGGTGCCCATCAGCAAATGGGTGGATCAAAAAATTGTGGTACATATACACCATGGAATTCTATGCTGCAGAGAGAAAGAAGGAGCTACTACCATTTGCAACAACATGGATGGAACTGGAAAGCATTATGCTGAGCGAAATAGGCCAGGTGCTGAAAGACAAATACCATATGATCTCACCTTTAACAGGAAGCTAAACAACAAAACAAACAAGCAAGCACAATAAAAACAAAGACACTGAAATAGAGAACAAGGGGACAGTGACCAGAGCGGAGAGGGAAGGGAAGTTAAGGGGAAAAAGGGGGAGGGATTTGGAGGAACAAATAGGAAGGACACAGGGACGAGAACTAAGGGGGGTGGAAATGGGAGGGAGGTGGGGAGCAAGGGGCGGGGGAGGCTGGGATGGGAAAAATAGACAAAAAACTGTACTTGAAAAATAACTAAATAAAATTTTTTAAAAAAAAGAAAAGAGGGTGCAGGCAGGTGTCCGGGTAGCGCTCTTTCCCTCTGCTCACAACGTCTCATAATCGATCAAAAATTACAAGACACGTTTGAAAAGACTACAGACACCCCGAGTGGTGAGTGGAAAAGCTCGAACGCTGGTCCGTGCACCCCACGGACGGCAGCCCAGAGAGAAAAACGGACAAGCAGCCGCTGCGTCCCCCACGCAGGTGAGTCTCGCCTCGCGTGCCAGCAGCGGGGCAGACTCCACAGGCTACGCACGCACTGCGACCACACAGGTTGTCATCACCGCTGCGGCGTCCGGACAAGGCAAAACTCGGGACGCAGCCAGTCGGTCGTCGACAGGGGCGGAGTAAAGAAGAGAAGTGACCACCGAGGCACAGGGGACTGGGGGCCACCTGAAAGGGTGGGCTGTACAGGAGACAGATCCCACCTCGATGACCCTGGAGGGGGACTGAGTGGTCAGGCCGTGGGGGGCTCTGCGGGCGCGAGCCTCATGACTGCACCCACTGAGCAAGGACGAAGCAGCTGTTACTTAACGATCTACAGCGCGTGCCACACGACGGTTTGGTGGTGGTCCCACAGACTGGGAGGAAACCGGGTGTCCTATGAGAAATGGAAGGATTCGTGCCTCAGGAGGAATTTTCTTCTCTGATGGGATCAGTGTCTGCTGGGATTGGCCATGGGTTCCCTCTCGCTCACGGCACCTCGATTCTGAGGGCACAGGTGACATCAGCCCCAGTCCGTCAGCCCCTGGCCTGGCTCAGCACCAAGGAGCGTCCCCCCCACGCTGCCCACGCAGACCGCACCGCAACCCAGCCTGAGCCAGCTCCTGGCCCTCAGACACAGTGCTGTGTGTTCCTGGTTGAGGACTCAAGGTCCTGGGCCAGGACTCAGGTCCACAGGGGGCTCCTTCACACCTGCTGAGGGCCACTGCCGCGTCAGTGACAGCTTCCAGTGGGAGCGCAGAGCCAGCCTGTCCCTGGACTTGGAACTAGGTTCAGTCTGTGATGGCGGAGAGCATGGCTGAGTTTCATCGCTCCCATCAGGTAAGTGCCAGAGAGAGCCTTATGTGCCCGACGGGGTCAGTGGGACCAAGACCAAGTCTCCGGAGTCGAAACATCGAGTCCCCAGCTCCACGCCCCCTGCGTGTTAACAGCCCTCTTCTTATAATGACCACCTCGGCGCTTCTCAATCTGACACTGCTCCTACCTGCTGTAGCCAAATCCGCGTTGCCATGGCAACCTGTGTCCTGATTTCCGATTCCTCCTGACCCTCGGGCCCCTCTCACCCCCCACTGACAGCCCCCGTTGATTTATGTCTCGCCCAGCCTGCTTCTCCTCCGTGTTTCCAGTCCCTCCAGCCCACGCCCCCGCTCGGAGCAGCCTGGGCAGCTTCCACCTTCTGTCCCCAACCCCGAGGGGCAGAGGCAGGGGCGGTGGTGGGGCGGTGCCCTCGCTCCCCCTCACTCCCAGAGCCACTCCGGCCCCGGGGCTCTGCTCACGCAAAGGGCCCTGCGCCCGGCACCGTGTGCACACTGTGCCACGCCTGTCAACATTGCTGCGTGTCCCCTACGCTCAGACACACGGATTCACACACGCTGCTGTGTCGCAGCGGCCCACGGTGCTCGGCACAGGCCCGGGGTTGCGTGAGTCACTCCGTTACGGGAGCACGGTGACACAGACGCCTGAGGACACCTCTCTGGGAACCCATCCCCACTATTAAACAACTGTATACATTTGTCATGCTTATCTGGTGGCCGCCTGCCGGCCCACCCCACGGTGCCAGTGCCCCGAGGGCAGGGGCTTCAGGTCAGCTCACTGCTGTGCCCAGAGCCCCACGGCGTCTGGCCCGGAGCAGGTGCTCGGTCCGCGCCCGCTGAGTGAATGGCAGTCCCCCAGCTCTTTGAACTTGCCGTGTGTTTGTGCCAAACTGGGCTTCGGTGCTTTGTACAGACACAAAAATTCCAAATAACTGACGCCCAAGGCCCTAAAACATTTCAGGCTTGGGCAGGAATGGAGGGTTAATTTCCGGTGAGGGCTGAGGCAGGAGAGAAGCCTCGGGACAGCACCAGTCACGCTAGATGGCCGTGACCTTTCGTCCCGAGCACAGCACCACCAGCGTTAATTAGCCCAGATAGGCGAGCTGTGTGCAGCTGTGCGTGTCTGCAAACTCGGATCCGAAATAACGGCGCCCCAGGCCTGGAGGGCCGAGGCTCCCGCCAGGCTGCTGCCGGCAGTCGGGGTGGCCCACACCGGGTGTGCCAGAGAGCCCCTCCCCCACCGGGCACCAGGGCCTCCCCCTCCGCCCAGCACTGTCCCCAACCAGCCGTGAGTTAGGGGTGTACAAGCTCCACCTGCGTCATTTGCAGGTGACCAGAAGCCCCGTCCTGAAGGCCGGGGGCAGCTTCATGGCGCAGCCAACTGCAGAGCCCACAGTCAAAGCGAGGCCCTCACGGGCTCTCCAGTCTCTCCTTCAACAGTTGAACCACGGAGGGGGAAGGCAGGTGGTCGGACCCACAGCCACAGGAGCCCCGGTTCACCTCCAGAATGGGGACCCCAGACAGCCGGAAGGGACCTGGGGGACAGCCACACCCCACTGTCTCCCGCTGGCTCAGAGCAGAGACTCCAGCTCCCCAGGTCCCAACCTCAGCCCCAGAAAACGGAGGTGTGCAGAAGTTACCGCCCCCTACCGTGAGTTGGGGAGACAGACCCCAAGAGGCACCCCACGATCATGGGGCTGCCATGCCAGCATCCGAGCCCGGGGGGAGTGCTAGACGATGCATAAGCCCGGGCACTGGGCCTGCACAGACACAAGGACACCGGCCAGCGGCTGCCCACCACCCCACGGCCACGGGAGCCCTCCCCGCTTCACCTGCCCTGCCAGCCCCAGCTCCCTCTGCACCTGTGGTCAGAGCTCGGGGGGAGGCGCTGAGTTTTGTAAGTTCTTTAGGAGTTTTATGGAGGTTAGGACACTAACCCTTAATCAGAGGTATCATGGGCAAATATGTTCCCCCATTCGGTGGGTTGTCTCTGTACTTTGTGACGGCCTCCTACGCTGTGCAGAAACCTTTCAGTTTGAGGCAGTCCCCTTGTCCGTGTCATCCTGATGCCCTTCTTCAGTGTCTTACAACTGTCCGAGCACAGGTCTTCGACACCTTGGTTAAATGTATTCCTGGGTATTTTTCTTTGATGCATTTGTAAATGGGATTGTTTTGTTTTTTCGGGGTTTTTTTCATTCTTTTATTGGGATTGTTTTCTTAGTTTCCCGTTCTGACAGTTCATTATCGGCGTGTGTAAGCGCAGCTGATTTCTGGATGTTTATTTTGTAGGCTCTTCCTCACTGAAGTGATTTCTCAGTCCGGGAGCTTTCCGGTGGGATCTGTCGGGTTCCGTACGCAGCGTCCTGCCGTCTGCCCCGTTTATTTCTCACTCCAACAGAGTCTCTCAGCGCCTTCCCATAATTCACCCTGTCATCCTTAATAGCTCATAATAAGAGTTAACATTTTCTAAGCAGAGCACTTCACATCCATTATCTCATTTAATCCATGTAAAATTCCCAGGAAGGTCGAGTAACTTGTCCAGAACCGCGTCCCAAGTACTAATGAGGCCAGTTCCCCAAGAGCAATGACCAGGCTCTGTCCTGGGCCTTCAGTGCACAGCCGCGTGTCTGCCCCGGGCACTCTGCGCCCGGGGCTGGGCAGTGCTGGCAGGCAGGGGGCGTCCAACAAAAGCTTACCGGGCGGCCCTCTCTGTATCTCTTCCTGTACCCCAGACACTCTGCACTGGGGACGCTCAATAAATATTTGTTGTTTGGGTGACTGGAGGAATAACAGACAGAAAGAAGAAAGAAAAAGAGGAAGGGGGAAAGGTGGGGGAATGAAAGGACGGATGGATGGACACAAGAATAGAAGGACAGATAGATGATGGATGGCTGGATGGTGGATGGATGGATGGTGGATGGATGGTAGATGGATGGATGGATGGATGGATGGATGGATGGATGGGTGGTGGATGGATGGTGGATGGATGGATGGGTGGTGGATGAATGGATGGTGGATGGATGGATGGATGGATGGGTGGTGGGTGGATGGTGGATGGATGGATGGATGATGGATGGATGGTGGATGGTGGATGGATGGATGGTGGATGGATGAGTGGGTGGATGAGTGGATGGATGGATGGTGGATGGATGGATGGGTGGATCAGTGGATGGAAGGATGGAAGGAAGGATGGATAGATGATGAATGTATTGATGGATGGATGGGTGGATGGACGGACGGACGGACAGGTGGATGGACCTGGTCAAGTCCCCTCCCCACAGCCGGGGACACAGTGACATGGAGACACAAACCCTGCAGCAAGCTGCTGGGGAGAGAAGCTGCCGGCGTGAACAACTGGACAAGCAGTTAAAGGGACTGGGGGCCTCTTAGTGAGAGACAGCCCTTCTCGTTGGAGAAAAGGAGGCTCATGGGAGAGGTGCGCTTGGGCTGCACCTCCTACGCCACCACACTGGGGGCTGGGGCCACATTCACCACCTGGTCAACATGAATTTGAGGGGACACTGCGGAGGTCCGGGTCAGTGGGGCAGGTGAGGAGTCAGAGCCAGCTCGGGAGATGTATGTGTGGAGAAGCATACGGGCCCCTCGCTGGGGACCCAGGGAGCGGACCCAGCTGTGCAGAAGCACCCCAGACGCACCACGAAGGCGGCGACACTGGAGCCGGGTCCAGAAGCCCTGCCGGTATGTGCTGGACTGAGGAAGGCCAGCAGGGCCTGCCAGGTGAAGGGAGCGGTGTGTCGAGTCAGGCACGTGGGGACGGTGGGGGGACCTGGTGCCCAGGAGGGGCTGATGGGGAGACGCCCAGAAACCAGGATGGGACTTGGACTCAGCCCCACAGCACCGGGGAGCCACTGAAGGCTCTGGAACAAAGGAGTGACTTTGTGGGAGCCCATCCGGAGAGACCCCTCTTCCCAGGACAGTGACCGTCAAGAGAGACCGGAGGCGGCCACACCCACGGCAGGGCCACTCACGACGACAGCCCAGACCACTGGAGGTTCCCGAAGGGAGTCCAGTGCAGGCCAGTGCTCTCTGCTGACCTCCCATGACCCCACGAAGGCTCAGCCCATTCTCCTTCCTCCCTGTCTTCACCCAGCTGTGGCCCCTGCCTGGGACACCCTCTCCCCAACCTCCACCCCAGGGGCACCCCAGGATCTCTGCTCCCCCACTGCCTCATCCCTGGGCTTGTCTTGTGTGCAGGAAGCTGGCGGCCTGGTGTGTGCGCTGCGCCTCTGGGCCCCCTCACCCTGCAGGGAAGGAGCCGGACAGAGGAGCCGTGTCCTCATGGCCAATATGGCCCCAGGGAACAGCGCACACACACCACGGCTTCCCAGCCAGTGTGCGAGTGAAGTGTGAGTGTCCCACATTTCTGGACGGTGACGCAGGGCACACTGGTCTGAGTCCGTCGCCTGGACCCCATCTTCGCATGCTGGCACAGTCAGTGCCCCAGAAATGGAGCCCATCACCAAGGTGGCGCCTGGGCTGGAATGGAACGGGACCGTCCCGCCCGCCCGCCCGCCCTCCCTCCCACAGTCCGGACCCTGCCCACAGTAGCATCTGGCCGTGGCACTAACTGTGTGATGCGGTGGGTGTGTGAGGGCGGGGCTCTTCCGCGCGGGCCTGGAACGGAAGACAGAGGAGCAGAGAGAGGAGGGGCCTGGGGCCCTCGGGGCCCTCGGGGCGCTGGGAAGAGACGTTCTGGGGGTGGGTGAGGAGCCGGGGATTCCCGCAGCGAAGCTTCCAGCATGCTGGTGCTCAGGGTAACCGGTGAGTCCCACATTGCCCTGGAAACGTGAGGCGGGGCGGGCTGATCTGGTGCCCACAGGAGACCAGGTGCCCACCCCAAATACAGACCCCAGGCATGGTCAGAAGAGTCCAGGTCAGGTCACCAGGAGAGGCTGGTGCAGAGGAGGGACCCGGAGGGGAAGGGCGGGGGGGCGGGGCACGGTCCCACCATCTCGAGGCCAACCAGGCCTCCCCTCTCCTGGACGCCAGCTCCGAGCCCAGTGGGGGGTTTTAAGCAGAGAAGCTGGCTGGGCCGGGGCTGAGGAGGCGTCCAGTGGAGGTGGTGAGAGGGGCCAGAAAGGTGACTCCCTGACTCCCTAACCGGAGCAGGGTCCCCAGGTCCCAGCTGCACTGGCGGTGTGAACAGAAGGCCGGAAGAGACACGAGAGGGCTTGTGGGAAAGACGAGGCAGAGGCCCCACCCCCACAGCACACGTGTGCACACACCCACACCCTGCCAGGAAAACTGCTCCCCTCCCCGTGTTTAGGGAACGGCCCTCGGCACCACCCAAAGCGGCTTCCCTGCCCGGAGAAGGCAGACGGACACCGCTTGGCCCGAGGGAAGGACTCAGGCCCTGCGGGACCAGCCCTCGGGCGGGCAGGGTGGCTGGGCAGCCACACACCCCCCCCCCACCTCCTCGGTGGCGGGGGGGGGCCCCCGCCCACCCTCTGCACTGTGGGAGTCAGCTCAGAGGGCACAGGAAGTTGTGCGCATCCGAGGGGCTGTTTTTCTTCTCTTCTGGATGAATTAGTTATGGAAAAAAACTTCCAGGCTGCCTGGAAGTGAAGAGAGGACAGCCGTGCATGGAATCTTCCGGAATCCCACCCCAGGGCCTCTGAGCATCTTTCCCAGGCACAGCGCTGTCTTTGTCTGGCTCCGAGGGTGGAGGGGGGGGGTGGGCAGAAGGGGCTGCGTGGCTGACAGGGCCTCGGGCTCGGTCCACCCCACCCTCTGCCCCTTCCTGGGGCATGCTGGCTCAGTCTCCCCAAAATGACAGGTCCCCCAAGAACAGGACTGTCTCAGGGAACCCAGGAACTGGAGACAGCAACCTTCTGACCAACCCGGGCACCAAAACAGGCAAGAGCGACGGGACCCCTGGGGCAGCTTGGACACACCCCTCCTCTGTCGAGGTTGTTGAGGAACTAACTGTGGATGCTGGGCTTGGGGAGGGTCTCCAGCCCAGCCCCCACCCCCTCCCAAGGGTCCCCCCACACTCTCCAGTCTGCAGTCGCCTGTGTGGGCTGCTGTGACCACACCCCTCCGGAGATGAGGCCACCCCCGACCCTGAGCAGCTCCGCATGGAGCTCTGAACAGAGCCCTGGCGGCAGGGATGTCCCCTGACAGGCCCAGACCCGCAGAGAACTCGCCTGGGCCCCTTCCCAGGACAAACGCCTGTGCGTGCCTCAGCCCCGCTGCCCTCCCGTGGGCCCCACTACAGCCCCCACACCGAGCCCGCTCCACCCCAGCCTGGTCGCCCTCGGAGCAGAGGCAGCGCCCCTCCTCTCCCTGCTCCCTGCACTCGGCAGGGCCCAGCGCCTCGTCCTCCCTGCGCCCCCTGCTCCTGGCACACTCTCCCTGGAAGCCGCCTCACCGCAGGGCCAGGGGCCAGAGCTGCAGCCTCACGTGAGAGGCCTGGCTCCCCCTCCACCCACAGACAGCCCCCCCACATCTTCCTCCAGCCACGGCACCCACAGCCCCGGCCGAGCTCCCGGAGCACCGGTGCCCCCAGGGCACCTGCTCCCTGCCCGCCCACGGTCCACTGGCTGGTTGATGTGACAGCTGTGCCTGCTGGGGGGGGGGGGGCTGACAGTGACAGGCTGGGGCAGGCACCAGCGTCCTAGGTGCCAGCTTCTCCTCACTTCCTCAGTCAGGGAGTGACCATTCCAGGGGGGACAGAACTGGCTGTGGGGGGCGCCGCACTAGCCCCTCGGCTGTCCTGTAATATAGGACAAGCAGGGTGACGGGGCCCCCCTCACACTTGTTGCCCAACAGCCTCCAGCCTCCCCCGTCTTCGCAACCCACAAGGACGTGTCCAGCAAACTGAAGAGTCTGAGACCCTCGCCACTGCCCGGGCCCTCCCGAAGGACAGACCTGACGGGCACACCCCGAGGAGCGCATCCCGGTGTGAGCATGGGGCCCGTGGCAGAGCACCGCAGGCCGTGCGGGCTAAACCCCCCGGAGGTTGGACGTCCAAGGTCAAGGTGTGAGCAGGGCGGGCGCATCCATGGCCTCTGTCCTCGGCTGTGTCTCTCCCTGTGTCCTTACACGGTCGTCCCGCTGTGTGTGTCTGTGCCCTGGTCCCTTCTCACAGGACGCCAGTCCAACTAGATCGGGGCCACCCGTGTGACCGCAGCTCACCTCAGCCCCTTCTGTGAAGGCCCCATCTCCAAGTACAGTCACAGTCTAAGGGGCTGGGGACAGGGCATCCAGATCCAGGAATCTGGGGAGACAAGTCTGCCCCTCACAGCTCACAGCGCCTGCCTGCGCCCCGCCGCAGCCTTGCAGTCTAAATCCCTGTGGCCCGCGCCCCAAGTCCTTTCCCGTCCTGATTCGAACATTCAGGTTAGGACGGGGTCTGGAGCTCGGGGAGCAGAAGCAGCCTGGCTGGTCCCAGATGACGAGTTCCTTCACCCGCCCTTCAGCAACTGGCCCGTGAGCACCTACTGGGTGCTGGCCCCATCTGAGGCCTGAAAACAGGGCGCAGGCTTGTGGGCAATGGGGCAACTGAAGAGAGGCTCAGACTTCAGGACCATAAAACCTCAGATGCTCAGAGAGCCGGCAGGGTGCCAAGGCCAACCTCCACGCAGGATGAGCTCTTCCCTCAGAAAGTCCCGTTCGGCCGCACAAGGAAAGGGTGGTACCCACAGGCCATGGAATGAGACTCGGCTACAAAGAGGAGAGGAACCTCATCCTCTGTGACAATGTGGGTGGACCTAGACGGCATCGTGCTGGGGGCAGTAAGTCCGACAGAGAAAGACAAATACCACACGGCTTCGCTTGTCCATGGGATCTAAAGAGCAAAACAAATGAACCGGAAACAGACTCACAGACGCAGAGAGCAGACTGATGGCGGCCAGGTGGGCGGCGGCGGGGGGGCGGGTGAGAGAGGAGACCAAGTGAGGAGTGCAGACCGGCGGTTACGGAACCGTCGGGGCACACGGCGCACAGAGCAGGGAACAGGCTCGGCACTGTCCCGTTCCGCCCTGACGGAGACAGGTGAACGAGACTTGCTGTGTGATTCATGAGTGCCCAGCTGCCATGCTGGACACCTAGAACTAACACCACATTGAATGCCGACCATAATTGAACAAATCCAATTACGAGTAAATAAAACGTTAACGCAAACGATGAAAAGTCTCCCTGAACCCGGCAGCGAGCGGCCGCGGACCCTCCAGGCCTTAAACAGGGGTGGCGCCAACGCCCACCCGCCGCCCGCCCAGACCCCGAAGGGCAGAGAGCCAGGGTGAAGCCAAAAACCGGAAGGCACGGCTTTCTTTTTAGGAGGCAAAGAACTGGAGGAAGCAGAGAGGAAGAAGCGTGAAAGATGTGGTCTCCAACACGTAAGACCCAAGAATGTTTGCTTGGAGCCCGGGTTCTTGACTCCAATAAAAACTTGCCGCCTGGAACTTAATGGGGTTGACAGCACCTCACTAATTTGGGTTTGGCCTGTCCCTCGGGAATGCACTTCCCCGTGACCCCACACCCGCTCCATTTGAAAAGGTCCTCGGGGGGCACTAGTTTGGGGAAACCAAATTTGATTTGCTTTTTATTGGCCTGTCTGAGCTCTGCTCTGCACACACGGAGGGGTGACACGAAGTGGTGGCCGTGTTCCCAGTCCACCTCGAACACCACACACAAACACAGCACCCCAGGCTCTGTGACGGCGGGGGCTGAAGGAGACATCGGCGTGGCTGGCCCCCACGCAGCCGGGGGCACGAAAACCTAAGCCACGAAGGCATGACCAAGGACACTGGGAAGCACTAATCGGAAGACAGTCTTACATTTACCGGCACCGTAAAGCACCACCCAATCCCGTTAGCACGGTTTAGAAAGGGACACAGGCTCGTGTGCACACGCGCGCCCACACACGCACGCGCATTGACTCACTGCCCGCCAAGTGCCAAACACTGCCCTGGAGGCCGGGGGCACAACGGTGAATGGACGGAAAATGAGCTGAGGCTGACCAGGGGACAGACAGTAAACACTCACCAGGTGCGACCGTGGTGAACGCCTGGAGGAAAACGCCACGGAGCAGGGGCCAGGGTGCGCGGGGAGGTCAGGCAGGCCTCGCTGAGAAGGGACGCCGGTGGGGTGCCTGTGGGGGTGGGCAGAGAGCCAGGCAGACGTTCGGCTGCAGCGAGGGTGTCTGGTGGACAGGCGGCAGGTGCAAGGGCCCTGAGGCGGGAGTGCAGGAGCAGGAGCCGGGCAGGCCAAGGGGCGGGGCAGCTCTCTGGCTGTGACCAGCTGGGCTTTTCTGAGAGGGATGGGAGCCACTGCCCCGAGAACAGCGGCTGTGTGTCTGATGGGAGGTCTACCCACCCACTGCAGGTGCTGCCGGTGGGTCCCAGGTGGGCCCAGAGGCCACAGCAGGACGGGAGTGGCCAGTGATGGAAGGAGTGCGGACGACGGGGACCACGGTCCCCACTGAGGAGCCGTGGCCACTGCGTTTACACGGGAACAACTTGGCAGGAAAAGCATTCGGGTGTTAGCCACACCCTCCAGGCAGGGAGAACCAGGTCCAGGAACACGTGTGGAGTGAGCCAGTGGGAAGGTCAGTGCAGTGATGGGAAAAGAACGGAAACAGCTCCTTTTGCCTCATTTCGGGGGTTTCGGGAAACGTACGCTCCTCGGGGGTCCCCCCGAGGATTCACAACAGTCAGGCAGCGGTGGAGGCAGCTGGGGGGACTCTGGCTGCCCTGGGTCTCGGGGGCAGCAAGGGCCAGGGCTTGGCCCCACGGGGCGGAGGGGCCACGTGCTCTGTCCGCTGTGCTCCCCAAATGGGTATTATCGCCGACACAGCCAGGGACCACGACCCCAGTGTCAGCCTGGCCCCCGAGCCCCCGCCTCAGCACTCCGGGGCGCAAAGAGCAGCTTCCGGAGGCCACTCACACAGGTCCATCAGTGGCCCTGCCTCCTCAGGTGCTCAGCACCCCACCCACAGTGCAGGCTGTCTGGGGGCGGGCGGGCCAGGGCCCAGATGTCCCTGTTTTCAGAGAATGAGGCGACCAGGGTGAGCATCACCTTTCAGAGCTAAGGCCCCAGAGCCTTCCCCGAATGCCCATAAGAAGAAAGAACAACACAGATCAACCGAGTGGAAAACTCCCCAGGATCTAACGTGCTTGAACTTCATACAGACGTGTGGGTGCTTTGGCCTTGATCTAAAAAGAAGGGGGCAACGGTATCGCCAGCTGTTCTCCGACATTGCAGGCCAGATGGCCTCGGAGGACAAATGCGGCTCGGAGCCATGCCATCCACACCAGAAGGAGCTCAGCACGGCTCCGAGAGACAGTGTCTGCGGGGACGGCTCTAAAGCAGCAGCGAGCTGGTCGGGGTCCGAGCCCTGCGCCGCCCTTGCTGGGCCGTGTCTAACTGGCGACTCTGATTTCTCATTAGGGCACAGCCTGCCATCCAACCAGACACACAGCGGCCCCCACCCTGCCCAGCCTCCAGCTGCCAGGGCAGCCGCTGCCCCCGGCCAGGCCGCCCTCTCTCCCTGCAAAGCACCCCTGTTCATCCCTGCAAGCCGGCGCGGAGTGAGTCCCACCGCTCTGCTAATTCCGTCGCCTTCTCTCTCCACCATTCACCACAATCCACCATTCGAGGCTTCATGTGCTGAGCAGGGGGCCAGGACTCGGGCGGGTGGCACGGGTCCCTCTTCGAGGCCTCCGGCAGGTGCACATCCCATGGGGCCGGGTCACTTTAATGACCATCCTGCGGGCCCGTCCCAGAGAACGACAAACACTTGTGTGAGGGGGGGCAGCCTTCAGATGCTACACCGGAGACTGCAGGCCTCGGTGCCTGTGTGGCAGGTGCTGGACGCCGTGGGGGCAGAGCCGGGGCCCAGGGCCCTCCAGCTCATGGGCATTTGCTTGTGGCCCCAGCTCGGCCTTTGTTGAGTGAAGCCACAGGCCCCGTCCCCTGTCACACCCCCCTCCTTCCCCACAACACCCATGGCGTTTGGGGGACGCCGAAGCTGCAATCGGACCGGCAGCCCTCTCCACTGCGGGAGTGACAGCGACCTGCGACCTCTGGGGCTGCCGGCAGCTCTGAGAAACGTGCTGTCGACCAGGAACCCAGGGCCCAGACAGCAGGGACGTCCTGGCCAGTCGTGCTGACCTCTGTCTCTCCGTCTGGGTCTCTGATCTGTCGGGAAGCTGGACAAGGCTCTGTCCCTCCCCCAGGAAGAGTCCCGGCATCGCCCACAATGTCCGGTAAAGCATCCTGGCTTCGGGACTCGTGCATGCCAGACTAAGACGCCGAGAGAGCAGCCTGGCCCTCTCCCCTCCCAGGCCATCCCTTCCAGTATCACAGCCCTCACTGTTCCTCCCAGCACGGTAGAGCCGGGCATTGAGGACACCGCCACGGCCCGGCCCTGGGGGGCCTTGCACACACACCGTGTGCACACCCACGTCCTGGTCCCTCCGCACCTCCCCCTCTGCCTCGGGCCGGCCCTCAGACTTCGGGTTGCACACCGGCCACGAGCACATTCTGGGAAGAGAGACCCAGTGGGCGGCTTCTCGGGCCCTGGAAGCCAGTGCAGACCTCCCGGGCCCAGAACCGCAGGGCCCCGTACCGCCCGAGTACGGCCCGGAAGCAGCCCCCAGCTCCAGGGCTTGTTCTCTTGGCCAGACAGACTCTGGGTCTCAGAGCAGGTCACGGCCTGAGGAAAGGCGGGGCTGGGCCCTGAGAAATGGGGGGCCAGGGCAGGGCCCCCAGGCAACATTCTGAGTCCCAAGGCACTTCCCAGCCAGTGCCTGAGTCGGGGCCAGCCTTGCTCCTGGGGCCCCACAGGGCACGTCAGACCCCCTCCTGGCGGCTCCTCTGTCTCTGTGTTTGCCCCTCGGACTCTGGTCCTCCCTCAGCCTCAGACGGTCCCGGGGACTGGGCCGCAAAGTCCGTAAGGTACTTAGCACCGGCCCCCACCCCCACTCGCAGGCACAGCGCTGCCCCAGGGCCCCAGGGCACGGTCAGGGCAGGGAGAACAGAGGCAGGCGCCCCACCCCAAACCCAGCCCCCAGGGTCCCCGCCCAGCAGTGTCCCCAGGGAGGGAGGGGGCAGCGGGACAGACACAAAGGTGGCATTCATGCAGGGACACGGCTGCTGCGCACCGTGGGACAGAGGTGAGGGCACCCTGGCTCCCCCTTCCAGCCGGACGCTGGGGTCTTTCCCCCCACAACCCCTGGGCACCACGTGGGACCCCCCAGAACAGATGCTGGGGCCCGGGGGCGACTCAGGCAGGGTGTCCCCCTCCAAGAAGGGAGAGGGGCAGACGCGAAAAATCCCAGCCCTTTCCACTGAGCGGCCCAGAGGCCCAGGGGGGCCCTGCGGAGCCCAGACGAGGAGAGGGGTGGCCCGATGGAAGGCGGGGGGCAGGGGGCCCAATGGTCATCGGCTCACGGGAATCCAGAGGCACCTTGGACACCAGGCCAGACGTGGACTTTACCCAGTGGGGACCGAGGTGGGAGGCACCGTGCCCCTCCTGTGCCCGACAGAAAGGTCGCGGAGAGCACACAGAACGGGCAGGCTTCTTTTCTAGAAAGTTCGCTGTTTTCTGCGGCTGACCTGCAGGAGTGGGCTGGCCACGGTCTAGCAAGTGTGAGCTCATGTACCCCTCCCCACAGCCCCGAACAGCGGCTCTGACCCTTCATTCCCATTTGAAAGACGGCAAAACTGAAGCCCAGAGACATTTGGTCACCTGCTGAGGGCCCGCACTCCATCAATGCAGAGAGTCAAGGACAAAAGAGAGGGGCCATTGGGTGTCCCAGGGCCCTCTCCGAACCCCAGGGTCCTGACAGCCCCGTCCACAGGCCCCCAGCAAGCCTGAGCCCTGCCCGCTGACCCCGCCCAGAGTGCCAGTGTGCCCACCCCGCCCAGGCCTGGTCCATCGGAGAGAGGGAAGTGCCCTCCTGGGAGGACAGAAGACTGCAGCTCCCAGACTTCGAGAGCCAGGTCAGGCGGGGGTTCCCTGGGTAGCTGGGAAGACAGGGTACCAGGAGGGAGCACCCCCGTCAGAAGCCCGGAGCACACGGTCAGCCTGGGGCCAGCCAGCAGGCGGCGCTGCAGCACAGGGCTGGGCCCTGGGTTCCAGTTTCCCTCTGCGGAGGCTGAGGGGCGGTCCCCACAGGCCTGGACACGCCAGCCTCTGGAAGGCCGGGCCGTGCCAGGCCTCCCTGCCCGCAAGCTGGCAGCTGCACTGGCCATGGAGGCTCTCATCCCACCCTGAAGCACCCACACCAGGCACCTGCCCTGTGCTGGACACCCACCGTCCGTCCCAGCAGCCCCATCACCACCCTGTGGGGACCAGGAGGACCCCCGGCTGACAGGTGGGGAAACTGAGGCTCGGCCCCAGGAAGCGTTCCCTTGAATGGTGGCCATGCTGTACCCAACACTGGGCATGTCCCCCCAACCCCACCGCCACCATCCTAAATGAGGAGTGAACCCACACGAGGGTGTGCAGCCCAGCCCAGGACACTCCCCACCCGCAGGTCCTGGTGTTGGGCCCCATCCGGTCCTCCCCACCCCCAGGCCAGGCGGTGGCCGCACACGGTCCTGCCCCCCACTGCGGAGGCAACAGGGCGCCCGGCCAGGGGCTCTTCACCCTCAGACAAAGCCCCAGAGCAAACCGCCCGGCAGCCTGCCCAAGCCCAGACTGCTGCCCGCCCGCAGGGCCTGCATGGGAGTCTGATTATTCATGAAAGTCAGGCCTCGACCGTGTTCCTGGGCTGCAGCAGGACGGGCCTCACAATCGCCTCATTGTATGGGCGGCCAGAGCCGTGCCTCCAGAGGGGAGGAGGAGGAGGAGAGGAGAGGAAGGGAGGAGAGGGGTGGGGGAAAGAAAGAGGAAGAGGGGAGAGGGGGGAGAGGGGAGGAAAAGGGGCAGAGGAGGGGAGAGAGGGGGAGGGGAAGGGACTGGGGGGGGGAGGACTGGAAGGAAGGGGGGCAGGGGGAGGAAGAGCTTCCCCCTGTGAAGTGCTGGCTGGGCCCAGAGGGCAGAAGAGGCTCAGGTTCAGAGCTGCAGAGCCCTGTGTCCCCGGCCCCCGAGGGCGGGGTGGGGTGCTCTCTGCACAGTGCTGAGGTCACAGGGAGGCTCTGCAGGCCCCACCCCTCCCAGATGGCCTCAGCGGCATGTCCAGGTCTCCATCCTGGGGGGCGGGGGCCACCCAGTCTGGCCTTATGGGGTTTATAAGGCCAAAATGACTGCCTGTCACCCAGAGTCTGTCCAGCCAGGAGGCCCTGGGTGCTCAGCTGCACTGCCTGGTCCTGGACCACCACCTGCCACCCCCTCCCTGGCTCCGGCACACGGACACCCAGCCCTGGCCTGGGTCAACCCAGGTTCCAGTGACAGCTGGGGACAAAGCCCTGCCAGACTCGTGGGTAATTCCCATCAAATCCCAGACACCCCAGGGCGGGGCTGAATGCTGGGCCACCAGGGCCTTGACCCAGCTCAGACATCAGCTTCCCACCAGCCCAGGGTCAGTCCCCACCAGAGCCCTGGATGAGACGCCCCTGGGGTGCCCTCCCCCAGGCTCCCCGGAGTGTCAGGGGCCACTGTACTGCACCAGCGGTGGCCCCAGGTGACAATGGCAATGAGGAACGTGTTGGTCCTCCATGGGCAAGCGTGAGCTCAGTGGCCCAGCAGGGCCGGCAGCGTCTGGGGGGCTGTCCCTATTCGAGATGTGCAACTAGCCTGGTCTGCCTCCCACACCCTCCCCTGCTGGCCACGGCTTTTATCCTGGAAATGAGTCTGAAAAATGCTAATGCCTGGGAGAGTCCCTGCAGAGTCGCAATGAAAAGCTTTACATAAATTGTGATATTTCGCTAATGTCCTGGGTCTGGGCCGGCTATCTTAACTACGCACTGTCTTTCTGGCAGTTGCCACGGCAGTTGCGGCTGATCTGCGGGCGACTTCGGTGAGTTCAACTCATCAAGCATTTATTGAGTTCCCACTGGGTGTCGGGCACTGCTCCCAGCGTGGGGGGAGGCTTCATCCCGTCAGCAAATATTTATTGAGCACCCACTTGGTGAACGACGCGGGATGAGAGCCAGGCCCTGCAGCGAGGCACTGAAGACAGTGTGGTGAGCTCCGAGCCAGGCACTCCGGAAGGCTTCCTGGAGGAGGAAACACAAGGCAGAATCCCAAGGAGAGACGGGCCAAAGGGAAGGGAAGGAGGCCATCCCAGGCAGAGACACTAAGGGCCAGCAAGAACCCCCCCAGGCTTCCGGGGCTGCAGGTGCTGGGTGGTGTCTCCCCAGTTTTAGCCCCCCAGAGGGCACGGGGCAAATTGGCCAATAAAGCCTAGGACAGCACAGGGCACCCTGAAAACACAGAGGAGAGAAGAGGGACTTCCTGCAAGTGGGGCACCTGCGCAGGACGGCAGGTGCTCAACAAGAAGGACTCATGCCAACAATGCAAGAGACAAACTGTGTCCCCTCCAAACTTCAACTGTTGAAGGCCTGACCGCCACTGTGATGGTAGGAGAGAGTTAAATGAGGTCATCAGAGGGGAGCCCTGAACCAACAGGACCGTGGTCTTAAGAGAAGAGGGAGAGAGAAAGCTCTCTCTCTGCCGTGCAAGAGCACAGCGAGCCGGCAGCCGTCTGCAAACTGGGGAGAGAGCCCGCACCAGCAAGGACATCAAGGGGCCCGCCCCTCGATCTTGGACTTGCAGCCTCCGGACCTGTGGGATATGCCTGCCTGCTGTCGGAGCCCCCGTCCACGGCACACTGTTAGAGCAGGTCCAAGCTCAGACCCTTCACCCCCCCCAAAACAACAGGAGTCTTGCAGGGAGCCAGGAGAAGGTGGCCGAGGCCCCGCACCACGGGCCCCCTGACACAGACCCCAGCGTACAGGGGGCAGAGGCGCCCCCGGGGCCCAAGGCGGAGGATGGAACGCTCGGGGCCCAGTTGGCCACTTCCTCCGGTGCTCCTCTGGAGAACGTGGATGACAACTCCCCTGGCTAATTCATCAAGCTTTTCCTCACATTAACTCGCTAATTAATATCCTGCACATTAGAATTTCTAAGCGCTGCACCAGAGCCCTGGGGACCACTGTCTGAAACCTGCACATGGCGCCGAAGGGTGAGGACCGGCTTTCATTAAGGGCCCAGCCTCCGGGAGCCAGATCGGGGAGCCCCCACCACCGGCACAGCCGGGCAGCTGGACACGGCCACAGGGACGGCTCCGCGCGGGGCCCGATCCCGCTTCTCTGTGGCCAGTTTAAACACCTTCCTCCAAACAAGACACCTTTTAAAGCACGGCGTGAGGAGCGGCCTCACCTTCCACCTGACAGCCTCCTCAAATTAGGCCACCGGGCTGTCTCCCATCCCCTCGGGCGGGAAGACACAGCCCGCCTCCAGTCGATGCTCCTGAATTCCCGAGAAGCTGTTTTTTCCCCCTCAGTCAAGTGTCAAATTAAAGGCAGTCAATACCAGTATTGTAGTCTCTTTCTTTAAAAAAAAAGACAACCTATCGGATGAACTGTAAACCTGTAAATGAAACCTTCCCTCCAGAGGCCAGGAGACCGGAGCCTCAGCCCAGCCGCCTGCCCTCCTGCTAAAGGCCAAGTGGGGGCGACGCAGGGGAACCCCAAAGGAGAAGAGGCTCGTGTGCCCCCCACACCGTCCGGGGACGACGTGCCCCTGGTCCCCCACCTCCATTCACCAGCTTCCTTTCTGGGCACAGAGGCCAGCCTTCGATCCCACTGAGCGGCTCCCGCAGTCGGTCTGGGAAGGTCCAGGTCGGCTGCCCAGGAGCCGCGTGGCTCTGCCCAGGGGCCGCAGTCCCCGGTCAGCGGCCTCTCGAACCCAGAACTTGCTCTTCTTCTCCGTGGGTCCTTCTCTAGGTGGTCATTCACTAAGGAACTTAACGAATGTACGTACCTGCCTCTGGGCAGGACATGACACCCCCCACTCCCACCCCCGCAAGGGAACTCCCCAGAAGGCTGGACCCAGGACAGCACAGGCGGAAGGAGACCTAGAGGAGAGCAGGGAAGGCTTCCTGGAGGAGGCAATTCCCAGGCTGGGCCGCAGCCACCTCAAGCAAGACAGGTGCATGTCAAGGCCCCTAACTCTTCTCACTGCCCCGAACTCCGCAGGCCAGTCTCACCCCAATCAGAGGCATTTTCAGCCACCAGGTCTACCTTCCCAAAACCTGTTCGGAACATTCTCCTCTCAAAAGCCTCCCGACACCTGAAAAGCAACACCCAGTCTTCACCGTCTGAGACCCAAGGCCCCCCCATTCCAGGCTGCCTAACTTAGCATCTTCTCTACCCTGGTCCGTCCTGCTCAGCTGAGGCCCATGAACAGTGCCAGACCAGATGGCGAGAGTCCCAAGTTAGAGTCCCAGCTCCGTCTGGGATCTTTGCACCCACCAGCTAGCCCCTCTCTCGCTGTGGCCTCCAGGAGGCCTTGGGGGTGCTGGCCTGGACCAAGGGATGGCCGTGTCCCTTCTGGCCCCAGAACCAGCTCCAGGCCAGGCCAGCCTGCCACCCTCTGTCCAGCCCGTGGCCCTGGGAGAGAAGAGGGGAAGCCAACCTGGGCAGACAGCACGTCTCAAATGCCAGGCCCCCCTTTTCTCCTGAACCCTGTCCCTTTAGTTCCCTGAGATGCCCACCTCCCTGGCCTGTCCCCAGCACAGGCTGGTTCTGCTCACACGGTCCCCATAACCCCCACGACAAAGAGGGTCTTCCCACAGGACACGGGGGTCTGGGTTGGGCAGCGAGGATAATCATGGGCCCGGGCTGTCCACCGGCTCACTCCGGGAGACCGTTTACAAGCTCGTCGGGTAGGGGAACGGTGCCAGGAGGAGCATGGCTGGGGTGGCAGCTGTCTCTCACGGGGCACAGACAAGGCACCTGCTTGTGGTGGCCAGGACGGTGGGGCCGGTCCCGGCACCAGCCCCGAGCCTGCGTCTCGCAGGCCCCTCCGTTAGGGGGGAAGGCAGCTCTGAGGGATTCAGCATCTCAGCAGGGGGATCTTTAATTTGCTCTCAGCTTTGCTTTGACAGCTGGTGGCCCACGTGCTCCCGGCCCCCTCGGGACGCTGCAGTGTGAGCCAGACCAAAAGCAAAAGGGATTTGATGGGATCGGAATGCTCTGGAAGGCTCTGCTGCCGGTCTGGTCTTCCCGTGAGGCGGGAGACCTGAGCCCCAGGGGACTGCCTGTACACACACACACACACACACACACACACGGCTGTCACAGACGGGCAGGGCTGGCGGCAAAGCGCACTGACAGCTTCAGGAGGGCAGGGCTCTGCAGCAGCTGTGCTGCTCTGGGCAGGAAACTTGAGCCACCCACTGCTCGGGCCTGGCGCCCCTCGGAGCTCGTGCACAGCGGTCTGGGCTGTGGGGGTCTGAACAGCGCCCCCTGCAAAGGTGTGTCCATGTCCTCATACCCAGACCCTGAGGAGCGACCTTATTTGGACAAAGGGCCTCTGCAGATGTTAGGATGTTAGTGAGGGGCCTGGAAAGGAGGTCATCCTGGATTATGCACGGGGCCCTAAACCCTAGGACAAGCGTCCTAATAAGAGAAACACAGTTGACAGAGGAGGGGGAGGCCACACAAAGATGGAGGCAGAGACTGGCGGGGTCACGAACCAAGGATGCCTCCGACCTGGGGGCCCAGACCACGATGTGGCCGGTGCTGCCCCCAGAACAGCGCCGCCGCTCTCCACCCCAGTTCTCCAGGCTCATCACCAGGCTGCCGGAGGAGCTAAAACCGGACCGGGCTGCTCGCTGACCCCGTGATACACCCCCGCCTGCCCGAGACGTCGAAACGGTGTACGGCACCACACAGCCCAGTCTCTCGGGCTGAGTTAATTCACACCCTGAGGTCCCAAGCTCTTCACATTCAGAATTAACCAGGTAGCACACGGGCTACCTTATGCACCCAGACCCCAGTATTTCCCCCCAAATATCACAGTGCAATCTACTCGTTAAAGGGCTGGGGTGAGTTTCAACATGCCCACGGCTCTGGCGAAGCTCGAAGCCCTCCGGAAAGTGCTAGATCACTGCACGCTGACACTGAAACGTGCAAGAGAAGAACAAGGCCAGAGACACAGGCATGGCGGTGACCTGCAGGGACAACATCTCCCTGTCAACAAACACCCCCATCTCCCGGCCACTGGGCGGCCCCAGGCGCAGAGCAACTGACCCCGTGCAGGTGGGCGGGCCGCACACTGGAGGGCGCCCTCTGCTCCAGCCCAGTCACGCCCGGCCCTGCCTTATGTGGCCCCTTGGGACTCACTTCTGGCAGGAAAAGCAATGAGGCACCAATCGCCCAGCCCCCCCCCAAGGCCACCACCGCGATTAGCTCACCAGGATTCATGCCAGAAGGGAAGGGACAAGGACGAACGGACACAATTGTTCCCAACAGAACAGCTCGCCAGGGACTGCCAGGCTGCCGCTCACTGCCCGCACCACTGGCTTGAGAGGGCCCACGAGTGCGCTGGGCGTGCACGAACCAGGCAGTCTGACACGAGGGTGCTTCTCACCAGGGAGTGTCCCACCCACAGCCCAGCGGAGGCCAAGGCACTCCGGACGCGCCGGGTGCTGCCAAAAGGCGGAGGGGAGAGGCGGGGAGGGGACGGGGGAAATGGACCAGGGTTTCAGGGGGCACTGCCCAATCGGACCTGCGTGAGTTAAATTATTCCGACACCCCGAGAAGGGGCCACACGGACATGAGAGAGGTCCGCGCCCCACTGACGATCAGCGACAGGCAGACCATGGTCCTCAAAGAGAGAAGGATTTCGTGCCAGAACAGCAGTCGCACCTCCAGACCAGGGTGCAGGCTGTCCCAGGGTGAGCCTGCGCCGAGCCTCCATCCGCCAGGCTGCCAGGGGAGGACAGCTGCGTGCGGCGTGCGGACCGCTGCACGCCCCGTGTCCCCGCTGGCTCCCCTCCCAGGGCTCCTTTCACGGAGCCACGTCCCTGAACGTCAGGGACACGCCAGCCCAGGCACACTGGGCTGGGTGACTCACATTTGGGGCGTACGGGACAGGCCTGACTTTCACTGATCCGATCGAGCCCTTCCTCCAGGCTCTTCGGGAGACGGGAGGAAGGGCCCTCGGACTCAGCCGCAACTAATTTACGGGGCTCTCGTCAGGTGGCTGTTGCTAATGTCACTCCCTGAGCCCTTCCGGGGCGCCAGGCGCTGGGTAGAGCGCTGCACTTGGGTAAAACCGCTCCTCCCTCACTGCTGTGGTGTGTGGCCTGCACCGTACAAAAGGGGAAACTGAGGCACGACAAGGGCAAGGGCATTAACTGGGTCGGGCTGGACCCTGGCCCCGGCCCTCGGAACACCGGCAGGAGCAGGGCCCCTGTTTCCGACAGAGCCACCCAGTGATCTGAGGACTGAGCCCGCAAAGTGCGTTTTGAGCCATTCCAGGTGACGGCCGAATGAGACCGACCACCGCGTTTCCCGCGCAGATACGGGGTCACCCCAGCAGCTGCCGGTGTCCCCACTCAGCCCGAGGAAGCTCTCCTGAGCAACCTGCTTCCTTGAGTCGGGTCACATCTCTTTCTCTAGCCACTAGGAAGCCAGAGCCAAATCCACGGCCCAACTCGAGCATTTCACGTGCCGAGCCCAGCCGTACCTCCACCTTATCTCCCCCCTTATTTTATTTTTACACTGCTTTTACCTCTTTCTAAAACCAGCACCAAGGAGAGCGTGCAGGAGTAAACAGAAACAACTCCAACAATTTCCAGGACTCCCTTGCAGCTTGGGTTTGGAGGCGATGTCAGCTCTCTGAGCAAAACTTAGTTGAGGAACTGAGTCGGAGCGGGCAGAGAGGTGGCGTGTGAGGCGGCTGTTTGCAGGGGTGGGTGGCGGCCAGAGCGGGGGCTCTGCAGACAGGAACTCGCCGGCTGCGGGCCTCCTTGCAACCAGTTTTCCAGGGTTTTCTAGACACTTGATCTTGGAAATCTTTGGCCTGCTCCTCAAGCCTTGCCAAGGATTTCGAGAGCAGGTAACCCCTGTGTTAGACCCCCTCCCACGAAAGCCAGCTGCCCAGGTCTCCTTTCTTCTCAAGTGCCTCCTGACTAACCCACTTTGGAAAGAGGGAGCCTTTTATTCCTAAGACAGCAGACAACAAGTGCTGGCGAGGATGTGAAGAAAGGGGAACCTCTCACTGTTGGTGGGGATGCAGGCCGGTGCAGCCCCTGGGGGAAGTAGTACGGACTTTCCTCAAAAAATTAAACATAGAACTACATAGGATCCAGCAATTCCACTTCTGGGTGTGTATCTTAAGGAAACGAAAGCACTAAATCACGAAGGTGCCGGCACCCTGTGCTCGCTGCCACATTATTCACAACAGCCAAGACCCGGACGCAGCCCAGGAGCCCGTCTCTCCGTGACTGGATAGGGAAGAGGTGGTACATATCTGATGGAATATTACTCGGCCGTGAAAAGGAATGAAATCTTGCCATCGAGACGGCATCAATGGACCTGAAACTCTTGTGCTAACTGAAATAAATCAGAGAAAGGCCGACACTGTACGATTTTACTCATCTGTGGAATCTAAAAAGCAAAACAAGCAGACAAAACAGAGAGAAACTCACGGAGACTGAGAACAGACCAGCGGCTGCCAGGGGGCGGGTGTTGGGGGGAGGGCAGGACAGGAGAAGGGGTTCGGAAGTTCACACTCCAGGTCCGAGTGGTCCCGGGGCTGTGGTGTGCAGTGCAGGCCACCATGTCATAGTCACTGCGCCCAGTGACGGGGGGCACTGAGTGTCGTAACGCAGACGCACGTCCAACCACCATGCTGTCCACTCAAAACTAACCAGATAGCATCTGCCAGCGGTAACTAAAGACACACTTTTAAATTTTTAATTGAAAGGAAAAGAGGAAAAGGAAGTGTTGGTGACAGTAAGACAGTGCCAGGGCCAGGTGCTACCTGTGTTCCCAGTGTGTCCGTCCCTGGTCCCCGTGAATACTGGCCCCACGGCAGGGAAGGGGAGGGAGGGACGTCCCTGGGTCTCTGGAGCTCATGTAGCTGGAACCCCAAACATCATGAAGCCAGCAGCCCTATGGCCTTGCCCCACAAAAGCATTATTCAGCAGGCAGACCAGACCTGTGGGAAGGGGGCTGCGGGGACCCTGAGTGGCTGGCCCGACTGGGAAACCTCCGGCCTTGTGAGCAGCTCACTTGGGGCAGTAGGAGACCCCTGGCCTCTCCCACCCTTTCTAGCAATAGGGGCAGAGCCACGTGACGGTGTGTGATTGGGAGGACCCCATCCTGTTCAGGGTGTCCCGACGCTGCGAACCAGTGAGCGAACCAGAGCTGGGTCACTAGGAAGCACCCTGTCCCCTGAGACAACCAGGGCCCAGAGGAGCCACAGCACCCTGCTCCCCCGAGGGGCCAGTGGGGGCAGCCGGTCCACTCTGAGAGGCTAATCAGAGTCACCCCGGGGCGAGTGACGGGACTCGGAGCTACGGTCGGCGCTTCTGCCAGGGCGGTGCTTGGCGAAGGGAGGTGAGAACTCGGAGGCTGGTGGCCCTCAACACCGCTGAGCGAGCCTCCGTCTCCTAAGGAAAGGTGGCTGGGTGGCCGCGGTGAGGACGGACGTGACCCGGGACCTGAGGCTTGGCACAGAAAGGGCTCCACACTTCAGGGAAGTTTCAAGAGCAGCCATCGGGCGCCACGGGTCAGGCTGCCCGTGATCCCACCCTGC
Organism: Artibeus jamaicensis; assembly: GCF_021234435.1. Lineage (NCBI taxonomy): Eukaryota > Metazoa > Chordata > Mammalia > Chiroptera > Phyllostomidae > Artibeus > Artibeus jamaicensis. The sequence goes on along the minus strand of NW_026521954.1, from coordinate 25,409,725 downwards.
CCTCAGCATTTACTTCCTTTGACCTTAGGTAAAGCGGGTTCACATTCCCGGGCCTGGGTTTCCTCATCCGCCCCTCCTGGACAGACTCGCCTCCCGGTGCCAGAAAGGCCGAGAGGCGCCGTGGGCAGGAGAGCAGCTGCAGGGGCCCGGAGACGCGGGCTGACCCAGGGCGCAGCCGGAACAGCCCGCTGCGGGCGCCCGGGCCTCAGCTCCCTCTGCCCCGTGGGCAGTGCGAGCACCCCAGGGTGGGGGGTGATCCGGGGGATGGGGGCACCGGGACTCCTTTGCTTCTCCACGCTCAGCCCTGAGAGTGTTTGCCACAGCCAGAGATGCATTCCTCTAATTTAATCTAAGGCTCTCTCCCTCTCACCTTCAAGCAAATCTCAGTTTCCAGAGGCGGATAAGGAGGCCCCGGCCTGCCCAGGAATGCCAAAGCCCGAGGGGCATTTCAGATGCTCAGAGCCCTGCACTCTCCTGGGACGCCTGCTCACCTGTGCGGGCTGTTTCCCTCGTCTTCTTCATGTAAAACCTGTATTCAGGGGACGCGGCTGCATCCACCTGCGTCTCTGACCCCCGCCCCCAGCCGCCGTGGGGAGGACGCAGGGGCGGCCCACTCCGCGCCCCAGCAGGGGGCACACAGCAGCCCCAGGCTGGAAGGCCTGCGGTGCTCAGCACAGCCTCTGTACGGAGACAGCGCGGCCCGCTCCCCGCTCTGCCTCCACCCCTCCCCTTTCTCACAGAGGCCACCCCAACCACTATCCCCCCTCCCAGTACCCCCACCCACCCTCCACCCAGCTGAGGGGGCCCAGGGGAGACCCTCACCAGGCCTTGGGGACAGAGAAGGCTTCCTGGAGGAGGTGTCTGTCAGCTGAGCTGGGCCCGGGCAGGCACTGTTAACACAGGCAGGGGGTTTCCAGTCCCAGAGCAGGGACCAGGCCCACGGTCATCCCGTGTGGACAGTGCCACCCAGGCGCCACGGGGTCAGAGCTGCGAGGCCTCACTTCCAACCCTGACCACACCCCACACAGGCTGGGCCGCCTCGGGGGTTGCCTCGCCCGCCTGTGCCTCCACGTCCTCTGGGGCGGGATGAGGACGGACCACCTCCAAGTCAGGACTGGGAGCGAGAGTGGCACAGAGCAAATGGGGCGAAAGGCGGCTCTTCTCTGCAGGGTGGGGCTGGGAGAAAGGCCCAGAGCCAGTGACCCCGGAAATGACCTCAGCCCGAGCCCCGGCGTGCTGGGGAGCCCAGGCGTCATTGGAAGTCGGGGGTGGAAGGCCCCGAGCAGGCGCTGGTTTCAGAAGCTCCCCAAGTGGAGAGCGAGCTCCGAGGGTGAGGAACCACCGGCCCACCAAGTCTCGGGCCTGCAGGTGGGGGCGGGCCCTGGGGCAGGAGCCACTCCAGGCTGACAAAGGGGGACCTGCCTCTGGGGAGCAACAGAATAGAAGGGCAGCAGCTGCTGGAGGGGAGCTTGAAGCAGGGACGTGGAGAGGCCGCCTTAACTTCCCGTTTGGGCGGGGACGCCCTGCACGGGGAGGTGTGAGCCTCCGTGACTGGCGGTTCCCAGCCGGGGCCTCACACCCCCCACGCTGCAGGTGTGGGTTCAGAAGCACCTGGTCTCGCCTCCCTGTTTTGGGGCTCAGTGCAGGGCTGACGGATGAGAGAACACGTGGATGAGTGGACCCCAGGAAGAGGTGGCCTCGTGGACACAGCATCCCACGGCAAGGCCCACCCGCCCTCCACCCAGGACCACCGCCTCAGTCCCCCCCTCGCAGCCTGTCCACCCTGAGTTGGCTTTAGATACTACTTGGGTGAGCAAACCAGGGTTCTAGACCCCAAAGGAGCCTCACTGCCCAGCAGCCACTGGGACGCGGCACGGAGCAGAGGCTGGCGCTGTGCCTGACACGCCATGGCTGCTCCACAAAGGGCCGCTGGGGAATCTGAGGCTCCGCTGGACTTGGAGAGACTTGATCAGAAAGTGCCTGTGACCAGACACCCTCGGAGCCCTCCTCCTGACCGCCGCCAGGTCCTGGTGCTCTTGACCCCGAGCCTCGGAGAAACATGGGAGTCATTCCCCCCGGGCTGACCACAACAGGCCGCAAACTGGAGACCCTCCCCCACATTACAGAAGCGACTCTGAGACCCCACAAGGTGTAATAACCAGGTGTGCTCAGCATCCGGCGAAAAATGATAGGTGTTTAAGAGGGGTTCTCTCAATGATCATTACAAGGAAAGAAGAAGTGGGGGCCCTGGAGGGGCCGCCCTTTGGTAGCTGCTGGTCCCTGAGCACGCCCCGCGCCAGGCAAGTATGTATCCACCATCCCATCTCAACACCCCGACACCCCCAGAAATGCAGGTCGGCATGAGTGTGTCAGAGGCGGGAGCCGCTGCCGGAGAGGCGGGGAGCAGGTGCTGAAGGGGCAGCGGGGACGCAGACCCACGATGACTGCAGGACAAGCATCTCCCACCAGGCCACCTGGCCCTCTGCCTGCACAGAGCGCAGGCTCGGGCCTCTTTGGAGCCCTGGGAGCAGACTCCACCCACCAAGCTTAGAATGAGTGAACACAGGAATGAATGACCCACAGATAAAAATGGACAAATGAACCCGCAGATAAACAAATAAATGCACGAACCAATGAATGAATGAACCAACAGATGGACAGATGAATGAAGGAATGAATGAACGGACAAGCAAGCCCTCCCCGATGACCTAGTCCAACAGCCCAAAACCCTCGCTTCTGCAGTTCAATCTTTCACAGCCCTTGCATCCAGGGAACGGTGCCTCAAAATGAAGCTGTTTTCAGGCTGACTGGGCAGTGACTGGACGCCAGGAAGAGGGGAGGGAGCGGGGGGGAGGGCAGGGGAGGGGACACTGTCTAGTCGACAGCACACTAGCTATGTGGGGATGCGGAGCACAGGACCTCAAAAACCCTCGGAAGCACAGGGGGGCGTCCTGCCTGGGAGGGGTCTGCCCGGGCCAGGCCTGGGAACCTGCAGACCCTCCCTCTCATGACTGGGTCCCCAGCCTGCCCCGAGGCACCAAGTTCACAGCGACCAAGCACCAGGGGCACTTGGCACATCCGGTCTCCTAGAGCAGCCGAGAAGGAGGTACACTGCCCGGGCGGTTTGCAGACGGGACCCTGAGGGTCAGAGAGGCTGGGGCTATGCCCCACGTCATGCAGCTTCAAATGACAGCCAGATTTTACCCTGGATGTCCAGTCCCAGAGCCGCATTCTTGTCCTGCAGGCCTGGGCCATGAACCCTGTGCGGCCCCCTGGGACAGCCGGACTCTCTTGCCGATGCCGGAGGGCACGTGCTGGCGGGAGGACTCTGCCACCCCCACCTCGCCCTGTGCTTCACGTGGTGGCTTCTGAGGTTCTCCGAGGGCCCCTCGCTTTGCCCCTCAACTGCGCACACAGCCGCAGCACAGGGTCCCCGGAGGAGTGGAGCCCAGGTGCCCTCCTCAGGGTCTGCCTCGGGGACCGAACCCCCAAGGGAAGAGAGGCAGGACTGCGCCCAGGCTTCCTGCTGGTCCCACCCGGCCGCACGCTCAGCACTCAGGCCCCTCCTCCCCGTCCACCTGCCGGCCTCTCCCTGTGGGAGCTCACGCCTCCCTGGTCTGGGTGACGCTGTGGGTGTGTCCCGCTGTCACTGTCAAGCACCTGCATCTGTTCTGTGTCCTCCTGTGCACCCCTAAGGGTGCTGGGACCCGACCTCCCAGACGCCATTTTAAACAGCCTCCTCTCCACTCAGAGCACTCAGGTCCTGAAGGCCGGTCGAGGTGACCGGAGAACACAGGCAGTCCCGCGTGCCTGGGTGGGACCCCGGGGCCCCACCCCGTGGCTCTGCTCCACGCGGCAGCCTCCGCCCCTGCACCCCACCACGTTGGTCCAGGGCTCACCCGTGGGAAAACCAGCCTAGGGGGTGAGTAGAAACTTCTGCAGGCCTCCCCGAGTCCAGCCTGCGCTCCTCCTGCTCCCTGCAGCTCAGCCCACGCCTGGAGGGTCCCATCCACTGACTTCCTCGGAGGGGGGGCTCCCTGCTGCGGGAGGAACCGCCCCTCCACCGGCCGCCCCCTGGAGATCTCCAGCCCCGTTTCGCACTGGGGGGGCGCCCCACCTGTGGAACACACCAGCAGCTTCCACTCCGGGGGGCCCACTGGCGCACGAGCCGGGGGACTTATGGCCCGTGCTGGCTTGTCCCCTTCGGTTCTCCAGAACATAAATTCGTCTGGGCGCGGTGTCGGTTAGTTACCGTGTACCCGCCATTGCCATATTCCCCAGATTCTAAGACTTGAGGTTACTGTTCTCTCAGTTTAACATCTTCAGAACCGGCACAGGGCTCATCGTGAGCGACAGCCCCCTTAGTGGCGAGTGAAATAACACTGCAACTCAGTGTGTCTCTCAGAGAGGCTTCAGACTGAACGAAATTCGGCATCTGAGATGCCGAGCCGCAGCGAGGCGAAGGCGGCTGCTCTCGTCGTGCAGACTGACATTCTGCCTCCGCTCATCTGCACATGACAATGAGAACCAGTCCTTTAAAATGGACTTGCACTGGCCCTGGCCCGTGTGGCTCAGGGTTAGAGCATCGTCCTGTAAACCAGGTCACAAGTCCGATTCCCAACCAGGGCACAGGCCTGGGCTGCATGGTTCGGTCCCCAGTTGGGGGCCTGCAACAGGCAACTGACCCAAGTTTCTCTCCCTCTCTTCCTCCCTCCCTTCCCCTCCCTCTGAAATCCGTGTGTCCTCGAGTTGGGATAAAAAGTAAATGCAGTAAGACGGACTTGCACTGGAGATGAGCAGTGGCACCCCGTGGTTAATACGAGGCAGCACAGATGCTGCTGGCCAACCCAGGCACCCTGCGCCCACGCTCCACACACACACACACAGGCAGGCACAGGGAGGAGGCTGGTCTCATGGCCGGCATGTTCAATACCCCAGGGACCTCCCTGCTGCTCCTGGGAAAGGCCTCCTTGACCTGCCTCTGCATCCTCAGTCCCCTGGTAGGGCCCGCAGCTCCCTGTGCCCCAGACACTCATTCCCGCCTCGGCCCCTCTGCCCGGGCTGGGAGCTCGTATTCGCCCTCCGAGACCAAGGGCTCCGAGGGCTCCCCATCTTGCAGCTATCTGCTGTTCGGCACCTACTGAGTCCGAGCCCTGTCCCAGGCTCGAGGGGAGGCCCAGCAACACGCAGGCACGGGGTCCTGCCTGGCGCAGCTGGCCTGCTACAGGGGCCGCCACACAGCGCCCGGGACCACTCAGTAAATCGTGTCTCAGATACAAACCGCCGGGGCTCTGGAGCAGAACCACCGGGAGGAAGCCCGAGAAGGGGCTGGGGGTTGGCATTTCAGGTAGCGTGGCTGGGGAGACCTTCCCCTGAAGGTGACGCTGGGGTGCACAGCTGAGGAGGTGGGGCAGGGGAGGGGCGCTGGGGCAGGGGAGCGGCAAGTGCAGAGGCCTGAGGCCAGACGGAGCCCGCAGGTTGGAGGAGCAGCAGGGAGGCCGGGTGGGTGGGAGGGAGAAAACCAGGAGACGAGATCGAAGGGAAGTGGACACTGGACCCTGTAGGACCTTGTGGTCCACTAGGAGCACGTGGCTCTTCCTCTGAGAGAGCTAGAGAGCCGAACAGGGCTCGGAGGACAGAAGTGACATCCTCAAAGCAGAGGACAATATTGTCGCAGGATCCCTTCAGCTGCTGTGTGCAGCACAGACCAGGGGGTCCAGGGCAGGAGCAGCGAGGCAGGACAGGCTGTCACAACACCATCCGCCTCGGGGACAGTGCTTCCGACAGCAGCCTCACCCGGCAGAGCTCGGCCTGCTGTCGCCGTGCAGATGCCCTCTCCCACGACGCCTCACCCTCCAGGGTCTGCCCAGCCCCACGCCGGCGGCAGGCCCAGGCGTGAATTCACTGACGCAGGAGGAAACAGGTGCAGGGCAGCACAGGACACCACCGCCGGACGCGCCCCTGGGCTCCTCCTGGGGCCGGGGGCCGAGGCCCGTACAGAGGAGCTGGCTTCTAACCACGAACCTCTCTCCCCAGCGTGGGTGCCTGACTCTGACTCAGAAAATAAAGTCTTTATTCCCTAACCTCCTTCCAGTCCTGAAATTTCCTTCTACTTATCTACATTTGGTAAAAGGACTCCACAAAAAGGCGGCTAAACCTCTATTCTGGTCCTCACCCCCTGACGGTGGCTTTGAAGAGAATGGCTGGCTCTGGAAGGATCTTTTTTTAGTGGAAAGGCACGTTTTAATTTTAGGGTAAGTGTTCTAAGCAACCACTTTCTTAGCAACCATTAGTCCCAAGGTGACGTGACAGACGCCCACCTCGAAGACGATGTGGGGGAGGGGCCTGCGAGTGGGCGTGCAGGGCCACCGAGCTCCAGGTCAGAGGGAGGGGGGCCCGTGCTAGAGGGGACGGAGGCCAGGCCGCTCCGTGCCACATGGCACCACGTGGTGCCCGCAGAGGGGCTGGCCCAGGTGGTCTGCAGCACCTGCAGGAGTGTGGACCGAACGCGGTCGGCCCGCCCAGGAGGTGAACACACCCAGAGGGCAGTGCCACCGTTTCCGGTGCCGGGAGCTGGCACAGTGTGGCCACCCACACGAGTGTGCCAGGCACTCCACGCAGGCTGCTGGGCACTGCCACAGTGCAGAGGGAGTCCCCGGGCGGCACGGACATCTCCAACGAGATGAAGAGACTGGAAACGCCATTGTACCAGTTCCCTGGGGCTGCCACACAAACTGTCCCCGGCATGGGTGGCTTAGGACAACAAAAACGGACGTTCCCCAGTTCTGGAGGCCAGACGTCTGAGAGCCGAGTCCCTGGACCGCAGCCGGGTGGGGACGGGCTGGCTCCTCCCAGAGACGCCAGGGGAGTGCGCCCAGGCCTCTCCCCCTGCCCAGTGCTTCCGGCAATCTCTGGGGTCGAAGCGGCACCCCTCCACCCCCACGCGGCCTGCCGCTCTGCATCCTTGCTTCACAGACTGCCCCCCCGGCCCCCCTAAGACACCGGTGCTTGGTTGTAGGCTGGCTCCCATCGTCCAGGTGACCTCAGCCCAGGCTCCTCAGCTTGCTCACTTCTGCAGACCCTATTTCCAAAGCAACTCACAGGCCCAGGGTGGGGACAGGAACACCTCTTTGGGGGACACCATTCGGCCCACGACACCCGCCTTCCAGACGGCATGCCATGCACAGTGCCACCGTGGTCCCATCAGCCCTCTGCAGCCACCCCTCCCCCACCCCTGCCGAGGCCAGGCCCCCGAATCTCCCTCGGCCACTGGCGATCCGCCTGTATTGCCTACTCAGGATCTTCGCTGTTTCAGAGCAGGACAGTGCTGTCTCCCCAGGACACTGCCAGCACCCTGGTGTCACCCAGGCCTGACCCTTGCACCTGGGTGTCCACCCCACCAGGCCGGCAGCCTCAGGGGCTCTCTCGGGCCCGGCACAGTCCTGGCAGCAGCGGTGGCCCCTGTGACCCAGAAGTCTCCCTGCCAGGCCGGGGTCCGAGCCGCAGTCCCGTCCCCTCTATCCTCCCTCTGCCTCACCCCCCTGCCCCAAAAGGCCCCTCTGCCCTTTGGCCTCTAACTCAGCAATCATTTTGCATCCCATGTTCCAGGCCGGGCCTCCTGCAGGCCCCTCCTCACGCCGACATGCCTCTCGCTAAAAAGCCTGTGGGCTTGCTACCCTCTGCTCTTGCTTGAAGACAAGCTCCCGGCGTCACCTCCTCCTGGAAGCCTTCCCTGATCCTTCTCCACCCCTGGGCTGCATTGGCACTTCCTTTGTGTTCCCTCCACATCCTCAGCTTCCTTCACTCACAGCCGGGCCCCACTCACGCACTGGGGAGCCCTGAGGACGGCTCTGGGCCCCACCAGCTACACAGTCCCAGTGACGAGCAGCAAGGACACTCCTGACACAGGCTCTCAGGAGTCGCTGTTGCTACTTCTAATGATGATTCGGGCCCTGTCTGCCTCGGGCACCAATGCCTCCCACTATGGTGGGCGAGAAGCCGGGTGGGGGCAGTGCCTGACAACCATGGGTGCTATTTGAACAAATCACCATCTCCTTCCAGGGAGACTGTCGCCGGGTCCCAGGCCTCCCCACTAAGGGAGAAGCCATGGGAAAGGAAGGGAAGGGCACAGTCGGCCAGGACGCCTGCTCTCTCCACAGGTGTGTCCAATTCAGCCCCATCGAGTGTCCTCCAAGGCCATGGGCCACCCGGGCGGGACAAGACCTGCGTCGAAGGCCGGCTATGACTCAGCTCGTGTTTCAGGCGGGGCAGGCACCAGCGGGCTCCGACTCCCTGAAGCAAGTGGTCTGCGAAGTCTCCCGGCACAAAGGATCCCTGGTCCCGTCTACCTTTCCTCCTTCCGTCATCACGTGCCAGCCCCGATCTGCGCTCTTGGGGCTGCAGGGACGAGACCCCCCCCTCAGGAGCAGCTCCCTGGCAGCCCTGGGAGGGACCCGGAAGGACCCCTCCTCAAATAGGACCCTCGGAGCTGGACCGTCATCAGCTGCACCACCACTGGGGGGCTTCTCCAAAGAGCCCTGGCCTGCCCTGATTAAGCAGGTGTTTTGTGCAAAACTGAACATTAAATACATGAACTGAATCCACTGCTCTTAGGGGAAAAGGGAAAAGAGTTGGGAACAGCACAAGAATAACAAGGTTTACGAGGCTCAGGGGAACAGGAAGCGCCTCCCTGTCCCTAACGAGGGTCTCATGGGTCCCTGAGGGACTCGTTTTCCAGCTGAATTAGGAGGGCGGTGCCAACCCATTCGTCCATTCAATCACTTTACTGGGAAGCCGTGAAGTGCCGCGTGGGGCCGAAGTGGGCTCACCGGCTCACCCGAGGGGGCCCGAGCCTGCTGTGTCTCCTGCCCCCCAATCTGTAGCACACCCGACAAACCAGCCACAGGGAGCAGGAACACGCATCTGGGAAAGGGAACCGAGGCTCCGGAGGGGTCGTGACCCTGTCTAGCGCCCCGGCACAGTGGCCGGGCTGGGGCTGGACAGCAGCCACCTGGCTCTCGAGTTCTAGGCTGACCAGCCATGCCCACAGGCAGGAGGACCCTCAGACACGTCCTCCAAGGAGCCTGAGCCGCCCCTCCCAGGCCAGGCCACCCACTCCACCGCAGCCTCCGACTGGGGAGCTCAGGGGGCTCGGGCTTTGGGGGGAGCCAAGACCCAGCTCCTGGGTGAAAGAAAGCCCCCACCCCGCTGGCCAGCTCTGCAGCATCAGGACCCTGAGTGAGCAAGGGGCTCCAGAAAAGGGGAGAGGCTGTAGCCCTGTTGGGGGTGGGGGAAGGGGAAGAGGGAGGAAAGGGGCTGAGGTTGTTTTCCACAAACAGCTGCAGCCGGACTTGGGCAGAGCAAAGCGAGGGCTGAGCCAGCCCCCCGTTGCGGGGGAGTGGGACCCACACAACGTGTGCATCCGAAGACAGGAAGACCCGACCCTGTGAAGTGGCCTTATTCGGAAAGGAGTCTTTGCCGATGTCATTAAGCACAGACTCGGAAGTGAGATCGTCCTGGGTTACCTGGGTGGACCCCACACCCAGTGACAAGCGTCCTGTAGAAGACGGAAGAGGAGGAGACAGAGGAAAGGCCGCGTGCAGACGCAGGCAAAGACGGCGGGGGGGGGGGGCAGTGCTGCGGCCGCAAGCCCAGAAATGGCCGCTGGGAGAGGCCAGAAGGGCCTTCCCCTGGAGCCAGAGAGGGGAGCGCCCTGCTGACGGCCTGAGGTCAGGCGCTGGCGCCCGGCGCTGGGACAGTGGAAATCTTGCTTTGATTTGTGGAGGTTTGTTACGCATTTGAGAAAAGAGCCACCTCAGGCCGGACTCAGACTCGGGAGGGTGTGAGCGGTCAGTCTCTGGACTCACTTTGCTGACAGGCACCTGGCAAACCCGCCCACTAAAGGGACAGGAGCAGCTGGAGCCGGGTGCCTCCCGAGGCAACGGCTACCGAGGGGCGTTTGGGAGGCGCCTGCCACCTGTGCCCAGTGGTCCCCACGGGAACCCTCAGAAGGATGGCCGCACACCCAGCCGTCTCCTCGGAGACGCCCCTGGGCCACGGGGCCGCAGTCACGCCAGCCTGCCACCGAGACCCACTTCCTCAGCGAACCCGCCCCAGCAGCAGCTACCTGGGAATCTCGTGAAAGGCTGGAGAGAGGACGGGGCCTGGGACCGTCTGTCAGTCCCCCACCCCAGTTCGTGGGCAGGGCCCCGGGCTCGGCCCAGGCCCGGGTGCACCTGGCGGGGTGGGCAGGGAGTAAATGAGGGAAGCGAAGGGGAAGAAAGGCAACAGCATCTCCTGTCACTTTGCAAAGAACAATGAAGTGCTGTCTAGTTTCGAAAGGAAGAGAGGGAAATCGGGAGAGCTTCCTGGAGGAGGTGGCCTTCGAGACAGCCCCTGAATGCTGACGCTGAGCACAGACTGGCTGCGGGGAGAGGGGGAGCAGCGTCTGATCCTGCTTTTCCGCTGGGGCCCTGGAGAGGTTTCTGCACCACCTCCCCACGGCATTCACGCCGCCCGACGCTCCTTCCCCACGGACGCCCACCCCCAGGGCATATGTCTTCCTTGAATCTATTTCACCCACGCACACAAAGTGTATTTACCACTACCTCTTTATTTCTCCTGGAATGAAATGCAATTTGCATCTCGCACACCATACAAGTTCTCCAATCCACACAAGTCACCGGGAAAGGACTGTTGGTGCCTGGTCCACCGGGTCAAGATGCAGGGAGGGCCACACCCCGGGGACCCTGACCCCGCTGAAGCCGCTGCCCCCGTCACCGCCAGGGAACTCTGCTGTGCAGGCCAGTCCGATGCGCGCCTCCTTCCTTTCCTTATTTCTCAGCCCGAGGGCTCAGGCAGTGTGCGGAGGAGCCGATTCCCGACCCGCTGTAATTGAATAATCAATAGCCGCTTCCTTAATAACTGAATTTATTTAATGCAGAACATGTACAGCTGATCATTCGAGGGACTAATTTGCAAGTCAGAGCTTTTGAGAGATCGTTTAAAGATAAGATTCGTGTATTTCATAAACCTAGGATGGAGGGGAAGGAGGGAGCAACGGCAAAACAGGGAAATAAATTCTCCTGGCACGATTTGCATTTGACAAGTACCATCTCCTGGCCTGGCCCTTGCAGGCCCTGGCAGACGAGCGGCGGGCTCCCTGACGAGGCTGCAGGGCCTGCCTGGGCCATCAAGCCGGGGCCCTCCCAGAGCCTGGCCGGGCTGCCTCGGCAGCCAGATCCTCGCTTCAGGGGGAGCCCAGGCCAGGCACCGGCTCACACGCCCCACGGGGCTGCCCCCCACTGTGCTCCAACCCTGGTCCAGTCCCAGTTCCCACTGTCCCCTCACACCGCACCCCTGCACACACCTCCACCAAACCAAGCTGCCTGTCACTCCCCACACTTGCTTTGGCTGTTGCTTCAGTAGAACATGCAATTCTCTGAATCTTGAGCCTTGAAGACCCTGCTGAAATGCCACCTCTTCCAGGAAGGCTTCCTGGTTCCACCCTCCTCACTACCCTGTCCCCTCACTCTGACCTACTCTTCCCCTAAACCCTCCTCTCCGTCTCTGTCTCTCTCTCTCCATCCCCACCTCTCCTGGGGGGCAGGGGGCTTTCCTGCCTGGTTTAGGGGTACAGTGTTGGTGCATCGCAGCTCACCATCCACCCGTTCATCGGCTCACTCCACATGCCCGCTGAAACCCCGCCGCTGCCGGGCCCTGAGGGGAAAGCCAGCCAGACACCGCGTGACACGCTTGCTCACACTGCTCCTCCCGTCCTCCCAGACCCATGACACCGTGGACAGGCTCCGTGACGCCTCCCACAGAAGGGGGCACGAAGGTGCAGAGAGGTGGGAGTCAGGGCACCCCACCTGAGTGGGATGTTTGTCAAGTGCCTCCCATGAAGGGTAGAGCCCTGGCACTTGAGAGCCTCCAATGTGTCCCCTCTGTCACTATCACCTCCTTTTGCAGGTGACAAACCTGAAGCTCACACTCCCAGTCGGCAGAGGACCAGGCCTCCCTCCTCCCCACCCAGGTTCTTACTGGTAGGTCCAGAGCACAGGTGGTCGGGAGGCCGAGAGGTTACAGCCCCGAGTGAGGGAACCCGGAGATCCTTACGTGAAAGCACCCCTCCTGCCCTCAGCTGTTGAGCTCCAGGCCTGGAGGGACAGTGGCCATTCTTGCACATTCTAATGTGACTTGCACATTCTAATGACATCTGGCTGCCTCTCCTGCCCACCCCTCCCCCGACTGTCCTCAGACGTTAAAATGTCAAAACCTGCTCCATTCCAGAGGGGACAGAGAGGCTGCCGCAGAGCTTCCCCAGTCACCAGCGAACGCCCCGGGGACACAGATTAATGGCAGCCCTGGGGCTGGGTGACGGAGCCGCTGTCTCACCTCCGGTCCCTGCAGCAAAGGCCCACCGAGTACAACCTCTACCTGCAGCACTCCACAGCCTGTGTTCAAAGCTGTGCAAGCTGAGCAAGTGACTTAACCTCTCTGTGCCTCGGTTTCCCCATCTGTGGGGGTGCTCAGCGATCACCACGCCTGCCTTCAGAGGGGTGCGGGGCGAGCTGGTGCCCCGAGAGGCCCCATATGGACGGGCAGCCCCAGGCAGGCCCTCTCCACCCAGGCCAGCGCCCACCCACGGGGGGCCCTTCTGGGTGGAACCGGACCAGTGCAGCCGCACAGACGCCCTGACCGCTGTCCACGGAGGGGCCGTCCCGCACTCGGCGGGTGTCGAGCGGCAGCCCTGGCCTCTACTCGCCTGACGCCAGAAGCTCCTGGACCCAGGGTGGCAACAAAAACCTGCCCTCCAATGAGCCCCTGTCCCTGATCCAGGGGGAGGAGAGACTGGGGGGCGGGGGAGGGATGGGGAGCGGGGAGAGCATCCTCGGGGCCCACGTTCCCACCCCAGCAGCCACATCAGCCGGGCCTGGCGCCACAGCGGGGGGTGCGGGTGCCTTGGACCGGGCATGGAAAGGGACTGGTCTGCGTTCCTGTGATGTTCGGCTGGTGGTGCTTGGGGGCAGAGAAGGCCCTTCGTGCCCAGCGGGTCAGGGCGGATGCTGCTGCTCGACCCGTCCCCGGAGGTAGACCTGCGTGCCCTGCCCGAGGTGGCCGTGGTGGCCAGGGTTCTCTCCCCTGTGCGGCTGCTCCACACACACACACACACACCCTCCTCTGGGAGGACGTCCCCAAGCACAGCCTGCACTCGAGGAGAGGGGCCAGCTCCCCGCCCTGGGGCCCAGCTGCTTTGAGTTGGGTCTCTCAGGATGAGCAGCCTGCTGGCATCAGCCCACTGCGCCCGCACCAATGACCGGGAGTCGCTCCGGGCCAGGAGAGGTCGAGCCACGGGGCACCAGACCTCCGCAGCCCAGGGACCTGCAGGAGAAGGCGGCCCTGCTCGGGGATGGAGCCCAGGGTGGGGCGTGGCGGGACATCAGCGCCACCCGCCCGTCCTGCTGTCCTGTCCACTGTGGCTGACTTGCCACCGGCCGGACTTCAGAAGGACATCCGGCTGCTGAACTGCCGGATCTTGTAACCGCGTGCCCCTGTTCGACCTTTGGCGTGAACTGTCTGATCCTAAGACTTAGATAAGTAACCGCTCCGATCACACAGGTGGTTCCCGCTCTGTCGCCAGGGCAGCCCTCTGACCCTGAGTTACAAGACTGGCGGACATTTGGCTGTGAGCCTATGAAGGAGGAAGAAAAGTGGGCTACACAGAACAGACGGTAACGGGGTCCAGCACCATGAAAAGCTGTAGGGGCCAGACTGACCCCTGAGACGAGAGGGCCCCACACCAGGCTGCTCTGTCTCCCCTGGGGGAGGCAGGAAGGCAGAGGTGGAGAGGAGAAACCAGGCCAGCCGTCATGGGGGGCGGGAGGGGGGCGGGTCAGGCCGGTGAAATCAAGGGCCGGGGGCCATGGCTTGACCTTCCAGAGGGGACCCAAAACCCTTTTACTCAAAAGTGGGGCAAAGAGAAATGCCCAAGGCCCCCTGAGACGGGAATTCCGGAACTGCAGTACTGGAGAAGCACTGACTCAGGCGGATGAAGGAGGGGAAGCCCCGGGGGTGGTAAGGAGAGCTGGGCGTTCACCGGGGTTCGGGTGTGTGGGCCCCGCTGCACCGCACCCCTTCCACCTGACCCTGCCGCCGAAACAGGCCTCCTCCGGGCTCTGGGGACGGGCGCGGAAGGCCCTGGCGGTCCAAGGAACTGGCGGGTAATGCCGGGAACAGTTACCGTCCCTCCCGGCTGACACCGGACTCGGTACATGAGAGAGCTTCGTAACGTTTTCATGGGAAATTCGGACAAATTGAAAACCGATGTCAGAGCCCGGTAGGAGTGTTTTATTTTGAGCCCCACCCTAAGTCGAAATAAAACTCCAGGTGCCCAGAGGGAGAGGAGGGAATCGGAGACCACACAGCTGGACAGGTGGCCAGCCCGTGACGCCACCTAGGTTCCAACCCTGATCTGTGAGTCCGCATCTCACACACACATCTCGGTGAAACCGGAAATGCAAGCCCCCCACCGTTATCGCCCCCACCCCACCATTCCTAAGGCTGCAGGAAAATGGGAGCGCGGCTGCCTCCCCAAGGGCGCACAGGGACCCAAAGTGCTTTCTGCACAGAGATTGAAAGGAGGGAGAAAAAACCGGAGCCATCTGAGCAGATCAGTTTAACTCGCTCCAACTACGCTTTTTAAACTGGGGGGTTTGCTCCAGGCTGCGGGCCTCGCTCTGGGCGTGGCTGCCTGGCGGTCACCTGTGCTGCGTATTTCCACCTCCAAATGGACACGGTGTTGTTTAGGAAAATGAAGAGGAGCTCTACCGCGCTGACTCCAACAAACAGCACTGACGTGAGATTCCTCAAAACTGTGACAGCAACTAACCAAACGCTTTGCAGAGTCACAGGGTCTGGAAAACATCTGATAATAAAGCTTGAGTTCGGTCTGGTCGGGTGTGCATGACTTTAAGGTCATCAGCATTAAATAACACTTTCGTTCTACCTGGGATCATTAGTTAAATAAGTTCATGTTAGCACTGTTGCAAGAAAAATGACTTGGTCTGATAAAACCTTCACTCGTGATCTAACTTAATTGTTAGGAACAATTAAACAGTGGAAACGAGATTACAAGTTTTCGGTTGACTGTTTAGCAATAATTACATTGTACTTACATCATTATACAAATCTCTTTGGTAACTCGAAACTTCAAAGTTTTTGCTAGCTGAATTAAATGATATATACCCATTAAATGTCTAGACCATTTCTAAATAAAATAAAATAAAACATTTACTGAACATGGGTTCAACCACTGTCTGCTCATTACAGAGAAACCAGAGATACTTGAGTCACCAGTAAACACACCTTATGCCACATGAAAATACTGTGTTACAAGGAGCTACATTTTTAGAAATTATTGAATATGCTCATAAATGTACCGATCTAAAGAAATTTGGACAAATTGCTAATTGCTTACTTTTTAATTGCCATTAAAAACTGTGGTTCGGAAGAGTTAAGACAGCTAATTCAGATGGAGGGAAACTGTACGTGTTTAGTAACAGAAAGTGTAAAGCATGGAAATGCATATTCGGAAGGTGTTAGAAGAGCAAACTTTGTCCTGAAGAAGGCTGGCGCTCCCTGAACAAGTAGGAAAAGACAGCCAGTCGGGGATGAGAAAGCCGTAGAAGGTTCGTGGAAATTGCATATAAGGTCACACTGAGTGAGACCGAGTTTCGTTAAGTAAATGAGTTTAAATATCAAAGGTAAGGCAATACAGAACAAGAGTTTGGTTCTTTTCACTCTACTAAAAAAAAAAAAAGATTTTTTAAAATATACACTCTATTCCCGATAAGAAGTTATAGAAAGTTTCCTACCCAGAAAGCAAAGATTCAATGCTTTATTAAGACAGTTTTCTACTATCTTGATTAGGTCCTTGATTATTCAGAAAACAATTTTCTGAATCCTAAGAACTCAAGTCTTGCTAACCTGCATTTATATTAGATACCTTTTTGTTGTCACTTTAGGTAAATTAGTAATTTAACATTGTTTCATAGGGGTGTATGTTCTTTTTGGTCAAGCATGTCTGACAAACTTCCCAGGTTCAGGTGTTAACGGAAGGCCTTCCCCTCAGCCTAGAAGCAGCTTTGGGTTGTCAGGACGGGCCTGGAACCCCTCCACGGCCCCGTCCCCTCGCCTCGCCTCCGGCAGGTCTCGAGCTAATCGGACCCGCCCGCGGTGCCTGAATTGCAGGGAAAGTTTTGTTGGCCAAGGAAGCAGCCGAGGTGTGTTTGCGTGTGTATTTCTCATTACGAAATGGACATTATGTATCGGTGATCGGGTGAAATGTCCAGGAGTCTCTGATACAGTATTTGTGGGCAATTCTTATCCTAAAATAGTTTGTCACACAAAAGCAGTGTTCTCAGTTGTGATCAGGTCTGTGACCAGGTCGCCCCGAGCCCTGAGTCAGGTGCAGCCAGTGAGCCCTCCTCAGAATGACCCGTGAAAAGGGCCCCGACTTACTCTGAATCAGAGTTTTCTGGGAAGGAGCTTGGGGTCATGCCTGTAAACCGGATGGAGATTTACAAAGCTCGGGCACTAACTGCACCTGTGCACTGTTGGCAAAGGACGGAGACAGACAAGAATTCACTATATGGGACAGAATGCACTGAGAGTGATTATAATTGTCATAGCCTTTTGTTGGAGAGGCTGCTCATTTTTTAATCTTTTTGTTTTCCAGCTATAAGGAAACTCGTTTTCTCTTAAACTACATACAATTTAGAGCGATTGTGCAATTTTGGCAAATTGTGCCTTTGTAGGAAATACTGAGACATTCATATTTTCCTCCCTATCTGATTCCTCTAGAAGTCTGGAACCTCTTAAGGGGTGAATCTTACTATTTTCATGGTAATATGTTTGCTTGCACAAACTCAATAACTGGACACTGTTGGAAGTTGGCTTATCACCGAGACTTTGACTGGGTTGCCATGTTTAAGGGAGGCAGGCATAGACTCGGGCCAGAAAGCTAGAGAGTTAAGGTTGACTTTGGACGCCTGAGACCTGGCTCACGTGGTTCACTCACGGCAGCCTTTCCGAGCAAGGGACGAGGGCTGCTTTCCTGGGGGATGGCAAAGGAAGACCCTGAAGACAGTGTGGGGACCCCGAGAACCTGGGGAACCCATCTAACCTGCAGGCGTTGCAGGCAGGCGAACATGGACAGCAGCACTGTGGCTCGGCTGGGGGAGGCGAGGGTCCATCACTCCCTCTTTGTTGCAGCCCCCGCCCAAGTCCTCCCATGATGGCCTCCCAAGTGATCGTGTCTGGCTTAGGTTGCCCCTCCTCTGAGGACCGTCATGGACTAACCAACCAAGCGTTGGGGGCAGGGGATGAAGCAGAGGCAGCGTTTGCTACCAGAGACAAGCTTTGTCTCCTTAGTGGCTCGCATTCCGGAGGTGGCTCACTCAGCCTTAGCCATGGGGGGGGGGGGGCAGTTACAACTCCTGAAACCAGGCAGAGCGGTTCCCAACACATTACAACTCTGGTTGTATATTTAATGCAAATACCAGGCCAAATTTATTGAACTTGGATTTATACAATAAATTAGTCTTAACTTGGCTACCTGATACACTTTGAGGGTGATTTTAAGGAGAGAAATTGTTTCAATAGAAACCATAACGCCCAGTTGTGGATGTTGAATTCTAGTTCGGTTGATTGTCTTTAAAACCCTATCTTTCACCGGCGGGCTGGACCACATCCTGAATTTTTCTAACGGAAGCATTTGGCCACAGCCATCCTCGGCCTTGGAATACTGAGAACCAAGACTGTGCCTTCCGAGGCCTGCAGGTGCAGACAGCAGCTGGTGAACGTAATGTGAACTCCAGAGAAGCCACCCCACAGGCTCGTGCCGGGGCGGTCTCGAGGACGGAGGCCGCAGAGGCCCTGCAGAGAGGGAGCCGGAGCGCCTGGTGTCCAGACGAGCAGCAGGGACAGCCGGGGCGCCCGTGGGATTGTCACCACCTCCTCCCATTCCAGCAAGAGCGAGGCTCCGGCCTCTCCTCTGCAGGCCCCCTCGACGGGCGCTCTGACCCTCACAGGAGGCACAGGCGTCCCGCCCTGGGGGTGCTCACACACACACTCAGGCTCACACTTGCCCACCGAGGGCGGGCAGACGCCCTCCCACCGGCTCTAAGCATGGTCACCCCAGCTGCTCTGCAGACCCATGGCACTGGGGACCCCTCGGTGATGCTGCATTGGAACTGGCGTTCTCACAAGCCCCTCCCCCTCCCCCTCAGCTTCACAAGCCCTACAACTGGCCAGGGCAAAAAGTAGCGCAGGCCCGGCAAACAACCCTCCGTGCGGTTAACGCTGATGAATATATTTCTCCTTTAAAAAAACTCATTTGAGCCCTGGCTGGTGTAGCTCAGTGGATTGAGCGTGGGCCTGCGAACCAGACAATCACGGTTCGATTCCCAGTCAGGGCACATACTGGGGTTGCAGGCCAGTTCCCAGCAGGGGATGCTTGAAAGGCAACCATACATTGATGTTTCTCTCCCTCTCTCCTTCCCTTCCCCTCTAAAGATAAATAAATGTAAATAAATAAATAAACTCATTTGTTCAATTCTCTACTAATATTTGATAATGACTCTTCACAGAACAAATTTCTTCACTTCAGAGAGCCCAGACACACAGCAAGAGAAGAGGGCAGCACTCGGCAGACGCTGTTGGAGAGCCTGGATCACGCCGTGCCTGAGGCCAGATTTCTACCCCTGGAATTGTGCATTATGCAGTCATATACCCCCCTCTTTTTTTAAATCTGAGTTTGACCTGCACTCTGTCATCTGCAAATGAGAGAATATGACCCAAATATACCCATTTTACAGATGAAGAAGTGGGGGTCCAAACTGCTCTCTTACCCCAAGTCCTGAGAACTTTCAGTGGCAGATCAGGGCCAACGCCACTGCAGCTCTTGGTCCACGTCCTGACCAGCGTTCCCAGTGGCCGGTGGCCCTGGCTGTCGGCCCACTGTCCCTGCTCCTGCCCCGGGGCCCTGGCGGTTCAGGCACCGCATCTGTGATGAAGGGCCCAGTCTTTCCGCCCACCGACAGCGACAGCCCAGGAGCCGCTTTCCAGGCTGCAAAGCCAGAGGGAGCCCGCCGCACTGGGCAGGCAGACGTCGGTTTAAAAGCCCCAACCACAGAGGCGACAGCTGGCGCGCCCGGATGTCCCCCGGCCCAGCAGACTCGCTCCTCCAGGACATGAAAAGCCTGGCGCCGCCGCGCCACCAGCGTGCTTCATGCCAGAGCCCTGGACGTCCACCTCTCCGCCGGGGAGGCCGCAGACTATCGGGGAGGCTTGGAAGATAATTCTCCCACGGGATCCAAAGATACGTCTCGGGGACGTAAATCTTAGGGAGTCTCTATGGAAACACACCAAACCCATGCTGTTTTTATTAATGCTCACAGCAAAATGTCTCTGGAACAACCCGCTGGCTCTGAACCGCACCAGAGAGCCGGCGCGCTTCCCGCCAGACACAGTTTCTGGATGTGTTCAGCCACAGTTGGAGCGGCCTGCAGAAAAGACCCCTGCGAGGTCAGGGAGGCCCAGTGGCAAGACGGCGCGGGTGACGCAGCCCCGCGTCATCTCACGCCAGACTCGGCCCGGCCGGCGCCTGCGGGTGGTGCGGAGCACGCCGAAGGGGCGAAGCCCGGGCCTGTGCTCGCACTCACAGCGCTGCAGCGGGAGGGAGACCTGGGTTCGAGACCTGGGTTCGCATCCTGCGGCCCCACATCCTGCCTGTGAGGCCCACGTGGGCTCCTTCCCCTCCGCACCTTCCCCTCCTCGTCCGGGAGGTGGGCGACCCCGGGCCAGGCACTGCCCGGTGCAGGCTGGGTTCTCCTAGGGAACCACCATCCTCTGTTTCACAGGTGAGCAGCTGAAGGTGTGGTCACGGGAGGGGGGGCAGGTGGGCGCCCCCCGCCCCAGGAGCTGGCCACACAGAGACTCAGACCCC
This sequence comes from Artibeus jamaicensis, assembly GCF_021234435.1. NCBI lineage: Eukaryota > Metazoa > Chordata > Mammalia > Chiroptera > Phyllostomidae > Artibeus > Artibeus jamaicensis. The sequence continues at coordinate 25,389,717 of NW_026521954.1, read as the reverse complement.
CCAGCCGGGGTTGGGCTTTTCAGGGGACGGTGCGGACGGAGCCTTTGGGGCCCGGAGAGCACTGTCCTAGGGCCAGATTCAAACAAGAATAAGCCGATGGAAGGAAGGGCTTACGAAGCACTAGCCCACCACCTCTGTGACCCCAAAATAGTCCTCCAGGGGGGATCCCAGCCAATAGCACTGTCATCTCTGGCTGTGAGTTGAGGAGACTGAGGTCAGCGAAGGCAGGCACTTAGCCACCACCTGCTGGCCACAGGCAGCGCGGCCAGGCCTCCGCAGGAGGCGGCGCTGGGACCCCCAGGCCCCCCGCAGCACCCCAGCCCCGGCACCGGGACCTTAGCCTTTCTGTCCGTGAGGAGAGAGGGCTGCAGCCCCTCAGGCCCTTCGGACACCTCGCGTTTATCCCGCTGACCCTCCAGAGAAATCGTGCAGGAAACATGCCCACGAACACCGTGAGATCGGCTTCTCTGCTTCATTTTGTGACGCCGTGCAGGGTTGGCCGCACCACCGAAGTGCTGAACAGGCTGAAGAAATGGTTTTCATTATGTTTTAAAGGAACGTTTGGGTACAAACACTGCATTGTTTATTCATTCCAATCATTTTCTTTTCTAAGTTTTCCACTGGAAAGATCATGGATTTCACTGCCCAGAAACATTAAAGCTTCCACTATGCGCAAAACAGAAGTGGCCAGCGGTCCGTGCACAGTGTGCGGTTCTCAGTCACCCCGAGTGACTCCTCTGAGAACCCCGGCCGCACAGTGTGCCCCCACTCGGACCTGCTGGCCCTGGGCCACCTCTAGGGCCGCCGCCCCCCGCCCCATGCCCAGACCCCAGCTGGGGACACGCAAATTCAAGATTGGCCCCACGGGCACGCCACTCCCCTCCCCAGGCACCCGAGGCCCCCAGAGCAGAGTGCCCGCTGCTGCCCGTGCGGCGCTCCCTTCCCAGGAACACACTGGGTGCCCCGTGGAGATGCCTCGAGAGGGGAAACCAGAGCAGGCTCCCTGGAGGAGGAAGCCATGAGCTAAGCCTGGAAGAGTGGGAGGCTCCTGCCTGTGGAGGTGGTGGGTGCAGGTGGACACCTGGCGGTAAGGAGTGCCGGACAGTCATCGTCACGCCCACATGGGTGGTCAGTGTGCAGCTGCCATGGGCCCACGCAGGAGGAGGAGGGACGCGGTGACGCCACATTCGGCATCTCTCGTGGGCAGGATGGGTGCTCCCGGGGCCTCAGAACAGCAGCCTCAGACTCCCGTCCCCCCCCCCCAGCCCTGGCCTGTCCCTGCCTGAGTGCCCCCTGTCACCGCTCACCACCTGCACAGCCACCCCCAATACCAGCGCTGTTTCCAGACACAGAAGGGCCTGGGGGTCTGTTTCCTGAGGACACCCTGATGGGCCCAAGAACTATGTGGTCAGACCTCCTCCAAGAAGAGCAGGAAAGAGCCAGTGGGCAGGGCGGCGCCACCTGACCTGCCACCTCAGGACCCTGGAACCTACAGGTCGGACTCGGGAATTGCAGGTTCTGGTGAGAAAGAGGCCACGGGGCAGGAGGGGCTCCGTGCACAGAGCCTGCGTGGCGGGAGGTGCTAACGTGTCCGCGGTTCAGAGGGAGGAGACCGAGGCCGGGGAGGAGCGGGGCCACGTGGGCAGCGGAGTTGAATCCAGGTCCCGCTGAGTCTTGGGCCTGAGTTCTTTCCGAGGGAAGCGAAAAGAGGCAAAACGAACCCACCTGCTCTACACCTGAGATCCCACACATGCCACCACCCCACCACTCGGGGTCAGAAGAACCAGGCCCTTCCTGACCACCCCAGGGTAGGGGGAGGCACTGCCAGGGACCCCATTGTGCAGGCCAGGGAGGGCGACACCTGGGACCGGAGGGGCTTGATCCCCGGCTCCGGCAGAACGCCAAAGCAGGGTGGGAAGAAGCTGCGTGGCCGCCTCCCCTGACCCCTGTCCACATGCCCTCGGCCTCCCGGGGCACAGGGCCACCATCCCGCCCACACCTACAGCAGCCTGAGCTCGGGGCCAAGTGGGGGGCCACCTTGGGCTCCCGCGGCTGCCTCCCCACCTCCCCCTTCCCACCAAGGGGCGGGGGGCCTAGAAACCACCTTCCTGCGCTTCCGGACGTTCCCACGGTGCCAGTTCCCTCCGGACCCTCTGCCCCTGGGGGCCACCGCAACGCAGGGGCACACACCTCGGAGAAAAGTGCGGGTCCCGACGGTCACGTCCAGTAACACGTCCTTCGCCACCAGTGTGCTATTAAAGTTTTTCTTCTTTAAGCAAAAAAACCCCCACCAAAACCAGTTGGCAGAGGAGGGGGCCAGGGGTTTGGCCAGCGTCCCAGCCTTGCTGACGCACCTGGGGAGGCGCACGGGTTCCCTCGCCAGCACCCGGAACCCTGTGCTCAGCAGCGCACACCGGGCGCAGCACACGGTCCTGCTGCGGCTGCCACTGCCGCGCCCCAGGTGTCAGGAGAGGGTTTACCCTAATCGTTGAAACAGGAGTTGGGGGTGGCAGATCGGACAGGGAGGCTGTGAGTGGGAGCTCAGGGGCAGCAGCCCAGACCCAGCTGTCCAGGGCTCACGGACTTCCTGGGGGTCCAGTGGAGCCCTGGGTGCTCAGAACCGGGGTGCGGTGCCCACGCCCAGCCCGCCCAGGGCCTGCATCCGGCTCCTCGTGGCCCCGAGAGCGCAGGGCCCTGAAAAGCGTGGCCACCCAAGGGGCCGGCGACGGACTGCCCAGGTCCCAGAAAAGCATCTCCTCATGGCCTACAGTGGCGGGAAGCCTTCCTGCTCGAGTCTCCGGAGTGATCTGGAGATAAATCACCGCGTGGGTCCATGCTGGAGCCAGACGTGCCCTCTCCCCCGAGACGTGTTCCAAGTGAAGGCGTCTCTGCCGCTCTGCTGGGGCCGCAGCCGACCCCGGCCTCCTGGGCCCCGGGATGGAAGGTGTTGGCGGGGTGGGCAGAGGCCAGGTGCTGGCGGGCAACACTCCCCTCCGTGGCACAGCTCCCCCTCCCCGGCACAGCCCCCCCTCTCCAGGTGCTTCCAGGACGGGAACCTCCTTCTCTGCCATGTGGGAACGGCAGGGGCCACACGGAGGACGACGGGGAGACTCAGCCCACAGGGAGGTGATGGTCAGCACAAACACTGTTTTCCTTCTGGCCCCGGCCTCCGGCCCCCACCCGCACCCTGCTCTGCCGGAACCCCATCAGGCCGGCAGCCAGCCTCTGGGCCGGGGAAGGGCTGCATCGGACACTGGAGGGGCAGGGGGTCTGGCTCTGCTGTGGGGGGCGGGAGTTCAGGAAAGTGCCAGGCAGAGGGTGCCCGTGTGGCCAGCCTGGCAGACAACACTTCCCACGTGCGGTGGCCTTCAGTGTGGCCCTGTGTGGCTCCACAGACAGGGGCCCTCAGAGCCTGTGGCTGGTGCCCCTAGACTCCACCCCGGTCACCAGCTCCCTGCGCCCTGGATCTTTTGCCTAGACAAGGCCTGCCGTGGGCGGGGCCGCAGGCCCACCCCTGAGTGTACAGTGTCACCAAGCTGGGGCTGGCCTTGGGGACCCTCTCCTCTGAGCCTTAGGCCTGGTGGGGGTGGGGGTGGAATGAATATGGTCTCCCCACCCCGGGCCCCAACTTTGCCCAAATCCAAGACCTACATCCAAACCCAGCCCCGATTCTATCGCTCAGAGAGCAGCCCAGGGCAGAGAGGTCGGAACACTGAGTGCCGTGACCGACAACCGAGGGAGCCGTCCCCAGACGCGTGGGGGCACCGGCAGGCTGGCCCCAGGCCTCAGGCCGAGAGACGAAGTCCCTGGGGGGCGGACTCAGGCCCAGCCACAGCCCCCAGCTGACCAGGCCCTCAGAGGACCAGGGCCCGGCGCCTCCAGAACCCCCCGGCACGCGCTGTGGCGCAGCCAGCCTGCCGCCAGGCCCCCTCGGAGCACCCGCCGGCCAGCGCTTTCTGGGCGCTGAGCCGTGGGTAAGTGATGTGGGGGCGGCAAGGCCGGGGACACACACTCAGGGCTGAGGCTGGGACAAGGTCAGCCAAGTGCTGGCTCAAGTTCTGGGGAAATAACGGACTTGTGAAGGGCAGGGCGAAGGGGGCTTTAGGACGCCTGTGAGTCAAACTGCACCCTGCGCCCCGAGAAGTAAGCAGAGCCCAAAGGAACCAGCGCCCGCGGCAGGGCCACAGGGCGGTTCTGCAAGGAGCCCAGCCCGGGCTGCAGAGGGCAGGCTACAGACTTAGCAAACCCCAACGCTAAACCACAGCCACAGCTGGACTCCAGACAGACGGCAGATGGCAGGGTGGCGCTCAGGGCGAGCGCGCCCCGTGCAGCGCTCGGGTTTGAAGTTCAAATGCACAACAAGTAATGGTTTTAATGTAAGTACATCCCAAATATCACACAGACATACAAAAAAATTATTGTTGCTTATTTGAAATTGAAATGTAACTGAATATCCTGGATTTTATCCAGCTGCATCCGAACCCCCACTTCCTGCTCCAGCCTCCGTCTCTGAACTTCTCCTGGTCGCTGTGTGGTCGCCCCACCGCCTCTCTGGGAAGAAGTCCGCCACTCACAGCTGCAGGACCCTAGCAGGGTCCAGGGCTGAGAAGGCGGGGCCCCTAAAGGAGACGGTGTTTCAGTGGCCCCGCATGACCCGGGCCGGGACCCCAACAGGGCACAGCCGTAGGGCACCGAGCTCGGAGCAGGATCCTGAGCTTCCGGCCTCTGCCGGTCCCGACCCGAGAGCCCAGAAGGGAGAAGTGATCGGGCAGAATGCAGGGCAGATAACCACACCTAATCACTGCCGCTCCCGCCGGTGTGCCTCCGGCAAATTAGACTCTACCCCTCATTCCCACCGGCAGCCCGGAAGGCATCCGGGCACAGCACCCAAATCGCTGGTCCCTGGGAAGGGATCCTCTCAGTAATTTGCTGGTAAAACTTTCTTTGCAGAAGGAGGACCTGAAGACAGGGAAGCCCTCTTGTGCTCTCCGCCCCCACTGGGACCGGTCTCACAAGAGCTCCCAGACGCTGGTCCCTGTGAGGCCAGAGCTACCCGGGGTGGGGGGCTTAGAGAGGCCAGGCCCCTGGTCCAGGCCCCACACATGGGGGCGGGCGGGACAGTGGCCGGAACTCTAACCAGCACCCACGTCCAACACGTGGGGACCAGGTGTCTGTCCCGGACCTCGTGGAGGCCCATCCCAGCCACAGGGAAGCGACGCAAGGACCTTGGGTCCCACAGTCGGAGGAACAACTGGACAAGACAGTGAGGCCACATCAGCCTCAAGCCGCAAAGACACAGAAATCAATGAGCTGCTTCTGTCCCCCGTCACTGCCCCGCTGACTGGTGGCCGGGAGGGCAGCGTGGTCCCGGGACCTCGCACCCAGAGCCCTGCCCTCTGCCTCCTGGGGCAGAGACGCCGGAGACCAGGCAGGCGCTGCCCGCTCCGGGGAGGCCCCGCCTACAGCCCGATGCATCCCCTTTGGGTCCCTGCACTGTCAGCGGCTGTGACCAGCCTGCAGGATGGCAACCTGGGGCCAACGTGCACCTGGGGGAGACCGCAGGGGTCAGGGAGATCCGAAATGGAAGACTGAAGCCTTTCAGAAATCAATCGGGGGGGCGGGGGGGGGGGGGGGAGCGGCGGCTCCTTCCAGGCCCTGCCTGTCAGCGGGGCAGCTTTCTGGGGGGAAGGGCGACCCTCAGCAAGGGAGGTCTGGGCACCTCAGCCCCCCGCCCTGCCCATGGCTCTTGTCCCCGGCCTCCATTCCCTCTGCTGAAGCCCAGAAGCTGCCAGTGGGTCCCCTCGGGCCCCCAACGTGGCGGGAGGGCTCCCTGAAACCGGCTGCAGCAGGCCGGGCCCAGAGCGGAGGGACTCGGCACCAGCAGGGAAGAAAGAAAGGGGGACACAATGTCAGGAAAGTGTCTTGAAAGCAGGGAAGGGGCCACGGACTGGAGAGATGACCAGAAGGACACGGCGGAGGAGCAGTGTGGTGGGGAGTCCCGCTCCCTGCAGAACCCCACAGGGGAGGACGCCGGGCCAGGGGCCGGAAGTCACCAAGGTCCTTTCCAGCCCCGGGGCGGAGCAGCCTGCAAAACTGGGACAACAAGGATCTCGCCACCAGGGCGACCTTTCTGGTTTGGACCCCTGACCTTTGCTCCCTGGAGACAACACCTAGGCCTCAGCTGTGTTTTGGCTCCAGGCCCAAAAGCAGCAAAACTGGACAGTGGCACCACGGCTGCCTCAGGGCCAGCTGCCCAGACTGACGACCTCCTGCTCGGGGCTGACCAATCCCAGGGCACCAGGACCCAGAAAGCACACACCTGGACAGCCCGTGGCTCTTCCACTGAAACCCACCCTGAGGAGCCCACCTGCAGGAGAGAGACAAAGTTCTCAAGACAAAGGGCCAGCGCTGCCCTCGGGGAGCAGGTCCCGCCTTCCCGTCTGCCGCCTCTTCCTCTTCCTCTTCCTCTTCCTCTTCCTCTTCCTCTTCCTCTTCCCCCACAGGCCTGCGTCTCCTCAGCTCGATGGGTCCCCACCACACCACAACCAGGGGAGACACGAGTAGTGGCAGCTCATCCAGGTGGGGCTCACCCCCGGACCTGTCCCCACGGTCCCCTCTCTCCGACTTCCCGGTGTGCTCCGGCAGCCCCGCCTGCGCCCTCCTGTTGCCTGTTCTCCGCCGAGTCCTTCCTCGCTTCCCAGCCCGGACTGGGCTCCGGCCGCAGCCAGTGAAGTCCTGCTGGCTCTGGGGCACGTGGTCGGTCTGTGGAGCAAATCGTTCCCTCGGGAAGACGGGAACCCTGGCCTGGCCACGTCGCTGACACAGGCCGGGTGGAGCACAAGTCTCCCGGAGGCGAGGGCTGGCCACCCCGCCACAAAGAGGCCGGGACGAGGAGGCCTGCGGTAGCTCGGGGCAGTGGGCGGAGGAGGAGAAGACACAGGGACTCGGCCAGAAGGACCCAGAGGGCCTGGCCTCCTGAACTCCAGCCCGGGAGGCCCTGTGAGGCCAGGGCTGGGGGAGAGGAGGGTGCCAGGAGGCAGCGGGAGCGGGACTGAAGTGCACCTACCGCACCCGGACAGCAGGGGGCACTGTGCTGACCACACCAGGCCTTCACCCTGGTGAAGACACACTCCCCCAAGACGGTGCCAGGCCCAGCTGCAACCCCCACCCCACCCTCTGTGCACACACACTCATGTACACACACTCGTGCGCGCACACACACACAGCCCCCTTCACTCAGTGACCAAGCCGACGTGGGCTGACTGGAGACCGGTGGGAAGCAACGTCGCGCTGTAGTCGTTCAGAGAGAGCCGGCTCGGCCTGCACGCGCCTCATCCGCAGCAAACGCCACCGCAACGCCCACAGCCTGTGTGGCTCCCACACAGAGACTCCCCCGCCCCTCCACCACCACCTCTTCCAGTCGAGAAGGTTTCGCCCCCCGGGCTCACGAGCAGCGAGTTAATGCAACCGCTGTTCATCCTTCTGAGTGCAGTGTGGTTCACGGAGCAGGCAGGTTGCATAACTGCGCTCTGCCTCCGGACGTGACCCCCGCACCCCGGCCACGATTCAGCAGGAACTTGTCTCTGCTGCCAGGGGGGCGGGAGGGACACCGGTTCCCGAGAGGACGCCTCTCACCTCCGGCTGCTCCCCTGACAAGACCTGGGCCTGGGCCAGGCAGGGTCTGCGGCTCTGACCAGGAAGGGCCACCAGAAGGGGACCTTCTTTTAACGAGGAGATACGCCACCTGTGGCAGGGGCCCGAGGACTGGGAGCCTTTCCTGGGCCTTGGGCAGGGGTTGTCTGTTTATTGCAGCCAATTTGGTTCAGGTTGGTCCCCCAACCACCCAGATGGAGGTGCCGAGGCCCCCGCTGCCTGTTGGGAGCCTCCCATCTCTGCTTCCTCCCGTGGCGGCTAAAACAGCCACCCTCCACCTGGGCGGCCACCAAGGCCAGCTTCGCTGGGGCAGCCAAACCGTCCCGGGGCCCCCCACTGGCCCCAGTGGAGCTCTCTCACCTAGAAAACCGCACTGCTCTGCTTCTCACTTCCAGGGGCCAGGAGACTGCGTTCAAGCCACAGCCCCTGCTAAACAGTCTCAGGGCCTTTGCACACGCTGCCCCGCCCCTCCCCCAGCTCATGACGCATCTCATCACCTTCCTTGCAGAATTCCTCCAGGTCGCCCTGAGAGCGAGCGCTCCTCTGGCCACCGAACCGAAAATGTCAGCCACCTCCATTTTACTCCTCCCTCTCCATTCTACTTCGCCCGCTGCACACCAGCACACACGTGGGTGTGTGTGCACATGTGAGTGTATGGCAGGTGCGTGCTTGCTCCCCTGTGGGTTCACAGCACGCCCCTTCTCCGCAGGAGGCCGCAGAGGAGGGGGTTCAGATTGCCTGTGTCCTGCCCAAGGACAACACCTACACACAGCAGGAGTGAGGGGAAGACTCAGGGCCCGGGGCTCCGTGGGTGCTCCCACCGGGCTACCGGTCAAATTCTGGCTCTGGCCATGTGACCGCACGGGGCTCACTGAGCACGAGAGCTGCCCTTGGAATCCAGAAGTGGGCAGAGGGAACTCTGCCTGCTCCCCTGACGGATCTGCCCACCGACTGCTCGTCAGTGTGGCCCCAACCAACCCCAAGGGGCACAGACCGTCCCTCACCGCACCAGGGCCTCGCCTCTCAGCGGCCACACACGCAGCCAGACCGGGCCCCGATGGCCCCGGGGGCTCACCTGGCACTCACCACCACCCTCCCCCCCAGGCGCTGTCCCCCAAGGGGCCTGGTTACCCACACACTCCCCTCCAAGGGTCCCGGTGAGGGCTTCCCACCCACCCGCCCTCTGTGCACACCCGAGATGCTCCTGTGGGTGGCCGGGAGCCAAGGCACAGGCCCCAGGCCTGGCCGCTGGCCCCCTGGGTGACCTCAGACCAAGGCCCACACTCTCCGAGCCTCACGGCTCATTCTGCAAAGTGTGTCCCTGTCCCAGAGCTCTGCTCTGAGGGTCACTGAAAAGCCCGCATGGAAAGAAGAGGCCGGCCAAGAGGACATGCCCAGGGTCTCCCCTCCGGCCAGTATGCAGCTAACAGGCCCAGGCGCCGGGACAGCCGCATGCGTGACGCCAGGCGTGCAGAGGCTCCGGCACCCTGGCCCATGCCAGAAGGCGCGGCGGGGTCTCCTCCAAGCCCCGGAGGCCCGGGGGTGCGTGCCACACAGCTGCCTGAGACACCGCAGACAGGCCACTGTGCAGGGCCACCAGGCAAGAAGAGCACTCCCAGAAGTCCTCCGGCCCACACTCCCCAGCGGCGCCAGGCATAATTCAAAGCCCCGCCTGGTCCCTAAAAACAGATCGCTATGTTGGCAATGCCGTCAGCTGCTCGGGGACTCGGCCCAAAGTGCTGGCCGGGCAGGGCAGGGTGGGCCGCGTCCCGGCACCAGCCAGGCCGGCGCTGTCATGGCTAGTGGAGGGACCCGCACCCTGGAGGGCGACGGACAAGGCCACCACGGCAGGGACAGCCCGATCCCGGGTCGTCGTCCCTGGCGGAACTCTGAGTCCTCACCCCCGTCCCCCCAGCTCCTGGGGAAAGGGGGCCCTGGGGGAGCGGCGGCTGGCGAGCACTCCCTCCCCTGGTCCAGGGCCAAGGCACCCAGGCCTGCCCGTGAGCACGCGGCCCACAGCAGGCACTCTCCCGCCCCTCCCGCCCTGGCCCCTGAGGTCCGGCCACCTTGTTTTACAGGTCAGGAAACCGTGCCCTAAGAAGAAACGCGACAGTGTCTCTCACGTCACTCCCCGATCCTCACAACCACCCTCTGACGGAAGAAAGCACTGCAATCGTGTCCGTCCTACAGATGGGGAAACTGAGGCACGCAGAGGCAGAGCCTGGCCCGAGGCTCCGGCGGGCAGAGCCCGCAAGGGGACTCCCACGCAGGGAAGAGGCTGCAGAGGGGCTCTGACTCACAGAAGGGGGGCCCGCCAACACTGTCTGGGGGCTTTAAGACACCCCGTGAGAGGTGTCCACCACGCGGTGCCCCCAGCCTTATCCCGAGTCTTCCTCCAGGCCCCCAACTGCGCACCCACTCCCACAGCAGTCGGCGTCTGCTCGCTCCCTGAACTCACGGCGTGTGAGCCTCGAGGACACCCGGGCCCTGTCCTGGGAGTGGGTGACAGAACGGCCCATGGGGCCACTGCAAAGGTAGCGGGTGGTGCATCTGAGGTCTCTGTCCACCACGGAGCGGGGACTCAGCAGTGACCAGAGACGCTGTCATGGTCACCCTGACATGCTCACAGGGCTGCCGTCCCCTGGGCCTGCCCGTCCAGGCACAGCCCCAGCCCTCCCCACACGGTGCCCACACACCTGGGGCGCCCCCCCTGCTGCAGGCACTGGGACCCCCACCTCCCAGCGGGGGCTGCACCTGTGTCTGACCTCTGTGCCTGCACCGGGGTCTGCCCTCAGACTCCTGGGTTCGACCCCCACCCCCGCTCTCCAGGTGTGTAACCCTAGGCCCAGACCCGCGGCCCCAAGGCTCCTCTGTCTCCTCCCTGTAAGGGGGGAGGGGACGACAAGGGTGCCAACCCCATGGGGCTGTCACGGAGAAGACCGACCTGTCCTGTGGAAAACGCCAGCATGGTGCTCTGCGGTGACAGTCTCCACCCCCAGGCAGCAGGGACCCAGCGTCCCCAGACAGGCGTGGTCAGAGCCCCCCTGGCCTTGACTCGACACCCAGTGCCGGCCCCCCCACGGCCCCCCCAGGGCTGACAGCGCTCCAGGAGGTCGCATCAACCTGAGAGCCACATCCGCAGCAGGGCCGCTGCTCTGGGCCGGCAGGGCAGAGGGAAGACAGGTGGCTGCCCAGCTCGCCGCCTCCCACAGGGACAGCAGCAGCTGGCCTGGCGGGGGCCCAGCGCCGAGGGCTCCATTGAAATGTCGGAGCAGAGCCGGAGTCTAAAGGTCATGGACCACGAGTCCTGGCACGCAGGCAAATTAAGAGCTCGGGCCGGAACCCTGGGGGGGCTGTCGAGATGACGGGAGGGACGGTCCGCCCTCCTGGGCCACTGAGGGGAGTGACACAATGAGGCCGCGCTCGCCCGCCCGCTCCCCAGGGCTCTTGGTCCCGCTCGGGGCCCAGGGCTCTGGGCGGCACCCAGAGGAGCTGCCCAGGGGAGGCACTGCACCCACTGAGACCTGAGCCGGCAGGAGACCCACTGGCCAGCGTCCCGAGTGCCTGTGCACGGGCAGGCGGGTGTCGTGTGTGGAACTCAAGGTCACGCTCATCGCAGCACCGCCATCATGCACTCAGTCCGTCCGACACGCTGGCTCTCTCAGCTCCAGCCCCCTGAGTCCAAACACCTACACAGCAAAGGGCGTGCATGTCACTCGGTTAGGACGCCTGTGATCTGGTCAGTGAGGAGACCCAGAAGCGAGGAATGAGAACAGGAAAAGCCCACACCCTGGCACTTCCCAGGGGTCCCTAGGACGCAGGTGTGGCACCACCCCAGCCCCTCCCAACTGAGCCTGGCCTGGCCATGAACTCTTCACGCTCAAGACCCCTCCCCCCACAGAGTCAAAGGGTCTCAACCTGAGCAGCGACTGGGAAGCGGGGACAGATGGCCGTGGGGTCAGTGGGTCTGGGGGGAGGGCGGCAGCTCTTCTGCATCCTGCGCGGCATCTGGCAGGGGGTCCGTGTGCCCGCAGAGGCCCGGCTGCCCTCCGCCTGTGGGGGAGCAGCCGTAGTCAATGCCCCGCCGGGCCGGGCCCACGGAGACACCAGGACTTAACCCTTCAGCGACAGGATGGCACCTGCCACGAGCTACGGGCATGCGTGCATTTGGCACAGCTCTGTGCCCCCCAGACCTGGACCCCTCTGCTGGAGGGACTCACGGGGGCCGAGCACAGCCAGGCTTGGGGTCAGAGAGACCCAGGCCTCATCCAGACTCTGCTCTGTGGGTTCTGTGACCTTGGACCCTACGGAGGTGAGCGATGGCCACCTCCTAGGGCTGGGGAGTGGGGACAGGCACGGCACACGATGCCCGCCTCAGGCCGCACCCCACACACACAGAAGAGCCGGGGGGGTCACACCTGGGCTCTGCAGGTCGCTCTGGGGGTCACCGGCTATGGCCATAGTGTCTGGCCACGGTGGGGTCAAGGGCAGACTTGGCTGCCATTGAGAGACCAGGACTACGCCCCTCCCCTTGCACCCGAACAGGCTCCGACAGGCGGGTGGTGGAAGACCACGGGGCCTCACACAAGCAACCCTCTGCTCGGGGGCCACCGCGGGCCTGGGGGGTGGGGGAGCTCAGAGCAGCGTCGGGCACAGGGGACGCGGGGGAGAAGCTGAGGGCACAGGAAGACAGGGCGGGGCCCCGCCCCACACCTGCCCTCCGCCACGTGCAGGGACTCAAGCTAAAGCCCACCCCGCTCTGCGCTTCCCAGACCACAGAGGGTGCCGGGGAGCGCCGTCCCTGCCCCTCCCAGGACTGGACCCCCACAGTCCCCGGCCTGCGGGCCCACGCTGGTCCGAACCACCAGGAGAGGCGAAGCCGCAGGAAGGGCCCGAGGAGATCATTGCACAGGCCTTCCTGCCGTGCTCTGCACAGCCAAGTGCGCGGTCAGAGCCCCTCTCGATTCCAGTGGCCGCACCCCCTTCTGAGCCGAGAGTAGGGCCACACAATGAGGAGGAGGCCCTGCCCTGCTCTCCGGAGTTCCGGGTCTGAGGAGTAGTCAGAGAGTCAAGCGGCCACGAAGATGGTTACGTGGGGCTCGCCAATGACAAAAACACGTGTGCAGCAAAGCACCGGTGGGAGCACCCCCATCCGCACCTCTGCCCGGGCAACCAGGAAGGGCCTCCCGGAGGAGGCCGGGCCTCCCGAGGGCTGTGAAGGGTGAACGGGGTCTGCCGACAGTGCGTGATGGGATCACACTCCCCCTCGCCGCTCCCCTCACAGCTGCCTCGCTGACCAGCACTCCGAAAACTCCCGAACACCCGAGGAGAGGGGGGGAGGCTCAGCTGCCCACGTAACAAAAGCCTCGATTAAGCAAAAGGTCCTGAACTTCTTCTTCGACCTTTCATTAAAACGTGGGCAGAGGGTGCTGGGGATGAGATCGCAGCGGCCACTGGGAGATGGAAGAACACTTCTGAGCTGGCTTTGTTTCCCAAAGAACAGGTGCCGGCCACGGCCGCTGCACAGCTCTGCCCCGTGCAGGAAAAAGCACACAGATCCACACCGTAAGCCCCGGGCACCCTCAACAGAGGCTGGTCAGGGTGCCGGGCAGGGAGAAGAGAGAGTCAGGTCCCCATCTGCCCATCCCCTGGGGGACCACTCAGCTTTGGACCCTCATCTTGGACTCCCTCCCTTCCCCCAGATAAAGAAGCCCACGCCCCAGCCACCGAGGCTGACGTCCCTGACCGTTCTGAGCGGCCATGAGCCAGGCCGTGGCCAGCCCTTCTCGTGAAGGGACGGGAAGGGCCCGTGTGACATCTGCCCGGGGAGCTTGTCACGCACCAGCCACCCTGTGACTCTGGAGCGCACCCCTGGGCCTCTCGGGAAAGCATCTGCATGACGAGGCAGCCGCTGTGGGGGTGGCTCCTGACCTTTAACATGGTGTTGCCCTTTCCGGGAACCTGTCCTAGGAGATCATCGGACACATGGGTGAGGAGCTTCGTCCAGCGGTGCTGATTTGGGTGGGGCCTGTCCATACAACGGTTTGAATTTAAAAATGAGGCTCTTTCCAAGGATACAACAGGAGGAGGAGAAAGAAATGATGGGACCCCACAGTCTCCTGGGGTCTCCACAGGATTCCCCCCCACCCCGAGGAGGAAAGGGCTCACGACGCAGCGCTAAGCGCACAGCGGAGAGAATTCCACGGAAGACCAACGGGAAGGGGGCGGTGCGGAGCCCGGGCACAGTTCGCTCTGCGGCTGGGACTGCCGGGGAATTTAGGGCTCTTTTTCCTGGGACCTTTCTCCTTGCAAAGTCCAAAACAAGTGTGGCTTGTGTGCCCAATGGGAACGGGAGTCTGGGTTTTCCGCTGAATCTTAGTCATTTCGGGGCTCAGTGCCCTGGGATTTCGGCACCCTGGGGTGCGGTCAGGGAGCCCTGCCCCCAATGCCCTGGTGGGAACCTGCACCAGGAAGAGATGGGAGAAGCCCCCTGCAGGGTAGCAGCTGAGCTGGCTGAGGTAGAGCGGCCGGAGAGGAGGGGCGGGTCTCCACCTCCCTTCCCTTCCTCTGCCGAAAAATCTTCCAGGCCCATCCAGAGAGCACCCTCAAGGAAGCCCACCCCTGCCCCGGGCAGGTCCACACCCACCTCCGCCCTCGCAGCCCTGCGCCCCTTTCCCCACACGCCAGGGCCTTTCCTCGCCTGCCTGCACGGACCACGCTGTCTCACCGCAGCCCACGCCTCCTCCCTCTCCCTCCACTGCAGCCACAACACACGCCCTCCCTCTCAGCAGCTTTCTGGAGCTAAAATCCACACCCCACACAATGTGTCTGTCTAAAGTGCACAATTCGACCGCTCTTGGCGCACCCCCAGCATCAGAGGCAGGCGCCACTTGTAACACTGTGTTCATTCGTAACCTTTTCAGCACCTCACAAAGAAAACCCACCCCAGTAGACGTCGGCCTCGCCCCCGGCCCCGACCCCAGCCCCGACCCCGACCCTGCCCCCGCTGGCCACCGGTCCACTCTCCATCGGCACAGATGGTCCTGCCTGCCCTGCCCACGGACAGGGGTGGCGGCACCAGGCCCGCTGCGCTCTTCTGGGCCTGGCTTCCCTGGCTTGGCATGGTGTCTGCAGAGGTCCGCTGTGGTGATCAGGTGTGGGTGCTGTGTCCCTTTTTGTGGCCGAGTCATACTCCATTTTACAGACAGACCACATTGAGTCCATCCATCCGCCAGCGGATGGCCCCTGGGGCTGCTGCGAACATTCCAGTGGCATGGCAGGCCCCCTAGGCCACCCAATGCCCTGTCCCCTGCAGGTCACTATCTGTTTGAAACCCTGCCCAGCGCTGCCCATTGAACGGATTTCACTGCGCTCACATTCTGGGGCCCTCTACCTCGCTCAGATGCAAAGCCCACGCAGGCGGGACCTGGCTGGCTTGGTCGTCACCAAATCACCGCCACCCAGTGCAGACTGGACACTGAACACGTACGTGCTGAACTTAATGAAATTCTACTTAATTCCCACTGCGGTGAAGTGCCTCCTCCCCCAGGAAGCCTGCCCCGACCCCCATGCAGACCATGCTGCCCCCCACCCTGCAGCCCCTCTCCTCACCCGGCTGGGGGCTCAGGAACCTGTGTGTCTCTGTCCTGCACGCCACCTGTTCTGCTCAGTGGCAGGTGACTAGGGGCGACTCTCTCCTGCCCCCCAACCCAGTCCATGCTCTTGAACACCCGAAACAGAAGGGCACAGCGGACATGACGGAAGAGTCCTGTTATTGCTTGGCCACGCAGCCTGAGAAGGGACTCCTCGCGGCTGTGCCCCAGTCACCTGGGAGCTCATTCCCAAGGCAGACGCCCACAGAGCACAGGAGGCGGGTCCGGCCTCCGTCTGCCCAACCCACGCCCTCGGGAGCCCAGCACACACCCAGGTCTGGGGAAACTCCTCCAGGGCATCAGGCAGCAACTCGGGAAACAGCAAAACACAGAAGAGGCACGGTTCGCCCGCGAGAATCTGGGGACATCTGGTCAACCCCAGGGGGCGTGGCCAGCTCCAGATGAAGACTCGGGCAGGCGATTAGATGTTTAATGGGGCGCTTCCCTCAAGCTGACGCATTGGCTCTCGTAGGTAATTATGATTTATTAAGCAGCCTCGTGCTCATTAAGGCTGCCTTCCCCCCTCTAACAAACCATTGGGGCATGACTGTGTTTTGAAAAATCATTCCTTTTTTAAAAAAAACTGTGTGGGTGTCAATTAATCATTTACTTTCTTTGGCAATTTGGAAACAGAAGAACATAAGTGTGCAATGTGCTAAAACAGTTTGCTGGAAATTCCATGCAAACTCACCCCCTAAATCACTTCTCGCTGAGAAGGGACTGAGCACGCACCTGCCAAGGAGCCTGGGGAAGGCAGCGCCGCAGCAGCAGCAGCAGCAGCAGCAGCAGCAGCAGCAGCCCTGGGCGGCCGCCGCAGGCACGGACCATGCGGCCAGCGAGCGCCAGACTGGTCTCTGCTCGGGCGCCACCCCTGCTCACACTGCCCCAGCGGCCTGAATCAGTCCCTCCCACCTACTGTACGGGAGCACGTGGAATAGGTGTTTCCAGAGACCGTTTCAAAGGGCACCAAAGTCTTGCTCGGCCTGAGACAGCCCCGTGGCCCCGCTCGAATCTGGGAACCAGGAAAAAGGACTGTCGTCCTGTTCTCTCTGCCACACATTCACCCACCGTTTCCTTTCCTCGATTACTTCCCTCGCCGCTGCGACCCAGCGAGCCTTGCATTGCGCACTGGGGTGCAGAGCTGAAGCAGCCGGGCCCCTGTGCCCAACACTGCACCCTCCCGTGGCAGGCGGTCATGCCGGGAGAGCGCAGCCCGGTCACCTCCCCTCCCTGAGTCTGGGTCTCTGCCTGCTTCCCCACGGGGCAGCCTCCAAATCAAAGCTGCTGCCGCCACCAAGCCGCACGGGGATGCGCAGAACCACAGCTCGGCCCACATCCAGCAACAGGAAACCACCGCCCAGGGCGGCCAGCTCGGGCAGCGTCTCAAACTGCAGGTGCTTTCGGTGGAGCTAGTTCTGAGATCCATCCTCGAAGCCGACTTCTTCAGTCACGTGAGCCACGAACGCCCTTATTTCCCAGGGACACGGAGCGCTCTAGACAGCAGGTCCGGGGGGCGCGGAGAGCTGCGGAAGGCACGCCCGCTGGGGGCCAGGCTGCCTCCATCTGCCGACTGCCCCGCAGGAACTGAATTCCCACCAGGTTCCAACCGGCCGCCGTGGTTCTCAAACGTGGTTGCAGGTTAGCGCGGCCTATGCCAGGCCTCCGCTCAGGCGGTTACACCAGACGCCCTGGCCCCCGGCCCCTGAGGGCAGAGATGCTAAAGCCAAGTCCGAGGGCTGGGGTCTGCGGGCCTTCGGCACGGGGCGGTCCCACGGGACACCTCAAACTGACGGTGGCCCTGCTCTCTGACACTGGGCCTGCCTGCAGAGTTGGCGTCTCTGATACAGACAGACAGACACACACACTCGGAGTGCACAGGCCAAAAGATCAACAGTGCAAATGGCGCCATACGATCACAGATACTAGCAGGAGGCACCGGTGGAGGACCGGAGTCCACACCCAAGGAGGGTGACCAGGGAAGGCTTTGCTCAGGAAGTCCCCAAAGTAAGAAGCAACAGGGGGGACACGGGCTCTGAGTTGGGGAGGGCCCGGCATGTGCAGGCAGCTGTGTGGCCCTGGCACCCTGGGGGTCAGTGGCAGGGAGGTGGCTTCAGAGAAGGAGTGGAGCCGGAGCCCCCCTTCCCCAGGGGGCTGTGGGAGGCCCGGCGGCGGGGCCTGTCCGACGCGGACGTGACCGGGGCTGGAGAGCCGGGACCCAGGCCAGCCACCGCCTTCCCCCGAGCTTAATATTCACACTGCTACGGGGCCGCCTTCCCGCCCTGCATCACCCACCGCTCACTGGCTTCAGAGACTCGCGAGCACACACACAGGAAGGAATCGCGCTCCAGTTAAACACAGAAAAGGTACCACATCATTCAAATCCCCGGATCCCATTTCCGTCCCGCCACTGAGCAGAAATGGAGAAAAAGAATATGCATTATGTTTAAACAAGGCACAGCCTCTTCAATGTCTTTAATCTCTTGAGAGAGGAATTATGTCAGCGGGCTGAAGCTGGTATCTATAATTAATATCTATGAAAACTTGAACGCCCTCCCCCAAATATTTTTCAGGGTAAAAATCCTCATGTGATTTCTAAGTAATTAACAGTTTGCTCTCCGCCGAGGTAAAAATAGGCTTCCACCTGAAACTCATTTCCTCTTTGGCTACTGAGTCCTTTCTTTGAGTGACGGGGAAGAAAGCTCTGGGGTCTGGACATGGGGCGTGAGTGGGAGGGGACCCCTGGCCCAAGGGGAGGCGGGACCTGCCTGCCGGCCGGGCAAGCCCTCCCGCGGCTTCTCCCCTGCTCACTGTGCGGCCACTGGGCACTGTGCTTCTCCCGCATGTGTGAGCTGGCGTCACAACGGGGAACCCGCGGCAGAGGCCAAGGGCCTTGGGCACTGTCCTCTCGGGCCGAGCCGCTCCCCAGCCGCAGATGCTGGATAAATGCTGGCTGATTTGATAGCCTTTGAAATTGACCAAGCTTTGCCTCCAAGTGGATTAAAAACCAGCATCCTCAGGAAGAGCACAGAGCGTGGAGCTCGTGGGAAAGGCCGTCTGTGCCATGGGGCCCCACACGGGTCCACAGATGGGGAGGGACCGAGAGGCCCAGAGTCAGGCTGAGTGGCCAAGCGTGCTTGTCCCAGAAAAGACGCATGAGGGGTTCTCCGGTGTGGGGGGACAGGGCAGGAGCAAGAGTGGGGTGAGGGTTGGGGGGGGTGGTTTGGAGGCCAGGCTGGAAGGGGCCGGGCAGCAGAAGAGCCAGAGAGACAGAGACAGAGAGAGACAGAGAGAAGAGGTGGGCGGGGCCGCCGTGTGGAGGCCAGGGGAGGGTGGCCAGAGAAGAGGGTGGAAGCGTGGCTGCCGGCATCCCCCCAAAGACGCCCACCTCCTCGTGCCCAGAGCCCGAGCACACGCTACTGTGGGCGGGGTCCGGCTGTGTGCTTCACTGAAGGATCTGGAGATAGAGTCCATCCCGGACTCTGGTCACCCCAGTGGGGTCACGAGGTCCTTATTCAGGGAGGCTGGGGCTGGAGTGACGCAGCGGCGGCCGTGTGACGGTGCAGCAGAGGTTGGGTGATGTGGCCAAGAGCCGAGGGACGCGGGCACCTCCAGAAGCTGAGAAGACCAGGGGACAAATCCCCCCCCCCCAGCTTCAGAAGGGTACAGCTCTGCCCCCCCTCTGACCCTGTTAAGCCAGTGGCAGCACCCCCCCAACCTCCAGAACTGTAGGGGAACAGATCGGTCCTGTTTCCAGCCACCCCAGGAGGCGCAGCCCCCACAGCCCTGGGCTGGGGGGCAGTGCAGTGACAAGGAAGCCGACCTCTCCCCCACGTCTAAAGGCCAGTCTTGGCCACAGAACAGAGCCAAGCCTGGCCCCTCAGCACCGTGCCCCCTCCCCGAGGTTCAGAGTACACAGACTGACAGCCCAGAAACCCAGCCAGAATGGGCTCAGCCTCGCGCCGGTCCAGGCCGCCCACCCCGGGCGCAGCGCCATCTTCCTTCCATGACCTCGGCTCCATGCTGGCCTGGCCGCTCTCAGCAAAGGCCAGACGCCCTGGAATGTGCTGCATGGAGCGGGGGCTCCTGTCCCTGGAGAGGACCCATCTGGGCGGGGTGAGCGCCAAGCGGCCTAGGAACTCCGAGACGCCGCGAGCCTGCCCCGGGGCTCCTCCTCGGTGACCCTCCTGCACACAGTAGGTGCCCATGTGGTATCTGCTCCGTGAGACCTCCCCCCGACAGCTGTCATCTGGGCAGAAGGAGCCGTGAGCGGAGGCTGGCTTCCCACTAGGAAGACCAGAAGAGGACCATCTCCGGCTTTGCCTCCCCGTCACCCCCGCCGGACAGCCAGGCCCGGAGGCCGCAGGCCGCAGGCTGCAGGCGAAGGCACCGAAACACGGAGGGAGTCCCGGGGGCCCGCGGAGCTGGCTCCCTGCGGGGCTTCTGCAGCTCGGTGGGGAGAGACATGAAAGAAAGCCCCCAAACCTGCCCCCACCACTCAGATTCTGGGACTTGGCAGCCAGGGCTGCGGGGGCAGGACCCAACCACCGCTGAACAAAGGAGACCCCTGCTGGCCCAGACCGCAGGCCGTGACAGCCACGCTCTGTCACGGCACCCTCCGAGACACCTGCCACGCACAGCGTCACCTGAGAGGGCCTCTCCAGCCCCGCCCCGCCAGGCCTGAGGTCCGTGTCCAGGGCATAAAGACCTTGCGCGTCCCAGGAAAGGCCCTCCCCTGCTGGGCCGGGCCCACCGCCCCTGCGCTTCCCCGGGACCTGTCATTGCACAGCCCTCCCCTCGCCTCCCCACCATGATTCCTCGGACACGCTGCCCAGGGGACAGCACAGGAACGTGACCCCGTGGGCACGTGGGTCTCAGTTCTAGATTCCACTGGCAGCCTGCAGTGCTCGCTGGCCTTGGTTCCTCGTGGGGCCTCGACCCGGGGAGGCTGCGGGAGGAGGAGACGCAGCCACCGGGACTTCCTGGTTCTGCGCGCCTGTCATTTCACTTTGTCACACAAGCTAGCTGGAGTCGGGCTCCTGTGACTTGTACCCAAGAGTCCTGCTTCACCCACCCCCTCTGGACACAGCTTTACAGGACGATGGGAAAGATAGGAAATGGGGTCACCTGCTCCACCCTCGGGTTACCCTAAACCTAACGGGCAAGATCTGACCAACTGGCAGAACAGAGCCAGGGGGACACGAGGTGGACCACCCTTCCCAGGAGGGGCTGGAAAGAGAGGAGGAAAGACCTGGGGGCTCCAGGACGGGAGTCAGCTCCCAGGAAGCAAAGACCCCGGGACAAATGCTCCCCGGAGGCCCCGTGCTCTGCCCCCCTCCTTTCTCTCCACAAGGGTCACTCCCCCCAGTGAAGGGGCAGGGCACCCCTGGAGGGTCAGACCACCCAGTCAGCCTTACGAGACCCTGGACCAGGGCCCAGCCACAGGTCCGTCTACTGGACTAGAGAGCATGTACCAATGAGCAGGGAGAAGAGGTGGCTTATCCACACAAAAACTCCGGGGGCCCTGAGGGGCGCCCAGCACCCGATCACGCCCAGCCTGGGGTCTCACACCCACTCTGCATGCCACGGGCATGCAGCAGGTAGGGCTGGGCTTTCTGAGGACTAGAGTGGGTGCTCAGAGACTTGCTGGAGAAGCCGGAGCCTGGGGGATGCTGGCCCGCTCCGGCTCCAGCTCCGACAGCCGGGGAGGAAGGGAGCAGGGTGAGTAGGCCCAGGCTAGCATCTTAGAAAGCCTCAGCCCAAGGTGAGGGCCAGAATATTCATAAGATGCAAATGACTCTTTCCCAGAGCTCCTCCCCTCTGATTACTGATGTCTTAGCCCATCCCCCTGGAGGCTGAGGGAGTGAGGGCTGGGTGGCCTTTTGCTCCTCGGCCCCTCCCAGCACCCAACCCACCCTGAGACAGTCTGGCACACAGGGAGGGGACTCAGGAAATGCATCCCCAGAAGAGGGAAGAGGGACACATTTCCTGAGGTCACAAGGCACAAGGCAGCCTTACCTCCAGCCTCACTCCGCCAACACCCTGCCCTAACCAGAACCCCTGAGTTTCCAGGGGACATGGCAGGCCAGGCCATTTGAAAAGCAGGGACCTCGAGGGGCCTGGAGAGCTGAGGGGGTTGCCTCTTGCCCCGCAGGCCACCTGAGGACAGCTCCCAGCTCCTGCCCTTCTCTGAGTTCAGGGCAGCCAAGTCTCCCCTTCTCGACACCCCCAGGGGTGAGGTGGCCAGGCCGGGCAGGGTCAAGGCCACCTCCGTGTGCAGGGAGCTCCTTCCTTGTGCCGGGGAGGCCCTGCTGACTGCCGGAGGGCAGGCTGACTCCCCTCCCCAGGCTGAGGCTTGGGGAGGTGGGAGCTGGGAGAAGCCAACCCCCAGCCCCTCTCCTAAGGGATCAGCCCCAGCCCCTGCCCCAGGAGGGTGGGGCCGCGGTTTCAGATTTCCTGTGAGCGCCCAGCCGCTGCTCAGCCCCAGGGAAGAGAGAAAGTTCGACTGGGTCTTAAGAGGTGCGTATTCCCAGCAATAACTCCTATCAGGAAACCGTGAAAAGCCAGATGTCAGGGAGAAAGACTTTAAAGGCTGACTCGGGAGCCCAGGGCTTCAGGAAGCACACTGGGCCTTGCTGTACTTCAGTGACTTGTTCGGGGAAGAGACCAAAGCCACACGCATCCCCTGAAGAAAGAGGGTGAGCTCTGATAGGCATGGCCGCAGTCTTCCTGGGGTGCCAGAGGCTGGCTCCGGAGGTATGCCCAGTGCTCACCTGGGCCCCCCACCTTCCCTCGCTCATCCTCACTCGGATGGGGAGGGGTGGGCCTGCCAGCCCCTTCAGGGGGGCTCAGCAGATCCCCACCCCCAGGACCTGGACCCTCTCCCCAGGGTGGACGCAGCGCCAGGCAATGCAGCGGCCCCAACCGGGCGCTCTGTACGGCTGCAGGCGCCAGCTCACCCCCCTATTCAGCCCAGGCCCTGGGAGGGAGCGTGGGTGCTGGGGTGAGGGGAGGCTGCCAGCACCCAGCCACAGCCCCCCAAACATGACTCCTCTTAAATCTTTAAAAAGGGAAGAGGGTGATGTGACGGCAAAGGCATTTGCGGACACGAAACCAAGGTGACAGGGACAAAGGCCACTTTGAGTAGCTCCCTCGTGGGGGTGATGCCAGAGTCCTCCGTGGCACTGCCGAGGACCGGCGAGCAGACGGTGAGTGAAGGAATGAGGGAGCCCCCGCTCCGCAGTCTCCCCCCCACGGCTCTCACTCCTCCCAGGTTCCCCCACCACCACCCCCAGTGCCTTGTTGTAAAGCTGAGTTGAAACCTCTCTAGCGTGTTTTGTTTTGTTCTCTTCAGTGAAATGAGGCTGGGACCAGGGACGCATGTTAAAAGCCCCAGTGTCACTTTGGAACTGGTGTTTCTCACAGCTGAGCCACCCAAAGTGGGGGCCAGGCGGGTGGGAGGTGGGGACCCCTGGGCCTGGCTGCAGGGCAGCCACTGTGAGTCTGGGGCTCATGGCCTGCTGGCCCTGCCCGCCCCCCCCACACACACCGAGCGGGAAGCAGACCAGGCCATCTCTCTGGCAGGTGCCTTCTCTGGGAGCTTTCCCGCACAGCGGCTGGACCCATTAGGGCCTCGGAGAGCCGGCCACTACACAGGTGCCCCCACTCTGCCGCCCACTGACGGGGGACCTGCAGCGCCCCACTTTGGCCGTTCTGAGGTCCTCAGCAGGAGAGGAAGTGGGCTGGGCCTTTGAGACAACGGGAGCCCCGGGAACCAACCCTCACCCCCCACTCTGCCTGGCTGAGTTTACTGGGCACCTACCAAGCACCAGGCCCTGGGGACAGCAGAGACAGAGAGGCAAGGCCCTGCCCCCCTTGTACCCCACACTCTTAGGGGACTTGGCGGGAAATGGCCAGAAAGAGAAATCACTCCCTCAAGATCTGTCTGTCCGTCCCCTCTCCTGTCCCTCGGCCATGTCCGACCTCGCACGATTGTCATTTCTGCACTCGCGTGGTTCTCGCTGCCTGCTGCTGGCTCCTGAGGTGTTAGTGAAGAAATTCATGTAACATTTTGGTAACGTTATTGCCACAGAATTGGTTTTCTTTTAATCCTGTATGTTGTAGTTTATACTCATAATAAAAACTACATTCTGACAAAGTTCCTCGGGTTTCTCCAGCCTCGGGGTGGGGCAGGGTCCCAAGGCACAGAAAGAGCTGAGAATCCCTAGGCCAGGTGCAGGGGCCCTGGGGCCCAGGCCCGCCGCACATCGCGGACGGAGAACTGACCACTGCAGAAGCCAGAGACACACTCAGCAGCCCCACGCGAAAGTCCGACGCTGAGGCGGGAAACAGGCTCCGATGGGTTCAGCGGTACTGATGCCATTATCTGAAAAAATGGAGGATTTTTCCTGAGTTCTCTGTTTCTACATAGTGAAAGCAGACTACTGGGCACTGAGAGGCCAGCAGGGCCAAGCGCCTAAAATCAGGCAGGAGGCGGCGCACGCTCGAACTTGAAGTGTGACCTTGAAATGCGAACTGCCAACCCTGGGCAAAGGCCTGCGCTCCCCAGACTTCCTCCTCTGCCCAGAGGGGCCGGGCAGCGCCCGGGGGCCAGACAGCCCACCTGACGCTCCCGCCTTCCTGGGCCCCAAAGCAGCAGGCCCCTCTCGTGGGTCGCGCGTGGCAGAATCCAGGGGTTAGAAAACGACAGAGACAAAAGCGACTCCCACGCAGCGTCTCAGCCACACCCTTTCCAGGTGCGGAGCGAGCCCCTCTAGCGCGGGGGCGTCCCGCTCCGAGCCCGCCGGCAGCGAACTGGCAGGCGCGCAAAGCCTGCGCTGACAGTGAGCTCTCCTGGGGCTGCCTCGCTCCATGTCAATCAAAAAATTAACACAGAATTATCACGGGATCCAGCGACCCCGCTCCGGGTGAAAGCAGGGACCTGAGCAAGTATCCACACACCGAGGCGCACGTAGCGTCACTCCCCACAGCCCGGAGGCCAGGGCGCCCACGTGGGCGCGGGCGGCAAACATTTGAACGTGGCTCCGCCCCTCGCAGCGGAACGTGGCTCCGCCCACAAAGGACGAGGGTGCTGACGCCCGCTAAGGCGCGGAAGAACGCGATGGGGGCGAGGGTCGGTGCGCTGACTTCGTGGTGCCGCACACGCGCGGTGCCCTTCTGCTGAGGCGAAGGCCGCAGAGGAGGTGGCGTCGCGCACGCAGACAGCGGCGGCGCGGTGTCCCAGGGGTCAGGGCGGGTGGGGGGCGTTTCGGGGGGACAGACGTCAGTGTGGGGGGAGGGCGGGGATGGCCGCACAGCCCCCGGGGACGCACCTGCCGCCACTGGCCTGGACACTGAGCGACGGGAACCTGTTTTTGTATTTTCCCACGATTAAGAAATGATAATAAAGAAAAAAGAATTAAAATACTTCTCGCACTACAAGGAAAAGCACTCGGCTCGAGAGTGAAGGAACTCACAGCACGTGTCCCACCCTCTTAGCTGTGTGACTCCGGGGAGTCTCCTCCTGAACTTGACCGTCTGGCCGGTGCAGTGAGGATAATCTCGCCCACTTTGCAGGGCTGCTCCCGGGACCCACTTGGGTTAACACTAGTGACGTGCTGGACGCAGCCGGGACTCGTGCCCAGCCAGCGCTGCGGTCCTTCACCGCCTTGGCGGGACTCGGGGGCACCGTGGGGACTACGGAGAACTCGTTACTGTCGGAGAGAATGAGGAGAATGACGTGAGAAGCAGAGGCCTGGAGGTCAGCCTGGAGGGGGCGGCATCTCTACTTCCGACAGTTCAGAGACGAGCACCAAACGACCCCTTTCTGAAGGACGGCCTGCCATCCGAACAGAATCAGCCGCCTGCTCTGTCCTCGCTTTCCTTTGAACTTCGCTTCTCTCTCTCTGAGCACCCGCAGTGGCCCCGCGATGGCCCCCGCCCCCTCCCCCAGCAGGAGACGGGCCCTGCTGGAGTCCGGCCCTGCTGGAGTCCGGCGGGTGAGCTCCCTGTTGCAAGAAATTCTCTGCTTTTGCAGGAGAACGGCTGCGGCAGGCGAGTGCTGTTATTTTAAGATCTTCAAGCCAGTGTGAGGAGAAACTAATTAAATGATTGTAATTTTCTGTGCAAATACAGTAACTGACGGGTACAGAAATGCAAAATAGAGGGAACTTCTCCACCTCAAAAGAACATTGGGTTTAATCTTTCCTTCTTTAAGTTCCCAGATGAGCGCTCACGTCCGAGTACCCTCATTAAATTTTTAAAACCACACATGGAGCTCAGTTGGGATAAAGATGACCAGTGCGGCCTGTGTTCTGCGAAGTGTCCCCACCATGGGGCTTAACCAGGGACCATGTCCCCCCTACCCTTGGTGGGCCTCCCAGCTGTTGCTCATCACCGTGCAGTTGAGAACAGACTGAAAAGTCTGCGGTTTGGGGGCCACCCCTGTGGGGACCTGCTGTGGGCGGGCAGCAGGTCCCCACAGGCCGCTGGGAGAGCCGGGAAGATCCCAGGGTCTGCACCTGGGTCAGTGTGCAGGACCAAGGTCGCCCACTTGGGGGGACACCTGCCCTGTGGACCATCCACGGTCACATGGCCCCTCTCCCTGCCGGGATCCAAGCTTACAGCCAGGAGAGGTTTTCGGAGGGTTCCCAGAGCCAGGGCAGGCTGGGGGGGACCCACTCTCGGGCCTCCGTGGTCCCAGCGGCTGTGCGGGGGCCCTGCCGTCTCCAGGGGAGAGCCGGGGTTCTCCCGCTCCCTGGGCATCCGCACCTGGGGCAGGAACAGCTCGGCGGTCATCAGCACCCCTCTGCACCCCATAAAGCACCCAGACAACCCAGGCACTGGCAGGGGGAAGGGGGGGACTGGCCACAGGGGAGAATCTATAAATAACTTGACCTCTGGAGGCTGAGAGAAAACAAGGACAACAAGGCCCCCAAACAGCAGGCAATTTACAAGCTCCCCTCGAGTCTTCCTAAACCGGAAAGGCGCCGGGACACTCGGCACTCTGCCAGCTCATTTCCTAATCGCTGTGACTCCAGCTCCGGGCTCCCTGACGTCATCCTCGGCAGCCTCAGCCTGCCTCTGACAAATTACAATAAAATAAAAATTAAAAATCATGGCTGTTCTTAAGAAGACCCGTGCAAGCCCTGGGCTGCCGTCTAATCTGAAGGGTGTGCAGAAGAATGATGTTAATTTATGGCCCCTTTAAAATACTCTCAGGAGCCCTCGCGCAGCCACAAATTAAATAGCCACTTTATTAAAGTAAAAGGAGGTTTCTGCGATGTGGTCAGCAACTTTATTAACAGGCTGTCTTCACGCCTCAGAGCTGGGCCTCCTGATTGATGGCCATGTCCTTTCGCTGCCCAGGCTGCTGCAGGTCCTCCCTCTCCCTGGGCCTTCATCCTCTCACCATCCATCCCAACCTCCCGCAGAGCCCAGCTGACGCTGACTCTGCTTGACCTTCAGGGCTGCCGGATCATCACCTCCTCCAGGAAGCCCTCCCTGACTCCCCCAGCACAGATTCGCAGGATGCCAGGATGGTCTATGATGAATTCCCGTCCAGACCACACATCTCACCAGGACAAGGCTCTGATGGACCCCCAGCACCAAACAGACCCTAGAGAAAGCAGCTGGTTCTCGGCCTACCCTGAGGCCTCTTCTCACCTGGGGCTCTCAGATGCCCTGCAGGCTCTCCTGGCACTGGAAGAAGGCTGAGGACCCTGGGTCACCCAGGCAGGCGTCCTCCTAAGAGTGACTCTGCCGGTTTCCATGCCAGGACTTTCCTAGACCCACCCACCCGATCCCATCTCCATTCACTGCCACCTGCCCCATGGCACAGGCAAGCCCCGCTCTCTCGTCATTCTCAACCCAGCCACCAGGCCCAGGGTCCCCAGGGGCTTGCACAGTCGGCTTCCTGACAGCAAACGTGACAGGCACCCAGCCCTGGTCACACCTGGGGAAGGCTGCCACACCAAACAAGCCTCTGGGAAGATGCCCACCACGTGCACCCTGAGCGGCCATAGCTCAGTCCCCGTGAGCCTGCGCCCACCCCCCAAAGCAGGGCCTGCCCTGGGGACAGTGCAGGAGACCTCAGTGGGGGGCACTGAGCCCTGCAGCCGCCAAGCTGTCCTCCGAGAATGGGACAGAGTGGCCGTC
Source organism: Artibeus jamaicensis (assembly GCF_021234435.1). Classification (NCBI taxonomy): domain Eukaryota; kingdom Metazoa; phylum Chordata; class Mammalia; order Chiroptera; family Phyllostomidae; genus Artibeus; species Artibeus jamaicensis. The sequence continues at coordinate 25,362,259 of NW_026521954.1, read as the reverse complement.
ATGTGACCACAGCCGGCAGACGCAAGCCCGCCACTCAGCTTTGTGGCCGGGTTCGCACCTGTGTGTTCAGGACCCTGAAGTGCGTTACAGGAAGGCCTTTCGGGGCCTGTCCATGGGGGCTGCCTGTGTGCCACGGCTTCAGTGACGTATCCTGCCCACTCCCACCCAGAGACCTCTCGGGCCCACTCTTCTCTCCCCCGGCCCACATCGGGGGGCCTGGCCCGGGCCACCGCCACCCTCTCTGAGCCTGCAGCCTGAGGTCCTGCTCCCAGCCCCACTCCTTCCCAGCTAGGGGACCCTGGGCCACGGACTCCTAAGCTCTCCGGGCCTCAGCGTCCACACCCAGGCCAGCAGACTCTGAAGCGTATGTAATTAGGCACCAATAACCAACCTGCCACACTGCCTCCCTGAGCTCGCCAGCCTCTCACTGGGGACCCATCAGGAGCCGACTCCGGCGCGCGCCCTCGCCGCTCCCGCTGCTCCCGTCCACCCCTTCTCGCCGCACTGGGCCTCTCTGAGCCGCACAGTGTTAAGCCCCGGGGGGGGGGGGGGTGTGCCAAGGTAGCTGAGACCACCTCCCTGTGTTAGGGGCTGAACTGGCCTCCCAAAATAACCGTGCGTTCAAGTCCTGACGCCCAGGACCTCCGAACATGACTATTCAGAGGGGGAGTCTTTGAGGGGGTAACAGAGGTAAAAGATACTGGCCCTGACTGGGTCTGGCTGATGTCCCTGTTAGAAGGGACTCAGACACGGACTTGCACAGAAGGACAACCCGCAAGAACCTGGGAAGGTGACGGACACCTGAACGCAGAGGCGAGGGGCCTCAGGAGGAGACGCCCTGCCCACACCTTGGTCCGGGCTGCAGCCTCTGAGCCCGCGATGTGCTGTGCGCTGCCGTGGCGGCCCTGGGAAGCTGGCAGGCCCGCCCACGCGGACTCGACAGCTGGTGGGTGTCGAGACCCAGCTCGCACCTTCTGAAGCTCTGCACTTCTGATTGGTGCCCCAGCCCTCTGTGTCCCCCCAAGTCCCAGAGCAGACAACAGGGACGAGCGAGGATTGTGTCTGCACAGGGCTCCTCTCCCCATCTCAACCCTGTGGATACAGGCAGAGCAGACACGCCCGGAGCAAGTGTGGAGAACGGGGGGGAGGGGTGCCGGCCTGCTGATGGACGAACAGCGACAAAGCTGAACAAACTGGGCCTGACTGCATGGTCGCGAAAGCTCACGTTCAAGTCCATCCAAGTTGGAGTTCGAGTGCCATGAGGGAGGCACACAGGTGGGCCTCACTCAAAATGACCACAATCGGTCCGAGGACTCCCAGAAACGGCAAGACTGGGACAGGGCGCGGCACAGCCTCGTTGGGGTGCCCTGAGGCCTTGACCCCAGAGGCAAAGACCGGCCCTCTGAATCCACCTTCCGATCCCCCCACCTGCAGCCCCCCCACCTCAGAGGGCACCTCCGCCCAGCCACTCGGATGCAGCAAAGGTAACGCCGACTGATTGCGTGAAACGTTACTTTCACACATAAGACTTCGTGTCTATAGCTCAGCGTCAGACAGGAAGACAGTGTTTGCTTCCACGCAAGTCCCCTGCCACACCTCCATGGGAGGCAGGACACCCAGCCACCGGCAGGAAACCCACAGTCGTCCCCTGTGGCAGCTGCCAGGCCTTCCTGGGCACCAGAGCGAGCCCTGCGGCTCCTTCTTGCAGGGGCTCTAACACAGCCCTTCAAAAGCCTGTCCCTCTTGTCATTGCTGTTTTTAAATTTTGAACAAGGCCTGACGTGGCAAAGCAAACCCCTCCTCAGGTTTGCCGAGTGCACCTCCGGGGTCTCAACCCCCGGGGCCGACTGGGTGGAACAAACTCGTTCAGGGGTTCAGGGTTCTGCTCAGCAAACTGGCCTCCGGGTAGTTTCCTCCTGGAGAAGGTGACTGAAGCGGAGGAGACACCCAGTGCAGAATCCTGGCTGAAATCTTTGGCCCCGGGGCTGCCAGGGGTGAACAGAGAAGCAAAGGGCGCTAGACACCCGGGGGCACATGGTTCCAGCCCTCCCACCCTCCCACTGGTTCTGGGTGGGGGGGAAACCTGCAGGGTCACTTCTCCCCCAGATGCTCTGCCTTCCTGAACTCCGGCCTCCCTGGACTCGCCCTTCCTTCCGCAAGGGAGGTGGGGGAGGAGCGGGAGTGGGGGTCCGTGTCTGGGCTCCGCATTTCCTCGATGTCTGCCTTCCCTCACCCACAGACACCAACACTGCTCACTGCCCCGCTAAGGGCCAGGCGATGCTCTGCTCTCCACCGGCCACGCCTGCAGCATCGCTGCCCTGCCGTTTCCTGGAGGCTGGAAGAGAACCTCACCTCTGTTCTGAACCTCCTGCCCCTCAACAAGGAAAGGCCAGCATCCCCGCTTCACCCCCAAGTCCCCTCTCCCGGCATTCACCTGCCAACAGCCCCGTCACCCAACCCAGCCACTGTCCCCAAGGATCGAGGCCAGGGGGCCGCTCTGACAGCACCCCACTCCAGAACCCCAGCACCCCAGCCCCCTGGTCCAAGCCCCTCCTCACTCTCTCCCAGAAAGCCACTGGGTGCCCAGGCCCTGTGCTCAGAAGGGACAGGGGTGTGTGCAGGGAGGAGCGTGGGTGGCGGCCAGATGCCAGTGAGCCCTGAGGCACCGGTCCCACTTTGGGGGCTGGCCTGCTCCCCCCAGTCTCTCTCTCTCTCCCCTCGCACCCTCATCCCCTCCACGAAGCTGAAGTGACAGCGGGACTAGAGTGAGCTGCTGGGCCCGCAGCCTCTGCAGGTGGGGGCGGGCGTGGCACCGCTGCCCGGCTCCACGGGGCCCACTCCCACCGCTCGTTCGTTCCTCTGAGTTGTGGCCCCCAGTGCCCTGGCACCCTACAAATCACAGTTCACCCCGTGGGATGTGCTTTGTCCCCAGTACTAGGGCACAGTGAAGGGCAGGACCCAGCTGCACGTCTGCAGTCAGACCCCTTTCTTAAGAGGCAGGTGGGGGGGGCCCCTCGGGCTCTTCTGGGGAGGGGGTGCCTGCCGCCCTCCGGGAAGCACCCCCTCAGCACCCAGGCCGCCGCTGCTGGTCAGGGGGCGGGCAAGTCAGCTGCACACCCCCTTCCCCAGGGCTTCTGGTCCAGCTGGAAAATACCAGAAACAAGCCCATCAGGTGCTGCCCCCCCCCCAGATGATTCACCCATCCACCCTCTGCCTCCTCCAGCTGAACCCTCCCCAAGGGGGAGCCCAGCGGGCTGGACAAGGAGGGGGTGAAGGTGCCACAGTGCCCAGGGTGACACCCCTTTCCTGGCGGGGGGCACACCCAGACTCCCACACCTCTGTTTCCAAAGCATGCCGGGGTCCTGGCCCAGAACTGCCTCCTCAGAATTTTAGGGAGCAGTGGTCAAGGATGCGAGTTGGGGGGTCAGCCAACGGGGGACACCCCCCATGAACAACGATGGGAAGGAGTGAGCAGAGACTCCCCTCTCTCCTCCCTGTACAACCAGCGCTACACAGACACACACAGGCAGAGCAGATACCGCCACCCGGGTGCTAACCCGGAGGGCTGCCTGGAGCCGGCACCAGCATGACCATCAGTCATCCTGCGAAGTGGGGGCCAGGAGAGCAGCGAAGGGCAGTCCCCAGGGGTGAGTATGAGGCCATCCCCAAGCCTGGAGACGCAGCACCAAAACCCACGGGGCAAGATCCGGCACAGGTAGGAACCACAGCGCTGGTGGAAGGACGCACGGGGGACCCCAACAGAAGTGGCCTTTCAGGAAAGGGGGTGTCGTGTTGAACTTCCAGGTGGAGCAAAGCTAAAGGGGCAGGGACTGCGGGGTGGGGAGCGGCCGGGAGTTTGCAGCCTCTGGTAGGGAGTGGGCAGGGGGCGCCCGACTCTGCCAGAACACCCGAATCCCGGGGCGTCCGGATGCCTCTGGTGGCAGGACCTCCAGGCAGCCCCGGGTCACACGAGGGTAATCAGGGAGAGTGGCGACCCCAGAATCGGACCCCAAGCTAACCAAGGAAGCCCTGGAGCCCGTGGAGGTGCCCTGTGCGGGGTGCTAGGCAGACCGATGTGGGGAGGGTCCTGGAGCCAAAAATCCCAGAACGCACCACTGAGCGGCCAGGGCAGAGGCCGAGGGCGGACGCGGTGCAACACCCGGTTGGGGGATAATCCTAAATAGGACCTAGGGCTGCCCCAAGGTGGCCAGGGTCCCCAAGGCTCTGCAGACAACGCCAGCCCCCAAAACCTGTGATACCGAGGCCTTTGGGGGCGCCCCCAGGTGGTTCCGGGTCCCGGAAATCTGTAGACATGTCCCCGAGGTGAGTCAGGGTGCTCACATACCTGGGGACTTCGCCCCGGGTAACCGGTAGCCGGAGCCCGACGGGGGGCCTACGAGGTGACTCGCTTCCCTAAATAGCCTAGAAAGCCCGCGGCGACCGCCGGGCGGCCGGGAAGTGGGGGATTCCAAGGTGTGCGGGGAGGCGGCCCCGGGGCGCGCGGAGGTCACTTACGCTGCTGTTCTCGCCTGTCCAGTGCACCATCGCCTGGTTGTGTGTCGCGTCTCCCTTGAGCACGAACGACGAGCTGGTGAGCGCCGGCGAAGCCGCTCCGGCCACCGAAGCCGCCCGCGCCCAGCGCCCCTGGCCCGCGGCGGGAGCTCCGTCCTCCCCGGTACTCGGAGCGGGACCCGGGGCGCTGGGCTCCGCGCCGCGCTCCGGTCCGTCCTCGCCTCCACGGGGCAGCGCTCGCCCCGCGAGCGAGCTTGGCAGCGAGCGGGTCAGCCGGGCGATGGGACCCCGGAGCCCGGGCTCGGAGGAGCGCCCCGCCGCCCCGCCGGCGACCGGCAGCGGCGGCAGCAGCAGCAGCAGCAGCGGCAGGAGCGGCCGGGAGCGCAGCGGCCGCGGGGCTCCGGCGCTCGGAGCTCGGGCGGCCGGGCCGGGGCCCTTAGGGGCGCGCGGGGGCCCCCGGGGCGCCATGGTCTCTGAGGGGCGGCGGCGGGCGGCGAGCGGCGCGAGCGAAGGAGACCGCGGCCGCGAGAGTCGGAGGGCGCTGAGGAGCGCGAGCGAAGAACGCAGAAAAAGGAGCGGGCGAGGGGAGGGCGCGCGCGGGAGGAGGGGACTCGTGCTCCGCCGCCTGGGGTGCGCTCGCGGGCGAGGGCGCAGCGCCACCTGCCGGCAGCCTCGCGCCCACCCGCCCGAGCGAGCGCCTAAAGCTCCAGGCCCCGCCAGAGGTCGGGGAGCGGCCCCACCCCGCAAGGCTAGGGAACCCTGGGCTGGCTTCCTTGTCCCTGCCTCCTCCTCCCCTCCGATCTCTCTCCTTCTTCCGCTTACGGAGCACCACGCTGGGCCAGCTTCGGTCCAGGAACGTGGATACAGGGGCACCGCCAGCCTGTGGCCAGGCCCTGTAGGGGACAGACCACACCTTGGTGGACGCGTTTATTGACAAAATGACTCCACGGACCCCGGGCTAGGACACAGTGTGAGTGTGTACGCTGGGTTGGGGAGGTGGTTTTTCCCGTGGGAGACTCTCAAGACCTGACCCTGGAGAGAGAACTTAGCACTGGGAATCTCCAGGAAGGGCCCTCGGGGCAGTATGTGGGCCCCAGGAGGCCCTGGCACAGCCTGGGCGGCACCCACTCCTCCAGCAGCCACCTGGGGCTCAGGCTTCAGGAGCTGCCTGCACTGGGGGCTTTATGTCCCAACTCCAGGGGCCACCAAGGGCTAGCCCGGGAGCATAAGGAGGGACATCTGGGAACAAGGTGACCAGAGAGAAAGGGTGGGGGTGTGTCTTGTCCCGGGCAGAGCCTGGCAGGCCGAAGTGGAGGTAGCAGAGAGTCCCCAGTCACTGAACCTTTAGACGGATTTCAGCATAATGTCACGGAGCGCCTACTGGCTGCAACCTGGGCACCTCGGAGGAAGACAGCAGCAGGAGGCCTTCCTCCTCTGCCGGGATGGGGCCACCGGGCCCTCCTTCCCCCAGAGGTCCCTGCATCAGATAAAGGCCCTCAGGCCCACGTCCCTGTCACAGCCGCCCCCTAACTCCAGTGACCCCAGAGGACTAACGTTTGGGGAAGACAGAACATGGGGTTCCCTCTGGCCCCCCAAACCCCTGTAGCAGCCCCGCACGAAGCCCCAGATGGAACAGGACTGCCGGCTGCTCCTGGAGTCCCACACTGGAGACACCCGCAGTAAACAGACGGTGATATGGGGGGCAGGGGGGACTCAGGCATGGGGGGGACTAGGGGCGGGTCCAGGCTGGGGAAGGGGAGGCTGCTCAGAGGGGACAGCTTCTACTGATCCAGGTGACAGTAGCGATAGTCACGAGAATGGCACTTGTGCCCACGCTGGGCCCGACTCTGCTCCTGAGGGGAGGCCGAAGTCCTCGCCCCCCCAGGACAGCTGCAGAGGGCAGGTCCTGTCGCCCTCAGTTTAAGGCTAAGATGGGGAAGCCACACGGGGCTCGGGAATGCGCCCAAATGAGGCAGAGGGCCACGTCCCAGGTGCCAGCCGAGTGTCCTAAGTGAGACCCTTCACTCCCCACTTCCCGGGTCCCCGCCCCACCCCACTGCCCTGACTCAGGGGCTGTCCATGCGCCGACCCAGGCCGGCCACAGCACCGGTGAGAGCTGGAGCTAACCCGGCGGGCAGCCGGGTTCACCATGGAGTCACGAGGGCACTGCGGGGAAACCGGCACCTAGGCTCCGTCCGTGCCCTCTGGACCTCTGCGTGGAGCCCCTCGCCGGCCATCTCCAAATGGCCCAGGGACCCAGGCTCGCTGACAGCCTCGGGCCCCCACCCCGAGGCTCAGCTCCTAGAAGAGTTCCCAAGGGAGTGGGTGCCGAGCTCCTGGCACGGGCTGGGCCCTGGTCGGGGGTGACTTTCCAGAGAAGTCAGGGGGCCCCTGGAACCCCAGTCCAAACCTTTTTGCTTCAAAATTCAGACATGCCTCCCATCCCCTGACACAGTTCCTGCTACAGAAAGAAGACTCCTCGTCCCTCCCACTTTGCTCAAACCATCCGCTCACTTGTAAAGGTTCCAGGCCTCTTAAACAACTCGAGTTCTCTCTGCCCCTCCCAGGGTGGCTCAGTTGGTTGGGGCACCCAGGGCCCCAGTGCGGAGATGTGCTGGTTCAGAAACAAGGCACCCAAGGCCCAGAGAGGCCAAGTAAGCAGCCTTGGATCACACAGCGGGAGGGGCGGGTCTTCAGGACAAGGGCGCTGACAGTGATGTTTCAGAAGTGGTTGTAGGGCCCCAGACACCCCACCCCCCGTCCCACAGAGGCTGTCCTGCCTTGGAGAGCGCCCATCAGGGCCAGTGTGGGATCCAGGGCTCACGGAGACAGGAGCCTTGGTGGTGTCTGACCCCAGTCCTGCGCAGGCCTGGGGAGAAACGAACGTCTGGGAACGCTGGTCAGGGTGGCCGGAACGCGCCAGCTGGGGTGTGTGTGAGAGACTGCGACAGTGACAGAGAAGCACCGTGAGCCTGCGCTGTGCCCCCCACCCAGCCGAGTCCGGAGGGGACGGGTCCCAGCAGTCCCATCTGCAGTCCTCGGTCCCGCCCTCGATGCCCCAGCTGGGGGACAGTGTGTCTTCACTCCTGAGGGGAGCTCGTTCCAAGTGGGGGGCAGAGAGGAGCCCCACAGATGCGGGGGCTGGGGAAGGGTTCCTGGCCTGCCCCCACCCCGCCCGCAGCGCAGCTCTGCCGACCATCCTGCTCGGCTGCTCGCCAGCCGGTGTGCAGGGCCTCGGTTTGCCCGTCTGTGCAACGGGACAGTGGCCTGCAGCAGGACTCACACGGGCGCGAGCCCTGTGGGGGCTCCCTTGGGAAGGGGGCTGTGGGTCAGGAAGGGCCTGTCATTCCTCTTGGAGGGTCACATGGTGTTGGCACATTAAGGACCAAAAAGGTCTGCAGTTTAAACATCTGTGGGCCTGTGATCGATTCCGTTTCCCCCCAATTCTCTGCCCGGAGGTCCTTTACGGCTGCCAACAGCGGGAACACACAGAGAACACAGCCTGTCATGGGGATGGATGGGTGCTGGGGGGCGGGGCTTGTATTCCTGCCCAGTAGGAGTCGGAGGAACACACCTGAGCAGGTCTTCAATGACAAACCGGAGCCAGTGGGACTGACTCGGGACAAAGGAGTGCAGGGCACATTCCGCAGGGAGGGGCGGCTGCCCCGGGTGTACACGGCTGAGCCCTGACTCACCGCCCAGAGGATCCCTGCCTCCGAGCCCCAGGAGAGCCCCAGAGGATTTTCCAGAAGGAACAACCTGGTCAATGTGTGTTTCCGAAATGTGGATTCCGGGAGCTTCTGAGAGCTGGAGCTTGGAAGAGAAGCAGGGCGCCCCACTGCACCCCCGGCACCCCCCCCCCCAGCGGGAGACTGGCGGAGTCTGCAGCGAGGGCGGCTGCCACCGGGTGCTGCACGGCCACCGGGAAGGGCAGTCAGACAGTTGGGGGCAGTGGGTGATGGGTGCCCAGCAGCACTGGCAGGCCCCTGGTGGTCTAGGAGATGGCGAAGATGGGCTGCGCCCCCCGGAAGGGCCTGCGCCAGCCATGGAGCCCTGGTGGGCCCCGGGGTCGGGCCTGTGCAGGCAGGAAACACGGGAGCCAATAGGAGGCGCTGGCAGGCTGCAGCGGCCGAACGTTGAATGTGCTCCGCTGCCCCCAGACAGGTCTCAGATAAGACGCAGGCTTGCTGCCGCAAGGTAGTTGGGAATGACCTCTGAGCTGATGATGCTGGCTGACCTCTGAGCGAGGCAGGCACCGGGGCACAGCAGCCGGGCTTCAAAATGAAAATTAGAAATTAAAAAAAACAAAACAGCGTCGGCCGCTGAAGACAGCAAGGGAGAGAGGTTTCTCTCAATGTGGTCCAGGCAGGTCAGTAAACGAATAAATGAACAAGCAAAAAACAGCAACAACCTTCTAGGGAAATCAATATATATACACAATATACAACCTAAAATGTGCAGGTTTCACGAGGGAATGTATTATGAGAAATGCAAAGAAGTAGAAACATGGCCCATCCTGGGCAGGGCAGGGGGAGCAGGGAGAAGGGAGAAGGTCTTCGCGGACCGCCGGGGCTGGGCTTGGCACCAGAGGCTGCCGGGCAGCTATCAGAAATGTAATGAAAGAACTACAGAAAAGCAGGACAAATAAAAGTCAACCGACAGAGAGTCTCAGTAAGAAGGAAGAAATAGCGCACAAGAGCGAGGGGGGGCTCTGCAGCTGAGGAACGGACAGTGAGGGGAGCGGCCGGCAGGCGCAGCAGCAGACCCGGGAGGGCAGAGGGATCAGGGAGTGACCACAGAGAAACGGAAATTAGCAATGGGGACGGGGGACAACGGACGGAGCCTCAGAGCCTCCAGCACAGCAGCCTCTTCGTGATGTGAAGCCCAGAGGAGAAGGGGGGGTGGCAAAAACCCTCGGGGAATAGTGGCTGAGACGTTTCCAAGGCTGGTGGGAAACTTTCCTCTGAACTCCCAGGAGACACAGCGAACCCGGAGTAGGTGGGGCACAGAGAGACGCGGCCCACGCACACCGCGCTCAGCCTGGAGCCGAAGGCAGAGTCAGGAAAGAAGCAGGAGAAAAATAAAGTCCTCGGGGAAAACAGAAGGGCGGCAGAGTTACATGTTCAAAGCACTAAGTGGGAAAACTCGGGAACCGAAAATTCCGTATCTGGCAAAACTATCCCCCTAAACATAAAGGGGAAATAGCGGTGCCGCGGACGAACCCCGAGGGGCGGACTTGCTGCTGGAGGGCCGTTTCTACAGGACGCCCTGCCGTGGGCCGCGCGGGCCGGAGGACGTCAGGAAATCACACTCGGAGGGGAGGAGGGGGAGGGGCTCCATCGCAGCGAGGCCTCCGCACCTGGCTGGCAGTAAGAGAGCTTGAATCTGAACTGGACTGTGACCAATTAAAATGTATTCTCTTGTCCTCTCAGCAGCCACGAAAAAAAATAATTCAAAATATATGTTCTTGTACAGGAAATAAATAGGACATTAAAAATATTTCACACAAAACAAAGCAGAACCGAGGAACTGGGCCCCAGCCACGACGCTGAAAACCCTCGGGAGGCGGGGAGACACAGCAGACGGGACACAAAGGCACCAACGTACTGAGTGGGGGGTCCCCGCGTCCAACCAAAAAGCGGTACTGCTGGACCGGATGAAGAATCGAGACCCAAACTCACATGAGCCGCACAGGAGACAGAATTTGGGCAGAAGGACACAGGAGGCTGGAAGCAGAAGAATGGGACCGAGATGCGCCGCACCAGCAGTGACCCGCAGGCCTGGGAGTGACCAGCAGCATCGCGCCCAGAAGAAGCGCGCCCGGCTTACCAGGAGGGCAGGTGTGCAGAAAAGGCAACCTGTGGGCCAGCAGGCACTGCCGGGCCGGGGAAGGGGCGGGCTAGGCCGCTGGACTCCCAGATCCATGAGCTAAAGGCCGCTGGGCCACTCACTGAAAACGAGTGGTCTGTGGCAAGTAAGTCGAACCTCAGTAAAGCTGGGGCTTTAATTTCTGTATTCATTTTTACTGAAAACTATATTCTATTTGCTCGTTTTTGCCTGCAACTCAAACTCTGGGAATTTAAAATTGACATCGTTGCCCGTGAGGTGCTAGAAAACACCAGGAGACATTTCAGCCTCGTCTCCATATGGTTTGACCTTCTCCAGAGGGTTCCTTCGCACGGATGCCTGGCCCACAACCTCACGTGGGAGCACTGGTCCCGCAGGACTGCACAGGGCTGGCTGCCGGAGTGGGCCCCTCCCCCGCGGCCCTTCTGCGTGTTCTGTGCACAGCTCCCCCGAGTGGGCGTGGGCAGGGTCCTCCTGGGAGCTGGGCGGAGGCCGCGCTTCCCACTGGACTCTCTCACAGAACCGGCCCAACCGGACCTTCTGGAAGGACTTCAGTGGAGGAGCCAGGAGGGAGACCGAGAGAGGTTTCTGACCGCCGCCCACTGCCATTTCCTTGGCCATGGTGAAGTTCAGCTCCGGCGGCTGGGCCTTGAGGTCTGAGTTCATCTCCAGGGCCAGCAGAGCCTGGAAGAGGATGGACTCGAACTCCTCTGGCGTCTCGACATTGGGCTTCCCAGTCTTGGTCTCCATGGGAACGTGGCTTTCTTTCTGGTGGGCGCCTCCCTGGGAAGACAGTAGGACTGTTTCTAAAAACCGAGGAGCGCACCTCCGCCTTCCCACAATCACCCGCTCCACCCCATCCCAGAGCGCCTGCCCTGGGCCCCGGCTGGCTGCCGGGCCACCGGGGAAGTGACACCTCCAGGAGCTGGCCATGGCCGGATGGCCACCAGGTCACCGGGTCAGCTGCATTTCTTACACCCCCCTCTCCTGCCCTTGCCATGCCCTGTGCTGCGGGGCTCGCTCAGGGTCACCTCGTTTTACAAATGGAGAAGCAAGGCTTCCAGAGCACCAGCGCGTCCTTCGAGGAGACCCAAAAGCTGTTGGAGCCACGGGGGGATCCCGCTGCTGGCCTACACCCAACCCCTTCACTCCCCCCAAGGAGCGCGGGGCTGGCATGCTGTCCCCTGCTCTGCCCCAGCTGCTCACCATGGAGCCAACCTCAAAGCCTGGGCCCTGGGGGCTGCCGTCCCCTGCAGGTGACAGGCCTTTGCCTGCTGCTCTGCACCTCTGCTCCCAACCTTGGTCACCCCAACTGCCCCCCCCCAGCTCAGGCGCAGACCTGACCCCTCCCCAATGAGATCACGGGGCGCTGCTCACGGGCACAGCTTGTCCCCTTGGCCTGACTCTCGGGGCACCCGTCCTCCCCACCCCACCAGGCCTCCGGGCCCGGGGGGGGTGCAGAGTTCGGCAGCGAGCTGGTGTGTGTGCCCCAGAAGACACATCCAGTCCACACCCCGGGCACCTGTGCTGAAGGGACCTTCTTCGGAAATGGGGTATCTGCAGATAGAGTGGAACCCATGGCAACAGGGCAAATACCGTCCGGGTCCCCCCGCAGGAAGTCCCCAGAGTCTCGAAATGCAGAGACCTGGACGACGATGGCGGGGGCAGAGTCCGGGACGGGGGAGCTGTGGTCGTGTCTCAGGGACGGACTTGTTTTTACAAGGTGGAGAGCGTCCTGAGGCGACACGACCCTGTGAATTGTCAGAAACACTGAATGCCACCGAATGGGACACTTACAAACGGTTCAGGAGGCAGGTCTGTCTTCCTCATTCAACCCCAGTGTCTGAGGTTGTGATTCTAGCTCCTGACTGTGTCCTCCGTCCAACTTAGCACCAACCTGAGAAGGCCAGCCCTGCTCCCCTGACCAGCCCCCGGGACACCCCCTCCCAGAAGCCCCATCGAGGGGCCGCGGGACCCCCTTTCCCCATGGGCATCTCTCCCACCCCTCTGCCTGCCTCTGGTCTCCTTCCAAAGGAAGGAAGTGACAGTGGCCGACGCCCCAGCAGGCTTTGGGCAGACAGCCCTTGCCTTCTAGTGCGTCGGGGGGGGGGGGGTGGGCTGGGTCTATCCCCAGGGCGTACACAGTAACAGGGACCCTGCCGTGGAAGGGCGAACTCGCGAACACGCCGGGAGCTGTCGTCAGAACAGCACTGACAGGGCTCCACTCGGGCGCACACCTGTGCTCCCCAAAGCCACAGCGGCGCCAGGCCAGAGAACCCTACCAGACGCCACCCACAGGCCACACCTACAGGACTTGGGGGGCAGAGCGCTTTGGGGAGCCGACTGTGTGGGTCAGCGGGTGTGAACCCCCTTTCAGCCGCACACGGACCCTCTGCTGCTTCCCACGGGCACGTTACTCTGCGGTTGGAGCTTCGCCCCAAGTCCAGGCCCAGAGAAGACCCCCATGCGCCTATCAGAGTGAAGACAGTGTCAGACGGAGCCGCTGTCTCACCAGGGCCACCAGGGGGAGCCATGAGTGGGGTGGAGAGGAAGGAAGGACAGACAGACAAGAGACAGGCCTTGCAGGGACCAGGGACCACAGGTCCAGGACTGAGGACAAGGCAGAGGACTGGGGGCTGGGCAGGCCCCCGGGGGCTCCAAGGAGGCACTGCTTGAAGGTGCGGCAGCCACCTCCCCCGCCGCCCTCCCCAGAACAGGGTCTACGCAGCTGCCAGCACCGGGAGCCGTGCGGCTGAGGCAGCACCCAGCTGGGTGGGCAACTTGGGGACCTCCATCAAAGCTTTCAGTCGTGGCGGCTCTGACTGAGTGACTCTGCTCCCAGGAAAACCTGTGCGTGAAAGGCTCACAGGCGCCCCGGCTGGGTGGCTCAGTCGCTTAGAGCGTCGTCCCCACAGGCTAAGGTTGTAGGTTTGATCCCCACTCAGGGCACATACAAGAATCAATCAATGAACGCATCAATGAGTGGGACACAAATCCATGTCTCTCTCTCTCTCAGATCCATAAATATTGAAAAGAGAAAGGCTTGCAGGCACACGTGAGCACTCGGGCACCGAGACGGTCACACAGCACCCTTTGTAACAACCGGAAATCAGAAAGACAGGTGACATCAGTGGGGGGACTTTCGCGCCCAGACCTGGAGGCGGCTTCAGGCAAACCCACCGGGACAAAGGCCCAGGACACTTCGATCAGGAAGAGCCTGGGCGTGACAGGGAGGCCAGACGTCCCAGAATCCGGTTCTGAGGCACAAAGTTGGACTAAGGACAGGAGTGGGGGCTGGCTGGGGAGGCACAGGAGCGGCCAGGCCCCAGGTAAGTGGAGACGGTCCGGGCCAGTGGGCAGACCCTGGCCCGGCAGAGGGAGGGGGCAGGTGAGGGGCGGGCCGGGGCTCTGGGCTCTGGGTGGGGACGCTCTCTGCCTGTCACTGGGTCAGGCCCAGCCCCGCTACTTTGTGCATGTGCGGCCTTGGGAGAATCATCAAACTTCCCTGGCCCTCAGTGTCCACGCCTGGAAATGGGGACGATAACAGTGCTCTCTACCCGGGATGTCCTGTGGCCCAAGTGAGATCGACACACGCAACCCACTCAGAACACGCCGTGCTGGGTGTTATACCCAGCTAGGAAAATTACAGCTAGGGCATTACCCAACCCTAAATCTGCAGTTCCTGGAACAGGGTAATGAACAAACATCCGGGAACAATTGGGTTTAAAATTCTAGCCAAATAAGGTAACTAACCCGGCCCGCCAGAAAGGGCCCCGCCAGCAGCAGCACCCACCAATCAGGGACCCTCGCCGTTTTTAAATAAGCCAATAGCTAACCGCCACCTCTGCTTCTGTATGCCTTTGCTTGCTTGCTAGAAAACATAAATACCCAGTAGTCTGTAAGCCAGGCGCGACTTCCATTTTGTAGCTCTGAGTAGCTATGTGACTCCGGTAACAGTTGGGGAAGTTTGCCCCTGCACAGGAAAATCTTTGGCCATTAAAATTTTTATCAATTCGGTTCCAGACTCCGAGAGTGTGTATTTACCCGCCGATCGTCTACAACACTGGGGACAGGCTGCCCGCACCCCCCGTTGGGCCCTTTACCGACCGCCCCCCACTTCCCCTCCCCCTGCGCCCCAGCAACCTCTGTCTACTCGGTTTCTCTGAGTCTGACTCTCGCTGGACTCCGCACGTAGGGGGCATCCTGCCGTGTCCGGCTCCTGCATCCAGTTCATCTCGCTCAGCACAAGGCCAGCCAGGGCCATCTGTGCTGTCGTGAATGGCAGGGTGCTCTTCTTTCTCATGACCGAATACGTCCGACGTGGCTTTGCCCCACTAATTTTGAGCTTTGCCACCTGCCCCTCCGGTCTGTGGATGCACTGAGACAGACCCGGCCATTCGCTCCCCTTCCTCTGCGCCCTGTCCGGGCCTGGCGTCAGCTGGCTGAAGGCTCTCCCGATGCTGGGACACCACAGACAATGCCATCTCCCAGCGGGACCCGTCCCTGGTGCCCCCCACCCACTCTTAGCTCCAGCAGGCACCCGCTCTCCTGAGCCTCGCTTTCTGCACCTGCGAGATGGGCCGACTCGGCCGCTGCGGGGCCCTGGAGACCCTCAGTCAGTACTCACTCCCCCCGCCCCTGCCTGGCACTGTCCTCAGGGGTGGGGGCAGCAGGGCTGGGCACCGCATGCACGAGGTGGACACAGCTCCCTGCCCCCAGAGCTGGCCTTCCAGGATGACGAAATGGTCCCCCAGAGGACACTTGGCGACATCTGAAGGCCATTTTGGTGGGGGCTGCCAGCATCGACTGGGCAGAGGGTGGACGGCTCTGGGGCACCGAGAGGGAGCCAGGCCGCAGGACGGCCTGTGCAGAGCCCCGGCCCCGGATGCCACAGGCGACAGTGGAGAAGCCCTGCTCTGGGGGAAGGGCTGTGAGCAAGGCTCGGACTCGAGGTCGGCACGGCTTCGAAGGGGAAAGCCTCCAGCCTGAGACCCGATGAGACAGAGAGGTGGCCCCCTTGGCACCAAACCAGCCTGGGACGGCCCTCAGCCACAGCCCAGGGGACCCAGAGCTGAGTGGGGCCCCAGCCCACCAGGGGAAACTCACACACCGCGGGCCCTGTGCTCACACGCGAGTGGCCCGTCCTCTTTCTGAGCCTCAGACGTAAAATGGGGGCAGCAGTGGGACTCGTGTGATGGCTTCGGGCCCAGTGGGGCAGGGCCACAGGAGGTGTTTAGTCACGGGCCACCGGCACTGTCCCTCAGGGTGGAGGGACATGGAAGGCTCCGGAATACCGAGAGGCGCTCGGAGACACGGTGTGGGGGACAGGACAGCCACCCAGGGTCCCCAGGCTTACGTTCACCACGTGGGTCAGGAGGGAGAGTGAGACAAAGGGACCTGCTCAGAGGTGTCACAGGGCCGCTGAGTGTGTGCAATGAAGCTGAGGGACCAGAGGGCCAGACATGGAGCTGGACAGGACACGCCTGCCACACCACGCCCGGCTCCCGCCTCCCCACAGAGAGCCTCGAGACCCCTCGTGCCCAGTGCGGCGGCCGTGGGGGCCCCCAGAAACCACAGACGGACCGGTCCCTGCCGCCCTAGTGGCACAGACGCTGTGTCCTTCCACGACCCCAGTGCCCTGCACCTGCCGAGCCGCCTCCAGGAGCAAGCCCCGCCGCCACACCAGGGCTTAGAGCAATTGGAATGCGAGAAAGGGGCCGTTGCAACTGAGGGTCCGCAGGCCAGAGGCCACTGTGCAGGAGGCCTGTCCAAGCTGAGACAGAGACATGGGCAAGGAGGAGCCAGCCCTCCGGGTGTGCAGGGCAGAGGGGGCGGGGCCATCCCCGAGGGAGGGGAGCGGAGAGTCCGGCCTGGCTGAGAAGGAGACGCAGGGTGGCCCCGCCCACACCTGCCCTCATCCTGGCCCCGACAGGCTCCCCTGCACAGACTTGTAAATGCACCCACGTCCCACCCAAGGACACCGCCTGGATCGGGCTGCCCTCTGTACCTAATTCACTGAAAGGCAATTTTTGTTTTAGACTTGTAAGAAGTAAACACACTTCACACTTCACTCTCCTATAAACTCACCTGCTCCCTCAGGGCCCGGCAGGTAGGCTTGTGTTGTGGCCACGGCTGCATGGCTCTCCTCCACCTGTGACCCCCAGACCCCCGCCCGGGTGCTGTAGCTGGGTCCTGCGGCACCCATTCCCCCAGCAGGAGGCCTGCAAACAGAATAGCACCCACCCACACCCCTACCTGCTCTTGAGAAGCCCCCCGATTGGTCCACACCCCTGCCGATGTGTGGCCAGTGCCTAGGCATGTGATGTCCATCTGTGCTGGGGCCCAGCCTTGGCAGGGTTCGGGGTCCCCAAAGGATGGATGTCACAGGTGAATGAAGAGTCAGACACCTGGTTGGATGCCGGGGAACAGCCAGCCTCTGTGGGTCTGACCGAGCTCCCAGAGTTTGATTTAAGCTTTATTTTTATAGAGATTGTAACACAATAGGTATATGGCATGACCAATTAAGCAGAAAAGATTAATGCAGAGGTGACTAGAAAAAGTACAGGAAATTCCATAGATCAAGTTATGTTAAACAAAGGTTATTTTGACCAGGAGAGACATTAATCAGACAATTAGAACTAGCTGTATGTACAGAGCTTCAGATGTCTTATTATTTATTAAAGTTCTTATAATTAGGCATGGGGCAATTATTTCTACATGCTTAGTTTGTAATAATTAATTAGCTTGTCTTGCTTCTTCTATCTGTTGAATTCTATTTGATATATATTCCTGTCCAAGGTAGAGGAGGGGCTGTTACCCCACCAACTTTCAGATATTCAGGGGCTACTTCATTAGGGGGGACTTTGTTCTCTGGCCGAGAAATTATTTGGTACAACCTCATTGGAATTATGCGGATCATTGGGCCTGAAATGCAGGTGTCTAAAAATCCCACCACCTGTTAATCACAAGGACAGACACACAGGGAGAGACAGACAGGAAGTCCAGCCACAGCTGCCTGTGCTGTGCAGACGCATCTCATCCGTCCGACTGTGTCAAGGGACGGCTGCTGGTCGGCTCCCGACACATCTGGCCAACGAAAATGAAGAGAGGACTGCCCAGAGGATGCTGGGAAATTATAGGAATGACTAAACCTGTCCCTGACCCTGACCCTGACTGTCCCCTCCACTCATCCAAGGTGGACAGGATGCTGCAGCCACCTTGTGAGCCCAGGAGAAGGGGGCGGAGCAGAGACCGAGCCCCGGGACCCGCCTGCCAGGCAGCCTGCCGGGAGGTGGCCTGTGCCCGGGTGGCGGGCTTCCCCGCGGGCTCCCTTCACGTAACCCGTCATTTCCAGCCGCCGCTCTGCGCTGCCTCCAGCCTGGCTCCCCGGCAATCGCTTGGCGACTCACTCTCCTCTTTAGCAAATCTTCCTTCTGCTCCGGTCGGCCAGGGTTGATTTCCATGTCCTGCACCTTAGGGCCCTGATGGTGCCGCGAACAGCCTGGCCCGGGCGTCTGCCAGCGGGCACGGGGCCCCTCCAGGGTGGGGCGCCGAGGGCCACAGTGCCAGGGCCCAGCAGGGCCCGACCGTGCTTGGCAGGGCCCGAGTGCCCAGCGGCAGAACGCCGACTTGATTCTCTTCCTCTCACTCCAGTTCACACTCAGCACCATCCTGTACTGGTTTCGGGTGCACGGCTGGGCGGCCAGACAGCCGCCGCCTGTACGGAGTGGTCCCCAGCACCCACCGGCCCTGCGCACGGTAATTACGACGTTATTACTCCACTCCCTACGCTGTAGGTTGACTTTATTCTTAAAGTCAAGAAATTTTGACCAAACGTGTGGTTGACTGGAAATCACAGTTGCCCGGGCGCCAACCCCCACTCAGCCCTCTGAGAGATGGACGACTCTCTTTCCGGAGGAGAGGCCTGGGGCTGGCGGGAAGGGGCCGCCCACAGCGCCCAGCTGCTCCGGGGCACGGCAGGGGCTCAGACGCCAGACCCGGGTTCCTCCACCCCCTCGCCCTGGCTGCCGCCTGGCACCAGAAAACAGTCAGCCCAGGGCAGATCCTGCCCACGTCACCCGCGCTCAGGTCAGCGGAAAACTTCAGTAACGCTCGGAGCCCAGCGAGCAGGTCGGCAGCTCTGAGGCTGAGGCGACAGTCCACCTTCTTACGCCATGTCCACTGAAACAAAGCCTTCCCAGGACGAGCCCTGCCTGTGAGTCGCAGGGTGAGCCGGAAGGGTTCCGGGGTGCCACGCAAGCTGAGGGCAGAAAGTGCGAATGGTGTCGGGTCTCAGGGTCAGGGCTGCATCTCAGACCCTGGCAGCCCATCGGCACCGGCACTGCCCGGTGGGCAGCCACAGGGAGGGCCCACCCGGGACGCCTCTCCTCTGGCCTGAGCTGCTGGCACAGGGCGTGGGCGTCACGAGTGTTTTGTAGGAATTGGGGACAGTGATGAGGAAGCATCAATTCTGCCAGCCGCGAGGGCCAGGCACTCGGGGGGGTACATGCTGTTCGATTCCCTCAGTCGCCCCGTCAGTGTTAGTAAGTGCTGCCCCCCACCCCCAGTGCAGACAGGAAGATGGGTGAGACCCGAGGGTGCTGGGGGGACTGGACTCAGACTAGGGCCCACCTCACTGGCCTGCCCCTCACCATAACGGAGAGACAGAGTGCAGGGCGAGGCTGCAGTGACCTGGGAGACTTCGCGGAGGAGGAGGCATTTTCACCGAGCACGGAAGGGGGTGCAGAGCAGGGAAGGGCCTTCTCCAGAAGGAACACAGTGGTGAGTGGACGGGAGGGCCAGCGCCCCCACAAGTTTCCCCAGCTCACCTCCAAAGGGGAGCGGGAGAGAAGCTGAGTCCGTCTGGGCAAACAAGCCGGTGTTCTCTGTCTCCTTGGAACACAGCTCTGAGGCCAAATTTCACAATTCTCTTTTCTCTTGAAAACCTGTTGGGTTTCGAGCCTGCATTTCTGGCAGCCTTGTCCCCCGAGGCTCCAGGCACTCAGGAGAGACGACCTGGCAAAGCGAGGCACAGGGCGTCCAGGAGGGAAAGGGGCCCGGTGGGGGTTGGGGGGCGGCACAGGGTGGAAATGAGAAGGAGGTGGGAGAACGGAGGCCTGGCAGGGGTTCCGAGGTGGGTGGCGCCACCAACAGAGGGAAGGACGGAACCTTCGAGCGCCTGCCACTGTGGCACGTGCCCCTCCACAGCTGCTCAGGTGAGGTGACAACTGAAATACCAAGCTTTCTTTCTGCTTGTCTACACGGATCAAGTGCCTGCCAGGCGCTCAAGCCACTCTGTGTCCTGGGGCCACGGAGTTCAACCTCCGAGAGCCATTCCCCCACCGGAACGAACATGCTTCCGGCCGGAAGCAGGCAGCTCCTGGGGACTGACAGCAATCCATAAGACAAGGGCAGAGGGGACACTGCTCAGAGGACTCACCCCTGATGGAAGGGGGTCTGTGTGGACAGACCCAGCTGCTGGTGAGGGCACTGACAGGCAGGCAGGGGCCCCAGGGGGCTGGTTCTGTTGTTCAGACCTCGCTGGCGCTGGGACCACAGGACACTCGGACACAGGCCTGACACGCAGAACAGACTGGACACCAGTCTGGGCCTGTAGCCACACCCTCCTGGCCCCAGTCTCGGCCAGACTTGCTGCAGCCTCGAGGGAGAAAATAACTGCTTCCTGTAATAAGCCGCCCAGTTTCGGGGGCAGGGTCCTTTGTCATGCAGCGCTAATGCGGCAATAGCTCACCGATACATAATGGCAACAGGGCCCCAGCATTGTTTGGCTGGAGGCCTGCCCGCTCAGAGCGGTCGAAGGCTTCCCGGAGATGCTGGCGTGTGGCCTGAGCCTGGAGGATGGGCAGGAGCATACAGTCTGGAGATGCCCCAGGCGGACGGAGGAACCACAGAAGGTCTCGGGCAGGGAAGGGCACGAGGCCAGTGGGGAAGCTGCAGGACCAGACGCTCGGCGTGGCCCAGCCAGAGTGCAGCAGAGCATGAGGCCTGCACCACCGTGCGGTTCTCTCTCTCTCAAGAGAGAGCAGTTCATTCTGGGGCCCTGTACCGCCCACTCCTTCTGATGCAACTTGGGGACAGGCTCAGCTCCAGGGCTTCTGCCTCTAATCCTCAGCAGTCTTGTAGTCTGCGCGGGGCAGGCTGCCCGAGATGGCACTCCTGTCTGAGCTCTGGCTGGGAGCCCTGCCCTGTTGTGCACTGCCCGGCTGTAGCCCAGCCGTCTCTGCTGGAGGGAAGTCAGGCCACCAGGCACCTGGGGGGACACCCCCCTCTCTCAGTGGGATTGTCACCGGTGGACCCCCCTGAGGGGGAGCACTTAGGGAAGGACTGGGGCCTCGCACGGCCTGCTGCGCCCCCTGCTGTCCAGGGCTGCTCACGGCAATTCCGACTCCCAGGGAAGAGCATTGCCCTTGCACCTCCGGAAGGCACCACGTGGCAGGGTGGTGGGTGAGCGCTGACTGACGCCCAGCTCTCCATCACAGCTGGGTTTGCCACCACCTCTCCTGGTGGATGGCTGGCCTTGGTCCCAGCTCACGCCCCTCCTGGGGGACTTCCCTCACAGCCCCGGGGAACAAGCACTTGTCAATATTCCAAACTGTCCCCTCCATTCCCCCCACCCCACAGCCCCAGAAAGCATGTGGTCTCTGTCACAACGCACAGCAGAAGACAGCCCAAGGTGAGGTAACAGTGCCTGCCCTCCCTCTGCTGTTCAAGCCCAATCTTGGTTTTGTTGCAGAGGGTGGTGGCCTAGTCTGCTCCAGCCAGGACTGCATTTTCCTGCACGTGATGGCAAGCTCCCTCCTCAAACGGCAGCCTCCCCCCACCCCCCGTGGGGCTCAGCCGTGGGGGGGGGGGCGCCGCCGCTGCTGATGGAGGCCCAGGGACTTCTCGTTGAGACCCAGAAGTCTGTGAGCCGGGCCCAGCGGGGGACTGCTGCCCCCTCCACAGAGGACGAAAGGGGGGGGGCTTTTCCCCTTGGAGGGGAAAGGTGGCCTGTTCAAGGTCACACAGTTACTGAGGGGCAGAGACCGAGGTCCTGACTCGCCCACTAACCAGAAATGACTGCCCACGGCCCCCAAGGAAACCGTCCTAGCCATGAATTGGGGATCACAGGATTTACCACAAGGAGCTGTTTCAGCATTCAAATCAAATTACGTACGAAAAGACTGCCGTAAACCGCTGAGTTGTAGCCGTGCTCAAGTTGTCAGGACAGCATTTTGCCTCAAGAGCAGGGCTGTTTTATGCAGACTCCTCCTATGCTGGAAGAGCTACTAGCCAGCCTTCGAAGCCCCAGCCTCAACGCCCCTCCCTGGGAGGCCTGTCGGACTCCTCACTGTAGGGTTGCAGAGTACAGATGCAGAGTAGCACATGGCACTTCCCAGTGGAAGGTTGAAGACCAGTGCTTGATCTCCGTACAGTCTTCTGCATAAAGATCCTGGCAGCGTTTCAGGGGGCAGCTCCTCCCTTAGCGGGCTCTCCACCAGCAGAAGCAAAAGGAAGCCTCTGTCCGCCCCGCCCGATCTCCCTTTGGGGCAGTGCCCACTGTGGCCACCAGGGGGCAGCACAGGCAGGCCTCTGTTGGGGGAAATCCCAGTTTGGGGTCAGGATCCGGGGAGTGACCTAGAGACAGACCAGCGGGACTGACGGGCGCTTGGATGTGCCCGGCCGGGCACGGACGCCCGCTGGTTGTCTGTCCGGCTGTGACTCTCTGCTGATGACCCCCGCTGCTCCATGCGCTACCTACAGCAGGATGCCCCTCTGATTTCCTCCGAGCCTCAGGAAGAGCTAGGAAAGGAGTGCTCCTATCTCTTTTAATCGTCACAATAAATAGTATGACCCCAGATGTACAAGGCAGCAGCATATCAAAGCTAAGAGAAAGTGAGCTGCCCAACCAAGGTCACAGTCAGTGAACGTGACATACTGTTTTAAATTTTATTACAGAAAATTTCAAATACATACAAACTTTCACAGTATCCGTCATCCAGCTTGAACCATGGACAACATTTTGCTACTTGTGTTTCTCCTATTCTCGTTTGTTTTTTTTTTTAACCAGAGTATTTATAAAGCATATTCCATTCCAGACACCGTGGCAATCACAGTAAATACTGCCATTTGCATCTCTAAGAGACTAGGACACTTTCCCCCTAACCACTACCTCTCCCTAAAAACAGGATCCGTAGCTCATCATTGTCTGCTCGCACCCCCATTCCCCCCCCCCCGCCGCGCACACAGGTTTCCCAGTCTGTGTGTTCCACCGCGACCCAAAGAAGGCCCGCACATCCCGTTCGGCTGTGTTTACGCTCTTTTACCCCCAAACAGTCCTAATTCCCTTTTCCACTCCAGGCCCTTAAGGAATTAACAAACGGCCTTTTCACACAGAACATCCACAACCCCGGATTTGGCCGCGTGCCGCCTGCAGGTGGCACAGGGTCCGCCTGGCGCACAGCAGGCGCTCAATTCATTCAACACAATGAACGCCTCACGGGGATCGACGCGGAGTAACGGAGGTCTGGGCGTCGCAAACGCGACCAGCAAGGCCGCACCCGGGAGGCCTCAGCCCTCGGGTCTTGGCGGAGCGTATTGCAGGCCGGGCCTTGCTGACGCGGGAGCCAAGCCAGAGCGCCGGTACCGCTCCAAGGGACGGCAGCTCAGAGACACGAGAACCAGAGGCACCCTCCCTTCCAGCACCTCGGCTCCTTCGTGACACGGGTACAGTGGCACTGACCTTTGTCAGATTGAGGAACACGTCGGACTCGTGAGCTTTAACTTTCTCTGAGGTTTTACTGTTCTTATTTTGATCTGCTTTGTGTTTTACTCTGAGAAAACTGAAGGTCCTAGAACGGTGTAAAGAAAACCAGCACACATCCATCACCTAACTTCAGAGAACATTCTGTTACATTGTCTCCTGGGGGCGGTGGTTTTTTGGTGTTAACGAAAGGTACGGAAAGCGCAGGAGGGCTCTAACCTCGACCTGAGCCTTCCCCGCCCCCCTTCTCTAGCTCAGAGCGAAGGCCAGAGGAGGTGGTGCCGCCCAAATCGCTGCCTCTAACGTACCTGCTGGTGCGTGCGGAGGGGCTTTTGCCCTCAGCCTGACTACCTGCAGTCAACCGACGCTGAGGCGCTTTGCGCCTGGCACCGAGCCAGGAGTCGGGGCTGATAGGGGAACGGGACAAGTGCCCGCTCCGCCCCCCAAGGCAAAGGGCTCCGCCTCCCAGTGCAAAGGGCGGTCTGAAGTGAGAACTGGGTTGGGATGTTCGAATAGAAAACCAAAGCGTGCGCACTTCCGGCTCCCTTGTCGCCCCCCATGCTTCCTCCCCATTGGTCCTTCCCTTGACCACGCCCAATCATGGAGAGTCTCCTCCCACTGTTTTCTTCAACCCTTGCCCCCTTTCGTTCATACGCAGAGGGAAAACTCAGACCTAGTCCACTGTGACCCATGATTATTGGTGGTTATTGCTTGTCCATCAGAGGAAATACGGTCTGGGATTGGCTGAAAGGAAGTAGTAGGCAGGGTCTGCGCGAGTTGCCCGGACCTAAAGGGCGGACTGGAGGCATCCACGCATGCCTAGTACGTGTGCTGTACTTGCGCGGGTGGCAGTCATGGCGGCTCGGTGTGTGAGTTTGCTGCGGCGCAGCCTCCCGGCTTTGGCGTTGTCTCTTAGGTAAGAGGGTAAGGCGCGCCTGGCTGCCCTCGGCCGGAAGGTGCGGTCCTCAGTGCCACTTTGCCCGGTTCTGGCCTGGGAGCGAGGCGACGTGGGCCGCGGACGCCAGCAAGGGCCTGGACTGGAAGGGGCGGTGCGCCCCGCGTGCTGGAGGCCGGCGCCTACCCCCGCACGCGTGTCTCCGGGTCAGTGTACAGCCCATACGTGCGCTCACCCTGGCACAGGTAGCCTCGGCCTCGGGGCTGCCGGAACCGGGGGCCAGGCCGCCGCAGAACCAGGAGCGGGCGCCGGGGCAGCGCAAGGTTGGGTCTTCTTCGCTCTCGCCCGGGATTTTTATGGAACCGAGGCTCGGGTCAGCCGTTCACGGGCATTTTCCACTCGCCCCGAGTTCTGCTCCACCTCCGCCTTCTCCCGCATCTGAGGTCAGAAGCGCAACGGAGCTTGGCCCGCCGTGGGGAGAGGAGTTGTTTAGACCGGCGCAGTGACTACAGTGTGGGTCACAGAGCAAACCGGGTCTTTACGCTCGCGGAGTTCACCCCCGCGCATGGGGAGCCCAGGCGAGCCGGCCGAGATTATAGAGGATGAAGAGGGATTGAACGTGACTGCTACCGTAATAAGTTATGTAAACAAAACAGTGGAACAAAAGGGCAGGGACCCACCTGAAATACCTGCGTAAAAAGGTCTTTTGACCCAGTAGTCTGTGACTTTGTATCTGGAAGTAATGCCAGGAGAGAGAGGGCCAGTCAACATTATTGCCTGTTGGTGGGAAGGAGCTCGAGTGGGGGAGGCAGGAGAAAGTGGATTGCAGTCGTGGCTCTTAGGGCTACTGAGCTCTGCGACCCGGGTTTCCTCTCTGCGTCCACGACCAGCGCTGCGGTGCCATACCCAGAGGTGTGGCAGCTAGAAAAGTAAAACAGGTTTCTTTTTTTAAGTGAAAAAGATACAAATACAATGAAAAGCTTACTCCTCACCCCCCACCCCCGAGTAACAAGACTAATGGACCCTTCATTCCGCTCTGCCTGAGACCGTATCTGCAGAGACGGGATCTCGGGGTGGTCTTTGCACAGGTGGGGGCCTGTTTTTGCGCTGCATTTGTTGCAGTGTTCAGATCCTGGAAGCAGCAGTTTGGCTGCATCTGAGTGTGTCATTTTCCCGCTTATGGTTGAAGGTTGCTGCTGTAAGCATCCTTGGGCATCCCGAATGCTGATGGCTTTGCTGTCTGTTGAGGCCATTTTCTCTAATCTAGGAAGAAAATGGAATGTAGTCCGTGTTCAGACTGGACTGGGGCATTAATTAAGAAAGCTGCACTGGTCCAGGTGAAGCAATCTGGGTTTAAAGACTGTTCTGTCCTTTATTCAACACTGTGACCTTGGGCTTATCACTTAACCTTTTGGATGTAGGGATCAAAGTGGATAGGATAGAACACTCAGTCACTTCCAGGATTAGTTTCAGAGGTCTTTCATCCCCTTGTACATGCCCTGAACCTCTCCATCACTGCTCCTCCAAGCCCTGCCCTCTTCCTGCAGTGGGTCTGTCACATCCACTGCCAACTCCGCAGGCCTAACTCGGACTGTCCTTCAAAGCCCCTCTGCATGAAGCCTTTCATGGTTTCCATTCCCCAAAGCTGGAAATACTCACTTATGCTGAGCCTCCCACGGTGCGTGCGTGATTCCTCTTTTACCACTTTTAAACCTAAAATTATAGTTGATAACTTTTTTGCATGACAGCAAGTACCCTGCGGCAGGGTGTCTACCATGTTCAATCATTGTGGTCAGCGTCAGCTCTGGGCCTCTGACATTGGCTGCTCCGTCGGGAGGCCTGGAGGACGTAACTCAGGATGGAAAGAGGCGGCGGCAGCGGAGCTCGAGGCCCCTGACATACTTGTTTAGGCCTGTGTGACAAGCTTTATAAATAGCTCCTACGTGAAGTACATGATTTGCCTTCATTAGATCCAAGGGCAGCCCTTTTTCCCCTTAACAGTTCAATAGCAAACAGTCTTTATTATCTCAAATTTCAAAACTCACACCTGTGGTTTGTGCGGACCCCAAACTAGGCCCGCTCCTCGGCTGCTGTGCACAGCTGCGAAACAGAAGAACAACGGCCAGAGCTTGGAGGAGGACGCAGGGCACAGTGAGCAGAAGGCAGACCCTCCCTCTACAGAGAAGACACTCCTGGAGGAGAAGGCCAAGTTGGAGGAGCAGCTGAAGGAGGCTACGGTAAGGCCAGCAGGCTCTGGGGAGAGCGAGTTCAGTCATTTGTCCAAGAACTACAGTTGGGCCCTACAGCAAGTGACTGTTGTAGGAACTAGAACACGAGTCCTTTGTGGCTCTGGTTCTGTCGTGAGACTCATCTTCACATACTGCATGGACTGGGCTGAATTAAGACTTAAGTGGTCTTGACAGATGAGTGTGCGGCACGCCGCTTCAGCTGGGTCTGAGGGCAGGGCTGGGTGGGGAGGTCGGGGCTCTGCAAGCCAGTGGTAGTGAGGAGGGCCATGTGAAACGGCACAGGTGGCAAAGCTCCGTTCGGTAAGGGTTTAGGAACGGCAGCGTCAAACACCTGTTATGTGCCCACACTGTCCTCACACCCATCCTGTGAGTTCACTGTAATATCCCTGTTCGCGGAGGAGGAAACTGAGGCACAGAAAGGCTGAGTAAGCTTCCTCAGGTCACCTAGCTGTCGTGCGCCAGGGCCAGGGTCTCAGCCTTCCCTGGAGACCTTGCCCTTAACCACAGAACAGGAGCTGCCTGAATGAAGACTGGAAACAGATGGGGTGTAGTAGTCAGCTCCCCCCAAGAGGAAGCTGGTACAAGATACATGTTGAAATGCTCGGGGGATGAGCGAGGTTGCATTAAAGGGAGGAGGGAGGATGCTCCCATAATTCAGGTGATTGCACAAGAAATGAAACAGCCACGTCTGGGCAACAGTAAAAACGCCCAGGTTTCATTGGTGGGCTTTTCTCTCTCCGATGAGATAAAGGCTGAAACTGTCCATGTGGGCGTGTGGTTCTCCTAAACCTCCAGGCGTGGGAGCCGCGGTGAGTTGGCCCAAATCTGGGTGCTAGGAGTCCCAGGAGTTAGGAACCCTGCCCAGGAAGTGAGTGGCCCTTCCTCGAGGAGTGATGAGGCTGCAGGCACCTGAGCCTATGTGTTTCATCTTCCCACAGCTGTCCACTGAGTAAGAATGGCCGTGGAGGCTGCAGAAGTATCGTTACCTTGACATGTCACTCCTGCTCATTGGAAACAGTGACACAGGCGTAATGTAGCGCTGGCTGTAGTCCAAAGTCTGAAACATTGTAACGGATGTTGTATTTTGACAGGGAGTTTGGGGCATCGAATTGCTCGCCTATGAATTCGTTCCATGCTTTATTCACGTAAGTTTCCTTTTTTTCTTTTTTTAGGAAAAATACAAACGAGCTTTGGCAGACACTGAGAACCTGAGGCAGAGGACCCAAAAATTGGTGGAGGAGGCAAAATTATATGGTAACTCTCAGCATTATATGGTGCTGGTCTGGGAAACTCGGGCCGGGAGGCCAGGTGGGATGCCAACCTTTGCACCAGACAGCACGCTCAGCCGAGGGGGCGGGGCCTGCTGCGTGTGCAGCCCCTCCCTGTCTTCTCATCCTCACCAGAGGACACGCTTCCTCATTTCAGAGGGGAGGAGGGGCAGAGAAACATTGTTTGCCTCTTGCACGTGCCCCAACTGGTGTCTAAGCCCAGAGTTCCTGTGCCCTGACCAGGAACTGAAGCCACAACTTTTCAGTCTACAGGATGACACTGCCACCAGCTCAGCCCCACCAGCTGAGGTGCCCCCTCCCGTTTTTAAGATGTGTCAGCAGTGAAGTGTGTGAGGAGCAAAGGCTGGGGTGGTGACTGGCATTGAGAGTTGTAAGCAGGGTCCCTTCAGCAGGGAGGGCACTTACTGTTCCTCCACACGGAGACCTCGCTGGGACCCAAGTCATTCTGGCCGGTCAGCCTGTCTGGTGCCCATTTCCTTAGCATCACCAGCAGTAAGGTCTCCTAAAATGCTGTCTGTGTTTGGGTACTTGCCACTGTTCTTCCCAGTCTACAGCTGAGACTCACTGAGGCTTAAGAAACTTGCACTGGTCACATAGCTGGTAAGCACGGCCCAGTGCTGCTGCCCCGCGGCGTGTGCTCAGCAACCCTGAGGCCGCCGTGTGCGTGCCAGGCAGGTGCTCTCCGGCGTGCACCCGCGGAGGAGCCCCTGCAGGCACAGTGTCAGTGCGAGGGGCCTGGGGCAAGCAGGTGCCAGTGGAGTGTCGTCGAATCCCTGACTTCACTTGGCATCGGAAACATTTTTGGAAGCCACAAAAATTACGTAGCACGCTGTTCCCTTGAATCTTGAGTGGCTTTCCTACTGTCCTGTCTTCTGTTAGATTAAGGTGCAGGCTTGGAGACCTGCCTTGGGCGCTTTCAGCCCACAGTGCCTGCCGGCTGCTACCCTGTGGCGAGCACTCTTGGTGCGGCGGGCACTCCAAGCACACAGGGCTCCTCAGCTCCGCAGAACTGCCCCACTCTGTAACCGAAGGCACAGACTGACCGTGGTCATGCAGCTGTGGAGTGGCCGCCCAGGGTGTGGCCCTTGGCTCCTTGCAGTCGGGGGTGGGGTGCCCTGCGCATGAACGTGCCGTTTCCCCTGGTCTGCTGGCGGCAAGGTCGTTCTGCAGATTGCCAGCTGCCAGTCTTCATACCTGATTAGCTCCGTCTCAACTCAGATGCTTTTGTTTCTTTTTCAGTCAAGCCACTGAAGTGACAGCTTTGAGTTACCCACTCAGTTGATATGGATGGAATGCAAATGTTTTTCTTTAACTTTATTCAGGCATTCAGGCCTTCTGCAAGGACTTGTTAGAGGTGGCGGACGTTTTGGAGAAGGCGACGCAGTCTGTTCCCAAAGAGGAGATTTCGGAGGGCAACCCTCACCTGAAGAACCTGTACGAGGGGCTGGTGATGACCGAGGTCCAGATCCAGAAGGTGTTCACGAAGCACGGCCTCCTCAGGCTGGACCCCGTGGGGGCCAAGTTCGACCCTTACGAGCACGAGGCCTTGTTCCACACGCCGGTGGAGGGGAAAGAGCCGGGTACAGTGGCGCTGGTGAACAAGGTGGGCTACAAGTTGCACGGGCGCACCCTGCGGCCAGCCCTGGTGGGGGTGGTGAAGGGGGCATAGCTGCCCACAGGATTCAGGTGGGCTTTTGGTGGTCACTGCAGTAACTCTTAAAGGGCTGGTTCACCTGGTCTCCTGGCCCTTCCCCACACCTTGTTGGAAAGCTTTAGTGTCCCAAGCCTGACGGGAAGATGAGGCGGAGTGCACAGCCGCGTTATCGGACTGTGATTTGGGAGCCTGTTTGTGGGTTTCCGGTACCTGTGTGACAGTTCCCATGCTTACGGGACAGGCCTGTGGGACACCACTGGGCCCTGCAGTGTCATGAGGAACTCTATGTCTGCTCTGGTCGTTTCAAACTATTTTAAACAAATAAAAGGTCTTGGGGACTCATGCTCTTTCACTAGTGGGCCATGCCCGGCTGCCTGGTGCGTCCTCTGCTGCGCTCGCAGCGCTCAGCTGGGGGGCACCCGGCCTCACTGCGCTCACTCAGGGAGAGCACGGCAGGGGCTGAAACACTGTGTCCCCGGTGGAGGACACAGGCGAGTTCGTTCATAATTACCATCTAGCTGCTAGGAAAGAGCAACTTCTGGCTTCTCTTCAGAGGTGTGAAGTGAGCATAGGAACCTCAGTGGTTCTCACGACCCTATTCTGCCCGTAACCAAATGGGACAGAGTCCACTTCTGCCATCTGTTCGTCTGCTCCTAGAAAAGTCTACATCTTACATTCAACCAGGTACTGACGATCTAAGGGGTGTCCCCTGTAAGACGGACTTCCTCAAAATCCAAGGACTGCATGCTTGCTGGATTTGAAATGTTTTGTTTTTTAATTCTGTTCAAGAGGATTAAAGCCCTAGCATTTATTTTCCTATGTTCTAGTATCTTGTGTACCGTGGTGTGTGGATGCAAAGGAAAGCGTGGCTTAGCTTTCCCATTCGTTGGTCATGCCATGGAGCTGTGTGCTTGACAGGTGTGGACACGTGTCAGCTTCTGTCGCAGACATGTGCACGCTGGCATGGCTGGCCTGCTCAGGGTGGACATGTCTGCCTGAGGACCATGAAGGGGATGGCAGACACTCAGGCCCTGCAGCAAGAAGTCTGCAAAGGCTGGGTTGTGCCTTGCCATAGGACTATCTGTGTCTGTTACAACAAAAAGAACCCCGTAGCCTCTGCTTCTAAGGGGTGCTTCTAGGGTCGAAGGTCAATACTCTCAGTCCATTACTGCATAAAAAGGGGGCAGTCGTTTTACCTTGCTTATGCCTTCGAAAAATGTCAGTAACGTTCCCATAATTAAAAATCAAAGTGCACACAATTCCAAAACATTTTTCCTCCTCTAGTTAGTCAAAGACACACCCTAGAACTGAAGGCAGCCCAGCCTCGTGCGTTGAGGACAGCGGACTCATTTTCAGAGAGTCCTGTGAGCCTGCGTGGTCCCCGCTCTTCACCAAGGGCTGCAGGTGCCGAAAGGCTCTCACCCAGACACGTGGGAAGCCTGTCTTCACCGAGTGCCGTCAGTCACTGTCACAGGGGAGCACTGAACCGCGCACAGCACGTCCTCAGTGTGTCTGTAGGTTCTTTGACTTCGAAGGAAACCATGTGTGATGCAACCAATTTTGCCAAAGGCCAATTGATATAAATGAGTTGGCTTCCTACAGCAGCTCAACCACCATAACGAGACATTCAAGGCCCTGCTACACGCGCACACACGCTGGGATTAACAGTTGTTTGCGCCCCGTGTTTCCGGGTTTGGCACAGGTGCAGCCTGGACACACACGAGGTGGCCCATCAAGCCAGCAGTCGGTGTGGTGACAGCCCTTCCCAGCCCAGCTGGCTCCAATGGGGACACGCAGGGAGCCTCAGAAGGAGGGCTGGCCTGGAGGGTTCCCGCCTACCAGAAGGGTCACGTGCCACCCCACACCGCACATTTGAAACCGGGCTCCAAGAAGCTGCCTAAGGCTCGCGGAGCAGGTGCTAAGAAGCATCCGTGACCCTGTTCTCAGCCTGCTCAGCGAGGGAGAGAGCAGCAGAAACGGCTGGGTTTCGGCGTCAATCCATTCTTGGGGTGGTGGCCATCCGGGGGCACTGAGGATGGCTGACCTACGGAAGCGACTCAAAAATCAGAGTTTAAGTTTTGAAAAGACCTAATCCTGTGGGATTATGATAGCTAATGTAAAGGCTCCGTGCTCAGCAAGATTAAGGACTGACGTGCCGGAGCTGGAGTGGGGGTAAAGGCAGCCGGCCCGAGGACCACTTCCCCTTGTAACAGAGTGTCAGCAATCAGCAGAAGTTAATGATACGTTCATTATGGTGCCTTAAAACAGTCAGGCCTAAACTCTTCGTACCATCAGAAAGATAAATGTTCTGAAAGGCTAGTGCGGTTTCTCATCTGACAGCTCCTGGCCTGGGCCACGCAGTGACAGGCGTGCTTTGCTCCTCATGTGTAATGAGAGTGTGGCAGTCCTTTCACAGAAAAGTAAGACGGAATTTAAAACCTCACGGAACCCGGCATCTGCCATAGAACATCCACCAAATATGACATTGGGGCAGCTAAAGGCAGTGATTCCCAAAAGCCAGCTGGCATCCAGGTCACCCAGAGGCTTGTGCAAAGGGCTCATGGGCCTCGCACCTAGTGACTCGGGACTGGGCGGCTGAGTGTCTGCATTTTAGCAGGTTCCCTGGGGAGGTGGGTGCTGCTGGTCCGGGACCCCAGGTGAGAACCACTGGCTAAGAAACCTATAAAAGCACAGCACTGGTCCCTCACTGCTCAGTGGCAGAGAGGACCGCTGTCAGGGGTGGTTACCCCACAGGGGCTGTCTGTCTTGCCACCGCTCAGTCTTGTCAGAGAGAAGTCCTGGGCTTAGTGAATGAGGAGCACTTCTCTGCCAGCGAGGCCATGGACTATACAACTGAAGCCGTATGTGGTACATTTGAAATGTTTTATTTAATGCTGGAAAACTGACCCTAGGGGAAAGATGTAAAAAGAAAGGAAAAGGCACCATAATTAAGTTGTCCTTGGAAATGATGAGGGTCTTTCTCTTTTTTCCTTTCAAATGACTTCACTTTAATGGGACTTCAAGCTCACACACCCGGGAGGTCAAGTCTGAGTACCTGCGGGCAGAGGCAGGCCGCGTGCTGGGAACAGTGGTGTGCTGGGTCTGTGGTCGCTCCACCGACTCTAAAGCAGGGTCTTAGACGTGACAGCCCTGAGCAGCCCAGAAGACAAGTGGCTAACCCAAGTTCCAAAGGACGGTACCATGCAAGAGGGCCCCTGAAAAACTGCACAGGGCCGGGCAGAGCCAGGTCAGAGCCTGGTTCAGCACAGGGACCCAGAGAAGCAGCGCACGGGGCCCGGAATGGCCACGTGGGCTGCCCCCACCTTGCCTGGCTGGTTTGCAGGGCACCCAGGGCCACCTGAAGTTCAGATGCTTCGCCAGGTTAGCCTGGTCAGGGTTTCACTGAACAGGGCACTTAGAGCTGTGATGAAAGTCCTGGAGGATGCTACCCCGTAACTGGGAACTCAGCTAGGAACTCTCTAAAAGAAGGTCCAGCAAGTACAAGAGCAGCCTGTAGTGGCCCCCAGAAAGGCTCAGAGTCCTGGCAGTGGCACAGGTCCTCCCGCTGCCAGGTTTCCCTGCAGCTCCCTCTGCACTAGGGGGCGCTGCTGAGGGCCCTGTCCATGCCCAGACTGAGCCAGCAGGGGCCTGCCAGGCCAGGGGCACTTTCAGGGTTCGGGAACTGCAGGCTCAACACTCGGCCCTGCCAGCAGGTAGGGGAAGCTCATTTGGTCACCGTGCTCACCACCGTCCTCTTCCTCAAGTTCCAAGGACACCTCCCACCCTCCTCCAGCCCCCTGCCTGCCTGCCTGCCCTGCTGGCCCCCATGTAAAGTGCCGTGTGCCGGGGTGGGAGGGAGCCTGGCGCACTGGGAGGGGCCAGCGTACACCGTGTACCGAAGGGGAGGGCTCACAGAAGGCCACAGTCCGCTGTCAGCACGTCTCCACACCCAACACAGAAAGGGAGATGGTCCTCTTCACACCTGCCTTTTAGGACTGAGGTACGACGCACATGTACCCGTCTCCCCCATGATTTAACATTGTTACTACTGCTTCTTTCGGAGGACCATGAAAAGAATTTGTATCCTAAAAAAAGAAACTGCTGAAAAAAGAACCACCGGTGGGAAACAGGCTGCTCCAGCTGCGCCCCACAGTCATCTCATCTCATAAGCATGTCGGCGGCCGCAGCGTCGGGGCGCCGGCCTCAGGACGCATCCCTGGATATCCAGCCGCTCTCCGTGAGGAAACTCAAAATCCTTTTCTTTAGGACCTTGTCCAAGTAACTGGGCAGGCGGCTCTTAGAGGGAATCCCCTGCCGCTTCTGGAGGTGGTCCTTGATGATGATGGTCTTGGCGGTTACGTAGCGCGCGGGGCTCAGGCCCAGGGAGCTGCACAGCGCCTTCTCGCGGTCAGACAGCAGCTCGAAGCCTGGCAGGTGCTCGATGGCGGCGAACTCGCCGTCCTTGGCGTCCTCCCGCCCGCGCTTGGCGCCCGCCGAGCCCCGGTTCTCCTTCCGCTTCTCGCGCTTGTGCCGGGCGGCCTCGTACTCGGCCGACTCCTCCATCTTGGTGATGCCGTTCCGGCGGTAGCGCTGCAGCTCCCGGATCTTGGCGCGCAGCATCTTCTCCTTGTGCATGCTCTCGAACAGGTCGTCGAACTCCTTGCAGGACATGAACTGGTACAGCGGCCGCAGCTTCAGCCGCAGCTCCCGCTCCTCCTTGGTGACCTTGCGCTTGGCCGTCTTCTCCCTGTCCTTCTTGTCCTTCCCCAGGAAGGCGGGCACCAGGTTGTAGTCGCGGGCAATGTTCTTGCGGCGCTGCCGCTCCCTGAGCTTCCGCACGTACATGTCCACATGGGCGCGCTTGAGCTCGATCTCCACGTCGTCGTCGTCGTAGTTGACCGAGAGCCCGCTGATGAGCGTCTCGGCGTCCTGGTCGTACTCAATCTCGTAGTCGTCCCGCAGCGGCATGTAGCCCAGCTGCTGCTGCTCGGCCACCGAGATGTCTAGGGGAGGCAAGGGGGTGGTGAGGCTGGGAGAGAGGGGGCCTCCACTGGGGCAGGTGTGGTCTGTCACCCGGTTGGGGATGGTGTCAGGGATGCAGGCCTTCCCCAGGTTGCCGTGGATGTACATGCTTACGTAATGCTCCATCACTTCCTGGGGAGTCCGGGAAGCTCCAACATGAGCAGCCATGTCTTCCTACAAGGACAAAGGTCAGAGTCACTTCCAAAGTCAGAGGGTCAGACTTGGGGTTCATACAAATTCCCTGAACATTTTTGTTTTTGCACAGGCTACCTGGACCACTTCCTATTACCCTGCCCAGACACCTTACCACTCCCACTACACCCCGCCTTGGGCCGGGCTTATCAGCCAATGTCAATGCCAGTCTGTACCAGACAAACTGAAGACCCAGAGAGGTGCCACATCTGCCTTGGGTCACGCGTGAGCTGGCAGCATGGCTGAGACCACAGCCCACCTCTGAGATCTGGACTGACGTCCTGGTTCCTGAGACAGGACCCCCAGGCTAACCCTGCTCTGGAGCGGGGCAGGCGTCTGTGAGTGGAACAAGACACAGGGGGACATGGCCACAGAGCACCTGGGTGCTCCACTCCCACCAGTCCAACCTGTTCTTTCCCAGATGAGAGAACAGACTCATCAAAGTTCATGGCCCAGGTTCCCTGATTAAGAAGGGACCCCATTCTGCTATGCTGTCTGCCCCCAGGGACAGCAAGGGCCCCCTGTTCCTCTCCGAGGTGGTGGTGTAAGGGAACAGATGAATGCCTTTTAAAGGGCCGGGGGCTTCATTTCTGACAGCCCCACCCTTTGTCGGCTCGGAAAACCCGCCCAGGCTGCAAGCACACACTCCCGCAGGAAGGCCGCCGTGAGCACCAGGGTTATTAATGGGAGGAAATAGTACAAGTCCCTCAATCTTTTCCTTCTGCCAAGAGGCCTCTTCCTCCAATCAACCACTAAAGCCACTTCAGAACACAGCCGCCCAACGTGCACGCTCACCCTGGAACAGCCACTCGGCGCCCCGCCCGCAGCCTCCACTCACCCCTCCGCTCACCCCTCCACTCTCCTCTCATGGCCAAGCTGCCTTCTGTCCACAAGGCTCACCTCTGTGAGAGCAGGTGCTCTCTGTACCCCCAAAAGCCCAAACGGAAAACCCTGAAACCAGCCAGTCCGTGCAGGCAGGGCTAAGACAAAGCGGGAATGGAGGGGAGGGAGCAGTCTCGGTGCAGTGACCAGCCTCTAGGTCTGGGCCCTACTGGACCCTGCGGGTGGGGCTGCAGGCCCGGGAACGGTGCAGGCAGTGCTGGGGCCTACTGTGAGAAAGGGGGGACCATCCCCGTATAGGGTTGAACTGTTCACACACTTTCCTATTTCAGAAAGTCACTATAATCATCAAATCTGTTCACTACATTTTCCCAGAAAGCATTTAATCAAAAAAAAATAAAAACCAAATCACAAGCACTCCCAGCATCTATTGTCACTCTATGAGACCCAGGCCGGCCACCTCTCAGCCCTGAGTGCCCCATGCTGAGGGCGGCCACAAGTGTGGTTGAGCCGAACCCACCAGCCTCTGCAAAGCTGCAGCCACTACAGATCCAGAATCTGGTTTCCGGGGAGCCTCCCAGGCAAGGAGCTGGGTGCAGACCGCAGTTGCATGGTCAGAACTCGGGCCCTGGCCTCGCTCTCCCTGGCCCAGTGAGAAGACTGCCTACAAGTCCACTGCTGCCCCCCAAGCCCCAGCCACCTGCCTTTCAAAAGTTATCAGCTGCTCAGGGCACCACATCTGGATAAAACTTAAGTCCAGAAAAAACAGAAGGATTCTGAGTAATGAAGGGGTACCTGACCAATCAGAGATGATGTGTTCGTATTTTTTTAGTTACTTCCATCAACTTCAACACTCTGGGGGAGCCTCAGGGCTGGGGCCAGAGTGGGGAAAGGGGGAGGGTGTCACACGCCAGCACTCCCACCCTCTCCCGCCCAGCACCCTCCAGGCTGCACACCAGCTCCTGGCCAGGATCAGGGGGTCAACTGAGGACACTGTGCTGACACCTGGGCTGCCCGGTCCTCTGTAGGTAACAGGGGATTCTGCTCTCTGCTGGTATTTATGAAGCCACAGATCAGAGGAGCATGTCACCAGAATCCCAGGACGCCCATGCCAATCAGCCCGAGGGCCAGCCTAGGAAGCCTGAAGGCCTCGCACAGAGCCAGGCCACCAGCTACTTCCGAAAGACCGCACTCTGACGATGAGTCAGGGAGGCCCAGGACAACACAAGGCCGAACTCTCAAGGCCTGCGAGATGGAGTGAGAGTCTGGTGGACCAGTCGGAACGAGAGGCTACAGGGCTCGGACTGTAACAAGGACCCACAGAGGACACACAGCTTCCATGAAGTGAATTACAGTGAGGAAGATACTTGAACAGATGATGAGATTAGCACCAGCTGCCGGGCACTCTGCGGTCACGTGCTCAATGTTCTCTCCAAGCTCTTCACGGGCCAATGGCCACATCGTAGCCACCTGTCTCCTGGGGGAGAGAGGTCCTGTCACTGCTTCACAGCACCACACAGGTCAGCAGCAGACGGACCAAGACCGCAGCTCTCCCCCTCGCCCACCCCAAGGTCAAGGTTTTTGCTAGATCTGGATGGACGCACGGACAGACAGATGGGTGGACGGGGAGGCAGAAGCCAAAGAAGCGTGTTTGCGGGAAAGGGTTCGAAGACAAGGTTCCACTCCAGCACACTGAAACAGGAGACACGGCTGCGCACAGACGCGGGCGCCCCGCCGTGCACACAGTTACAGGGTGCACCCTGGTGGGGGCAGGGCTCCAGGTTTGTTTCTTCATCTGTGTTCTCTTAAAAAAAAAAAAAAAAAGACTTCCCATCTTTGGAAAAAGAGAAACAGGTATGTGGCTTCTTTAAATCCTTTTTAAAAAAAGGACAAAAGTGTTTCTAAGCCACACTCAGCCCACGAGCTCCCCTTTCCAAGGTCGCTGCCCTCAGGCTAGGACACGGCCTCTCCAGGGAAAGCAGTGAGCTTCCCACTAAGTAACGACCATGCCAGGCCCTCTGGCTGCTCTGGCCTCCTGCCCGCCCGTCAGGGCTCACTCATGCTGGCCTCCAGCTCAGAAGCAGGGAAGGGAGAGTGCAGCCCAGAGCGGTCATCGCTCATGCGGAGCAGCCGCCTCCCACCAGCAGGACTCGCTCAGCTGGGGCCACCAGTGCATCTGACCTGGACATCCCCACTCCGGGACTGGACGGGGCCAACCTTTCCTGGCTCCACCAGCAAACCACTGCCCTGCACAGCAGGCTGTCCCGGGATTCAAGAGGGAAATTTAAGAACAAAAGATGATACAGATTTT
Source organism: Artibeus jamaicensis (assembly GCF_021234435.1). Lineage (NCBI taxonomy): Eukaryota > Metazoa > Chordata > Mammalia > Chiroptera > Phyllostomidae > Artibeus > Artibeus jamaicensis. Next base: position 25,324,685 of record NW_026521954.1, on the reverse strand, counting down.
CTAAAAGCTAAACTTTGCCATTAAAAGATGGTCCTTCATTCCAAGATTACATCCTTACCACTTGGAGCATATTAAGATAATCTTTCTTTTTGTGAAATGGTGATAAATACCTGGATCTTAAAAAAAATACTTTGACAAAAATATTTATATATATATATTTATTTAGCCCTGGTTAGTGTGGCTCAGTTGAGTGCCAGCCTATGAATTCAAGGGTCCGCTGGTTCGATTCCCAGTCAGGGCACACCCCTGGGTTGCAAGCCAGGTCCCCAGTAGGGGGCACACGAGAGGCAACCCACAATGATGTTTCTCTCCCTCACTTCCCCCCTCTAAAAATAAATAAACTTAAAAAAAAATTACTCTTACTTGGCAAACTTCAGTAAGCAATTCTACATCAGTTTTCAAAACCATCCTAACAGGAATGGCAGTGGTCCTCTGCCTGGGGTCCCTGAAGCCCTCCGCATGCTGCCTAGGACAGAGCTGCCTGACCCATGGCTCCAGCCTCGCCCTTCCCTCTGAGCTGGAGCAGGCCCTCCTCACCCTTCAGGACAGGGCACATCCCCAAGGACTGTCCTCGCCCGGCCGCCACAGGCCTCTGCACCCCCTGTTGCCTGAGCAGCGCCACGAGGCCTCTTGCTGCCCCTGGAGCTGCAGCTTCATAGTTGCTTCTGCCTCCTCGAAGCTCCTCCACTTAAAGAAAAAGGAAGCCCCCACCCCCACCCCTGGCGCCTCCACCTCTGCCTGTGCCGCCCAGTGCAGACCTGGGGCTCCAGGAAGGATGTGACCGGATGCTCACAGCGGCACTCAGGACGTTCCGGAGCAGAACCGCCCAGGTGCACAGGAAGGGTGTGCACGGAGCTACAGTTCGCGGCTGTTCCACTGAAGGCGCTGCTTGGCGTGCAGACACCGAGCATCACTCACAACATCCCAAGTGGAAGCAGCCCAAGTGTCCGCCAGCGGGTGAAACGTGAGCAAGACGAGGTCCAACCATGTGGGGGTCCTGCCTCCAGGCAGGCAGCTCCGCCGCCACAGGGCGCGCCCGGAGGACACTGCTCGGTGAGTGAGCCAGGCCTGGCAAGACGGACACGGTCCTGAGGTCGGGGTCAGAGAGAGCACTCGGGCTGGCTGTTCCTGGGCCGGGGGCGGGGGTCAGTGGTTGCTGGGGACAGTTTCAGTTTGAGAAGATGGAAACTTCCGGGCGTGATGGTGTGACTGCGGCCCAACAATGTGAATGCCTTCATGCCACCGACTGTTCACTTAGAGACCGTTATAAGGGTGAATTTCACATTGTACGTATTTTACCACAATAAAAGTACACTTTTCAACATAAAAAAGAGCAACAACTGTAAAGTGGCAGACTTTACTCCGCGTCAGTGGTCCCCACTGTGGAACCCCCAGGCGGCAGCTCCAGCACTGCTGGCCATTTTCAGACATGCACACTTTCGGGCCCGCCCCACACCTCCCACTCAGGTGACGAGCCCTTTCAGATCTGTGAGTCCTGCCCAAGGTCTAGGGCCGCGCTCCGCACAACCCCATCCGTTCCGGCTGCTCTCTCCGTCCAGCCTCTGCCCCCCTCCTCCCCACCTGTGAGCGCAACTCCTGAGAACCCCGCTGTCACCGTGCTCTCGGGACCGGCTTCCCCACACCCCATGACTTGGAGACAGGTGACCGTTCTCACAGTTCCTAGATGTGATCCCATGGACACACTGTGTCAGATGCCCGGGGACCTCCCTGTAACTCCCCTTTCCGGGCCTCCCCACAGAGATGCCAACTCAGGTGTGGGCTGGTCCCTGGGAATCTGGGGATTCACAGATGATTCTGCTGTGCAGTTGGAGAGCCAATGAAATAGAAGGTTCTAGGCAGAGTCAGGCCTGGCTCAAGTTATCTCACTGCCTACAGCTGCTGCTCCTCTGTATACTCGGGACCAGGGGCCGAGCCCGGGGAATGAGGGGCAATGTCAAGGGCCCAGCTTGAGACCTGGTGCTACTTGGTGAGAGGAGCTCATTTGGAACCAGCTCCCAAACCCCACTGTGGCACTCAAGGATTCTCCAAACGTGGTTTTCCACACACTCTTGCCTGCCTGTCCCCAACCTGAATCCTCCATTTCAGGTAACCTGGCTTTACCTGGCTCCCGGACACGCCGGCCTCCCGGAACACGGGAGCCCCGTCCACACAGTCCCTCTGCCTGGCAAGCCTTCTCCACTGCTTTCCGCCAGCGAGAGCCTGTGCTCCCGTAACTACACAGCCCCGTTCAAGGTGACCCAGCCGTCCCATGTCTGTCCGTGTTCCCACCACAAAGCACAGGCTGGAGGACAGTCTGTGCCTCCGGCACGGGCGCCGACACACAGTGGGCCCTGCTGCGTTGGTGCGAGGAGAACGAGTGAGCGATGTCACGCGTGAGCAGCAATCCTCTACTCACCGGCTCACACCCGGCCTCCTGACAGTCCACTGTGGCTGCGGAAGCTAAAGGCTCCGGCCGGACGTCCCCAACAGCCAGCCCGGACACACGTGCACAGGCACAGGCCCTGCCCGGTCTACCGGGAATTTCACATACTTAAAATTGTTCTGTGCCATTCTGCAATTAAACTGGAACCTCATGCAACATCACCTGCCAAGTAATCTTATATGATTTTCTTACAAACAAGGACATTCTCCTATGTAACCACAAACCACTCTCAAAACTAGAAAATTAAAAAGATGCATTATCATTATCTAAACCTCTGTTCCCACGGGAGTTCTGTCACTCACCCTAACACCCCTCCACTGGCGAAGGACCCCCTTCAGAACCGTGTGCTGCTGTGTTTAGCTCTGCCCTCTTCCTCAGTCTCTAGTGGTCCTCGCACACATGGGTTCGGACACCTAACTGTGGTCTGCCTCCCCCACCACACAGATGTCCTCCTTCCCCACTCGGCCTGTGACCCCCGCACTGGCCACCCTCTCAACCACCAACACCATTCTCACTCCACTGGGAAGCCTACATCCATGCTGGGTTGCCCACATCACATTTCTTGAGCTACAGAACCTCGCGGCGCCCCCTGCGTGAAAACCCTACTCACCCTAGTAAGGCCAACTTCATGCGTGGCTTCTCCCCAAACCTCCCTCGGCTGCAGGGACGCGCCCTCCCCTTGCCCAGGCCACACCCCTGGCTACACAGGCTACACCGTGTGCTCTTTAAATCCCTACTCGAGCTCCACAGGCAGTGCCCACCCCTCCCCACCAGGTTCTTCCAACCACCACCTGCAGAGGAGCTCTGGCCTCCTCGGCCTGTTCCATCCCCTGGCAAACAATCCGGAGGTCTATGGCTCACCGACCACAGTCGGGAACCATCCTAAGAGGGAACTGTAGTCTACGCTGTGTTTGCGCCTGTGTTCAGGCCTGTGTTCACGTTCCCGCAGCATCCGCACAGCACTCAGCACGACACGACTGCCTTGGGACGCTCAATCCAAACCCGTGGCGAAGTGGCTGTGGGTCCCCAGCCTCGTGCTCACAGGCTCCACTGTCTGCTGGTCCTTTCCGCTGCTCTCGTCAAAGCACGGGCGCAGACTGTGGGAGCCTGGCCGCCCTGCTCGGCCCCAAACCTGCCTCAGCCTCCCCATTAGTGTCCCTCAGTCGTGCCTCTTCTCCAGACTTCAGCAACAGCCTCTCTCTGGGGTCTCCTGAAACTGCCCTGTCCCCATGAACTCCACACACAGCAGCACAGCCCTGAGGTCACAGGTCACACCAGAATGAACAGCCTCACCTTCCTCCACGTCACTGTCTGTCCCCAGGGTGCGAGCTGCCTTTCTCCACATTCCACAATCCGCCTGCAAATCTGACTCTGGCACCAGCAGGCCACCTTCCCCACCCCACACAGCGACCTTCCATGGAACCCGGCCAAGGCTTCACTGGTCTGAGAAGCCCGTCCAGCCACCCCTTCAGTTAGGTGCACCAGCAGGCTCCCAGCCTCCATCAGACCCATGTTAGTTAATGGTCTTATGCTGAGAGATTAAGGCCCAGCCTTTGGAATCGATGGGCCTGCATCTAAACCCTGGCTTTGGCACATGAAAAACCAGGGCATCCCGGACAAACACTTAAAATGACCAGAGTCGCTGTTCTCTACCTGCACACGAAGAAGCTGCTCCATGGCTGCTGTGCAGAGCAGTGACATAACACTCACAGCACACACCCACAGACCTCTCAGAGGGAGCCGCACAGCTCGGAGCTGCACGCAAAAGGTCCAGGGTAGAGCCGCCAGACACCAGAGCCCCACTGCTCAGTGTGGCCTGTCCGGGCGAGGCTGGCACACAGGGCTCCGGCCCCTGCACCCCGCCCCCAGGCCCAAGCACTGCTTCCTTCAGCCGTGTCTCTTCTAAGAGCTCACATGGCTGAGTGGGAATGTGCAACGTAACCAGCTCCCCAGGTGACCCACGTGCGCATTAAAGTTTGAAAAGTACTGCTTTAGACAATGCCCTCCTTCCAGCCCGTGCCTGCTCCAACCCAGTATAAATGTTTTAGTTCCTGGGCTTGTTTTTCGTGTATTTCCCACAATGCTGCAGGGGAGGCAGTGGGGACAGCGCTCGGAGCATGGGCTCTGCAGTTAGACTACTCATGTCAACCTGCTGCACAGGCTGCCAGGCACTCGGCAAGGCACACACCCCGGCAACTACTTTAGCTGCTCCTCCAGAGCTGTGTGCTGGAAGGACGACGTGAGGAAGGAATGTGTCTCTGGGGCACTAACACATGAGAAGACAGACCAGTCACGAACCATAACTGGGGAGAAGAGCCCTCTAAGAGAAAAAAGAAACCATCAAGGGGACAGCAGCTGAGAAACCGCGGGTCAGCAGTCACTGTGAAGCCTTGCAGGCTGCGAATTTAATCTAAGCAGCTCGGGAAGCCACTGAAGGGATGTGACATGACATGTCTTCCAAAAGCACTCTGATTACTATGTGTGAAGTAAGCCATAGGGCTCAAGGTCGAAGCAGGGAGACCACATGGGAAGTTCCAGAAGTCACTGAGCCAAGAGAGTAAAACAGCCCGGGCTTCGGCCATGAGAGGTGGCTTGATTCCGGAACCATTTTGGGGACAGGGCTGCTGCTGATCTGGACCTGGAAGGAGGGTCCAGTCTGAGTAACTACGTGAGGTGACGTGACACTGGTCCAAGATGTCCCTGAGACCAGCAGGTGAGGAAGGGGAGCAGTGTTTTGACACTGAGAGCGTGGGCAGGAACCCAGTCTAAGGCCTGAGTAGCGACAGCTCTTAACAACAGCACTTCAGGACAAAGTGGCAGAGGTTTCTGGAGAGCGGCAACCCAGTGCTGGTCTGTGGGTGAGGGTTTGCAGAGCAGAGTCAGAGGGGCTGGGAGAGGAACAGAGTCCAGGGTGCAGAATGGGTACTGGTCCCTGGAAACTGGCACACTTTATGGAAAAGAAAGCAAAAGATTAGGGAAGCAGGACAGGTTTGGGGATGAGAGGAGCGGTGTGGAGCATCTTCTACAGGAGCCCGGCAGGGAGGGAGTGCTTCTGAAGGGGCCAGATGAAGTGCTGGTTCAGGGAACAAGGGACCCAATACAGGAAGCTCTGGAAAGGTGAGGGGCTGGGGTCATGTCTCTCCTCCCTACTCCTCACAATGCTGGAGGCAGCCACTTACCCTGGGCAGTTCTGGGCCAGAATACAGCCCATCTGGAGAAGGGCACAGCTCCCCATCCACTGGTGTCAGTGGGCCCAGGCCAGCTCTCACCTTTCCCTGTCCTATAAAAGCCTCTACCAAAACCTCTTGACAGACCACAACACGCAGCACAAACGCCTCCCAGCCCGTGCTCCTCTGTACAGTTCCTACTGACCACTCCTCACACAACGTCCTGGGTGTTGTGAGGACCCAGGGGACACAGGTCCCCAGGGTCACTGGGCCCCTACCTGCACAGACAACGCACACAGAGAGCAGGCCTAGGAGTGCAAAGTGCATCCAGAATGGCGACAGAAGCCCCAGGGCAGGTGTGAGGCTTGTCTGGCCTTCGCCGCCACGGTTCTGCAGGCACAACCCGCTCGTTCCTCAGTGCTCCTGCTGCCCCGTAGGTTGGCTCACCTGCGTGTGGCCGCCAGTTCCTACTCCACCAAGGATGGCGGCGCCCCAAGTCTGCACTCAGCAAACACCTACAAAGTATCCCTAACGGTCTGGAAAATGGCTCTGCTGCCAGAAAGCCAGTCAAAACCCCTGTTCTGCTACTTCCTGGCTGTGTGACCTTCCGCAGGTTGCTTCACCTCTCTGCGCTTTGGCTTCCCGTGCGAACTGCCTCTGCCCACCGGCCCTCCGTGCTGGGCACGGACCGAGCAGGTGCACCTCGCCGCTATATTGACCAAAAAGGGGACCAAGCTCCCGCGTCTCCCGCCCGCGTCCGCGCAAGGTCCGTCACTCACCCAGTTTCCGAAGCCGAACTGTTCGATAGCATCCAGCAGCAGCTGCTCCTCGCGGCTGGTCCAGCCGCCCTCGGCCTCGGGCCCCCACAGCGTGAAGCGCCCGCCGTCCACCAGCTGGTAGCCGTGGTAGCGGCGGTGGTGGCCAATCTCGGCGCCGGCCGAGAAACACTCGGGGCACAACTCGATGTCCTGGCACTCGGTGCAGCGGAAGCGCAGCGGGCTCACCTCGGCCAGGCAGTACACGCAGTACTTCTTACCGAGCTCCGCCATCTTCCCCCGCCCGCCGCCCGCGCCCGCCGCCGCTCCCGCCGCCCTCGGCGCCGCCGGGGCCGCCGCTTCGCTCCAGCAACCGCCGCCCGCCGCCGCTGCCTTGCCTGCCGCCGCAGCGCCGCCCCACCCAAGCGCCGCCGGAGCCGGCCAGCCGGGCCGCGTCCCGCCTCAGCACGCAGGCGCCCTCCGGCCCGGACCGGCCGCCACCGCCGGCGCCGTCGCTCCGCCGCATCGCGCAGGCGCCCCGCGCGCACCTCCGCGCGGAGCCCGGCCCGCCGCTCTGCGCCTGCGCGCCCCTCCCTCCACCACTTAACGCCACGCCCCAAGCCTGACACCCGGAAACCCAGGGAAAGCTAGCGAGGCAGGCGCGCCCCGCCCCTCTCGGCGCGAGCCTACATCCTCTTCCAATCAACGCTGCCGGTAGTCCTCCTGCGGCCTCCCATTGGTTTTAAAGCAGGGGGAAGGGGCAGGGCGTCGGACTGACGTCTGGCCAATCGCGCGGCCCACCGCGAGTGCAGCTGGTTGCCCCTGGAAACCCAACAACCAGCCGTCAGCAGAGCCAGTGAGAGATGGACGATCCCCCCGAGCCCACTGGGGCCTCTGAGCCGAAAGACGGAGATGTGGTGAGCCTAGCCTCGCGGCTGTCCGGGATCAAGGTCAGCTCTGGCCCCCAGTCCCCGGCCGAGCCAGGGGAGCCGGAGCCAGAAGCCGTAGAGACCTCGGAGGGAGGCGTCGCTGCTGCCGAGCCCCCCGAGCTGGCTGAGCCTCCCGAGCCGGCTGAGCTCGCTGAGCCCGCCACGCTTCCCGTACTTCCCGAGCTCCCCGAGCCAGCCGAGTCGGACGAGCCTGCGGACCTCGCCAAGCTCCCGGAAGGGCCGGTGGCCACCGAGGCTGAGGGCGAGGAGGGGTCCGGAGAGCAGGAGGAGCCGGTGGAGGCCGAGCCAGAGGAGCCAGCCGAGCCGAGGTCCGCAGGCGGGCCCGAGGAACCGGAGAAGGAGAGGGAGGAGGCGCCGGAGGACAAGGAGAAGGAAGAGGAGGCAAGGAAGGCGGCAAGGAGGAAGAAAGGCCCGTTGCGCACCTCTTGGCAGCTGTCCACGGACAGCCGGGGGAAGGATGAGCGAAAGGGGCCGGAGGAAGAAGCAGAGTACGAGGAGAGCGAAAGGAAGAGTGTGGAAGGAAGCGGGGCGAAAAGCGAGTTCTGGCAGAAAGGTCTGGACGAGAAACCCGAGTACGAGGATGTGGAATGGACAGAGGAGGTGCAGAGGCAGCAGGAGCAGCAGCTGCGCTCTGAGCTCTTGGACCAGCACCGCTCCCTGATGGTGGAGCGGAGCCACTACCAGCGCTACAACACGTACCTGCAGCACAAGATCTGCCAGGCGCTGCGCAAAAAGAAGGGCCTGGACGCGGCCGAGGTGCCGGACATGGGCCCGGAGCCCGAGGCCCCAGAGAAAGAGCACGCGTACATCAGCTACCTGGCCGTGCTGGAGGAGCTCAGGAAGCAGCGGGCTGACGACCTGGCCTGGTATCACCAGGAGCTGGGCCAGCTGAAGCAGCAGTGCAAGGAGAACCTCTCCAGGGTGGAGAAGGAATGGCGAAGATTCCAGGCGCTCAAGAAGCAGGTGGTGATGCAGGCCATGGGCAGCTGTCGGATGAGGGGCGGTCGCCAGGCCGCTCTGCGAGAGGTGGAGCAGCTCCAGGCTCTGGAGGAGAAGAAGGAGAAGGAGATGAGCGCTGTGCGGCTAGAGAATGTGCAACTGAAGCAGAGCCTGGTGCACTTTGAAACCAGGATGAGGGCGCAAGAGGACACCACTGAGGGCCTGCTCCTCATTGATTTTGAACAGCTTAAGATTGAGAACCAGACGTTCAATGAGAAAGTTGAGGAGAGAAATGAGGAGCTTTTGAAACTGCGCAACAAAGTGGACAACAATGTGCAAATAATTACCCATGTGAAAGAAATGTTACACTTTGTGGATATCGAGAATGCACGCAAAAACTCACAGCTTTTGGAAGTTGACAGTCAGGTAGCCCTAAGGAGGGACATCTTGACCAAGACTAAACAAGCTCGGGACAGCCTGCGGATTGACAACATCAAACTGAATCAGAAGTGTGGGCTTCTGGGCAAGGAGTCACTCCTTCGGGACATGGAAGAGAAAGCGGGCAAGATTGAACTGCTCAAGGAGCGCCTCGAATCTCTGAAGCGCCACCATGCTGGGCTCACTCTGTCCTGCAGAGGCATGAGGCAGAAGATCCGGGAAGCCAAGGCCTTCCTCCCCTCCTGACAGCAGCAGACCAGCTTCATCCTCGGCAAGCGTCACCCTTCGTTAACTTTCATTCTCCACTTTTTGCCCTTCTTTAAGGCCTGTGATATTTAGGATGGAACTACATTTTGTGTTTATCTCATAAATTTTCAGCTTCCCACTGGGGACTGAGCACAGAATTTTGTTAGCAGTCAGTTTTATACGGGGCGAAGTAAAATAGGCCCAGAGAAACAAACGAGAGGTAATGCACTGGATTTGACTCCTCGTAAAAAGTTGTCAAAAGCCTTTTTGTATCTGAGCAATTCCATACTTTCAGTGACATGATACCCAGGAGAACAGTTCCTCCTCCACACACGGGAGGGTTCAACTGATGTGTAGGGTGTCCCCAGACTTTCTGTACCATTAAATCCCTTTGAATTCATTAAAACCATGTAGCCTGTGTTAGCCCTGATTCAAAGCTCTTTAATTCCCTTAGATTAACCTAAAGTTGTTTTATTTGTGAGTAGCCCAGCTTCTTGGGCAATAAAAAATAGCCAGCAAACTGGGGAGCTAGTGTCCCTCCATCCCCCTTTTTTCAGTGAAAGGAGGCTCAGTCTGCGTAACCACTGATGCTTGTTTCTGCCTCAGCGACAGTCTTCAATTCTCGTGCAACATTTTCTTGGATCCCCTGAAGGAATGTGTTGGTCTGTACCAATACATGGATGGCGGTTTGTTTCCTAGTGGAAATAACGATGGCTGTGTTTTGCCAGGTGCCAGATATCTGGAGTGGTGACTGCCATCCGCGAGCCGTTTGTTTTCAGCAGGGCGGCAGCACCTCGCTGGGCACGTGATTTACTCCGTGGCCAACATTCAAGCGTTGTTGCTCCTGTGCTAGTGCCGGGAACACCCGACAGGTCTGCCTCCTCAACTCAGTCATCGGTGGACGTTTTCAGTTTTCTTTGATGCCTTTGGAGCTGGAGGCTTGGCTTCATCTCTCCTCAGTCCGAGATTAAATTTGAGGTCTGCAGATTTGGGGGTAAAAGTATTCTCCTATCCCTAAGCTTAAGGGGATCACAAGAAGGGCAAGCTATTCCCATCTGTTCTTTGGTGCCAAATAGCTGTTAAGAGCTGGCAGAAGCCCCACCCTAGACCGATGGTTCTGCTGGTCGTGAGCATGTCACAGTGGCCCTTTGATGATTTTGTTCTCTAACCTGTTTTTGCTTTCATGCTGATAAAGGTTGATTAAAGTTCCTTTCCACATCCTACACCTTGAACACACTTTACGGGAGTCATGCATGTCTCCCACCGGGCAAAAGTGACCGTGAGGCGGGCAGACGGCGCTGACTCCCGACCTCCGGGCTCCACATCCTCTGCATGTTCTTGCTTTTTCTCTACCTGTTCCTGGAGGCCAAAGAGAAGCAGGAAGTCACTTCAAACAGAGCATTGTTCTCTTTGAGTCCTCGGAAAAAGCGACACTGGGTGCCCTGGTTGGGGAGACTTCAAAGCAAAACTAACAACGTGCCTGGTGCCCTCCCTGGGCCGGCAGCTTCTTAGCCTCCATCCCCGAGGTCACTCCAGGGAGAAGAGGCATCTTCAGCTGACTTTGACCCACTGGCTGCCCTGCGGGTCAGACCAAACGTGCCCTCGTGGCCCGACCCAGCAGCAAGCAGGTCTCTCTCTTTCTTTTTTAAAGATTTTATGTATTTTTAGATAGAGAAGGGAGGTAGAAAATGAGGGGGATAGATAAACATCCATGTGTGGTTGCCTCTCAAGCACCCCCTACTGGGGACCTGGCCTGCAACCCAGGCATGTGCCCTGACTGGGAATTGAACCTGTGACCCTTTAGTTCACAGACAGGCACTCAGTCCACTGAGCCACACCAGCCAGGGCAGCAAGCAGGTCTTTTCACAGCAGGAAGATACCAAAGAAAGTGAAGAGGCTGCCATGACTTCAAGGGGCGGAGCTACCAAGGCTCCTCTCACAAACTGGTACTGCATGCTACAGTGTTACAATTAGAAGATAATCTCAATTACTTCGTAACAAGTTTCGTTCTAATTAGATTAGTGGAGAGCTCAATCATGAAACAGCAACACTTCACTGTTTCAGGCAGTCTGCCTGGAGGAACCTGAAAGTGTCCTCTCCGGCCTCCCGGAAAGGCTTCGGTTAGCCCACCAGCCCTTGACACACTGCGTTGCGACTGTCTGCTTAGTTCTCTGTGCCCCCGGCAGGCAAAGGGCCCAGAAGGCAAGGCCTTTGGGTTTGTCACCCCCCCCCAGCAGCCAGCACGACGCCTAGCATATCACTAGTTCTCAGTATATTTGCTGAACACATTAATAATGCCAGGCTCGTTCCCCAAAAATAAGTGTTGTCTGAATGACTGTGACAAATGTCGGGCACTGTGGATTATCACCACATTGGAATCCAAAGCAACGACAGGAGGAAGAAGGGTTCCTCAAGAAGCCAAACCAATGAGGGAGACCACGGGGCGGTGTGCTTGTCCCTGCGGCCACAGGGCCGTCCCTTCCAGGACCGGACGCCTCTCAGACAAGGCTCCTTCCTATGAAAGCTAAAATCAAAGGTGAAAGATTTTTTCTTCTCCTTGTCAAGACATGCAGGGCCTGAGAAATGGCACTGCAGTAAGACTCAGGTGAGCTGTCCCATGACACTGGACTTCTGGAAACTGGTCTGAGTGCTGGCGTCCCCTTCTGTGTCACCGGAGGTGGCTCATGGCGGCACTGGCAGGACAGCTGAAGAAGACCCTTCTTCATCAGTACATGAGAATCGTTTCTTGGCAACCTACCACATTTGGGACTTTTAAACTATGTAAGTTCATCGGCAGCCCTAACTTAGACTTTGCCACTGGTCACACTGTAAGCCTGTGCACACAGTAAGATCACAGTCGATGCACCCCGGTTTGGTGTGCGCTCTAATGTCTTAAACTTTCAGAAAGTCTTACGTCAGGATGACAGATCATGCCAACACGGTGATGGCAAGGACTCCAGGTGACGCTACCCTGGAGGGAGGCTACCTGGTCAGGGGCAGCAACAGCCCAAGCCCCCGGCAGTCCCCGGTCGTCCCACGCAGCAGTCCTTTCGAAGGGCCCTCCAATTTCACGTAAATGACCAATGGTTGAATTTGTGCGAGTTTTAACTAATCAGTTCGCACCCTCCCCAACAGGCCAGTTGAAGTCCTCCAATGCTCCGCCTGAAGGGTGAAGACAAACGAGTACTAACGAGGGGCGGGCAGGGCAGCGCGGGGGAGCAAAGGCGCTGGACTGGCCGAACCAAACTCGGCTCCCACTGGTCTCTGGGACACACGCCGCAACGCCCCAGGCCTCCATGGGCTCCCTGGGAAAATGGGGAAAAGAGGTCAGAATATGGAAAAGGGTCTCTTTTCTGGGTGGGATAATGATTTTCATTTTGTGCTTTTCTGTAATTTGTCAATTTTATGCAATGAGCAGTGGGGTGGGGCGGATTCTGATTTGTTGAAGCCCGTAAGTTCGCCAGGAGGGAACGACAGGCGAACTGAGACGTCAGGAAAGTTGGCTCGTCAGGAAAAAGGTCTCGCTATCCACGGTGAACCGTTTCCTCTAATGGCACAGTCAGTTCAGCCGATTATCTTAATCCTTAAATCGGTGGCTAGGTGCCGGGTACCCTTTTCAACCTTGGCCACAAAAAAGGAATATGAGGCCTAGAGAAGTTAAGTTCTCCTGTTCCTGACCTTTAGCTAAACTGCACCTTAAACTTAGGTTTTTGACTGGAGCAGTTTCAGAGAAAGCGTTGGGATTCTGGCATCAGTTGGGCACAACTTGCTTTGCTGTGTTGTTCAGGGTGAAGGCCACCACCCCTCCGCACTCAGGGGACCCTAAAGGGCTCCGCATCCTGGGGAGATGGGGCTTTGGCGGGGCCTGCCGGTGCAGCAGCTCTGTCCTACAGCAAGCTGACTGCAGGGGCCGGCAGCGCTCCCGAGCAAACCTGAGCTGGGCGGTGCAGCGGGCCTCTCAGAAATCCCCGGGGACCAGAAGTCATGGCTGAGTTACCGGGGGTCCGGGCATCACTCAGAGCTTCATGTGGCCCCATCTGAGGATGTGCTTTGGCGCTAATGCTTCCATCTGCTGGGCCACCTAGAGGGACTCTTCCTCTGGTCCACGTGGTGACCAGCAGCTCATTTCTATGTCCAGCTTGGTGTTGCCTCGCTGCTCCGCCCTCCTCGCTGGCAAAGCATCTCGTTCCCCCTCTCGCCTTCTTGGCAGGCACCACACTCTGGGTGGTGGTTCTGAACCGGCCACGCCGCCCACCCACCCAGTTTCGCCTAGGAAGACATTCAACTTCCACCCGGCTGACTGTGCGCTTCCCGAGGTCTGCCTGCAGGCACCGGCCGCCAGGCAGGCATGGCCGCATCCCTGCTCGCGGGGCCTCGCACTCGGGGTCTCAGGAGACCCTGTCCCTGCAGGCCTTGCCCCAAACCCTGCGCCTGGAGTGGAGGTTGGCCGGAGGCCGGGAAGCCAGCCTGCTCTCTGAGCGGGCACTTCTGCGAGGGGGCCTGGGAGTGGCAGGCTGAGCCTGGGCCCCACATGCCACTCACTGGCTGTAGGAGCCACAGCAGATCACTTCCTGATGTCACACCTTTGAAAGGGGACAATGACAGAGTGGCTGTGGAGATAAATGAGGTCATTCTGAGCACGTGAGCCAGAACCTGGCTTGGGTGGGTGGAGCAGCCAGCCGTAAGACTATCCCACGTAACCGACCACTCCTCACTAGCTCACTCAGCCCGTGGAGAACGGGGACAGTTCCAGGGGCCAGGGGGGCAAGGCAGTTCCCTGGGGAGAGAGGCAGGGCTGTCTGAGTGCCACCTGGGCATTGAAGACATAGGAACACGTGCCTCTGAGCTGCTGCATCCCAAGGAGGGTGGGCAGGGAGGCGTGCAGGGGTACCGTTCCCCAGGCTCAGGGTGACATGAGGGGTGAACAGGAGGGGCGGCAGCACCCGTGAGTCATGGAGGACAAGGACAAGGGGGAAAGCAGCCTGACAGGGACCTCCTTTGAGCCTCCTGTTCTCTGCCCCAGTAGCTGGCTGGACGGGCACAGCTGCCCGGGGACCCCGAGCACCTCGCCAGCCACCTCAAGTGGGGCTGCACCACTTGCCTCCGCTGCACCAGTGGGAGCCCGGGCCCCCACTGGCAGGTGGGGGAGCTGGCCAGCAGCACCGGGCTGACCAGGTAGCTCAGGGAAGTGGGCCCAGCAGCAGGCACATTGGGGTGGGGCAGCAGGCTCAGGAGGGGGTGGGAGAAGGGGCTGCGGCTGGGGGCAGAGCCAAGCTAGAGGGGCAGCCAGTCCCGGGCTCCCTTTCAGCTCGGACGGGACGCACTCAAATCCCGACCCCCTTGACCAAATTACCAAAACTGTGCCATCCCTTTGATTTCACTGATCAAAACTGAAATTTAAAATTCTGAAACAGCATCATGTTCAAAGTCATGTATTTGCCATGCTTCAGGGTGAGCACTTTTTAAATTTTATGGCCAAAGGACCTGAATAGACACTTTTCCAAAGAGGACACACAGATGGCCAACAGACATAAGGTGCTCAACTTCCCTAATCACCAGAGAAATGCCAATCAAACCACAGTGAGCTATCACTGCACACCTGTCAGAATGGCTGCCATCAATAACACATGTGCTGGCGAGGAGTGGAGAAAGGGGACCCTCAGTGCCCTGGGGTGGGAACGCAGACTGGGGCAGCCACTGTGGAAACAGCGTGGAGATGCCTCCGAAGTGAAAAGTGGATCTGCCCTTTGACCCGGCAACCCCACTGCGGGGAGATCACCTGAAACACTGATCAGAATGAACACATGTGCCCCGAGCTCGCGGCCGCGTCCTGCGCAGCAGCCAAGACCCGGATGCAGCCCGAGCGCCCCTCCGCGGCCGAGTGGGCGAAAGAGCCCTGGTGGGTCTACGCAGCGGAAGAACCCCACCGAGCCGTGAAAAAGGAGGCCCTCCTACCCTCTGCAACAACACGGATGGACCTGGAGAGCATCACACTCAGTGAAATAAGCCAGAGAGAGACAAGTACCATATGATTTTGCTCGTATGTAGAACCTAATGAACAGAACAGAAACAGACTCACAGAGAACAGACTGACAGCTGTCAGAGGGGAGGGGGCGTATGGGACTGGGTGGAAAAGGTGAAGGGATTAGCAAAAAAAACCCCAACCAAACAAAAAACCCCTCCTGTACACAGACCGGAGTGTGGTGGCGACCAGCGGGCAGGGGGTGGGGAGGCAGGGGAGGGTGGAGAGGGGCAGACAGCAATGGAAGGAGCCCTGCCCCGTGGCGGTGAGCGCACAGCACGGTATCCAGATGACGTGTTACAGACTTTACCCTGAAACCTATTCAATTCCACCCACCAACGTCACCCCGGCAAGCTAAAATACATACAGACATACAAATGTGTGAGAGAAAAAGGGGAGAACTTCAATTTTAAACCAAACAATGTACAAAAATTTTCTTCTGCTTTGAATAAAGTTACTCTGCTTGTATTTTGCTTTAATTATTTCTTTTCATTACTGAAGTCAACAGCTCTTCGTATTGCCTTAAATGAAGTAGGAAAACTTGTAAGGTATTTTGAAAGAAAATAAATAAACCACACAACAGTGAATATAAATAACAATTTTACATGACTTTTATTTAATAAAACCATATATTTACAATTCAAAAAGTCCTAATTTGATACTTTACTAAATAAAAGGTTAACTGTACAAGCAATTAAAACATGATATGTAGCAAGTGTTATCAGGAACTTTCTACCAGCAAACTATTTAAAATAGTCAAAAGTGAGCAGTTAAACAGAACCTCTGAAAGTGAGACTCGCTCCTGGAGGAGGCTCCGGCCCGGGGGGCAGCCGCAGACCAGGGCCGCCTGCCGGGTCTGGGGGGCCTCCCCGTGCCGCAGCCGCGCTCTCCACTCCAGTCCTCCCACTCCGCCCAACTCCAGCAGCCCTCCACGGACAGGGGCCACGTGACCCTGGGCGAGGACCGAGGACCTGGCGGCGTCTGAAGGGGTGAAGGGGACAGAGCAAACCGGTCAGACCTCACGGGGTCCCTGGGCAGCTCACGGAAGCCTCTTCAGAACTACAGATTTGGCCAGCACTCCAGACTGACACGGAATCCCGTTCAAACACTTAACGTACGTGTGGCGCCACACGGAGGTGCCACACCGACAGCCCGCGTGACGGGCCTGGTGTGAGCACACGGAGGCTTTCTGCAGGCCCAGCACCGCCCAGGCCACGCCCCTCTCTGCCCCCACCTGAGGAGTGTCCTTGCGGACAATAAGGAACCACGCCCGTCTTCCAGGAACAGGCGCCCACGTCAAGGGACGAGACAGGCGGGCTGCGAGGGGCAGCTGGGCCTGCTCACATTCAGCGTGGCAGCGTCGGGACCCGCTGCATCTGGGCGGCGCTGAGACCTCGGGGAAGTCAGACCCTCCTCCGAGGGGTCCAGCGCACCTGTGTTCAAAGGCTGAGGCCGAATGTGGTGTCCACGGTGCCCTGCAGCCTCCTGGGAAATGCAGGAAGGGGATGAGGGACCGAGGGTGCAGGGAAGCCACACTCAGAACCGAGCCGGATGGAGGGGTGAGGGCCGCTGCAGGCCCGGCAGCTGGCTATGGCACCTGGAGGTGTCACCTGTGGGTGTGGCATAAATAGAAAACCCATGAAAGTAATACACAGCCAGGCTTTACCCTCCACCACAGGTCTCCCGGCTGCAGGCCACACTCTCAAAGCCAAGGGCACTCCCAGTGTCAGAAACAGGACCAACCCTGAGTCGCTCCCTGGACACCGGTGTGCCCCGCATGCCCAGGGACCGGCACAGGGGAGCCCGCCTCCAGAGAGATGTGCTGGTCCTTCGAACGGCTCTGTGCAAAGCCACCCGAGTCTTTCAATTTGGGTAACCAAACTCTTAGTACAAAGTTCCCAGAGCTCCTGAGGAAACCCGGGGCAGAGGTGCTGGAGAACCTGGGGGGACCGGCCGGACTGGGATGGCTGAGGCACAGACACCGCGCACGTGAGGGGGCTGTCTGGGTCGTGGGAGGGGCGGGGGGGCTCTCTTCTCAGTGCCCGCAGCAGTGGACCTGACCTTCAAGCCCCGTGCACGAGGAGGGAAGCACGGGCACTCGGGGCTAACGCTGCCATCCAAGTGCCACGGAACCGCGTTCTGCGAGGGCAAGACAGCAGCCCCCGCCCCTGCGCTGTCAGAGGTCTGCCAGAAACCAGCAGGGGCCGGGGGCGGGTGCCAGCACCCCTGTGCCCTCCGCTCCAACTCCGAGAAAGGCTGTTCCCACCCCGCCTGTCAGTGCTGGCCTGTCTCTGCGACCTCTGTCCGCACAGCCCACACGCCCGCCCACTTTCCCAGGTGCCCAGCGGGTGGGGCGTGCCCTCAGGGGCACGGGGCTCCCACAGGACCCGCCAGTGAGTTCCTGGCCCCTGGGCTGTGGCCGTGGCAAGGCAACGTGGTAAGACATGAACCCGAGGGCGGCTGGAGCCCCAGGGTGCCGTGAGCACTCGTCAGTGACCGCCCTGGAGGGCTCGGTGCCTCTGATGCATGTCCAGGAGGTGGGCTTTAAGAGCTGACCGCTGTTCCGGGGCGGACGGCTACGCTGGCGACCACCGACTATCAGAGCAGAGAACTCCGGGCCACGAGCCCCTCTGAGGGCTCCCAAACCACTTCTCACGCACCGCGGCCAAGAGAGACGGTCGCGTCCTTTCCAGGAGTTGACATGAAGCATCGCAATTTAATAACTTTCCCTGGAGTAAGGAGGAGGGAGTCAGCCGCCGCCCTAGTTCTAAACCGCGCAGAGTGTGCAGTGGTTGTCAGGCCAGCACTGGCTCATCATTCCACTGAGCTTCTTAAGGCCGAGCCTCGGTTTAATTCTTCACAAGTTTTGTGCGTCTGGTTTAAGGCCAACTCCAGCATCAGGGATCAGACTCGGCGACGGCCCGTCCTCAGCTGCCAGCGTGTCCGTCCTGAACAGCACAGGTGCCGCCGGGAGGCCTCCTCCGGTGCCCAGCGCCAGCCTGCCGCACCTCAGTGTCTGAGAGATGGGCTTCCTTTCTCCACGTCCCGGGTGTCCCTCTGCAATGCAGTCAGCACCTGGGAGTCACAGGGGGGACACCGTGGGTAACCTGCACACACGCTGAACCCAGATCCCAACAGGCCAGCGTGGCGACTCCGCCCCCCAACTTCTGTGGCTCCTGAGGCCGCCTCCCTAACACACCACCACTGGGCCAAGGCCCCCGACCACGTTCCACCAGCCGCAGTGCCGACATCCAGACGGGGCTGCAGGGCTCCCCCCACACCCTGCCCTGTCCTCACCGCCACCAACGCTGGGGTCCCGCTCCTCCCTGCACCTTCCCAACGTGGAACCAGCTCCTCTCTCTCTGCTCTCAGTTAACACCTTTATTGTTTATTTATTTATTTTTAAAGATTTTATTTTTTGTTACAGAAAGGCAAAGGGAGGAAGAGAAACATCGATGTGCAAGACACATGTGCATCAGTTGTCTCTTGCTCACCCCCAACTGGGGACCTGGCCCGCGACCCAGGCCCATTCCCTGACTGGGAATCGAACCCTCTGGTTCGTAGGCCCACACTCAGTCCACTGAGCCACACCAGCCAGGGCTAACCGATAATTTTTTTAGTTCCTAAACACAAGATACAAAATGTCAGATCTAGTTTTCATTCTTTCTGTGAGTGCACATGTGTGGGGTATGTACACGTGTGGGTGTCCGCGTGGGCAGGTGGGTGTGCACGTCTGTGCTGTGCATGACACGCGGTTGGGTGAGTGTACCTATGGGTGTGTGTGGGGGGTGTGCACCTGGTCATGTATGTGGGTGTGTAAACGGGGGGTGACCGTGGGGCAGGACAGTGACAGGCAAGGGAAGACCAGCAGACGCTGACACACATGTTGCAGGGTGAGGTGGCGACACAACCCAGGTGTGCTGGGGCGGGACCGCTGTCCCCGGAAGCGTCCTCCTGCCTCAACCGGGAGTGTGAGTCCGTCTGCGTGCCATCTCGGCACTTTTTAAAGGGTGTCGGGGCTGGAGTCCCAGAACGCTGCCCACGACACAGGGCACCTGGTGCCGAACCAGGGGTCTGACCTCCCGGGAACTCAGTCTGACAGAGGCCCTCAGAGGCAGTGGCAGAGCCTGGCCTCGCACCCGGGTCTCCGGCACAGGGACCTCTGGGGGGCCCCTGAGAGGTGCTCCCTACACCACCCCACCGAGCCCCTTCCCCTGACCCACGTACCTGAGCCCACTTCCTGTTCCGACTCTGCATCTGCACTGTCGCGATCGACGCGAACAACTCCTCCGCGGGCAGGCGGTCGGGCAGCCTGGTGAGGAACTGGGCCATGTGGATGAAGTCCATCTTGGTCAGGATGTCCTCGAACAGCTTCAGGAGGCCCAGCGCCGTGCGGAACAGAAACTCCTCCCCGTCGCGACAGAACACATCCCACACGCGGCAGGCCAGGTCCAGGGGCAGAGACTTACTGTACAAGGTAAAGATCCTGGAGGAGGGGGCGGAGCTTTTCAGGGTGTGGGCGCACGCAAGGAAGACAAAGGCTGCCCTACAAACGCCCCCGCCGTCGCTTTCCTGTTTAGATCCGTACGACGGAGGAGGAAAGAAACCTGGGCACTTACACAAAAGTCTGCACTTATTCTAACATGTTTGAACTGGAGTCACCTGCAAGGTGCTCTCCGTGTGATGCAACACACCTATCAAGATGTTCTTCCCACTGCTCACCACAGTTTTGAACTCGTTGACTTTGATGCCTTTTAGAGCTTCTGACATTTTTTGTTTCACCTCTCCCACGACGGCAAAACATTTCCCTTTGAGGACTTTTTTATCAGGAGAAACAGAAAAAAGTTGCTCAGGGCAAGACTGGGTGAATAGGGAGGGTGGGGCCCAGGGGTCATGCCATTTTTGGTCAAAAACTGCTGAACACTCAGTGTGGCATGGGCAGGTGCACTCGTAAACCACCCACCGTGAAATGGGAAAACATGTTGAAAGGGTTAAAAAAAACCTCACTGAAGCTGAACACAGCCTCTCGAGACACCACCAGCTAGTCCACTGAGGCAGAAGGTTCCACCCAGTGGGGGAAGCCTGCACCACAAGGGCCCGCCGCCCTGCAGAAGATAATTCCAGTTTTCTGGGGGCCCCTCATACAGAGGGGCCGGCAGGGCAGGAGCACAAGGCCGATGTAAAAATGGCATGAGACAGCATTCCTGGCTCTCATGCAGGACTTCAAACACAGTTCGATCTCTGAGTTATTGATACTTTAATGTGCGCCAAGCGCATATCAAGCGCCTGCTGTGAGGCTGCTACGGTGGAGAGAGCTCAGCGTCCCGGGCGGGGGACGAAACAGCGCACAGCAATTCCCAACTCAGTGCGCACAGGGACCCGGCCCCTGTGCACACACTGGGCACTTTTTTCCCAGTAGGGATCAGCAATAAACAAAGTAAGTTTTTTCAAATAAATTTGACCTTGGATTACAAGCCACTGACCTTAACAATGCAGACCATCAGATGAATGACTGCTAAGGGAAAACACGAACACGTATTCCCTTAAAAATCTGTGATCTCCAAAATCTGTGATCTCCAAGAAGCAAACCGCCGAGCAAACACAACCCTGAGGGCTCCCCAGTGCGACCTGAACGGAGCAAGCCCACCCGGTGCCCCAGCAGAGGCCAGGGGCAGGGCAGCCAGCGGGCCTCCCTGAGCCCGCCCTCCTCCCTCAGATTGGGCCCCGCCCAAGCCCTAGCCGGATGCTCCTTCCTGCCTGCCCTCCCCAGCCCTGGCGCGCATCGCAGGGCCCTGCGATCGCTTGTGTCTCCCATGGAGGGGGCACGAGGGCAGGGTCCCTGGCCCGCGTATCTCGGGGTACAGCACCCCACGGGGCCATCCGTGCTGTGGGAGGGAGCGGTGGGCAGACTCCCGGTCTGCTTTGGCGGTCAGAGGGGGTTTCTCACTAGAAGTGGTAACTCTCACCTGATGGGGACAGTCCCCATCCCTCCCAGAAAAAGCACTCCTCCACAGACGTCAGCACTTCCTTCAGTGTTTCCGAGTGCCCGCCATGCCAGCTCAGGAGACACGGGCCCGGGAGACCCCGAGCTCAGGCCCTGGGCTCGCACCTCAGGGCTGTGTAGGCAGGAGAGAACGCCGAGCAGCTCACAGCCGCGGACTCTCCCTTGCCTGCAAGTCCCACCAGGAAGAGGGCACCATGCGAGCCAGCCTGCGCATGGGTTCCACGGGTTCCACGGGTTCCACGGGCACAGGCTCTGTCTGTAGTGAACTCTGGGACGTAATTCAGCCCACACCCTCCCTGGCTGGGAGTTCTGCCCGGAAACAGCCTCCCCTCCAGACCTGCAGGGACATTCCCGCATCCGCACCAGGTGCAGATGACGCCCCGATGATGCTCAAGGCTTCCCCCGTGAGTGCCTTCAAATTCTGCAAGATGCGTCCGGCTGGCCTGGCTCAGTGGACTGAGCGCCGGCCTGTGAGTCAAAGGGTCACCAGTTTGATTCCCAGTCAGGGCACATGCCTCGTTTGCAGGCCAGGTCCCCAGTGGGGGGAGGGGGGCGTGAGAGGCAACCACACATTGATACTTCCCTCTCTTTCTTCTTCCACTCTCTCTAAAAATAAATACATAAAATCTTTAAAAAATTCTGTAAGTTGTAAGGAAGGCAGAGCAATGTAGGGGACAGGGAGACAGATGTCAAAGAAACTGCCCCGGGTCCTGCCACAGTAAGTGCTGGAGCCGAACTTTGAACCCAACCCCCGCCCATGCCCAGGTCACCCTGACGGCCCAGGCGGCCAGAGCCTGGCCTTGGGAATGTCACAGCTGGTCCCCGGCCTGGGCTCCTCACTGCCCTGAACACAGAAAATGGTCTCATCACTCAGGCCAGCAAACAGTGAAGGGGAGGCCCCGTCTCTGTGTCTGGCCCCAGCCTAGAGAGCACTCTCGTCTACCTAGGACACACTCATCTGTTTACTTTGTAAAAGAGGGGTCGCGTCGCGGGGTTTCACATCACAGGTTTTCAACCTGTGAGCCCGAACCCCAGGCACGTGCCCGGACTGCTTCCTGCCAGTTCATTCAAGGAAATAAACCCGCAAGGCCCTCGAGTCTGAAAAGCAGAGTCTCAAGTGAAAATCAACTAGGAAACAGGCCATAAGGAGAGAGAGACAGCAAAGAAACGCCTTCACGCAACCCCTTGGTTCTGAGGTGCGTGCGGTCTCCGTAAAGCACTTTGGAGTCCCGAACCGTCAGGTGAGGCCGACACATCGAAACCCAAGAGCCCGAGCGCCCACGCCCCTCCCCAGGCCCTGCCCTGCCGTCCTCCGGGAGCCGGCGCCGAGACGAGAGCCCTCCCAATCCAAGCAGTGAGTCCAGTCGTCAGAGGGAGTGTCACACGCTGCCGAAACGTCCAAGGAGGCTGAGAGCTGGCGGCCAAGCGTGTGCTTCACGCAGGGAGGTATGAGCAGCGCCACACCGGGGGTCGGTGCGGTTTTATGTACCCAGACGGAGTTTTAAGGACTTGTCATGATATCTTTTTAGAAAGATTTTTACTTATTTCTAGACATAGGGCAAGAGAGAAAGAGGGAGAGCAACATCAATGTGTGGTTGCTTCTCGTCCTGGGCCCACTGCCCAGGGAGCAAGTGGCTGGCACCCCGGGATTCATCACACTACACAAGCCACGCACAGGGCAGAGCCACCACGCACGTGCAATTCAGAGGCCGGTCCAGCCCTCCCAGGTGTAGACGGGGCTTTTGGGGAGGTGGTATGACGCAGCAGAAAAAGCAGAGAGACCAGATCACTCACTGTGCGTGGGTCACTGGGTAAGAGCCTGGGTGGCTGCCTTTGTGCCAAGACACGCACCTGCCCCAGGCGAGGCGAAGGTGAAGCTGGGGGGAGTCTCTGGAACAGCAGGTCTAGGGCAGGGCCGGAGCGGAACCTGTTTGCCTGTGCTCCCCCCAGTGCCCACCCTGTTTCTGATCTGAGGTTCCGCCTAACTCTTGGCACCTAGCCCAGAGCCGGGGGTCGCTGCAGACCAGCTCTGTGTGCAGGTACAGCAGGTGGAGGAACGGTTCTCTGTGCTCGACTCAACTGAGACATTTACGGAGGGCTTGCTGTGGTCCTCGCCCTGTGCTGGGACTGCAAACAGGTAACAAACATCCTGCTCGGTCCTTCCTCTACGAGGCAGTCAGCACGTCACTTCCTGATTCAAGCAGTCGGGAACAGGCTGACCCCTGCAGCAGCCTCGTCAAAGAACCATGGGCAGCACTCACAGGCACCAACACTTCCCATCAACAGGTGTCAGCAGTGGAACCCCGGAGCCTCCTTGTCACTTACAAGCCTGCACTCTGCTTCCCTTGGCATTTCCAACAAGGCTGGCCCCTGCCTCACACTCTCCTGAGCATCACCAGCGCAGTGACAGCATCTCTGGAGCCTGAGCCAGGGACCCTTGCCGCGGGTCATGCTGCCTCGTGACAAAATCCCCCAGAAAGGAGTTTGTGGGAAAGTGCACCAGCAATGGCACAGGCGACTGGGGCCCAGGTGCCCGCTTTGCCCTTCAGCTCGCCAGATGACCCCGGGCAGCGCCTCCATGCTCTGACCCTCAATTTTCTCATCTATAAGACGGAGCTATTCTGATTCGCACCAAGAGGCAGTTCTGAAGGTTCAACGAGGCCATGTGTGCAAGCTCTGCAGCTAGTTCCTTGCACACCTGAGGCCCTTGCATCGCTGGGTGCAGCGTCTCCAGACTGGAACCGAGGGGCAGCGGCCTGCACCCACGCTGGGGCCGCCCCGCAGCCTGATGAGCCCTACGGCCTAGCGACTCCGGGCTTGCGGCCTCAGCTACAGCTCCGACCCCAACGTTCGCTCCCAGCGAGAACCCAGTAGAGCCAGAGCAGGCTCGGAGTTTAGGGCAGAGGAAGCAAGTACCATGAACCCGAAGGCTCGATCCCACGGCGCAGATGAGTGCTTCACTAAGGGTCCAGCCTTCACCTTCTGTGAGTAGGCCTCTCTCTCTCTGTTTTGCCCTTTTCCCCCACTTGTTTGTGTGTATTTAAAAACTTTTAAAATATATTTTATCGATTATGCTATTACAATTGTCCCATTTCCCCCCTTCATTCCCCTCCACCCTGCACACCCCCTCCTACCCACATTCCCCCCCTTTAGTTCATGTCCACGTGTCTTAAGTTCTTTAGCTTCTACATTTCTCTCCTATTCTTGCCCTCCCCCTGCCTATATTCTGCCTGCCATCTATGCTACTTATTCTCTGTGCCTTCCCCCCCTCCCCTGTTGCTAACCCTGTCTGTGATCTCCATATCTGTGGTTCTGTTCCTGTTCTAGTTGTTTGCTTAGTTTGTTTTTATTTTAGGTGTGGTTGTTAGTTATTGTGAGTTTGCTGTCTTTTTAGTATACATGTTTTTTATCTTCTTTTCTTAGATAAGTCCCTTTAACATTTCCTAAAATATGGGCTTGGTAATGATTAACTCCTTTAACTTGACCTTATCTGAGAAGCATTTTATCTGCCCTTCCATTCTAAATGAAAGCTTTGCTGGATAGAGCAATCTTGGATGTAGGTTCTTGCCTTTCATGGCTTGGAATACTTCTTGCCAGCCCCTTCTTGCCTGTAAGGTCTCTTTGGAGAAATCAGCTGACAGTCTGATGGGAACTCCTTTGTAGGTGACAGTCCCCTTAGCTCTTGCTGCTTCTAGGATTCTCCCCTTCATTTTAATCTTGGCTGATGTAATGATGATGTGCCTTGGTGTGTTCCTTCTTGGGGTGTTCCACCTTCTTTGGGTCTCTCTGAGCTTCCTGGACTTCCTGAGAGTCTATATCCTTTGCCAAATTGGGGAAGTTCTCCTTTATTATTTGTTCAAATAAGGTTTCCACTTTTTGCTCTTTCTCTTCCCCTTCTGGTACCCCTATAATTCGGATGTTGGAACATTTAAAGATGTCCCGGAGGTTCCTAAGCCTCTCCTCATTTTTTTGAATTGTTGTTTCATTCTGTTCTGGTCGAATATTTCTTTCTTCCTTCTGGTCCACTCCACTGATTTGAGTCCCAGTTTCCTTCCCATCACTATTGGTTCCCTGTGCATTTCCCTTAGTTTAGCCTTTATTTGTTCATCTAATTTGTGACTAAAATCAACCAGTTCTGTGAGCATCCTGATCACCAATGTTTTGAACTGTGCATCCAATAGGTTGGCTATCTCTTTGTCACTTAGAAGTATTGGCTCTGGGGCTTTGAGCTGTTTTTCTGCTTCAGCCATAACATTTTGGTCTGTTCACGCCTGTTACATAGCGAGGGGTGGAGCCTTAGGTGTTCACCAGGGCGGGGCAACCCAAGTCTCTGGGTTCTGACACAGTATGTGGAGGCGGGGTCAGAGAGGGGAAAATGGTGCTTCGCTCCGCACTCTGTTGCATCCTCAGCCCCTTCCGCTGCTTCTTCCAAGCAAACTGGGCCTTTCTGGTACTGATTCCCGGGTGGGTGGGCTTGTGTACGTTCCAGGACCCTGGGGGTCTCTCCAACGAACTTTCCTGTGAGGGTTGGAGTCTCTCCCTGCTCCTCAACCCCCACAAGTGTTTTCAATCTGTGTTTTGAGGCTTTATTTCCCCGCGCTAGGACCCTGGTTGCGAGATCTGTCTCTCTCCCCAGTTATCTGTGCGCAAATGTGAGGCCGCTGCCGGGTCAGCCAGCCGCCTTGCCCAAGGTGTCCCGCTTCTCAGTTGCTGCCTCCGGGGTCTGACGGTTGCCACCCCATGCCCAGGGTCTGCCTGGTGCCGCCTTGGGCGCCTGGGGTGCCTTGCGCGGCCAGTGTCACTGCTTCCTGTGCCGCGACCCCTCTCCACTCGGCCGCCCGACTCCGCCCTGCCTACCAGTCTGGGTGAATGTGTCTATTTCAACTGCTTGATTGTCACACTTCCATACAGTTCAATTTTCTTTCAGCTTCGCTTGTTACTTTGTTTCTGAATTGTTATTGTCCTTATTTCGGTTGTTCGAGGAGGCACAGTGTGTCTACCTACACCTCCATTTTGGCTGGAAGTCCTTACCTTCTATCTCTTGAAGAAAGTAAGGAAAAAAACAAAACTAAACCAGCTCCCTGTTCAGTTACCACGCACATTAGTGTCAAAGCCCGCACAGGCCTTTTTGGTTGAGTGATGGCCCCTCGTTTTCGCAGTGCCCCTACGTGAGTTCAGGCAGGGCGGTCACTCCACAGTGCCCTGCGATGAGGTCCGTGGAGGAGGGAACAGGCTCGGAGAGGCTGGCGGCCTCCCCGAGGCCATGAGGCAAGTCCCAGCAAGGCTGTGGCTCGAGCCAGGCTTCAGGCTTGGGAATCGCAACCATACCCTTGTGTCCACAGTGATCTAAGACACGGCTCACTTCGCTCCCCAAAACCCACGCCCTCTGGGGTTAGACCCAGCCCCTCCTCAGGCAACCATGTGCACCTCCGTGTGAAGAGCTCCGCCCCGGAACTCTGGGAGCCTCCTGTCTTCCTGTCCACTTAGGTGCCCAACAGGCACCTCCGGCCACAGTGCCCAACCAAATCCGCTGCCACCTGTTTCCAACCAACGCTGGCAGCCCCGTGGCCCTCAGCAGCTGGACACCGGCGAGCAGACGATGACCCCAGCCGTCCCCTGTGCTTCCGCAGGCCTACACAGGCCCTACCTCTCCGTCTCGGCGCTGACCCCGGTCGTCTCCCTCAACCCATCTCTGCCTCCGGGCTCCCGTCTCCCTAGAAACCTAAAACTCCCTCTGGACAGAAGTCATCTTCATCTTCGCCCCAAGCGAAAACCTTCCCTGTGGCCCCTGTAATTCTGCCCGAGCTCCCCAGTGCAACATCCAAGATGCCCAGGGACCTGGCCCCGCCCTCTGGCCTGCCACCCCCAGCTCTACTGCAGGCCCCACATCACCAAGCCACTGCGCTAGTCCTGCCAATTCTGCACCACCACGTGCTCCCACCAGGCCCTGGCACGGGCTCCAGTGCTACCCCTACGCACTCTGACCCTTAACCTGGGTCTGGAGCTCTGTCCTCCCCAACTGGCTTCAGAGAAGCACGTCTCACGCTGTACAGCTGTCCACTGGCACGTGTCTCCCTCTAGACAAGTGCTCCAGACGGCAAGCTATGTGTCCTGCTCAGTGTTGGGCTCTAGGTCCCCACAGAGAGCCCAGCACAGACAGAGCTGGTGCTCAGTGACACCATGTTTAGCAAACGGACAAACGGCACCTCGAGGCCGACAAGGTCCGACATACCACTTCTCCCCTGAAGGACCTGAGAAGGGCCGGTGGGGCGCAGACAGTACCGGAGAAGCGCCAAGAGTACCGTGGATGCCGGGGGTGCCCGGGCTCAGGAGACGGGACAGGCAGCTGTGCCCTGAAGGGCCCTGGCCATGAGGCACGCGGGGCACCATGGCGGGAGAGGAGCACGCACTCGAACACAAAAACGCAGACTTACCAATCAATCAGGTAGATGTCTGGAGTTAAGTTGTTTTTCTTGAAATGAGCAAATAATTTCGGCAAATTTTCTTCAAAGAATACCTCAAATGCAGCAAAATAAGTCAACATCTGGGGAGATAACGTGAAAGACATGAATAAACTAATTACCAGCACACATTTCCAACTGGCAAAACGAAGTCTACACACTCCCAACCCTCCAGATGGGGCGTCGGGCTCGGGCACACAGGCCCCCTCCACCATGGGCACGGCTCGCCCCACTGCTCGCGGCACACTCGTGCTCCTGAGACCCTGGGCTGCTGGCAGACCGGCAGCTGGTGGCCTGTGTCCAGCAGACGTACGTGTCAGCGCCACTGCACCGCAGGCTCCCACGGTGAGCGGCGGTGGTCAGCGTGAAGCGCCCTGTAAGGACGACAGGCGCACGTGACTGCAGCCTGACGTGGGCAGCACTCTGCGCACGTGGGAAACCAGACACCGGGGCCTGCGCCGCTGCTGCCGCCGCGCCACCCTGCACTGCGGGGGTCAGGAACGGGTCCGCCTGCCGACACAGTCCCTAGTCGCTGCGGCGACTCCCCTTGCTGCACCTCGCTGTTTCCTCAACTGACAAACACCAATGCCGAGGCCAACCTGCCTGGCAAGGACAGCACTAGCGTGTGGCTGGGATGCACACCCATGTCCACCCCTCTGCGCCGCACTCTTTTCTGAGAACCAGGAATGAATTACCCGGGTAACACGCAGGCCTCCCGCCCAACGTGAGCGGCACAGCAGGCCGTGACTGTGGCGCCTCGGGTGTGGGCCACGCCGCTCTGGCTTCAGGGGGCAGTGAGGAAGGGGAGCCTCAAGGAGAACGAGCGGTTGCCGCCTCTGGTTCACCCGCACGGGCTTTCCGATCTCGCGGGGCCTGCGGGACAGCAGGGCAGAGTGGGGCGTGGTGTGCAGAGGCAGCCACTTCTGCGCTGGTCATGGCCCGGCCGACAGGGGCACAGCCCGGGTCTGTTCCACGTTCACCGGCTGGATGCAGCTCTCAGGTGCTGCCTGCTCCGCTTAGTGAACGGCCATCCTATAAACCACAGCTTTCAATGGGGCAGGTGGACTCTGCCTCCCAGGGACTTCTGGCCATGATTGAAGGCATTTTCGGTGACCACAACTACGGGGCAGGTGCTACTGGCACCTAGGAGAGGCCAGAGAGGACATCCAAGGTACAGGGGAGCCTCACTCACACCATCCGCACCCAGTGCCAACACGGACCCACCGAGAGTCCTGCTCTAAACAAAGGTCCCATTCGACATCACAATGCTATGGTTTTTCCGTAATAGTCAGGCCAAGTTCTTTTTTTAAGATTTTACTTACTTTCTTATAGAGAGAGGAGAAGGAGACAGGGAGAAAGAGAAACACTGTTCTGTAAGACAGAAACAGTTGTCCCTTATGCGCCCCCACGAGGGGACCTGGGCCGCAACCTAGGCCTGTGCCCTAGACTAGGAATTGAATCGTAGACCTTTCTGATTAAAGGCTGGCGTTCAGTCCACTGAGCGAGACCAGGCAGGGCACCCAAATTCTTAAGCACCGTTCTTACCATACGCTGCCAAAGAGAAAGCTGGGCCTTATCCTCAAACTGAGGAGCTCCTTAGATGTAAATCACCTCACTACAGGTGGAGAGTGTTTCCTGACTGTGAAAGCAGTGTCTAACGCCCACCGAAGGAAACGTCAGGCCGCCCGCCAGCGCCGCTCATGGGGGCGCGCTCCCTCTCACAGCTGACACGGCTGCTGCGAGCCTGGGGCCGGCTGCGCTCCCTCGAGCACGCGCACGTCCAAAAGAGGCCGGGTTCTGTCCTCGGTGCTTTTCTGCGGTGCGACTCCCGCACACACTGCCACTGCGCTGGGTACACCCCTGGGTTCCAGCCGACTGTGTCTGTATTCCCCACACCTCATTTCTAAAGGTTTCACTTTCCCACTGAGATATAACTTTAGGTTATTACTGGAAAATTACAAATAATAGAGTGACAACAGCTTTGTGCATAATGCTGACCACACTCCGACCCTCTCAGACTTCTACAAGCAGAATGACATGTATCACTACAGACACTTAACACCAAATCTCCCCCAAAAGGATTCTGCCTACTTATCCTTCCCCTAACAGCCACCCATCGAGCAGTTTTTAAATACTTAAAAAATGCGTGCACTGCCTGAGCAGGAAACACTCAGGAGCCCTGAAGATATCAAACAGTGAAATTTCCTTAGCTGACCTAAACCATCAGACCGCCTGGGTCTTCAGGTCATGGAGACAATTCCCAGCCCACTCTGTCAGCAGATCAAGGCCATGCTAATTCCAAAGACGGTGTGAGTGTTAAACTGGCAACTCTCCTCCGGGCCTCCGAGAGCACAGGGGCTCCTCAGCTCTTCCCCGGGCTGGCTGGGGGCTGTGAACAGGTGACGGCACTCTGAGCCTTGCTTCCCCTTCCGTGCCAAGTACACGCGGGGCCTCCTGGGCCACACCCTCGCTGTACATATTGCCTGGCACAAAGAGGGGACTGAGTAAACGGAGCCCTGCCATTCACCCGGGGCCTGCAAGAGCTCCCTGAACACACTGCTGCTGCATCCGAGGATGGAGCTGGCCCGAAATGGGCCTCCTGGTCCGGGAAGAGTGAGCCGCACCAGGACAGCGGGCAGCCGGAGCACCCCATCGCGCCGCGTTCCACAAGACAGACACGAGCACGGCGACCACCCACACCGAGTGCGTGTCTCTGCAGGAGCCCCTCCTCCCTCGTGAGCAGGACACATTCTTAGATGCTTTCTGAAAGACGGCATTCAGAAGTTCACACAATGTCTGCTGAACAAATGTTTTTAAAAATTGACACAAGGCCCAAATAGCCCTCCACCTTCTCTGGTGCTACTTATTCTAAACTCTCTTAGGAAAGGAAAAGCCCAGACTGACCAGGTAATTCCTGCTGTGTGAAGGTGCACACGCAGGGCACACACACAGGGATACTCACAAGGCCGTGGTCCACCCGGAAAAACGCCATCTGGCAGGGTTTATTCAAAAGGTTGGAAAACGCAATGAAGGCATCCGCAGTGTCCAAGTTCAGGATCAGCACTGCGGCAATGAAGGACATGCCCTGGACCTGAGGATGGGGGGGGGTTACACTTGAAGCCGGCCTGCACAAAGGACCAGAAGCCCCCCACCCACAGCTGCCCCCCCGAGCTGGGCTGACAGCCTCAATGCTGACCTGTCTTCCCGGGATGCACTGCTGCACCTCGTCACCACTCCGTCACCCCCATGTCCCCATGTGCCCAGGCACCCACAATCTGGGATCCTGCCCCAGACTGCAGTTCCCGGTGCCTGAGAGACGTGCACCCGACAGCAGGGTAGATCTGGGCCCAGGCACACACATCTGCTAAGCCGCAGACAAAGCAGCAGTGCAGTTTTAACGTGGTTATTGCTAAAGGCTTTTTTTTTTTTCATTTAACACTGAAAAATCACATGCAAAGAAAATCATATTGAATTACGTGACAAGTGCCATAGAGCGGCTGTGTCCATGCAATTTCTCCACAAGGAAACAGGCAACTCGGTGCCATGGGACGTCTCCTACCCAACCAGAACAGGGGCGTTCAACTGGACACCTGCCACTGAGATGTGCTGGGCACTATTCTTTCTCTTTAAACGGTGACAGTGTAAAATACTGGAGAAGTTCACTTACATAGCCCACATCCGGTCGGTAACAAGTGTAAGCGCCCAAAATACTGTGCAACGTGTCGTGGTACGGGCCACCCTGAAAGGAGCAACACAGCAAAGGGACACACGCAAGAGTCATGTTAGTGCCCAGGATGGCCGCCGCCACCTCACCCACTGGGCAGGGAGGAGGAGCTGGTTGCCAAGCACGTGCCAGCAGCTCTACACGGACTGCGGAACTGAACGGACAACCCACCAACCCAGTCAGCCCGGGAGTCTGCAACTCGATCTGCCAAGCTGCTCTGAGCACTGGTGGGTCAGCTGTGAGCGCCTCACTAGAAACATACCCTTAACTTGGCTCTTGCTGCATAACTGGATCTCCTTCGAAGGCCAACAGGCGACCAGGGCCCCAGGGTTCTCCTGTCCAAAGCAGGTCAGTGCTAACTGCTGTCCTGACTCCGCCTCCCAGTGGTACCCCTCCCCCGGGCCCCGCCCTCCCTGTCACTGCCTCACTTCTGGGTTTCAATGTGACGGTGTGGGAAATACACTCTAAATCCTAAGTCCCAACAGCCTCCATTTATCCCAGACCTCCCCCAGCTCCCCCACCCTCCAGATTCCCACTGGTCCCTGTGACTCCTTCTAAAATGTAGGTGCTATCATTGCTTTCTCTCAGCGAGCACAGAGAAAGCAGAAGTGCCTCACGGGGACGTCGGCATGTCTGAAAACACCAGAAAGGGCTGGCTCTGTGCCACGTGCTGACCGCCTTCCCAGTGCCTGCAGTGAGCAGGGGACAGAGCCTGGGCTGTGGCTGGGAGGAAGCCACTGTGCAGGGGACTGCGCGTGGCTCACAGAACGCCACGGCCCAAACCGTCATGCTGACACAGAACAAAGAGACACTTCCAGAACCGTCCAGAACGCAGGGACCAAAGAAGAAAGCACAGCGACAGGAGGGTAAAAGCGAAGAGCCAGGGCTAGAGGGAGACAGGGGGGTGGGAGGGGCCTCGGGGGCAGCCCCAAATGCCTGCCTGAGGACTAGTGACTCATGGACTGTTACCAAGTGACACCTGGCCCAAGGCCAAACGAGAAATCAAGGGCATTGCACGGAACTTCTCTTAGAGCTAAACGTTTTTAACCTCACAGAGCTCCCGCCGCTGCGCCAGTGTCCTTCATGCTCGGGCGCTGCCTGCCCTTTCCTCGGTGAAGAGGCGGCAGCAGGAGACGACACCGCCTTCCTCAAATGCCCACAGCAGGTCTAGACGGCTCGTGTCTCCCCGCTCTCCGCCCCTACCCTGGTTTTTCAATACCGCACGCCAATGACATCCGGGACCGTGGGAACCACAGATGGAAGGAGACTCACCCAAAGGGGCCCAGAGGGAGAGAGAAAAGCCACGTGCCCCACACCCACTCGAAAGAGGACTCTAAGCTGCTCCCCCTCTTCCTACAGCAAGATAATCACCAGTGACTCCCCAAGTCGGCAAAGCTGCGCTCCACAAGCACGTCTGGGTCACGGGTAGGCCAGGCTGGACCTCGCCTTCCGCAGGGCACTGCCCATCCCCAGGACCCAGTCCCTGTGCCCTGACAGCCCTTCGAGGCCAAAGCTCCGCCCCTACACTGTCCTCCAGAGCAGGACAGCTCCCAGCCGGCTCCCAGCCCACACAGAGCGGCTGGTGAGCAAGGCGCGTCCGCAGGTGGGGCTGCAGGGTTTCTGTCCCTCTGCTGGCAAGGCCCTCCCTCAACAGGAACCAGGGGTTCGCTGGCCCCTCAGTGGCCTGATGCTTCCATTCTAGTCCTTCTGCCTAGAATGTCTTTCCCTTCTCTGGCAGACTGTCATTCAAGCCTAGTCCAAGTGCAGCCTCAGAGCCGCTTCCCCAGGAACGCCACTCCTGACCCGTCCCGGACCCTCCCCACAGCCATACCACTAGGGGAGTGAGCCTTTACTCTTCTGCGCCGTGGAGTGGGTGGCACAGCCACGGCTTTGCAAAGCCCACACGTCAAACTCTCCACCTCCCACCTCGTTCTAGGTGGCTGATCACTGGCTTATTCTCATTTATCCAACTGCCCTTTCCTGCCTTCCTAGTGTTGCCGGGTCTGGAGCTAGACACGAGGGCGTGACAGGATCCAATAGGGACTCCAAGGTCACTCTGGAGGCAGTGAGCTGACTGGACAGAGGAGGAGGAGGAGGAGGTCAGGAGAGACGCACGGAGGCCAGGTGCAGCGGTCCACAAAAGATGAGACTCTGAGCTAAACAAAGGCAGTGGGAACAGAGAAGGGACATGTTTGGGATATTTAGGGCGGAGCTGGACGAAGCCGCAGTGCACCGGACAGGACACCCTGCTGACAGCAGGCCGCCTTGCTCGGGGCCTGTGGGGACCGCCTCCCCAGAGAGGACCTTCGGTTCTGCCTCTCGGCTGGCTTCACGGTGCGCCTGCCGGTCTCCCTGCTCAGACAGCCCAGAGGCTGCCAAGGGTTCCCCTCTGCCCGCCCTCCGAGGGCGCGGTCCTGGCCGCACTGACGTACGGGGGCACACGGGGCCTCGTCGGGCCCTGGAGAGGCTCCTGGTGCATCCACCTGTCCACTTGGAGAGGACGGAGCTGCCTTCGAGGGCAGACGCATGGCTGCAGTGTTTGTTGGAAGCACCAGCTACTCGTTTTCAAAAGTCTCGAGGTAGTAACGTGAGACCCACCCTCCGCCTGCCACTCCTCCCTGCAAAAACCAAATACTTTCCGAACTTGATGACAAATGTACACAGTCTGACATCTGTGACTATTAGACAAACATACTTGAAAGTAACAAATGAACCACTTACTTGCTGGAAGATGCAGAGGTTAGGGAATGTTCTAGAAATGTCCAGTTTAATAAGCTCCAGGCTAGCCTCTCTGTCCGCAGCTGAAAACCCAGCATCTGTGAAACGATGGAGAGTCGTCACACCCCTTGGAGGCGCACACCGCGCCATTCGAAGGCTCGGCGGCTTTACGGCAGAGCCAGGAAAGTTCTTCCGACAGACACGGACCAAATTACCACTCCAGCCAAGGGTCTGCAGAGCTTCTAACTTTAAGGGCAAATGTCAGGTGCTCTCCCTCTGGGGAGCAACCCACGCCATTTCCTTTCCCTTCTTCTCCCCGCCCCCCACTTCCTTCCCCGTGGGCGAGGGGCAGCTGGCAGCTTGTCCCAGGCTAAGACCCTGAAGCTGTCCCCAGACCCCCTTTCTCCGACTCCCCAGTGAGCAAAGGCGGCCTGGCCGAGCCTCTGCTGTTGCTTCTTCTGTGCTAAGCCCTTCCTTGTTTACTGTCCCCGGCTTTAATAAATGTACCCTCACAGTGACCTAGAAAAAAGAGCAAAGGTCGCACCGCACCACCTGACGCTAGAGCATCGTCAGGCATTTGGAGTCTGAACCGACCCTCACCCGCCCCCACCTTCCTCCACCGGTCAACAGGAGCGTCAAGGCCAAGGAAGGGAACACACACCATAACTCGAGGACCAGCATAAACAGCACTCGTCGTTCGGTCGAGAATGCACTGCTGTGAACGCAGACCCCACCAGTGTGTGGCCGCGGGACACTCACTCCTGCCCCTGGCTAACAAGTATGCATGAGCAACCTGGGCTGTGTCTTTCAGACTTTTGACACCAGGCAGATGGTATTTTAAAACATCAGTAAAGACGATACTACTTAGGCCTGGCCGGGTGGCTCAGTTACTTGGGGCATCATCCTGTGCACCAAAAGGTCAGGGGTTTGATTCCCAGTCAGGGCACAGGGCTGGGCTGCAGCCAGTTGGAGCACGTATGGGAGACGACTGAGTGACGTTTCTCTCTTTCTCCCTTCCCCTCTCTCTCTAAAAATCAATACACATATCCTCGGGTGAGGAGCAAACAACAAAAAAGGTGCCACTTAACCAACACAAGCGTCATTCTTGCGTGCCATGGAGGGCTCTAAGAGCGTCACCTAGCAAATGCGGGGTTGGGTGTTGTCAGAGGCAGCCCCCCACGCTCCCCGGGAGCCGACACTTGACCCCCTGACCCTGGGAGCCAGGCTGCTGCTCCTCTCGCAGACGTGAACAAGGAAGCCACAGTGATGACGCCAGCCCTCCAGTAAGCAAGGACACAAACCCCTTGCACGACCCGGTATGTTCTCTTTCTTAGAAAAGTTATCCTGCCCCGGTTGGTGTGGCTCAGTGGATTGAGCACAGGCCTGCAAACTGAGGAGTTCCCAGTTCGATTCCCAGTCAGGACACATGCCTGGTTTGTGGGCTAGGTCAGGTCCCCAGTGGGGGGCATGGGAGAGGCAACCACAAATCGATGTTTCTCTCTCCCTTTCTCCCACCCTTCCCCTCTCTCTGAATGAATAAATAAATAAATAAATAAATAAATAAAATATTTGGGGGGGTTCATTTTTAAACTTGTTTGCTCTTAAAAAACAAAAACCTTCCCACGAAGCTTGCTGTGACTTTGCAGCAAGCGCACCCTCGGTTAAGTGGCTCTTCCTCGTTGGGTGACAGCGACACAACCATTGAGCCACAGCCGCAGCGGCGCTCATACCTTCGCTCTCCGACTCAGGGCCACCCGCGCTGAAGGACCGCCACCTCTCCTTGGCTCGGGCAAGACAGATGTCGAAGAGCTCTGGAAGAAAAGCCCTGGCTGAGTGTCCTGTGCACAGGCGGACGCGCTTTTTCAAAACACCGAGGACACACCACTGCTGCCTCTTGGGGACGCTTAGCGCCCAACCACTGACTGTGCCCTCGCTGAGGCCACTCAACCCCCCAGCTCAGCCAGAAGAGCCCGCCGTCTGAAGGCCTCACCGCGTGCAGAGGAAGCACCGGCGCCGTGGTGCCCGGCCTCTCCTCCCACCACACTGCCCGCCCAGCAACAGCGGTGTTTGCTGTGGGAGCCCATCGCTTCCGCCAGACTGTGAGCTCCTTGGGGTAAGACCACGAGGGTCCCGCTGCCACATCTGACCCAGAGCGAACAGACCGACGCCACCAAGGATGCCCTGACTGATGCGGGGAGGGAGAGGCCAGCAGGAAGCCCGTCCACTACCGGGGCACCGGAAGGGAGCGGGGGCACAGAGAGAGCTGGCAGAGACTCCAAAACAGAGGGACCGTCGTGGCCGAGAAGGATCAGACAAGTCTCCCTCACGTCCCCCCAAATCACCCCCACATTCGCACGCTCACAGACTTCGCCATCACACACAGGCCTCCGCGCCCCACTCTCCTATGGAGAACAACCCACGCAGACCGCCGGGCGCCCTGCCCGTCTCGGGTGCCTCCGGCTCCAGGGCTCTGCGGATTCCCTGCCACCCAATGTCCCGGACCACTAATGATCGTGAAAACCTCAACTGCAGCTCCCAGGGAACTTTCACCCCTTTCCTTTCCCAGCTACTTTTGGACAATGCAGCAGAGCACACCTGCCTTCCAGGCAGTGCACGCTACTTTATTAAACTGAAAGTCAAATTCTCTCGGGCCCCCACAAGCAAAAGCTGGATGAACGACCCTCAGCCTCATGAAGGACCCGACTCACAGTCTGTGCTCGTCCGCACACAGAAGACGGCACAGCTGGGAACCACGGCTTCCTACCACTCTCATTACCCAGGAGGCAGCACACATCCTAATGCCAATGCTGCCGAGGGTGGGGCCACCAGCTGCAGGGTCTGGGGGCCTCTCGCTACTCTTGGCCTCCAGGACCAGGGCTCAGCCTGGACCATTTTGGCAGGAAAGGAAGGAAAACAACTGTGGGGCCTGACGCCTGGAAGCCACCTCCCAAACTCGCTGTGTGGCAGCTACCGCACAGACGCTGCTGCCTGGAGGTGAAGGCGGTACAAGACCCAGAACTCGAGTATCCACTGGTGTGCCTGCTGGGGCGGGGCTGTCAGAACAGGGGACTTCACCCAGTCAAGGCACATTCCTGGGTTGCAGGCCAGTTCCCTGCAGGCCAATTCCCAGCAGGGGATGTATGAAAGGCAACCATACATTGATGTTTCTCTCGCTCTCTCCTTCCCTTCCCCTCTAAAGATAAATAAATAAAATTAAAATGTTAATTTAAAAAAAAAAAAAAAGAACAGGGGACTTCACAGGCACCTGCGTTCTTATACTGGCTTTACAGACACAGCAGGACTAAGACTCCGTGGGATCCGGGAAGGCGGCATCCATCCACCCATTCGCTCATCCATTCACTTGTTCGACAAACACTTCTGAGGGCCAGTCCTGTGCAGAGAGCCACGCGGAACCCTGGGACAGAGTGGACAACACAACAGGGGAGGCCCGGCTTCCCGAGTGCTGGTAATAGTGCAGGCAACGGACATCCAGCAGCTGATCATAGAAGAAAGACGCCACTTATAGAAAACGAGGCAGTATCAGGATTTAAATTCTCAAGACATGTGACTGACTACCTAGATTGAGTCATTCATTAGCTGTTTAGCCTAGTCTATCAACGATGTGGTCCACAGAACATTTTAATTTACATGAAACCATGCAGGCACTGGTGAGGACCCACAGGTAAGTGTGCGTGTGCATGCACGCACACACACACATTCCTCCGTGTGACATGCAGCTGGCTCAGTTAGAGCTGTTGACAGTTTAAGAAACTTTCAATAACAAGGACTAAAACAACTGATCACCCACTCCTCCAACCTCTGCTTCTGGGGCTGCTTTGAAAACCCACGCGTTTGTTTGCACATGTCACATGGCACGCTTCTCAAGTTTGGACGCTCAGTTTTCCACAGGCATGGACCAGCCACAAGTGGAGCTTTGAGGAGCTCGCTCTCAACACAGGCCAGTCACCGCCCGGCCAACCAGCTGGTGGGGTTCGAGGCGGAACAGGCCGATGGGCCCAGCAGCCATCACGGGGTGGGAACCATGATGACATGAACCAAGTACCCAGAGAAGACACAGATCAATCTATTTTAAACTCAGGGTCTTCCACCATCAACTCCATCGACTCCACAAGCACTTACTGGGTACAAATAACATAAAGACAACAAGGAAGGCGCCTCCATCCCCCGCAGACAGGGAGGAAAAAAGAACAAAGCAACAGCCACCCGTGACTCAGCGCTTGGTCACAGCCTGTGAGCCCCTGGCCTGGTTCTCACCAGGGCATGGTGCTGGGCACAGAGCGGGAGTGAGCAAAGCACACGCAGATGGAACGCACGCATGTGGCCGGACAGACAGCCCGCCCTAGCAAAGTGAGTCCGCCGCTCATCTCCCTGCCGACACTTGAGCTACCAGAACCTCAAGCACCCACTCGAGTGTGCTGTGTTGACCCCCTAGAGGTGCTTATACATAAGCTCCCTGGGAAAAAAGGCTGCAAAAAGCCAACAATGCCCTGAACATGGCCCGCACCTCTCCTCCCTTCCCCCTTGCATCCTGCTCAAGGCTTGCCTTCTTCGGAGCTCGGAGAAGAGATCCTAACAAACTGCTCACTCATGCTATGACCATGACATCACACCCACAGGTGCTGCCACGGCTCTTCTGGGAAGCTGGTAGGTGTCAGGGAGAAGGCTAGCGACCGCTCTGAGCCACCAGGTAAATGAGGTGCTGGGAGTGAGCCCAGGCCCTCCAACGGTCCCTGTTCCAGAAAGACACAGTCGTCTCTCAGGAGTCACAGCTGCATGGCAATGCTTCCCTTTCTTCCTACCAGGGAAGACAGGACAGAAGATGCCCCAGGACCCACAAGGAAGGGGGTTCCCCAAGCCTACGATCACGCAAGCGCTCACCATGGGTGATGTTCAACTCGTTGCCGATGGCCAAGCTCCAGACTCTGCCTCTCACGCTGGGAGGGATCCCCTGCCACCACAGGTCTCGCACTTTCCTTGAGCACCACCTGGACACAAAGGAAACATGCGGTTGTGAGTTTGTTGTCACTGAAGAAGCACCTGCTTGAGTGCCCAGCCCCAAACCACAGGAGCAGGTCATGCACAGGAGTATGGTGAGGCCCTGGCCCCCAGGGGGCCGACAGTCCAGCATTCCAGAGACCAGGAGATCAATGACTAGCCCCACTGGGCACCTACAGTGACAGGCACATCAAGGACACTGCCCGAGCAGAGAAGGGGCCACCAACCAGAGGGGCTTAGGGCTCTATCCTGGACAATGGGCAGTGGTTTAAGCAGATGAAGGCAGGGAAGGACTTTCGGAGCACAAGGCGCAGCAGCAGAAACCGACCCCACTGCTGCAGGAGTTGCTAACAGCTGTGGGGCGGGAGAGGCCTGCGCGGAGCTGCAGGCATAGGCGCAGGGCGGCCACCTTGCTCCCTCCTGCACAGGGGGAGCATTCAGGGACAGCTGTCCCACTGGAATGGCAGCAGTGAACCCTGCAAACTCAGAACGTTCTCAGTTGCCAAAGCTGTGGAGGTCGGCTGCGCATGGTGACGCATGCTGCCTGCAGACGGGCGTGGAGGTGCTGGAGGCTCCCCGGTGCCTCTCAGCACCGCTCGGTGTGGAGAGCACGGCCGAGGCTGCAGAGCAGGTCTGCACCCGACTGCGACTCCACGCTTCTCTGGGACCCCGAGGAGCACCCCTCCTCCTCTCTGGCACGGAGCTGGGGAAAGCCCCCTGGAGGGCTGTTGTGGAGGTCAGCGGCTGACGCCCAGGGGCACGGCCCGGTGCCCGACACCCAGCTGGCGTGCTGCACAGAAGCTGCTGACGGTACAACATCTGGACTACACCGAGCACTGTTGGTGTGGGAGGGACGGGGTGGGCTCTGCAGCCACACGGGGAGATGTCCCGGGGCCTCTGAAGACCTCAACTCTTGTCACTGGGTCCCATTTGAGAAAAAGACTGTTTCCTGACCACGCCCAGCCTGCCCAATAAAGGCACTGCCTGGAAAAGCAGGCTCCAGGAAAGGCTGGACTTCCCAGTGCACATCCTCAACGAGGCCATCTGACTCCTGCAATGAGGTTGAGTGACACCTGGGTAAGTGCCAGGAGGAAGGCCACCCCATCGTGACAGGTGGTTCAAGCTGAAAGGGACAAGTGCAGGAGGGAGACTGGTACCCACACTCCCATCGGCACTTGTTGTCCACACAGTGCCTTATGCCTGCTGAACCACAGGGAGAAATGGTCTACAGCTGTCCCTCGGATACAAGGACGACAGCAGCTGCCAGACTCTGCTGGGTACTGGCCACTGGGGGCTGTCCTCAGACAGAGGACGACCGAAGCAGCATATCCAGGGAGTCTCCTCCAGTCACCGGGACAGGAAGTCTTCCCCACGAAGACTAAGCGTTAAAGAACGAAGAGCTGGCAGAGAAGCTCCCGGGCAAGGGCACTGCAGGCGCAGGCAGGGAACGTGCAAAGGCCCTGTGGCTCCCCATGAGAGGGCCCCATCAGAGGGAAGGAGAGGGAAAAAGGTGAGGCCCAGGGGAGGGAAGGAGTTCAAACTCTACACCGTCACAGGGGGTGTGAGAGACCACTCTGGCCGCTGGGCGGATGAGTTAAAGAGGGCAGGGGAGCTGTCACAGGACAGGTAAGGCCCAGTGGGGCCTGAGCCACGGCAGGGGAGCTGACGCTAGGTCATGTCATCAGAGGCAGCACTGGGACCCACAAGCAGCACAGCTGCCTGCTCCGCAAGGCTTACACGGTCTCCCAGTGGGGCAGGACCTCATTGTTCCACGTGAGGGCCGCATTCCCGATGCTCTCCTCCAGCCTGCACCTCTCCTCCAGCTGCTTCTTTCTCCGCCGGGCCTCCTTCAGCTCTGGGACCACAGTGGAAAACAAGAAGGAAACGCCCGTTAGCCGGGCTCCACCGCGCGAGCCAGGCGGCTTTTCTCAAAGTCACGCAGCACGGACCCCCAGAGAAGGCACTGATGGCAGATGTGGGAGCCCCCCGGGATGACTTCTGCCGCGCGGGGTCTGGAGCGCTAGGGCGCGCTCCATCTCTGAGTAGGGTGCCGTTCCTACAGAAAGGTATCCGAATAACATGAGACCGGTCACCAAGCAGACAGACCCACAGCTGCCACCTCCGTCGGACCCCAGGCCTCACCAGACC